>NC_064617.1:361960333-364598667 GCF_023898315.1 Schistocerca nitens
CTATCAGAGAAGCTGGGAGAAAATATGGAGTGCTACGTACGGCTGCAATAATATGGCGGAGAAACTATCTTGAAAGAGACATTACCAACAGAGCTCCTGGCTCAGGTAGGAAGAGAGCGAGCTCACAACAGGAGCAAAGGGAGCTAGTGTCTAGCAGCAGAGAAAAACCCTTTCTGAATGAAGCAGTTGCGAGGGGAGACCAACTACCCTGGCTCCAGTGATACGATTCACTGAAGGCTGAGTGACGCTGGACAACAAGCACCACAATCTGTTTTGAAACAAGAGCTCAGTGAAGACAATGTTTTCTACTGGCTGGCGTTTGCGGAGCTCCATCTTAGTGCGTCGTAGGAAAACATTTTCACTGGCAAGAAGGTGTCTTCCACCAGTAAAGAGTCCAAGAGTCGTTTACAGACCGCAAGGGACTCGTCATCGACGCGAATATGTAACCATGACAAGTGGACGGCTGTTTCCTGCTATGGATAGATTTCTGCAAGAGGAGCAGGAAGTCTTCACAGGACAGAGTGAACTCTCGTCGGTGAGCAGCACGTTCACATACTGGAAGAATGTGCTGCTTTGAATGCTGTACGGAGAAGGGGATTTCGAACTTCAAGTGGACCATTCTCCAATCTACAAGTGTGCATTCGTTCAGGAACAGCTCTCCACGATTGGCGTCAACGTCATGGGCTGGCCACCACGGGCTGCTTATTCGGGCCCTATAGGAAACATGAGAGTTTAGGCCGCCAGAACATTAACCGAGAACTGGCCAAGAAACCAGCCAACTTCAGCTGGCGCTCTTTGGGACTACTTTCTTGAAGCCTGGGAGGAAGTTGCTTCTTCAGACTATTACGTCGGACTGCTTATGGATTCTGTCCCAAGACGGATCCCAGAAGTACAAAATAATGTGAGATCCTGGATGAAATGTTAGAGTCCTTAAAACGTTTTGTTATGTCGTCTTTTTTTACTTTCGAATATACAAATTTGTTAAATATTCTATTTTTTATACCCTTTCTCGATACTTACAAAGTAATCAGTTTAGATTGGGGCTTTAAAAGTATTTTGTGTTGTTTCAAATACATTTCTTTCTTCCTCTCCATCCATTAATGCACCCTCCGTCCTCCAAAAATTATGCAAACGATTCGTCTTACATTTATTCTTGTTAATTTCTCCTCCTTTGCGGATCACTGTGGGCTACAATGAATCAAAATTGAGTCACGGAATTTTCCCCAAGAAGCATATGTAGAAAGATGTGGACCACAACATCAGTGTTAAAATACTGCTGCTAGACTTTTCCAACACATATTGCACTACTTACGCATTTACAGGTACTGCAGTAAAATATGGATAAGTGAGAACTGGGTGCAAGAAAATTCTGTTGAATTAATCACCAAGTAACTCCATGTTCACTGTCTTAAACTGCTATATTCTGAGGAGACCTAGACGTATTACAAGCGATTTTCGTTTTTCATGCCCGAACATCTGCGGGGGAAACTTTCCGGCAGTGAAGGTAATTTACCTAGATTCCAAAACCACCAACAAGCTACAAATCTTGTGTCAGGACGTCACATATATTTTTAAATGTTACTTTTGCAAGGTAGTCGCTGGAAGCATTCTGATTGGCCTTGACGTGCACAATGGCGGTAGCGTACACGTTCCTCTTCGTATGAAATTTTGCAAGGAGATCATAGTTGGACTAAAGGACATTGTCAAGCTTTATTTCGTTGCTGGTAACAAAGATTTTGAGTCAAAGATGGGCTTTGCAACGAGTAATACGAAACAAATACGGTATGTCCATGTCCACGTCAGAAGACTTTCTATGGGTTGACGACCATATTCTGAGTTTCAGAGAAAACACGAATGACGACATTGTAGCGGCTTGTGTTAGCATAGCGTAGGACATTAATGACACCGACGACAAAGGCGATCAAGCAAACGACTGTTTTGATGAGGAAGGGATACTATTCCCAAAGAAATAAAAACCTTAAAATGCACCAGGGACGGTCCATTTTTTGTATTTTCAACGGATACTCATCAGTCAGTTTCTACAACAGCTTGAAAAACACGCACAAAATATCAAAATATAAAAATACAGCGATCCGACGAATTTCTTTAAGTATGTGCACCAAAGATCATAACACGTTTTCTAGCTAGTTAGTTTACAAGATATTACAGTTTTGTGAAGGCATTTAATTTACAAGATATTACAGTATTTTTTTTTTAATTTCATATACATTCCTCAGACCGTTTGCCTTCTTTTATGAAACCACTGTGATGTTCGGTGGATCAGCAGTAAAGTACGAGACCACAAATCCAAAAGCCTCGGGTTCGATCCCCTGACAGTACTAGGAACTTTATCTGTCACTTATCACTTCTTTCACCGCTGGCAGTGTTTATTACGATTAAAAACGCCCAGTTGCACTGCGGTTTCAGACTGCCCCCTTAACTGCCTGGATAAGTCAGTTCAAAAGAAGGAGGAAGTCAACGGCGTACCACCTCCAACAGGACCATGCCTAGTAATCCACTGTGGTGTTCAAAACAACCTACGGACTGATGACTGCTTTACTTTTCTACTTTATGAAACCTCAGTAATTTAGGGATGGACCTGCTAGACCCAAGTTAAGGTAAAGCTCTCGAACCTCGTTCGGAAACTTTCTGAATGAGATACCTCTCTAAGAGAAAAAAGCTTTCGCCAGGTTATGCTGTACTGCTAGGTTAGGCTAGTCGTTCTACTACGAAATATTGAGTCACGGCGCTGCTTGTAGTAGCCCTATTCTAGAGACGTCGTCATCGATATCAGTATGGAAGTTGTAGTCAAGGTAGAAGGCACTGGTGGATTCTGGTGTTCTTACACCTCGTCCCACAAGTTTGTCACCAATGTGGATCTTCGAGAAACGCTTCAGAGAGAACTTGCATAATATCGTTAGTAATTTTCCTGATCTTGCTGTTTTAATGCGGGAGGGGGGTGAGTGGGGCGGTGAATGGGGGAGGGGGTGAGGGGGGCGGTGGGAGGGGGAGGGGATGAAGTGACTTCAGCTTGCCAGATATAGATTGGAAGAGTCAAACTATCAAAACTGGTGCCAGAAATAGGGATTAGTGTGAGAACCAACTCGTAAAGATAACGGCTTAGACCTCCTACAAACAAAAAGACTTGAAGTAACTGAATCAGGTAACGTACTGGAGCGTATCAGTGATCATAAGGCTGTGATAACAACTGTGACTACGAGATTTACAAGAAATGTCAAGAAAGGTAGGAAGATATTTTCGCTTATCAATAATGACAGGACACAAACTGCAGAGTATCTGAGTACTTAGCATCAAATATTCAGTGATGAGAAAGACGAAATGGAGCACAAATGGGAAAAAAAATTGAAAAGAATCGCTCAACATACCTTATAAAAGTACTTATGGGATGGAAAAGATCCACCGTGGTTTAATAGCCCTGTTAGAAAACTGCTACGTAATCAAAGAGAGCTTCATCTCAGATTCAAGAGAAGTTAAAATCATGCTAACAATCAAAAGCTGAACGAATAGAAAAAGAAGCGTAAGGAGAGCGCAGAGGAGCGTTCGGTGACTTTGAAAGTAAAATTTCGTCAATCGATCTGATTAAAAACCCTAAGAGGATTTAGTATTATGTGAAATCTGTAAGCGGTTCAAAGTCATCTTTTCATTCACTCAGTGATCATACTGGCATCGAAACGGAATGTGATAGGGAGATGGCCAAACTACTGAATTCAGTTTTCCGAAATTGTTTCACCATGGAAGATCGTAACACGGGGCCTCCTTTTAATCAATGTACGAACGTCGAAATGGCAAGTATTTAGATAACAGACCGTGAAATAACAAGCAACTACAATCGCTTAGTAGTGGAAAGGCATCAGGAGTACATGAGATACCTGTAAGATTCGACAAAGATTGTGCGAAAGAACTTGCTCCCCTTCTAGTAGTTATTTATCGTAGATCGCTGAAGCAAAGAAAGATACCTACCGACTGTAAAAAAGTCATTTCTGTTTTCAGGAAGGGTCGTAGGATCGATGCACATAATTATAGAGCTATATCGTTGACGTCGATCTGTTTGAGAATTATGGAACATGTTTTATGCTCAGGAATTATGACGTTTTTGGAGAACGAAAATGTCTTCTATAAAAATTAACACTGATTCCGTAAACAGAGATCTTGCGAAACTCAGCTCGCTCTGTTCCTCAATGAGATCCGCAACGCTGTAGACAGCGGTGGTCTGGTTGATGCCGTGTTCCTTGACTTGAGGAAGCCAGTCGACACCCTCCCGCACTGCGATTTAGTAAAATAAAAATAAATAAATAAATAAAAAAAAATTAAATAAATAAAATAATAAAAAAATAAAAAAGGAACTTCTTTGCAAATAGAACTCTACACTTCATTTTTAACGGAACAAAATCGATAGATACAAACGTAATCTGATGCGGTTGCCTTTAAGAAAGTAACAATGTCAGAATGCGTTACCGACAATCATTCTTCCATGCGCCATTCGCGATCAGTTAGCTGTACCAGAAGTACCCTCAGCCATACATCATTAGGTGGCTTGCGGAGTACGATGTAGATCAGTTATACTCTTGTTATATCCATCTAGTGAGCTCTGCTGGTCTATTTAGTGAGTGAGTTACTGTAACTCTGACAACTTATCGAGGGCTATCCTGCGGATCTGCCAGTTAACATCATTCCTCCTCCACAAATAATTTTCCTTTCACTTGCACAAGGCAGGTTTCGCTGGATAATTGAATGAATGTCTTCACGATTGCGACCAAATCTACTAAAAGCACTATGCCACTCGAAACAAGAACATATATAGTTCTCTTTAGCATCTGTATGAGAGTTCTAGGAGGGGTATATGTTTGTGTGAAAAGCTTATGCGAGAACAAACAAACAATCTAAAGAAAATAATTGTGGATATTTAAGTAGGTTAAGAAATTAGTTTCTCTGTTGGAGAAGAGTTCAGAGATATACAGAGAAGAATGAATTAAGATACAGCGAGAGGATCACAGTGAATAACTTCAGTGGTTATTATTTTTAAACGAACCTTGTAAGATTTAATTAAGTGATACAAAAGACTAAATAGCTCTCCGCTCTTGATTTGCTTCCTTTGAAGTATAATCTGCGAGTTTTGAGAAGGAAAAGGTGGGAGGAAGGGAGGAAAGGAGGGAGAGAGGGAGAGAGAGCGAGAGAGAGAGAGAGAGAGAGAGAGAGAGAGAGAGATATTATTACTGGATAATATTTTTAAGAGTCGGTTAAAATTTTTGTTTTCTATCTTACGGAATCTCCGGTGCAGCTGGCAAGAAACAGAGAATTTTTTAAGTATGTTGGTCTACACAGCTGGTCGAAAGGACAGATTTTTAGTGTACTCTGTCACTTTTGGATAGTTTTTATTTTTTCTGTACTGATTGGAGCTTCGTGTTACGAAGGTCGTTTAGCTGGACTGAATTCATTAGACTATGAGTTTTACTCTAGAAAAAGAGTCACAAAAGCCAGATGGTTCCAAATTTCACAGATACCCACAACAAGACGTTATACGTTTCTAATAGTTGAGGGAAACGATTCAGGAAATGTGTACAATTGATTTTTCAGAAGGGAGATGAAGCTTGGAATTAGACGCAGACTCATGTTAAAAACAACAGAAAGAGAAAGTAAAGAATCTTTAGTACAAAAGGATATAAGGTAAAAATATGGATTGAATAGAAACACAGTCAGCTAAGGATACAATTGAACTAGCGAAGACAGTAAAAGGAAGGGAAACACATGTGTTCCTAATAACAGCGTCTTCCTGAACTGCAAACGTTAATTTTTCTGTGCAATGCGAATGTCCATTGTTACAGGAAGATCGAATCAATTCAGCAACTGTCTGCTTGAGATGTTAAAGTATCCATACAGACAGATGGTCAAATACAGGTTGGACAAATTTGGAGCTCTCTTCCAAATTCAGAAACGACAATTCTTTGATTCATTTGTATTTTGAGTAGGTATTAAGAGCAGTGAAATGAAAACCAGAAAAATGAAAAAAACTATGTAAACTGTCTCTTACGTCAAACATAATCATTATAACTGTCAGTACATTTATCTCATTGTGAGCCAATAAAGTCAATGCCTTCACTGAAAAAAATGTTTTCAGTTACCAACAGAACTGTGATTGTATCTAGGCACATGGAAATCACATGGAGAGGACTGCATGGAGGTTATGTAAAGTCTTCGCAGCGAATTTTCTCAGTGTAGTCGAAATAACCATGTGGACGGGCATTATCCTGTAACAGAATGATGTTGTCATTCACCATTCCTTGGCCTTTGGATTTGACGGCGCCCATTAATTTTCACAATTTGTCCACGCGTGCCATCTGCAGACATTTTTCGATGAAGGCATCGACCCACTTGTCCCACAGTGAGTTAAATGTGTTAGCAGTTGTGGCGATTATTTCTGAAGTAATAAACTGTTTTCTTACTTTTTTCAGCCTGTCTTCTTTTCATTTCACTGCCCTTTTTATATCGAAGAACTATAACACCAGTTTTCCCTATGATGACGACATCCATGATACTCCCAAGACAGTCTCAGCAGCGGGCGGAAACCAGTATTCTTTCATCAAGATCGCCCAGGAATTGAAGAGAATAGTGACCACGAAGATAAAATAGAGTCAGCTCATCAACAACATTCAGCATACTTCTCATCTTCATTAGTAACGAAATAGTTCCTAGTAACTGGCGCCGGGTGGACACCACATAGACCAACGATGGCTAGAAGAATGTATAGTTCGACCATATACGACGATATATTTTTCACGTTGTTTCGAATAACAAGAGAGATTTATGGAAGTGCGAAGCCCAAAGAGCATAACGCATCGACTGACTGCTTCCTGTCGTCGGACATGATAGTTACATAACTGGTCGGCTCATCCCTACACTCACTCAATCATATATCGCTACTAGCACAAACTTTCTTTACACCTATGCACGTCGTAATTTCAATGAGTGACAACTTCATCACAATACGTGCCATGTTTAGTTTCAATGTATACTTGGGAATCTATCGTGTTATCATTGTAGGTCCAGTTAATAAGTTAACTGTCGATATAACTAGCATGGCTGAGGTGGAAACAAATCCGCTTCGACTCTGTACTTTTGTGTCCAGATTGCAGTGATTTAAATAAACTTACCTACTACGACGTGCTGGAAGCCCTTAAACCTTTATAAAAAAAAACCATTATTAACATTCTGCATCTTTATTCTTGATGTCTACATTTTTGTTTTCCAACGTATTCGCTCTGACGAAGAACGCATTTCTGGCAATGAGAGACCAGTTTGTTGATACTGTAGACATAGAATGATTTTGTTGACGAGCCACAACCTCACTTCTGCTTGCACCACGCTATCAGAGTGACGCCCTCGAAGGTGTTCTTAAAGTTTTGGAAACAGGTGAAAATCGGATGGTGCTAAGTGGGACTATGGAAGAAGAAAACTTGAAGTCGATGTCCGCCATCTTAACTAGCCCAAAACATTAGGTTCACCGCATTCGGACCCCCATAGTTCACCGTGGTGACACTTCCCAGAGACGTTACTCTGACTTTGCCGTATTACTAGAGCAAATACACATTCAAGAACAGAAAAACGTTCGAAATTGCCTTCCTGTCACTATGTTATTCACGTAAGCTTCATAATTTTTAGTATTTAAAACAGTTATTGCGCGCACACGACAGAACTAGTGAACAAGAAGCACTCGTAGACAGAAGTCTGCTAATGCTTTGGGCTGCGTAAAATGGCGCCCACTCTGGCTTCAAAACAACGTACAGCGTAAGTCTGTAGTACCACGCCCCATTCTTCTTCTTTTTTTTTCTACCTCCATGATTGGGACTTTATAGAGGATGTTCGCTGACAGTGAGCACAAGGCGTCGCATCGGATTATGACAGATGTTGTAGCGCTCGTGTCATGCTGAACGAGACGGTACTCAATGTGTGTGTCCACAGAGACACATTTTCTGCAGTCAGAAATTCGATTACAACGAGGTGTTTCTCACTCACCGTCGTAGCTACGTTACACACAACCATGTTACACGCTACATTCCGGAGCCTTCTAGCAGCAGAGGGTTGCAACTTGCGTCAGCGAAGTGAGAAAGTCGACCAAGTAATATGCAAGACATGTAATATCTCAGCCGATACTGAGAACGGTATAAAAATTTCGGAGGCATTATTTTTCGGCACGTCGTCATAGAATTTCAGCTAATGGAAGGAAGAAAGATTGGGTTTAATATCCCATTAACATCGAGGTCATTAGAGACGAAGCACAAGCTCGGATTGTGTCAAGAAAGCGAGTGGAAATCGTTCCTCCGAAAGAAACCATCCCGGCATTTGCCTGGAGCGAATTAGGGAAATCCGGAAAACCTAAATCTGGATGCTGGACGAGGGTTGGAAGCATCGTCCCCCCCGAATGCGAGTCCGGTGTGCTAACCATAGTGCCACCTCGCTCGGTTTGAGCCAATGGTAGCATCTGCAGAACAATACTGATGTAATTACGGAATAAATTCTCCCCTGTCTATAAATACGATAGGTAATACCCTGTGAAAATTTGACAAATATGTAACTTTACCACGAAAAAGCCACAAACATTATCTCACCGCGTCGAAACAATCAAGTATGTAACATCATAGATTAATGCGACCCAGCTCAAATGTTATTTTGTCCGTATTCCTTGGAATACGGGCACTCGCAACCGTCAGTACTAGTTTTTGGAGCGAATCGAGCTGCCATTCAGTTCCACTTGGAAAAAAATGCTGAAATATAATCACGCATTCACACAATACGTCATGTCAATGAGATCGAATCAGTGCACTCATTTTAACATTTTCGCTCAATAAAGCTAATCAAATACAGCACAGCAAATAAATCAAGTAACCTCGACTTTGAAGCAACTAAGACTTTGTACTACAGTGTCATGTATTTCGTAATGTAACACAGTCCGAGATACTGCAGAGTTCGCTGGCAGCTACAGAGCTTGTCTTATCGATTTCCATTAAAATTGAGTACTGCTGGCTCATTGTTAGTATGAATGCGCTCAAAATTAAGTCCATTATGGCAGTCATTCAAACAACAGGTAACAGTCAGCACAGGAAGTGGGTATTTGACAGGCATCATGATCATGCGAGACACATCAACAATTTTTGGACAGTGTAATTTCAGAAACGACACAAATTTGCAAAGTATTTAATATTTTAAACAGCCGCGTGATCTCGTCCGTCATGTTTGCCCAGATCAGTCTCACATTGACACAGGGTTGATCGCGCTTCTTAGATTATTATTTCCCAGAAAATGGCCTCCGAAACGGTGCTAGTGAGCATTCTACACTTCCACTTGTAACGGAACTATGTGCGCCTCACATGGCAAACAGCGAACTCAGCAGTGATACACAGAAGTAGTAGTTTTATTCATCAATAAATTTCTGTCACAAGAATATTTTACATACCTAGGTATTACAATTTAATAACAACATAAATGAAGTAATTCACCTATAAAGAAAGATTTACATGTCTAGTATGACAAGGATGGAGCAGATAGTCGGCCGTGGCCTTACAGTAGCAAACATCCCCGCATTCTCCTGAACTAATTTAGGGAAACCGCGCGAAACTTAAACCAAGATGGCTGCATGAATACTGGAGCCTTCACCCTCCCGAATAAAGGACCACTCTGTTTAAAACAGTGTTAGCTAATTCGGTTTACCCCCAATGTACAATAGTGTTTTACAACTTAGTTACGTAATAATGAAAAAGGCTAGTGCTACACTATTCATTCATTCTTCAATTCCAGTTACCGTACAGATTGTGCACATATTATTTTATAACATTACACACACTAGCATCTGATGTCAGGACCACTTTGTGACAGCTAGCCCGAGAAACGGAGTCAGCATCCCTCTGTAACAAGCGAGATATTGAACTATGAAAGGTGGCTACACTGAGCCACAACGCCAGAGATCGCGCTAGAGAGTATTGTTCCGCCGCCTCCACTGGCAGTGGTTGTTGAGAACTCGTAGTAGTCAGTGCTTGTTAAGAACTCGTAGCAGAGAGTGTTTGTTGAGATGTGCTAGTAGAGAGTGCTTGCTGAGATGTGATACTGAAAAGTTCTTGTTGAAATGTGGTAATAGCGAGTCGGTGTGGAGATATATTGTAATGATTAGAGTGATTTTGGTCACTATATGAAGGTAACGAAACTTGATTTATTTTTCATTATTTCCATGTTTTAAATAATGCGTCATTACAGGTTCAGTCAACAAAGCATCTGGCTTGTGTTCTTGTATTAGAGTGTAATTCTGGTTTTCTTGAGTAATTATGGTATTTCTATTTTCTTTAATTAATTCAGTATAAATGATATTTAAAATTTCTTGTGTTGTTGAAGAAGAACCGTGCCAGATGCGTACGTTGAGTCATACTTCCACACACAGAACAGTTACACTTGTGCTTTGGTTTCGTAGGTTTTATAGTTGCTGGGGACTTAATTAATTAATTGTGTTAATGAAAATTTCCATTTCATTCTTTGTTGTTGTTCTATGCAGTCAGATTGCGTAATAATACTAGTCAGGGCCAACCGTTACGAGACTTCGTAACCGAACAGACAGCTACTGAAGCAAAAAATTAAAATTATTTGCATTATATTTTAATTAAGCCCCCAGCAACTATAAAACCTACGAAACCAAAGCACAAGTGTAACTGTTCTGTGTGTGGAAGTATGACTCAACGTACGCATCTGGAACGGTTCTTCTTCAACAACACAAGAAATTTTAAATATCATTTATACTGAATTAATTAAAGAAAATAGAAATACCATAATTACTCAAGAAAACCAGAATTACACTCTAATACAAGAACACAAGCCAGATGCTTTGTTGACTGAACCTGTAATGACGCATTATTTAAAACATGGAAATAATGAAAAATAAATCAAGTTTCGTTACCTTCATATATTGACCAAAATCACTCTAATCATTACAATATATCTCCACACCGACTCGCTATTACCACATCTCAACAAGAACTTTTCAGTATCACATCTCAGCAAGCACTCTCTACTAGCACATCTCAACAAACACTCTCTGCTACGAGTTCTTAACAAGCACTGACTACTACGAGTTCTCAACAACCACTGCCAGTGGAGGCGGCGGAACAGTACTCTCTAGCGCGATCTCTGGCGCTGTGGCTCAGTGTAGCCACCTTTCAACATTACATAACTTCCGTACTAAGTTTTTCTAGAAAAGGAAAAAAAAAGAAGGAAAACACAGTTTGAAAGTGTTATGTGGAGTGACAGGTCTTTTATAATCGTTATTATTATTTATTTCTGTTACTTTTTTCCCAAACCCCTACTCTGTATAATCTAGGCAGGCCTTCAATGTATAGAATGTATTGCCTAACGGGTATTTAACTGCCGCTTAAAAGGAAACCTGTATCAGTAAATAATAATAATAGTGAGAATAATAGTAATAACGATAAGAACAGTAATAATTTCGTGTGCGTCTATTTCCTTATGCAAATCTTTCTGTTTGACTCCACTTCGGCGACTTGTTTGTCCCTAATCTACTCCAGCTGTACAACCAGGGAAAGAGGATGTACAGTTCAACATGGAATCCCTGCCACGTGTCGTTCCTGGCGACTCCTCGCATCGTTTAGAGATGAATGCTAGATTAGAGGCAGAGCGAAAATTTTTGTGGCCCAACTGGGATTCGGTCTCGCGATTTCTCGGTTTTCGGGCACGTGCTTTACCGCTTTTTAAATACTTTGTTAGCAGTTGTTGTCACTTGATCTGGGCAGACGTCATATGATACCTCTATCAGTTGACCATTGAAGTCTTCACTTAGTTTTTTTTCCTTTTTTTTTATTACAGCGGGAGTCAGTCCTGTGATCGAACGCGCTGAGCTACCGTGCCGGCGCAGCTCTATCACCCAGCCTTGCTATCAATGAATGCTTCTGCCCAAGTACCCATTACCGCGTTCTGCACTCGCGGATGGTTGAAGTGTGCGGTATCCAAAAGAGATGGACGTTTTAGAACACTTGCAAATACAAATACAAATATGGAATCTGCCGATAGAAGCCGTCTCGTTTGACCCACATCGTCATTCAAGTAGCAGATAGAAACCAATTACCTAAAGCCAGTAGGTGTAAATTACGTGCCACAATTGGAATTATAATATCTCTCATAACATAATTTTCATAGTTTTCACCAACTCTCTGTTACCACAACTTGCACTACAAAAATAATATGGAAGCAAAACGAAGGCAATAGTATGTTCCGTCATTGTTCACTGCATGGCACATTATCATTACAACACGGGCCAAAGCCGACGTGCGATGTCGGTATGCTCATATCCCTGTACCACGATTAGTAATTAGCGGAATCGAGAACTTCAGAGATTTTAGAATTTTCAGATTTAGTGCAATCTTGATTTAAACTATGAAAAACTCCCCAGTTACTTATTTTTTTCTTCCTCAGCACAACACGTTTCCAGTATTTATTCTCATTTTAAAATGCTCTTGTTTACATAAATACTTTTTGTGATGTTTGCATGTGTGATTCTTTATTTCTATTGCACTCTCATACTGCCGAGGAAGACTTACGTTGCTAACGCTGTTTCTTTGAACAATCCTTATTCCTCAGCAGCGCAGTAGCCATCTTGAATGCAGTTCTTTTCCCGTAATTTGTTTACAGCGGTTTATCAACACAACTATACCTAAACGTTGAGATTATATTGCAACCGGAAAATCGGACAAACGGCACTAGGAATGTTTTTACACGTTAATGTTACAGATAGTGTTTTTGTGACAACAGTGAGACCAGTAACATCATAAATTCGTTTAATAATGTACACAAGAAAAATTTCGCAACTTAAAAAGTTAATTTTCTAGACCTGGTCATGGAAAATCAAAACAATAGGCACAATTTCAAAATGCAAAGAAAAAAAGACAACTTACAGGAACACAATTCCTGCCACACCATGTGACCAAATCTTACAAAAGAACGCTGCATATAAAACAGTGGTACAGAAACTAAATTACATTCAACAAAGGGCACAGGCATAAATAATTAGATATAATTTAGCAACTTGCTGTGGCCAATGACTTCCCCAGCTTCTTACAGATAAAATGCAGAAACAAACATTCAAAAAGAAATAAACTCTTGTGCCTTTATAAAGAAGCAATAATACAATCAAACGCATGGCCAACATACACGTTTTGCTAGGCATGGAAAAAAAAGTAACTGGTGCAGTTTCTCATTGCTTAAATCACGAACGATACAACTACAGGTTTTCCAAGAATATCGATTATGATAAACGAAATTAAGTTTGTGTAATATATAAGGCAAACCTGCTTAGGTCACTTAAAGCGAAAGTAGCTTCTTCAAGAAAACAAACTGCAACAGAAATTAGTCTACACCTTAATCGATAAAAAAGGAATTCTTAGACTCAAGAATATACAAAAATCACACGTGAAAGTTTCTCAAGCTGCTACTAGGACAAACTGACAACTTCAAACTATTAGACACACAACCAATTTAGAAAATCAGCAGTAGCAACATACATGAAAAAACAATTGCTATCCATTCAGAAACATAGAAGAATAACGTAAGATGCTCCACCCCTTGCAGAAATGAGTTGCAATGGAGCGAATGGAGAAGCTGAAAATTTTTGTACACTACAAAATGCAAGGAAATAAATTCTCCACGAGAAACTAGATAGTCGATCAGTTAACTTTTTCCAACTGCTTCTTCTGCATTTGATAGTTGTAGTAATTTCCATAAATATGTACACTACCCCATTGACTCTACCCAACATCTTAAAAAAATGGAAACATAATCGATTACTCAGTAGTCAATAATAGGGAAGTACGCTTCACAGTTGACAACTTCAAGCATCTCATGAATTCACTTTATTCAAGCTCTCATAGTGTCATAATATCTCTGTAACATGTTTTGAGTACAAAAGCAAACAGTGTGACTGAGACATACTGAGTAACGGAGGAGGCACAGTACTCGTAAATAGAAAAACATGTAAAAAACATTTCAAGATTCATTTAGCCTATTACAGTTTAACCTCAAAAAAGAGGACAGGGCAAGATATGCAGAAATTCACACATGAAATCATCACAAAAAATTTATAAAACATTATCGGACTTCTTACCGTGTAAGTTCAGGGTAAAACCTGGAGCTTTCGACGATTACCTTCACCATCTTCGTTAGGAGCAACTGACTGCAGTTTTTCATTATTTAAATCATGACTGATGCAATTGCCGGCTTTCGAGAAACATCGATTACGATGAACGAAATTGTTTGTGTGCTACGTTCTAGTAAAGCAAACAGAATCGAACATGTGTCATAGAACTGGTCACTTGTATTAGAGGCATTTTAAGCGCAGTAAAACGCTTCAGATGTACGCACTGTATATAGTACGTAGCTCAGTTGTTAATCACATCCAGTGAAACATTGCAAAACTCTCTTTGGAATTGCGCTTGAATTATCTCACTCGTTTGTTTCTTTTTTCAAGAATTTCGAAAAAATTGTGAGATTCCTACTGAAGTTTCTGAAAAAGATAGTTGTGCAGTATTACGGGATAGTGGTTTCCTTCATGAAATATAGGACCACTTTTTTCAGACACAAAACACATTCAGGTGTAATAAATCGCAAATGGCAAGACAAACCAGTGGAACACAATTACATTCAACCCAACTCTCTTTGAAAATAGTTACCTCGTAATATTATTACCAATGTACTAAGTACTGCTATTGCTCTCTCGGGCTACTTGCAATCAATAATTCAGATCGAGTTATCTGCTAATTTATGTAACATTTCTTGCTTACAGTTAACCTATAGGATTTTTATCATTCATTATGTCCAGAACGAGGAAAAATTGGGACTAATTGTACCTTCTAAAATGGAGAAACGTACGTGAAACAATTTCGGCCGTCCTAAATGAGAGACATGGCAGCTTCTCTGTGCAGCTCGTCCGCACCACGTATGCGGCGTCCGTTCTGTTCGGCGAATAAAGCAGCCATAAAAGAGGAGCTAGGGGAGGAGGGACGTGTCCATTAATGTTTACGCTCTCTGGGAACACAGTAATTTTGCGTTATCTGCGCCCGCGGCGCATGTGTTGCTGTTGCCGCCCGTAAAATACGAGCACGGCCGTTACAACGATAGGCCACCGGCCGGGTGCCCGGCTGTGACGAGGCCGTGCGCCTCCCCTTATGTAGCCAGTCGGAGGGAGCGCTGGAGGACGACGCTCTCATGTTTCGTGCGGCCAGGCGAGAGTTCAGTTTTTCCACAAAGAGACAGCGAGTACGGCACCGCCAGCGCAAGAGAATATCATATTTAGTGCCTATAACGGACGGTACAGCCGATATCTAATTCCTCGCAGGCGCCTGCTGTGAAAAGAGAGTATCATTGCATTTTATATACTCTGACGGAAAAAAGAAGGTACCATACCAAAAAACATTTAATGCAGAGTAATGAAATTTCGGCAACACATTTGTCTAAGTAACACATGGAAGTGATTAATATTACAGGTTAATGTAAGCGCGATAGATGTTGCAAATGTGAAATGCTGGTACATTAATAACCGGTGTAACCGCTAGAATGTTCAATACAAGCATGAAAATGTGCATGCACTGTGTAGTACAGTGCCGGATTTCAGTTTATGGGATAGAATTCTATGTCTATTGCACTTGGTCGCTCGATACAGGGATGGTTAGTACTAGTGGTGGATGACGCTGGAGCTGTCTTACAACGATATACCACATATATAAGAATACACAGCCTACAGTTGCACTTTAACTTTATCGTTTACCTAAGTTTCAACGTTAGTAATAACGTCTTCTTCAGAACCTGTTTTTTCTTTTTATCTTTATTGTTATTTTAAGCACCTTGTACAAAGGTGGGCTGTCAGCAGCATAGTTCGCTGCTCTTCAGCCGCGAGTGGTACAATATATGACATAAAGGAGACACAGATAATACAATAAAAATGGCGGGCAAAAACTGTAGACACAGAAAACAATATACACGAAGCCGTTCACGCTGGACAAGAAAAAACACTAAAACCTTTTGACACGGCGCACAAAACACGGACGACTGCGACGGCACAGGTGAACGGTGGTGGCGTGACGGCGAAAGAACACTAAACACAGACACGAAGTCACACACACGAGACACTGATGGCGATGTTCTCCATCGCACGAATGTCCACTGAGCATGTACGAGTCCGGAGACCTGCCAAGAGAGGAGGAGGGGTTGTGGGAGAGGGAGAGGGGAGAGAAGAGATGCCAAGGGCAGGGGAGATAGGGGGGGGGAGGAAGAAGGGAGGAAGGGGGAGGGGAAGCCTGGGGGAAGAGGGGTGGAGGAATGGGGGATGGGGGGAAAAGGAGAGAGAAGGGAGGGAGGGTGCCCAAAGGAAAAACACAGGAAGTGGGAGGGGAGGATCAAAGTTGAGAGGAGGGGTAGATGGAGGGGTGGAGGGCATCATCAGGGAGGGGGAGCTGGTAGAAGTCACCTTTGGTGAGGGTAAGGAGGGTGGAGAGATGGAGACCGGGTGGGACATGGGCGGCAGTGGGCAGGGGTGGGAGAGGATGGGTGAGACAAGCGGGTGAGGAGGATCGACTTTACGGGAGGTGTAGAGGATCCGTATCCGTTCGAGGAAAAGGAGGAGGTGGGGGAACGGAATTAGGTCGTACAGGATCCGTGTGGGGGAGGGGAGACAGATGCGATATGCGAGGTGGAGAGCATGGCATTCAAGGATCTGAAGAGATTTATAAAAGGTAGGGGGGGCGGAGATCCAGGCTGGATGGGCGTAACAGAGGATAGGGTGGATGAGGGATTTATAGGTGTGCAGTATGGTGGAGGGGTCCAGACCCCACGTACGGCCGGAAAGGAGCTTGAGGAGACGGAGTCAGGAGCGTGCCTTGGCTTGGATTGTCCGGAGATAGTGGGTCCAGGAGAGGCGACGGTCGAGGGTGACGTCAAGGTACTTAAGGCTGGGGGTGAGGGCGATAGAACGGCCGTAGATGGTTAGATAGAAATCGAGGAGGCGGAAGGAAGGGGTGGTTTTGCCTACTATGATCGCCTGCGTTTTGCAGGGAATGACCTTTAGCAACCACTGGTTGCACCAAGCGCCGCCCTCTGTGAGGCAGACCGTGAAGCCCTCGCGGTCCGCAGTCTCTAGTCACACGACAAGGCCCATACAACGGGCTTAAAGTGAATTTGCTACAGCTTGTTTAATAGAAGTGACAAAACCCTATGGTTATGAATCAAGTTTTATAAAGTTGACTTAGGACATGGCCTGTTTTAGGCAAACATTTAAATAATATTTTATGTAAGTACTACACGTTGCATCCTGTAGGATGACCATATCTAATATAATTTACTAGCGCATTATAATACTAACTTGTTGCAGTTTCTGAAGTAGACGTTATTACTAACGTTGAAAACTAGGTAAACGATAAAGTTAACCTGCAACTGTAGACTGTATATTCTTATATAAACAATATCAGTTGCTGTCGCTGCATAAAAATGTTAAAAATATACCACATGTTTTCGATGGGAGACGGATATGGCGATCGAGCAGTCCAAGGTATCATGTCGACACTCTGTAGCGCAGGTTGGGTTCCAACAGCGTTATGGAGGCGAGCGTTATCCAGTTGGAAAACACGCCCTGGAATGCTGTTAATGAAAGACTGCACAACAGGTCGATTCACCAGACTGACGAACAAATTTTCAGTTAGGGCGCGTGGATTAACCACGAGTGTGCTTCCGATGTCATACGAAATTCCACCACAGATGTAGGTTCAGTATGTCCAGCAGGCAGACAGGTTGGTTGCAGGCCCTCATCTGGCCTTCTTCTAACCAACACACAGCATTGACTGGCACCGAGGAAGAACCAGTTTTTATCAGAATACACAACAGAATTTCACCGTGCCCTCGAATGAGCTCTCGTTGGACACCACTGAAATCGCAAATGGTGGTGGTTTGCGGTTAGTGGAATGCCCGCTACGGGGAGTCTGGCTCATAGCTGTCCTTGAAGTAACCGATTTGTAATAATTCGTTGTGCCACTGTCGTGCCAGCTGCTGCTCATTGCTGTTGCGGATGCAGTATGATGAACCAGAGCCGTACACCGAACACGATGGTCTTCGCTCCACGTAGTGCCACATGGTTGTCCGGGGACCTGTCTTCTTGCGCTGTGTATTCTTGAGACCACCACTGCCAGCAGTAGAGTACAGTGACTACATTCGTGCCAAGTATTTCTGCAACACTCTTCTTGTAGTCCCATTACAACAGCTCCTTCAAACTAAGTGAGACATTGATAATGGCGTCTTTGTCTTCTTAAAGGGATTCTTGAATAACAACATCTCACCACTTCCAATCTGAAAGGTAACTAACGCTCATGGTGGTTACAGTGTGTAGGCCTATTTAAAGAAATCCTAATTTGCATCCTCATAAGGCAGCTACTAGCGCCACTCTTATGCGACTGGTGCAAAATTTGAATAGACATCACCTTTCATATACAAGGTGGTCCATTGATAGTGACTGGGCCAAATATCTCAAGAAATAAGCACCAAACTAAAAAACTACAAAGAACGAAACTCGTCTAGCTTGAAGGGGGAAACCAGATGGCGCTGTGGTTGGCCCCCTAGATGGTGCTGCCATAGGTCAAACGGATATCAACTGCGTTTTTTTTAAAATAGGAACCCCTATTTTTTATTACACATTCGTCTAGTACGTAAATAAATATGAATGTTTTAGTTGGACCAAATTTTTCGTTTTGTGATAGATGGCACTGTAATAGTCACAAACGTTTAAGTACGTGGTATCATGTAACATTCCGCTATGGCGGACGGTATTTGCTTCGTGATACATTGCGAGGTGCCGGGGCTAACAGTGTATTTAACACTAAATTCTTCTAGAATCTTCATATTTAAATGATGCTCTAACCCCCCCCCCCCCCTATTCTAACTCCGACCATTGCTGTTGCACATGGATTAAGAAGAAACGCGAACTGACTGTAATCGACCCTGCCAGTGGAGTAGAAAAGAGTTTGGCACCTGCAGTAATTTAATTTGATAGACATTAATTAAATAAAGGAAAGTTTCAGTAACATAGTGAGAAATGCCCCCCATGAACCATGGACCTTGCCGTTGGTGGGGAGGCTTGCGTGCCTCAGCGATACAGATGGCCGTACCGTAGGTGCAACCACAACGGAGGGGTATCTGTTGAGAGGCCAGACAAACATGTGGTTCCTGAAGAGGGGCAGCAGCCTTTTCAGTAGTTGCAGGGGCAACAGTCTGGATGATTGACTGATCTGGCCTTGTAACATTAATCAAAACGGCCTTGCTGTGCTGGTACTGCGAACGGCTGAAAGCAAGGGGAAACTACAGCCGTAATTTTTCCCGAGGACATGCAGCTCTACTGTATGATTAAATGATGATGGCGTCCTCTTGGGTAAAATATTCCGGAGGTAAAATAGTCCCCCATTCGGATCTCCGGGCGGGGACTACTCAAGAGGACGTCGTTATCAGGAGAAAGAAAACTGGCGTTCTACGGATCGGAGCGTGGAATGTCAGATCACTTAATCGGGCAGGTAGGTTAGAAAATTTGAAAAGGGAAATGGATAGGTTAAAGTTAGATATAGTGGGAATTAGTGAAGTTCGGTGGCAGGAGGAACAAGACTTTTGGTCAGGTGATTACAGGGTTATAAATACAAAATCAAATAGGGGTAATGCAGGAGTAGGTTTAATAATGAATAAAAAAATAGGAGTGCGGGTTAGCTACTACAAACAGCATAGTGAACGCATTATTGTGGCCAAGATAGACACAAAGCCCATGCCTACTACAGTAGTACAAGTTTATATGCCAACTAGCTCTGCAGATGATGAAGAAATAGATGAAATGTATGACGAGATAAAAGAAATTATTCAGGT
Organism: Schistocerca nitens; assembly: GCF_023898315.1. NCBI lineage: Eukaryota > Metazoa > Arthropoda > Insecta > Orthoptera > Acrididae > Schistocerca > Schistocerca nitens. The sequence goes on from NC_064617.1 coordinate 361,980,281, forward strand.
AGTGAAGGGAGACGAAAATTTAATAGTCATGGGTGACTGGAATTCGTCAGTAGGAAAAGGGAGAGAAGGAAACATAGTAGGTGAATATGGATTGGGGGGAAGGAATGAAAGAGGAAGCCGCCTTGTAGAATTTTGCACAGAGCATAACTTAATCATAGCTAACACTTGGTTCAAGAATCATGAAAGGAGGCTGTATACATGGAAGAAGCCAGGAGATACTGACAGGTTTCAGATAGATTATATAATGGTAAGACAGAGATTTAGGAACCAGGTTTTAAATTGTAAGACATTTCCTGGGGCAGATGTGGATTCTGACCACAATCTATTGGTTATGAACTGCAGATTGAAACTGAAGAAACTGCAAAAAGGTGGGAATTTAAGGAGATGGGACCTGGATAAACTGAAAGAACCAGAGGCTGTAGAGAGTTTCAGGGAGAGCATAAGGGGACAATTGACAGGAATGGGGGAAAGAAATACAGTAGAAGAAGAATGGGTAGCTCTGAGGGATGAAGTGGTGAAGGCAGCAGACGATCAAGTAGGTAAAAAGACGAGGGCTAATAGAAATCCTTGGGTAACAGAAGAAATATTGAATTTAATTGATGAAAGGAGAAAATATAAAAATGCAGTAAATGAAGCAGGCAAAAAGGAATACGAACGTCTCAAAAATGAAATCGACAGGAAGTGCAAAATGGCTAAGCAGGGATGGCTAGAGGACAAATGTAAGGATGTAGAGGCTTGTCTCACTAGGGGTAAGATAGATACTGCCTACAGGAAAATTAAAGAGACCTTTGGAGAGAAGAGAGCCACTTGTATGAATATCAAGAGCTCAGATGGAAACCCAGTTCTAAGCAAAGAAGGGAAGGCAGAAAGGTGGAAGGAGTATATAGAGGGTTTATACAAGGGAGATGTACTCGAGGACAATATTATGGAAATGGAAGAGGATGTAGATGAAGACGAAATGGGAGATAAGATACTGCGTGAAGAGTTTGACAGAGCACTGAAAGACCTGAGTCGAAACAAGGCCCCGGGAGTAGACAACATTCCACTAGAACTACTGATGGCCTCGGGAGAGCCAGTCATGACAAAACTATACCATCTGGTGAGCAAGATGTATGAGACAGGCGAAATACCCTCAGACTTCAAGAAGAATATAATAATTCCAATCCCAAAGAAAGCAGGTGTTGACAGATGTGAAAATTACCGAACTATCAGTTTAATAAGTCACAGCTGCAAAATACTTACGCGAATTCTTTACAGACGAATGGAAAAACTGGTAGAAGCCGACCTCGGGGAAGATCAGTTTGGATTCCGTAGAAATGTTGGAACACGTGAGGCAATACTGACCTTACGACTTATCTTGGAAGAAAGATTAAGAAAAGGCAAACCTACGTTTCTAGCATTTGTAGACTTAGAGAAAGCTTTTGACAATGTTGACTGGAATACTCTCTTTCAAATTCTGAAGGTGGCAGGGGTAAAATACAGGGAGCGAAAGGCTATTTACAATTTGTACAGAAAGCAGATGGCAGTTATAAGAGTCGAGGGGCATGAAAGGGAAGCAGTGGTTGGGAAAGGAGTGAGACAGGGTTGTAGCCTCTCCCCGATGTTATTCAATCTGTATATTGAGCAAGCAGTAAAGGAAACAAAAGAAAAGTTCGGAGTAGGTATTAAAATTCATGGAGAAGAAGTAAAAACTTTGAGGTTCGCCGATGACATTGTAATTCTGTCAGAGACAGCAAAGGACTTGGAAGAGCAGTTGAAAGGAATGGACAATGTCTTGAAAGGAGGATATAAGATGAACATCAACAAAAGCAAAACGAGGATAATGGAATGTAGTCAAATTAAGTCGGGTGATGCTGAGGGAATTAAATTAGGAAATGAGACACTTAAAGTAGTAAAGGAGTTTTGCTATTTAGGGAGTAAAATAACCGATGATGGTCGAAGTAGAGAGGATATAAAATGTAGACTGGCAATGGCAAGGAAAGCGTTTCTCAAGAAGAGAAATTTGTTAACATCGAGTATAGATTTAGGTGTCAGGAAGTCGTTTCTGAAAGTATTTGTATGGAGTGTAGCCATGTACGGAAGTGAGACATGGACGATAACTAGTTTGGACAAGAAGAGAATAGAAGCTTTCGAAATGTGGTGCTACAGAAGAATGCTGAAGATAAGGTGGGTAGATCACGTAACTAATGAGGAGGTATTGAATAGGATTGGGGAGAAGAGAAGTTTGTGGCACAACTTGACTAAAAGAAGGGATCGGTTGGTAGGACATGTTTTGAGGCATCAAGGGATCACAAATTTAGCATTGGAGGGCAGCGTGGAGGGTAAAAATCGTAGAGGGAGACCAAGAGATGAATACACTAAGCAGATTCAGAAGGATGTAGGTTGCAGTAGGTACTGGGAGATGAAGAAGCTTGCACAGGATAGAGTAGCATGGAGAGCTGCATCAAACCAGTCTCAGGACTGAAGACAACAACAACAACAGTGAGAAATGAAAGGGTTGCTCTACCGATTAACACAATGAAAGTTCTGTCCAAAATAACAATTTGATTTATTATGACTAAACTCAAAATCATAAACAAAACACATGAAACATTTACAATACATCAAATTGGATCAAATTGGATACTCAAATAAATGCTGTGAAGGTGAAGTTGTCCATAAACTAGATTGTGACATTTATGACGAAGTGGTATGTGGAGCCAATTCCTTGCAACTCAAATCTTAAGAGAAAAACACAGCCAACCCAACATTAATTGCTGCTACAGTAGTGAGAACTCAGACAATGAAGACCCAAGACAGAACAAAGTTAGAAAAAGGCAAACAGGCGCGCTCTGCTGAGTTCTGATTATCACCTAGGAAAATCACTAATCTGCCGGTGCTGCGGACATACATTACCAAGCTGTCTTCTTAACTGCAAGAACACGATCTGGCGTACCGGAGGCGATGGCTGGTTGCTTCGACGTCCCGTCGTGGTGATGATAATGTCGCGAGTATAGCCCGAAACAAATTATCCTAGTCTGGTTGTTCCAGACTAAAGACTTCCTAGCAATACAAATGCGCCTCTGAGGGAGACAAAGAAGGCTTGACACACAATCACTGACGATACAGTGATTGATTTTAACAAGCGAAGTCACACAGTAACTCCGATACAGTCAACTTTAGCCAAAACTGCTCAAGACAGACAACATAGGCCGCTTGTACGCAGAACGCTCAATTGCCAACTGTACACGGAAAGTTATGTTGAAGTCGGAACTTCAGCAACTTCGTCAAACAGTTACAATTAAATAAAAGTATATTAGACAGCCAACGGAAGGCAGGCTGTCCAGAGCAGCGAGAGCTCAGTCTCGTAACCTACTCCGACCGAAAGGCGAGAGCCGACTCTCTCAAGAGCACCCGTACAAGCCGAACACAGTATATTCCCGACACCATGACAGTGGCCATGGTTAAATGTTCCAATCAGCAACTCGAAAACCGGTGAAAATTCCACTCTATTGCCGAAGCACTACCATTCCACCAATGGAGATTCTTGGCGCCAAATTCTGCGCCGATTTTGCTACGTCACGGAGCTATGCCCTGAGCAAGCCAATCACAGTTACGATTTTGCAGAAAACTCAGGAATTTGCCCGCCAAGACTGCCTGGGAACACAAGTCATTCCCATGCCTCGCTGGTAGCCCACCAGAAACGGTTTTCACTAAGTTTCTGCGAAGTAACGGAATCTCTAGCCTAGCCGCCCCTTCCGGCGCAACTGGGCATGTCGCTCCCGCTCTTATGAGAATGTCAGCTTCTGGAAAGCATCCACTCGACTCCCTCACACCCGTCGGCTTAACCCTTTCAAGCTCAGCGGAACTTGCCTGTCGCCGGACCACCCGGGAGACAAGAGACGTTGCGTGGGAAGTCCGCGTGTGAAGGAATAGCAACTTTTCACCACATGCAATTAGAGAGGAAAATCGAATTACTCAGAGTATGATAGAAATATGAGAGGGGGCTTCTGCCACCTCTCAACATTACCCGTGTTAAAATGGACCGTTTACCAATTTCGGAAAAGGTCGTTATCGTGTTGAAGTATGGCTATTGTGGTCAAAATGCCCAACGGGCTTGTGCTGTGTATGCTGCTCGGTATCCTGGACGACATCATCCAAGTGTCCGGACCGTTCGCCGGATAGTTACATTATTTAAGGAAACAGGAAGTGTTCAGCCACATGTGAAACGTCAACCACGACCTGCAACAAATGATGATGCCCAAGTAGGTGTTTTAGCTGCTGTCGCGGCTAATCCGCACATCAGTAGCAGACAAATTGCACGAGAATCGGGAATCTCAAAAACGTCGGTTATTAGAATGCTACATCAATATCGATTGCACCCGTACCATATTTCTATGCACCAGGAATGGCACGGCGACGACTTTGAACGTAGTGTACAGTTCTGCCACTGGGCACAAGAGAAATTACGGGACGACGGCAAATTTTTTGCACGCCTTCTATTTAGCGACAAAGCGTCATTCACCAACAGCAGTAATGTAAACCGTCATAATATGCACAACTGGGCAACGGAAAATCCGCGATGGCTGCCTCAAGCGGAACATCAGCGACCTTGGCGGGTTAATGTATGGTGCGGCACTATGTGAAGAAGGATAATTAGCCCCCATTTTATCGATGGCAATCTAAATGCTGCAATGCATGCTGATTTCCTACGTAATGCTCTACCGCTGTTACTACAAGATGTTTCACTGCATGACAGAATGGCGATGTACTTCCAACGTGATGGATGTCCGGCACATAGCTCATGTGCAGTTGAAGCAGTATTGAATAGCATATTTCATGACAGGTGGATTGGTCCTCGAAGCACCATACCATGGCCGGCATGTTCACCGGATCTGATGTCCCCGGATTTCTTTCTGCTATCGTGATCCACCGACAACGCTAGACAACAAGCGTCAGCGCATTGTCAATGAATGTGCGAACATTACGGAAGGCGAACTACTCGCTGTTGAGAGGAATATCGTTACACGTATTGCCACATGCACTGAGGTTGACGGACATCATTTTGAGCATTTATTGCATTAATGTGGTATTTACAGGTAATCACTTACCTTACCTTACTGTATGGTTACCTTACTGTTACCTTACTGTATGGTTGTCGTTGCTGCTCTCCCGTAGTATCACTAAATTTTCGCTAACGCCGAAAGACCGAAACGGTGATAGAATCCGAGATCATTATTGGACTGTGCCTGAAGTCACGATCCGTTAAGCTTTACCATCGCATGGCGGAGCGTACGTAAGGACAATAGGCACTCACAAGCGAGACGGCAGTTATTGGACCTATCAAGAAAACGTTCCAGAACTGGGGCTGTAGCGGCGATGCTCAGGGCTTTTGTCAGCTGATCGGCACCTACGGCTGAAAAAAGCAGTTCCGGTGCCAACTTGCTGGGTGGTCAAACGAGGCTAGCTGTAGCCTGTTGGGCCATAGACCGCTTTCTTTCTGCTCGAGGAGCTTGCTAACCTAGCGCAGCCTCAGCTGTTGGGACGGTGTGATGTTCTGTGTTTCTCAAGACGAAGAAGACGCTCCGTTTAAAATTGAATCTTTTTCACTACCGCGGTCATTTTGAACAATTCATTAATTCCTCTCAAAATGACAGCAGTCGAAATCTGTTTAAAGATTTCGGTTCCTCTGTACGTAGGGAATCATTACTACAAGGTTTCTTTCGTTTCTGTAATTACAGTATTTAGGTGCTTTAATTCGCTGGTGTATATGGCAAATTATGGATACAGGAGCGGTTTGTTCCTCGTCAAAAGGTCCCAAATCTGTCACCTGATTTCATATTCATTTATTACTCTCGACTCATCGTTTGTTTCCGGCCCTGTATGGCAGCCCACGTGCTCGTCACTGCATGTGGCGTTCTTGGCAGAGTTCGTAACACGATGTGTAGCGTTTCAGTGTCTTCAGTAAAGGATATAAGGTGAACTTTAACAAAAGTAAAACAAGGACAATAGATTGTAGTTAAATTAATTTGAGCAAATTAGATTAGGAAATGATCCACTAAAATTAATAGAGGAATTTTGGTAATAAAATTATTGACGAAGATAGACGTAAAGATGATGTAAGAAGCAGACTGGTAACAAAAAGGAAAGGTTCTCTGAAAAAGACAAATGTCTTAAAATCGAATATTAATCCAAGTGTCAGGATGTCTTCTTTAAAGCTGTCTGGAGTGTCGCCTTTTGCGGAAGTGAAACGTAGACGATAAAAAGTACAGAAAAAAGAGGAAAGAAGCTGTTAAAATACGGTGCTATAGAAGAAAGCTGAAGATTCATCGAAATTTTAAACACGTGGGTACAGGGGAAAACATAAATTGGATCACCCCCTCCCCCAAGAAGTTTTGACCTGCTGGGATATAGTGGAGAGAGAGGAGATTGTGGCAGTAGGATAATCTGTAAATCAATGGGTGAAACAGGAGACAGTAAAAGAGACGCATATACAGACAGTGACAGTGAGATGGAGATGCTGTGTTTGAAGACTTAACCACAAAGAAAGACCGGATAAGAGGATTTAGTATGTTCTGTGTTACAGTAGCGCAAATGTGTTCGCATGCCAAAACTTTTGGTGAGGAAGGAAGAATGAGGATTGAGACAGCTGGTTCTCCACTTTTCTATGAGAGTTCTTTTGTACTCCGAAAAGAGCATTTTTCCGCTTATCAGATACCATCTTTAAAATAAGTGGGGTAAAAGCATTTTAAATTAGCAAGTGGCAAGACGCAATCAATACCATCAATGCGCGATTACAACGGTGAAGTCATTGATGACACTGCCACTAAAGCGTAGTTATTAAAGACGGGTTTCCGAAACTCCTTGACCAAAGAAGAGGAACTAAATATTCCTGAATTCCAATCGAGAACAACTGCCAAGAGGAGAAACACAGAAGTAGATATCCTCGGTGTAGCAAAGCAACTTAAGTCACTTAATAAAGGCAATGCCTCCGGTCCAGATTGTATACCAGTCAGGTTCCTTTCAGAGTATCCTGATACAATAGCTCTATATTTAGCAACTATATACAACCACTCGCTCACAGAAAGAGCCATACGTGAAGACTGGAAAATTGCGCAATCACACCAATACAATAAATGGGAAATAGGAGTAATCCGCTGAATTACAGACCCGTATCACTAACATCGATTTGCATTAGGGGTTTGGAACATATACATTATGAATTGCCTGGAAGTAAACGATTTATTGCCACATAGTCAGCACGCCCCCCCACCCCCCCACCCCCCCATGAACCATGGACCTTGCCGTTGGTGGGGAGGCTTGTGTGCCTCAACGATACAGATAGCCGTACCGTAGGTGCAACCACAACGGAGGGATATCTGTTGTGAGGCCAGACAAACGTGTGGTTCCTGAAGAGGGGCAGCAGACTCTTCAGCAGTTGCAGGGGCAACAGTCTGGATGATTGACTGATCTGGCCTTGTAACACTAACCAAAATGGCCTTGCTGTTCTGGTACTGCGAACGGCTGAAAGCAAGGGGAAACTACAGCCATAATTTTTCCCGAGGGCATGCAGCTTTACTGTATGATTAAATGATGATGGCGTACTCTTTGGTAAAATATTCCGGAGGTAAAATAGCCCCCCATTCGGATCTCCGGGCGGGGACTACTCAGGCGGACGTTGTTATCAGGAGAAAGAAAACTGGCGTTCTATGGATCGGAGCGTGGAATTTCAGATCCCTTAATCGGGCAGATAGGTTAGAAAATTTAAAAAAGGAAATGGATAGGTTAAAGTTAGATATAGTGGGAATTAGTGACGTTCGGTGGCAGGAGGAACAAGACTTCTGGTCAGGCGAATACAGGGTTATAAATACAAAGTCAAATAGGGGTAATGCAGGAGTAAGTTTAATAATGAATAAAAAAATAGGAGTGCGGGTAAGCTACTATAAACAGCATAGTGAACACATTATTGTAGCCAAAATAGACACGAAGCCCATGCCTACTACAGTAGTACAAGTTTATATGCCAACTAGCTCTGCAGATGATGAATAAATTGATGAAATGTATGATGAGATAAAAGAAATTATTCAGGTAGTGAAGAGAGACGAAAATTTAATACTCATGGGTGACTGGAATTCGTCAGTAGGAAAAGGGAGAGAAGGACACATAGTAGGTGAATATGGATTGGGGCTAAGAAATGAAAGAGGAAGCCGCCTGGCAGAATTTTGCGCAGAGCATAACTTAATTATAGCTAATACTTGGTTTAAGAATCATGAAAGAAGGTTGTATACATGGAAGAACCCTGGAGATACTAAAAGATATCAGATAAATTATATAATGGTAAGACAGTAAGTAGGACATGTTTTGAGGCATAAAGGGATCACAAATTTAGCATTGGAGGGCAGCGTGGAGGGTAAAAATCGTAGAGGGAGACAAAGAGATGAATACACTAAGCAGATTCAAAAGGATGTAGGTTGCAGTAAGTACTGGGAGATGAAGAAGCTTGCACAGGATAGAGTAGCATGGAGAGCTGCATCAAACCAGTCTCAGGACTGAGGACCACAACAACAGCAACAACAAGCCAGAGATTTAGGAACCAGGTTTTAAATTGTTAGACATTTCCAGGGGCAGATGTGGACTCTGACCACAAGATATTGGTTATGAACTGTAGATTAAAACTGAAGAAGCTGCAAAAAGGTGGGAATTTAAGGAGATGGGACCCGGATAAACGGAAAGAACCAGAGATTGTACAGAGTTTCAGGGAGAGCATAAGGGAACAATTGGCAGGAATGGGGGAAAGAAATACAGTAGAAGAAGAATGGGTAGCTTTGAGGGATGAAATAGTGAAGGCAGCAGAGGATCAAGTAGGTAAAAAGACGAGCGCTGGTAGAAACCCTTGGGAAACAGAAGAAATATTGAATTTAATTGATGAAAGGAGAAAATATAAAAATGCAGTAAATGAGGCAGGCAAAATGGAATACAAACGTCTCAAAAATGGTATCGACAGGAAGTGCAAAATGGCTAAGCAGGGATGGCTAGAGGACAAATGTAAGGATGTAGAGGCTTATCACACTAGGGGTAAGATAGATACTGCCTACAGGAAAATTATAGAGACCTTTGGAGAAAGGAGAACCACTTGCATGAAAATCAAGAGCTTTGATGGAAACCCTGTTCTAACCAAAGAAGGGAAAGCAGAAAGGTGGAAGGAGTATATAGAGGGCCTATACAAGGGCGATGTACTTGCGGACAATATTATGGAAGTGGAAGAGGATGTAGATGAAGATGAAATGGGAGATATGATATTGCGTGAAGAGTTTGACAGAGCACTGAAAGACCTGAGTCGAAACAAGGCCCCTGGAGTAGACAACATTCCATTAGAACTACTGACAACCTTGGGAGAGCCAGTCCTGACAAAACTCTACCATCTGGTGAGCAAGATGTATGAGACAGGCGAAATACCCTCAGACTTCAAGAAGAATATAATAATCCCAATCCCAAAGATAGCAGGTGTTGACAGATGTGAAAATTACCGAACTATCAGTGTAATAAGTCACAGCTGCAAAATACTAACGCGAATTCTTTACAGACGAATGGAAAAACTGATAGAAGCCGACCTCGGGGAAGATCAGTTTGGATTCCGTAGAAATGTTGGAACACGTGAGGCAATACTGACACTACGACGTATCTTAGAAGAAAGATTAAGGAAAGGCAAACCTACGTTTCTAGCATTTGTAGACTTAGAGAAAGCTTTTGACAATGTTGATTGGAATACTCTCTTTCAAATTCTGAAGGTGGCAGGGGTAAAATACAGAGAGCGAAAGGCTATTTACAATTTGTACAGAAAGCAGATGGCAGTTATAAGAGTCGAGGGGTATGAAAGGGAAGCAGTGGTTGGGAAGGGAGTGAGACAGGGTGTAACAACAACAACGCTGTACTATTGTACATATAATTTTTTTTCTTCTGATTTTCGATAAATTAGTGCAATCGATATTCTGATTTCATTTCTCTTCTCTTCATGTCATTGTGTTAAGAAAACTGTGAACAAATTTCGATGTGAATATTAATGTTTATGTCAAATGTCAAACAATATTGTAACAGAATTAAAATGTAAGAAACGTTGAATCTGTTGTAAGATGTTAAAGTTGTAATTGTGCGTCTGGTCCACACGTAGGCAATGTATTGGGATATGTAGAATGCAAAACCTCTGGTGAATACCCTGTCTGTAGGGGAGCGGTAAAAGGTGGATGGCAGGCGAGCGCGGGAAAATGCACACGGGCGCGGCATGGCATAACGGGCTCAGCAGTAGTAGTCGGAGTTGGGCATTGATCTGAGCAACACGTCCTGGATCGAGGAGGTTTCTCCTGGAAGACGAGGTTTCATTGAGCCTCGGATGTGCCGTTTCCGACGCCTATACAGCATGGCAATATTCCATAGGCACTAAATGGAAAAGTATTGCGACGCTAAGAAGAAGCAAAGTGCCGATACATCAAGAGCCATTGCTGTGATTGTATGTGTGCCCTGTGCCTCGCCATCTCGCTGCCTGCCGACCGCCGCATCGATACGAACAGGTTGAAACTTTGAGTACTGTATTCGTGTGGACCAGTGTTACTTTTGTTCCATACTGTTCAATAACAACTTAAATTTTGCCAGAACTGTCCTATCATTTAATTATCCTCACAACTAACCTAGACAGGGTCCTTTCCACATGTTGTGCAATCCGAGTGTCCCGAAATGAAGATTCAAAGTTTATGTTAATAATAATTACCTGCAGACCTATCTATGTTAGAATGATGTTTAAAGAACTTTGTTGTTAATGAATATATAGGTAAATAACAAAGGTCTGACAAAGTTGGAGGATAATGTTGAAATTGGTTTAGTAATGAAGTTTAATTAATTTGAGACAAAAATAATGGTAGTTAAATGAGCAGAAAAAAAGAGTAGTAACTCATATATTGGAAATCTTGTGTGCTTAATGATTTCAATATTCAAAATTTCAATACAGTGATCATAACAGTTTCAGGCCCCTCCCCCCCATTTTTCTTTTCTATTCATTTGAATTCTGAAGTGTACTGAACTGATCTGACCAGCAAAGTTAAAGTCAATATAAAACCAAAATTTATCAGTTTTTACCTTTTTCAAAATTGACATTGTATGTGTGTTTCGAATGTGCTATTTCTAGGGTAACCTATGCCAGATTTTAATCAGATCAATAGACAGTACGAAGTTTCGAAGTAAACATTATAGTGTAGTGTTGTGTATTTATGGTTTATCCATATTGGTATAGAAAGTGAAATTACCAGTTCAGTAGATTTTCTGGTTCTAAAATTTACCATATTATGCAGTGTTACTACGTGTTGTTATGCTCGAACGTACATCAACTTGTACAGGGAAGAAACGCAGTTAATGCCTAATTAGGCTGGCGACCGTATGATTAACAAATTGGTAACATCTTCTGTGTTGTTTCTTGTCCGTCCTAACGTGTAGTTGTACTTCGGACTTACTTGACGTATCATTGTTATTACTGAATGGGTGTAAGTCTGATTTGCCTCCATTCAGGTACACGCGGTCAATGTCTATACAAAAATCCTTTCTCTTAAGGTGAAGCCCGTCAACTTACCATAGTACAGGCTTTAAACAGTATCGTGCGCCATAGCGCAGTGTTACAAGGGTTGTAGCCTATCCCCGATGTTATTCGATCTGTATATTGAGCAAGCAATAAAGGAAACAAAAGAAAAGTTCGGAGTAGGTTAAAATCCACGGAGAAGGAATAAAAACTTTGAGGTTCGCCGATGACATTGTAATTCTGTCAGAGAGAGCAAAGGACTTGCAAGAGCAGTTGAACGGAATGGACAGTGTCTTGAAAGGAGGGTATAAGATGAACATCAACAAAAGCAAAACGAGGATAATGGAATGCAGTCGAATTAAGTCGGGTGATGCTGAGGGAATTAGATTAGGAAATGAAACCGTTAAAGTAGTAAAGGAGTTTTGCTATTTGGGGAGCAAAATAACTGATGATGGTCGAAGTAGAGAGGACATAAAATGTAGACTGGCAATGGCAAGGAAAGCGTTTCTGAAGAAGAAAAATTTGTTAACATCGAGTATTGATTTAAGTGTCAGGAAGTCGTTTCTGAAAGTATTTGTATGGAGTGTAGCCATGTATGGAAGTGAAACATGGACGGTAAATAGTTTGGACAAGAAGAGAATAGAAGCTTTCGAAATGTGGTGCTACAGAAGAATGCCGAAGATTAGATGGGTTGATCACATAACTAATGAGGAGGTGTTGAATAGAATTGGGGAGAAGAGGAGCTTGTGGCACAACTTGACTAGAAGAAGGGATCGGTTGGTAGGACATGTTCTGAGACATCGAGGGATCACCAGTTTAGTATTGGAGGCCAGCGTGGAGGGTAAACATCGTAAAGGGAGACCAAGAGATGAATACACTAAGCAGATTCAGAAGGATGTAGGGTGCAGTAGGTACTGGGAGATGAAGAAGCTTGCACAGGATAGAGTAGCATGGAGAGCTGCATCAAACCAGTCTCAGGACTGAAGACCACAACAACAACAGTCAGCACGGATTCAGAAAACATCGTTGTTGTGAAACAAAACTAGCTCTTTATTTTGATGAAGTACTGAGTGCTGTCGACAAGGGATGTCAAATTGATTCCATATTTTTAGATTTCCAGGAGACTTTCGACACCGCTCCTCACAAGCGTCTTCTAAACAAACTGCGTGCCCATGGAATATCACCTCAGTTGTGAAACGGGATCCGTGATTTCCTGTCAGAAAGGTCACAGTTCGTAGTAACAGACGGAAAGTCATCGAGTAAAACAGAAGTAATATCCGACGCTCCCCAAGGAAGTGTTAGAGGCCCTCTGTTATTTCTGATCTATATTAACGACATAGCCCTCTTAGATCGTTTGCAGATGGTGCTGCCATTTACCGTCTTGCAAAGTCATCAGATGACCAAAACGAATTGCAAAATGATTAAGGTAAGATATCTGTAAGGTGCGAAAAGTGGCTATTGACCCTGAATAAAGAAAAGAGTAAAGTTATTCGCATTAATATTAAAAGAAATCCGCTAAATTTCGATTACGCGGTAAGTCACACAAATCTGAAGGCTGTAAATTAAACTAAATACTTAGGGATTACAGTTACTAATAACCTGAATTGGTAAGATCACTTAGATAATTTTGCGGGTAGAGCAAACCAAAGACTGTGATTCATTGGCAGAAGACTTAGAAGGTGCAACAGGTCTACTAAAGAGACTGCATATACCACGCTTGTCCGCTCTATTCTGGAGTACTGCTGTGCGGTATGGGATCTGCATTAGGTGAAACTGACGGATGACATCGAAAAAGTTCAAAGAAGGGCAGCTCTTTTTGTATTATCGCGAAATAGGGGAGAAAAGGCCACAGACATGGTACGTGAACTGGAGTGGCAATCATTAAAACAAAGGCGTTTTTCATTGCGACGGGATCTTCTGATGAAATTTCAATCACCAGTTTCATCCTCCGATTGCGAAAACATTCTGTTGACACTCGCCTACATAGGGAAAAATGATTAGCACGATAAAATAAATCAGGACTCGTACAGAAAAATTTAAGTGCTCGTTTTTCCCGCGCACCGTTCGAGAGTGGAACGGTAGAGAGACAGCTTAAAGGTGGTTCACTGAACGCTCTGGTAGGCACTTAATTGTGAATAGCAGAGTAATCACGTAGATGTAGGTGCAGATAAAGGCGAGTATAACGTACGTAATATAAAACGACGCCGCCATATTAAGTAATCAATTTAATATCAAAACAAACCTGTGTCTCATACCAGCACTCACTCAGAGTTGGAGACAGTTGCGCGTGATAGACTAGCGTGGAGATTTGCATCAAACCAATCTTTCGGCTGAAGACTGCAACAACATTACCTACAATTTGTGACTGTGTTATGAAAACTCGATCCCAAACACCACACTGCAGAGCGATTACGGTAGCCTACGTTTTCAAACGATTTTTCTGTAATTATTTCGCACTGATAATTGTCTGAGGTTTATTCTTATGCTCTGAGCCTACATGAATTGTATGAACAGGGAGGCCACAGACTCTGAGCTATGCATCCAACGCACAAAGAAGAGTAACACGCAAAGCTGACCGCGCTACCACGCCACAACAAACGCGGATTTAATTCAATTGGTAGCACTCGGAAAGCTCTGCTGACGTTTCATTCAGCTGGCAACAATTTTGTTGCACTACCAAAGTCAAAGCATACCACATGTTCATTGTGGATGAAACGTATTAACACGAATTGTGTACAAAGATGAAAGGAAGAGGTATAATTAGCGTCGGGGTCTGTAAAACGCAATCCTCGCCCCCCCCCCCCCCCCCCCCCGTCTCCTTAGCCACAGACACGGGAATTTGTTGACTTGGGCACTAATTACGGAAATCACAGAATCCGATACAATTAAACTAGGTATATAACTCTCTTTCAAATTCTGAAGGTGGCAGGGGTAAAATACAGGGAACGAATGGCTATTTACAATTTGTACAGAAACCAGATGGCAGTTATAAGAGTCGAGGGGCATGAAAGGGAAGCAGTGGTTGGGAAGGGAGTGAGACAGGGCTGTAGCCTCTCCCCGATGTTATTCAATCTGTATATTGAGCAAGCAGTAAAGGAAACAAAAGAAAAATTCGGAGTAGGTATTAAAATCCAGGGAGAAGAAATAAAAACTTTAGGTTCGCCGATGACATTGTAATTCTGTCAGAGACAGTAAAGGAAGAGCAGGTGAATGGAATGGACAGTGTCTTGAAAGGAGGATATAACATGAACATCAACAAAAGCAAAACGAGGATAATGGAATGTAGTCGCATTAAGTCGGGTGATGTTGAGGGAATTAGATTAGGAAATGAGACACTTAAAGTAGTAAAGGAGTTTTGCTATTTGGGGAGTAAAATAACTGATGATGGTCGAAGTAGAGAGGATATAAAATGTACACTGGCAATGGCAAGGAAAGCGTTTCTGAAGAAGAGAAAATAATGTTCAAATGTGTCTGAAATCTTATGGGACTTAACTGCTAAGTTCATCAGTCCCTAAGCTTACACCATACTTAACCTAAATTATCCTAAGGACAAACACACACATCCATGCCAGAGGGAGAAATCGAACCTCCGCCGGGACCAGCCGCACAGTCCATGACTGCAGCGCCTAAGACCGCTCGGCTAATCCCGCGCGGCGAAGAAGAGAAATTTTTTAACATCGAGTATAGATTTAAGTGCCAGGAAGTCGTTTCTGAAAGTATTTGTATGGAGTGTAGCCATGTATGGAAGTGAAACATGGACGATAAATACACTCCTGGAAATGGAAAAAAGAACACATTGACACCGGTGTGTCAGACCCACCATACTTGCTCCGGACACTGCGAGAGGGCTGTACAAGCAATGATCACACGCACGGCACAGCGGACACACCAGGAACCGCGGTGTTGGCCGTCGAATGGCGCTAGCTGCGCAGCATTTGTGCACCGCCGCCGTCAGTGTCAGCCAGTTTGCCGTGGCATACGGAGCTCCATCGCAGTCTTTAACACTGGTAGCATGCCGCGACAGCGTGGACGTGAACCGTATGTGCAGTTGACGGACTTTGAGCGAGGGCGTATAGTGGGCATGCGGGAGGCCGGGTGGACGTACCGCCGAATTGCTCAACACGTGGGGCGTGAGGTCTCCACAGTACATCGATGTTGTCGCCAGTGGTCGGCGGAAGGTGCACGTGCCCTCGACCTGGGACCGGACCGCAACGACGCACGGATGCATGCCAAGACCGTAGGATCCTACGCAGTGCCGTAGGGGACCGCACCGCCACTTCCCAGCAAATTAGGGACACTGTTGCTCCTGGGGTATCGGCGAGGACCATTCGCAACCGTCTCCATGAAGCTGGGCTACGGTCCCGCACACCGTTAGGCCGTCTTCCGCTCACGCCCCAACATCGTGCAGCCCGCCTCCAGTGGTGTCGCGACAGGCGTGAATGGAGGGACGAATGGAGACGTGTCGTCTTCAGCGATGAGAGTCACTTCTGCCTTGGTGCCAATGATGGTCGTATGCGTGTTTGGCGCCGTGCAGGTGAGCGCCACAATCAGGACTGCATACGACCGAGGCACACAGGGCCAACACCCGGCATCATGGTGTGGGGAGCGATCTCCTACACTGGCCGTACACCACTGGCGATCGTCGAGGGGACACTGAATAGTGCACGGTACATGCAAACCGTCATCGAACCCATCGTTCTACCATTCCTAGACCGGCAAGGGAACTTACTGTTCCAACAGGACAATGCACGTCCGCATGTATCCCGTGCCACCCAACGTGCTCTAGAATGTGTTAGTCAACTACCCTGGCCAGCAAGATCTCCGGATCTGTCCCCCATTGAGCATGTTTGGGACTGGATGAAGCGTCGTCTCACGCGGTCTGCACGTCCAGCACGAACGCTGGTCCAACTGAGGCGCCAGGTGGAAATGGCATGGCAAGCCGTTCCACAGGACTACGTCCAGCATCTCTACGATCGTCTCCATGGGAGAATAGCAGCCTGCATTGCTGCGAAAGGTGGATGTACACTGTACTAGTGCCGACATTGTGCATGCTCTGTTGCCTGTGTCTATGTGCCTGTGGTTCTGTCAGTGTGATCATGTGATGTATCTGACCCCAGGAATGTGTCAATAAAGTTTCTCCTTCCTGGGACAATGAATTCACGGTGTTCTTATTTCAATTTCCAGGAGTGTAGTTTGGACAAGAAGAGAATAGAAGCTTTCGAAATGTGATGCTACAGAAGAATGCTGAAGATTAGATTGGTAGACCATACAACTAATCAGGAGGTATTGAATAGGATTGGGGAGGAGAGAAATTTGTGGCACAACTTGACTAGAAGAAGGGATCGGTTGGTAGGGTAAGTTCTGAGGCATCAAGGGATCACCAATTTAGTATTGGAGGGCAGCGTGGAGGGTAAGAATCGTAGAGGGAGACCAAGAGATGAATACACTAAGCAGATTCAGAAGGATGTAGGTTGCAGTAGGTACTGGGAGAGGAAGAAGCTTGCACAGGATAGAGTAGCATGGAGAGCTGCATCAGACCAGTCTCAGGACTGAAAACCACAATAACAACAACAGTTGTTCACAAAGAGACAATAATTTTCACCCAATTCAGTACTACTAAGGTGGAGCTACTTATCAATTATATAAATTTAGTTAGTAAGTAGTGCCATAACATGAATTCCCTGAAAATTACTTACTAATTAGCAATGAAGATTTCGATTAATTATTAACTGAACTTTACTGTCACCTGGTTTATGGTCTCTGGGACGAGCATAGTGCTTCAGAAATCTGGAAGACGATAAATATTCTAAACATTTCAAATCCAGTGACATCTGATCGACAGTAGTTTCTTGGTAGCACTTTGTACCGCCATCAGCGCCGTACGTTCTCCGTGTCTGTATTTGCCTCCATGAACTCCTGTAAGGATATACGCTGCAATAACGGCGATTGTCCAGTCTTTCTGTATTCTTTGTTCGCTATACGGCAACATGTTGCGGTCGACAGCCGTGAGGATGGCAGAAGCCGTAACTTCTGGCACACAATCTTCGGCTCAGCACATGCCTACCCCGCGATTCTGACTTACGTTTATTTACATAATTAATTAGCATCAATTCTCCACAGTCTTTGAAGATAAATCTCCAGTCTTCTCCTGGATGCCTTTTCCGCGATATTGTTTAACCGGTACCACCTAGGTTCGTCGCATTTGATGTCGTGTACTTTCACATACTCTGTTTCAGCTCTTTAGTAATCGATGATGCCTCTGGAATGAAGACAGTATCGAACAGCACGATTTTGCGTTCCAGTTTCTCCCCAATCTCCGTTATCGTGAAGCCGGCGATCTATGTTGTTGAGACACGCGCGGAAATGTCAATGTCCTATGAGAAAATGAATCTTACTTCTCGAAGGTACAACGTACTTCATTTGAAATATTTCTCTCACACTGCGAAAGTATTCACACACAATTACTCTTGGCCCTACTATCACCGTCATTTTTTTGATTCGTAACCATCATTTCGCTCCCTTCTGCCTGATTATTTAGTCTAATGGCCATATTGTTACGTAGAATAACTAATCATTCTGCTCATTTTGAAATTAGTCCTCGACAGCTGTATTTAATGATGTTCTTTTATTATATAGATTTCGAAGCTATGATGGTTTCATCACCAGGCACATGCCGTGACAATAAAGTTGCTGCGCATTATCGTGGAATGCTATCATGTACAGCTTCACCATAACAGGCAACGTAAACCAAAAGGGAAAGTCGAACACTGGTTATCTTGGGTAGTAATACACGAAATGTACAATACATACGCGTATACGTGTGTAGCTTCTACTTCACTGCCAACATTACATTTTCGGATAATGTACTTGCAGCTACACGTGTAAGTAGTTATTGCACGAAGCAACAGTGTATCAGCTGATTCTTTCCAGCAAAATGAAGAAAACATTAATGGACGTACTCCTTATAATATGAGAACAGATTCCGTGCAATGTTTGAAATATATCCCTCAGACTAAAGAAACGACAAAAAACAAGTAACAGAGATGCTACAGCAGGTGTGCAATGTGAGTATCTCATTTTGAGGTAAAACTGCCTCCGCTACCACAGTCAACTTCCGTTGGCTCCGGCCAATAAACGGATCACAGTGTTGTCAATAATATATTAAATCCTGGATAAAAAACAACGTGGTCTAGGGATAGCGTCTTTGACCACGAATCGAAACGTTCTCCGTCCCTGGTTCGAACTCCCCCCCCCCTCCTTAAATTTTGAATAAAACTCTGGCGGCTGAAGGCTTCCGGCATGTCAGCCTCATTCTGTCAATGGCCTTGTCAAAGACGGCGGAGGAGCGGACTGAGGTTCGGGGTACTCTCTTGCCCTCGGCGTGGGAAACGAACCCTAAAGGCGGAAGAATCAGCAATGATCAACGGCATGAGGCTGCAGAAGGCAATGGAAACCACTGTATTAAAAACACATAATGTATATCCACAGGACATGTGGCTTCTAATTGAAAAAGATGTCATGATGATCTCTCCATTGGCAAAAGATTTTGGAATAGTCCCCCTTTTCGAATGTCCGGGATGGGACTGCCAAGGGGAATGTGACCATGAGAAAAAGATTGAACAATCAACGAAACGGTAACGTTCTGAGAGACGGGGCATGGGGATGCCAGGAGTTTGAATATGGTAGGGAAGCTAGAAAACCTGAAAAGTGAGATGCTTAGGCTCAATATAGATATTGTGGGCATCAATGAAATGAAATGGAAAGAAGACAAAGATGTCTGGTCAGAGTAGTAGTAGGTAATATCAACAGCAGCAGAAAATGGCACAACTGGTCTAGGGTTAGTTATGAATAAGAACGTATTGCAGAAAATGAGATACTGTGAACAATTCAGTGATAGGGTTTGTCTCATCAGAAGCGACAGTAAACCAACACCTATAAGGTACCAAGAAATGAAGAGGTAGAGAAAGTATATGAGTAATTCACTACTTAAAGGAGATGAAAATCTAATAGTCATGGGGGATTGGAATGCGGTTGTAGGGGAACGAGTAGAAGACAGAGTAATGGGAGAATATGGACTTCACACTGGGAATGAGAGGAGAAACACTAATTGAGTTCTGCAATAAATTTCAGCTAGAAATAGCGGATACTCTGTTGAAGAATCGCAGAGCAGACGGTATACTTGGAAAAGGTCGGGAGTTATAGGAAAACGTAAGATAATTTCCATCCTGGACAGGAAAAAGTTCCGAAATCAGATCCTGGATTATAATATGTACCCAGGAGCAGAAATAGACTTAGATCACAATTTAGTAATTATGAAGAGCAGGCTGAAGATTAAGAGATTGGTCGGGAAGAATAAGTGTTCAAGAAAATGAGATACAGAAGTATTAAGGAATGAAGAAGTACGCTTGAAGTTCTCTGAGGCTATAGATATTACGATAAGGAATAGGCAGTTCAGTTGGAGAGGAATGGAAAACTCTCAAAAGGACAATCACAGAAGTTGGAAAGAAAAGCATAGGTACAGAGATGGTAACTGCGAAGAAACCATCAGTAACAGAAGAAATACTTCAGTCGGTCGATGAAAGAAGGCAGTACAAAAATGTTCAGGCAGATTCAGGAATACAGAAGTATAAGTCACGTAAGAATAAAATAAACAGGAAGTGCAGGGAACTTAAGGCGGGAAGGCTGCATGAAAAATGTGAAGAAATACAAAAATAAATTGTTGTCGGAAGGACTGATTCACCACATAGAAAAGTCAAAACAACTTTCGTGAAATTAAAAGCGAGGACGATATCATTAAGAGCGCAAAGCAGGTCCACTGTTACATGCAAAAGAGAGAGCGGATGGATGGAAAGAGTACATTGAGGGCCTCCATGAGAGGGATGACTTACCTGATGACGTGATAGACGAAAAACAGGTGTCAGTAGGGAAGAGGTAGTGGATCCAGTATTAGAATCTGAATGTAAAAGAACTTTGGAAGACTTAAGATCGAATAAGGCAGAAGTGATAGACAACATTCCATCAGAATTTCAAAAATCATGGGGGAAGTGAGAATAAAACGAGTATTCACGTTGGTCTGTAGAATGTGTGAGTCTTACAATATATCACCTGACCTTCGAAAAACCGTCTTGCAGACAATTCCGAAGTTTGCATGAGCCGACAAGTTCGAGAACTATCGCACAATCACCTTAACAGCTCATGCATCCAAGTCACTGACAAGAATAATATACAGAAGAATGGAAAAGAAAATTGAGAATCTGTTAGATGACGATGAGTTTAGCTTTAGGCAATGCAAAGGCAGCAGAGAGGCAGTTCTGACGTTGCCATTGTAAATGGACGCAAGATTGAAGAAAAATCACGACACAGTTCATAGGATTTGTCGACCCGGGAAAAACGTTAGACAGTCTCAAATGGTGAAAGACGTTAAAAAATCCTGAGGAAAATGGGGGTAAGCTATAGGGAGAAAAGGGTAATATACAATATGTACAAGAGCCGAGAGAGCAGAGTGGAAGACCAAGAACGAAGGGCTAGGATAAAATGATGTAGTCTACTCATCGAAGAGCCAATGATGGAAATAAAGGTTCAAGAGTGGAATAAAAATTTAAGGTGAAAAAATATCAATAATAGGATTGCTATTCACAGTGAAAGAGAAGTAGAATTACAGAATATGCTGAATGGAATGAAGAGTAATGAGTACAGAATATGGATCGAGAGTAAGTCAAAGACAGACTGAAGTAATGAGAAGTAGCAGAAATGAGAACAGCGCGAAACTTAACATCAGGATTGGTGATCAGGGAGTAGATGAAGTTAGGGAATTCTGTTACCTAGGAAGCAAAATGGTCCATGACTGGTTGAGCAAAGATTACATAAAAGGCAGACTAGTACTGGCGAAAAGCAGGCCCAATTTTGATGAAGAAATTTCTGAGAATGTATGTTTGGAGCACAGCATTGTATACTAGTGTAACGTGGACTGTGGGAAAACCGGAAACGAAATGAAACGAAGCAGTGAGATGTGGTACTGTAGAAGAATGTTGAAAATTAGGTGGACTGATAAGGTAAGGAGTGAGGTGATTCTCCAGAGAATCGACGAGGAACGGAGTATATAGAGAACACTGACAAGAAGAAGGGGCAGCATAGTAAGATATCTGTTAAGACATCAGGGAATAACTTCCATGGTATTAGAGGAAGCTGTAGAGGGTAAGAACTGTACAGGAAGGCAGAGATTTGAATACATAGAGCAAATAACTGAAGACGTAGGTTGCAAGTTTTGACAAAAAAATGACAATAAGCGAATAGATGTACTATCCAAAACCACCCGTTTGTTGTGGGGTTTAGAAGCTAATGCCCCTTGTGCGAGTCTCCCTGTGCATGTTACAGGCGCAAAGATTAGCACTGGAGCAAGAGCACCGCCATTGACTATATAACGATGGAAGAAGGCCACGTTGCCTGATGGGTAGCAGTACACTTTGGTACACGCCCGTTACTGGGTGCGAGTCCTTTGAAACTCATGTAAGGTGATGCAGCCTTTTGTATCCTTTTATTTTAGCTGCATGCTTACGATTGATGAATCTCCGTGTAGTAGGACAATATACTTTCATTCAGCATCACCAGGCAGAAAAGTTAAATTTCGCATAAGACAGCAACAACTGAAATGATCGTCCTTGATCAGACATGAATACAAATCAAGGTAAGTAGAAACGTCACTCCAGTAATCACACTAACCAATGTTCACAGAAGCACTGATCCCGGGAAGATTGCGATAGCTACTGGGTGACGTCGCGATGTGGTGCGTTGTATCCTCGGCAGGAATGCTCCAACAGGTGGGCTTCCGAAGGCGTCTGACGCGAGTGGTCTGGAGCCGAGATGCGACTTTAACTGATTGCTGGAGGTTGAGTCACGACTTAGAAACACAGCACCGGAGGAACGTCCACGGGCTCGTGATGACCATGTGATTAACGGATGCAAATTGGTTCCCCAGTAGTGGCGCCATTGCTGCTGAGCTCGCTGCCTATGAAACATGATAGTGGTCTCTCGTTGCGTTTATCACCATTTAGCCTATCAACAGATCGTTTGAAGGCAGAACAGGATCCAAACGTGTTAAATTCGAGGGGCGTTCAGTAACTAATACAACATTTTTTTTCTAAAAGCAGGTTGGTTTTATTCGAGATCCCAGCACATCATATTATTCCCCACTCTTTTGGCTACAAAACCCTATTTTTTCAACATAATCTCCATTCGATGCGAAGACTTTACGCTATCTTGCTGCAACAGCCTGTGTGTCCGCATGGTACCACGCCACTAGTCGGCGTCGAAGCCTGTGACGATGTTCGACAAAAAAAAAAAAAAAGTCATTATCAGTCTAGTAACATAGAAGGAATTTCTCACAGATGGTCGTTCGTCGCTCTTTATGGTCCTCTGTTAGGCAGCGAGGAACCCAGCGGGTACACTCCTTTGAGTACCCCAACTGGTGGACGAGTGTGTCACCACTGCCAACAAAGACGTCCGATTGAGCAGCGAGGTGTTTTGATTGAGATCTGTAAATCACCTCGAATGAGTGTGTCTGCACATTAAAACAGTGCAGGAGGTACAGTCGCGAGTGGCCGGCGGGCACGTGGAAGATCGGGCAGGTTTGTGCGATCTTTTTGCGTGGATGACAGATGCCTCGCCCAACGACTCGGCGTGATTTTGTTCACTGCCAGGACTCCATAGACACTCTGCAAGGCCCATGAATATCTTCGATGCTTTGGTTCTCTACAAAAGGAAACTCGATCACAGGTCCCTGCTTGGAACGCACCTCTGTTACAAATGAAGTTTTGAAGGCTACGTACAGCGCCGCTAGCTACCGGAACTTCACGAAACCATACGAGCCGGTGCGGCAACACTCCACGCTGCCCACAATAGATTATTTATTTCGTCGACGCAGACGGGACGAGAAAAAAAATGTGCTGCGTTACGGGTTGCACGCCGCCCTCCCTCTCCCCCCCCCCCCCCCCCCCCCCCCGTAGTAGCGAGGCGCGTACAATGGATGATCTCCAAAGTGGGGGGGCCCTGATACTGGACCTCCCTCTTGCTCCTAGGGCACTGTTGTTCAAGTGGTGGTGGTATTCTCGTCTGTGGTAGTGTACATGGGAAGAAATGGGGCCAGTGATGCGTCTACCATTGCCTTTCAGTGAGAAACAATGCAGGACCTTTTGTCCGGTCACGTACATAAGTTTTTCCCCTAAATCATTCTGCAGCTGATCTCTACTTTCGGTGAGAAGTTTCACTGCCCCGCGCACTCCAATTGTGTCAGAATTGTTTGAGGAACACTTCTGGAATATAGTTGCTCCTCAATGTAATTAGACATTCATCTGAAACTTGTTATACGAGGGCTGTCCAGAAAGTAAGTTCCGATTGATCGCGAAATGGAAACCACAATGAAAATCAGAAATGTTTTATTTGTAATAGTTAGCTGCACCTTCCAGGTACTTCTCTACGTAGTCGCCGTTCTGACTTAGACATATGTCGTAGCGTTGAAACAACTTTCCAATACCCTCATCATAGAAGGTAGCCGCCAGTGCTTTCCGCCAATTCTCTACGCTGGCCTACAGCTCGTTGTCTGTGCCAAAATGTTGTCTTCATAGCCAGCGGTTCATGTGAGCAGAGATGAAAATCAGAGGGAGACAATTACGGGCTGTACTGTGGGCAATCAAACATTTCCAATTGGAAACGATGCAGGAGCATCTTCATTTCCTCTGCAGAATCCGGTTGAGAATTGTCTTGAAGAAGAAACGGCATGACAGTTATGTAATTTTGGCTCCATAGCTTCAGGCGGAATTTCTCACCAGGCCCTCGTACTTGGCGGCAGACACTATTTTCTAGACATTTTTACGCACTCACTGTGAGCTCAGAAATGAGAAGAGCGACGTGATGCTATCTAGGGTCATACTAGAGACACTGCCCAACACATCTGTGCAACGCTTTATCGGATTTTCATGGTCGTTTCCATTTCGCGACCGATCGGAACTTACTTTCTGGACACCCCTCGTAGTTTCATCTACTAAATGAACACACGTATGAAGAGAATGTATTCAGTAGTGCTCTTTTGTCGAAAACCGACGTTTTGAAACCGTTGATGTGTACAAAATACTGGTTGATTCTAGCAGAAAAGGAAACAGCAATCAGCGACTTTTGTGAATGCTATTTATTCACATAAATAGGGCTGTTACCGATTTCGAACCGACAGGTTCATGATCAGACGGCTTGTTCAAGTTAAGATACTTTTATCTTTAGTTAATATTTCTGTTCTAGTAAATTCTGGTGTAGTTTCATTTTTCAAATGGTTCAAATAGCTCTGAGCACTATGGGACTTAACTTATGCGGTCATCAGTCCCCTAGAACATAGAACTAATTAAACCTAACTAACCTAAGGACATCACACACATCCATGCCCGAGACAGGATTCGAACCTGTGACCGTAGCGGTCGCGCGGTTTCAGACTGCAGCGCCTAGA
This sequence comes from Schistocerca nitens, assembly GCF_023898315.1. Lineage (NCBI taxonomy): Eukaryota > Metazoa > Arthropoda > Insecta > Orthoptera > Acrididae > Schistocerca > Schistocerca nitens. The sequence goes on from NC_064617.1 coordinate 362,005,309, forward strand.
ACCGCTCGGCCACCCCGGCCGCCTTCATTTTTCACCCCGTGGTGAATAAAAAGTGGAAACTAATGTTAGATACAACCAAAAATGTCTCTTACGTGAAGAAGTCGTCTGTTGGTGAAACAAACGGTTCGAAACCAGTAATGATGCTATTTATGCGAACAAATATCATTCTAGGAAGTTGGCTGGTTGCTGTTTTATTCTCTGAGAGAATCAACCTGCATTTTGTATTCAGTAGCATTTTACAATAATGTACAGTTGTATTCCCAACTTTAGAAAATAATTCTGTCGTGTAGGACGCCTTAACTTTGCATACTCGAGAATATTCCTTGTTGAATAATACATCAAGCCGGCAAACTAATCTGTACCAGTTACTGAAAACAGTTTGTATCAAACGACGAAGACTGGTGGAGTGCTGATGTTAAAGTGAAATCTTACCACAACTACAAAATTTTTCAAAATGTTCAAATGTGTGTGTATTCCTAAAGGACCAAATTGCTGAAATGGTGAGGTATCGCTCCCTAGACTTACACGCTATTTAAACTAAATTATCCTAAGAAGAACACACGACCATGCCCGAAGGACGACTCGAACCTCCGGCGGGAGGGACCGCGCAATCCCTAACATGGCGCCTCATACCGCAGGGCCACTCCGCGTGGCCAAAAATCTATTCATTGAGTGAGTAACAGTATCTGAATATTTGAAATCATCGCTGTCAATGTCCTTCAGCGTTGTCATCCAGTGAGCGCTATGCTGCGAAAGAAGTCAGAACAGAGTAGTGAGACGGGCTCTTAGGTCAAAAAATGGTTCAAATGGCTCTAAGCACTATGGGACTTAACAGCTGAGGTCATCAGTCCCCTAGACTTAGAACTACGTAAATCTAACTAACTTAAGGATACCACACACATCCATGCCCGAGGCAGGATTCGAACCTGCGACCGTAGCAGCCGCGTGGTTCCGAACTGAAGCGCCTAGAACCGCTCAGCGACAGCTGCCGGCCGGCTCTTAGTTCAGCAGCATATATTTTTACGTCATGGGGTCTGGTAAGATAGTATCAATTCACGTAGAGACTCCTCAAATTTTCTGATTACTTGTGACTAGCAGAGAAATTGTAGCGAATACGTCAAGGACATGGTAAGATACTATCAATAGACATACAAACTCTTCAGATTTTTTGAGTACATACTTATGACCAGCGGAGAGACTGTAATAAATATCATTTTCCAAATTCTCTAATCTAAACGTGTAAGGAGACTCGAAACGATATCATTTGCAGCCTTACTTGTACCCAAACAACGATGGAATTTTTATGGATGACAATGCGCCATGTCACAGGGCCACAATTCTTCGCCATTGGTTTGAAGAACGATCTGGTCAGCTCGAGCGAGTGGTTTGGCCACACAGATCGCCAGACATGAATCCCATGGAACATTTAAGGGACATAATCGAGAAGTCAGTTCGTGCATAACATTCATCACCGGCAACACTTTCGCAATTATGGACGGCTGCAGAGGCAGCATGACTGGATTCTGCTGCAGGGGACTTCCAACGATTTGTTGAGTCCTTGCCATGTCTAGTAGCTGCACACGCCGGTAAAAGGAGGCCGACAAGATTTAGTAAGTATCCTACGACTGTTGTCGCCCCAGTGTTGCTACATAAAAGAACTTAAACTAATAGCTTTATACGTTGCATTTCTAATGTTCGTCATATTTCTTTCACAAGATTAATTTATTTTCCAACGAGGAAGTAGTGCCACAGAAACGAAACGACTTTTCGTGTTTCTCTCCTATACATACAACTTTCCAATTATATTTACCGAAGCTCTCCGCGAAAGTTTAAGTAGGAAGTTGGCCGAGCGCGTGTCGCTCGTGTTCGAGCTAGTGTTTTGTTTAATTTGAAGGGGCCGCGGAGAAGAGAGAAGAAAATTTGCATTTCAGTTTAAAAGCAATGACTGGTCCTACCAGCGGAATTCTGGGAGAACGATCTCTTAGGCCTTTTCTTTGATGCCTTTTCCGAAAGTGCTAATTAATCTATATGCGGCAGACACAACGCCGGAGAACTTTCAAGTCGTCCAACTCCATTACTAGTCAAGTGGCAATGAAATTTAAATGTGTGACCGACCGTCAATCGCGGAATTCTGGCGGCCCTGCGTGATGAATAAAACAGGTCGTTAGGAGTAGGGGGCGTGTAGCGCGGCCGTAGCCCTGTGGCTCGCTTCCTCATCTGCCTCCTCCACTCCCCCCGCTCGACTCACCTCGTTCGATCCTGGTGGAGGCTGCGGTCGGCTGACAATCGCCCTGTGGGGACTTATTCCGTGTTCGCCCCACCCCCACTCCGCTGATCTCAGGTCCGCCCTCAAATATTAAGTCCGACTCAGACGCTGTCCGGGACGATTCTAAGGGTATTAACCCTAATTCTTTAACCTTCGTGCTGTCCTAAATCGTATTCATGTAACAGTATGATCAAATTTTCTGGCCTTCAAACAGTTTTGTGCTTGCTGTGTTCGTTAAACTACACTACTGGCCATTAAAATTGCTACACCACGAAGATGACGTGCTACAGACGCGAAATTTAACCGACAGCAAGAAGATACTGTGGTATGCAAATGATCAGTTCTTCAAAGCATTCACACAAGATTGGCGTCGGTGGCGACACCTACAACGTGCTGACATGAGGAAAGCTTCCAACCGATTTCTCATACACAAACAGCAGTTCACCGGCGTTGCCTGGTGAAACGTTGTTTTGATGCCTCGTGTAAGGAGGAGAAGTGCGTACCATCACGTTTCCGACTTTGATAAAGGTCGGTTTGAAGGCTATTTCGGTTTATCGTATCGCGACATTGCTGCTCCCGTTGGTCGAGATCCAATGACTGTTAGCAGAATATGGAATCGGTGGGTTCAGGAGGGTAATACGGAACGCCGTGCTGGATCCCAACGGCCTCGTATCACTAGTAGTCGAGATGACAGACATCTTATCCGCATGGCTGTAACGGATCGTGCAGCCACGTCTCGATCCCTGAGTCAACAGATGGGGACGTTTGCAAGACAACAACCATCTGCACGAACAGTTCGACGACGTTTGCAGCAGCATGGAGCATCAACTCGGAGACCATGGCTGCGGTTACCCTTGACGCTGCATCACAGACAGGAGCGACTGCGATCGTGTACTCAACGACGAACCTGGGTGCACGAATAGCAAAACGTCATTTTTTCGGATGAATCCAGGTTGTGTTTAGAGCATCACGGTGGTCGCATCCGTGTTTGGCGACATCACGGTGAAGGCACATTGGAAGCGTGTATTCGTCATCGCCATACTGGCGTATCACCCGGAGTGATGGTATGGGGTGCAATTGGTTACACGTCTCGGTCACCTCTTGTTCGCACTGAAGGCACTTTGAACAGTGGACGTTACATTTCAGATGTGTTACGACCCGTGGCTCTACCCTTCATTCCATCCCTGCGAAACCCTACATTTCAGCAGGTTAATTCACGACCGCATGTTGCAGGTCCTGTACGGGCCTTTCTGGATACAGAAGATGTTCGACTGCTGCCCTGGGCAGCACATTCTCCAGATCTCTCACCAACTGGAAACGTCTGGTTAATGGTGGCCGAGCAACTGGCTTGTCACAATACGCCAGTCACTACTCTTGATGAACTGTGGTATCGTGTTGAAGCTGCACGGGCAGCTGTACCTGTACACGCCATCCATGCTCTGTTTGAATCAATGCCCAGGCGTATCAAGGCCGTTATTAGGGCCAGTGGTGGCCGTTCTGGGTACTGATTTCTCAGGATCTATGCAGCCAAATTGCGTGAAAATGTAATCACATGCCAGTTCCAGTATAATATATTTGTCCAATGAATACCCGTTTATCACCTGCATTTCTTTTTGGTGTAGCAATTTTATTGACCAGGAGTGTAAATTCCACAAGCTGTGCTAAGACAGGGAAGGTTCAGGACACCCTTGAAGAGGTTTCCAGTTCACTTGAGGTTTATTGTTCCAGCAGCGCATATGGAGTACATGACATAATTACATCTACAGATCAATAGCACAAGGTACACACCCATATTAGTACTTGGTGTAGACTCCACCGGCGGCAATGCAGGCGCTGACTCTAGCATCCACTCGATCGTGCAAATGGTGAATATTGTCCTGGGATACGTTATGCCACGCCTGCTCGACCTTTTCTCGTAGTTCTGTAACAGCTGCTGGTTTACAAATCGCACGAGTCATTTGTCGTCCCATCATACTCCACACGTGCTCGATTGGGGACAAATCTGGAGAGCGCGCTGGGCAGGGAAGTTGCTGCACGTCTTGTAGAGCACTTTTTTTATTTATTTAAGGTTCCGTGGGACCAAATTAAGGAGAAGTCTCCATGGTCATGGAACGAGTCAATACATGAAATTATAACACGATAGTAGAAACAGATAAAATTAAATATAAGAAACATATTCAGGCGACAACTCGTAAGTTTAAATAAAAAAAATCAACATGTAACACTGGAATTTACTTAATTTTTCAGCTCTTCCAGGAGCTCCTCGACAGAATAGAAGAAGTGAGCCATGAGTAAACTCTTCAGTTTATACTTAAAAGTGTTTGGGCTACTGCTAAGATTTTTGAGTTCTTGCGGTAGCGTATTGAAAATGGATGCAGCAGAATACTGCACTCCTTTCTGCACAAGAGTCAAGGATTTGATTTTATTTGATTTGATTTGATTTCTGCCTAGTATTAACTGAGTGAAAGCTGCAAACTCTTGGGAATAAGCTAATATTGCTAACAACAAACGACATTAAAGAGAATATATACTGTGAGGGCAATGTCAGAATTCCCAGACTATCGAATAGGGGTCGACAAGAGGTTCTCGAACTTACACCACATATAGCTCGAACAGCCCCTTTTTGAGCCAAAAATACCCTTTTAGAGTTTCAGGGGCAATATATGACCGAGCATTGGAACAACACATCAGCTTTTTCTTACAAGAACGGCAAAAGAACGGGTCTAACGACATTCTACAGTGCTGAACTCTGTGTAGCGTCCCCTCCAGAAACACCAACGATGAACGGGAGTTGCAACATATCGCACCCCAGACCGTAAGGCCTGAATTGGGGCCAGTCTGCCGTGGACGAATGCACTCTACGAGACAGTGGTCACCAGGTCTACGTTGTACGCTACGCGCAAACGGCCATCACTCTCGTGCAGGCGGGATCTTTGAATGGTGAAGACCACAACGCGCCATTCCGTCTTCCAAACGGTCTTCTGATGGCACTAGCAGAGCCGTGCAGGTCGATGCTGTGGCGTGAATGGAAGACGGGTGTTTCTCCCCGTAGTCATGCTACTAATAACAGGTTAGCTACATTTTGTGTTGACACGTTGGGTTCAGAAGCCCTCTTACGTGTATTTTTGTAGCTGTACGATTTGCGGCTGCTGCCCTTACAGTACGACGTTCCTGGCGGGCGTCTGTACTGAGTGGATGTCCAAAACCTCGTCTGCGGTTATGACCACTGACGTCAGCATCGTTACAAAACTAACCCGGCACGTCAAACATGTACCGTAATTCTCTGGAAGGATCATCCCGCCAAGATGTGACCTTTTCCAAACTCGCTCAGTTAGCTGTAGGAAGCACGTGTGCATCTCTGTTACATGGTTGCCTACTTGCTTCACACGTTTGCATCGAACTGACGAGTCACCCTAGATTGCGGGGTCGCAAGTTCAGTCTTTAGTAAGGCTCATTTGAGTGTGTTGTGCTAACAATTATGACAGGAAAAATATTAGCAGCTGCTGACTCACAAGGTGCAACAGGATGGCGACAAAAAATGTGTGTCTAGGAGCTGCAAAGATCAACTTTCTATGGAATGCGTTTGTTGCACTTCACGAAATGGACATCGTCGACATTCAAGAAATGTTGAGAACAAACCATTAACTTGCACCATGAACACCAAATGAAAAATGGCGCTCCACAGTCGTCACATAGATTCGCGTCACCAAGATCGAAGGCGAACAGCTAGGGAGCTACAAACCATGCAGGACGTTCAGCTGGGTATCAGCTCTTAAAGAATGCTAATAGAATCATATTGGCATAACGAGATGATGAGAACTGATGCGATGGCATCCAAACGAATGCGAAACACTCTGTCGTGGAGATTATCGTGAAGATGGCTATAGTTTGATAGGTTCGCGGGAATTACGCGGTATAATATTGTAATAACCACACAATATTACAGCGAGACAACTGCCCGCCATCTTCAGGTGCTAATGTCGCGTCGCTGAGAAGCTCGCCAATATATGCGACGCGTCGCGACAGTAGCACCTGAAGATGGCGGGCAGTTGTCTGGCTGGAATATTGTGCGGTTATTACAATATTATACCGCGTAATTCCCGGGAACCTATCAAGCAGATGCAGCACCGGGAAAGCCTCAAACAGCACAAGATGGCTATACTATAAGGCGTAGCTGCACATAGTGCGATAATAGGTTTCATAGGAGGAAAAGAAACAAACATCCAGAGGCTGAATTTGTTCGGTGGTTCCAGGTGGTATGAATGGCAATGTCTCACACTTTTGAGGGGGGAAGTTTGCTCTACAGGAGTAAGATTTTTAAATGCAGACCAGGAATCAAGCAAAAGCAAGTCATTTTAACCAACTTATGGCCAAAAGCAGCGCTTATACCAAAGTTATAGTTCTCTTACGCCCGTTTTCCCACTTTTGCTTGCTGTCACATAAATGTTTCCTACTGTCCTTGCGAGATCACGCAGACGACAAAGAATCGAAGGGGGCAGAGCACCTCCAACTTCTGGCAGCACAATAGATAACTATCCCGTCATCCAGATTAACAGTCGGCAAAATTACATACGAATGCTTAAAGCATTGATGTTATTTGATCTTGATACAACTCTCTTGGTGTCTCTCATTTCCAGGGTTCCTTTCATATGCATTTCCTCTTCAAACCCCGACTGGTCGGAGTTGAAAGCAAATAACACTCATGGTAGAGCACTTGCCCGCGAAAAGCAAAGGTCCCGAGTTCGAGTCTTGGTCCGGCACACAGTTTTAATCTGCCAGGAAGTTTCAAATAACACTCATGTTCAGAAAACACAGAACACCTTGTACAACTAGAGATAGGACGTCCATATTCACAGGGGATGTACATTAGTATGTTCTACAGAAGTGATCAGCATTTGAAGGATGTTCGTCTTTGGGTTCAAGGTTAACATCGATATCGCAACGCAACATCACCTACCGGTAAAATGTGCCTGCGGGTCTCGTTGTCGCCATAAACCGAAGGTTATGGACCAGTACGGCTTGAGCAGACGTAGAGGATGCCTGGCAGACGGTATACGCGAACCGTACCGTTAAATCAGTGAGTTTGAAAGAGGGTGCATTATTTGCATTAGAAATTGCTGCTAGTGTGGCACGTAGTGTTTCGGCAGCGCAACGGATGTGTTCAGAATGGTTCACGGAAGCCCATAGAACACGACGAGACGGGTCAGGCAGCACCACCCAGACCACTTCCTGAGAAGACCGACACCCAATCCGAATGACATTTCAGGACAGACCTACGTCCTGGTGCAACAATGGAACTGTGTAACACATCTTACACTATCAGGGGTGACATTCTTTCTCTGTTTATTAGGGCATGGGTCACGTACGCATCGTATACTTCTCCGCCTACCTTTGGTTATGCAGAAACGTGCTAGACGGCAATGGTGTATGAAAAGACGTCACCAGGGACAGAGTGGCATCACATAGCGTTTTCGGACGAATTTGAAAATGATGGCCGGACTTTGGCTCGCCACAGACAGTGGGAGCGGTATCACAGTGAAGCATTCCTACCAGACATAGAGCACCAACTGAAGGCCTTATTGTATGGGGTGCTATTGGGTACAACAACAAATCACAGCTGGTGAGTCTCCAAGGCAGTGTGACCTACGTGAGTGACATCCTGCACCTCGTAGCCACATCCTTTCTGCAAAGCACCCGAGACCACATTTTTCAGCAAGGCAAAGCACGACCACATGTTGCTGCACAAGCACGTGCCTTCTTGGTGTCACAGGACGTTAGCCTTTTGCCCTGGCCCGCCAGATCACCAGACTTTGTTGGTTGGTTGATTTGGGGGAGGGGACCAAACGGCGAGATCATCGCTCCCATCGAATTAGGAACGATGGGGAAGGCAAGAAGTCGGCAGCGCCCTTTCAAAGGAACCATACCGGCAGTTGCCTGAAGCGATTTAGGAAAATCACGGAAAACCTGAATCAGGAACCGTCGTCCTCCCGAATACGAGTCCAGTGTGCTAACCACTGCGCCACCTCGCTCTGTCCACCAGACTTGTCGCCAATCGAAGGTGTGTGGGATATGGTGAAGCGACGGGTGCAGCTCTGTGACGCAGTGCCAACCACGACCGATGAACTTTGGAACCAAATGAGTGCATCAAGAATCATGCACCACAGGACACGACATTCGCGCCTTACACGAGTCGATGCCATTACGCATGGAACAAGGTATCAGGGCCCTTGGCGGACCGTGTGCCTGCTAGGTAACAGGGCACTTGCTGAACCGAGGTCATTAAAATGCTAATATTTCTGCAGAACATATTAATTTAGGTGTCTTGTGAATATCTTAGGTCTATCTCTAGTCACTCCAGGTATTCTGTTTTTTTTTTTTCTGAACTTGAGTGTACTTGTTGAACGGTGGGATAAGTTTGTTTACCTCATCTACAACATTTTTGGGCCGATTCCGCAGTTCGCTGTGTACCATCAAGTTGACGCTTTATTTGAAATTTCGTTATTCTACGTCTTCCAATTCTGTAGCACTGGTTGAAGTTATGCAACCATCCACTGCTTCCCTTGAAACTTGTAATCTGCCACGCACAATTTGATGTGCATAATGTAGTAGGACACTATCATGCACATCCTGTAAATTGTATCGACCATCCTTGAAACGCGAAAACACCAGTTTTTGTAACAAGAGGGCCTTGTTCTCCCTTGAATATTCGTAGTTTTTCTTATCCATTACGCGGTCATATTGATGCGGACTTACTCGAAATCTGTTCAAAATTCATAATCGTTTTTTTTGCTATGCTGCTGACAGTCTTCCATGTACGTAATTATGTTTACTACACGCTTCTTCGAAAACGATTGTCCTTTATTGTATTTCATTGGAGATAAGATTTGTGGCTCAATGTCCGATAGGGCTGATGAACGACTTGTTTAGCACGTTTCGTCATCATTGAATTCTTTGTGTTTGTTGTCCTCACAGTCGAGTGTATAGGCTACCACACATTCCACCGACTAATCTTTGAGATGCCACTTATTTCTCACTCTGCACTATCCTTGGGTCCCTTTCTGATGAAATGTCAACTTCAGCAACAGTTGTAAATATAACGAAATGTCTGATTTGTTTATCGTCGTCATTGCTCTGCTTTGTATCAACACCACTAGCACTTTAGCCTGTTGCGAGTTTCTTGTCGTCCAAACAGTTCAACTACACTCCGTAGCTTCATGCTGTGCTCACCATTGGGTAACTCCAGTCCCACCCCCTATTGCCATTAGCAGCCAATATTGTGATTGCATTGTAGACAATACGCCGTAAACACCATTGACATTTTGACACCTCGCACTCAAGGGGTTCCTTGTAAGTGGCTATGAATCTCAGAACCTGGTTTGTGTGCTAATCACGTGCCAGTGGGCTTCTCAACCGTCCAATCGTTGGCTAAAATATGCAGTCTCCTCTTCTATATATTAGAGACAATCTGTACAACAACTGATAAATGCTGGTTGTTTTAGAGCCCAAGTTAATGTTCCTCATTGAGGCAAATGCTTATGGGGAATTTCAACAGGATAAGGTCTGGAAATATTTGGTGAAAGTAGTACTAGCCTTCTTCGAAATAGGATGGAAATTACTTATCTCCATCCTCCACGTTTGAGTGCCATGTCACCAAGCGATCATCTCTGAAATTTTGTTGTTAATTAACGTCTCTGTGACGATCCACAACCACTGTTGATTATTTACCATTAGTAAGAATGGCACGCCACGATGTTTGAAAGCTGTAATTGTGGAACATGCATGTTTCTCACCATAGCAGTTCCTCAGAACCTTAGACAATGAACAGCTCTGTTGTCGTATCCCCATGCATTTCTTCATGTACACTTAACTTGGACAATGCAAAAGCGATCACGCAAAAAACAACTCATACTTTCGTTAGATGACATCCTGCAAGCAAGGATCAAGGCAGTCGGGTAGATTGAGGACGATTGTCATTAAATATAGTATACGTTCTACAAATCTGTTCTGTTTTAGCTCCTGAGACCCCACAAGTGACTGCACGAATTACACAGGCCAACGAAAAATTTGTTTTGAAAAACTTTTTTTTTACTTTGATATCTGATCTTTACAGATTTTTACGAGCTGAATCCAAATCTAGCCGCAGTTTTTTGTATCACCCATAGTTTTCGAGCAATATGCTTTTTACTATGTAGTATCAAAATCCTATGCTATACGGTAAATTGGGAAAATAATGAAACGCTTTGTTACAACATAAGCATGGTTTGTATTTACAGTAAGTTACTTAAAACAATGATATGTGTTAATACAGGTTTCACTTGTCAGCTGGAATTGGTTTGTATTTTATTTCTATTTTTTTCTTTGAAGCTTGTTGTGTAACATTTTCTACGATGAATCACTTGCTCAACTTCTCGGTGAAGTGACCGACAGTAGTCCCCCATCATATTGATGTTCCAGCGGCCTTGCTAGCGTTTTTCCATCGCTTTAATGTCCTGGTGAAAACGCTCTCCTTACTCCTCCCATATTGTCCGGGAAGTAATCAAGGTGACTGTACAAAAAGTGAACTTTCAGGCTCATTAAACATCCTAAAGTTTTAAACTTTTTTAACATTGTAGCTATATTAGAAACATATTCTGGGTCTTTTTCATGTCCTAAGAACTTTGTACCGACTTGCATGAATGATACTCAAACTCCTTTCTCATTTAAGGTCATTGTGGATTCAAAGTTAACATCAAACATCAATTTTCTAATGTCAGTTCCGACAAAGATTCCTTCTTTTAGTTTAGCTTCTGAAAGGTGTGCAAACTTTTGGCAGAGATACTTAAAACATGGTCGATCTTCAGGCAAAGCCTTTACAAACTCATTAGGCCTAACTTCATATGCAGAGGTGGTAGGAACACGTTTCTTCGATCTAAAAGGTTTTTGCGTAGAATGTTCTTCTCACCAGGTTTTAAAGACTCCCTCACAGGCCAGTTCTTGCTGCACCAGTGTTGACCCCTAGCCCTATTGTCCCGTTCACACAAGAAACATGGATATTTGGTAAAGCCACCTTGCTGACCAAGGAGCATGCATATTACTTTTAGATCGCCACATATCACCCAACCATGTACAGAATAGCCTATTTTATTTATCACTATTTCCAGGTTTTCATAGTTTTCTTTCATATGTACAGAATGTCCAACAGGTATAAATGCGTACATGTTGCCATTGTGTAATAAAACAGCCTTTAAATTAGTTTTGGATGAATCAATAAACAACCTCCAGTCTTCCTTTTTTTATTCAGTACCAAACTCATTCATCAGACTGGGAATGTCTGAGCAGTACACCAAATCACCTTCTTGTTGAAAAAACTTGGAAAATTGCTGCTCTCTCTTTCTGTACATGTATATGCTGCCTCCAACTGCCAAAGCCCAGATCCCTAACCAAATCATTAAGCTCAGTCTGAGTAAACAGTTTGGGCTCTAGACTTTCTGTATTACAATGGAATTCATCATCATCTGGTTCATCTAAATCACATTGTACATCAGAAAATACTTCTGTTGGAAAAGAATTTGAATCATCTGGTGGTTCAGGAACCGGCAAATCTACACAATGGCCTACTGGTCGGATGGCGGACGGAAGGTTAGGGTAGCTTATTACCTTCTTTTTTATCAAATTATGACCAGTAATATCAACACTGCAAAATTAGCATTCATCGGATTGATTTATTGGCTCCCTCCATATGGCAGTAACAGCAAATATAAAGGATTTTTTCTCCATTTTGAACAGTTTTTTCAGATCTTCAACACACACATAATATAAAATAAATAAAAATAAAATGGAATAAAATATTAATGATTAATTATTCTGTATGTATGATGATTGGTTGTAATTGGTATTTGCTTATCTGGAACGTGGACGTTTAATTATTCGGTATCAGACGCTTGACAATGGCTATTTGGAAAAGGCAATGTAACTCGTAGTTGACCGTGAAAGAAAACTGAAATAATCGGACTTCGTAATTAAATCGTTTCCAAAGACTGCTGCGGTAGGTACGGACTCATGATCTAATCTCAATATTACAATGATTTGCCAGCCATGCCAATACGTCGTACAGAGGTGATTGTCTACTAAACATAAAAAGTTACACAGTTAGTTAAATCAGATATATTCAATGAAATAGCCTACAGTTCATAATCCTACTTACTTTTATAAATATAAATTCATTACAGAATCGAGTGCCTAGTGTGGTTGCAACTCGCAGTATTCTTCTATAACATGAAAATATGGCGGTGTGCCAGACAATAAAATAAAATACGTGCTTCTCGCACCACTTCTACCTGAGCTCTCTCCTCTCTCAATCAAACATAAGAGTAACGTAATTATTCTTTTGTCTTTATCAGCGACACAGCGCTGCAGTTGTGTGCCATAGGCTTTATTTATTAGTCACTGATTATTTATTTAATTAATATTTCGCGTTTCCGCGGAAACTCACGCTCGGCATGCAAATGTGCCTTTATATTGCCCCCTGAATTGCGAGGCGAAAGGACACACCTGCAGGCGAGCAATTCACCTAAAGGCACAAGAAAATCTAAGTTATCTACAACTATTCACATGACTTACATTACACACATTATACACATTATATACAAAATTTGAATGACGCGGGTGCGCCGTAAAAGTTCTTATGTTGGCAGATAGAATGCACGCATGCGCAGAAGCGTCTGTGTGACTCCGGCAGTGCCGTTATATCATACAGTTAGATCACGCGGCACAGTAATGCAGTTCATATTGTTCGTGTGCGCGCGTATCTTAGTCGTTGCACAAAGAAAATATTCAACCAAGATTACATATGAAGACTACATTCTATAACAGGTAACTTAGTTTTAAATTTACAATATTTGTTATATCACAATACAACTCAGATTGTTGAATGTTCTTAGTTACATAGTATTGTTTTGAAATACTTCAAAGAAAAATGTCCGTATGTTTCAGGTGCGTCGACCTATTCACATCGTGTCGTTATTACAGTTCATATTCATCTGCTGCACAATAATTTTTTCACAGGTTAGTATCATCGTTGTATAACAACGTGATTAAAACATAAGCGTGTCCATTTCCATTTCCATTATAGTCGTTGTGATGCTGTTCGTTGTGACAAAAAACATTGTTTATTACAGATCTAACGTGACCCGTTAGTAATTGGTCCTCGTGCAGTTTGTTTTTTACATTCCGTGGAAGCTTGGTTCCAGAACCTCGGACGGCACATAGCTGGCGTGGATCCTTGGACAGTCCAGGTAAGAGTGTCCGTCACATTTCGAGAACATTTCATTCCCTGAAGTTCCAACCAAAATTCTTCCACCCGTCGTGTTGTTTTCTGGACAGGCACTTTGTGTCCCTTTAATCCAGTTAACATCTTGAAGTTAGGTACTGTAGTATTGTCACTAGACGATGCACGAATTATGCACTTCACATTTTCAGTTTTTTGCTGAATATAGCTCACCTAAATGTTCGTAGTTATTAATCAAAGAAATGGTTCATCGCGTTTACATAGGTACGATGCATAATGAATGTCATTAACAGTTTCTTTCACATAGGTTTCTGCGTAGTTGCAGAGTTAGTAATGTTCATTAATGTCCGTGAACAATGGTTCACTATGCAATGTCCTTTTGGCACTCGTTTTGTTCAAATTTCTTTTACATAGTAACAGTTACATTATACATCATTGAAAGAGAAGAAAAAAAATATAAGTAATCATACATACACACGTCACATATTTCTTAGCATAAATATAATACAGTTGCACATAAACATGTTTACATCATTATTACATAGCTATAAATTATCTCATTGTGTCACATTTGATTACATGAATTGCAGATATTTACGTCCTCTTTATCAGTTTTGCTGGGATTTTATCGATGTTTATTTTGTGATGTCATCTGAAATTAAGATAGGTTAGACACAACATTCATTACATCAGTAGGCAAGACCAGGCATTTTCACTACTCAATAAATATTCAAAATAGTAAGAGAGAAAATGTTTGATTCCTCGCGTTTTGTGCGTGTGTGTATAGTGTCTGTGTGGCCTTGACTACTGATAGATGCTTTTCGTGTTGAGAGATGTGCGTCTAATCTATTTCTCAAAGTAAAAGTTCGCTTCACAGATGACGTCTGTCGGTTCGTCAGGTGTCACACCAAGTCAGTGATACCCACAGTCACAAATGTTCCGTAAAAAAAATTAATATATCATTCACTGCTACGTAAACATAAATTTTATTTTAATATTCCGTCTTCCAGGTGGTGGCGCGCGCTGAAAGAAGAGTTCTTCTGCCTTCAACTGCGTCACTGGAACCGCTGAAATGAAAATTTCTATACTACTTACTATCTGTGTTGTAGCAACAGAGTTTTTTGGAGTTGCTTAGCAATGTTTTGATGGATGTGACTTTGACATTATTCCGCATGAAATGCTCTAAGATCTCGGTGTGCGTATAGCCCAATAATTTTGTTAGTTCTACGATGTTGTAACAAATACGCACCAGGATGCGGTATGTTAACAATTATATAAGGTCCTTCATATAGCAGACGCCACTTAGCGTTGCGTCGTTTGAGTGCTACAGATTTATGATGAGTACGAAGTAGTACAAGCATTCCTACCTCGAATTTTTGTTTTCTTTTTGTTATGTTTCTGTGATGTTTGTTTCGTATCTGTGCGTGATGTGTCAGCGTAGTCAAAACTTCTTTTATTTTCTGTTCAGGTGTGATTTCCTTGTCTGACAACTTAGGTAATGGTTCTATCCACTGATCGTTCTGTTTGCAATTGAACATGATCTCGTTAGGTGTGTAATTTGTATCGTAAATATTTAAGTTATTGTGTACGTCTTCGAAAAGACTTAGGTAGGACACCCAATTAGTATGTTTTGATGAAATATAGGTCCTCATGAATCGGTTTAATTCTCGGAAAAGTCTCTCAGTCGTGTTACATTGTGGACTAAACTTTGAAATATACTTCTAATGTTATTGTCCTTCAAGAAATTTCTCCATTTGTACCCAGAGTAGTATGCTGCATTATCTGACAGAATTGCTTTTGGTTTTCCCACGTGCGTCAGGTAATACCTTGAGAATCTTCGTATTATAGCACTTGCAGTGGCGGATTTTAAAGCATAAAGTTTTACATGTTTAGAAAATATATCGTAAAAAGCCAAGATATATTTGACGCCTCCAGAGCTTGCTGGATGCGGTCCACTGATGTCAGTACACAGAATTTCCAGGGGTTTACTGGGTAAAATAGAATGTAAATCTGTCTTTGTGGATAAATTCTGAGGTTTTGATTTTTGACATATGACACATGTTTTCAGTTCCCTGTAAATTTTCCTTCTCATATTGCTAAAATAACAGTATGTGCTGAGCTTTGCTAAACACTTCTTCGTCCCATAATGACCCCAAACTAAGTGTGTGTGCCAAATTAGATTACGTTCAGACTCTTTGGGAATGCATACACACCAGTTAGTAGCATTTGAATGTCGGCGATAAAATAACACATCATTGTGTAACTTGTAAAACTTAGTCAAAGGATGATTGTGTTTTTCTACCAGTAATGTTATTATCTTATACCAGTGAGGATCAGATTTTTGTAATTTAGCCATGTTTCTGCACATATCAATATAATATTGGTGATACTGCTTGTCTTGCATTAAGAGAATCCTGTAGTCATTTATATTTTCTAAGTCACTGTTGGTTTCATTCATACCTTGTGGAAGTCTAGACAAAGCGTCGGCAATGGTGTTGTCCTTACCTTTTATGTACTTAATTTCAAAAGAGTAGTTCTGAAGTGTAACTGCCCATCGTGATAGTCTACGATGTACAAGTTTACAAGTTAACAAAAATGTCAGGGCCTGGTGGTCGGTATAAATTACTGTATGTTTTCCAAATAAATAATAATTGAATTTCTTGAATGCCCATACTATGGAAAGTGTTTCTAACTCAGTAGTGGAGTATGTACGCTCACATTCAGATAGAGTACGACTCGCAAACCCAATAATTCTTATCTGTTCCTTATCTTTATTCTTTACAACTTGAAATAAGCAACATCCCAAACCAGTACGTGAAGCGTCACAAGTCATACAAAAATCTAAATTGAAATCTGGATGGCTCAATAAGTTTGCATTCACTAAAGCATGTTTAATTGTATTAAAGTCATTCTGGCACTGTTCCGACCAGATCCAAACTTGATTCTTTCTGAGTAGATTTAGCAGATGTTTACTGTTCAAAAGTGGTTGTGGCAAAAAACGTCTGAAAAATGAACATAGCCCAAGGAATGATTTTAACTGCTTTTTAGTTCGAGGACTAGGAAAGTTTCTGATAGCATCTAATTTACTGGGATCAGGACGTATGCCCTGTGAATTAATGATATGTCCTAAATATTTTATCTCACTGCAACCAAACTTTGATTTTCTAAGATTGGCTGTAACTCCAGCTTGTGCAAATTTTTCTAAAATTCCTTGAAGTGTGTCAAGGTGCTCATTCCAAGACTGTGTAGCTATCAGTATATCATCAACATAGTGTGTGACTGTCTCAACTAAATCATCGCCAAGCACGGTATCCAGGGCTGTAATGAATACCCCAGAACTGACATTCAGTCCGAAAGGTAGAACACAAAACTGATAGGTTCGCCCCCCGAACATAAATGCAGTATATTTCCGAGAATCAGGAGTGATACTCACCTGCCAAAATGAATTAGCGAGATCTATTGTGGAAAAATACTTTGCATCTAGAAATTTCTGTAATTGCTCTTCTAAATTTTCGGGTTTTGTGTGAACTGGTAAAATTATTTCATTAATTGCTCGTGCGTCTAACACTAACCTAATGCTTCCATTTGACTTTTTGACAACAAGTAGAGGACTACAGTAAGGTGAGGTGGATTGTTCAATGACCTTCCAGTCTAACATTTGTTTTAATTCTTGCCACACAGCAGGTCGTTGAGATAACGGTACGTTATATGTCTTGTGGTAGAAGATCTTGTGAGGCTTAACTTCAATCTTGTACGCATACGTGTTGATAACACCTATTCGCTTGGCTAAAACTTGTAAATATTTGGATAACACTTCCTGTAGTTTTATACGTTCATGTGCACTGAGAGCTGTAGCTTCATTTATCTTATGATCAAGCAATGTTTTCAAGTCCATTAGCTCTGTGTCAAATGAGTGTGTGTGCGTGTCTTGAATGTCATTGTCAAGTACTAACTGAACCTTGTACCCTGTACAGTGTTTGTCATGCTTTAGAGTTCTCCTGTCCAAATCAATAATAATTACACTGCCTCTATCATTTAAAATACATTTACCTTTGGAGAAGTCTATAATGCAGTCCTTCTCGCTCATAATATCTATTCCTAATATGCAATTTGTCACAAGGTTTTGTACAACCAGGAATGGCCATTGTACGGTTCCATTACCTATTTTAATGTTTACAAAAACTTGCTTCGTAACCCTACATGACTTATTACCTAGTGCAGTAGTTATTTTACAGTTTTGGGCAGGAAACTCAGGCACAGGTTCCAATTCACACATCTTTTTATAGAAATTAAAAGACAAAACGCTCACAGCTGCACCTGTATCTAGAATAATAGTAGTTGGAATCCCACCTACTACACCAGTGGTAGATGCTAAAACAATTTCATTTGTGTTTGAACGACATTGTGTACTGTCTTGTAAAAGTTCATCTGATATATTGTTATTGTGGTTGTATCTTATAAATAAAACAGGTAATTTTTGTTTAGAATTATTCGGCATATCATTATTCTGATGTTCAACTGTGGTGCCAAATAACTGATTAACATTGAAGTCGCCCCCCAAGAATACCTCAGCCACGACCTGGGGCATAGAAGTGACTGTTTCTAGTTTGTTGGATTAGCATTTGTACTAGGTACTGACACAGACTGAGGTTGTGTGTCAGGTGTCATTTCTATTATATTCACATTCGGATATTGCCTATTGTGATCTCCAAACTTTTGCGGTTGTTGTTGCTGTTGCGCATTATAACTTACCTGTCGGTCATAAGGTATGCTCCAATTTTGTCCTGGTGGCTGCTGTGTTAAAGCAGTGTTTGAATGAAAGTACTGATCGTTACGAGTCCAGCCTTGACGCTGTCTTGGCTCGTAGTTATTATTATTATTTCTGTTTCTGTTTGTGTTTTTGTTGTTGCCTATGTATCCGTTGTTACCGCTGTAGTTATTACCGCGGTGCCTTTTGTATGGATTGCCGCATGAAGTGTTATTACTGTTGTAACTATTGTTTGTATTGGAATACGCGTGTTGATTTTGATTTCCGTATTGAGACGGCATGTGAGTTTGCTGTTTTTGTTGTACCGCGTATCCAACTGTGGGCGCGCCAGAATTGAGTTGGCAAGCCTGCATGTTTTGCATTCCACTAGTGTAAACATTGTGGCTGCTGTTTTGCCGCGCGAAGCGCTGATCTTCAAGTAACATGTCAACCGAATCTAAAGCTGTTAGAAAATAATCTGAATCGTCATCCGGGATATGTAGGAGTTTTTCTTTAATGTTGAAAGGCAATTTGGCCTTCAACGCACGGAGTATATCGCGTGTTGCGACTGGTTCGTCTAAAAAGTGTCCCATGTTCAAGTTTGCGTAAGTTGCCATTTTTACTGTTAAAAGTTTCAGGTTCTAGAATTTGTCTTCTGAGTCGCTCCTGGACGGATTGCGACCAGAATTTGTTCAGAAAAGCACGCTCAAACTCACTGTACGTGGTACATACGTCAGCTTGACTGTATGCCCAGACAGCTGCATCGCCTTGGATGTAACCGACAATATATGAAATCTTTTTCCGGTCACTCCAAGTGCGTGGAAATGCGTTACTAAAAGATTTAAGAAAAATCACCGGATGAATGGTTCGTTTTTCTGGGATAAAAATCTGAAATTGCCTGTGTTTCATTAAGCTTTCTTCTTCCTTTGCATTGTGATATGGATTTGTTCCACTGTAATTACTGCAATGTTCAGCTGGCGAGTAATTACAATAATGTTGCTGTGGTTTACCATGATAATAGCTTGTATTTGTGTTTGTACATCGTGGTATGTGTTGTAGTCGTGGTGTGTTTTGTTCTTGTGTGTTTGTCGTGTGCGGTATGTGTGTGTCATACTCGAATGTATATTGGTTCCTGAACTGTACATTTTGACTGATATTTTCGTTACATTCAGACTGTGGTCGATCGGTGAATTGTGTCATTGGTCCAGTGACGGATTGTACTGCGTCACTGATCAGCTGTTTGTTATTAGTAATGTATTGCGCTACGGAGTCGTGCACAATTGTTGGTAAATTTTCACGTAGGCATCTATCAAAATGTTTGTCTTTGTTCACTACCCAATCATGAAATTCTTTATTAATGTTTTGAAAATGAGCTGTAGCATCAGATTGTAAGATGTCAGTCAGGTGTTGTTCAACATTGTCAAATTTATTCTGTACGTCAGTAATTCGTTTTTCAAGGTTGTCGTGTACTGAAGGATATGTTTGAATTTGTTCAGTAAGAACTTCACACGTGACATTAAGATTTTTTACTTGTGTCTGTAAAAGTGCTACGTCAGTTGTAGTCTTTTCTTGTGTCGTATTAAGCTGGGAAAATTTAGTACTGAGTTCAGTCATCTGTTTGGTCAGTGTGGCGTCTATAAGTTCCACACGTTTACATAAAGTGTCATTACTCGTCTTGAGTGCTATGAGGTCAGATTTAATTTCGTCATTTTGTGTCTGTAAGGTTGCCATGTTTTCGGCGTTCTGTTTCATTATCATTTGTAACATGTCGGCAATGTTTACCGTTTGCAACGTCTGTGCCCCCGCCGCGTCATTAGACGTGACGTCATGCATTAACATGGGCTCTGACTGAGACTTTGAAATTTTTGTGGTGGACGGCCTATTGTCAAAATTTCCGTCAACACTTGCGTCAATGTTTGATAAATCGTCACTACCGGTTGCTGTCGTAAAGTCATTTTCTAACATTTGTCTCTCGTCCGAGTCGGATTGTGTCTGAATAGTACGTCTTTGCTGTTCCATTTTTGCGTATTGATTTCTAGTCATTACCATGCCACACGTGATTTATGTTTCAAGAAAATATTTGACACTGATTTTAAAATGAAATGCAGTTGAGCATGAATCGCTCGTAGCAACAATGGCTGTCCCGTTAATTTAAAAATATAAACTGAATTTGAGATTATTAGTAATGGCTGCTGGCCATGTTACATCATATCGTACAGAAGTCGGCCATATTGTACACTCGTGTATTGGTATTGTTGGATAGTTATTGTTTAGGAAAAAGTGCTAAGAATGAAATTTGTTACTGAAAACTGTTATGCGCGAAAGAAACACTACAGAATTTACTGAAAAGCTAATACACTGAATTATACGTCTGGTCAAGCCTGCTAATGCAAAGATGCTGCGTCTTACCTTATTTTGCTGGAAGCTTCATTGCGTCTTCCGGCAAAACTTTAGAATTGGAAAATATCTTCAGATTTTCATTATCTCTCATACATTCACGTCCAGGTCCAGAAAGTTGATTTTTGACATGAAACAAAAAGAACAATGTAACAAATGACAAAATAACAAGTCCGACACGCAGTCGCCAATATAAAATAAATAAAAAATAAAATGGAATAAAATATTAATGATTAATTATTCTGTATGTATGATGATTGGTTGTAATTGGTATTTGCTTATCTGGAACGTGGACGTTTAATTATTCGGTATCAGACGCTTGACAATGGCTATTTGGAAAAGGCAATGTAACTCGTAGTTGACCGTGAAAGAAAACTGAAATAATCGGACTTCGTAATTAAATCGTTTCCAAAGACTGCTGCGGTAGGTACGGACTCATGATCTAATCTCAATATTACAATGATTTGCCAGCCATGCCAATACGTCGTACAGAGGTGATTGTCTACTAAACATAAAAAGTTACACAGTTAGTTAAATCAGATATATTCAATGAAATAGCCTACAGTTCATAATCCTACTTACTTTTATAAATATAAATTCATTACAGAATCGAGTGCCTAGTGTGGTTGCAACTCGCAGTATTCTTCTATAACATGAAAATATGGCGGTGTGCCAGACAATAAAATAAAATACGTGCTTCTCGCACCACTTCTACCTGAGCTCTCTCCTCTCTTAATCAAACATAAGAGTAACGTAATTATTCTTTTGTCTTTATCAGCGACACAGCGCTGCAGTTGTGTGCCATAGGCTTTATTTATTAGTCACTGATTATTTATTTAATTAATATTTCGCGTTTCCGCGGAAACTCACGCTCGGCATGCAAATGTGCCTTTATAATAACATACCTTATGTGGTGCCTAAGATTTATCTTGATCAGCAAGTTTAGAGCCAAAGTATAATAGATAAACGTTTTTCACAAAGTGTATAATGTTTCTTTGGTGTTTTTTAATGACAAATTCACCACAAATATAACAAAAACTGTCAGCAAAGTTTTTACAACCACGATTAAATATTGTACTGAGCACATGTACAGGAAACGGGAAAGTGAGGTTAGGTTGACAGTAAACAAAATACCATCTGTTAACACAAAAATAGAATTGACCTTTGTTTTTCAGCAGTGCTACCAAAGTCATCTACATTCGTTGCATCTCCTTTTAAAATTACTTTAACTTTATAAAAGCTGTTAAATTCTTTAAAAAACGCTTAATTCAATAAATTTAACTGTAAAATGTGAAGAAATGGTGGGCGATACAGTTTTTTAAGTATCGTATTTGGATTTCCCACCATAAAAACATAAGAATAAGGTATTGTCAGCAAAAAAGTTTTAACATCGTTGGCCTATGTTATTAATTAAAATATTGACGTTCCTGGTGTAATGTTGCACATATTTAGGCGAGAAATTCGGCGGCCTAGAATTGGTACTAGGTGAGATAAATTTGTTTGTGCAGCTGAATGCTTGATGGCAACCCCAGGGCCTAGAGCGCGCTGCGGCTGGACCAGCAAAGTGACCAGTACCACACTGCCCAGGTACGAAGGCGGTCAGCATGGGCAGAAATGGGAAAATCCCCAGTACAGGGAATTTGGAAGGCAGTTACTCGCTTAGCTGAAGAACAGACGATGCACTAGGAACGGCAGTGTCAGCCAAACTAAAATATGGCTAATTACAACAGTCAGAAATTCTAAAATAAATCACCGTTATATAACAGAGAAAATCTGAATACGTCTGCCTTTTCAGAAAGAATGAGACGCATCCAATGACATAATAATATGTTCAGTATCTTAAAAACTACAGAAGTTAATAATTTACAGTACTAAATATTGCACAATGAACCTAAGAATTAACAACTTTTAAACACTTCATACTATTTAACCATATGATATCTCAAGTGATAGCATTGCCCTATAACTATCATCCCTGAAAGTTACGTGTCTGTGTCTATCTTACTTATTAATTTATTAAGTTATTATATTCTTTTGATTAAGCAAATGTTTTTCACAACATCATATCCACAATAACACAGCAACTGAATGCAGCATAACTATCTCATATTTTATTATAACGTGTAGTTATCTAAGGAACAAGTTACTATTTTGGCAATGACTTATTTAAATATAAAATCAGTCGATAATACAAACCATGGTAATTTAAAAAGCCGTATGTGTTAGCTGAAACCACCACTGAAAAGAGTGCCAAAAGATGCTTCTGCCGAACAGCCATAAATAGTTGTTTAAACAATATTTAAGGACAAAATGTTGTCATTTAATATGAGTGCACTTGTGCAAGAATACTAACTTATTTATGCATGAAAAAGGAATATTTATTTTTATTGTAAATTGTGTAAGTGTGACCGAATGCTTATAACATAGGTTTATTTAAATATTGTTGTACTAGATTAGGTTAGTGCAGGAATTGTTAAGATGACGCAAAACGATGTCTGTAGAACGTAAGAACGACATATTTTTTGTGGAGACGGCCTTCAGCCAATGGGGAAGTAGACATTGACGGAACATGTCTGGAGTCAAGTGCAGCCAGACTCTTTTAGGGGTGCACTCAAGGGAGTGATTCTGGACTTTACGTTTGAGCTGGAAGAGGGCATACCTGTCTATGGTAACATGTGTTATTCAGTAGTGTTAGTGATAGATTACAGGTGGTGTACAGCCGTTTTTGAAGAGTTTCTAGCTATCACAAGGTTTGAAAGTCCTCCAGCGCAGAATTAAACTTCTTCCGACTGCATTCGGGATTGAGAGTAGACAGAGTATGAGTTTCTACTCATTGCCTTTCATGTGTTAAGATCTAAATTGTAATGCTGAACTCTGAATTATTTTGAGCTGGCGAAGGTTTCGTTTATTGTGATCACGAAAAGGACTTAGTTTTTCATCTGTCTTTGACGACCATTTAGTTTGGGGATTCTGCTACCAGTCTTGTAACGATCTCAACGCAACTTTCCTGCACTTAATAAAGTTTTCCTCTGATATTTTCTACATCATTTACTTATGTTAGAGTAGAACACTTTTTATTAATTGTTCATTTTTGTTTTTCTTAATGTTTCTGTTTATTTTATTAATTCGCAATTCTATACAGTGCATATACTATTTGACGGCGGGATCACAGCTACAGGGTAATACTTACAGCAAGTTTGCTGCTGGGTATGAAAGCAGACGTGTGGCTCGACCCTACGATATTATCGGGCCATTATTTTTAAACAGAGCCGTGCGTAGCCGAATTAACTAAGGTACGAGCAACATCAAGTAAAGCCGCTTTGGTTTGCTCTTATGGAATGCGAAATATGGGTCCCAAAACAGCTGACAGAGCAGCACAAGAGAAATAGGCTCAGTAGCGACCGCGAGCTACTTGTGCGACTTGAACTGTCAGGTGAGGATTTTCTGAGCTCTGTTGTGATTGGAGGCGTAACGTTGGTGGCTCATTACACTCCTGAAACAAAAGACAGTCACCAATTCCCCATCCGCCAAAAACTTCAAAACCAGAATCTACGGCAAAAAAAAAAAAAAAAAAATCATGACCTCAGTGTTTTGCCACCGGAAAGGCATAATATTGGTTGAATTTCGGCACCAGGGATGGTGATTATATGGAAAAACAGTCAACAAGTGTATCAACAATATTGAACTTGATGAAAAAAACGTGTATTAGTTACAAACTACGGTGTGCACACACTTTATGCAACAAGTAAACATCATACAAGATATTCGGATTTAGGTTATGAGATGTTCGAAATGCCTGCCACCATTAGTAATGATGTGGCGCAGACGAATAGCAAAATTCTACATGACCTGGTGAAGTGTCGGAACATCGATGAGGTCGATGGCTTCCTGAATGGCTGTTTTCAGCTCAGCAGTGGCTTTGGGGTTATTGCTCTACAACTTGCCTTTAATAAAGCCCCAGGAAAAGGTTTCACATGTTTTCAGATCCGGAGAAGATGGCGACCAATTGGGGCCCATGCCAGTCGTCTCTGGGTACCCCAGAGCCAAAATGCGGTCTCCAACGTGCTCCTCCAGGACATCAAACACTCTCCTGTTTCGACGAGGTCGAGCTCCGTCTTACATGAACCACATCTTGTCGAAATCAGGGTCGCTTTGGATAATGGGAATGAAATCATCTTCCAAATCATTCACGTACCGTTCGGAAGTCACCTTGCCATCAAGGAATATCGCACCGATTTTTCCGTGACTGGACATTGCACACCAGTCACCCGTTGAGGGTGAAGAGACTTCTCGATCCCGAAATGCGGATTCTCAGACCCCCAGATACGCCAATTTTGCTTGTTGACGAACCCATCCAAATGAAAATGGGCTTCGTTGCTAAACAAAATCACGCATGCGCATACTAGTTCCCATCATGACCCGTGGACAACCGTGCAGTTTGAACGTCCTAACGCAAACCGTTCAGATGTTATGACGATTTTATTTCATATAGTTCAATATTTTTCACCGTGTAGCTGTCAAGTGCGCTCGCCCAGACGCCTACTTTTGCTGCATCTACTTTCTCAGCTTGACGTCATTCTTACAGGGATGTACTTTCAGAAGGTGCAGCATTTCTTGACTATCAAAAGGCATTTTGCTTAGTACCGTACCAATGCCTGTTAACGAAAGCACAATCGTATGAGGAGGCCGACGAAATTAGTAACTGTGGAAACAGCCACTTGTAGCACGAGCAAGCGCACGCTCGTGCGTCATGCCTAAATATGCCTAAATCACTTGTCAACTCAGAGGCGATCCGCCACTAACTCTTGGATGAGCAAATCTTTGCAACAGGAATTGGCAGGTATCTCTTAGGGAGACGTGAAAACATTGACAGGTGCTGGACAATCAGAGCGCTGGATGCGTATTTCACACTTGGACACCTCATGCATTTTAAGCACAAAGCTATCTCTTCCAGGGCAGGACATCGAGCAGACGTAATTTAGACGTTTGTCTTGTGCATTTGATATGGGTGTATTCGAACAGCAGCTTTCAGCACTATAGCAGTATTATTGCTGCAAGAGGCGAGAATACGGATCGCATCCGTGTGACTGGTAATCACAAGTGAGTATCTTGCGGTTAGGTAGAATCGTGACCTTTGCATAATACGTTCTGCATTCGAACTTATAGTGGAAAATGTTATGCTTTTGATCTCATCAGAACACGTGATGATTGGTATCCATTGTTTCCTTTATCATCCTTAAATTCAAGTGAATTATCTCACCTGCAAGATTCATTGAGATATACATACCATTATTTTTGAATATTTCGTATTTTCCGGTTATTAGGCACTGTACACCACAAATGACAAACACATTTGTCCTGCATTAATTGATGCTATAAAGCCCAACTTATCACACTTTGAGGCTGTATAGGATGGTGTTTACAGTCAACGTTGTAATTCAGATTTCAGCTGTTAGTTCCGAGTGAACTCCCCTTTCTTCATTGCACTTTGTGAAAGATTTGCCCTCTCCTAAAATTAATACTCGTGGTCAGATTGCGTTGTTAATGGGTCACGTACAGCGTCTGGCGGAGTATTTCATGGCAGAAACCAGGGTCATAATGTTGGAGAATTTTCGCGGATATAGCATGTTATTGTGAAAGGAGAACCACCGACAGATGTGGAAGAAATCCGGAGGTAGCTCAGGTGTGCCCCGGAGAAGTGTGTTCAGACATTTGCTGCTAATGTTGTATGTTAATTACCTGACAGATGCCACTAATAATTTTTGTAGTTTTTGCAGTTAACCACAGTAAAGTACTTTCTGAACCAGTATCCAATCACATCATGAATAGGTTTTTAAAGTGGTGCAAGAATTTGCATCTTGCTTTTGTTCAGAACCACATCTCGAATAGGTTTCGAAGTCGTGCAAAAATTTGCATCTTACTTTTGTTCAGAAATTTAAAACTGTGCACTCCACTAAATCACCGAGTTACATGTGAAATCAGACAACTTATAAATACATCGAGATGTAACAATTTGCGTCGGTTTAAAATGGAACGATCGCATAGGCTCATTCGTTAGTCAATCAGGTGGCAGATTTCGGTTGAGAGGTAGGGAATGGGAATATTCGTTAGTCCGCTAATGACGCACAAAAGCTTGCAAAAACTCCATCCTAGAATATTGTTCAAGTGGCTCAAGCCAAATACGGATGAAGAGTGGACATTAAATGCATCTAGAGAGTGATCATACGCTCGTTAGACTTATCGGAGACAGTCACGAAATCCTGAAACATCTAAACTGATTGATGCTTGAAGGTCGACGCCAAACTGTCCTGCGAAAGGCTGCTTACAAAATTTCAAGAACCATTACTGGGTGCAGAATCTAGGAATGTCGTCTGCAGAGTTATTTAATCAGCCACATTCCCCCTTCATACACGAAATGAATGGGGATAGATCCCAATACGTGGCACAGAGTGAAATACTCTCTGCCACGCATTTCACAATGGTTTGCAGAACATGGGTGTAGATAACGGGCTTTCAGAGCAAGAGGGAATCAAGTAAGTTTTCTCCTTCTAAGTACTATTAATCAAGCCGCTTTCAGAGCACGTCCCTTTTAATACCAAATGTCGACCAGTAACAAAAGCAAAGAGAAAGGGCGTAGCAGATTTACTACTACATACTCCGCCGGTATATCACCGGTTTTTGAAGAACCTACTGTGTGTGACACTGACGCAAGAACTTTGGTGGCTCTGCGAGAGCAAGCACGCAAAAGAGAATATGTTTTTCTTTGTATCTGAATGGCATATTTCCTCTTTGGAAAATTTGTTATAAGCAAACACATTTATAATTATCTATTTCTTTATTGTTTCTTTAATAAAACATGAATACTTCCATCAAGAGGAAGATAAAGGGTACAATAAATTCAGAGCACAGAAGAATCAGCTCTAAAATTTTACTTTTCTATTCAAGGCAACGTGTAAAAGCACTTTAATTTACCCTTTCCAGTATGAGAGTACATTATACAAAATATCTTTAATTATTCAAATATTTTAAACTTTTTCCTGTAGTTAATTAGTTAGCAAAAAAGTTGTCTATTTTTCTCAAAACTTGCTTATTGTGACTTGATTTCCCATTTTGGTGTTACAGTTTTCACGAGTTATGCCGCAAGTATCAAACGCACAGCCAGTACCGACTTTGGAGCCACCGTGTGGTGCGTTCGTGGTGCCAGATAATGCTAATGCCGTTGCTGTAGGGCCCGGACCGGCATAATGAACTCTTTGTTATGCTTTTGGCTTCCGAGTCGGAGAGCCGCTTACTTTGTAATCCAACCGCCAGCTTGCCGCTCAGACGCCGGGCTCACGTGGCTGACATAAGATCTCCAGCCTACTGCCGAAAAGAAGCTGAGTACCTGCTCACCATAACCACGTCTACCTTTAAGGTTCACAACAGGACTAATTCATTGTAACTAATTATTCAACTATCATACGACGGTTAACTGAAAAATAAATCTCAACCTTGGATGCAGACTACTGCTAAATTCCTGCTACGTTCTTTCCACTGTTCTAGTGGAAACCGCGCAGGTATTTTCGTGAGCCTTCTCTTTTTCATCTCTCTGTGTTAATTATTTTGTATTGTGTTTTTTACGTCTGCCTCAGTCTCTAATTCTCACTAAGAAACTGTCACCAACTACCTTTAATTTCAACTTATCCGTATCCTATCTTCTTATTGTCCTAACTTGGTACAGTTTCTTTGGCTTTAATTTGCATTTTGTGGCGAATACATTATCGCAGTTCCCATCCGCTCGTATAAATCTTTTGAAATTTAAAAACCGGTTTCTAAATCTTTGTACTAAGGTCATGAAAACTGTCTGAAACATTCCAGTTCCTTCAGGCCTCGCCGGCCGAAGTGGCCGCGCGGTTCTGGCGCTGCAGTCTGGAACCGCGAGGCCGCTACGGTCGCAGGTTCGAATCCTGCCTCGGGCATGGATGTGTGTGATGTCCTTAGGTTAGTTAGGTTTAACTAGTTCTAAGTTCTAGGGGACTAATGACCTCAGCAGTTGAGTCCCATAGTGCTCAGAGCCATTTGAACCATTTTGAACCTTCAGGCCTCATTGACATGTACAGCAGTCTGTCATGTTTTGCAAAGATTAAATCATGCACTTTTCAAACTTGTACTAAGTGGCATTCACTATTATTGTTTTCCTGAAGTTTATACTCTCCTCCCACGTTGCCTCCTCTACCTTTTAACAGCACTGAGGTCCAATCCACCACCACATTTTTTGTTTTCCTGGAAGTACGGAATATTTCTTTCCTCATCTTTTTTCGTTATGGATGACATATCATCATGAGAGGTACCGCAACTGTATAAATTTTTAAAAAATATTTTTTAACAGTATCAGTTACACTTAGTCTCCAATGATATCTACACTCCTGGAAATGGAAAAAAGAACACATTGACACCGGTGTGTCAGACCCACCATACTTGCTCCGGACACTGCGAGAGGGCTGTACAAGCAATGATCACACGCACGGCACAGCGGACACACCAGGAACCGCGGTGTTGGCCGTCGAATGGCGCTAGCTGCGCAGCATTTGTGCACCGCCGCCGTCCGTGTCAGCCAGTTTCCCGTGGCATACGGAGCTCCATCGCAGTCTTTAACACTGGTAGCATGCCGCGACAGCGTGGACGTGAACCGTATGTGCAGTTGACGGACTTTGAGCGAGGGCGTATAGTGGGCATGCGGGAGGCCGGGTGGACGTACCGCCGAATTGCTCAACACGTGGGGCGTGAGGTCTCCACAGTACATCGATGTTGTCGCCAGTGGTCGGTGGAAGATGCACGTGCCCGTCGACCTGGGACCGGACCGCAGCGACGCACGGATGCACGCCAAGACCGTAGGATCCTACGCAGTGCCGTAGGGAACCGCACCGCCACTTCCCAGCAAATTAGGGGCACTGTTGCTCCTGGGGTATCGGCGAGGACCATTCGCAACCGTCTCCATGAAGCTGGGCTACGGTCCCGCACACCGTTAGGCCGTCTTCCGCTCACGCCCCAACATCGTGCAGCCCGCCTCCAGTGGTGTCGCGACAGGCGTGAATGGAGGGACGAATGGAGACGTGTCGTTTTCAGCGATGAGAGTCGCTTCTGCCTTGGTGCCAATGATGGTCGTATGCGTGTTTGGCGCCGTGCAGGTGAGCGCCACAATCAGGACTGCATACGACCGAGGCACACAGGGCCAACACCCGGCATCATGGTGTGGGGAGCGATCTCCTACACTGGCCGTACACCACTGGTGATCGTCGAGGGGACACTGAATAGTGCACGGTACATCCAAACCGTCAGCGAACCCATCGTTCTACCATTCCTAGACCGGCAAGGGAACTTGCTGTTCCAACAGGACAATGCACGTCCGCATGTATCCCGTGCCACCCAACGTGCTCTAGAAGGTGTAAGTCAACTACCCTGGCCAACAAGATCTCCGGATCTGTCCCCCATTGAGCATGTTTGGGACTGGATGAAGCGTCGTCTCACGCGGTCTGCACGTCCAGCACGAACGCTGGTCCAACTGAGGCGCCAGGTGGAAATGGCATGGCAAGCCGTTCCACAGGACTACATCCAGCATCTCTACGATCGTCTCCATGGGAGAATAGCAGCCTGCATTGCTGCGAAAGGTGGATATACACTGTACTAGTGCCGACATTGTGCATGCTCTGTTGCCTGTGTCTATGTGCCTGTGGTTCTGTCAGTGTGATCATGTGATGTATCTGACCCAAGGAATGTGTCAATAAAGTTTCCCCTTCCTGGGACAATGAATTCACGGTGTTCTTATTTCAATTTCCAGGAGTGTATTTGGAACACTTAATGCTAATATTCAGATTAGATCAATCAAGAGTTGTGACAAGTCAAATTTCTTTAAGAAGGAACGTAAGCTGTAAAATGAAAAGAAACAGCACCAGAGTACCCTTGTGACAACACTCAATTCCATGCACGTTTTTACTCAAAGCGGCTGGCATGTACACAAATGCTTTTTTGGTACTATTTGATCTAGTTCCACGAATGCTCCGTCTAGCGCAACAGAAAGAAGAAAAAGAAAATGGTATCAGTGTCATAGTAATTCGGCAGGTATAAAAAGAAAAATTACTCGTGTAGCTCAGAAAATTCACCTTCTTGTCCGTAATAACATAGCAACAACTACAACTCGATATATTGTTTTGTTGCTCATATAGACTGCCTGACAAACATGTGAAAGACGCAAAAGGAGAGAAGGAAACTGAAAGTTCAGGGGTTAAGAGAATGTGTGTTGTTATTGCAGTGATTAAAAGTCCAGCCAAATTTACAAGGAACTTGGTAATATGAGACCTGTTATCAATATGACTGTGCACTCCCTGTGGATTGGATGCACGCGCTGGTTCGGTTGGGAAGTGTTTCACAAAGCTGTTTTATCCTCTCCTGATATAAGCTGGTCCACCACAGTTGTAGCTGACTCTATTGTAGATGTGGTGTCGTCCAAAGTACGAGATCCCATATCAAAGTTGGTACTTCACGAAGGAACCACAATTAAAGACAGTCACAAAGACGTTGGCATAGACACGTCCTCAATAGATTCCATGTAACGCCATTGCTGGAAGAGTATTTACATCAAAGTATCTTCTTACTTCAGATCCAGCCCCGCTTAGTTGTATTAGAAGCCAGAACTGTATCGAGGTTTATCGTTAGTTGCACATACTGCCTTTCTGTCTCGTGACAAGTGATAAGTTGTAGAATACAGCGACAGTAACAAATACATAAGTGACAATCCTGCGAACATGGAGTGTTTACAAGTTACGTACACTCCTGGAAATTGAATTAAGAACACCGTGAATTCATTGTCCCAGGAAGGGGAAACTTTATTGACACATTCCTTGGGTCAGATACATCACATGATCACACTGACAGAACCACAGGCACATAGACACAGGCAACAGAGCATGCATAATGTCGGCACTAGTACAGTGTATATCCACCTTTCGCAGCAATGCAGGCTGCTATTCTCCCATGGAGACGATCGTAGAGATGCTGGATGTAGTCCTGTGGAACGGCTTGCCATGCCATTTCCACCTGGCGCCTCAGTTGGACCAGCGTTCGTGCTGGACGTGCAGACCGCGTGAGACGACGCTTCATCCAGTCCCAAACATGCTCAATGGGGGACAGATCCGGAGATCTTGTTGGCCAGGGTAGTTGACTTACACCTTCTAGAGCACGTTGGGTGGCACGGGATACATGCGGATGTGCATTGTCCTGTTGGAACAGCAAGTTCCCTTGCCGGTCTAGGAATGGTAGAACGATGGATTCGATGACGGTTTGGATGTACCGTGCACTATTCAGTGTCCCCTCGACGATCACCAGTGGTGTACGGCCAGTGTAGGAGATCGCTCCCCACACCATGATGCCGGGTGTTGGCCCTGTGTGCCTCAGTCGTATGCAGTCCTGATTGTGGCGCTCACCTGCACGGCGCCAAACAAGCATACGACCATCATTGGCACCAAGGCAGAAGCGACTCTCATCGCTGAAGACGACACGTCTCCATTCGTCCCTCCATTCACGCCTGTCGCGACACCACTGGAGGCGGGCTGCACGATGTTGGGGCGTGAGCGGAAGACGGCCTAACGATGTGCGGGACCGTAGCCCAGCTTCATGGAGACGGTTGCGAATGGTCCTCGCCGATACCCCAGGAGCAACAGTGTCCCTAATTTGCTGGGAAGTGGCGGTGCGGTCCCCTACGGCACTGCGTAGGATCCTACGGTCTTGGCGTGCATCCGTGCGTCGCTGTGGTCCGGTCCCAGGTCGACGGGCACGTGCACCTTCCGCCGACCACTGGCGACAACATCGATGTACTGTGGAGACCTCACGCCCCACATGTTGAGCAATTCGGCGGTACGTCCACCCGGCCTCCCGCATGCCCACTATACGCCCTCGCTCAAAGTCCGTCAACTGCACATACGGTTCACGTCCACGCTGTCGCGGCATGCTACCAGTGTTAAAGACTGCGATGGAGCTCCGTATGCCACGGCAAACTGGCTGACACTGACGGCGGCGGTGCACAAATGCTGCGCAGCTAGCGCCATTCGACGGCCAACACCGCGGGTCCTGGTGTGTCCGCTGTGCCGTGCGTGTGATCATTGCTTGTACAGCCCTCTCGCAGTGTCCGGAGCAAGTATGGTGGGTCTGACACACCGGTGTCAATGTGTTCTTTTTTCCATTTCCAGGAGTGTATTTCAGATTGTTCAAGTTTCAAGAAAGTGATATAATATTTTGAGTGTGTTGTAGTGTCCACTCGACCTCCTCCAGAAGTAAATCGGAGCTTGCTAGGACACACTGCAGTACCGACGCGAATGCCTCAGGTGCTTTCTTCGTCCGGCACTAGGTATCTTGGATACTGGCACTTGGGATGGAATTAACATCCGAACTGTTCCCATACATGTTCTGTCGGTGACAGATCTGGGGATCTTGTTGACCGCAGGAGTACCTCAACTTCACACCGACAATTCATAGAGACGAGGGACGTATGTAAATGAGCATTGTCCAGTTGAGAAAAAGGCACAAAAGATACTGTCGCATGAGAAGGGACACATGAGGACGGAGGATGTCCGTGACTTACCGTTATGCCGTCAGAATTCCTTCAGTCAATACCAGCTGTGACCTGAAGTCATACCTGACGGCTGACCACACGTTCACGCCAGGAATAATACCGCTGTTCATCTAAAGAACATTGGAAGTATGGGACCTATTCGCAAGTCGCCGCCATACTCGCCGATGATTGTCATACTGAAGTGGTGGGGAACACAATGCAATATAATTCATCAGCTCATTAGCAGTCAATGCTCCCGGTCAATGCACACTCCGAACGCTGCCTTTTGTGTTGTATTGTTAATGTCAGCCTACGTGTAGGACAGTAGTTCCGTCATCTGGCTGCGCTAGTCTCTGAGCGCTGGTTCAGTATGATACGGAATGTTACAGGGTGTGCATTATTTGTTCTCACATGGCAGTGCTACATGTGAAGGGTTTACAATGTACTTAGCGCACAATAAGGCGGTCTCCCCTTGTGATGCCTTGACGAAGAGGATGCCTGCTCTCACGTTCTTAACCAAATCAAAATCAGGCCAATGTCACACACAAACGCCGCACAAACCTGGATGCTGTATTACTCGACCAACTGGCCAAAAGCCCTACAATGAAGTACTTTGAGCCGCGCGGAGTGGCCGCGCCGTTTGAGGCGTCATGTCACGGACTGCGCGGCCCCTCCCGCCGGAGGTTCGAGTCCTCCCTCGGGCGTGTGTGTGTGTCTGTGTGTGTGTTGTTCTTAACATTAGTTAGTTTAAGTAGTGTGTTAGTCGAGGGACCGATGACCTAAACACTTTGGTCCCTTAGGAATTCACACACATTTGAACTTTGTTTGAAGTACCGGTACTTTGAAACTTTTCCTTGTGCTGATAACGCTTTCTCGTACGATTACGCGGCATCTTCGAGTCCTTCACAGAGATTATTCCACATCTGACGCTCTTCACGCTCCGTATATAAACTAACAGGCCTGGTAACAACACTAAACACGAACGACACTCCACCCGTGACATAAATTTGCAACTCGAATCATTTACACACCCACCGATGGTGCGTACGTGTACGAATTACATTGAAATCCGACCAGGTCTCCTGCGTGCCTCACGTTTTTTGCCATGCAGTGTTTTGGGATGGCCTGTGTTAGCTGCCTCACCCTACAGATTGTGAACGGTAGAGACTCCATAACATTCCCCCGAGATACACCTGAAGCTTCTTCTGCGACCATCGTCAGATTTTCCCTTTAGAAACCGACGGAACGGGCTTTGTCTATTACGAAGTCTTGATTCACAAACTGTTTAGGCATTCGATAACGTGAAAACCTACAAACAAGGTACTAATGTAGGCGTCATGGTAATATATCAGTACTGTGCATTTGATTTGTCATATAGGAAGGACCTTTCTGGCCTGTTATATCAAATCATCACAGCGTTCTTTGAGTAGGCATATAAACTTGAAAGTCACTGTTTCAAATGTTTGTTTCTGCAGCAATAAAGTCTTACATTTGTAGTTCGGAAATATTACTTACATGATGCCTACTCGTACCCTTAGATACACTATGCACACGAGTAGATGTATCATATCGACCGTGGACACAATCAATACTTCATAAAAGCTCTTGAATTGCATTCGGAAACAGCGAATACGATTCTAAAACACCTATACGTTTTACTTGTGTCATATGAAAATTTCTGTTCGGCCGGGATTCAGACTCGAATTTCCCGACTTACGCGTGCTTTCGCCTTAACCGCTTCGAACATTAAGGCACACTTGCAGGATCGACACAGACATATATATGTCCTAGTGACTACGTTCCCTAGTGCTCGCAAAAAAATCGTGTTACTCCCACACAGGGAGAGGCATTGTTTTGTCGTTACAGTGCCTTACTTTGGCATTAAATACACTAGGGCAGAGTCTGATTTTGCAGTGTCTATAAAATTCCAGAGACTGTTCCTTCGATGCAACGTTCCTACGGACATATGTGAATGTGCGAAGGAATATGGCATCGAACTATTCAGACACTGTAAAATGCGGACACTGTGCTACCTTAATCGATGCCAAAGCAAGACAGTCTGACGAGCAAAACAATGTCTCTCCCTGTGTGGGAATCTTACCATTTGCATGTGACCTAATAGGACGCAGGCTCTAGGCCATATGAAAATCTGTGTTGGTCCTGCAAATGTGCCTTGATGGTGGAGGCGGTTAAGGCGAAAGTTCATGTAAAGTGGGATATCTGGGTTCGAATCCCAGTGTGGCACAAATTTTCATTTGTTACTAGGAAACCGCATAGTTGTAGAACAATCGTATTCACAATTTACGAACGCATTCAACGATTTAATACTCCTGTCAATCGTTAGCCGTCTACATCTACATCTACATGAATGCTCTGCACATTTAAGTGTCTGGCAGAGGGTTCTTCCAACCACCTTCACAATTCTCTACTATTGCAATCTCGTACAGCGCGCGGAAAGAATGAACACCTATATCTTTCCGTACGAGCTCTGATTTCCCTTACTTTATCTTGGTGATCGTTCCTCCCTATGTAAGTCGGTGTCAACAAAATATTTTCGCATCCGGCGGAGAAAGTTGGTGATTGGAATTTCGTGAGAAGATTCCGTCGCAACGAAAAACGCCTTTCTTTTAATGATGTCCAGCCCAAATCCTGTATCATTTCTCTCCCATATTTCGCGATAATACAAAACGTGCTGCCTTTCTTTGAACTTTTTCGATGTACTCCGTCAGTCCTATCTGGTGAGGATCCCACACCGCGCAGCAGTATTCTAAAAGAGGACGGAGAAGTGTAGTGTAGGCAGTCTCCTAAGTAGGTCTGTTATATTTTCTAAGTGTCCTGCCAATAAAACTCAGTGTACGTTTCTTCGGACATGCGTGTATATAGTGAGTAACATTGCATCGAATTATACAGACACTGTAAAATACAGACACCGCCAAATTGTATTTCATGAATGGTTCAAGATATCAAGGCAACTAAGATTCCGTCACACCTTGAACTGGTCATCGTCGTTACAGACAGGCATGAGACTGGAAAGATGCGCAGCGGATTTGATGATAACTAGATCGTGATTGCCTGGCACTGGGACACTCCACTTCCTTGGTTGTCTAGATGCTAGGTTTTCACGTATCATCTTCTCCAGGGTATGTAGAAAGCCTCTCATCGTACAATGTCTGACAAAAAAGGTGAATCACTTCCAGACGACATTATCTGATGTCAGAGGAAGTTAGTGCACGTACACATCGTTAGCGGCTATGTAAATGATTACAGTTGAAAATTTGTGTCACAAGTGGAACGGCTACAACAGTGCATTAGTGTTTTCGTGTTTAGTGTGTTACCAGGCCCTATAGGGTATACAAGGGGCTTGAACAGCATCAGACGTTGAGTGATTACAGTGGAGGACACGGGGAGGCTACGTACTCGTGCGATTCAGCTTTATCAGCACATTACAGAGTTTGAAAGGGGCCTCATAGTAGATCTCCATTTGGTCGAATCGTTGGTCAAGACTTGTGGCTCATTTGGATGTGAAAGTACCCGTTGTTAGACTACATGGGAATGTCAAGGGAAGCCTGCGTCTGTTTCTTTCATTACTTAAATAATTAAACACTCCAGCAGTTACATAATTTTCATGTATAGCACGACGCGCTTCGAGCATTTTCAGCTTATAATGAGAATTAATTCTCGCAACACGTCGTGCTATGGATGGAAAAATACGTAACTGCTGCAATGTTTTACCACTGAAAACATAATGATGTTGATGTCGATGACAGAAAATGTGGAGGATGAAACAAGGTGCCGCCACATAGCTTAGTCCACTGCAACTGCGTCGAGAGGGCAGCCAGGCATCCCTCACTAAAATCACCGTCAATAGTGTCACAGACTGTCACTGTATGATACAAAGCGGAGAAGTTTGAGATGTAATTCAGGATACTGACGTACAGTCTGGCGATCAGGAACCGTATAACACTATCTCTCTTTGTCAGCAGAATATTACCAACAAAAACTTCTTCTTCCCACGACATTCTGTGTACCAGACGGATGAAAGCCAAACGATTTGTGCTCTTCTGTAGAAGTATATGAATGGTTGAGGAATGTATATTGTACCAAACACAGGCATCACCAAACTTTGACCCAAATCACGGACGGGTAGTTAGATAACATGTTGTACAATATCATATTACATTTTATACAGTAGCACCTGGAGTTTAGCTTACTCACAGCCTTGTGATGAATTTCTTGAGTTCACAGTTCATAGTTCATAAGTAAATATACCAAGTTTGTTAGAGTGGTCATTTTTCACAGCAGATATGCAAATATCCTTGTACAAACACAATGAAATGTTTTGGGTGCAAATATTGGTGTCTACTGTCTCAGACACATTTCACCTTTTCTAT
This sequence comes from Schistocerca nitens, assembly GCF_023898315.1. NCBI lineage: Eukaryota > Metazoa > Arthropoda > Insecta > Orthoptera > Acrididae > Schistocerca > Schistocerca nitens. Next base: position 362,042,959 of record NC_064617.1, read on the forward strand.
GAAAGGCATTTTTGGTGGGTGATATAGTGTAGCCTTTTGTTCTTCTATATATATTAACCGTAAAATGGCTCTGAGCACTAAGGGACTTAATTGCTGAAGTCATCAGTCCCCTAGAACGTAGAACTACTTAAACCTAACTAACCTAAGGACATCACACACATCCATGCCTGAGGCAGGATTCGAACCTGCGACCGTTGCGGTCACGCGGTTCCAGACTAAAGCGCCTAGAACCGCTCGGCCACCTCGGACGGCTATTAATCATAAACTGAAAGCGGTTCACTTACTAATTTATGAAGGTAAATAAATTGGTAATTACAGCTGTCTTTTGCCTGTCGGGGCTCCTGCCCTGTATTTACAATACGGCGCATGCTACCGTTTTCACAATGTTATGTCATGTAGATGCTTTCACAATTAAATCGAAAGCAAGAAAGGCAGCAGAGAACGAGGACTGAGAATTCAGGAAGGTACTACACTGATGTAACCTTTCTTGTTGGACAATTAATGCAGAAAAGGGAGAATGCAATCATCTTCTTCTCATGTCATTTTGGCTAACGAGAAGAGCTGTGTTAGAGCCAACAGAGTAAAATTACTGGTAAATAATGGAGCAACATGAAATTCCAAGAAATTTAATAAATGTAATTAAATTACTTTTTCATAATACAATGACAACCATTAACAATAAGAACCTAAAAATTAAGCGGGTTCTTAAACAAGAATGCGTGCTTCCTACTATCCTTTGAGGATTTATGTGAATGAAATCGAACAGGAATAGAAATAGCGCAACCCCAAATTATAAATCTATGCAACGACAAAAAATACATTACTGTTTGAGATCAAGTACTGTTAGCTGATCCAGAACATTACCTGCTAGAAAATGTAACAAAGTTAAAGAAGCTGCTGTATAAGTAGAATCCATTTTATTGATGGGAAAGTACATCAAAAACGTTAAAATTGTTGTAGATAATCATATAAAAGAACACATTGAAATATTTGAAGTGTGAAACACGAAGTTAGTTTAAAACCTTCGTTGCGGGAGAAAGTGGAGAAAGAATAAGAGAAGCAGCTGAATTGAGGACTGTAAGATCTCTATCACTCGTAAGTTAAGTTGACCAAACTACAGTTGTTAAAATCGGAAATCGCTTGATGTTTAACCTAGTGAAGCTACGAAACATCACTTGCAGATTTAGCCTACCTCCAAATGAGAATGCCTCTGCGAAACTACTACTGCGAGTATTCCACTACATACCGACAGAACGATGAGGCTTAGAATGATCCAACATACGATGGCGAGAATAGTTCTTCCACCTATTGATTTTGAAGAAGAAGAAGACAGAAAACGAAGACAAGCAATATTATATACGTTAAACACCCAAGTGAAAGTTATAGAGAATTATTTTATTTTTGCCTGACAATGAGAAATGAGCATCAACAATTTACTGAAACAATCGGTAGCTACTGGAATATTTCGTAAAATGAGTTTCCTACTCCGTTGATCAGTGTGGATACAGTGTCACAAGGACATTGTTAACCAATTACTCTTTAAGCGCTTCTTAGATGTTTGTAAGAATAATTTGTAAGCATATAATGATATTTTCTAAAGTATTTAATTGAAAAAAAAAACGGTTTGGCCGTAAGATTCAAATGTATCAGTGGGTCAGTTTTCGATTGCTTAGAAACAAGTATTACAGGATGCATGTTACGAATGCAGTCTGTCGACTAGAGAAACATAATAGGAAATCTTCGTACATCCATGGTTGAAGTGGAGGGCAGTGGGACATCATCTGGTAGAAATTTATATTAAAAATAATAGGAAATGTATAAATAGTTTTAAAAGGTATAATAACAGAAGCAGAGCAGCTTTGAACACTCTAATGTTAGACGAGACAATTAACCGAATGGCGTCTTCTCGATAGTTCTTTGACATACCACGCTACACATGGGCGCGGCTACTCTAAAACGTAATTGAATTTCTTTTTCCTTTCACCCCTTGAAGACAAGGGCCTGTTTCTTAACGTTTCTTCTGAGGATCTCTCTTGCGTTCCCCTTGAATGCAGCAAGAGAGGAAAATTGCGAGCTAAAGGAAAAGGCGGAGACACAGGCGGTGTAATTACAAGAGGCCTGCGGGATGAGTTTACAGGCGCTCTTCCTGAAGCAAGTTTAATTGTTTCTCTGCATGTTTCTGACAGGTGAGCGGATTGAGAATACGGCCTTAGCTGCAGTGCAAAGGAATTCTCCTGCCTCGAGGTGAGAGTCACTGTGCATTTGTGGTCCTTTCTCCTTTGTTTTACTTGCTTCTTGTACTCGCTTTCATTTTTTTGGAGGGAAAGGGGGGGGGGGGCGAAAAGAGAGGAAAATTATGGGCCCACTTGATAGCATTGCCAGATGTCCAACTGAATCTTTGCCTTTTTTACCGGCGATAAAGGGATCTAGTGGAAATTATTGCACGAGGTAGGTGCTGATTATGTTAACTGAACAGAGGAAATGTGCTTCACGAATGTCAGAAGTATTTGTAGTCTCGGATATCAGATCCAGCCCTCATCGCGTGTTGATCTTTTAAGAGTTCATCATGTTTCTGTGTAGCTATATACGGCTGTTTAAATGCGTTTCCAGAGATGAAAATTTCTCGTAAACCGTCAATGTAAATTAGGTGCCAAAAAGATGCCATCTGAAAGGCTAACTCGAAGTCTTGAGCCATTAGACTACATAAAACTGGTCCACAAACTTTCACTTTTTACTTTTTACAGAGAGGAAAGCACCCGTACGATGTAGATTTAGATCCGCTGAACTCAATATCAAGTTTAAAATTGTCTCCTATCTCAGGGTTACAAATAAATGAGGTATTTACGTTTCACAGACCCACTTATGGGACATAAGAGTTAGATGCAAATGCATTGTGACAAGTGTTCCTCTTCCTTAAATGAGTGAGGTGGACGCTTCCAGTACAATTTACCAACACTGCTTTACACCATGACACTTATGCCCACCATCCAGTCACATGAACGTCGTCGAATGTAGAAACCAGAAGCGATTTTGTCATTTGTCATTGCTGCGTACTCTTGTGCTGTGTTAGTTCACTTGTTACGAGTGTCGTTGCAATTGGCTATCGATGTATGTGAGATGAATTGTCAAAATCTGTGTTATTGTATGCGTGCATACTTTCACAAAAATGCCGCTCACCTGCACTAACAAACTTGACAAATTTTGTTACATTTGTGCAGAAGTTACTTGTTGTTAAAAAAGGCGACCGTTGGCTAAATCAGTGTAACAGGCATACGTCTTGTATTTCGGGTACCGAGTTGGGGTTCAGGATAAATCGTGGGCTCCATACGTGCGTTGCACCTCGTGTTCGTCTATTCCGGTGTGGTAAAAACGTCTCTGAGAAGTTGGTGTTTGTATAGTACCTCCCTTGAGGAAAGGAGTCAATACTAAGCGGAAGCGGAATATTCAGTACCCTGACAGGCCATCCGTTATTCACCCTTAGGCTCATGGCGAAGGACTGCCAGTTCCTGTTCCCCCACATGGACCACCGTCAAGCAGTGATAATGACAATGCTGGACCGACACACACAGGCGAAAAACTGCGATCATCCGCCAGTGAACTGATCTTTCATTTATACCAACATCGTCATCAGGAGAACCACACAAAATCGTACAGCATGAACTCAATGATCTGGTTAGGGATTTATATATTCCAAAGCGTAAAGCCGAAATCTTGGCCTCACGATTGCAGCAGTGAAATCTTCTCGCTGACCCAGTACATGCGTCTTTGTTTCGGGAGAGTCAGAGAAAACTTAAGCGCCATTTCAATATTGAAGGTGACATTACAGCCTGCAGAGACATTGACGGTTTATTGGAAGACCTGAACATTTCATGTAGAGTGGAGACTCTTTAGAGATGGCTCAAAAGCAAGACTGAAGGCGGTACCGTTAAACAATAGTAATGAACGGCCATCCATACCTGTCGCATATGCTCCCTTAGCAAAAGAAAATTATACCACGTTGAAATCCATTGTAAACTGTGTTGATTACAGTAAGAACGAATGGTTGATATCTGAAGATCTCAAAGTCATTGCGATGCTGTTGTGTTTGCGAAGTCATTACGCTAAGTACTGGTGCTACCTGTATGAGCTGGACAGTCGCGCAAGAAAAAAATAGTACACTCAGAGCAACTGGGTTCCACGACAAGCTCTGGTGCTTGGGTCAAAACATATTGCCGAAGAACCTCAACTGATTCCAAGAAAAATTGTTCTCCCACCATTGCACATTAATTTGGGCCTCATAACAGCATTCGTTAAGGCTGTGCACAGGAAAGAAGCAGTTTTTCAGCCTTTTTGTAACAATTTCCCAGCCGGCCGCGGTCGCCAAGCAGTTCTCGGCGCTTCAGTCTGGAACCGCGTGACCACTACGGTCGCAGGTTCGAATCCTGCCTCGGGCATTGATGTGTGTGATGTCCGTAGATTAGTTAGGAGAGAGTAGTTCTAAGTTGGGACTGATTACCTCAGATGTTAAGTCCCATTGTGCTTAGAGCACCATTTTTTAACTGGTTCCCACGACTCAGAACAGAGAGAATCACAAAGTGGGTATTCATTCTTCCACATATAGTATTCGTGTCCGCACTAACCCCTGATCAGGTACATTGGTAGCATCGTTTTCGTAACTTGACAACATTGTTGTTGGTTAACAGGAGAGCTGAAAATTAAAGGGACCTTGTGAACGAACTCATACATGCTTATAAGGTCACTGGCTGCAACATGACCTTGAAGACGCGCTTTCATTATTCCCACCACGCCGTGTTCCCAGAGAAATGTGGTGCATCCAGAGATGGGCACGGAGTGCGGTTCCATCAGGGCGTTTCTCTAATGGAACTGCGGTAAACAAGACGGCGGACCACTGCTATGTTGGCTAATTTCTGGTGGATGTTACACAGAGATGCCCCAGATACCATCAACAAAAAGAAGGCAAAGAAAGGCGCGAATAAACTGGATAAATTCAATTAATGGATACATCCTAATGATGATGGTTGTAATAAAGGTGAGACGTGAAGTTCAACCTTACTTGTAACCATCAGCTGGGAAACAGTTTCAGTCGTGATATGCGAGCGTTCAGCGCATCGAAATCTGTGACAACTGTCTACTCTGGTTTCTGCAAAAAATCTACTGTGTGCCAGTGTGATAATTATTGCTAGCAAAGCAGATATCTTGAATACTGTAATAACGGTGCATGCCTCGTTGTAGCTGCGAATGTAATGAAGCACGATTGGGTGAGTGGAGCGCACATACGTGTAAACGGGCAAACAAGAGCAAGGGACTTATTGTAAAGCTGTTAGCAAGTAATTAACGCTCTGCTTCGATTTCTTCAGATCGGCGATGCTGGTTAATTTATCAGTCAATTAATTCTAACTTAATTGCGAAAGCGCATCGTCCCCGAGGTATCGGTGAACGAAATCTGCGGAATTTACGCGGCCCCCGCGCCGGCCAGCGCGCTGTTCATTTGTCTCTGTCGCCGTCCGACTTCATAAATCTCTGAGGGGGAATCCCCAGGGAGACGGAGTGGGAGGGTTTGTGGGAGTGGCGGGGGGGGGGGAGGGGAGAGGGGAAGGGAGAAGCGAGCGCCCAGCGGACACGCGCGCCTTGTTTCGCGGACGCCCCAGGGCCTGATTAGCTTCGTTTCCTGTTCGTGATTTATGCGAAGAGCCATTGAGCACGCGGAAATTTCCTGTTATCGAACGCGGCTCTAATTCGACGTCTGCGTACTTCCCAAGTAGTTGCTCCAATTGCTGTCAGAGATGGCTGTTGCTCCCGAACGGAGAAGTGACGGTAGAGCGGAGGGAAACTTCCTCGCCGTACCTCAGAGTGCTTGTAGCAATCGAGAGTAGTCTCGCTGCTCGGTTCTGTGATATCAGCGCTATTAATGTACCGAGTGTTTGGCATAAATTTAGTGCTCGACACATGGAAAACTTTCGTATCGACATAATTTAGAGTTACTGCTAGAACTAAACTGATAATTGAGCAAGTGACTTGGAGCAGGAAAATCCGAAATTTAAAGGTTGTAGCGTTGTTTATGACGTAAGCGGTATGCTTATTGGGCGTGCTAGTTTGTCTCCGGCATCACATTTAGCGTTGCTCTATGAGAAATCATTATCTATACTGTGATGCTGACACCATATTAAAATGTTATTATAACTGGCTCCTTGAGGTTCTATTAGATTGATTTCTGCGTTATTTTCGTAGTAGAGTATATGTCCATGCAGCGTATGAACAATAATTTTTTCTTAAGATCGAACTCTTCCAATCACCGAGCACATTGTGTTTGCATCTATGGAATACCAGAAGCTTACATCAGGAGCCACGTCGACAACTACTCATGAACAGGTCAATCTAAGTACTATGTAGTTCTTCTTCCATGGAAATGTCTGTTTAGACTTTCTCTCATAATGGCCCCTATCACTCTGTTCAGGGGTCTAAATTGAATGCTGCATTTATTCGCAGGGTTTAGATAAATACTGCAGTTAAAGCTGGAATAATAATCTCATAAAAAAATCTTATGTGTGATTAGGTCATGTCATACTCCGCCAAACTTCTCCAAACGCTACCTTTGCGCTCTCTTTGCAGCCATTTGTTTTGGGAGCCTTCTGGTTTCTGATAAGCGAATCAGGTGTTTTTTATTTTCAGTGACATTTGTGACGAAAGTCTGTAGACTTAAATAATTTCAGAAAGATCTATAGCTCAGTATCTCGCATCACTGGCTAAGTCCCTGCTATTTCGTCTAAATCGCAACACAAAATCTTTGATCATTTTCCAGATGGACCCATCCAGAAAAGAAACATATTTTAAAACTCCGTTTTGATTTTTGCCGTCCGCTTCAGGAAATAGTTAGCCTGTACTCTACGCGCAATTCGATTCCCTGTTACATTAAAAAGAGCTGGAGCTCTTCCTTATTTCGTCTATATAACTTTATCCAAAAATCGTAGCACATGTGTTGATTTCTCTTTGTCAAATGGTGAAAAATATACTCATTCCTTCTTTCAGTTACTCTCCTGCCTTTCTTCGTTTCTCGGTAAAGAACATCTATTATTTGTATGCCAGTTCACTTCTCATGCCCCACAACCCTCGTACATTCCACTTTGTTCTCGTAATCCATTTCTTCCTCCATATCCGTTACTTCCACAGGTCGCACTCTGTAACCAGCCTGCAAATTAGTTCTAGTATTTTACCCTTCACAAAAAATGCAAACATTGATTTATTCTGCTATAGACGTTACTAAATTTATTATTTCCTTAATTAGTGTTGCTAAGTCTTAGGTTTTTTATTTATTGTGGTTTTCCTCTACACAAAGGTTTTTCTCCAACAAATACCCGGAAATTATTACATCTGTTATATAAGATCTTAATTTACCTCCTCAGGACGACCCTCCAGGTGTTCCGGTCTTGTATATCTACTTCCTCTGCGCACAGGTCTTCTCATTGATAATCGTACATTTTGGAGCCAGGTGGTCATAGGGCGTCCTCTTCTCTTCACTCCCTCCGGAACCCATTCCAGGATCATTTTCGGAATTCTGGCTCCCTCCATTCTTCTTACATGCCCGTACCATTGTAACTTCCTTCTGTCCATCACGTTATGTGTTCTTTCTCTTACTCCCATTCTCTTCATTATTTCGTTGTTTTAAGCGTCCTGTTTTGTAGAAATTTTTGCTGATCGTCTCCAGAAGTCCATTTTGACTGCTTGCAGTTTTTATGTTTCAGATTAGCGGTCCAACTCATATCCATACATAATGGAGGGTTACTATTGGGGTCGTGGCCGATATTAAACATGAATAAAATATATTAATGTGACAGTGACGGCTAACTACCACCTACTACTGAATCAAAAGCGGTATTTTAAATAACTTGTATTTATTGTAAATTATCTCACGATAGAAATTAGATCATATTGAACAAATCATGAATGAAAACAAATTAAACAAATTGTACACTGTTCTTAGATATACTACTGGTAAGATTGACTCTCAGCTCTTAATGTTAAGTTGATGCGAAGTTAGATTTAATTATGCCCCTGGATAAGCAAATGGTAAATGCGATCTGACTGCGTTCCTATAATCTCAATGTGTCTGAAATAATACGCACTTCGGATACCACCACCAAGAAACAAACCAAACAACATGCAAAAAGACAAATAATCAATAACGAATCGTAAGCAAAACTGCACGGATGCTCAGTGGATGGCAAGAACACGATCCAGCAACTATTTCTGAACTTTACTGCCGCTGCTGCAAGTTTTACAATACCGTCTACCAGCGTGCTGGCTCCGTCGATACTGCTGGGGTGACGACTGCAGCTGTGAAGCCGCTGAATTAAGATGAATCTCTCAAATATCTTGAGCAGAATAAACTACTCAGAAACTGCTAATACCACAAGCCCTATATTTCCTCTAAATGGTATACAACGCTTTCAAGACTGGCTCAACAACCTTTAAGGCGCAGCCCAGTGTGTCTTGTACTAACGTGCAATACCAGTATGATAGCTCTGTGCGCTGGTTGACTACGTTCAATGGTGACTGCCAGCCTATAAGGGGGAATCAACTGCAATTATACTAGTAGTCAATGCATAGCCTATCGCCGATGTCCTACTGTAGCTGCAGACTCTAGATCATACACAGCACAGTATGCAGAATCTAAGTCCCTATCTCAGAGCTACCGAACTTTGCGACTGTCCGCTCTCACGGCACAAGACGCTCTCCCTCTGCCTCGCTCTGCACGATGCTCTCTTGCGACAATCATGCCGCCAAACTCTAATCAGCCAATCCCGACGCTGCAAAGGCCTCCCACATCTCCCTCACGGAGTGATACAATTTCTCCACCTATCCAAAAATTTCTCTGTTCAAACAGCGGGCGTTGACCCTCAGCGTGTCCCGCACTTTCTTATGAACTGCCCAATCAAAGCTCAGCCCATTTGCCGCTAAAACAGCGCGCGACCGGGCGGCGCCAGCGCGTACGTTGGACGCTCCCCGTCTGCTCGACATTTCCCCTCTCTCTCTCACCTGGCACTCGGCGGCGTTCCTTTTGACGCTTGCAGGTCACTGGCCGCATCCCCTGGGACCCCGGCCCCTGCACAATGCTCTTCCGGCGCTCACCGGCCTTCGCCTCCCCGCCTCCACTGGCAAATCCACTTTGCTTACACCTACAGCATGCAACTAAATATTATCATTACCAAAGCCCGTATTATTTCAGACATGTGTCTAATCATCACGTATCTCTCTTTCTAATCCACCTAATAAGACTAATTAACCATTATATGGGTTTATTTACTCCAAATATGCACAATAATCTGCGAAATTAATGTCACAAATGAAAGCCATCTTTCGATAACTATGCTCTCTAGTGTCGATTTATACAGGGTGTTACAAAAAGGTACGGCCAAACTTTCAGGAAACATCCCTCACACAAAAATAAAGAAAAGATGTTATGTGGACATGTGTCCGGAAACGCTTAATTTCCATGTTAGAGCTCATTTTAGTTTCGTCACCTACGCTTCCACCTACGCTCAATTGAGCACGTTATCATGATTTCATGTGGGATACTCTACCTGTGCTGCTAGAACATGTGCCTTTACAAGTATGACACAACATGTGGTTCATGCACGATGGAGCTCCTACACATTTCAGTCGAAGTGTACGTACGCTTCTCAACAACAGATTCGGTGACCGATGGATTGGTAGAGGCGGACCAATTCCATGGCCTCCACGCTCTCCTGACCTCAACCCTCTTGACTTTCATTTATGGGGGCATTTGAAAGTTCATGTCTACGCAACCTCGGTACCAAATGTAGAGACTCTTAGTGCGCTTATTGTGGTCGGATGTGATACAATACGCCATTCCCCAGGGCTGCATCAGCGCATCAGGGATTCGATGCGACGGAGGGTGGATGTATGTATCCTCGCTAACGGAGGACATTTTGAACATTTCCTGTAACAAAGTGTTTGAAGTAACGCTGGTACGTTCTGTTGCTGTGTGTTTCCATTCCATGATTAATGTGATTTGAAGAGCAGTAATAAAATGAGCTCTAACATGGAAAGTAAGCGTTTCCGGACACATGTCCACGTAACATATTTTCTTTCTTTGTGTGTGAGGAATGTTTCCTGAAAGTTTGGCCGTACCTTTATGTAACACCCTGTATATGATTCTTTTTGTTCGATTTACTGTATTTCTGCTCCATATGATTGAGTTGAGTATCTGAATGACTTTCCTTCCACTGATAATTATTTCATTAACTTCTGCCTCTGATTTTCCCTCCATCTCTAAAATGGATCCCAAATAACAGAAAGTATTGAATGCTTAATTTTCTTACCCTCTATGTATAAGTCATTTGGATCATTTGTGATGTATTCTATTTTGTGGTAATTAATATTCAATCCCCAGTTTCTGTAATCCATTGCTAATTGTTTACATATTATAATTGCAGCCTCCCCTTCTTGTTCTATAACTACTTGATCGGCAGCAAACATGTAGTAGATGATGTAAATAAACTCCATATTTCATTTCTAGCCCAATCCCACTGCATTTACGAGACCATGTCTTAAGACTGATGTCTATATAGATTTTAAATAATGTTGGTGATAAGGGGCAGCCTTTTAATAGACCCTTGCTTCTTCTAATTTCTGTGAAAGTGCGCTACTAATTTTCACTTGGCATTTATCTTTATATATTTATTGTATTATTTTAATTGAAGGACCCTTTATGTCTACCATATATAATGCTCTCCCTCTCCAAAGCAGTTTTCTCGGGACAGTATCATGCGCTTTTTCTAAATGTATGAAAATTAATCTTATGTTTTTTGACTTTGCCTATATTTCTCAAAGATCTGTTGTAATGTGAAAATATTGTCTACGCATGATCTACCAGCTGTGAAGCCAGATTGTTGTCCCTGGGTTTTAAAATTTATTTCCAGCTTATTTTTAATTATTTTCCCAAAAATTCCTCGACAGTTCGAGCAGCTTTTGCGATGCCCTTTCTTAAATATAGTATTAATATAGCCCAGCTTCGTTTCCTTGACTCTCCATGTAACGTTTCATTGAATAACCGTGTTAATAGTTTCACAATTTTGTCACCACCATATTTTAAGAGCTCTAGATTGATACTGCCTGGTTCATGTGATTTTCCATTCTTCTCTGTTCTTAATACCTTACTCATCACGCTTTCTAAAATGTGGATCTCCTCCGCTGTTCCTTTTCTTCCACTGTTCCTTCTTCCAGATACTCTTCTCTAACCTCATTTAATAATTTCCGGAAATATTCTTCCCATTCTTTTGGTGTTATTAGTTGAAGATCGTTTTTGGCTTTCCTATCTTGGCGAAGTTCTTTTAGCACTGACAACGCTTCTTTCGCTGTCCCTAATCTTAGTTTGCTATTGACATTAGCACATGTCCTTTCCCATGCTTCATTTTATTCTATTCTTATTTCTTTTTTATCTCTTCATTCTTCTTTTCTTTGTGGATTGTTCTTGTTACTTCCGATTATCACTCAAACACGGGTTGAATACGTCCCTCTTTTCTTTAACTGCCACCTCTATTTCCTCCGACCACCATTCTGCTGTAGGGCTGTGGTTATTTCCCCTTATGTCGAGCATCTCTGTTGCTATATTTATAACACTGGATTTTATGTACTATATATTTCCTCTATACTTCTTTCAAATTATGTTTCCAATTTTTTTCCCATTCTGGCTGCAAAGGATGTTTCTATACTTTCATCTTATAGGCTGTCAATACTGAAGTGTTGATTTTGAGTTTTCTCAGCACAACTCGTTTTAATATTGTTAGAATAATTCTTTGCATTCTTCCATGACCAAAAACTCTTCATTTTTACTAAATAATGGTCTGATCCACAATGGGCGCCTCTATAAGAGCTAACATCTGCTGCCTAGAAAACTCTTTGTCTGTCTAATGATAATATAATCTATTATAGAACGAAGTTCTCTAGTATTCTGATGCCAAGTATATTTATGAATATCCTTAGGTACTTTCCAGATCAAACTCTTCATAAATATCAATCAATCGTTCTCCATTGCCATTATATTCTGTCTCTCCATGTCTTCCCTCTATCGGACATGATTCGCTAATTCCTACTCTGGCGTTTATATCCTCAATGATATAAGTTCCTTCCTCCTTGGGATTTTTTTCTATAGTCTCCCTAGGGAATGTCAAGAAGGTATCGTTTTCCTGGCCTCTTGCATCATTCATGGGTGCATAAACACAAAAATTACAACTTTCCTGGCAAATAGTGTCATTTCTACCACAATAATACGTTCATTAATAAATTTCCAGAATGATATTTTCACTCCGCAGCGGAGTATGTACTGATATGAACCTCCCTGACACTAAAACTGTGTACCGTACCAAGACTCAAACTCGGGAACTTTGCCTTTCGCGGGCAAGTGCTCTACCAACTGAGTTACCCAAGTACGACTCAGGACCCGTCCTCACAGCTTCAGTTCTGCCAGTACCTCGTCTCCTACCTTCCAGACTTCTCAGAAGCTCTTCTGCGAACCTAGCAGTGTTCCCGGAAGAAAGCATATTGCGGAGACATGGCTTAGCTACAGCCTGGGTGTTCCCGAGTTCGAATCTCGGTCCGGCACACAGTTTTAATCTGCCAGAAAGTTTCAATAAATTTTCAATTTGTGATTATCTTTTTCCATGCTTTTCTTATGTTAATGGAGACTCTAGCTTTGGCTCTTACCGCTTTGGCCACCCGACTCCAGATATGTGCATAATTACCGAGTTATTCTTCTCCTTTGTCTCCTTTTGCTCTCAGAAAGTACGACAACATCCTTTTTGAAAGTGTCAAGTTCTCTTGGTAATATATTCAATTTTGTGGAGATACCTTGTACATTTCAGCATCCAAATGTCATTTTCCTTTTTTTTCGCCAGTTCGTCGCCCATAATCCCAGTTTTTCCGAGGCATATTATTAGGTTTTTTAGCATTTTAATTTTTTCACGTGAGTGAGGAGCTGGTCCATTGCACAACCCCCAACCTGGAGGACCAGGTGATTTGTTCTCAAGGTTTTCTTCCTTTAGCCTTTGATAAGCCAACATCATGCTACATGGCAGCAGTCTCTAGTTTTGATCCACCCTGGCTATTTTATTTCCCCGATACCCACCTGGGGAGGCACCCAATGAGAGACTAGCACACGTGTCTAAATGTTAGATTCCAGACTTAATATAAGATCTATTGTAACACAAGTAACCTACCCCTTCCCCCCTCCAACCTCAAGGAAGAAAAAGAAAAACATCCGCTACAGTCTTTTTCCTAATTCGCTATACTAAAAAAAATCAGCTGCCATCTTTCAACTTTTTCGGTGTCCTCCGTCACTTTCGTCAGGTAAAGGTAGCACAGTGCTCAGCAGTGTTCTAGAGGAGGTTGAAGAACTGCAGTTCTGGCAGTCCCCTTAGTAAACTTCTTGGGTCGTCTAAGCGTTGTGTCACTAACCCAACATTTGTTTCATCTTCGCCACAGCATGCGATGTTTCCTAGTTACGTTGTTTATATATGTAGCCCCTGGGACTTTCGTTAGATCTATAACCCTCAGATTCGTTTTACTTATCGATTTTTCGCGGCTTGACGGAAAATTGTTAGTAATGATGTGGAGAACCTCAAATATTTTATTGTTTAGGGTCAACTGTCACGTTTTGCACCATGAAGATGTTGTATTTTCAACATCCTTTTGCAGTTCGCTTTGCGCTTGTGAGGAGTTACCTAGACGACAGCCCTATCTGCCACAAATATAAGAGAAATATTCTGATTGTCTACTGAATTGTTTATATACATTAGAAATAGCAGAAGGTTTACATCACTTTCCTTGTGGAGTCACACTTATCACTTCCATTTCACTAGGTGACGTCCTTACATTTACTACGAACTGTGACCTTTCAGACAGGAAGTCACGAATCCAGTCGCACAACTGAGACGACAGTCCATAGGAAAGCAATGTGGTTGGAAGCCACTTATAAGGAATGATATCAAAAGCCTTTTTGGAACTGTATAATACGGAATCAGTTTGAGAACCCGTATACGTAGTACGTCATATGAATAAAGTGTCAGCTGTGTGTCCGCCTGCTTAGCTCGGTCGTAACGTGCTCGCCTTCCATGCAAGCGGGCCCGGGTTCGATTCCCGGGCGGGTTGGAGATTTTCTCCGCTCGGGGACTGGGTGTTGTGTTGTTCTCATCATCATTTCATCTTCATCGCTGGCGCGCAGCTTGCCAAATGTGGCGTCGAATGAAATAGGACTTGCACTTGGCTGCCGAACTTCCCCGAATAGGGGCCTCCCGGCCCACGATACCATACGCTCACTTCATTTCAGTGTCACCTGTGTCTCACAAGACTGATGCTTTCCAAATCCATGCTGGTTTGATATCAGTAGGTAATATATTTCGAGGTATTTCATGACGCTGGAACAAACTGGCGCGAGAGTAACATCGCATCTCCTCTGTGACAGAGCTACAAACAGCTATATCGAACTTAGAACGACATCTTTAGAAATTTTGTCGTCATAAGACGTCTCGTTAAGTTAAGTAACCAGCAGATCGATACGTAAGAAACATAAAATACTGCGGAACTGCCGCTGTAAATACACGAATCTGTTAATGAAATCGAATCATTGAATACTCTGTTTACTGTGTTTCATTCGGTACTTACTCTCATAGCCACATTGTCGTATTTACGTTGTAGTCTGGTAAAGTTACTTGAGTATGACGGGATACTTCATGTTTAATTAAGATAGCCATTTGTTGTATGGTATTATGATAAGACACCAGTTGTATTAATATAGTTAATATTAATAGCGTTTCTTATTAAGTTATTGAACAAAATAGTCACAAATATCAGAGGAATTGTCAGCAATATATTCCACCTCGTTACTGAAGACCGCCTGATGAAATGCAGGTAGGTTTTCGATCCCACACACCCACACACGTAACGAATTGCTGATTCTGAATAAAGCTACGTTTAAAGTTCAGTCGCCCAAACAAAACATAGAAAAGAAAAGAAAAACTTTCTTAGTGGCTGCTCGATAAGGGGCAAGAATGGTAAACACATGTGAGTGCCAGATGAGAAGATGTGGGGTGAGTGTGTTTGCCAGCCAAGCTCCTTTATGCTCTCTTCCAGGTCGCAGCTGTTACTCTACGACTACAAGCCATCTCATTCGTTGCAACAATTGTCAACTGCGAAAGACACATCCCTAAGAAACAGTTATTCTTTTTGCCACCAGATGTACATCAATAACAATACATTTTGTGCATGAATACAGACTATCGTTTGAGATAATGTTTGATGTGGCTTACACACATTTTTCTCGTTATGAAGTTAGAACACGGACTTCAAATCGCCATCAGGCTGCGTGTGGTACGGTGACCTCATTAAATCTATTATGGCAAATGCCAGGATCAATAGTTTGAAAGGGCACAGACGAATTTCTTCCCCCACCCTTCTCTCTTTTTCGAAGAGATGTTGTACCGTAACACTCCTTACTTTTTTTAACCTCAATATGACTAATGAAGGCAAGTGTCGTACGAAAGTTAATTGGTAGTCACACTTGTCAATTATCGGGTACGCTGTCATTGACCATTGTAGTGAATCGCAGAAACGACCTTCATCAGCACCTGTTTGTCTTCCTGTACGTGTTGATTAATTTATCTCCAAACGATAGTACTTGAAACAATACAACTTGACGTCCACTCACTCTATACAAGGCGCAAGTGTTTCGGATTGCTTCCACTGCTTTCACCCTTTTGTTTAACAAAAACAGACCACAATGTTACAAATGTTAGACTTTACTCCTTTTAAGACTCCATTTTCTAATGCATAAACGACGCTCTTCATAACACATAAAAAGGAAATATTCAAGCTGTCATGGCACGAGCTACACTAAAAACTTATACCAAATAAGACCACATTTAAATTCGCTTATAGTAACATACCACTCAAAATCACGACGGAACAAGCTGAAACATAGCGTTATATCATACGCAACGTTAAATAATGTTATACTTCCTAATTCGAGCGCAGAAAAGTCCGCTGGAGATCATAGGCTCTAAGCCCGATCAGCATGAAGCGGCCGCTGGCTGATGGCATTGAAATTGGTCTTACCATGACAGACACCATGAGCCCTTTTATAAACATGTTCCCGCAAGATTTTTCGGTTACTTGGTGGTTAGAAAATGAACGAAACTGTCTCTGACCTTCTGTCAGTCTGATAATCTTAGGAGAAAACAACATCTCAAGTGGAAGTCAACACTTCCCGTATCGTGTGCTGTGTACCCTATTACGACAAAAACATGATGCTGACACATGTGATGTGAGTAGGCTGAAATTTAAGAGATTAGTCACGAAAAAGCAATACGTAAAGAAATGGGATACGGAAGTAGTAAAGAATGACGAGATACTCTTGAATTCTCTAAGGCTGTAGATATGGCAATAAAGAATACAGTTGAAGAGGAATGTACATCTGTAAAAAGGACAATCACAGAATTAGGAAGTAAAAGCATAGGTATAAAGAAGGTAACTGCAAAGAAACCATGGCTAACAGAAGAAATACTTCAGTTGATCAATGAAAAAAAGGAAGCGCAAAAATGTTCAGGGAAATTCAAGAACACAAAAATACAAGTCGCTGAGGAATGAAATACATAGGAAGTGTGGAGAAATCGAAAAAGAAATGATTTTTGGAAGGACTGACTCAGCATATAGAAAAATCGAAACAACCTTCGGTGAAATTAAAAGCAAGGGTGGTAACATAAAGAGTGCAACGGGGATTCCACTATTAAATGGAAAGTGGAAAGGAGAGAGTGGCTGGGTGGAATGAGTACATTGAAGGCCGCTATGAGGGGGTAGATTTGTCTGATGTGATAGAACAAGAAACAGGAGTCGATTTATAAGAGACAGAGGATCTGGTATTAGAATCAGAATTTAAAATGGTTCAAATGGTTCAAATGGCTCTGAGCACTATGGGACTCAACTGCTGAGGTCATAAGTCCCCTAGAACTTAGAACGACTTAAACCTAACTAACCTAAGGACAACACACACATCCATGCCCGAGGCAGGATTCGAACCTGCGACCGTAGCGGTCGCGCGGTTCCAGACTGTAGCGCCAGAACCGCTCGGCCACCAGCGGCCGGCCGAGAATTTAAAAGAGCTTTGGAGGATTTAAGATCAAATAAGGCAGAAGCGATTGATAACATTCCACCATAATTTATAAAATCATTGGATAAGTGGCAACAAAACGTTTATTCACGTTGGTGTATAGAATGTATGAGTCTGGCGACATACCATCTGACTTTCGGAAAAATATCATTCACACAATTCCGAAGACAACAAGAGCTGACAAGTGTGAGAATTACCGCACAATCCTCTGAAAGCTCATACATCCCAGTTGCTGACAAGAATAATATACAGAATAATGGAAAAGAAAATTGAGGATGTGTTAGATGACGATCAGTTTGACTTTAGGAAAGGTAAAGGCACCAGAGACGCAATTCTGACGTTGCCGTTGATGATGGAGGCAAGACTAAGGAAAGATCAAGACACGTTCACAGGATTTGTCGACCGGGAAAAAGCGTTCGACAACGTAAAATGGTGCAAGATGTTGGAAATTCTGAGAAAAATAGGGATAAGCTATAAGAAAAGACGGGTAATACACAATATTTACAGGAGCCAAGAGGGATCAATAAGAGTGGAAGACCAAGAACAAAATGCTCGGATTGAAAAGGGTGAAAGAAAAGTATGTAGTCTTTCACCCGTACTGTTCAATCTTTATATCGACTTACTGCGTCATCATGTACCGCGGCTTTCGGGATTTTACGTTTAATTATCCTGTTTAATTAAGAGATGTGGCTGTGAGTGCACCGGACTACCCAACATCATATTACAACGAAACTGCTGCAAGCACACACAATTATGAATCTCACTTTTGCCTGTATGTAGATGTCTGAAGTCAGATTTTTAAAACAGAGAAAATTAGATACTTATTGACGTGATAAACTTATGGTCGACGAAGGCAATATTTTTAATACGTTTTCCTCCCACAAGACATAACAACAAGGTAAAATTTAATCACATGGCAAATAATAATAATAATATTCCATTCATGCACACATGCATTCAGTCTGTATAACTAATTATGTATAACTAATCATGCAAAGCTGCTACTATAGTAAAAGGCGCTGTGCAGCTAAATGAAATGTACTGTATTAGTGCAGCGGCTAAAAGATCCTCGTGAAGCGACTTCACACGACTCGAAGTGCCACACTTGCTACTGCTTTATGGTTATAGGCTATAAAATGAATATATGTTGAAAGAAGTATGAAGTAATCACTGAGTAGCTGCACTTTACAACAAATTTCTTGATAAAGTTAGCTGGTGCGACGCATTGCTGACGTGGAAGTCCGTATTTTAATGGAGTGTCTGTGACCCATGCACACATCATCATACAGGTCAATAAATTTCTTCTTCCTACCGCAATCATGCCAGCCCATGCTTTTCTTCTAGATATCAAGTTTTCATATCACAACATTCCAAGCACACATTGCTGTCCGACCACTGACTACTATAACTGCTACTGAAAGTTTTTAAGATAAAGAATGTCTTTGTCACCGTAGTTGAAAGGAAGAAAAATTTGTTTCGTACTACTGCATGGAATGTGTGTATGTTTTAATTGCGTATTTTCACCTAGCATTTACTGTCTCATTACAATTAGCAGCACAATGACAACCGTAGCACTATTAACATTGTCAAAACAAGTATGTGCATTTTACACAAATCACGGTTATGTTACGTGGGGACAAGGTGACGACACGGACAAATAAATAATACCTTTCCAGTGAGGCAGCTGAGCCTTCTATTATGATTTTCAAAGTAATCTAAGGGATTTTGCGTTATATTTCAAAGACTTAACTCTGCATTTGCAGCTGGTTTGCATTATCGCATGGCAGACATATGATTTTCTCCATATTATTAAATATTTTTGAAGAGAATGTGATAAGGAAAAATTGCATCAAATTCTATGTGAAGGATTGCCAAATTATCTCGAATATGATTTAATCCTTTACAGAGACGGTCGCCTTTTCGATACCCCCAGACAACGAACTTTCCTCTTGGATGTTTGGCAGAAATACTGGCCCGCTAACCTCTCGTTCTGGAAGGGAAGATCCGATTAACATCTACCGAAGCAGAAGTGGCTCTCAAACTGAAATTAGAGCCCGCATATCTTGTTAGTACGGAAGGGAAGATGCCGAAGGAAAGACGAATACGGCAGTGAAGTGGAAGAAGTAAGGAGAACTCAATTATAGTGAGTGCTTCCCATCTCGTGCTTAATTCTCATCAGCTCATTAATATCACGCACACAAAGTTGATTAAGAATTTGCGATAGCTTTGAAATCAGTTTTTGACTACAGCTTCACTATGGCTTCTTGTTTCTTTTGGCCTCAGAGGTAAACTGTAGAAATGAGGGTATAGCACCTTGCAAAATTTTTTTACCGCACTGATTAGCAGTTCGTGACATCGCTGAACAAAATACACTTATCCATACGAATAGCTGGATTGATAACGAACGTGGCAACTTGGATAAGCAATAATAAAATCTTTCACCTTGGCCACTGACTTGATTTATGCGTAAGGTCCCTTCCATCTTCAAGTACATTTAGGTGAACTATGGAGATTATTTCCATGAATGTATTGTCGGCATATGTCAGTGCTAACAATATTTTGTTATATTTTGACATATGGTTCCACAATATTGACAGTGGTGACATCTCTATTATGAATGGCTGTGAGAAATTTAAATTTTTCCCCTAACCTCACTTACGGACGGAATATAACTTCTGAAATGTGTGGTATGTGAGCTAAACCAATTGAGTGACAAAGTTGAGCGTTTTATTACTGATTGTAAGTTCTTAAATATTTATAAATATCTTAAACATTCTTCTTTTTCGTCACTGTCTTGGACTTTTAGGCCAATGACCCATTTCGGCTTCCATTATTCCTATTTCTCTTTAGGCTTTCCAGTACTCCGGTGACTAATTACAGTAAGCTGCGGCACCTCACAAGGCAAATAAAAATATCCTCCTCGCACTTTTTAATGCCATTTGGGCGTTGGGTCTCTTTCCTGACACCTAGCGTGGGGCAATTTTAATTCATCTTTCAAAACCTGGGAAAGACCGTGCATGACTGATTAGTTACCGTAGTGTTGCCCTTACTAGCTGCTCGGGAAAGACCTTGGAGCGGATGTCCAAGCGCCGCCTTGTATGGATTTTAGAGTCAAGGCAACTCTTTAGTTGCTTTCAGCGTGGGTTCAGGAGGTACCGCTCCACCTTTGATAACCTGGCCCTACTGGAGGCGGCTATGTAACAGGCTTTCCTGCGCCGACATCACCTTCTGGGTTTCTTTTTTGATATCGCGAAGGCCTACGATACTACTTGGAGGCATCTTATCCTCGAGCAGCTTCATGAATAGGGTCTTCGTGGTTGTCTTCCCATTTTTATTCAGTCCTCCCTGTCGCAACGGTATTTTCGATACCGAGTTGGTGACGTCCTGTCTGACCGGTTTGAGCAGGAGAACGGTGTCCCTCAAGATAGCGTTTTAAGTGTGTCTGTCTTTGCCATAGCTATTAATAGCATTACATGCATAGTGAAAAGTTCTGTCCACTCTTCTTTTGTTTGTGGATGACTTCTCTGTGCTTTGCTCTTCTTCAAGCCTCGCAACGACAACAAGCCAATTGCAACTAACTCTTCGATGTTTGGAAGACTAGTTTTAAGTTTTCAACCGACGATTCTATGTATGCTCTCTTTAACCGTTTTCGTTCCATTTTAAACTTCCCTGAGCTCAGAATGATGGACACTCTTCTTAATTTTAAAGACAGAGTGAGATTTCTGGGCCTCATATTTACCACATCTTAAAGAACTGAAAAACCGTTCTCTTAAAGCCTAAAGTATTTTAAAATGTCTTAGCCACAGTACATGGGGAGTAGACAGTGCTTGTCTGCTCTGGTTTTACTGGGAATTTACACTATCTCGGCTCGATTGTGGATGCACGGGGTATGGGTCTGCGAGACTCTCTTATTTAAAGATGTTGGATGTGGTGCGTCATAAAGAGATTTGGTTGGCCACTGGGCCATTCAGGATAAGCCCCATACCCAGCCTATGTGCGAAGGCTGGTGATCTACCATTTCACATGAGGCGACGGCTACGTACGGTGCGCCAGGAGTATGAAACACTGTCCACGACATACACACCTGCATACCATACCGTTGCTCGACATCAACTGGCACGACTCTTTTGTAACCGGGAATGAGCAACGAGGCTCTATGGGATTCACGCACGGGATTGCCTTTTAGCGATGGGTGTGGCCGGTCTTAATGTTTTACATCGAGGTTGGAACAGATTTCCACCTTGGCTCCTCCAGAGATCCAGACTTATTTTAGACTTCACTAATTTTAAGAAAGTATACCAGATTTTATATTTCAATCTCTGTTTTTTAACACTTCAGATACGCATCACGGTTTCATAGTAGTTTACACTGATGTCTACAAACAAGGGAATTTCCCTGGCTGCTCTGTAGTGTTCCCTGATCATGTCACCAGTATTCGCCTCCCTAACGAGCATATCGTTCACGCAGCGGAGATCCATGCGATCCTGTAGGCACTGGGGCAGATGCGTCCTATTCGGGGCAAACGGTTTCTCATCTGCTCTGATTCCCTTAGTGCCTTAAAATCGTTACAGAACATGTACCCAGCTGAAAAGTTGGCCCAGCTGATATATGACCAACTATATACTTGCTCCAGCGGCGGGGTAACCAGGTGTCATTCTGCTGGGTGCCAGGTGGGATGAGGAATGGCTGCTGGTGACGGACAATAAGACGCGGTTGGTGAAGTCAACTATCCGGCTGTGGCGTTGCTCCTGCCAGTTGCTCAGGCGAGATGAAGTGACACCCACACGTCTTAGAATTCGGAACTGTCCTCTCTTGTATCGCTTTTTTCTACGGTGAGAGGATCACCCGTTTTGTGAAGCTTGTGGCATGCACATTTCTATTCAATATTTTAACATAGTGCATTTCATACTGTGGTGTAAGGGCAGAAGCAAATATTGGTGGGTCAAAGTTTTGTGATGTGTCTGGACTCTGACCTAAACTTTTAGGCTGGAGGTTTCAGTGTGTTGCAGACTGGCTGGCTCCTCCTTTTTTATTTTTGCTCTCAGCCAGCCACATCTATCTGCTATATTGCTTTAGCTCGTTATACCACTTTATTCCTGTGTAGTTAATGTTTTACACACATAGTTTTCGAACTTCGAACTTTTGCTGCCTTTGTTTTGTGTGCTGTTTTACTTTCCTGTTTTGTGTATTTTACCGACACTCGTCTCAATCTGTTTTCGCACGGCCGCTGAAGACCTTGCTGTCATGCACCCACACCGACATATCCATTCATCCATCCGTCCATCCTACTCTTAATGGTATAGTTGTTAAAGCGTTTTTAAGGAATTGAGCAATTATTAGTACATTTAACTGCTGTTATTGCAATTCAATTGGTTGATAAAATTGTTTATGGAATCTGCTTGTAGCCACACCTAATTGATGTGAACTTTCTTGTCTTTTTTTTTTTTTTTTGAGAACTCTATACTTCCGATTTTCATGTAGTGTCATTAATGGTACAATTGTTTTTTAAACGATTTTACCCTGTTGAAATTATGGTCAGAGTTCTGATTCCTTTAATATGTTTTTAAATTGTAATTTTAATGTTGTCATGAAGTAATAGTCCATCACACGAAACAACAAATGAAAAAATATGTGGTCCCACCTTCCATGCTTTCCCTTAAGGCTATTCCAAACGTAGTTCTGAGGTATCAGTAAGACAGTTAATCACTAATTCATGTTGTCTTTCAAACACACCCACTGAAGTGTACACCATAAGCGCAATACCCAAATTGTGGTTAATTAAAGCAGGATGAATTTCTGCACTGAAAACAGGTGTAACTGGCTCTGACGCCACATGGCAACACACCGCCGTCGGGTTGGTTGCCAGCTCAACCTCTGCGACTGCACGGTGCCCCGACTCCGTCATTTGCAGCGCGACCAGCAGAGGGTCTTCAGGTACACGGGACCACAGATTAGATTAGATAAGTACTTGTTCGATAGATCATGAATACGACACTTCGTAATGATGTGGAAGGTGTCAGGTTAATAATAGGTGTCTACACAAGATATTACATTACACAAAATATTACAGGACACTTAATATTTTTATTTTTTTGGGTGGGGAGGGGGGAGGGAATTACCCACTTACTATATCCAAAAATTCATCTAATGAGTAGAAGGAGTTACCATTCAGAATTTCTTTTAATTTTCTTCTAAATGCTATATGGCTATCTGTCAGACTTTTGATGCTATTAGGTAAGTGACCAAAGACTTTTGTGGCAGCACAATTTACCCCCTTCTGAGCCAAAGTTAGATTTAACCTTGAGTAGTGTATCCTAGTGTTGTAGCCATGTACACTGCTATTACTTTTGAATTCGTTCGGATTGTTAATAACAAATTTCATAAGTGAATATATATATTGTGAGGCTACAGTGAAGATCCCTAACTCTTTAAATATATGTCTGCAGGATGATCTTGGATGACCGCCAGCAATTATTCCGATTACAAGCTTTTGTGCAATGAACACTCTTTTACTCAATGATGAGTTACACCAGAATATGATGCAATACGAAAGCAGAGAATGAAAATAGGCGTGGTAAGCTAATTTACTGAGATGTATATCGCCAAAATTTGCAATGACCCTAATAGCATAAGTAAATGAACTCAAACGTTTCAGCAGATCCTCAGTGTGTTTTTTCCAGTTCAACGCCTCATCAATGCATACACCTAGAAATTTTGAATATTCTACCTTAGCTACCAATTTCTGGTCGAAGTCTACATTTATTAATGGTGTCATTCCATTTACTGTGTGGAACTGTATATACTGTGCTTTGTCAAAGTTTATGAGAGCCCATTTACAGAGAACAACTTAATGATTTTCTGAAAAACATCATTTACAATTTCATCAGTTTATTCTTGTCTGTTGGGTGTGATAGCTATACTTGTATCATCGGCAAAAAGTACCGGATTTGCATCTTCGTGAATATAGAATGGCAGGTCATTAATATATATTAAGAACAGCAGAGGACCCAAGACCGAACCTTGCGGCACCCCATTCTTGATTGTTCCCCAGTTTGAGAAATCACCAGTTTTTTACATATTATGTGAATTGCTTATTTCAACTTTTTGCACTCTTCCAGTTCGGTATGATTTAAACCATTTGAGCGTTGTCCCATTAATACCACAGCACTTTAGCTTATCTAGAAGTATTCCATGATTTACACAATCAAAAGCCTTTGAGAGATCACAAAAAATCCCAATGGGTGACTTCCGGTTACTCAGAGCATTTAATATTTCCTTAGTGAAAGTATATATAGCATTTTCCGTTGAAAAACCTTTCTGGAAACCAAACTGACATTTTGTTAAAACTTTATTTTTACAAAGGTGTGAAGCTACTGTACAATACATTACCTTTACAAGAATTTTGGATAAGGCAGTCAGAAGAGAGATTGGGGGGTAGTTGTTGACATCAGACGTATCCCCTTTTTTATGCAGTCGTTTAACAATGGCATACTTGAGTCTATCTGGGAAAATACCCTGCTTTAGAGAGCTATTACATATGTGGTTGAGAATCCCACTTATCTCTTGGGAACAAGCTTTTATTATTCTGCTGGAAATGCCATCAATTATATGTGAGCTTTTATTCTTGAGAGAATTTATTATCTTCCTAATTTCAGAAGCAGAGGTGGGTGGAATTTCAATTGTATGAAATTGTGTTGGTAAGGCCTCTTTCATTAACTGCCTTGCTTCTTCTAATGAACATTTTAATCCTTTTTTCTCTACAACATTTAAAAAATGATTATTCAAAATGTTTTCGACTTCCAGCTTGTTGTTTATCAAGTTCCCATTCGCTTTGATGATAATGCCGTCATCCTGTACTGTTGGTTGCCCTGTCTCCCTTGTAATAATATTCCAAATTGTTTTGATTTTATTATCAGAGGTATTAATCTTAGAGATGATGCACATGCTTCTGGACTTTTTAATAACCTTTTTTAATGTAGCACAGTAGTTTTTACAATATTTGGCTGTTTCTGGGTCATTACTCTTTCTTGTTATTGGATACAGTTCCCTTTTGTGTTTACAAGACATTACATTCCTTTAGTAAGCCAAGGTTTTTGCATGGTTTCTTATTATTAGATTTACCTACTTTGTTGGGGAAACAGTTTTCAAATTCTCTTACAAGTGTATGATGAAATAAGTTATATCTTAAATTAGCATTGGGTTCCTTGTACACCTCATCCCAGTCGAACTGCTGAAGAATTTCCCTGAAATGTCTAATTGTTGAGTCATTAATTGAATGCACAACTTTGGCAGGTAGTTTTGAATTACTGAATGGAGCTATGACATATACTATAACTAGCTGAGCACCATGAGCAGAAAGGCCATTCTCAACAGAACAAGAATTTATGTTTTTAAACTTATCTTGGTCTATAAGTGTTATCTATCAATGTGTGCTGTCCTTTACTACCTGAGTAGGAAAATCAATGACAGATGTCAATTTGAAAGAACCGAGCAAGTCTTCCAGGTCATTCTTCCTATTACACTCTTTCAGTGAATCAGCATTGAAGTCCCCACAAATAATAATTTGCTTTCCACTATCTGACATATAGCACAACAAGGCATCCAAGTTTTCCAGGAATAAATGAAAATTTCCTGAAGGGGACCTATATACTGTTACAATTATAAAAGAGCCCTCCTTCAGTTTAAGCTGACAGGCATATGTTTCTATATGTTGCTCTAGACAAAACTATTTTTGTATCTAAGCCTTTTTTACACAGTGATAACTTTTGACATATATGGCAACTCCTCCTCTCGCCTTATTCTCTCTAGTTATAAGTGCAGCTAGTTTATAACCACTGATATTTACCTTCTCCATATCAAACACAATGTGATGCTCAGACAGTCATAGTAATTCTATTACATCATCAGATTCAATGTCATCTAAACAAACCAGGAGCTCATCTACTTTATTCTTCAATCCCAGAATATTTTGGTGAAACATAGTAACATTATTTTTTACTTTTGTGAGAATCTAATTTTTTCTTTAATCCATCAATATTTTGGCTAAATATGGTAACATTATTATTTGATTTACTGTTGTGAGAATATTGTGAGTTTTGGACCTCTTTAGCACCTGCCTGCCTGAACTTCTCATTGGACGCTGATATTAGTCTAAAAAAGAGAAACATCCATGAGTACAAGTGTCCCCCCTTATGGATTTCGCTAACAACCCTGCCAATTTACCCTTCCCTTTCCTATTGAGTTGTAGGACATGCCTTGTGAAATCCCCCCTATCAATATCCTCGACAGGAACCAATCCAATGTCTGACAGAGTGGCCGCCCTACGCAACTGATCCAATTCCATATTTACCCTCCTGACAGAGCAGTTCAACTGGGGCTGATCATGCCACACGAAAGCAGGCACCAGCCCAACATTTGTATGGCTCGCTGCCGAGGCTATTTTCACCAGGTCACACTCAATACTGTAGCCCTGATCCCTATCAGTACTGTTTCCCACTCCACCCACTATCATCACATGATCCTCCTTTGAGAAACCCTTGCACAAGGAACCTATACCCTCTACCACCTGGCTAAGACATGCAGTTGGCTTGAAAGAGTTTGTGACCTGGTACCTGTCACTAATTTTTGCTGCAAAATCTGGTCGACACCTCTTCCATGGCTGCTACCTAGCAACAGAACTTTCCTCTTACTTTCTACTTTTTTTTGAAACAGTTGGTTTCCTAGTGAGATTCTGTTGCATCTTAACTACATATACTTCTACTGGAGTCTCTTCTTACTTAACTGTGGTAGCAAGGCAAATCTGTTGGTTGTGCCAATTGGGAAACTGTCAGACACTGTTTTCTTTCTGCGTCCCCTGTTTCCAGCTACCACTTCCCACCGCTGTTTACCCTCCTCCCCCTTAACCTCTTCAGTTCCTCCCTCGCTCTGTCCAAAGCAGCCTGAAGGGCTCAAATTTTCTCCTCCTGTTCCGCTATAATCCTATCGCTTGAGCAAAACCTGCAAAAGAATGGAAGAATCTCGTTTGCTTCCCCAATTCCCACGCCGCTACAATTTCCCCAATGAACCCACCTGTCACAACAGCTGAACAAAACTCCTGAACTAACTTCCCTACTGCAGCTCTCACACTTAGTATCCACGGTAGTTTGGAAATTAGTTAAGAGAGTTATTAAGTGGTAATGGTAATATATTAAATACAGATCTAAAAGGACACTAAATATGTTTTGGAAACTAATATGTAAGTAAACTATTAGCAAATGCACTTAAATTTGGGGCATAACGCTAAAAATGCACGTTCAAAAATTAGGCCTAAACAGCCGAATGTAACCAAAACGAACTTTTTGCGATTACTGGAAGAATACGCAAATAAAAGAAAAAAACTTTAATGGAAAGCTTGAAGAGCACACTAATGAACGTATTTAGTCTGTTAAACTATAGCAAATGCACTTACAATTGTGGTATAGCGCTAAATATGCACACTCGAAAAATTAGGCCTAAGCAGCAGTAAGTAAACAAACGAACTTTTCGCGATTACTGGAACACTTCGCAAATAAAAGAAAAACTTTAAATGGTGAGCTTGAAGAGTACAGTAAAGAACGTATTTAATTAGTTAAAAGTGTTCAGCTACAATTAATTACAACCTAAATTACTTATCTTTCACGAGAGCTTTGTCTCCGTACGTGCGGCCTTGTGCAGGGCTACAGTGCTACAGTACAGAGGACGTGTAGATCAGCAAGAGAGGTCGCTCATAGCACAGACCTTTTGCTGCATCCGCCAATGTTAGAGGCAGCCAATCAGGAAGAAGAGTACCTCCAACGTGCGGGTATTTAGGCTCGCGTCGGCGACGATCACGGTAGTTATGACGCAGCCAGCCAAGATAGGAAGTCTGCTCCGGATCCAGCAGCGCAGGCCGCACACCGTCGTCGCTGCCAAGGGACCTCGGAAACGGCTCGCAGGCCTGTTAGTATTCTGTCAGAGTCAGTTGAAAACATTGTAGGAACTGTGAACCCGCAGAAACTGTAGCTTAAGAGTTAATCTGTTCCAATGTGCTCCGCTCAAGGAGAGCGAGGATTTAGGCATCTGATAGTCGACTGGTCGAGAACGGACTCTGACTGTGAAAGCCTTCCTTTTATTGTTCCACGTACTTGCATTAAGTTGTCAACTTATTTCCATGTTAGGAAAGAGCTACCAAGTTGGTTACTTGCTTCTTTTGACGGTCAGTGAAGACCATTTGAGTGAATTCATTGTGTTCTTAAATATAGAGGATGAACTACGCGCTAGGGTGTTTCTTGTAGAAGTGTTCAGAGCTCAGGATACTTCAGTAACAATTTCTTTAATATAACGCAACGGATCCAAGCAAGACATATGGCCTTATGGAGAAAACATTTAGGCGCACTTCATATTCTTAGGGTATTTCCTGATTCATCTGAAGATGAGAAGCCTGAAGTAAAAGACTGGATTCGAGCCTTTAGATTTATTAAGTTACTTTTGCATGAAGGAAGTTTGAATTTCGTATCAAACAATACCCTTCAATGCTACTGCTCCTTACGAAATGAAGACTTGAAGCTAACTTAGCAGACAAAGTGATCAGCATGGTGGGGGCGAGGGAGTGCCAGTATGGGAACGGAAAGGGTTTTATAAGCGCAGGCGTGATCCAACATGGTGCATCAGAGATAAGTGTTGCCGAGGGCAAAGACCAAGAGAGAAATGTTGTTATTACTCATTCACAGCCGGCCGCGGTGGTCTCGCGGTTCTAGGCGCGCAGTCCGGAACCGCGCGACTGCTACGGTCGCAGGTTCGAATCCTGCCTCGGGCATGGATGTGTGTGATGTCCTTAAGTTAGTTAGGTTTAAGTAGTTCTAAGTTCTAGGGGACTGATGACCACAGCTGTTAAGTCCCATAGTGCTCACAGCCATTTGAACCATTTTGAACTCATTCACAGAGATTCGCGGTGCTGATCAGCTAACGATTTCGTTAACCGATTTGCACAAACCAAGAGCAGAGAGATAAAGAAACTGATGTTAGTTACAGTTGTTAAGTAAGGAGAACGAACATACTCGTCACCTTAAAGAGGGTGGTGTAAATAATACAGCTTACGACACGCGTAACAATTCGGAAAGAATTTGGTACACTGAGTTGTGAGTACTTACAAGCCCTGATCGAGATTTAACAGTACGCCAGCCAACACTTGCATGGCATGTCACCATTATTGCATAGCGGTACAGCTGCCTAACGTGTCCCAATGGGCCAATAGCATCTCAAACGCGTCCATACTGCAGCTTGTCTTGTCTTCAACTGCCCAACGTTCGCTCTTCAACACCCCAAAGAGGATGCACTTTTTGGCGCACATTCTGGCCAATCACAGGCGTAGCTTCCGGGCCCAAAGCAAAGGTCAAATCGGTTCGCGTCAAAAGCGCTCGCTGCGGATACCTTGCTCGCCCGTTTTAACTGGAATATTATCTAGACAGATCTCGAAGCTTCTGCTACGAGCTTCAACCAATGGAAAAACTTGCCGAAATAATTCGGCAGGAAACATCGTTCCATCTACGTGCTCAAGTTACATACTCCAAGGCAGAGAAATCTGGGTCGTCTGCCACCATTTGTCTCCTTGTTCTTCGATCTCTCTCCCCCCCCCCCCCCATCCTCCCTCCGCTATTGTCCTGCGAATTTGAACCCTTCAGCCCCCGTTTCTAAGCTAAGAGAGCGGAAAATTCGACTTAGCTCACAGCCAAACTAATAAAATGGATTAAATGCAAGACAGGGAGTGTTCATGAAGCAGAGGCTGCTGATCAGAATGGGGACGTTAGGATTAAATAAAACACATTAAGTGTACTACATGTTTGGTGTTACAAATTATAAGCGTCTCAGAGCGGCCGCATAAAGTAGGTAGGAGTGTCGTCCTTTACATTTTATTTATAATGAAAGGTCACGAAGAGCGTTTCTCAATCAGAAATAAAATTTGAATGTTGTTTGTATGTGAAAATATCGTATTATGCCTCGCGTAAGAACAAAAACTACTTCAAGACTGCAATTTATCGTTCTGCGATATTGCTACTCAAGATGGTCGGAATACCCAGATTCAGCAACACCTTGTAGCAGCAGTGGCACGAGTAACGACAGTGGTTCGCGTAGCATCCTGTCCAGCTTCAGGCGAGAAAACAATGACAACTTTTTTGCATCACCTGAAATTCTCTTCTAAGATCCCTACGTCGTCACTGCGGCCATGCGTGACGTGCGGTGGTTTCATCTTTTGGAGGAGGAGGGAGAGTTCACTGGCTGCTGTGATACAAAATTTGAAAGCCAAAAGACGTAGCCTGTGTGAGAGTGTCAGGTGAAGAATAAACTGGGGCGTTGTCACGGAGCAAACCTGTGCCTTTGGACAGCAGTTTGCCCCTTACGAAGATCTGCTTGCACCGCACCGTGGCAGTCCCAGAAAGCATTCAGCCACGCTGTGCCCGGTGGTGTTTGGGTCTTTGGCTTTCTCGGAGGTGGTGCATCCACATATTTCCGTTCCTGCTTTCCTCTTTGCGTAGGAGTCATATACAGCCGCCACTCGCCCATAGTGATTAGAAAACTAAGGAAAGCGTTTTGACTAGCCTGGCATCCGCTGCTGTCTTGGTTCTTTGAGCTTCTTGAATGGGTGTGAGCAGTCCTTGAACTGAGAGGGTGACGATGTCTGTCACGCGGAAAATGTGGTGCAACGTATTGAAAATATCCGCTAGAGATTTTCACCTTTTCCACTACCGTCTCAACCATGATAAGTCTGTCGTCGAGTACCACGTCCTCCACTTGTCTAGC
This sequence comes from Schistocerca nitens, assembly GCF_023898315.1. Classification (NCBI taxonomy): domain Eukaryota; kingdom Metazoa; phylum Arthropoda; class Insecta; order Orthoptera; family Acrididae; genus Schistocerca; species Schistocerca nitens. The sequence continues at coordinate 362,073,932 of NC_064617.1, forward strand.
GATTTCCGATTCTTCACTTCGCTTCATATGGTTTAGACTTTTTGACTTCACTGGATGTTCGGCCACTTAACCGCTGTGACATACGAGGTGTGTGACAAAAGTTGTGAGACTAATTTCTTATATACCAAAGTTTTTATTTTCGTGAAACAACAATATCGTTCCGTTCAAAGTAGTTCTGTCTTCGACAGCTATACACCGACGGAGTCCTTGCTTCCAGTCTTGATAGCTGTCCTGAAAGGTAGCGCCTTTGTCATATCGGTCACATTTTTTGGATATTCTCCAGAGTCCACAAATAACGTCTTATAACGTCTTTTTAGGTCATTTTTCAATTTAGGCGAACGAAAAAAGTCACATAGACTCAGACCAGATGAACAGGGTGGGGGGAGGGGGGGGGGAGGCCTGTGGAACCACAGGAATGTCTTTCAAGGAAAAACATTCCGTGATGGAAGGGGCCGTTGGCATGGGGCGTTGTCATGATGCAGCATCTACTTCTCTGCAATGTCCGTCTCACTCGATTTACTTTTCCCTGCGCCTTTTAAGGACATCTTTGTAAAACACTTGGATGACAACTTGACCTGGAAGAGCAAATTCTGAATGCACGACATCCCTTCTGTCAAAAAACAAATCAGCATTGTTTTGATCTTTGATTTATTAATTTGAGATTTTCCTTCCAAAAATGATTTATGCAAGCTAAAAGCTTGTGTTCTTGATAAGGAATGTTCTCCATAGGCCTGTTTCAGCTTTTCAAATGTCACACGCGCGTATTCCGCAAGTTTAACACAAAAATTGATGGCATAACGTTGCTCTAAATACTGCTGTTCTATTTTGGTAACACACAACAAAAACACAGCTTTACCGATGGCACTCTCAGAAATCACGTGATGGCTGAATCTCAGGACCCGAGCATCTAGAAAGGATGAACACAACAGCCTGCGCAGGAAGAACAACACAGCGTCGCCAGATCGCTCGCAGAGTTTTCAGTCTCATTACATTTCTCACACACGTCGTATGATTAACTGTTGCCGTACGCATTTATCAACTCAGCATCGATTGTTGCAGCGGTGTTCCGCTTGAAATGCAGTAAATGAATTACAGCACGATACTTCACTTTATCAGAGCCTGCGCTAGTGGCGTGACAGGGTGCTGCGGTGCCAAGATTTAAATGTGTTATATGCCTGCAGATATGTGTATGGAAAGAAACAAAACATTAATACGTAACGTATCTATATTTTGTCGAGATGATAGCTAAAACTGTATGACTACTTCTCGTATAATGTATCCACCAAAATCATTACAAATCTCATAACAAAAAAAACTCTGGTCTTCAGTCTGGGAAAATAGTAAGCGGGTTATAAAAGTGAGTATAGCACAATGGACACCTCAAGCCGTGCAACTGGTTATAGAAAGGTGCAATGAGTATGAATTAGCAGTTTGTCTGGGATTCATCGACTCAGATGACTTCTGAGTCAGCTGTAACACTTGAGAAACAAGGCATCAATTTAAGCTATATTGTAAACTGACGAATCAAACAGCTTCTGCGGAAACTGGGAGGAAATTTAATAAAGAAAAGCAGACTTTGCTGCAAAGTCAAAGTTTCTGACTGGAATTATTAGAGCATTCAATAATAAAAATTTAAACGGTAAAGTTGATAAACGTGTGGACGTTGTTCAAGAGTATTTTTAATAAAAACTAGTTGTCGTACACTTACTCAAAATTGTTAAGCAAAACTATCAGTGATGAAGAAGCATATTGCAATTCATTTGCAATTTGTCGGAATAATGGTAATTCGATATACCTGAATGTATAAAATTAAATGAATTAATCATTTAATGCAAATAGCCATATCCATAATAAAAATGGTAATTTGAAACTGAATTTAGAGCTGAGGGCTACTGCATTATCAATAATTAATCGCCGGCCGATGTGGCCGAGCGGTTCTAGGCGCTACAGTCTGGAACCGCGCGACCGCTACGGTCGCAGGTTCCTGTCCTGCCTCGGGCATGGATGTGTGTGATGTCCTTAGGTTAGTTAGGTTTAAGCAGTTCTAAGTTCTAGGGGACTGATGACGACATAGTGCTCAGAGCCATTTGAACATTTTTGAATAATTAATCTCAGTCTGTTTTGATAGTCAAATACTTATCAGCTATATGAAAACAAGAAATTTAGGAAAAATAAGTTGTCTTCTACTATTTTGATTTTTGAAGTATTACGTGCCGTTTAGGCAAACGACATTTCACACTCCTTATACAGTACAAGGAAAGATGATCGTGACTGAATAATATTAAGTAGGGAGTAAGTCGCGGAACATATACTGTGTGCGAGTGTTTTTTTTTTTTCGTATATGCAAACAGTAAACTGCAGGTGCGGAATACGAGAAAAAGGCAATGTGTGCCGACAAATAAATGGCTTCACCTGCAGTGAGAGGGACTTTTTACGTTTTGGCGTCGCGGCTTGGCGGTGGACTGACCGTCAATCAAAAATCACACTGTCGAAGAATGAAAACAAAACACAAGAGGGTTTTGTGACAAATGAAATATACTGTAATCTTGATTGTCCCGTTTAGCATTCGAGGCATATTTCGTATGTAAAGTTGTGTTCTACTCAAATTCACGAGTCACATAATGATTGTACACCCATTCAAGGAAACGTATGTTTATAAAAGGGAAGTAGTGGACGTGCTTTTTCGTGATATGAGTAGAAGTTATCTTCTTTTGGTCCAGTAACAGCTGCAGAACGTGAAGATGTCAAGCCTTTCCTCGGTTACACACGGGGTTTCAGGAGCACTGATTAGCAGGATGTCTGCTTGAAGAGAATGAACTACGGCGACAAAATGAAAAGAAAGAGGTAAATACACAGACGTTACTTCGGGTGCAGATTTCATGAAGTGTTCTGGCTCAGCTTCGACCACAAGGATCGAGCCAGCAGCTACATTAAACCCGAAACCAATGAGAAAAACACTTCAGTATCTGTTTATGAAGTTTTAACGTCTAAATATTATTTACAACAACATTATTTTAAATTACTTTTCCATGAAGCTTGTAGTTTTCATAAATAATTTCCCACATATTATGTAAGACTTTTGTTAGAAAAAAGGAAAAAAAAGTTATTTCAATACTGGAAGTAACTCTGTAATGTGGTCACGTCACTTGTTTTTTGTACGTCATTGATGTGCACATCAGAGAAGGATAGGAAGTTACGTTACTGTTAAAAAATCTTTGGTCTTGTCATGGCACAGTCCTTGTCTCTGCGCAGTCTGACACATTCTTATCTGAAGTGTGGTAGGTGATGGACGTATTCAGTAGTGCTGTGTTGCCTTGTGATGGTATCTGTTAGAGGAAGAAAGGATAGCTAGGATGAGTTGGATGAATACATCAGAAAGCGAAGAGAATATATATTTTGAATAATATTATTATTTCTGAATAGAAGTTTGCGGTAAGACAGCAGCACTGCGGAGCTAGGAATGATTGCCAGCACCCCACTTCCCTGAGTCATGCATTAACATATTAACTGATTAAGCTGCCCGTTTTTTTTTTTATAGAAGTTCTTTGTTAACAGTGTATCCTTTTAAAATCGTTGTACACTTTGTTAAGACCAATGTTATGTGTGAAGATCCCACAAAGTTTTACTGTGTCCTTTTGAATACTTACTTAATTCTAAAATCATTGTCTTGGCATATCATTTCATAGGGATAGTTACTTTCCCCATCCCACTGTTAGTGCCGGCCGGAGTGGCCGAGCGGTTCTAGGCGCTACAGTCTGGAACCGAACGACCGCTATGGTCGCACGTTCGAATCCTGCCTCGGGTATGGATGTGTGTGATGTCCTTAGGTTAGTTAGGTTTAAGTAGTTCTAAGTCCCATAGTGCTCAGAGCCATTTGAACAATTTTTGAACCCACTGTTAGTTATTACGCATTACCACATGCAACAGTTTGAATATGTATTTAGAAACAGAAACCTAGCGTAGCCGCTGCCTGGTTGCTGTTGTGATTTAGAGAAATCTGCAACAATGTTGCCAAGGCGCCAGGTAAGTAGAAATTTTGACTAGGGCCAGATAATTGTTTTATTTCAATTGCGCATTTAATACGAGGAGAGTTTTTTAAAGTAAGTACCGTTTTGAAATTAAAAAAAAGGCGTACTAAGATATCTCAATAATTTTATTTTTACATGAAAGACTGTACCTTAATCTACTTTTCTACATACTTTCCGTTAATATTGAGGCACTTCTCATAACGTTGTACGAGTTTTTGAATATCCTCCTCATAGAAGTTTGCCGCCTGACTCGTTAACCACTGCATCCCCACTGTTTTGAATTCGTCATCGGCTTGAAGACGCTGACGGCCCAGGTGTTTCTACAAGTGCAGGAAAAGATGATAGTCACTGGGCGCAAGATCGCGGCTGTACGGAGGATGATCTAGAGTTTCCCATCGAAAAGAGGTGATGAGATCTTTGGTCTGGTTCGCCACATGCGGACGGGCATTGTCTTGCAGCAAAACGATGCCCTTGCTCAACTTCCATGGATGGTTGCTTTGATTCTGGTGTGACGTAGGACACCCATGTTTCATCGCCCGTAACAATATGGCTTAAGAAATCATCAGCGTCGTAGTGGTACCGTTCAAGGAAAGCCAATGCACTGTCTAAACGTCTGGTTTTGTGCACATCCGTCAACATTTTCGGTACCCAACGTGCGCACAATTTTCAGTAATTCAAGTGCTCGGTCACAATGGCATACAAAACACTACGACAAACATTAGGAAAGTCATCCCGCAAGGAGGAAATCGTAAAGCATCTGTTTTCTCTCACCTTATCATCCACTTCCTGCACCAAACTTTCACTAACGACCGAAGGACGCCCACTCCGTTGTTAATCATGCACATTTGTGCGGCCATCTTTAAATGCTCTCACTCACTTTCTTACCTTTCCATCACTCATAATGTTTTCTCCGTAAGCTGCACAAATCTCACGATGAATATCGATCGCTTTTAGGCCTTTATCACTAAGAAATCTTATAACAGCCCTTACTTCACAGTCGGCGGGACTCACAATTATCGGAGGCATCTTAAACACTCAGTACACAACGTAAACAATGAAGAATCAGACTGTAATGGCGTCAGTGCCTAGATTAAGGTACAGGCTTTCATGTATAAAAAAATGTATTGAGATATCTTAGCATGTCTTTGTTTAATTTCAAAACGTTACTTACTTAAAAAACACGCCTCGTATAAAGACAAGATGCATTCAGATCAGGTTCCGTTTTAGTCAGAGGTTAGCATACGAGTTTAAGTTGGATAATAGTTTGTCGGTACCTTGTTTTAGTAATATGTAGACTTTTATAGAGTAGGAGGTAAATTTGGGCTAAATTTCACACAGAAACGAGTATAGCGGGGAGATTAAAACCCTCTGAATTAAGATTTTAAAGCGTGTTCTTCATCATTGTGTACTTCACCTTAGAAAGTTGAAGTAATTTTCTTCAAACAAAAGTTTTCGTATATTGCTTATTACATTATAGCTGACAGAAACACTTGATATTTCCTTGTTGTTCATACTAGCCCGCGCTCAGACACGTGCAAAAAGCCAAGTACAAAAGCCCTTGCGCACATATCATGCCACCAGGAACCTCACCAATATTTCCACATGCCCCATAGAACCCCAGAGAACAGCCGAATCGATCATTCGCCAGAAACTCGTTGGGGAAGTGGGACTTAGCTTTCAGAGACATGCCGCCCCTGGACTAGCGCAAACTTTCCGGACAGATTTAATAAATCTGAGAGCCTTCCTTCCTGCGGAGCTGGGAAAGCAAATACGGCCATCAATAACTTTGTTTACGATCGTTTAACTACCCTCCTTCCGTAAAGGTTCATGCCTGGAGCTAGCGAGCCATCACCGAGATGACTCGAGAGATGTTCCAATTTTACGTAGGCAATGATGAACATTACTCCATTGTAAACGCTTTTATTACAACTTCTTTTGATACATAATTTATTTCTCATTTGGAAAGGCATACTTTTCTTCAATACACTGCTAGGGTACTTACCATTTTTTTTACACGGACTTTATCGAATTAACTATGTTCTCGAGTCACTTTAGACGGGAAACTATTTAGCATATGGCTGCCCAACTTTATGGGAATGATGTTCACACTGTGCGCTGTAGTATTTGCGTTCTTAATAGTGTTAGTGTCACGACGTGGGCGCCGGTACCGGTCCACTTTTCTTTGGGAAACTCGCATCTGGGACCAAAGGACATGAACGGCACGCAGTTACTGTGGTCTATTTCACCAACATGTAATTCCTGCACGACGGGAGAGAGGTGTTTTGGATGCAACTGTTTGGATGCACGACGGAGCTCCATCTCGCATTGCTCGGGAGATGACTAGGTTAGCCAGCCGAGGTGGCCGAGCGGTTCTAGGTGCTACAGTCTGGAACCGCGCGACCGCTACGGTCGCAGGTTCGAATCCTGCCACGGGCATAGATGTGTGTGATGTCCTTAGGTTAGTTAGGTTTAAGTAGGGGACTGATGACCTCAGTTAAGTCCCATAGTGCTCAGAGCCAATTGGACCATTTGACTAGGTTACTGCGTAATACATTTGGAGAAAACTGTATCACTGGCCGATCGTTCCAAACAGCGTGTCCACAAAGATCTACAGACTTGTACCCATATGATTTATGGCTTGGGGTTACCTCAAGTACAGGGTTTATCAGTGGAATACTAATATACACTGGAGAGTGAAGATAAGCATAGGGGAGACGCGTTTTCCCACTTGAGATATTTCGAGCAGCAGTAGAGCAATCTATAGCGCAATTCCAGGCTGTCGTAAATGCAGACAGTCGTCACAGTGAGCAACGTTTGTAACCTGGATCGTAACATGCTACGCAATTAACAAATGTTACCCTCTGCTGTGGAAATTAAAATACGTTTCTTCCGATAGTTCATTCATTAATTCTCTTTTACATGCGCTTACAAATGTTGCTACAAAATTTCATTGTACTACGGCCAATCGTTTTTCATGGGGACCCTTTCAAGTAGCGAAAGTTTAATTATAACCACCCTGAATATTCTGCTTTGGCACTCCCGATGGGAACAACAAACAATAATTTTATTGAAAGGATTTCAAAGCTAAGCTAGTAATAAAGAGGAAACACAATATGCAACCGTTATCGTGCGACGAGACCAATGTCAGTATGTGTTATCACTCGGAATAAATGAAACTGGCGAACACAAAACTTTCCGCCATGGCTGACAGCAATAATGCCGTGACATCCGAAAGAGAATGTTGAAGATAAAGTTCTCACCAAACTAATTTTCCTCTGTGACCGTTCTGCAGTTATTATTTGACAGGCGTCGGTGTCATGTGTTAATGTTAATGGACGTGGACTCGTAAAATTCTTAAGGCGTTTCTCGAAGTTAACAGCCAGGCCTGTACTATAGGAAACGCGCCAGAAACAAAGGCCCCCAACTAGAAGCCTCCCACTCGGCCACAACAGGGAGCTATGTGACCAAGTAGCGAATCTAACCCATGAACGGAGACACCGTCTGCACCTAGTCCCGCACACCAACACGTACTCACTCGCTAGTCTAGCAAAGATACAGAGTCACGTACGCACACACACACACACACACACACACACACACACACACACACAAACACACACACACACAGAGGATCGATCCCGTGCACTCGCAAGGGTCGAAAAACAAACAAAAAAGTTATATGTCTGTATGTCTGCAGCAGGGATGCTTCAGCATATGCAGGTATACTACAAAAAACAACGTCGTACGGTCATGACCCTGTGTGTCACAATATACAGCACCACATTGGCTCCGTCTCTGTTCCGTGCAGGATTCATCTACGTACCTTAGGCGGAGAGCTGCCCACCAATGTGACACTCCGGTGAAATGGATACCTGTCGACTGGATCACCAACCTACACGAGGGACAGAGAATAGTAATAGAATGTTGAAAATTGTTGTGTGTGGTAGCACTGCAAAGTGAGTGATAGTAAGGGATATGCTTTCTAGTGTTTAACATATTATAAAACGCGGTTGAGCAAGACGTCGGGCCTTGGTGATTCTTGTGAGGTGTTACCATGGTGGGGTGATTAGTGGGAGGTGATTCTAGCTATTGTATATTGTGTTAAATGATTTAACATGGAACTAATTGATTGTTAATTACTCAACACAGAAGTTCTGACCTGTTAGTTGTAAGCGTCGATTTCGGAAACGTTGTTGAGTATAGATCAGTCGTTCCCAACCTGGGGGACTTAGCCCCTGAAGGTAAAATAAAATTTTCTTAGACGTAAAAACTAAATGATTCGTTTCTGTTTCAGTGACGAAACTGAATTATTTTAAAAAAATATTGCTATTATCATAATTTTGTGAGACTCTAATGTTGACTATGTAGGTAATAATAATTACTTTTTCACAATTAGCACCATTAATGCGGTGGAGGTTATAAGTTCCTCACATAGTCTACCCACTATACACATGCATTGCTTTGTCCTGTACGTCGCTGATGATAAAAGTGAGACATACGCGTAACAAATGCTAAATATCTCAAGAAAATGTCTTCTTCAAATTGTAGATAGTAACTACGGTAGTCCAGAAATTGCTTCCTTACTCGCTTCGAGACAGATAAATTAAATAATTGACAGCACGACACAGCAGTAACTACGCAAGACCTACTATAGTGCTGTACGCAGTGTTATTGTTATTGTTACCATTATTATTATTATTATTATTATTATGAGAGTGGTTTGACACAAAGCACTAAGAGGCTGAAGCCGTCCAAGTTTTGCCAGTACAATGGGAGTGCAGCACTCAAGTGATTTACAAACGCATCTGAATGTGTTTGATTTTGAATGACGTCGCAGTGTGCAGGTCAAGCAAGTGCCACAATGGAGAGGAGTAATGCAGGGGAAGTATGTTTTGTAACAAGTGTCTGCCCTCACTGTGAACAGCTAGCTTTCTTATCTGAGAAGGAGTTGTGGGTAGCACTTACGATGCACCACGAATTCCTTCCTCATTCATTCTAATATTCCCCCCCCCCCCCAATTTCATCACTTGAAAAATAAAGGTCTTCCAAGAAAAGTCTTTCATTGTACCGTTCAGTTAGGCGTAAAGTTGGCGGCAAGGTGGAGGGGATGGGGCGGGGGGGGGGGGGGGGCAGGGCTAGAGCAGGGGTTCCAGCTACTGTCTGATTGCACTCTGGGGTAGTGGTCTAAGTAGGATTGAGAACCACTGGCTTGAATGGACAAGGAACTTGAGGGTTAAATCTACAGGGTAAATCCACAGCTTCTGAAAGTTATAGCTGAAGCTTCCTAGTACTCAGGAAGAAAACTGAATAATATGCATTATTGTTCACGTAAGCTGTTTTAGAGACCAGACCTGGTGGCCGGGTCTTCTTAAGGAGGGAGGTTCTGTAGTTCCTTTACTATTTGTTGGGCGTTCCTGTGGAAATGGGAACTCAACCATAGTGACTGAAGAAACTATAAGCATTCTGAGGGCACCAAGACGTTGGAATGAATCTGGCTGCAACAGGCCTGTTTACACAATGGAAGGGGAGCCAAGCCAAGGGCTATAGCCAAAAGATGCGGCTTTTGCAGGAGAGGCAAGCGCTTTTTACACCATTGAGCAAAAAATTCTTTATTCTTTACGTGACTGGAAGCATTACACCTTAACAACAAATGAGCTTGTAACCAGTATAAATACCTATAAATTCTATCAGAGGTATTCGCAATCTGGCAGCAGCTACACCAGATGTCGGAGCGATATGGGCCAGCAAGCAGCCACCACACGTTTGGACGTCTGCTCCCGCTGGGCCATCATCTGGCACTAGATCCTCCTTCAAGGACATGGTACCTTTCTACTGGTGAGCCGCTTCCAGGCTCACTCTAGCAGCAGCCCGTCATATTATAGGAGCAGCAGATCATGACCGAGGTGGTACAGTCTCTTACCCTCCTACCCTGGTGTGCGCGTCCTGGCTCCAAGCGCCCCTGGTCACGGGGTCGAGTTCCATCCTCAGAGGCTTTCATGCCCTGCAAGAATTCCGGCGGACTGTCTCATCGGTGGCACCTTGTGCCAGTAGGTAAGCCGTCAATAACTGGAGCATGTGCTGCTGAACAGGACACACACGCCACGTGCTAAATGGAGGGTGGTCGCCGTGCTGCAGCACCACAAATGTAGTAGCATGAGTCTCAAAGTGTCTGATCTTCTGATACTGTTTTCATTGGCTACCAATTGTGTGCACCCACGCCATGCCGCAACCCAACCCTGCTGAGTAGTGGAGATCCAGTTCAGGACACCACAGACTTTATAGGAAGAGAAGGAAAAAAGGAAGACACTAATCAAAAATTACACTTGAATACTGTGGAACAAATGAAAACCCAATCTGCTGTCCTACTATATTTTGGTAGGCTGTTCGATAAAGATAGCTGTTTTTTTTTAAAGGAAGGTAATGTTGGGCCAAATGTAGTAAGCGTTGCTTCATGCAGTGGAGAATGGCAAAACAGAGGCACGCCAGCGACCGAGGAGTTGCGAAGTAGGCTAACACAGATAGCCTTGCTGACAGCAGCAGTCTACCAACAGACTGACGCAAGGACGCACACAGACTGAGCGTCGAGCGAAGACTGGAGAGTGCTGAGTAAGGGGAAGTGAGGCCAGTATGCTAAGTTATGGTGCAATACACTGCGGGAGTAATAACAAAAAGCTACCACTGAGAGTAAAAAAACGTCCTCCTGCCAGATATAAATAGTGGAACGCAGGCAGCAACAGACAGAAGCCATTAGGAAGCAGTTTGGATCTGAGGATGGACGTGGCCCGTGTCCGAATGTTCAATCTTCATAGGTGACGGTTCCAGAAGTCTGTTCCAGCTCGCAGGAGTCATCCGTTAGCCACCAGATATCTGCTTCAGCTATGGAGGTCGGCCCGAGTTCGGTCGGCACCATGGCTAACTACAGCGAGAACTTCCAGCAGTACTGGCCGCAGCGCGGTCTTGGTCACAGGCGCCGCCGGTGGCTGACGTCCAGACTTCACGGCAACCCGGTTCCACCCCACGGCGCGTGGTCCGTCCATGACGGGACCTCGCGGACATCGCGACTGATGGCTTCCCAGCCGCCAATGCAGTAGGTGTTGGCAGCTGACCTCCGCGGGCATGCCGTACTGGGGCGCCAAGCGGCAATGAGTTCATCTCAACCACAGGGCATCCTGGCTTCAGCGGAGCACTGGTGGCCTGAGGCTCCCAAGTGCGATCAGCAGCGCTCATTGCACACATTGTTGGCGAATCTACACAGCAGCAGCCCGGCGGAGGGATCCTCAGGGCTGGGCAGTGATGACGAGGGAGAAATTGTAAAAAAAGTTCAATAAATAATTGTAAAACTCCACGCCAATCAGTCTTTGGCGCAGCAACTGTGTCTGCTACTAACAAGTGGTGCAGAAGCTGTAACAAGTGGTCTCAGGTGCACCCACGCCACGACTTTGACTAGCAACGTGTGGAGCAACCGAGAAACACTGAATAGGGTGAGTCCAGCAACTGCCTTCTCTCTATGTTTTCTGTGTAGCTAGACATGTCGAGGGTAACGTTAAGGAATGTGAGAGTGTCATTTGAAATGCCTAGCAGCCCAGTAGACTTATCGCAGTTAAGTGGGAATGATAGTCACATTAACTTAGTACCATCTAAATGTGTAGTGTGTGGATTAACAGGTCAGGTCTCTCCTTGCGATAAACTGGTACCAAGCACTTGTGGTGTGTGTGGCTTCTATGGTCATGTAACGGGGCAATGTGGTAAGTCTAGATGGCTTGCCATTAGACGTGCTAGGAATTAACTTGCTTCTGGGTAATACAATTTTATTTTTGTGAGGTGAGGTATACCACAGGGAAAATGCCAGAGACACATGCAACCAGTACAAGTGACGCCGTAGTCTCGTTGACAGAGTAAGTTAAGAAACTGATTGAAAAAAATAAGTTGCAAAAGCAGCACATGCAGAGGATGGAGCAACAATTGTTGCAAAATACTCAATCAGGCTCGGGAAGCGATAGTGTAGAATACAAGGGTACTGTCTTTTCTGGTGTGGCAGAGTGTACAGCGGCTAATTTGATACCTTCTTTCTCGGGTAAAACATCAGAGGATGTGAATGTTTTCATTGGTGACATACGTAGCACGGCTAGACTGTGTGGCTGGTTGGATGAAATGTGTTTGCAAATGGCGAGGTTACGGTTAGTAGGTGACGAAAAGACTTATGTGGCATACCACGAAGGGTTAAAGGATCCTACTAGGTTCACAGAATTGGCTGAGGGATTATTGCAAAGGTTTATGAAACAAAACAGTGCCAGATTTTTTAGAGAAAAATTGGGGAGGATGATGCAAAAAACGGGTGAACCGGTAGAAGAATTTTCGGACAGAATTAGGAGAACGAATGCGCACATGTATGAGTTAATGCAAGATGCGAGTGCAAATGAAGTTCTATTGAAAGAAGCAGAGAATAGAGCTTTAGACGCATTTTTGCGAGGGGTCTCGCCGGATTTTTCACGCTGGATACGGATGGAAAATCCAAGTGACTTAGCAGCAGCATTGCGCGTAGCTATACATTTGCAGGAAGTGGATGGCGCCACTAGAAGTCGCAATGATAACAAAATTTTTTCGTCTTCCAAAGAGTGTTACCATTGTGGGAAGCAAGGTCATTTTAAGGGATAATGTCGGGAACCGCAGTGTTTCAATTGTCAGAAAACAGGGCATAAGGCATGGCAGTGTAAAGCCAAGAAACGGGTTAGTGATACAGCAGGTAAAAAACTGTTAAACGAAAAAGGGAGTGTTCCTGCCGTCGGGAGGCATTTTCAGTAAAGAGGTACTCAGAGAGTGCACGAAGAGGCGGATTGTAGTTTGAGGCTTTGGATAAAAGATAAGTGGCGAAGAGTTTTAGTGGATTCTAGAGCGCATGTATCAGTTGTCAGTGTGGACCTCATGGGCAAGAAAGGATTAGAAGCTCCGAGATACAGATTGTGTGCAGTAGGTGATAAAAAATTAGATGCACTATGAACAGCACAGCTCAAGTTTAAGATAGAGAACGTGTGGTTCCGGGAGCAAATGGACGTGTTGTCAACTGTGGGACAGGGATTTTCAGCGATACTTGGGTTGAACTTTCTGATTAAACACCACGCCAAAATTGACCTTTCGCAACATACGCTGGAACTCGATGGGAACTTGTTCTCAATGGGTACAGCCATTGAAAATGTTTCAGAGTCGCAAGGTGCACCGATAGCTAAGGTGATACCAACTAAACTGCGTACAAGTGCATTAAAGGTGATTTCGTGTGAGAAAGTACGAACAGGTACAGGGAAGTTGATCTGGGTACTGGTGGATGTCGATGTGCCACAGCAGGGGTTATTCTTGGTAGAGCCACTACCGAGTATTGAGGTTTCAGACGAAAAGCATTGCTTTATTCATAGGAGTGTATCGTGGGTAATGGACATAAATGGGCAGTTTATGTTTCCGGTGAGTTTAGATAACTTCGGGCGGTACGATGTCGATCTGACCAAGGGATTAATAATAGCCACAGTAGAGTTAATGGATGAAGAGGACATCGACAGTTTGAGGCTAGACTATGATGTAAAGCAAAATCGTCAGCACGTCTGCACTTCATGACAAGGTAAATCATTTGAGAGGAAATGATCGTTCGGGTATGGAAGCATTATTACTAAAGTATAAAGCATTGTTTGAAGCACAGGGTACTTTACCTGCTACACTGATAACACAGCATCGTATTCCGACAGGGAATCACACTCCAGTGTATCGTAAGCCATACAGACTACCGAAACAATCACAACCAGTAGTAGAGCAATTAATAGAGCAACAACTGGAAGATGGGATAATCCAGCACAGTAATAGTCCTTGGTCTAGTAGAGTGGTCCTAGTTCCGAAGAAGACACCGGACGGGTCGAAAAATTTCGCTTTTGTTGCGATTACAGACATTTGAATGAACGGACAGTGGCGGACGCATATCAGATTCCGAATATCACAGAAACGTTAGACAACTTAAGGCAGTGTAAATTTTTCTCCACTATGGATTTGCTAACCGGTTATCACCAGATTGAAGTATGTCTGGAGGACAGGCCAAAAACAGCATTTACGACGCATTGTGGTCACTAAGAGTATAAAAGAATGCCGTTTGGACTAAAAACGCTCCAGCAACATTTCAAAGGTTGTGTGCTGGAGTCCTTCGCGGGTTGAAACCGAAAAAATGCATGGTGTATCTGGATAACATTATAGTTTTTTCAAGAGATATAGAGCAGCATGTGGAATGGTTAGAAAAGGTGTTTAAAATATTAGAGGCAGCACAGCTAACATTAAGTTTGGACAAATGCCATTTTGCGCAAGCACAAGTAAATTATCTCGGGCATGTTGTCAGTCAGGACAGGGTACGGACAGATCCTCGTCTCACTTCTGCAGTACGAGATTTTCCGGTTCCGAAAACGGTTAAACAACTGCAATCGTATATTGGTCTTGCGAGCTATTATCGAAAATTCGTACAGGGGTTCGCAGAAATAGCGAGGCCACTTACTAAGTTGCTAAGAAAAGGTGTTACTGTCCAGTGGACGTCAGAGTGCGAGAAAGCATTTCAAGAGATGAAACAGATACTGACATCAGATCCAGTTTTGAAGTTTCCAGACCTTTCGAAGGAGTTTGTACTACAATGTGACGTGTCTAATCACGCTCTTGGGGTTGTACTTGGGCATGAAATTAATGGCAAAGAACATCCGATTGTGTCTACATCTCGTCAACTTAACAAGGCGGAACAAAATTACTCCACGACGGAGAAGGAATTGTTAGTGGTAATATACGGGATTTCATACTTTCGAGATTATCTGTATGGTAGAAGGTTTAAGGTTGTGACAGATCATTCAGCTCTGAAATTGTTATTAGGTCTGAAAGACCCAGCGAGTAGGCTAGTGAGATAGGCCCTGAAACTCAGTGAGTTCGATTATGAGGTAATACACAAGCCAGGTGTGAAACATGCCAATACTGACGCATTTAGCAGGAAAGTGGCAGTATTAAAAGTATCAGGGGTGAGTGAAGATGAGTGGAAAAGGGCACAAGCCGTCGATAGTGATTGCCAATTGTTCAGAAAGCAACCACAGTTCCTAGTACAGGACGGGCTACTTTGCAGGTCGACGAAATGCGGCCTGCGTGTCGTCATACCAGCAGTGTTAAGATCTGAAGTTTTGCAACAGGTGCTTGACCATTTTCTTTTAGGACATGGCGGGAGAAGAGCTACGGATAGGCGGATAGTGGAGAAGTTTTGGTGGAGGACACGACGTCAAGACGTGGATGAGTACGTCAGGAATTGTGTGCCATGTGCACAGCGTGCGGACTTGAGCCATAAAAAGATTCAGCTTCAAAGATTATCAGAGGCAGACAGGCCTTTCCAACAAATCGGAGTTGATGTATTAGGTCCATTTAATAGGAGTGCAGCAGGGAATAAGTGTGTGTTAACAGTGAATGACAACTTTTCTAGGTATTTGGTCATGGTCGCCTTACCAGATCAGAAAGCAAGTACGGTGGCACAAGCTTTAGTTAATACTCAGTCCTTAATCTCGGGTCAAGGTACTAATTTCACGTCTGATCTGATGAAGCAACTGTGTAAGTTCCTGAAGGTAAAGAAACTACGGACCAGTCCATTCCATCCGCAAGCAAACAGACGAATGGAGAGAGTGCATCGCACTATCGCTAAGATGTTGAGTCACTATATAAATAGTCAACACACCGTCTGGGATGTGTACACGCAATTCGTAACCAGTGCATATAATAGTAAGGTACATATGTCGACAGGATTTTCGCCGTACAAAGTGGTGTATGGGCGGAAGATGCCATCACCTTTTGACATGCTTCATCCAAGGCTGGGAGCGGAGGGCGAGCATGTAAGGCAATTTGCAAAAACCATTAAGGAAGTATGGCAGAGAGTTAGACGAGTGCGAAAGCATTGGAACGACAAGAACGGATGGGAGGTACAACGAGGAAGTTGCCACAGTACAGAGTAGGCCAATGGGTGCTACTAGCTAATCTGTATGTTCCAAAAGGGAGAACCAAGAAGTTCACAAACAAGTTCCAGGGACCGTACCAGGTAGTGGAAATCACATCACCTGTCAATGTAAAATTACAGTTGCCTACCAAGACAACAGTGGTTCATGTTAGTAGAGTTCAGCCGTTACAGGGATCCGTGCATATGTACTTCACCTTCTGGCAGAAACAGAAAAGAAGTGCCAGAAGCAGAGAGTAAACCGGGTATTAAGTATAAGTTGCGCTCGAGGGATATGTAGTTAGCAGTAATTATCATGTGTGTATTATTTTTGTGCACGGACTAAGGTGGTATTAAGGGGTAGTGATGGGAGTTTTTTCCTTATGGGGCGTAGTCCTCTGGCAGCTGACACAGGCTGGCTAGGTACAGGATATGCCGTTGCGAGGTGGGGTGTTGTTCGGGAAACAGCCAGATGTGGTCCTCACGAGTCACGAGTGCACGCTTCGGCTGGCACTCAACATCCTGCAGGTAAGGAACGAGATGCGGCAGCTACAGGAGGTGGTATCGAGTGTGGAAACGGTTGCATCTAAGAACGGAATATTACGGGACATGCAAGAAGAGTATGAGGCTTTGGATAGATAATGTAAAGAAATAATGGAACAACTGCACAAAGTCGTAAGCATGATTTCAGTGAGGAGGAAGAGAGTAAAGAAGGGTCGGTTGAATGCAGATGGGAAGTTTCTGAAAACAATTTTTGAAACAGCGGATAGAGACGATATTGAGGGTTTGAACAATTCTTTAACAGTTATTCGCGACAGGGAGGAAAGCATAGGAAAGTTAGTGGATATACACACAACAGAGATACGGGGATTAGGTACAGAGTTGTTGAATGTGACATGTGTGGGATGGCTACAGGGTTATGAGGATATATAGAACAAACACAGAAATTATTGAATATGCATCTGGAACAGGTACAAGCGCGATTGGATATAGTGGAAAGGAAGCTGGAAATCGCTAAATTGCTGCGGGAACTGGTTAACAGCATTGGTGATGCACAAGTGAGGAGGGATGAATTGTAAGAGGCAGTACATCATGCATTGCACAGGCAGGTGAGTGTGACGTTGATGTCACCAGAAAAATTTATACGGAATCTGAAGCGGGCAGAGGGAGAGTTTCCAGAGAGGGTAGAGCATGTACTGCCGATAATTGAAGCGAGTATGTCACCTTTTTGTCGTATGTCTAGGATTAAGGTAACAATGGATATAGTTAAGACGTATATAGAGATTAGATTTCCAGTAACTAGTGTGGGGAGACAGTATCACTGTTACACAGTGCATCTTTATCCGGTCAGATGGGAGCGCGTGGGGAAGGGCGTACAGTTCGGGACACAGGAGGTTTTATTAATTTCTAAGGAGGGGGATACTCATGCTACTATGGAGAGTTTAGAGTTGAGTAGATGCCTAACGGAGTCAAAAATGGTTCAAATGGCTCTGAGCACTATGCGACTTAACTTCTGAGGTCATCAGTCCCTAGGACTTAGAACTACTTAAACCTAACTAACCTAAGGACATCACACACATCCATGCCCGAGGCAGGATTCGAACCTGCGACCGTAGCAGTCCCGCGGTTCTGGACTGCAGCGCCTAGAACCGCACGGCCACCTAGGCCGGCCTTAACGGAGTCAGTTTCCATTTGTCCATCACAGGTTGTTTTCACGGGCAAGGGATCATGTGAGATCTAGTTATCTAGGGCAGAAGCAGAAGCTTCAGAGTGTTAGAGAGTAATAGTGAAGCCTACGCCACATTTTCAGTAAGATGGGAGGCATTGGTTGTATTCAGTATTCGCTATGGGGAGGATATCAGCCAAATGTTATGACAATGGGAATTGGACCGCAACCACGGAGATGGAATTATGGGACAGTGGTTTGCTAATCAACGGGACAAATTGTGAAAAAGTAGAGGATCGTTTCAGCTTACCAGCGACAGTCACGGGAGTCACGAAGGTTACAGATACTCATCTGACGTTCTACTGGCCAGATGAGTCATTCAGTATCGCTCCAGGAGAAAATTTGACGTATATTAACAACACCTTGGATGCTACACTATTGCAAACGATAGATAAAGTAGTAGATTCGGAGAAAGGTCAAATTGCAATGCAGCAAATATTAAAGTATGTGGAGGAGTACGATACCAGGCGGAAACTTAGCATAGTGACCATTGGTATTTCAACCAGTACTATTACCGTGTTGATTGTATTTATCGGTGTGGTATATGTCTTATTAAAATGAAGGGATTCAGCATGTTAATGCAAGACTACTCCATGAGATTCCAGTAGAATGGATTACCAGAAGGGTATGAGTCAGGGCAACCTGGATGTATTTAGGGAAGAAGTAGAATATAGGATAGAACTAGAGTTAACGTATAGAGTAAATTCGGGGATGAACTTAATTTTTAGGAGGAGACAGTGTTGCGGCCACATGTTGTAAGCATTGATTCATGCAGTGGAGAATGGCAAAACAGAGGCACGCCGGTGACCGAGGAGTTGCGAAGTAGGCTAACACAGATAGCCTTGCTGACAGCAGCAGTCTACCAACAGACTGACGCAAGGACGCACACAGACTGAGCGTCGAGCGAAGACTGGAGAGTGCTGAGTAAGGGGAAGTGAGGCCAGCACGTTAAGTTACGCTGCAATATACTGCGGGAGTAATAACAAAAAGCTACCACCGAGGGGAAAAAACCTTCTTCCTGCCAGATATAAATAGTGGAACGCAGGCAGCAACAGACAGAAGCCATTAGGAAGCAGTTTGGATCTGAGGATGGACGTGGCCCGTGTCCGAATGTTCAATCTTCATAGGTGACAGTTCCAGAAGTCTGTTCCAGCTCGCAGGAGTCATCCGTTCGCCGCCAGATGTCAACTTCAGCTATGGAGGTCGGCCTGAGTTCGGTCGGCACCATGGCTGACTAACTACAGCGAGAACTTCCGGTAGGACCGGCCGCAGCGCGGTCTTGGTCACAGGCGCCGCCGGTGGCTGACGTCCAGACTTCACGGCAACCCGGTTCCACCCCACGGCGCGTGGTCCGTCCATGACGGGACCTCGCGGACATCGCGACTGACGGCTTCCCAGCCCCTGGTGCAGCAGGTGTTGGCAGCTGACCTCACAGCGACGCGGCTCCGTGGGCGTGCCGTACTGGGGCGCTGAGTGGCGACGAGTTCATCTCAACCACAGGGCATATCCTGGCTTCAGCGGAACACAGGTGGCCTGAGGCTCCCGAGTGTGATCAGCGGCGTGCGTTCCGCGCATTGTCGGAGAATCTACACAGCATCAAAATGGTTCAAATGGCTCTGAGCACTATGGGACTCAACTGCTGCGGTCATCAGTCCCCTAGAACTTAGAACTACTTAAACCCAACTAACCTAAGGACATCACACACATCATGCCCGTGGCAGGATTCGAACCTGCGACCGTAGCAGTGGCACGGTTCCGGACTGCGCGCCTAGAACCGCGAGACTACTGCGGCCGGCTACACAGCATCAACCAGGCGGAGGGATCCGCACGGCTGGCCAGCGTCCACGTGTGAGAGTAAAACTCCACGCCGTCTCAGTCTTTGGCGCAGCCACTGTGTCTGCTGCTAACAAGTGGTGCAGAAGCCGTAACAGTAACGTTACTACTTCACCTCAAAGCTTGAAGCTATTACACAGAGTGGGGAAGGAATCTATCATTGAGGAGGCATATAAAACGTTAGTTAAACAGTTGTATCAGTTTTATATAGGTTACATGGGGATAAAGAACAAATTATATGTCAAGAAAGCATTGGAGAAATTAATTCATCAACATTACATCGCCATTTAAAACTCACAGACAAAGTAATGATAAATTTCTTGAACAAATGGTTATGTTGAGGAAGGTTAATAAAGCGACATGCTTGATTTGGCTTAGAGAGTCGAAATGTTTCACATCTTGCCTAAAGATCTTTGGGAATGAATCAAAACAATGTAAAAAAATTTCTCAACCACCGTAAATGTTGTGCATAAATCACCTGAATCACCTTCAGTGTCACAGTATAGACCGATGAGCCGAAACATTATGACCTCCTGCTTAACAGGTTGTTTGTCGGTCTCTGAACGAAATACATCTCTGGTTACACTTATCAGGATTCTGACAGTTTTTTGGTAGGTTTGTGGAGGTGTTTGGCATTAGGTGTCTATGCACAGGTCATGTAATTCGCATAAATAATGGGTTGCTGATTTGTGTACGCTGTGATGGTGCCCGATGGCAACTCTGATAAAAATCCATGGGATTTACATCAGGTGAATTTGGTCGTCGAGACATCAACGTGAGTTCACTGTAACTCTCCTCAAATCACTGTAGAAGTGTTCTGGCTCCGAGCCACGGACAGTTATACTGATGGAGGATAACGTCGCCGTCGAGGAAAACATCAAGCATGAAGGGATGCAAGTGGTTTGCAGCTGTCAGCATTTCTTCTATTACTACCACAGGTCCCATGCAAGCGCAGGAGAACATCTCCCATAGCATGATTCTGCTCCCACCAGTCGGCGTCCGTGACGTGCTGCACATTTCGAGCCGCCGTTCACATCGATGACGGCGTTTGTGGAGACAACCATCGACCAATTGTAGCAAAAGTGTGATTCACCCGAAGACCCAAAACGTTTCCACTGATCGATGGTGCAGTTCTGATGGTCCCCCGGCCACTGCAATCGTAATTGATGATGTCGTTGGGTCAACATATGAACACATGGGGGTGAACTGCTGCGGAGCTCCATGTCTGGCAACGTACGATGAACGATGTACTCCAAAACACTTGTACGTGCACCAGCGTCGCGTTCTTTCTGCAGAGATGACACGGATAACCATGTATTCTACTTCGCAGAGGAGACAAGCCTCCGAACCCAACTTTCTGTGAAGAGTCGTGGACGTCCAACTATTTAGCGCCTAGAGGTAGTTTCACTGTCCTTCTATCTCTTTCCGTAGACGCTCGCTACAGTAGCACGTGAACCTTCTAAAACGTGAACGTTCTACCAGTTTCTTCGTTTTCGAGATACTCGTTCACAGGCTCTGCGTAATAACAATCTGCCCTCTGCAAAGTCGTTTATCTCAATCGATTTCGCCATTTGCAGGCCATAGCTTCACTAGGGTGATTCCCCGTCCGTGCCCACTCTGCTTTCTTACTTTTGTTACCCCGTCATGTGCCCTCAACGCCACCAGGCGGCATCCATTGTCGTGTTGGGCAGTGGTCACATTGGTTTGGCTGATCAGTATATGGAGCTCGACAGCGGGTGAAAACCCAGCCTGATGTCAAAGCGATGCAATACTCAGCTTTCTATTCCGCAGCTGCGCAGCAATAAGACAGTTACTGCTGTCATATGAAGGTATTCATCATGCGGTGCTCGACTGTCAGTATAATTACACGGTTTGCCCATGAGTTTGTTTGGAAAAGTGTTTCGTACTCCTGTGTTTACAGCTCATGACAATTTCTGCTATTCAAATGACCCCACTTAGCAACAGAGATCAAATTGACACCTGCATACAGTACGTTCAGTCCTTGAACCGTATATTTAAGACGCACTGCTTATTCATTGCTTCACCCATGTACAAATATGTCACATACATTTCACACGAACACGTCACGGATATATATGGTGATCCACAATTCGTACACTCGAACATTACAACATGATTTTTTTGGATACTAACAGTACAAAAAATATCTGTAACATAACATGGTCACAGTAGCAACACTATAAATGTTTAAATAAAATGAATTATAGCAGATATAAATTATAGTAATTGACTTAAGTGTGATGACTTTATAGAAGTAGCCATGTTATGATTTTGTTGGCCATTTTTGGTGATAAATTATTCTAATTAATATAATTGGCTGGACAAGGGAATACGATAATGCCCCTTTGAATTTCCCGCCATTCAGCTAGCTTTGAGAAGGCGGGGTGGGAGAGAGGTGGCCTTGAAAATACAGGTGGTGTTTGTTTATATAAAGGTCATAAAACAGAGTGGCAGAAGTAATTCTTCCCCACTGCTCACCCTATATATGAATATGTCACCCCTTTCAACCCCTCCCACCCCCTACCCCCACCCTACGGGTAGTTAAGGATATCTTACTCCCACAGAATTTTTACGCAAAAAATTTTACGTAAACGTGAGTCACGTACACCAAATTTATTTCAGATTGCTCCTGGCGTTCCTGAGTTATCCCCTGGTGTCAGACATTTTCACCCCCACTCTCAGCCACAAGGATGTCAGGGGTGCCTTCTACATCTACATACGTACTCCGGAAGCCACCATACAGCGTATTCAGTATCACTACTTGTCATTTCCTTTCTTGTTCCACTCGCAGATAGACCGAGGGAAAAACCACTATCTATACTCCTCCGTTCGAGTTCTAATTTCGCGCCGGCCGGGGTGGCCGAGCGGTTCTAGGCGCTACAGTCTAGAACCGCGCGACCGCTACGTCGCAGGTTCGAATCCTGCCTCGGGCATGGATGTGTGTGATGTCCTTAGGTTTAAGTAGTTCTAAGTTCTAGGGGACTGATGACCTCAGTTCCGTTTCAGCCGCGCTCGCGAGTGGCCGCTGTTAACTGTTGCGCTGCACTTCAGTGTTTACATTGCTGTACTTGTGCTTCGCCGAGTGCCGTCCGTCAGTTAATCTCCGTGTTCGTTCCTGTTCCTTGTGATCTGATCGCTCTTTCTGGTCTTGCTGCTGCTACTTGGAATTTCGGTTGTTTAACCGAAATTGCTTCGCTGGATTAACCATGGCTACAAACCTCAGGAAGAATACTCTGGTATTTGCTTTTGACAAAGAATCCCGTCCTGTTCAGCCGACATCCCTGGAAATAGACGACTGGATTACACAGGTAATTGGTCTAAATTCTGAAACCGTTCATACCTGGCAACTGGATCAGGAAAAATACTGTGTTTTTGTCAAGTTAATCAGTGCTTCGACTGTTGATAAAGTGTTACGAAAGTGGGGCTATGAAGTAGATTTTGTGCATAGAAATGGTTATAAAAGTAAGGTTTCCATCTATAGAGCGGACATTCATTACAAAACCGTTCGTGTCTTGAATCTCCCCATTGAAATTGAAAATGATAAGATTAAGGAAGCTCTTTTAAACTACGGAGACGTTAAATCAATTGCAAATGAAAGATGGTCGCCTCGCTTTAAACTGCAGTGTTTTAACGGGGTCCGCTGTGTAGAGATGGACGTTAAGAAGAATATTCCGTCTCACATAACTGTTTGTGGGTATAAGGCACAAATTGTTTATACAGGTCAGGAAGCTACATGTCATATATGTAACGAAACCGGCCACTTCAGACAGGAATGTCCGCGGCGAACTGTTGTGCTTAAAAGTAATTTGATACAGCGTCAGAAGCTTACCTTAAATGATCTGTTGCCAAAGAATAGCCCGGAACAACTGGTTGACGATGTTAACGCAGCGGGACAAGCTGATGTCTCCCTTCACGATAACAGTCAATTTCCCCCGTTAACAACAAAAGGAAACCCCGTTGCCACTACTCGTGAAACTGAAGTGCAACCGAAAAAACGACCTCTGGACATAACTGATAGTTGTTCAGAGGACGAGCTGTCTTGTCCCTCTCCTTCACTTCGCAAGCAGAAACAGTGCGATGAGGAGGCAGAGGAACCTGAAGGCAAAATGCGAATGGAAACTAATGAACAGAAAGATAATACACATACGGTACCAGAAAATGAAAGGGGTGTAAGCAGCATTAATTTGCAAGAAACAACAGGTGCAGTAGCCGATTGCAAAGATCAGAATCTATCTGTTAATAAACAAATTCAGGGAGAGGATGCAAAACTGAAGTCTCCATTTGTTTCCCTCGATCAGAAAGTGAGTGAAATTAATAAAGAACGAGGAAGTGGTGGCCAAACTGAAATCACGGTCAACACCTCAGGGCAGGCGCCGGCAACCGAAATTGCTAAAGCGTCTGCTGCTGCTCCAGATAAGCCGCGAAGGAAAATACCGACGCAACCAAATGAGAATGTAGCTCGTAACCAAGGGAAGGGAAAATCCAATAGGGGCGACCCAAGCCCAAAGAATGTTCAGTCCGAAACGGTCGTACACGAATCACTGGAGGAAAAATCAGAAAGTTTACCAGGAAATCAGTCTGCTTGCGGTACAAGAGAAAACATCAGAAGTAGAAAAAAACGGGACAGTAACTAATAAACTGATTGAAGTGTTATTCCATGTTCAGCCTTCCGAGAAAACTGTTACAGCTTAACTGAACCCTGAACCACAGTAAACTAAATTAGTTCAACAAAACAACTACATAGTGACAGCACAATGACGCAATCTTATTCTGTCACCACTATAAACATAAATAAAATCACGACCGGTTTGAAATTATCGGCCCTTAAGGAATTTTTGTACGAATCCACGACTGATATTGCCCTGTTACAAGAAGTTCTAATTTCGGATTTGGTAATTCCCGGTTTTGTCAGTTACATAAATGTGTCTCCCGAAACAAGTGTTGGAACAGCTATTTTGGTAAGGGGAGGGATTACAGTAAGCGAGGTGGAACGACTGGAATCCGGAAGGGGAATAGGACTAAATATCTATGATGTGACTATCATCAACTTGTACGCCCCTTCAGGAAGTTCTCATCGAGCTGACAGGGCACGTTTCTTCAAGGATGACTTGATATACTTGTTAAGGAAATCACCAAGACAGTTATTACTTGGAGGTGATTTTAATTGTGTTTTAAATCGAAAAGATCAGTTACCTAATTTTAATTTCTCAAGTGAACTAAAACAATTAGTTACTGGTTTAGAATTAAAGGATATATGGGAAATCAAATACCCCTCCACTGTTGAGTTCACTTATGTCACGGCAACGTCACGTAGCAGGATTGATAGACTATATATTTCTAAAAATCTTGTAACTTCCGTGACAAAAGTAGAAACCATTCCTACGTACTTTTCAGACCATTCAAGTGTCTTAGCTTGCATAAATCTAACAAGACAGCCGGTTCGCCGATTCAAGAATCAGTGGAATTTGAACACTTACTTGTTAGTTAATCATGATTTAGAAGATCTGATTAAAGAAACATGGGCAATATGCCTGCGAGCCCGTAGTAGATACGCCACTGCTATTGACTGGTGGGTTAAAATGGCAAAGCCAAAGTTGAGGAAAGTTCTTATTCAATACAGTGCACAGAGCGCAAAGGAAATGAAATGCACTATAGAGTATTACTATTCCGTTTTGAGAGATCTATATGATCAAGTCTCAGCAGGTTCCTCACTTCGGATAGCAGACATAAAAAAAGTCAAAGCCAAGTTACTTAATATCAAGAGGAGTCAAATGGAAGGGTTGAAAATAAAATCGAAGGCAAATTCGGTGTCAGCAGATGAAACTACTTCCCTATATCATTTAGTGAAGCATACGAAAAACGGGAGAAGGACTTTTATTGAAGAAATTCGAACAAAACACGGCACGATTCTCAGAACCCAGCAGGATATCATGGACGAGATTTATCGCTATTATTGCGAGCTGTATTCTGAACATCAAAGTAGTGATGCTTCCTTGGAAGAATTCCTTGACATCCTAGCCCCACAGCTGACAGAAGATGACAACGAAAATTTTCTCGAGGTTGTCAGTGAAGAAGACGTGTATGAGACTCTGTGCGCCTCGCCACCAAAAAAATCCCCAGGACCGGATGGTCTGCCAGCAGAGTTTTACATCCGTTACTGGCCAATAGTAGGTGAGAAAATCACGGACATTGTAAATGAGGTTATTCAGGGTAAAATGATTCCGGCTGAGTTTAAGGAGAGTAAAATTGTTCTGGTGCCAAAAAATAATGGAAACAAAGATTTAAATAATTTTCGTCCAATTTCACTGCTGAATTCTGATTATAAATTAATAGCTAGAGTAATAAACAAGATAATTTCATGCCTTACAGATAAAATTATTAGTCAACATCAGAACTGTGCGCAAGGCAGAACCATTTTTCAAAATCTAGCGGAATTCAGGGATATCATTGCAATAACTTCTGTAACAAACATAAAGTGTGCTTTATTGTTTTTAGATTTTTATAAGGCGTTCGATGTAGTAAACCATGAATATCTTCTACGGACATTGAAGAAAATAGGTTTCAACGATAGGGTTATACAGTTGATTAAGAACATAGCAACTGGAATAAACGCTAAAATAGCAGTGAATTGTCAACAATCCAGGCCGATGCAAATACAACGAGGTGTTCCTCAAGGAAGTCCTCTGTCCATGTCGCTCTTCGCAATTTCGCTAGAACCTTTCCTCCGACATGTCCAT
Source organism: Schistocerca nitens (assembly GCF_023898315.1). Classification (NCBI taxonomy): domain Eukaryota; kingdom Metazoa; phylum Arthropoda; class Insecta; order Orthoptera; family Acrididae; genus Schistocerca; species Schistocerca nitens. Next base: position 362,100,251 of record NC_064617.1, read on the forward strand.
GCTACATTAAAAGGCTTAACATTATCAGGAAACAAAACAGTTATAAGAGCCTATGCTGACGATATAGGGGTCATTATAAGGAATAATGACGAGGTAACCACGCTAGCAACAGTGATTGATTCGTACTGTAGAGCATCTGGAGCCAATGCAAACGGAAAAAAAAGTAAGATGTTAAATCTCAGAGGTTTTGATAATATCAACGTCGAGTGGGCAAAATTAGTCCGACAACATAAAACACTTGGGATCACCCTGACAGCGTGCCCTATGAAAATGACGGCTTTAAATTGGAAAGTTGCAGCAGATAAAGTGCAAGGAGCCATTGTAGAGAATTTAACTCGATATATGAACCAACTTCAAAGAACACAGTATATCAACTCATGCATCCTTGCTAAGGCTTATTATACTGCCCAGCTGTTTCCAATACCGAGAATGATAGCGAGAAGAATAATGTCCAAAATCACAAAATTTTTGTGGAGAGGTGAAGTGTTCAGAGTACCTGCTAAAGTAGCCACTTTGGATCCTAAAAATGGTGGACTAGGATTAACTGATATAACGGATAAAGCCTCTGCTCTTTTTATCAAAAGGCAAGTTAATTTAATAAGAGACTCGCGAGAAAGCATCACCAGCCAACTTTTCGAGATCATTAAACCTCCAAGCCTGCTTCCCCCGCTTGACGTGCAGAATATCAACAGTCGCTTACAGCACGTGAGGATTTTCTATGTTGAGTTTAGTTATGTCAGTGTCGAACTCAGGCAGTCCCGACACTTAACATCGAGAGCCATAATGCGGGAACGAAAGAAAAGCGAAGAAAGAAACAAAATAGAACGACAGTTTCCAAACATTGAGTGGACTGAGATTTGGAAAAACATTAGTTCCAATGTGCTCACGTCTAATATAAAAACGTCATGGTACAAGACAGTTAACAACATAGTTAGCACCAATGAAAGACTGCACGCAATCGGACTCTGTGAAACAAATTTATGTCAACAATGCCGTCTAGCTGACACAGTAATTCATAGATATACTTGCAGTGGTCACATGAATAGTTGGAAGTGGATCCGGGAGCAAATAGCTCTGATTACAAGAACATCCCCTGAGTATATATCGCTGTCATTGATACACAGGCCTGAAGCACGCTATTTCCCAGAAGCAAAAAATAACGCTGTGTACTGGTTGCTGGGAAATTTCGTTAACTACGTCCTTAACAAATTAGGATCCGATAGCATCATAGAGTTCAAGGTACACATGCTGTGTGAGTTCTACAAAATTAGAAGCTATTCGAATCACAAGAAAAAGTTCGGTAATATGCTAAAAATTGTATTTGAAAGAATGGGCATTGGTTAATATAAACAAGAAGACTGTGTTGACAGTGATGTATTGTAGTTACCCTAAGGATACTATTTAAGATTTTACAGTATATTTATGATGTGTGCTTTCTCTACTTCAGAGAGTAGTTTTTTGAAATTTATAAGCTAATGTACAGAACTTATGTGCCATTGATATTGTGTGTCTAATAGTGCCAAACACAAAACATGAAAGGTGCATTATTGGCTTATACTAGAAATTTGGAAATAGACAGTTTTTATAGAAATCTCCTTATCGATTGGTTAAAACCATAAGATTATATCCGATAAATGTAATATTCAATGGCTGGCAAATTGCCCTGTTCATTTTTGCAGTGAAAGACTGATTATATAGATCTGATCACTTCAAATACTTAGATCCATATAATGTCCAGAAAGTGTAGTTGGAAGGCTAGTCAACTTTATTATATATCTCCTTTCCGCCATTCTCAAGTATTTATGTTTAATTTAATTCTTTCTGGTGATTTAGTCAGTAACACAATCTTCTGTTGTCTTTCCTTAATGTCAGCGCAATTGAAATGATCAAACCGCTTTGTTTAAATAACTTCATGTATGTATAACTTAGTATGTATTTGCAATGTGTAACATTGTTTTTTTAATAAAGGTTTAAAAAAAAAGCGGTTCTAGGCGCTACAGTCTAGAACCGCGCGACCGCTACGGTCGCAGGTTCGAATCCTGCCTCGGGCATGGATGTGTGTGATGTCCTTAGGTTAAGTTAGGTTTAAGTAGTTCTAAGTTCTAGAGGACTGATGACCTTAAAAGTTAAGTCCCATAATGCTCAGAGCCATTTGAACCATTTGAACCTAATTTCTCTTATCTTCAAGGCTCTTACGCGAAATGTATGTTGATGGTAGCAGAATCAAATACTGGTTCTCTAAATTTTTGCAATAGTCTTCTTCGCCTGCCCTCCAGGGATTCCTATTTGAGTAACCGAAGCATCTTCATAATACCTGCATCTTCTTCCACCCTACCGAAAAAATCTAACAACCCGCCTCTGAATTACTTCGATACCTTCGTTCTATCCGACCTGGTGCAGACCCCAAACACTCGAACAGTACTCAACAATATGTCGTACGAGTGTCCTAAATGCGGTCTTCTTTACAGATGAACCACAGTGCCCTAAAATTCTCCCAATAAACTGAAGTCGACCATTTTCCTTTCCTACTACAATTCTTGCAGGTTCGTTCCATTTCATATCGCTATTGAAAGTTACCCTAGATATTTAAGCACACTACTAAATCTGCATTCGACCATTACGAGGTTGTTTTTCGTACTCATCTGCATTCACTTACAATGTTCTACATTTAGTTAGCTACCTTTCACCACAACAACTACAAATTTTGTCTAAGTTATCCTGCATCGGCCTACAGTCACTCAGTGACGACATATTCCCGTATACCTCAGCAGCATCATCAAACAGCCGCATATCGCTGCTCATCTCGTCCGCCAGATCATTTATGAATACAGAAAACAACAGCGATCCTATCACACTTTCCTAGGGCACTTCTGACGATACCCTAGCCTGTAATGAACACTCGCCATTGAGGACAACGAATTGGGTTCCGTTACTTAAGAAGTCTTCGAGCCACCCAAAGATCTGGGAACCTTTTCCGTAGTTTCGTACCTTCGTTAATACTGTGTCAGACACTTTTCGGAAATCTAGGAAGATGGAATTGGTATCAAGTGAGCACAGGGTAAGCAGAGTTTCGTACGGGCGATACTTTCTAAAACCGCGCTGATTCGTGGACAGTAGCTTTTCCGTCTGAAGCAAATTTATTATATTCGAACTGAGAATATGTTCAAGAATTTTTTAGCAAACCGATGTACATAGAAAACAGCAGCAGTCCTATCACACTTCCCTGGGGCACTGCTTAGGGTTTTGCCCTTCTTATATGCTGGAGTCACCTGCTCTTTTATCCAGTCGCTTGGGACTTGGCACTCGGAGATCCACGATAAATGCAAGTTAAGTACGGGTCCATTGGCGCAGTGTACTATTTGTTAAACCGAAATGGTATTCCTGCCAACTTATATGTTTTCAGCTTTTTCAGTTGCTTTCTATGCGAAGGATGCGTATTACTATGTACCCCATACGCAAGTCTGTGCGACGGTCAATCGACGGTATGTTTGTAGCTACCTGCCACATGAATGAATTGGGAGAATTAAAATCTCAGCTCTCGTTTTGATATCTCCTATTGGCACAACAGGCTGGTCGACAAGTTACTGGACAGAAGCCGTCGGCATGCTCAGTGTTTTTCTGTAGGATCAGAATTATTTCGGGTTCTCAGCAAGGTCTTTTGCTAGGTTACGACGGTGGTAGTTGCATGCTTTGCACATCGATCTTTTTGCAGCCTCAAGAATTTCCCCTAACTTTTTGAGTCGTCATTTTCTGGTTCTCTTTTGAACCGAGAGTGCAGCAGACTTTGCTTACCTTTTCCGAATTTCGTTGCTAAACCACGGTGGGTCTTTTCTTTCCTTTTTCCAGATAACTCTTGACACGTGTGTCATGTTTGGTAGAAATTGCTTTAGGCGTTTCAAAAATGGCTGGTATGACTATCTTTGCACCCCACTTCCCTTCACCTAACCCTGAAACTATGGATTCGATACTTACACCTCTCGTTATCGGGTTTTTATACGTAAGGGCTTCTCGCTGCCACACCCACTCCTACCCGTATAAGTGGTAGTAGTATGTATTAACGTCCACAGTATTCTTTTGCATACAAATAATGAGCCATGTGTAAAGGGTGTTCGAAAATTCCCTTTATAATCAACCAGGACTTGCAGAGGGGACTGAGTACATAATATTTTGAATAGGAACCCAGTCCAGGTGAAACGTTCCGTTTCTCTTCTACCGTGGTTTCAATTCAGATGTGTAACGCGTCCACGTGTGCTGAGGCAAAGAGATAAGTCTCAAAGGTGCTTGTCCTGGTATGCAATAGGGTAGACGGGAAGATAAGTTCTATGTTAGCCGTTCACCTGATGTAATGATTCAGTACTGTTCCATACGTACAGTATGCTGGGTTCTTTTTTGTTTCGGAATAATGTAAACACGTAATGTTTAAGTGTTAATACGAATGTGCTTAACTGATAAGTGGATATTCCGGCATATTTCGTTTCGAATTTTTAAGTAATAGTTGTACTGCTTCACGTCTAATTCAGTTCCTCAAGCAGAAGTGGATCTGAACTGAAATTGTTTTAGAACGGAAATTCAAAATATTATGTACTCACTACCCTCTAAAAGTCCTAGAAGTTTATAACGTTTTTTTTTATTTTTTTATATTTTTTTAGCAGATGGTAAGTAGTACGTGCACCAGACTTCGTTGAAACAGAGCAGATACGGTGGATTAGGAGGAGGTGTGGAACATAGATACACACAGCCAATGATTTTTATAAATATATTAATGTGCGCTGGACTACAATTCCCTAGATCTCTTGCAAATGAATCCCGTCGAAACCGGTTTGAGAAAGGGGAGTGATGCGTAATTCCTTAATCGTACCACACTTACACACCATATCTTAAATACCATAAAAGAGGAAGCGGAATGGAATCATGGTTGGTAGTCACAATTTATAACTAAGACAGTTTATTGACATTACCCGTTGAAAAAAATTGACAGTTACGAATTGTGGACGAGCCACTAGATAAAACTTTGGAAATACAGTTAGAACCCAACGTACTCAGTACTCTAAGAAACAATTCCAAATTAAGAAAATAGTGTTACTGACAAACTTGAGAACTTCAAACTCCCTTATAAGACTTTCCACAAAATAGATATAATGAAAACAATTACAGGTAAGGGATGACTTAATAACATCTGAACACTAGCGCCAAGCTAAGATGCCATTATATAACATGATAGAACCACTTGAATAAAACAAACTACAACAGTAACACTGATCTTTAAAAAATAAATGTTCACGTGCTCAGACGTGTTAGTAAAAAATTACTAGAAAAGGCTGCACAAGCAACTCAGCAGATTCTATGCAGTTTAAGGTTTAGCCAGTTGCCAGTCCCTAATATTTAAGAAAACAAGGTTACAATAAATATATATATCTACCAGCTTAACCCGCCTTGACGGAAGGAAGACAAATATTAAACTTTGGAAGGCGATATGTGAATAACTCCGGTTGTGGCCAGGTTCTTAAACACTGCCAGGCCTAGACCTCGGATGACATTTCACTCCCCGCCAAAGCGCTGGCACAATCAAAAGTTCTGCCTGAATCACAAAGACATTCCAATAACTCGGAAACATAGAAACACTCGGCAGAAAAAAAATGGTTCAAATGGCTCTGAGCACTATGGGACTCAACATCTGAGGTCATCAGTCCCCTAGAACTTAGAACTACTTAAACCTAACTAACCTAAAGACATCACACACATCCATGCCCGAGGCAGGATTCGAACCTGCGACCGTAGCAGTCGCGCGGTTCCTGACTGAGCGCCTAGAACCGCTAGACCACCGCGGCCGGCCACTCGGCAGAACCTTTGACTCACTTACACATGGACAACTGTATTAATTGAGTGCAGGCTTTAAAAACGGCAACATAAAATCATTTGACTGCAAAAGACACAAAGCACTAGTAAAACTTCTGAGAAAATTTTCAGTAACGGCCACCATTTAACTAGGCCAACTGAACTCTTTTACACCGTCTTAAGGTTCGACTATGAAAGTCTCGCCTTGGTAATAAAGTTTAAATTCTCTGAGTGTGTCGATGAACAACAACAATTACAACGACTTACTCCATATCAGGTACACAATACGAGGGAGTGGGTTTCACAGCTTCACCGCTTCCCTTCAAATTTTGTTCCCAGCGACGTCACAGAACTTGTACCTCCAAGCTGCCCATGTCGGCAAAACGCCCAACTAATTTCACACCACAACGTCTAACGGTCGTCACGCTCGTTCGGCAGCCGTTGACACTCGTCTCCCCGCGAATGTCACCAGATCTGGAGGGTTACTTGTCTCACAACCCACTCGCTTCGCCCGCCAACCCGGAAGATAAGACACGCGAAAAGCAAAGACAACTTAGCTCAACCACAATCGATCTCAACGAACAAAATAACACTAGCGCCAGCTCGCCGCGGCTCAGGCAGCGAAATTATATCTACGTATTATCTGATTCAAGACTACAGTAAGCTCTTTATATACTGTTGAAACGAGGTGTCCAAGAAGCATGCAAGGTAAAAATATCATAGCACGCATGTTTGCTCATATTGAGGTTCTCCACCTACAGACATCTATCAACCAGCATGTGACGTAATCGCAGTCCGATTCGAAATGTGGACGTCGGCTAGCGCAATTCTGGTTGACGGATTGTAGCGAGCAAGTGACCAGGGGGCGGCAACATACGGAGAATAAATCTTTACAGTGGGTTTCGCGCTGGCGCGGCCGGAATATTAATGCGGGCGCGCAGCCGGCCGTCGCCGGCGCTGTTTGTCATATGTGCCGCGCTGCCTCCACCTGTCACGCGTCGCAGTCCCTCCAGGTTTTTAATTTCAGTGCGTTACATTGCGAGAATGTGTAATAAAATGTGTAATGGGCTTTCTTAGTGTTAGTAACAAACAAAATTCCTTATTTGTCAACCCCGAGCATTATTATTGGCTGAAATTTTCATTCATGGATTTACCGTAACTGTAGCTCTTAGACCGCAATATTTAAAGAGCGAAACTGGAGAGGAAGTAAGTGAGTGCCATATCGATGAAATTTGCTTTTAAGCGAGGAGACAGGGGAATATCTGTACAGGGATAATGTACCGCAGGTTAAAGCTACATCTTCATTTGTAGAGTCCGCAGCTCGTGGTCGTCCGGTAGCGTTCTCGCTTCCCACGCCCGGGTTCCCGGGTTCGATTCCCGGCGGGGTCAGGGATTTTCTCTGCCTCGTGATGACTGGGTGTTGTCTGCTGTCCTTAGGTTATTTAGGTTTAAGTAGTTCTAAGTTCTAGGAGACAGTTGACCATAGATGTTAAGTCCCATAGTGCTCAGAGCCATTTGAACCATTTTTACATTTGTAGAGTCCAACACATTCTGGAAAACCATGCGGCATTTTACATCCCCGTGGTCTCAATACGAAAAGTATTTAAGTGCCAGCTGCGGTCAGTCAGTGGCTGAGAATACAACAGCTAGCGACTTGGCATGACCTGCAGGTGGCGTATTTCATGTCTGGTCACGAAAAAGGGCTCATTATTTTAGACTCGTCTGATGCTACCTACCATAATGCGCTCTCTTGGGTTAACCTGTTCAGCTCAGAGTGGCGCTTACGTACAACGACCGCAATTATTTGTGGAATATACGGTTCTCAAATCTCTGTCTTCCGCTGCACCTTTTGCCCTACTAAGCACCTAAGCTGCACCGTCCACTCACATTAATTTTTGTTTAATGTGAAATCTTATGGGACTGCTAAGCTGATCAGTCCCTAAGCTTACACACTACTTATCCTAAGGACAAACACACACACCAATGCCCAAGGGAGGACTCGAACCTCCGCCGGGACCAGCCGTACAGTCCATGACTGCAGCGCCTAAGACCGCTCGGCTAATCCCGCGCGGCTCACATTAATGAAACCACCACCTACATTCGACGTCAACGTGCAATAACCACTCACAGATGGCAGGTAGTAGCACTAGGAGTGGAGGGTGTATGAAGCATGTGGGGGAGACACGGAAAACGGTGCAGTCGTTGCCGTAATGCGGAAAGAGAGTGATGTGTCTGACGATGAAAAGGGCATGACCATTGGCTTTCGGACTAAGGATGGACGCACTTACATAACGGCTAGGTTTATAAACTATTCGCGTGCGGCCGTGGTTAAAGCACACCGAGATGGCAAAAGTCATGGGATCGCTATGTGTACATATACAGATAAAGGTAGTATCGCGTACTTAAGGTATAAAATGGCAGTGCTTTGGCGGAACCGTCATTTGTACTCCGGTGATTCATGTGAAGAGGTTTCCGATTTGATTATGACAGCACGTCTACATCTACATCTACATCCATATTCCGCAATCCACCTGACGGTGTGTGGCGGAGGGTACTTTGAGTACCTATATCGGTACTCCCTTCTATTCCAGTCTCGTATAGTTCGTGGAAAGAAAGATTGTCGGTATGCCTCTGTGTGGGCTCTAATATCTCTGATTTTATCCTCATGGTCTCTTCGCGAGATATACGTAGGAGGGAGCAATATACTGCTTGACTCCTCAGTGAAGGTACGTTCTCGAAACTTCAACAAAAGCCAGTACCGAGCTAGTGAGCGTCTCTCCTGCAAAGTCTTCCACTGGAGTTTATCTATCATCTCCGTAACGCTTTCGCGATTACTAAATGATTCTGTAATCACGTCAGGGATTAACAGGCTTCGAACACAGCATGATAGTTGAACCTAGATGCATGGGACATTCAGTTTCGGAAATCGTTAGGGAATTCAATATTCTGATATCCACCGTGTCAAGAGTGTGCCCAGAATACAAAATTTCAGGTATTACCTCTCACCACGGGCAATGCAGTGGCCGACAGCTTTCACTTAGCGACCGAGAGCAGCGGCGTCAGTCCTAACAGACAAGCAACACTGCGTGAATTAAGCGCAGAAATCATTGTGAGACGTACGGCGAACGTACCCGTTAGGACGGTGCAGCGTTAATGGGCAATAACAGCAGAAGATCGACACTACTTCCTTTGCTAGCAGCACGACATCGCCTGAAGCGCCTCTCCTGGGTTCGTTACCACATCGGTTGGACACCTAGCCGAGTGAAAAACCGTGGCCTCGTGAGATGAGTCACAATTTCATTTGCTAAGAGCTGTTGGTAGCGTTCGAGTAAGGCGCCGACCCCACGAAGCAACTGACCCAAGTTGTCAACAAGGCACTGTGCAAGCTGGTTGCGGCTCCATAATGGCGTGGGCTATGTTTACCCGGAATGGACTGGTACAGCTGAAGAGACTCTGGTCCAACTGAACCGATTACTGACTCGAAATGGTATTTTTCGGTTACTTGGAGACATTTGCAGTCTTTTTGGTCTTACATTCTCAAACAAAGATGTAATTTTTAATGATGACACTAAACTATGTCACCGAGCCACAATGTTCGCCATTGGTTTGAAAAAAATTCTGGAAAATTCGAGCGAATGATTTTGCCATCCAGATCGCCATATATGAATCCCATCGGACATTTACGGGACGTAATCGGGAGGTCAGTTCGTACACAAAATCCTGCACTCGTAATACTTCCGCAGTTATGGACTGATATACGGGCCGCATGGTTCAGTATTTCTAAATGGAACTCCCAACGATTTGCTGAGGCCATACCACATCGAGCTGCGGCACTAATCTGGGCAAAAGGAAGTTCCACACGAAATTAACAGGTATCCCATTACTTTTGTCACGTCAGTCTGTATTCTCGTGGTAAAGTATTGAAGTACCAGTTGCAGCCAACCAGTGGTTGAGAGTACAAGTTTTTTTTCTCTTTGCTGATTTTCGATTCCTCTCCACCTGGGGAGGAGTGGGCTGACAAAAGCTTAATACGCTGCTCTACAGCCGATAGAAAGTTAAACAAAACAATGGTGAGAGAACAAACAATATAAAAAAGGCGATAAAATGGTGACTGTCTTAATAACAGTAAAAGAGGGGAAAGTTGCAGAACTTAAAATACAAACACGATGAAGACACACAGGAAGCAGACATGCACAATTAAAAAACACGGCGACAGTCTGGTTTCTGTTGGCCCGAGATAAAAACACAACTAGCGACAGTATGGTGGCTGCTCGCAACACTGATAAGGGACACATTACACTGAACACTCACTTATAACAGCACTATAAAGGTGATACGGAGGCAGATGGGCAGGGGGGGGGGAGGACCCAGACCTATAAGGGGGAAAGGGGGGAGGAGAGGAAAAGGAAGAAAAGGGGGAGCCGATGGAGGGAGGGGACATAGAAAACACGGGGGTGGGCGGACGCGTGAAGGAGGGGGAAAGGCAGTGCAAGGGAGGACAAAAAGGGCTTGGGGAGAGAAGAGAAGCAGAGAGAGGGTAGGTGAAGAAAAAACAGGATGGAAAGGGGGGGAGAGGGAGCCTGGGGAAGGACCAAGGAAGGGAGGGGGAGGTGAAGATCAGAGCTGATAGGAGGAATAAATGGAGGGAGAGAGGGTATCATCTGGGAGGGGGAGTCGACAGAAGCCACCTTGGGAAAGGAGAGAGTACAACTATTAGTAACTTGATATCACCTGCAGGTGATCGCAAGTGAGGAAGCATTATTTTTCCATTACACTGGTTTGATGCGGCCTACCTCCAAGTCCTCTCGTGAGGGGGTCAACCTATTCAGCTCAGAGTAATGCTTTCATCTGACGTTCTCAATTATTTGTTGAATGTATTCAAATATATGTCTTCTCTGCAGCTTTTGCCATACTAAGGCTGCGACGTCCAGTCACTTTAATGTGACAACCACCTATGCTCGACGTCAACGTGCAATAACCACTGCCAGACGGCAGATGTCAACGCTATCAGTAGTGGATATATAAAGCCCGTCGGGGAGAGGCGGGAGGGACGCGGTAAACAGTACAATCATTGTCGGAGCTATTTATCTGACGGCTTTATCGTTGGCCTTCGGCCCAAGGGTTGAAGCATTTCCGAAACGGCTAAGTTTGTGAACTGTTCGTCGTGGTTAAAGTATACCGTACATGGAAAAATGGCGCTATCCAAAACAGGCACTGTTGCAACTGTGGTGCACCACGGTCCATACATGACCTCGGTGAACGACGACTACAGATATATGTACGGGCGAATAGATATGCAACTGTAGAGCAACTGACTGCTCAGGTGAACCAAGGCGCTACAAACAGTGCCTACTCGACGATCGTTCAGCGAACCTTGCTACATATGTGCCATCGTAGCAGGCGCCTGTTTCACGCACCCATGCTGACTGCGGCGCATCGGCGACGAAAGCTGGAATTTGCACGCCAGTACCGCAACTAGACATCCACTGAATGATGACAGATAACCTTCTCAGATGAATCACGTTTTCTGCTCCATCGCACAGCTGGCCGTTGGCCTGTACGACGCGAAACATCTGAAAGCAAACACCTTGCAACAATCGTCAGAAGAGATCTGGCCGGAGGAGGGAGATTTATGGTCTGGGGAATGTTTTCATGACATTCTGTGGGCGATCTCGTCGTTCTGAAAAGCAGAATGGATCAATATAAATGTACATCTATCCTTGAGGACCTCCTCAACTCCTACATGCAGTTCGTTTTTCCTTGGCACGAGGGCATCTACCAACAGGACAATGCAACGTGTCACACAGCTCGCACTGTACGTGTGTGGTACTACGAGCACCAGACTGAGTTTGTCGTACTCCCCTGTCCACCAGTCCCCCTGGATTTAAGCCGCATCGAGAATCTGTGGAACTACCTCGATCGGGCTGTTCGCGCCATGGTTCCTCAGCCGAGAAACCTAGCACAGCTGGCCACGGAATTGGAGTCATCGTGGCTGCACATCCGTTTCCGTACTTTTCAGAACATCACTGATGCTCTTCCTGCCCGACCTCCAGCGGTGTGCGCTGCAAAAGCTGGTTATTCAGGCTTTTGACAAGTGACCACATTGATTTGCCTGGACAGCGTATTTCCTGATATCATTGGGCACCCCTTTTAGCCACTCTTTCCCAAATACTCCGTTCCTAGTTGATTCTGCGGACGAACTTCTCATTTATTACCTGAAATAGCAATGGCATAATGAGGACCGGTACTCTGAAAAATTTGTTAATAAGGCCCGCCTAGATTTTTTAATACAAGGCGTATTTTGACGGCACTCTTTTTCTTTTTAGTGGCTCAGCTGTTGAAATCGAGAGTATGCTATTACAATTTAACAGTACACATCCGAGTGTTGCTTATGCTATCCAACCAGAGAAACTCAATCCCATTACATTTTTAGGTTTGCCGGTAACCAGTCTGCACTGACTGCATATCCGTAACACATCGTGCCACCCAGAGATTCGAATACATAACAAAGACGTTTCTCACTCCGTAATCAAAGAATAATTAACTGCCCTTTTCAAACGCCAAATTTCCGAAGAGCTGTGTGCACTCAGACAAATAGCTTCTAATAACGGCTAAGATGCTGATATGACAGGGAAAAAGTAAAATACAAAATTACAGAAGAAGAACGGCATAACCAATAAAGAAATCATATATATGTCAGGAAAGGGCCCAGAAAAAAAGGGAAAACGGGATGCAATGCTTTGCCTTATTATAGTGCTGCATCAGATAGAGTAACCTCTAATTTTTCTAAAACTGTGAGTCAAGTTCTGTAGGGACAACAAGGCATGGAAAACAATCAGACGCATCACCCATAAAACAAAGTAACTAATCACGAATTTCTATAATAAAACGAGGTGAGTATTAAAACTTTCAGTGTGGAGCGTAATTCAGAGGGCACACAAACATAAACAAGAGTTTTAAACGTTTATTTAGTTCACATCTGCGTAGTTACAATCATAACACAAGCAGCACTGAGGATTCTTTGAAGATACTGCATAAGGTGGACAATGATAGATTAATGGACGCTCTGGAAGAAACTGATATTTATAGTGCCTTCAAACGGAAAACGAAAAATATATTCAGTGAACGAAAAGGCCTCAGGAATAAGAGATTATTTTGTTAGAATGTTTCAGGTATTTACTCTAGTCTGCTATAAGTACACATTTTGAGCTATGGAAACACCCGTTGTAGTGTACACGGTCCATTCAGGTTTACACTACATAAAACCGAATATCAAGCTCGATAATGTACTGTTAACTAGTTATGGTTCAAATGGCTCTGAGCACTATGGGATTTAACATCTGAGGTCATCAGTCCCCTAGAACTTAGAACTACTTAAACCTGACTAATCTAAGGACATCACACACATCCATGCCCGAGGCAGGATTTGAACCTGCAACCATAGCGGTCGCGCGGTTCCAGACTGCAGCGCCTAGAACCGCTCGGTCACTCGGGCCGGCTGAGAATGTTAAAGGCTTGCAAATTTATTGTCCAGTTATGTTTTTCTTTATACGCTGTACCATGTCTTTGTAGATGCTTGAAAATGAAACGCCGCGCGGGATTAACCGAGCGGTCTCAGGCGCTGCAGTCATGGACTGTGCGGCTGGTCCCGGCGGAGGTTCGAGTCCTCCCTCGGGCATGGGTGTGTGTGTTTGTCCTTAGGATGATTTAGGTTGAGTAATGTATCAGCTTAGGGACTGATCACCTTAGCAGTTAAGTCCCATAAGATTTCACACATATTTGAACTTTTTTTTTTGGAAAATGAAACGAAAACAGATATCGCAATAGCGGAATAAAACAGTTATAGCTATGAGCAAACGTGACGTCATTTAACAATAATTATAGACGCTGTGGGCCTCTATTACAAGAAATTATCGGTATGCGTGCGATAGTGTGCTTACCAATATCTTCCAAAACGCTGCGCATAAAAATGGGATTTTCCGGTGTTAATACCTCGGGTTGTATTGTTGATAAAAAGGTAGGGTCTAATTTTTTGGATAGGCCTTGGGATAGGGACCATTTATTTACGAAGCGGACGGATCGTCTTAGTGTCGGTATCTTACAACTCAGGGTCAAAGTATTAATATTGCACACTTCCTCCTGCTTAGGCAAATGTAGCAAATCGGTTGGTTCTTTTTGCATTTGATGTCTACGGTGGCGTTGGTGGGACTTGTGTAGGTATCATTAGTTCATGGAGAAAACTCCAAAAAAGATTTTTTTACTATATTTTCGCCATCAGCAGCGGAACAAACCAAAGCCGTGGATTCCAAGACGACTATGCAAATCAATTGGATGAAAGTTTTACGATAAATACCTAAGATTTAGATCTCGAACTTCCTTCAAAATTTTCTTGATATACTTATCCGTTCCCAAGATACAAAGTTATACTACTTATCTTATGATTTAAGTTGACTGGTATATCCGTGATGAATGGATGAATGAATGAATGAATGATGCATTTGCGTAAATTTTACGGGTACTATTCGCCAATACTGTATTTCCTGTAGCTTAAACAATTGTTGGAAACATGATTTTTTTTTTTTTTTTTGGTACCAAATTCCATCCACGGATTCCACGATGGCTATGCACCACAAATAGCCTAACTTGTTACGATATATTCCTAAGATCACGATCTCGAACAATTTTGAAAATGTATATATCCATTTGCCAGACACAGAGGCTCAAAGTTACCATACTCGTACACGCAAATTATACACGCAAAAATTAAGTAAATTAATAAAAAAAATGTCGTGTGACTGGGGCCTCCCGTCGGGTAGACCGTTCACCGGGTGCAAGTCTTTCTATTTGACGCCACTCCGGCGACTTGCGCGTCGATGGGGATGAAAGGACGATGATTAGGACAACACAACACCCAGTCCCTGAGCGGAGATAATCTCCGACCCAGCTGGAAATCGAACCCCGACCCTTAGGATTGCCATTGTGTCGCGTTGACCACTTTCATTTTGTTCGTTATAGTTTGTTGGTTTGGTCAAGGCGGATGTCACAAGACATCCATTCAAGTTGATCGTTGTTTCCTTTTACTCAGTTTTTTTATTATAGAGGCCAAGCAGCCGTCTGACCGAACACGCTGAGCTACCGGGCCGGCTGGTTATCGTAGTACGTTATCAAACAAACAAGTTGTGACCAACGCCTACTTTGCTTTGTTTGATAACGTACTACCAACCACGCAGCTACCGGGGGCGGGCAAGTATATTGATTAATGACGGGCATACCTCTGATAAACCCTTGATTTAATTAAATTGCCAGGTTTCCCGAGAATGAATGAATGAATGAATGATGCAACTACGTCAATCCATGGCTAGTTCCTCAGACCCCAGCCCCCCCCCCCCCCCCCCCGCAAAAAAAATGTTTTTCACCATTTTTTTGCAATCAGTTGCTGACCAAATGCCAGTCGCGGATTCCAAGACGACTATCCACACCAGATGGTTGTAATTTTTACAATATAGTCGTATGATTCCGGTCTCGAAGAACCTTGAAAATTTTCTAGATATCTTGATCCGTTTCCGAGATACAGAGGTTCAAAGTTATCATATACCCATGTAAAGTAACCATGTAAAATGGATTGTGAGGCGAAAACGTAGTATATAAAGTAAAGTGACATGGAGAAATGAACGTAAAGTGTTTCTGTTATCACCAGAAGTGTTCTGAGAACGAAGCACATGCAAAAGTTGTGTGCAGGTAAAATGCGGTGTGAGGCGTAAAATTAGCTTTGGATTATTTCAATTTCACATAAGTGAAATCAAAATTTTACTGACCCATAAAGTTCTTTTCATTTGAGTGGCATGCCCTGCTGTGGCAGGGAAAGGAAAGGAACCAGCTGCGATGGTACCTAACGGTCACTGCAGAGTGTAGATGTGTCTTTATCTATGGTTACTGGTACTTTAGGCACTTGGGCTTTGTATGGCTCTATTTAAAGGAACAGCTCGATATAGTCGTAGGTTAGAGCCATGCACATCATCTGCTTTCATGCCCCACAGCTAATTCGCTGCAAATAATAACCTGTAGCTGTGAGTCTGCAGTCAATCTGTGCATTGATTAGAATTGTGAGGTAATAAAATACACAGAAATATAAAATAAAAGATAAATAATTTTAGACAAAGGGTTCTATTACAGTGCCTGAATTATGTTGACAGAGAATTACCTTGAACAATATTTATTCAAGAAAAAAACATCTCAAATAAGCGGGAAGTGGGCGTACGATATTCAGTTAAAATAGAGACAGAAAATACCCTTATCAAATGCAGTAAATTTTCATTGAAAGCGTTACTAGAATGGTATCAAAATCCGCAAATTAAATACTCATCGAGAATACGTGAAAAATAAGTCTATTTTGTGGTCACAATATACGAAATATTCATCAGCTCAAAACAATTCAAAGTCCAACTTGATTCATTGGTTAACACGTGGTTCAAAGAATAGTAACTCATAATCTCTGTATTCTCAGTTCGATGATACAAGTGGAAGAAGTTAGAGTCCTACTCTGGCGTGCATTCACACCTCTCAAAATATAAAAGTCCCTTCATAATTATGATAGTGGCTGTTCACCGCCCAGAATCTATCACCATTAAATCCAAATCACGCACTTTACTACAGGCAGGTCTGTCTTCTTCCAGCAGTCGACACAAGGTGCCCAGAATCGCTCCCTTGAGCTAGTCGCTCCAAAAAACCCAGTCTCCACTTCACTCCCATAGTGTTCCGCTACTGCCTGCTTCTCCATTGGCTGAAGGCCATTCCGACCAAAGATACATCATCCTTAAACTGTACAGCCATGATGTGATCCATCTTGAACACTTTCCCACACTAAGCTAATATTAAAACAACATCTAAATAAAAAAATGTTATAAAAATTCTATCAAACTCAGGTAATTTACGATAATTATAAATAAGTGTTTGTCTGTAAATAAATAAGCCACTATTCATGCACAAGAGCGCTCATGATAAATGACAACAGATTGTTCCTACATCTTGCTTAAACAATTATTTAGGTCTGATTGACAGAAGCTTCTCTTGATTCTCTGTTGAATTGTGGTGTCCGCCAACACATAGGACTGACCACTTCAAATTACCACAGTTTTTTAATAGCACTTGCAGTCAACATTTAAATGAAGTTACTGACAAAATACTAAACCGTTCAGTAAATAAAAATACAAGTATGACCAAATACGAGGTATTCATGCTGTGTTCATTTGCTGAGTAAATGTGTTGAATGCTGTGACAAACATATGCAAAATGAAAAAGATATAAAAGAAGTAATAAGTCGGCCGGCCGGGGTGGCCGAGCGGTTCTAGGCGCTACAGTCTGGAACCGCGTGACTGCTACAGTCGCAGGTTCGAATCCTGCCTCGGGCATTGATGTGTGTAATGTCCTTATATTAGTCAGGTTTAAGTAGTTCTAAGTTCTAGGGGACTGATGGTCTCAGAAGTTAAGTCCCATCGTGCTCAGAGCCATTTGAACCATATGAACGCAATAAGTCAAGTAAAATAGATGCAGATAGTAGCTTTCAGAGAAAACAGCTTCAGTACAATGCCATCAACTGAGATATCGTTTTTTGAAAATGCATGAAGCAATTAAAAATTGCTTATTTCAAGGTTGAGTTTATTCACTGTGAAATATTAACTTCTGTAGTTTTAGAGATATAGAAACGTTGTTGTGTCATTGGATGCACCTCATTTCTCTGAGATCACAGATGTATTGAGATTCGCTTTAATATGTAACTGTGACTTATTGTCGAAGTCCAGAGAGCTGTAACGTAGCCATCTGTAAGACTGTCTGACATCCCGCCATTTCCTCCGTAGTATAGTCTGTCCTCCTAGGCGACGGTCCGTCGCCAGAATTCCCAGTACTGGGATTAACCCTAATCCGATTCTTACTGGCGCCCTTGCACCTGGCTCGACCGGAGTATCTGCTGCGGCCTTCCCTGAGCCCTGCGCTCCCTATCATTCAGCTGCACATCAAATACACCTTCCTCATAGCAATTCTAGGCGGTGGATTAGCTCGCTTACTGTGCATAATGTTACACACCGAAAAAATGCTCCTATCGGAACACAAAAAAGCCAATACGCTCTACTTTTTTAAACACTCTGACAGAAGAATGGTGCATCAGCTAACTTATTCTACCATTAATAATTTTCGAAAAATAATTGAATGCGAACACATTCGCACTTTTTTATGCTGAGAGAGAAGGAGACACTGCCAGGTGAAAGAGACGGAAAGGTAATTCTGAACGGAGAAGAGAAGTCTTCAGACGTAGAGGTGACTTCGGGCGGGCCCTGTAAGGAGGGGGCGGGAGTTGAGATGTTATACGACCATTACATTTCACAATATATGTATATGACCTAGTACATAACGTCTGAAATTCCATGAGGCTTTTCGCAGATGATGTTATTGTATATAGAGAAATCGCGACGCTAGGAAATTGTAGCGAAATGCTGAAATCTTGTGGAGGATCGGCGCTTGCTGCATGGAGAAGCAACTGACCCTCAGCATAACCAAATGTAACGTATTATGAATACATGGCCTGAAAGACCCTTTATTGTGCGATTACACAATTTCAGAACAGTCACGGGGAAGCAGTTACTTCAATAAAATATCTAGGAGTATGCGTACGGCGCGATTTGTAGTGGAACGGTTACATAAAGTTATTCGCGAGTTAGGCAGGTGACACACAGAGATTCATTGGAAGAATCCATCAACAAAGAAAGTCGTTTAAAAATATTCGTTTAAACAACACTTGAATATTGCTCGTCAGTATGGGTTCCATACCAGATTCGACTGATAAAGGAAATAGAGAAGATCCAAAGAAGAGCGGGGCGTTTCGTTACAGGTTTCTTTTAGTAAGCACTAAAGTGTCACATAGATGATCAACCGACTCCAGTCGCAGGCGCTGCAGGAGAGGCGTTCTAAATCACGGCGCGGTTTGTTGTTAAAATTCCCAGAGCGTACATTCCTAAAAGAGTGGGACAATATATTGATTCGTCCTAAGTACATCTAGCGAAAACACCATGAAGACAAAATTAGAGAGATTAGAGCCAACACGAAGCTTTACTGATAATCGTCTTTCCCGTGAAGTATTCGTGACTGGAACAGGAAAGTGGTACACAAACTACCCTCCGCCACACACCCCAAGGTGGCTTGCGGAGTATGGATGTAGATGGATGTAATAAACATTCGAAGACAGTAGACAGTGGTTGTGGTAAAAAAGATCAAAGGAGACAAGGTAGTCATAGAGGAAGAGAGGGAAACAGTGACAGTGGGACATAGTAGACAATGAGAGAAGAGTGCTAGAAAAAGAGTGAAGGAACAGTGCTAGTGGGAGGGGAGGTAAAGAGCAGGAGGAAGTGGAAGTGGGTGAGAGCCAGTGACAATGAGAAATAGAATCCATGGAAATGACAAGGAGGAACAGAAGGATAGTGATAGTGAAACGAGATAGCAGCAGTAGGAAGAAATGAATGAGATAGTTGCAGTAAGAGAGAACAAGATGAAGACAATGACGCTGAGAGGTGACAGTACCTAGTAGTAGGACATAAAGAACGAAGGCGACTGTGGCTGTGAGACAGGAGGCAGTGACAGTTGGAGAGACACAAAGAGGTAATGATAATGTGTTGGACCGATTGAATGAGTGAGAATGGGGAATTGGGAGTGAATGGGCGTGAGAGACTTACAGCGATGGACTAATGAGTGTGAGCGAGTTACAGTTAGGACAGCTTGTACGATTGAGAGGTGAGCTCCATTTTAAAAAGAGCACGACGTGTTCACATGTTAGTATCTTTGCAAAAGTTTTTAAAGGTGCTGAGGAAGGTAGAATGAGGAAGTTGGCGGCACAGTTTTCGGTCAGAGTCTTTTAATGAAGAGGAACGTATTCGCCTTTCTTGTGCTCCGATAGGAGAATCTTTCTGCTGGCTGCGTATTTGCCAATACAGGCTTAAAACAGAAAATTAGTATTTTGAATACCAGTCTGTCATATTTCAGTCAGTATCATCCATTATTAAATGTCACCTCTCAAACTGCTTCTACTGCCAAAAAAGGTCATTAGGAAGAATGGAAAAGGAAAACGGTCTAAGTGCCACTTTACACAAAACGCATTTTCTGTACTGTTTATTCCCGATAGTCTGCTGCATGTTCCCATATTCGTGATAGCATAAGAAGATCCCTCACAGCTCAAAGCGCTGTTGCCACTTTCAAACGCGAAACGCAAACGGCTGCAGGCGAAAACAATACCCATGTATAGACAACACTGGGCGTTACCGTAGAGACGTAAACAAAATAGCATTACGTAACTGGTTGAGGTAGGACGCGGAGCTTGCACGCCCAGCTCAGAGTAAATGCCAAGAACCAACTTACGCCGACTCAGCTATACATTTGATCCAGGTACCGAGCTGTGGAAGAAGTGTTCAAACATGCGTTTAGTAGATGGCGCGTGGTCTTTTTACCAAGCTATGCTTCCTGCCTGAGGTCCAAAATTTAAAAGGTACGAGAAATGGCCTTTGTTGGCTACTAGTTAAAAACTTAGTGCTGTATTTCTCTATGTGTGCTTTCATAAATAATACGTAGTGCCTTGGTATCAACTGCACTCACAACAAAGACTTCCCTCGTGCTATTTTATTGAAAAGTGTCATTTATGAGTCCGAGGCTATGAACAAATCACATTATGATTCTTGCAAAGAAGAAAATAGCAACCATCCACGATTAATAATGTTCTTTCTTTACACAAATCGCGCTGTTAGAGATTTCTAACCGTCTGCTTTATCTTCATACGGCTTTTGACATTTATATTACATTTGTTGTTGTTTACAAAAAAAATGGCTCTGACCACTATGGGACTTAACTGCTGAGGTCATCAGTCCCCTAGAACTTAGAACTACTTAAACCTAACTAACCTAAGGACATCACACACATCCATGCCCGAGGCACGATTCGAACCTGCGACCGTAGCGATCGCGCGGTTCCAGACTGAAGCGCCTAGAACCGCTCTGCCACTCTGGCCGGCCTGTTGTTTACATTACCTGTTGTACAAAAACAGCCAACAACTAATGTAATCAATAACAAATGTATTATATAAGTGATCAGCAGTCTGAAAATGAACCTGTCGGTTCGAAAACGGTAACGGCACTGCTTGTGAAAAATATAACGTTATTAACTGTGGCTGGTTGCTGGTTGTAAGAATCATCTTTTGAAAACGCTCTTATTAGCATGAGAACCAGTCAGTTACCTCGTATGACACTTGGATCGTTCTTAATAACGTTTTTAATTGTTAATTTGTTTCATTATTTTTTGTGAAGATGCGGAATGCAACATGCTTCTGTGGCTTCAGAATACCTTCTCAGTTTTCTGGATACTAATCAGAAATGTACAAAGATCCATTTTTTTCAGTCTCCTGGAACTTAGAACTTTTTCGATTTCCGTTCTTCATACAACAGCTTCTTTGTGAGCGTACCACTTGATGATTGATATGTCTCTGTTCACTAGTACGAATGACATTTATAGTATCTGAAGTAATCACAAATATTAAAAATGCATATTGTGAGTTAACTCGGTACTGTTAACACCTGTATTTAAAAAACAAATACGTTTTAAATTGTCCACGATTCAGAGTAAGTAAGTGAAAGTTATCTTCTCCTCACTTACATGACAGAACAATGTGACAGAAGAATGTTGTTCAAAAATTGCTCCAGGTCAACTGTTATACGTATATGGCGAAACGTCTTAACAACATCTTGAGATGCATACATGTGCACAATATATATAACGGCTATAACACTGGCACAAAGTGCAATCAACGAGTACACTGGCACACCGTTCAATCAAAGAAATTTTGCTTAAAAAAAAAGAGAAGTAGGTTAGATATCTCCCCCATCGTCGTGACCCTCATCGCCATTTTCACACACCAAAATACGTTCCTCTCTGAGGGCAGGTTAATACATTGGCCAGATTTGATGTTTCCTCTGTCCCTTTCAGTAATTTATTCATTAACACCATTTAGCGGCACTTAAATTGGCTGAGCTAAAGCAGTGCAGAATGTTAATAGCATTTGATTCTTACAAATTTTGTCAATATATGTCTACTGTTGTGAGACAAGTAACTATTTTGACTCATCAAGTCGATCCTGTGGTACAATGTTTATCACCAATGGTGATGCCAAATTCCGACATGACAGGACTCCTCATCACACATATCGCATCGCCCAGGTCTGGCTTCAGAGCACAGGATTAATTTTTGCATCTCCTCTACTTTGGAGAGAAGGTTGCGTGATCTCTATCTGTCTGCATTATCGTTATCTCAACTGCCACTATTTTGCTGGGAAACTAGTATAAGGCTTCGTTGAAAACCAAAAGCCATACAGGACAGTATTTATCCGTTTCAAGAGGACTGGAAGGTATTTTGAATCCCACCGGGCTCCACACACCATATTAGGAATGGTAATCTGTTATGTTTTATGTGTTGCTATAATTTTATCCAAGCCCGATGTCGGCTGGTTATAGCGGTCTCGGTCATCGTGAAGGAGCCAGATTTTAATTATTTTCTATCTATCTGATGCTTTAGATTTTTGGTATACCTTCCTCGTTGCCTTTTTGAATCTCTGTAGGACTTTTTCCTCTGCTGCTTTGTGGAGGCAGTTCACCGAGAAGTTTGCTGGTACACGGAAGACCCTTTCAGTTGCCTTACATTGCAGAGCCTGCAGACGTTGCAGATGCGTCGTCGGTGCACTGTCCCAAGCTGAGCTGTCGTAGTCTGAACGGACCTGACAAAAGTTCTGTAGGTAGCTAGTTTCTCCCTAATGGAGACTTCTATATTTTTATTACTGTTAGGCTTCAGTGCCCCTAATGTTTGATTGACTTTCCGTCTGATTTCCGCTGTTTGGCTTTGTTAGGTCACCTAGCTGTCCATTAGAACGCCATGGTATTTGGTGGAGATCGTCTGTATGATTTCTGTGCCAAATGGCACAGAACTATCGATCCTTCCGCCGGAACATGTGTCTCTTACTTCAAGAGGGATGACGGCTATCTTTATTTCACGCGTTTTCAGCGACCTATTGAATCATAGTTGCCAAAGACGAAAATGTGCGCCGTGGAAATAAAACTGAATTATTAATTTACATTTTCATAGCCATAAATAGCACGTTTGTTAAAATATTCTTGCCTATTAGCCGTGGTGGAACGAATTTCTTAGAGAAACTCTTAAGTTTCGTCCCGATTCACTGGGAATATTTTCAAACGGGTTGGTAGCTTCCATGTAGGTCTGGTTCACACCCTTGCTCGTTACTGACTGAAGCAAAATTTCATTTCCGCGTCCTCGTGTGCAGACTCGTGATGGGACACGTTTTCAAACCTCGTACTTAGTTGGAGTTGTCTGTTGCTGTCATCCACTATTGCAATCTTCTCACGGTGGAATAGTAGTCGGCCTTCTCCTTGGTTCAAAAATGGCTCTGAGCGCTATGGGACTTAACATCTGAGGTCATCAGTCCCCTAGTACTTAGAACTACTTAAACCTAACTAACCTAAGGACATTAGACACATCCATGCCCGAGGCAGGATTCGAACCCGCGACCGTAGCGGTCGCGCGGTTCCAGACTGAAGCGGCTAGAACCGCTCGGCCACATCGGCTGTTCTCGGCCTTCTCCTTCCGATTTAAATTAGTGTCGTTGTTAATAATCTGTGTCCCCTCTTTCTGTAGCATACCATGGTATTGACTTGTGGCAGCCAAGACCTGAGTGGCTCATGTTTATTCGCAATTCCTTTTTTAGCGCCGGCCGAAGTGGCCGTGCGGTTAAAGGCGCTGCAGTCTGGAACCGCAGGACCGCTACGGTCGCAGGTTCGAATCCTGCCTCGGGCATGGATGTTTGTGATGTCCTTAGGTTAGTTAGGTTTAACTAGTTCTAAGTTCTAGGGGACTAATGACCTCAGAAGTTGAGTCCCATAGTGCTCAGAGCCATTTG
The DNA here is from genome assembly GCF_023898315.1 of Schistocerca nitens. Classification (NCBI taxonomy): domain Eukaryota; kingdom Metazoa; phylum Arthropoda; class Insecta; order Orthoptera; family Acrididae; genus Schistocerca; species Schistocerca nitens. The sequence continues at coordinate 362,124,078 of NC_064617.1, forward strand.
AACCATTTTTTTTTTTAGCACCCACGTACACACAGCTACTTGGTATCCTGTGAATTTCTACTATTTCAGCAGTTTGGGAACATCTATGAACCGGAACTGTTCGACTCGGAATTGGAATATCTCTCAACGGCCTTTCTGTTGAATGAATGTTCCTCGGCTGGAATAAAAAGAATGTTGAGACCGCCGCCGTTCGTGAAATCCAAGGTTTTTCCCACGGTTCATTAGAGATTTTACTGAGTGCTTAGGAAAGATATTGGTTGGTTGATTTGGGGGAGCCCGCATCTCGTGGTCGTGCGATAGCGTTCTCGCTTCGCACGCCCGGGTTCCCGGGTTCGATTCCCGGCGGGGTCAGGGATTTTCTCTGCCTCGTGATGGCTGGGTGTTGTGTGATGTCCTTAGGTTAGTTAGGTTTAAGTAGTTCTAAGTTCTAGGGGACTGATGACCATAGATGTTAAGTCCCATAGTGCTCAGAGCCATTTGAACCATTTTTGATTTGGGGGAGGGACCAAACAGCAAAGTCATCGGCCCAATCGGATCAGGGAAGGATGGGGAAGGAAGTCAGCCGTACCTTTCCAAAGGTACCATTTGCCTGAAGCGATTTAGGGAAATCACGATGGCCGGAAGTGGATGTGAACCGTCGTCCTCCCGAATGTGAGTCCAGTCTGCTAATCACCGCGCCACCGCTCTCGGTAGGAAAATATTGGAGGAACAGGATATCGCCATAGCTTGGCAACTTAACCTAAAGATGCAGGAACCTCTAACGTCGGTCAAAGACTTCCCATGTAAGTTTGTAATGTTCATAACAAGCTAACAAGTGAGATAAAGTGTTGAAGTTAATAATGCATGTCTATGGCTAGAATCGGTGTAATGGAGCGAGTGGTATCAAAACCTCCAAAACGTATTAGATTCTGATCATCATTCTTATTCTGATATGAAGAATGCGTATTACGCTGAAAAAAAAAAAAACTGTATCGTTATTTATGATGCGAATTTTGTACGCAAAGAGCTCGAAAGTCCGAGAAATTGCAATCGGCTCCCAGGTTGTTGATAGTTGATATCTTGCATCTAAAATGTCTTAGATCGATACAAACATCGATTAACAACACGTTTTCAAAGAATAGACGCTTTTAAAGAAGAGTTTTTTTTCCTTTATTGTAATTTCATGCCTCAGCTGAGTTGGGCCGGCAGCGGCCTACATACGACGCTTTTCGGCCAAAAGACACAACATAAATACACAGAAGGCATAGAAAACATAAAAAAAATATTAAGCACAAGATGAACACTGCATAAGAGATCAGAAGTCGTTCGACAGAAGATACTGTAATGAACGGTGGCACCAGTTGAAAACAGATGAAAACATCCAGGTGGAGACGCGAACATAGGAGAAAACACTGATGAAGACACTACACAAACGGAGAGACACTGACGGACGGAAAACACTGGCGATGATCATTGGCGAAGCACTAAAACTGACGAAGGGGGGGGGGGGGACTGCCTCCAGGTCAAAGGGAGAGGTAGGAGGGTGGGAAGGGGAGGGTGGAGGCAGTGGGAGAAAGAAGGGGGAGTGGGGGGAGAAGAGAGGTGGGTTGGAAGCCCGGGGAGAGGGGTGGAAGCGGGAGACATGGGAATGAGAATGGGAGGAAAGGAAGGTGAGCCCTGGGGGAAAAAAGAGGGGGAATGGGAGGGGAGAGTCAGAGCTGGTAGGAGGGGTAGATGGACAGGACAAGGTCATCATCAGGGAGGAGAAGCCACCTTGGGAAAGGGTATGGAGGGTGTGGAGAGCAGGTGGGATGCAAGAATATAGGTGCGGCAGCTGCCGGGGATGGGTGAGGATGGGAGAGAAAAGTGGGAGTGGGGGATCGAGCTTGCAGGAGGTGTAAAGGATCTGTATCTATTCAAGGAAAAGGAGAAGGTGTGGGAAGGGAATCAAGTTATATAGGATCCACATGCGGGGTGGGACACGGATGCGACAGGCGAGGTGGAGCGATTGGCGTTCAAGGGTTTGGAGATCCAGGCAGGATGGGCATAGCAGAGAATGGGGTGGATAAGGGATTTATAAGTGTGGAGGATGGCGTAGGGATCCAGACCCCATTTGTGGCCAGAAAGAAGTTTGAGGAGGTGGAGTCAGGAACGTGCCTTGGCTTGGATTGGCGGAAGATGGGGGTTTCAGGAAAGATTATGGTCAAGGGTGACACCAAGGTACTAGAGGGTTGGGGTGAGGTGAAGGGGACAGCCAGAGATGGTGATATAAAAATCAAGGAGATGGAAGGAAGGGGTGGTTTTGCCAACAATGATTGCCTGGGTTTTGGAAGGATTGACCTAGAGCAGCTATTGGTTACACCAAGTGGTGAACCGGTCAATATGGGATTGGAGAAGGTGCTGGGAGCGTTGCAGGGTGGGGGCGAGGGCAAGGAAGGCAGTGTCATCGGCGTACTGGAGAAGGTGAATGGGGGGTGAAGGGGGCGGCATCTTCGCCATATACAGACGATAGAGAAGAGGGGAGAGGATGGAACCTTGGTGCACACCGGCGGAGAGGTAGAAGGTGTAGGAATCAGTGTTATGGATGGTGACATAGGAATGACGGTGGGAATGAAAGAAGGCGATCAGATGGACGTAGTTAATAGGAAGGGCGAAGGTTTGGAGTTTGAAGAGGAGACCAGAATGCCATACACGGTCGTAGGCACGTTCAAGGTCGAGGGAGAGGAAGATGGCGGAGCGACGGGAGTTGAGTTGTTCAGAGAGGAGGTGAGTGAGGTGGAGAAGAAGGTCATCTGCAGAGAAGGATGACCGAAAGCCACGTTGGGTAGTGGGAAGGAGGCGGTGCTGCTAGAGATACTGGTGGATGCGTTGGGTGAGGATGGATTCCAGAACCTTGCTGAAGACCGAGGTAAGGCTGATAGGATGGTAGGAGGAGACAGCTGATGGCGGTTTGTCGGGTTTGAGGATCATCAGGATCTGGGAGGTTTTCCACAAGTCAGGGTAGAAGCCGGTGGAGAAGACCACATTATAGAGTCGGCCAAGGTGGAGAGGTTAAAGAAGAGGATTACAGTCCATTTGTATTACAAATTTGGTGACAACTTTCGACTTTTTATAGTCCCTGTAAGTCCTTCTCTAAACTGGATGGCTGTGGGACCTCCGCTGTTCAATATAAAATGTACGAGGGTCGTTCAATAAGTGATGCCCCACATGTTTTAAAAGGCCATTGATATACATAGACAAACGTTCTTGTTGGTGCTTCACATTTAATGTTTTCTTTGCCCACCTGTGAAGTTTCGAACCGTTCCGTCAGATGGCAAAGCCATTGTACAGCGTCAAAATGGCGTCTACATACGACTCATGTTTCAAGCAGCGGGCTGTTGTTGAATTCTTGTGTGCATAAAAAGAAATCGTGGTGAACATCCATGAACGTTTGTGTGCAGTGTACGGTTGATGTTGCAGTTGATAAAGAGTACAGTTGGGCGATGGGTAAAGAAAGTTACAGCTTCAGGAAATGCAGAAACAGAGCTCCATGATCAGCCACGATCGGGACGTTCTGTCACAGCGACTGCTCCAAACATGCTGAATCGTGCGGATGCCATTATTCGTGCCGACCGGCGCATCACAACACGACAATTGGCTGTGCAGCTGTGGGACAGCATTGGAAGTGCGTCTGCATTGATCGAAACTCTTGGATACTCAAGGAGGTGCTCACGATGGGTTCCACAGATGCTCACAGCGGACCACAAGATTCAAAGAAAGGCCATTTCATTTGAATTGTGGGAGCGTTTCGAGACCGCCGGAGAAGCCTTTCTGTCACGGATCGTTACGGGGGACGAAAGCTGGGTGCATCACTTTGCGCCGGAAACAAAAAGGCTGCCCATGGAGTGGCATCATCCTCATTCACCACAAAATAGAAATTCAAGATAACCCTCTCTGCCAGAAAAATCATAGTGACGGTCTTCTGGGATTGTAATGGCATCATTCTCCTGGATGTGGTGGCAAGAGGGGCCACCATCAATTCAGAGGCATACGTGAAGACTCTGAATAAACTCAAGAACCCTTTCCGACGTGTTCGATCGGTCAAGAACCCGGCAGAAATCTTGCTCCAACACGATAACGCACGCTACACACAAGTCTCAGAACCCGGCAACATATCGCCAAATTGGGTTGTACATCATAGCCCCATCCATCCTGCAGTCCAGACCTGCCACTCTCGAATTTCCATCTCTTTGGGCCGCTTAAAGATTCTCTATGTGGAACACACTTTGAAGATGACGAGAGTGTCAGTCATGCAGTGAAAACATGGCTGCACCTACAGGACAAGAGTTTTTTCCAGCAGGGAATGAACACGCGCTCTTCCACAACGTTTGCGTACGGCCATTGAACGTGATGGAGACTATGTAGAAAAATAGGACATGGACGAGGCATGTATATTGTCACCAAATTCTGACTCTTAAGAATAAATATGTTCTGAGAGAAAAATGTGGGGCATTACTTATTGAACGACCTTCGTAAAATCAAAACACTTGCAGCCATCTAAATTTCTAGTTTTGTTTCATTTTTTTACTACCAATTTCAGCGTTACACTACGTCATCCTTAGGCCCCCGACCGACGTCCAGAAAGAACACCACTGATCGTTTGTCTGCAGGTAATGATCGAAGGAATAGCTTTGTTAAAAAGAAGTCTACATATACCAATTAATGTATGCTGACCCCTACTTTGATTATACAAGAGGTGGGAGTCTTCCTTACACGTCGGCCTGGAGGCCTGTAGATGGCGTTGTATAACGCTGAAACTGGTAGCAAAATGTAATAAAACTGGAAATTTTGACGGTTGAAGGTATTTTGATTTGACATTTTTATAGGCCCTGTCAGATTAGGTCGTCGATTACGGCTGCGAAAATAAATATTGTGTAGCTCTTTGGCACAGTGGGTAAGGGCCATGGTTTAGTAATCAGTCTTAGGACTCATTTCCTTTACTTATCTGTTCTTTCACCTTTGGCAATGATTTGAAATGTCGAAAGTCGCAAATTACACCGCATTTGGGATTACATGTCACACTGCAGGTCTATCTATAACTAATTGTGTTAATCGATACAGAAGTTGGGTGAAAGCAAGGACACACCACGTCCAGCACACTTATGCTTACTCAAGTACTATGGTGTTCCCAACAACCTTCAATGTGAGGACAGTTTTGTCATTTTTACTGTTGTCCCAGACACCCCGACATTTTGTCGCATCCGCAGCGAGAGATGAGAGCAATATCTGCAGTTGTTTACACTCCTTATTGACTCAATATTTGTCAGTATTGTTAAATAAACTATTAAAAAAGTTACCCCTGATAGCTGAAAATATCTCTTGCAAACTATAACACGTCGTCTTACATTAGAAGTATTTATTTACAGTTCTGAATGAAAACAGATACGAAATTGGTGTAATATTCTACAATATATGTATTCTACAATATATGTAGAGGGAGACCAAGAGATGAATACACTAAGCAGATTCAGAAGGATGTGGGTTGCAGTAAGTACTGGGAGATGAAGAAGCTTGCGCAGGAGAGCTGCATCAAACCAGTCTCAGGACTGAAGACCACAACAACAACAACATGTTGTTTATTTAACAACTGAGCTTTCGGCTGTTACACCATTGTCACGTACAAAGATAATTATGCGTTGCAGTGAAATTTTTGTATGATGAAAGGTTTTAAACTAGTACATCTACAGAGTACCTCTGTTTCTAGAGATGAAATATGTTAGTTTTAGTAAAAAAGAAGAGGAATTATGTTGTTCAAAATGCGATGTAAGATTATTTAACTAAGATTAAATATGTGGCATATTAACTAATGAATTGTACAACAATTGTTCTTCGAAGAAAATGAATTGTACAATGAACTTTCGTGACGGATTCCAATGATGTAGCTTAACAAAATAATCTCCTCTTTAACAGGTAATAAATTACCAACAAATAGGATATACTAGTGAGATGAAGCAGGTAAGTGGAGCAGCCGTGATTATAAAAAGTAATTTTTTGTAACAGGACAAGAAAAATCATAATAATTGAAATAAAGGAAAAATGGGGCATGTCAGTAAGGGGGATAATTTACGACATGGTCTGGGTGGGATTATGATTATTATCTGCAATTAGAAGTAGTGAGCAAGAGAACCGTGTCCAGTAATTCTGTATTAAGCTTGGGCAGATGCACAGACATTTACTAATTTCAGTTATTTCACGGTAGTTCATCCACTTTCCTTTATGGATGTCATGTAATATTTCATGTTGCACCTTTAACGACGGCCTCCTTTAAGCAGTTGGTCTGCAAAATTGCCTCCATTTATAAGTTTCCACCTTTTATGGTGTTCTTTCAGGCTGGTGCATAATGCTCTGCCAGACTGACCTTTATATAATTTGCCACAATTACAAGTGATTTCTGCATATTCCATTTTTTTTTACAAAGCTGGAGTGCTGTCTACCAATGGGCAAAGAGTATCCAACAGTGTCGTGCACACAAAATTTTCTTTTAAAGTTCCTAGATTTAAGCTTTCTGGTTACATTCAGTTAGGCTTTTCTTAAATATGAGATTGTGCACAATTTTTTGCATTCTTTGAGGTGGTGGGGCGATAATAGGGTAAAGAAGAGAGTGTACCTATTGTTACTGCTTTTTGTACGTTATGGAGACCACCAAGGTAGGAGGGCAACCATTTTTTGACACTGCTTGTTTGACTACATTCGATTCCAAAAAAATGCTTCAAATGGCTCTGAGCACTATGGGACTTAACATCTGTGGTCATCAGTCCACTAGAACTTAGAACTACTTAAACCTAACTAACCTAAGGACATCACACACATCCGTGGCCGAGGCAGGATTCGAACCTGCGACCGTAGCGGTCACGCGGTTCCAGACTGAAGCGCCTAAATCTGCACGGCCACACCGGCCGGCATTCGATTCCATTTGGAATATGTCTTCAGTCATGGGTTGGATATTAGGGGATGTATCATTGAATGGAAGGCAGCATGTTTGGGGGCACCGAGTGTTGAGAACTGGCAAGTATTGCAATATATGTGGTGGTTACTTTCCTATAAATCTTGAAAGTATGAATATGATGATTGATGTCTATCGTTGGATTAATAATTTGTGCAGTTACCCCCAAACTCAGTTGCGAATTTTTTACTGCTGTGTTGCAAATTTCGCTGCTTGAGGAATTTTTTAAGTTGTCTGGTAGTTTTTGTCCGTAACCACAACACATCTTCAAAATACCCAGATCAATATAAAACCTTGGAAGAGAACGCGTTACTTTCCAAAAACCGTTTTTCAAAATTGTCCATGAAGATTCCAGCAAGGGCTGGACTGAGTAGGGATCCCATAGCCAGATCATCGAACTGTTTGTATTTACTGCCACTGAAACCGAAATAATTTGGTGTTAGGCAAGTTTGTGCAGCTTACCTTTATTTATCGTTGTTGTGTTCCTTAAATGACGTCAACGAGTGACAGGTCAAAGACCCAAGAGGCTGGTTCTCTGCTCCTGTCTGCTACTGCAGAGCAGGGACAGTGCTACTTTACATTCGTACTACTACAAGCGAAAAATTGTGGATCACCGCGCAGTGCGGGTGTGCAGAATGGCCTCCAGTCGGGAGAGGGACGAGTGTGCTGCAATTACGCTCCAACCGCCGCTGCCGCCGACGCCTCTAGTGTCCTTCGTGTGCGAGTCTGACGCGTTTTGCCGAGCATTTTTCTCATCCCTTTCTCTTTTTTTACTTTTTCCCGTCCAACACGAGGCAGGCCACAAGCCCACACGCACTACAACCAGTTTATTGTTTATGAGCAATGTGTGTCCGCATTATGAAAATCCGTGCCCCGACCGGCGCGTTGCCATTGTTTATGAGTCGGCAAGTCGTAAAAACTACGTCAGTTATTGCCCTTATCTCTCGCTGTGGGTACGATAAAATATCGGGGCTTCTGGGACCACCGCTGCCCACAGCAAACATAGAAGTCGTACCAACTCTCCCTTAGTGCCAGTACTTGCGTGCGAATGCGTGGGTTTGTATTCAGTCATGTGTGAGTATGTGTGTGTGTGTGTGTGTGTGTGTGTGTGTGTGTGTGTGTGTGGTGTGGAGGGAGGTTGGAGAGGGAGGGAAAAAGAGAGAGAGAGAAAGAGAGAGAGAGACAGAGAAATCGAAGAAGAGAGCGTTCACTTCTGCTGATAACGTAACAAATGGATTAAAAAATTCACTGTCGAAAAAAAGACCGTTGCTGAAAAATGCTCGTACGTGGAGATATGGCATCGACTATAGTCTAGTGGTAAATCGGTCTCTTGCTGGCTCGAATTCTTGTCTTTTTTTCCGATTTGTGTATCGGTTTTTACGTTTCGGGAATTATCTGGTGAGCTTATCAGGCGTTTTCACCGCTGAGCGGAAAGCCGAGCGGATAATACGTGAAAAAAGAAATGCTTTGACTGACTTTGAATGGTCTTCCTATACATCTACTAACTTGTTACTATGGCACCACAATCCTTTATTAAGGATTAGAAAAAATAACAACAGTTGAAGCTACCGAAGACTTTGTTTAAGAAATCTTCAAAAAACGAAAGTATGTTTATTTGTTGTAAGTAAATGCATGTTGCTCTTTTGATAGTATACTGAAACTCATATATTAGCGACAGAAATTTATGAATGACTATTTTTCGCACTCACATCTCACGTTCATATTTTCAGTTAAATGCTGTGAAACAGAGAGAGGCATATACTACATTTGACTGTGATACTGTCAGTAGATTAAAATTTTTCTTACTTCTCGATACCAGTACTTTCGTTAGTATCCATTGCTGCTATTAAATTGCCAATGTCTGAAACAATCGTTTCGGCAGAATTTTGAACGTTTTATTAGCAATTAGAATTTATCTATAGAGCATGACTGACGTTAGATGCATTTTCGTGGAGCAGTGTTCACATCTGCTTGACGCATATCTCAACAAGGAAGTTGATACAGTAAGTAACCTTCAAATGTGTGTTGACATAATCACATGAAACGGGTCAAAGCACGTGTCTCCAACTCACATTGACGCACTAATGATTTATCACTTCTTCTTGATAAAACACTGGTCTTATTTCTCCCTTGTTGGGGGCCATGTCACATTGTGACGATATGTAAGGTTTTTTTTTATATGCAGTGTCAGTTTCACCTTCGAATTGTTGCAATACTATAGTTGTACACCATGTAGTTGACAGGCACGGACTTTAAGCAGTTTCAACGGTAAAAGTTACGTTTTTCAGTACGAAACGAGACACTATTTCTGGCTGTTAATTAGCAAATTTTTATTTTCCTTTACTAATTTACACCTTATGTTGTGTCTTAACCAAGACGTAAATGTTGTGCCCAAGGTTTCTTATCAAGTTGCTATGTAAAGTATTGGCTGTTTACCAGTCTCAACTGCAGCTACGTTAGCGCCTATGTACTACATTTGTAGCTGCCTGCTGGGGCTTTTAAACCAGCCACATGACCGCGCACCTCAGAGTAGTTTGACGGCTGTAGCCAGACACTCGTCTCTCCTCCGATCTGACTCTCCTGGAGGGTAGACACTTTTCTGTTCCAGCACCCGAGGCAAGTGATACCTGCTGCTACTGACTAGTCTGGTTGATAGCCATGAATAGCTTCCTGCTGGGTAGTCGACATTTCTCGCTTATCGCCATTCGCAGCGAAACCATCTTTCTCGAAACTTCTCTGTGGATGCTGGCACTTCGACACACAGAAGCTCTACGTGAAGATCCATATGTTCGCACCTTATACAGTACTCGTGATGTTGAATTTATTTCGACTTGATCTTGATCCATATCAAGTGGAAAGTGTTCTATGTCAGTGCGCCATGCTTCTCGTTGTTTGCAGTGGAATAAACCTACGCTACATTGTTTATCTTTAGTTTGCTGATGCAGAAGGCGCCACTGAATCTGTTTAGCGCAAAATCTGTCCATCTCGCACGTCTGCATGTATAAGCTAACTTCTGGTTTCTTCTTTGTGTGTGAGAGAGCTCTGTGTGTCACAAAACTTAGCTTTGAAATTCTAGATTCTAACATTTTATACACAAACTAAATTTGTTAGTGACGCGTTTCCCTTCCGCTCATTCTAGTATGTACAGTGGTAACTGAGAATTTTCAATCGCTTACGATTACTCTGAAAACCTTTTTCGCAGTATGTTGTCAACTGTAAACTGTACTGGTGTTTCCTACAAATTTATGGAGTAGTACCGATGTTCCAATAATTTTGTGTCTACTTATGTAATTAAAAGTATACTACTGACATTATTCAGAGGTTGATTGGGTGATTGGTTGGTTGAGGGAGAGGACCATACAGCGAGGTCATTGGACCCATGATCTAAGGTTGCAGAAATCAAAGGAGGAACAACACCAACAGCGCAGTCCAGTCAAGTGGCGGGAAAACGGGCGAACAAAGAGGTAATAGGAAAGTCGGGGCAGCAGGGAGAGTAAGGAACAGGAGAGGGATGGGGGGATGGCGAGAACAAGGGCGCCCCAGAGAAGCCACATGCGTTGGGGCACCAGCACCGCCGCCGACCCTTCCCAATTCCTACGCCATACCATGATGACACAATTGGAACAACAGCAGGGAAAGGAGATACAAGGAAAGGGGGAAAAAAACGGCACAAAAGACCAGACAAAGCGTAGGGAAAAGGGGGGAGAACCTGACCGGTGTGGAGGCAAGGCCAAAGGCCTCTACAACCAAAATCAACGCTAATCGAGGGACGCCAGTTTCAGAGAGAAAGTGAGGTACTTAAACGTGGAATGACAATGAACTTCTGTAAAGAAGGCCGAGGACAGGTGTAACAAGGAGAGTTGGGCAGATGACCAGAGTCCAGCAAAATATGGATCATTGTGAGGGGGGCCCACCACCAACAACAAAGGGGAGAGGGCGGCACATAGCGTGCTAAAAAAAAACTATGGTTGAGCTTAGTATGGTGGATACGAAGACGGCAGAGGATGGTAGATTCACACTAGGAGAGGCGGAGGGATATCACCACGTGGTGGGAGTTTCCTTGACTGTACAATATTTATTAGACAACGTGGTAGGCCCTCAACAATAGGTCCGCAATTGAGCAAAATGGGGTGTTGACATAAAGTCACAAATCCGCCCCTGGAATGGTCACAGAGAACAAGGGGTTAAATATTCAGAGGCTTACGAATGTCGTTTGTAACATATTTCCCAGTAAATCGACAGTTTTGAGCAACAGTTTCACATTCTACACATTTTAGCCGAAATGTCTTGTTCAGATATTATCCAGGCAGTATAGTTTTTATGCAATAGCTCCTTCAGAACCACCAAATTTTCCCTCATACGTTACTCCGAAAGGCCGCTAGCTGGATGCTATCATGAAATGCAAACATCAGTAACCCCATGTAATTAAAACTCTTGTTCCAGGTTTCCAAAGTGAACTGAGAAACATTGTCTAAAAGAATAGGTCTTGGTTTCCCATTTTTAACCAAATAGTGTTTCTTCATATACTTAAACAAAGCTTTGTCTGTAGGTTGTCATACAAGGTATAGCCCCACCAATCTGACACTACTCCGAGAGCCAAAAATCTGTAACTAAAACCTCCTTTGCTTTTGTCAGTGGGTCATGTAAGTCTACAGCTACCAATTTCATAATATCATTACATTTTACATTTAGTGTGGGTAGTCCACTGGTCTTATTACTAACCATAGCCGATTGACTCCTGTCACATCTTTGGGTCCTTTTTTGGAACCTCCTGAACATATTATCAAAGTAGATACGCTCTTTTAATTTTTCAAAACATTTCTTGGAACTTACATGAGCATAACTAGGGTGTATATAGTCAATTGCTTTGTCTATATGTTTTTTGGATCAACATACCCGCCGGCCGGAGTGGCCGTGCGGTTCTAGGCGCTACAGTCTGGAATCGAGCGACCGCTACGGTCGCAGGTTCGAATCGTGCCTCGAGCATGGATGTGTGTGATGTCCTTAGGTTAGTTAGGTTTAATTAGTTCTAAGTTCTAGGCGACTGATGACCTCAGAAGTTAAGTCGCATAGTGCTCAGAGCCATTTTGATCAACATACCCACGTCATCTGAATGTTAATTTGCCCTACTAAGCAATATCACTTCATGAATTTTAAATTTTAAGCTCGTTATTTTTTCTTTCTTCCCCTATCTATATCAATTTCCAGATTTCGTCATTAGTCTGTTATATCTGTATATTTTTGCAAGTTCTCTTACAGTCATTTTCCCGTTCTACATCTACATCTTCGTACATGCTCTGCAACCACCATACAGTGTGCGGTGGTGAGTAAACTGTACCTCTACTAGTCATTTCCTTTCCTGTTTCTCTTTCAAATAGAACGACGGAAAAAATACCTTCTATGCCTCAAGACAAGCCCTAACGTCTCTTATCTTTGTAGTCCAATTCTCTATATATAAAATATTTTACATGTTCTTTTTCGTTATCTATTGCCATGTCATCTCCTCCCCAGTTGATGACCTGGATGAAGAACGAGTATTGTCAACCCTTTTTACATAATTAATATCACATTGGAATTGCTGGAGGAAGAATGCTCACCTTCTTATTCTGCCATATAGCAGCTGTTAAGTGGCCATTTACCCCTGAAACTGTCACCCAACATATTTCAGAATATCTTTATGCTCATTATCCTTGCTCAAGTAGTCTGTCACTGATGCTGCATAATAATTGCAATCGAGTGTTAACTGAATCTTCCGTCATTTCTTGGTAGAACAACATTTTAATAAATAAAAAGCACTAGTTTATTTTTGTTCTATAGTATTCAATTACGTGTCTGAAGATGGTCTTGTAAGCCGAAAACACAATAAAAGTAACACTGAAGAACAAAAGCAAACTAGTTCTTTTCATTTATTAATTGCAATGGAGATTTAGTACCTAAACTGACTATCAGTTTTATTGCTTTCTTTTCACTTTTCTTTTTAGCAAAATGAAGGGACTGCACAGTTAGAAGCCTGAGAGGTGACTAACAAGAGATAAAGAGTTCCTTTTAAAGGAGATGCTACCATAAAAATATTCAGAATCCAAGGCAAAACTGAAACCTCACGTAGACAAACCAGCACTCAGTTCTCTCACTCCACATTTACCAGGCGGGACTTTTTTCTGTCGTGAAAATACAGCACTGCTCGTAGAAGCACTTTTGAAAGATAAGCGGCCGGCCGCTGTAGCCGAGCGGTGCTAGGCTCTTCAGTCGGGAATCGGGCGCCTGCTACGGTCGCAGGTTCGAATCCTGCCACGGGCAAGGATGTTTGTGATATCCTTAGGTGAGTTATCTTTAAGTAGTTTCTAGGTATAGGGGACTCATGTCCTCAGATGTTAAGTCCCATAGTGTTTAGAGCCATTTGAACCATTTTTGATCTCTATCCAAGTGTCACTTCCCAGAGGCTAGCGTGTGAAACTTCCTTGTCTCAGGAGCGATATCACAAAAAAAAAAGTTCGGTTTAAATTTTCAGAATCCAGCTTTCAAGTTGGTTCTTACTGTTATTTTCTGTGGAGCACGTGTTGGGCGTCTTATAAGTGTGCTTCGAAATTTTATCTTGAAATGTGGACGATTTTCTGCATACCTCCCTACTCAGGAGCATTATTGGCTGGAAATAGCAAAAATCCGAAGGATTATAAGATTGTCCAGTTTTACTGGACTGGGCTCAGAATGTCTGCCACAGTTGGCTGGCGAGATTCCTCCTCTAATACAAACAGCGAAGTCAGAAAGTGTCCAGAAAGAGAACACTTCACGTCAGGTGATTGTAGAGAATGCTTAAGACTAGGAGCTTGAAGAGCGATGACTTCACGTCAAGCTATGGAAGAGCAATGACAGAGGCTGATGGACGTCTGATGAGGCGTGCCTTGTGGTCACAGAGAAACATGTTTCCACATGAGTACTCGCTATTGCCACTGCTTTCCGCATTACGATATCAGCTGGTAATATGGGCCATCGTTGCGATCGTCTTCTCTGTAGGGACGCAGTATTAGTTCACTCCCACCAGGAGCAAAATATTCCGTTTTAATGCTTCGCGGCCAGCCAGTTTGTTTTCAATAGGCGCTTCGGCAATGCCGCTGGGGCTCGATCTTAGACTGCGCGACAGAATTAAAGGATCACTTATTCGAAACTCCGTAACTGTCTTCCACATACAGGCATAAGTTTGAAATTTATTTCGAAGATGCCTACAACCTTCTGTGTGCCTGTGCAAAACCGTGGCGCCCAGCGACGTCACTCACGAGGTTTGCAATGATTTAAACACTAAGATGTCGACACATGCAAAAAAGAGGCGACGTCTCAGAAGTTCATGTGAGCTGTAAGGTGCGTTAATGATGTCACATTCGCACCAAATTTTATCACAATTCTGCCCAACGGCACCATGGACGTGTCACAAGATGGAAAGGTCGTCACACATCCTCTTACCCACATTTCAGCCCTTCTTTTGATGCTTCTGCATTGGAGGTCAGAACTGCGACATGCAGCGTTGCAATCAAGCCTTTTCTAATGGATGGCTGAGGAGCACAAATGGTTCAACTGTGAACATAGCTCCTAAGGTTCAGTGACCGTGTCAGAGTTATATTGGAACAAATAAGCCCTCGGTCACAAATATTAAGTCAAAATTGACCTGGTTTCGACGCTACTATGAGCGTCGTCTTCAGAATTAGACTAACTGTTCTAAAACATATTAGGTGTATAGTACATTAATAAAATTAAAGTTTGTACTGACTAGAAAAGGTGCAGTACTTACAAGTCACATATTAAAAAAGATCTAAGCCAGAAAGGCGACGTCATGAACAGTTGTGAAATGGCGAGCTGCTAAGGGCTGCTCGTACTGTGAACAAGGGTTGCAACGAGACAGTACGAGCAGCCCTTAGCGGTTCGCCATTTCACAGCTGTTCATGACGTCGCCTTTCCGGCTTAGATCTTTTTTAATATGTGACTTGTAAGTACTGCACCTTTTCTAGTGAGTACAATCTTTAATTTTATTAATGTACTATATACCTAATATGTTTTAGAACAGTTAGTTTAATTCTGAAGACGACGCTCATAGTAGCGTCGAAACCAGGTCAATTTTGACTTAATATTTGTGACCGAGGGCTTATTTGTTCCAATATAACAAATGGTTGAAATGGCTCTAAGCACTATGGGACTTAACATCTGAGGTCATCAGTCCCCTAGAGTTAAAGCTATTTAATCCTAACTAACTCAAGGACATGACACACATCCATGCCCGAGGCAGGATTCTAACCTGCGACCGTAGCAGCAGCGCCGTTCCGGACTGAAGCGCCTAGAACCACTCGGCTGCTGAGGAACACATTTCAGGCACACTGCCGTTCAGAATCGACATGAAAAAGGCCTGTCGGAGTGGCATAAAGGGCGTCAATTAAACGATCCCTTCTTTTGGGGCGTTGATTGCCACACATTTCGCGATTGAAAACAACTGGCACTGCTATGAGCGGCAGGACGACGTTCTTGACGACGTTCGACACTTCTGTCAATTCCTGGGCGTTTCAACCCTGTTCTAAGGACATCATCGGATTGCAGTCACATTGGACATGCGATATTGCAGTGTCTGTGTTATTCTGAATACGATGCTAGCTTCCTTTGGACATACATGCGTATCCAAAGGAATAGGCACTGCGGCGACTATAGCCATCCCTGGATCGGGACTCGAACCCAGATTTCCCGCTTATCGGAAGCGGTCGCCTTACCATTTGGCTATCCGTGCACGTCTCACGACCAGACCCAAAATTCCATATGTCGTCAACCACGCTTCTACAGCCTGTACTCGGACGTCCATTACGTATATCCCGTACGGGTGAGACATTTTACTCGAAAGCCTATTGCCCAGTATCGGCAGATAAATACCATACTGTAATGCCTGTGATATTCTGAATACAGCGCAAAGTTCCGTTGGACACGCATGTATGTTCAAAGGGACAGGCATTGCGGCGACTACAGGCGTTGCTGTAAAATGGAATGACGACAGTGAAAACTTCTGTCGGACCGGGAACCGAACCCGGATTTCCCGCTTATCACGAGCGGTCGCCTCACCATTGGGCTAACCGAGCACGGCTCACGGCCAGACCCAAATTTCCATATGTCGTCAACCATGTGTCTAAAAAAATGTCCAAATGTGTGTGAATTGCTAAGGGACCATACTGCTGAGGTCATTGGTCCCTAGACTTACACACTACTTAAACTAACTGATGCTAAGAACAACACACACAGCCGTGCCCGAGAGACGACTCGAATCTCCGACGGCGGGAGCCGGTGCCAACCGTGGTAAGGCGCCCAAGACCTCTCGGCTACCCCGCGCGGCAACCATGTGTCTACATCCTATACTTGTACATCCATGCATGTCCGAAGGATCTTTACATTGTATTTCGGAATAACACTATCGTATTTATCTGCTGAAACCGGGCAAGCGACTTTAAAGTAAATTAAGTAAAATGTCTCAGCTGTACGGGAGCATACATAATGGATGTACGATTACAGCTTGTAGACGCATGGTTGACGATAGATGCGAGTTTGGATCTGGCTGTGAGTCGTGCACGGATAGCCAGGTGGTAAGGGGACCGCTCGCGATAAGCGGGAAGTGTGGGTTCGAGTCTCAGTATGGCACAAATTTTCATTGTCTTCATTCTTTTCTTTTTTCGGCACTTGATTTGCAATCGTCAACACTGTACACCACGTCAATTAGTCACATGCTATCCCCATCATTTGAATGATTCTTTTGTCGAAATGATGTGGAGCGAGTCACTTCAGTGTCAAAATTTATCAACATATTATATTTTTGGTCTTGTTCATGCAACTACACTTAAAACCTCGCGTGACTTCTTTTTTTATCAGGCTACCAGTCTTTAAGTAAAAGTTCGTTCACATAACGTAAGGAGTTGTCAAGGAGAAATCATTTTAGGTTAGATTTAAAACTTACTTTGCTCCTCATTATTACGAAAGTAATAAAAAGATGGTGCCTATTGAACATCTTCCTCAATCGCTGACAGCTTTAATAATGGGTAAAATAGGTCGTTCTTTCCTCTAGTCTAGCAAAAGTAGCTGAAATTCATTGTTTGAACAGCACAGTAATGTGATTCTTCCAGTTCAGTTTTCATCTATATGTACACCGAAAAATCTGGTGCATTCTACACTGTCTACTCACTCCTGTTTATGTGTTACATCAGTTGTTGGCATGACTCTATTTGTTGTACAGAAGAGAACATACCGTATTTTTTCAAAATTTAGGGACAGTCCATCTCAGTGAATTAATTAGTAATTCTGTGAAAAACATCGTTATCAATATCTTATGTTACTTTCTCTCTAATGCAATTCGTTATAACAATACTATCTTCTAAAAAAAGTACCAATCCTACTTGATAAATGTCAAGTGGAAGGTTATTCACATATGTATGGAATAGGGTGGACCCAAAATTGAACCCTTTGGGACTCTTTTGTGATTTTTCCCCAGTCCCCAAAATTTGCTGTTCTTCCAACATTGTGTAAATTATTAAACACAACTTTTTGTATTGTATTTGTAAAAAAAAAAAATGGTACCAGTTGTGTGTAAATCCGACGTTTCCAGAAAATTTAAGTTTTCATAAGAGAGTAACATGATTTACAAAATCAAACGTCTTGGAGAGATCACAACAATACCAACTGGCAATATTTTGTTATTTAAGGCTTTTAATATTTGGTGAGTGAATGTATAAACAGCATTCTGAGCCAAGCAGCCCCTTTGAAATCCAAACTGTGATGCGCTAAGTAAATTGTTTCTACTTAAATGTGACACTACTCTTGGCCACATAATTTTTCTGAGTTTTTTTGAAAAAATACGTCAATAAGGAAACTGGACAATAATTATTTATGTCTGTCTTGGTCTTTTCTTACAATAATAATGTCGTGTGACTAGGGCCTTCCGTCGGGTAGACCGTTTGCCAGGCGCATGATGGTTATTACAACACAACACCCAGTCCCTGAGCGGAGAAAATCCCCGACCCAGCCGGGAATCGAACCCGGGCCCTTAGGATAGACATTCTGTCGCGCTGACCACTCAGCTACCGGCGGCGGACTTTTCTTACAATGTGCTTTAGCAATTGCAAATTTTATTCTAGCTGGCAAAAATTTCTTGGGCCAGTGATGCATTACTTATTTAGTTGGAACAACTTTCTAGAATTCTGTTTGAATTTCCATGAAGACTATTTGAGCATTTGTTTTTTAGAATTTTTATAGTTCTGTCAATATCAGTGAATGATGTTGCTAACACTTCTAGTTGCTTAAAACGTGGTGGAATTATATATATATATATATATATATATATATATATATATATATATATATATATATATATATATATATATAAAATCTGTCAAAAACAAACGAAGTATGCTGTACACTTGAAACTGTGAACATATCTTCGGGACATGTGTACCAGCATAACAAAAAAAAGATCGATAATAGAATATACGAGGGCTGTTCAAAAAGTGAGGTAACTTTTCAAATTGTACGGCCAATGTACATTCTATTATCGACCTTTTTTGTTATGCTGGTACACATGTCCCGAAGATATGTTCACAGTTTCAAGTGTACAGCATACTTCCTTTGTTTTTGACAGATTGAAAGATTAGACGTGTTTTAGTGTGCTCGGCGATTTTTGATTATTATAAAAAATGGATCAAAGAATTTGCATCAAATTTTGTTTGAAAAACGGAATCAAGAGCTCTAAAATACTTGAAATGTTGACAGTGGCATACGGCGTGTCTACTGTAAGTAAAAAACAGAAGTTTACAAGTGGTACAAGCTCTTCCAAGATGGCCGAGAAGATGCCAATGACGAACCTCGCTCTGGACGCCCAAGAACATCAACAACAGATGATATCGTCGAAGTTAAACTGTAATGGTGTCTCGTAGAACGATTGATTGTCCTCTGTCCCGTTTCATAATGTCCCACACAGCTTTAATCTTACTGTCTACATTATTAATTTTTGTCAGCAAGCGGAGGACTGGAAATTTTAATTAGTTTCTTCATATAATGGTAGGTTTTATAGAATGCAAATAAAGTCGTATCTTGACTTATTCTGGTCTTTATAGAAATTTGTCTCTTTCTTCTACACGACATTTTAATCGCTTTAGTTGTCAGTGGCTTACTGGTTTTTTAATGGACGTCGTGCATAACTTTTCAGGCAAGCTAGTTTCAAATTTTGCCACAAATTTAGTACGGAATGTACTGAATTTTACATTAGCAACCGTTTCTATGTACACCTCTTCCCATAAAACCTTAAACTTATTATTAAAAAAATTTATCCTGTTCTCATTAATAAGCCTCACTGTTTCGTGTGAAAATGCGTCTGAGCTACAAGCCGCAACATTATTTCCATTGATTCTGCGTCATGATCAAATAGTTCATTAACAATTGGACTCAAGTTGGTATTGTTTCAGCCCGTGAACAGTCTTTAAAATCTTATCAAGCAAGGTCCTTATCTGCTTTGCACTTCGTTGAATTACCTGCTTAATCGTATGTTCTGTTAGTTCTCGGAATTCACAGAGATGTGATCGACTGGTAACACTGAAATTTCAGCTGCATAGCTTCAAACTGTCTTATAACTGTGTGGAAAACTATAGCTGCTGCACTTTTTTTCTCACACTTAATTGGAAAGCACTTACGAAAATTAACAAGGCTCACAGGTGTTTAAACAAGTATCAGTTATTCGGTCGTGGACTCAGCTTGTATGTTGTTGTTGTGGTCTTCAGTCCTGAGACTGGTTTGATGCAGCTCTCCATGCTACTCTATCCTGTGCAAGCTTCTTCATCTCCCAGTACCTACTGCAACCTACATCCTTCTGAATCTGCTTGGTGTATTCATCTCTTGGTCTCCCTCTACGATTTTTACCCTCCACGCTTCCTTCCAATACTAAATTGGTGATCCCTTGATGCCTCAGAACATGTCCTACCAACCGATCCCTTCTTCTAGTCAACTTGTGCCACAAACTTGTCTTCTCCCCAATCCTATTCAACACCTCCTCATTAGTTATGTGATCTACCCATCTATCAGCTTGTATATGAGTTGTATTTAATGATAGACGCCGTGTGATCGAAGGATGTAACATGCATTATCTGTTTAGAGAGTAGATTGATGAGGGAGACCTGGGGTAGAAGGTCTTTCTATGCAAAAACTGTCGGTAGCGTTGAGAAACGTCATTCGTAAACGTTCTAGAAAGATGACAAGGCTACGTCGGAGAATCTACGTAGTGTACATAACATTGGTGCTGTCAGCATCAACGGCGTGTACCAAATTTCATAACCTAGAAAATGTGCCGTGTCTATATATAGCTTATCCACTGGTTGTTGTATGAACCACAGTAACGTTAAAATCTGCTCTCCGATACCTTCCTTACGGAGTCATTCATCAAGGAAATTGTGAAAATATTATTGAAGGTTTTATCATCTGTAATAACGCTTTATTTTGCGAAAATTCCAGAAATCGGCACTGTCGTTCAGTCCCTCCCAAAGAATAACACATTTCGTAATTACGTTGATCGGCAATACGGCATATAATGCTGTACCAACGAAAAAAATCTGGTTTCGAGGCATAATGTGTGATTGATTTTCAATAAATTTGAGACTCATTATTATTTTTTGTAACCTTTGAAATGCTTGCAAAAAAATCGTTCAAATGGCTCTGAGCACTATGGGACTTAACATCTATGGTCATCAGTCCCCTAGAACTTAGAACTACTTAAACCTAACTAATCTAAGGACATCACACAACACCCAGTCATCACGAGGCAGAGAAAATCCCTGACCCCGCCGGGAATCGAACCCGGGAACCCGGGCGTGGGAAGCGAGAACGCTACCGCACGACCACGAGCTGCGGACAAAATGCTTGCACATGTTCCCTTTTTCACAGAGCTTAAATATAAAATCTAGTGTTCATTCTATATTATCGGACTTCGTCTAAGTGAGGTAAGCAACCGAAATACCAGTGATGAAACGTAGTGAAAGTAAATAAGATGTAGCGTTAATGGAACATCAAAATACAGTTTTCGGCAATGTACTTATTTTCATAAAGTTTAGAGTATGGCATTTCTATAGCTTGACGTAGCTGGAATCACGAGACCACTTTATTAAAACGTATGTGTGAGTCTGTCATATAGTACGCCTAACCTCAGTACTAGGAATGTCCGCCCACGGTAGCTGTGTGGTCAGCGCGACACAATGTCAATCCTAAGGGCCCGAGTTCGATTTCCGGCTGGGTCGGTGATTTTCTCCGCTCAGGGAATGGGTGTTGTGTTGTCCTAATCATCATCATTTCATCCCCATCGACGCGCAAGTCGCCGAAGTGGCGTCAACTCGAAACACTTGCACCCAGCGAACGGTCTACTTGACGGGAGACCCTAGTCACACGACATTTACATTTAGTGCTGGGAATATTGTTATCTCGAACAACTTAGAGCTATATCGTGCAACGGTGGTGGTGCTTGCAAATGATGGTGCTTTTGTGGTTTGTAGGGAGTGATTGTAATTTTTCTGGCAGCGCTGCTCTCAGAACGGAAAGAGTCTGGAGAAGAGACAAGGGTGGAACAGCGAGCGAACAAAGAGAATACCAAACCCAACGCGTGAAAGTCAAATCAGTCAGGAGGTGGAGGTTGCTGTTATGATCGCTGAATTATGTGTTGCTGTAGATAAATGTTCATGGGACAGGTCGCGTGTATTCCATATTTTCGTCTTATAATCAGAATTTTTTTTTTAAGTCTTATGGGACTTAACTGCTAAGGTCATCAGTCCCTAAGCTTACACACTACTTAACCTAAATTATCCTAAGGACAAACACATACACACCCATGCCCGAGGGAGGATTCGAACCTCCGCCGGGACCAGCCGCACAGCCCATGACTGCAGCGCCTTAGACAGCTCGGAATTAGAAATTAGCAGCTAGTCCACATACATAAGAATCATGGATAATATCTTCGCAGACCACAGCATTAAGAAATTCACTTCAAAATACCTGGAGGTCTGAGTATACAACTAAATTCGTACAAAAACACACGCACGCCTACACTGACCGAGCAAGGTCGCGCAGTGGTTGACGCACTGGACTCGCATTCGGGAGTACAGTGGTTCAAATCCATGTCCAACCATCCAGATTTAGGTTTCCCATGATTTCCATAAATTGTCCAGGCAAATTCCAGAATGGTTCCTTTGAAAGAGCAAGGCCGATTTCCTTCCCAATCCTTGATAAACACATTCAGCGCTTGTGCTCAGTCTCTAATGACCTCGTTGTCGACGGGACATTAAACGATAATGTTGCTTTTCTATTGTTCCGTACCTCATTGGACAAAAACGGAACCCTTACAGAATCACCTAACTATACATCTGTCTGTCTGTCCAATTGTTAAGAACCCTTTTTCTCACGAACAATAGACGTATGAAGTCGAACTTTATTACGCAGTCACATACGAAGCTCTACAGTTTCCTAGTTGTATAAAAACTTCAAGCTCCTAACTCAGAGAAATCGAAAGATACGGCCTTGGTTGTCACGTATTTAGCCACTCGCGAACTCACTCATCAAAACATACAGGGCACCTCCCGTTGATCTAGAATCGTGAAACTTGGCACGCAACAGGTTCAAAGTAAAAATAAAGGAAAAAAATCATAAATTTGTTAATATGTAATTACATTATACGAAAAAAATTGTGATTTGTTATCCGACTGTCTGTCCGTCTGTTAAGATCGCTTTTTGCTAGGAACTGCAACAGCAAACGCGAAATTGTCAGAAAATTTAAGCCTAAAACTTCCTCGGAACTCTTGAAATTGCTGCGCTAGACATCTCGCCACAATTGATATCGACAACAGGCAAAAATCGTCGAGAGTCTCGATTCTCGGGATGGATGAACTGTGTACATACATGACGAAGTGTGTGTGGAACTCTCAGAGTGCCACTCCTATTTTTTTTCCGATCGTACTGGCTTGTTTAGCGCAAACAGGTCGTGGCTTCGGAACAAATCCTTTAAAAATGTCTTCTGTCCAATTTCATAGCTAAAATGGGTCTGATCCATCAATAGAACGGCCCTCCATTGATTTGTAGTCGTTTGCAAATTTTTTTTTACCCACTTCATACACCCCACACCTTCTTGTGGCCAGTGCTGAGCAACACACACAGTTCTTTTACCCCGTATACGTACCTCCAGAATGAAGCTTTCTCCTCACAGTACATGTTTGTGTGCCGCAGTTGAGATAGGACTGCCGCTCTTCCTGACGATTGATGTTGCACCCATAGTGCTAGCTAAAACCATCTGCAACCTGGTCTAAGAACAACAATAAGTTGTACGTAGCAGGAAATATT
Organism: Schistocerca nitens; assembly: GCF_023898315.1. Classification (NCBI taxonomy): domain Eukaryota; kingdom Metazoa; phylum Arthropoda; class Insecta; order Orthoptera; family Acrididae; genus Schistocerca; species Schistocerca nitens. Next base: position 362,147,410 of record NC_064617.1, read on the forward strand.
AGTTATACGTGCACCTACTTGACAGTGTCCGTCTTTGGCCAATCCTTACGGGAGCATGCCCAATGGTGTGACATTATTGTTGCAATCAGAAAGGCGAACGTTTATATACCATGCCAGATGTGAAAGAGAGTAAAGGCAGGGAGACATTAAATAATTTGCAAGGTAGGGCTGTGCAAGTATATGTTGTTGTAAGTGATTTATGGTAAGTGTCATCCTTGCAGGATAGCAAGATGGAATTGTGTGTTATAGTATGGGTTAAGGTTTTGGGTTGGGTGAAGTAGAGGCCCCAGTGTTAATGATAATGGGCTGTTTCCTTCTATGTACTTGTGGGACTTTTTTCCCTTGTGGGCGTGGCACGAGGTGTGGTTCGGTCACTACCATGGGCAACAAGGAATGCAGGACTCTTTTCTCTCTGAGTATGTGGTTTGTTTTAACTTGTGCCTCAGCAGCGGGCATTGGTCGTTATTCTTGTTGTGTATCTAATACTTGTTTTGACTGTTTTATGGGTGTCACTTCCTCCAGTATAGTGCGAGTGGGTTTCAGAGGGGGAGGGGGGCGGTAAGGATGTGACGTGGAACTGAATTTCACGGCAAGCTTCTCTTTCCTCCGACCCAGGTCGCAGGTGTGCAAATCTGAGGTTCGATTCCAACCAGAGGGCGCTTGCAGCAGCTCAAGTACAGTCGCAGCGTCACTCCCAGCTTTCCTGGCACGGCGTGAGTCAGCGTCAGTTTGTCATCAGGTGGAATGCTGCGTGGGGGCCACTGCTGTGGAAGCAGCTGACAGTTCCGGTGCACATTGTCAGTGGCCAAGCACTGACGTGATGGCCGAGGTTGTCTGTATCGGCAGGTTGGCCCAGGATGTTGCAGGGTTAGAAGAAGAATCGGTAGTACTGGACCAACAGACCGACCTACACCACTGCCATTGGTCACTTTGGCAGCGAATGACAAATTGTGGACTGGTGTCAGACACCTTGTGTGACATATGGGCCGCACTGGGAGGTGACCTGAAAGATACTGCTCGTAACATCTTATCACCAGGCATAGCATCGTCACCTGTATTTTCATAGTAAACTATCTAAAGGAATAGTTTTCATCTTTTTTAATCTTCTTATTTTAATAGTTGACACTGCACAAATCTGTAGACTTTCAACTTCTCTTGCGTGTGAAGGAACAATATTGTTGAAACTTCTTGGCAGGAAGTTTCATATCAGCGCACACTCCGCTGCAGAGTGAAAATCTCATTCTGGAAACAATATTGTTACATTTTACAATTCTTCATTACTTCATAAACTATGCTGTAGTTATGGAAGGAATGTCAGACAGAATAACAAAATTTGTTTTAAAAAATACAAATGGCGAGGCATCAAAATACTTCTCCTGAGAAGGTAGAAATATTCGATAGAAAAGGAAAACTGGGAGGAATTAATAAGGATTTCTACAATGATAAGCCATTCTTATGGCATAATTAAAACTGAGACAAGCAGAGCATAGTGTGGCTGGCGTTCATTTGCAAAACTAATGTGTATTTGTTTTTTTCAGATGTGTTGGTACTATAGTGATGCGCAGGCAAGAAGGTTGGCGCAAGAAGCATTTTGTGCAGAGAAGGGTTGGCAGTGTACTCTCTCTGGAACACACTCCAGTCTCCAGCCTGGCGCTCCCTAGAACTTAAATGAGCGGAAAACTATCATTGTCCCTTCTTAACGTAGTAATTGCCGTGTTTGTTCTATAGCGCCCAGAATGAACACTCCTTTGTTTGAGTACCTTCACCATGCCTAGACTAACATGAAAATCAATACTAAATGTTCTGCGACCACTTTGAAGCGCTTGCTACTATCGGACGCAATGGGCTGGTGCGCCACGTGATACACTGCGTGTTACTACTACACATCGCCCACCTTCCGACTTCTTGGGTGCACACCGATAAAGTGCAGTGAAACATTGTACCCTTGCACTACGATAGCATTGTGAAGTTTAGACGCCAAACTTGATGATGTGTGGTGGTGGTGTAGTCTGCGCGGATGAAAGTCGCCTACAAAGTTCAGGGGCACAATTCGGCGACCTCACCTCTGGCGTGCTGCTTTTGCCGTGTCGAAGTGAAAGTCGATTTATTCAGAGGCCGCTCGACAGGAGACACCCCCCCCCCCCCGTGTGTGAAAAGAGGCCATCCAGGGCTGCGGGTTTGCCGCCTCTGTGTCCCAGTGCACGACGTGTATGTGTGTGTGTGTGTGTGTATGCGTTACGGTGGGTGGTGGGGTAGGAGGAGGACGGGGTGTGGATGCGCTGGATGCGCACTTCCGTTGCGCCCGCCTCTGCGCTTTTGTCTCGGGTTCACTACCGTTCCCCAGTGTGCGGCTAGGTGCGCTTTCCCCCTCCCTCGTACTAAGCCCGCCCAAAAAAAAATCATCGTGGATGGGCATACAAGCGTGCGTGTAGGTGTGGTGTGCGTGTCGGCGTGTTTGCGAGTGCAGCAGTCTCTTATTCACATACTTAAACAAACGTACACCCACAGGCACGATCAAACGCATATATTCTCTCTCCCTCTCTCTCTCTCTCTCTCTCTCACTTCCTCTCTCTCTCTCTCTCTCTCTCTCTCTCTCTCTCTCTCTCCCCCCTTCCTCCCTCCCTCCAGCCCTCTCTCCCTCTCCCCTTCTATCTCTCACACTCTCTCTTTGCTAATGGCCCCACTGTCTCTTTCACACGCATACACGTGAATGAGAATGGGTGCCCTACCCAGCGCCCACAAACAGAGAGAAAATACAAATCAAATGGTGTTTTTTAGGCGAGTGACTAAATTAAACCGATGTGTGCTGTAAAAACACGGCCGCTCGTTCCCTCTGTTCCGTTGAGCTGACGCCTGCCCTCCCAATGCAGTGGGATGGGAGAAAGCTAAAGAGAATGCAAACAAAGGCAGTGGCACAGGGAAACAGTACAGGGGAATATCGCGAGAAGAGGGGCCAGTAGTGGAAGCAGCTGCAGATAACAAAAGGAAAAATGCGAGCAAAGCAGATGCGAGAATGACTTTTTCATTTATAGAAAAGGAAGGAGAAATCGCGAGACTCGTTGCCGTTCCTAATCGTTCGAAGCTTTGTGAATAACAGGCGATATTTCACTTGCCACTGGTGATAAACGTAGCACGACATTGTTAAAAAGAGGGTGGTACAGATAGTGAAAACCTGTCCTTCCTGTGACTGATGGTAAAGGAAGATGCCGCAGTAGTATATTCAAGGGAAGCCCAAATATTTCCATAAACGCGTTTATAAAGTAAATGAGAAACGTTCTAAACATTATCTTCTATTACAACGTACGTCATCTGCTAAATAGAAAATTAATTTAACATGTTGTCCGAAGAAAAAAAGCCCTAATGACATTCTATGGTTTGGTGCATGTAGTATTAGAATCCTTAATCGTTATGGTAGGTTGGTGCATGTAGTATTAGAATCGTTAATTGTTATGGTAGGCTAGAAACTAGGAAAGACAAACTTGTATGTGGTTGAATTATTATACCAACATAATCAACGGACTGTCATAACCAAGATAGACGTAAAACCATGACCAGCCACAACAGCACGAATATTCTTTTCTTACAGCTCAGGATATGCTGAAGAGACTTAAAAACATGTGACGAAATAAAATAAAATGACTTGGTATGCTACGAGAAATGAACATTTAATCGTGACAGTGGACATGAATTCGAAAGTAGAGCAGGAAGAGAAGGAAACCCAGTAGGAGAATACGGACTTAGCGCAAAGGACTGATAGGGGAAACAGCATGGCAGACTTCTGCAAATAGCACAATTTGACGATTGCAGACACTTAAGAATCGTGAAAGAAAACTGTATACATGCAAGAGACTTGGAGACACTGGAAGGTTTCACATAAAACCAGGTTTTGTACCGCAAAATATTTCCAGGGGCAGATGTGTAGTCTCACACATTTATTAGTGATTAAGTGCAGACAAAAGCTGAAAAAACTGCGAAATGTTGATAGACTAAGGAGTTGGGATCTAGATAAATAAAAACAACGCGAGATTTGTTAAAAGTTTCAAAGGGAGAATTAGGTAACGATGAACTGAAATGGGGGCAAAGGAATACAACAAAAGACCAGAGGGTCGGCTTAAGAGATAAAACAGTGACAGTAGCAGAATAAATTAGCAGGAAAAAGACAGAGCCCAGCAATCACTTTGATAACCTCTTACACACTCTAAGACAAAGAAGCGATGCAAAACGAAGATATTATCAGAATGGGACTGACATCGGTAGATATGATGAACGTTACATATAAACAAATGATTACCATTTCATAAAAATAGCATGCACTATCTAAGAGGAAGAGCTTCACAAGTTGAGCGAGTAAATAACGCGTTGATCCACTTCTGCCCCTTATGCAGGCAGTTATATGGCTTGGCATTGATTGACTGAGTTGTTCGATGTCCTCCTGAGACATATTATCCAAATTCTTCCCCGTTGGTGCCTTAGATCGTCAAAATCCCGAGCAATTTGGAGGAGTCTGCCCATAATGCTCCAAACGTCCACGATTGGGGAGAGATCCGGCTACCTAGTGCGTCAAAGTAGACTTGGCAAGCACTAAGACAAGCAGCAACAACTCTTGTTGTGTGTAGGCGGGCATTTTCTTGTCGAAATCCCAGCCCAGGATGAGTTGCCGTGAAGTGCAGCAAAACGTGACGTAGAATATCTTTGACATACCGCTGTGCTGTAACGGTGCTGCAGATGACAATCAAAGAAGTTCTGCTACTAAAAGAAGTGGCACTTCAGACTATCACTCCTAGATGTTGGGCTTTATGGTAGGCGACAGTCAGGAGCGTCTCCAGATAGGGCTTCACTGGTCATCAGGGGTCAGTTCTAAGTGGGTTTAATCACTGAAGACAATTCTACTACAGTCAATGAAATTCCACGCTGAAGATGTGTCTGGAGGCGCTCTGTATAGCGGTGGGATACCAACCTGACTGTCGTCCAGCATACTGCCGACAATCAGGAGTGATGTTCTGGTTGCCGTTTCTTTTCATAGCACGGCCCCTTTGGTTGTCATCTGCTGCCCCTTACAGAACAGCGCAATTCGACGATATTCTACACCTCGTTTTGTTGCCCTTTATGGCAAGCCATCCTAGGATAACGTTTCAGCAAGATAATGCCCTCCCTCAGAAAGTGAGAGCTTCTACTACTTGTCTTCGCAATTGCCAAAACTTACCTTAGTTAGCAAGATCTCAGGATCTGTCCCCAATTGAGAACGTTTGGAGCACTATGGGCAGGACCCTCCAATTAGCTCGGGATATTGACAATAGAACGCTCCAATTGGACAGAATGTGGCAGGATATCCCTCAACTGGACACCCAAAACTCTGTTAATCTGTGACAAGCCGTATAACTGTTTGCATAAGTAGCAGATGTGGACCAATGCGTTATTGAGTGCCTCAATTTGTGAAGCACTTTCTCATGAATATGTCATCCAATTTTTCTGAAATTATAATCATTGTTTGTCTGTATATATAGACCACATGTAACGATTTCTGCCCAATTCGGATAATTCCTTCATGGTGCAACCAGGTTTTTTGTCCAAGAGTGAATTAAATTTAATTTATGATAGGAAGAGATAGGAAAATGCAGCAATACGATGTAGGCAGAAGGAAATGCAGCCAACTCAAAGGTGAAATTGGTGGGTAGTGCGAAGTGGAAAAGCATGGAAATGTAGAGGAGACTTGCAAAACGCTAGAGGAATGTATGACTGCAGGAGTAGACGCCACATGTAGGAAAATTCAAGGAACGTATGGATAAAATAGATGTAGCTGTATGAACATAAATAGCTCAGATGACGAGCCAGTACTATTCAAAGAAGGCTGAGACGTGAAAGGAATATATGGAAAGGATATACAAAAGAACGAGACTTGAATACAAATTCTGGAAAGGGAAGAGGAAGTGACTAAGGGTGGGTGATACGGAACTACGAGACGAATTTAGGAATTTGATACTCCTGACAAGGAGCTCATGCTGTGGAAAAGCGTGACATAGAGGTAGACTTAAGTTTGTGTGTCAGATGTTATCTATATGTACTTTGTAACAGGTTGCAAATTTTCTCCCTGTTCTATTTATTGTGAATAGATTTATTTTGTAGTTATTGTCTGTACGCAAAGGTATTTTTAAATTATTTGGCCTGAAAAGATTAACAACTGTGTGTGATACCTGACAGAAGAATAGGTCACTGGAAAATTTTGGCGATTGTCTTTTAGCATGCAGTGGTGACTTGCTTCAGGTTACTTTAGAGTAGTTGAATTAGGGTGATAATATCCATTATTTTGTGCTATAGGTTTAACTATGTTCATTGCATGAATCTGCTTCACTGATGAGGATGGAACACATACAGCTCGCAGATGATCTGAAGAAACAGTTTTATGTTGCCTCAGGAGGCGTGAGGTGCTTGGAATGGAATAACCTGCGGTAGTGGATCTTATATATATGTTTGTTGTTGTAACTGGAAATTGTCAACACGTGGGTATTAATTCCTTCTGCTGTCTGATGTTCAGTTGTGATTCTGATCTTTGGGTGCACTTTTTTATTCCATCTGCTAATTTGTTATTGTCATCCACATATCTTTTATAAAATATAATTTTATTAGTAAAATGTAAATGGATTAAAAAGAATTATTGTTCTAGGTTATAATAAAATTGTCAGCAGGCAGGCCCGCAATGCTGCCATCCTTCGCCAGACCGTTGTTTTGCTTATACAACCTGCCATTGAATGAAAAGTAATAAAGTGAGAGGATTAAGTCAATTAACACGATGAGTTCATAAATTTCTGCGTTGCTTAGCTTCCTGTACTCAATAAAATTCTTTAACATTAATGAGAGGAATATTTGTGTAAAGCTTTACTATTTCTCCCACAAGCCCACCTCTTTGTCCATCTCCTCTTCTCCATCTCTGACTGTATCTTCCTCCCCTAGACCACTGCTCGTACCCTCTCTCTATCATCTCCTCCTCTCCCCTCTCTGTCCATCTCTTGTTTCCCTTTTCTCTCTATATTTCATACACCCTCTTTTCTCACTATTCAACTCCTCCCCTCCCTGTCTCTGCTCTGCAGTGTCCACCCACACATGTAACCCCCGAAAGGCATGCTGATACTGTCTGTATAACATGCCTACTTCCCCCCTCTCTCCATCTACATACTTCTCATCACGTCTCTGGCCATCACCTCCTGCCCCCTCTGTCCCTAGCCATTCCCACCTGCCTCTTTCTCTATCCATTCCCTTCTCTAGCCGTCTCCACATTCACCAACCCATGTCCATCTGTACATGTAACCCTGAAAAACAGCTCGACAAAGCAGATCTATACTGTACCTACAACACTGCTGTTATGAAGGATAGGCTACATTCCAAGAGCTCAAAAACCATTTTTTGCCCACATCTCTGCTCCTATGGGAAATAGGACGTTTTAAACCCAACAATGCTGATATTCATGAAGTGTGCTCTTTATGTGAAAAGTATGCTTGAAAATCGATGTAGGAGTTTGGGATCAAGGAGGACATATAAAGCAGATTATCACTAGCAAGAAGGGTATCCCTGGAGAAAAGAAATCTACTAGCATCAAACACAGACCTTCATTTGAGGAAGAAATTTCTGAGAACGTACGTTTCGTGCAAAGCATTACGTGGCAGCGAAACATGGACTGTGGGAAAACTCAAAATAGAAGCATTTAAGACGTAGTTCTGCCGAGGGATATTGAAAATTAGGTGGACTGAAGGAATGAGGAGATTCTCCGCAGAATCGGCGAGGAAAGGAATTTATAGAAAACATTAAGAAGAAGAAGGGACTGAATGAAAAGACACGTTTTTAAGCATCAGGGAACAAGCTTTTTGGTACTAGAGTGAGCTGTAGGGGGTAAAAATTTCAGCTGAAGTCAAAGGTTCGTATACATCAAGGAATAATTGAGGACATAGGCTGCAGTTGCTACTCTGTGATGAAAAGGTTAGCACTGGAGAGGAAGTCATGGTGGGCTGCACCAAACTAATCTGATAACGAGACTGATGAATGAAGACAAAAAGTAAAAAAAAAAAAAAAACGGTTTGGGAAGCTATCCTGGACTCCATACACCCATGCATACTTTTCTCCACAGTTTTGCTTGCCTATGCATTCACTACATATATTGTTCACATGTTCTCCTCCACCTACTTTTTATCCATCTCCTCTGCTCGTCTCTGTAACCAGATCGTCCTCGCCTGGCCCTCTATCCAGAACCTCCTCTCTCCCCCTCTCTATATTTCCTCTTCCGCCACTCTCTACCTACGTCTCCTCCTCCTCTCTCTGTGATTCTCCTCTGCCCTTCGCTCTGTTTAATCTCCTCCTTCCACCTCTCTGTTTGTCAGTTTCCTCTGTCCATCTTTCTCTGTCCACGTCATCCTCCCTCTTTCTTACTATTCATCTCACCCCCCCCCCCCCTCCAGCCACTGCTCAACTGCATGTATGTACATGTATAGCCCTTCCAAGGCATGCCAATACTGCTTGCACAACACACCTCTCCCCCTTCTCTCACTGTCTATCCCTTCTTTCCTGAGCTCATATCCACCTCATTCTCGCCCTCTCTATGTCTCCATCCCCTCCCCCTGTCTCAGTCCATCTGCTCCTCCCTCTCGGGGCTGAGAGCTGACAGAAACCCGAAGTGAAGTGCTCTGACATATTTAGAAAATCATGGGACATATTGGAAAGACAGACTAGTGGCCATAGGAGGGGGAGTTTTCATTGCAGTTGACAAAAATATTGTCTGGGGGAGTTTTCATTGTAGTTGACAAAAGTATTGTCTTTTCTGAGGTCGATGTTGAGCACAACAGTGAAGTTATCTGGTCGCATATAACAGGTCTGAGTGAAACCAGATTAACTGCTGCATGTTTTCACCGGCCACCCGATTCTGTTGTGACAATCTAGAACTATTCAAAGAAAGTCTACGATCAATAGCGCGTAAATACCCACAACATGCAGAATTTGTTGGAGGCGAGTTTAACCGACCGAGTATAGACTTGGGTGCCTACTGATTCATTGCAGGGGGTGTAGACAACCAGTCGTGCGAATTACTTCTGAACACGTTTTCTGCAAAGTCTCTTGAATTGTTAATTCGGCGGCCCATACACGATGGAAATATATTAGACTTTGTAGCTACAAATAGGCCGGATATTATCGACAACGCCAGTATAGAAATGGAAATTAGCGATCATGGTGTCATGATAGGAACTGTGGTTATGGAAGTTAATAAATCAATTAAGAAGGCTGGCTGAGTGTTCCTGCTACAAAGATCAGGTAAGCCGTTGTCTGCATCTCACTTAGACAGTGAACTGACATTACCTATTTCCATTAAGATTGACATAGAGAAATTATGGTCAAAGTTTAAGCAGATTGTAAATCGTGGGTCTCGGGAGTTGCGTGCCTTGTAAGCGGATTAAGGGCGGGAAACACACACCATCGTTTAATAACTAGATTCGGAAAATGCTGAGGAAAAAGATGCTGTTGCACTCTCGATTCAAAAGCGAACGAGCAAATTACGACAAGCAAAGGTTACTAGAGATTCTTGCGTTTGTGAAAAGATCTATTCGCAAGGCATACAGCGGCTACCACCTTCTATCTTAGCAAAAGATGTGGCGGAGAGCCCTAGAAAATTCTGGTCCTACGTAAAATCGCTGAGTGGTTCTAACGCTTGATTCCAGTCACTTGTTGACCGATCTGTTGTGGCAATTGAAGATATCAGAAGCGAAAGCCGATGTTTTAAATTTCGCTTTCAAGAAGTCGTTCACGCAGGAGAATCGTTCAAACACATCGTCGTTTGACCATCGATCAGATCCCGTGTGGACGACGTACTAATAAGCATCTCTGACGCGGAGTAACAAATGAAAGACTTGAAAACAAATACGTCATCATGCACTGATGGAATCCCATTTCGGTTTTTCATAGAGTAATCTACAGCACTGGCCCCTTATCTAGCTTGCATTTATCGCGAATCTCTCGCTCAGAGAAAAGTCCCAAGCGCCTGGAAAAATGTGCGGATGACGCCTGTGCATAATAAGGGCAAAAATGGAACCGCAAAATCACAGACCAATATCCTTAACATCGGTTTACTGCTAAATCTTTGAACATATTCTCAATTCGAATAAAATTAATTTTCTGGAGACCGAGAAGCTTGTGTCCACGAATCAGCGCAGTTTTAGAAATCATCACTCATGCAACACTCAACTTGTCTTTTTCTCACATGGTATACTGCGACCTATGGAAAGCGTTTTACAAGGTTTCTCACTGTAGGCTGTTAAAGGTACGAGCACATGGAATAGGTTCGCAAATATGTGAGTACATAAAACACTTCTTAAGTTATAGAAATCAGTATGTTGTCTTCGACGGCGAATGTTCATCAGAGACAAGGATATCGTCAGAAGCGCCCTAGGTAAGTGCAAAGCGCTGCTGTTATTCTCTATGTATACAAATAATTTGGCAGACAGGATGGACAGCAATCTGCGATGATGCTGAAGTGTACGGTAAGGTGTCGTCGTTGAGTAACTGTAGGAGCATACAACATGACTTAGAAAATATTTATAGTTCGTGTGACGAATGGCAGCTACCTACTTAGAAAAATGTAAGTTAATTTGGATGAGTAGGAAAAACAAACCAATACTGTTCGGATACGGCATTAGTAGTGCCCTGCTTGACACACTCACGACGTTCAAATCTCTGACCGTGACACTGCAAAGCAGGGAAGCCGAAAGATCTACTTCGGTTTGTTGGGAGAATTCTAGGAAAGTATGGTTCATCTCTAAAGGAGAGCGCATAATGATTAATGAAAGATGCTGAACAAATTCTTAGGTGGGCTGCTAGATTTGTTACTGGTAGGTTCAAACAACATGCAAGTGTTACAACATGCTTCGGGAACTCAAATGGGAATCCCTGGAGGGTAGGTGACATTCTTTTTGAGGAACACTATCGAGAAAATTTAGAGCACCGGCATTTGAAGTTGACTGCAGAACGATTCTACTCTCTGCAACCTATATTGTGGGTAAGGACCATGAAGATACGATAAGAGGAATTAGGGCTCATACAGAGACATGTAGATAGTCGTTTTTCTCTCAGTTTGTTTACAATTGGAACAGGAAAGGAAATGACCTGTAGTGGTACCAGGTACCCCCGCCACTCACCGTATGGTGGACTGCGGAGTGGCTATGTAGATCTAGATGTAAATGTAGATGCTAACATGCACAACAGGCATCTTCTGTTGAAGTAGTATCACATGTCTTGGTGACCTGTTTTGAACTGCATCCTATACATCAGAGGCTGGAAGATGTTTTGTAATCCCTGGTGTGTAGGCTGCCCTACACTACAGGGGAGTTCTAAAAGTAGTATCAACCTGCTTTATCGATCTTTTTTGCAGAAGATATATGTGCATCAACACGCAGCTGAGCAGAGTGAGTTGGAAGAGGTGTATGGTCAGTAAAATGAGGGCTTACACCTCTTAAACAGAAATACACACCTGAAATTTAAGAAACGTACTACGAGAAAAACACAGGAAAAGATAAACTCATAACATACCACTTTGTATATGTATATCAGCCAAGAGAAGGGTCCTGACTGACCGGCTTAGTAAACGAATGGACACTTCTCTTCAAAACAAAACAAATGAGGAACTACTGCGCTACAGACTGAATGAATTCACGCTTACAAAAACACGAGATTAACCACCTTAAACGGGAAACATGCACGAAATTTAAGAAATATACTACGAGGAAAGCATAGGAAAAAATAAACACTTAACTTGCCACTCTATGGATGTGAATCAACAGAGAGTAGGAGTTTCACTGGGCCATTAGGGGATGTAAAACAATTTCTTCCCACTGATAAGTAGCCTGCCTTACAGACCAGGTCAACACACATATTGCACACATCTCCTCCTCCCCCTTCTCTGTGTCCACCTCTTCCTCCTCCTGTCTCTTTGTTCACCTCATCCTCCCACATATGTGTGTCCATATCCTTCTCCCTATTCTAAAACTTACCCAACTCTTTGTCCAACTCCACCACACACAATCTCTCACCATATGTTCCTCACCAGTCCCTTGGTTATACATTCCTCACAATCTCTCTTTCCATTTTCTCCTCCCACTATTCCTTGTCCACCTGCTCACTAAACTTCCTCATCTCTCTTAACACCCCCTTTTCCTCCTGTCTCTGATCATCTCGCCCTAGCCCTCTCTCTGCTCATACTGCCCTCTCTCTCTGTCCATCCCATTATCGCCCATCTCTCTGTTCATCTAATCAGCCCCCTCTCTCTGTCCTCGTGCCTGTCAATACTGTGTCTGTCCACCTCCTCCTCCACTGTTTCCTTATCGATTCCCTCCTGCCCCTCTCTCCTTCCATTTCCTCCTATATCGATAGAAAATTCCCCCATATGTACACAACAGTATGCTAGCCCCTGCAAAACATGTTGACAGAAACAGGCTGATAATTCTGCTACACCACCACACATTTAACACATGGCAGCATACCTGTTAGGGGTTTAAAAACCATTATATGATCCTGAGGAATAGGCTGCCACGCAAAGCAGGTCAGCAAAGCAGGATGGTACTACTCCAACATGGCACCCATGTCATGCAGGGCAGCCTATATGGCAAGAGATGTAAAAACACATTTTTGCCCATTTCAATGCTCCTATTGGAGCTAGGAGGTTACAGACTGCACAGTGCCGATACTGGGGAAGCTTTCTATTTGGCTGAAGACAATCCAGGAGTTTGTGAGGAGATCCATATTTACATCTGTATAAATTGTGTCCCACCTAATTCTGCCACCTCATGTAATTCCGGAATGAAACAAAAGGTGAGAAATGCTATTGGCAAGGGGTTCACATAATGGGCAGGAATGCATAATCCACTTTCAACACAGTTTTTTTAATGGCATATATATATTTTTTTCTACAAAAATGAAACTATATGTACAATTGAATGACAAGAAGTGTTTCTAACATCCTAAACACAATGGTCAGTGGCATATGGCCTACAGATACTTGAAGTCTGTCCATGACATCCATATGGAAGAAGCACTCATAAATGACCAGTAGGCCGGCCGCGGTGGTCTAGCGGTTCTAGGCGCTCAGTTCGGAACCACACGACTGCTACGGTCGCAGGTTCGAATCCTGCCTCGGGCATGGATGTGTGTGATGTCCTTAGGTTAGTTAGGTTTAAGTAGTTCTAAGTTCTAGGGGACTGATGACCAGAGATGTTAAGTCCCATAGTGCTCAGAGCCAATGACCAGTACTGTCACGTTTGATGAACCTGTGTCACCTTTACACATATGATGTTCCTGGTTATTCGTTAGTGCGTTTTCCATGGTGGACGTCATTCACAAGTGTGAAGTTTCTGTTGGCTACATGCCACTAATAATTGTGTTTAGGGCACTAGAATCACATTTTATGACTAAGTTGTACCTCTAGTTTCATTTCTGTAGAAAAACATATATACATCATTTAAATAAACGTAATTTCATGTTTAAAGTGATGTTTCTTTACTTTTATGGATTATGCATTCTCATCCATAGTGTGAGTACTTTGCAGCAGGATGCAAGACTGTGGAGACACCCCTTGCTCTGCGCATTACAGCAGAAGCCACAGTGCCATTGCCATTCTTTAAAGTCTTATTAGTTCAGAAAGCATGAGACTTAGGACAGTAAAACCAAGTCAGTCACTACTGACTGTACCTCTACTTTTCATTTCTGCAGAAGAAACACACATGTGGCATTTAAAAAAACTAACATTGCGTTGACATTGGTGTTCATTGACCTTTACGGATTATGCATTATTGCCCTTCTATTTTTCTTTTCACATTTGCTTCTGTTTGGAAACATATGATGTGGAAGAGCTAGATGGGACATGCTGTATAGATATATATACTAAATTTTCCCGAAAGCATAGCTAACATATATGTATGTTGCATATAATGCACGCATCTCTTCCTCCTCACTCTGTTCGCCCACTTCCTCGTCTCTCTCTCTCTATCTGCCCATCATCTCTTTATTCGCTTATCTGCCTATCTCCTCCTCACCCTACGCTCTGGCCATCTTCTTCCACACTTTCTTTCCATTTTCTTCTCTGCCTCTCTGCCCATTGCCCATCTCCTCCTCAAAATCTCTCTATCCACCTCCATCTATGCCCTCTTCCTGTCCATACCCACATGCCCTCTGTCTCTCTCTATCCATCTCCTTTTGCCCTCCTCTCTCTGTCCATCCTATTCATCACTCTGTATCTCTGTCTATCTCATCCTCCTATCTCTGTTTATCTTCCCTTCTCCACTCTCACTGTTCGTTTCCTCCTCAGCACAGTTTTCCCATCTGATTCCCTGATTTCAATCCATCAGATGTTGAAATTTGTAATAGGTGGTGGTTAGCACATGGCGAAAGAGCTTGATGATATCCTCCTCAAATTTTTCCTCGAGTAAAGCCAGGAAGTCTTCTATTGGTACTCGTGTGAATAAGGATGTCACCTGGTGACAGCACCTGGTGTTTACGGCACCTGGTGTGTACAAGATCGGATGCGAATGTGGGATGCAATATATAGGACAGCTGCAATGTAGCATCTCACAGCACTGCAATGAACACATCAGGCATGTACACTTGAGTCAGACCAACAAATCTGCTGTGGCAAAACGTAGTATTGACGAGAAGCATACCTTCGGTTACGAGGACACAATGAAAATATGCAGTACAAATGGATTTTGGGACTCAGTAATCAAAGAGTCCATAGAAGTACAGTTACACGACAACCTAATCAACTGCGACAGTGACTACCATCTCAGCACAGCCTGGGAGCCTGCAGTCAGGAAAATCAGAGAAGAACGTTGTGTTCCACCAAGGGCCACAGACAGAGCACACAGAGACAGACGCAAGGACATGAACCCCACACACGCCCCCCCCCCCCACCCCCCCAACCGGCCGCTCCAGGCGCATCGGGCGATCCGCGGGCGCGTGATTGGCCAGCGGCTGGAAGTGGAGAGCAGTCCAGCAGTGATATCAGCCCGCGACCGACGATATCCTGACACTTCGTCTGAAGATGATGGAGACACATTCCATCGAAACGTTGCTACGAGACGACACTACTCGGCTGACAACCCGTGAAGACTTCATATATGAAATTCGCCTACACTCACAAACTGATCTCATTCCAGCTTTGGTTACACCCCGCCCTCTCTCTCTTTCCATCTATCTCTCTGTCCATCCTATCCTCCCCTCCTCTGCCATCTCTTTCTGTCCACTACCGTTTCCCCTCTCTGTCTTTCCATCTAGTCCTTAACCCCTCTCTCTGCCCACACCCTTCTCCTCCCTTTCTCTGCCAAACTCACCCCTTCTCTGCCAATCACCTTCTCCCATCTCTTTAACAGTCCCCTCTTCCCTCCCCCTCTGCCCATCTCTCCCTCTCTCTCCCTGCCTATCCCCTCCTACCCAACACTCTGACCAGCTCCTCTTCCACCTCCACCTCTTCCAGACCACATGTGTCTCCCCAGTATCTCTCTGTCCATCTCCTCCTGCCCACCACTCCCTATCCATATTCTCCTGCCCACCACTCCAATCTACTCCTCCTACCCCTCACAGGGTATATCACTTCCCCATCTGCGCAGTTCTAGATGTGTAGCCCCTGAAAAGCAGATTCATATAGCAGTACGATACTTCTCTCACGACATCCTTATTGTTCACAGCAGCCTGTGCATCAGGCTGTAGATTTTTGTTTCCTATGTGTAGGCTGCCATGCAAAGTAAGTCGATTCAGCAGGCAAATGCTAATGAAACACCACATTCTCACATACATGATCGTCAGATATAGTGGACATAAAGCATCCTCTCCCTCTCTTGATCCATCTTCCTCTCCCTATCTCTGCCCATCCCCTTCTCGCAATCTCTTGATCATCTCCTCCTTCTAAACATCTGACCCCTCTTTCTTTCCCCTCACCCCTACCTTTGCCAATCACTTCCTCGTTCCATTCTCTGCCCATGTCCTCCACCTTCTGTCTCACATCAACTCATCCTCACCACCTCTCTGCCGATCTCCTCCTGCCTCCCTTCTCAGTCCATCTCATCTCTCCATCTTTACCTACCCACCTTCTGCTTTCACCTCTATTTCTCTGTCTGCTTGTCCCATCTCTCTCTGGCCATCTCCTCCTGTCCCAGTCTCTGTCCAAATACTCCCGCACCCACTCCCTAAACATCTTCATTTCCTACCTCATACTTTTTAGCTCCTTCTGCCCCCTCTACCCATCTATCTCCTCCAGCCCTCCTCTCTGTATCCATCTCCTCCTCAACCCTCTCTTTACCTATCTGCTCTGCACTGTCTCTGTGTCCCCTCCTTGTGCCACCTCTCTGGCCATCCTCTCCTCCCCCCTCTCTCTGTCCATACCCTGCTTCCTCCTTCCCGCTGTCTGTCTCCTACTGCACCCCTCTTTATGTCCACACTTTCCTTCCCACCTCTCTCCTCATCCAATCCCCCCAAAACTCTCCCCATCCATCCCCTCCTCTAGCCATCTCAACCTTCCTATATGCGTAACAATTTGCACATGCAGCACCTACATAATAAGCTGATGAAGCAGGCTGTTACTACTTGCACAGGACACCAGTCATGATGAACAGCATAAAGGTTGGAGGCCTGAAAACTGTTTTTCACCTCTGATATGTTGGTTGCCCTACGTAGCAGGTTGATAAAGGTAGTGAATGGTATTACCACAACATACTTCTTGTGCAGTGTATTCTGTATGCCAGGGTTGGGAGCCGTTTTTGCTCCTGAAGTGTAGGCTGATGGCAAAGCAGGTCGATAAGGTAAGCCATATTACTCTAAAACAACACACCTGTTGTGCAGGTCCTGCAAAACCACTCCTTGCCTCTGATGTGTATGCTCCCCTGCAAAGCATGTCAATAAGGTGGACCAATACTATTTCCATACAACATACTTCCTGTGTAGTGTAGCCTATATAGCAAGGTCTGAAAATACACGTGTTTTCTGCAGGATGTGTACCTCCAGCAAAACAGGTCTACAAAGAAAGCCAGCACTACTCCAACCCAAAACGCCTGTCGTGCTAGGCAGTTTACTGATCTGGGGCTTGAAAACCATTTTTTGTCTGCAATTTATAGGCTGCTGTGCAAAGTAGGTTGATAATGCAGTCGGATGCTAGTTAAACAGTATACACAACATACATGTCTGACACAAATATTGCAGACATCTCTTCCTCCCCTCTCTCTTGGTCTATTTGCCTCTACCTCCATATGTATGTCTATAGCTTTTCAATCTCATTCATCTCCTGGATGTACCACTCTCTGCCCATCTCCTACCTCTCTCTGCCCATCTCTTTCTCCCCACCTCTATGTCCATCTACTCAGTCCCCCTCTCTGCCTATGTCTTTCTCTCTCCCTCAGTGCCCACCCCCTCCAGCAGCCCCCCTCTGTCCATCGCCTCCAGCCCCCCTCTCCCTACAGTTCATCCTTTCCCACCCAATCGTATCTCCTGCTCCTCTCTGTACCCATTTACTGTTGTCCCCTCTTCCTATCCATCTCCTGCTATTCCTCTACCATCTTCTCTGCCCCCTCTCTAATTTCCCTTTTGTCTCTCCCCTCTCTGTCCATCCCCAGCTGTCTCCATGCTCTGTCATCCCTTGCTGCTCATCCCTCTCTGTCCAAACGTTTCTACACGCTCTCTGCCTATCCATTCCCTCCTGTCTCACTCTCTCTCTGTCCATCCCCTCCTCTGTCCATCCCCTCATCTGTCAATCTCAATGTTCCACCAGACACACCCATATGTGTAGTTCCTGTTCATTAATGAGTAGACTGACGTTACTCCCATAAGATGCCTCTCAAGATTGGCAGCCCACACTAATGGTGGTGGTGGTGGGGGCTTGAAAACCGTTTTTCTCTCCAGACATGTAGGCTGACGTAAAAAGCAGGTTGATAAGGCAGGCTGATACTATTCCCACACAACATGCTTGTTGTGCAGGACAACCTATATTGCCTCTGCTCATATTAGAGTTTGGAAGCTATAAACTCCTCAGTACAGATGTGAAGTTTGCTGTTTGTGTTGCAAATTTGGTCGAAATTGGTCCACTGTTTGGGAGGGGACCTTGCACATACATACTTCCCCTTTGCTTTACATATATACTAGCATTTGTCCCAAAGCTTCTCCTATGTATGCACCAACCCATATATTGCATACACCTCCTTATGCCCCGCCCTATCTCCACCCTATACTTCTTCCTCCTCCTGGCTGTTCATCTCATCCTCCCACCTCAAACTGTCTCCTCCTCCCAACCCTCCATGTCTCTTCATCTCATTCTCCCCCTCTCTGTTTATTTGCTTCACATACTCTTATTTGACCACACCTTCCTCCCCTTTTCCTCTGACTATATCCTCCTCCACCACTCTCTTTCCATCTCTGCCTCCCCTCTTCCTTTCTCAACTACTCACTACCCCTTTAATCATTCCACCTGCCTCCTTCCTTCTATCTGCCGATTTCCTTCTCCCTCTCACTTTGTCCATCCCTTTCTCTATTCATTTCAAACTGTCCTCGGCCATACTCATTGGCATTTGTTGCCCCTGCAATACAGTTGAATAAAGCAGCCCATTACAACATCCACAACATGCCTGTTATACAGGGCAGACTGCACATCAGGGGCTTGAAAATTATTTATCTGTCCATGACATACACGCCACCATGCAAAGCCGATTGATAATGCAGGCCAATATTAATCAACACATCATGCCAGTCATATAGGGCAGCCTGCACATTGGGGCTCTGAAAACCATTTCTTGCTCCTGCAAAGCAGGTTGATTTGAAAGGCTAATACTGTTGCCAAACAACACGCTTGTTGTGCAAAGCAGATTATACTACGGGGACTGGAAAAACAGGCTATTCCCAATCTCTGCTCATTTTGAAGCTGAGGAGATTTTAAACCACAGCGTTCTGATACACACGAGATCTGCTCAGTGGCACTTGTAGACCCTGCAACACAGTTCATTAAAGCAGCTCGATATTACTCCCACAAAATGTCTGCTGGGCAACCAGATGCTGGAGAAAACAAATTTTTGCACGTACCTCAGATCCTATCAGAACTAGGTGGTAATAAATCCCACAGTATTGATCCTCTTGAAGTTTGGTATCTGTGTGCCAAATTTGGCTGAAATAGATTGTGTGGTTTAGGAGGAGATCCCTGATGCACATACATACATGCTGCTTTATATATATATATATATATATATGTGGCTTCTCCTTCGTATGCATTCATCACACATATTACAAATATCCTCTGCTTCTCTCTCTGTGTTAAGCTCTTCTTCCACCTCCACATTACCACTCTACAACTTTCAGATGTCTCCTGCATTTCCTTTCCTTCCCTTCCTACCCCTCTCTGTGGGCATCTTCAGATCCTTTTCTTTTTGTACACTTTACATCTCTCTTTCAATCTTGTCCTCCCCCATCTCTCTTTTCATCTCATCTTCCTTCTCCTACGCATCTGCCAATCCCCTCCTTCCCCTATCTTTGTCTGTCTCCTTCTGACACCCTCTCCCTGTCTGTCCACTTTGTCCTGCCTCCACTCATTAAAATGGTTCAAATGGCTCCGAGCAGTATGGGACTTAACTGCTGAGGTCATCAGTCGCACGGAACTTAGAACTACTTAAACCTAACTAACCTAAGAACATCACACACATCACACATCCATGCTTGAGGCAGGATTCGAACCTGCGACTGTAGCGTTCGCGTGGTTCCAGACTGTAAAGCCTAGAACCGCTCGGCCACACCAGCCGGCTCCACTCATTATATTTATCCATTACCTCCTACCACCACATTCCCCATCCTCCCTGTGAGTCTGCTCAGCTCTTCCACCCCTGCCTCTCTGTCCACCTCCTCCTGTTCCTATCTGTCGATCTTCTCCTACCCTCCATATCCCCACTCACCATGTGTTTGTCCATCTATGCAATCTCTGTCTCACTTTCTGTCTGTGCCTTCACCATCTGTGCCCTCATGCCCGCTTCCCAATGGCCATTTCCCACATCTCTGACCATTCTCTCTGCCCTCCATCTCTGCTCATCTCCTTCTCATCCTCCATCTCTCAGCCCATATCTTCCTCCTTTCTCTCTCTCTGTCGATCTTCTCCACATACCTCTTTCACCTCCTCCTGACTCCTCTCTGTCCATCTCGTCCTGCCCCCATTGCTCAGCCCAAACCCTCCTCCATCCATTTCAATCTACCCACAACCATACCCATCTATATACGTAGTCCCCACAAAAACAGCAACAGCTGGCTGGTTATTTATATGAGAAATATAGTGATCACGAAAAAGATGGTGAGAGATTTGAGTCAGTAGGAACAGCTGGTACAAGTACCTGGTACACAAATTACTAGGCTTATGTTTTTTAATTTTTTTTTTTGAGTTACCAGTCTTCTAAGTGGTTTGGTGTGGCCCACCACAAATTCCCTCCTGTGCCAGCCTCTTCATCGCTCAGTCCAAACCCTCCTCCATCCATTTCAATCTACCCACAACCATACCCATCTATATACGTAGTCCCCACAAAAACAGCAACAGCTGGCTGGTTATTTATATGAGAAATATAGTGATCACGAAAAAGATGGTGAGAGATTTGAGTCAGTAGGAACAGCTGATACAAGTACCTGGTACACAAATTACTAGGCTTATGTTTTTTAATTTTTTTTTTTTTGAGTTACCAGTCTTCTAAGCGGTTTGGTGTGGCCCACCACAAATTCCCTCCTGTGCCAGCCTCTTCATCGCAGAGCAGTACTTGCAACCTACATCTTCCATTATTTGCTGTGTGTATTCCAATCTATGTCTTCCCCTACTGTTCTTGCCGTCTATAGCTCCCTCTAGCACCTAATTTCTTAACAGATGTTCTATCATCATGTCACTTCTAGTTAGTGCTCTCCATGAAATCCTTTTCTCTCTGACTCTGCAGGACCTCCTCATTCCTTACCCAATCAGTTCAACCCGCTTTCAACATAACTGTAGCACCATATCTGAAATATTTCGATTCTCTTCTGTTTCAGTTTTCCTACAGTCCTAATTTCACTACTACAAACTGCTGTGCTCCAAATGTACGTTCTCATGAAGTTCCTCCTTAGATTAAGGCCTACGTTTGTCACTAATAGACTGCTCTTGGCGAGGAATCCCCTTTATGCCAGTGGAAGTGTGCTTTTGATGTCCTTTTTGCGCCATCATCCTGGGTTATTTTGCTGCGTAGGTAGCAGAATACCTTAACAACATCTACTTCATAACCATCAATCCTAATGGTAAGTATCTCACTGTTCCCATTTTCGCTACTTCTCATTACTTTCATCTTTCTTCAATTTACTCTCAATCCTTATTCTGTACTAATTAGATTGTACATTATTTTCAACAAATGCTGTAATTCTTAAATTTCACAGGGACAGCAAAATTAGCAACAGATCTTATTATTGTTATAGTTTCAACTTGAATTTTAATTCCACTCTTGAAATTTTCTTTTATTTCCATCATTGCTTGATTGCTCTAGGGGCGAAAGTCAATATCCATGTCTTATACCCTTTTAATCGAAGTACATCGCTCTTTGTCTTTCACTCTTACTGTTCCCACTTGACACTTGTACATGTTGTATATCACCCATCTCTCCCTGTAGCATTCCTCTAGTTTCCTCAGAATTTCGAACATCTTGAGAGGTGGTATGCCACTGTATCATTCTAACAACATTGTCAGTCAGATTAACATTCATATTTTAGGTCATGATCTTGGTGTCCCCAGTACTACATTTGGCATGTGCGGTTTATGAATTTTTGCATATGGACATTGTGGCCAGAATATTCTTATTACTGCATGTGCAACCCGCAGAGAACTTGTACCAAGGAGCCATAGTCATAGTAGAGGCAATGGAGAACAGGGAGAGAGTTGAATTTGGGGGCCATAAATGCTGAGTGAAGCGACCTGGCTGTGAGAGTGATTCTGGGAAGCAGCACTTAGTGGACTCTACCCGCAGAGAAACTTCCGGCTGAACCCCTCTCTTTCTAACCATTAAGAATCAGGTAGAAGGGTGCTGGTTCACAAAACATTTTACCTGGTCGAGGCAGCAGTCTGGATACGAAGGCGGCGAGTTGGCGGAAAGTGGGTGGAGGAAGCCATTTAAGAGAGACTGCTTTAAACTGAGCTTTTGTGCAAGTGGTAGGAAGGTCATAAAACTGTGTGTATTCTCCTGTTACAAGCTGAGATGATGCGGACAGAGCGGCTGGTGTACGTGTTTAGCCGCGCGGGATTAGCCGAGCGGTTTGAGGCGCTGCAGTCATGGACTGTGTGGCTGGTCTCGGCGGAGGTTCGAGTCCTCCCTCGGGCATGGGTGTGTGTATTTGTCCTTAGGATAATATAGGTTATTAGGTTAAGTAGTGTGTAAGCTTAGGGACTGATGTCCGTAGCAGTTAAGTCCCATAAGATTTCACACACATTTGAACTTTTTTTTTTTTGTACGTGTTTAGTGGAGGCAAGACTGTACCTCCCTCTCCTAAAGCCAGGAATTCGTCAGGTACTTTTAGCGAGTAGTGAAAACATATATTTCATGAGCACAGCATTAGCATAACACCCTTCTTTCAGAAATTGGAAATGATCGGCCTAGAAAGATTAAATATCTCCATAAATGAGGGACTGTGGTCCCATCTAGGTAGATGCTTTTTGTCAAAACATGGCCATGCTTACCATGAGGACGACGCTTCCCTATTCCAAAATCTTATTTTTTAAGACAAGAGAGATTTGGAGTTGCTGATTGGCTCCTAACAGGATATGCATAGTGGAGACTTGCTCCCCAGGTGTGAAAACCTGCTGCTCTGTTTGGATTGACTACCATGCCAACAGAACCGTGAAGAGGGGAGATTCAATTAGTGGAGGAGAGTTTGATTGGTTTGTAAAATGTGGGGGTGGATGTGGGGGTGGCTTCGATTTTGCTAATTCGGCTCCCATACCAAGGCTCGATGGAAAGTGTGTGTGTTTGTTTGCCTTCTGGTCCTTCCATGGTGGAGAAGATCAGGTCTTTCCCTTCTGGGTGAGACTTGTGGTCTGTATCTTTTGGTGCACTAAGAGCCAGTAGCAGTTTCTAATGGTACCGACAGTGGAACTGCATATCATCTTGGACATATCGTCTGTCTCGAGGGTGACTCACGACGCATATGTCCTGAGTCAGCTGTCTGACGTTTGACAGTTGCAGCGTGCACCGTCATGCGTGTGAGTAAATCTGGTTTGGCCAGACCAGCGAATGGGTAAACTTCACACTGAAATCTGGTGGATTTTCAGGGCTCTGATAGGGAAATTTCTTGCATGCTGATAGTCTGAACACAAGAGCTAGTAGTTTGCAAATTTTCGTCGTCGCGTCAGGACATCACAGCTGCCTCAGCGCATCACACCTCGCCCACAGCGCACCGCTTTCTGCTGTCTCCTGAATCAAGATGAAAGAGTAAAATACTGAAGCACTGCATAGTGTTGTTAAATGGTATTCACAGCTCCCTGTTTGTTGGTGAACGATAGTTTGTAGTGTACTTGGTCGTAGTTGATAACATTTGATAGGAGTTGGGCCCCACAGTGGATTCATGTAAACAGAGTCAGATTGTGTTGTAAAAGCTATTAATTCATATATATATATAAAAATTAAGGGTGTAGCTTATGATTTGAAGGTTATTGAGAAGATTGTACTTTTATTTTAACATTCAGCATAACTCAGACATATATTATGATTAAAGTAAGTGATGGCTTGCAATCTTTCACCATTTGACATTGTCCAACGTTTTTTACAAGGCATCAAATCTTATGTACGTGTCTTTATTTTTCTTCAGTCTGGCTTCCATTATCAACCACAATCTCAGAATTGCCTCTCTGGAGGCTTTACCTTTCCTAAAGCCAAAATGATCCTCATGTAACACATCCTCAGTTTTGTTTTCCATTCTTCTGTGTATTATTCTTGTCAGCATCTTAGATGCATGAGCTGTTAGGTTGATTGTGCGATAATTTTCGCACTTGTCAGCTGTTGCAGTCTTTGGAACTGAGTGGATGATATTTTTTTAATGTCAAATGGCTTATCGCCAAACTCATACATTCTACACACCAACGTGAATAATCGTTTTATTGCCACTTATCCTAATGATTTTAAAATTCCGATGGAATGTTATCTACTCCTTCTATCTTATTTGATACCAAGCCTTCCAAAGCTCTTCTAAATTATGATTCTAATACTGGATCCCCTACCTCTTCTAAAACGACTCCTGTTTCTTCTATTATTACATCAGATAAGTCTCTCCCTTCATAGAGACCTTCAATAAACTCTTTCCACCTGTTCGCTCTCATCTGCATTTCAAAATGGAATTCCCATTGCATTCTTCATGTTACCATCTTCGTTTTTAACTTCACTGAAGGTTGTTTTGACTTTTCTATATGCCGAGTCAGTCCTTCGGACAACCATTTCTTAACATTTTTCATGCAGCCAGTTCATCTTAGCTTCCCTGAACTTCCCATTTATTTCATTTTTCAGCGACTTGTTTCCTGTAATCCTGAATTTCCATGAACATTTTTGTATTTCCTTCTTTCATCGATCAGCAGAAGTATTTCTTCTGTTACCCAATGTTTCTTCACAGTTATCTTCCTTGTATCTATATTTTCCATTCCAACTTCTGCGGTTGCCCTTTTTAAAGATGTCCATCCCTCTGCAAGTGAATTGTCTACTGAGGTATTCCTTATCGCCGTGTGTATAGGCTAGAGAACTTCAAGTGTATCTCTTCATTCCTTAGTATTTCCGTATCCCAATTCTTTGCGTATTGATTCTTCCTGACTAGTGTTGTAAATACTCTCCATCACTACTAAATTATGATCTGAGTCTATATCTGATCCCCGATACACATTATAATTCACTATCTGATCGGGATCCCTGCCTGACTACGATGTAATCGAATGGAAATCTTTCCATATAACCAGGTATTTTCGACGTATATCACCTCCTGTGGTGGTTCTTAAACACAGTATTCGCTATTACTAGCTGAAACATATTGCAGAATGCTATTGGTCTTTCTGCTCTTTCGTTTCTAGTACCAAGCCCATGTTCTCCCGTAACTCTTTCTTCTACTCCTTCCCCTACAACTGCGTTTCAGTCCCCCACGACTACTAGATCTCGCTTTACGAGCTGAATTTCCCGTTCAGTATCCTCATATACTCCCCCTATCTCTTCGTCTTCTTCTTTCGGCGTCGGCAGGTATACCTGAACTGCCCTTGTCGGCGTTGGTTAACTGTCGATTTTGGTGAGAACAACTCTATCACTGAACTGTTCAGAGGAACGCACTCTCTGCCCTACCTTGCTATTCGTAACGAATCCTTATGCCGTTATACTATTTTCTGCTGCTCTTGATATTACTCTACACTTATCTGACCAGAAATCCCTGTCATCTTTCCACTTCACTTCACTGACCGCTTCTGTACCTAGATAGAGCCTTTGCATTTCCCCTTTAAGGTTTTCTAGCTCTTCTACCACATTCAGACTTCCAAGCCGCGACTCCTAGCACCTTAGTCTTTTTTTGGTTATTCAGTCTTTTTATCATGGTGACCTGCCCTCTGGCAGTCCCTATGATCCGAATGGGGGTTATTTCGGAATATTTTGCCAGTTGAGAGATCGTCACGACACGTTTTCAGTTATAGGCCACATTTCCTGTGGATACATATTATGTGTCTTTAATCACGTGGTTTCAATTGTGTTCTGCATTCTAATCCTTTTGATTTGTGCAGTTTCTTCCGCCTTTTGCTCTTGCCGTTGCGCATGTATGCTCTCAACGTCTCATTTTCATCATTTCTGTAACCAATGGAAGTAAAAGTGTTTTTTAGGCTGTCCAGCTTCATTGGTAAGCTGCTATCGTCGCACGTGGTCCTCGCTTGTGCAACAGCTTCGTCAGGAGTATCACAGTCACGGATGGTGGCAGCTAGTCGCTGGAAGATACACGCCCGTTTGGTTAGGTTTCCTGGATACTCCACATTTCACTGCGCCATCAGGTTTCTTATGCTCGTGGACGTTCAAAAACAAGAGGCAGTTGTTCTCTTCAAGCTCCACCGTAAATTTAATGTTTTCGTGAATCTTGTTGATGTGGGCAAGCAATACTTCTGGAGAGTCCCTCCCATACCGCCACACCACCAACTTGTCATCGACGTACCAGCAGAAGTGCTTAGGTGGGAGAGACGCTGGTGTCAGTGCAGTGTCTTCAAATTCTCCCATGTATAAGTTCACCAAGACAGATGACACTGGCGAGTCCAAGGAAACTCCATCAACTTCTTCACAGTAGTTTCCGTAATGCAGGAAGTAAGTCGTTTGTTAAGTAGTGACGGATAAAGTTTAACATGAAATGTTCAAAACATTGTTGTTTTGTTTCTTAGACAGACAGAAGGTCTACGAATTAAAATTGTATTGTTTCTGTTTCAGAAAGAAATTAATTGCACACAGTTAAAGCACTTTCTACAGACGAAAATAGAAAATAACTTGACAATTGAAATAGTCGAGCTGTCATCAGTAGGGACTACAAAGTCCAGACTTTGTGATCACTCAAAGCTAAATCGAGCCAAAAGTGCGATTCACAGTCCTATCAGGTTTCAAAAACGAATTACCAATGAAGTTAAGTCCGAATATGCCCTGAATTAAGAAAAATGCTCTCTCATGTACAGTGTTTAGACCCATGAAACCAACTACTAACGCGATTTTACTGCAAAAATGTTGTAGAATGTTACCTAGGCAGAGAACGCTTACATCATATAACAATAGTTTTAATGGGTTTAGCAAAAGGAAATGGAGTTTATTTGAATCTGAGTGATCGTAGCGAATATTTCACCACGTATGAAAGTGTGTAATGAAACGGAGGTTATAGCCCCCCGCAGTGCTCTAGACAAGTGGACCCAGTCTGCTACAACAGATCACAAATACAGGGTTCGAATAAACACACTCTCTGTGGAATAAAGAGCTGCTCTGCCTGCTGTTTCAACATCGATACTTATCTTTCATCCTGAAAAATTAAGCACAGAACGTGAAGTATACTGCTCACCGTAATTTATATTGGTTTTGATGTTACTTGCAGTAAGAAAGGTATGGAGTTTTAGCAGTTACTGAAAGCAAGTATTGCGTTCTGCATCGAGTGATCGTATACTGACTTCTGAGGGCAAATAAGGACACATTCGACTGAATAGGAAAGTAATTGATTTTAAAGAACATTTGAGTGTCAATTCATATAACCGACTTCAGAAAAGTAACTAAACCACAATAGTACTGTAATATTAGTGCTTAGATTACATCGCTCACAAAGTTCCAACACGTAAGGAAATCATACAATGCAAGATAAATACGAGTCTGGCAAATGTTCACTAAGAGTGAAGAAATTAACTGTTCTGCCATTCGAATGAATTAACTGCAAACACATAAACTATCTGTTCTAGCACTCGAATGAATTAACTGCAAACATATTCGGTGCAGAATCTCTAGACATACTCTCCTTAAAAATATACAGAGACTAGATTTCTACACTTGAAATACGCGTCCAACGCTTGAAAGTTTGCGTAACTACACGACGCGAATCGAGAAAAATATTTATGCATGAGCGATACGCTCACTGTGAGTCATTAATACAATCGCATTACAAGTGTGCTCTTTCTGCATGTAGTCAAACTACATTTTACCACCACTTGCTACAGCAAAAACCAATCCGCACCGCATCATCAGACGTGAAAACGTCTTAATCCGAGCACTCCAGGGCACGAAGTGTTATTCAGAATCACGACCCAATATTCCCAGCGAGGCGAGCCAGGACCTGATAGGTCAACTCAGCCGGAACTCAAATAATGGTTCCTCAAGGCCTCATACTCTGTCCCAACGATAACTAAGTAGTTTGGAATTGATAAACTAGGTTCAGAATTGCGTCTTTATAGTAAACCTGCTTAAGAAATACGCTATCATATTGTATACTGAAAATGACAGTTTAATGCTGAAAGTTGCAAATGTAACAACCAACTTTCAAATGTTTACTTGTAGTAAATTTCTGTTACTCGTCATCGTCTGTATCACAAAATCGCTTCTATAAGGTGCGAGTACTTTGATTGGACACCCAGTTTTGCCTAGGTGTACTCAGAAGAAATGCTTATCTTCATGAAATATATTTTAAGACATAGTTTGTTAAAATAGTTTAGCGAACGTAACTTTTCGTTCACGCCTCACGTTGTTCTGCTATTCTCCATTTCATATTTTAGTCATAACTGGGTCCATTGACAATACAAATTTTCTGAGAGATAATTGGCACACTGACCGTCATTTGTTGGTTTAAATTGTGTTTTGATTTTACAATTAGCAGTATTCATCAGTTTGGGCTGTTTAGCAATATTCAAGTGGATGTAAGAAATACGTATCAGTTAGAACATACTTGTAATAAAAAAAATGTGAAATAACATTTGGTTGTTTCGTCGATAGAAACAAACGGTTATTTGTATACTGCAATCCATCAAGTGCACATACTTTAATTAGATTCGAACCGTCAGTCAAGTCATACAATAGCAAAAACTTCGAGGTTTGCCTAATATGGAATAAATTAAACACAAGTTAAGTAGTATTAAAATGGTAGGGATAGGATGAGGGACATACAATAAAACATTGTACAACACAACCAGTATTTAAAATTGCGGATTTGACACCAAGTGTTTCCTAAACAGCTCTGACGCCCCATACCATTTGCGGTTAGGAGTGTATATGTGTGCTGCACTATGTACGGCGACGCCTCGCAGTCATATGGTCGGGCATAGACTCGAATAGCAAGGTATGCTCTTGTGTTGTTCAAATAAGATTACAATACGAAAGGTATATAGTGCAGTAGATGAAGGGAAATAAGGATTACTGTTTCTTTATTCTATGTAGAGGATTCATAGGATGTATCTATATTTCTCTTCAGGTCGAAATAACTGATAGTTTCGTAATTTCAAGTAGTTGCAATAATACTTGTAACAACTTAATGCGACAGTTTTGTTTTACCCAGTATACAAGAAGTAAAGTCCATGCGCAACTTCCTGTCTTCTTCCAGCAATAATGAAGGAACATCCAGATAAAGTGATGAAAAATAACAATTAAATGTGACAATGTTTTCGTGATAATTGTTGCTGTAGACAGTATGTGTCAAAAGACACAAGTCTTTACGGAGTCTCTTCTTAAGAACAGTAACTATTACATAACAACGGTATAAAACAGTGAAACGATAAAAATTAATAGTTGGGGTCTTTGGGGGCTCCAGTTCATGTTTACATGCAATAGTAGACATTCGTACATGTTTTTACTTGTTGCTTCCAGTTCTCAATTTCCCACTCTCCTGATGAATTATAATGGACCCTGTAGCATTGACATACATATTCTTTTAAATATTAACATAAACTGTATCAGTAACCTTTCTTCCGATTTTCAGTACACATGCTTGTGATGATGAGTCAAAAACTTATTGAGAATGCAAAATTCGCGCCTCCCTGCCCCCCTTAAAAAGTGACCATTCATACTCACAGTTCCATCTTCTAAATACATTCACGACGTACAGAACTGCTCCCTTCTGTTGTATGTACTTCCAAAGCCAGTTCTCTGTCCGATTAAATCTATGTTTCTATGTGATGAGCGCAGCAATTAATGAACATTTTGTAGGTTACAGAGAATAGGCTGTCAGGCCTGTATCATACTGCCCAGTCATATAATGTCATCACCTGTCAAAAGCTTAGACTGCCTCTGCTGCGGGATGTGCAGGAAGAGAGTCACTGAGGTTCAGGAAGGTATCGACAGGCATGTAGAGCCACGCAAACTCCAGTGAGCTAGGTTTCACAATTGAGGATCCAAAGCGCAAACAACCCCATCGAGGTGGTCCTACGGAGTCTCGATTAGGTTTAAATCCGGGAATTTCCGTGGCCACGCTAGTACGGTGCACTCATCCTGGTGCTCTTCGAAGCACGCACGTACACTGCGAGCTGTGTGACGCGTTCCATTGTCCTGCTGCTAGATGCCACAGTGCCGAGGAGAAACAAACTGCATGTAAGGATGGACAGGCTCCGCAAGGATGGATAGGATGGATGGGTACTTGGGTTCAGCCACTGTGTCTTCCAGAATGACGAGATCACTCAGGAATTTCACGAAAATATTCCCCAGGTCATAATGCCCTCCCCTCACCCCATCG
Source organism: Schistocerca nitens (assembly GCF_023898315.1). NCBI lineage: Eukaryota > Metazoa > Arthropoda > Insecta > Orthoptera > Acrididae > Schistocerca > Schistocerca nitens. The sequence goes on from NC_064617.1 coordinate 362,177,620, forward strand.
GCTTAGACTCGTCCGAGGATAGTTTCAGGATGTTTGCTTTCAATCCGATGTATCCGATGGAGCATAAAAAGTGATCATCTGAAAAGGTCATCAGTCACCACTCAGATGACGTCCAGTTGCGGTAATGGCGTGCAAATTACAGCCTTCGTCACTGATGAATAGCAGTCAACAGGGATGCATGAAATAGGTACCTGTTGCTGAGACCCATACGAAGCATCTTCCACTGGACGATCGTGAAGCAGACACTGACGATGGTCCCATGGTCCACATGGACGGCCTGTTGCTCAACTGCCGCGCGGGATTAGCCGAGCGGTCGTGGGCGCTGCAGTCATGGACTGTGCTGCTGATTCCGGCGGAGGTTCGAGTCCTCCCCCGGGCATGGGTGTGTGTGTTTGTCCTTAGGCCAATTTAGGTTAAGTAGTTGTGTAAGCTTAGGGACTGATGAACTTAGCACTGAAGTCCCATAAGGTTTCACAGACAATTGAACAACAATTGTTGCTCAAGCCGCTTAGGAAATGCTTGCACCCTTCGCTCGAAAGCCAATGATGATTTCCTTTCGGACGTCAACAAATCGCTCCAGTTACGCATTGCAACAACGACTGCATTGTTATCGGCGTCCTCCCGACATGCTTTATGTATCCCTCCTCCTGCTATATGTGAACGGTTATTGCATACTGACGTCGAACATAGGCGGTGGTCACATAAAAATGACTGGGCTGCATATTTTGTATGCTGTCTACTTTCTTTTACGTCAAGAAAAATATTTGAGCATGGTTTTAGCATTGGAGACTACACCGCCTCCATAGATAGAGTGTAAATAATTTTGCAACTTCCTTTCATATTATTTTCAAAAATTTTATTACTTCCATTTTAAATTTTCTACTCTTTTTTTCTCCATAGCTTTACTGGCTTCTTACACTTTATACGAAATTACTTCTCGAAAGACACTTCTGTAAATTTACAACTATTTTCATTAAGAACTATCTGTATTTCTGATTCATGTCTTGAACTATAAAAACTTTAAAATAAAACTTTAAAATCTTGCATAGTGTCTAAGTGAAACAAATTTTTGTTTATTACCTCGAAAGGTAAGGCAGCAATCTGTATGTCTCTACACTATAATCTCATTAAGGCCTCATCACTATTTTACATGATCAGTACATTTATCTTTGTCAGGAATATGTACTTATTATTTTGGTTTACTCGGTCAGAACCGCTTTTAATTGTAACTAAAACTGCCATTCCACTATTGTTTGTGTTTTTTCCTTCTTAAATCATTCAGCGTTCTTACAAGAACAGTTAAATATTTCTTGTCAGAACGTTTAGCTGCACCCCTTATTCTTTTATAGCCGCGGAGTTTTTCTTTTCTCCAAAAATTTCCTTCTACAGTTTGCAACGTGAAAGATAAAAAAAATTGGGAACACGGTTTTATAGGGAAATACTGGTACTGGTGACTGAAAGTTTCTTCTGGAAAGGAATGTTCCGAGAAGTTTCTTACGGCTCGGGGCTGTTGGAGATCTCCGAATGTACGCAGAATAGAACTGAGAAACTTCGTATTTTGTAAGTACGGCCTGATTTCGGAGTCGTACTTCTCTTCCGCTGATACGCAGATGTGCGAAACTTTCGATACATGGAACATTTATTGAGATCTTCGAATTAAATGGGAGAAAATTGCTTCTCTGGTTCCAAATTACATTCTACGGCCTTAATAGAAATCTTGTTTCATTGCTTAGTGTGCCTTGTTATTGACTAACCGAAAACGATGTTTTCGTTTACAAGTTAATTTTCGGTTCAGTATGCATCAATAAAGAGAGAGAACTTCGACTGTGGCTCACGAAAAGTTAAAATACTGTTTATGTTCAAGTTAGATGCTACCCTTCTGACCATCGTTAATAACTACTGCTTTAGTCATGGATTTATTTCGCCCACTGTATGCATGGAACTATATTGTCAAAATTAAGCTTGATTTTTTTTTAAATTTCTTTGCGGTAATATTAGAATGTAATCTACATCCTGAAGGGAGACAACACCATACTTATATTCGAAATTCTACTTTATTCTCTTGCAAATAAATTAAATAATGTATAGAGCGTACAGTTTCATAGTATTTACATAACTTTAAAATAGCACTGATGATTTTCTCTGCGCAAGAAAGAGGTGTTGCTGCTCCTCGTAGCTTTCAAAGCAGCTTTTAATTTCTTCGCATCAGTTGTACTGGTGTCAACAGGGCGTTTCCTTCTCTTTCCTCTACCTACCACATGAGAGGTGCAACAAATATTAATGAAACGACATTCTGCTTAGATACAAGACGACGAGTTACAGTAACCATCTTGAGAATCAGTTGTTCAGGAAGCATGTAGTTAACTAGTATCTAAGATCTTTAAGATCTTCATCTATTACAGTTTAATAAATATCATTTTAAGAGAAAATATACATTAAGTGGTGGGTATGTGAGTCACACTTTTCCAAAGAAGCCTACTCGGAAACGTGTGTCTTTAGTGAAAAGTATTGGGAAGATCTGTGGTTAAAAGTTCCTTCACATATTTCTTCCAATACTTCGAGGTCCATGTTTACTTGACAATACGTGTTTGTCAGTTAATTTAGATGTGGTCGTTAACCTCTGATGCGGAGTGCGTGGAGGAAATGAGAGACCGGGCTCAAGCAAATGTTCTGATGACTAGCAGCGGCCGGCAGCTTTCACCTTCATAGAGGAAACAGTGTATTTCGGAGTAAAAGGTATAAACGGAATTTCGTCAGCCCATTTTTGAAAAAAGACTTCAGTATTTGTAACAACTTGAAATGTTGCTATAATTGAAAGAATACGTGGCCCTTGTTTTTGTTAGGCTGCTGCAATGACCTGAAGCATTGTTAGGTGGTAAATACATAAAGAAGCTGAAATATAATTTGGTAATGTGTGAGTACGATGAAAGTGATTTTTTTCTGGGTCGCTGGAGTAGACAATAGCTGAAAAATATATTTTGTTGGTGATTAAGAATGGCAGATAAGATAGTTAAACACTGACTTACTTTATGTCCACATGGAAGTGTTGGCAAAGCTTTTGGAAGGGTTTATTCATTATTCTTTTACATATGCGTAAGGAAATACACTCCTGGAAATTGAAATAAGAACACCGTGAATTCATTGTCCCAGGAAGGGGAAACTTTATTGACACATTCCTGGGGTCAGATACATCACATGATCACACTGACAGAACCACAGGCACATAGACACAGGCAACAGAGCATGCACAATGTCGGCACTAGTACAGTGTATATCCACCTTTCGCAGCAATGCAGGCCGCTATTCTCCCATGGAGACGATCGTAGAGATGCTGGATGTAGTCCTGTGGAACGGCTTGCCATGCCATTTCCACCTGGCGCCTCAGTTGGACCAGCGTTCGTGCTGGACGTGCAGACCGCGTGAGACGACGCTTCATCCAGTCCCAAACATGCTCAATGGGGGACAGATCCGGAGATCTTGCTGGCCAGGGTAGTTGACTTACACCTTCTAGAGCACGTTGGGTGGCACGGGATACATGCGGACGTGCATTGTCCTGTTGGAACAGCAAGTTCCCTTGCCAGTCTAGGAATGGTAGAACGATGGGTTCGATGACGGTTTGGATGTACCGTGCATTATTCAGTGTCCCCTCGACGATCACCAGTGGTGTACGGCCAGTGTAGGAGATCGCTCCCCACATCATGATGCCGGGTGTTGGCCCTGTGTGCCTCGGTCGTATGCAGTCCTGATTGTGGCGCTCACCTGCACGGCGCCAAACACGCATACGACCATCATTGGCACCAAGGCAGAAGCGACTCTCATCGCTGAAGACGACACGTCTCCATTCGTCCCTCCATTCACGCCTGTCGCGACACCACTGGAGGCGGGCTGCACGATGTTGGGGCGTGAGCGGAAGACGGCCTAACGGTGTGCGGGACCGTAGCCCAGCTTCATGGAGACGGTTGCGAATGGTCCTCGCCGATACCCCAGGAGCAACAGTGTCCCTAATTTGCTGGGAAGTGGCGGTGCGGTCCCCTACGGCACTGCGTAGGATCCTACGGTCTTGGCGTGCATCCGTGCGTCGCTACGGTCCGGTCCCAGGTCGATGGGCACGTGCACCTTCCGCCGACCACTGGCGACAACATCGATGTACTGTGGAGACCTCACGCCCCACGTGTTGAGCAATTCGGCGGTACGTCCACCCGGCCTCCCGCATGCCCACTATACGCCCTCGCTCAAAGTCCGTCAGCTGCACATACGGTTCACGTCCACGCTGTCGCGGCATGCTACCAGTGTTAAAGGCTGCGATGGAGCTCCGTATGCCACGGCAGACTGGCTGACACTGACGGCGGCGGTGCACAAATGCTGCGCAGCTAGCGCCATTCGACGGCCAACACCGCGGTTCCTGGTGTGTCCGCTGTGCCGTGCGTGTGATCATTGCTTGTACAGCCCTCTCGCAGTGTCCGGAGCAAGTATGGTGGGTCTGACACACCGGTGTCAATGTGTTCTTTTTTCCATTTCCAGGAGTGTAAATCACGGGGTACTGAGCTCGTGTACTGTATCACAGTGTACTTCGTTTCGAAGTAAACTATTGTTTTAGCATTTTTTGTTAGAAAGGAAACATTACCTCTTGAAAGTATTCCGGAATATTGAGCTGAAATAATAAACCCTGACAGAAAAAGGTCAAAAGTAAGTTGAGTTAACAGTGCTGAGTTGAAAGGTATTTTTCTAAGAAATTAATGTCCGACTTAATACGAAACAGTTATCTGCTTTTGGATTAAAGCAAAAAGAAAAGATGTATACGACTGTAAGACGAAAGTATATCAACGCTATTTTAGGTGCACAACATTGATAATGTTATACTATCCGTAAAAATACTCAATGAAAATCAATTAGCCTAATGAGCTAGACTCTGAGACGTGTTCTCATTGGTCTCTGTTATTCTAGAACATGGGACCTCCCATGTCATTTTCGATCTTCTTCTTCTGGTGTCTGTTCAAAATGGTTCAAATGGCTCTTAGCACTATGGGACTCAACATCTGAGCTCATCAGTCCCCTAGAACTTAGAACTACTTAAACCTAACTAACCTAAGGACATCACACACATCCATACCCGAGGCAGGATTCGAACCTGCAACGTAGCGGTCGCGCGGTTCCAGACTGTAGCGCCTAGAACCGCTCGGCCACTCCAGCCGGCTCGGGTGTCTGTATTAGGAGTTAGTCGTGGATCACGCAGCTTCGAATGATTTCTGTTTGGAACTTACAACAGTTTGCATTGCTAAGGCGAATATCAGTTGGGGAGGCCTGAGGAAGCCGTAGTAGGCTAGTAACACTGTATTGTGCTGAAGTAAAGAACTTACTAAAATTATATAAACCTATTTTAGAACTATTCATTGGTAGCTAACATGACGTATGTAATTACTAATCATTGTACCTATGCTTATCAAGCGAGGTTGTGGCGACGTTTGCTGTGTGCTGCGATTTAAGTCGCTGCGAGTTGTAAGTATAGGCAGGGGTAGGAGGCTGTACGGTTACTTCTCTACAGACTGCGTTGTTGCAAGTAATACGTGCAACTTCTAATTGCATATAACTGATCACTGTCATTTATTTGATTTAATAATATTTGCAGCAACAAGCGGTTAGCTGTTCTGAAGTACCTAAGATTTTTACTTTCACGAAATATCTGCATGTTTGCAGAGATAAGATTTTTATCTCTGTTGTACCACATCACCTTTAAGCGGGAGCCCAATCGAAGTCGTTAAGATATTTCTACCATCAGTTAGAGGCCACGGTGGCGACCGTTTAAAGGACTTAATTTTACTGTTTTCCTTTGTTTCATGAAAACCACCTCAATAAGAGGCACAGAATATACTGGGACGTGAAGAAGATCCAGGTCGCACATGACAGAGCCAGTGGATAAAGAAAGAAAAAGAGTATGCTTTCCATTTCTTCAGTAGCTAGTTCCCTACATATGGTAGTATTAACTCTAAATTTTTGTGTGCAGGAAGTTTAAAGTTCACATAATAGAAAGCTTAGTGATTTGTGAGATGGCAGTCATTTGTCTACGTAGAGTCTTGTGAGTGCGAAGCGCTCGTAGTTTCTCTCTTCAAATCTTGGCAGTCATTATTTGGTAGTAGAAGACATTCATTTTATTAAATCTAGATAGTGCCTTTTAAATAGATAGAACATCATTTTGAGCATTTATCACTCAGTGTGGGAAGTTAAATTTTTGTATTTATTCAAAAATATTCAAATGTGTGTGAATTCCTAAGGGACCAAACTGCTGAGGTCCTCGGTCCCTAGACTTACACACTTCTTAAACTAACTGAAACTAACCATGTTAAGAACAACATACACACACCCATGCCCGAGGGAGGACTCGAACCTCCGGTGGGAGAGGCGCGCAATCCGTGGCATGGCGCCGTAAACCGCGCAGCCATCCCGCGCGGCAATATTTATTCGGCGCAGGACAAATTGAACGGTTGTAAAAAAAAATAAATAAATAAATAAAAAAAATAAAAAAAAAATTGAGAGGCCGTCTGTTGATAGCGTAAGGCGCAATTAGACGTTGCGGATAAAACAGAAATCATGTCTCCTGATCAGAAGTAAATTATTGCCGATCAATCTAAGCTGCATCAGCAATGTTTTAAAACTGATGCAGGTTGACGGTTAGGCGACAGAGACAAACAGGTAAAGCAAATTGCCGAACATGAGTTGCGTTCCCAAAGAGTGGAAACGGATAAATGTGTTGGTGAAACAGAGCAAGATGGTCAAGTAAAATCTCTAAGTAAGCAAACAGTAGAGATTAAAGTTTCATTCACCTCCAGTTTTAGTGAGTAGGAAAAAACTGTAACCACATTTAAGCAGGAGCTAAACCTTATACATCAGATCATAGAATCAGACACTTTATCAGAAGCGTCTGATGATGACTCATCTAATGTGAATCGTATTGTAGCTACGTGAATCGCAGCGGAAACACCGCAACAGCTGTCAGCTGTTATAGGCGGAAGTAAAGCAATCTACAGTTTATCCAACATTCCTTTAATGGCGAATGCCGTAATGGAGAAAAAGTTCATTAAACATCATCAGTTTAATTTATTTAATCCGAACACACAGACAATTCACCCGATCACGTTTATTCGTGGCTTCCACGGCATATTACCACGCTCGCGTTATAAATTTCAGAAAATAAAATTTGTGAGTGTTTCTCATACAATGTTATATCACTCTCTGGGCTACAGAAGCTGTTGGCATCTGTCCCTAATATGAGGAATGTGAAAACTCTTTCTGGTCTAAGTCCTGGGCATGAGCGTAAAGAGATGTTGAACCGCAAGTCACATAACGAAAGACAAGGCAGCCTACACAACTGCTTTGAGAAGCACTTGAATAACACCAAATATTTGGCAGTCTCCAAGTGTAATGTTCTCAGAATACTTAAGGCGAAATTGCCCTTGGATAAAACTGAGGAGTCAATCAATGTGCCTGACATAGATGAAATAGATCTAATAAATGGTTCAAATGGGTCTGAGCACTATGGGACTTAACATTTGAGGTCATCAGTCCCCTAGAACCTAGAGCTACTTAAACCTAACTAACCTAAGGACATCACACACATCTATGCCCGAGGCAGGATTCGAACCTGCGACCGTAGCGGTCGCGCGGTTCCAGACTGAAGCGCCTAGAACCGCGTCGGCCGCATAGGCTGTAAGGGCAGCGAGTTCCTCATGCCCGTCATAGAAAAATAGCACTGCTCTGTCCTCAGACAGTTACAATCAACATTCCGAGCTCTCGGACAACACACAAAAATGATGCCAGTGGCATAGGTCGAATAAATGTTTACGTTCACATAGCCACAGTCGCCACCATGAAAGGCGGTATGGGCAAATAAACAATCGTGATATCGGAAATAGATGAGGTCACTATCACGACAACCACCAACAAAATCGGTGCTGGGAAGACAGCCAGAACGAAACGCATGAACACAGATCAAGAAACTGCAATCGTCGAGTGACCTTGGTAGAGGTACACTCCAGTCTAGATCATAACAAATCAACAAACTAAATGGATCAATGGACTATCCAGGAATCCCTACAGTACTCCTTTTGTGGCAGTAGTGGACCATGGACGGAATTTACAACAGCATACTGGAAAGTGAAGCATCCACATTTTTTTGATAAAACTTTCAAAGCTTGTGAAATAAAACAAACGTTATTAACGTTCTCCACCTTTATTCTTCATGTCTACATATTATTTTCTCAACATAATCACCGTGGCAATGAGCACATTTCTCCCAACGAGATACCAGTTTGTCGATACCGTCATTGTAGAATGTTTCACTTTATTAGCGGAATCACAACCTCACTGCTGCTTTCAGCACTTCATCAGTATCAGGTTGAAGTCCTTGAAGGTGTTCTTTAAGTTTTGGGAATAGATGGAAATCAGATGGGGCAAAGTCAGGACTGTACTGAGGATGATCGATCATAGTGAATGCAAGACGATGTTGCAGATATAATAGTACTCATGTGTGGGATTACATTTGTAATGCTGAAAGAGAGGGTGCTCCATGTGTGAATGACTCTTCGAATTCGAAGCTTGATTACAGTGCACTGTTTCTCACATGCTGACATAGTTATGTTACACACCACCATGTTACACAATACGATTCAGAGTTCTAGTGACAGAGAGCTGAAAATATGTAGACATAAAGAGTAAGGAGTAGGATGTTAGAAACCTTTATTTATTTAAAAATCCTTAGGAGATTTTTTCATTTTAAAAAATTTTGGAGGCACTACCTTTCAGTATGCTCTCATATTTCTTGTGCTATGCATGAGCTATAAATCGAACACTGTTTCCAATGAGAATTGTTGATGAAAAAATCCAAGCGTTTCACAATCATATAGTTGTCCAGTATAGGGCACAAATCCTTGTACTGGCAGGTACCAGTAGCTGAGGAATCCAGTAAATGTACAGCATTTATATTTTCTGGATGTAGTTAACGAGTTTTGGGTACATGCTTTCAGTACCAATGCGAGTTCCGGAGTATTTATCTGCACTTTTGATACAGTGTTAGGAGCTGAGCTCCTTGAATGAGTTATATGTTCGTTGATTTATTAATAGCCACTCTCTTCTGGTTTGAACACATGCACACACTTCAAAAAGTACTAAAAAAATTCGTAGATGCTGGTGCTACAGCCAGTCTGCAGAAATTTAATTTTGGATGGAACAGTATTAACTTCCCAGATCAAACCATTGCTCCACTGACTCTTTGAAGGTGAGTGCTGTCAAGAACTTTGCTACACCTAGAATTGGGAAACAATTGGAATAATGTCTTGGTCTAGTTCCATTTTATCGCCATTTCGTGCCTAATCAGTTACTCAGAAATGAACCACTGGCTCGGCTGCTGAAAAAACATGCTCATAGCTATTGGTCATCCTGAACAGAAATGCCACAGCAGCATCAATGTGAATAAGGAAGTGCTAGCGAGTGTGTCTACTGTTTCAGAAGATGTGAATGCGAGTAGTGTGTTACACAATGTGAATGTGTGATCAGGATCACAATGATACCCAATGATACCAGCAGTACGACATCAGCTCCACATCACGGCAGCTTTCAGTTCCCATAGCCCTCGCCTTTATAAACCAGTTTGAAATGCCTCTTACTATTGAACATCGGCTAGCCAGCGTTAATTCTTCTTACTAAACATTCATTTCACTCCTTTAGCCAATACAAATGAATATAGTCTCTCAAGTAACATCGGTGCTGAGACATAGTACATTTACAAATATATATATAACTCCCTTTTTAACTATTACTTAATTATTATTATTATTATTACTGTTATCATTCTCAGTGCTTGATTTGTAAAAAAAGAGGTTCAGTTACTGTGACCTCCCAGGGGGTATTGTTGAAACGTAGAGTTCTTAAAACGTTAGTTTAATATTCTTCTGAGCATTTTAAGAGAGTGAATACAGCATCTGTCCTAGTAAAAAATAAAGTTCTATTGTACCACAACTCAGAATCTGCAGTTCTGATTTTTTCATCAGAGGTACCAGTACAGTGTGCTATCACAAATTAAGCAATGATCATTATCGTCGTCGTCATCATCATCATCATAATTATTATTATTATTATTGAAACTACTATTTCTGTTATTATGCTGGGAGATAACTTCATACTCAATCAAAACATAAAAACTTCAAAAAATGTTAAAAATACGATGTGTGATATAGATACAGCAGGTCTAAAGGAAGCAATAAAGTAATTAAATGAATGGTATTGGTTGGGTGAGTATCAGAGGAAATTCGAAATCATTAAACAAGCGCTTTACAATGCTAAGTTGCTACATCACCCTGACATGAGCCAAGACATTTATCTGGCCACTGGTGATTCAAAAGTTGGGTTAGTTGCATATCTATATCACATTCGCGGGGTAAATGGCAAATAGATGCTAAACCATGTAATTCAACAATTTATTTTGGAAGCAGAATCCCCATATGCTACGAAAGGTAGTACTTGACTGCAGAGCTGGAAGTGCTACAGGTAGTGTGCACCTTCAAAAGATTTCACTACTATTTAGCATACTAAGGTGTGTTGTGACCACAAAACACTAAATTTTTTGCTCAAGTACCTACTATTACACACTAGACTTACAAGATAGTCACTTGTATTACGTGAGTATACTTTTGAAATTACTCATGTCCTGGGACTGGACAGTGTCGTGGCCAATGCAGTACCTTGTTTTTCCAGAAGGGCTAAATAACATACATCCATGAGATGGCATTACCTGAAGCAATACCAAAATACCTTCCACAGTGCGCATTACCGAGGTTGGGAGAGGGCGGTACTTTATGCCCAATTTTTTTAAAAAAAGAAAAATGTAAAATTCGTTAATTGTTGTTAACCCATGTTACCAACATACTTTTCAAATAGATACAGATGTGTTAGCAGTGTCCTGAACATGAAAATATCTTTTAGCACACTCTAAGCAATGTCAAAGCACTTTTAATAATGTCTACTACCAAGGGGGAGTAGAGTGTGCTTACTCAAAAATAAATAAATAAATAAATAAAAATCCAGATTTCAGTAATTGTTGTTGACTTTTACCCACAAAACATCTACATCTGCATGGATACTCAGCAGATCACATTTAAGTGCCTGGCAGGGGGTTCATCGTACCACCTTCACAATTCCCTATATTCGAATCTCGTATAGCGCGCGGAAATAACGAACGCATATATCTTTCCGTACGAGCTCTGATTTCCCTTATTTTATCGTGGTGATCGTTTCTCCCTATGTAGGTCGGTGTCAAAAAAATATTTTCGCATTCGGAGGAGAAAGTAGGTGATTGGAATTTCGTGAGAACATTCCGTGGCAACGAAAAACACCTTTCTTTTAATGACGTCCAGGTCAAATCCTGTATCATTTCAATAACACACTCTCCCCTATTTCGAGATAATACTGAACGTGCTGCCCTTCTTTTAACTTTTTCGATGTACTCCGTCAGTCCTATCTGGCAAGGAACGCACACCGCATAGCAGTATTCTAGAAGAGGAAGGACAAGCGTAGCGTAGGCAGTCTCCTTAGTAGATCTGTTACATTTTATAAGTATCCGGCCAAGAAAATGCAGTCTTTGGTTAGCCTTCCGCACAACATTTTCTATTCAAAGAGATCCTGACTTGTAAGTAATGCCATGAAACTGAAAAAATTGAATATGATATTCACTAGGAAACTGACATACGCTACTAAATCCTAAATTTTTGGTTTAAGTCGGACTGAGAAATTTAAAATAATGAATTCTTCTGTCATGTACCACAGTTAAAGACAGTAACTATGTTGTTCAAATTTTTTAAATCTAAAGTAATTGACTAGATTTCAACATTTTTGACAGGTGTGTTCAAAATATCGCTTCTTCTCGGTATTGCAAGGTTTAAGGTGTAATTCATGAAAGGTGAAACTGATAGGTATTATTTAATGCACCTATACTGAAACATGGCCAGTATGCAGAATTTTGACCCTGACTGGATAAAAGTTAGACGGTTATTATTACAAGACAATCCACTTCTAAAGTTCAATGGCCATTACAAAATACACAGCAGTGTTCTCTTTTACAGGAGGCATACAGATTCAGATGCTTGGTGTGTTTGCGTATCATCTGAGGCTGAAAATAGGCTCGTATGGTACACATAAAATGCCTTGGACCACTTTATGGTGATAAAGTATGCTTAGAAGGTAGGTGAGCATCGTTATTTCAATACCGTACACAAGAAATTACAGCAAGTTAAAAAACCTGTCTCATTTGCCAAAATGCAGAACCTTGATATGTTTAGAAGATAGATGAATTGCACCCTAATCTACCCACTAGGCCTTTGCAGGTCTTGGCTATTGACGTCTGGGACCCGTTGACTCACAACAGAATATGTGTGAATTATGTATTCTTACTTTATGATGTTTTCTTCTAAGTATGTACAGCTGTATGCTACCTGTACTGCTTCGAGCGAGGCCATTATATGTAGCTATGTGATGAGCACATCCATCTGTTTCGCAACCCTGAAGCTATTCTTCCGATAACGGTAGTACAAAGAACCTGTGGTCTACGGGCAGTACGGGTTTAGCGGCTGAGCGAAGAGGACGTACTGAGCGTTTTGCTTGCAGCATAAGCACACTCGCCTTGTTCACTTTCTTCGGCCCGCACAAACGTGACTCTGTAGCCAACAAGATCATGGCGAATCAATAAAGAAAGTCACCACTGAGATATGATTTTAAAAACGACTATGATAGACCAAAATCACTCGATGTCAAGCCCTTTTTAAAGGAGGAGACCAAGATCCCGGCTTCCGACATTGCCAGCATCCACTTTTTCCTAATAAGTAACACGATTCATGTCCGCATCCGGTAGCTGAATGACCAGCGCGACAGAATGTGAGTCCTAAGGGTCCGGGTTCTATTCCAGGCTGGGTCGGAGATTTTCTCCGCTCAGGGACTTGGTGTTGCGTTGTCCTAGTCATCGTTATTTCATCCTCATCGACGGGCAAGTCGCCGAAGTGGCGTCAAATCGAAAGACTTGCACCCGGCTAACGGTTTACCCGGCGGGAGGCCCTAGTCACACGACGAAACGATTCATGTGAAACTTATTAGCAACAGGGTTTTACGAGACATGAAACAAGAACTATGTTTCTGCCATGCAGGTGGCAACGTTGGCAGTGTCAAGGTTTCTCACGCCTGACTGGAACTGTTGACTACAAACACATTCGAACTACCCTTCGAACTTCCGGCGGCAGACGTCGCGGCGGTGTTCCTTCCCTAAGCTACAGTACACAAACATGTGACGGAAAAGTGGACCCAACTGAAGACATACCCGGTCCTCAACTAGGTACGCCAGGTGCGTACTGAATTTTGACTGCCCTTACCACCATACCTTCAAATATGACTTTGGCGTGGTAGCTCTCTGTACCAAACCAGCAATCCCTAAGACACTTATGCTGTTTGGCAAGGACAAAGCTGCGTGTCACTGGCAGACCCTAAACTTTTACTATGTGGTGCTCAGGGACCCCTATGCTCTACTCACATCGCCAGACAGACAATGAGAATGACACCAAGTCAAGGCTCACATATTATCGTTGACGAAGCGCCACTTAGAGGTCGCCATAGTCTGCTCATGTCGATACGACCAAACAGATGCAGAGGTCCTCATGGTGCACTACATTTTGGTGGAAGTGTACTGCTACCACCGACAGTTAATCACATGCCTTACAGCGCAAGAAGATGGCTCCTGTACACTCCAAGCAACCATAGTGAAAGCCACGGAGGATCATTATCGTCATCTTTAGCAGGGAAGAGCTAAAGAGACGACAAGGCCACTGCGGAAGTGTTACAACAGGTGTCACACACTATCGAAAAGTCAACTGCAATGGCATTAATCGAGGAAGTCTCGTTGTGGAGATGGAGGACGCCTTTGCCAAAGGTGCTATCAATAAGTCTCCGGGACATGATGGATTACAAGTCGAGTTATACTGGACTTTCGGTGACATCATGATACCCCACTGGATTACAGAGTTCTGAGCACTAATGTCCCTGGTCTAAACACAGTACCACCATCCTTCATCGAAGGACTTCTCATACTAGTACACAAACCAGCAGCAGGGAAATCACCTAGTGACTATTGGCCACTTACAATGATCAATTCTGATCACAGGATCTTCACCAGGCTTTTGCCAGCCCACGTTAAGAAAACTTTGCCAAAGATTCTTGCCCCAGAATAGACGTCAAAGGGGCGAGACATCAACATACAAATGGACACCAGCGGCTGTAGGGACTTAATAGCGAATGCCTTGGCATGCCACCTGCGAGCGACGATCGTCTCCATCCATTTCAATTGTGCCTTTGATAGAGTGCACCATAACTTCTTCCTACAGGTGATTTACCATATGGGATTTCCTCCCAGTCTCAATGACAGTCTGCAGCGCCTTCTGCCAGTAGCCTGCTCTCAGATCCACGTTAATAGACGGATGGTGGGCCCAACACCCATCAAGAGGTCTCTACGACAAGATAGCCATCTTTGTACATAGTTTTATGCAATCACACTCGAGCCACTCCCGGGAGGTCTCAAACAAAGGTTGTCTGGCATCACCATGCAGGATATCTCCTTCTGCTATAAGGTATACACCGACGACCTGACACTGTCAGTTCGTTCCGCTAAACTGGATGGAGCGATGCTGGCAGGATGAGAGCAGTCTTCTTAACATCAACAAGTATGCAGCGCTGGATATCGGGTGCAGTCTCAGGTCGGGCGCTGTCGCTCCCCTCCAGCCAGTAACTGAACTCAGATATTTGGAAGTTATGTTTACAAATGATGTGCACGGAACGGCCGCGGCAAACTATCGACGGTTACTGCAGACTGTACGCTTGATGATGTGTCAAATATGCTCCAGGACTTGAACCAGCTGCATCGTGTGGAATACCTTAACCTGAACATGGCATCAAAACTCAGTCACGTGGCACATGTCCTCCCCCACCAGCTGCGATAGGTCGCAGGCTACAGGCTGCCTTCGGTTATTTCTTATCAACAGGACATGTATTTAAAGTACATTATGACACCCTCTCCCTCCCCCTACGTGACGGAGGGCTGGAAGCGGTTCACGTCCGAACACAGGCGGCTGCCCTTTGTATGAGCAATAAATGAAAACGCTAATGTAGTCAATGTGTCCCTCTCACGTCTATCGGGGGTCCTGATGCCGGTCTCTCACGTCCCACCGGTGTCGGTGCTGCACGTCGCAACGCAGCTCTCCAATGTATCGACATTCATTCTGGAATACAGCTATGTGGCCTCGGATCACCCCACAACGCATCCGCTGAAGCTGAAGATTTTCACATCACCTTACTGCGGGTAGCCCTGCATAACATGGCATAAACTAAGTACCGACTGCCAACGGCAGTTGTGGAAAACGATGCACCACTACTTTCTGCCAGCCAATGTGGCATCAAGTCACCTACAAAAATATTCGACAAGACATCGGTTCCACGCTATCGGATTAATGGACTCCAAACTTTGTCCCGACTGTTGCCTCCTGGACACCGCTAAACATCGCTTCGCGTGCGTGTCGTCGCCCAGCGTTTGGCGACTGACACAGAAGGCCTTAGCTTTTTACCTCCGTGTATCACCTGACGTGATTGATCTTCGGTCCCTTGTGCGTGCGGATGACTATTAATATCCCCTTGCCAAATATCATGCGCTTACATGGTTCAAGGGAATGACAATCGGCTAATCGATTAGATCTTCGGCGAAGGGGAGAAAGTGGAGCTTCATTACTGGTAATAACTGCAGAACGCTCATACCGAGGTACCGTATGCAAATTAGTTACTCAGTATTTTCGTAACCCCACCCCCAAAGAGTTGGGGAGTGCCAGGCTCAGTGTAATGGGCCATAGAGTATCACGTCAAAGGCAGAATAGCCTAAATTGCAAGTTAGTTTATATTTTGAATCATATTTTTATTCTAACATTCTGTTTTATAGCGTTTTCTTTGGCACACATTAACTACTTATAATCATGTAATTAATAATAAATAAATAAATAAAACGTAGATCCGTGGAACTTATAGCCTTGAGAGTATTTTTGGAAACAGTTAGGGGCCACGCCTGAAGAGGGATAGTTCTTTCCTTCTTTTATGATAGCGTTTAAGTGGCACTGCCAAGTAGGTTAGATTTGGTTTTCATTCCTTTTCTTTTTGGATATTAAACTTAGTTGGATAAGGATTTGGATAGCGTCGTTCATCAGCAATTAAAACGTCCTCGGTCCTACATTCAAGCGACGCCACTGCTTACATTTTTAATAAAATTCATCAGCAATGGCGGCCGAAGATTTCCGGCATAAGAAGTCACCTTCATTCAGCAAACGGCCTTGTCGAAGAGGGCGGAAGAGCGGACATTGTTTCGGGTACTCTCTTGCTATTACGGCAGAACAATCAGCAGTGACCAACGGCATGTGGATGATGAAGGCAACGGAAACTACTGCATTAAAGACACATAATGTGTATTCACAGGAGATGTTGCTTGTAACTGGAAAAATGTCATGATGACTTAAGATAACGGACTAGTCCATCAGCCGGCCGCGGTGGTCTCGCGGTTCTAGGCGCGCAGTCCGGAACCGTGCGACTGCTACGGTCGCAGGTTCGAATCCTGCCTCGGGCATGGATGTGAGTGAAGTCCTTAGGTTAGTTAGGTTTAAGTAGTTCTAAGTTCTAGGGGACTGATGAGCACAGCAGTTGAGTCCCATAGTGCTCAGAGCCATTTGAACCATTTTTTTTTTTAACTAGTCCATCATTCGGATCTCCAGGAGGGGACTGCCAAGAGGAGGAGACCATGAAAAAAGGATGCAATAACCAATGAAGGGCGAACGTTTCACGAGTCGGAGCACTGAATGTAAGAAGTTTTAACGTAGTAGAAAAGCTAGAAAACTTGGAAAGGGAAATTCATAGGCTCTGTCTAGATACAGGAGGGGTCAGTGAAGAAAAATGGAAAGAAGACAAGGTGAGTAGAGGGTATTATCAACAGCAGCAGGAAATGGTCTAACGGGAGTAGGGTTTGTTAGGAACAGGAAAGCAGGGCAGAGAGTGAGTTACTGTGAACATTTCAGTGTAGGGTTGTCTTCATCAGAATCGATAAAAACCCAACATCTGTAACAATAGTTCAGGGGTACATGCCTACGTCGCAAGCTGAAGGTGAAGAGATAGAGAAAGTATATGAAGATATTGCACTTGTAATTCACTACATGAAGGGGGACGAAAATCTAATACTGGGAACGAGTAGGAGAAAGGGTTACAGGAGAATACTGGATTGGCGCTAGGAATGAAAGAGGGGAGAGATTAGTTGGATTCTGCAATAAACTTCAGCTAATAATTGCGAACACTCTGTTCAAGAATCACAAGTATACTAAGAGAAGGCCGGGAGATACGGGAAAATTTCGGCTGGATTATATCATAGTGAGGCAGAGATACCTAAATCAGATACTGGATTGTAAGGCGTACCCATGAGTAGATATGGACTCAGATCACAATTTAACAGTGATTTAGAATTGGCTGAAATTTGAGAAACTGGTCAAGAAGAATTAGTGTGCAAAGAAGTGGAGATGGAACTATTAAAGAATGATGAGATACGTTTGAAGTTGTATGAGGCTATATATACTGCGATAAGAGATTGCTTGGTAAGCAGTTCAGTTGAAGAGAAATGGACATATCTAAAAAGAGCAATCGCAAAAGGTGGAATGAGAAAGATAGGTACAACGAAGGTAATTGGTAGGAAACCCTGGGTAACAGAAGAAATACTTAAGTTGATCGATAAAAGAAGAAAACACAAAAATGTTCAGGGAAATTTAGGAATACAGAAGTGCAATTCACTCAGGACTGAAAGAAACACGAAGTGTAGGAACACAAAGGCGAAATTGGTACATGAAAAAGTGGAGAAATCGAAGAAGAAATGATTCTCGGAATGACTGACTCAGCATAGGGAAAAGTCAAAACAGCCTTCGAGGAAATTAAATGCAAGGGTGGTAACATTAAGAGAGCATGGCAATTCCCCTGTTGAAAGCAGGGGAGAGAGTAGATAAGTGAAAAGAGTACACTTAGGGCGTGTATGAGACGGGAGACTTGTCTGATGAATGACAGAAGGAGAAACAGGAGTCGAAATAGAAGACATAGGTGATCCATAAAAGAATCAGAACTTAAAAAATTTTTTGGAAGACTTAGCAGCATATAAGGCAGAAGGGCTACATTACGTTCCATCACAAATTCTGAAATCATTGGGGTAGTGGCAGCAAACCGCGTGTTCACGTTGGTGTGTACAATGTATGAGTCTAGCGATATAACATCTGGCTTTCGGAAAAACATCATCTACACAGCTCCGAAGATTGCAAGGACTCACAAGTGCGATTATCGCTTAATCAGCTTAACAGCTCCTGAATCCAAGTTGCTGACAAGAATAATGTGTAGAAGAATGGAGAAAAACTGAGGATGTGTTATATGAGAGTCAGTTTGGCTTTAGGAAACGTCGAGGGAAAAATTCGTTCTATAGGGGTACCGTTTCCGATTAGTAATAAAAATTTCCTCGGTCCCTGGTGCGAACGTCACTACACTCTAAAATCATCAACAGTGGGAGCCCAAGACTCCCAGCATAAGGGGTCACACCACATTCAGCCAAAGGCATTGTCGAAGAGGCGGAGGAGCGGACAGAGGTTCAATGCACTCTCTTGCCCTTCGGATGGGAATCTGCCCCCAAAGGCAAAGAATCATCAATGCTCAACGACGTGAGAATGCAGAAGGCAATGGACACCGCTGCATTAAAGGCACATAATGTGTTTCCACAGGCGACGCGGCCTGTAACTGAAAATGTGTCATGATGATCTCTCCATTTGTGAAAGATTACGGACTACCACTTTTCAGATCTCCGGGAGGGGGCTGACAAGGTGGAGATGATCATGAAAAAAAGACTAAAAATCAACGAAAAGATGTTCATCTACGAGTCGACGCATAATATGTCAGAAATTTGTCCGTGGTAGAAAACTTAGAAAATCTGAAAATGGAAATGCTAAGGCTTAGTCTAGATATATTTTGGGTCAGTGAAGCGAAATGGAAAGAAGAGAGGGATTCCTGATCCGATGAGTAGAGGGTAATATCAACAGCAACAATAATGATATAAAGGGAATAGGATTCGTTATGAATAGGAAGGTAGGGCAGAAAGTGAGTTACTGTGAACAGTACAGTGATAGGGTTGTAATCAAAATCGGCACAAACCAGCACCAACAACAATAGTTCAGGTATACATGCCGACGTCACAAGATGAAGAGGAGGAGATAGAGAAAGTATATGAGGATGTTGCACTTGTGTAAATGCGGACGAAAATCTAATAGTGATGGGCGAATGGAATGCGGTTGTAGAGGAAGGAGTAGAAGGAAAGGTTATGGGAGAATACGGCACTGGCGTTATGAATGAAAGAGGAGAAAGGTTATTTGACTTCTGCAATAAATATCAGCTAGTAATAGCGGACACTCTGTTCAAGAGTCACAAGAGGAGGAGGTACACTATGAAAATGCCGAGAGTTACGAGAAAATTTCAGATACGTTTTATTACGGTGAGGCAGAGATTCCGAAATCAGATACTGGATTGTAATGCGCACCCATGAGCAGATGACTCAGGTCACAATTTATTAGTGATAGAGGGTAGGCTAAAGTTTAAGAAACTAGTCAGGAAAAAAAATCAATGCACAAATAAGTGGGGCACGGAAGATAGTTCAAATGGCTCTGAGCACTATGGGACTTAACATGTGAGGTCATTAGTCCCCTAGAACTACTTGAACCTAACTAACCTAAAGACATCACACACATCCATGCCCGAGGCAGGATTTGAACCAGCGACCGTAGCGATCGCGCGGTTCCAGACTGAAGTGCCTAGAACCACTCGGTCACACAGGCCTGCAGGGGGCACGGAAGAACTAAGGACTGAAGAGATACTGTTGTATTTCTATTAGGCAGTAGAAAATTCGATAGGGAATAGCTCAGTAGGCAGTTCAGTTGAAGAGGAAAGGACATTTCTAAAAAGGGCATTCACAGAAGTTGGAAAGAAAACTGTAGTTAGGGCAACTGCGAAGAAGCTGCGGTTAACAGAAAAGTACTTCAATTCGTCGATGACAGGAGAAAGACCAAAAATCTTCAGGGAAATTCAGGAATACAGAAATACAAGTTGCTTAGGAATAAACTAATTAGGAAGTGTGGGGAAGCTTAGGCGAAATAGCTGCATGAAAAATGTGAAGAAATTGAAAAGGAAATTATCGTCGAATGGATTGACTCAGCATATGGAGAAACTAAAATCGGGGGCAGCTGTAACCTCCCCTCAGTAAAAGGAATATAAGTATATAATTCACATTCAGCGTAACCTTCCAACAGATACACTCCAAAACCTCCCAATAGTAAAAACAATATAATTATTTATTTCATTCAGTGTAACTGCCCAACAGATAAATTCCGTAACCTACCAATAATACAATGTGACTAACTTCTCAATAAAATTGTCGCTCATTTATAACCTTTCAGTAATGACTGTGAATTTAAACTGGTGAATTTTGGACGTCAGCAGCGCTGCGTCATGGCCCTGAAAGATCGTTCTGAATAAATTGAAAATTCTTACCTCAATAAGGTCGCCGAATAACGCGTATGTATCTGCTCCTATAAGAAATTTTTCTGTCACAGCCGAGTGCAATGCTGGCCGATAGATTTGTCATGTACAAAAGGAAACAACTGATATTTCTTTACAATAATCGGGATGACCATGGATTGGAGAAATTAGTAAGTTGTTTAAATTGAGATGAATGATTATCAAAAGCTAATTTTTTATAAGAAAGTTTATTATTAAGAGATTTTTTAAAAACATTTACATGGGGTTTGACATAACAATAGTACGTACGCGCGAGGCTGCTTTTACCTTATATCATATCGCTCAGGCTCCGCCATCGCTCCACACGACCGGCCCAGCCAACACGATACACCGGACTGCTAGCTACTACTTACTGCTACTAACACACAGTTCCTACTGCAGTCAACACTGCTCTTTGGTCTGAGATTCTCATATAGCTTACATATCGCAGGCAGCGCATGAGCAATCCATCGAAATTACATCTGCTCGAGTGCGCTAGCGAGAAATTCCGCAATCATGGACCTCTTACATAACCCTCCACTGGGGGGGCAAAAATTTGGCAGCGATGGTGAGTCAATTGGACTTGCCATAAGCAACAAATGTTTCTATAATCTATTTAGTTTACTAAGTCTACAGTCAAAGAGTATATACATTATAGATAAGTGCAGAACATATTCAGAAATAAAATAAGTGCACACGCACAGAGTTCAGAACGTATTAAGAAATGACAAAATGTATACACAGTGAGTAGAAAATATATTAACAAATGACATAAAGTGCACACGCACTGTATAAGTCTTTAGCGTTTTTGTTTACAAGAACTGAATACATTGAGAAATGAAATAAAGTGCACACGCACTGTAAAAGTATTTAGCATATTTAGGAGAACTGATCATATTAACAAATGAAATAAAGTGCACAAGCGCTGTAAAAGTCCTTAGCATATTACAAGAACTGAATACATTAAGAAATGAAATACAGTGCACACGAACTGTAAAAGTTTTTACCATTTTTTACAAAAACTGAATACATTAACAAATGAAATAAAGTGCACACGCACTGTAAAAGTCTTTAGCATTTTGCAAGAACTGGATACATTACGAAAAGAAATAAAGTGCACAAGCACTGAAAAAGTCTTCAGCATATTTAGGACAACTGATCATATTAGCAAATGAAATGAAGTGCACACGCACTGTGTAAGTCTTTAGCATTTTTACAAGAACTGAATACATCAGGAAATGAAATAAAAGTGCATATGCACTGTATAAGTCTCTAACTTTTTACAAGAACTAGGAAAGGAATGGGAAGGATAGCATCATGGTTGTAGCACAGTGGGTTGCACGTAGCTGCACTGAAAGTCCATATCTTTCTTCAGAAGCACAACGCCAAGTGAGACAATCTGAAGTCCTCTTCCCTGAAGTATTCATCAGTGTAGCCAAGACACTGAAAAGTTGTATTAATATTCTATGTTATCATTTTGGTAGTACATTAGGTACACCAAACAGTAGGACCATAATGACATCTCCATCGTTCAAGGTAGTGGACAGCTTGATATGTCAACACCACGTTCTTGTAGAATCCATACTCTTACATCAATGTAGAATTAGTGCACAAACCAAATATAGTGCTCCATGATCATGAGGATGGACAGGACATACGGATATTGCAGTAATTGCTGGGAATTAGGTCATAAGGTGAAGGATACATTAAGTCCTACGCTAGTCATAATTCAGAATTACACTAATGTATCAACTGATCTGAATAATTATTGGCATTCATTGGCTATTTACTAAACATGGCACAGCATTTATGCATAAGTCATCTCATTACAGTAATCATTGGCATTCATTGGCCAGTTACTAAACATGTAGCAAGTATTGAGTATTACAAAACACTATTCATAACTCATGTCATTGCAGTAATTATTGGCATTCATTTATAGAGTATAACAAAATATTATTTACAGAAATTATTGGCATAACATTTATGCGTAAGTCATCATATTACAGTAATCATTGGCATCATATGTCATCTCATTACAGTAATTATTGGCACTCAATGGCCAGTTACAAAGTATTCATATAGTTTTAGAAAACATTATTCAGTGTTATTCACAAGTCATCATTTAAAACAGGCGTTATTGAGTGTAGCATCAAGCTACTGGTGTTTATATATGATATCATGTAAGTGACATAAGACATATTTAAAATGTAAGACACTGTAACTATTACTCAAGGTCTGTAGTCCAATAATACATAGACATAAGGGAATCAATACATCAGAAAAATTTGCATTATATTTGGGACTAGAAATATATCTTAAACAGGTAGCATTATTTATTTGTATACTGGTAATAGATGGCACTGGTAACAAAAATTTTTTTGTGCTAGCAATGCAATGCATTGGAATCGATAGTCAATTGCTGGGGCATTAAAAAATTTGCTTTTGACTTATTGCTGACTGCAACAAATACTTAAATAACTACATAGCATCTCTTAATTAAAACAAAATATATAAACCTCATCATTATCATCATCTGCAAAGAAAAACTTCATTATCCATATTCTTCATATAACTATTCATCATCATTTATTATTATCTGCAAAAAATAGACACTTCATTATTCATTATTTGTATTACCATTTACTTCATGCAACTATTCATAGTATAGAGTTTCTTACTTCTAGCGTATTTCATCACTAAAATTAACATGTGTAGTTCTGTCTGACAGCCTGCAATAATCGCCTCGTATTCTGAAAGAAAAATAATTAGTTAAGACTGCTATTATGCAGTGTGTATAGTATATTCTTGTTAGTTCTGATCCATTTACTCTTCATGACAAGGTATTGCATTTTCTTTCTTTCATTCTGATGGTAAAATTTTCATTTCATAGTAATCTACTGTGGTTTGTTCAATTTATTTCTTTTACACGTTATTGCTTTCTGAAAATGATGAAAATGGATTAATATCTTGCATTTAATTCATATGCCCACTAAATAAAAACTTGTTTCTAGTGATATAACTAAGCAAACAGCATAGCATAACAGAAAACGTATTATGTCAAAAACATAGACAGTTTTCAAGTGCAAAAGAAATGTACACATAGTATCATAATGTAGTAGCAAAAAATGTAGAATAGTCAAGATAGTGAGATATCATAAGAAAAAATGTCAAAGCCAACTGGTGTTTGTTACATCTTGAAGATTTCATAGTGGATACAGAGAAAAATTCTACTTTCTATAGGAAAACAATCATATATACACAAAAAATGGAAAATGTGCACGGTCTGATATATAACGGCAAGAAAAGCGACCTGCTAACCTTACCTTGCCGGACACTTGCCAAGAAAAAATATGATCATCATCAGTAAGTAGTCACACAGATATAATTGCATAAGTGGTCATATAAATGTCAGGAAATGGCATTACAGTGTGATAAATCATAAAGTATGTTCATTTAATAAAGGGTTTAATATTGGAGACATGGTGATTGCCTTTGCTTCTTCTGGTTCTCAAAATTTCGACATGTACTACATTGGGGTGAGGAGTGCTACGAATTCTATATGGACCTGCGTATAGAAGCTCAAATTTACTGCATCTACTCTTTCTTCTGTTGGATAAATAGTGTGTGCGTACTAATATTTTCTGTCCAATGTGAAAGTCACGGCGTGTACAAACCTGTTTTTGCTGTCTCCTCCGGCGCTCTGCGGCACGTTTGATGTTGTTCAGCACAATGTCAATTATTTCATGGTGGCGTAGTCGGTGAGATGTAGGAAAGGATACTAATTCTTTAATTTTGTTAGTTGGTTCAACATTTTTCAATATAACAGTCGGAGATAGCATAGTAGATTCATTTGGTATGGAGTTAATTACATCCTGGAATGAGAGTATTTGTGTATCCCAATCAATATGTTTTTTATGGCAGTATATTCTACATAGTATACCAATTTCTTTCATCAGTCGCTCAGAAGGGTTCGAAGAAGCGTGATACTTGGATATGTAGATCGGACAAATGTTTCTAGCTCGTAACATACGTGTCCATATCGCAGATCGGAATTGTGGTCCATTGTCGGAAATTACTTTCAATACATGCCCTACATGAAATAAAAAATGTTTTACAAATGCGTAACGGAGTGAAGGTTACAAATTTCGAAGTGAGTTCAACAGAGACAAAGATGTAGCAAAAACCACTATTAGATCTGAGAATCGGACCAAAAATGTCTACAGTGGCCGTGTGTCTCAATTTACCGGGTAAAATGGGATGTCACGGAGGAATATGTGAAGTCGTGTCTGAATTAGCTTTCTGGCAGATTTTACATGACGCTAAAACTCGTCGAATACGTTTCTCCATGTTAGCAAAATAACAGTTCTGTCTCAGTATAAGAAAACATTTTCTTGCTCCATAATGTGCATAACTTAAATGAGTATACCAAATTAATTTGTTAACAAGCTCGCCAGGAATGCATAATAACCAGTTGTTGCTGTCAGGGTGAGAGCGGCGAAACAGAATGTTCTTGCGTACAGTATAATGGTTTCTAATGGTAATGTTATTCCTATCTTGCCAAAGGTGTTTAATTTCTTTCCATACGTCGACTTTGCTCTGCTCTTGTGCTATGTCTCGTAATGATGACGAAATGAAATTTTCGAATGCAACTTGTTGAATATACATGACGCTAAAATTTGCTTGGCAGAAGTTGGATCCGATGTCTTGCTGATTGTTGCTGAGAGAACGGGATAGTGCGTCTGCTACAACATTTTGTGTACCGGGAATGTGAACAATTTTAAAATTAAATTCCTGTAAATAAAGTTTCCGTCTGCTTAATCTGTCAGGTGTAAATTTAGCGGAAAGTAAAAACTGTATAGCTCTATGATCTGTGTAAACGGTGGTATGTCTTCCATAAAGAAAATGCCTGAATCTGGTAAATGCCCATACAACACATAATGTTTCAAGTACTGTAACAGAATAATTGCGTTTTGCAGGTGACAGAATACGACTTGCAAAGGCGATGTTTTTAATTACTGTGGTACTGTCTTCTTCGATTTCCTGTAAAATGTGTACGCCTAAAGCGGTGTTAGAACTGTCGGTGGCAATGGAAAAATTTCTAGTAATATCTGGATGTGATAAAAGTGGTGCATTCAACAAGGCATGTTTCAAATTAACAAATTCAGACTGTGCTTGGCTATCCCAGTGAAATGTCTTTATTTTTTTTATTTTTTTTAATAACTGGTTTTTCACGCAAAAGCGTGTCTCGGATGTCGTAAAAAGTAATAACATTTTCGTGAACAAGATTCTGTGTGTCAAAAGTATTGCTTAAGTTGCTGGAAGATGCAACCTGTACTGTGTCTAGTCAAATTTTTTCTGACGTGCTGTTATTTGCGGGAGGATGCTGTGGCATCTGGACTATTTGTACTGTTCTGTTATTTCTTCCTGACATATTAAGTTCGGGATGATACCGACTGTCTGGTTCATTCATGATAATCTGTTGTTGTGGTTGATTCTGCTGCTGGTAAGACCTACTGTTATTAAACGTACGCTGAAAAGTGTGCTCTTTACTTTTACGTCTGTCATAATAATCGTTGCTATACGGCGCATTGCGATAGGAGTTGAAATGGTGTGTTTTCTGTACGTAGTGATTTCCTTGTTGCTGTGCGTTACTATTTGGTGGAGCCGACGCTATACGTGAAGGCGGCGAAACACTAAAGCTTGATTGACCTTGCACATTATGTTGTGGGTTAGGTATGCCAACTGGCTGGTTTTTTTGATGTTGCTGGGAAAACCCCCTATTGTTGCCAAAATATGTTTGCTGTTGCTGATAATTATGACGATACAGCTGATTAAAATTTTGTCTGTTATTAAAATTCTGGTGGTATTTCTTGTCATTTCGGGAGTGTGTAATGAAAACTATCGCTTTCGGTAAAACTTGTCGTATCATGTTTTCTTTACTCATTCTTAATTCTAGATAGATCGAAAGTTGATGAGCTGTCTTGATAGATATAAAGGATAGTAAAAGAGAAGCAGCAGTGCAGAAAACTAAAGATGAAATAGCACTACTACGGCTCGGGGCCCTGTGCACGCTACGGCACATATTTATCGAAGTGTAATGAATCCCCTGAGGTCACTTACGCACTGCAAATAGATTTTAGTTCCTGCATTACAGGCCAAGCTGGTGGAAATTCATAAGCAAATTGTTGTATCCAATCCAAGGGGTGAATCTGCGTTCTGTCATTCTTAAATACCTTAAATTTTCTCACGGATAGAAAGTGCTTGTAATCAAAATTATCGTCTCTGAATGTCTGAACAGGTTCAGGATTGTATGATAATCTGTTTGTCTGTGACTGTTCGGAATCTAAGTCACATACTCTCTGTAAATTACCTGAGCTATACTGGCCGTGTAAGTGTGACAAATGTTCAGAATGTGGCATATGCGGTGATGTGTTAGAGGCTGAAAAATTTTTCATTTCTGTCACTTCTTGCTGTAAAGATGACAATTTTCTACGCAATGTATTGTTGGACAAACCTATCTCACTGATTGTCTGCTGTAAATTTTGGAATTCGGGCGTTTGATTAAACGAAACTGGTGAAGTATCGTCTGATTTGATGTCATTGTTATTTTCAATAACGTCAATACGACTGGCCAATTCATCAAATTTTTCAGTCAGTGCTTTTACGTGATCGTCGTTTTTAGTGTCAGAAGCATTAATTTGTTTTTGTATTTTATGTGTGATTTTGTTCAATTTCTTAACGTCTGCTTTGATGGCATCGGGATCCTGTATTAGTTCCAACTTTTCAAGTCTGTTGGTCATTGTCTGAAAGTCTAATATGTGTGTGTCTGTTTTTGTTTTAAGATCGGAGATTTCATCATGCAGTTCGCTGTTTAACTGTTTGATTTCGTCTGATACTGTAGCAATGTTGTTGTCTACGTATGTTTTTGCTTTCGTAAACAACTTTCGCTTATCTTCTTGTCTCTGTGCAGTAATTGTTTCCATGACTTGTTTCTTTACTTTATTCTGTTCCTGTATAAATTTACGGTAACGCGTTTCACTGTTTTGTAGGTGGTGATTAAAACATTCGTCAATTTGGCTGTTCTGTTGGTCAAATTTCGTGTCTACTTTCGCATCCAGTGCGCGCAAAAGTTCTGCTGACATTAATTTAAACTCGTCGCGTAACTGTGTTGCGTTTTCTGAACATTGTTTGGCAACTGCACTAATTTGATCTCTAAGTAGTTTTGTTGCGGCTGCTTGCGTATTACTTAATTCTTGTGCAACAGATCTAATTTCTTCACTACTGTTCCTAGCACAAGCCTTAATTTCCTCACGTAATTGTTCTTTAGTATCATGACATTGCACGGCAACAGCTGTAATCTGTTCACTAAGCTGTTTGGAATTGTTATCTAGTTTTTCATTAAGTTGTTTGTACGATTCATTAAGTTGTTTGATATTTTCATTAAGTTGTTTATTCGATTCATTAACTTGTAGCAATAATGCCATAACTTGATCCAAGCCAAAATTAGCGACTCTATTTCCTGTGCTGTGTGATGGTGTATCTGCATTTGTCACGTTTTGTGTAACCATTTAGTCATTCTCTGATTCTTGAAACGGTTTGCCAATTGGATGTACGCTGTTGGTCACTACAGCGGAATCAAATAAATCTGACGTACTTTGAGTACATTGTTAACCATCGTTAGAAACCTTTATATGTTCACTGCGTAAATTTTGCAAGTCAGATGTGTCAAACTGGGCAGCATTCATTGTAATGGAACGTGCCACGTCATCTATTGTCGTTAAATTAAGTGTGGACATAATTGGATTTGTTTGCGCATCATTAGGATTAAAATCATTACTAGTGGTCGGTACGCACTGATTATCCGTAATTAGAGGATTATCACTATGACACTGAGTGTTGCTAGTATTATCAGTCAAATTATTCAAGTCGGCTTTTTCGCACATTGCACATCGCGATGTACTGTTAGCAGTTTTTCGCGGCATTCTCACAAGTCAAAGCCAAGCACAAAATCAAAGACAAAGCAAAAATGGAACAAATACAATTACAACAAAGAGCAATAAATTGCCGATGATCTGTGAATGAAGGAGTGACAAATTAGTAAATGCGTTGCGCCAGATACAAACTACAGTTAATATTATGTAAATAAGAGCAGATATATAACTGACTACTTCTCAGAAATTCACAAAAATACGATCCTGGCCGGTTGTCGCCAAGTGTAACCTCCCCTCAGTAAAAGGAATATAAGTATATAATTCACATTCAGCGTAACCTTCCAACAGATACACTCCAAAACCTCCCAATAGTAAAAACAATATAATTATTTATTTCATTCAGTGTAACTGCCCAACAGATAAATTCCGTAACCTACCAATAATACAATGTGACTAACTTCTCAATAAAATTGTCGCTCGCGTATAACCTTTCAATAATGACTGTGAATTTAAACTGGTGAATTTTGGACGTCAGCAGCGCTGCGTCATGGCCCTGAAAGATCGTTCTGAATAAATTGAAAATTCTTACCTCAA
Organism: Schistocerca nitens; assembly: GCF_023898315.1. Lineage (NCBI taxonomy): Eukaryota > Metazoa > Arthropoda > Insecta > Orthoptera > Acrididae > Schistocerca > Schistocerca nitens. The sequence continues at coordinate 362,206,821 of NC_064617.1, forward strand.
TAAGGTCGCCGAATAACGCGTATGTATCTGCTCCTATAAGAAATTTTTCTGTCACAGCCGAGTGCAATTCTGGCCGATAGATTTGTCATGTATAAAAGGAAACAACTGATTTTTCTTTACAATAATCGGGATGGCCATGGATTGGAGAAATTAGTAAGTTATTTAAAATGAGATGAATGATTATCAAAAGTTAATTTTTTATAAGAAAAATTATTACTAAGAGATTTTTTAAAAACATTTACATGGGGTTTGACATAACAATAGTACATATGCGCGAGGCTGCTTTTACCTTATATCATATCGCTCAGGCTCCGTCATCGCTCCACACGCCCGCCCAGCCAACACGATGCACCGGACTGCTAGCTACTACTTACTGCTACTAACACACAGTTCCTACTGGAGTCAACACTGCTCTTTGGTCTGAGATTCTCTTACAGCTTACATATCGCAGGCAGCGCATGAGCAATCCATCGAAATTACATCTGCTCGAGTGCGCTAGCGAGAAATTCCTCAATCATGGGCCTCTTACACAGTTACATTAAGAGTGCAATGGGAATTTCATTGTTAAGTTCAGAGAAGGAGAGTGGGTAGGTGTAAATGGAACACTGAAGGTCTTTATGAGGGGAAGGATATGTCTGATGATGCGATAGAAGACGAAACAGGAGTCAATAGAGAAGAGATAGAATATCAATTATTAGAATCAGAATTTAAAAGAGCTTTGGAAGACTTAAAATCAAATAACGCAGGAGGAATAGATAACATTCCGTCAGAGTTTCTAAAATGATTGGGGAAAGTGGCAACGAAACGACTATTCACGTTCGTGTGTTTAATGGACAAGTCTAGCGATATAGCATCTGACTTTCGGGAAAACTTTATCCACACAATTCAAAAGATTGAAATAGCCGACAAGTGCGAGAATTATCGCACAATCAGCTTAACAGCTCATGCACCCATGCTGCTGACAAGGATAATGTACATGAGAATGGAAAAGAAAATTGAGGATGTGTTAGATGACGATCAGTTTGGCTTTAGGAAAGATAAAAGCAGGAGGGAGGCAATTCTGACGTTGCGGTTGTTAATGGAAGCAAGAATAAAGAAAAATCAAGACACATTCGTAGGATTTGTCGACCTGGAAAAAGCGTTCGACAATGTCAAATGGCGCAAGTTGTTCGAAATTCTGAGAAAAATAGGTTTAAACTATAGGGAAAGACGGGTACTATGCAATATATACAATAACCCAAGGGGAAAAATAAGACTGGAAGACCAAGAAGGAAGTGCTCTGATTAAAAAGGATGTAAGACATGGATGTAGTCTTTCGCCCCTACTGTTAATCCCATACATCAAAGTACCAATAACAGAAATAAAAGAGAGGTTCAAGAGTGGAATTAAAATTCAAGGTGAAATAATATCAATGATAAGATTCGTTGATGACATTGCTATCCTCAGCGAAAGTGAGGTAGAATTACAGGATCTGGTGAAAGGAATGAAGTCTAATGAGCACAGAATATGGATTGAGAGTAAATCAAAGAAAGGAGAAAGTAATGAGAAATAGTAGAAATGTGAACATCGAGAAACTTAACATCAGAACTGGTTGATGCGAAGCAGTTGAAGGTAAAGAATTCTGCTTCCAAGGCAGCTAAATGACCCTTGAAAGACGGAGCAAGGAGGCCATAAAAAACAGAATAGCACTGCCAAAACCGACATTCCTGACCAAGGGAAGTATACTAATATCAAACAGAGCCTTAATCTGAGGAAGAAAGTTATGAGAAAGTACTTTTGGAGCACAGAATTGTATGGTAGTAAAAATGGACTGTGAGAAAATCGAAGCATTTGTGATGTGGTGTCACAGAAGAATGTTGAAAATTAGATAGACTGATAAGTTACGCAGTGAAGAAGTTCTCCGCAGAATCGGCGAGGAAAGGAATGTGTGGAAGATACTGACAACAAGAAGGGAAAGGATGGTAGAATATGTGTTAAATTCAGGGAATAGCTTTCATAGTTCTAGAGACAGCTGTGGAATGTGAAACTGTAGCGGAAAGCAGAAACTGGAATAGATCCAGCAAATAATTGAGGACGTAGGTTGCATGCGCTGCTCTTAGATGAGACGGCCCCGGTGGCCGTGTGGTTCTAGGCGCTGCAGTCCGGAACCGCGGGACTGCTACGGTCGTAGGTTCGAATCCTGCCTGGGGCATGGATGTGTGTGATGTCTTTAGGTTAGTTATGTTTAAGTAGTTCTAAGTTCTAGGAGACTGATGACCTAAGATGTTAAGTCCCATAGTGCTCAGAGCCATTTTTTTGCTCTGAGATGAAATGGTTTTCACAGGAGAGGAATTTGTGGCGGGCCGCATCAAACCAATCAGAAGGCTGATGAGTACATTTACGACACAGAAATGGAAAGACATCTTGAATCACAACAGTATTAAGCAGACTTTCATCTCTAAATATTTTCCAAAGGCGAGCCTTACCAATTAGTACTTAGGGAGCTGAAGTCCCATTATACTGCCAAAAGAAGCAAAGTGCATTATATATCTGGTAAATCTGAGGAGTACGAGCTCGTTGTTACGAGGTGAAGGGGAAGAGGAAGGGAGGATCGGAGCATGTTTTATTTAGGCCTAGTTTCAGTTCGTTACAAGTTGTGTTCTGTTCGGGAGCTGGAAGAAGGTGTTACTGAGGTGTAGTTAGCACATGTGCTCATCGCAATTCCTGTGATTCAACATGCCTCGCAAATGAGTAGACAATGCTGACAATTTTTGCTACATTTGCTGACAGGCTGCATTGAAATCGTAAAGGAGGCCAATAGCACCATATATTAGGAAGGCGTACAGACTATACTTTGGCTGTGAAATCGGGGACCAGGAAAGCCCTGGGCTCCTCATGTATGTTGCATATCTTGTGTCTCGAGTCCTCATTCGCGGTTGTATCGTAAAAGATTTTCCGTGGCCTCTGCAAATGTCCATGATCTGGCGAGAACCATCGAACCATGTGTTATTTTTGTGTGACAACTCCATAAACACGTGGCATTTCCAAGAAGAAAAGTCTTTTTTGACGTATCCTAACATACCGTCGGCCACGAGATCAGTGCCTCACGGAGACGGACTGCCTGTTTCTGTCCCACCTGGTTGTGATAGTGATGAGGACGGTGGTGGTGCACCGTCGTATTCAAGACCCAGCTCTTCGAAAGATCCTGATAGTGTTTGTAACGGTGAGTGTACAGAGTTTCACAAAATGACATTTCCGGCTGGCTGCAGCGTTTTCACTGCTGAGCTGGTCGCCATCTCTCGTGCCCTAGAGTATATCCGCTCCTGCTCTGGTGAGTCCTTCGTTGTTCGTAGCGACTCCCTGAGCGGTTTACGAGCTATCGACCAGTGTTTCCCTCGCTCTCGTCTGGTGATGGCTGTCCAGAAGTCCCTCCATACTCTTGCCCGTTGCGGCCGCTCTGTGATCTTTGTGTGGACCCCTGGTCATGTCGGCATTCCGGGTAATGAACGTGTTGACATGCTGGCCAAACAGGCTTTTGGTGCACCAGCCTTATCGATTGGGCTTTCGGAGAGTGACCTCAGGGCAGTTTTGTGGCAGAATATACTTCGCACCTGGGGTGAAGAATGGCGCACCCTGCCTTCACCAAACAAACCTCGGGCCATCAAGGAGGCTACCGGTGCGTGGCGCTGCTCCTTGCGGGTCTCTAGCAAGGAGTCTGTTGTCCTCTGCCGGCTGCGCAATGGGCACACCCGGATGACGCACATCCACTAATTGCCCCGTGAGGACCCACCTCTATGTCGCTGCGTATCCGCTTTGACGGTGGTCCACATTTTGTTGGCCTGCCCCCTTCTAGCTGTGCTCAGGCAGACGTTTGCGCTGACTGATACGCTCCCTGCCCTTTTAACAGATGACACTGCCATGGCAAGCTAAGTTTTGCGTTTTATTCGGGCAGGGGGCTTTTATCACTTAATCTGAGTGTTTGTCATTTTTTATGTTTTGAGTCTGGCCTTTGGCCTACGATTTTAGACTGGATTATTTTTTTAGTGTGTTTCTAGGTGGTTGGCTTTTCCTTTCTTGTCTCTATGGTCGGCCAACCACTGTCACACTCTGTGTGATTTTAATTCCTTTTGTCTGGTCTCTGTCTGAGTCTTTCTTGTCCTTTGTCATCTGTTGTCACTCCGTTGTTCGTTTTTATTCTGTGTGGGTGTTTAAAGTTTTGTAAAAAGGGACCGATGACCGTAGCAGTCTGGTCCCTTCAATCCCACAAACCAACCAACTAACAAAATGACAGTGTGAACTTAATGACCTAGTGAGAGATCTGAAATTACCGGAAAGTAAAGCTGAACTGTTGGCATAAAGACAACAACAGCGCTATTGTCTTGGTAAGAAGGTAAATGCTTTCCGCAACCACCATATGCCATTCCTTCCATTTTTTGAAAGTGAAAAGAACATGGTATTTTGTAGCGAAGTAATGGCAGCTATTGGCATTGATTATAAAACTGGTCAGTGGAGGTTGTTGATGGACTCCTCCTGCAACGTGTTACCATCGATTCCTACTGGATATGCACATTACGTGAAAGAAACACATGGTAACATGAAACAATAATTGTTATTGCTGTTGAGCTATGATAAGTTTAAATTGCGGGGTTTCCGGGGATCTGAAAGTCATAGGCATATTACTTGGGCTACAACGTACCTGTACCAATTCTGTTGCTTCCTGTGCCTCCGGGATAGCCGCACCCAAGCACTTCATTGTAACAAGTACGATTGCCCTAAGCATCAGCCACTTGAACCACGACCTCTCAAAGTTTGGCACGAAGCACTTGTCGAATCCAAGGACACAATTCTCCCTGCTCTTCATGTAAAATTGGATCTTATGAAAAACTTCGTTTAGGCCGTGGACGTAACTGGGAAAGCATTTCTCTATTTGTGCGAAAAATTGCCACGTCTTAGTGAGTCGAAAATAAAAGAGGGGATTTTCGTGGGCCCCCAGATACGCAGACTATACAAACATGAGCATTTCGACACCATCCTGACACGTGATGAAAAGTTAGTTTGCGATGCCTTTGTTCAAGTGTCAACAAACTTCCTGGGATTTAAAAGGACAGAAAATTATGAGGATCTTGTGACAAATCTGCTGCACTGCTACAATAGACTGGAGTATAGCGTGTTTTTAAAGTTACATTTCCTAGATTCCCACATGGCCTTTTTTCCTGACAATTGTGTTGCTGTGACGACCACGGAGAACGCTTCCACCAGCAGATTTCCGACGTGGAAGTGAGATACTAGAGAAAGTGGAGTGCATTAAAGTTGGGTGATTATTGCAAGACACTAATCAGGGAATCACCTGCAGATAACTGCAAAAGCCAGGAAAAAGAGGTTGCGCCTTCAGTGGCCTTCCTCCAAGGGTAACACCAAGGTAACACGTGCATAAACTTGTGTAGGCAATAACGTAAAGTTATCATAACTTCAAAACGAGAGCTAATCTTGGATTTTCATTAACATTTTCGTTATCAGTATATCCAAAAACATGAAGATTAGCTGTTGTCATGCCAGTTGACAGAAATAAGTAAAACACTGTCGGCTAGCGCTGTGAAACTCGTCTGAAATAGTTACTCGCTCTCCGCCGTAGACGGATGCTCGCAGTCTTACTCCTAAGACCAGCAGTGTCACGTGCTGTGACGTACGCGCCACGGCCCCTCTTCCTCGTAGGCCTCGATGCTTCTAAAGGCTGCTGCACAGTGTTGAATCGGTCCTTCGGCGGCATCTGCTTTAAACCAGTGGGGATGTAGTGTGCAGACACGTACAGGCAAAGTTTACTTTTAGAAAGGAAGTAACTGTGTATTGATCACAGAAGACAACTGACTTCTTCCGAAGCATAACTTTGTAGAATAAATTATATTACTCAGAAATTGAAGTCACAAATCCTGGTTAATGTAGGAACTACTACAAATGTAGAACCAAAGCCTGTGCATATGAATAAACGTATATCTACTATCTCCTCCCAAAACGATGGATGTATTCCGATAGGAATTTGAACGTAATATAGTGCAGCTATTCTGTACAATTCAAGGCTTAGTCTTACGCTGTGTTTCAGCTAAGAAGTAGAATTTTATTTGACGGACCCGCTGAAATGCAACAGTTCTTGCTACACCTGGAGTGTTCAGAAACTAAAAGTGAAATTGTAGCCGGCCGGGGTTGCCGAGCGGTTCTAGGCACTACAGTCTGGAACCTTGCGAGCGCTGTGGTCGCAGGTTAGAATCCTGCCTCCGGCAAGGATGTGTGTGGTGTCCTTAGGTTAGTTAGGTTTATGTAGTTCAAAGTTCTGGGAGACTGATGACCTCAGAAGTAAAGTCCCATAGTGCTCGGAGGCATTTGAACAATTGTTTTGAAATTTTAATTTTGTGTATTGTGTTAGTCCGACTAGAACGACTTTTTCGTCATTGTGTTTGTAAGCGTATCTGAAAAATATGTGTACAATGTTAGTCATATCCAATGTTTGCGAGTAGACTTTTGTCAGCTGTCAAGAAGGTTACATGTGTTTTGGTATTCTCGACGGCAGTCTATTTTGTCTAAAAATGGACCAGAGAATTTGCATTAAATATTGCTGTAAGGAAAGAATAAATTTCAGCAAAATTCTAGGGAGGTTAGATATTGCTTTTGATGAGTCTGCTATGGGAAAAACAGGGGTTTTACGAGTGTTTTAAGCGCATTGAAAAGGGCCGTGAAAATGTTGAAGATGACGAGTGCCCTGGACAACCCAACGCATCATCAACCAATGAAATCGTGGAAGAAGTGTAGGAAATGACTATAAAGATCGTCGAATCACAATCAGAGATGTCGGTGATGATGTTGGCATATCACCGGGCTCACGCCATGAAACTGTTTCGAATGTTTCGGGTAAAAGCTATTGAGTATTGAAGAGAAATAGCTGTGACTGTAAGTTGCTCAAGAATCGTTAGATGAAGTCAGCAGTGATACTGAACGACAGAAACGGGCCATAAGAGGTGCACGATCTGATGGACACTAAAGATCAACCGTCCCAGTGGAGGCATTCTGAATCGCTAAGATCGGAAGAGTTCGACAAATGCAATCAACCGGGAAGGTTACACTAGCAGTGTTCTTCGATTTCAGCATTATTGTGCACAATGAATTTTTGCCACATGATGAACAATCAGGACTATTCCTTACAACTTTAATGCCGTTTGCATGGAGCTATCTGATTACAGAAAGCCGTCCGCATTTGGGCGGAGCATTACATGATTTTTGCACCATGATATTACACCTGCTCACATTCTGTTGCGTGCTCGTGATTTTTTGGGCGAAAACAATACTGTAATGATGCTCTAGCCTCAATATTCTCCCCATGGAACTTTTCTATATTCCTAAAAATAAAGAAAAATTCAAACGTCAGTCTTTTACAAGCTCAGATGATATTAAAAATGCATCGCTGAGACAGCCAAAACCCATCCCAAAGACAGAGTTCCAGGAGTACTTCCGGAATTGGAGACAACGCTGGCGTAACTGTGCAATATGTCATAGGGAATATTTTGAAGAGGGTAACATTGATGCACACTAACAAATAAACCCCGCGTTAGACTCAGTATTCATCACAATAATCCTATTGCTTATACTAACATTGCCGTCAAAGCCAGGTCCCTTAAAATATTTTTTTTTAATGTTATGTTGTTGTTCACCTAAGTCTCGTTGATATAAAAAAATTCCGACTTGTTCTCTTAATTTCCTAACATGTATACAGTATTTGCATCGCCAGTCAATTACATCAGTTTTCTCTGTCTGAATCTTTCCTTTACTTACAGATCTCTTTTTTGACTTGTATAAAAGTCCTACATCGTTTATCGAATTACCGATTTTGAAAAGCTGTCTATAGCGATGGATTTACTCCCAACATTCTTAGTGCTCTTTCTTGATAATTCCAAAAAACCACGTGATTTTCTTGCGCGTTCCTTTGCTATGTGTCCTATTGTCGCAAGGCTGACTTTGTACAAATTGCACGCCTTTCATGGGGACTGCCAATTCTAGCCAACAGTTCTTTTTGTGTCAGCTCTTTAATACAAGCTGTAATTACGTTAGAGACGACAGAACTCGCCTTGCAAAGATAACTCTCCTCCGTCTTGTGCACATTTTATGGCGATGTATGGGGTGTACTGAAAAATAATACCTCTGAACATTTGCATATGAAAGCTCTTAAAGATTTTTAAATAAAAGTTATGAACATTCTACACCCTATAATTCGTATTTACATATTTATTTCTCAACATGGTCATCTCGGCGACAAGCACATTTATCGCAGCGAGAGACCAATTTGTTAATACCGTCACTGTAGAAAGTTTCACGTCGTTGAAGAAACCACAACTTCACCTCTGATTGCATAGTTTTATCCCTATCACAGTGAAATCCTCGAAAGTGTACTTTATTTTGGAAACAGATGAAAATCGGATGGGGTCAAGTCGGGACTTTGGAGAACGATCGATGACAGTAAACTCAAGGCGTCACACTTTTGAGATGTTACAGCTGTGGTGTGTTGTGTGACATTGTCACGCTGAAGAAGAGGGACCCCATGTGTGGACGAACTCCTCGAACTCGAAACTCGATTTCAGCGCATTGTTTCTCATGCACCGACACAGTCACTTTCTTCACCGCCATGTTACACGCTACAATTCGGAATCCCTCCAGTGCCAGAGGATTTCAAATTACTTTTCAGCACGAGCTCGCAATATGGCCACTCTAGTCGAACGATGTCGTTATCCTGAAGGAAGTCATTCACAAGATGTGCACGATGGGGGCGCGAACTGTCGTCCATGAAGACGAATGCCTCACCAGTATGCTGCCAATATGGTTGCACTATCGGTCGGAGGATGGCATTCACGTATCGTACAGCCGTTACGGCTCCTTCCATGACCACCAGCGTCGTACGTCGGCCCCACATAATGCCACCCCAAAACAACAGGGAACCTCCACCTTGCTGCAGTCGCTGGACAGTGTGTCTAAGGCGTTTAGCCTGACTGGGTTGCCTCCAAACACGTCTCCGACGATTGTCTGCTTGAAGGCATATGCGACACTCATCGAGGAAGAGAACTTGATACCAATCCTGAGCAGTCCATTCGGCATGTTGTTGGGCCCATCTGTACCGCGCTGCATGGTGTCGTGGTTGCAAAGATGGACCTCGCCATGGACGTCGGGAGTGAGGTTGCGCATCATGCAACCTACTGCGCACAGTTTGAGTCGTAACACGACATCTCGTGGCTGCACGAAAAGCATTATTCAACATGGTGGCGTTGCTGTCAGGGTTCCTCCGAGCCATAATCCATAGGTAGTGGTCATCCTCTGCAGTGGTAGCCCTTGGGCGGTCTGAGCGAGGCATGTCATCGACAGTTTCTGTCCTAACAACATCGCTTTGGTTCACTCCAAGACGCCTGGACACTTCCCTTGTTGAGAACCCTTTCTGGCACAAAGTAACAATGTGGGTGCGATGAATCGCGTTATTGGCCGTCTAGGTATGGTTGAACTACAGACAACATGAGCCGTGTACCTCCTTCCTGGTGGAATGACTGGAACTGATCGGCTGTGCCCCCCCCCCTCCCCTCCCTCCCCCATTCTAACAGGCGACGATTATGCATGGTTGTCCTCATCTATCTTCAAGGCAAGGGTTCTTTTTTGATGTGTGTACATCACAAAATACACGAACTGAATTGACTGACACCAGTAACTAAAATCACACGAACAGAATCCGTTCAAATCACTACACGCTGCACTACGCTGCTGGGCAGGAAATGGGCAACTGATTTTGGATGTGACTCTAGGGCAGTTGCTGGGTTAATTCGGGAAAGATAACGTTCCTCACCAAGAGCGCCGGTCTCTCATGAGATTACCGGCAGGTTATATATTACGTCGCACTGGATGAGAGCAAGACCGACTTGACGGTGTCATTAGTTACTGAGTGGAACGTCCTTTCCATACTTTTCTAAAGTCCATACTTACGACGTTAGAGGTAAAAATGGCCATTGTTACCCATTATTAAAACTGTCAGTGGCTCAGAAAGGCGTTCAATGGGCAGCAAAAGAAGTCTATGATCATTTGCACAATAACACAAAATGTGAGACAGGTAACAAAGTAAATTTTAAATCTAACCCAAAATCATTTCTCCTGGGCAACCCCTTCTATTATATAGACTAGTTTCTATTTCAAAAATGGTAGCCAGAAAAAAATTAATAAGAAGAACAAATAATCCAACTTGTTGATAAGTAAAGTCATATTAGTAGGACTAAAAAATTATGTGTTCACTAATTTTAACGCTTATCATCTACACTCATCCTCTGAACTGCATCGGTGCCATCTCATTTTAATAAAAGGATCGTTCAAATGATCTGTCGTACATACTATCTAACTAAAAAAATTAAACTAGCTAAATTGATTTGGTTCCCTATGGAAATAAGGCGAAAGCCGATACGTGGTTATTTCAGCTCACATTTTGAAGGCAGCCAGTCCATGGTGACATGCGGAAAAAGAAATGATCAGGTGATCTCCAAGTCGCACAGGTAGCGAAGAATAAAAAATTGTAAACAAAAAGAACTTCTCTTCGTCACCCAAGTATATGTCGGCAATACGGTATGCAGCTAATTCCAATAGGTTTTACTAGAACTGTCATACGTTTATTGAGTGTGAATGAAGGTGCGTACGTGTGTGTGTGTGTGTGTGTGTGTGTGTCTATTATTCGTTAGAAAATCGGATAGGTACACAAAGAAATACTTTCACTGCTCCGGCGCTTAATATGTGAGACGAATCATTGTTTTGCCCGTAGGACAAATTACTGGAAATTAACACTACTAAGATGAATAACGCGTGTATGTGTGACTGTTATTTCAAATAATATCCAATCAAACACACTTCCACTCTATGCTCTTGCTATATGAGGCACAGGAATAATGTAATGTAGAAGAATGTTGTGCTTAAAGTACAACTGCTGTTCAAAGAATGATATTTGACCTGGAATAGGCTTAAACTGCAATTACTTGTGTTGAATGTTTTTCTGTGGATGTTCGAAAAATTGATTAACTCTGAATAGGATCTTCTGCACCCACTGGTATTTCGACGATTCAAATAAAAACGTCAGCCTCTGCACCCTGAAAAAAACTGTTGTCTAACACAACATACTGTATAACATCTGAAAGTGCAAGATGATGACTTTGTTTATATATGTAAAGGATAATTTACTGACACTAGATGTTGTTTTACTGTTACTCAATAAAAAGCAAGCTCAACATCAGGTGCAGTGTAACGTCATAAGTAAATCAACGATATTTTAATAGCACAACGTTGATAATGTTATGTTATCTGCGAAAATAATCAACGAAAATCCCTTAATGAACTAGAGTCGATGATTATTTTCATCAATCTCTTGTTAGTCTAGAACATGAGTACTCCTGTACCATTTACGATCTTCTCCTTCTGGTGTCTGTCTTTTGAGTTAGACGTGTATCACGCAGCTCTGCATTATTTCTGATTGTAACTTAATTTACATGGCTAAAGCGAATATACGCTCAGAAAGCGTTAGGGAGCTGTAATAAACTACAGACTGCATATTATGCTGAACTCAAGAACTCTCCGAATTTCCCATTGGCAGCTACCATGGCCTATATTGCTTCGAGCCATGGCACACATCTGTTAAGCAAGATTATGGCGTCGTTTCCGATGTAGTGTGATTTAAGCAGCTGAGAGGTATAAGTATAAGGTTGTACGGTTACTTCCCTGCAGACTGCGTTCTTGCAAGTATTACATATAATAAGACATGCATAATTGATCACGGCAATTATTTGATTTAATAATATTTGCTGTTACATGTGGTTAGTTGTTCTCATGTACTTACTAGTTTTCCTTTCGCGAAATATTTGCTTGTTTGCAAAGATGAGATTTCATTTCTGTTGTACATCACCTTCAAACGGGAACCCATTAGAAGTCGTAAAAATATTTTTACTATCAAGGAGACGCCCCACGTTCGACATAACCCAGCAGCGAGCAATTACTTTTATAGCTTAATCTCATTATGATGTAATTATTTCGTACCATCTGAAACATAACAACAAACATTAATATACACTGTCCGATCAAAAGTATCCTGACGCTTCCGTGTAATGCGGAACTGAGCATTAGATGTCACCGGTGGTGGATCCGCCATTATGAAAGGAAGCCTGCGGTGCAGTGTTTCCAGTAGAGAAGAAGTAACAGCAAAATTGGTTAGTTAGGATAGCTCAGAGGCTTTGAACGTGGCCTAGACATTTGATGTCACCTGAGGCACCCACTAGGGACATTTAAAACCCTTATTAGGCTGTTCAAGTAACTGTTGGTGATGTGATTTTCCAGTGGAACCGCGAAGAAACGGCCACAGCTAACTCAAGATCAGGTCGACCCCGTGTACTATTTGGACGTAAACAATGGCTGAATTATCCGAACATTACATGCAAATGGAGCATCTATATTTTTTCTGCATTGTTTGCACGTAGGACAAGGAATCTATTACGGATCTTGTACGTATATACACACCAGAATGGGACCGTAGAGCACTGTGGAGGATGGTTGTAAGAAATCGCATGAAATCAGTGGAAGGAATCGCTAGTGAGTCCCAAAGTCCTAGTAGCAGCCCGGCTGGTACGATAACTGTGTGCAGCAAGTTAAAAAGAATGAGGTAATCTGGCCGAGCAACTCGTCATATATCACGTATTTCTTTGGTCAGTGTTGAAATGTTCAAATGTGTGTGAATTCCTAAGGGACCACACTGCTGAGGTCATCGGTCCCTAGACTTACACACTACTCAAACTAACTTAAACTAACTTATGCTAAGAACAACACACACACCCATGCCCGAGGGAGGACTCGAATCTCCGGCAGCAAGGGCCGAGCAATTCGTGACATGGCACCTCAAAACGCGTGGCCACTCCGTGCGGTTCTTGGTCAATGCTAGCGACGCTTGAGGTGATGAAAGGAGCGACGCCGCTGAACAGTGAATGATTGGAAACGAGCGATTTGGACTGAAGAATCCGATGGAAATCCTATGGAGGGGTTTGGGTTTGACATATGTCTGGAGAACATTACCTGGCATCATGCGTAGTGCCAACAGTGAAGTACGGAAGCTGGCTACAGACTGACATGCCACCGCTCGCCTGACACAAGATTGCTTAGGACAGAATTAAACACTACAGAATGTTGTAACCGTATTTGTCACGCAAATTCAGTTCGATTCTGTACTCAGCCGGATTAGTACCATTGTTGCCGAAAGAGGTGGCAGCTCAGTGTACTGAACTTCACGGCCTGCCCACCCCCGAATCATCTACATCTACATCTACATCATACTCTGCAGGCCGCCTGATGGTGTGTGGCTGAGGTTACTTTCTGATCCCTCCAGCCGGATTAGTACCTTTGTTGCCGAAAGAGGTGGCAGCTCAGTGTACTGAACTTCACGGCCTGCCCACCCCCGAATCATCTACATCTACATCTACATCATACTCTGCAGGCCGCCTGATGGTGTGTGGCGGAGGTTACTTTCTGATCCCACCAACCCTGTTCCACTCGCGAATAGTGCGCGGGGAGAATGATTGTCGGTAAGCCTCTGTATTGGCTCTAATTTCTCGAATTTTCTCCCCTTGGTCAATACGCGAGGAGATGTATGTGGAGGGGAGGGGAGGGGGGGGGGGGAGTAATATGTTGTCTGACTCCTCCTGAAAAGTGCTGTCCCGAAATTTCAGCAGTAAATCTCTCCGTGATGCACGAAGTGTCTCTTGTAACGTTTGCCAGTGGAGTTTCTTTAGCATCTTCGTAACGCTCCCTCGCCAGCTAAACGATCCCGTGACGAAACTCGCCGCTCTTCGTTGGATCTTCTCTATCTCCTCTATCCGTCCTACCTGATATGGATCGCAGATAGATAAAAAATTCTCAAGAATCGGGCGAACAAGCGCCTTATAAGCCCTATCTTTCGTAGATGACATACAACCTTAAGATTCTTCCTATGAATCTGAGTCTGCACCATTCATCAATTCTCTGCAGGTCGTTCTGAAAATTCTTACTATCTTTTGGCGTTTCTACTTTGGTATAAACAACTGCATCATCTGCGAATAGCCTCAAAGAGCATCCGACGCTTACTACTAGATCATTTATATATATTGTGACCAGCAACAGTCCTATCACACTTCCCTGTGAGACTCCGGATATTACCTGTACATCTGTCGATTTAGTTCAGTTAAGAGCGACGTGTTGAGTTTTATCTGCAAGAAAGTCTTGAATCCAATCGCAGGCCTGCTCAGATACTCCGTAAGGTCGTATGTTTTTCATTAAACGGCAGTGCGGAACGGTGTCACATGCCTTACTGAAATCAAGCAACACGGCATCAGCCTGAGCGCCATTGTCCACTGCGCTGTGGATCTCATGGAGGAACAGAGTGAGCTGAATTTCGTAGGATCTCCGTTTGCGGAATCCACGTTGATTTTTATAGAGGAGCTGTTCATTTTCCAAGAACGTCATAATTCTCGAGCATTAAACATGTTCCATAGTTCTACAAAAGACTGACGTCAACGATATAGCTAGATAGTTGTGTGGATCTGTCTTACGACCTTTCTTAAAAACGGGAATGACCTGCGCTTTTTGACAGTCATCTACAAATGTATTCATGTACGATTCATACCCTGTACGTAGAATAAAATTTCGATGTTTGGTACTCTTCCTGAAGTTTCACTTTTAAGGGGCAACAGAATATATGCAGGGTGGCTATAATTAAAGTTTCGTTACTCGAGCAAGTGTAGACGGAAAACTACCGTATGGGTACCAAACTGTGCATTGCAGTTGGAGACAGTCAACATGGGTCGGGACAAGGTTAGCAGAGCTTTGCTCGTAAAGCAGTTTTGTCAAAACTACAACAATAGTTCTACTGCACTTCGCGCGTATCGAAGCATTAAAGGAACACGAAGAGATCCTCTTTCCGCACTGGGGTTGAGGAACATGATTCCGAAGTTCGAACTAAATGGAGATTTGGAAGAGGCCGACGCCCAATTGCGCCAAAAATTACTGAGGAAGTTAATTGTTGAGGAAATTGCTGTAAGTCCGAGCGGCACGGGCGGCGCTGAGGATGAAGATATCGACTTCTCCTTGGCCAATTGCCGGTTGAGTACAGTCTGCCAATGACCGGTCGACAACGGACAGAAGCCTACTCGCATGATGGAAGAGCAGCTCTCGCCCACATGGTTATAGATCATCGTCCATGGCAGACATAGACAGGAAATGTCGTTTAGTGAACTCTTAGAAGTGAACAGACAGTTGTAAATTGCATTGAAGTTTACCTACGATTACTTGCACTTAGCCACTGAGGACCTTTTTTGGGTTATATTACATGCAGTGTTGCAGACTTCACTATTCGACAAGTCACAAAGATAGGTAAACCTTTTAACTCATTTGTCTGACTTTGTTATTGATTTGTTGCAGTGTTGCAGAACATTCGTTCTCCTAGCCTGTTACGTGACCCTTGGGCATAGATGGCAGCAAAAAATTGTCTTAGTGGTGTACTGCACCAGAAGTCGTTTCACAAACTCACAAACTCAAACTATCGCAAGAACAGTGGCAACTTGGCCTCCACAGCAGTAGCCATGAGGCTTTTACAAAACTGACGACAAAGGTTTACAAAAGAAGTTACTGTTAACATGGCTCAGAATACTGGACGCAATGTGCAGCCTTCAAGCAGTACAAGAGCTGTGTCAAGACAACTGGACATTCCATGGTCCACCGTTCGAGAAGTGCTGTGAACACTTTTGAAGTGATATCTCTAGTGTATTTCCAGTCTCTTGTGGATGTGGAGTGTAGCCACAGTGAGCAACGTTTGCAACCTGGAATGTTCGCATCGTTTACTCATTTGCTACTAATTTTTAAATATATTTCGACTAGATAATACTTATTTAAACCATATTTACCGTGAGTTTGTTGGTGGTAATTAAAAGTTTGATGATTTTTAAGGAATGTTGTAGTAAATGCTGGAATGAGGATCAATTCAGATTTTTTACAGTAGACTTGACTACGAAACCTAATGAAGGAAAGTAAAGATGTCAAATTAAAGATTTTAAAAGTATGATCACAAATATGAATATTAAATGTATAATAGATTTTTATTAATTTTTATATATAGAAAATGTTTGAAAAGCATGACTCAGAATTTGTTAAAAAAGCTAAACAGTAATGAAAAAAACCCTGAAGAATTGAAGAAGGGTTTGTTGTTGTTGTTGTTGTTGTTGTTGTTGTGGTCCTCAGTCCTGAGACTGGTTTGATGCAGCTCTCCATGCTACTCTATCCTGTGCAAGCTTCTTCATCTCCCAGTACCTACTGCAACCTACATCCTTCTGAATCTGCTTAGTGTATTGATCTCTTGGTCTCCCTCTACGATTTTTACCCTCCACGCTGCCCTCCAATGCTAAATTTGTGATCCCTTGATGCCTCAAAACATGTCCTACCAACCGATCCCTTCTTCTAGTCAAGTTGTGCCACAAACTTCTCTTCTCCCCAATCCTATTCAATACCTCTTCATTAGTTACGTGATCTACCCACCTTATATTCAGCATTCTTCTGTAGCACCACATTTCAAAGCTTCTATTCTCTTCTTGTCCAAACTGGTTATCGTCCATGTTTCACTTCCATACATGGCTACACTCCATACAAATACTTTCAGAAACGACTTCCTGACACTTAAATCTATACTCGATGTTAACAAATTTCTCTTCTTCAGAAACGATATCCTTGCCATTGCCAGTCTACATTTTATATCCTCTCTACTTCGACCATCATCAGTTATTTTACTCCCTAAATAGCAAAACTCCTTTACTACTTTAAGTCTCTCATTTCCTAATCTAATCCCCTCAGCATCACCCGATTTAATTTGACTACATTCCATTATCCTCGTTTTGCATTTGTTGATGTTCATCTTATATCCTTCTTTCAAGACAGTGTCCATTCCGTTCAACTGCTCTTCCAAGTCCTTTGCTGTCTCTGACAGAATTACAATGTCATCGGCGAACCTCAAAGTTTTTACTTCTTCTCCATGGACTTTAACACCTACTCCGAATTTTTCTTTTGTTTCCTTTACTGGTTGCTCAATATACAGATTGAATAACATCGGGGAGAGGCTACAACCCTGTCTCACTCCTTTCCCAACCACTGCTTCCCTTTCATGCCCCTCGACTCTTATAACGGCCATCTGGTTTCTGTACAAATTGTAAATTGCCTTTCGCTCCCTGTATTTTACCCCTGCCACCTTCAGAATTTGAAAGAGAGTATTCCAGTTAACGTTGTCAAAAGCTTTCTCTAAGTCTACAAATGCTAGAAATGTAGGTTTGCCTTTTCTTAATCTTTCTTCTAAGATAAGTCGTAAGGTTAGTATTGCTTCACGTGTTCCAACATTTCTACGGAATCCAAACTGATCTTCCCCGAGGTCCGCTTATATCAGTTTTTCCATTCGTCTGTAAAGAATTCGCGTTAGTATTTTGCAGCTGTGACTTATTAAACTGATAGTTCGGTAATTTTCACATCTGTCAACACCTGCTTTCTTTGGGATTGGAATTATTATATTATTTTGAAGTTTGTGGGTATTTCGCCTGTCTAATACATCTTGCTCACCAGATGGTAGAGTTTTGTCATGACTGGCTCTCCCAAGGCCATCAGTAGTTCTAATGGAATGTTGTCTACTCCCGGGGCCTTGTTTCGACTCAGGTCTTTCAGTGCTCTGTCAAACTCTTCACGCAGTATCGTATCTCCCATTTCATCTTCATCTACATCCTCTTCCATTTCCATAATATTTTCCTCAAGTACATCGCCCTTGTATAAACCCTCTATATACTCCTTCCACCTTTCTGCGTTCCCTTCTTTGCTTAGAACTGGGTTTCCATCTGAGCTCTTGATGTTCATACAAGTGGTTCTCTTATCTCCAAAGGTCTCTTTAATTTTCCTGTAGGCAGTATCTATCTTACCCCTAGTGAGAAAAGCCTCTACATCCTTACATTTGTCCTCTAGCCATCCCTGCTTAGCCATTTTGCACTTCCTGTCGATCTCATTTTTTAGACGTTTGTATTCCTTTTTGCCTGCTTCATTTACTGCATTTTTATATTTTCTCCTTTCATCAATTAAATTCAATATTTCTTCTGTTACCCAAGGATTTCTACTAGCCCTCGTCTTTTTACCTATTTGATCCTCTGCTGCCTTCACTACTTCATCCCTCAAAGCTACCCATTCCTGTTCTATTGTATTTCTTTCCCCCATTCCTGTCAATTTTACCCTTATGCTCTCCCTGAAACTCTGTACATCCTCTGGTTCTTTCAGTTTATCCAGGTCCCATCTCGTTAAATTCCCACCTTTTTGCAGTTTCTTCAGTTTCAATCTGCAGTTCATAACCAATAGATTGTGGTCAGAATCCACATCTGCCCCTGGAAATGTCTTACAATTTAAAATTTGGTTCCTAAATCTCTGTCTTACCATTATATAATCTATCTGATACCTTTTAGTATCTCCAGGATTCTTCCAGGTTTACAACCTTCTTTTATGATTCTTGAACCAAGTGTTAGCTATGATTAAGTTATGCTGTGTGCAAAATTCTACAAGGCGGCTTCCTCTTTCATTTCTTCCCCCCAAACCATATTCACCTACTATGTTTCCATCTCTCCCTTTTCCTACTGACGAATTCCAGTCACCCATGACTATTAAATTTTCGTCTCCCTTCACTACCTGAATAATTTCTTTTATCTCGTCATACATTTCATCAATTTCTTCATCATCTGCAGAGCTAGTTGGCATATAAACTTGTACTACTGTAGTAGGCATGGGCTTTGTGTCTATCTTGGCCGCAATAATGCGTTAACTATGCTGTTTGTAGTAGCTAACCCGCACTCCTATTTTTTATTCATTATTAAACTTATTCCTGCATTACCCCTATTTGATTTTGTATTTATAACCCTGTAATCACCTGACCAAAAGTCTTGTTCCTCTTGCCACCGTACTTCACTAATTCCCACTATATCTAACTTTAACCTATCCATTTCCCTTTTTAAATTTTCTAAGCTACCTGCCGGATTAAGGGATCTGACATTCCACACTCCGATGTGTAGAATACCAGTTTTCTTTCTCCTGATAACGACGTCCTCTTGAGTAGTCCCCGCCCGGAGATCCGAATGGGGGACTATTTTACCTCCAGAATATTTTACCCAAGAGGACGCCATCATCATTTAATCATACAGTAAAGCTGCAGGTCCTCGGGAAAAATTACGGCTGTAGTTTCCCCTTGCTTTCAGCCGTTCGCAGTACCAGCACAGCAAGGCCGTTTTGGTTAATGTTACAAGGCCAGATCAGTCAATCATCCAGACTGTTGCCCCTGCAACTACTGAAAAGGCTGCTGCCCCTCTTCAGGAACCACATGTTTGTCTGGTCTCTCAACAGATACCCCTCCGTTGTGGTTGCACCTACGGTACGGCCATCTGTATCGCTGAGGCACGCAAGCCTTCCCACCAATTGCAAGGTCCATGGTTCATGGGGGAAGAAGAAGGGTTTAAGTTCTAGTAACAACAACCAAGAACAGAATATGAAAAATATAAAAATGAAGATCACCCTCTTACTGGTGCAGTCGAGGAGGTAAAACAAGGAATTAAAGGATTAGATAATATAGTTCTGAAAGCTATTTAACAAAAAAAGTTGAAAAACGAATGATTCCATATGCACACTCTCTTCCTCCTGAAAGTCTTGGAGATATACCACAAATTAAACATTATTGTACTGATAGCAGAGATTATACAGTAACTGAATGATAGATACAAGATGTATTGAATAAATACGAAAAATAAAAAGTAGAAGAAATTAAAATATAAAGAATAGAATGAAAAGGATAAAAATACTAAAAAAGTAATATAAGCGAAAGAATGTTAAAGTTTGTTAGCTATACCAAAGCTAAAGTTTTGGATTAAAACCTAGTGGTACACTTAAATTTGTTGTTTTTTTCCCAGGTGAATTCAGTGGAGTAAAATCAGCTATTGATGAAGACGAATTTGAAGAAGCCTTTAGCTAATAAAAGAGCTTACTATAGATGATTTAAAAACAAAATTTTTTGCTGTTCATTTACCAAAATATGCATATATATTGTACCCTTCAGGAGCATTATATTTTGAAAATAATCCAAATAC
Source organism: Schistocerca nitens (assembly GCF_023898315.1). Lineage (NCBI taxonomy): Eukaryota > Metazoa > Arthropoda > Insecta > Orthoptera > Acrididae > Schistocerca > Schistocerca nitens. The sequence continues at coordinate 362,227,007 of NC_064617.1, forward strand.
AATAAAATCAGGTAGAGGTAAAACAAGGTTGGGGTCAGTAATCAAGTACACACAGGAGGCGACTACATGGGTGGGCTGTGTGGCGTGGACTGGGCGGTTTTTTAGATTAGAGGGTCTAAGGGAGCAAAAAACCGCTTCAGTCTCGACGGATGATGGTCGAATAGAGGAAGAATGTACATCAAGTAACTTTCGGTATAACAGTTGTAAAATGTCGTAGCTGCGTTGGGTACGTACCAGAGCTCCAAGCGCTACTAGAAAGAACTTATGCTCAAATCGTTATAGGCACTGAAAGCTGGCTAAAGTCGGAGATAAGTTCAGCTGAAATTTCTGCAAAGGACCTAATCAGAAAGGATAGGCTAAACACAGTTGGCGGTGGCGTGTTTGTTGCTATTAGAAGTACTTTATCTTGTAGCGAAATTGAAGTAGATACTTACTGTGAGTTAGAACGGGCAGAGGTCACTCTGGCAACCAGAGTAAAGTAATAATTAGGTCCTTTTACGGATCTCCCAACTCAGATGATACAGTGGCTGAAAGGTCCACTAGAGTTCAATTTCAAACACATATCCAACCCATACAATTATAGTTGGCGGTGACTTTAATTTACCATCGACATTTTGGCTAAAATAAATCTTTAAATCGGGAAGTATGCAGAACACATCATCCAAAGTTGTACTAAACGGATTGCTTGAAAATTATTTCGAGCAGTTGGTTCATGTGCCCAGGTGAATAGTAAACAGTTGTGAAAACACAGGTACCCCTTAGTAACAAATAATCCTAAGCTAATAAAGATCATCAAAATGGATACAGGGATTAATGATCACAGGGCTGTCGTAGCGAGAATGAATATTGTAAGACCGGAAGCCTCCGAAAACAAACGAAAAATATACCTACCCGAAAAATCTGATAAAAATTCACTTGACCCCTTTCTGAGACAATCTCCACTCCTTCCGAATTAATAATATAAGTGTAGACCAGATGTGGTTGAATACAAAGAAATAATAGCGACAATAGTTGAGAGATTTATACCAAATAAATTAACAGACGACGGAGGTGATCCCCCTTGGTACACGAAACGGGGCAGAACACAGTTGCGTGGTCTGGGATCCTTACCAGGTAGGATTAATGGAATACATGGAGAAAGTTCAAAGAAGCGTAACACTTTCGCATTATCGCGAAACATGGGAGAGAATCTCACTGACATGATACATGATTTGGTGTAGACATTATTTTTTAAAAAAAGGCGTTTTTCGTTGTGGCGGAATCTTCTCACACAATTTCAATCACCTATTTTCTCATACAAATGCGAAAATATTTTGTTGACGCCGACCTACATAGGGAGAAACGAGCACCATCATAAGATAAGGGAAATCAGAGCTTGTGAAGATGGTCTGACAAACCAACTGCCAGGCACTTAAGTGTGATATCCAGAGTATCCTTGTAGATGTAGACATAAAAAAGACATTGATAATGCCTACTTCCCAAAATTAAAAGCAAATTTATGAAAGAGTTGCGATGAGATCACAGTGCAAGTCTTAATAAAACAAAAATGAAAAACCTGTTTAATGCGTTCAGGTGAATCGTGTTCATAAAGTAATCGATAGTACAGCAGTAATTCAAGGAGAAGAAATGGCTGGAAATAAAAATTATCATAATCAAATAATAGGAGTAACACAGAAGGTAACGAATTAATTTAATGATTTAATTTTCTACAATCCCAAAAGGATCCAGTATCTAATCAAGTTTCTCAACAAACTATCTCACATACATACATTCATACATACATGAATACTTGTTGCATAGGTCTTCAATACAAAATTTTGTAATGATGTGGGATTAGCACTTTAACATAAGTTTTCTATACACAAAATAATTAATTAACAACAGTTTTTTTGCAGTTACTACATCATATCTAAAAATTCATCTACTGAGTAGAAAGACTCCCCTTTCTGTGCCAAAGTGAGATTTAATCCAGAATAGTGAAGATCATCCTTTCTTCTAGTGTTGTTGCTATGCACTTTGAAGTTATTTTTGAATTCGAATAGGTTATTAATAACAAATTTCATAAGTGAATATATAAACTGCTAAGTTACTGTGAATATCCTGAGTTCCTTAAACAAATATCTGCAAAGTGATCTTGGTGAGCTCCAGCTATTATTCTGATTACAAATTTTTGTGCAAAGATTATTCTTAATGACGAATAGCCCCAAAATATGATGCCATATGAAAGCAGTGAATGAAAATAGGCATAGTAGGCTAATTTACTGATGTGTTAATCACCAAAATATGCAATAACACTAACAGCATTAGTAGCTGAACCTAACAGAATTTGGCAGATCATCGATGTGTTTTTTCGAATTCAATTTCTCATCAGTGCACACACCCAGAAATTTTGAATATTCTGCCCAAGCAACAGACTTCTATTCATAATCTATATTTATCAATGGTGTTACAAGATTTACTGTCAGAATTGTATAAACTGTGTTTTTTCAAAATTTAGTGAGAACCCATTTGCAGAAATTTTCTGAAAGATATTATTTTAAAAATTCGTCAGCTGATTCTTGTTTGTTGGGTGTGACTACTAGTATCATCGGGAAAAAAACTAGTTTTGCATCTTCATGAATATAGAGTGGCAAGTCATTAGTATATATTAAGAACAATAAGGTACCCAAGATTGAACCCTGTGGGACACCATTCTTGATACTGCCCCAGTTATAGGGCTCTGTTGTTTTTTTGTGGACTACCTGTACTGTTAATTTCAACCTTCCGTATTCTTCCAGTTAAATATGAATTAAACGATTTGCACACTGTCCAACTCATACCACAATATCTAGGAGAATTTCATGATTCACACAATCAAAAGTCTTTGACAGATCACAAAATATTCCAATGGGTAATATTCAGTCATTCAGTGCATTTAATATTTGATCAGTGAAAGCATATATAGCAATTTCTGTTGAAAAGCCTTTCTGAAAACAAAATTGACAATTTGTTAGTACTTCATTTTTACCAGTGTGTGATAGTACACTTGAATACATAACTTTTTCAAGAATTTTGGATAAAGCTATCAGAAGTGAAATTGGGCAGTAGTTGTTAGCATCAGATTTTTCAGAAAGTCAAAAATCTATAAAAGTTCAGTAAATAGGGCTTCAGATAATTTTACAATTCTAGATGCATCTACCAGGATTTTCATGCTGCATATCATTCACTAAACTAGATGAAAGAGTAGCACATGGTGGTAAGGGTATAAATCCGTTGGATGAAGCATGCAAGAAACATGACATTGGCCACAGAGATCACAAAGATTTAGAATCTAAACATAAAGCTGACAAATAACTTCAGTTAGCTGCAAAAGAGAGAGTATATGTTGAAGCTGTGGCACTTGGTGGAAAACTGTCTGTGGCAGCAGTTGTAGGAATTATGTATGGAAATAGAAAATTAGTCATAGGTTTAGATGTTGATGAAAATGGATGGGGATTGTAAAATTATTATTTTATTTTTTAAGAAATGTTGTATTTAAAAGAATGTAATATGTGGGACAACATACGAGATCACACACAGCATTGACAACAAAACATGTATTCCAAGTACAGCAACAAAATTATATTTAAGAATGGCATCTCATGGAGGTGATGCTAGAAAAGAAAATCAAAAACATAAATTAGAAACTGAACATTTTGGAATTGAAGCTGTAAAATCTGTTGTGGTTTTCAAGGAAAGAACCCAGGCTGAAATACATAAGTAAATTTTATTGAATATCCTTTTAGCATATTCTTACAATTGTGAAAACATAAGACACTGAGCCAAAAAACGCTAAGTTAGCAGCGATTATTATCATAGATATATACAAGATTGAGGATGGTGTATAATGAAAAAGAAAAAAAAAGGAAATTGAGAATGAGTAAGGAAAAGCTATTCAATGAATCTTTTGTGGAGCTTTGTAAAATAGAATTACAAAAATTTTGGTAACAACTTCAGTGCTGTCAAAAATATTCATCTTAAAAAATAGTCTAAGCATTGATTATAGATTGCTACTTAGTGGAAAAACTAAAATAGAGCAACTGAAATTAAACAGAATATTCATGAATTATGTAGTACTGATTATTTTTAATGGATGGTAAAAAGAGAAAGAGAGCTAATAAAACTGCTGGAAATTTACTCTGAACATTTGCCATACATCTTGTGCAAAAGATTATTGAATATGTAACAAAAAAGAAAGAAGTGATTGGACTAACAAAAGCTTGAAGGTGGTTTTCTAGCATTATTTTGGCATCATTACCATACTTAGCTACAACAGGTTCATTAAATGATGGAGTAGCTGCTGTAGAAAGTTTAGTAATAAACAAGAAAAAAGTTGATTAAGAATTGGAAGAACAAAAACACATAATTAAGGATTAGAGACGAAAGGAACTCAACATGGTGCTGGAGTAAATTTCCAAAAAATAATAAAAAACATGAATCTTTATCAGAGTTTGATCTAGAACAATTTGCTAAACAACTGAAATTTAACTACTTAGTTGGTGTCTATGTGGTTTATGAATTACACAACACAACAAAAGAGTCTGAATGTGGAATAGATAATTTAGATATCGCTAAGGATGCTGGCACACATGGAATACACTATGATAAAAATAATGATAAGAATTGTGTGTCTGATTCATTTGGAGGAAATATTCCTGAAGATTTGGTACAATATCTTCCTTCAAGGGAGTTGTTCTATAATGAACAGGGATAAAAAATTTTAATGGAATAGTATGTGGTCATTTTTGCCTATTTGTCTTAAAACTACTGTCATATAATTACAAGCCTTATAAAACTCTGAATATAGTAAATGAACATATTTAGAAATAATGCGCAGCTGGAAAGGTGCTTCAGCAGCTGGAAGATACATGAGAAGTGCAATGCGAAAGTAAAATCTTCAGATTCAGTTTTCTTTCATAAAGAATTACTTTGCATTTTTTAATTAACTAATATTATATTGATTTTAATTATAAAAGATTAGTAAATATAAATGGTCCAATCAATCGAAAAAAGGTATATTGGACAAAAGATATTTACACAATAAATTGAATAAAGTTATTGCAAATGCTGAATATACAAGTATTTTAACAACTAATTAATCACTACACTAGTAAAAAGGAATTAAAAATCTTAACATGAATGATAAATACACCAACATTCTTTCAGCTTTGAAGAAAGGCATGCTGTATATGAGGATTCGATTGGAGGTAACCATAAAAACTATCTAATGCATTCACCATCATCAGTCAGTCACTAGATAGTATTAATTTACTACAGATGAAAGTATATGATAAACAAGCCTGCGAATTTACACTGATGACAGGAAAGGACGAAAAAATACATCATTTTGATTGTTCTTTCTTCACTAAAAAGTCGTTGTTGTTTGATATAAATAGAGACAGACTTATCGTTCAATAACTTGGATATTTCGATTAGTGCCTCTGATGATCTTTACCAACTAATTCCTACCAATCAAGCAATAAAAATAGTCTCCAGAATGAGATTTTCACTCTGCAGCAGAGTGTGCACTGATGTGAAACTTCCTGGCAGATTGAAACTGTGTCCGGACCGAGACTCGAACCCGGGAACTTTGCCTTTCGCGGGCCAGTGCTCTACCATCTAAGCTACCCAAGCAAAACTCATGCCCCGTCCTCACAGCTTTACTTCTGCCAGTATCTCGTCTCGTACCTTGCAAACTTTACAGAAACTCTCCTGCGAACTTTGCAGAACTAGTACTCCACTGCAGAGTGAAAATCTCATTCTGGAAACATCCCCCAGCATGTGGCTAATCCATGTCTCCGCAATATCCTTTCTTTCAGGAGTGCTATTTCTGCAAGGTTCGCAGGAGAGCTTCTGCAAAGTTTGGAAGGTAGGAGAGGAGATACTGGCAGAAGTAAAGCTGTGAGGACGGGGCGTGAGTCGTGCTTGGTTAGCTCAGTTGGTAGAGCAATTGCCCACGAAAGGCAAAGGTCCCGAGTTCGAGTCTCGGTCCAGCACGCAGTTTTAATCTGCCAGGAAGATGCAAATAAGAACAGTGTTTAAGTCAAATGTTATAACGTTTAGATTAAAAGATACAGTGAAAACTGTGCTGTTAGATGTAAAATTAATTGTATTTGGTGAAATAAATTAGATTTATTAAATTTTAATCTATACAAATGATCGTGCTTCACACTCAACCTTTTCGTTCAATCACATCTGGTGTCTGAAGTGCAGAAACTTTCAAATGGTTCAAATGGCTCTGAGCACTATGGGACTTAACATCTGTGGTCATCAGTCCCCTAGAACTTAGAACTACTTAAACCTAACTAACCTATGGGCATCACACACATCCATGCCCAAGGCAGGATTCGAACCTGCGACCATAGCTGTTCCAGACCGAGCGCCTAGAACCGCTAGACCACCGCGCCTGGCTCTTCAAAGAGTAACTACTAAAAATGGACGACATAGGATTGAAGGTCTTTGGACAGTATGTAAAGCTAAAAAGAGCCAATTTGTGAAAAAAATTGTAGGTGGTGGGGTACAGCCTAATAATATCCAAGAAGTCAATGAGAAAAATTTCAAAAGAAGAATTCTTGTCACATGTGATATAGATGATTTATGGCAAGCTGATCTAGTAACAATGGATTTTGGAATCTTAAAAGGAATTTCAAAAGTAAATAAGTGATATAAATATTTCTTAACTGTTATTGATATTTTTCAGAATTTCATTTGGTTATTCCAGTCATGGATAAATCAGATAAATATTTATCTGTTGTTTTGGGAATAAAATTATTAGAGAGAGAGAACTCCAAGAAGTCTATGAACAAATAAGGATAAAGAATTCTACAATAGAGAAATTCAAGACTTAATGAAAAAATAGAATACAATTCATTATTCAACTTTCATTGAAATAAAAGCATTTGTTGTTGAAAGATTTAATACAACACTAAAAAATAAGACGAGATTTACTCTTCTAAGAAATTACAAATGAATTGACTTACCTATAAAACTAGTTGATAATTACAATAGCTTAAACTGCGGAACAATGACAATGACAGAAAGTCACAAGCCAAGTGCCACTGAGTCTAATGATAAAACAACATTTTAAATGGGGCATGAAGTTAGAATCAAAAACTTTAAGTAAGTTTTTGAAGCCAAATACACAACACAGACTTTCGCTATTGAGTGTTATCCTTCATACAAGTTAAAAGCTTTCGATAGAGAAGTAGTAAAGGGAAATCGTTTTGAGTAAGAAGTACAACAAACAATTTATCCTAATCTATAATTTGCTGAGAAAGTTCTGAGAAAGAAAGGAGATAAAGCATATCTTAAATGGTTGGGAATTGATAATTCCCATAGTAGTTGGGTAAATAAAAAGTTATTTTATAAAAAGATTCCATTGGTTACACTATGTACACTATGATTGAGAAAACTAAATCTTTCACATTTTCTAATTGTATTTTATACTGATGATAAATGTAAATGTCGTGTGACTGCGTCCTCCCGTTGGGTAGACCGTTCGCCAGTTGCAAGTCTTTCGATTTGATGACACTTCGGCGACTTGCGCGTCGATGGGAATGAATTGATGATGATTAGTACAACACCCAGTCCCTGAATGGAGAAAATCTCCGACCCAGATGGGAATCGAACCCAGACGCTTAGGACTGACAGTCTGTCATGCTGACCACTCAGCTACTGGTGGCTGATATACTGACGATGAAGATGTATTTTCATTCACCTATCAATTAACTGATGGAAACATGAATTCGATCTAAATGCACAGGAAATATGGGCGCAGGCCTTAACACTGCTTCAGCTGTCGTTATATTCTTAATGAATACTAAAAAAAAGAGATTACTGGTACTTAAAGTTTATGTCTGAGTTAACTGTTCTTAAAATGTCATATGCTTAATTCCTTACCATTTTCTTCTTCTTTCCAATAACTGTATATCATTTTGATTCAAGAAGTTGTTCTAATGTTTTTCTTAACATAAGAAGATTATCTGGATATTCCTTGTAGATAATTCTCTACAAGGAAGATTATCTGGATATTCCTTGCATCTGTTTCCTCACTAGGCAGATCACCTAACACAATTATGTTACTTATTTTGTTGTTTGCTTGAACTGTAAGTTCTTGTGTGATGAAAACAGGCTGTATACTTTCGGTTAATGTTAAAATATTCTCATAAATTATTTTTTTTAATAATTGTTTAGATTTAATCTCTTAGTATAGAATTATTTTCATCATCAACAAAGCTATCTGGGTAATATTTTATGTCATCAAATTTCATATTTCATAAGTGTTTATCTTCTTCACTCCTGAGGCACATAAACACAGATTTAAACTTTTGTTCGATTACTATGTAGTTGATGCAGTCTTTGATGATGATACTGAAATTTACCATCTGGATTAACTCCTGTGTTGTATGTAGATATTCTAGATTTGATTAACTCTTTCGTTTGCCACCAACTTCAAAAAACGATATGTTTGTGTCCTATCAGAGGTGATGATGTAGATGATATCATTCAGTTCTGTTTTTGATGTTTTGTAGTTTATCTGAATTAATTTTTTACTCTTCATTTCCTCTTCTTTTAGTTGTATGCCAAGCTTCTGGTTTGTTCTTCTTCCAACAATTTTTTTTTTCAAATTCTGTTACTAGTTGTTGAGTTTTTGTCATATACTTCTCATAAACTTCATATATATATATATATATATATATATATATATATATATATATATATATATATATATATGAAGTTGATGAGAAGTATATGACAAAAACTATATATATATAATACTCCTTAATTTTATCAGCAATCAGTTTTTAAATTCATTACTAGTATTTTAATATTTCTAAATGATAGTGATGTAAATGTCTTTTGCTCCAAATACATGGTGTAAGCATTTTTATTTCATCTGGTACATATTCATGGACCAAAAGAAATGAGTCATCATATTTTATTTCAATGTAATCAAGATTATAACTATTTAAAGATTGAACTTAATTTCTATTAACTTTACAGTAATTTTCGTGCATTGGCCTCACATTGCCTGAAATACCATAATCATTTGTAATCAATACATTTTTCTGTTCATATAATGGATTCCAAATATCTTTCATCCATATTCCTGACCTTAACTAATAATTGTTTTGGTTAATAAAATGAAATATATTTAACGATGCTGTTGATTTGGATTATTTGTAGCTTGGATACACTCCATTTATTAAGAAAATTTTTTAATAGAAAAGATTTTTTCTTTACAGAGACATAATGTAGCGCTATACTTTATCACAGTTAATGGAATATTCTACTGTGAGAGGAATTTTACATAATTTGTGTTCATTTTTGAACAATTTTCAGGCACTAGCTTCACATTTCTGAAATACCATAATGGAGAAAATATAAAGTGTTGTTACTGATCAATACATTTTTCTGTAGAAAAATCTTATAATGTCTTTTATGACTATTGAACTCTGTACTGTTGTAAGGCTATAAATATTTACTCCCTAGGAACACTCAATATGTAAAGGATAAAATATCTTAAGTCTTTTTTCTTTACATAATAACGCTAGAGGAAGAGATTTAGGATATAGAGGATATTCTAAAATGATAAAACAAAAGTTATTCACCTTGTGGACGTCATTATCATCATCATCATCATCATCATCATCATCAACAACATCAGCAACAATAATAACAATAAACATACGAATTGTACTGTAAAAGATCAACAAGCTATAGCAAAAGAACTAGCAATGGAAAGATATTCTAGAAAAAAAAGGAACAGCATAATGCATGGATTGATTATGAGTCTGAAGATATGTATTGTAAAATCGTATAAATTGTACTCAAAAATGGAAACATGAAGAGATGAAGTTGTTGATTTATTAAAATGCATGATTCATTTAATGAAACTGGATGGACGTTTATATCAGAACATCTTAAACTATCTGAAGATTTTATAAGAGAATTTAAAGAGAAAATAAATTGGGCTATTATATCACAACAAAACATAACTGAAAATTTCATAAGAGAACTCAAAGAAAATATTAATTGTTATATTAATTAAGTAAACCGAATATATTTGTAGATTTTATAAGAGAATTCAAGACAGAATAAATTGAAATGCAGTATAACACCGAAACCTAACGAAAATTTTCATAAGATAATTCCAAGGAAAATTAAATTGATTATATATCTCAAGGAATCGAACTTATCTAAAGCATTTACAACAAAATTTCAGGATAAAGTAGACTGGACATTTGTGTCATATGATTATAAAAATTTCTTAAAATTTTATTATAGAATTCAAGACAAATTAGATTGGTATAATGTTTTAAGTGAACAACAATTATCATAAAATTTTATGAGAGAATTTGAAGGTAGAATAAACTACAATATCAGAGACACAAATTTATGTGAAGATTTTATGAGAGAGTTTCAAGAAAAATTAAACTGGGAGGTTATGTCAAGTGATGAAGTACTGTCTAAAGATTTTGTAATAGACCTTGAAGATATAGTTATATCACAATTTATCACCATCATTCATACAAAAATTAATAACGTCCAGTGAAATCTTGCAGGAGCCGGAACAGCGACAGTTTTATATGTTTAATAGATGAAAATCATCAGTTTGTGAAAGGGAAATGTAATCACATGTTACATAAAGAATGCTGTTACATAAATAACGCCTTCATAAATGGTTAGCAGATCATTCTTCTAATCCAATGTCTATAAATGTTACTAACAGGATAGAATGCTTAAAACACTGTTTTAAACTAACTCAATCTAATTAAGACCAATTATATAATTAATCAACTGTTTTGTGTGCATCCATCCAAAATATTAAAATGGTTTTAAGAATAAACGATGTTCAAATTTTATTTCATTCTTCAGTATAAATTTATTGAATTTGTATTACAACCAAGTCTTTACATTTCGTCACAATTTGGATGTCTATCTTTAGTTTTTTAGGTTAGATGGCCTCGGGCAAGTACAGAAAGAGCAACAGCCTCAAAGGGTGTGGCCCAAAGTCAGGACATGCGGGGACATACAGAGACCAAGCAGCAATCAGTATTGTAATTTTAAACTGTTGAAGCTGAGTTGGTAAAGTACCGGAACTTCAAACACTGATAGAAGGCACTGAAGCTGAAATCGTTATAGCTATGGAAAGCTGGCTGAATCCAGAGATAAATTCTGCAGAAATTTTTACAAAGGCACAGACAGTGTTTAGAAAGGATAGATTGCATGCAACCAGTGGTGGCGTGTTTGTCGCTGTTTGTAGTAGTTTGTCCTGTAGTGAAGTGGATAGTTCCTGTGAATTATTATGGGTGGAGGTTACAATCAACAACTGAGTTAGGTTAATAATTGGCTCCTTTTACCGACCTACCGACTCAGCAGCATTAGTGGCAGAACAACTGAGAGAAAATCTAGAATACATTTCACATAAATTTTCTCAGCATGTTATAGTCTTACTTGGAGATTTCAATTTACCAGATATAGACTGGGACACTCAGATGTTTAGGACGGGTGGTAGGGACAGAGCATTGAGTGACATTATACTGAGTGCACTATCAAAAAATTAACTCGACGGGAAAAAACCCACCGTGGTTCAACAACAATATTAGGAAACTACTGCGAAAGCAAAGAGAGCTTCACTCCAAGTTTAAACGCAGCCAAAACCTCTCAGACAAACAGAAGCTACACGATGCCGAAGTTAGCGTAAGGAGGGCTATGCATGAAGCGTTCAGTGAATTCAAAAGTAAAATTCTATGTACCGACTTGCAGAAAATCCTAGGAAGTTCTGGTCTTACGTTAAATCAGTAAGAGGCTTGAAACAGCATATCCAGACACTCTGGGATGATGATGGCATTGAAACAGCGGATGACATGCATAAAGCTGAAATACTAAACACCTTTTTCCAAAGCTGTTTCACAGAGGAAGACCGCACTGGAGTTCCTTCTCTAAACCCTCACACAAAGGAAAAAATGGCTAACTTCGAAATAAGTGTCCAAGGACTAGAAAAGCAACTGAAATCACTCAACAGTGGAAAGTCCAATGGACCTGATTGGATACCAGTTCTATTCTACACAGAGTACGCGTAAGAACTTGCCCCCTTCTAACAGCCGTGTACTGCAAGTCTCTAGAGGAACGGAAGGTTCCAAATGATTGGAAAACAGCACAGGTAGTCCCAGTATTCAAGAAGGGTCATCGAGCAGATGCGCCAAACTATAGACCTAAATCTCTGACATCGATCTGTTGTAGATTTTTTTGAACATTTTTTTTTGCTCGCGTATTATGTCATTTCTGGAAACTCAGAATCTACTCTATAGGAATCAACATGGATTCCGGAAACAGCGATCGTGTGAGACCCAACTCCCTTTATTTGTTCATGAGACCCAGAAAATATTAGATAATGGCTCCCAGGTAGATGTCATTTTCCTTGACTTCTGGAAGGCGTTCGATACTGTTCCGCACCGTCACCTGATAAACAAATTAAGAGCCTATGGGATATCAGACCACCTGTGTGGCTGGAATGAAGAGTTTTTAGCAAACAGAACACAGCATGTTGTTCTCAATGGAGAGACGGCTACGGACGTTAAAGTAACTTCTGGAATGCCACAGGGGAGTGTTACGGGACCATTGCTTTTCACAATATATATAAATGCCCCAGTAGATAGTGTCAGAAGTTCCATGTGGTTTTCGTGAATGATGCTGTAGTATACAGAGAAGTTGCAGCATTAGAAAATTGCAGCGAAATGCAGAAAGATCTGCAGCGGATAGGCACTTGGTGAGGGAGTGGCAACTGACACTTAACATAGACAAATGTAATGTATTGCGAATACATAGAAAGAAGGATCCTTTATTGTATGGTTATATGATTGTGGAACAAACACTGGTAGCAGTTACTTCTGTAAAATATCTAGGAGTATGCGTGCGGAACGATTTCAAGTGGAATGATCATATAAAATTAATTGTTGGTAAGGCGGGTGCCAGGTTGAGATTCATTGGGAGAGTCCTTTGAAAATGTAGTCCATCAACAAAGGAGGTGGCTTACAAAACACTCGTTCGACCTATACCTGAGTATTGCTCATCAGTGTGGGATCCATACCAGATCGGGTTGACAGAGGAAATGGAGAATATCCGAAGAAGACCGGCGCGTTTCGTCACAGGGTTATTTGGTAAGCGTGATAGCGTTACGGAGATGTTTAGCAAACTCAAGTGGCGGACTCTGCAAGAGAGGCGCTCTGCATCGTGGTGTAGCTTGCTGTCCAGGTTTCGAGAGGGTGCGTTTATGGAATATATTGCTTCCCCTACTTATACCTCCCGAGGAGATCACGAATGTAAAATTAGAGAGATACGAGCGCGCACGGGGGCTTTCCATCAGTCGTTCTTCCCATGAACCATTCGCGACTGGAACAGGAAAGGGATGTAATGACAGTGGCACGTAAAGTGCCCTCCGCCACACACCGTTGTGGGGCTTGCGGAGTATAAATGTAGATGTAGATGTAGCTCTTTTTTCTCTGTGATCTAACGAAATGATGATTATATTCAGTTTCCATTAAATAATGTGAAAAGAACGAAAGTTAATCTCAAATTACACTCTTCACTGTGTTGTACTACATGGCGTAATAACCTGTTTATTTCTTTGTTTCCTTCTTGTATTATTCTGAATGTATTATCAACTATTATGTTTAAAGTCAGTGTGTAATGTTATCGAATTTTGTTTAAGTTTTCCGACTGAGTTATTTGACCTTGAGATGTTTCTTTCACTTCAATTTATATTCTCCATCTTTTTGAATAGATCATAAAACTCCACTAGCAATCCATTTTTTCAATAATCAGCTTCCCCCTTTTGTGATTTAATTGCTGAAGGGCATAGAACAGATTTATTGATAAACATAGTGTGAGGTTCTGAATTTTGTGAGGTCCCTGAATCAGGAGACCCTTTAAGACGAGCAAAATATACCTTATCGTCATCATCTACATGTTCTGTGTTTTGTTTAGAGGTTTTTTGTATTCTGTTTTTTCTGCAACATCTTTAGCCTTAAACCAAGAATTATGCTTATCATCTATATCACATACGCACAGTTACCACTGTGTGCAAGTTTGTTCTCAATGACGTTTGGAAATGCTTCCATTTAAACAAACTTTTTAATTATAATGATTGTTTAGATTAATCAACTATTTCTTATGATTTTTTGAATTATTTTCAGATACTGGCGTCACATTGCTTGACAGTTAATCCAAGAATATCCAAAGTCACTATTTTATGCAGGATTACGCTAAGATTTTGTATTAAATGGTATAGTAAACACATATTTAAGTAGAACATATATATTTTAATGATTTTGATGTAGAGAGATGGATGAGTGAATTTCTAAATACAATATAGGAAAAATTATTAAGAGAGAATTTTCAGTGTTACCTGCAAGATAAATTCTTTTCTGATGTACATTAATGGGTTGTCTTTTTATTTCAAGTGTGATATATCCTGTGAATCCAATGAATTCAAAAGACAGTAGTTAGAACAGGGACAACTGATTTATCTTTACTTGCCTATGATTCCAATAAATAAACAGTATTGGTTCCTGAGTAATAAATATGCTGAAAGATTCAGTGTAAAAACTAGAAAATTTTATTAGTATATAAATTTTATAATTTTCTATTAAATTTTTCTCTGCTTAAATGAAAACATTAAGCTGTATAAAATCCAAAATATGTAAACACTGCAAAACTGAGAGGTCAGTTAATAATTTTTGTTCACAGAAATACACAATAGATGGCTGGAAGACAGTATATAGACAATGTACAATTAATATCATTCAGAACTATGCAGTAGCGTACAAAGACCTTGTGTATGTGGAAAACGATATTTCTGTATATTATTATGCTCATAACTTGAAACCAGTTACAAATGGTGAACAGTTCAAGATATTGTTATCAATGATAAAAGATGAACAACTAACTGAATATGATACTACAAGGAAAAATGTATCAGTTACCTAGAAATTAAAGACTTCCTTTGTTTTATTCAAACCTATCATGTAATAACAAATATACAAGAACATATATGAAATAAACTTTGGAAAGCATACAAAAAATAAGAAATCTGAAGAGACATTAAAAATCAAGATCATCATTCTTCCGATGAGTTTTAATTTAGCCTACTAAATGTGCATTTCTGTTAAATAACATGCAAAAATGAAGCAATTTGTAATTGTTCAATTTCATGAATTTCTACTTCATGAATATCGTAGAAGAAATAATTTGACTGGATATGGTGAATTAAATTAAGCTGATCTAATTACATTAATTAATAAAAATTCTTGGAAACAGTTATCTTATTGTAAATTTGGAAATGATAATTAAATTTTTCGAAGTAATGAAGCTAAATCCATTGAAAGAAATGTTTACTTTTTATGCTAATGTATTTGTGACATGAAGAGGAAGGAGAACATTTACAGATTATCTACTTGATAAATTAGTTATTAGCAGACATTCTAGGAATCAATTAGGTTATTATGAAATCCGAAATGATGGGGAAATTTTTCAAACTAATGAAACTAAATCATTGAAAAAAGTATTTCCTTATTTTACTACAGTATTTGAGAAATCAAGAGATAGAGGAACAGTTATTGATTCTCTAGTCGATAAACCATTTGCTGACAGACTACTCACTATAAATTAGGAAAACAATCCAAACTTAGTTGAGACTAATTGTTTTTTGATTGCATCAAAGCCAAAAATTACAAAAGTAGTGAAATATTGTTTAAAAAATCACCATGGACTGAAATGTAGATTTTAAATTGTTGTTGAGTACAGAATGTAGACCAGTGGAAATATTATGGAACTAATGTTTGAAACAGAAAACTATAGGATCAACAGAGAGCGAGAGAAAGAGAGAGAGAGAGAGTTACTTAAAAAATTTAGGGAAAGATAGACAAAATATTTTGTCCTAAATGTCTAATTTTCAAGTATAGGGATCATGTTGATCATTAAATAGAATTATTCGCTTGCAATTAGGGAATATTAGATATTTTATGTTATGAGTGTTGTATCATATTGGTGTCCCAGAAATAATAAAATATAAGAAAGTTTGAAATAGTTGGAATAATAATGATAAAATCATTTCCTATGGACTTTAAAATCTGATTAGCTTCCAGTAGACAAAAAAATGTGGACACAGTCACAAAATATTAAAATGTTGGTCTTCATATTGGCCAGAAACTTTAAGAACTGTGAGTTTCTTGTAGAGACTGATAATATTCGAAACACTGAGACAACAATTTTGTATTTATTATTGTTTATTCATCTGAGGAAAAATTTGAGATGTGTCCATAATAACAAAATCCAAGAAAGGGAAACATATAAATTAGCTTTATTTTAAAAAAAATTGAAAATCATGCCATTGTTACATAAAAAATTTGTCTAGGTTCCTTATAGTTCAAATTACAATAGATGTGGTATATATTTTATTTGTGATATGTGTTTACTCCACTTCAAGAAGGAAAGATTAAAGACACATACATCAAATTGCTTAGGTAACAAACCATTAATGAGGAATTACCAGAGATAGGTTTCTATGTCGGTTTTAAAAATTATCAAAATACACAGATAGTTCCATTCATTACTTATGCAGATTTGAAAGTTTACTAACATAAATGGATAGTTATCGGTCAAATTTAAATAAAATAAAATAATTAAACTAATTCAAAAATATCCAGTATGAACAGAGAATGATTGTGATAATGTTTTATACAAGGAAACATTAAAAGATAGCTATAAACTTACCAATGAAAAGGTAAATGTAATAGAATTAAAATTAAATGATGAGTCTTACACTATGAAACATAAAAATATGAATCAAGTGGTTTTTGTTAGTACATCAAGTACATCAATGGGAACTATAAAGATCCTTGCATATATCAATCATCAAATAGTTATAAATAGTTCATTAAGATAAAAGGAGTTGAAGAAACTAGAAGAATTTATTCTACAACTGGAGAAATGAGGCCACTAATGTCTGAAGAATAATCAGGATATGCAAGACCTAAAATATGCTTGTTATGTATGCACCATTACATAAACAATAATAAAGAAGTATACCACTATGTTTGTTTAACTGGAAAATATATATCTGCACTATGAATGTATTCTTCAATCTTAGCATCATAATATTGTTCCAGTCTTTTTTCAATATGTCTCAGGATATGATTCTAATTTGTTCCTAAAAGATGATAAATCAATAGATTAGATACCCTACAATGAATAAAACTATATGTGTTCGCAAAAATGCAGAAAATATGAAAATGAGGTTTATGGATATGTATAGATTCCTGGCAACTATCCTTGACAAACTGTCATCGAATTTGAAAAGCAATCAAGTGATCAGCATTAAAAAAAAATTCCAGAAAATCTAGTCAATCTAGTAATCAAGGAAGGTGTCTATCCCTGTAATTACATAGGTAGTTGGAAAAAAAATTGAGGAAACAGAGCTTCCATTGAGACAAGAATTTTACCATAATCGGAATGACTGTGAAATAAGGGATGAAAGTTACAAATGACCAAAATTAGTTTGGAAAACATTTAATATACAAAATATTGGTAAATACCATGATATATACAAGAAAACTAAGAATTTGCTAGTGTTCAATGTTTTTAAAATTTTTAGAAAAGCTTGCATAAAAGCACACTATTTGGGCCCAGCTTGGTACTTCACTGCTACTGTTTTATCTTGGATTGGAAAGCGTAAAAGGACTGGACAACCATTTGCATTATTACATGATTGCAATATGATTCCAATGGCAGGAAAAGGAATAAGAGATGATATATCCCATTTTGCAAACATATGTGAAGGTAAATAATAAATATTTATGAATTTGATGTAAAGAAGATATAAAATTATTTGGCATACTTAGAGGCAAACATTCTGTTTGGTGACACTATGGTGGTGGTGGTTGTTAGTGTTTAACGTCCCGTCGACAACGATGTCATTAGAGACGGAGCGCAAGCTCGGGTTAGGGAAGGATTGGCAAGGAAATCGGCCGTGCCCTTTCAAAGGAACCATCCCGGCATTTGCCTGAAACGATTTAGAGAAATCACGGAAAACCTAAATCAGGATGGCCGGAGACGGGATTGAACTGTCGTCCTCCCGAATGCGAGTCCAGTGTGCTAACCACTGCGCCACCTCGCTCAGTGTGACACTATGAGTCAATATGTACCATATGCAGGTTTTAAATAGGATAATCCAGAATTTTTCGATTAAAAAAAAGTGAGACATCGGACACTTCCAGAATTGGACATGTATTTCAAGTAGAGAGCACCATTAATTCACATAAAATCACATCATTAGGTCCCAGAAATAAAATAGTGCCTCGGACTTAAGAAACTAAGTTATTGACTATTCTGAATGATAAAATCAATTATGACTTTAGAAGTCTTAAGCAGTATATGTCTCCATGAATGAAGATGTCATAAATGCAGAATGTTATTTCACTCATAATTCATTTTCGCTAAATAGGAAGGTGTCTATGCTATATGCACTGCTTTCGCTTCTGCGTTTGTCAAGAAATGAGTGTGAAAAATATTGTTTCACTGCATTTTGTGTTCATTCCCTCATTCGAATTATATATCATATTTTCATTTATGGTTGCTCGAGCTGTAAAAGCTAGTCGCTAAGGGAATAGTTTTCACACTAAGTTGTTTTTCATTCTGATGTATGACTAGCAAATTACTATGTTGTGGTATACAGGGTGTTACAAAAAGGAATTGCCAAACTTTCAGGAAACATTCCTCACACACAAAGAAAGAAAATATGTTATGTGGACATGTGTCCAGAAAAGCTGACTTTCCATGTTAGAGCTCATTTTATTACTTCTCTTCAAATCACATTAATCATGGGATGGAAACACACAGCACCAGAACGTACCAGCGTGACTTCAAACACTTTGTTACAGGAAATGTTCAAAATGTCCTCCGTTAGCGAGGATACATGCATCCATGTAGCATGGAACCCCTGATGCGCTGATGCAGACCTGGAGAATGGCGTATTGTATCACAGCCGTCCACAATACAAGCACAAAGAGTATCTACATTTGGTACTGGGGTTGCGTAGACAAGAGGTTTCAAATGCCCCATAAATGAAAGTCAAGAGGGTTGAGGTCAGGAGAGCGTGGAGGCCATGAAATTGGTCCGCCTCTATCAATCCATCGGTCACCGAATCTGTTGTTGAGAAGCGTACGAACACTTCGACTGAAATGTGCAGGAGCTCCATCATGCATGAACTACATGTTGTGTCGTACTTGTAAAGGCACATGTTCTAGCAGCACAGGTAGAGTATCCCGTATGAAATCATGATAACCTGCTCCATTGAGCGTAGGTGGGAGAACATGGGGCCCAATCAAGACATCACTAACAATGACTGCCCAACCGTTCACAGAAAATCTGTGTTGATGACGTGATTGCACAATTGCGTGTGGGTTCTCGTCAGCCCACACATTTGATTGCGAAAATTTACAATTTGATCACGTTGGAATGAAGCCTCATCCGTAAAGAGAACATTTGCACTGAAATGAGGATTGACACATTGTTGGATGAACCATTCGCAGAAGTGTACCCGTGGAGGCCAATCAGCTGCCGATAGTTCCTGCACACTCTGTACATGGTACAGAAACAACTGGTTCTCCCATAGTACTCTCCATACAGTGACGTGGTCAACGTTACCTTGTACAGCAGCAACTTCTGTGACGCTGACATTAGGGTTATTGTCAACTGCACGAAGAATTGCCTCGTCCATTGCAGGTTTCCTCGTCGTTCTAGGTCTTCCCCAGTCGCGAGTCATAGGCTGGAATGTTCCGTGCTCCCTAAGACGCCGATCAATTGCTTCGAACGTCTTCCTGTCGTGACACCTTCGTTCGGGAAACCTGTCTCGATACAAACGTACCGCGCCACGGCTATTGCCCGTGCTAATCCATACATCAAATGAGCATCTGCCAACTCCGCATTTGTAAACATTGCACTGACTACAAAACCACGTTCGTGATGAACACTAACCTGTTGATGCTACGTACTGATGTGCTTGATGCTAGTACTGTAGAGCAATGAGTCGCATGTCAACACAAGCACCGTAGTCAACATTACCTTTCTTCAATTGGGCCAACTGGTGGTGAATCGAGGAAGTACAGTACATACTGACGAAACTAAAATGAACTCTAACATCCAAATTAAGCCTTTCCGGACACATGTCCACATAACGTCTTTTCTTTATTTGTGTGTGAGGAATGTTTCC
Source organism: Schistocerca nitens (assembly GCF_023898315.1). Lineage (NCBI taxonomy): Eukaryota > Metazoa > Arthropoda > Insecta > Orthoptera > Acrididae > Schistocerca > Schistocerca nitens. The sequence continues at coordinate 362,247,297 of NC_064617.1, forward strand.
TGAAAGTTTGGCTGTACCTTTTTGTAACACCCTGTATAATAAAGGTTGTCAGTAGGCTGTTTAGGTTCTTATATTAGTAACGCCACCGCCAGGTAGCGCTCTGTATGAAAATCACTGGCTGTGCTGCGTGCAGTCTGTGGTTGGTTTGCATTGTTGTTGGCTACTGTAATGTTGGGCAGTTGGCTGTTAACAGCGCGTAGCGCTGCGCAGTTGGAGGTGAGCCGCCAGCAGTGGTGGATGTGGGGAAGTGAGATGGCGGATTTTTGAGAGTGGATGATCTGGACGTGTGTCCATCAGAAACAGTACATTTGTAAGAATGGATGTCATGAACTGCTATATATATTATGACTTCTGAACACTATTAAGGTAAATACATTGTTTGTTCTCTATCAAAATCTTTCATTTGCTAACTATGCCTATCAGTAGTTTGTGCCTTCAGTAGTTTGAATCTTTTAGTTAGCTGGCAGTAGTGACGCTCGCAATATTGCAGGAGTTCGAGTAACGAAGATTTTTGTGAGGTAAGTGATTTGTGAAAGGTATAGTTTAATGTTAGTCAGGGCCATTCTTTTGTAGGGATTATTGAAAGTCAGATTGCGTTGCGCTTAAAATATTGTGTGTCAGTTTAGTGTTGATCAGAATAAGAAAAGAGAGTCATGTCTGAGAACGTTCAGTTTTGCTGAGCTATTTGAAAAGCAAAAAACGTAAGAGGTTTATCAGCACAGTAATTCATTAATTTTTCTAAGGGGACGTTTCATATGTCGACCCTTAGCTGAGGATACCTCACTGGAATCTTCTGAATTTTTCTTGTAGTTTCTGTAATTAGTGTAGCTATTGTTTATTGCTAGCGCGTAATTATAGAGAGAAATTCCTTTGTAGTTGTAGTTTTTCATTGTTGTACAGTAAAACAGTTGTGGCATGCATGTAGATTTGCACCAAGTACTTCGCAGCTGCGCTTGCAATTAACGAGATATTATTTTCAGTGCTATGTTAATGTGTTCTCTTATTTTTGCTCTTCAAATTGTGCTTTTCTGTGTTATCGTGTGAAATATTGTGACGATAATGGCCTGTGAAAAACGTAATACTAGGCTCCAAAGTAAACTGAGAAATGACAGTGAAGACGAAAGCAGTGTGTTAGCGCCACCGAGTAATGAATTAACTACTGTTCAAAGTAGTAATTTGGTAATTGTGCATAGGGAAATGGAGAGGGCGGCAAATAATGGCGTAGACAGTGAAACAATTAGTGAACAGGGAAGCATTATCGATCGATCGGTCGGCAACAGCTCGCCTCAGGAATCCGAAATGACAGGACGCAATCTCACAAATACTATAGACTCAGGTTTTCGGTCCTCACTGTTTTCTCAAATAAGTCAAGACACTTTTACAGCTTTTGAAAATGCGAATATTGCCGGTTCAAATGCACTGCCGAATAGCACTGAGGAACATGTTTCAGACACCAGTGCATTGTTATTACAGTTAATGCAACAAATGGGACAAAGGCTACAAAAGTTAGACATAACGCTTGAACAAAATCAGAAACAAATGGGACAAAATCTTCAAAAATTAAACACAATGGAACAAAATGATGGAACAAAATCAGAGACAAACACAGCAAAAGCTTCAAAAGTTAGACACAATGGAACAAAATCTTCAAAAGTTAGACACCACGCTTGAACAAACACGTGAAGGTTTAACTGCTGAGTTACTTAAAATCGAATCGAAATGTCAAAAAGTCTGTAATGACGTTGAAACACAAATTTGTGAGCATTTCCAACCTATTTTTTCGCGTCATGAAAATGCATTACAAAATCACGAACCAACCATAAAAGAACTGCAAACTGTTGTTCATGAAAATCACGACACCTTGCAAGCTAAAATTGACTCAGTTGCATCTACCGATTCGGTTACGCAACTTGCAAAAACTCAGGAAAACTTAAAGGACACAGTAGATACGATTTCAACACAAATGGACACTCTGAAACTTGGTTCAGGAAAACACACAGAGGAAGTAATTTCACTATCGGATAAAGTAGCCGAACTTTCAGATCAGTTCACTAACTTATCTTCAAAGGTAGATGATGATCTGAATGACACAAGACCAGTAGCCTTCACTGACACTGACGAGTATGAACAAATTAGAAAATTCAAACAAAATGAAAATCAAATCAATACACAGTACAAAAGAGAAATCCGGGAAGTACAAGATCAGTTGGCACAAGTAATACAAGAATTACATATTTGAGAGAACACTCGCGCTCCAGTACGGAAAGAGGGACATAGACATACGGAAAAGCCACAAAATAATAACATAGGGCACTTCGCAAATTTTGAAAGAAATTTTAAGATGGAACCGCCGAAACGAAGTAACAATGAGCGATGTGCGACTCGTCGACATGATGATTTTGACTATAAGCTGGTCATTACTACACGTAAATTCAAAACATTTAAGAATTCTGGCAACGACATTCATCCACAAGCATGGCTTCATCAATTCTCTCATTGTTTTCCTCCCAACTGGCCATTGGAGCACAGATTAGAATTTATGTGTGGCTATTTCGAGAATGAACCAGCTGTAAGAATGCGATCGGTCATTCACGATTGTCACAGTGAAGGAGAATTTTATCATGCCTTCCTCTCAGCGTATTGGTCTCAAGCTACACAAGACCGAGTAAAACATAGCATCATAATGATGAAACATTTCGAACAATCTGAATTTTCCAGTCTTGTGAAATATTTTGAAGACATGTTGCATAAGAATCAGTATCTTTCAAACCCATACAGCCCCTCAGAACTCATCTGCATTTGCTTAATAAAATTGCCTGAACATTTACGACATATTATTTTAGTAGGACGTTGCAAAGACGACATTGAAGCTTTTCAGGGACTGTTACAAGAACTGGAAATTGACACTGACAATCGCGGAACGCGAAAACAGGAGCACAACAATTACATGTCACATCTGTCACAATTCCGCGATGACAGAAATAATACACAACAAGGCTATTCTTACAACGCAAATCGTGACCAAAACAGACACCACCCATACGACAACCGTTGGCAGAGTAGTAATAATTACAGGGAAAGATCACCTCTCCGCAGTAATGACTATGACAGAGACAATCAGAGAAACATACAATATGGGAACCAAAATAATTATTATCAAGGGAGACAGAATAACTTCAGACGCAACGGTCCAGCGCGCAGTTACTATTCAGGGAGAAATTCTCCACCACGTGACCGACAAGAAAGAAACTATGGAATCTACCGACATGACGACAGACGATATGATCGTAACGACAGACCTGAATTGCATCAGAACTGGCGGGATTCAAACAGGGCAGGGCCCTCATGACAAGGTGAATTTGTAGAAGTTAGGTCTCCAAATCCCAATAACAACGCGCGCCAACAAAGAGACAACAGGCAATGACTCATACCGCTGGCATCCACAAAACATACTTCTGAAACTGACGACGCAGCTGCCGTGGCTAATAATTACGTAAAAATGGAAGACATTAGGGACATCTTACTCCAGGAACACGACGTAAAACATAGCAACATTGCATATCCTGTGATTCACATTACAGTAAATGACGTAAAACTTACGGCAGTACTTGACTCTGGCAGTCCAATTTCAGTAATTAGTGAAACAGCCTTTAGCAAATGCAACAAATCGAACGATTGCCCCACACTTCCGTTACGTAAGATTAAATTACAAGGTGCAATCGTTGGAAAAAGTGTAGATGTACGCCAACAAACCAACTTAGAATTCTTTTGTCAAAGCCACAGTTTCTCTAAGAACTTCCTTATTGTTCCATTATTGTCGACGGAAATTATATTGGGAGTAGACTTTTTGAACGAATACAAAGCAATCTTAAACTTTCACGATGCTGAAATAAGTTTAGAGAAAGAAGGTCAGTCAATAGCTTTGAAATTTGAAGATTGGGTCTCAAACTATGACGAGGAAATTAATCGGCTTTACCTCCTGTTAGACAACAGTTCGGAATTTTCGACGGAACTTGACACTAGCAATCACTCTGCAAGTACTGACAGGGATGATATCGATGGCGTATTTGATACTAATGAGTTAATTCAGAATAAAATTCAAACAATTGAGAATTGTAATGACACTGATAGGCAAGACCTTTTTGAGATTTTACAAGCACATTCCACAGTTTTTACCCACAAAACAGGAACAATCAAGGGATTTCAATACCAATTTCGTGTTCGTGAGCATACTAAATTTTGTGTTAGACCATACATAATTCCAGCACATTATAGGAACCGTGTTAGATCAGAAATACAATCTATGCTTGACAAGGGCATTATTGAGCCTGCAGTAAGCTCATACAACTATCCATTACATGTTGTTGAGAAGAAAAATGGTTCGATCAGGCTTGTCTTAGATTCGAGACAAGTCAATACTATCATCATTCCTGAAACACACAGGCCGCAAACGATGGAAGAACTTCTTCAAAATTTTAATGGTGCAAAAGTGTTGTCTTCTATTTATGTCAGATACAGCTTTTATCAGATCGAACTTCATCCAGAATGTAGAAAATACACAGCTTTTCTTTGTTTCGGCGTTTGTTATCAATTTCGGAAACTTCCTTTTGGTTTGAACATTTCTTCGGCAGCGTTCATTCGCGGGCTAAATTCCATATTACCTGATTTATTAAAACGTCACATCACCTTATATGTGGACGATATTCTAATAGCAGAAGCTTCATGGGAACAACATAATCGCATCCTCAACAGTTTGTTACGTATTTTTGCAGAATCTGGAATTACAGTTAATTTGGAAAAGTCTGAATTCGGTAGGTCAAAGGTGATGTTTTTGGGACATATTATTACTTCTGAAGGCATTCAGCCGTATCCTGAAAAGTTAGAAGCAATCAGAGCCATTCCAGTTCCATCCAAAAAAAAAAAACAAGTCCGCAGTTTTCTAGGTCTCGTAAATTTTTACCGTCGTTTTGCGAATATGCAAATTCTAGTTACACCAAAACTTTGTTCTCTCACTGGAAAAAATACTATTTGGAACTGGGACGAACAAGCACAGTTGGAATTCAATTCTTTGAAACAATCGCTACTTAACGCGCCAATGCTAGCTTATCCAGATCTGTCACAAGATTTCTGCCTTAGCACGGATTCCCCTAAATTCGGTCTTGGTGCCCATTTATTTCAAGCAGCCAGAGAAAATGACACTACTGTTCAGAAAACCATTGATTTTGCTAGCCGAGTGCGAACAAAATCTGAAAAAAAATTATTCCGTTACTGAATTAGAAGCTTTAGCTATCGTTTGGGCATTTAACAAATTCCGTTTCTTTCTTTCTGGCAAGCACGTAAAAGTATACAGTGATCAACGTGCATTACAATTTCTTATATCTTCAAAATTAAATCATGACAGGTTAAAACGTTGGGCATTGTTTCTGCAAGAATTCCACTTCACAATAGTCTACATTCCCGGCAAGGAGAACATTGTTGCGGACGCACTGTCACGCGCACCAGCTGGGCTTGAGAAAAGTAACACAGGAGGCAACCTAGAGAGAAACTTCAGTATTCTTTACATTCAGAAAGTCGCCTTTGAAAACTTCATCACCACATCTTTAAAGTACATTGCTCATGAACAAGATAAAGATCCAATTTGGAAAGACATCAAAAGTAAATGGCATGAAAAGACACACACTCAGATTCGGCATTATTATCTGGTTACAAACAACATACTGTTCAAACGCTGCACTGTTGATGACAAGCTATGGGTACTTTGCATTCCAGACGATTTTGTTAATAAGCTCATTTGGTACATTCATTTCAGCTACGCACATTTTGGTTCACGAAAATGTTATCATATTCTTCGAACGACTTGTTATTTTAACAATATGGAAAAGAGAATTCGAAGAGTCTTGTCTAATTGTAAACTTTGTCAAAAAGCTAAACCATCTACCATCTCACATCGTGCTCCGTTGTTTCCTATCATTCCTTCAAAATTAAAAGAATTTGCTGCTGTTGATCTCTTGGGACCCCTTGTCAGAACATCGAATGGATTTTCGTACATTCTAGTCGCTGTTGAACTTACTTCAAAATTTGTTTCTTTCACTCCGTTACGTAAAGCCACTGGACGTTCTGTATCCAACGACTTTGTTAAAAATTTCTTACGTGAAGTTGGACACGTTAGTAAAGTCATTCAGATAACGGACCACAATTCAGATCTGCTGTTGGGTCACGCATGCTTCGGAATAATAAAATCAAACCTGTTTTTATTTCATTGTACTCATCACATTGTAACCCGTCTGAACGGATTATGAAAGAAATCAATAATCTTTGCAGACTTTATTGTCACAGAAAGCATCAGCATTGGGACAGATATTTACACTTATTTCAAAATGTGTTGAATGAAATGCCTCATGACTCCACTGCTTTACCACCTACTCTTGTACTGAAGAATGAAGAACCACCAAACAGAATCAGAGAGCTTGTACCTTTTCCGAATACCCGTAAACTTCGACACAAAGACATAATTGATTTGGCCATTAAAAATATAAATTCTGCTGCAGACAAAAGGAGAAATTTACATGGTAAAACAAATGCAAAGAAACTGTATATTGGTCAGAAAGTTCTCATTAAAGCTCATTCTTGAGTCACAAATTCTTTCTGGTTTACAATGGTCCTTACAGAGTCCGACGTATACCACATGATAATTGCGTTGAAGTTGAAACTCTGCGTACTAGCAAGTGTAAAGGTTTACACCACATTTCACAAGTAAAACCGTTTCTTGAATGATAATCTGCTTTTTAACTTAGTCTTTGCTATAAAATTTTTCACTTCACGTTACTGGTACTCTGTCACGCTTACAAACTGTTAACATGCAACTATGTTTTAAAGTTAACTATCCAGTCAAGAACCTAGGGAACTTAGACAAGTAATTACGAATGCATTGTTATAGTGAACAGACGACACAGTGTTGTTATTTGTACATTCTTGCTTGTTAGTTGCACGATTACGTAACGAATATACGGCTTACATACTTAGAACATATACTGTTAATGAGATTTTAATGCAACATTTTGGTTTACTTGAAAAGACATTCTTTATTTGAAGTACTTTATGTGAGATTACCGATGACTTAGTATTTGGTTTCTTTGACAGCTACACGAATATATCATGACGCTACTAATACGTAACACGATTTACATTGTTGCTTTTGCGGTGTATCTGTTTTATATTTGCACAGTTTTTCTGAATTCTTCTGGAAAGTAAAACATATTTTAGTAGTAACTTTTATGGTATAGCTACAATGAGACAGCCTTTTTCGTAGCACAACAATACATTACAGTATAGTACTTTCTTGATCACGGTACTGTACGTAATAACTACGATATCTATACACATAGCATTTCACTTTTGTTTATTACGAGGTAAGTACATTGACTTCTACAGAACTTTGGTTACGCACGACGATAATTACTACACTTAGCACATTTTTACCGTTAAATAGTGACAGAGATTATCTTACAACAAGACGCACAGTTTAGCGCTACAGTACACGTATTTGAGTGATTGATTTTGTACTTAAAACATTTATTTTTAAAGACTTTTGAATTACAATGATACAAAGGTTTTCTGTGATACATTTCATTCCATTGCTGTAATCTGTAACACCTGAAGTTATAATTACATTAATCCTCAGGGGGGGTACATGCTTACTTTGTGTACCATGTCTTTGGCAAGCGCAAGGAGCCTTAGCTAATATGGTATTTGCTTATACAACTTTACACATCGGTACCATATTTCTCTAACACAGAATTAAACAGCTATCTGATCATTTAACTGAGAGAGACAAAACTTTTTTTTACTACGTCAGTGACAGATGTTTACGCAATTACACAGTTTGATAACTTCACACTTATGAAATTGTATTTTGTCTGTACTTGTGAACTGTTCATACTTTTTCGGAACCATTGTGACGCTATGAGAGCTTTGAATGTCGTATTTGGTAAGGGATCATGATTTTTGAAGTACGTTTGAGGTAGATGACTTTATTGAAGGTCTTGAAATTATTGAAAGAAGCTGCGACGATTTTGAGATGTGATTGATCTGTTATGATGTTATTATTACGATGACAATGTGTATTATGCTGTTGAGGTATGTTTATGATCAATAAGCTGATGCTATATAAGGAATTTGATTATGCTATGTATTTATTATGATGAAATATTGAAGAAGTGTCTATGAATGTGTATATGTGTAATAAAGTAAGGAATAATGAGTAGTGGTTAGGGAATCTGGTTTGTGAAAAAGGATGTTGGAAACCAAGAATCATACTTTAAGAGTTATGAAATGTGTGTAAATGCGTAAATGTATCATAATGCTGACGAAAATTTTTTGGACACTGTTATATTTACAGGATTTTGTTTCTACACATTTGTAACGCAAATTCTCGACCTGTGAAATTTTTATACGAGACTGTTACTATAGCGGAAACTGCTGTCATAAATATTTCGGTAAGAAAGTTAAGTGACCACCTTCATGTAATGCACTGCGGGCACCCAGCTGCGTGACAGTCACCTGGAAAAAAGCCATTAGTGTGTGCCTCGCTATTGACATTCATTTGTAGAAAGCATCGCAAATACGACACGCACAAACTTGAAAACATATGATTACACTGTGGAGCTCTTAATTTATGATATTTACTAAAATGCCTAATGAAATGATGAGAAACATTTTACATCTATTGTCTTTCTAGTTGAGAGATTGCTCATTTTGTTTAATATCTAATTTCTGGCTGCAATTCAGCATTGGTTAAAATAAAATTTAATAGATGTATTAATATAAATATTTTCTGTCTACAGATTCAGTAAATAATAATTTTATGATATACTTCTAAAAAAATGAGGGAGCACAAAAAGACATTTCCCTTCACAGGAACTGCATACATAATTTTCTTTTCAACTACTCGGTAATTTTTTATAGAATAACTTCTTGTGGTGCACCACTTTAATGACATAGATATTAAGATGTGAATAGACATTTCCCTTATCTGCATTGTTGTCTTTAGTGCACTATTTTTTCTGCTTGAGCTATGTCATGTTTAGATATAAGTTATTGCATTTGCTGCTGCTGTTTGCCAGGCATAGTGCTACTAAATTTCACTTTGTATTACTCGGTGAAGCCAGTTTTACTACTGATTTATTTTTCTTGTTGCTGCACATTGGCTCATATTAGTTGTAATGTTGCATTTGCTTTGCTAATTTAAATTTACTGCTGCTAGCCTTGCCATTTTGCACTTTTTTCATTGCTGTTTGTATTAATTGTTTTGTGCTGCTGCATGCCTCGTCCCTTAGTTTAGCATCTGAGCTCAGTAGATTTAAGTTAGCTTAAGATGGGGTAGGCTATATAAGAGAACGAGTTGTGATGAATGGGAAGAAATGCATTGAGAAGCTATAAGAAAATGGTTTGTCCAAAAAAGTGTTTTGAAAGAGGATATGAACAAAAAAGTAGGGTTTAGGGACAACAGGTTTAGGTAGGATTTTCTTGGAAATAAATGATGAGGTAAGATAATGGAAAATAAATAATGAGGTAAGAAATATGTGAACATATAAATACAGAAAGCATGCTTGGATTGGATTTTTTTTGGTGGAAACAAATGTTGAAATGAGACGAAAGATCTATGGAATGAAGTTTTGGGTTGGACTGCAGTAGCAAATGTTACACTCAAAACAAACCCTGCCCATTCTTCTTGTGTTATTCTGCTATGTGTTTGTGTACTCTTGTATATTTGTGTTTTTCCTGTCTTGAAGTGTTTAGCTGATATGAGTTATGTTGTAGAATTTTTCTAATAATATGTTATTTTCTTTGTAAAGATGCTTAGACATTATTTATTCTGCTTTGTTTTAATGCTCATGTGTGAAGTTGATGTTTCGAAAATTATTCTGATCTTTTATGTATGTACTTTGTCATAATTCCTGTAACACTGATGTATATGTTATTTCGATTCTTTTGTAAAGCCTTTACTACAAATGTTATCTGTATTGTTAAGTTCTTTAATGATGTATTTTGTACCTTTGCAATTATATTCTTATGTTGTAAATTTATAATTGTATAGACACCAGTTCTTCAAATTAAGTTACATTTCACTGCACACATTTCTGTTGGTCACACTATAGGCACAAAATGTGAGAAGTTGGGACTGTTAGTGTTTGCATGTGTGTTAATAATTCAGCAAGGGACTGGATAACAGCATTGCTGGTTCTAAGGACATTTAAAAAAACTTTTGCTATATTGTCCACAAGACTCTTCAATGGTTATTGTGCACCTGCACAGTCGCAACGGATGGCTGCTAGCCATCTCTACAAGGAGTACAGTGAGTCTACACCTTTGATGACTCACCAATACCATCATTTCTACGAGGACTGCAGGGGGTTTGCACTTCTGGTGGCCCACCAATACCGTAATCTCTACCAGGACTAAAGTGGGTCTGTTCTGTGCCGATCTACCTACCAATATTCTTCAAAACTTCGACTGAATCTGCTGCGGGTTTGCTCTGTTGTGGCCCATTACCTGTCTGCATGTCAAGAGTCAGCACTGTCTTTCCCTTGGAAGGACAACACTACTTCTTCCAGACTGCATGGAAATCAACTACTTCCATGTGCATTTTCTTTTACTGCTCAGACTTTGAGAAAAAAACTGCAATTTTACTATGATGGATGATCAGAACTGTCTTTATGGACTGTGAGAAAATTTTAGCTTTTGACCAACATTGTATCAATAAGTGTGTACATTTGATTTCTTTGTTATTGTAATTATGAAAATTTTTTTCAAATCTGCATTGGCCACTGCACAAAACAACTTGTAAAAGTTTTCTGTGGAGCATGGGGGGGGGGGGAGGGCTATGTAAGTAGGCTGTTTAGGTTCTTATATTGATAACGCCACCGCCACGTAGCGCTCTGTATGAAAATTACTGACTGTGCTGCGTGCAGTCTGTCGCTGGTTTGCATTGTTGTTGGCTATTGTAGTGTTGGGCAGTTGGCTGTTAACAGCGCGTAGTGTTGCGCAGTTGGAGGTGAGCCGCCAGTAGTGGTGGATGTGGGGAAGTGAGATGGCGGATTTTTGAGAGTGGATGATCTAGATGTGTGTCCATCAGAAACAGTATATTTGTAAGAATGGATGTCATGAACTGCTATATATATTATGACTATTGAACACTATTAAGGTAAATACATTGTTCTCTATCAAAATCTTTCATTTGCTAACTATGCCTATCAGTAGTTAGTGCCTTCAGTAGTTTGAATCTTTTATTTAGCTGGCAGTAGTGGCGCTCGCTATGTTGCAGTAGTTCGAGTAACGAATATTTTTGTGAGGTAAGTGATTTGTGAAAGGTATAGTTTAATGTTAGTCAGGGCCATTCTTTTGTAGGGATTATTGAAAGTCAGATTGCGTTGCGCTTGAAATATTGTGTGTCAGTTTAGTGTTTTCACATTATTTACTCCACAACCAAGTGTGATTTTTATGCAGTACGTTTAATAGTGCACTAGTTCAACAATTGCTGTGGCAGGAACTTCCTAAAAAACGAGGCCAGTTCCAGAAAACGCTTAAAATTTTTTTTTATGGTTGGAAACTGCATAACATATCTAGTTTACTGGGGTCAGGTACAGTTCCTACTGGTGAAATGATATGCCCTAAGAATTTTGTTTTGCCTATTCTGAATTCAGACTTTTTAAAGTTAATTGTGACATCATATTCATCAACCTTTTGAAAAACCTTTTACAAATCACTTACATGTTCATTGCATGTTTGGGTTGCAATTAATAGGTCATCAACAAGGAGTGTAATCTGGCTAAGCAATTCTGTTCCAAGTACTCTATCTAATGTTTCAATAAATATACCAGATCTCACATTTAATCCGAAAGGTAGCAACCTAAACTGGTGGCTCCTTTCGGAATTTATGAAAGCTGTATAGTTTCTACTCCCTTCATGTAATAAAGTTTGCTAATATGATGCTTTAGCTCTAGGTATGTTTAGTACCTAACGCCATGAAACTTTATTAACTGCTCTTCTAAAAATCTCTGGCGTTGTTCTTATAGTAATGATTATTTTGTTTATTTCTCTTGTGTCTAAACCAACCGCACCATTCCATCAGTTTTACCAACTGTGAGAATCAGACTGCAATAAGGTGAGTACACTGTTTCAATAACCTTCCATCTAATCGTACACTCTATTACTCGTGTTACTGGCTCTTTCTTTGCTCAAGAAATGCCATATGACATTGTACAATAAGTTTCATGTAGGTAAACTTCCATTTCATAATCATATCCCTGAAAAACACTGGGTTGCTTAAGAAAAATGCTATGATACTTAAAGAGTAAATTTGTCAATTCGCTTCGTTGTTCATTGTTAAGAACAGTGGATTTATTTATTTTACTGTCTACTGTCTGATCATCGAGGATCTCTCTGTCAACATCAGCATGTTCTATTTAATTTACCATTAAGATGTGAGGGTAGATAAGTTTAACACTAATGTGAGGTGCCTGGCTAGTCTGATTTGCCGTTGCAGTTCTTATTAAATCTACTGTCAGTGTGTGTTCTCCTATGTGAAATTGACATTCCCCACTGCCTTCTGAACACCTCCATACCAAGTATACGGTTCACTTTAAATTTGTCTACCAACAAGAAAGTACACTGCAAAATTAAACCACATATTTTAATGGGTGTGCTGGCCTGTAGTTTTATAACTTTAGATTAACTTCCCATTGCTATTATGATCTTACACTTCTTATATTTTCTTCCTGCCTTCTTTAAACAAGCTAGTTGACATCAGGCTTGTTGACACACCAGTATCCAAAACAACAGGTATACCGGTCTTTCTCACCTTTACCTTTATTGGTGGTTGAATAATTTCACTCACCTTGCTCGTTGTTTCTTTCTATTCAGTGAACAAATCTTCTTTCATTTCTGCTTCCTTATCATACCTTAAAAATAGATTACACATGTGCTGTACGTGTAAGGTTGTATTAGTATATACTTCCTCTTTCCCAATTCTGCTCAAGTTAGTGTTTACGTCGCTTATATTATTACTGTGGCACAATGTTAGAGCATTCCCTCCTTCTTCTTGAAAATCGGTTTTTAAATTATGGCTTAGTCATGACCGATTATTGTTATTTCCTGGAGATGGTAAAGGTATTTTCATTTTCTGCCACCACTTCTACTGAGGTCACTGTACGTTTGCGTACTAGCCAGTTTGTGTCCTAGTTGTTTCGGTTTGGCTGTACAGGCTGCCGGTTCTCTCTTTGATCCCTGTGTTCCACATTCCGATCCTGGTAATTTGATCGCCAAGTATCAAAGTTTTCTCTCGAATTTCTCCTACCTCGGCCATTGCAGTACCGATGAGGCAGATATTTATTACCTTCGGTCACCCTGTGGCTGATGGTAAACCGATTGTACTGATTTCAGCTGTGGCGTGGCGATGCATAACGATGCCATTCGTTAATACGCACACTACCATTATACACTCCTGGAAATGGAAAAAAGAACACATTGACACCGGTGTGTCAGACCCACCATACTTGCTCCGGACACTGCGAGAGGGCTGTACAAGCAATGATCACACGCACGGCACAGCGGACATACCAGGAACCGCGGTGTTGGCCGTCGAATGGCGCTAGCTGCGCAGCATTTGTGCACCGCCGCCGTCAGTGTCAGCCAGTTTGACGTGGCATACGGAGCTCCATCGCAGTCTTTAACACTGGTAGCATGCCGCGACAGCGTGGACGTGAACCGTATGTGCAGTTGACGGACTTTGAGCGAGGGCGTATAGTGGGCATGCGGGAGGCCGGGTGGACGTACCGTCGAATTGCTCAACACGTGAGGCGTGAGGTCTCCACAGTACATCGATGTTGTCGCCAGTGGTCGGCGGAAGGTGCACGTGCCCGTCGACCTGGGACCGGACCGCAGCGACGCACGGATGCACGCCAAGACCGTAGGATCCTACGCAGTGCCGTAGGGGACCGCACCGCCACTTCCCAGCAAATTAGGGACACTGTTGCTCCTGGCGTATCGGCGAGGACCATTCGCAACCGTCTCCATGAAGCTGGGCTACGGTCCCGCACACCGTTAGGCCGTCTTCCGCTCACGCCCCAACATCGTGCAGCCCGCCTCCAGTGGTGTCGCGACAGGCGTGAATGGAGGGACGAATGGAGACGTGTCGTCTTCAGCGATGAGAGTCGCTTCTGCCTTGGTGCCAATGATGGTCGTATGCGTGTTTGGCGCCGTGCAGGTGAGCGCCACAATCAGGACTGCATACGACCGAGGCACACAGGGCCAACACCCGGCATCATGGTGTGGGGAGCGATCTCCTACACTGGCCGTACACCACTGGTGATCGTCGAGGGGACACTGAATAGTGCACGGTACATCCAAACCGTCATCGAACCCATCGTTCTACCATTCCTAGACCGGCAAGGGAACTTGCTGTTCCAACAGGACAATGCACGTCCGCATGTATCCCGTGCCACCCAACGTGCTCTAGAAGGTGTAAGTCAACTACCCTGGCCAGCAAGATCTCCGGATCTGTCCCCCATTGAGCATGTTTGGGACTGGATGAAGCGTCGTCTCACGCGGTCTGCACGTCCGGCACGAACGCTGGTCCAACTGAGGCGCCAGGTGGAAATGGCATGGCAAGCCGTTCCACAGGACTACATCCAGCATCTCTACGATCGTCTCCATGGGAGAATAGCAGCCTGCATTGCTGCGAAAGGTGGATATACACTGTACTAGTGCCGACATTGTGCATGCTCTGTTGCCTGTGTCTATGTGCCTGTGGTTCTGTCAGTGTGATCAAGTGATGTATCTGACCCCAGGAATGTGTCAATAAAGTTTCCCCTTCCTGGGACAATGAATTCACGGTGTTCTTATTTCAATTTCCAGGAGTGTAGTTTCCATAGCCAATGCCGTTGTGAGGGTTCCACTCGAACGTGGAGCCCGATTTTGCAGTATACTCCATGAAAAATCACATGTAGAAGAGATTGTGTCTTTGCACCACTGAACCAAAGATGTTGCCTGAGGGGCAGAATCGATTGTAAATAGGGACTCGCAAAGCGCAGAGGCAGTTGGCGTTGCACTCTGTAAAATGTATAATGTAAGACTTTAAGCTAACGGCTAGCTGTGAGAATTTAGCTGTTGGCTTATGTAGCATAATACTATTTTGTAAGGTAGTGAAATTCTGTATATTGAGTTTTAAGTATGCAGCAACGCAATGTGGATTTTGTTAATTCTAACAGTACCGACCCTTGGATGTAGGAACCAAGTATCTTCCATCAGATTTAATGTGTAGGTTGATTAGGTATACCAGATTTGTAATATTTTGTGTATTTTGTTAACCTAATACAAGGAAGTTAAAATTTGGAATATGTTTTGTCAGACGATGTCAGACCTTTAGTCAAGTAACAGTCCAAGTATTGTTAATTATATCAGTAAGTGAGAATTGTAGAACAATTGAGAAGTTCACTGATTTTGAAGTTAATGTAAAATATTTCATATCAGATATTGTGAAGGAGAAACTTTATTTTGAATACAATTTTGAACTGAAGAATTCGGTCTTAGCATATCCTGTTACCAGTACCTCATCCTCTACCATGTCGTGTGACATTCTTTGTATGAAGCTGTTTTACAGCTGGCATTGCACTTCGCTGAGCCAAGATTGAATATTTTGTATGCCTACAGTGGAGAGAACAGAATACCAAGGTACATCAGTTGCGACTCAGGACCTAAGGAAAATGTATTTTATTGTTTATTTGCGCAGGGCCATAGAACTCGGTGCTCACGAGACTGAGTAAATTCCAGAGGGATTGATTTGATTATAGGCATTACATACTGGTTTCCTAGATTAAGTTGTTTAATACTGGATTACAGTAAAACTGATTAACCACAAATATATCAAACTGAAAGAACGTTATGCTTGTAACAAACACAAATATAAGAGAAAGTTGCACCATTACCGTAGTTGTTCCTCCCATTTGGGTTGTGTTCATTACTATTATAATAACTAGGCATGGCTTACCCAACCTCATGAATTAGATCTATTGAGCCGAGCACTGAGAGAAAATACTCGAGATTATATTTGGGAATGGTTACTAATTTTTCCCTAACATTTGAAGGTAATTTGTTCTTTAAGACTTTCAGTACATCGCCATGAGATATCTGATTATTCCAGAAGCGGGTCTTGTTTAGATATGCTTCAAAATAGTTTCTTAGTCCCAAGTCCTAGGCGGTACATTCCTAAAAGCTCGGACAAACGTTATCGGATGCGTCTGCTTTGTTTCATTTGAAAATACAGGAAACTGTCAGTGTTTTATTAAACTCTCATCCATTAACAACATTGACCAGCAGGACGGAACAGCATTTACATGCGGTGATGACATATCTGTCTCATAAAAGTATTGCCTGTTGCTCGCGTCGCGCGTCGGAATACGCTCACGCAGCGTGGGCTGGGCATTGTTGCCCGCGCCACCGATTTC
The DNA here is from genome assembly GCF_023898315.1 of Schistocerca nitens. Classification (NCBI taxonomy): domain Eukaryota; kingdom Metazoa; phylum Arthropoda; class Insecta; order Orthoptera; family Acrididae; genus Schistocerca; species Schistocerca nitens. The sequence goes on from NC_064617.1 coordinate 362,263,799, forward strand.
TCTCACCGGCGGGCGGCTGTTTATAGCTCCGCTTACCGCCCCGGGCGATGATATTATCATACTTTGTTTCCTATTTCGTCCATCAATGTTTGTTCTACCTGTTTGATATCATGTTCTACTCGTTTTAAAATTTTTTCTTCCTTGTCCCCCATTCTTCGTTTTCCGCTTCCAAATAAGTACGCTGTTCGCTTATGCATTTTTCCGCGAACGTTGTGTTTTCATACTTTGTATTATCCTTTACTGTTTCGTAAAGTTACACAATATCTGAGTTGATTCTTTTATGTTCTAACTGAAGTAATCCTATCTCCACTGTGATTTTCTTTACATTTTCTGGTAAGTCGTCACTAGAACTAATGCCTCTTCGCTACTTCTGAATATACATTATCTACGTTAACCTGCATATTCTTTTGCATTACCTGTAAATTATCCTGCGTTTCTCTTATTCCGGATAGCTGCTGTCCAAACGTGCGTGTGAGTGTTTCAAATTTTTCTTCTAATGTGCCTTTTAATTTCTCACTGATATCGTGAACGGAAGTTTCTACTTGTTCGTTAATTCTCCTATCCTCCTCCGTGGAGATTTGCGAAATCTGCTGTGTGGACTTCGTGTCCAGATTATTGACTTCTGTGCGCAAATTTTTTACTTCGCCTGACATGTGTGTAATGTTTGTATTTACCTTCCCGATTTCAGAGTTTACTGTGGTCGTGTCTGCTTTCGTATTAGTCATGTCTTTGTATTGTGTCTTAACTTGACATCTTTGAATTTATTGTGTTCATGTCTGCTTGTATTGTTTCTAAACTCGACATTTTTGAATTTACTATGTTCAAATTGGTCTCTGAATTCGCCATTTTCGAATTCATGTCTGTTTTCACTGCGTTCACGTCTGTTTGTATTGTTTCTTTTAAGACTCAAAATAAGGCTTGCATATCTTCCCTAGTCACTTCTGGCCTACGTCTGTCAGCATCTGCGTCCGTTTCAAATATTCCTTTGCCTCGAGGTATCATTAATTTCGTCTACTGTAATCAAGGTATTGCTTGTAATGAAATGTTCCGTATTCACGGGCGCCGAATGCAACAATGGCATGTCGCGATCAGCATCCAAATAATCACCGCTTGACGGTTCCAAATCACACACTGTTACGTTTTTCAAATGTAAATTTACTACATCGGTATTTTGATTTTGAAATGACATTTCATTATCGTTTTATCCACCCATCATGAAAAGCTTTACGTCTCTGCAGTTACCAAAATTTATACTTCCTCTGCTTGGATTTTACTTCCGCGCTATTTGTCACGCGACAGAATGCATGTACAGCTATATGTAATTGTAACCTCAGTTGTTGTTCACTCTGTACGCTTTTCATGCTGATAAAGAAATATCACTCTCTCCACCTGATTGCAATTGCGTTAGCCTCTGAAGCTTTAGGCTCTGGATTTTAGGAAATAGGTGCTTGGATTTTCTAATATGTCTACTAGGGGCGTATTCTCTACAAGCATTGCGCAGTCCTACTTTATTGTTATCTTGTAAATGGTACTTCCCTCTGTTTTACTTTTAGTTGTCCACTCTTGGTATTGTAGTCTTTTTCCTTCCAATTTATTTATTATTCTTTTTTTCTCAGTTAGTATTTTTCCAGTGTTAAATGGCTCTGAGCACTATGGGACTTAACATCTATGGTCATCAGTCCCCTAGAACTTAGAACTACTTAAACCTAACTAACCTAAGGACATCACGAGGCAGAGAAAATCCCTGACCCCGCCGGGAATCGAACCCCGGAAACCGGGCGCGGGAAGCGAGAACGCTACCGCACGACCACGAGCTGCGGACTTTTCCAGTGTTACATTATTGTCTCCGTCATGTCATCAGAGTACATGGAACATAAAGAAATTATTACATACACCTATATTGATTGTCTTAACAATACTAGTACTCACTGTTTTGCCCACTACGTATAGTGCCTGTCACTTGTCGCTACGTCCTTTATATTGTTGTAATCAGACCTCCGTGATAACTCTGAAGTACACAGGTGGGTTTCTTGGTTTTCTATATATTAAAGTGGTACTCAGAATAATGACTCATACAACTTTTCACTGGTAAAATAATACTATATTCTTCCTTCGATGCACATCAAAATACAGACTTTTTAGTTATTCTCACACCAAAATGGCTACCGCTGATCATGCTCTAATGTAACTTGCGTCTACCTTCGTTCTTTAACAGATTGCGAGTCTTTCCTCTTACCGAGGAACAGGAACTACATCTTCTGTTTTTTTACCATTTGAAAATCAAAAGTATATGACGGTAGGCGGAGGCTCTACGCTGGGCTACCACCTCACATTTTGCCTTTGCCTTTGAAGAAAACGGCCGGCCGCGGTGGCCGTGCGGTTCTAGGCGCTCCAGTCCGGAGCCGCGCTGCTGCTACGGTCGCAGGTTCGACTCCTGCCTCGGGCATGGGTGTGTGTGATGTCCTTAGGTTAGTTAGGTTTAAGTAGTTCTAAGTTCTAGGGGACTAATGACCACAGCAGTTGAGTCCCATAGTGCTCAGAGCCATTTGAACCATTTTTGAAGAAAACGAAAACATAAAAGCAAGAAATGCAAAAGGCACATCATAATAAGTAATATGACAGTGGGCACAATCTAACCTTAATGCTGACATGCAAACGGCTTCATTTTCGATGCGAGACACCTTATTTCCCACCTACTGTCAAAGTGGTTTGCCCTAAATTTGCGATTCGATTTCTTATTTTTCAGACGATTTTATTCTTTTGAATCTTGAAATATCCTTGTGTTTCTTTTTTTTTCAAATTTATTACAAAATTTTACTTAAAGAATCTGAAAATTACGAAGGCTTACGATGTTTTGATTAATTGCAACGTTTTACTTAAATTTAAAAAGTTTCGTTAAAGTGCGGTGGTTTTCTTGTAAAAGTGAACGAATGCATTTCCAAAAAAGGCATTTCCTGTGGGAAGCTTTAACACTGAAATTCATGGTTTTTAGTGTTTAATACAATAAATAAGTCCTTTTAAAATAGTGTACAAACATTTCTGGCCCCAGCACGTCTCCTATTCCATGAGCTTAGAATTGCCAGTTTGATCAAAATTTATTAAAATTTGTCTTCCTAAAAACCTTTTAAAACTTGTGTTGAAATGCGGGACCAACTTACGCTAAAGAAAATGCATAGGTGGAAGTTGGGGTATTTGCAGTCTGTCGTGTGTGGCAGCTCTCATAATGCTCAAACCTGAATAGAAGATGCAACGTCTTTAGAAATGTTTTACTGTGGCGATACTCAGCGTTTATAGCTGTGGTAGAAAGAAGCAGTATGTCAGCTAACAAATAGACGCTTATGTCCACCAGCCTCTGTCTCCTCTAGTAGCGGATCGCGTGACCCAGACGACGGAATTGAGTGCGGATCGGGCCTGGGTCCGGAAGACTGCGGTTTCGGCAGACAGCTGGCTGTTCCGCCAGGGAGGGGAGGCAAGACGTCCGCGCGTAATGCTGTTAGGCGTCGTCAATGCGGCTCTGATTACTACGCTGTGCGGCGCAGATAACGCGGTTAATGCCGAGCCTGCGGTCGTCTCGCCGATACCACGGCAAACTTCCTTTCCGGCGGTGGCGCAAGGAGCATCCGCGATGTGGAGCTTGGCAGGTCTTTCTCGCTCCGACAAGGGTGAATCAAATGAAGACTATCAATATTATTTGTTGAGCAGACACGACGAAAATTTATATCGCTTTTGGACATTCTCTACAATTATTGTTCGCCAGGACCTACAAAAACTGATTAGCATTTAAGTGGAACAGTACGAAGAAGGAGTAACGCCATCTTTGTCCTATGCAGGATGCTAAGAAACAGTCTAGAAAGCTTGTAAGAGTGTTGCAGTGTCGCTTCTGGTGATAAATAATTGTCAAGAAAAAAATTCGATGCGATGCATCGTTTCAGACTTAATTAGTATTGACGTAAATCAATCAGGCAATTTGATTGCCCAAATTCAAACGGCTCGCCAGATACAATTAGTGTCAGTTGTTCTCGTAGCGTAGATGATAGTGAATGAAACTGCTCAGCCTTTGGCTCTCGTTCGATCCTTACTACCGCTCCATGTCCAATTTTTGTATCTTTGTCGTTTTCAGTTTGAGGAGATCAAACGAAGAACACGTTTGGGGACACCATATCTGGCGGGCCACTTTCATTTGTGCCTGAAACGGCCTGATTCGCTAACTTCTATTCTAATTAACTCGGAAACGGTGCAACGTACACTGCAACACCCAAGAAAGCTTTTCAGACTGTTTCAGACCTCCCTGTTCGTGAAGATAGATTAGAAAGTTTCTAGAATGAAATTTTCACTCTACAGCGGAGTGTGCGCTGATATGAAACTTCGTGGCAGATTAAAACTCTGTGCCGGACCGAGACTCGAACTCGGGACCTTAGCCTTTCGCGGGCAAGTGCTTTACCAACTGAGCTATCCAAGCACGACGCACGCCCCGTAGGAGACGAGGTACTGGCAGAAGTAAAGCTGTGAGGACGGGGCGTGGGTCGTGCTTGGATAGCTCAGTTGGTAGAGCACTTGCCCGCGAAAGGCAAAGGTCCCGAGTTCGAGTCTCGGTCCGGCACACAGTTTTAATCTGCCAGGAAGTTTCATATCAGCGCACACTCCGCTGTAGAGTGAAAATTTCATTCTAGAAACATCCCCCAGGCTGTGGCTAAGCCATGTCTCCGCAATATCGTTTCTTTCAGGAGTGCTAGTTCTGCAAGGTTCGCAGGAGAGCGTCTGTAAAGTTTGGAAGGTAGGAGACGAGGTACTGGCAGAAGTAAAGCTGTGAGGACGGGGCGTGGGTCGTGCTTGGATAGCTCAGTTGGTAGAGCACTTGCCCGCGAAAGGCAAAGGTCCCGAGTTCGAGTCTCGGTCCGGCACACAGTTTTAATCTGCCAGGAAGTTTCATATCAGCGCACACTCCGCTGTAGAGTGAAAATTTCATTCTAGAAACATCCCCCAGGCTGTGGCTAAGCCATGTCTCCGCAATATCGTTTCTTTCAGGAGTGCTAGTTCTGCAAGGTTCGCAGGAGAGCGTCTGTAAAGTTTGGAAGGTAGGAGACGAGGTACTGGCAGAAGTAAAGCTGTGAGGACGGGGCGTGGGTCGTGCTTGGATAGCTCAGTTGGTAGAGCACTTGCCCGCGAAAGGCAAAGGTCCCGAGTTCGAGTCTCGGTCCGGCACACAGTTTTAATCTGCCAGGAAGTTTCATATCAGCGCACACTCCGCTGTAGAGTGAAAATTTCATTCTAGAAACATCCCCCAGGCTGTGGCTAAGCCATGTCTCCGCAATATCGTTTCTTTCAGGAGTGCTAGTTCTGCAAGGTTCGCAGGAGAGCGTCTGTAAAGTTTGGAAGGTAGGAGACGAGGTACTGGCAGAAGTAAAGCTGTGAGGACGGGGCGTGGGTCGTGCTTGGATAGCTCAGTTGGTAGAGCACTTGCCCGCGAAAGGCAAAGGTCCCGAGTTTGAGTCTCGGTCCGGCACACAGTTTTAATCTGCCAGGAAGTTTCATATCAGCGCACACTCCGCTGTAGAGTGAAAATTTCATTCTAGAAACATCCCCCAGGCTGTGGCTAAGCCATGTCTCCGCAATATCGTTTCTTTCAGGAGTGCTAGTTCTGCAAGGTTCGCAGGAGAGCGTCTGTAAAGTTTGGAAGGTAGGAGACGAGGTACTGGCAGAAGTAAAGCTGTGAGGACGGGGCGTGGGTCGTGCTTGGATAGCTCAGTTGGTAGAGCACTTGCCCGCGAAAGGCAAAGGTCCCGAGTTTGAGTCTCGGTCCGGCACACAGTTTTAATCTGCCAGGAAGTTTCATATCAGCGCACACTCCGCTGTAGAGTGAAAATTTCGTACTAGAAACATCCCCCAGGCTGTGGCTAAGCCATGTCTCCGCAATATCGTTTCTTTCAGGAGTGCTCGTTCTGCAAGTTTCGCAGGAGAGCGTATGTAAAGTTTGGAAGGTAGTTAGGGAAGAATAGCATATGAAATTATCAGCCGAATGGAGGCATACCAGGATTAGCAGAAACCGTTTCCAAATTATCAAAAGATGTCGTAACAACAATAATCTGCACAGAAGTCGATGGGAGATACGATGCATAAATTAACGCAACGTGTCAACAGCCTGTCCTTAGAACTAGAAGAAAAAGTGTTGAAAATCCGGCTCGATGAACAAGGTGAGAAATTAAATACCGTATTCACTGAGTGGCTTGAGGAGAAAGATAAAACGCTCACCGATAAAATGAATTCAAGAGTGGAAAGGCGCAATACGACGCGCTGGGAGCGAAGCGAAGGCGAACTCGGCACGATAAAACACACGCTCCGCTCGGAAACAGACCACATAAAGCACATGATTCACCACGAGCTTCCCTCGCATTCGGGAGGACGACGGTTCAATCCCGTCTCCAGCCATCCTGATTTAGGTTTCCCGTGATTTCCCTAAATCGTTCCAGGCAAATGCCGGGATGGTTCCTTTGAAAGGGCACGGCCGATTTCCTTCCCAGTCCTTCCCTAACCCGAGCTTGCGCTCCGTCTCTAATGACCTCGTTGTCGACGGGACACTAAACACTAACCACCACCACCACCACGAGCTTCCACAGTAGCGAGACGAAATAAGTGCGCCGTGCGGTGGAGAGAATACCACATCCGTCTCGCGAAGCACCAACTGTCGATACGCAGTTGGAGGATGTATACAATGCAGGTCCACAAAGCCCAGGGCCATACTTTGAAACGTATCAGCCTGTAAACTCGGCAGTATAACAATCGCGTGATGAGACGGGAGCAGGTGTAACCTTAACAGAGATCTTTCAGGAAGAAAGTCTGTTAAAACACTGAAGATTTCAGGTCTTTATCCCAGACAAAAGACAAGGCCATCCCGTAGTTTTCATACGTTCATTCAGCCACGAATTGCCCAGGTCATGGATTGGGAGGCGGAGAAAATAATTCGTTGCCCCACAAAGTCAAGGAGACGGTGCCCTATAGGCTACCGAAGCCGCAGAGAACTGCATACATCATGAAAACAATTCGAAAAGACTTTTTGTTTATTAAGTACTGAGCATACAAGGACGCCTTAGAAAACAGGTCTTCTGCCCAGAAATTTATAATCCAAAGCAGGGTAGACTTAGGAAATATTTCGAAAAATACACTAATTTAACGAGATACTGGGACGAGCGGGTCGCTCACAAAGATGTATTATGCATCCTTAAGGCAAAGTTGGCTATGCACATAACGGAAAAGTTAATAACAGTCACTGATTTTAACCTTGAACACGTTTTTCAGTGCTCGGCACCATAGACCTGATACAAGAAGGTGCGAAAAGCAGTACTTTCGACAATGGCTCGCAGACCGCGAATAAGAACGGACATGGTCACTATAACAGCCGTAACGGCGGGTTGCGGAGTAATGGCGGCACGTCGGAAATCGGACATCAGAATGACAACAATGGTGGTTCACAAAGCAGACAGTCAATCTTTCAAAGGCAGAGAACCGAGCGAGGTGGCGCAGTGGTTAGACACTGGACTCGCATTCGGGAGGACGACGGTTCAATCCCGCGTCCGGCCATCCTGATTTAGGTTTTCCGTGATTTCCCTAAATCGCTCCAGGCAAATGCCGGGATGGTTCCTTTCAAAGGGCACGGCCGACTTCCTTCCCCATCCTTCCCTAATCTGATGAGACCGATGACCTCGCTGTCTGGTCTCCTTCCCCCAACAAACCAACCAACCAACCAAAGGCAGAGATGAAATAATAGTCGGTACCATCCCGGTTAGCAAAATAAATCGAAATGGGAACCTAGAAAACAACAATGGAATCAAGGCCACAATAATCAGTGGTCGCAAAGTAATCAACGGCAAGGTACGCCTGTAAACCAAAACAGGAATAATTATAATCAAGACGTCCGGATAGTCGAGGTGGTTGGAGTGCCACCAACTACAACGTCCTGGGTGTCAAATTAAATGTGACAGTATAGAGCTCCCTGATGGCAGTCGTGGAACGGAATGGGGGCAATAGTTTGAATGGGCAGATAAATATACGCCGATACAACGATCAGACCGACATTCGTCAAGGGTTATTTAACGAGGTAGATAATAATATTGAAGGTCCCTCAGAGTACATACAAGGTGCTGTTCAAACAGTTGTGGGAGGTATTCCCACAATATTGATTTTAGATACCGGTGCTGCAAGCCTAAACGTGATAGAAGCTAATTTCGTTAATTATTTGTCTATCATAAGTGCTCATGTATATTCATATTGTCAGTCAAACGGGAATTAACATTCTCCATTAACAGGAATCTCCTTAAAACCGCCTTTCTATATCTGTTATTTTCATCCTCGTCACTACCACTACTACTACTATCTTTTTCGTAACCACTACTGCCACTTTCCATCTTTCTTTTCGCTCCCTGCTCCGATACCTCCAGCTTGTCTTTCACCTTTAGCCCACAGACGCTTGAGTCAGTCACGACCTTGGACACACCTGTAAATATGTCTTCCCCCGCGAAATCCAGCTTTTGTCCCTCTTCCGGCCAGCAGGTAAACGGAGCGCGCTCGGTCCTACAGGCGGCCACAATGGGACGGACCGGTTCCGGCGGCGGGCTCTTTGTGGCCCACGCGAACGCTCAGTCGCTAACGGCTCACTTCGACGAGTTCTGTGACCTGTTCTGCCAATCGCTGTTCCATATTATCCTCGTCTCTGAAACTTGGTTGAAACCAAACATTTCTTCCGATGCTATCCGAATCACTGGTTACTCTCTCCTAAGGGCAGATCGTGAAACACGACGCGGGGGTTGTGTGGGTGCCTATGTTCGCTCTGATCTGAGACCTACTATACTATGCACATCGGATGCAAAGGGCGAAGGAGAAGCACAGTTCTTGTTTTTCCAAATAAATACAACAAATCAGAAACTGCTAATTGGAGTAATCTATAAACCTCCAAACGTCGGTGCTATGTCCTCCTTTCAGTCTGCCCTGTCCTCGCTCGTGACACTGTATGAACACATAATCATTATGGGCGACACAAACATCGACTTACAGTTAAAATCTCCCTCTGCAGAAAAACTAAGGAGACTGTTCCACTCCAATGATATGAGTTTAACACCGCTGGACCCAACTCATCACACGCCACACAGCCATACACTCATAGATATAATAGCAACAAAGCGACCAGATAAAATATTTCGCGCCAATCAGACATCCGCTCCGGGACTCTCTGCTCATGACGTGATATTCTTAAATTACTCAGTGCATACTACCAAAGAAAAATCTCACCTGGTAACCTACAGAAACCTAAAAAATGTTAACCATGACGCTCTTCAAAAGGATTGCTCAGACATCCCTTGGCATGATATAAGCAATGAACCGACTTTAGACGGAAAAATTCGGGAATTATGTCGCAAAATTATTGCACTGTATGATAAACATGCTCCTCAACGCACTGTCAAGGTAAAGAGAGCTCCCGCTCCGTGGCTCACCACTGCATTACGCCAGTTAATGAATAAACGTGATGCTGCACATAGGGCCTTCAAACGTAACCCAACTCCCGAGGCATACGAAGCTTATAGGAAACTCCGGAATAGAACCAAGCAAAGCGTGAGGAATGCCAAAATCAGACATGCCCGCTCTGTCGTATGCGGCATATCAAAACCTGCTGCACTGTGGAAAAAGCTGCGCAGTTTCGGTATAGGGAAGCGAAGAGCTGACGCTGTTTATCAAGCGTCTGCAGAAGAATTAAACGATTTCTTCTTAACAGCTGCAAACTGCCACGCAGCGACAAATTACCAGCCCCAAGATATCAATCTCTCGAGAGACAAGTTTTTCCTAAAACATGTCACTACCGGCACAGTACACAAGGCAATTATGAGAATCTCTTCCGAGGCAGTAGGAAATGATGGAGTGAGCATTGGCATGATTAAGAACGTCGTAGACACTATTACTCCAGTTATCACAGACATCTTCAACCTGTCTCTTGTCAGTAGTACATATCCCACTGAGTGGAAGGAAAGTTTAATTCAACCTATACCCAAGACTGACAACCCTAAGTCGCCTCTGCAATATCTAAAGCCCTAGAATACATCGTCTATGAACAGCTGACGGATTACCTCAAAACTCATAACATCCACGACAAATATCAGTCGGGCTTTCGAAAGCACCATAGTACAGCAACTGCATTAATCAAAGTAACTGATGACATTAAACATGCTATGGACAGACGTGAAGCTACCATCCTAACACTGCTTGACTTTAGCAAGGCTTTTGATACAGTTGACTTTGATATATTACTGATTAAAATGAAGCAGCTGAATTTCTCAAACAGCGCAATACACTGGTTCGACAGCTACCTCAAAAACAAAAGTCAACAAGTCATTTGTGGGTCGGAAAAGTCATCATGGAAAAACGTGCGCTCTGGAGTTCCCCAAGGCTCCGTCCTTGGTCCATTACTCTTCTCACTGTACATTAATGACATTTCTTCAGTGATTCACTCCTGCAACTACCATCTATATGCCGACGACATCCAACTGTACATAAGTGCAAGCCCCAAGAACATTGCTGACGCAGTAGCGAGTATGAACGCAGATCTTTGCTCTGTTTCTCGATGGGCACAGAACCTATGTCTGAAACTAAACCCCAAGAAATCCCAGGTCATACTTATATCTCATCCAAAGTTAATCAGTCGGTACTTTCGCGAAACAGTCCCTCAAATACTCCTCAATGGTACCCAACTACCATACCAAAAAACAGTAAAAGACCTTGGAATAATCTTGGATGAACACCTAAACTGGGAAGAACAAACAGTCACAGCTTGCCGGAAAGCGCTCTCCTCCCTACATGCAATTCAAAAATTTAGAAAAATATTTCCAACCCATGTTAAACAAAAATTAGTCCAAACACTAGTCTTGCCTAATCTTTACTACTGTGATGTAGTTCAACACGGCACAAATAGTGAAAATTCTAGATGCCTCGAGCTAGTGATGAATGCTTGCGTTAGATACGTATGCAATATACGGTTGTATGATCATATTAGTCCTTCATACTCCCAGCTAGTTTGGATACGCCCACATAAGGCACGCGATCTCCACACGATGTGCTTACTTCATCGATTTCTTAGCCACTGGTGCCCCCAATACTTATCTTCTCACATTAAATACCTATCATCATTCCACAACCGCAATACCAGATCGGATACGTCTAGCACCTTGGCTGTACCTTTACATAACACAAAATCTTTCTCCGTGTCATTCTCCATCTCAGCCATAAGACTATGGAACGCGCTCCCCTGTGATCTGCGTCTTATCCAGAACCACTCAACATTCAAGAGGGAACTCAAGACTTACATATTAGGGACGGTATAGCCACCATTGTTGTGCCCCTCTCATCTCTTTCTTTCTCCTCTCCATCATAGCTTCGAATTTTACCACTCTATTTCTCTTCCTCTAACCTATCTACCTCTTCTATATCTCTTTCACCCAATTCTATCGTCTTACGACTCTGCTTGATGAGAATAACTCACAAGCTGCAAGAATATAACGAGAAAATTCCCAACTAGCAATAGGACTGACATTCATAAAAGAAAAATATGTTTACTTTCATATACATAGTCACTATTATTATTATTATTCTTGATTGTTATAATTATTTTTTGATTGTTATAATTATCATTGTACTACGTTTGTAATCTCTATTTTTTTCTTTAACATAAATACTGTATAACATGTTATATGTCCTTAATGTTCTGTAGAAACTGAAATTTGTTGAATCTGAGTATGCCTGGTTAGGTGTAAGAGAGGGCCTGAAGGCCCTAATCTTGCCAGGTAAAATAAATGCATAAATAAATAAAAATAAATAAATAAATGCACGTTTGTCACCGTGTAAAATTTAGTGGTGTCTTGCCTTGTAGGCAAGGAATTCATGTAGGAACAGGATGTAAAGATCGACCTATGCATGGGAAATACCACATAAAGCTGGAAGATGAGGAGTTTGTTTTGAATCTGATAAAGACAAAAGTTAAACACAGGAGACTGTACCAAGGAATACAAGTTAGAATTACTAAGAATAGAGTACTGTAGGTGCAAGACTATTCATAGTACATGAAGCTTGCATCTGAACTTAAGAGCAGTGGGCAAAACGAAATAGATTCTTCACTCTTATGATGAAAGTCCAATGAGGTGAAAACCGTATCAGATGAACAAAAACAGAATTATGTTTGTTACTGGAGAAATATGTCCACATATTTTCATTAAAGCCTGGAATGATTTATGATAATGTGTACTGGATGTAAGTTACACTGCATAAAATGACTGCCAAGCAACCTGTTCCATCCTGTGGTCCAAAAGGGAGGCTGTCAATCAGGAGCTCAAGAAAATGATACAGTGCCATGTTATAGAGTCTTCCCTTTCGCCACACAGCAGCCCATTATTAGCTGTGGGCAAGGCAGGCAGAGTGGTGTGCTTGTTCTTGATGCCCAATCTATCAACAAAATAATTGTTCCAGTAAGAACCAGTCTGGAAATTTTAGAGAAGCAGTTACAGAAATTCCATTGAGTTCGATATCCATCATCAATAGACCTCAGCTGCTCATACTGGCAGGTGATGCTGTCAGAAGATTCACGGAAATACACCGCTTTTATCTTTGCTGGAGGATTGTACCAATTTCAAGTGCTTCCCTTCACTCTGAATGTCAGTGCCATAGTATTTATTTCAGCACTAGATACAGTTTTAGGACCTGAACTGCTAAACCAGGTCAGACTATATGTGGAGATTTGGTAATCACAACAGCTACCTGGTAGGAACACCTATGTTTGTTAGACAGGGTGCTCAATACGTTTTCAGAGTATGGAGTTACTGCCAACTTGGACAAGTCTACATTTGCAAGGAACCAAATCAAATTCCTTGGACTCATTAATTTTGGCTGACCCAAATGATTAACACCATTGAAAATTTTCCGCCTCCTTCAACTAAGAAGCAGTGAAAACCGTTTCTCAGCTTCGACCAAACAATCTATAAACGAACCTAATTTGCTGAACTTATCGAGAAAGAATGTGGTATGGCCCTGGTTCGACAAACAGACATTGGTAACGTCGAATATGTTGCACCACCCAAACATGCAGAATGATTTCTGCATTGTGACGGATGCGTCATGCTTCGGACTGGGGGTGTGCCTGATTTAGGAAGATAAAGTGGAGGATAAATACGATATTAAGGTGATTAGTTTCGCAAGGCGAGTGATGGTGGAATGTGAAAGATCATACTCAGCCACAGAATTAGAGGCGTTAGCCGTGATTTATTCCTATAAAAAGTTCAACTACTAGATTCACGGCAAACATATCAAAGTGCATTGTGACGATCAAGCCTTGAGCTTTCTGCTGGTGTGTAAATAGCTGCACAAGCTGCTATCCAGATGGACTCCTATAACATGAGTATTATTATAATGTAGTCCATATTAGTGGCAAAGGTAATGTGGTAGCGAATGCTCTATCCAGGCTTTCACAAGGCCTACCAGAGTATTCGGATCTTCTAGGGCACATGTCATATTTCAAGGTACTTTTAATGAAAGATCCACTGTAAGCTTATTTGTCCGTCGCTGACATAGAACATCGCACACTTTCTTTCCTTCCCATCTGGGCAAGCTGTGCAGTGACTAGGGTACATGTAAATCTTGCTGGGACAGGTTAAATGCTAGCTACAATGAATTTGATAATTCGATTGTGATACTGGCATTTAACTTTTGATATTTCCCATAACTGACAAAAATTACAAAAACTTGAATTTTTTTGAGCACCCACACACTCCTGAGAATGGCATATTAACTAATTTGCAATTACAGCAGCTACGTTGATGAATACTTGGCACCTCGCAAGTATAACTACAAGATAAATAATACTAGATAAGTTGTTGGAAGTGGCTAAGAGTCGGTGAGAATCTCGCTTCTGAGCACACAAAGAGCTCTAAGCGCAGAACTCTACATGGAATGCGCGTTAGTACAATGCTACGATACAGACCGTTTGTCTCCCGCCCTGAAGAACCTCTTCGTGTAGAGAAAGAAAAAAAAAAAAAAAGCGCAATCCTACACCTGAAGGCAGTCACTCAAACTGACACTGTGGTGAAGATAGCGACAGTTCGAATGGGTCTGCCGTCTCCGAATCACAGCACTCCCATTCTGAGGTAATCTCACTTGAAAGTTGCTTCTCAAACTTCGACCCCACAGGACAGTACAAATCCTGCAAGTTAGTAATCAGATGCCAACTTTCTTTTGACAAATCCCGTAACTCAAATACGAAAAAAAATCCCTCTCTGTACTATTCTGCACAGAGAAATACTTCGCGTCTTAGTTCTCGCGGGATGCGTCCTAACCCGCCGACGTCCAAGCGGAAGTCCGCTCCCTTCGAAGCCGATTTGTAGTATCGTTCCCAGAACCGATCGCGATCCTCTGGTTTGGAGCCGAGTGGAAGGCTTAAACCAGAGGCTCAGACGATTCTGCGGAGATCTGGGGTGCAAATTTCTCGACCTCCGCTATCGGGTGGAGAAATGTAGGGTCCCCCTGAATAGGTCAGGCGTGCACTACACGCCGGAAGCGGCTACAAGGGTAGCGGAGTACGTGTGGAGTGCACATGGGGGTTTTTTAGGATATAGAATTCCCTCCCTAGGCCCGACAAGACGCCTCCTGAGACGCGGCAAGGTAGGAGTATGCAAAATGCAACAGGGAATAACAATATTAATGTGCTAATAGTAAACTGCAGGAGCGTCTATAGAAAGGTCCCAGAACTGCTCTCATTAATAAACGGTCACAACGCCCATATAGTACTAGGGACAGAAAGTTGGCTGAAACCAGACGTAAACAGTAATGAAATCCTAAACTCAGATTCGAATGTATACCGCAGAGACAGGCTGGACAGTGAAGGGGGAGGCGTGTATATAGCGATAAGAAGTGCAATAGTATCGAAGGAAATTGACGGAGATCCGAAATGTGAAATGATTTGGGTGAAGGTCACGGTTAAAGCAGGCTCAGACATGGTAATTGGATGTCTTTATAGGTCCCCTGGCTCAGCAGCTGTTGTGGTTGAGCACCTGAAGGATAATTTGGAAAATATTTCGAGTAGATTTTCCCACCGTGTTATAGTTCTGGGTGGAGACTTTAATTTGCCGGATATAGACTGGGAGACTCAAACGTTCATAACGGGTGGCAGGGACAAAGAATCCAGTGAATTTTTTTTAAGGGCTTTATCTGAAAACTACCTTGAGCAGTTAAACAGAGAACTGACTCGTGGCGATAACATATTAGACCTTCTGGTGACAAACAGACTAGAACTATTTGAAACAGTTAACGCAGAACAGGGAATCAGCGATCATAAAGCGGTTACGGCATCGATGATTTCAGCCGTAAATAGAAATATTAAAAAAGGTAGGAAGATTTTTCTGTTTAGCAAAAGTGACAAAAAGCAGATTACAGAGTACCTGACGGCTCAACACAAAAGTTTTGTCTCAAGTACAGGTAGTGTTGATGATTAGTGGACAAAGTTCAAAACCATCGTACAATATGCGTTAGATGAGTATGTGCCAAGCAAGATCGTAAGAGATGGAAAAGAGCCACCGTGGTACAACAACCGAGTTAGAAAACTGCTGCGGAAGCAAAGGGAACTTCACAGCAAACACAAACATAGCCAAAGCCTTGCAGACAAACAAAAATTACGCGAAGCGAAATGTAGTGTCAGGAGGGCTATGCGAGAGGCTTTCAATGAATTCGAAAGTAAAGTTCTATGTACTGACTTGGCAGAAAATCGTAAGAAATTCTGGTCTTATGTCAAAGCGGTAGGTGGATCAAAACAAAATGTCCAGACACTCTGTGACCAAAATGGTACTGAAACAGAGGATGACAGACGAAAGGCCGAAATACTAAATGTGTTTTTCCAAAGCTGTTTCACAGAGGAAGACTGCACTGTAGTTCCTTCTCTAGATTGTCGCACAGATGACAAAGTGGTAGATATCGAAATAGACGACAGAGGGATAGAGAAACAATTAAAATCGCTCAAAAGAGGAAAGGCCGCTGGGATACCAGTTCTATTTTACACAGAGTACGCGAAGGAACTTGCCCCCCTTCTTGCAGCGGTGTACCGTAGGTCTCTAGAAGAGCGTAGCGTACCAAAGGATTGGAAAAGGGCACAGCTCATCCCCGTTTTCAAGAAGGGACGTCGAAGAGATGTGCAGAACTATAGACCTATATCTCTAACGTCGATCAGTTGTAGAATTTTGGAACACGTATTATGTTCGAGTACAATGACCTTCCTGGAGACTAGAAATCTACTCTGTAGGAATCAGCATGGGTTTCGAAAAAGACGGTCGTGTGAAACCCAGCTCGCGCTATTCGTCCACGAGACTCAGAGGGCCATAGACACGCGTTCACAGGTAGATGCCGTGTTTCTTGACTTCCGCAAGGCGTTCGATACAGTTCCCCACAGTCGTTTAATGAACAAAGTAAGAGCATATGGACTATCAGACCAATTGTGTGATTGGATTGAGGAGTTCCTAGATAACAGAACGCAGCATGTCATTCTCAATGGAGAGAAGTCTTCCGAAGTAAGAGTGATTTCAGGTGTGCCACAGGGAAGTGTCATGGGACCGTTGCTGTTCACAATATACATAAATGACCTGGTGGATGACATCGGAAGTTCACTGAGGCTTTTTGCAGATGATGCTGTGGTGTATCGATAGGTTGTAACAATGGAAAATTGTACTGAAATGCAGGAGGATCTGCAGCGAATTGACGCATGGTGCAGGGAATGGCAATTGAATGTCAATGTAGACAAGTGTAATGTGCTGCGAATACATAGATAGATCCCTTATCATTTAGTTACAAAATAGCAGGTCAGCAACTGGAAGCAGTTAATTCCATAAATTATCTGGGAGTACTCATTAGGAGTGATTTAAAATGGAATGATCATATAAAGTTGATCGTCGGTAAAGCAGATGCCAGACTGAGATTCATTGGAAGAATCCTAAGGAAATGCAATCCGAAAACAAAGGAAGTAGGTTACAGTACGCTTGTTCGCCCACTGCTTGAATACCGCTCAGCGGTGTGGGATCCGTACCAGATAGGGTTGATAGAAGAGATAGAGAAGATCCAACGGAGAGCAGCGCGCTTCGTTACAGGATCATTTAGTAATCGCGAAAGCGTTACGGAGATGATAGATAAACTCCAGTGGAAGACTCTGCAGGAGAGACGCTCAGTAGCTCGGTACGGGCTTTTGTTAAACTTTCGAGAACATACCTTCACCGAAGAGTCCAGCAGTATATTGCTCCCTCCTACGTATATCTCGCGAAGAGACCATGAAGATAAAATCAGAGAGATTAGAGCCCACACAGAAGCATATAGACAATCCTTCTTTCCACGAACAATACGAGACTGGAATAGAAGGGAGAACCGATAGAGGTACTCAGGGTACCCTCCGCCACACACCGTCAGGTGGCTTGCGGAGTATGGATGTGGATGTAGATGTAGATGGCCAAGACGCCTTCTCCAAGTCCGTACCACTGGATGGCTGAAGGCGAAGTCCTCTTTCTCCACGATTCTCCAGTCTTCCACACGTCATCGATCATCCTCCATACCGTCCCGAACTGGTTCCAACCGATTTTCATGTTCCCAGAACTTACAGAATACTTTTGAGGACTTCACTCTGATAAAATGTCCCAAACAAGTGTCGGTGTGGAAACTTTTCAAAATATGATATATCGTAAACGACTCACACTAGACTCCTGTAACAAACACCATTGACATTATAGTTTACCCTGTTTTTAGTTTGTTAATGTGAATAGGCAGTGTTCCATTTGAAAAGTATATGTTTGCGCAAAAAATACACTTTATAAGTATTGTTACAATGTGTTTCTTAGCTAACAATACGAGGCGCGGACTACCAATCCATTCTGTGAAAACCTCGCATCAGTAGCTCTTTCCATTTCCACATTGTTTGCGGTGCAAGTTTTAGGGGTTTCAGCCTGTATAAAAAATACTGTACAGAACAAATATTAGAAATGTGTGCAGCCATATTTCAATTTTCAGGGAGTAAGCTTATAATCATCCCCCTTTACACATCTTCCAGCTCTAACAACAAAGTTTTCCTCTATAATCTTAAGATTGCGCTAAGCTCATTGCTTAAGAAAGATTTCAAGATCATTTGGGGGTTGTGGTGGGGGAGGGGGAGGGGGAAGGGAAAGGGGGAGAATTTCAGAAGTAGCCGTCTGGTCCAATTCTCGACGAAAAAAGAAAAATTACCTTGAGTAAATGAAATTAATACAGATAGCTGATGTAATTTTCCAATCAGAATATACTGAAATGGTAGCGTACACATTCGGAATACGTTCATTCGCTATGAGCAAATGTTACCCGTGGAAGAAATAAGGACAAAGTAATTTTCTGTGGTGGCCGATTTGGCTCCACTTTTAAAGTCAATCACGAAGTGCATACTCCGGAAGGAAGTATAACTGCAGACAATCTGAGCAGCTTAAATAATACTTCATTACTTTTTGGCAGTGCTTTTTTGTTACGGATTTAAAAGAAGAAATATAATTCCAATAAGCGCCCAGTCTGTATAACTGTATTATACTCGTAATATCATGCAGCAGAAACAGGAGGTACATCATAACGTG
The DNA here is from genome assembly GCF_023898315.1 of Schistocerca nitens. Lineage (NCBI taxonomy): Eukaryota > Metazoa > Arthropoda > Insecta > Orthoptera > Acrididae > Schistocerca > Schistocerca nitens. The sequence continues at coordinate 362,282,443 of NC_064617.1, forward strand.
AAGGGCAGGCACGGCCCAGTTACTAAATTTCCCAATACAAGGAACTGTAAAATACTTAAGAATCTAACCAGATAGACTAAGAACATGCGAGGATAATGAGCTCGCAGAACAAAAACAAGCCGGCCGGGGTGGCCGAGCGGTTCTAGGCACTTCAGTCTGGAGCCGCGTGACCGCTACGGTCGCAGGTTCGAATCCTGCCTCGGGCATGGATGTGTGTGATGTCCTTAGGTTAGTTAGGTTTAAGTAGTTCTAAGTTATAGGGGACTGATGACCTCAGAAGTTAAGTCCCATAGTGCTCAGAGCCATTTGAACCATTTGAACAAAAACAAAGTTGCATTGTCAGTTGCGAAAGGCGCATCAGGAAAGAAGGAGATCGCTAAATATAATACATTTCTTCTATGGAACTTTGTTACAGGTGTGTTTCCGTACTACCAGTATTTTTGGAGAACGTTGTTTGTAAAAGAGTAAGAACGCGCCTCAGCAAACATAATTTCATATCGGTGCCGTAGTTGGTTTGAAGAAACGAACATTTGCAGAAAATGCAACATGCGCTGAGACACTTTCAGGGTTCCATGATAAGCCGACGACGATAGACATAATTTTTAATTTAACAAAAGCATTTCGTTTCGGTGGTGGCATGCTACGCTTTTGCATAAAAATGGGTGTACGTACTTATGTTCAAGTGAACAGTTTTTGTGAAATCATGTAAACAGTAGCAAGGCATGGTATTACGGTGAAGCTTAGCATCGGAGCATATTTTGGAGATGTTTACATCGCAATAATCGAATTCAGCCGGCTAGTCTTGCGTTCCGAGCATATTTATTGGACATTTAATTAATTAATTAATTTTTTAAAGGAACATACTTGTTCCAGTATCTCGCTTGACTGTCGTTAAGAGTCACCATCATTTTCGTGTGCTTTTGTCCAACTTCAGCGCGTGGTCGACCCTGTTACTTAGGATGTGGCAAAGTTAGTGTCAGAGACTTGACAATTGTTAAGAGTATTACCCATAAAACAATATTAGGTGCCCCTCAGCATGCTAACATTTGCCGAAAATTGCGTATCGATAACTTGAACCGTTCACTAAATAAAAGAGGTGCTGCCTATAGTTTACGTACCCTGCAATTTCCCTCCTATGTCGTCATCGCCATCACTGAAGCATTTCGTGCATTCACAGTGATTCCGTGAAGATGGTACAAACTCTCAGGGGTAGTGGAGAAAGGTAAATGTATCAATGTGAGGCAAGAGATCCTGATCTGGAAACGACGAAGTCGAAAGTTATAAGCGGAAATCGTTCTGATACCTCTGGTAGTAGAATACAGGTACCGGCACTGTAGTTACTAAGAGTATAGGGAAGCAAACTGACAGAGGTGTTAGTATGGACCAAAACAGCAAAGAAATGTTCATAAATAAGGGCTCCAAAGTGCATACCCTAAGATTTATGAACACTTGGTCATCTTCGCTACTGTGAAACACATCTCTTCTACTGAACAAGTGCTCATAGCTCATAGCATTCTTCGGTCGATGTTTACTAGACCTTTCTTCTTGTTTTGCTCCTTACCAACACCTCTGAAAGTTGCCTGCCTTACAATCTTAGCACATGTATTCCTCTGTCAGAGGCATCAGAACATTTCTCGCGTATAATTTTCGACTTGCTCGTTTCCGGACCAGGGTCCGTTACCTCAAATTGATACATTTACCCATCTTCATCATCTTTGAAAGTTTGTAACATTATTATGGAATCATCTTGTTTCTGTTCCTAATAGCGACACATCATATTCCTTCGTCTTTTGCGTTTATGACGCAGTTCATATAGTGTGGTGTGACGAAATAGTTCTGCAGATTGTGCTTCACGTTATAATTAATTGTGAGCTTTCTCCCTTCTTGAAGTATGTCAGAATTAAACGAAATTAGCAATTTTTGCACTCATCGAGTGGTTTAGAGACAGTCACGAGCACCTGCAACAGTTAAATCGAATATTTTTGTACGTATTTTTCGTAGTTTAAATGTACGCACTGTGCCTAAGACTTAATTAATTTTTTCTACAGTTGCTTTTGACTTCGCTCGGCGTAGCACGCAATGGTATTCGCGTATGAATAACCGTCCCGCAGTTCCGTCGCTCGTTAACTGCGCCTCAGCTGGCGCGTATATGATGCCAGCCAACGCAGTTATGAGAACTAGCATTGTATCATTATAAAAAGCTATGAGCAGCGAGCGTATCCACCAGTCCACTGAATTACCGGAAATACTCTCGAAATTTCTGCAAAGCGGTTACACCAGAAAAAATTAATTTCGTATACCTCTTCCCGTCTAAATTGTCGGAGTAAAAAGACATTTCCGCCCTTTTTTTCCGAGGAACGCAGTCGTCGTTTTCCATGTTTATGCGTTGCTTGGCATTTGCTCGGAAACAGCGGGTTTTTCACATTAGATGCTGCGTGAAATTGCAGGTAGGGTTCTGCGGTAAGTATCCGTACTCAGCTGTACACGAAATATAAATAATGTTCATCATGTCCAGTTAGAAAACTGGTTGACATTAATATTAATGACTAGCTTAGCGCCCGCTGCTTGGGTCGCGTAGACTATGTGGCATACAGAGATCTTTTGTTTTTATTTAATCTAATTTTTACGTTGTTCACAAATTGCAACTCTTTTAAGCTTTTCAAGCTAATTACGGTCATATAACCATGGCATTTTCCGTATGTACTTCTGACCAAAAAGCGATTCTGGTAGCTGGAATCCAAAGTTTTTGTTAATCATGCCTTTTGTGTTCTTGTGGAGATAGCAACTTTCATCCCCTAACAAATATTTCCTTATATCTATCCGAGAAGTGAAATACGATTTTTCATAAATTTAGCTTTAAATTTTTTTGAATGTAACGAAATATTTTCTTAAAAATTTTCATTCGTTATTGCACTCTCTTTCCAGTTACAATAAAACACGTATTTTTTTATTTCTAACCGAGAAGTCAAATATCAGTTGTCATAGAGGTAGCCTTAAAATCATTTAGTAGTTCCTTAGTAATTATTTATTAAAAAAGAATTTTCACTCACTATTTTACGCACTTAGTGGTTGAATTTCCAACAAATGCTGAAAAACGTATTTTTTATTTCCTGAATGAGAAACCAAACACCAGTTTTCGTCGTTATGGATTCAAAATTCCCTTACATCTACATCTACATCTACATCCACACTCCGCAAGCCACCTGACGGTGTGTGGCGGAGGGTACCTTGAGTACCTCTATCGGTGCTCCCTTCTGTTCCAGTCTCGTATTGTTCGTTCAAAGAAGGATTGCCAGTATGCCTCTGTGTGGGCTATAATATCTCTGATTTTATTCTCATGGTTCTTCGCGAGATATACGTAGGAGGGAGCAATATGCTGCTTTACTCCTCGGTGAAGGAACAGCGAGATGCTTTCAAAAAGCCTTTCATCCCCTTTTTCACCCCCTCAAGAGTGGAATTTCGGATAGTCCGTTCCTAAACGATGCCTACGCTATAACATCCACCCCTTCTCCTAATTTCAAGTTTCTGTCCTTAGCGGTTTGGGCTGGTCGATGATGAGTCAGCGAATCAGTCTGACCCTGTTTCAGCTTCTTATGGCTTGAATTTTCAAAAACATAACATGTGTATGTTTTATTTTTAACAGAGAAGCCAAATACAAAATTTCATAGATTTAGCTTCAAAAAAGCTTGTACAATGAAATACTTCCATAAAAACTTCCAGCCCTCGTTTCACCCCCATAAGTGCTGAATTTTCAAAAATAGTGAAACACTTATTTTTTTATCTCTAACTGAGAAGCAAAGTTTAAATTTTCGTTGATTTAGTTTTAAAAATGCTTACATTATAAAATATTTTTATAAAAACTCTTATTCCCTATTTCTCCTATTTTCTTTCTTTTAAATAAGTAACCGAGAAGTCAAATACCAACGTTCATAGATGTAGCTTTAAAAATACTTCAGTAGTTCTTTAATAATTATATGTTTTCAAAAAATGCTTTCACCCACTATTTCATCCCCATACTGTTAAATTTCCAAAAATGCTGGAACACGTATATCTTTAGAAGAAAAGGTGCAAAAATGGGCACAGGTGTAATTATGGGCACCCAAAACGAAGAGGGTATGGGAAGTGCTGCAGTCTGGCGACCAGGACTGCAAACGGTGCCTATTGTTGATAGACGGTAGCAGTGAACAGTTGGAAGCATTGATTCAAGCAGTGTACTTACAGCGTCGGTTATTATGTGAACTGGCGGTTGTTTAGGGCTGCAAAGTTTGGTAGGTATGTGAAATCGTTTTCCTTTTACACACATCAAAATGTTTTGCAACATTCCGGTTCCCAGAACTCCTGAAGAAAGACGTTGACTGTGGATATTGAATCACAGATTCAGTCTCTTTTACTGTTCAGAGAGGGCACTAAGCCTGCCCAAAGATGTGAAAGCCATGCAATAGCAGCCCCTATTAGACGGAGGGGGTCCAACAGCCAATAAGTTCCAGTTGTTCCACCAGGAAGGAGGTACACGGCTCGTGTTGCTATAGTTCAACGATGCCTAGACGGTCAATGCCGCTGGTCGATCGCGTCCGCATTGTTACTTTGTGCCAGGAAGGGCTCTCAACAAAGGAAGTGTCCAGACGTCTCGGAGTGAACGAGTGCAATGTTGTTCGGACATGGAGGAGATACAGAGAGAAAGGAATTGTCGATGACATGCCTCGCTCAGCCGCTCGAGGGCTCCTATTGCAGTGGATGACCGCTACCTACGGATTATGGATCGGAGGAACCCTGAATAATGCTTTTCATGCAGCCACAGGACGTCGTTTTACGACTCAAACTGTGCGCAGTAGGCTGCATGATGCGCAACTTCACTCCCAACGACCACGGCGAGGTCCGTCTTTGCAGCCACGACACCAGGCAGCGCGGTACAGATGGACCCAACAACATCGGAATGGACTGCACATGATTTTCATCACGTTCTCTTCACCAATGAGCGTCGCATATGCCTTCAGCCAGACAATCGTCGGAGACGTGTTTGGAGGCAACCCGGTCAGGCTGAACGCCTTAGACACACTGTCCAGCGAGTGTAGCAAGGTGGAGGTTCCCTGCTGTTTTGAGGTGGCATTATGTGGGACTGACATAAGCTGGTGGTGATCATGGAAGGAGCCGTAACGGTTGTACGATACGTGAATGCCATCCTCCGACTGATGGTGCAACCACATTGGCAGCATACCGTCTTCAGGGACGATAATTCGAGCCCCCATCGTGCACATCTTGTGAATGACTTCCTAAAGGATAACGCCATCGCTCGACTAGAGTGGCCAGCATGTTCTCCAGACATGAACCCTATCGGACATGCTTTGGGTAGATTGGAAAGGTCATTTTATGGACGACGTGACCTACCAATCACTCTGAGGGATCCACGCTGAATCGCCGTTGAGGAGTGGAACAATCTGAACCAACAGTGCCTTGGTGAACTTGTGGATAGTATGCCACGACGAATACAGGCGCGCATCGATGCTAGAGGACGTGCTACTGGGTATTGGAGGTACTTGTGTTCATAGCAATCTGGACCACCACCTCTGTATGGTGCAATGCGTGGTTTTCATGAGCAATAAAAAGGGCGGAAATGATGTTTATGTTGATCTCTACTCCAATTTTTTGTACAGGTTCCGGAACTCTCGGATCCGAGGTGATGCAAAGTTTTTTTGATGTGTGTATATCCTTCTGACTAGTTTAAAATAATTTCTCAGTGATATCCGGAATAACGGACTCCTAAGCTACCTTTAGAAGCACGTTTTACGTTACACTCGCTTTTAGGTTAGACGTGATAGTGGCCATGTTGCTTAAGAATGGTTGGTGTAAATATGGACCCGTTGGGTTGGTGTAAAAATGGGCCCCTATTTAAGGGGGGCCCATAATTACACCATCCCTTCTCTTAAACAATGTAAAACATTTAAATAATGTTATGGATTATGGTTAGACGAATTTTGTTTAAAGTCCATATACACAACCCACACTGCAACAAACAAAAAAATAGAATTTTCAAATTGCGATAATAGACGCTAGTTCTTTTGTTCGTCCTTGCAGAATACCGACAACTAAGAATCGCTATGAATGTAAGAACCAGAGGCATGAGTGGGATAATTCTCAGATGGTACGTGCCATAGCAGCTGCGAAAGCAAAGAAGGCTTTTGTGAAAGGTGCTGCAAGAAACTTTCGGACTGCCTTTTTCCAACTGATGCAATTGGTAGAGCCCATCATTCAGGATGGGTTTAAAGCAATTTGTTTACCGAATGGTTCGTTCACTTCTTTGAGAAAACATGTTCGACTGAACAAAGACCTGTTCTCCTCATCTTGGATGATAATTATAGTCACGCTCGAAATCCAGATGTGATTGACTTAGTGATACAATACTATGTGACTATCATCTTACTTCCTCCATATTCACCCACAAACTGCTGCCTCTAGATAAGACGTTCATGGGACCTCTGAAAACGTACTACAACGAGGCAGTGAGAGTATGGTTCCATCACAATGGGCGTCCTCTCACACTTTATGACGTTATGGAGGTTTTTGACCAAGCCTACGCTGCAGTCATGGACTGTGCGGCTGGTCCCGGCGAAGGCTCGGTTCCTCCCTCGAGCATGAGTGTATGTGTTTGTCCTTAGAATAATTTAGGGACTGATGACCTTGGCAGTTAAGTCCCACAAGATTTCACACAAATCTGAACATTGAACCGAGCCTACCTTCGTACCAAATCAGCTGAGATAGCAATAAACGGATTTAAAGTAACTGGGTTAGACCTTATGAATCACATGCTCCTCTACTTGCTGTCTCTGGACCATCGACATCATCTGCTTCGAGTTATCCTGATGTACAGTCATATCAAGCTCCAGCTATGCCAGTTGTTGAAGCCATTGAAACACTGGTAAGTTCTCCAGGGACTTCAACAAATGCAGTTTCACCCATCGACATATCTATTGTCCCCAACATTGAGAAGAGAACCACAAGGGGGGGGGGTGGAGAGTGAAAAGCAGCAACCACCTGCCACATCACTGGAACGCAAAAGTGCTGGCAAGAAGAGGTCGTTGAGTTTCTCTGTGGTTAGAAGTCGCTTTGACAATGGGCCATGTCATCGGACTACAATTGTTTCTGATTTGTTTCAAGAATTATCTGAACAATTCGAGCGAATGGGTTGGCCACCCAGATCGCATGACGTGAATCCTATGAAACATTCGTGGGACATAAGCGAGAGATCAGTTCATGCACAAAACCCTGCACTGGCAACTTTCGCAATTAGGAACAGCTACAGAGGCAACATGGTTCAGTATTTCTGCAGGCGACTTCCAACGACCTGTTGAGTCCAAGCTACTTCGAGATGCTGCATTAAGCAGAGCAAACGGAAGGCCGACATGGTATTAGGAAATATCCTTTGACTTTCGTCACCTCAATGTGTTGTGTATACACAGCGTACACCACATAACAACAACAAAGTGACGACCGCCATTTTCAGTGCAAACGTGGCAATGGCGCATGAAGCTCCGTCGCTATCTCTCAAAGATCCCTGGTATCTGTTGAACCAGGAGACATGTAGCTTGGATTCTACCAAGCAGGCCGTCTTCCGTTTCTAAGGGAGTTTCATACTTCAATGTTTTGACGTAATACCAGCGGAGAAAGGCCAGAGTAGTGAGAACTGGCGATCGCGCTGGCCATATGACAGGACCTTCCTTCCAACGATGACGGTACATATTGTGCAGGTGTTCACAGAGATTAACATGGATGTGGGCTGGTGCTCGGTCATGTTGAAACCACATCTTTTCGCGGACAACAAGGGTGCAGTTTCCAAGAACTGTGGCAGGACACATGGCAGGAACACCAAGTAACGTGGATCAGTCAAATGGGGAGGGAGCAATTAAAGTGTCGTCATGTGATCTTGGACAGTGGCCTCCTGTACGTTAACAGAGAATCATTCCTGGTTCCCACCAACCTAGGTTGCGTTGGGGTTTTGATTACCGCAGACATGACTGTTGGGGCTCTTGGAAACACTATCACAGGTAAATGGGGCCTCATCTCTGTACGAAGTTCGGCACTACAGCACTGCGGTGGACAGATCATTAACAGAAGTGGACGTAGGGCCAAAAATCCTTTGATTCCAATGCTTGCAATGTTCTTTATGACTGGGGTGTAATACCTATTCCATCAGTATGCTCTCTACACTGGGGTCATGCGCCGGACACAGTAACACACCTTACCATGGACACATCACTAGCTGTCTGATGCAATGGACAACAGACACCACTACACTGTTGCGATGCACGTGGCCGTCACGCAACACACGTGCTATGAGCTGGGTTGTGTAAAGTATGTCTGTTTCGTCGTCAGGGATATACGCTGTTTACCTCTCGCTGCCTATTCCGTTGCACAACAAATACCCAGGATCTTTGTAAAGTGTCGCAGAACTGCATACACCGTTGCAATACACGTATTGAGATTAGTGGTCGTCGCTATGAAGGTTTACTGTGAGCTACACTGTGGTTATGCAGCGTACGCAGTGTCTGTCTATAACACTATAAATACGCATGTCCGATTATTGGTTCTGTGTCTCAATGTAATTGTTTGTGAAGCCACTATCAACTGTGTCAATATAGCTCAGAGGGTTTAAGACAACCTGTATTTAAACTCTGATAGCAGGAGTATAGTATACCGTCGTAAATCCATAATGACTCCATAGACAATGTAGCTACAACAGTACCTTGCTATCTAAATATAACTTGAGATGCTACGCCCCTTCTGTCAACTTACATTTAATGTGGAAGGCTTCCAACCTAAACGAATGTATTAAAGCAGATATTTGGCACCCGACTGAAATGATAATTTCGACACACTGTCACACCTACAACCACACTTACAAAATCTTGAATACAATGAAATACATAAATAGATAAAAATATACAAAATATTACAAGTGCTGCCGTAGTGATAGTTTCTATCAATTAGCTGATAGGCACGACATGCAGTTGTGTAGCTAAGTAAATTCAAATATTTTCCAAGTAAATGTTATGCGCAGATGCACAGAGTAAGTAAACAGAATAGGCTCGTTGAAGTGTTGACAAATCAGTGTAGCCAAAACTCAGATCGATAGTAATAACCAAATGCTAATCACTCTATGGGCTAGTAGTATATAGCGATGTGAACCATAACTGGAGGTAAATGATTTGTAACACAGACTGGTACTTGGGTGTAATGCTTGATAGCAACATTTCTCTATGTACTCTCAATTTTATCTACTACAATGTTTCCCAACGGACTGTTTTATGCTCACAAAGTCACACTAAATTAATATCATTTTTAGTCTTGTTTAGAATCACTTCAAAAATACTTCTGTAAATGATAGTATGGTGTTGTTACGTAAAGTTATAGTATGAGTTTTATGAACTATGATGCTAACAGCTGTACTCTGTATCGTCTGTGTGTAAAGTTCTTGCGGCGTGAAAAATTTATTACTGCAGATGCAATTACTACACCGCACAGCACTGTTAGTTATCGCCGGCCGCGGTGGTCTAGCGGTTCTAGGCGCTCAGTCAGGAACCGCGCGACTGCTACGGTCGCAGGTTCGAATCCTGCCTCGGGCATGGATGTGTGTGATGTCCTTAGGTTAGTTATGTTTAAGTAGTTCTAAGTTCTAGGGGACTTATGACAACAGATGTTGAGTCCCATAGTACTCAGAGACATTTTTGTTAGTTATCATCCTATGGAATATTGGTACTGGTTTTACAATTAGTGCACTTTTACATGATGTCCAGTTAGAGGTTTGTTTTGTCGATGCAGCTATAAAGATGGCGGCTGATAGTTGATTGCTGAATCAGAAATATGGCTTACCTCGTGATGCACAGAGGTAAAATAAGGGGAGTTATCATGACGTCAGAAACTTAAAGCTGACGTCTGCCATGTTAATTGCCTCAAACATTAGTTTCTTTGCTGGTGTTTTGATCAGAAATGACAGTTTGTGTAAATGAATCAATTTCATTCGTAAGTGGACACCGAACGAGGTGGCGCAGTGGTTAGCACACTGGACTCGCATTCGGGAGGACGACGGTTGAAACAAGCTTTCGCCTATCCAGATTTCGGTTTTCCGTGATTTCCCCAAAATGCTTCAGGCAAGTGCCGGGATAGTTCCTTTGAAAGGACACGGCCGACTTCCTTCCCCATCCTTCCCTAATCGGATGGGACCGATGGCCTCGCTGTTTGGTTCACCCCCCAAATCAACCAGTCAACCGTAAGTATACTCGTCAAAGTGATATTTTCTTTTATACACATGAATTTTCGTTGCATTGTTTGCTCTTACTATAGTGATTTTATTTATGTCATTTGACATAGTCCAACGCGAAATGGTCTCTGGGTGAACGCTGTGATAAATAAAGATTGCAAACCGACGAAACACAGCAAAATTTGTTACCAGCACTTTCGCTAAGAGGACATGGATCGAACATCTGTTTCTTCAGTCAGTAATTAAGGAAAATGCCGGTTTCAAAAGCAAACTTTTCGTATCACCTACTCTTGTTCTTTGTTATTCGAAACGTGTAACATAAAGACAGTTACATTAACGAGACCAAATGCGTCGTATTACTGGATCAAATATGCGTTTAAGACCAGAAAAACTTCTGAAAGTGCCTTCCTGACAATGTGTTATTCATGATAGCACTGTAACATTTAGTATTTCAGTCAACTGATACGAACAGGCAACAGTAATTAAGAACAAGAAACAGTCGTAAACAGTAGTCTGCTAATGTTTTGGGACATCTCACATGGCGACGCCGGCTTCAAAGCAACCCACAGCGTGTCTGTAGAACAATATCCCTTATTATACCTCCGTATCGCGATGATTACAACATTGTTCTCTGGCGAAGAGACGTTCTTGAATATCACCGAGCTGGAGCAAGATGATTATGGCGGTTTCATTGATTTTGAAACTTAAGTGCCAAAACTGAAACCAAATATTGCTGCTGCACCAGTGAGCGCTTTGGTATCAGAACATACGGAATATAAAAGCTTTAAACAATTTCCAAAAGGGCGTGACGGGATATGTTGGCTTAATATGTATTATAAACAAATATATTCATTTCTGACAATGACAGCTGTTAAACTGCGTATTTGAATAGCAAGTCGACGGTTTATTACTCTCATTCAAAGTTAATTGCTCGGAAGCTTGGCTGTTACATACTATTTAGAAACAATTCACAGTTCCATGCACTGAATTATGTCTGTCAGTTTTCCACACGTAATTAAGCTGAATATTTTAATTCAATGTTTCTGTTTTGGCTTCCAGCGTCGCTCAAAATCGTTCGATCAGCTGCCTGAATGAGCTACGATGCGATAAAGCTCTCGTGATCTGATTGCTGTTGATTCTCGAACGTTCTGTGGCCCCATGGCGCCCTCTCTCCGGTGTGTTGTTCTAAATCTTTTTGTTTTTAATTCCTTCTTTCTGCTCCTGATGTCTTCAACTATTAAGGTTGCTTCGATTCCCAGATAGATTCTTCTTCTTTAAAGTTTCAGCACACTGCAGCAACTATAGCGCAGCCTTCTAGAGTGTTGCAAGTTCGTCTCGTATTTCTGCACAAATGATGAGGTTCTCTGTCTCAAACTTACTGACTCGGATCTTCTCCAAACTTTTCCTACTTTCACCACTGCCATAATTATTCTTTTCTCCACAATTAAATGACGCTATTCACCGATTCACACCCTGTTCGCCACTCATCCGTCTCAATGCTTCCGATCCTGCCTTTAACTGTTGTTCTTCCAGTCTATGCGTTCTCATCTTCTAAACTTCGTCTTCCGCCCAATACCATTCAGAAATACTTTTCTTCACAAAACAAATTGTAAACGCCTTTTCTACCAATAATTCGACTTACCAAAAGCGCCCCTCTTAACACTCCTGGGTCCCTCCTTGAACTAATTCACCCATCGATTGTGTTTCTTGAGTTAGTTAAACTTCTACGTGTATACCATTTTCCCTACTGGACTGGAGCATCCAGAACTGCACAGACAATATGCACGGGTTCATTGATAGTAATATTACAATTCATAATAACGGTATTTATTTACGCCACATATTCACTCACATGAGATCACAAAATGTCTAGAGAAAATGTAAATGAACTCGTTCACCTAAGAAATTAGTTTTCCACGATCTGCTAATGGCTGCCATACACATATCATTCTGTGATCTTCAGACACTTTTGCGTCACAAAATTATTTCCCTAGAATTTTCTATCATTCTATCATGAAACGACTCAAATACTTTTCCAGATCACTTTCAAACTCATTGTACTTCGAAATATATCTTTTATCCGCCCGCCTGAGCCGCAGCCCAACTGTCACCCTTAACCAATAGGCTGTGATTGACTCAATGTAGCGTCTCAGAAGCATGTGCGCTTTATATGGAGTCCCTGACCTTCGGGCGTAGCCCCTGATCTTCGGGCGTAAGTTTAACTTCCAGAACCATCTATGACATAAATATCGCAGCCACTGAAAATTACCTGCTAAATCGATCGTCAGTAAGGGTATCGATTATGGTACCTTACAACTTCTTTCCATTTCAAAAGCTTCAATTAGTCAACACTGCAGATTTGAATTCATTGCAGTTACAGAAAAACGTTGATTGGCTATCTTTCTCATTATTCTGCGTTTCATTCATAAGCTCCGTGGTAATTTATTCTGACTGCACTTGGTTTAAGGAAAAAAGACTGAATATAATCTGTACAGTGCTATGATTCAGGACTTGCTCTTAATTCATATGGGATTAAATCACAGACCAGTACTTAATCAAGGTGTATTCGTACCTGTCGCTAAACGAGCAGTTCTTCTTGCTCTTTATCGTATGATATATGTTCCAGATGTACATAGATTACCACATTCTTGTGCCTGAAGATACAGTGTTGTACCTTGGAAATGGATAGCATTGAAACTGGGAAACTATAAATGGAGCTAAGTTGAAAGAGAAATAAAAAGAAAGGAATTAAAAGCTATCTTTATTTCTGTGTAAAAATAATCATCAACGACCAATGAGCTTAGAAAACTTACCAAAAACACACCTAAGCATCACTGACTTAATGCTAATGTGGCATAACAGAAACACGATATCCCAACAGAAACTAGAATGACTAACAGTATTATGTAACATCTTGATAGTCGCATGATATTCAAAAACACGCGAAACTAAATATTTATGTTGTTTTGCCGCTCTACCATTTAATGTAACATGTACATTTTAAAGGCAGTTCTGGTCCTGGGATTTTGCTTATATTCAGTCCAGGAAGCTGCTAATACCGTTTCCATCATGCACTCATCTTTGTTGGTCATGCAATAGTTCTGCTGTGCAGGTGAATGAAAAGAACTTTGCAGTGACTGTTTACCATAAATAAAAAGTAAACATACTTACAGGTGAGAGGCAGTATCAATACTCGTAACACTCACAACTTGTCCACCAAAAACGGGAGCTGAGACAAGTGTCGGAGGGTGGTGTGAGAGTAGGCTGTGTTGGTTGTTGCCAACTTTCAGGCGCCCACCAGCCCACAGCTGCGATGGTGGTGTCCATAAATCCCACGTGCCAGCCAGTTACTCGGGCCTGTTGCTTAACTACCGCCTCCGCAGAACGCTATTTCCTCCGGGCTTTTATCTTTCAATTTATCGCTACACATCCATCCACCTATACGTAGCGGCGGGGCCCACTATCTCTCTAAACTGCCAAATAAGGGTACACAACGTTGGAGGGAAGCTCCTCCCATCTTTTCCAGCCACGACTGACGCTTAATCTAAGAACCTGAAGAACTACTACAGTAAAATTGTTTCTTACAGACTGAAAGTATGACTTAACAAGAGAGAAATCATGACTTCATTCAAAAACGTTGCATTAAGGAAGAATGGTTATCTATGGATATGGAAGTATGAGATGGATATTTCTCTTAGCCTGTGAATTGTTACAACATTAATACTGATAAAAAGAAGAATAGGTGAACGATAAGCTATACATCGTCTTAACAATAGTGGGGAAACACTATATGCCTTCCAAGTATGAATATTATTGAACGTTGTAGTCTGAAATGTAGTAAAGCTGATTACATATTACTTCTCAAGTTACAATTGTTTCATATAGAATCGAGACTTTTCCGCATGTGTGCACAGCTCTCTGTCATACTGTTTCTATGGCTCTGACTCAGAGTATACCAATCGGCTATAGACATCCTTGTCTGACAGCCGGTCAAGATACTGTAGCTCAATGTTTATATGTGAGTTTACGAAACATCTTTGTCGTATTACAGTAAAATATTCTGTACTCCCTCCTTAGTACTGTGTATTCACTGTAAAGTTAGCTTTATCATGATCTCCTATGTACGGATAAGCTCATAAGGACAGTGTATGGAGCTCCTTTAATTACACTGCTTCACAATTGCTAAGGAACAGAGACATTGGTAAGCAGGAATAATCAAAGGCAATGATGGACCATATGAAGTACAGGACATATGTAACAGAGATGGAGGTATAGGTTTCACCGCCGGCCGGAGTGGCCGAGCGGTTCTGGGCGCTACAGTCTGGAACCGAGCGACCGCTACGGTCGCAGGTTCGAATCCTGCCTCGGGCATGGGTGTGTGTGATGTCCTTAGGTTAGTTAGGTTTAATTAGTTCTAAGTTCTAGGCGACTAATGACCTCAGAAGTTGAGTCGCATAGTGCTCAGAGCCATTTGAACCATTTGAACCATAGGTTTCACCATTCGCAGATCGGGTTGACGGACGAGATAGAGAAGATCCGAAGAAGAGCGGCGCGTTTCGTCACAGGGTTATTTGGTAACCGTGATAGCGTTACGGATATATTTAGCAAACTCAAGTGGCAGACTGCAAGAGAGGCGCTCTGCATCGCGGTGTAGATTGCTCGACAGGTTTCGAGAGGGTGAGTTTCTGGATGAGGTATCGAATATATTGCTTCCCCCTACTTATACCTCCCGAGGAGGACACGCATATAGAATTAGAGATTCGAGCGCTCACGGAGACTTTCCGACAGTCGTTCTTCCCGCGAACCATACGCGACTGGAACAGAAAAGGGAGGTAATGACAGTGGCACGTAAAATGCCCTCCGCCACACACCGTTGGGTGGCTTGTGGAGTATAAAGGTAGATGTAGATGTAAATAACAGACATAAATGAACTTAGCGTGTAGGCTTTCACGGCCGGCGTCTTCAGTAATTAAAACTTCCGGGCTAAGAGGCCGTGGTCCAATAATAGAAAAACTTCTCCGTGACGTTTCGTTGCCAGCTGCGGGCAACATCATCTGAGGTGAGTCTACGACTGGCTGCTAGGCCGTGGAGGTCCTGTTTATATAGAGCGCGTAGAGGGCGCCACCACTCGTCATATGTTGTCAACAGTAAAACTATCTCTGGCTGGCGTCATTACTCTCGATCGAAGGTAATCGATTGTCATATCTTTGGTACAGAGTCGATCGCTATATCTTATCTAGCTTCAAGCCTTCTTCTTTCCTGTTAAAATTATTGTGGTGTTTAAAAATCTCTACAGCCTCTCTATACATACGTGTGTAATAATGCGATGTCTTAGCTAGCACGCTCGTCTCACTAAATTTTATTTCATGGTCACCCGTTTCAAAAACATGTTCCGCTACAGCCGATTTGTCCGTGTGTCCCAGTCGACAATTCCTTTTATGCCCAGTTAGGCGAGTATTGATACTTCTTTTTGTGGTTCCAATGTAAACCTTCCCACAACTACATGGAATCTTATAGACACCAGGAGTAGCTAGAGGGTGTCGTGCATCTTTCGCCGATCTTAAGCATTCACTAATCTTCTTGGTGGGTCTGAAGATTGTTTCAACTCTGAACTTGGCCAGCACTTTCCCGATACGGTCCGTAATATTGTGGATGAATGGAAGAAAAACTTTCCCCACCGATGGTTGTTGTTGTTGCACGTTTTCGGACAGTTTTCTTCTGGGATGGAGTGCTCTATCTATCTCCTTGCCAGCGTACCCATTTTTCTGGAAAGCGGTTCGCAAGTGGTTTAGTTCCTCTTGCAAATAAGCTGGCTCACAGATTTTATTAGCCCTGTCCACCAATGTCTTGATAATACCTCTCTTCTGCCTGGGATGATGGTTTGAATCCTTATGAATATAACGATCTTTTCTGTAGACTTTGTGACCCAGAGTCCCATCTGCTCGTTTAATTACTGAGACGTCCAAAAAATTTATCTGTCCGTTACTTTCTGTCTCCATAGTGAATTGTATTTTTGAATTGATGCTATTCAAATGCTTCAAAAAACGGTTCAGTTCTTCTTCACCGTGATTCCATATGACAAAAGTGTCGTCCACATACCGATACCACTTCAAAGGCCTTTTTCTAGCTGACTGCAGTGCTTGCTGTTCAAAAAATTCCATAAAAATATTAGCAACGGCGGGACTTAGAGGGCTACCCATTGCCACTCCATTAATTTGTTCATAGGACTCATTATTATACTGAAAATAAGTCGTGGATATAGTAGCTTTGTTTAGACATTGCCTTTCCACGACTTATTTTCAGTATAATAATGAGTTCTATGAACAAATTAATGGAGTGGCAATGGGTAGCCCTCTAAGTCCCGCCGTTGCTAATATTTTTATGGAATTTTTTGAACAGCAAGCACTGCAGTCAGCTAGAAAAAGGCCTTTGAAGTGGTATCGGTATGTGGACGACACTTTTGTCATATGGAATCACGGTGAAGAAGAACTGAACCGTTTTTTGAAGCATTTGAATAGCATCAATTCAAAAATACAATTCACTATGGAGACAGAAAGTAACGGACGGATAAATTTTTTGGACGTCTCAGTAATTAAACGAGCAGATGGGACTCTGGGTCACAAAGTCTACAGAAAAGATCGTTATATTCATAAGGATTCAAACCATCATCCCAGGCAGAAGAGAGGTATTATCAAGACATTGGTGGACAGGGCTAATAAAATCTGTGAGCCAGCTTATTTGCAAGAGGAACTAAACCACTTGCGAACCGCTTTCCAGAAAAATGGGTACGCTGGCAAGGAGATAGATAGAGCACTCCATCCCAGAAGAAAACTGTCCGAAAACGTGCAACAACAACAACCATCGGTGGGGAAAGTTTTTCTTCCATTCATCCACAATATTACGGACCGTATCGGGAAAGTGCTGGCCAAGTTCAGAGTTGAAACAATCTTCAGACCCACCAAGAAGATTAGTGAATGCTTAAGATCGGCGAAAGATGCACGACACCCTCTAGCTACTCCTGGTGTCTATAAGATTCCGTGTAGTTGTGGGAAGGTTTACATTGGAACCACAAAAAGAAGTATCAATACTCGCCTAACTGGGCATAAAAGGAATTGTCGACTGGGACACACGGACAAATCGGCTGTAGCGGAACATGTTTTTGAAACGGGTGACCATGAAATAAAATTTAGTGAGACGAGCGTGCTAGCTAAGACATCGCATTATTACACACGTATGTATAGAGAGGCTGTAGAGATTTTTAAACACCACAATAATTTTAACAGGAAAGAAGAAGGCTTGAAGCTAGATAAGATATGGCGATCGACTCTGCACCAAAGATGTGACAATAGATTACCTTCGATCGAGAGTAATGACGCCAGCCAGAGATAGTTTTACTGTTGACAACATATGACGAGTGGTGGCGCCCTCTACACGCTCTATATAAATAGGACCTCCACGGCCTAGCAGCCAGTCGTAGACTCACCTCAGATGATGTTGCCCGCAGCTGGCAACGAAACGTCAGGGAGAAGTATTTCTATTATTGGACCACGGCCTCTTAGCCCGGAAGTTTTAATTACTGAGACATAAATGAAGTTCATGTTTCGCACAGGTCAGACTCCCAACATAAAGGTGGATATCTGACTCTCAGTAAAGCCTAGTTTACACGACGACACTAGGTATCGCCACTCGTTGCGTGGAATGAGTTTCGTCGTTTAGCGGGTTCCTGAGTCGTGTCTGAAGTGAAAGTTTTAGCAGCTGCACGTCGCACGAGTTGTGATGGAGTTAAGGCTAGTTGCGTGGAGTCGCTGCATAAGAAAAAATAAGAAACGTGTTTCCATTCGTGACTAGATGAAGAAAAGATGTCAGCTCGGT
This sequence comes from Schistocerca nitens, assembly GCF_023898315.1. NCBI lineage: Eukaryota > Metazoa > Arthropoda > Insecta > Orthoptera > Acrididae > Schistocerca > Schistocerca nitens. The sequence goes on from NC_064617.1 coordinate 362,300,567, forward strand.
TGCTCAGCATCCGTGCTGAAATAATTTATAAAGGAAGATCCAAGACGTTCTTTTAATTATCTTAGAATGTTACCAGAACTGTTCACGTTTCTTTTAAATACAGTTAATTATGCGATAAGAAATAAAGGTACTGTAATACACGAAGCACTCTCTCCAGAACTGAAATTACATATCATGTAGCTTGCATTGCTATCGAGAACAGTGGGCATGCTATAAGATACGGTTTTAGTTGGTGATGACGCTATTTCATTAACACCAATAATTATTAACATTAACGTTAATAATTATTAACATTAGCAACAATAATTACTTGAAGCAGGCCGCATTAAGAAGAGAATGGTTTGCAAACTACTCTCTTGAAGATAAATCTGTACAGTGGCAATATTTCAAAATTCTTACCTGTTTGAATGGGGAGCACTGCAGCGACGTTTTAAATAGATGAATACCGAATCAAGAATGCAGTTTCTTGAATTTGTATAGCCTTCCATCCTGTCAACAATATCCCTAAACAAAGAGTTGGCCAACTCGAACGATGGGATTTTAGTCTTGTAGACGAGAGCATTGCCACAGCTAGAATTACACTTGCTTGCATTTTTCTTAATTCAGTTGTATATGTGCTGCTAACTCAATAAATTTTGCCCTGCAGCTACGATATTGTCAAACCGTCTATGTTATGATCGCACATGACGGTCTCAGCGGCAGCAATATGTTGCTTATTTTTCTAATCAGCCACAAACATCTATGCAAATCATAGATATCCAAAAAGCGAACATTATTCTCCGTCCCCCACTTCATATTTCAGTTTGTCTATACTCTACGAATACACATAATCTCAAAACTCATGCAACTAGTGTCGTCAAAATTGGAACATGCCGGAAGTGTTTAGTTTCACCAACGAGTTGCGCAAACACGCGGCGCGCATGCGCAGTGGCCGGTAGCGCAGTTGCCTGCAACCTAGTGTCATCGTGTGAACTAGGATTAAGGAATATGTCCTCCTCAGACACTATCGCACATTTTGCACCTATTATTCATGGCGGCTATAGAACGGTTGAACAGTCCTTGGGGGTATCGTCCCACTACTCTCTCAAGGCGGTTTCAGTTGCTCCACGGTTCGGTGAGTGGGTCTGCATTGGAAAGAACGTCTGCGAAGAGGCTCACAGGCATGCTCTGTATGGTTTAGGTCCGAGGAATACGCGGGCCATTTCATACGTTCAATATCTTAATTTTCCAGTGTGTCCGACACGCCAGTGGTCGTGTGTGGGCAGGCATTTTCGTCCATAAACAGAAAGTCAGGACCTACCGCACCCCTAAACAGACGGACATGACCCAGAATAATGTCCCTGCAATACCGCTGTGCTATAACGGCCTCTCTCACAAAGATATGCATCGGTATTCGCCACTGCGCATAATTCCTGCCACGCCATACGCCTAAGTCACACCGATGACTTTCATGAACATTCTGTGGTGTGTAATGTGTCCCCTCTATCTTCACACTAACTATGGTCAGAATTACTTGCCACAGTGAAGCAAGACTCGTCGGAGAACACTACTCTAGACCACTGTTGCTGACCGAGTCAACAAGCTCGCTACACCAACTAACCGTTTCCCGACGATGGCGTGATGAAAGTTGGGTACATGTAACAGACTTCCGAGCACACAAACAAACCTGATTTAATGGTGCGGCATGGTTCTGGCAGATACACGTATAAAGTTAGCGGTTGAAATATCTATAACGGTCTGTCTAGGAGTGAGATGTCTGTTCCTTTTCGCCATACGGCTACATGTCAATCATCTTGCGGTGCGGTTGTGCATTTACGACCACCAACATGCTTTCACATAGCATTTCCACCCTCAGCGGTCTTTTTTAATCGCACGAGGTGACACTTTTGGACTCATCCAGCACTGTGTTTACAGTAGTGACACTTTGTCCGGCTTCGAGTCTCCCAACTGCTCGTCCACGATCGCAAGCACTCAAATGATGTCTTCTATACATGTTGCCGTACCACACGGAATGTTACACAATAACCTTCGTCACACAACGTACTGCATGAACTGTCGAATGCATACAGAGCGTTGCGGGCAGGCTTTGCTGCACTTAACACGTCCCGCCCTGTGCATTTACTTTAATCTGGTGTTCAGTAGCAATTCTCGGTTGTTCTGTTGCAACTGGTAGTTGTTCATCAGCAACTGTCAAGCATCGTAATTATGTAACATAACCCGAAAGGAGCAGTACAACTTTTGGCATCTGACACCAAGCACTTACAGAGTTTAGAGGTGAACGCTTTAAGTTTCCTATTTAAAGACAGCGTAAAATATATAGAGTGAAATAGATACAATGTGAGTATAATTTATTTTACTCTCAAAATATGAAAGTCGGTCGTTTGCATATGTTCCTACATGAAGTTGAAGTCTCCTCCGCGACATTTTTTCTTGTTGCACTCTTCTGTCCGAAGACTGGTTTGATGCAACTCTCCACGCTACTCTGTCCTCTTAATTTCCGAATAACTATTGCAACCTACATCCTTCTGAATCCGCTTATTGTATTCATCTCTCTGTCTCCTTCTCCTAGGGATTCGTTGATATCTCAGAATTCATTCTATCAACCGATCCCTTCTTTTAATCAAGTTGTGTCACAAATTTCTTTTCTTGTCTCCCCAGTTCTCTTCAATATCTCCACATTAGTTGTGTGATCTACCCATATAATCTTCAGCATTCTTCTGCAGCACCACATTTCAGAGGCTTCCATTCTCTTCTTGTATAAACCGTTTATCGTCTATGTTTCACTTCCGTACTCAAGGTACCTTCAGAAAAGACTTCCTAACACTTACGTCTATATTTAGATTTTAAAAACTTCTCTTCTTCAGAAACTCTACTTACCACAGCATATCTACATTTTATATCCTCTCTACTTTGGACATCATCATTTATTTTGCTGTCCAAATAGCAAAACCCATCTGCTACTTTAAGTCAATCGTTTGCTGATCGAATGTCCTTAGCATCACCTGATTTAATTCTACTACTTTCCATTACCTTTTAGCTGATGTTCATCTTATACCCTCCTTTCAAGTCGCTGTCCATTCCGTTTAACTACACTACCAAGTTCTTTGACATCTTTGACAGAATGACAATGTTCTCGGCAAAACTCCACGTTTTTATTTATTCTTCCTGAACTTTAATTCCTACTTTAAATTTTTAAATTTTTCTTTGATTTCCTTTACAGCTTGCTCAATGTACAAGCTGAAGATCGTCTGGTACAGGCTACAATCCCGTCTCACCCCCTCCTAAACCACTGCTTCCCCTTCATGCCCCTCGACTATTTTAACTGCCGTCTGACTTCTATAAAAGTTGTAAATAGCCTTTCGCTCCCTCTATTTTACTCCTGCTATCTACAGAATTTCAAAGAGAGTGTTCCAGTCAATATTGTCTGACGCTTTCTCTAAATCTACAAACACTATAAACGTAGATTTGACTTTTCTTAACCTATCTTCTAAAAACGTCGTATTCCTACATTTCTCCAGAATCAGAACTCATTTTTTCCGAAGTCGCCGTGTACCAGTTTATTCATTCTTTTGCGCAGAATTCGTGTTACCATTTTGTAACCATGACTTATTAAACTGATTGTTTGGTGGTGGAGGAGGAGATTAGTGTTTAACGTCCCGTCGACAACGAGGTCATTAGAGACGGAGCGCAAGCTCGGGAGAGGGAAGAATGGGGAAGGAAATCGGCCGTGCCCTTTCAAAGGAACCATCCCGGCATTTGCCTGAAGCGATTTATGGAAATCACGGAAAACCTAAATCAGGATGGCCGGAGACGGGATTGAACCGTTGTCCTCCCGGATGCGAGTCCAGTGTGCTAACCACTGCGCCACCTCGCTCGGTCGATTGTTTGGTAATTTTCACACGTGTCAGCATCTATTTCTTTAGAACTGGAATTATTACATTCCTCTTGAAGTCTGAGGGTATTTCGCATGTCTTATATATCTTGTACACAAGATGGAAGAGTACTGTTATGGAAGGCTTTCCCAAGGCTGTCAGTAGTTCTGACGGAGTGTCGTCAACCACCCGGGGCATTGTTTCAGTTTAAGTTTTTCAGCGCTCTGTCAAATTCTACTCATAGTATCACATCTCCATCTTATCTTCATCTACTCCTTTTCCATGTCTATAGCATCGCCTTCAAGTACATCTCTCCTGTACAGACCCTCTATATAGTTCTTCCACCTTTCAGCTAACCCTTCTTTGCTTAGGACTCGTTTTCCACCTGAACTCTTTCTATTCGTACAGGTCTTTCTCGAAAGACCTCTTTAATTTATCTTTACGCGGTATCTATATTTTCCCAAGTGAAATATGCTTCTAAACACTTACATTGGTCCCCTAGCCATTCTTGCTTAGCAGTTTTGCACTTCCGATTAGTCTCTTTGTTTATACCTCTGTATTTCTTTTCGCCTGCTTCATTTGCTGCATTTTTATATTTTCTCCATTCAGCAGTTAAATTAAATATCTCCCACGTTATTCAAGGATTTTTACCAGGCCTTGTCTTTTTATCTATTTGATCTTCTGCTGACTTCACTATTTCGTCTCTCAAAACTACCCAGTCATCTTCTACTGTATTCTTTCCCCCTGTTCTAGTCAATGGTTGCTTAGTGCTCCCTCTGAACCTATCAACAACCGCTGGTACTTTCAACTTGTCCAGGACTCCATCTAGTTAATTTCCTACCTTTTCGCAATTTCTTCAGTTTTAATCTTCGATTAATAACCAATAAATTGTGGTCAGAATCCGTATCTGCCCCTGGAAATGTCTTGAATTTTAAATCTGGTTCCGAAATCTCTGACTTACCATTATACAATCAATCTGAAGCCTCCCGGTGTCTCCAGGTCTCTTCCACCTATACTGTCTTTCGCCAAGTGTTAGCGGTGATTAAATTATGCTCTGTGCGAAATTCTAACAGGCGGCTTCCTCTTTCATTTCTTTACCACAGTCTGTATTCACGTACTATCTTTCCTTCTCTCTCTTTTCCAAATATCGAATTCTAGACCCCAATCACAATAAAATTGTTGTCTTCCGAAACTAGATGAATAATTTCCTTTATTACATCATACATTTATTCAGTCTTGTAATCGTCTGCGGAGTTAGTTGGCATAAACTTGTACTACTGTGGTAGATATGAGCTTTGCGTCTATCTTGGCTACTATAATGCGTTTCCTATGCTATTCATAGTAATTTACCCACGTTAATATTTTCTTATTCTTTATTAAACTCACTCGTGCATTACACCTACTTCATTTTGCATTTATAACTTTGTGTTTACCTGACCAGAAGTTTTGTTTCTCCTACCATCGAACTGTACTGGTTCCCACTATCTCTAACTTCAATCTATCCAATTCCCTTTTTTTAATTTTCTAAACTTGCTGCTGATTAAGGTATCTAACATTCTACCCTCCGATCCGTTGTACATCAGTTTTGTTTCCGCTGATAACGACATCTTCCTGAGTAGTTCCCGCCTGAAGATCCGCATGGGGGACTGTTTTACCTTCGGAATATTTTACATAAGAGGGCGCCATCATCATTTGACCGTAAAGTAAAGCTGCATGCCATCTGGAAAAGTTGTGGCTGTAGTTTCCCGTTGGTTTCAGCCGTTCTCAGTACCAACACAGGAAGGCCTTTTTGCTTTATGTGACAAGGTCAGATCAGTCAGTCATCCAGACTGTTGCCCCTGCAACTACTGAAAAGGCTGCTGATCCTCTTCAGGAACCATACATTTGTCTGGCCTCTCAATAGACAAGCCTCCGTCTGCTTGCACCTATCTGTATTACTGAGGCACGAAGCCCCCCCCCCCCCCATCCCCTCTAGAAAAGGGTAACTGAATAGTTTCCAGAGCAAGGTACGTAACGGTTTTACCTCAAATAACTTTATAACTTTTCACTCCCCTGAAGACATTTGTAACACTGTCACATAAAAGATCAGTGACGGCAGCTTTATGAAGCAAAGACCGAGCGGTTCTAGGCGCTACAGTCTGGAACCGCGCGACCGCTACGGTCGCGGGTTAGAATCCTGCCTCGGGCATGGATGTGTGTGATGTCCTTAGGTTAGTTAGGTTTAAGTAGTTCTAAGTTCTAGGGTACTGATGACCTCAGAAGTTAAGTCCCATAGTGCTCAGAGCTATTTGAACGATTTTTTAAAAATAAAGACCATAGCGTTTTCATCACTGTGTTTATCTCTGCGGTAAGAACTTTATTTTGTTTCCGCTTTTTGTAAGTGAAGCTGTACTTTCTTTGTAACTAATGAAAAGATGAAGTAGGTGTCTCACGCTCTGTACACTTGTAGACGTTGTGGATGTTTAGACAAAAGTTCAAATTAATTCAGTGCCCTTAAGAGGGCAATTTTAATGTCCCATTCATAACTCGTCCTTCCTGTTGAACTTACACTATTTCGACTAGTTCTCGAAACTCGTGCTTGTATGAGCTGTCATTGTTCGAATGAGTTAGCAGTCAAATTCGCTTTCAACCTACTAGCTCTGTTTGTTGTAAACACAAAAAGGAGTCTAATAAATGCTGCTGAGCCGGCCGCTGTGACCGAGCGGTTTTAGGCGCTTCAGTCCGGAACCGCGCTGCTGCTACGGTCGCAGCTTAGAATCCTGCCTCGGGCATGGATGTATGTGATGTTCTTAGGTTAGTCAGGTTTAAGTAGTTCTAAGTTCTAGGGGACTGATGACCTCAGATGTTAAGACCCATAGTGCTCAGAGCCATCTGAACCATTTGAAATACTGGTGGTATTAAAATTGTAGCGCCATGAAGTCGTTACGTACACTATGTAATCAAAAGTATACAGACACCTTCAAAAACATACATTTTTCATATCGGGTGCATTATGCTGCCACCTCTTGTCAGGTACTCTATACCAGCGACCTCCGTAGTCATTAGACGTCGTGAGATAGCAGAATGGAGCGCTCTGCGGAACTCACGGACTTCGAACGTGGTCAGGTAATTGGGTGTCACTTGTGTCGTATGTCTGTATGCGAGATTTCCACACTCAAAAATGGTTCAAATGGCTCTGAGCACTATGGGACTCAACTGCTGTGGTCATAAGGCCCCTAGAACTTAGAACTACTTAAACCTAACTAACCTAAGGACATCACACACATCCATGCCCGAGGCAGCATTCGAACCTGCGAACGTAGCAGTCGCACGGTTCCGGACGGCGCGCCTAGAACCGCGAGACCACCGCGGCCGGCCTTTTCCACACTCCTAAATATCCGTATGTCCACTGTTTCCGATGTGATAGTGAAGTGGAAACGTGAAGGGATACGTACAACACAAAAGCGTACAGACCGACCTCGTCTGTTGACTAACAAAGAAATGGCTCTGAGCACTATAGGACTTAACTGCTGATGTCATCAGTCCCATAGAACTTAGAACTACTTAAACCTAACTAACCTAAGGACATCACGCACATCCATGCCCGAGGCAGGATTCGAACCTGCGACCGTAGCGGTGGCGCGGTTCCAGACTGTAGCGCCTAGAACCGCTCGGCCACCACGGCCGGTGTTGACTGACAGAGACCGCCGGCAGTTGAACAGGGTTGTAATGTATAATAGGCAGAAACCTATCCACACCATCACACAGGAATTCCAAACTGCTTCAGGATCCACTGCAAGTACTATGCCAGTCAGTGAGGGAGGTGAGAAAACTTGGATTTTATGGTCGAGCGGCTGCTCATAAGCCACACATTATGCCAGTAAATGCCAAACGACACCTCGCTTGGTGTAAGGAGCGTAAATATTGGACGATTGAACAGTGGAAAAACGTTGTGTTGAGTGACGAATCACGGTGTACAATGTGGCTATACGTTGTCAGGGTGTGGGTATGTCGAATGCCCGGTGAACGTCATCTGCCAGGGTGTTAGGGCCAGCAGTAAAAATCGGAGGCGGTGTGTTATGGTGTAGTCGTGTTTCTTATGGAGGGGGCTTGTTTTGCGTGGCACTATCACGACACAAGCCTACATTGATGTTTTAAGCACGTTCTTGCTTCCCACTGTCGAAGAGCAATTTGGGGATGGTGATTGCATCTTTCAACACTATCGAGCACCTGTGGCGGAGTGGTTACACTACAGTAACAACTCTGTAATGGACTTGTCTGCACGGAGTCCTGGCCCGAATCCTACAGAAATCCTTTGGGATGTTTTGAAACGCCGACTTCGTGCCAGGCCTCACCGACCGACATCGATATCTCTCCTCAGTGCAGCACTCCATGAAGAATGGGCTGCCATTCCCCATGAAACCTTCCAGCGCCTAACTGAACATAAGCCTGCGAGAGTGAAAGCTTTCATCAAGGCTAAGGGTGGGTCAACACCATATTGAATTCCAGCATTACCGATGGAGGCCGCCACGAACTTGTAAGTCATTTTCAGCCGGTGTCCGGATACTTTTGATAACATAGGTAATTACGTGACATTATAAGAACGAGAGTGATCTCCATATCAGTGTAAAAAAGCTTCAAAAATGAAGTTTTATTGCCCAGAGCGCAGTTGATATGTATCCTTATTACTAGTTCCAGCAAGGCTGCCATCTTCCGATCATCATATACGTGAATTATAAAGCCCCTACGTGTGGGACATTACCATATGGCCATCAAGTACGGAGCCGGTTGTCAAGGTACACCTATATGACAGCAGTGGGTGTGCTGCATGTGATGTATTTGACACGTCTATGCCTTAATGATACACTTATGGCTTTTATTTTAGTGTACTTAGTGTTGCACGAGAATGTTTTATCTCTGAGCTTACCTCCATGTTTTCAGTGGGCAGATGGCAAAGTGACTCACGTAGAGCCGTAGTAAATTCACGTATCCGATGATCTGAATATGGCAATATAACTGTTCTGCAGCTATTAATCAGGATATGTATCAACTACAATCTGGCCACTAAAATTTCTATTTTGGAAGCGTTTTTACCGATCGGTATCTAACAGAAGTCAAATTCGCATGAAGTGATTCACATGCTTGTATATGTACGTGATTGACAAGCAGCATCTGAACGGTGGGCGTGACTGACATACTGTTCGTTTGGCACTGCAGGACCTGAGTTACGTCATGTACTTTAGGTCAGGAAATGCTCTTGTTAACAGCAAAGCATCTATCACGATATAAATAATGAAAAAAAGCACAAATCAGTTATTTCTTCATGCTAAGGACAACGCGTTTCGAGAAATTATTCTCATTTTCAGTTGCATTTGTGAACATAAATATTTTTTGTGATGTTTGCATGTGTGATTTTCTTCTCCTGTTGCGCTGTAGTTGTCTTTTTGAGGTTATACTGCAATGAAAAAATTGGACAAAGGAATCTTGAAATATGTTTTCATATATTACTATCAGAGATAATATTTCTTTTGTTTTACTTACGAGTATTGTACCTTCTCCATTACTCTGAATATCACACACACGCGTAAATAACCACTTACAATGTTTTCGTAACCAAAGCGTCCTACAGAGCTATTACGACAGTACTATTTCATAAAGAGTTTGTATACAGTCAGAGGTGTTACAGTTTCTGGACATTAAGCGACCCTCACACTAATAATAATAATACTGCCATCAATAATATGTCAAACCTTCAGCATATTTTAGTGGACCTTACACCATCTATAATATTGTCATTATTTTCAGATGGCGATACGATTTCTTGAAGACATCATGTCGAACGAGGAGACAGCGTGTGCCATAATCGTATTAGCATCAGCTGGAAAAACAAACAGCCGACAACAATGAAATAGACGAAATCGTTTCGTGAGTAGTCAAAGAAAAGGAATGACGTTCCACACATGAAGCTGTTGACGGAAATCCGAATCCCTGACCCGAAGGGTTCCTTTAACTATACGACAAATTACTTATGATGATATGGGGAAAAGTCGAAAACCAAGCTCGCAGACTGTCCAGCCATAAAAGAACTGCAGATCATTGTTCCGAAAATCACGAAACCTTGCAGGCTAAAATTGACTCAGTTGCATCTACTGATACGGGTACGCAACTTGTAAAAACTCAGGAAAACTTAAAGGACACAGTACATACTCTAAAATTTGGTTCCGAAAAACACACGGAGGAAATCAGCACATTATCAGAAAAAGTAGCCGGACTTTCGGATCAGTTAACGAATTTATTTACGAAGGGAGATGATGGTTTCAATGTTGCAAGACCGGAAGCCTTTACTGACACAAGTAAAAGTAAATTAGGAAATTTAAACAAAGTCAGAATCAGATTAATACGCAAAGTAAAATAAAAAATGCGGGAAGTACAAGATCAGTTGGCTCATGTGATACAAGAATTATACATTTTAGGGGATACTCGCGCTCCGACACGGGAAGAGTGATTTAGAAATACGGAAAAGACACACACTGTCTTCCGTAGCACAGCTATTCGTATTCACATACTCGTCGTGTCACAATGGTAGAAACATACAGACCCAGCTGCATCCCGACATCAACGAGCCAAACGTTCCACCACTGCCACCGTGCGCTCTGTCTACTAGGACACGAGACAGCTCCACTGCAGTCTTTCTTCCTCCATTGTCACCAAGGTAGCCTTCATACATATCACTCCTTCCGCCAAAGAGAGCGTACCATCACTGCCCAGCGACTTATTGAAGTCGCGATGTCAGTGAAGAAATAGCGCCACCCTTGACCCAGCATGAGGGACGTGGGACACCATGCCGGCAGATTGCTTAAGCAGTTGGCTGAGAGGGCTTTAGGACAACAGCGTGTCAAGAGTAACAGACACGGATCATTCCAAAATGAAAACATGACAAGAAGATCTTCGACCGTTTGTGAGCTGACGGATGACAGAAGCTGAAATCTCGGCAGAGGCTATTGGCAAAGTGTCACCACTAACAATCGGCAACAGATTACTGGAAACTGGGTTGAGATCTAGAGTTAGCATGTGTCATTCATGGCTAACACCCTGCTACAGACAACAGATATTTTCTTTATGTAGAGACTTAGCCATAACGAGCATTCAGTGACATTCTGTAGTGTACATCGGTGAGTCGAAGTGACAGCATCGTAAAGGTGAAAGGTCACAAGAAGCAGCGATTCTAGAGACCCATAACTCTCCAGCTCCTGGTACCAGTGTGGATCCTACAGGATATGAGAACAGAACTCATTTGGTAACTGTTGAAGGGAGCTGAATGCTCGCCAGCGTGAAGCAAAAATCGTAAACCCTGTCGTCATACTCTTCACGACAGAGGTACGAAGTGGTGTATTCCAGCAAAATTCTGCACGAACCCACACTGCTTTTTACATCATGAACGCCAAGGCAAGGATCAAATTGGTGGGGTTTGGGGGGGGGGGGGGGGTTGGGGGAGGCATGTAACCCTCAAAATATTTGTTAAAATCGTTGATATTTTTACATATATCAATTTTAAAATGTTTTAGCCAACTTTAGGATGGCAAAAACTAAATCTATTGAAAGTGACAAGAAATTGTAGAAAATTTCGATATGTGTTTCACACAGGGTACTGTTTACTTGCGTGCCCACTTGAATGGGCTTACGACGATTAAAAAGCTGCCCATGTCAGCTGCCAACAGCACACGGTCTGTAAAACCACAGCTAGAACCTGTAAACCACAAGAAGTTGAGTAAGTAAGAAAACACAGAAAAGGAAGAACCCTCAGCTAAGAAAAACATAACAGTAAGTCTAATATTCAGGATCATAACGCTGAAATAACTGAAAGGAACAATAGACACCTCATCCATTCGTTCACATAGCCGCGTCTGCAGATTTGGGTTCACAACATTAGTGCTAACTGAAATACTGAAAATGGTGAGTGCACACTTCGATTTCATCACATGTAAAGTTTGACGTTGTCAAAATAGTGAGAGTTCGTTGCTATCACAGTTCTTACATCAATCGCATCACTCATGCACCGGTGTCTCTCAAATTTTCCAACAGTAGATTTTCAAATAATATGTCTCTCTTAACAGAAATTTTCTGGTAGTACTGTCAAAGCGATGAACTAAGCACTGACTGTTTTTACAGGGAGTGTTTCCAGAGTTTTTTGTTGTCTTTTACTTGTGCCCACATTATTTTCATTTTCTCACAATGGACACTTTTCCTCTCGGCAGGCGGAGTTCCTCCAGTCTTCTTGGACTTTTCTGCCAGGCCAAGCGTCCAGTCGTGAATGTTCTGCCTAAACGTTTTTCTGTTTTTTATGTGAGGTTGTGTTATTCCTGCTTCATTCAGGACGTCTTTTACTGCGCCGACCCATTTTCTTTGTTTCAATTTTACCTTAAATGTGTCTTTTACAGAACACCACAAACCATCCAATGAATCTGGTTAGCTTCATTATTTTAATATACCAGAAGAATTTTACGTTATGTTTCTTCATAGCTGGATACATCCTGGTAATCTTTTACTTCATTTGCTCTTAATTTGTACTCTTCTTCTTGAGTGTAATTTGTGATCTGAAATTTTTGGATCTCTTCAGTGTCTCTCCTTCTCTTTAAAATGTGTGTGTCAGTCCCATAAAGACCTTTTCTTTGGTGAATTTTATTGCTGATCGTGTTGCGTCTCAGTATTTTTGGCAGCCCTCACACAGACAGCAGACGCTGGAATATTGAGGTCGTAAAGATAACTGGTTAATTTTGTAATAGGTGTTTTCCACATCTATATTTGTACGAAGTAGAGACGATAATGTTAAGTATCAAGTGCAGACTTTAAATTGTTTTCGGTCCACATATGTAAAGTAGAGCCCTATCTATTCGGGGTATTAAAGGTTTAACGTTCTATCTTTTATTTCTTTTTAAAACGCGATTTAGGCCTAATTTTTCTAGCGTACAAGTTCATCGTTTTGGCGTAAGTTAAAGTGCATTCCGTTTCTATATTAATAGTACATACACACATACATAACTTTAGTGATTACTGGGATCTGTCGACAGTGGAATGCTATCATTATTTTGTAGTTAAATAAATTTGAAAACAACCATGATTGCGAACTGTATCAGCTGCCAGAGCAGAGCTACTTCTGGGGTTCTATGCAGCTGTTGTGACGGTTTCATTGAGTGGGAGGGGGGTGGTTGGGAGGGAATATAATGGCATGGTAACTGAGGAAGTAAAGAAGACTCTCCCATGGCATTGCAAAATATGTTAGAGGACAGGAAAATAGCTGGGCAGGAGAGAAGATTAGAGCCCTTAAGGCAGAACTGGTTAATGCTAGGGAGGAACGATGAGGTTGGGGACAAGAAGGGTAAGGACAAGTATGAAGTTGTAGCAGGGAACAGGGGCCACAGAAGGAGAAAAGTTTCTCATAGTTTCATCACTGGTGCAAAAAATAGATCTTCCATGCTGAGTTAAGTAAGGAAGAGGATCAAATAGACGTAGGTGTAGTGAATACCTAACAGACTTTCGTTAGCAAACGCTTTCATAGAAAGTAGAAAGTAGGGGGAAAGTTCTATAGCTAGAAAGTAACCGTGGAAGAGATGGTGGCAGGTTTTTCAGGAAAAATTAGGTGACAGGTACTATGTCACAAACTTTTTCAAGCCCAGTGCATGTCTTAGCCAAGTGGGTAGAGGATGCACAATCCTTGTGCAAGGGTTTTACAAAACAGGATTATGTTGTAATAGTGGGTGAAGCAGGTAACAGTATTGATAGGGATCAGGGCTACAATATTTAGAGTGACCTGGTAAAAATAGCTTCTGTAACGAACTGTCATATGTCAGGTTGGTGCATGCTTTCATGCAGTACGATCAGCTCTGTAAGGAGAGTCAGTATCGAGTTAGATCGACATATTCAGGCGGCTACTAGGTCAGACACGGATGTTGATTTCTTTTGATGCTATAGGTTGGTTGGATTTCATTAAGCATTGCCTGCATCTGAGTAGGAAAGTGAAAGACAAATTGGCTGAGTTGGTAAGAAAATCCTTGAGGGGGGTGGGCGCTGGGACTCATGGGAGTACCTCTTTTTTCAGGCTAATATCGATGTACAGTCATACAACAGTGAAAGGAATAAAGGATAACGAGAAGCTCAGACATGCAGGCACTAAAGATGTTAGAATATCTCAAGATTCTTTTAAAAGTACAGTGAAAAATAATATTAGTAATACTGCATCAGAATATCAGGAGATTAGAAAGCAAAGCAGGTGAATTTCATGTTTGTTTGGAAGATTTAGAAAAAGAGAATATAATAGATGTAATCTGCCTGTCTGAACATTGTGAAGTCACAGATATGGAAAAGGTAAATTTTAAGTGGATATAAGATTTCAGCACATGTAAGTAGAGACAATATAGAAAAAGGAGGAGTTGCCATATGTGTAGAAAGTTATTGTACTGTGAAAAATTTAGAAATTAAACATTCAGCATAGAGCAACAAGTAGAAGCATGTGCCTATGGGATTATACTAAATAACTGCAATTTTATAATTGTGATTGTGTATGGGTAACATTGGGGAAATTTTCAATTATTTCTGGAAAATTTGTGTGCTTGTTGTGCTGTATGTCAGGCAGAGGAAAGCGCATTATTATTTCAGAGGTTTTCAATGTAGATTTTCTGAAAGAGTCTGATAGGAAGAATGATTTTCAAGTATTACTCAGTTTTTTTCAGTTTGACATCAGTTATCGATTTTCCTACTTGGGTAGTACAGGAAAGCATCACACCGATAGATATTTTCATGTATCAAGATAAATTTAATCAAATAAGCATTTATCCCATGGCCTTTCTGATCATGATACACAGCTAGTTACAGTATGTGACATAGCTCCATAGAGTAATGCAAAACAGTCCTCCAAAGTGGTGTTTTCAGCTAACGATTTAACAACTGCAAATTTTAGGGATAGCTTGCAGCACTTAAACTATGATGAGATGTACTTGGGACCTGATTCTAATTTAAAATATCACTTACTTCATGAAATGTTTGTGAGTATTATTGAAAACAGTTTCCCTATGGAAACAGTGAAACATAATTGTAAGAAACCATGTAGAATACCATGGCTTACCAAAGGGATAAAAATATCTTGTAACCAGAGAATAGAATTTATCTAACAGCAAGTTGGAGTAATGACCTAGAAACAGTCAAATTTTATTAAAATTACTGTACCATGTTAAGGAAAGGTATTAAAAAGCTCAGAAGTACTTGTATTATGTGTGAAATTACCAACTCTGTTAACAAAATTAAACAGTTTGGAATATTGTTGAAAGGGAAACAGGGCAACAAAGCACAGGAAGATGTGTTAGCATCAAACTAAATGAAACGTTTATTAATAAGAAGTCAGATGCTGCAAATATTTTTAATAATCATTTTTTAAATATTGTGGGACAAAATAGAATCAACATGATCATCAGAAAAGGTAAAGCAATAAATGGTGGAGGCAATACCTATGTAATTTGGTAAAATTTAAGTTTTACCCACCTCTCCTTCTGAAGTTAGGAAAATAATAAACTCACTCAAAAAGCCGGCCGCGGTGGTCTCGCGGTTCTAGGCGCGCAGTCCGGAACCGTGCGACTGCTACGGTCGCAGGTTCGAATCCTGCCTCGGGCATGGATGTGTGTGATGTCCTTAGGTTAGTTAGGTTTAAGTAGTTCTAAGTTCTAGGGGACTTATGACCACAGCAGTTGAGTCCCATAGTGCTCAGAGCCATTTGAACCATTTTTTCACTCAAAAGTAAAAGCTCAAATGGAATTGATGGCATCTCCAACAAGGTACTAAAAGGTTGTTCCCAGCAGATAAGTAAGACTGTCAGCCAAATATGTAATAGCTCACTGAAGCTGGGCTTTTGCTGGTAAATTGAAAGATTATACTGTTAAACCGTTTGCATTAAAAAGGGGGATAGTTCTGATGGCAAAAACTACCGCACTGTCTCACTTCTGACAGCTTTGTCCAAAATTCTTGAAAGAGTTATGTATTCAAGAATAGCTTCAGATATTTCTAAAAAATAAACTTATAACAACATTCCAATTTGTTTTACGGAACGGCTTCTTAGCAGAAAATGCTATATATGCTTTCACTGAACAAATATTAAATGCTATAGATAACTGAACATCACCCACTGCGATTTTCTGCGATCTTTCAGAGGTTTTTGATTGTGTAAATCATGAAATTCTTCTAGATAAGCTTAAGTATTGTGGCTTCATATTTAACTGGAAGAGTACAGAAAGTTAAAATAAACAGTTCACATAATGCGCAAAAATCAGTAGATTCCTGAAACTGGGGAGATATCAAGAATGGGGTTCCACAATGTTCAGTCTTGGCTCCCTTATTGTCCTTAGTCTATATTAACGACTTGCCACTCTGTATCAGAGAAGATGTGAAACTGACTCTTTTTTAATGATACGAGTATACTAATCACACCCAGCAAACAAGAATTAAGTGAGGAAATTGTAAATGAACCACTTATCACAGAAACCCCTCATGTCCAAAATGAGCGATTTTTCAAAATAAGAAAAAAAAAACATAATTCTTCACACAAAAGTCACAGTGTGATCCAGTTTTAATCTGTTTTAATTACATGGGATGTATCTATTTTCCACAAGTGTAGATTCTTAATTTAATATTCAATGTGGAGATATACATTGTTAAATTTCTGATAAAAATGTAAATACATTGGCACCTCAGATGGGAAACTTGGTTGCGATGAAAAATCTTTCTCCATCTGAACTCTGAAGGTTCCTGCAATCCACCAATGAACGTTATAGTTTTCACCTCACCAGGAGTAAATTTCCTGTAGGGAAACTTCATAAAGTCAAACTAAAAAAACATTGCTTGTCTTCTAGAAAAATTTTCATACCTTGTGATTCCACAGACACTATAATCTTCTTGTAATGCGCTGGCCACCATAATTTGAAGTCTTGAATTTGTTCTTCATTCACAGTGTGTAACGTGAAAGCTCTCTGAGAACTGTAAGAGATGATTAATTCGGTATAATTTAGTTCAAGCACTTCAAGCACTTAAGTCTCTGTCTCAAGGCAGGTAGCTGTGCCCTGTGATGGGAAAATATTGATGAACTGCATCAAATCTACTTTGGCTATCAATGTCAAATTGAACCAGGTTCCGATTAATTTTTGTTTTGGCTAGCGTAGCCGTCAGAGAAAATACAGAAATGTCAGACTTTTTCGCAACGTATTCACTTATATAACTTAAGATAAAGAAGTAAACTTCATTGGGGCTCTTGTTAGCTGTTGTTTCATCATATGTGTAGAATATAGCCTTCCCAGATTTTAAATCATGTGTAATGAAGAATCTAAGTAAGGTGACGGAAATAGAATGTGTCTTGTATGGGTATTATTGGAAGCATGAGATTTTGCATGTAAACAAAGCTAAAGCTGGCGACATCTTCAGAATCTCTGCACATGTTCTGCGCACTGTCAGTTGCCTTGTGGGACTTTTCAGCTCATATTTTATGGATTAATAGTTCAGCTGCGGCCACACGCTTTGCATTGTCATTTAAGGTAGGACTTAATATTTTCACACTTAATTCTTCGCAGATACAACACGTATCAACCTGTGGTTGATCAAATTTCAAATTGAAAGTTTCCAGTAATAGCAATATGTAACTTAGACTTCAGGGTATTGCGATGGAAACAGAACCCATATCATTTTCACATTAAGATTTGAAGCGCAATATTTGTACTCTCTGTTTGTTTAGTGTGATTCATAAATTGAAAAACTGTTTATGTGGTTCTCAACCAACAATGTTACACCAGCTGGATACGCATTTGGAGATTGCTGTTTTCCTTGCATATCTATGGGGACCTTACCAGAGGCCAGTAGATTTCTTAATTTCCGCCGTCTGTCGTCAGAAACACGATACACGAATAAAAATGCAGACTTACGGACTCGAACAAGGCCGTAAGAGCTAGAGAGCCAAGTTTTGCACGTATGACCCTTGTATTTGTTCTTGACAGGTAAGCCGTTGTCGCCTGACAGTCTTGGACGTTTTTTTGCAATGTGACATACTTCTGTTAGCCTCTATAAATAACCATCTTGTTCATTTATAGTGTCGAAACTTAAAAACTGGAACATAATTCCATCATGGTGTATAAGCTAATTTTAGTAGTCACTCATTTCCATTTGCACGTGCAATAACAGATGCAACCGCTCTGTTAAATTGTTAAAAACTTAATCAGCCGGTGCCGTGATTTTGAAATGCGAATTAGTGTGAATGTCGCGTAATAAATCTTTCACGTGAGGCGTCGTTGCGACAGAGGCAAAGGTGAATTGGGAAGCTGACTGACTACACCAAATAAGAGGGCACGTAGATTCGCGAGTGAGTGGTTCAAAATAAGAATTAATGCTGTAAGGGAACATAAGTATAATTATGAGTATGTCGGTACACACTCGTTGTATGCTAACGTACGATTGAGACAGATTCATGTACGTTAGTCTAAGTACTGTCATTCGCCGTGGACTGGGTAAAAGAATTGTGGTTAAAATGAATTTATTCATCTGAGAAAGAAAATAATCGGACTTCGTAAATAAACGAAAAGAAAGATTTCTGGTTCTGAATGTCGCCGAAAATATGACTTAAATATTGAATTAACACTGGCGGCCACGAAGGGAAAGAGATGAACACATTCACGTAGCTCTATTATTAAGCAGCGCCGTTGTGAAGATCGTCGCCTCCACATATATTCTCGCACAAAATTAAATTAATGATAATCAGCCTGAGTTACAGGAATTGGGATCCATGGTATCGTAAATGAACATATCGTATTGTTTCAGAAGTTGCTTTCATTATTTAGCATAATTTCACGTGTAATTACAGGGCACTTCGTTCATACGTCTTTTCGTCTGTACAGAGAACAACAAAAGGTAACTGTTACTAAAACTAATAAAGGAAAAGCGTAAACCCTCTTTTGTCCGTCAGCGTAGAATATTTTTAAAATGAATCTATTAGAGTTGAATAATTATCTATGCATTTATCAAAAAGAAAAACATTATTAAGTCTCTTTACACGGATCAGTGCATTCGTAAATGAGTAATACTAACAATACCCAAACAATAATAGCAGTTTCTTTAGACTTAACGGTTTCACCTTTAAAGTCCACATATTTAATGTTTTTAACTCTACTCTCTTTTATTCGTACTCGTTGCTATATAACGCTCTTAACATCTTTCATTTTTCATACTGAATTCACCACTGCTGAAAGCCATTTCACTTGCAACTGATGCACAAAGCCTGAAATGTGTATACAGTAAAAATGAGGGAGGAAACCAGAAACAGAAGAATAACGAGTGATATTGCCAACACTACGCTTTGAATAAAAAATCCTCGTCTGCTGGACTTGAGATGCTCCTGCATCAAATTAAAAGTTCCACCAGCTATTGGAGCCTCTGTTTGCTGCTGACATGAGGGGTTTCCACACAAATCGATGCATCTGTACACAAATTATCATATGATCTTATAATATCAATTTGCTTAAAAAGTGGACATGAGGGGTTTCTGCAAAAAGCGGTTTAATTGTTTAGTGGTTCTCTACAGATTTTGATAAAACACGATATATACAGTTCTGTTCAGTAAATCGCACAACACCATTAATAAATACAGAGTCTGAACAGAGGTCTGTCGCTAAGGCACAATATTCCCAATATTCGGGTGCGTGCATTGATGAGACATTGAAAAAAAAATGGTTCAAACGGCTCTGAGCACTATGGGACTCAACTGCCGAGGTCATAAGTCCCCTAGAACTTAGAACTACTTAAACCTAACTAACCTAAGGACAACACACACATCCATGCCCGAGGCAGGATTCGAACCTGCGACGGTAGCGGTCGCGCGGTTCCAGACTGTAGCGCCAGAACCGCTCGGCCACCAGCGGCCGGCGAGACATTGAATTGTAAGAAACATTTTGATGGTTTGCTGAAACATCTGGGTTCAGCTTCTTATGCTAATGAGGTTATTGCAAATTTTGGCGATAAAATATGAGTAAATTAGCTTAATATGTGTTGTATTCATTCACTGCTTTTGCATGGCATCATATTTTGGGGGAATTCATCATTGACGAAAAGTACTCATTGCACAAAAGTGTGTAATCAGTTTATATGTACATTGTGAAGCCGCTTCGAATGTCCTTAGTTCCTTAAATAAATGTTTGCAAAATGCTCTTGGCCGGGCTCCAGGTATTATTTAGTCTTACTTTTGGTCAGAAAGGGGTGAACTACGCAGCCACAAAAATCTTTGGTCACTGACGAAGTAATATAAAAAGTCTGACAGATAAACAACCAACATCTAAAAACAAATTAAAAGAATCTCTGAATGACAAATTTTTCTACTCAATACATGAATTTTTGTATATAAAGTAGTAATCTTACAAAATAAAAAAAGCTTAAGTAGTGGCATGTCCAGAAACCTTCTCTTATACTGGCACGTTCCACACCATTACAAAGTGTTTTATTCATGATCTATGTAATACATATTAATCTAAATTAAGCTAATCTTATCTCTGCGTATTTTAAAACACATTTTTTCTTGTAGGTATTTTTCTATTTCTGATGGGTGTTTCTATTTTGTAGTAACGTATTTCGGAACCAATCCTTTTCAGGTCAGTCCCGTGGATGATTTCACCTACATATTTGAACTAAGAAACCCTCGATTTTCCTGTATTTATTTTGTAGATCTTTGATCACAGTACCAGACTGTTGCTAGGTGTAATACTTTTTCATAAAATTTTGATGTTTCTTTAGAATTTCTATTTTTTTGCTTTGCTTTCATAGTGTTCAATGGTTGTCTCAAAAGTTAACCAGTCTATCTGAATACTGGTTCTTCCTCATTTGATTGAGTTTGCAGCTTCAAGCTCTGATCTTAGTAGTCATTAACTTTGGATTACTTCTTATAAGATGCGTGAAAAGTATTGGGGGCAGTCGATCACCTTTGGTCACGCCTGTTTTGATTTCTAAATTTAGCAAACAAATTATTGCTACAATAAAAATCCACTGCATCTATGACACATTGTAAGTGGGGGTGACAGTGACTTATATTTGATAAGGAGGATGACAGACAGTTCCCGTTTCCAATGAAATCCTTCAAGAATACACGGATCCTATACTAACCTGCCTGGCCACCTATTTTGTCACCCATAGAGCATAATTTTCTTCTTTGTAGGTCCACAGCCTCAATAAATTTAAAGTTTTCCACCAGGAAGTTCGTTAAGTGAGTGTGAACAGTGTATCTCGTAGGAAATATTGGAAGATGAGAACGTTTGAAAATTTGTAGAATTATGCACGACCCGAGATTTTTAAATTAATGATGACAATGTAGCCACATATGTTACTAGAGACACGCCTGAGAATGGGCAATGCCCGAAACTCTGAGAGGTGCTATGTCACTCTCTCACTTTAACAACATTATCAGCTAAATATTCATATTTTAGGGCATGTTCTCGATGTTCCCAGGTGCTATGTTTGCTATGTGTGGTTAATGAGCTTTTCTACATGATTAAAGTTTGGGCAGAATGTTCGTGGAACTGCATGTGTAGCCGGTAGAGAACTTGTACCCAGGACGCCATAGTGTAGGCGACCAAGATCAGGCGGTGAGATGAACTGAGGGCCGAACACAGCAACCTGGCCATGCAAGTGTTTCTGAGAAACAGTGTTTAGTAGCTTTTACCTGCAGAGGGACTTCTGGCCAAAACCCATTCTTCCTTCTGCTTAGGGTTGGACAGAAGGGCGCCGGTTCGTAAAACATTTTACCTGGGCCAGGCGCCCCTGCATCGCGGAAGACGTCCAGATGGCTGAAAATGGATGGAGGAAAGCATTTAAGAGAGACTGCTGGCGGGTGAGATGAGACAAATATGCGAGGGGTCGGTCGTGTAGAAAGTCAGCCAAAAGCAACAGCACGTCACCGTGATTTCGCTGGTCACCAGGAATGTCAAATACAAAATTCTGCAACTCAACCAGTAGCCACATCCCCGGCACAGACCGATAAACGGCAGGAGCGCTCGCTTAACGGGTACAGCGCTTGGCCGAGCGCGCGCCATCAGTGGCGAGTACCGAGCCGGGCCAAACAACTGCGGCCGACCCAGACGTACGGAAACTTTCCTGCATGACTGATGACATGAGACGAGGGTACAACAGCATTCTGCGATCGTTCGACCATGAAATCTTGAGCACACGCGTTCCGAAAGTTAGAGAAAGTCCAGTAGCGCAAAATTATGAATATTTGTACTTAAAACATTTTCTCCCAGTTCAGAATTTTCAAGTTTATGAAGACAACCGCAGTTCGTTACCTCCCAAGTCATGGATTGCTCAGTATGATAGTGTATTACCCACGCCAAGGTCACTAGTATACAAATTAAAATTTGGCTGTGGATACCTGGAAGTTTCAATAGCAGAGCATGTGGACAGCGTTGCAGCAAACTGCCGCAGCTACAACGAATTCAGAGAGGCTTTTCTAAAGATCTGCTGGTCACAGGATACTCAAGAATGGATTAAACAGGATATTATGTGAGGGAAGCATCATGATGCTGCAGTCAGAGATAGTTTTTCGAGATGTTAGTCATCAGGAACCGTTACCTAGACCAGCCGTACGGTGACAAAGAGACAATGCGACACTGCTACAAAACTGCCACTGAGGCACCAGGAATTGTTCATTGGCAAATGTAATGACGCAACAGAGTCATTCAAAAGCGCTGTGGAGAGCTATAGTTTGCCAAGGAAGCACAAAATGCAAGGGACCGAAGCAGACATAATGAACAAAATTTGCAAGGTGTATCTGGTGGAAATAATGAGGGGCAAAACACAAACAGAAACAGGGCGACAAGAAACAAATATCGAGGCCAAAGATTTAATAATGAACCTCAGTGGAATGATAAAAGTAGAACGGATGTATGCAGGCAACTTTCAAGAAAACAGAAATAGCAACAGGAGGGAAATACAAAATTCTAACTGGTTAATGCAGCCGGTCTGGAATTCATGACAAACGAGGAATAATCGAGGGATTGACGAGGGAAGTACGTAACATGATCACCAGAATGACTAGTGGAAATCAGATCACTTAACCCCTCAAACAGAAACTGCAGCAGACGTCCGCGTAGGATTTGACAGTCGGTCACTGTGGCCTCAGTCCAAAACATAGACTCTCGTTTTATTGGTTTGGGCAACATTAACATATTAGAGTATGAGGAGATATAATTTTTACGTGAGAAGAAAGAGGTGATTAGCAGACAGGATCTACACCAAGGTGAAGTCAGTATAATGGACACTGTCGACAGTGGGAGCAATATGCGGCCGTATCAGACTGCATACGATAGATACTCTCATGGCCTGCACTCAAAATCACTAAAACAAGAATGAAAGGTGCCTTGATTGGGAAGCACAATATGGTGCAGTTTCAAACTCGGACGGTGGTTAACTGCCAAGGCCATATGCTAGAGAAACTTCCTTGTAGCCCCATTTCTGTCTGTGGAATAGTGTTTCGAATAGACTTCTTAAACGAACAGCAGACCATTCTGAAGGTAGGGCGAGGTGCACTTATCCTGCAGAAAGAGGGTGTGGTCAGATCGTCACTTGCAGATCCCCCAATACGAGCGCACAGGCCCCAGTAGATTGTTTAAACCTGAGCTACACTACCAATGGAGAAGGAGACGTAGAGTCACCATGTCGTTACGGAAGTACAGCACAAGACGCGAGACAAATTCAGCAAGTGGTGCACGATGTAATACACAGCATGCTGAGCACCCTAGAAAATAACCCACTTCACAACAAGGTGGATCTGGAGAGTGTGTTAAGAGAGAATGCAGATGTACTTTTGCCAAAGACAGGTGCAATCAGAAATTTCGAATATGTGTTGCGAGTATGGGAACACAACAAATTTTTTGTGCCTCCCTTCTCAATATCACTGCCATACTGGCAGAAAGTCTATTTGGAGATTAAGAAAATGTCGGGCGACGATATTATCGAACCAGCGACCTCCTTGTGCAATAACCAAGCCACTGTGGATGAGAAAGAAGATGGCTCGATTCGCTTGGTGCTAGATTCACACCAGATCAACACAATTATTGAACCGGAGATGGATCGTCCAGAAAAGCTAGAAGAACTGCTACGAAATTTCCATGGAGTGACTGTCTTCTCCACAATAGATTTAATATCAGCTTCTGGCAAATAAACCTCCGACGTAATAATGTAAGTATCAAGTGCAGACTTTAAATTGTTTTCGGTCCACGTATGTAAAGTAGAGCCCTATCTATTCGGGGTATTAAAGGTTTAACGTTCTATCTTTTATTTCTTTTTAAAACGCGATTTAGGCCTAATTTTTCTAGCGTACAAGTTCATCGTTTTGGCGTAAGTTAAAGTGCATTCCGTTTCTATATTAATAGTACATACACACATACATAACTTTAGTGATTACTGGGATCTGTCCAGAAAAGCTAGAAGAACTGCTACGAAATTTCCATGGAGTGACTGTCTTCTCCACAATAGATTTAATATCAGCTTGTGGCAAATAAACCTCCGACGTAACTGCTGGAATGTATGGCATTTCTTGCGTTCGGTAAATGCTATCAATTCAAACGGTTACCATTTGGTTTGAATGTCTCTTTGAGTGCTCAGGCATGGGTGGGTGTGTGTTGTTCTTAGGATAAGTTAGTTTAAGTTAGTTTAAGCAGTGTGTAAGTCTAGGGACCGATGACAGCAGTTTGGTCCCTTAGGAATTCACACACAGCGACCTGGCCAATCGAGTGACTCTAGAAAACAGTGATCAGAGGTTCTTAGCTGCAGTGGGACTTCAGGTGGAAGCTCCTCGTTCCGCTTAGGGTCGGACAGAAGGGCGCTGGTTCACAAAACATTTTATCGTGACAAAAGATGACCGTATGACTGAAAATGGCTGGAAGAAGACATTTAAGAAAGACTGCTGCAAACTGAGCTTTTATTCAAATGATGGGAAGGTCATTAAACTCCGTGCATCCTCACGTTAGAAGCTGGGACAATATGGCGGAGTGGCTAGTATATGTGTCTAGTAGACTTAGGACTGGATTGCAGCACATTTCTTATCCCCCACCCCCCACCCCTCTCGCACCCGCCAATGACGGGAAGTCGTCAGGTTCTTCTAATGAGTGGCAAAAACTTATATCTCATGGGCACAACTGTCTGAGAAGCTTAACACCTTTCTTTCAAGAAATGAAAATGGTCATCCCAGAAAGATTAGCTCACTCTGTAACTGTGGGACTGTAGTCCCATCTAGATACATTGTTTTTTCCAAATATGGCCGTGATTACCGTGAAAATGACGCCTCTCCACTCTAAAATCTTCTTTTTTTCAGGCATGGGAAATTTGAAGTTGCCGATTGGCTCTTCTCAGCATATGCAAAGTACAGGCTTGCACTCCCACACTGCTCCCACACTGGGTGCTGTGTCTGGATTGACTACCAGGCCAACAGAACAATCAAGAGGGGAGATTCAGTGAGTAGAGGATAGTTGGACTGGTTTTAGCAATATGGGGGCTGTTTTATTTTTTAATTCGGCTCCCATACCGAGGCTTGGTGGAAAGTGGTTGGGATTCTTTGTGGCTTCGTCTTCTGGTCCTCCCCTGGTGGAAAACTTCAGGTTTTTTTCGTAGTGGGTGAGACTTGCCTGTATGTTGTGGTGGACTAAGAGCCTGTTTCCACTGCATAGCATCTTCGCCATATCGTGTGTCACGAGGATGAACTTATTCATCCTGAGTCGGCCATCTGATGTTTGATAATTCCAGCACACACCATTGTGCATATGAGTCAAATTGGTTTGGCCAGACCAGCAAACGGGTGCACCTCACACTAAAATTTGTCTGGATTTCGGGACTCTGATAGGGAAGTTTCCAGCGTCCTGATGATCAGAACGCCAGGCCGCGTAGCTTGCATATTTTCGTGAACGCATCAGAACTTCACAGATACCGCAGCGACCGCTCCTCGCTCACAATGCGCTGTTTTCTGCTGCTGTGTGAAACAAGGTGAAAGGGTAAAGTATGTTAAATGTTATTCACATCTCCCTGTTTTCAGGTGAACCATAATTTGTGGAACAGGTGATCGTAGTTGATTCCAGTTGAATAGAGTTGGTCCTCACATGTAAACAAAGTCAGATTGCGTAGTAAAAGGGATTAATTCAGGGTAGAGTTTGTGTAGCTTCCACCCTAACTTATTCTTTGACTATCAAACACCATACTTCAACTCATTTGTGTTTGTCATTTTTGTGGTTCTCCAGAAAGTCGTAGCTACTAAAGGTTTAATGAAACCTGTCATTCTTTTGTAAAGTGAAATACGCTACTGTTCTCTTTCATACTGGCTCTATTATTCACTGTTTTTATTTTATTGCGGTGGTACATGATTACATCAGCAATTTAAGGTTCAATAGTATTAAACAATAATAATGTGGTTAAATAATAATAAGTCGATTACTAATTTTGCTTCTGAAAGTAATTACATGCATAGTGCAACGGAAGTGTCATGAATAAATTCACTAATTCATGTAGCAGATTCGTGTGGGTAGCACATGATTTGAATGTTATTGACAAGAT
Organism: Schistocerca nitens; assembly: GCF_023898315.1. NCBI lineage: Eukaryota > Metazoa > Arthropoda > Insecta > Orthoptera > Acrididae > Schistocerca > Schistocerca nitens. The sequence continues at coordinate 362,327,020 of NC_064617.1, forward strand.
AATATTTTTCTTTATGTAAATATAATAACATTAGCTTCACTCAGACATACATTTATGATTAAGGCAAGCGATGGCTTGCAATTGGCAGTGTGAGAAATACAAAATTTTATACAAAGTCTGATGGAAAAATGTGCTCTTCAACCCATAGAGCATGTATGGATTGTGATAGGATAATGTATGCTTTCTTTGCTCTAACGTGTTTTCAGATGTGACGAAAAGTTTAGATGACATTCATTTGGACATTGTTTGCCTCTATGCTACAACTATCACGAGGTCATGCCCATGGGAATCACAGCTCATACTGATGCTGATGAGGAACACCGGTTACTAATGGAGTGAATGTTTAGTCATTTAGTATCTATTATGTGATGAACATCTCAGTCATTATCTGATAAATATCGGACTGGTGTTTCGTGGTGTAACACTTTATATTTCCGTCAAAGTGCTTTGCGTGACTCAGTAATGTATTCATCGTTAAACCGATTTTTATCTAAGATAGTTACGTGGCCAAATCTTTCATGTTATAGCTTTGCTTTCTGCATTTCATTTCATTTATTTCGCACTGGTGCAACTGAAGACAGAGGACATTACATAGGCAGTTGCTTGGTTTTTCGTCAGTGATAAATCGACTGCATGGGTAAAGTAGAAATTGGAGGCGCGAGTCCGAGTTCTGGTTCAGATTGTGAATTGTCACTTGAGATTGTGATAGTATGTTAATAAGTCAATGTAGACTATGAAATGGGCAATAGTACCTCCTTCTTTCAGCGGTTGGGTGTTATTTGGTTAATTCTGAAGTATCATAAAACGTCTGTGAAGGTCAGTTTGTTGGGGTGTTGTTGGACTCCGGGGAGAGAATGACAGGGACAGTGTGTGAATTTGCGACACAGTAGAATGTTTCGAGGGCAGCGCTGTCGTCCGACAGCAGTGCTGCTGTAGTGCTGCAGGGCAGGCGGTCAACTTGCAGCGGCAGTCGACGTTCCAGTTTGGGGCGTCATTCAAGATTCATTAGGCGGAGTGCTGCCGGCAGGGCTCGGCGCGGCGCGGCGCTGCAGACAACTGCCTGGCGCACGCCGCCTCGTTCCGTGACCGGCCGGCAGAGGGCACACGTATCGGCTATCGGCGCGCCGCGGCGCCGCCCGCTGGTTTGAGAAAGTGGCCCATCTCGGTAATGACAATCGGCCAGTTCTGTTCTTCTTTACTCTTCTGGATGAAAGCGGCTGCGTTCCCTCCCGTTGCCCGCTGCTTTGAACGAAAATTTGCCATTAAAATGAAGCACCACTTGCGGAAGATTCTTTTTTGTCTCTTAGCACGTAATCACGAAATATTTTAAAACACGAAACTTTTTATAGGGCCGTTCTCAAAGATATCTCATCGGATTCGAGTTTGCGTTCGGGTAATAACGATTTACTGCTGTTCTGTCCTAACTGTTCTGCAATGTCCATCTCCTTATCCACATTATCTCTCACCAAGTAAATAAACTTAACTCCGCTATTTTTTCTCCTTCGATATCCAAGAAAATCATTGTATGGAAAAGGCATTCTCGACTGCTTTTCAAAAGATGAACTTACGCGTTCACCGTTAACTGTGCCCACCTTAAGACAACTTTTCACTATCGCCAACCAAAGCTTGTTGTGATATTTCTGGCATTAGCAGGCATTATATCTAGCCACCAGATTCTTTCCCCAGAGCAGTAGACATTGCAGCATTATGCGTATGACGCAATCAGTGACATGAGGTTTCAATAGGAGATGGTATCTTCCTCGTGGGAATTACCGCGAGCATTGTAGTCTATCAATGTGGTTGGCTGATATTTTTGGCCGGCCGGGTTGGCCGAGCGGTTCTAGGCGCTTCAGTCTGCAACCACGCGACCGATACGGTCGCAGGTTCGAATCCTGCCTCGGGCATGGATGTGTGTGATGTGTCTAGGTTAGGTTTAAGTAGTTCTAAGTTCTAGGGGACTGATGACCTCAGAAGTTAAGTCCCATAGTGCTCAGAGCCATTTTATTAATATTTTTGGGGGCTGCACGCCAAATGCTTACATTCTTTTATTAGTATTTTAATAACGGTGCATTAAGCTAGCTTAACATTCTGGAATACTTATCTTTAAAAAGCAAGCCATCGCTTACTTATTTCGAAAGGCCGAACTACGTGTTAAGCTAAAAACAAAAGCCAAACGAAAAGGCAGGTGAGGCTCTTCGGATGTCTTCTGAGATCCTCCGCAGCAGGCTCCCTAGCGAAGTAGCGGCAGTGCCTGGTGTGACCGGAAGGGGCAGTCGTAGTGGACACACATGTTGTCTGGTGCGGCCCACCAGATATTAATTTTGTGCAGGAATAATGAGTTTAGAACAGTTGAAGAATACGTAACCTGTGATCAATACTGGTGTCATAAGATGATGTTTGTAAATATGCTCATAATGTCTGCGTTGTTAAAAGCAGTAATAATGTTTGTAAGTTGTAGTTTTCCGTGTTCTGTTAAAATAAATACCAGTGGCATCCCTGAAAAAGTAGTGAACGAACAGCTTAATTACACATCAGTTCCTCGTTAACGGTTTGTTACAGCCTGGCAACGGATCTGTGACCTAAGTGCTGCTGTTTGAGCAGCGGACATCTTTAGAAGAAAGCAGGTTGGTGAAATTGTTAGAAGACTATGCAGTTCACTCAGGGTAGTGAAAGCAACTATGTACCTCGTGTGTAATGCATTCCCAGAACAAATGGGGCCTTTATACGTCAACTGTGCTAACACAGAGGAGGTTAAGAGAATAATAATAACTAATATTTTTTTAAAATCGCCTTTTAGTGTCACAATCAACCAAAAATGTTCTAACATCTTTTGTTATAGTGATGGTGGCTTTGAGGGAACTATCCTGGTCCATATCCCTTAAATCTGTCAAACTGAAGACATCCCCCCACCTCCAATTCTCCCTCCCCCTCCATCTTCTATCTCCTTCATTATGTTCACAAGTCCGAATATACACTCCTGGAAATTGAAATAAGAACACCGTGAATTCATTGTCCCAGGAAGGGGAAACTTTATTGACACATTCCTGGGGTCAGATACATCACATGATCACACTGACAGAACCACAGGCACATAGACACAGGCAACAGAGGATGCACAATGTCGGCACTAGTACAGTGTATATCCACCTTTCGCAGCAATGCAGGCTGCTATTCTCCCATGGAGACGATCGTAGAGATGCTGGATGTAGTCCTGTGGAACGGCTTGCCATGCCATTTCCACCTGGCGCCTCAGTTGGACCAGCGTTCGTGCTGGACGTGCAGACCGCGTGAGACGACGCTTCATCCAGTCCCAAACATGCTCAATGGGGGACAGATCCGGAGATCTTGCTGGCCAGGGTAGTTGACTTACCCCTTCTAGAGCACGTTGGGTGGCACGGGATACATGCGGACGTGCATTGTCCTGTTGGAACAGCAAGTTCCCTTGCCGGTCTAGGAATGGTAGAACGATGGGTTCGATGACGGTTTGGATGTACCGTGCACTATTCAGTGTCCCCTCGACGATCACCAGTGGTGTACGGCCAGTGTAGGAGATCGCTCCCCACACCATGATGCCGGGTGTTGGCCCTGTGTGCCTCGGTCGTATGCAGTCCTGATTGTGGCGCTCACCTGCACGGCGCCAAACACGCATACGACCATCATTGGCACCAAGGCAGAAGCGACTCTCATCGCTGAAGACGACACGTCTCCATTCGTCCCTCCATTCACGCCTGTCGCGACACCACTGGAGGCAGGCTGCACGATGTTGGGGCGTGAGCGGAAGACGGCCTAACGGTGTGCGGGACCGTAGCCCAGCTTCATGGAGACGGTTGCGAATGGTCCTCGCCGATACCCCAGGAGCAACAGTGTCCCTAATTTGCTGGGAAGTGGTGGTGCGGTCCCCTACGGCACTGCGTAGGATCCTACGGTCTTGGCGTGCATCCGTGCGTCGCTGCGGTCCGGTCCCAGGTCGACGGGCACGTGCACCTTCCGCCGACCACTGGCGACAACATCGATGTACTGTGGAGACCTCACGCCCCACGTGTTGAGCAATTCGGCGGTACGTCCACCCGGCCTCCCGCATGCCCACTATACGCCCTCGCTCAAAGTCCGTCAGCTGCACATACGGTTCACGTCCACGCTGTCGCGGCATGCTACCAGTGTTAAAGACTGCGATGGAGCTTCGTATGCCACGGCAAACTGGCTGACACTGACGGCGGCGGTGCACAAATGCTGCGCAGCTAGCGCCATTCGACGGCCAACACCGCGGTTCCTGGTGTGTCCGCTGTGCCGTGCGTGTGATCATTGCTTGTACAGCCCTCTCGCAGTGTCCGGAGCAAGTATGGTGGGTCTGACACACCGGTGTCAATGTGTTCTTTTTTCCATTTCCAGGAGTGTACATGGACATCACACTCCTCCTCCAATGCCATCTAATCTTCCAGTGGATTGGTGTAATAGATGTAAATTACAAATCCACGAAAAACGAAGCCACCATTTACTGCCCCTCCTTTCGATTATTCCGCCGTATTGATTTCCACTTCTTGACCTACAACCATCTCACCCCTCTTACCGAGTCAACTACTGAGGAATACCCAAAATAGGAAATTAACTTGCAATGCATAAACTATCACCATCTAAAAAATGCCCGAAATTAACTAAAACTGCTAACAAGGCGTACCTGGGGATGTGCGTAAACAGTACTGTTGCCTTTATTGTGTTGAGGAGGTGATGATTTATTGAGCCTAGAAATTTTTTGAAGAATCATGACTTGCCCCCTGCTATATTATATTTTTATCACACAGCCAGTTTATCATAAATAGACCATCTTCAGGTACTCTGTGATATCTCAATCAGATGTACCACAACCCATAACCACTATCAACTGTCGTGTCACAAACCAACATGTCAGTTGAACTCTAAATCTGGAGCACATGCAACAGATACTGGATCCGTGGCATGGCACATGGCAACACTACAGTCTCTGTGATGCAAGATGGCTGTTTTGTGGCTTCGGCCCCTGGGGTTAGATGAACAGTTCCGACACGCTTCCGCAAACGCTAAATGAACCGGTGACGAAACGATTTACTCTAGTTCGAATTTTCTCTATTTCCTCAGCTCTATCTGGTACCAAAGTGCCCCGGACTAAAATCTCCACCTTATTATAGAACGGACTAGGATTTTTTAAAGCTATCTCCATCGTGATGGGCTATTCTTTTTGAGGATTCTTCTGATGAATTTCATTATTGAATTAACTTTCCTATAACTGGTTTTACGTCGTCGTTGTACTTCGTTCCAGGCACATACTCCTTCATGTTTACTGAATTATGCCAGTGATTGTTCGGCAAGCGTGCAATCAGACGATAACTGACCTATCTACCTATTTACATTTATTTATTACATTGTAGTCTGGCAATTACTACTTAAACACAGGCAAATTATTGCTATCAAAATCATTTTCTTTTATATTCAAATGATAATACAATATGCGTTATTACATCCGCCATCATTTCTTTCCGGCTTACTCAGTGTACAGACTGAATAATATCGGTAACAAGCTACAACCCTGTCTCACTCCTTTCTCAACAACTATTTTCCTTTAATATCGCTCGACTTTTATAACTGTCGTCTGTTTTCTGAACAAGACGTAAATAGCCTTTTGCTTCCTGTATTTTTGTCATGCTACCTTCAGAATTTCAAAGAGAATATTCCACCCAACAGTGTCAAAACTTTCCCCAAGTTTAAAAATGCAATAGACATAGATCTTTCTTTCCTTAACCTATTTTCTAAGATAAGTCGTAGGGTCAGTATCGCTTTGCGTGTTCCTACATTTCCCCGGAATCTAAACTGATTTTCCCGAGGTAGGTTTCTACCAGATTTTCCATTCTTCGGTAAGGAATTTGTGTTACTTGTTTGGAACCAAGACTTATTAAACTGATAGTTCGGTAATTTTGAGACCTGCCAGCACCTATTTTTCTCGGAATTGTAATCATCACATTCTTCTTGAAGTCTGGAGGTACCTCGTCTGATGCATCTTGCACACCAGATGGAAGAATATTTTCTACATCTACATGGATAATCTGCAAATCACATTTAAGAGCCTGGCAGGCTCTCCCAAACTATCTGTAGTTCTTAATGTGTCATCTAATTCTGGAGCTTTGTTTCGATTTAAGTCATTCAGTACTCTGTCAAATTCTTCTCGTAGTATCACATCTCCCATCTTATCTTCATCTACGACCTCTTTCACTTCCATAACACTGCATTCATGTCCATCTCCCTTTTGCAGACACTATACAGAGTCCTTCTTTGTTTATGACTGGTTTTCCGTCTAAATTCTTGACATTTATACAGCTTCTTCTCTTTTCTCCAAAGGCTTCTTTAATTTTCCTGTAGGCGGTATTTATCTTTCCCCTAGTGATGTATGCTTTAAATTCCTTATGTTTTTTCTCTAGCCACTCCTGCTTAGCCATTTTGCACTTCCCATCAGTCTCATTTTTTAGGTGTTTTATAGCTTTTCAACTGCTTCATCTTCTGCATTTTTTATTTTCTTCTTTCGTCAGTTAAATTCTCTCTCTTACGTTACCCAAGGATTTCTACCAGGGCTGGTCTTTTTACCTAATTGATCTTTTACTGCCTTCACTATTTCATCTCTCAAAACCATCCATTCGTCTTCAACTGTATCTCTTCCTCCTGTTCTGGTCAATCGTAGCCTTATGCTCCCCCTGACACTCTCAATAGTCCCAGACCCTTTCAACTTATCTAGGTCCCACCTCCTTAATTTCCTTCCTTTTTGCAATTTTTTCAATCTATAGTTCATAACCAATAAATTGTGATCAGATTCCACATCTGTCTTTAGAAATGTCTTGAGATTTAAAGTCTGGTTCTGAAATCTCTATCTTACCATTATACACTCCTGGAAATTGAAATAAGAACACCGTGAATTCATTGGCCCAGGAAGGGGAAACTTTATTGACACATTCCTGGGGTCAGATACATCACATGATCACACTGACAGAACCACAGGCACATAGACACAGGCAACAGAGCATGCACAATGTCGGCACTAGTACAGTGTATATCCACCTTTCGCAGCAATGCAGGCTGCTATTCTCCCATGGAGACGATCGTAGAGATGCTGGATGTAGTCCTGTGGAACGGCTTGCCATGCCATTTCCACCTGGCGCCTCAGTTGGACCAGCGTTCGTGCTGGACGTGCAGACCGCGTGAGACGACGCTTCATCCAGTCCCAAACATGCTCAATGGGGGACAGATCCGGAGATCTTGCTGGCCAGGGTAGTTGACTTACACCTTCTAGAGCACGTTGGGTGGCACGGGATACATGCGGACGTGCATTGTCCTGTTGGAACAGCAAGTTCCCTTGCCGGTCTAGGAATGGTAGAACGATGGGTTCGATGACGGTTTGGATGTACCGTGCACTATTCAGTGTCCCCTCGACGATCACCAGTGGTGTACGGCCAGTGTAGGAGATCGCTCCCCACACCATGATGCCGGGTGTTGGCCCTGTGTGCCTCGGTCGTATGCAGTCCTGATTGTGGCGCTCACCTGCACGGCGCCAAACACGCATACGACCATCATTGGCACCAAGGCAGAAGCGACTCTCATCGCTGAAGACGACACGTCTCCATTCGTCCCTCCATTCACGCCTGTCGCGACACCACTGGAGGCGGGCTGCACGATGTTGGGGCGTGAGCGGAAGACGGCCTAACGGTGTGCGGGACCGTAGCCCAGCTTCATGGAGACGGTTGCGAATGGTCCTCGCCGATACCCCAGGAGCAACAGTGTCCCTAATTTGCTGGGAAGTGGCGGTGCGGTCCCCTACGCTCTGCGTAGGATCCTACGGTCTTGGCGTGCATCCGTGCGTCGCTGCGGTCCGGTCCCAGGTCGACGGGCACGTGCACCTTCCGCCGACCACTGGCGACAACATCGATGTACTGTGGAGACCTCACGCTCCACGTGTTGAGCAATTCGGCGGTACGTCCACCCGGCCTCCCGCATGCCCACTATACGCCCTCGCTCAAAGTCCGTCAACTGCACATACGGTTCACGTCCACGCTGTCGCGGCATGCTACCAGTGTTAAAGACTGCGATGGAGCTCCGTATGCCACGACAAACTGGCTGACACTGACGGCGGCGGTGCACAAATGCTGCGCAGCTAGCGCCATTCGACGGCCAACACCGCGGTTCCTGGTGTGTCCGCTGTGCCGTGCGTGTGATCATTGCTTGTACAGCCCTCTCGCAGTGTCAGGAGCAAGTATGGTGGGTCTGACACACCGGTGTCAATGTGTTCTTTTTTCCATTTCCAGGAGTGTATAATCAATCTAAAATCCTCTGGTGTCTCCAAGTCTCTTCCGCGTATACCATCTTCTTTCATGATTCTTAGACGAAGTGTTAGCAATGATTAAAATAAGCTCGGTGCAAAATTCAACCTGGCGACTTCTCTTTCATTCCTTTTCCCCAGCTCATATTTACCAACTATTTGTCCTTCTCTTCCTTTTCCTACTTTCGAATTCCAACTCTCACCACAATAAATTTTCCGTCTCCCTTAACTATCCGAATTATTTCTTTTATCTCATCACACATTTATTCAAACTCCCCATCATCTGTGGAGTTAGTTGGCACATAAAGTTGCACTACTGTCGTGGGTGTTGGATTCGTGTCTATCTCGGCTACAATAAAGCTGTTAATAATATACACATTAAAGAAAGGTTTGCATCCACTCGGTTCCGAGTGCTCCGGAACATGTACAGAAAATTGGAATAGAAAACAACATAAACACCATTTCCGCCATTTTTATTGCTCATGGAAACCACAAATTGCATGTTGTATCAGCATACAGCGAGACCTCCAGAGGTGGTGGTCTAGACTGCTGAACACACCGGTACCTCTAATACCCAGTAGCACGTCCTCTTGCATTGATGCTTGCCTGTATTAATCGTGGCATACTATCCACAAGTTCATCAAGGCACTGTTGTTCCAGATTGTCCCACTCCTCAACGGCGATTCGGCGTAGATCCCTCAGAGTGGTTGGTGGGTCACGTCGTCCATAAACAGCCCTTTTCAATCTGTCTCAGGCTGTCCAATAGAGTGCATGTCTGGAGAACATGCTGGCCACTCTAATCGAGCGATGTCGTTATCCTGAAGGAAGTCATTCACAAGATTTGCACGGTGGGTGCGCTAATTGTCGTCCATGAAGACGAATGCTTCGCCAACATACTGACGATATGGTTGCCGTATCGGTCGGATGATGACATTCATGTATCGTACAGCCGTTGCGGCGCCTTCCATGACCACCAGCAGCGTACGTTGGCCCCACATAATGGCACCCCAGACCAGCAGGGAACCTCCACCTTGCTGCACTCGCTGGACAGTGTTTCTAAGGCGTTCAGCCTGACCGGGTTGCCTCCAAACACGTCTTAGGCGATTGGCTGGTTGAAGGCATATGCGACACTCATCACTGAAGGGAACGTGATGCCAATCCTGAGCGATCCATTCGGCATGTTTTTGGGCCCATCTGTATCGCGCTGCACGGTGTCGTGGTTGCAAAGATGGACCTTGCCATAGACGTCGGGAGTGAAGTTGCGCATCGTGTAGCCTATTGCGCACAGTTTGAGTCGTAACACGACGTCCTGTGACTGCACGAAAAGCATTATTCAACTTGGTGGAGTTGCTGTCAGTGTTCCTCCGAGCCATAATCCGTAGGTAGCGGTCATGCACTGCAGTAGTAGCCCTTGGGCGGCCTGAGCGAGGCATGTCATCGACAGTTTCTGTCTCTATGTATTTCCTCCATATCCGAACAACATCGTTTTGGTTCGCTCCGAGACGCTTGGATGCTTCCCTTCTTGAGAGTCCTTCCTGGCACAGAGTAACAATGCGGACGCGATCGAACCGCGGTATTGACCCTCTAGGCATGGTTGAACTACAGGCAATACGAGCCGTGTACCTCCTTCCTGGCGGAATAACTGGAATTGATCGGCTGTAGGACCCCCCTCCGTCTAATAGGCGCTGTTTACATCTTTGAGCGGGTCTAGTAACATCTCCGAACAGTCAAAGGGACTGTGTCTCTGATAAAATATCCACAGTCAACGTCTATCTTCAGGAGTTCTGGGAACTGGAGTGATGCAAAACTTCTTTTGATGTTTGTAGCTTACCCGCATTCCTAATTTCTTATTCATTATTAAACCTACACCTGCATTACCATTATGTGATTTCGCATTTATAACCCTGTATAAACCTGAGCCAAAGTCCTGTTCCTCCTACCACCCCACTCCACTGATTCCCAGTATATCTAAGTTTAACCTATCTAGCTACCTTTTAATAAATAGAATTTTTCCACGACTAGGTCATCTCCTTAATTAAAATATTGTCTTTTTGTATTATTACTACTGATAGAACTGGAGGTTGATATTAGTCTGTGTGATTCCAGACTTTTGCATATCTGAAAACCTTTGTAATTACAAAGATTCCGTTATGTTCCTCTTAAGTCCCTTTTGTACCACTATGTCTTTACCATCTTGTAAAGGAACCAGAAAATGATAAACATTTGCAAAATCTTTTAGGCAGCATAGCTGTATGGTGCAAAAAGTGGCAGGTGACCCTAAATAATGAAAAGTGTGAGGTCATTTACATTAGTACGAGAATGAATCTATTAAATCAGACAAACTTAAATGCTTCCAGTTCAACTAAATGCCTAGGAATTAGAATTACGAACTACTTAAATTCGAAGGAGCGCATAGATAATGTTTGGGGGAAAGCAGATCAAAGACTGCGTTTCCATGGCAAGAAACTTCGAAGATGCAACAGATCTACGAAAGAAATTGCCTACACTACGCTTATCTGTCCTCTTCTAGAGTACTACATCTGCATCAGATAGGGTTGACGGAGGACATTTACAAAGTTCAGAGAAGGCCAGCTCATTTAGTATTATCCCAAAATAAGTGAGAGTGTTTCAACAAAATGTACGTGAATTGGGGTGTCAATCATTAAAACTAAGGCGTTTTTTGTTGCGGCGATATCTTTTCGCGAAATTTCGGCCACAAACGTTCTCCTCCCAATGCGAAAATATTTTGCAGACGCCCACCTACCTACGGAGAAATCAGAGCTCGCACGGAAAGATTTGGGAGTTCGTTTTTCCCGCGTGCTTTTAGAGAGTGGAACATCAGAAAAATAGTGTGAAATTGGTTCGAAGGACCCTCTTCCAGGCACTTAAGTGTGGAACATCAGGAAAATAGTGTGAAATTGGTTCGAAGAACCCTCTTCCAGGCACTTAAGTGTGAATTGCAGAGTAGTCGTGTAGATGTTAATATCTACGCCAGGACGGGTTCTGTGTTTCATCAGTAGGCAACATAGAGACACTAATACTCCCCATACTCACCATGATGCTATTCTTCGAAGACGAAGGAACTTCATACGAAAGCTCACACAGGCTAGAACTGGAGATGAATGCTTGTGTGCGATAAATTTGTGACGTACGCCTTTCCGTCCGCATGATACCAGTCTACCAACAATTGTGAAGGTTACGCGCCGATAAGCGTAGAGACCGTCATCCTCTATGTTTCCTCTATAACCTTCTCAGTCACTACAACCCCTCTTCTTCGTCTTTAACTCTTGCACTGCTGTCTGAATAGAAATACTCCTTCTCAAATGGTTCAAATGGCTCTGAGCACTATGGGACTTAACATCTGTGGTCATCAGTCCCCTAGAACTTAGAAATACTTAAACCTAACTAACCTAAGGACATCACACACATCCATGTCCGAGGCAGGATTCGAACCTGGGACCGTAGCAGTCACGCGGTTGAGGACTGTAGCGCCTAGAACCGCTCGGCCACCACCGGCCGGCACTCGTTCTCAATAAAGTATAATTCTCTCGGTACCATCACATGACACTGCCACGTTTTCTAAATCATTTTATGTATAAGGAACCCGACGTTGCAACAATATTTCTCAAGCAATCAGAGGAACTGAATTCTATACAAACCTCAAAAGGCAGCCAATGGTCCGCCTTCTATCAGAATAGCTATCTCTCCAATATTCTGTGGAGCTCACTCTCGTCAGTCCCCCTTCCCCACAACTTTTCCATATTCCTTGGCGCCAGAGTTCTCTATTTACATTCTGTTCTTTACGGAAAGCCACTTTCATTTCTGTCTTCTCCTGTTCCTTTATCCTTTCTGCTTCTGATATTATTAAGCAAGGCTTCAAATGTGCTAAGCTAATCTACATCGTTATAAATGTCCTTTACTACTACTGCTATTATTATTAGGGTAATTATTATTATTATTATTATTATTATTGTTATTATTATTTTCATTTTTGTAATTATTATTATTGGGAATGTTTTAACATCTTTGGTATGTGATGTTCCTGCTCAGATGTGAGAAAGTTACTTAAGATCCTAAACTGGTCCGACTAAATAAGGAATAAATAAATAATAATTAAATAAACGACGTACTTTGCTTTCCTATCACCTGTAGCGGCGCAGGCGCAAGACAGCTCCTGATGCTGAGATCTGAACGCTCACTAACACCCAAAAGCTCAGCATATCCATCATTCCAGCAACTCCGCAATTACGACCCAGACGCTGTGGCATTGACCGGCGTTTCGAGACATTTCAACGGCGCTTGGTGGTCCGCGTACGTGACCGTAACCGCAACAAGACGTCTGCCTTGTATAAAAGCTGGCTATCCACCAAGGCTGGATATCGGGTGGGGGTGGGGGGGGGGTGTTATTTGTCCCTGTCGGCCGGCCGCTGTGGCCGAGCGGTTCTAGGCGCTTCAGTTCGGAACCACACGGCTGCTACCGTCGCAGGTTCGAATCCTGCCTCGGGCATGGATGTGTGTGAAGTCCTTAGGTTAGTTGGGTTTACGTAGTTCTAAGTCTAGTAGACGGATGATCTCAGATGTTAAGTCCCATAGTGCTTAGAGCCATTTTAACCATTTGGCCGCTGTCGCGTGACGTCAGCAGGCAGACAACGAGACACACGAGAAAGACAGGCCGCGGCGCCTACGTCACGAAAGTAGGCCTGAATTCGCTCACTCTCTCAGCACAGCAGACAAAATGCGTTTCTAAATCTGTTAACTCGCAGGTGGGGAAGTACGTACCAACGAGAATTGCATCTTCTGCTGGAATCTGCCTTATGATGTCTTACAGATTAACAGTATTACAAGAAAATTTTGTTATAGATCAATATTCGATATAAATTGTATAAATGACTTCCGTAAATGATTTAAACGCTTTTAGTCTCTTCTGCTTAACAGTCCTCATTTCATGCAATAAGTGGTGTCTTACGCAACTGATAATCATTTTGGCATGATTTTAATTTTATTGTAGCCCGGTAAAGCCATAACAAATTATAAGTAGGCCTGTGGACTTCCTTTTATTGTAGGACTAACAACTGTAAGACTACAGAATAGCAGATTCCAGTAGAACATGCAATTCTCGTTTGTACGTACACATCTAGTTACGAATTAAAAGATGTAGAAACGTAGTTTGTCTGCTGAGGTTAGCGAGCGAGCGAGTGCAGGCCTAACTTCGTGATGTACGTGCCGCGGTCTGTCTTTCTCGTAGGCCTCGGCAGTCAACCGCCGGCCGCGCCAGACGTCTTGCTCTATGAAAGCAACGTTGCGGAAAGGTTTATATAGCATGTGTCTTCCGTAAATGATTTAAACGATTTTAAAGTGTGTTAAAGAAATAGAGATAAATAAATTGGCCATAACAAATATATAACTAAAAATACGTAGGTTGGAACTTAAATAGTGGCAACACTGCTGTGGAGACACTATTCAATGGAATCTACTATAGTCGCTGATAACACACGTTATTGACATAGATACCTTACCTCCGAGGAAATGGACTCGCCCGTCCCACGTCACCGGCGTGCGCACAATCGAGGGAAAAACAGCCACTTGTGAGCGAGCGGTCTAACGTAATGGTGTCACTATGTTTTCGAAATAGGAACAACGGAGTTGGTTCAAGATTGAATGTGCTAGAGGTCGTGCAGAACGATAGTGTCATCATGGTCTTCAAGAAGCGTGCGACACTTTTTGCGCAACCCACACATCATTTTGCACGACAATGCGCGGGCGCATATAGCGCAAGCTGTGGCTACTCTGTTCGGTCGATGGGACTGGGAAGTACTGTACTATCCACCATACTCCTCGGACTCCTTGTGACTCTGATTTTATTCCGAAGATGAAGGAACCACTTCGTGGCATTCGCTTCAGAACTGTTCCAGAGATTCGACAGTAGACCGTTTTATTCGCACCATCAACAGAACAGGCTCTGCTGACGATATACTACGCCTCCCACATCGCTGGTAACGGGTTCTACACAATACTGGTGACTACTTTGAAGAACAATAACAGGCGCAAACATGTAACTCTCTTGTATCGGTTGTGAATAAATAGTTGACACTATTTAAGTTCCAACCCTCGTAATTCCACAGCACATGCAATAATTCATTTCGGTAACCGAACATACCTGTATCCTCTAATTTTTAAGTCTATTAATCGCCTGTTACGAGTGAAGGAAGCGAATTTTCAGTTTTTACATGGTCGAGTTGCTGTCCACATCAAATTCTTCTTAGTTGTATTCTTGCTTGCCCTTTATTCAGATGGCCAATGTGGATAAATGTTCTCGTTCTTGCATACAAACTAATTATATCTTCGTACACCAGAGGAAATTTTGCTTTGATGAATGATGTCAGAGTTTTAACTACTTTGTCACACTTAGAAATCATATGTCGATGAAACCCAGAAAATATAAATTCAAATTGTTTTATTGTGTTCACCCAGTCTGTTGTCGGATTTAAAAGACCCACTAGAGAAACAATAGATATCCAGGAATCAAAACTTGTTCCAGGTTCAAATGGCTCTAAGCACTATGGGCTTAACATCTGAGGTCATTAGTTCCTAAGACTTATGTCTACTTAAACCTAACTAACCTAAGGACATCACACACATCCATGCTCGAGGCAGGATTCGAACCTGCGACCGTAGCAGCAGCGCTGTTCCGGACTGAAGCGTCTAGAACCGCTTGGCCACAGCGGCCGTCTCTTGCTCCAGGAATTAAGCACATTTCAGTTAGTGATTCGAAGGATTTGCCAGTGGCTTGTCACTTAAATGCGAGATAGCCTGCCATGTAGAGTACAGAGTCAGGCGAAACGTACTCAGCATCAGAATTTTTTCCCTCTGTCTCGTGGGTTGTTCACATGGGCTGTTTTTCCTCTTCCGTAATGGGTGCATTCACTTGGTTTTCCTCTGTCGCGTCAATACATAGTTCACTGGTAATGAATTTCATGAATTGGTCATTTTGCGTTTCGGTGTCTACAGCAGCTGTACTACTGATTCTCTCATTAGCAACTGATGCACTGCATGATAACGGTACGTCCTTTGCATTTCCTCTTAAAACAAGGAGCCGAATTCTGTGCTAGACCTCGACTGCTGAAGGGTTGTCATAGAAAGCACCAAGACCTCGAATTCTCGAAAAATAATTTTCCAGACAGTCTTCATTTAGTCGAGATGTTAGTATATACCTTCTTTTATCTTTTCTTACTTTTTCAAAGAGTCCTAGAAGTGATGTGATGGAGACGATAAGCCCCTTTTGAAGCGGCAACAAACCCTTTCTGTTTCAAAAGCTCATGTCATGGCGAACATCTCGAAAACTTCTTAAAGCGTTCTCTTGGCTTGGAAGTTTCAGACCGAATCTACTACGAAGAGGCTCAAAGGGAATTCAAAACGTCGAACGCATCATTGAATACTTTCATGTTCCTTTCCTAGAACATGCAACAGAACTTTAGCCGTGCGGTGTGAAAATAAACGAGCAGTCGTCCTAACATTTTGTCGCGCTTTACCTGTGACACTGATGTGAACTTTTGATAAGTGGAGTGTTATATTCAGGTCCCTTTTCTGGCTTTTTAAAAGGCTCGCAATTAACTTCTTCGTTACTGAAGTTCCATTACGTAGAACTACTCCTTCACCCGAAAAGTGGTTTCTAAGAAGCTTCAGTAAGTGACACACAGCGGAGAAAACCCAGATATTTCTTTCCTTGTACGCTGGATTTTTGAAAAATGTTTTGTATGTGTCATCGCAAAGCTCTTTCCATACACTAGAATTTTTTCATCCCATTCACACATTACGACTGCAACATGCAGCCCTGAAAGTTCAATTTCATTATTAATTATATCTTTGAACAAATTACTGTTCATTGTCACATCATAATCTTAATAAACTGGCTGCTTCCAAGAGTTACATAAAACACGAATCACTAGCACATTGCTATAAGGTCCTAAAACCTTGTCTTCCGTCGCATCATAGCAGATACGCCCGTCAGTGTTTATTTCGTCAAAACATAGCACAGTTTTCTTTTCTAGAACAGTAAATGTAAGAGTCTTTGCTTTCAAAATTGATAAAATTTCTTCCGGAACCCCTGGATTGCACTTAAAGTTTCTAGTCCAATTCTGAAGCATTGCACGACAGGGCAAAGGCACGTTGAGCTTTCTGAAATACGTATAATCTTCTCTAGAAAGGGCCTTTAAAATTAGTGCATTGGAAATATCCTGAGAACTCCATTGAAATCGTCTGTTGCCTAACAAACAGCGAATTTGTGCCGGAGTGAAACATTTTGATAATACATTTTGTACTTTTTTCCTTATTACACTTTCTTTCACAGTTGCACTTAAATTTCTCTTTTTCAACAACAAGCGCCTGACAGCTTGGACTCGTTTCAGGGCTGCATCATGTTCTTTAAGGGTCATTTCCAGCAGGGCATTTTTCTTCTTCAGAACTTCTATTTTTTTCGGTCTTTTGATTTATTCGTCCTTAAGTCTTAAATCACTGAGTTCACAGATCGACACTCTATTTGTTACTTGGTCCACTTTCTTCTTGTTTGGAGACACAAATTCCAAGGCTTCAACTGCTCTGTTTCGCACATCTCTATTTTCATAGCGCAGAGTTCGATCGCGTTCAGCCTGCAGGAATAACAAAAAATGTGGTTAATTGTTTGTTTCATGTTCTCTCTTTTATTAATGACATACGAGAAATAATAACTATGTATCCATCCATAAAATACATGCCATTTGAGAACATTTCAAATGGTTCAAATGGCTCTGAGCACTATGGGACTTAACATCTGAGGTCATCAGTCCCCTATATCTTACAAGGGAACCTCCCCATCGCACCCCCCTCAGATTTAGTTATAAGTTGGCACAGTGGATAGGCCTTGAAAAACTGAACACAAATCAATCGAGAAAACAGGAAGACGTTATGTGGAACTATGAAAAAAGAAGCAAAATATACAAACTGAGTAGTCCATGCGCAAGATAGGCAACATCATAGCTAGTGTGAACACAGGAGCGCCGTGGTCACGTGGTTAGCGTGAGCAGCTGTGGAAAGAGAGGTCCTTGGTTCAAGTCCTTCCTCGAGTGAAAAGTTTAATTTTTTATTTTCAGACAATTATCAAAGTTCAGGCACTCACACATAATCAAATTCTCTCTCCAATATTCCAGGACATGTTCAGATTTCCTTGGAAATATGCAGGATTTGATGGTCTACTCACGGAAAAATTTGAAAACGTTAAAAACATATGTTCTGACAGAACACAGGGAAAACTGTGCGACTGTGAAACTGTTGCATTCATTTGTTGCAGTTTATGTGACAAACTCTTATGTTTTCATCACTTTTTTGGGAGTGATTATCACATCCACCAGAAAATCTAAATCGGGCAAGGTAGAAGAATCTTTTTACCCATTCGCCAAGTGTACAAGTTAGGTGGGTCGACAACATACTGCTGTCATGTGACGCACATGCCGTCACCATTGTCGTATAGAATGTATCAGACGTGTTTTCCTGTGGAGGAATCGGTTGACCTATAACCCTGCGATCAAATGTTTTCGGTTCCCATTGGAGAGGCACGTCCTTTCGTCTACTAATCGCACGGTTTTGCGGTGCGGTCGCAAAACACAGACACTAAACTTATTACAGTGAACAGAGACGTCAATGAACGAATGGACAGATCATAACTATGCGAAAATAAAGAAAGTAAACTTTTCACTCGAGGGAAGACTTGAACCAAGGACCTCTCGTTCCGCAGCTGCTCACGCTAACCACGGGATCACGGTGCTCCTGTGTTCACATTACCCATGATGTTGCCTATGTTACGCATGGACTATTCAGTTTGTATATTTTGCTTATTTTTTCATAGTTCCACACAACTTCTTCCTGTTTTCTCGATTGATCTGTGTTCAGCTTTTCAAGGCCTATCTACTGTGCCAACTTATAACTAAATCTGAAGGGGGTGCGATGGAGAGGTTCCCTTGTTAGAACTACGTAAACCTAACTAACCTAAGGACATCACACACATCCATGCCCGGGACAGGATTGGAACCTTCGACCGTAGAGGTCGCACGGCTCCAGACTGAAGCGCCTAGAACCGCTCGGCCACAGCGGCCGGCTTTGTGAACATTTAAGTTAACGAAATCGACACTGTAATTTAATCAGATCAGCAGTAAATGACAGTACACTTTGCTTGCTTACCTCGTCGGCAGCTTCACTGTTGCTTTCAGTGATACCTATATTTCCATGCCAGTTTCGTAAATGCTGTGATGGAACTGCATTTGATTTCAGCTTCTTTTTTTTTTATTGGCAAACCAAGGAGCTCGTTTTTTAAATCACGCTCGTAATCTTCCGGAAGAAAGTGAAGTGAGCAGATTCGTATATTGTACGGCAAGAAAGGAAGAATGAATTGATTGTTGGTGTTAATAATGATCATCCTCCTTTACCTCCTCTGCATTACTGCAGATGACGTGTCACTGAGCACATTTGTTCTGTTATAGTTCACTGACCTGCTGCCTTCAAGTTGATGTCCCCAGCGCAGAAAATAGCACGCAGGTCTTAGGTTTTGTAACTTGAGGCTGAAACTGACTTTTAGCGAGGTTCAAAAAAATGGTTCAAATGGCTCTGAACACTATGAGACTTAACATCTGAGGTCATCAGTCCCCTAGAACTTAGAACTACTTAAACCTAACTAACCTAAGGATATCACACACATCCATGCCCGATGCAGGATTCGAACCTGCGACCGTAGCAGTCACGCGGTTCCAGACTGAAGCGCCTAGAACCGCTGAGCCACACAGGCCGGCTTAGCGAGGTTCTGTTCTGAAATAATCTATCACTTCTTTGGGATGCCACTCGCGTATTTTAATATAGCCACACGAGAAGACTACATGATCTTAATACAATACCTTCTGATACAGCAAAGTACATGATCAAACACAATGTTTACGAGAACGTAACTTGTGGCACTTGTCTGTGCCTCATGAGGACCGGAGTGAATCTTTTAATACTGAGCACTGGTAAACATATCCTGCCACAGACAACGTGACTGTACATCTCGACTGCCTAATGCAGAGTGACGAACAGGAAATTAAACAAAAATTGGAAACACATCGTACGACAGACAACATGTCTGTTCTTCTCGAATGCCTAATCCAGAGTGACGAACAGCCCGAAACACTTCGCGCGCCATACCAGAAAAGTCGTCACCCGAACTCTTCCGAAGTGCTTCGTCTGCAATTTCGTCAATATTTTATTTTTTGATTTAAATTGTTTTTAATAATTCTAAAATCACTGATTGATAGTCAGCTGTTGAGAGATATTTATATTAAAAAGTGAAGTCATTTCAATGAGTAGTTTAACTAACAATAATAACTATACTCGTACTTTAACGTTTTGGTGCCCTTGCTCCGAACACAGCAGCCAATCACAGAGCAGTAGCATTATGCAGGCGGTCTTTCTCACGGGAATGGTACCGAATCTAACATCAGTCACAGGTACCTCACACCACATCTATATACTTCTTGCATCTTCACTGCTCTGGGAACAGCTTCTTGGAGCCTAATATGGTGGCTGACTAAGCCAGAAATATTACAGTTGTTAACATTGATTTTATCTCCTCGCTTTCAACGTGCTACCCACTCCCTTTGTACTGAATTTTTAGGGAATCGATGATATACTCGTATTATACTACTAGTTTTACCGTCATAATTGTTACTGTTTGAAACTGCTCGATTAGTAGTGTTTTTTCTAGGCGCTTCAGTCCGGAACCGCGCGACTGCTACGGTCGCAGGTTCGAATCCTGCATCGGGCATGGATGTGTGTGATGTCCTAAGGTTAGTTAGGTTTAAGTAGTACTAAGTTCTAGGGGACTGATGACCTCAGATGTTAAGTCCCATAGTGCTCAGAGCTATTTGAATCATTTTTCTCGTGTTTGTACTCATCTCTTTCGCTCTCTCGCTACACTCTTACAATAATTATTTAGCCTCGCGTTCTGTGTTGATTGTACACTTGCTATTGGCACACTTCCCGCTGTTTGCCGGGTGACGTCACAGCGCGAAAGACACTGTGCGAAACTTGGCTGCAGGCCCTCCCAGAATGATCTACCTTATGGTGGCTACTTACCGTGGCTGGAAGTCTCTCTCCACAGATGGGCTTCGAATCGCCGTCCACTATCTGTTGCCACCCACCGTGAGGACGCCGACGTTCTTCCTTATGCAGGCCGCCGTCGGATGTGGCGAGGGTCGAACCTACGCACTCTTAGTCACGGAGCCTGCCGTCACGCATGACTGTCCTCCGCTGCACGGCACACAGCCACACCGCCACAGCGTAACAATAACACAACGTCGCGACACTTGACGCAGTGCTGTGGAGGTGTGCCGTCCTCTTGACAAAGCCTCTCGCCTCTGTAGGACGCGAAATCGACGCATGGCCACACCCCTGGAACAAGAATGGCGTAGGTAAACGCTGGACTTCGCTCACGGTCGAGAGTATGGGTGTAACTGCTGCAGTTTCTTGATGTGACAAAGAGTTTACATGCACGCCGTCTGTCTTGCTACAACCACCGTCACCTCCGACGGACCTGATAGCCACTGCCAACCCATCGAACTCACAATGCACATGTGAGAGAGCTACAGGCATTCTTACCACTAGAAGAACGGTCCTTCCACCTCTTCATAGTATCATTGTACCCCCGACCAGCACACGCTTAATTTTCATGTTCAACGACGGAACGATACCAGTCTACGAGGGCGAGATGGAAAGCAATGCCTTTGCTTTTTTATGTGAAAACTCTTAAACCTTTTAAATAAAACAAACGTTATTAACATTACACATCTTAATTCCTCATGTCTACGTACTTGCACCCTTTATCTGCTAGAAGGCTACGAATTGCGGCGTGTAATATGGTGGTGTGTTAACGTGCTTATGTCGGTGCGGGAGAAAAAGAGTACTGTATTGAGTTTGGGACCCGAAGGCTTCGTCCGCACACGGAGCCCTCTCTCTTTCAGCATGACAATGCCAAACTACACACCAGCGCTACGACATCTGCAACAATCCGACGCCTTTGGTACGTAACCTCGCTCAACTGAAAAACTCCAGCACATTTTAACGTTATTTAATTGCACAATGCAGGTCGTAATGTCATTTTATCTTTTGCGGGTTTCTAAAGATTCCAAAGAAATGTTTTCTTGATTAAGCCTAACTTATGAAAATCATATAATAAGATGACATTGATAGGCTCACGGTAGTTTGTACCTACAGGACATCTGCGACAGTAGAAGGTAGAACAATAGTCAGAAATGGATGGAACCAATGCGTTGCCTTTCACACAGTTCAGGCCCAAGATACTATAAGGAAAAAAAAAAAAAAAAAAAAAAAAAAAAAAAAAAAACACCTTCTGCATTATCATAATTTGGGAACAAAGAGTGTAAGTGCTTAAAAGATCCTGATCTAGGAAGAAATAAAAATTAAAATAAACGCGGTCAGATGTAAGAAATAAAACAGTCTAGAGAAACATGTGATGTTCGAAATCACGTACAGCAGCTGAGATGCTCACACGTTAATGGCTCAAATGGCTCTGAGCACTATGGGACTTAACATCTGAGGTCATCAGTCCCCTAGAACTTAGAACTACTTAAACCTAACTAACCTAAGCACATCACACACATCCATGCCCGAGGCAGGATTCGAACCTGCGACCGTAGCAGTCACGCGGTTCCGGGCTGACGCGCCTAGAACCGCACGGCCAACGGGGCCGGCTCACACGTTAATGACGTAAGGAGACCACAAAGGGAAACTCCACCTGAGAAGTGTCTTCTAATGCTCTTCAAAATTTTACGACTCTAAGCTGAACATTGAACTTTAGACTGTTATTCGTCACTTCATTTGCTGGACATGATTTAGACCATCATTCAAAGGCATGTCAACTGTTTCTCTAATATATTTTTATTTCTTACTGTTAGGTAAATCATTTCACAAAATATTTGCCTCTCTTTTGTCAATTATTTTTATTTTCAAGTATTGTTCAAAAAAACATGAAATATAAATATCGAACAGTATTATAGCCTCTACTAGAATTATTTTTATGAATGCATAGATCGAGAGGAAGCAGAGAAGTTTCACTTTATGCTGTAATCTGATATTTTTTGACATTTCATTTACGCACCTAGTACCAGTTTTCCGTAATATCACTAATTAAGTTTTTCCTAACCACTCTAATTATTTTCAAGCCTCTTTTCTCCAAAGGAGACCACAATATGGTCAGTGTGATACCCCATTCATCTATTTCTAACTCTTCGTTTGACTGCGAAAATTCCACTACATTTACATCTACATGACTACTCTGCAATTCACAATCAAGTGCTTGGCAAAGGGTTCATCGAACCACTTTCACGGGAAAAGCGAGCAATTAAATCTTTACGTGAGAGATCTGATTTCACTTATTTTATTAAAATGATAATATCTCCCTATTTAAGTGTCAACAATATATTTTTGCATTCAGTGGAGAACGTTGGTGATTGAAATTTCGTGAAAAGATCTCACCGCTACGAAACTTCCTTATCGTACTTGTGACACACTCTCCCCTATTTCGCGACAATAGTAAATGAGTTACCACTCTTTCAATTTTTACGTTGTTCTCCACACCTCGCAGAAATACTCAAGAACAGGTCTGATAAACGTAGTGTAGGCAGTTCCTTTAGTAGACCTGTTGCATCTTCTAAGTGTTCTGCCAATAAGATGCAGACTTTGGTTTGC
The DNA here is from genome assembly GCF_023898315.1 of Schistocerca nitens. NCBI lineage: Eukaryota > Metazoa > Arthropoda > Insecta > Orthoptera > Acrididae > Schistocerca > Schistocerca nitens. The sequence continues at coordinate 362,350,115 of NC_064617.1, forward strand.
CTTGCCCATACATTATCTAAGTGCCCGTTCCACTTTAAGTTTTTCTTAAATTTAATTCGTAGGTATTTAGTGGAACTGAGAGTCTTTAGACTTGTTTCATTTATCATGTAACCGAAATCTAGCGGTTCCCATTCAGTACTCACGTAGATGACCTCACGCTTTTCATTACTTACATAGGCTCAGCTGCCACTTTTCACAGCCAACTGGTATCTAGTCTAAATCCTTTTGCAATTGTGTTTGATCTTCTGATGCTCTGTTGAAAATATTTCGGAACATTCGTAATTTTGCGCCAATGGTGTGTTGGAGCGAAATGCGGTTGCCATCCCTGCACATCCCTGTATTTAATTTGCAACTGCCGAAAGTTTAAACTATTGTATGTCTGTTAGTTATTTTTCGTTCCTGTATTGAGTAGAACGTTGTATCGTACAGTTTGCTAATAGCAGAGCTAGAGCAGCAACGCATCTGCATTAAATTTTGCGTGAAACTCAAGAAAACCTTTATTGAGACACATCAAAGGATGAAGGAGTGCTTAAGCCGTACTCGGTGCTACGAATGGTTCATACCGTTTGAAAATGGCCAGACGCAAGTTACAGACGACCCTCGTTCACGACGCCCTTCGACGTCTGCCGACGACGCTCATGTCAGGAACGTCAACGAAATGGTGTGTCCCAATCGAAGACTGACTGTCCGAGATATTGCAGAATAATGTAACGTTTCAGATGGATCAAGTCATGAAATCCTGAGACAGCATCTTGGAATGCATCGTGTTGCCGCCAAATTGGTCCCATGGATCATGAGTCAAGACCAGAGAGACCTATGTCTCGCAATATGTGAAGTGCTTTTGGAAACTGGAAATTTGTTGTAAGTTCCTATGGGACCAAACTGATGAAGTCGTCGGTCCCTAGGCCTACGGACTAATTAATGTAATATAAAGTTGTGGCGTCGATAGTTACGATGCCACAACGTAGGGCACACTCTCGTAAGTTGGCACTACGAGAGAGGACTAACTACGCCCACGACAGCGCCCTCTGGCCGACGCTGTGCAGCTCAGCGAGTGCCTTCTTGATTTATGCCCATTTCATCAAGAGCAGACGGCCTGGAAACATCGCTTCGACTACCGAGTGGGCTAGGTTGCTATTGAGACTTTGATCCGACATGGACTACGGCGTCTCGCGTACGTGCTCATCCTAGCCAAAGTTGTGTAAGCCTTTGTTATTTAGTTGTGTTTCTTGACTAGTGTTAGTTACATGCAGTACCGAAGTGCTTCACCTCTCCTGCTCCTACTCTCTTCCTTCACTCTCGACCTGTATTATAGAAGCAGTTCACAGGAGCAAACCCACGCGCTGCCTATCCAGGCGGGATACAAAACTAAGGACAACACACATACACCCGTGCCCGAGGAAGAACTCGAACCTCTGAGGGGTGACGGGTAGAGGGGTGAGGTTGGGGTGGGGGGGGGGGGAGGGTGGAGGGCAGCCGCGCGAACCGTGGCAATTCGCCCTAGACCGTGCGGCTACCCCGCGGGGCAAGAGGTTTTGGATCGCGCAAATGAGAACGAGATGTTCCTTAAGAGAATCATAGCTGGTGATGAGACATGGATCTATGGTTATGATCTTGTGACGCTGAAAGGTCGAAGATGAGATAAAAAAAATTCGCAGACGGCGCTTCGAGTGATCCAGCAATAGGCGTTCCTAGAATGGTTCCGGAACTGGAAAAGGCGTTGGCAGCAGTGTATCAAGTGTGGAGGAGAGTGTCTGGAAGGAAACCATGCACAATAAGTGAAAAGTAAGCCAAGAAAAAATTTGTGGAGATAGTCCCGGAATTTTCTGAACAGACCTTTCTGTAAACAACAGTTGTATTTGAAAACAATTTAAGATGGCTGCTCAGATGCTCAAATTATCTCCTAAATCATCTAGGTAAGGAACAGCAGAGAATCTATAACAAGTCCCTGGGAAGCGCCAGACATTACTTCCGTTTTACACGGTGACTACCTATCAGTTACGATGAACTGCGATCTCTACGACAGGAAATCACGAATCCAGCAGCACAACTGAGGCGATACTTTGTAGACATGCAACTTGATTATACGCAGCTTGCCGGGGACGGTATCAAAAGCCTTTGGTAATCTACAAATATGGAATCAATTTGAGAACCCTTGTCGAATGCGCTCATTCTTTCGTGAGAATGAAGAGCTAGTTGTGTTTCACAAGAACGATGTTTTCTGAATCCGTGCTGACTATGTCTCTACAGATAGTTTTCCTCGAGATAATTCATAATGTTCGAACACAGTATATGCAGCAAAATCTTACTGCGTCTCAATGTCAGTGACATGGGTCCATAATTCATCGGATTACTCCTACTTCCTTACCCGAGCACTGGTGTTAACTGTGCAACTTTCCAGTCTTTAAGTACAGATCCTTCTCCGAGCGACGTGCTGTATATGATTATTAATACGGAGCTATTATATCAACGTATTCGGACAGAAATCCAGTGTAGGATTTTCTTTCAGATCACTAATTAAGTTTTCAGGTGATTAATTATTTTCCTGGAAAACTAGAAAATATTTTCCTGAAAAACTAGAACTCACTCTGATACCTTCCATATCTGCTTTGTCTATTTTCCGCTCTTTGTTTGGCTACGAAAATTCTAACAATAATCCAATGTGTAACTGCTTATCCTCCGCTCAAACATTTGACCGAAAGTACAGCAGATGATGGTAGTAGCGAGTCGTGGAAAAGTAAAGAACAAAATGGAAGAAGTTAAAATAAGATGATATAGGGAAACACTCAGAATGAAGAAAACGAAAAATATGTAGAATTGCAAGAAAGTCGTGGAAGCTCTTGTCAAAGGCTAGTGAAGTTAGTGTTGGTGGGACATATTCACAGGCTTTGAGAAGAGTTATCTTGGTTCTGGGCGGGGCAGCCTCAGGGCATCAGGGACAATTTTGTCGATTTTAATCTGAAAACTGACATTGAATGTAGCGCGTATAATAAGGAAATGAATAGCACAATCTGCTAACAGCTGAGGGAGGGCGCCATTTCAGTTGAATGTGTGATAATCATAAAAAGAAAATGTCTAGCGGGACTTCGTTCTTGGAACTCAGAGCCTGGGCTGGGAGGAAAGTGATGTTCGCAGGCCGTTTCTGAAAGGATGCGAACATCAATAAACGAGCGCTTGACTCATTAATACCCGTGAATCTGCCAGTATGTAATCGAAACTTGTAATGACCTGCCTGGCACGGCGAGCAAGTCTGAATTAAGTTCTCGTGGACTCATAAAGCTTTCATTTCGCAAGCTGAAAGCGCTGACTCTCGGTATGGACGCGCAAGGCTGTGCTTTGAGTTTGCAATTTATCGTTAATAGCATGGTGATCTCGTTTGAGGAGCCATTCATTCCGAAGCGGTTCCACAAACGATTTTTCTTCAGTATACGTCCACTGACAGCCCTTTAGAGCCCATAATGCAGTAATATACGTTGTAATTGGAAGACAGCTTACGTTACGCCATTTACTCGGCTAGAGCGTTTCTACAAGGAGAGTCGGCTCAGTGCGAAATATTACGTTATTGCTTCGGTGAATACGTGATTGCAGCCTAAACAGAGAGGACGAGAAAGGGACAAACCAACTTTCAGAGTCGAGAAGAGCAACCGTCTGCAACGAGGACATCTATCCAAAGGCATTTGAGTCTACCGGTATTCTAACGCACGCAACGATGAGTGTGTATGGCTATGGAAAATCGTGAAGCCATTAAAAGAGAAGAACTATTTCATGAGATTGGTACTGATTACGATTTTTCTGTAAATTTTTCTTCTTTTTTTGCTAAGAACTCAGGAAATATTTCTCTGAGGATCAGCTTGCGCACTGTGAGAGGAAAGGAACAAATGAATACATTTGCTTTAGCTATGAAATGTTTTCTACAGGTGAAATAAAAATTCCGAGGCTTTGGTTGAGTCCAATACTCCGCCTCAGCCATTAGCCCACATACTAGCACCCAAGGACACTCAGTATGGTTTTTGGTAGTAATGGAAAGACGCAGTGACAGGTGGAAAGTTTGAGTACGTCAGTGAGGTGTGCTCGAACGACACAGCATTACACTGGAAGCGATCCGCACTACGTCACTGTTTTCGCTGCCCACCTACAATGGATGCAGTGCATGTTCCACCAAGAATAAAATAGCAGTGAATACTGTAGACGATTGGAACCAAACATCAATGCTCGAGAGCGCTACACCTGCAATGCCCGTCTATTTGACCATGTCACTGCTTCATACACTGAGTTAAGTTGGTTGCAGTCAGTCAGGTTACATGACTACTACATGCTCTGTTCACTTTAACTGCTCCTGAGTGAACGAGCATCACAGTATCTCATATCAGACATTAAGCGCCTGTCAAGTCATCTATTATTCTAGCGGCGCCCATTCATGAAACACAAACATTGACAAACACCTTCTTTGTGGCTGCTGTCGGCATTGGAACAATTCAGTGCCTCAAGAAGAGGATGAAGCGCTTCCTTTTATCCTCCTAACATTTTGGCATAACTTGGCCAGCTTCCCCTTTGCCAAAAAGTGGACCACATCTTCGCGTCATCTCCTTGTTACGCTTCTGTCTCTTACAGTTCTCTGTCTTCTTTTCCCAGATGTTCATTAATTGTGATATATTACTGTATCTCTCTCTGTCTCCTTTTCCTCTTCTCTGATGTCCATTACTGCTAGCGTTCATAGCTGAAATCTATCAACCTGTAGTTTGTCATGTACGGATATAAATGTAATTTCTTTTTGCACTATTTATGTCACAGTAATTTTCAAACGTTGAATTGTATAGTCTTACAATATTCTTGTAATGAAACAGACGGCGTGATCACTCTAATCTTTCCAAATCCATGCATATTATCAAAATCGATGTACGTATGTAGGAGTACGTTCCAAACCCAGGCCCGACTTCGACCAATCTTGGTGTACACGTCACTTATTGTCTGAAGAGAATCGTTTTATGAAAGGGATGTGTTTGAAAATCATACTTGATTCATCCAGTATTTTAGAATGAGATTACTTACTGTCTTCAACAAACATTGAACATAATTTCAAACCTCTACGGAACTTTATCTCGCGAACAACGCGCACTAAATGATGAAAGGAGAAAGTTGATCGCATACTACATTTTCGCTGTTCATGCAGTAAAACTGCCGCGTGAAACATTTGGCTTTAATTTGTTACTTCTTTACTACTACGAACTGTATTTGTGACATTTTGCAAAAAATATTTACATGTATTACTGAATGTACCACCAAAACTACTTGTTGTGTAACACGTAGTTCAGGAGATGTGACATCAGTAACACTGAGATGCATGAAAAACCTCCGCGTCATGCATGACGTTTAAATTTATTATTTCTTTGCTACTAACTCTATTCGCAACAAGTTTCGCAGACAGTGTCCACATATGCCGCTGAATGTACTTTCAACAGTATATCACCGTAGGACATATAGTTTAGGAGACAGGACGTAGAATATTGAGATGCATGAAAAACTGCCATATCATGTGCGAGTTTTTAATTTATTATTTCTTTTAATAACTTTTCCTGTGTTTTGACCACGCTTTTATTTTTCAACAACGCCTTACGCGTTTCGACTTTCCGTCATTTTCAAAGGCAGTGTTATGTCAGTCATATAAAAATGTTCATTAGATACACTGTATCACGTCAATCTTCTCAATCACGAGACAAGTTTGTCCTTGTCTTACGACTGAGAATGTTGACGTGATACAGTGTATATAATGAACAACTTTATTTGAGTGATATAACACCGCCTTAGAAAATGACGGAAAGCAGAAACGCGTAAGATGTTGTTGAGAAATAAAAGTGCGGTCAAGACATAAGAAGAGTTATTAAAAGAGTGTACACAGCATTTTCATGTAAATTGCAGCTATTAATTTTTTATTAATGACTATTCGCAACAAATTTCACAGACAGTATTCACTTATAATGTCGGACATACTTGCAAAGATTAATCATTTTACAACACAAACTTCAGAGGATGTGGTGTTATAAATGCTGAGCTGCGTGAAAACGAATCTGCAGGGCGAAATTCGCTAGAGATACAGATAAAATACAGATTCAGACAAAAGACAAGTGTCGGGAGTTTGTGTATACAATCAGCGGCAATGAGGGCATATTTGATTAAAGACCACAGCATTATGTTCACTGAATTTTTCAAGTTAGAAAAAAATTTTTGGTACGCTATCAGATTGTTCATTGACAAAAAGTAGCTCAAAAGTCTCTAGTATCGATATAAAATTGAGTCAACCTACTAAAATTCCACGTAAAGTCTCACACGTGATCAAAACTTCACTTACGGGGAGACTTAAACTCTAAAACTTCAATTTAAAATAATAATAATAGTAATAAAAGCAGTTTCACATATTCGGAGGGTTCACTCAATCCCAAAAGAATTTGGCTGTATTCCAATTACAAGTACGTCTAATAAACATCTGAAATATCGACTGTGCGAGGGGTCGTGACACAGACAGCTGCCAATGTGCTCGAGATAGTATATGACTACCAAAGACTTGCATCTGATGCAACACTGGGATGCTCTAATCTCTAATGGCAAGACGCATAATGCAAATTAAAGTTTGCACAGTGTCATTCGGTCCAAGTGAAAAAAAAAAAAAAAAAGAATGGATCTTGTAGAAGCTGTTTCTCAGTTCAGTATGGAATATTTGAAGACAGAAGAAAGTAAGAGTCCCGATACTATTTTACCACGCTCCCAGAAGACTCTCTGCTTAACTTGAGATCAACAACGGACCAAGCAGTCCACAAGATGCTGACTGGACAAGGAAAAATTCAAGGAGTGGTTACGCAGGTCTTGAAGTTACAAGAAGAGGAAGAAGCCTTAGAGGAGCAGGAAAGGAAAACGTATTGTGGTGGTGAATTTTAATGGGTATGTGTCTTTTACTAGCATCCATTTTTTTAATAAAATTTTAAAATATATTTTTCCATAATGTTGTTTTACGAAGTTCAGTGCCAACATTTTCTTCCTAAGAATTAACCAAACCCAACAAAAATTTTGCAGGAAGTAATCTTGAGGTATTTTCATGCCTCTATCCACTAATATTAGCGGATATATTTGTCTATTTTATCATCACACGTTTGAATCAATTATTAAAGAAAACTGAGTTCTCAATGCTAGAAATTCAAAACTGAAAATCCAATGAAGTTCTTGGGTTCAAAGCTTGGTTAATGCAACATCTTTACATGACAACATGATTTTGAAATTCTGTTGAAATCGGAAAAGAAGTAGAAAAATCAAATTTATGTGAGGACTCTCCCCTTAACAGAGACTGCGAAATTGAGTCAATGTCAGATGTTATTTACATTTGTAACAAGTAACGTTGTCTGATAAAGTGGCTTTATACTTTCAGCAAAATGCAGTCCAACATTTCTCACATGTCAACGAAATCCAACGACGCTACATTGTCCGTGCTGCATCAGTCAAAATCTCCCAAGTAACTACATCATTCTGCTTTTGGATACACTGAGGAGGAGCCGGAGTGAGAACAAGGAATGGAAGAAGCAAGAAGGACATAAAAAGCAGACTGGAACAGGCAAAGAGGGCGTTCCTGACCAAAGTAGTCTGTTAGTTTCAAACATCGTTCTTAATTTGAGGAAGAATGTTGCGAGATTGTGCGTTTGGAGCACAGTATTGTATGGTAACGAATCATGGACTGTGGGAAAAGAAGAGAATCGAAGATTTGGAGATGTGGAGCAATAGAAGAATGTTGAGAATTAGGTGGACTGGCTAGATGAGAAATGAAGAGGTTCTCCGCAGAATCGGCGAAGAAAGCAACGTATGGAAAACACTGATAATAAGAAGGAACGGAACGATAGAACATGTGTTAAGACATCAGGGGTTAACTTTATTGCTACTGGAGGGAGCTCTAGAGGGTAAAAACTGTAGGGGAAGACAGAGATTGTAATACATTCAGCAAATATTTGAGGACACTAAGTGCAAGAGCTCTCTGAGGTGAAGAGGTTGGTACAGGAGAAGAATTCGTGGCGTGACTCATCAGACCAGTTTCCTGGATTCAAGTACAATTCATTCTGACCTACGTTGCTGAGCAACACCTTCTCTTCTGCAATGGTTGTTTGTTCCTGTCCACTATGTCTCGCTGTGGGTAGTCAGTAGCGAGAGTGGGAAAGAAATGTCGTGTAGACTGTTGGCCAGCGCCTGGAGCGTCGGTTACAGGCTGCACCCCCTGGACCCGACTTTCATATAGCAACGACATTCCTCCTTTCCTACTCCTTTTTTTTTGTTTTTGTTCCAACGTCGAAATTAACGTCTTCTCATGACCTCCATGACTGGCTAAGACTTCACAAAGCAACATGGGCAAACGTATTTGTATTCCAAACCAGGAATAAACTTCCTTTTTTCTCATGAAAATTTTGCGCCTTGTAATTCAATGATATCTAAAGGATTCCCACCATGCCTGTCCTGACGATGGTCCTTCTGAACGTCATACCGTTTTTATCTACCATTTAGTTTCTTGCTCTGAATCTGTAACATTAATTCGTTAGCCTTAAAATCACTGACGAAAATGTAACTTCTGTTCTACACAACCCCAAGATCGTGTTACTGAGGTACAATGAGAACCAAGTGTGGTTTTCCGCGTCAGGATGCAACACACATGCACTTGCGCTTACTCTGTAAGTACATTCTGTGTCTTTGAGGGCCCTTTACCCTCAGTCTTCCTATAATATAAGCGACTTTCACTGTTTTCTTTTGGAAAAACTAATGAAGTAGAGAACGTAAATCTTTATGCATATTATCGCAGACTGCAGGACTTTCACATAGACACACATCATTTCGGACAGAGTAACTTTAACTTCGCGGTGGGGGTTTAATGACGATTGAATTGCTTAAAAAATCAGAAAATGTTGTTCAAGGCCCAATAAATAATGTCCAAATTGATTTTCGTTGATTGGTTTATTGGTTTTTGTTTCTTTTTTTTTAATGTGAAAAACTCTTATTTTATAGACTGTTTGAACCCTAAAACTATTTGCTAAGCTGTGTCTATAGACGATTTGACTAACTTTTTCGAATTGTAACAGTGCATGTAGGGCGCTAAGCTCTTCACCAGTTCACGTGCTGCGACAAGAAATCTGCTGTTTTTGTCACTAAGAAGACAAGTCGTAATGAGTTTTCACAATCTAAAAACGTTGTGGATGCAATAAAGATTTGGTGAGTGACGCAGAGTTATGAATTTTTTCAACAGAAAGATATGTTTATGCAAACAAATCGATGTGGTGGAGGGGTAAGACAACAGACTCGTATTCGGGAGGACTGTGGTTCAGATCCGTATCCGGTTTTCCTTGGTTTCTCTAAAATAAATTAAGGCAATTTTTGGGATTTCCGTCCCCTATCCGAGCTTGTACTCCGCCTCCAAAGACCTCACCGTCAACGGTATGTTAACTCCTAACCTCAACCTTATTTATTTTTTATACAACTTTTTGTAGGGAATAAAGGAACAGGTAACGTAAGTTGTCATGCTCAATAAGCGATTAAAATTTCGCACATTGTACCACAGTGAAAGTAACATAAGCTGTCACAGCATTTGTAATGTCAAAGGGAAAATGTTTCATGTGTCAGGACAATACTGACGACTAAGGGAGCCCTCTGGATCGGCTTGATACATCTGGCACATTTGCACTGCTGCTGAAAACAAATTACCTAACAATACTCCAAGTTCTTAATGGACTACGCTAGTTTTTTTATTAAATTTCTTTTGGATTCTACGTCGGCATCCTACGATCTAGTTGTTTAGAGTATTCACTACTTGTCAGGACTAGCGCAGGTACCTGAAAAAAAAACCAAAAGGGTTTATTTTTGACAATATCTGAAGAAACAGACCGGTGACGACCTAGCAGCTGTACTAAATTTATGAAATTTACTCGCAACTGCGGAATCTTTCTAACGTTAGCTGCATTAGGCATGAAGATATTACCTATTAGTGACGCATAAAAATATGTGCCGGACCTGGACACGAACCCGGTTCTGCCGCTTGTCGCGATCAGTCGCCCCAACCACTCTGTCTATCCGAAACTTGAAACCCTGTGGGGAGAATCCAAGCAAAGGCGCGGGCGATGGGATCGTAGGCAGTACGACATATGGAAGTTTGCGCCGGTTCTGGAAACGTGCTCAATTAGCTGCAGTGGTCAAGGCGAGCGTTTGAGACAAGCGGGAAATCCGGGTTCGAGTCCTGGTCAGGCACAAACTTTCTTGTGTCACCAACAGCTAATATCTGCATATTTAGTGCAGCTAATTTCAGAAGGATCCCACAATTGCGAATAAATTTCATAAACTGAAAATTAACGAATGAGTCTTCACGGAGTTTCTGTCGCGTTATATTTGTCAATCTCGGGCTTTCTATGACTTCCTCCGTCGTCGTCATCAATAGGTTACATTTCAGTAGGCAGTTGGGTACTTCAGTTGGTCGAATTGTTTCATGGAGGGGTCACGAAGCCACGGAACTTAAATTTACTAGCGGAGATGATGTCTATGTCTGTGACTAAAGAACATTGGTAGCGATACTGATTTCATTAGGTGGTGGAAGACTCAATTCATTTCTCTGTTTCCTTCCAGTATCAACTGGCCATTTCCATGCATTACTAAGGGTGCAGTCATTGCCTGTGTAAAAATTATTGTTCCACATTCTGATTTGAACTCTGATTACAGAATCCTAGTAGGTGGGTGCAATGGACGATTATGATTGAAGTGAAGCTACTTGTGGTGGTCCAGTGCCGGCAGTAGTTTTCGTGTGGCAGCGATACTTGGTGTCAGATATGGTAATGCGTTAGTTGCGGAACAGATTTACGCCGAAAAAAAATGTGTTCCAATTTTGGCCACAGGTGCAAATCCGGCGATGTGAATGCAAGAAAGACGCATAGAACTGTTTCCTATGTAATGGACTAGGAATGGGACGTGGACAAAAAATGTCAAACAAGTGAGAAAGGCATAACGTTGATTTTATTATTAACCACCGCTTACACAATTTGTTCAGTATCAGCACCGGAGACGTCGAAGAGGTGTCGCAGCCGCAAAACGACGTGATGGACAGCTGTTCGCAGCAATTTCGATGTAATGTGAGCAACGTGGCCCTGTATACTGGGCTGCAGATCGGGTAGAGGCTGAACGTGTCCCTGGTAAACGCGTTTGTTTAGATATCCCCAGACCAAGAAGTTACATGGATTCATATCAGATGAGCTTGTAGGCCATGCATCTGGAAAACCTTTGGAATAACACGTTCGTGGAATGTTGCATTAAGGGACTCTTTCACCATGCTAGCGATATCAGGTGTTGCCCATATTTCATGAAAACAGTAGTCCCCACATACTTTCGCTCTTAAAGCAGGAATCACGTGCTGTACGGGGAGGTCTCGATGAGATGCAGACGCCACGGTACATCTGACAGGCTGTATGCGTGTATTCTCTTCAGAGAAGAACGGGCTGAGAGCGGTCACGTATGGCAAGTGCTATGGCTCTTCGTGCAGAACACTCGGTTGAACAGTATCCTAAATTCAGTAGTTCTGTGAATTCACTGCACCTTTTAGTATAAAACGTGCCTCGTCGTTCCACAGAATATTACCTGGCCACATGTCACCAACTTTGATCCGTGCCACAAACCGAAGAGCAAATTCAGAACTTTGCAGCGGATCATGAGGTTTCAGCTGCTCCACAGTCTGGATACTGTCCAGTTACCGTTGTAATAAAGGCCGCGAAACTTCACGCACTACTGAGTGCGGGATGGACAGTTGTTGTGACAGTGCACGAGCGCAAGCACTACTCAAGCACTTACTGCATGGTCAGTAACTTCCACCGGGTCAGGACGTCTTCCTCTTCCAGGTGTCCAATCACCCTCACCCGTGTTTTAGAATTTCATTGTCATGCTGTCTAACCATTTAATAACATCAGGCCTCTCCTTAGACCTTCTCTGAATGCAGCGCTATAATTTCTGCCGTTCGCACAAAAATCTTCCACTAAGAGTGCACAGTCTCTCTTCTCGATAGCCACACTGTTCACTCAAGTTATCGCTCATCAAATGATAACGCCGATGTCATACCACCACACTGTGTACAGCGCCAGACTTGCACCTGGTGGACAAAATCGGAAGTAATTTTTTCCTAACGTGAATCGGTTCCGCATTAACGCAGAAGAATGTAAATCAATATTCACTGCCAAACGAGAATTACTGCCCACAATGACACTATGTGAGTAACTGTACTTTAATTATAACCGACTAGTATTTTCGTTTTATCAAAAATAATCGTATGTTTGTCTCGAAGCTGTATGCGGTAGCAGCATTTAAAGGCATACTGAAATCTTATCTGTCGTTGACGAAGGAGGAAGATGTCGGAAGCCTGAGACAGACAAATGTAATAAGACAGGAACTCAGTGAAAAATTTATTCAAAAGCGTCACCGCGATAAAAATTAATCACTAGCTTTATTTTTTCGGAGTTACATTTCGAAATTTACAATCAGATTCTGTATTGTTTCTGTGACGTGATCAACGTAACTCGTGGCCCTCAGAATGACGGGAAATCTATTGAACAATAAGACTAACACAGGAGTACCATATCTGAGTCGGCGAGAGGGCTTCCTGAGGTCAGGGTCGAAGTGCGCTGAAGCACGAACTGCAGTCCTCATACGGATGTGTCCTTTTCTCGGACCGTGCATGCGTGACGGTCAATGTAGACCAGGGGGGTTGGGGGGGGGGGGGGCTGGCCGAAGCTGAGTCCGCAAGCGCTCGTTCCACCCTCGCTGCCCCCGACCCTCCCCCCTCCCTGTCCCTCCGGAGCTAGTCTTCCCTACGAGGCCAGCCCGTTCCCCTCGGGAGCACCGTGTCGGCACCGGAAATTGCTACAGAGGCAGTCGAAGAAGGCGGCTCGACCGCTCCGGAGAGAGAAAACCAATTCGTGTGAATATCCGCAGAGAGAAGCTGGCGACATTTGTGCCCGTCCGCGGGCAGGCGGGCGGGCCTATCCACTGCTTGCCCCCTGCCGGCCTATAAACCTCCCCCTGCCGCTGCAGCCTGACCACGACCACGACCACGATGCCGCCGCGCGCCCGGTAGCGGTGGAACCTCCACGTCGCCGCCGCAGCGCACGCACTCTCAGTGTGCGGTCCTGTGTGCGACGCTTCGGATGCGTTGTGCGCGCGCTGATCGATAGGCGTCACTCGCCAGTTTTTCGGGTCACTGTCCGCGAGGTGGGAGGGCGGACGCCGAGCCGCCATTAACAAATTATCTCGGGGGAAATGTCTGGTGTCACCGTTTTGATTGATGTTTAAATTTACGGCCCGCCCGATCCACTGAATAATCCACTATTTCAGGACAGTCCTCGTGAAACTGGGGCGCCAAGTTGCGGCAGCTGCTGTTAACCCGACAGAATTTTGCAGGCTACTTGGTCGATTTTGAATGTATTATTCTGTGGGTGGAAAGCTTCATCATTCCTTTTAAATTAATCTGTACGGTGTAATATCTCCCCTTACTGGTGGAATTCTTTTACTCTCATTCGTATTTTTTTCTGAGAATTTATGTGGGTTGTTTTAAGCTCAAGTGATAATCGAACGTCCTGGAACTGAAATTAGAAACGATTCTGTGTACGAAAAATGCCAAATCGAAGAACTGCTTGATAACACACTTCACGTTTTATCCTTCGTCCTCCGAATTGTCGTGACGTCGCATGAAGTGTTATTCACATCCGTGATAGGAAATCATATGCTTCAATAAAATTGGGTATTACAGTACTGACCTGGGTGCTTCGGACAAGAACTGCACAGATTTGGTCGAGAAGACACCTCCAGTTGTGAATACGGGGACGTGGAGGTAATTAATCACATAGGTTTTGGGTATCTACTAAAGAAACCTAAGAGACAATATCCTGAAGCTGCTATACACTGAGTGTGTGGTGAGCTCCTTAACGGTCAGCACCATTTTAGCACTCGAAGACGATGGTGTCTCACTATAACACGAAAAAGACTAGCTTCATAAGAGACCGTCTGTGAAGTTAAGTTTTACGAAAAACCTGCAGCATTCAACAATGCAATAGGCTATTAGGTACGGAACACATGAAACAAAAAAACTTGTGGTGTTTTAACGATTTTTAATATCTTTATCTAAAGTAGCCTGTCTGAGTGTTATGTGAAATGTAGAATATTTATTGATCTATAAACGGTATAGCGGTTACTTTGAATGTTCGTCCACGAGAGAGAACTTACGTAGGTCAATTCTTACAAAGAAGAAAACAGCAACCAGCCACTATTAATACTGCTATTTATTTAGGTAAATAGCGCCGTTACCGGTTTCGAACTGGCAAGTTCATCATCAGAGGGCTGTTCACATGATTTCAAGGTACATTGTACATTATCGTCCGTTTTCGATTTTTGTTATTCCACTGTGGCTAAGTATTTTTGGTGTCTTGTTGCCCTGCGGTAGAAAAACAGTGTTAGAAGCGGCCTATGTGAAAATAATTAACCTCCAAACGATGAAATACAGCGTAAATAAATATGTGAGGTTAAGTGGTTATGGTACTTAACGTCGAAAATGCCGCGCGATTTTGTTGGGAAGTTGCAGGATTGTATTTTTCGGATATTGCTAAGTATATCCAGCACTTGACTAACTCGTACATCAGCATATTGTGCAAAGCACCACACACACACACACACACACACACACACACACAGACGCACATACACACACCAAAAAGAATTTGCCACATGTGAAGTTATCATAGAGATCGCAGATTCTTTTTGGTGCGTATGTGTATTAATTCCCATTATCATTCATAGACCAACAATACAAATATAACTTCAGGGTTGATTGGACTGGACGTAGAAATGACTCAGCCACTGAGGAAGTAAGAGGTGGATTATCCACTTCATCTCACAATCTAACGGAGTTTGTGTTGCCTACATGCACGTGCAGCTGTTGCGAGGTTGGTGGAATGTTTGATCCCCTCCTTAGCCGCTGAAGCTGTATTATTGTTCGTGCACCAGTAGCGTAATGTCTGCAGGGACTATCTCGCAGAGACGACGTCGGCGTCGTATCTGAAAGCAGAGCTCAGACAAGGGTACACTGTCACATGTTCTAGAAATAAGAAATGGACCATAAGAAAGACGATTCGACATAAAACAGGAAATGAGAATGTCACAAAGTGATGATGGACATGGGAATGAATGCAGGTATCCGGCTCAGACTCCGAAAACTCAGTCGACAATAGGTCAATATGTCTCCAGAAGGCAAAGCAGAACGCTATAAAAAAGAGTACAGAAATCACGCCAGCCGGAGTGGGCGCTTCAATCTGGAACCGCGCGACCGCTACGGTCGCAGGTTCGAATCCTGCCTCGGGCAGGGATGTGTGTGATGTCCTTAGTTTAGTTAGGTTTAAGTAGTTCTACGTTCCAGGGACTGATGACCTCACCTGTTAAGTCCCATAGTGCTGAGAGCCATTTGAACCATTTGAACAGCAATCACTTCTTCTCAGCCACGACGGGTCTTCCTCCCTTGGTCGATCCGCTGCTGAACTTCTGATCTCTCACCGGCCATCTGCTCTCTGCTCTCTCGCTGATCGAACCTTTACCACCTGTCAGATCCGTTGGCTGCTCTTGCTTGCCACTTTTGTTCGTTTTTTTTTCCAGTCTGACCTCCAGGGCGCTGAATTTCCCGGTCTATCGGCTTTGCATTGTTGGGCTCAATCTGTAGTAGCAAGCAATGACCGATCGACACTACGTAACCACATATTACCAGTTTTCTTACAGGGTCCCAAAAATTTTAGTATTGTATGTCGGAAAGCCCCTGTGTGGACTGCGAGGTCCCGCGTCGCTTTCAGACCTTTAAAGTATTCCTAGGCGTTCCCGAGTTGTCAAGAAGGTTGAAACCCCAAAAAACACGAAACAACAATGGTACGCACTACTGGCGTAAAGTTGTCTGGGAGTGGAAAGACCGAGCAAAACAAAGATTGAACATCATTCGTATTAACACTCCTCAATAAAAGTAACTTTACCAAGTACTTCAATGGGACCTTGACACATTAAGACAAAACCATCCAATTAGGTAAAACAATTTAAGGAAAATTACTGATAATCGGTAAAACACTCTCTTCAAAGGTTCTTTTCATTTGTTAAAGGGATAAACGATTAATTATAGAACTCAAGAAGGATCCAAATCACAGTGTTTTGGAACAAGTATAACAGATAGGAAAACAGTCTTCAAAACAGGCATGCAATAAACATCTTTGACTAAAACACAACAAATAATTCAGGTTTACCTAAAAGAGCTCATTGAAAGAACAGAAAAGCAAATAGAGCTATTTGATAAGAAACCACCAAGCACTGGGCAATGTGGTCCGGGCGAACGGACTCGAAATTACTTAGGGCAGGACCGATGCACTGCTCACCAAACTCCTTTTCTAAGCAACCAGTGGGAACACGCACTAAGACACGAACATACGATGATAGCCTGATGGTCAGAGAAGTAGAATTTAAGTAAAACTAGTAAAAACTGAAGCACCAGGTTACACGCTGTTAACATTGACAGAACACTTGTAAAAAGTCGTTAGAAGATAGTAAGGTAACTGGCGAAGGCAGCCGCTGATTGTAAAGAAGTCCTGCGACCAACCGAGATTCAGCTTCAAATCACGCCACGCCACGAGACGGAAACGATGAATACTTAACCGTTGTGTGGGATGGGAAACACTGGTGGAAGGAAGAGGCGAATGGTTGTCAGATGAACCTACATTGAACACACGCTTGACTTGGAAATTTAACCCAACAAAAAGCTGAATCTCACTTATCATCGAACATAAAAAATTACGAAACAATAACTTAAAAGATACAATCAAGTCACACCTCAATGACAGTTACTGCATTAAAATTGTTACGTTTCCATACTAGCAACGCGCTCCTCAAATCGCCTGGCCAGACACAGAAACAGGAAAAAACAACGGGAGGCTGAACCGAGTCCGATATACGATAGAAGCAGCAAGACACAAACCGAACCAGTCACAATTATCAAGCTCACAGCGGAGAGAAAGATCAGTCGGTCTCGGCACCAAAGTAACGAACCAAAAGTAGCTTACCGAGCATCCAAAACTGACGTGCGATGACCAGTAGTGGAAAAACTGGAAGTCTCCAGGAAATGCATGGATAACGCCACCTACAGCCCGACACCAAATCTGGTCGGCCAAAAGAATGATGTGTCCAATCCCGGTTCCGGTACATGTCCCTTGAGTTCAAAATGGTTCAAATGGCTCTGACCACTATGGGACTTAACATCTGAGGTCATCAGTCCCCTAGAACTTAGAACTACTTAAACCTAACTAACCTAAGGACATCACACACATCCATGCCCGAAGCAGGATTCGAACCTGCGACCGTAGTGCTCACGCGGTTACGCGGTTCCAGACTGAAGCGCCTAGAACCGCACGGCCACGCCGGCCGGCCTGTCCCTTGAGTCTGCGAGATGCTCAGCCAGATGGTTGGACAAAGGGCCAGCCCGTTGCCTTGCAGGCCTACACTATTCGTGCTAATTCACTCACTGCTTCTCCCGGAAAACGGCCCCAACGCCACTCGGGGAAAATGTGCCACGCCCCTTTCACGCCAAAGATGGTGTTGCAGGGGACGTGGCGCGAGCTGTCGATGGCGCAGCGGTTCAGGCTAGAATATTCGTCAAAGAAATACAGTGGGTGCCAACCTAAATAATAGACCATGGTAGAGCAATCTGTCTGAGTGCCTTAGTCGTAAGAGCACATGCGTTGCAACAGGAGACACAGGTTCGAATCCCAGTCTGGCACAAATTTTTAACTTTTTCTATTTGTTTAAGTCAATGTCCGCTCGCAGCCAATAAATGAAATCCGTTTGTCTTAATTCATAGAGGCTGCTGGAAATGCTGTCTGTTCTTTCGGACATAATCGACAAATATAAAGAGTGATTTCCTGACTGGAAATGGAGGAAAAAATGTCCTTTGAACACTTGTACGGAAATGCACCGTTGCCACATGGCGGTGACTAATGACAGTTTCTTTGACAACATGTCGTGTATTCCTTGTGTGTTGCAGGCAGTGAGATTGACGCAGCATACTGTAAAGATATTCCAGCATTATTGTATCTGGTGCAAAAACCATCGACAAAATCCTTCCTCTAGATAGAAATCCGCTGCTGAAATCTTTGCACTCGTTGCATGTGATAGGGATAGTAACAGCGTCATGCAGGATAGACATAATCGTGCTTTGGCTTATACCATATTGACGGGCCACTTGCCTGGAGCTTGTCTCAATGTCCTGCAGTAACCAGTCCTCCAAATTTGGTGTATGCACCGTCCGCTGCTTCCCTGCACGTTCGTCTGTCTGAAAGGAGCCATTATAACACAAACTCCAAAAAAGGTCTTGAAATGTTATGTGATGTGCTTGGTGTCTGTGTGCGTACTAGTTTTGTTATAGCTGTGCTGCCTCTCGACAGTTTCCATCTGCTTGGTTTGTTCCCAACATGAATACCGGACCATTCTGCTTCTAACAGTACGTTGAGTCAATCACACAGCATGTAGCACACAATGAAGACATGACACATAGTCAGAGGAACTATCGTTAATCAGCGCCATCTACCGGAGCAACGGTGCGTTTCTGGACACATGTTCATAGGACCTTTTTTCCTCCATTTCCATTTAGGAAGGAGGAATGTTACATAGTATCGTATATATATATATATATATATATATATATATATATATATATATATATATATATACTCGTGGAAATGGAAAAAAGAACACATTGACACCGGTGTGTCAGACCCACCATACTTGCTCCGGACACTGCGAGAGGGCTGTACAAGCAATGATCACACGCACGGCACAGCGGACACACCAGGAACCGCGGTGTTGGCCGTCGAATGGCGCTAGCTGCGCAGCATTTGTGCACCGCCGCCGTCAGTGTCAGCCAGTTTGCCGTGGCATACGGAGCTCCATCGCAGTCTTTAACACTGGTAGCATGCCGCGACAGCGTGGACGTGAACCGTATGTGCAGTTGACGGACTTTGAGCGAGGGCGTATAGTGGGCATGCGGGAGGCCAGGTGGACGTACCGCCAAATTGCTCAACACGTGGGGCGTGAGGTCTCCACAGTACATCGATGTTGTCGTCAGTGGTCGGCGGAAGGTGCACGTGCCCGTCGACCTGGGACCGGACCGCCGCGACGCACGGATGCACGCCAAGACCGTAGGATCCTACGCAGTGCCGTAGGGGACCGCACCGCCACTTCCCAGCAAATTAGGGACACTGTTGCTCCTGGGGTATCGGCGAGGACCATTCGCAACCGTCTCCATGAAGCTGGGCTACGGTCCCGCACACCGTTAGGCCGTCTTCCGCTCACGCCCCAACATCGTGCAGCCCGCCTCCAGTGGTGTCGCGACAGGCGTGAATGGAGGGACGAATGGAGACGTGTCGTCTTCAGCGATGAGAGTCGCTTCTGCCTTGGTGCCAATGATGGTCGTATGCGTGTTTGGCGCCGTGCAGGTGAGCGCCACAATCAGGACTGCATACGACCGAGGCACACAGGGCCAATACCCGGCATCATGGTGTGGGGAGCGATCTCCTACACTGGCCGTACACCACTGGTGATCGTCGAGGGGACACTGAATAGTGCACGGTACATCCAAACCGTCATCGAACCCATCGTTCTACCATTCCTAGACCAGCAAGGGAACTTGCTGTTCCAACAGGACAATGCACGTCCGCATGTATCCCGTGCCACCCAACGTGCCCTAGAAGGTGTAAGTCAACTACCCTGGCCAGCAAGATCTCCGGATCTGTCCCCCATTGAGCATGTTTGGGACTGGATGAAGCGTCGTCTCACGCGGTCTGCACGTCCAGCACGAACGCTGGTCCAACTGAGGCGCCAGGTGGAAATGGCATGGCAAGCCGTTCCACAGGACTACATCCAGCATCTCTACGATCGTCTCCATGGGAGAATAGCAGCCTGCATTGCTGCGAAAGGTGGATATACACTGTACTAGTGCCGACATTGTGCATGCTCTGTTGCCTGTGTCTATGTGCCTGTGGTTCTGTCAGTGTGATCATGTGATGTATCTGACCCCAGGAATGTGTCAATAAAGTTTCCCCTTCCTGGGACAATGAATTCACGGTGTTCTTATTTCAATTTCCAGTAGTATATATATATATATATATATATATATATATATATATATATAACATTCTTCCTTAATGGGTTTGCTGGATTTGGTTCCCACAATAACAATTAATATAACAAATTACAGTGATTTCTCTTGTACTTGATCGCTTGTGATCATCAAATGAGTGTTGTTGTGAACTGTGTAAGTTATGTGAGCGGACTCAGAAAAAAAAAAAATGTATTACTTAACTGTATCTTCTCAAGCTGTTATATACTACCTTTCACTTCTGATATGCAAGCTAATCTTAACATGCATAAATCTACATTCCAAGTAGCCTACTAATTTGCAAGAAAATTTCTTCTCCGCTATTTGCCTGATGCTTCTGACAGATGTTTGTGAACTTGCAGCTTACAAAATCATGATTTGTGGGTGACCCTCACCTTCTAAACAAGCTACGTACAACTCTAAAAATCGCTTGAAAAACAACAACAAAACGTTAGCATATCATATTAAAAACGTGCATAAACAAAATAACTAATTTAAAGTAAAGGGTATGAGTTACGGTGTGCAGACTGGAACACTTGGGCTCGCTAATACAGATGGTTCCTCTCAGTCTCGCGCAGCATGACACGTCAGCGCATAGACTACATACACGTGCACATGCACTCGACATTTCATCTCTCCACATCCTCACACACACACACACACACACACACACAAATTACAATTCAACTACAGTAAACACATACTAATTACTGTTACTTGCAACATTTATGAAATACTGCGTGTTCTATGTCTCCTTGCAATTAATCACCCCCATCTAAATGAGGTACCCACTCTCTCTTCCGCCACTTTGACACATGCAAAAATTTACGGTCTTCTGACAATTCTTTCTTGTATGAATGGAATAACATTGTCTTCTGCTGCTGGTGGATCGCATTAATGGCGCACCTCAAACCGCCTCTATTTCACACTGCGATCTCCATCGCGTTCTTCGCTCCACATGAATGTCTAAGTTATCACTGGGGCTTCACTTCTAACGTTTTTATTCATTCTGGCGATCTTATTGCAGTTTGGTTGCGGCCTCATGTCTCACACTATTGTCTTATTCTCAGTGCTTGACTTCCATATTCGCACAGGAAACTTTGGATGTCACGGTCACATACTCATTAATGGCCTCCGGCGCGGTAAGGCCTATAGGCATAAGTAAGACGCTCTCTAACACACAAGTTGTCGTAACATGTCAAATTCCCCTTCGTCAGATAGGTGTTTCGAGGGATCACAACCAGCCACAAACGATAAACTGACCTCGTCTGGAATCCCTGTTCCATCTAATAAACTAGATTTCAGGTCCCAGGGCCCATACATAAAAATTATTCTTTTCCTCATTACATGTCAATAAATTATATGTACCCTTAGTGTCTTTGCAGTCCATGCGATCGGATCTGTAAATATATTAGTCGCAGTTTTCATGGTAAAGTCATGATCACAGCCTGCCCCAAAGATAATAATTACCCATTACAAAATCAAACGAGGATCAATGATAACCACCGCATTCACGCGAAAGTTGCTCCTTCCGTCGGTTAGCGACACATATCTCCGTCATTCTACTGGTTTCTTTTATGCCCCAAACGCGGGAAACTGTGAAATCCCTTTGCCCAATATCTCTGTCAATTTGCAGCCACTCTCCACAAGTTTTGAGTAAAAAGACGTCAAAAGTGCAATCAGTTCCGAACCAGAATCAGGATGACACAGGAACAAAATCGTTATCAAATGGAGATACTTAAAATTATGCCAACAACACCAGCAAGAGGAGAGTTGATGTCGAAAATCATGAGTACTGAATTCCTGACTGAATCCGTAATGGATGTGTTCATGCAGGCTACCGTAGCGTAAGGTATCATAAAAAGTAGAGTATGTTACGGAAATCTGCCAGAAGAGCGAAGAAGTACGACTAAACCATGTAGAGACAACGCAAAGAACAAAATACCAAGAATGATGAACTATTGAAGGCAATGTAGAGGCAGTGAGACATATTAGAAAGACAGGATGCCACATTGGGAAAACAGTGCCGAACTGGTAGCACAAAATGAAGAAAAATTTCAGGGAACCCATAAAATATGGACGAACACAAAAAAACAAACTGAAGGATGCATCTGCGCTGGAAAAGGAAAGTACGGGGTGATCCTGCCAGGTTGAACAGAGAGTATTCGCAGGACTAGAGACGAGCAGATCCAGAAGGCAGGATCAGTATTAGAAACACTTGCGAAGGGGCACCACACTGTCGTCGTAGCTCTGCAAACTGAAGTGCACAGTGCAAAGGACGAAATAACATTTTGATGAAGGTGACAGATGAAATAAAACTAGATATGAAATCATTAAAGGAGTGTCACAACAGGTGGAAAGATGAGGTAGCTATCCGGGCTGTTGAGGTGTCAAAATGTAGAGAGGAACATAATTAGAGCTGGACAGCTGCATGCAAGAGAAATGAGAAAAATGATCGGAGTCATTGCACTTCACAGATGCCTGAGTCACAAGATCTCTACAGAGAAGATACCAAACAAGACACTGTACATAGAGAATTTATAAACGCAAGAGGTAAGTAATTTTTCGATCGAGTCACACAACGTTCATCCAAAAATTTGGATCAGTCAATCCGACAGTTTATCATCATTGTCATGGTTGCTTGCTCAAAGAATGAGATACGTGTGTGCACATCTACGTAGTATGATTAGGGGGAACAACACGTTAGATGGACTGATGATGGAAAAGGATATCATACAGCTCTATTTTGTGAAACTGCCACAATGGATGAGAAGTGAAATCATATTAGCCAGATGACGCATATATGAAGTAAACACATTTCAAAGTCTATTGGGAGAATTGGGATTCGAGCATGATATGGGAAGCAATACACCTAATACACCTGACAATGCATTCAACACACAAACAACGATAACACTTGTAACACTGTTCCTACATTTAACCCCAAATTGTCTTTTTTCTCATGCAGACGTCGGCTTCAGGTGCTCTAAACACTCAACAAGTGATAAAAACGTAATCATACTGATTTAGCAGACGATAATACAGGGTAGCCAGAAAAGGATTCCCTGATTTCAAAATTAAATATGTCGAAAACAAAGATCGATAGAGGAATGCAGTAAACGGTATGTTTATTGTGAAAGCTGTAAGAAGTTTATATACAGCAGTTTGAAATAATAGTTACAATAGCTGTTAACAGATGGCGCTGTAATCGCCATACGTAATGCCTAGTATAAATAGTGATCCGAAGCCCAGAGCGATCAGTTCCACTATTGAAACGTGAAAGGAGGTTAGCGGTGTGTGTGTGTGTGTGTTGGGGTTTATGGGCGCTCAACATCGAGGTCATCAGCGCCCGGAGGTTAGCGTACCGAAGGAAGAGATTAAAACCATATACTCCATTGAACAACGCGTTTTTCTGGTGCTAGAGTACCACAGATTAGAAGAGAGTCCTACGGCAACAAGGCGAAGTTTTCAAGCACGATTTAATGTTCCAAAAGGACCCGATGCGAAAACCATTCGTACGCTCTTCGCAAAATTTCAACGAACAGGCAGCGTAACTGATGATCTAGTGGGGCATGTTTGCCGCAAGCAAACCGCAGTTACGCCTGAAAATATCGCCACAGTTTCTGGAATTATTCAGCGAAATCCAATGTCATCCGACCGTGGAATTGCATCTGAGACTGGTTTGAAGCGTTCCAGCACGCAGAAAATACGGAGAAAGAGCCTACACATGTTTCCATTCAAAATTGAAACGCATCAGGCTATACCCGTACGAGCTGTGCAACAAAGGGTTGCCTTTGCTAATCAGATGCTCACAATGATTGATAGTGAAGGATTTGATGTTGGCTGCATCTGGTTTACAGATGAAGCACACTTCCACCTGAATGGATACGTGAATAAGCAGCACTGGCGATTTTGGGGTTCCGAAAAGCCATATTGGTGTGAAGCGAAACTCCTGTATTCTCCTAAAGTTACTGTGTGGGCTGCAGTATGCAGCAGAGGCATTATTGGCCCTTTTTTCATTCGAGGAACGGTCACTGATGCACGTTACGTTGCAATTTTGGAACAATTTGTCGCCACACAGCAAGCGTTAGAGGATCGACCAGGTACTGAATGGTTTATGCAAGATGGAGCCCGACCACATCGGACCGAACAAGTGTTTCGCTTTCTTGAGGAATACTTCGGGAATCGAGTCACTGCTTTGGAATATCTCAAATTTACTGGTGCAGGCATGGATTGGCCTCCATATTCGCCGGATTTGACTCCCTGTGACTTTTTTTGTGGGGCACAATGAAAGACATGGTCTACCCGAAGCATCCCGCCACGCTGGACGAGCTTGTATCGGCGATCTCTGTGGCATGTGAATCCATTTCGGTTGAGACACTACGAAATGTGATGGCGGATTTCATTCTTCGTTTGCGCCACCTCTGTAGTGCCAATGGTGAACATTTTGAAAACATTGTGATATGATTGTTTGCAAAGATTGTTTTCATATGATTATTTCACTTATGTATGCTGATATGAGCTGTACAGCGTACAGCGCCATCTGTTAGCAGCTTTTGTAACTATTATTTCAAACTGCTGTATAAACTTCTTGCAGCTTTCACAATAAACACACCGTTTCCTGCATTCCTCTATCGATCTTTGTTTTCGAGATATTTAATTTTGAAATCAGGGGGCCCTTTTCTGGACACCCTGTAACTTCTCTTCCATTGCTTGTGTGTGAGAAAGAACATGGCCGTGCCACTCACTGCCGTGTCTGTTTTTCTGAGTCAAGCCATGAAATATTCGCGTCACTCACTGTGATTATTAGGACACTTGCCATTCATTAGAACAGGGAGTCGCAAGCTTTTGGTGAAAGGCAATGAGAGTAGTAGACATGAGAGTGACCT
This sequence comes from Schistocerca nitens, assembly GCF_023898315.1. Lineage (NCBI taxonomy): Eukaryota > Metazoa > Arthropoda > Insecta > Orthoptera > Acrididae > Schistocerca > Schistocerca nitens. The sequence continues at coordinate 362,375,216 of NC_064617.1, forward strand.
ATTTGTTGAGTGCAAGCAAACAATGAGCTTCAGTATTAATGCTAGCCAGCCTGTTGATTGAAACTGAGATGTGGCACAAATTAATAGAAGGAACTCTTAATTCGAACTTATAAATCATGCTGCGATTGTGTGAGAGACTCTGTGAATGTTAACTCTTCTGCTAACATGTAATTTTTGGTATTGAACTTCCGGTCAGGGAAATCTGTGTGATGAACAGTGTGTTTGCCCAAAAACAGCGCAGTGTATTAACTTTTTTGTGTTTTATTTGTCCGTTTACAAGGACATATTTTATTCCTTTATGTGAATGTATAGGTATTTCTTGCAAAATGCGCTTTCAGTGACGCCTCTAGACATATGCAAAGTCGTTAATTAATAGAAACATCCTGAAGTACACCATCAGCATGATTACAACTTGTTTATGTATGCAACTTTACAAAATCTCATTATGAGTTGTCTTATATGACAGTAATTTTGACTTCCGTCAAGCATGTCAGTGTTATACCTTTTTCAGTGTAATGTCACAACTAAAATACTAATTCTTAAATCTGTAAGCAAATTTATTCACACAGTGACTCAAGTGACATTATGTAAGTATGTTCCAATGTTTTCAATGTCAGTATTGTTATCTGTGCACTTGTGTATTCAAATGACGCCACGACTACAAGTGTAAACCTGTTTGATACTCTACAAAATTTTAGTTCCATTGGATCATACAGTTGTAAGTGATGTACAGACTTATTTTCTAAAGTTTCAATTGTTAGTTCTGTGTAGATATAAATGTCGTCTATTTGTAAGTGTCTACATATACAGTGTATTTATCATGAATCATGATGATAGGATAATTTTCTAAAAGGATGAATGATTTGCAATTGTAATATGGTAAGTGCAAATGTGTAATGAATAACTGACCAACTGACTTAAATTTGAGTAAATTTGAGCTACAAGACATCCACATGTGTGTGGTGTTATGAAGGCATTGCCTTCTCTCATAACTACTGTAAGAACAAATAATAACTGTGCTTGGAGACTTCTGAGCTGATGCTCCCCTTGCTTACATTTGAAACTAATGAATTTACCCTCACAGCAGTGAACATGAATCTTTGGGTGGAGGTTTTTTGGTTAAGTGTGTCTATGAAGTCCCATGTTTGTTGTTTTGGCACCAGGTTAGCTATTTCTACTACTAATACGTGTTACGAAACACATCAGACGCCCATATAAAATAAAATGAAATATAGTACCCACATCCCAACAAAAAAGTGTTTGACGTACTTGTGTTACTGTTTAGTTTCAGTTTAACTACATCGGCATCCATTTTGAAAATTAGGAAGGGGTAATGTTATGTGGCAGTTTCTCCAAAACTGTTCCACAACATGCTTAATAATTGGTATACAGATCCACCTAGTAAATGAAATCAAGCCACTAACACTGAATGAAAGCTGAAAGACAAAATTAGCAGATGCCAATGACTGCAATTCTAATTAGCTCTGTCTCCTTTCTTTTTCGTACAGTGACAGATTCTTGTAATGTAGTGCATCCTGCGGCGTTTAGTTGGCTGGAGTCATGCAGGGAACCACATGGGTCATTAAAACGTTTCTGCTGAAAGCCGTGTCTGACAATTACATGTTGAGGAGAGCACCCTGTCAGCCAAATGCAGTCAGGATGACAGGCGAAGGTGCCCTACACTGTTACATGCTTTCTTTGTGTGCAGAGTAATGTATTTTAGCAAAGATAAACTCTGAATGATAGTAGCAAACACGACGCTGCTAGTGTGGGATCCAGTCTCTAGGCCCAAAGGAGGCCAGCTGGAATTTTTGTTCAAAATTTAGTAAGGAGGTCTATGATTGGTTCATAGCAATTAATTTGGTAGTGGGGGAGAGGACACGAACATGTGTATGTGCATGACCTCTCATTGACCATTTCTACAAATCTGTCATATAGTGTGGGAGAATTCCTGTCTTCTGTCCCACTCCAAGAGAGAAGTGTACTTCATTTGTTAATCGCAGCAGAATCTGTAAGAGTAGGGAATTTTTCAGCATATTTATTAAATTATCATTGGTCGGAACTCACAAGGTGTGTTGGAATTAGCTGGCGAAATCCTGGTGTTGGCAGAACCAGCTTAGTTTTATAGAGGAGAATAAGAGAACACCTGATCCAAGGGTATCAATGTGGTCACTCCTCAAGGCTTCTCCACACGGCTTAATACGGCAAGCTTCACCTAGGCGCTTGAGAAAAACATGTCGACTTTTCTTGAACTCGTTAACTTATCCAGCAGTCACTGGTTAATAATCAGAAACACATTTTGTATATTGTTTCTGTCATGTATCCGTGCACCCGTGATAAGGCCATCATATATGTTTTCAAATACTTCTTCCCTTGGTAGTAAATTGTATTCTTGATTCAGTGTCTGAAACATTTTTGATGTCTTTTAGTGATAAAGCAATTTTTATAATAACCCTCAGTTTCTGTTTGTAGCTTGGCGGATCCTATTATCAGTTCGTCTACATGAGATACGGTACCCATATTTCATTCTTGCTTGGTTCACCCCTGGTAATTTAATCAGACAAGCTGTTTTTCACTGAGCGACTACGTTTTCTTTTAATCTGCATGATCTTATGGGGATGGCGCTATCAGTCAATGTAGGTCATCGGAGATAATTTCTGTAACATCTCACGTTTATGCTAAGTGCTCAACTGACACCTCACAATAAAGCAGGGAGTACTCTAGAGGCGTGCTGAAGCCATCTTCCATAATGGAGGCAACCTCGAAAGAAAATCTAGCAGGGCGCGATACCTAGAAATGGTAGCCCCATCAAGCGACTTAGCCTGTGAGCGGTTATAACACAATTAGGCAGTTCTAGAATTACTGGCAGACCCATTTACAGCCTATAATTTCGTTTGTAATTTCGGATAAGCCCAGTTGCCTAACTCTTGAAAGGAAGTTGATGGTGATGAGTCTGAAGTACCGACACAAAAACATGGTGTGTTCCTTGGTACACTATCCTCTATGTACAACATTCTTCCCAACCTGTCAGGTTTTTGGGAGTCTCCCTGCGTCTATCTGTGGCTAAAGTGGAGCAGAAGTGTTGCATTGCTGTACCCTCGACTTCGAAAGTGACAACTGTCGATCAAGTTTTCTACAAGCCTTCGGCCCGAAAATCACACATTCCTGCTCTGACGCGAGAACGTTCGATAGAGAAACTCGTTTCCTTGTGATTCTGCATTTCCTTTTTTCGCATCTCTAGACCACACAATAGAATTTATTAGTTTATGAAATCTACGGCAGCTCTTCAAATTAAACATTTTAGGCGTATTAGGCCCTATGCCAGTAGAATGACAGTCTGGTTTCAAGCCTATAGGGGAACATTCTCGTTTCTGTTGCATGCTCTACAGCAAACAAGTCGCAGCTGCATGCTGTCGAATGGTAGTTACCTGAAAATTATCCGTAACTTCACTAGAAACACACACAGATCAGAGTAAGAGCTATCTCTGATTTTCAAAGCCCTGGTATTCAGACTAAATATTCCGCAAGTGCGTCTAGCTTTCTCGAGTGCTGTACTAGCATCTGATTTGAAGAGAATCTCCCCAATCACCCAAGGCTGCAGGCATTGGAGATATCCTTGAGCGTATGTGGTTCGAAGTATCTCCATAATATCCAGCTGACATGTGTGCCCGTCTCGACGACTACATTAGTCTACCACACTGAAATCAATTCTCCTTATAGACGCCCAAATTGTCTCAAAACTGATACATAACACCCTCCTGCCTGAATTGGTTGCCTTACAAGTGGTGAGGTGATTTCTCATTTACTTTATACTAACCCACGAAAAATACAACCTGTAGTTGTCTTCTAAACCGATTCCCTAGGGATTATATGTTGACGATCTTTCATCTGGGCCGATAGGAGCTCCATCCACATTTTTTACATTTTAGATTAAGACCCTTCAGATCGGTTTCACTCGATCTGCCCTCACTTTTCCTTATAACCGTAATTTCCCGTATCAAGTATTGTGGAGCGAGAGAGCTCATGCAGTTGTTTAGACGCTGGCATTGCATTAGGGAAGAGTGGGGTTCATAACTTTGACAGAACATGCAGCCATAGATCTTCCACGGTTTTCGATATCACTTAGGGCGAATGACAGAGTAGACTCTTTAAGACAGAGGCACCCGATTTCGTCCATTTTCGAGTCAAATCTGAGCTTTTGCTCTGTCGAGAAACGTAGGTTGATATTCTTTTCCACCTTAAATAGATCATACTATGACATCCCCAGCACTGGAGGACGAAACGTTATGCAAAAGAAACTAAATTAGACCATGGCCTTGTGCCCAAAATACAAAAAACTCAAAATCGTTAACTAGATATATATTTTCTTGGAGATCCGCCTGCATTTTGTTCCTCCCCTACTTCTTATAGCATCTCATTTTGCAATTTATGTGTCCATATAATTTTTGATGCGTATATTAAATATTCAATTTGTGTTGCGTCCGGTTTACTCTTCTCCGTTTTCCTAAGTAATTGTTTTACTTCCAAGAAAGCTCTCTCGTATGCCGATAATATCAGTTTTCTTCTCTTTTTTTTCAACAAAGCTTTCATCCCATAAATAAATTTGCATTCGATACCATCCTTTTTTAAACATCTTGGGAAATCATACGGGCCAGAAAGGAGAATACTTGCATTCCCACCGCTATTTGTCTATTCCCATTTTGATGTTTATCGAGTTACTGCTTGGGCTGATATTATTCGTCTTTTTCATGTACGCTTTGTTTACCCTTAATCAAAACTCTGCCATAAGTAAGCTGCCATTCCATTCCATGGTTTTTGTTTCTAGCTTATTTGTGGTCAGGAGGCTTACGTAGTGTGCAAAGTTGAGAATTGTTATACTGTTTCCTTTATTCTGAAATTATCTCTTATTTCCTTGATTGCTTGTTCGACAAATAAATAAAAGTGGCTATAAGCTGCAACTGTGATTTACAACGTTCTTGAAATGAATTTATCTTTCTTGATTATTTTCTTTTATTACTTCCGCTTGACTGTCATGATATTGCATAGTTTTCATCTGGCTGCACATTGCTGCTCTAGAGACTCTTTAACCATGACTGTCACCTGAGACACACATCAAGAGAGGATATCTTGTTAAGGCAAACAAGATCACAGTCTCGCCACTTGTCCTCAGCTGCACCAACGTGGTATAACCTCTGTGCAGAATAAATCCGTTGAAGTCTATTCAGTGCTAGATAATTTCAGATCTGTGTTTTGAGCTAAAGTAAATTGTTCAGTCAGAGAAATATTAGTCTTTGCCAACCAGCGACAACACAGGATTGTTAACTGTTTGTTGCATATTTTTGCACCCATCAGATAATGTTTAATTTTTTGTCATCAGGTTTAACATGCATTTTTGTTCAATTTTTAATCAGTATACTTGTGCTATTACTTTTATAATAGATGAATCTCATGTTAATATGTTAATCGCCCATCAACAACTGACAAAAACAGTGATATGGCCACCATTTCATTAATACTATCCCAGCATTCAAGTTCATTTAGATTGTGATAACTGTGATACCCTCTATTCCAGGCTATCAACAACGAAAACATTTAAGGGGAAAAAAGCAATTTAGCACATGGGCCAGGCAATCAAGTGGAAGGTTTACTAGTTGAAGTGAGTGCTGTCAGGGCGGTAACTCAGGGTCGCCTGTCGCCTTCCAAAACAAAACAAAAATCAAATCGCTGCAAGCACTATGCAACTTAACATCTGAGGTCATCAGTCCCCTAGACTTAGAACTACTTAAACCTAACTAACCTAAGGACATCACACACATCCATGTCCGACGCAGGATTCGAACCTGCGAATGTAGCAGCAGCGCTGATCCGGACTGAAGCGCCTAGAACCGCTCGCCCACAGCGGCCGGCCCTTCCAAAACATACCGCAATTACAGTGTAGTCTTGCAATTTGGCGACCGCTGCCAGGATCCTGAATTGATGGCGCCTTCCGTGATCATCAGACGCCATTTCTGTTGCGAGGATGGTTTTCACACTTTGAAATTCAGTTGGTGCACTGAGGAAAATCAGTTTCGCTTATCCATAAGTATTTCTGCCGCTAAATATCTTGACAGTTTGAAAATTGTGTGTGTGTTTTGCTTTGTATGTTTCATGCATTTGTTGTTGTGATCTGTGTGTTACTTGTCAATTGTTCCTGACGGAGAAGTGTGTTGTGTTAACGTGTGGGATGGTAGATTATCTGTGGCTACTTCATTTGTCGTAGATTAGGGTTGCTTTATTTGATATACAGGGTGTTTCAAAAATGACCGGTATATTTGAAACGGCAATAAAAACTAAACGAGCAGCGATAGAAATACACCGTTTGTTGCAATATGCTTGGGACAACAGTACATTTTCAGGCGGACAAACTTTCGAAATTACAGTAGTTACAATTTTCAACAACAGATGGCGCTGCAAGTGATGTGAAAGATATAGAAGACAACGCAGTCTGTGGGTGCGCCATTCTGTACGTCGTCTTTCCGCTGTAAGCGTGTGCTGTTCACAACGTGCAAGTGTGCTGTAGACAACATGGTTTATTCCTTAGAACAGAGGATTTTTCTGGTGTTGGAATTCCACCGCCTAGAACACAGTGTTGTTGCAACAAGACGAAGTTTTCAGCGGAGGTTTAATGTAACCAAAGGACCGAAAAGCGATACAATAAAGGATCTGTTTGCAAAATTTCAACGGACTGGGAACGTGACGGATGAACGTGCTGGAAAGGTAGGGCGACCGCGTACGGCAACCATAGAGGGCAACGCGCAGCTAGTGCAGCAGGTGATCCAACAGCGGCCTCGGGTTTCCGTTCGCCGTGTTGCAGCTGCGGTCCAAATGACGCCAACGTCCACGTATCGTCTCATGCGCCAAAGGTTACACCTCTATCCATACAAAATTCAAACACAGCAACCCCTCAGCGCCGCTACACGAGAGACATTCGCTAACGATATAGTGCACAGGATTGATAACGGCGATATGCATGTGGGCAGCATTTGGTTTACTGACGAAGCTTATTTTTACCTGGACGGCTTCGTCAATAAACAGAACTGGCGCATATGGGGAACCGAAAAGCCCCATGTTGCAGTCCCATCGTTCCTGCATCCTCAAAAAGTACTGGTCTGGGCCGCCATTTCTTCCAAAGGAATCATTGGCCCATTTTTCAGATCCGAAACGATTACTGCATCACGCTATCTGGACATTCTTCGTGAATTTGTGGCGGTACAAACTGCCTTAGACGACACTGCGAACACCTCGTGGTTTATGCAAGATGGTGCCCGGCCACAGCGCACGGCCGACGTCTTTAATTTCCTGAATGAATATTTCGATGATCGTGTGATTGCTTTGGGCTATCCGAAACATACAGGAGGCGGCGTGGATTGGCCTCCCTATTCGCCAGACATGAACCCCTGTGACTTCTTTCTGTGGGGACACTTGAAAGATCAGGTGTACCGCCAGAATCCAGAAACAATTGAACAGCTGAAGCAGTACATCTCATCTGCATGTGAAGCCATTCCGCCAGACACGTTGTCAAAGGTTTCGGGTAATTTCATTCAGAGACTATGCCATATTATTGCTACGCATGGTGGATATGTGGAAAATATCGTACTATAGAGTTTCCCAGACCGCAGCGCCATCTGTTGTTGAAAATTGTAACTACTGTAATTTCGAAAGTTTGTCTGCCTGAAAATGTACTGTTGTCCCAAGCATATTGCAACAAACGGTGTATTTCTATCGCTGCTCGTTTAGTTTTTATTGCCGTTTCAAATATACCGGTCATTTTCGAAACACCCTGTACGTTGTTAGGCTTTTAGAATCAGTGGCTCGGCGGAGCAAATTTCAGGATAGATTGTGTGGCACTACGACGAGGGGCAATTTAAATCTCTCGGGAATAGAGACCTGAACGCATCCTGACTAGAAGGAAGGAGTTTGTTCCAAAGCAGTGAGAATATTCGAGTTTTGTCTCAAATCGATCAATGACAGACCAGTTGTATTCATCAGGAGAAAGTTGCGAGGAATACTCAGCTGAATGTAGTAGCTGACCTTGCGGGTATGTCGAACCCAGAATTTTCTAATTATGATGAGATTCTTCAGTGAGACCACGAGTGCGAAGGTGAAACCGCAGCAGACCGCCAGGTATAATCTGCAGGCATGGCAAGATGTACCAGTAGTGAAAGTGGCAGATCATATTCTCGAACAATACGTCACAGAGCGATAGAACCGTGTTCGTCTAGTCCCGGATGACCTCACTTTGAGGCCCTCATGAGATTTATGCATGAAGTGGAGAAGAAGAGGCAGAACGCGGAGAAGAAGAGGCAGGAGGGAGAGGAGAGAGCCACGAACTAGATGAAGGAATTACTCACTAAGGAGACGAAGGAGATACGGATGGCAGCTGAACAGCTTGCTGAAATGTAGACCGAGTTGAGAAGGAAGCCTCGGGTTATAAAGAAGAGAGAGAATTAGACAAGAAAACATCGACAGAGGCGCAAGAGGTCGCAAAAGAGGCAAAACGCGATGCTAGGGCGGCAAGATTAGTAGCCCATGATGCACGCAAGAACGCTTTGTTTGCTAAAGGACACGTAAAACAGGCAAAAACCGAGGTGTGCGAAACAAAAAAGTCTCTCACCGCGCTTCAAAAATGAGGAAGAAGGATCGTCCAGGAAACACAACAAATAATTGGCGACAGCGTGAAGCGCGTTGAGCAGATCAAGAGCAAAGAGACAGAAATGTCAGAGGTTAAAGAAGAGCAGGCTCGGATTACCGCACAGCAAAAAGAGCTAGCAAAAGGAGTCCAGCAAACATGTCAGTGGTTTGCGCAATTAGAGTCACGGTCTTCTACGGCAGCACTCCCCATACTTAGGGGAGGAGAGAAGAGCATGTATTACAGCATTTCGATGTACACAAAAGCGAACGTCGCAGGATAATACGACAGAGCGCGCTCCTTCGGAGACGCCAAGTATGGCGGAAAACGAGGCAGAACACAATTGTGTGCGTCTTCGGCGAAGGGAAACATTACTCCGTGAATCTGAGGACACGAGAGGTGTCAGTAACAATGCACAAGGATCGTTTGGACACCGATTTATGGAGATACGTGCTGCAGAAAAGAGGGAGAATTCGTTCTCAAGAAATGTCGAATCATTCAACGACAAACATTTCTAATCTATTCAAAATTTCCAAGTTTACAAAGAGAATAACAATACATTACTTCCTAAAAGCTGGATAGCCCCGTACGATAAAGTGCTATCGGAATCGTGGCCATTGAAATACAAGTTAGAATTTATGTGCGGAGTTTTGGAGGGAACGGTTGTGGAACATATGCGCAACGTTGTTGAGAGCTGTCGCTCATGTAAAGAGTTGGTCGCAAGACACGCAGGATAGAATCAAGCAGAAGAGTATGCTGGGCAAAGACCTAGAAGTGTCGGTATTCCGGAGTCTGGTGAAGTTCTTTGAGTCGTTAATTAAGAAGAATCGGTTTTTGGACCAACCGTACAGTCCCAAGAATATTATGAGCCACCGTTTCGTCAAATTACCACTGCACTACCAACAACTCCTCAGCAGAAGGTGCAACGATTCCATTGAATCCTTCAAGAGCGTGCTAGCGAATTAGACTATGTCAACGAGATACAAAACGCAAGAGACAGAAAGAGAAACAAAGACTGCTGTTGGCAAGGCTCGTCCAAAGGCAACGACAACAGACGAAATGGGGGAAATTATCGACCACAGCTAAACAGAACTGTAACTATAGAGGGAGTAACTAACCATAGTAGGAGAACAGAGTTATACGAGGCAATCACAATGATAATTACAACGAATGTCAAAGAGGTAACAGGAGAGAACAACGAAGTACAGACCAGTTCCAGCGGGGTGCTGGAGAACCACAGCAGCAAAGAAACAACTGGGAGAACTACAGTCCATTGCAACAAGAAAACCAAGATCATAATATCCAGTTTAGGCTACCCAACCCGTCACAGGAGAAACGAAGCAGAAGCTCGGCTGCTGCAGATGCAGCTCAGAACAAGGTCGTAGGAAAAATCGGAACGAGAAACATCATCAACGTTCTAGAATATAAAGACACAAGAGAGCTTTTGCATGAGGAAAACGAAGTCATGACACGACTGGGGCTACAGCACTCACTCTGAAGAAAACTATAATCATTGGAGCACTGAGAGGAAAGCACACAGAGGTGCGGATACAAGCCAGATTAATGATGAGCTGCCACAGATACACCTTGGAAGTGAACTTCCTGATCATCACTTGGCTGACTGTTGAAATTCGGCATGGATTTCCTGAAACAACACGAGGCTGTATTGGACATGGGATGGGGAGAGCTCACATTGAAAAAGATGTTACCAGGAAAATTACATTTTCTAACTAGGCAGTAAGGGAGCAAATTCCTGCCGAATGCATCTATGTAAATTACAGCACAAAACGGGAGCAAGATGCTAATCATTTGTGGCGTGATGTGCATTGTCACACAGAGCAAGAAGATGAAAAAACTCGTAGGGAGCTGCACAATGAGACTGACAACATGTTAGGAAACCTAGAAAACATTCCAATGAATGAAAAGGAAGACCTGCAAGAAATCTTACTTCAGAACGCGGATGTATTTCTGCCGACAACTGGAGCTATCGATAATTTTGAATAAGCATTTCGAGTTGAGCGAGCACACAAAATTCTTCGTACCACCTTACCAGATGCGCATGGCCTACCATCACAAAGTTTTCATAGAGATCAAGAGGATGACGTTTTTGAACCAGCAACCTCCACGTACAACTCCCTCACAGTAGTAGAAAAGTCTGATGGCTCAAACCGTTTGGTGATGGATTCACGCCAAATAAATACCATCATAGAACCAGAAACATGTCGTCTATAGAAGCTGTAGGAGTCCTACAAAGCTTCCATGTCATAACAGTGCTCCCAAACCTCGAATTACGGTACAGTTTCTGACAAATTACAATTCACCCAGCCTGCAGGAAATACACTTCATTCCTCGCCTTCGGTAGATGTTCCAATTCGAACTGCTACCATTCGGGTTAAACGTGTCCTCAGCTGCCTTCATTATGGGACTTGATGGCATCTTGAAGTGTTTCGTGAAACAAAGAATCACATAGACGACCTCTTATTTGTGGAACCAACGTGGAAGGGCCACAGTGTGATCTGAGGGAGATACTACAGACCTTCAAGGAATGCAGCACCATGTGTAGGTACACGATGAAAGACCCCAGGATATGGTAACATTAAAATTTATTTAAAAAAAGAAATAAAAGCAGCAATCGACCATAAGCGTCAGCAAAGACATTAATATGAATGCGCGGCAAGGTGCAGACAAATGAACAAAAAACATCATTCGCTCTTCTTTTTATATGATTTTGTATCACTCTCTCTTATGTAGAAGGATGGTTAAGATGAATAACTCAAAGTATGCTGTATTATGAGTGTTATATATTATATACGAGTCTGAATAAGAGAAAACTTAACAACGGTATTAAGTACTTTTATTGATGTGAAGTGGAGCCAAGTAAGGAGGATTTTCTTCATTTTTGACTCTCACCGGTGTCCTTGAAGTCGGCTGCCTGCATCTACAATTGAAATGTAAGAGAGGAAGTCCGAATAGCCTAAATTCGTACACGCAGAACATTTCTAATAATGCAATTGTACTATACTTTAAATTTTTTCCATTATTTTTATTATTGTAATACCACCACTACCAACAACACAGAGTTGTGTGTAGAGATGGGGGATCCGCTCTTGAACTAATTCATAGAGTTCAATCTTTCAAAGGAGTGAACAATCAGTGATTCAGAAAAAAAGAACGGTAGCTCCAAACGTTTCCCAGGCAGAGAGAGAGAGAGAGAGAGAGACGGAGCATATCAGCAGCGCCTCTGCTGGTCAGAGCACAGTGCACGCCACACAACACAGCCAGCGCCGGCCTCTGCCCTGCTTCTACCTTGGCTGCCTGCATTGTGCAGTGCCCCATTGGATTTTGTGTTTCACATATGCCGGGCCGTCTCTGTGCGTCGTCTGCCGTGTGCACTGTGCAGTGTCTGGCGCAGCTTAACTTCGCATCGCACTCTGTCGGCGATCGTTTCAGTCGCACGTCCTGCCCTCTGGGCAGTTGATGCCAGCAACAGGACAGAGAGCCACCTAGCGGATAACATAGGAACTACTTGCAAAAACCTGCTCGCAAGGGAGCGGACGATTTGTCTCGGAGCGGGTGAGCTCCCCCCACCCTCAGAACTCGCCCGCTCAACGCTCACCCCACCGTCTCGACTCTAGCCAGAGCGTCGAGCAAAGCGACTCTGGTGTCACTCTGGTCTCTGCGGTCTCAGCTCACGCAGTAATACAGCTCGCGGCTCGACCTGCTCGACTCAGCGCCTCTGCATCGGAGTTTGTCCCCACTGGATATTGTTCTTCGTAGTAATACCGCTATGTATATTACATTATTATGTTATGTATACATCAATTGTTTTTATTTTATTTTTATTTGTTTAAACTGATTAGATTAGGTTCCTGATGACTACTCTTACTATAGGATTTTTATTATGGGCACTCGAATTTACGCTTTAATTACGAGCGAACCGATAAACGTATCGCAAAATGTGATACACCAATATTTTCCTTGTTTTATTCTGCGTAAGGCTATATGCAGCACTTTCGTTTTACAGTCAAATTTATATTTTTTTTTCTTATTCTGGTACGGATTTTGCGATTTTAGGCGTCTTCGAAAGGAAAAATATATGGCTTGCGATGTATTTGTATGAGGTTAATGAAATTTTAATACATTATAGCCAAATATATTGTTAATGTAAATCTCAAGCTACAACATTTTCCGATCACCCAAAAAACCACGCTAGTGCAAAATAAATCAATAATCAAAAACTTTGTCATATCGTGGAAATTTCAATAAACAATACAAAATTCTTACTCATTATCTATGTTACTTCAAAATAGGATCAAATAAGATCAAAATACAGGTATAGTACTGGAATAAACCAAGTTTAAAGGGCAATGTGCCTTTCATTTATTTTCTTTTGTAAATGAGTGGTGAGTCATGAAAAACAGCTAATTCATTTCAGGGAGTGAACAGTTCTGATCCAATCTCTGAAAAGAACAGTTTTGCCCATCTCTAGTTGTGTGGTGGGACCTCACGAGTAAAGCTCATCGGCGGAAGGAATCTCGCCAGATCCATACAAGATCGAGGCAATAGCGAGATTTGCAATGCCAAGAAGTAATAAACAGCTCCAGGGCTTTCTCAGTGTCGCAAATTCCTACCAGAAATTTATTCACGTGAAGAAACTAGCAATACCGTGATTGTGACAGCTCACTGGGAAGTGCGCTTCGTGGGTGTGGGAGGATGTGGCGGAAGAGGAGTTCCAGACCCTCAAAACCGCGCTGTTAAATGCTCAGATTGTGTCACATCCCAACCTGGTGGAGGAATTTTGCTGGCAACGAACTGCTCATACTCTGATCTGGGCATAGTAATCTTTCAGAGATATCAGCAAGGGTGGAACATGGTGCATAAGACCATTGCTTTTGGAAGCTGTGTCTTCAGTAAATGTGAGAAAAACTACTCGGTAACTGAGTTGATAGCATTGGCGGTCGTGTTTGGCTTCGAAAAATGTCGTTTCTTTGTGTATGGGAGGAAAACAAGAGTCTTCGCCAATCACAAAACCTTGGATTTCTTACTCATGGCGAACATTACAGCCTACATTATGTTAAAAAGGTTTGAGAATTACATCACCATGAGCCTTAAGGACATCAGCAGGCAAGAAGACAAGAATACAGCTCTGCTTATTTTGAAAAAAAGTTAAAGGACAGGACGGAAAATAACCTTAGGCCATTCTACATATTGCGGAAGGGAGTCTTGTTGATAAGGTGACAAGGCAGGCACTTCTGCATCCTATATTTCCATCCAGACTAAAACATATCGCTGCAACCGACTTAATGGACCGTCTTGTGTGCACATGTAGAGGATACAGTTACATTCTGGTAGCAGTGCAGCAGACATCTAAGTATGTCACATTAACCCCTCTTGAAAAGGCAGCAGCACAGACAGTGTGCAGAGCCATGTACATAGGGTTATCTCCGGCAATGGAACCCAAGCTCCGGTCAGAGAAATGGAAAGCTATGTTAAGGAAACACAGGATTAAAGCAATACACGCTTCTGTATTGCATCCCCAATCATCCCCGACAGAGATGATAATGAAAAACATGAGAACCCTTTGCTGTATGTACCGCGTAGAACGGCATGCCACCAGGAACGTGATGAACGGTTTGCCACATGGAGTCACTAAGATAGCAACAGTAACCGTTCTGAAGAATGGATAACACAGAGATCTAATCCATGAAGGCGTAGACTTTTACCCGAGAACCCAAGTGTAACAGAAACAAATTGCTGATCTTGGACTCAGGAAGCTGCGAGAGGTGGCAGTGAAGAGGAAAGAGATCTGGGATAGAAAGGCATGCTTAAGGGAATTCCGCATTGGTCAAAAGGTGTTGGTTAAAAGTCTACATCTGTATGACAGCCAGAAAGAGTTGCGTCACAAATTCTACCCTGTCTACAGTGGTACCGTTCGAATCGGCAGGATCGGTAACATGAACACACTGGAACTCGAAGCCTTGAAATCAAGCAAATCTGTGGGTATTCACCATATTTGTTATGTGAAAAAATTTATAGAATAGGTGTTTATAGTAGTTCGTAGGTTAGGATCAGTTTGTACACAGATCTTCAGGTATTTAGCAAATTCTATATGATATTGTGTAGCGTGGTTTGCTTTATTCCTTTATAGAATTTCTCAAATTTAAATATTTATAATAGTCATTGATTAGCGGTTGGTATGACTCCTTGAGGAACGTTGGTCAAATGAGTAGCATGACTGTCACATCATCATATCAAAGCGTTCACTGCCAGCTTGAAAATCAAAGTCAGCGTTGTATAGAAATTTGTCATAAATGACAGCTCTCCGTATTAACTAACACCTCTCTATGACAGAATAACTTCTGAACGTTGACTGGACTGGGCCCAGGGTCCAACTTGCATTTGGCTTTGTGACAAATGTCCATTATGTCTTTGGACCGTGCTGCTGTTGTCCATTATCACGCTCCAAGGAGTATAATAATGTTAGTCAAGAAACGACTGCGTTATGAATATCAAATTCAGCTGAATAGTTCTCGTAGTAATGTCTTCCATAAGATCACTATGGCCTGTGAGAGTCTTTCTGTCCCTTCTTCGCGGTATCTTGTGCACTGACCAAGCAAGGGGCGTGTGTACGTTGTTTTCCGCTGTTTAGCGATGACGAGATTCCGGCCATGCCACTGTGCACATTTGTCTCGTTATTCAGGTGTGTTATGAGTGGTATTAGCTGCCCACACATTAGGTGCATGGAGACGCTAAGTCTGCTGAGATTCTGGGCCAACGCCCGTTATATGAAAAAACCTTTCTCGAGGTCAGTGTTTTTCTGGTGCCTGGAGAGCGCCGCAGACACAGCACACTTTGAGGAATGAGCAAGTATAGTGCGAGTCACGGTGGTATGGCGTACCTCAGGTTCAGAAAAAGGAGGACAGCAGCAATTAGGAGACCATTGTAAGGATGAGGGCCGATCTATATCGGATAACTAAATTTACCTTTTTGTTTTTCATTGCTGCGACGATTCAACGAGAAGAAATTGGAAGTGTTCTTGGAACATGTGGAGGAACAAGTAAGCAGGAACCAATGACATTTGTAAGATTCAGATGTGTGAATGCAGAAGCAGGTGTTAAGAGATAGAGCATCCATGCAGACAAATAGGCGCATGGTTTCGGACCACATCGGCAGTGAGTGACAATGCTGTCGGAAGTAGCAAGAACAGGAGGAGTATATATAGCATAATCATAATCTAAGAGTAGAGAGGGCTTAGAGGTAAAGTTGACAGGTGTTGGGTAAAGAGGATAATTTAATACTAAGTGTTGTGTGGAAAGAGCATATTGGGTGAAGAGTGAGTGCAGTGCCAGCCTAACATAAGGGTAATGCGTGACAGGAAATGGTACTAACGCAACTCTCACACACGGACCTGAAACACTTCACACCATATATTTAGGACACTTATAAATGTTAAGGGTGTCATGTTTAGTCTATACGATAACACATACTTCTTCGTTTCAAGGCTAATGTCTAAAGCCAAGAAACAGAGGCTGCCCGATAATCTCAAAGATCTTCTGGCTAAACTGAATTTGTCACTAGACACGGACTTACACAGTTATTCTCAGAAAGCTCCAGCTATAAACTTTGTACCTGCCATCAAGATATGCCAAATCATCATTAAAGGCACAAGTAAATCAAAATGCGAAATCTTACAGAAGATTTTATCAAAGTGTACCATCGATGTTGTTGTTCAGGAAACACATGCTGAAAATGAAGAGCCAATGAATCAGAGAGGAAAAATTCCTGGCTTTGAATTACAAGCAGCACCGTACCACCTCGCTTACGGAGTGGCAAAATACATACGATCAGTCAAGAACGCATATCTGTGCTCTGTACCTCATCTCAATGCCATCCACCAAGTTACAGTAAAAATAGTGTTCTCTGCCTCGTGATGACTGGGTGTTGTGTGATGTCCTTAGGTTAGTTAGGTTTAAGTAGTTCTAAGTTCTAGGGGACTGATGACCATCGCTGTTAAGTCCCATAGTGCTCAGAGCCATTTGAACCATTTTAAAAATAGTGGAACTAACAGCAATTAATGTATACAAACCCCCAGCTGTCTCTTGGTCTCCACTGGTCATGAAGATAGTAGCTTACATTTAGTGTTTGATCCAAGGAATAAAGGAATGTTCACATCAGCAGCTTGGAGACAGGAGTATAATGCCGATCTATGATTTGTAACTACTAATGAAAATAAATTACCTCTACATAGTTCGCCATTCGTATTACAAGACTTCCCACACAGCTACCATCGTCCAATCGTAATTGAAATAGGATCAAATATCCCACTAATTTCATCCTTTCCATGACCTAGATGGAAATTCAGAAAAGCAAAGTCGGATATACTTGTTACAAATCTGGAGAAATGTCTTGGTTGGATTCCCCCAAAAGCTAAAAACTATGAGAGGTTTGTTGGAGCTATGATAATTGCAGCGAAGAAGAAAATCCCTAGGGGCTACCGCAAGTAAAACATTTCAGGTTGGAATGAAATTACTGAGAAACAATATGATGAATTTCTAAAAAGTGGGGATGCGTAAATAACGGATAATCTACTTCATAAACTCAATACATCCAGACGAATTAGGTGGCAGAGACTGTTGAATCAAACAGTTTTCAAACATCAAGTAGAAAAGCATGGCCATTACTAAGGCAGCTGGATGGAAACAAAGTTAAACTAACGAACAACATTCAAATATTAGCTAATAGGGTTACATCACATTTACTGTCCACATCAAGTGCACCAAGGTATAAAAGTCATACAAGATACATCAACCGGAAACTTATATTGCTGTAAATGAACACAAATGAATAATCTGTCTTCTCAAGAACTTTTTCTATAGCTGAAATGTCTGCTGCTCTTAAAACTCTAAAATATGGAAAGGCTGTGGGAAGTGACAGAATCCTAGCAGAATTTTTTCTGCATAGTGAGAACCATGCAAAAAGGTGGCTGGCTGATTTATTGTCTGACATTATGATATCTGATTCAGTCCCACAAAAAATTAAGCAATCAAAAATCATGGAAATAGTCAAGCCCGGCAAAGCACGAGACCAGCCTAAGAATTATCGTCCAATCACACGATTGAGTACTGTTTATAATTCCTTGAAAGAATTCTATACAATCAGATAAGTTCAGTAATCTTTCAAAGCCTTCCTATTAAGCAAGCTGGATTTCGACCAGGGTGCAGCTGCGCTGATCAAGTATTATCTTTAACAACATTTATTGATGCAGGATACTGAAAGAAACAGAAAACATCAGTTGCTTTTGTTGATCTAAGTATAGTATATGGCACAGTTTTGAGGCACGGGCGCTTTATAAATTATTGCAACTTATCCCTTGCAAACGGACAACAAAACTAATTGACGTGTTAACTCGAAGGACATTTACTGTAACTACAGGAAAAGACACTAACTGTCGAAAAGTATTGAATAATAGCTTACCACAGGCATCCGTCCTTAATCCTCCCTTGTTTAACACACACACACACACACACACACACACACACACACACATATATATATATATATATATATATATATATATATATATATATATATATATATATATCAGAAAGTTTGGCAGTACAGACGATTGGGTTATAGCTACCTAACGCAAAACTTTTGAAAGAAGTCAATAAATCCTAGCTTCTGATTTAGACATCTTAAGCCACTAAGGTAGGGACTGGAATTCGATAAGAGGAAAAAGAAGAGAAGGAAAAATAGTAGGTGAACATGGAATGGGGGTAAGGAATGAAAGAGGAAGCCGCCTGGTAGAATTTTGCACAGAGCATAGCTTAATCATAGCTAACACTTGGTTCAAGAATTATGAAAGAAGGCTGTCTGTATACATGGAAGAGGCGTGGAGACACAGGAAGGTTTCAGATAGATTATATAATAGTAAGACAGAGATTTAGGAACCAGGTTTTAAATTGTAAGACATTTCCAGGGGCAGTTGTGGACTTTGACCTCAGTCTATTGGTTATGAACTGCAGATTAAAACTGAAGAAACTGCAAAAAGGTGGGAATTTAAGGAGATGGGACCTGGATAAACTGAAAGAACCAGAGGTTGTAGTGGGTTTCAGAAAGAGCATTAGGGAACGATTGACAAGAATGGGGGAAAGAGATACAGTAGTAGAAGAATGGGTAGATTTGAGAGATGAAATAGTGAAGGTAGAAGAGGATCAAGTAGGTAAAAAGACGAGGACTAGTAGAAATCCTTGGGTAACTGAAGAAACACTGAATTTAACTGATGAAAGGAGAAAATGTAAAAATGCATTAACTGAAGCAGGCAAAAGGGAATACAAACGTCTCAAAAATGAGATCGACAGGAAGTGCAAAATGGTTAAGCAGGGATGGCTAGAGGACAAATGGAAGGATTTAGAGGTATATATCACTAGAGGTGAGATAGATACTGCCTACAGGAAAATTAAAGAGACCTTTGGAGAAAGAGAAGCACCTGTATGAATATGAAGAGCTCAGATGGAAAACCACGTCTAAGGAATGAAGAGGAAGCAGAAAGGTGGAAGGAGTATATAGAGGGTCTATACAAGGGCGATGTACTTGAGGAAAATATTATGGAAATGGAAGAGAATGTAGATGAAGATGAAATTGGAGATATGATACTGCGTGAAGAATTTGAAAGTGCATTGAAAGACCTAATTCGAAATAAGGCCCTGGTAGTAGACAACATTCCATTAGAACTAATGATAACCTTGGGAGAGTCAGCCCTGAGAAAGCTCTACCATCCGGTGAGCAAGATGTATGAGACAAGCGAAATACCCTCAGCTTTCAAGAAGAATATATTAATTCCAATCCCAAAGAAAGCAGGTGTTGCCAGGTGTGAAAATTACCGAACTATCAGTTTAATAAGTCACAGCTGCAAAATACTAACACGAATTGTTTACAGACAAATGGAAAAACTGGTAGAAGCCGACCTCGGGGAATATAAAAAATGGTTCAAATGGCTCTGAGCACTATGGGACTTAACTTATGAGGTCATCAGTCCACTAGAACTTAGAACTACTTAAACCTAACTAACCTAAGGACATCACACACATCCATGCACGAGGCAGGATTCGAACCTGCGACGTTGCGGTCGCGCGGTTCCAGACTGTAGCGCGTAGAACCGCTCGGCCACTCCGGCCGACCTCAGGGAAGATCAGTGGATTCCTTAGAAATGTTGGAACAGGTGAGGCAAGACTGATCCTACGACTTATCTTAGAAGTAGATTAAGGAAAGGCAAATCTACTTTTCTAGCATTTGTAGACTTAGAGAAAGCTTTTGACAATGTTGATTGTAATACTCTCTATCAAATTCTGAAGGTCGCAGGGGGGAAATACAGGGAGCGAAAGGCTATTTACAATTTGTACAAAAGCTAGATGGCAGTTATAAGAGTCTAGGGACATGAAAGGGAAGCAATGGTTGGGAAGAGAGTGAGACAGGATTGTAGCCCATCCCTGATGTTATTCAATCAGTATACTGAGCAAGGAGTAAAGGAAACAAAAGAAAAATTCGGAGTAGGAATTAAAAACTATGGAGAAGACATAAAAACTTTGAGGTTTGCCGATGACATTGTAATTCTGTCAGAGACAGCAAAGGACCTAGAAGAGCAGCTGAACGGAATGGACAGTGTGTTGAAAGGAGGATATAAGATGAACATCAACAAAAGCAAATCGAGTATAATGGAATGTAGCCAAATTAAATCAGGAGATGCTGAGGCAATTAGATTAAGAAATGAGACAAAGTAGTAGATGAGTTTTGATAATTGGGCAGAAAAATAACTGGTGATGGTCGAAGTAGAGAGGATATAAAATGTAGACTGGCAATGGCAGGGAAAGCGTTTCTGAAGAAGAGAAATTTGTTAACTCCGAGTGTAGATTTAAGTGTCGGGAAGTTGTTTCTGAAAGTATTTACATGGAATGTAGTCATGTACAGAAGTGAAACATGGACGATAAATAGTTTGGACAAAAAGAGAATAGAAACTCTCGAAGTGTGGTGGTACAGAAGAATGCTGAAGATTAGATCGGTAGATCACATAGCTAATGAGGAGGTACCCAGTAGAATTGGGGAGAAGAGAAATTTGTGGACTAACTTGACCAGAGGAAGGGATCGGTTTGTAGGACCTGTTCTGAGGCACGAAGGGATCACCAATTTAGTAGTGGAGGACAACTTAGAGGGTAAAAATCGTAGAGGAAGACCAAGAGATGAATACATTAAGCAGATTCAGAAGGATGTAGATTGCAGTAGGTACTGGAAGATGAAGAAGCTTGCACAGGATAGAGTAGCATGGACAGCTGCATCAAACCAGTCTCTGGACTGAAGACCACACAACAACAACAACAACAAGCCACTATTTCCGTAGATGGAGGTTACAACCAAACACAAAAGAAAGGAGTTTCATGTTTCTCATCTGTCCAATAGATTAACACACAGAGCCCTCGATGCCTTTTTTGGATACAAACTTCGTCATATCATGTATCGAAAATACCTTGAATCTTTCGCCGATCGAGATGTCATCGCCTACAAGACGTGGCATTGATCCGAAGACCCAAATTAGACCTAGCTATGTTTATAGTAACATGCGATTTACATTGTACACACGTTCCTGTAGAAAAGTTAGTAATGATGAAAAAATTCATGTATGGATGAAAGGACTTTGTGTACTTGCAGAATATGTAACTCTAACTGGAGCTATCACTCTGTACTATAATTATTAATAAAGTGTGATCCTTGACTGCTGTAACCTGTAAGCGTACATCGGGAACCGGGGGCTCAAGGATGCAACAGTTTGAAAAAATTCGAAAACATATGCCGCACTGCCCGCTGAGCGCCTAGCGAGTTGGTGACGCAACCCGCCCAACTTGGCTCGACGCCAGGCCGGCGCACCATGCTGCTAGTTCTACTACAGCACGCGTACGGGATAACCCTCTCCTGCTGGTGCCTGCAGAGTCCAAGTCCGTTATCAGCGCGTTACGTATCAAGCTCACGCTTTTCCTATACAAGCGGACGGTGCACGCCAACGGAACCATTCCGCAGTGAGCTCTATCTGTAACAGCATTGAAGCACTATGCCTCGTAGGCGTGTGTATCGTCAACGCCGCCACCGCATGCCTGTCTATAAACATATTATTAGCCTCCAGTCTGCAGAGGATACTGGTTTTGATTTTTGTTGTGAGCAGGTTTAATATATTTTGTATGGGATCTAAAATTTAAAAACCTCTCTCACACCGGCCTGATTTAGCTTCACTGATCAGGATAGTAAAAACATGCGTATATTAAGGGAATTTTCATTGACAAAGCAGGCTTATCACATAATGCTGTTCTATCCTGATTAAATTAAGCTTAACTTAAATTCCATAAGGCAGTGAAGCAATTTCGAATTCTCGGTGCGACGAAAATTGTCAGTCGATCTCCTGGAAACATTTGTAATAATTATTAACATTCGGTGATCACATGGGGAAGACCGGAGATCTGCTGGTAAGACCGTGTTAGCCTATTTATTTGAAGTAACTTGATATCTTGAGCATACAAAACGGCAGGTTCGTCCAGTGTAAATCAGACGTTCCCCACTGATCCCGTGCAACACAGCGTAGTAAGCAGACACTGTCAATAATAATAATCCGTTAAATAATACGCGAACACACTTACTTTAGTTTAGTTCATGTATTAAATTCCTTCTCATACAGAATCTCATCAAGATGGCGACTAGCTCAACAATACATACATATACATCCTTCTTTTACGACTAATCGGCAAGAAGTCCCCTATTCTTTTTCCTAAGAGAAAACATAGATAGCAGAGAAGCTATTCCATGGAGTAAATGGACGCTCCAAGGAATAATTGGGCTTGAAACTACTTTGCCTTGATAATCGGTAAGATAAGAAGAGATATTTCGAGATATGTACTGAGTTATATGATTTATAAAATTTCTGTAAATATCGCGGAGAGACCGCTGCAAGAGACATTACACAGGCTGCATGCACTTGGGACACTTGTGTAAAGCGTGGTCTGCACCAGCACTGGTCTTGACTGGGGAGCCTGTGGTGAGGACTTAACTGTACCGAGAGTTTAGACCTCAAGCATTTCGGACCACTCGCTGTGATAAAGGCAGTCTTATTCATGACATGTCGCCCCGTGCAAACTGCTGCATGAGTCAAATAGGTCCACTATATGACAGCCGAACGGGAGTGTCACATGCTGGAAGCAGCCGAGATATCATAGCTCCGTTAGAGAGTAATTACGACCCGTCTAACAGATCACCAGCAGCGACTCTGCATATTTCGTGCTCACGATAGGGAACTACTGGCACCACACATCACTGCTCTGCAGACGCTTGAACCACGACCATCAGCTGAGAAAGCACCACACATCAAGAAAATGGATAATGTATTGCTGCGCCGTCTTGTTAGGGCCAACAAGATCACAATCTCGCCACTTGCTCTCACCTGCACCAACATCATGTAACTTGTGTGTAGAATAAAACCCTCAAAGTCTATTTACTGATAGATAACTTCAGATTGCATTATCGATATATTGAGCATCAACACAGGGTTGTTAACTGTCCATTGCATATTTGTGCTGCTATCAGATCATGTTTAATTTTTTGTAATCACGCATAACATGTATTTCTGTTCAGTTTTAATTCAACAAATTTATGCCATTACTTTTGTAAAAGATGAATCCCGTATTGATACATTAATCATTCATCAACAACCGACAAAAATAAAAACACAACCACCCATTCATTAATGCTATTTTAGCATTCAATTTTACATTCTCATAACTGTAATAACCTCCAATGCAGGCTATCAACAACAAACACATTTAAAGGGCAAAATCAGTTTAGCAGGCACATGGCACGGTAGTCAAGAGGAAGGTTTACTAGTAGAAATGAGTGCTGTAAGGGCGGTAATTCAGAGTCATTTGTCGCCTTCCAAAACATACTGTAAATCCTGTGCAGTCTTGCAATGTGGAATCACTGTAGGCACAGATGAATGGCACACTGTTACGAAACGATCGATCGTCCTTTAGCAGTAATCACGGAAATATTTTGTGTCATTTAGTATTGGTTTCTAAGAAATACCAAATTAAGATAACCTGAAGATGCCTAAATAAGGCGAAACGCGTCGCTGAAAAATAAAAAAACCAAAATTGCAACCAAGAATGTTTTTAACTAATACTGTTAAGAACTGGTTTGCTGTATGCCACATATGGATTGGAAGAATTTCTTTGTGTCATTTAGTTTCTGCTGAAATATATTGCGTACCGGGCTCTAACTCTTACGGGAATCGCCAAACTGCAGCGAGTAATGATGATAATTAGCAGGGGACACTACGTTAGTGGTGTGTGTGGAGAAGTTGAGAATTTGGGTCTGATGGGAGCCGTGCTACGGTAGTCGATGCAATTGCGATGACCACTGTGTCGGGATGGTTTACTGGTACCAGTGGGTTCACGGACTTTATTCCACAGTCTAAAATATAAATAAATAGAATTCTTCTCTCTTACATCCAGTTGATACCCTCTGCCCCTCCTTCCTTCCCTCATTTCTTAGAACTCTTGGGAAAATTCTCGCACTCAGATTATTCTTGCGACCCAACCTGGCTGAAACTCGAAGTGGATAGCTCTGACATACTTAGTGAGTCGTGGAACGTATATCGAAAGACCTATTAGAGGTTATGGGAGGGGGAGTATTCATTGCTATGGAGAAAAATATTGCCTGTGTTGAGGTCGAAGTTTATTTTGTTAGTAAAGTTATCTGGTCGCGTATAACAGGTGTTGGTGCAACCAAGTTAATTGTTGAATGTTTTTACCGACCACCCGATGTCGCTGTGGCAGTTCTAGTCATTCAAAGGAAGTCAACGGTCGGTAGTGAGTAAATACCATATTATAGATTACTAATATAGACTGGGATGTCCATAGTTTCGTTGTGAGGACAGTAAAGACAGACAGTCATGCGAAATACCTTTGAACACATTTTCTGAAAACTGTCTTGAGCATCTAGCTAGGCAGCCCACACAAAATGGAAATATCTCAGACCTTATAGCTACAAATAGGCAGTTACTTATCGACGATGTCGGTATAGGAACGGGGATTAGCGATCTCGATGACATTATAGAAACTATAGTTGCGAAAGTTGTTAAATGTGTTTCTGCTAGACAGAGCAGATAAGCTGTTGTTAGCATCTCACATAGACAGTGAACTGACATCACTTAGCTCCAGTAAGATTGATGTAGAGGAATTGTGGGCAAAGTTTAAGCAGATTGTAAATCGTGGTCTGGAGAGTTATGTACCCAGTAAGTGGAAAAAGGATGGGAAAGACCCACCATGGGTTAATGACGAAAGTTGGAAGATTCTGAGGAAGCAGAGCGTGTTGCACTCTCGGTTCAAAAGAGTGTGCTCAAATAATCACAAGCAAAGGTTAGTAAAGATTCGAACGTCTGTGAAAAGATCTATGCGCGAAGCATACAACAACTAACTCTGTCATACCTTAGTAAAGATCTGGCAGAGAACCCGAGAAAATTCCTGTCCTATGTAAAATCGCTAAGCAGGTCTAAGGCTTCCATTCAGTCCCTTATTGACCAGTCTGATGTGGCAGTTGAAGATAGCAAAATGAAAGGCGAAATTTTTAATTTCACGTTCAAGAAATCGTTCATACAGGAGAAGCGTACAAACAAACTCTCATTCAACCATTGGACAGTGTCCTGTATGGACGGCGTAGTAATAAATATCCCTAGTGTAGAGAAACAAATGAAAACATTTGAAAGCAAATAAGTCTCCAGGCCCGGATGGAATTCCAGTTTGGTTTTATAAAGAGTTCTTTACGGCATTGACCCCTTACTTAGCCTGCATTTATCGTGATTCTCTCATCCGGTACAATGTTTCAAGCGACTGGACAAAATCGCTGGTGACTCCTGTATATAAGAAGGGTAAAAGAGCGGACGCGCAAAATTAC
Organism: Schistocerca nitens; assembly: GCF_023898315.1. Lineage (NCBI taxonomy): Eukaryota > Metazoa > Arthropoda > Insecta > Orthoptera > Acrididae > Schistocerca > Schistocerca nitens. The sequence goes on from NC_064617.1 coordinate 362,400,867, forward strand.
ATACCAATACCCCTAACTTCGGTTTGCTGCAGAAAGAATCGTCATATTCTCAGTTCGAATATAATAAACTTTCTTGAAACTGAGAAGCTTATGACAACGCAGCGGCATGGTTTTAGAAAGCTTCGCTCGTGCGAAACTCAACTTGCCCTTTTCTCACATGAGATACTGCGAACTATGAATGACAGGCAACAGGCAAATTCCATATTTTTAGACTTCCAGAAAGAATTTGAAACGGTGCCCCATTGCAGGCTGTTAACGAAGATAAGACCATATGCAATAAGTTCGAAGACATGTGAGTATCTCGAAGACTTCTCAAGTAATAGAACCCAGTATGTTGTCCTTGACGGCGAGTGCTCATAAGAGACAACGATATAGTCAGGTGTGCACCAGGGAAGTGTGATAGGTGTGATAGGACCTCTTTTGTTCTCTGTATACGTAAATGATTTCGCAGACAGGGTAGGCAGCAATGTGCGGTTGCTTGCTGATGATGCTGTGGTGTATGGTAACATGTCGAAGCTACGTGACTGTAGGAAAACACAAAATGACTTAGATAAAACTTCTAGTTGGTGTGATGAATGGTAGCTAGTTCTGAATGTGGAAAAATGTAAATTAATGCGGAGGAGTTGGAAAAACAAACCTGTAATGTTCAGATACAGAAGTAGTAGTGTCCTGCTTGACACAGTCAAGTCGTTTACATATTTGGGCGTAGCGTTGCAGAGCGATATGAAATGGAACAAGCTTGTGAGGACTGTGGTAGGGAGGGCGAAGGTCGACTTCGTTTTATTTATAGAATTTGAGGAAAGTGTGGTTCACCTGTAAAAGTGACCACAAATAGGACGCTGGTGTGACTTATTCTTGAGTAATGCTCGAGTGTTTGAGATCCGCACCAGGTCGAATTGAAGGAAGACACCGAAGCAAGGGGGGCTTCTAGGTTTGTTACCGATAGGTTCGAACATCATGTAAGTGTTACGGAGGCGCTTCGCGAACTCAACTGGAAATCCCTGAAGGAAAGGCGACGTTCTTTTCGATAAATATTATTGAGAAAATTTAGAGAACTGGCATTGGAAGCTGGCTGCCGAAGGATTCGACTGCCTCCAATACGCATTGCATCTAAGGACTACGAAGATAAGATACGAGAAATCTGAGCTCATACAAAGGCGTACAGACAGTCGTTTTTCCCTCGTTCTGTTTGCGAGAGGAACAGGAAAGGAAATGACTAGTAGTGGCAAAGGGTACACATCGCCACATACAGTACGGTGACATGTGGAGGATCTATGTATCTGTAAATGTAGATGTAGACAGGGGTAGTTATGGGCCCATGCCTGAAGTGGCAGAGATATTATTTCTTTTTAGGGCCAGAGTGGTGATGGCAAATAGACATTTTTGTCTAGGTTCCTTTACAATCCGGAAAAAAGTTAGGAAAAAATGTGATCAGAGTACCTGCCTAGTAAGCACGAGAGCCGGGGTCGAATCCGGTTCCGGCACATTTTTTCAACTTTCCCCTATCATTTAAATCAATGTCACCTCGCAGGCAGTGTCTGTAGTTCCTTTGTGTCTAAATTCATAGTGGCTGCTGACTCAAAATGGTGTCTGCTCTTTCGTGTATGTCCAAAAGAACGGACACGACGTGTTTATGTGTAGACTTGTTGTGTTTGAGAAGCATTTCAGTAGCTAAAAGAATCTTTCCACTATTACTTTTAAACTATGAATGAATGAAAATATTTGATCAAACTTGAGCTACGTTAATTTCTGTAATGTAGCTGTCCTTTGAAAATGGGACCTCCCTGTGTCGAACACACATAGTATCGTGTAGGACTCTGTATTTCCTTCTGTTAGGGCTGATCAAAAAAGTTAACACTGGTATCTCATCCATGATGGTATTTATTCGTCTATTTCTGCTTTTCTTCTTCGCTATACCACTTAAGTACCAGTGACATGTTGGAAAATCCTTATTAATTGTCCATTATGATCTCCGTCACGACTAATGCACTGTTAGAAGGGGCAAAAAGTTGCCGTAATGAAATCCTACATGAAAAAATCTCACCTACCAACATTGAGAAATTTGTATACTGAATAGTTGGATACCAATACAGAAAAGCTCTCCATATACCTCTCTAAGTATCAGAATCATTAGGATTAAGTTATTGTCAGCACGATTCACTGCCTGTCGGTTGCCTCCGATGGGCAGTGCGATTATTTGTCCTTCTTCATCAGGCCTGAATTAGCTGGAACTGCCATTTAAAAATTTAGCCTATGAATGATAAAGTCCTACATTTTTAAAAATTCATTTCAGTCGGTGCGTTGGGGACTGTTGTGATCATCAGTAAACCGATTGTGACTGCCTGCTATGATGTAAAAATGTAATAAATTCTGGAATTATTGCTGGTCGTTAGGACTTCTACATGAATGTCCGCTGAGACTGGAAAATGTGTGTAAAATGTCCATATTCCGCAAAATATGCATTTAACTGCACAAAAAATCAGAAGTTTGAGTCAGTGAATATATCTGAAGCATGTGACTGTTTTCGCCTGTCTTACGTCATTAACGGCGAGCACAAAAGCTGCAAAATAAAAAAGAAAAGAAACAGGGCAGAGTTTTCTTGTTTGTGAAAGCAAATAAAAAATGTCATTAATAAATATCTTCATAGTCAGCTCCAAGCATTCACCGTGGGACACAAAGATATTGAGCATCTTTGGTCGGAATTTAAAGGTATTGTCCACCATGTGCTAGAGAAGTATGTGCCTAGCAAAAATACAGGGGAGGGAAAGGATCCACCTTGGTACAACAAGCATATTAGGAAGTTGCTGAGAAAACGGAGAAATTTGCACTGTCGTTTTTAACGTAGTCACTGCCCCGCTGACAAACAGAAATTATGCGAAATGAAAGCAGCTGTCGAAATGTCAATGAGAGATTCTTTTTACGAATTTGAAAGGAATATTTTATCTGCAGATTCTAAAAATAACCCAAAAAAAATTTTGCTCGTACGTAAAATCTGTGAACGCCACAAATAATTCATACCTTCTCTTGCTGATAGTACGGATAATGTAACTGATGATGATAAACAGAAGGCCGAGATTCTAAACCTAGCTTTCAAAACCTCATTCACGGTAGAGGACTGCAGCACCATTCCCCCTTTCAACTATCGAACAAACGCAAGGAAGGCTGACATAGTGTTTAGTGTATCTGGGATTGTACAATCGTTAAGATCCTTAGACGCCAGGAAGGCATCTGGCCCAGACGGTAACCCCGTAAAATTATGTGTTGACTAAGCTACGAATATAGCACCATTCTTATCCATCATCTATCAGAGATCATTGGAGCAGCGTAAAGTTTCACTGGACTGGAAGAAGGCCCAAGTCATAGCAATCTATAAAAAGGATAGAAAATCGGTTGCACATAATTACCTGCCAATTTCACTGACATCCATTTCTTGTAGAATCATGAAACGTATTTTGTGTTCATACATAATGACCCTTCTAGACTCTGAGAAGCTCATGTGCAGAAACCAGCACGGCAAAGGTCATAGCAATCTATAAAAAGGATAGAAAATCGGATGCACATAATTACCTGCCAATTTCACTGACATCGATTTGGTGTAGAATCATGGAACATATTTTGTGTTCATACATAATGACCTTTCTAGACTCTGAGAAGCTCATCTGCAGAAACCAGCACGTTTTTAGGAAACAGCGGTCATGCGAGACACAGCTGGCCCTCTTTGTGCATAATGTACAACAGGCTCTGATACCGGCTCCCAGACTGATGCCATATTTCTCGACTTTCGAAAGGCGTTCGACTCAGTTCCGCATTGTCGCGTGCTCCAAAAAGTGCGCGCTTACGGTCTATCCGATGACATATGCGGTTAGATAGAAAGTTTTCTAACAGACAGAGAGGAGTATGTCGTCGTGAATGGGGTGACTTCAGCAGAAACAAGCGTAACTTCAGGTGTGCCCCCGGGCAGCTGCTTTTTACGATTCACATAAACGATCTGGTTGATGGAACTGAGATCGGTATTAGACTACTAGCCGATGATGCTGTAGTCTTCACGAAAGTAGTATCACGCGAAAGTTGTGAACAAATCAATGAGGATTTGCAGAAAATAAATGCGTAGTGTAATGACTGGCAATTATCTCTGAACATTAGTAAGTGTAATCCAATGCGTATAACAAGGCGAAAATCCCCATTAATGTACGAGTACAAAATAAATGCCCAGTCGTTGGAAGCGGTAACATCCGTCAAGTATCTGGGTGTGACTATTCGAAATGATCTCAAACAGAATGATCATATTACACAAATAACGGGCAAGGTGAACACGATATTGCTGTTTACTGGTAGAATCCTGAAGCTATGCAGTCCTTCAAAAAAGGGAATTGCTTACAATACAATAGTTCATCCAGTCTTATTGTTCGTCTGTATGGGGACCCTTACCAAGTGGGTCTGATTTAAGAGATTGAGAAGTTCCAAAGAAGAGCGGCAAGATTCGTGACTGGTACATTTAGCCATCGCGAGAGCGTTACAGATCTTATAGAAAATTTGAAGTGGGACACACTTGCAGATAGACGACGCTCTGAACGGAAGGGGCTGCTCACTAAATTCCGAAATATGATCTTCGCCGAGGATGTACAGCATATATTATTACCACCAACTTTTAAATCGCGCAGTGATCACCAGTCAAAGATAAAGGAAATTAGAGCTCGTACTGAGGCGTTAAGACAGTCGTTTTTCTCTCGCGTGATCCGCGAGTAGAACAGATGAGGTGGGGGATATGACTTTGGAGCGAATTGTGCCCTTCGCCACACACCGCTTGGTGGCTTGCGGAGTGTATATGTAGATGTAGACATGGACTGAATTTGTATTTAATACGATGAGTGAGAGCTTGCTCTAAATGTGAAAAAAAAACATAAATTAATTGAGATGAGTGAGAAAAACAGTACTATAATGTTCGAATGCAGTATTAGTAGCGTGCTGGTTGAGACAGTCATGGAGATTAAATACCTCGGTGTAGCGTGGCAAAGCGGCTTGATGTGGAACGGGGCTCGTGAGTTCGGTTGTAGGGAAGACGTGTGGTCTACTTCGGCTTACTGGGAGAATTCTAGAAAAGTCTGACACAGTCATGTAGATTAAATACCTCGGTGTAGCGTGGTAAAGCGGCTTGATGTGAAACGGGGCTCGTGAGTTCGGTTGTAGGGAAGACAAGACGTGTGGTCTACTTCGGCTTACTGGGAGAATTCTAGAAAAGACTGACTCATCTATATTGGACAACTGTGCAACTGCTCTAGCGTTTGGGAGCCCCCCCCCCCCCCCCCCACCCAATCGGTTAAAGTAAGACCTGGAAGCAATACAGACGTGTTGCTAGATTCGTTACCAAAAGGTTCGATCAGTACATGTGTGTTACGAAACTGGTCCGTGAACTCAAACGGCAATTCCTGGAGGGGAGAAGACATACTTTTTGCGAAACATTGTTGAGGAAGTTTAAAGGGCAGGCTTTTGCAACCCACTACAGAATAACTCTACTGCCACCAACGTAACAGTAATCAGGACTCGTGCGGAACCACATAGGTAGTAGGTTTTTCCTCATTTCATTTCCGAATGGGAACTAATAACTGTACTAATATCTGAAATAACACACAGGTTTCAAGGTCGCTGACTCCAATGCACGTTCCTCAAAGTCCTCCATAAACAAATTAGCCAAAATAGGTGACAACGGGCTTCCCATTGCAACTCCATCAGTCTGTTCGTAGTTATGACCATTGATAAAAAAGTAAGTGGAAGTCAGCATATGTCGAAACAAATCTGTTAACTCGACACCGAACTTAACTTCAATTAGCTGCAACGAATCAGAGAGAGGAACGCGAGGGGAAAGAGAAACCACATCAAAACTGACTAAAATATCAGAGTCATTCAAACGCCATCCCTGCAATCGACATAAGAAATCTGCAGAGTTCTTAATGTGGTGTTCACACCTACCTACTATTGGGCTCAACAAACTAGCAAGATGTTTACCTACACGATATGTCGGAGCACCAATATTAGAAACAATAGGCCTCAACGGGAGAGCCTCTTTATGGACCTTATGGAGGCCATATAATCTAGGTGGTAGAGCACAGTAAGAATTAAGATCTTGATAGTCTCCTGTGACAAAGAACTTTTCTTCAAGAGGTTATTAGTCTTTCTCTCAACACTCTTAGTAGAGTCAGCACCGATTCTGCGATACGCCGAATCAGAAAGTAGACACTGCATCTTTTGAATGTAATCCTGCTTGTTCAACAAAACCGTGGCATTTCTCTTGTCCGCAGGTAAAATAACAATATCAGGATCCATTCTGAGTGAACGTAAAGCAGCCGCCTCAGCTGCTGTAATGTTACATTTGGGTAGACGGCTCCCAGTTAACACACGACGTGCTGCTGCTGCGAGGTACCTTCCTTGGGTTGTAGTTACAGGGGGAGTGATGCGCAATACATGGGCCTAGCTCTCTTAGCCTCTCCTCTCCTGCGGTCTTCTCCCCTTCACGTGGGCCCGCTGATTTTCGCAGAGTGGAAGACCGCACCAGGCGCTTGGGGGGGTTACCAGCCCCCCTCGCATTATCCCTTATAGTTGGGGGCAGTTTGACAAGAAATGAAAATGGTGGCCCTTCCGCTGAAGGTGCCACCCCAACTTCCGTACACAAAACGAAAGGACAGCATCTGTTTTCAAGTGGAAATGTGTCAAAGTGTAAGTGTAACATCTGATACTGCAGTACTTACGGTGTGCATTTTATACATCTGTTTCAACCAAAACAACTTCATTTCTAACTAACTTCATCTAATTCTCACAGACCTCTCTTACTTCAAAATTTGTTTCCACAAAAAATCCTATCTATCTGTATTTACACTTTCAACTTACCTCATCATTTGTTTCCAAGAATATCCTACCTAAACCTGTTGTCACTATTCCCTAGTTATATCTGTTGATTTACTCTTTTAAAATAATTGTTCTTCATCACACAATACTTTTTGGCCAGACCTTTTCCTCATAGCTTTTCAATGAATGTCTTCACAGCTCGTCACAACTCATTTTCTTATATAGCATGCCCCCTATTAAGTTAACTTAAATCTACTGAGCTCAGATACATAAACTTGCAACAGCACAAAACAATTATTACAATGACAACAATGCAAATTGACAAAGTAAGCAGCAGGACATCTAAATTAGCAAAGCAAATGCTAAATTACAACTAATATAAGGCTATATGCAGCGAACAACAAAAATAAATCAGTGGTAAAATTGGCTTAGCACAGTAATACAAAGTAAAATTCAGTAGGACATTGCCTGACAAATAACAGCAGCAAATGCGATAACTTATACCTAAACAAGACAAAGCACAAGCAGAAAAAATATTACAGTAAGATAGGAATGCAGATAAGGCAAATATGTGTAAGCTTACAATAGCATGTGCAGATCTGTGATCATCTAAACTGGGCAAAGCGCCAGCACAAGGAACAAGATCTATACTATCTCCCATGTGAAATGCAATAATTCTGTCACATCTTAACACTACACCACAGCAACTTATTCTACCAAGAAAAAGTTACCAAGTCCTTGAAAATTGTGCATGCAGTTCCTGTTAATAGTCTCTTCTCCTTCTTGTCGTTCTTTCCTTTCCAAGTGCTCTTTTTAAGAATGTGGATCATAAAATTTTTATTAATGGATCTGTTGACAGAAAGTGTTCACATTAACATATGTATTGAATTTTATTTTATAGAACCAATGCTGCAGCGCAGCTAGAAACCAGATATCAAATAAAATAAGCAAATATGTACAAAGAGAAACATGAAAACATCATTCAACAGCCATGTGGCTTTTCAGAAGTCAGAAAAAATTCTCTCAACTCTCTTAGAGAGACACTTGTCATAATCAGGTGTGTAAACGGGGCTCCAAACTGTAATCATATGATCACAAGTAATAGTGTATGTCGAGTTTGTGGTGTCTTCTTCAAGGAAATATTAATAGTGAGGTCAACGGCCTCTTTTTTCTACACCTACGCGAGCGCTTGCTGAAGTGCACTGAGCTTAAAAGAAGCTGAGTCTACAACAGTTAAGTTGACAGGTAACACGACAATAGGTTTACACCAAGGAGACTTTCACACAGCCCAGCACAGCACAGCAGAGCATTACATCAAGGTTACATACAATACACATCTCTCAAGATTCTCACAGTATCACAATTGTTCCCATAGTAAATGTGAACCGTTCACAAAATGCAGAAAAAGGACAATTTCATAAATTCGAAGTAATACAACTGTGTAATTACGTTGACATACGTCAGAGACATAGTAAAAATTTTTATTTTAATTTATTTATTTCAGATAGCTGTGTAATTTTGTGTTAGAAAGATGTGGTACTGATGTATAAAACTGTATAAGCAAATATCGTATTCACTAGGGCCCCTTGAACTTGCTGCACGCATGGTACACAAAGTAGGCGTACCCCCACGAGGGATAATATAATTACACCTCAGATCTTACAGATTAAAACTGCAGAATGAAATGCATCACCGAAAACCTTCTCTGTATGTTTCAAGTACAAGAAGTAATCACTCAAATGCGTGTCATTTAGCGGTAAACTGTACTTCTTGCTGTAAGACTGTTTCTGTCATTGCTTAACGGTAGAAACGTGCCAAGTAGTTATCGTAATTCATAAGCAAAGTTCTCCAAAAATCAATGTACTCACCTTGTCATACACACAAGTAAAGTGCAATGTGTCTAAATGTCGTAGTTATTAAGTTCATTGCTGTGACCTTGAAAGTACTGTACTGTAACGTATTGATGTGAGATTGTGCCGACCTAAAACAGATACAGCGTAAAAGCAAATGTGCAAATTGTGTCAGTAGTAGCGTCGGAATACTCGTATAATCGTGTGTCTGTCTAACAAACCAAATACTATGTCATCTGTGACCTTTCAGAAAGTACTTTAAATAAAAAAGTTTTTTCAAGTAAACCAGATTTTTGCAGTAAAACCTCATTAGCAGTATATCTTCCAGGAATGTGAACCTTATGGTCGTGACGTAATTGTGCAACTAACAAGGGAAAATGTGCACACAGTAACACTGTGTCATCTGTTCCCAATAAAAGTGAACTCACGAAATTACTGTCCTGGTATGTTCTATAGACTCTTGACTAGATAGTTAACTTCAAAATATCGCTGGATGCGACAAAGCGTAATAGTAACTTGAAGTAAAATCTTTTATAGCAAAGGCCGTCAGAAAGGAAATTATTTCTCAATAAACGGTTTTACATGAGAAATGTGGTGTATTCCTTTACTTTTCTTAGTACGCAGAGTTTCAACTTCAGCGCAATTATCATGTTGTGTACATCGGATCCTGTAAGGTCCATTGTAAATCAGAAAGAATTTGTCACTCAAATGTTTCTTCTTATGTGACAAGTAATGAGCTTTAATGAGAACTTTTTGACCAATATGTAGTTTCTTTGAATTTGTCTTACCGTGTAGTTTTCTCCTTTTGCCTGCAGCAGATTTTATATTTTTAATAACCAAATCAATTATGTCTTTTTGTCGAAGTTTACATGTACTCGGAAAAGGTACAAGCTCTCTGATTCTGTTCGGTGGTTCCTCATTATTCAGTACAAGAATGGGTGGTAAAGCAGTGGAGTCATGAGGCAGTTCATTCAGCACATTTTGAAATAAGTGTAAGTATCTGTCCCAATACTAATGCTTCCTGTGACAATAAAGTCTGTATAGCTTCTTAATTTCTTTCATAATGCGTTCAGATGCGTTACAATGTAGAGAGTACAATGAAATAAAAACATGTTTGATATTACGATTCCGAAGCATGCGTGACCACATAGCAGATCTGAATTGTGGTCCGTTACCTGAAATGACCATTAGCAACGTGTCCAACTTCACGTAAGAAATTTTTAACAAAGACGTTGGATACAGAACGTCCAGTGGCTTTGCGTAACGATGTGAAAGAAACAAATTTTGAAGTAAGTTCAACAGTGACGAGAACGTACGAATATCCATTCAATGTTATAACAAGGAGTTCCAGAAAATTAACAGCAGCTAATTCTTTTAATCTAGTAGGAATAATAGGAAACAATGGAGCACGATGTGAGATGGTAGATGGTTTAGTTTTTTGAGAAAGTTTACAAATAGACAAGACTCTGCTAATTCTCTTTTCCATGTTAAAATAACAAGTCGTCCGAAGAATATGACAACATATTCGTGGACCAAAACGTGCATAGCTGAAATGAATGTACGACATGAGCTTATTAACAAAATCATCAAGAATACAAAGTACCCATAGCCTGTCACAACAGTGCAACGTTTGAAGAGTTTGTTATTTCTAACCATATAATAATGACGAATGTGCGTGTGTTTCTTTTCATGCCATTTACTTTCAATATATTTCTAAATAGGATCCTTGTCTTGCTCATGAGCAATGTCCTTTAAAGATGCAGTGACGAGCTTTTCAGAGGCTACTTTTTGAATGTAAGGAATACTGAAATTTTTCTTAATGTTACTTTCTGTGTTGCTCCTCTCAAGGCCAGCCGGGACACGTGATAGTGCGCCCGCGGAAATGTTTTCTGTGCCAGGTATGTAGATTATTGTGAAGCGGAATTCATGCATAAACAGTGCCCACCGTTTCAACCTGTAATGATTTAATTTTGAAGATGTAAGAAATTTCAATGCACGATGATCACTATAAATTCTTACATGGTTGCCAGAAAGAAAGAAACGAAATTTGTCAAGTGCCCAAACGACAGACAAAGCTTCCAATTCAGTGAATGAATAATTTTTCTGAGATTTTGTTAGCACACAGTTGCAAAAGCGATGGTTTTGTTAACAGTAATGTCATTTTCTATAGTTTCTTGAAACAAATGGGCACCAAGACCAACTTTAGAAGAATCCGTGATAAGATAGAAATCCTGTGACAGATCTGAGTGAGCTAAGATTGGCGCGTTAAGTAGCGCTTCTTTCAAAGAATCAAATTCGAAGTATGCCTGTTCTTTCCAGTTCCAAGTAGTGTTTTTGCCAGTGAGAGAACAAAGTTTTGGGGTTACTAGAATATGCATATTCAGTAAACGACGGTAGAAATGAACTAGACCGAGAAAACTGGGAGCTTGTCTTTTTGTGGATGGAACTGAAATGGCTCTGATTGCTTCCAGTTTTTCAGGATCCGACTGAATGCCCTCAGAAGCAATAATGTGAACCAAAAAGTTCACCTTTTTGCTACTGAATTCAAATTTTTCCAAATTAACTGTAATTCCAGATTCAGCAAAAGTACATAACAAAGTTTTGAGGATACGATTTTGTGTATTCCCAAGAGGTTTCTACTTTAAAATATCGCCCACATGATGTGTCGTTTTAGGAACTCAGGTAATATGGAATTTTGCCCATGAATGAATGCTACCAAAGAAATATTCGAACCAAAACAAGTTTCCGAAATTGATAATAAAAGCTGAAACAAAGCAAAGCCGTATATTTTCTACATTCTGGATGAAGTTCAATTTGATAAAAGCTGGATCAATGATGCCCTCGTCAAGCATAGATCGTATTTCCTTTCTAACACGGTCACTATGATGTACCAGAATTACATATCGTCTTACGCCAAATTTAATATGCTCTCGAACACAAAATTTGTATTGAAATCCTTTAATTGTTCTGGTTTTGTGAGTAAAAACTGTGGAATGTGCTTGTAAGATGTCAAAAAGGTCCTGCCTATAAGTGTCATTACGGTTCTCAATTGTTTGAATTTTTTCTGAATCAAAATGTTAGTATCTAATACGTCATCAATATAACCCCTGTCAGTACCTACAAAGTGATTATTAGTGTCAAATTCTGTTGAGAGTTCCAAACTTCGGTCCGACAAAAGGTAAAGCCGATTGATCTCCTCATCATGGTTTTAAAGCCAAGCTTTCAATTTCAAAGCTATTGACTTACCTTCTTTCTTTAAACTTATTCCATTGTTGTGAAAGTTTAAAATTGCTTTATACACATTTAAAAAGTGTTCACCTATTATAACATCCATCGACAATAATGGAACAATAAGAAAATTCATAATAAATCTGTGGCTTTTACAAAAGACTTCTACACTTTTTCCAAAAAGTGCAACTTGTAATTTAATCTTATGCAAAGGAAGTGTAGGGCAATCGTTGTATTTGTTGCATTTACTGAAAACTGTTTCACTAATTACCGAAATAAGACTGCAAGAGTCAAGTACTGCTGTAAACTTTATGTCATCTGTTGTGATGTAATTACAGGATATGCAATATTGTTCTGTTTCATGTCATGTTCCTGGAGTAAAATGTTCCTAATATCTTCCATTTTCACGCAGTTGATAGTCATGGCAGCTACGTCATCAGCTTCATAATTACGTTTTATGGCTGCCTGCGATGCGAGTCATTGTCTATTATCTCTTTGTTGTTGCACGTCGTTACTGGGAGTTGGAGGTCTAATTTCTACAGTTTCAGCTTGTCGATAGGGCCCTGTCCTATTTGAATCACACAATTTCTGATTAAATTCAGGCCTGTTGTCATGACTATGGCGCCTGTCGTCATGTCGATAATTTCTGTGATTTCTTTCTTATCCATTGAGAGGCGGAGATTTTCTCTCGGAATCGTAATTACGAGGTGGACTGTTGTCCCTGAAGTCACGTTGTCTCCCTTAATAATAACTTATTCTGTTCCCATATTGTCTATTTCTATGGTTGTCTCTGTCATATTCATTACCACGGAAATGTGATATTTCCGTGTAATTATGTTATCCTTCCAATGGCTGTCATACGGGTGGTATCTGTTTTGGTCACGATTTGCGTTATAACAGTAGACTTGCTGCTGTGCATGCTTATTATTTCTGTCGTATCTAAATTGTGATGGGTGTGACCCGTAACTATGTTTTCATGTTTTCGCATCATGTGATTGCCCGTGTCGATTTCCAATTGCTGCAGAAGTTCCTGAAAAGCTTCGATATCATGTTTACAACAGCCAGCAAAAATAATTAAGCCCTGAGGCAATTGAATTAAGCAAATGTGAATAAGATCCAGGGGCTGTACAGATTTGACAAATAACGATTCTTGTGTAATATATCTTCAAAATATTTTTCTGAGCTGCAAAATTCAGACTCTTCGGAATGCTTTGTCATTATAATACTGTTTTACTCGATCTTGAGTAGACTGAGACCAACGTGTAGAAAGAAAGGCACGTTAAAAATCTCCGTCACTGTGAGCGTCGCGAATAACCGATCGCATTCTTACGGCTCGTTCATTTTCTAAATAGCCACACATAAATTCTAATCTATGCTCTAATGACCAATTAGAAAGAAAATAATGAGCAAGCTTGTGGATATATGTTATTACTAGAATTCTTGAATGTTTTAAATTTACGTATTTTGATGAAGAGTTTACAGTCAGTCATCGTGTCGCCGAGTTGCAAATCGACCATTGGCGGTTCCATCTCAAGGCTCTAACTTTTGAAGTTGTTACTGTGTTTTGTTCTGATTTTGTTCCATTGTGTCTAACTTTTGAAGTTTTGGTCTGTTTGATCAATTTTTTAATTAATTGAAATAACAATGCACCCTGCCGACTCCTTTCACAATCTCCGAAATATCATGTACTGATACCTTCTGACTTTTCCGTATTTCTAAGTCCCTCTTCCCATGTCAGAGCACGAGTATCCTCTGAAATGTCTATTTCTTGCATCACCAGTGCCAACTGATCTTGTACTTCCTGCATTTCTCTTTTGTGCTGCGTTTTGATTTATTTCTGACTCTGTTTAAATTTCCTAATTTCCTCGTACTTCTCTGTGTCAGTAATGGCTACTGGTCTTATACCATTCAAATCATCATCTACCTTCGTAGATAAGTGTTTTAACTGATCCGAAAGTTAGGCTACTTTTTCCGATAATCTGCTGATTCCTTCATTGTGTTTTCCTGAGCCAAGTTTTAGTGTACATTTGAGTCGTAATTATATCTACTGTGTTCGTTAAGTCTTTCTTACAGGTTTCACGACCATATTGGTATATGCAACAGAATCAACTTTAGCCTGCAAGGTGTCATGATTTTTGTGTACAATGATCTGCAGTTCTTTTATCGCTGCTTCATGGTTCTGTAATGTGTTTTTATGTCGCGAAAAAATAGGCTGAAAAAGCTCACGAATTTGTGTTTTTACGTTTTCAGAAATCTTTTGGTTCTTTGATTCGATTTTGTGTATCTCAGCGTTAATCTTCAGATGTTTGTTCATGTTCTTGTTTACTTCCGTTAGTTATGTCTAAGTTTTGAAGCTGTTACTGAGTTTGGTTCTGATTTTGTCCCATTGTGTCTAACTTTTGAATGGTTTGGTCTGTTTGATCAATTTTTTAATCAAATGCAATAACAATGCATTAGTAACTGAAACTTGATTATCACAATATTTTGCACAATGCCACACAAAAACAATTTGAGAAGCAACAATAGGAAGAAACACAGTGTCAGTTAGACCGTCAGCGAGAGCGCATCGCTAGCTCCTGCTACTACTAAGGCGAGTACACCGTTTGCTTCTTACATATTTTACAAACAGCAGCGACTTATTTTCAGTTATCTGTGTAATTACTAGTTTATTTTTGTAATTTCTTGCGTGTTCGAGTGCTTACTAGGTAGAACCTTTTATTTCAATAACAGTGTTTTTGTACTTATTTGCTGCGCTTAGCTTTTAAATAGTTTTTCTGGGAAAACCTAGCGTAGTTTTCGCGTCTCGTATTTCAGTGAGTGTTTCTTGATTATCAGAGTAGCTCATCAGAAGATTATCTTGGGAATTTGTCACCGTATAGAGTAGGGTAAACATAGTCATGTGTAGGGACTGTGGTTGTTGTGAGCGGACGCAAGGAGAATTGGCCACTCTTCGGGGACAGGTGGAGGCTTTGTCTGTTAGGCTCATCGAGCTCGAGGCGCAGGCGTCGGCTCGTAGTGGCGTTGGGGCAACTGTGGTGAGACCTATGCCTACTTCGGTGGCCTTGGAATCGCATGGAACCCCTGATGTCGCTGCGTCTTCCGGCAGTGAGCATCTTACCGGTCAGCCATCACTCCAGGGTGAATGGCGGACAGTGGTGGGCTCGCGCGTGCCTGGCCGAAAGGCGAAGGTGGGATCTGGCCGCGTGGCGGCTGCCTTACCCCTTTCCAACAGGTACGGGGTGCTTCCTAGTGGTGATGACATCGTTTCCGAGCCACCACAGGATGCCTCGCCTGTTGGGCCAGTGGCCGATTCTCCGGCAAGGTCCCGACAGTCACAGAGGGCGGGCCTATTAGTTATAGGGAGCTCCAACGTTAGGCGGGTTATGGAGCCCCTCAGGAAAATAGCGGGTAGGTCGGGGAAGAATGCCAGTGTGCACTCGGTGTGCTTGCCGGGGGGTCTCGTCTGTAATGTGGAGGAGGCCCTTCCGGCAGCTATTGAACGCACTGGGTGTGACCGGCTGCAGATAGTAGCACATGTCGGAACGAATGACGCCTGCCGCTTGGGTTCTGAGGCCATCCTTGGTTCCTTCCGGCGGCTGGCTGATTTGGTGAAGACAACCAGCATCGCACGCGGAGTGCAAGCTGAGCTTAATATCTGCAGCATAGTGCCCAGAGTCGATCGCGGTCCTCTGGTTTGGAGCCGTGTGGAGGGTCTAAACCAGAGGCTCAGACGACTCTGCGACTATAATGGTTGCAAATTCATCGACCTCCGTTATTGGGTGGAGAACTGTAGGGCCCCCCTAGACAGGTCAGGCGTGCACTACACACCGGAAGCAGCTACTAGGGTAGCAGAGTACGTGTGGCGTGCACACGGGGGTTTTTTAGGTTAGAGGGACCCCCCCTTGGGCGAAACGATAAAATACCTGACGGCTTACCAGAGAGAACATTATCATCGTTGATAAAGAACGTCCGTCCTCAGAGACCAAAAACAGGAAAAGTTAACGTAATATTGGTAAACTGCAGGAGTATCCAGGGCAAGGTTCCTGAATTAGTATCTCTTATTGAAGGAAATAGTGCGCATATAGTATTAGGAACGGAAAGTTGGTTAAAACCGGAAGTGAACAGTAACGAAATCCTAGACACAGAATGGAATATATACCGCAAGGATAGGATAAACGCCAATGGTGGAGGAGTATTTATAGCAGTAAAGAATTCAATAATATCCAGTGAAGTTATTAGCGAATGCGAATGTGAAATAATCTGGGTTAAGTTAAGTATCAAAGGTGGGTCAGATATGATAGTCGGATGCTTCTATAGGCCACCTGCATCAGCAACCGTAGTAGTTGAGCGCCTCAGAGAGAACCTGCAGAACGTCGTGAAGAAGTTTCGTGATCATACTATTGTAATAGGGGGAGACTTCAATCTACCAGGTATAGAATGGGATAGTCACACAATCAGAACTGGAGCCAGGGACAGAGACTCTTGTGACATTATCCTGACTGCCTTGTCCGAGAATTACTTCGAGCAGATAGTTAGAGAACCAACTCGTGAAGCTAACGTTTTAGACCTCATAGCAACAAATAGACCGGAACTTTTCGACTCCGTGAATGTAGAAGAGGGTATCAGTGATCATAAGTCAGTGGTTGCATCAATGACTACAAGTGTAATAAGAAATGCCAAGAAAGGAAGGAAAATCTATTTGCTTAACAAGAGTGATAGGGCACAAATCGCAGAATATCTGAGTGACCACCATCAAACGTTCATTTCTGAGGAAGAGGATGTGGAACAAAAATGGAAAAAATTCAGAAACATCGTCCAGTACGCCTTAGATAAGTTCGTACCGACTAAGGTCCAAAGCGAGGGGAAAGATCCACCGTGGTATAACAATCATGTACGAAAGGTACTACGGAAACAAAGAAAGCTTCACCATAGGTTTAAGAGTAGTCGAATCATAGCTGATAAGGAAAAGCTGAACGAAGCGAAAAAGAGCGTAAAGAGAGCAATGAGAGAAGCATTCAACGAATTCGAACATAAAACATTGGCAAACAATCTAAACAAGAACCCTAAAAAGTTTTGGTCATATGTAAAATCGGTAAGCGGATCTAAATCCCCTATTCAGTCACTCGTTGACCACGATGGCATCGAAACAGAGGACGACCGAAGAAAGGCAGAAATACTGAATTCAGTGTTCCGAAACTGTTTCACTGCGGAAAATCGTAACACGGTCCCTGACTTCAGCCGTCGCACGGACGCCAAAATGGAAAATATTGAAATAAACGATATCGGAATTGAAAAACAACTGCTATCACTTAGTAGCGGAAAAGCATCCGGACCAGACGAGATACCCTTAAGATTCTACAGTGATTATGCTAAAGAACTTGCCCCCTTTCTATCAGCAATTTATCGTAGATCTCTGGAAGAACGTAAAGTACCTAGCGACTGGAAGAAAGCACAGGTCGTTCCCATTTTCAAGAAGGGTCATAAATCAGATGCGAATAATTATAGGCCTATTTCACTTACGTCAATCTGTTGTAGAATAATGGAACGTGTTTTGTGTTCTCGTATTATGACGTTCTTAGATAATACAAATCTCCTTCATCATAACCAACATGGATTCCGCAAACAGAGATCATGTGAAACCCAGCTCGCCCTATTTGCCCAAGAAATTCACAGTGCCGTAGACACTGGCGAGCAGATTGATGCCGTATTCCTGGACTTCAGGAAGGCATTTGATACGGTTCCGCACTTACGTTTAGTGAAAAAAATACGTGCTTACGGAATATCGGACCAGGTTTGTGATTGGATTCAGGATTTCCTAGAAGAAAGAACACAACATGTCATTCTTAACGGTTCAAAATCTGCAGATGTAGAGGTAATTTCGGGAGTACCGCAAGGAAGCGTGATAGGACCTTTATTGTTTACAATATACATAAATGACTTAGTTGACAACATCGGTAGCTCCGTGAGGCTATTTGCAGATGACACGGTTGTCTACAAGAAAGTAGCAACATCAGAAGACTCGTACGTACTCCAGGAAGACCTGCAGAGGATTAATGAATGGTGCGACAGCTGGCAGCTTTCCCTAAACGTAGATAAATGTAATATAATGCGCATACATAGGGGCAGAAATCCATTCCAGTACGATTATGCCATAGGTGGTAAATCATTGGAAGCGGTAACGACCGTAAAATACTTAGGAGTTACTATCCGGAGCGATCTGAAGTGGAATGATCACATAAAACAAATAGTGGGAAAAGCAGGCGCCAGGTTGAGATTCATAGGAAGAATTCTAAGAAAATGTGACTCATCGACGAAAGAAGTAGCTTACAAAACGCTTGTTCGTCCGATTCTTGAGTATTGCTCATCAGTATGGGACCCTTACCAGGTTGGATTAATAGAAGAGATAGAAATGATCCAGCGAAAAGCAGCGCGATTCGTCATGGGGACATTTAGTCAGCGCGAGAGCGTTACGGAGATGCTGAACAAGCTCCAGTGGCAGACACTTCAAGAAAGGCGTTACGCAATACGGAGAGGTTTATTATCGAAATTACGAGAGAGCACATTCCGGGAAGAGATGGGCAACATATTACTACCGCCCACATATATCTCGCGTAATGATCACAACGAAAAGATCCGAGAAATTAGAGCAAATACGGAGACTTACAAGCAGTCGTTCTTCCCACGCACAATTCGTGAATGGAACAGGGAAGGGGGGATCAGATAGTGGTACAATAAGTACCCTCCGCCACACACCGTAAGGTGGCTCGCGGAGTATAGATGTAGATGTAAAATAGCACTGAAAATAATCAATATCTAATTAGTCACAAAAGTGACTCTGAGATACTTAGTGCAAATCCACATCTATGCCAATACTACTTTGCTCATAACAATACAGTACAACAATAAGAAACTACTACTACAAAGGAAATCCCATACATATATTTATGTGTTAGCAGTAAACAATAACTAATTTCTAATCATGTGCTAATTATTCAAACTATAAGAAAATTAGAAGATTCCAGTGAAGTATCCTTGGCTAAGGGTCGACAGGTGAAACTAATGAGTGAAACTGAAAAATATTCTAACTACAATAGACTTTAACTACTAGGAGACATATGGTTAGCAAAAGAAAGATTTAGTTGAAGAGCAAACAATGTATTTAGAAGATTTCACCTTATTCATGTGACATCCAGTTCAAAAAATTATACAGCTGTTAATAATTCCACTATGGAAATATTACCAATCCTTATTTGCAATGCATATCCTATCAACACTGAGTCTCCACTGAGACATCATGTCCAAACCCTTCTCCATTCACTCGCTAAGTGCTAGTCTGTCCAACCACGGAATCCCTTGCCGAGGGCGCAGAGTGCTGCCAGCGATATTAATACAGTCTATAGCATTGCCAACATACAAATATACTAACATGCTACTTGCGCCTCTTCTTCTCATGTATTGTCAAATGGTTTCTGCCTCTTAAGAGCTTTCAACAGCTTTTACCATATGTTATTAATGCCCCATTTGTACTTTGCAGGTGGCACCTTTTTTTCTAATTAAAATCAACACATACGAAATTGTACATTGGTCAAATGAATTAAATTGCATTTTCACATAAATTACAAAATGATGGATTCAGTGGCAACTATGACAGGCTAAATTAAACTAAAGAGTAATTCAGCGTATTTTAAACAGTCTGGGCCCTTATTAACAATGGAAATAATTTAGGGAACTGAACATGGAATGAATATGATTTTGTATGCTAATTAATCTGGTAGATGACTTAGTCCTCTTAGTGTACACCAGGACCACTCTCACCCTGGAGATTTTTTGTCTGCAACTGTGCCTATGCCACTGACAATACACAGCCATCTGCCACCAATGTAAATGCAGCATTGTGAGGGAACTAGTAGAGAATGGACGTTTGAAGTTGTGCGACATTGTGATTTAATGATTCGACACAAATACTTTTGAGGGGTAACTGTGACCCTGAACTACACATTATGTAACTGTTCTGCTAATGAGTGTGAAAGTGGTACACAGGAACGACATTTCATTAAATGCTACAGGAGAAGCATTGTTAGAAGAACTCAGCCTTGAAAGTGAGCACTCTGAAACCGATGCTCGTGCAACAGTTTTGGACAATGGTGATACTGATCAGTCTGCTGAAGTATCGGAACTCAGCTGTTTCTAATAGAACAGACCTGCCAGCCACCAATAACGCTGTAGTACATATCCCGAGAGTGTGGATCAAATGGATGAATGCATTTGTGAATGATTGAGAACACCTCAAGATACTCGTGTGATATGTGCATTTCATTAAATGAACAGCATTCTCATTTAATTTAACGACCAATAAAGTCTTTCGACACGCATCACTTTCAAATATATTCCTTGAAAAATTTTCGTAATAGTGTTTCCTTAGTCTCGAATTTTGGATGCGTTAATACTAATATTGACTGAAAAAAAAATGAATTTATTGCACAGAGTCCAATTTCAATTTTTAGTATGTTCTCCAGCGAGTAACTGAGGGTCACTGGACCCTTGTGTACACATAGTGTGACAATTTCAAAGGTGTACATGACTAGCGGTAATATAATTTAATTTACTACGAGTTGTCGCCCAGCTTAAACATACAATTTATTGCAAATGACAGTGACTTTTGGTTTAATAATTGTAAGTTTTGATCTGATAATTGCAGCATCCGAAGTATCGGTATAAATGAAAAAGCTATCAACCAATCTAAATGGCTATATTAGCAAAAATATTATGTTTCTGTCGGTGCTAATTAAATATGTACCCAATTTTGTGTTTTACGATTTTTTTCCCCAAATTCCAGAAATGAAAGCAGTATTTAGATTTCATTCACTAAGGAGCTTGACTTGTTTAAACAGAACAAAGAAGTAAATTGAAGACGTCCCTTGTGGAAGTTGCCTCGCAGAAACAAGTGCGCTGAAATGCAATTACAAATGTCATCATTTAGTGCATTTATTAAAATCTTCGCTGAAATGAGCGAAATTATGACGGAGAGTCCGGAAAATTACGCCGAAGCGAAATTAATTTGACGCTGGGACGCGTCGGCGGTGTTTAATTTGCGGCTGCGGCCATCGGCGGCAGAAGCGCGCCGCGTGAAATATGCGGGGCACCGCAGGCGGCCAGAGCGCATGCGCGAGCCGGCATTACTGCCAGTGCCAGCCGGCCGTGCAAATAACCACTGCGACGTGGCCGACGTCCGCGCAACGAGCCGCTGTCTTATTTATTGCGGGCTCCTAACGTGTTCAGAGTACGCCTTAAACGCCTGATGGTTAAGTTGGAATATCACGAACAGATGTGAACCGTGTTACATCCTGGAAGATAAAAATCATGTTCTGCATCAGACTAACCCGTATCCTTGATTTTCACAAACACTGGTATTGTCATTCAGACTTCGCATGCTTAAGCCTTCGGCTTCAACAACCAGAGCACAGATACATTTAAACTGTAGTCGCTTCACCGGACCATTTCACTTGCCGAATTACTCTATAACGTTTTCACTTATGTATGATTGGGTATGGAAGATAGACTGATTCGTAATTTAGTTTAGTTGTAATTTACACTACTGGCCATTAAAACTGCTACACCACGAAGATGACGTGCTACAGACTCGAAATTTAATCGACCGTAAGAAGATGCTGTGTTATGCAACTGATTAGCTTTTCAGAGCATTCACACAAGATTGGCGCCGGTGGCGACACCTACAACGTGCTAACACGAGGAAAGTTTCCAACCGATTTCTCATACGCAAACAGCAGTTGACCGGCGTTGCCTGGTGAAACTTTGTTGTGATTCCTCGTGTAAGGAGGAGAAATGCGTACCATCACGTTTCCGACTTTGATAAAGGTCGGATTGTAGCCTTTCGCGATTGCGGTTTATCGTATCGCAACATTGCTGCTCGCGTTGGTCTAGATCCAGTTACTGTTAGCAGAATATGGAATCGGAGGTTTCAGGAGGGTAATACGGAACGCCGTGCAGAATACCAACGGCCTCGTATCACTAGCAGTCGAGATGACAGGCATCTTATCCGCATGGCTGTAACGGATCGTGCAGCCACGTCTCGATCCCTGACTCAACAGATGGGCACATTTGCAAGACAACAACCATCTGCACGAACAGTTAGACGACGTTTGCAGCAGCAGGGACTATGGTGTACTCAACGACGAACGTGGGTGCACGAATGGGAAAACGTAATTTTTTCGGATGAATCCAGATTCTGTTTACAGCATCATGATGGTCGCATCCGTGTTTGGCAACATAGCGGTGAACGCACATTGGAACAGTGTATTCGTCATCACCATACTGGCGTATCACCCGGCGTGATGGTATGGGGTGCCATGTGTTACACGTCTCGGTCACCTCTTGTTCGCATTGACGGCACTTTGAACAGTGGACGTTACATTTCAGATGTGTTACGACCCGTGGCTCGACCCTTCATTCGATCCCTACGAAACCCTACATTTCAGAAGGATAATGCTCGACCGCAAGTTGCAGGTCCTGTACGGGCCTTTCTGGATACAGAAAATGTTCGTCTGCTGCCCTATCCAGCACATTCTC
This sequence comes from Schistocerca nitens, assembly GCF_023898315.1. Classification (NCBI taxonomy): domain Eukaryota; kingdom Metazoa; phylum Arthropoda; class Insecta; order Orthoptera; family Acrididae; genus Schistocerca; species Schistocerca nitens. The sequence continues at coordinate 362,423,372 of NC_064617.1, forward strand.
CAGATCTCTCACCAACTGAAAACGTCTGGTCAATGGTGGCCGAGCAACTGGCTCGTCACAATACAGCAGTCACTACTCTTGATGAACTATGGTATCGTGTTGAAGCTGAATGGGCAGCTGTACCTGTACACACCATCCGAGCTCTGTTTGACTTAATGCCCAGGCGTATCAAGGTCGTTATCACGGCCAGAGGTGGTTGTTCTGGGTACTGATTTCTCAGGATGTATGCACCCAAATTGCGTGAAAATGTAATCACATGTCAGTTCTAGTATAATATATTTGTCCAATGAATACCCGTTTATCATCTCCATTTCTTCTTGGTATAGTAATTTTAATGGCCAGTAGTGTAGTTTTACTATCTCCATTTTCTTTCTTTTTAAAGATGGTTTCTTGATACTAAGTCGAAACAGATAATATTACGACTTGTATGATCAGCACTTGAAATATACTGAATGATTCAGCTGCCCCTACCGCTGTCGTTTTATGCAACCCGCTATGTTACAGCTCGCCACATACGAGATTTTCATGTTCTCTCGTCCATTTCAGGTGACTATTAGTTCTATAGAAAAATTTTGCAGTATTTTTTGTTGTTGGAAATTTAATGTTGTTGAATTTTGTACTGTTACACGTTTTCACTGGTGGACGTAGGTTTCGAGTTATTAAAAAAAAAAAGGTACTAAGCGACTTTCAAACACACATCCACCTCACAATAACCCCTCACCAGACAGGATTTATGGTGTGATGTTCGTGGCACTCCCTCCTCCACTGTGCTAAAATTTCCGACTACTCGAACTATTCCTGATATTCGACCTTGTTTGCTCTCTGTTGACTGGCTATTGGGCCACCAGCATAATCTGCTACTTCATTAACATTATTAATTTAACCTTACCTGAGAGGGTAACGAAAGAAAAATAACGTTTGTAACCTTTACGCTAAAACTCCTTACGTTGACAATTCGACCCAAGCCTAACACTTGAAAGTACAGTAATTTTGCATTCAGAAGGCCTGACGAATACAACGATGTAAACTTGTTGGATGAAATTTACACAAGTGTCAATTTTACAATTAATGAGTGGCTGAATAAGCTGGTGACGTAATAAGGCCTATCAATGATGACCAACGAAATAGTTCGTGCAGTCACAAATATTCGTACAGTAGTAGGAGACAGTGCCATGAACAACATACTACAAAACCTATCTGTGTGAGCTGAAAGTGGGAGTGGGGTTGCGTTTGAAGGACAGTGTTGTGCGTTTTTCTTGAATAACTCGAAAACTACTGCCTCTAGCGATAACGTATCCCAGTAGAAAATTTTATCTGCATTAAATTTTCTAAAAAATTTCCTGTTCATTTTTTATGTAGCAGTAATAGTTTGCGTGTAGCGAGTACAGAATATGAAAATCTCGCGCGTGCTTTATGAGGGCCAGTTATGACATTACAGGTTACATAAAACAATAGCGATAGAGGCAGCTGAATGACCCTGTGTAAAAGTCAAATGAGAACGAAACATATGCAAAAAATCTAAGTAAACTGTTTATTATCTGAAAAGTAGCCATCATCAGTCTTAATACATTTATACCGCTGTGACACAATATGCTCAGTACCTTCATGAAATGCATCTGTGGTTGCACTTCTTCGTCCCTACCAAATCGACAGCCAATACCATTTTTCTTCAGGACTCCAAAAATATTGGAATCGCAAGAAGAAAGATCGAGATGATATAGAGGATGTGTAGGGGCTTCACAGCGAATCTTTTGCAGGGTAGTCGAAACAACCTTGGGAACATGTGGAGGATTTCTCGCAATGAGAAGATTTCCGGCGAATGGACTGGCCTGCCAGTCCCACGACCTAAATCCCATCGAGCACATATGGGATCCGTTGGTGAGATGTGTTGCAGCAAGTTCAAATACACCAGCACTTAATAGCCTCGCTGCAGGAGGAGCGGAACATCCTAGAACAAGAACGCCTTACCAACCCTGTGAGTAGCATGGGAGCATGTGGCAGAGCATGCATTGCCAACTGTGGTGATCTCACACCCTTCTGAGAACTATGACAGGGTTTTGAAATGTCGAGGAGAGCATCATATGCAGCGACTTCAATGTAATTACTGTCTTTGAATAAAAGCGGAATATCTGCTAGCCTCATTGTGTATTTCTTTCACTTGCCTTCTGTACTATACTGCAACAGTTGTTTCTGTGTATGGTTGAAGTCTGGTTTGGTTATATTATCCAGCAGTGACGTATAATGAGAGTTACTTCCAACCTTAAGTTTTAAGAGCGGTGTACATTTTTCTGTCTGCCTGACATGGTTCACAGCAAAATCAGCACAGTGTGGGTGAGTAAATGCATACAAGTGAATAAATACACTTAAAGTGAATATGTCCTTTAAATAATAGTGTTGATTGTGGAACGTGTATTGTAAAAACTTTATTAATAAATGCTTCCATAGATAATGAAATAATCATATGAAATTATGGGCCAATAGGATCCATCTAGGTTATCTGGCTGTTTAGTGAGTGGATATGTATGCCATTTCTAGTGCAAAGAGTATATTTGTAAAAAATTCCCCTTGATACCAAACCTCGATGTAAATGTTACTATATCCCCAGTTAAAGATTTATCTATACCTACAAACGAAATTCTCATTTATTTAAAAAAATTAAAAATAATAAGTTTTTTCTTCAGAAATAAGTTCTCTCAGATCCTGTTTTTCTATAACCACAAGTGCCACTCTCATTTACTTAGAAATACAAAAAATTTTATAATTTTTTCTTTATAATTCAGTTCTGCCATATCGTATTTGTCTACACCCACAAATGAAATTTTCATTTATTTATAGATATTAAATCTAATTTTTCTTTATAAATAAGTTCTGCCAGATAGTGTTTATCCATGCAATCAACTAAAAATTTCATTTAAAAACTCAAGGGAACATTTCAACTATAAAACATGTAATTTTTAAACATTTAATTCTTTTACATAAATAAAAACGAATAAAATTTATTCCAAAGTACAGCTATTTCAAAACATAGAAAATTATAGTAAATAAAAATGGGGATCATGACATTCTGATTTAGGAAATTATTGGAAGAAGAAATAATTCAAATGTAACTAGCTCAGACATCTTGGAACTTATTGATTACTTTAATGTAAAAGAAATGAAGAAGAGACAAATAAGTTAAAAATATAAAAGAACTTAAATTTTTTTTTCCAAACTTAAGAAAGAAAAGATAATCGGCCTTACTGTAAATCCTGAGGTTAATATTCATGATAATGACAATGAGATGAAAAATAAAACTTTAAAACAACTACATGAAATATTAAAACAAAAAGTAAAAAAATTAGAAACTTAATATTAATAATTAATTGATCGTTTCAAAAAAATCTGCAGATTACATCAATAATAACGATAATGATGTGAATAAAAAGCCTTTACAAGATCTTCATATAATTTGTAAAAATGAAAAAATTAAAAAGAGATTGTAAACTTAATAAACAGCAATTATCACCTTTATCAAAAGATCAGTGAATGGTATTAATAATATCGATAATGACAATATTTTTCGAAGCTTCTAGTAGTAAATAACAAGAAATTAAACAAAAAGCGATCAGAAAAATTTGCCTGTTAACAATTTTCTAGATGATGACGTCTTTTTTTACAACAGCCAAACGAATGAAGAGAACCGCTTCTGCTTTCCAATCAAGAATAATAACTTAGGAAATTAATAATCTTGGTAATATTATTGAATGCAAAGAATTTTTAATCATATTAAAGAAGATGTAATCACTAAAGTTAAGGATATTTTAATACAAAATAGAGCCAGTAAAGGTAATATGAAATTATACTGTAGTTTTAAATGGAAAGACAAAATACAAGAATTTAATTTTAAAACAAGTAACCAAGTTTTTTAAGAACAACTGATTTAGAAAACTACTGTAAAAGTAGACGAATAAAGAATAAACTGAAATGGAATTAATACAAGGGAAAAATCTGGTTAGTCTTTATTTTTTATAAATAATTTAAATGAAGTGTTAAGAGACACAAATCAATTTCTGGCTCTTCTTATATCGATTAACCAAAATGAATTGCAGATAAAAAAGCTGTAATTGATGTTAAAAATACTGATCCATAATGGTTTCTTTAATCAATAAAATAGGCTTTATGTAGAGCTGATCATGACAGGAAAATAGTTAGTAAATATAAAAGTATTAGGTTAGAATTGGATGAAATTTTTTAAATACCTTAAAAAATTTATTTTCTTTTTCAGTTTATGGATATTCCAAAATCTGGAAAGAAATCTAATATTTCCATTAATGTTCAACCCCACAATGAAAAATTTATTATAGTTCCTCTTTAATCAATAAAAGACACAAGAAAAATAGGTTAATCTTCTTTTAATTCGAAAAGAAAATAATTCTCAGTATTGGTGTACAACAAATTTATTTAAATTAATTAGTTAACACTTAACTAAAAGTGGGCATAAAATGTATCCCTGTGATACATGTTTAAAATATTTTTGTTGACAAGAAAGATCAGACGATCTCGAAAATGGTTGTCAAAATCACAAAGAAGTAAAAATATCTATGCCCATAAAAAGCAAAAAAAAAACTGAATTAGAAAATTTTAAACATTCATTTTGGGTACTTTTTGTAATTTATGTAAACTTAGCAGGGCTTTAGAAAGACGTTGCTGCCAGCAGCAAGTCGTATACTCTTAGCTCACTTATTTGTTACGTATTTTAACTCTTAATTTCTTTGCATGTTTTTGGGTACTTGCATAGCTTAATTCACAAATTTCGGGCATATTATAATATTTGAGAGTTGTAGCATAGCGTTTTAGTACCTGAATAGTGTAACATCGCGTAATCTCCTTCTGCCGCCGAGCAGTGTGTCAGCAGCGCGCAAGTAGCAGCTTTACTGCATTTACTAGGCAAACTTGAATTTTAATAGCCGTTCAAATTTTGTGTCAAATTGTTTGTGCTCTCTGTAGATTAGTTCAAACGTTCTTTGCACAACAGTATTTAGCATGGATAGGAACTGTGACTGCTCTGTTCGGATGCGGGCTGAGTTGGCATCCCTTCGCTTCCAGCTTCAGGCAATGCTGGCTTCTGTCACACAGCTTGAGGCTGTTGCCAACGGGCATCACTGTGGGCGTTCGGACGGGGGTTTCTTGGGGACGACCAGCTCGTCCCACACATCCCCCAATCGGACTTTAGTTGTGGCTGTCCGGGATACTGCCCACATTGAGGCTGACCCCTCACCCATGGTAGAGTCGGAGGTCGTCTCGAGGTGTGGTAGGGGGCGAAAGACATTCTGGAGGGCTGAACGGAAGGCCTCTCCAGTTTGTCTGACAACCCAGTTTCAGGCTCTGTCTCTGGCTGATACTGATCTTTGGCTGGAGATGGCTGCTTGTCCTGTTCCAGAGGTTGCCCCCTCAGTCTGCAAGATCTGGGCAGTCGCAGAGGGTGAGCTTACTGGTAGTTGGGAGCTCCAACATCAGGCGGGTAGCCGGCCGGTGTGGCTGTGCGGTTAAAGGCGCTTCAGTCTGGAACCGCGTGACCGCTACGGTCGCAGGTTCGAATCCTGCCTCGGGCATGGATGTGTGTGATGTCCTTAGGTTAGTTAGGTTTAATTAGTTCTAAGTTCTAGGCGACTAATGACCTCAGAAGTTAAGTCGCATAGTGCTCAGAGCCATTTGAACCATCAGGCGGGTAATGGGGCCCCTTAGGGATATGGCAGCAAGAGAGGGGAAGAAAACCAATGTGCACTCGGTGTGCATACCGGGGGGAGTCATTCCAAATGTGGAAAGGGTCCTTCTGGATGCCATGAAGGGTAGCGGGTGCACCCATCTGCTGGTGGTCGCTCATGTCGGCACCAAGATGTGTGTCGCTATGGATCGGAGGAAATCCTCTCTGGCTTCCGGCGGCTATCTGATTTGGTGAAGACTGCAAGTCTCGCTAGCAGGATGAAAGCAGAGCTCATCATCTGCAGCATCGTCGACAGGACTGACTGCGGACCATTGGTACAGAGCAGAGTGGAGGGTCTGAATCAGAGGCTGAGACGGTTCTGCGACCGTGTGGGCTGCAGATTCCTCGACATGCGCCATAGCCTGGTGGGGTTTCGGGTTCCGCTGGATAGGTCAGGCGTCCACTACACCCAACAGGTGGCTACACGGGTAGCAGGGGTTGTGTGGCGTGGACTGGGCGGTTTTTTAGGTTAGATGGCCTCGGGAAAGTACAGAAAGGGCAACAGCCTCAAAGGGGTGGGGCAAAGTCAGGACTGTGGGGACCAAGCAGCAGTCGGTATTGTAATTGTAAACTGTCGAAGCTGCATTGGTAAAGTACCAGAACTTCAAGAGCAGCTAGAAAGCACCGAAGCTGAAATCGTTATAAGTACGAAAAGCTGCCTGAAGCCAGAGATAAATTCTGCTGAAATTTTTACAAAGGCACAGACGATATTCAGAAAGAACAGTTTGCATGCAATCGGTGGTGGCGTGTTTGTCGCTGTTAGTAGTAGTTTATCCTGTAGTGAAATATAAGTGGATAGTTCCTGTGAGTTATTATGGGTGGAGGTTATACTCAACAACCGAGCTAAGTTAATAATTGGCTCCTTTTACCGACCTCCCGACTCAGCCCCATTAGTGGCAGAACAACTGAGAAAAAATCTGGAATACATTTCACATAAATTTTCTCAGCATGTTGCAGTCTTAGGTGGAGATTTCAATTTACCAGATATAAACTAGGACACTCAGATGTTTAGGATGGGTGGTAGGGACAGAGCATCGGGTGACATTATACTGAGTGCACTATCCGAAAATTACCTCGAGCAATTAAACAGAGAACCGACTCGTGGAGATAACATCTTGGACCTACTGATAACAAACAGACCCGAACTTTCCGACTCTGTATGTGCAGAACAGGGAATCAGTGATCATAAGGCCGTTGCAGCATCCCTGAATATGGAAGTTAATAGGAATATAAAAAAAAGAAAGGAAGGTTTATCTGTTTAGCAAGAGTAATAGAAGGCAGATTTCAGACTACCTAACAGATCAAAACGAAAATTTCTGTTCCGACACTGACAATGTTGAGTGTTTGTCGAAAAAGTTCAAGGCAGTCGTAAAATGCGTTTTAGACAGGTACGTGCCGAGTAAAACTGTGAGGAACGGGAAAAACCCACCGTGGTTCAACAACAAAGTTAGGAAACTACTGCGAAAGCAAAGAGAGCTTCACTACAAAGTTTAAACGCAGCCAAAACCCCTCACACAAACGGAAGCTAAACGGTGTCAAAGTTACCGTAAGGAGGGCTATGCGTGAAGCGTTCAGTGAATTCGAAAGTAAAATTCTTTCTACCGACTTGACAGAAAATCCTAGGAAGTTCTGGTCTTACGTTAAGTTAGTAAGTGGCTCGAACAGCATATCCAGACACTCTGGGAATCTGGTAAATTCCTTACATAAATGTTTTCCAATAAAATTTCTCATTTTCTTTGTTTACATCTTTGTGTTTCATTTTTATTGTTGAATGATTTGTATTATTATATTCATCAAGTATATGTTTAGCTAAATCGAACCAGTAAATATTTTCCTTTTTTCTCCACATTTTGTCTTTCAACATGCTATAAAATCTTTCTATAACACTTGCTTTTAATTTTGCAAAATATTAATATTATATTTTTTCATCAATTGTTGAAATTCTTTATTATAAAATTCTTTACCGGTATCCATCTGCAAATTTTTAGGATTACAACGATCTCTGATCATTTTTTCAAAAGAAAGATATTCTTATTGGTTTTGTCTTTAACTGTGACAGTGCACGCAAATTTTGTAAAAATTCGATAACAGTTAATAAATATTTATTTCTGTGGCGACTAAAGGCAGTCGTACAGGTGACAGCCGCGATCAGCTGATGGAATGCAAGTGTTAACGAGTTTCGCGTGCCGGCTGCGAGAGCCACTGACATGTATTTACTCCTTGCCATGGCGCACGATCGTTCCATGACTTTTAAACGATCTGCTGCATTATAATTGTCCCGTTGTTGACTTCACAGCTCTACCCAAGTCTTCTGTAACCTTCCATTGGTTATTATTGCGTAATCACTACCTATTTTATGTGTGATGTGATATTCAATAAAAACATGATAAATATAGAAGACGTAGTTCTTCCCCAATAAGAACGCGATAGTCGCGAGCCCAACGCACAGTGGAAATGGGACATGTGGTGACCCTGACGTGAAGAAGGCGATGCATCAGGACCAAGAGAGTAACAATCGTTAGCGCAAACATGACAGATACACCAGAAACTCCCGCGATTTCAAGACTGGCAGTACGATGACTACCATTCTGGCTTCACATCCCCGCATTAGGGTTAGCTCAAGTCGAGGCGAGTTTTATTTGTGCAGGGGGATCCCACCAAGTTTGCATTGGTAGGGAGCCAATTAGACCATCGATATGCTGCCGAAGTACAGGATATCATAACTTCGCCGCCCAACACTGGGGTCTACACGAAACTCAAGACCGAGTTAAATATCCTCGCAAGAGGAGAGGGTACAGCAGGTTCTAACACTGGAGGACATCGGAGACAAAAACCGTTCCTACACCTCCGTCACCTGAGGAGCAAAGTCGATGCAGGCACAGTCCTGGATATGTTACTTCGTACATTATGCAGCAGTAGATTGCCAGCTCAAGTTAAGCTATCGTCGCGTCACAAACCCATATGTTGCTTGACGCCGTAGCCGATCTCGCCGACCGTATACCAGACGCAATCGTGGCCGCTTCCTACTCTGATCCGTCGATGGCGTGTTCCAGTGTTTTGATGGGAATTAAACTCGACTATAACAGTCTCGCGAATAAAGTGGAAACACTTAACAAACAGCTGAACGCGAACTTATTAAGAAACGTCGACGCCCTCAGTAGATAAATGACTGAATTGCTCGCCGACAAAATGTTAAAGGACAGTTCCGACGGAGATCCAGAAGACACTCTTCACGCCTCTGGTGACGCGCCGCCTACCAACATATGTTGGTATCACCAGCGATATGGAGAGCAGGCATGCAAATGTTATCTCCCCTGTGCATATACCAGCAACAAACATCACAAGGAAGTAAATGCACTGGGCAGATCTTCTGTATGTCTCTTCATAATGGACCACAAGACAGGCCGAAACTTTTTGATCGACACCAGATCCCACCTCAGCATTCTACCACGCGATAAGCTACATAAATACCGTCTGGCCGCCACATTTCAACTGTCGGCCGCTAATAATTCTGCAATCACGACTTATGGAGCATAGTATTTGGAGGTAGACCTCGGACTGAGACGTTCTTCTGTGTGGAACTTCATAGTCGCAGACGTGATGGAGCCTATCATGGGCGCAGACCTCTTGGCGCATTTCCGCCTGAAGCGTGACGTCGCCAACGCTCGCGTGCTGGACACAGTCACAGAGCTGTCCACCGCTGGATTGCGACACCACGCTGCAACTTACTACGCCAAAGCGATCCAGGCTGCGGACGACAGGTACTCTAAGCTGCTAGCGCGGTTCCCTGCTCACACGAGGCCACCAGGGGCCCCACTAAATGTACGTCATGGTACAGTACACTACAGTAATACGACGGCTGGTCCCTCGATTTCATGCAGACCCAGACGATTAGCTTCCGACAGGTACGCGATCGCTAAGGCAGAGTTTGATGCTCTGCTGTCCGAGGGCATTATGTGCCCGTCTAGTGGGGCGTGGTCGTCACCCTTGCATTTGGTGCCTAAAAAGAACGGCTACCGACTACCAAACCTTAAACGAGAGAATAATTCCAGACCGCTATCCAGTGCCTATCCTAAAATGCCTATCCTAAAAGACTATAATCACGCATTGTGTGGCAAACCGGTGTTTAGTATGTTGGATTGTGCCAAAGAATACACACAAATTGTGGTTGCTAAGAAATATATCCCGAAGACAGCCATTACAACGCCTTTTCGCTTGTTCAAAAGCTTATTTATGGCCTGAGAAACGCCGTACAAATATGGCAACGATTCTTCTGTATTACGAGGTGTGGCTAGAAAAAAACCGGACTAGTACTGGTGAAACAATAAAACGAATGCAATAAGGCTGAAAGTCGCGTGGCCTGTCACGTGACTCTCGATCCGCCTCCTGCACGAGTTTCATATGCCTCCTGCACTCAGTCTGCCCGTGGCGTCTGTTTTAAGTAGTTGACGTTTTGTCTGTGCGTCGGAAAATGTTGAGTGTACAGAAAGAACAGCGTGTTAACATCAAATTTTGTTTCAAACTAGGAAAATCTGCAAGTGAAACGTTTGTAATGTTACAACAAGTGTACGGTGATGATTGTTTATCGCGAACACAAGTGTTTGAGTGGTTTAAACGATTTAAAGATGGCCGCGAAGACACCAGTGATGACACTCGCACTGGCAGACCATTGTCAGCAAAATAAACATTGAAAAAATCGGTAAACTTGTTCGACAAGATCGCCGTTTAACAATCAGAGCAGTGTCTGAGTTAACAGGAGTTGACAAGGAAAGTGTCGAACAAGTTTACCGATTTTTTCAATGTTTGCATCAGTTTTTGCTGACAATGGTCTGCCAGTGCGAGTGTCATCACTGGTGTCTTCGCGGCCATCTTTAAATCGTTTAAACCACTCAAACACTTGTGTTCGCGATAAACAATCATCGCCGTACACTTGTTGTAACATTACAAACGTTTCACTTGCAGATTTTCCTAGTTTGAAACAAAATTTGATGTTAACACGCTGTTCTTTCTGTACACTCAACATTTTCCGACGCACAGACAAAACGTCAACTACTTAAAACAGACGCCACGGGCAGACTGAGTGCAGGAGGCAGATGAAACTCGAGCAGTAGGCGGAGCGAGAGTCACGTGACAGGCCACGCGACTTTCAGCCTTACTGCATTCGTTTTATTGTTTCACCAGCACTAGTCCGGTTTTTTTCTAGCCACACCTCGTATAAGGGTTACCATGTTGGTGTGCCTACCTAGACGACATTCTCGTCTTCTCATCGACGCCAGAGGAACATGAACAACATCTCATTGAAGTGTTTGAGCGCCTTGACAAGTGCGGCATTGTTTTGCACTTCAGGAAGACTGTGTTCGGATAACCGGAGATAATGTTTTTGGGTCAGCTAATTTCTTCTGCGGGATCGCGCCCTTTGCCAGAGAAAGTTAAAGTCATTTTGAATATTTCTCGCCTAGAGACAGCCAAAGAATTACGTAGATTCCTTGGAATCCTCAATTTCTATCGCTGCCATCTGCCACATGCGGCAGAACTTCAAGAATCACTTACAGCAGCGATGGCTGGTCCGAAAACAAAAGGCGAAGCGCCTGTGCAGTGTTCACAGATATTGAGACGCTTTCGAAACCGCCAAGAAAAGCATAGCTGAGGCAACGCTTCTTGCTCACCCTGCTTTAGACGCGACTCTTGCGCTCGTGGTCGATGCTAGCCAGATGGCCATCGACGCAGCATTGCAGCAATGTGTGGACGAGGCATGGCAAGCCCTCGTTATGTTCTCTCGGAAATTATCGCCCGCTCAGCAGCAATGCAGTGCTTACGACCGGGAATTCTTGGCCCTCTATGCTTCCGTGAAATATTTCCGAATGCAGCTGGAGGCAAGAGTATTTACGATGTATATTGACCATGAATCTCTGACATTCGCCTCCACCAGAATAACAACAAATGCTCACGGAGGCAGTTTAATCAGTTGGAATTTATTGCTCAATTTTCCACTGACATTAAACACATCTCTGGGTTGAACAATCTAGTGGGAGACTGTTTTCCGCGCGTCAATGCAATCAGGGAAACTATTGACGTCACACACCTGGCCCAAGGACAACAATCAGATCAATAACTTGAAAATTGCCTAAACGATGACACAGCATGCCTCCAGCTCGAGCTCATTGATGTACCAGGATCAGACACTAAGATATATAGTGATACCTCCAATAACAAACCGCACCCATTGGTCCCGGCAAACCTGCTTAAGCAAATATTTAATAACCTCCGTGATATATGTCATCAGGGGTAAAGGCGACGACGAAGCTCGTATCAGGTCGTTAAATGTGGCTGGGAATACAAAAAGATTGCCGTCAGTAGGTTCGCACGTACGTCAATTGTCAACGCATCAAAATTTCACGTCATGTTCGCGCGCCAGTAGCAAATTCCCAGACATATAGAGAGGTTCACACACGTCCACCTTTACCACCCTCAGAGGGTCAACGCTATTTGCTAAACATCATTTATAGATTCACTCGCTGGACAGAAGCTATTCCGATTGACAACATTTCTGCCGAAACGCAGGCTGCCGCATTTGTGAACAATTGGGTGGCTCGTTTCGGCTGTCCATTACATATAACAACTGACAGAGGACGCCAGTTCGACTCTGAATTGCTTACTTAACAATGAGTTATCATCCAGCCAGCATCGGCATGGTTGAACGGTGGCACCAGTTCCTCAAAGCCGCCCTAATGTGTCACGAATCGAAGTGGACCACGGCTCTTCCTGTAGTGCTACTCGGCCTCTGTAGCATCACTAAGCCAGACCTCGAGGCATCCCCTGCTGAGTTGGTCTATGGGGAATCCCTGCGGCTACCAGGCGAGTTTATTGATCAACGTGCCTCACTGGGGACTTACCTCAGTCGTCCAAGTTTATAATCAAATTGTGGGATCGGATTTTACACATGCTACTGCATCCGGCATCGCAATATTTGACACCGCATACGTTTGCACATAAAGATTTAAACATTACAATCATGTCATGTTACACAAAGACGGCATTAAACCAGCGCTCACGTCACCTTACACTGGACCACACTGCATAATAACAAGACGGGACAAAATGACGGACATTATGGTGAAGGGAAAAGAAACACAGTGTCGGTCTAGCAAGTTAAACCTGCTTTTGTCTTGGAGGAATCATTAGATGCATACAGTTCCCTCCACAAACCAGCGTTTTCGCCAGCTGATAATCCAGCATCTCACGCAGCTTCTTTGACCCAGACACAATGTACAATGTGGTCCGGATGTCGTGTGCACTTTCCGGCCAGATTCAAGGACAGCGTCTGAGGCAGTTACCGACAACAGTGGTTATCTGCTCTCCAATGGGGGGTTTGGGGGGAGGGGGGCAGTCGCGTGGCTGACAGCTGCGATCAGCTGACGGAGCGCAAGTGTCGACGAGGTACGTGGCCGGCCTCGCGGAGCGCTGACATGCACTTACTCATTGCCATACAGCGTGAGCATTTCATGACTTTTAAACGATGTGCTACGTTATGATTTACCCGTTGTTGATTTCACAGAACGTTCCAGGGGAGTTCTCTGTAACGTTCCATTGGTTATTACTTTGTAATCACTGCCTATGCTGTGTGTTATTTCCTGAGTGATCTTCAATAAAAACATGATAAACATAGAAGACGTAATTCCTCCACAATGAGAACGATAGTTGGTTACGAGCCTAAGCCACAGTGGGAACGCGACATTTGGCGACCCCGACGTGATTGTGGCTAAGAAGACGACTCATCAGGACCAAGAAATTAACATTCGTTAGCGGAAACATCGCGCGATTTCAAGACTGGCAGTACGACTACCACCATACTGGCCTCACAACTCCACGTTATGGTTCACAAAAGTCGAGGCGATTTTTCTTTGTGTAGATGTTGTAAGTAGGCTGTTTAGGTTTTTTTATTGGTAACGCCACCTCTGTATGAAAATCACTGGCTGTGCTGTGTGCAGTCTGTGGCTGCTTTGCATTGTTGTAATACTCGCCATTGTAGTGTTAGGCAGCTGGCTCTGAACAGCGCGTAGCGTTGCGCAGTTGGAGGTGAGCCGCCAGCAGAGGTGGATGTGGAGAGAGAAATGGCGGAGTTTTGATGTTTGTGAGAATGGATGTTATGAACTCCTGTATATATTATGACTTTTGATGATATTAAGGTAAATACATTGTTTGTTCTAAATACATTGTTTCTTCTCTATTAATATCTTTCATTTACTAACTATCCCTATCAGTAGTTAGTGCCTTCCATAGTTTGAATTATTTAGCTGGCAGTAGTGGCGCTTGCTGTATTGCAGTAGTTCGAGTAACCAAGATTTTTGTGAGGTAAGCGATTTGTGAAAGCATAGGTTAATGTTAGTCAGGCCATTTTTTTTGTAGGGATTTTTGAAAGTCAGATTGCGTTGCGCTAAAAATATTGTGTCAGTTTAAGCACAGTCTTGTACAATTGTTAAAAAGGGGACGTTTCATATGGCGACGCTGCCAGGATACCTCACTGGAATCTTCGGATTTTTCCTTGTAGTTTGTGTAATTAGTGTAGATTTTGTTTATTGCTAGCGCATAATTGTAGAGAGAATCTCCTTTGTAGTTGCAGTCTTTCATTGTTGTACAGTAAAACAGTTGTGACATGCATGTAGATTTGCACCAAGTATTTCGCAGCTGCGCTTGCAATTAAGTAGACATTATTTCCATTTCTATGTTAATGTGGTATCTTATTTTGCTCTTCAAATTGTGCTTTTCTGTGTTACCATGTGAAATATTGTGACAATTATGGCATGTGAAAAACGTAATACTAGGCTCCAAAGTAAACTGAGAAATGACAGTGAAGACGAAAGCAGTGTGTTAGCGCCACCGTGTAATGAATTAACTAATGTTCAACATAGTAATTTGGTAATTGTGCATAGGGAAATGGAGCGGGCGGCAAACAATGGCATAGACAGTGAAAAAAATAGTGAACAGGGAAGCATTATCGATCGATCGGTCGGCAACAGCTCGCCTCAGGAATCGGGAAAAGACAGGACACAATCTTGCAAATACTGCAGATTCAGGTTTTGGGTCCTCACCGTTTTCTCAAATAAGTCAAGACACATTTTCTGCTTGTCAAAATGTCAATGTTGCCGGTGCAAATTCACTGCCGAAAAGCACTGAGGAACATGTTTCAGACACCAGTGCATTGTTATTACAGTTAATGCAACAAATGGGACAAAAGCTACAAAAGTTAGACACAACACTTGAACAAAATCAGAAACAAATGGGACAAAATCTTCAAAAGTTAGACACAATGGAACAAAATCAAAGACAAACACAGCAAAAGCTTCAAAAGTTAGACACAATGGAACAAAATCTTCAAAAGTTAGACACAATGGAACAACACCAGAGACAAACACAGCAACAGTTAGACACAGTGGAACAAAATCTTCAAAAGTTAGACACAATGGAACAAAATCTTCAAAAGTTAGACACCACGCATGAACAAACACGTGAAGATTTAACTACTGAGTTACATAACATCGAATCGAAATGTCAAAAAGTCTGTAGTGACGTAAAGACACAAATTTGTGAGCATTTTCAACCTATTTTTTCGCAGCATGAAAATGCATTACAGAATCACGAAGCAGCCATAAAAGAACTGCAAACTATTGTTCATGAAAATCATGAGACCTTGCAAGCTAAAATTGACTCAGTTGCATCTACCGATTTGGTTACGCAACTTGCAAAAACTCAGGAAAATTTAAAGGACACAGAAGATACTCTGAAAATTGGTTCAGAAAGACACATGGAGGAAATTAGTTCATTATCAGAGAAAGTAGTTGAACTTTCGGATCAGCTAAATAATTTATCTACGAAGGTAGATGATAATCTGAATGACACAAAACCGGTAGTCTTTAATGACACAGAAGAGTGCGAACAAATTAGAAAATTCAAACAAAATCAAAATCAAATCAATACACAGTACAAAAGGGAAATCCAGGAAGTACAAGATCAGCTGACACAGATAATACAAGAATTACGTATTTCAGAGGACACTCGCGCCCCAATACGGGAAGAGGGACATAGAAATACGGAACAGCCACAAAATAATAACACAGGGCATTTCGGAAGTTATGAAAGAAATTGGCAATGTGCACCGTATTTTGAGATTGAACCGCCGACACGACGTAACAATGACCGACATGCGACTCGTCGACATGATGATTTTGACTATAAGCTGTTCATTACTACACGTAAATTCAAAACGTTTAAGAATTCTGGCAACGACATTCATCCACAAGCATGGCTCCATCAATTCTCTCATTGTTTTCCTCCCAACTGGTCGTTAGAACACAGATTAGAATTTATGTGTGGCTATTTAGAGAATGAACCAGCTGTAAGAATGCGATCGGTCATTCACGATTGTCACAGTGAAGGAGAATTTTATCATGCCTTCCTCTCAGCATATTGGTCTCAAGCTACACAAGACTGAGTAAAACATAGCATCATAATGATGAAACATTTCGAACAATCTGAATTTTCCAGTCTTGTGAAATATTTTGAAGACATGTTGCATAAGAATCAGTATCTTTCAAACCCATACAGCCCCTCAGAACTCATCCGCATTTGCTTAATCAAATTGCCTGAACATTTACGACATATTATTTTAGCAGGACGTTGCAAAGACGACATTGAAGCTTTTCAGGGACTGTTACAAGAACTGGAAATTGACACTGACAATCGCGGAACGCGAAAACAGGAGTACAACAATTACAGGTCACATCTGTCACAATTCCGCGATGAAAGAAATAATAACTGGAAATGACAAGGCTATTCTCACAACACATATCGTGACCAAAACAGACACCACCCGTATGACAACCGTTGGCAGAGTAGTAATAATTACAGGGAAAGATCACCTCTCCGCGGTAATGACTATCACAGAGACAATCAGAGAAACAGACAATTTGGGAACCAAAATAATTATTATCAGGGGAGACAGAATAACTTTAGACGCAACGGTCCAGCATGCAGTTACGATTCAGGGAGAAATTCTCCACCACGTGACCGACAAGAAAGAAACTATGGAATCTACCGACATGAAGACACACGATATGATCGTAACGACAGATCTGAATTGCATCAGAACTGGCGGGATTCAAACAGAGCAGGGCCCTCTCGACAAGGCGAATTTGTAGACGTTAGGTCTCCAAATCCCAATAACGACGCGCGCCAACAAAGGGACAATAGGCAATGACTCATACCGCTGGCAGCCACAAAACGTATGTATGAAACTGACGACGCAGCTGCCGTAGCTAGTAATTACGTAAAAATGGAAGACATTAGGGACTTCTTACTCCAGGAACACGACGCAAAACATAACAACATTGCATATCCTGTGATTCACATTACAGTAAATGACGTAAAATTTACGGCAGTACTTGACTCTGGCAGTCCCATTTCAGTAATTAGTGAAACAGCCTTTAGCAAATGTAACAAATCGAACGATTGCCCCACACTTCCGTTACGTAAGATTAAATTACAAGGTGCAATCTTTGGAAAAAGTGTGGATGTACGCCAACAAACCAACTTAGAATTCTTTTGTCGAAGCCACAGCTTCTCTATGAACTTTCTCATTGTTCCATTATTGTCGACGGAAATTATATTGGGAGTAGACTTTTTGAATGAATACAAAGCAATCTTAAACTTTCACGATGCTGAAATAAGTTTAGAGAAAGAAGGTAAGTCAATAGCTTTGAAATTTGAAGATTGGCTCTCAAACCATGACGAGGAAATTAATCGGCTTTACCTTCTGTTAGACAACAGTTCGGAATTTTCTACGGAACTAGACACTAACAATCACTCTGCAAGTACTGACAGAGAGGATATCGACGACATATTTCATACTAATGAGTTAATTCAGAATAAAATTCGAACAATTGAGAATTGTAATGACACTGATAGGCAAGACCTTTTTGAGATTTTACAAGCACATTCCACAGTTTTTACTCACAAAACAGGAACAATCAAGGGATTTCAATACCAATTTCGTGTTCGTGAGCATACTAAATTTTGTGTTAGACCATACGTAATTCCAGCGCATTATAGGGACCATGTTAGAACAGAAGTACAATCTATGCTTGACGAGGGCATTATTGAGCCTGCAGTAAGCTCATACAACAATCCATTACATGTTGTTGAGAAGAAAAATGGATCGATCAGGCTTGTCTTAGATTCGAGACAAATCAATACTATCATCATTCCTGAAACAGACATTCCGCAAACGATGGAAGAACTTCTTCAAAATTTTAATGGCGTAAAAGTGTTGTCTTCTATTGATCTCAGATCCAGCTTTTATCAGATCGAACTTCATCCAGAATGTAGAAAATATACAGCTTTCCTTTGTTTCGGCGTTTGTTATCAGTTTCGGAAACTTCCTTTTGGTTTGAACATTTCTTCGGCAGCATTCATTCGCGGGCTAAATTCCATATTACCTGAGTTCTTAAAACGTCACATCACCTTATATGTGGACGATATTCTAATAGCAGAAGCTTCATGGGAACAACATAATCGCATCCTCAACAGTTTGTTACGTATTTTTGCAGAATCTGGAATTACAGTTAGCTTGGAAAAGTCTGAATTTGGTAGGACAAAGGTGAAGTTTTTGGGACATATTATTTCTTCTGAAGGCATTCAGCCGGATCCTGAAAAGTTAGAAGCAATCAGAGCCATTCCAGTTCCATCTACAAAAAAACAAGTCCACAGTTTTCTAGGTCTTGTAAATTTTTACCGTCGTTTTCTGAATACGCAAATTCTAGTTACACCAAAACTTTGTTCTCTCACTGGAAAAAATACTAGTTGGAACTGGGACGAACAAGCACAGTTTGAATTCAGTTCTTTGAAAGAATCGCTACTTAACGCGCCAATACTAGCTCATCCAGATCTGTCACAAGATTTCTGCCTTAGCACGGATTCTTCTAAAGTCGGTCTTGGTGCCCATTTATTTCAAGAAGCCACAGAAAATGACACTACTGTTCAGAAAACAATTGCTTTTGCTAGCCGAGTGCTAACAAAATCTGAAAAAAACTATTCTGTTACTGAATTAGAAGCTTTAGCTATCGTTTGGGCATTTAACAAATTCCGTTTCTTTCTTTCTGGTAAGCACGTAAAGGTATACAGTGATCATCGTGCATTACAATTTCTTATGTCTTCAAAATTAAATCATGACAGGTTAAAACGTTGGGCATTGTTTCTGCAAGAATTCCGCTTCACAATAGTCTACATTCCCGGCAAGGAGAACATTGTTGCGGACGCATTGTCACGCGCACCGGCTGGGCTTGAGAAAAGTAACACAGAAGGCAACCTCGAGAAAAATTTCAGTATTCTTTACATTCAGAAAGTCACCTTTGAAAACTTCATCACCACATCTTTAAAGGACATTGCTCATGAACAAGATAAAGATCCGATTTGGAAAGACATCAAGAGCAAATGGCATGAAAAGACACACACACTGATTCGGCATTATTACCTGGTTAGAAACAACATACTCTTCAAACGCTGCACTGTTGATGACAAGCTATGGGTACTTTGCATTCCAGACGATTTTGTTAATAAGCTCATTTGGTACATTCATTTCAGCTACGCACATTTTGGTCCACGAAAATGTTATATTCTTCGAACGACTTGTTATTTTAACAATATGGAAAAGAGAATTCGAAGAGTCTTGTCTATTTGTAAACTTTGTCAAAATGCGAAACCATCTACTGTCTCACATCGTGCTCCGTTGTTTCCTATTATTCCTTCTAAATTAAAATAACTTGCTGCTGTTGATCTCTTGGGACCGCTTGTCAGAACATCTAATGGATTTTCGTACGTTCTAGTCGCTGTTGAACTTACTTCAAAATTTGTTTCTTTCACTCCGTTACGTAAAGCCACTGGACGGTCTGTATCCAACGCCTTTGTTAAAAATTTCTTACGTGAAGTTGGACACGTTAGTAAAGTCATTTCAGATAACGGACCGCAATTCAGATCTGCTGTTTGGTCACGCATGCTTCGGAATCATAAAATCAAACCTGTTTTTATTTCATTGTACTCACCACATTGTAACCCGTCTGAACGGATTATGAAAGAAATCAATGAGCTTTGCAGACTTTATTGTCACAGGAAGCATCAGCATTGGGACAGATATTTACACTTATTTCAAAACGTGCTGAATGAAATGCCTCACGACACCACTGCTTTACCACCTACTCTTGTACTAAAGAATGAAGAACCACCGAACAGAATCAGAGAGCTTGTACCTTTCCCGAATACACATAAACTTCGACACAAAGACATAATTGATTTGGCTCTTAAAAATATAAAATCTGCAGCAGACAAAAGGAGAAAACTACACGGTAAAGCAAATGCAAAGAAATCATATATTGGTCAGAAAGTTCTCATTAAAGCTCATTCATTGTCACATAAGAAGAAACACTTGAGTCACAAATTCTTTCTAGTTTACATTGGACCTTACAGAATCCGACGTATAGCACATGATAATTGCGTTGAAGTTGAAACTCTGCGTACTAGGAAGAGCAAAGGTTTACACCACATTTCACATATAAAACCGTTTATTGAAAGATAATCTGCTTTGTAACTTTGTCTTTGCCATAAAATTTTTCACTTCACATTTCTAGTATGCTTTGTCAGACTTAAGAAACTGTTAACATGCAACACTGTTTGAAGTTAAATATCCAGTCAAGAACCAAGAGAACTTATTTCAACAGAAATTGCGAATGCTTTGTTATAGTGAACAGACGACACAGTGTTGTTATTTGTACATTCTTACTTGTTACTTGCACTATTTCGTAACGACTCTAAGGGTTACATACTTAGGACACATACTGGTACTGGTAATGAGATTTTAATGCAACATTTTGGTTTACTTGAAAATTCATTCTGGATTTAAAGTACTTTTAGTGAGATACCAGATGACACAGTGGTTAGTTTATGTGACAGCCACACGATTTTATCACGACGCTACTAATGAGTGACAATTTACAATGTTGCTTTTTCAGTGTTTCTGTTTTATATCTGCACAGTTTTCTGTATTATTCTGGACATTAAAACATGTTTTAGTAGTAACTTTTGTGGTATAGCTACAATGAGACTGCCTTTTCCGTAGCACAACATTACGTTACAACACAGTGCTTTCTTCATCACGGCAATAAGCATAATAACTAAGATATCTATACGCAAAGCATTTCACTTTTGTTTATCATGAGGTAAGTACATTGTCTTTTGCAGAACTTAGCTTTCGGAGGACGATAAATACGATACTTCCACAGAGATTATCCTACAACAAGACGCACAGTTTAGCGCTACAGTACACGTATTTGAGTGATTAATTTTGTACTTAAAACATTTATTTTTAAAGATATTTGAAGTACAATGATACAAAGGTTTTCCGTGATACATTTCATTCCATTGCTGTAATCTGTAACACCTGAGGGTATAATTACATTAATCCTCAGGGGGGTACACGCTTACTTTGTGTACCATGTGTTTGGCTAGCACAAGGAGCCCTAGCTAATATGGTATTTGCTTATACAACTTTACACATCGGTACCATGTTTCTCTAACACAGAATTACACAGCTATCTGAGTATTTAACAGAGAAACAAACATTTCTTTACTACATCAGTGACAGATATTTACGTAATTACACAGTTGGATAACTTCACACTTATGAAATTGTATTTTGTCTGTACTTTGTGAACTGTCATATTTTTTCGGAACCATTGTGATATTATGAGAGCTTTGAATGATATATTTGGTATGGGATCATGATTTTTAAAGTACGTTTGAGGCAGATGACACTTTTGACATGAGCAGAGAATTTTTTTTTAGGTTTTGAAATTATTGGAGGAAGCTACGACGATTTTGAGAGTTGACTGAGGTGTTATGATATTATTACGATAACTATGTGTATTATGCTGTTACGGTATGTTTATGATCAATAAGCTGATGCTATATGAGTTATTTGAGTATGCTACGTATCTGTTATGATGAAATATTGAAGAAGTGTCGACGAATAAGGTAAGGAATAATGAGTAGTGGTTAGGGACTCACTCTGGTTTGTGAAACAGGTTGTTGGAAACCAAGAATCGTACTTTAAGAGTTATGAAATGTATGTAAATGCGTGAATGTATTACAATGCCGACGAAAACTTTTTGGACACCGTTATATCAATAGGATTTTGTTTCTACAGATTTGTAATGCAAATTCTTGACCTATGAAATATTTTTATACGAGACTGCCACTGTGGTGGAAACTGTTGTCGTAAATATTTCGGTAAGAAAGGTAAGTGACCTTGACGTAATGCGTCATGAGCGGCCACCTGTGCCAGCCACCTGGAGAAACAGCCATTAGGTGGAGAAAAAAAGAGGCCATTAACCTCGCTATTGACATTCCTTTGTAGAAAGCATCGCAAATACGACACGCTCATTACTTGGAAACATATGATTACTCGTATTTTGTGCTACTTACTGAAATGCTTATGAATTGATGGGAAATATTCGTACAACTGCACACCTGATTAGGACAAGTGTCTTTCTACGAGAATTGAGAGAATTTCTACTGACTTACGAAATGCCACATAGCTATTGAATGATGTTTTTATGGTTTGGTTTGCGTAATTGCTTATTTCATTTGATATCTGTTTTCCAGCTGTGTTGCAGCATTGGTTTTATAAAATAAACTTAAATGCATTTGCTAATGTGAAAACTTTCTGTCAACAGATCTATTAAATTATTATTTTATGATCCACATTCTTCGAAAAAAGGAGCTCTTGGAATGGAAAGAACAATAAGAAGGGACTAATAACAGTAACTGCATATATAATTTTCTTTTCAAGTACTTGGTAATTTTTATGGTAGAATAAGTTGTGGTGCACCACTTTAATGACATAGATATTAAGATGTGAATAGACATTTCCCTTATCTGCATTGTTGCCTTTAGTGTAATATTTTTTCTGCTTGATCTTTGCCATGCTTAGGTATTAGTTATAGAATTTGCTGCTGCTGTTTGCCATGTATAGTGCTACTGAATGTCACTTTGTATTATTCTTTTAAGCCAGTTTTACTACTGATTTATTTTTCTTGTTTGCTGCTCATTGCCTTATATTAGTTGTAATTTATGCTGCTTGCTTTGCCTTTTGTATTTTTTGTCATTGCTGTTTGTGTTAATTGTTCTGTGCTGCTGCATTGCCTCGTCCCTTAGTTTAGCATCTGAGCTCAGTAGATATAAGTTAGCTTAAGAGGGGGTAGACTATATAAGAGAATGAGTTGTGATGAATTGGAAGAAATGCATTGAGAAGTCATACGAAAAAAGTACAGAAAGTAGGTATAGATAGGACTTTTTGGAAATAATGAGGAACGAAGGGAGATCTCCGAGAAGTAAAGAAAGTTTTGTTTGCAAAATACTGCAGTAAAAGAAACCCTGTCCTTTCCTTGTGTTATCCCACTATGTGTTTGTGTTCCCTTGTGTATTTGTGTTTTTCCTGTCTTTGTGTGTTTAGCTGATGTTGTTATGTTGTAGAATCTTTCTAATACCATGTTATTTACTTTGTAAAGATGTTTAAACATTATTTGTTCTGTTTTGTTTTAATGCTCATGTGTGAAGTTGGTATTCCGAAAGTTATTCTGATCTTTTATCTATGTACTCATGTCATAATTCCTGTAACACTGGTGTATAGGTTTGTTTCTATTCTTTTGTAAAGCCCCTATTACTACAAATGTTATCTGTATTGTTATGTTCTTTAATGATGTATTCTGTATCTTTGTAATTGTAATCTTATGTTATAAAACTGTAATGGACACCAGTTCCTCAGATTAAGTAACTTGTAAGTTACATTTCACTGCACACGTTTCTGTTGGTCATAGTATATGGACAATATGTGAGAAGTAGGGACTGTTAGTGTTTGCACGTGTGTTAATAATTCAGCAATGGACTGGATAACAGCATTGTTGGTTCTGAGGACAATTCCAAAATCTTTGTGAGTGCACAAGTGGTGGTTATGGACTTGCTATATTCTCCGCAAACTCTTCGATGGTGCTTGTGCAACTGCACAGTCGCAACAGATGTCTGCTGGCCGTCTCTACAAGGACAACAGTGGGTCTGCATCTTTGATGACCCACCAGTACCATTATCTCTACAAGGACTACAGTGGGTCTTCATCTTTGATGATCCATCAATACCATTATTTCTACAAGGACTGCAGTGGGTCTGCACCTCTGGTGGCCCACCAATACCGTAATCTCTACCAGGACTACAGTGGGTCTGCTCTGTGATGACCTACCCACCAATACTCTTCAAAACTTCGACTGACTCCGCTGTGGGTTTACTCTGTTGCGGCCCATGACCTGTTTGCATGTCGAGAGTCAGCACTGTCTTTCCGTTGGAAGGAGAACGCTACTTCTTCAAGACTGCATGGAAATCCATTACTTCCGTTTGCATTTTCTTTTACTGCTCAGACTTTGAGAAAAACACTGCTATTTTACTGTGATGAACGATTTGGACTGTCTTTATGGACTGTGAGAAAGTTTAACTTTTGACCAACATTGTATCAATAAGTGTGTGCAATTGATATCTTTGTTATTGTAATTATAAACAAATTTTATCAAATCATTATTGGCCACTGTCCAAAACAATTTGTAAAATTTTTGTGGGGAGCATGGGGGCTATGTAAGTAGGCTGTTTAGGTTTTTTTATTGGTAACGCCACCTCTGTATGAAAATCACTGGCTGTGCTGTGTGCAGTCTGTGGCTGCTTTGCATTGTTGTAAAACTCGCCATTGTAGTGTTAGGCAGCTGGCTGTGAACAGCGTGTAGCGTTGCACAGTTGGAGGTGAGCCGCCAGCAGTGGTGGATGTGGAGAGAGAAATGGCGGAGTTTTGATATTTGTGAGAATGGATGTTATGAACTCCTATATATATTATGACTTTTGATGATATTAAGGTAAATACGTTGTTTGTTCTCTATTAATATCTTTCATTTGCTAACTATCCCTATCAGTAGTTAGTGCCTTCCATAGTTTGAATCTTTTATTTAGCTGGCAGTAGTGGCGCTTGCTGTATTGCAGTAGTTCGAGTAACCAAGATTTTTGTGAGGTAAGCGATTTGTGAAAGCATAGGTTAATGTTAGTCAGGGCCATTTTTTTTGTAGGGATTTTTGAAAGTCAGATTGCGTTGCTCTAAAAATATTGTGTCAGTTTAAGCACAGTCTTGTACAATTGTTAAAAAGGGGACATTTCAGTGTGTAGTCGGATTCCACCAAGTTCGCATTTGTAGTGAGCCCATTAGACCATTGATATGCTGCCAAAGTACAGGATATTTTATCTAATCCGTCCAATACAAAGGCCTACACGAAACTCACGACCGAGTTTATTCGACGACTACCTGTCTGCACCTAATGCAGGAAATGGAACTAGCAAAAGTCTGCCTTCAGCTTTTTTAATCCAAAGCCATCCTCTTTCATTTAATACTCAATATTTTTTTTACTTCAGGTGCACCTAATATAATACGTAAATTTTCTGCCACTTTTTTTGAGCATTAGTTACAAAATTAACAGTGCAGTTTAATTGTTTGTTATTTAATTTAACTTTAATTGATTTTGGTTTAATTTTACCACTTGGAAGTAAAGTATAATCAGTGAGAAAGATATTCATTTTTATAGATTCAAAATTAATAAAAGAATTTTTTGTAAGCAGCATCCATCATTGCCAGTTTGAATACTCATACCTCATTTTCTTTTTCGATGCATTATTCCTCAAACAGCTGTTGCCACCAGTTTTTTACCAATTGAAGAATCGTTATAATGCATTATCTTTTGCAATTAATTGACTTATCAGCTTCATGTACTTCTTCTAAACCTTTACTCTCTCTGTAAGCAACATCATGTTTTTTACAAGCTTCATCTAATGGACAATTCGTTTATCACATCTAGATAATATTCCTTCTAGTTTTAAAAATTATTTAGTAATTATAAACAGGAATATGTGACTCAAAAGATAGTTTGTTAGTTAATGTATTAACTAATGTTTTTTCATATTTTTCCGATTTCCAAAAAGTGTGAAGAAGATTATTCTAAAATCTAATCATATACCAAATTCCTTTCAGATTATTATCAATAAAATCACTAAAGAAATGCTTTAACATTTTTGTATCCCATCTTTTTCATTATGATAAATTTCATTTCCAGCTGATTTTCTCCATGAATTAAAGCTAGTCTGTCATATAACTCATAAACATCATTGAACCAAACATATTCACTTGGTTTTTGTGTATACTTTTTAATTAAACCTTATACATTTTTTCATCTGCTCTTGAATCTCGACTTGAATCTAAAATTACTGGATATTTTTCAGAAAATGAAGACCAGCATATTTAATGAATCCTTTCCATTTAATACATCTACATGATTTCATTTTATTTGGATTTTTATCAGAATAGAATGCTCCAGAATGAATCAATATATCTGCATAATTTGATAAATCAGAAGCAGTAAATTGTGCATTCAAGTCTTCCATAGTAACTGGTATTTTAGATAAAGCATTCATTAATCCATCAGTGCCTCCATACTCAATTCTATGAATAATTAATTTATCATCATTTTATGAACTATATATTTACCAATATATTTAAATGTATGAATCCTTCATTCAAAAACCTCTTCACTATGGTTGATAAATTGTAACTTTCTTTCACTTATATTTTACTTTTGTTTAACAGCCCTGTCTTTTAACTTATGCTATCTTTAACTTCTTCATCATATTTATTGAATAAATTTTGTGTTTGTGATTCACTTAACATATAATAATGTTGTAGAATTTCATATTGCTTAATTGCTGGAATATTATTAAATTTTTCCAAATAATTTTGGTGATAAAGCACCATTTGTTTTTCAGCTTCTCTGTTTTCTTCAATTGTTTCATTATTACCTAATTCTTCGATTCCTTTTGTTGCTTGTTCAACAGCATCAATAACTGGTTGATATTTTTTAAATTTTTTGTATTCCTTTCTTGGTTGTTTTTCCCAATTGTTTTTTTAATTATGTATTTTGGTCTAGTTTTTTAACAACCTGTGGGCCATATTTTGTAAACATTTACTAAGTATAAAAAATCATTTACGTTTTCAATGTTTAAATTCAATGTTCAATGTCTATGTTCAATGTTTATATTTAACATTTATGTTTAGTTTTTAAAAAATCTTTATCTTTTGTCTGTATTTATTGATAGTAATTTTTCTTGTCGTATCTATTTTAATAAAATGGAATTCATCTTTATTCAACATTTACTACATATTTCTACGAAATCATCAAAATTTAAATCTCTTCCTTTGAATTCATGTCAGTTATGATTTAAATTTAGTTCATCTTGTGTGATAATTTAAAAAATAAATTAACACTGTCTGATTGTTTAGGTATTTTTGAATATGTTTGAGTTAAATAAAAACGATCTATTCCTTTATGTCTATCTGTAATAATATATTCTCTAGCTATATCTTGATTTTTCAGGAATGGGATCAGAAAAAAGTGCACCTGAATTTTTTTCACACAATTTCTTCACTTTTTTAAAAAGTAGCAATTTTTTGACTAGTGTTATCTTCAGTTTCTTCACCCTTTTTGTAAATTGCCAATATTTTGGTTGATCTAAACTTTTACAATAAATTGTTTTTTGCACAACTGCTTGGTCTTATTATTGAACACTGGGAATTCTTATTTTTGGTTCCCAATCATCAATTAATTACATAATTTTTGCTAATTATAAATGAATTGTTTATTACTATTTAGTGATAATACATCTGTTCTTAACAAAATTAACTGTTCCAATAAAGGATACTAACAAAAATGTCTCAATAGTTAGTTTTTAAACAACTCTTTTAACACCAAACTTTAATTGAAAAATACTAAAGCATACTATGATAGAGAAGCAGAAGTAATTATTCTTGGTCAATATAGTTTGAAAATTTGGGAAAAGAATTTATTCAAAAAATGTCTAATATACACAGATAAAATGTAATATACACAGATAGAAGTTTACACACAGTTCCTATTGAGAGTGATATTAAATTATTTAGGTGGAACAGAGAATTGAACAAATTTTAGGGTTTAATGAACAAATTGTTGAACCTAATCAAAATACAGTTGGTAATAACTGACCAAAAATAATTGGAATTAATAAATATAAATTTTAATCTGGCTGATCGAATGTTTCTTAAACCCACTGATGATTTTCATAGAGAAACTAATATTATTGTTTCATTTAAACCAAATACAGAATTTGGTGGACCAATAAGTTATGAACCAAATTATTCTGTAAAGATTCCAATTTTTGATACTTTTCAGACTTTAGTAATTAGTGTGACTGACAAAAATGATAATTTGATTGACTTCAGTGAAGCTAGTGTAACAATTATTTTAAAAAAGTCTTAATTAAATGTTTTCTTAATAAATCCTGAACAAAATTGAGAGTTATCAATTTTATTCCGTCTGAGTTAATGAAAAATCTAAGAATAATTCATCTTAATCATTCACAAGTTTTTATGAATTTCAGTATTACTGTAATTGATGGAACAGGTTATCTGACACACTCTGAAAAATCAGATAAAACATTAATCTATAATTATTTGGTAAAACTGTTCGAATTTATGAACATTAAGAAAGGAAACAGTATTCTGTGTAGAATAGAACATCCATTTATTTGTTCCTTGGTTCTTATTCAGTGGACTTTGTCTGTATCAAATGAATTAGCAGTTGAAGGGCGTATCTTAAATAATGGAAAAATAAAAAGTAAAAATGAGAAGTATGTTATCTATTAGAAATATGTGGTGGATTTAAAAAAATTTTAATAAATATTTTGGGAAGGAGATTTAACAGTAATTTTCACATGGGGTTCCAGTACTGGAGACTCAGTTCTATGATGGGTCGATAAATGATGCTGGAAATTAATTAAAAAATACGCTTTGAAAAGAGTGAAAATTGTTGTAGAATCAATGGAAATCTGTGTTCCACCTGATAAATATGAACTAGAATATTGATTTGAACTAGAATATGAAAGACTGAAAAATCCAAAAATTCTATTTTCGTTCTTTGAACCACAAACTATTGAAATTACTGGTTCAAATGGAAAAAAACATTTTAAATTACATATTACTAATTATTTCATCTGCAGAATTTGATGTGCCTCACTTTATTTTTGTTTTTTTTTTCAAATAAAACGAAAAAATAATGAGTTAAA
Organism: Schistocerca nitens; assembly: GCF_023898315.1. Classification (NCBI taxonomy): domain Eukaryota; kingdom Metazoa; phylum Arthropoda; class Insecta; order Orthoptera; family Acrididae; genus Schistocerca; species Schistocerca nitens. Next base: position 362,452,389 of record NC_064617.1, read on the forward strand.
TGATTCTTCTTCATTTGATCATGTTAAGTTACAAAATATCTATGTTAAAAATGGAATAAATGAAATTGTTCCTCAAGAATTTTGGAATCTTGATTCATTGAACAAGTTTTTAAAAGATTTTTGAAATGTTAAAAGGTTAACTCAATTAAATAATGATGTTAATATAGGTCCATTCAATTTGATTCTCATTAACGTCACTAAATGAATAAACAATTTAACTACTAAAAACAACAATGAAATTATGTGCTACATTTAAGGAAAATATTTTGAAAATTCTCAATTTCAAAAAAATTTGAATTTTTTGTATAAAAATAAAGCAAAACAAAATGGATATGAATCACAGATTGAAAATCTATTAAGTTAATGTGATAGTTATGCAGATGTGTTCACTAAATAAACAGAACTGAAAAAAATCGATCTTACAGTGTTTCAGAAGCTGAAATTTTGATAACTAAATATGGACTAAAATTTTTCTTACTTTTACATGATAAATTTAAAATTACTCTTCCAGATGATTGTACTAAAATCTTTTCAGAAGACAAAGATAAATCAGGAAATATTATTGGTTTAAAATTTTCATATTGAGGTAAAAAACGAAATAAAGATAAATCAGATCATGTTATTGAATTTGTATAATTTCAAGATTTTTTTGTATTTTAATGCAAAAAATTTAGCTTGTTGAATATTAAATTTTAACTGAATAATTTATTTTTTAAAACAAATAAGAATTTTGCTCATGGGTATTAATATATTTTTAACTGGGGCCTTCAGTAATATTAACACTGTGGTATAATAGCAGACAGAAATTTTTAAAAATATACTCTTCCACTGCAACTGGCATACATATTCTACTTTAGTGAAAATTTTTATTGTTGGCACCGCTATAGCGACTGTGTGTCGCTGATGATAAAATGATGGTGAGGACAATACATCACTCACACCCATTACTCTAAGGACAGAAACACTACCCACTTTTTTGTCTTGATTTTGTTCATAACTGTTTTCATCATTTGGTCTGGGTGGACTTCATGTGCCACCCTGCGAGCTGTCACTTGCTTTAGTCATAAATATATATCTGAGTGATGCTAAATATTACTATTATTGTTACACTAAGAAAAGTATTAAGTTCTCAGTAACCTTCAGATTGTGAGATACACCCCCATATATATAAATTAGTCAATTTACTCATGGCACTTTTGCTGCCTACGCCTATGGTCACTTTCAGAAGTCAAATTAAAAATTAAATTAATTAATTTAATAAGACTGATGTTTAAACTGCTGTTGTACCCCAGTGGAACCACATTAATATAAAAATAGGCAATAGTTGAAGGGAGAATGAATGAGAACTGTGGTGTGTTTGAGTTTACAAAATAATGAGAAATTTTATTAACCCTTTTGTACCTACAATGATCTGATAAATCTCACACATAGAATAATAAACAGAAATTAAGAAAGGAATGATGTTCGATTGGATAATCATATTTTGGGTGGGAGCTATACGAATTCTCCCCTTAATTAATCCTTTTTACAATGCAGTCTATGTTTACATGATATCATAGTGATGTCAAACTCTATTCAAAAGGAATCGACTACGACTAATTATACAACAAACTATGATTCACCTGAGAATAGGCAGCTGTGAATATAATTTAACAACCCTACACTGGTATGCAGCGACACGTTACCCATTCACCTTGTTTCAGGCAGTGGCAGGAAACGGCGCACTGTGAGCGAGGAGCGGCACACTGTGGCAGATGTAATGTTCTTACATGTTCACGAAAATTCGAAAATTACATGGTCTGGCGTTCTGGTTACCAGAACGTGGGAAACCTCTCGATCAAAGGCCTAAAATCTAAGCAGATTTGAGTGCGAGGTGCACTCGTTTGCCGGTTTGGGCAAACCAATTTGACTCACAGGTACGAGATCGCCCTCCCCCCCCCCCCCAATTGCACAAACCAATCAAACAGTTCTGTACTCATTGAATCTCCGCTTTTGTCTGCTTTGTTGGCCTGGTAGCCAGAGCAGACACAACACCAGGGTTCCCACGCTGGGGGAGCAGGCCTCCACTTGGCTTAATTGAGAGGAGCCACTCAGCGACTCAAAGTCCCTCTTGTCTGAAAATAGAAGATTTTAGGCTAGGGAAGCGTCGTTCTCACAATAAGCATGGCCATCTTTTGGCAGAAAACCTCTACCTAGACAGGCCCGTAGTCCCTCATTTATGGAGCGATCTTATCTTTCCAGGCCAACCATTTCCAGTTTCTGAAAGAAGGCTGCTAATCTTCCTAGACAATTATGTCTGCTCGGTAAGAGAACTTGGCGACTCCCTGGCGTCAGGGGAGTTACAATGTTGCCTCCACTAAACATGTGCATCTGCTGTCCATATCATCCCAGCTTCTAACGTGATATACGTGGAGTTTTATGACCTTCCCACTGTTTGGACAAAGGCTCAGTTTACAGCAGTCTCTCTTACATTGCTTCCTCCATCAACTTTCCACCAACTGGCTGCCTTTGCAATGGACTACCATCTGGCCCAGGCAGAATGTTTTGCAAACCGGCCCCCTCCCATCTGACCCTAAGCAAAATTAGGAGACTGGTATGGTTAAAAGGTCATGGAGACATTTAAGTCCCACGGCATGTGTGACCCACTGAGTACTGCTTCCCAGAATCAGTTATACAGCCTGGTGGCTGCACTGAGAATTTATGGCCCCCCAGTCCATCTCTCTCTCCCTTTCTTCCATCGTCCTCCACTATTGCCCAAGGTAAAAATTCTCTACAGGTTATACACGCAGTTACAAGATCATTCTGCCCACAATTTCCTCATCTAAGATAGTCATAAACCACAGATATCAAACGTAGTACTGGGTAACGCCGAGATCATGCCATAAAATCAATATTAATCTGACTGCCAATGACGTTAAAGTGAGAGACTGGCATATCACCTCTCATTACCTCCCTGTTATCCAATAATTTCTGCATGGGGAGTGTCACACATCAATAAAGAGGTTAGCGTGACAAGGAGCAGAAGAAATTATGGCAGTTTAACTGGATCTTTCTGAATATCATGGCAGACCATGACAGCTTGGCCTACCAAAACCCAAAAAAAGCACACATTCTCTTGACCTCATTCAACCAGGGATCGTACACACATTCACTGCTGCATGCCTGCTAAAGTTTTGTGATTTGCTGGGTGACAGAAATGTTCCTGTCGACCCTCAGGTATTTCACGCACACCCCCAACCATAAATGCAATGATTGAACGCTAATAAGTTCATGCAGACATTTAACCAACCCATTCACACCGAATCTGAGGTCAGAGACGATAGGATTCCATAACCACAATACAATATCGTTGAGCAATGAGCATTCTCTAAACTAAACTTTTCCAGGCAGGCCATGAAGGCCCATTGGTACTGACTGGCCGCTGTATCATCCTCAGCCCACAGGCATCACTGGAGGTGGATATGGAGGGGCATGTGGTCAGCACACTATTGTCCCAGGCATATGTCAAGTGTACGACAATGGAGCTGCTACTTCTTAATCAAGTCTCTTGTCTAACAAGAGCTGTGTGCACCCCACTTGCCAACAGCTCTCGGCAGACTGGATGCTCACCCATCCAAGTGCTAGCCCAGCCCGGCAGTGCTTAACTTCAGTGGTCTGACAGGAACTGGTGTTACCACTGCAATAAAGCCGTTGGCCTATTGAGCGTTCTCTGCCTCAAAGATTTTGTTTCCAATGTCCAAGCATTCACAGTGATTCAGTATTCCATAGAGACAATAACATGACAAATTCTATCCCAGCATTCAGCAATTCTGGTTCTTTTAGGACAATCGAGTAAACGGCGTTACCACAAAATGAACAACATTTAAATGAAATGTGAAAAATAGTAAGACTTTACACAATTGACAAAGACAAAATAAAAACATGTGACTTTCAAATAGTGGTTTTGAATATTAGAGCATTTATTGTGTGTGTCAATCTTAGATCTTAGATGAGAGTGACCTTATACCCCAGTAGACAACTAAAAATACTGTTGTCCCTTACGAAAAACATAACAAGAAAGAAAAGTGAAAAAAATACTTTTAACCTAAAAAAAGAGATTCAGAAAAGCACACAGAAATAAGAATTAAAAAACACATATTTTAAGTCTCCTACTGCTCCCTTCTCAAGGGCCTTTAAGGAGTCCAAAAACTAACAAATAACACACATACAAACACAGCACTAGACTTATGAAGTGTGTAACACAGTTGGATGTGGCAGTTGTAGTGGGCGAGATGGGATTACCCATTTACTTAAATTCATCTTTGGTGGCAGTGGTGTCGGAGGCAGGACCTATCCCCAGTCTATGGCAGCAACTGGTAGGCATCTGGACGGTTGACATACGAGAGATGGGGCAGCAGTTGACAAACAATCGCTGTTATTGAAGACAGCCCTCTAACAGCAGTTGTCAGAGTTGTGGCGAGTGTCGGGGGACGTCAATCGCTTGGTCTGGCGCTCTCTAATTCCACCTTTCATGTTGGTAGCTGCATTACATTCTGGTCTGGTCCCTCGAAACTCTTGCACCAAACAGCGGTGTCCCAGGTGGTAGCGTGACGCCAGGGTGAACTTCCATTACTGCTGGCTGCAGGTGATGCACCCCTGTGGATGCTTCCGCTTTCGTTTGGCATGAGTGGAAGAGACAGACAGGACTCTGTGCCTCCATCGCCCTTGAGCTGCCCCAGTGTCATCACATCAGCTGGCTGATTGTCCTGTCGCCTCGGGGTGGGGGCAGATCGCCCGTAGGTGACAGCTGCCGACACGGCCATGCAGTGACGTCACATCAGCTGATCCCTGTGTCGGGCGCCCTGCTGTTAAGTCACGCCAGCAAACCCCGCCAGCCGCGTTGAAATGTGAGCGCCTGCCCAGCGCCAAGCCACGTCCAGCCATGGTCTGCTTCCCGCTCGCCATTTGGAATGCCATATTCCTCTGTACAGTCCTTTGCGCTTGTTTTAGTGCAGTGTTTTTACAGTGAATGTTTACAAAAACACATACATAGAGCCGCGCTGGGTAGCCGCACAGTCTGGGCGCCTTGTCACGGTTCGTTTCGCTCCCCTCGTCCGAGGTCCGAGTCGTCCCTCGGGCATGGGTGTGTGTGTGTGTATTGTCCATAGCGTAAGTTAGTTTAAGTAGTGTGTAGGCTTAGGGACCGATGACCTCAGCAGTTTGGTCCCATAAGCGCTTACCACAAATTTCCGAAATTTTTATATTCCGCACATAGGAAAACATAACAAAAATATGAACTGTTTGTAATGGAAACTTAACAACGTGATTAACGCAGAAATGTGCCTTACTGCTTTCTTTCAGTTACGCAGTGTTACTACTGAGGATCCTTTATAAAAGGAAATGGAACTATCATTGCTAATTACTGGCTTATCTAGAAGACATAAACTAATCATTTTCTAGCTTTAAAGCATGTAGCTGTTGTTTATGTCAGTGTTTTGTTAGCTTCACAGCGCCACTCATGCACCCCAATGTACTAAGCCACACGGCCTGCACATTTGTGCTTCAAGCACTCTCAAACCACCCAAAAATTTGCTTCTAATTATTCAAGTCTATCTGCCTCTAACCGTTTCTACATAACGCTGATCTGGACTTGGATACTTCTCCTGATGTCTGTTTATTGGATGGTGACCCTGATGTGAATGTCTGGCGCAGAATCTGGGTCGAATACCGCTGAGCGCCATCTCTTCACTCCTTTGTGTTCTGTTAGAACAGATCAGACATCGGGACGAATCACCTTTCCCTCTGAAACCGACCCACAACTTTCAAAAATTCACGTACAGATAGCATAAAATAACAGTTGTTGTAAAGTTGTAAAATACCAGCTTTTATAATTTGTAGTACATATGGGTATGTGATTATCTTCCGTTGTTATCTGGTTCCATTCTCCATATCTTTCCTATTCACCTAAAAACGTACTATTGTGACTCACACTCCATGTGCTCACGCCACGTAATACAAAACTTTGCCACTGATGCTCCTCTGGTAATAGCGATCCACAGTCGAAATACCACAAGGCAAACTACATCGCACTGCTTGCGTAAATCCATAAGCGATAACCACAGATGGAAAAGTTCCACCAGCGAAAAATATTGCTCCATAGGCAATTATCCATAAGTATAACCACACTGGAAAACCACCAACGACAACACATCACTCCAGTGACGATAACCCTGAACCAGAGAGAGAGAGAGAGAGAGAGAGAGAGAGAGAGAGAGAAAGCCATGCTGGAAATTCAAGACGCCTCTGGAGTGGACAGCCAGTTTTCATCTCGCAAGGTACCACCATCAGTATCGGTGGCATGATCCAAGTCACGCCAAGATCCACTAATGGTTCACGAGTCAATTTCTGTGGCACCGCTACCGCTCCCTCACACCGAATGATAGAACAGACCGTGCATACGCCCCACCGGCAATGCAAACAATATCAACGGAAGAAAACAAACCATTAATACATTCGAAGATGAATTCTGAGAAGACTTGTGAGATTCTTTCGGAACCAGGTATGCAACTTTCATGTTGTTCCAGCACATACCTTTGCTGTGGCGTGACAAGCTACTAATTCAGCAAAGTTCAAGTGTTAAACCAACAAGTTTTATCATATGCCCAGGAGGTTTCCACCGAGTAGTCGGCATATTCCATTTACTAAATAAATTTCTATCTGTGAAACATGAGGGGATACCAGTACATCGCAAATTTGCGGTAAATTATCAAAGTGAAAATGCCGGACACAAAACTACCAACGCAACTCACTGATGAGATGCCACAGAAGATATTGACAACTAATTACGATTGTAAACCATCGGAAAAGTGTAAGTGCAAACATATAATGAACAATACACTAAGCGACTACATAAATGAATAGGAAACGAATGATTCATAACACTACCTTACTGTTAAAACGGGGCTGCAGCACCCAACTGTCAATTACTACGCGGTCTTCTGTTGCGGTTTCTGTTTGTGGGGTCAGGCGGTCTGATCTCCAATACGTCTTTCTGGTGAACATGTTGCGGACTTCGTCTACCAACCTCTCCTTTTCTCCTTGTTCGCCCTGAGTTCAGACCGGCTACATGAAGTTTATAGAATTTTGCATCTCCCTCCTGTTGTTATTTCTGTTTTCGTGAAAGTTACTGCCATACGTCCCCCGTCTGCTTCGATCATCCCACTGAAGCTTTGTACTAAACCTTTGCCCTTGATATGGGATTCTTGAGGCCCTGTTTCCATTTGTGTTTTGCCTGTCATTATTTCCACCAGATGCACCTTGCAAATTCCGTTCATTATGTCACCTTCGGTCCCTCGCGTTCTGTGCTTCCTTGACAAAGTCTAAGTCTCGTAGAGCGCTTTTCAATGACTCGTGTCATTACATTTGCCAATGAGCAGTTCCTGGAACCTCATCGGCACATTCATGTAGCACTGTCGCATTACCTCCTTATCACTATACGGTTGGACCAGGTAACGGTTTTGTTGTCAAGCGTCTCGAAAAACTTTACCGGACTGCGGCACACCGATGCTTCGTAATCCTTCCCTAACATAGTCTCGTATTTAATCCTTTCTTGGGTGTCCTGTAAACAACAGGTATGTACAGGATGGCGGGTATGGGCAGGCGGTGGGCGTTGTGGAATAATAGGGTAATTTTTGAGAAAGGCCATTTATTGGCTAAGCATATTGAAAGGGGCTACATAGGCCTAGGGAGGTGAGGGTGAGCCAGAGCTTATAATTTGGCGAACATTGTTCGCGAAGCTACCGAAAGTGGTTGTCTGCCAAAACTAAGTCCTCAGTGAGCAGCACCGGGAGAAGCGGGAGATGTTCACTGCTACAGGGCGCGCATCCGACTCGCGGGTGAGCAAGAATACAAGAGAGCGGGCCCGGCGACGGGCGGCCGGGTATATTCGACGCACCACGCGGCTTCCTCCACCCTGATTGGTCAGGACCGAGCAAACCGTGCGGGCGGCATGGAAATTTCCAGAGCGTTGCCTGCTAAGCGACGCCTGGGGCGGCGTTACTTCGTAAGCACATGAGAGAAGCGCGTGATCAAGGTGCCCTTCCTCGGTGCTGACTTCCTGTTCCTAGACCGTGGGACGAAAGAATTTACAGGCAGCTAACACTGCTGGCCGTGGCTTGGCCGCAATGGAAAAATGAAGTTACCGTTTGGGTGCCCATATAATACATTAAAATCCCCTCTTGTCTGGCTCATCCTTTACAGGTATTTACGAACGGCTCTCTGAATTCGCCGTAACTGCGGCAGTTTGCTGCAACGCTACGCATGTGCTGTGCTGTTGAACCATCGAGATATGCACGGACAAATTCCAATTTGTATACTTGTGGCCATGGCTCGGGTAGCACACTATATTACTGAGAAATTCATGACTTGGGGTGCAATGAACTGTGGTTATCTTCATAAATCTAAAATTTTGAATCGAGAGAAAATATTTCAAGTCTAAATATTCATAATTTTGCGCCCATCGAATTTCTCTACATTTTGGCGCGAGTGCGTCCGAGATTTCATGGCCGACGAATCCCTGAATGCTGCTGTGTCCTCTTCTCGTGTAATCAAAGTCATGTAGTAATGCTATCGTCGGTCTGAGTCTAGCGCAATATTGTGGTACTTTATATACTACGCGCCACTGAAAGCGCGCTATGCCGTGCCCGTACCCCGCTCTACAAGAGCGTTCCGTTCGCACATTTGTCTCATCTCATCCGCCAGCTCATTCTGCTGGGTAGTGAGACGTGTTTCAAAATGGCTCTGAGCACTATGGGACTCAACTTCTGTGGTCATCAGTCCCCTAGAGCTTAGAACTACTTAAACCTAACTAACCTGAGGACATCACACACATCCATGCTCGAAGCAGGATTCGAACCTGCGACCGTAGCGGTCTCGCTGTTTCAGACTGGAGATGTGTTTGTTCGTCTTTGATTTCTAACATTTTTTTCCTGGGTCTTTTCGGTAACTCCCTGTCCCTGTTTTTGAGAGCAGAAACAGCCTTCTTGGTTGCGCTCACTTCCACGTTTGTCAGTGCTACCTGATCTCGCGTAATCTGTGCATTTTTTCATGCATCTCGTGCTACTAATCTGGCTTTCTTAGCTTCACGTTTGGGCGCTACTGCTTTTTCTCGTGTCTCATCTGATGTCTTCAACCTCAGCCTTGACACCCTTCATTCCTGACCTGATTTACGTTTTCGACAAACTCATCACCCCTCCTTTAATTTTCCTTAATTTCTTCCATGACTTAGTCTCTTTTCCTCCTTGTCTTGTCGTTTGTGAATTTCCCTAATTTCATCAATGAGGATGTATTTGGTCTTCTTCTTGTCATCTCTTATCTTCCCTTTTTGTCGTCTCTTCTCTGCTTCTTGCATAAATTGAATGATCGATTCTAATTACAGATTTCCATCGACATATCGAGGACCTGACGCATGAAATTCAACTGCTCTATGACGCTTCGTCTGCGAAATCGGACTGTTACTTTCTTTGTCTGTACCTCCTTCGTATTTACAGAACCTACAGAACCTGCTGCCTCGGAGTTTTTTTCACCTTCCTTTCCTGAGTGAAGTGAACCCTTATCATCGGAGTATTCTGCATTTGATAATTGCGTTCTGTTTGCTGACTGATTTAAATGAACTTCTTCCACCTTTCTATCGTGTTCTGCATCAATGGCTGGCTCGTGTTCCATTTCGAACGACCTTAGTGTACAGCCTTTCTCAGTATACAAACGTGCCTTGCTTCATGTAAGCATTCAAATCGACTGCCACTTTCGCAAGTTTTCGATTCCAAAGCATCACGCGCCACAACTCTACTCTGATCTTTTTTTCAAATAACGCACACGTTTATCCCTAAGCCTATGAAACAAAATCTACTCTGCCGCGTGGGGTAGCCGCGCCGCCTAGGGCGCCTTGCCACGGTTCGCGCTGCTTTCCCCGTCGGAGGTTCGAGTCCTCTCTCGGGCTTGGATGTATGTGCGTGGTCCTTAGCGTAAGGTAGTTCAAGTTACATTAACTAGTGTGTAAGCCTAGGGACCGATTGCCTCAGCAGTTTGGTCCCATAGGATCGTGTGAAACCCAGCTCGCGCTATTCGTCCACGAGACTCAGAGGGCCATAGACACGGGTTCCCAGGTAGATGCCGTGTTTCTCGACTTCCGCAAGGCGTTCGATACAGTTCCCCACAGTCGGTTAGTGAACAAAGTAAGAGCACATGGACTATCAGACCAATTGTGTGATTGGATCGAAGAGATCCTAGATAACAGAAAGCAGCATGTCATTCTCAATGCAGAGAAGTCTTCCGAAGTAAGAGTGGTTTTAGGTGTGCCGCAGGGGAGTGTTGTAGGGCCGTTGCTATTCACAATATACATAAATGACCTAGTGGATGACATCGGAAGTTCACTGAGGCTTTTTGCGGATGATGCTGTGGTACATCGAGAGGTTATAACAATGGAAAATTGTACTGAAATGCAGGAGGATCTGCAGCGAATTGACGCATGCTGCAGGGAATGGCAATTGAATCTCAATGTAGACAAGGGTAATGTGCTGCGAATACACAGAAAGATAGATCCCTTATCATTTAGCTACAATATAGCAGGTCAGCAACTGGAAGCAGTTAATTCCATAAATTATCTGGGAGTACGCATTAGGAGTGATTTAAAATGGAATGATCAAATAAAGTTGATCGTTGGTAAAGCAGATGCCAGACTGAGATTCATTGGAAGAATCCTAAGGAAAAGCAATCCGAAAACAAAAGAAGTAGGTTACAGTACGCTTGTTCGGCCACTGCTTGAATACTGCTCAGCAGTGTGGGATCCGTACCAGATATGGTTGATAGAAGAGAGAGAGAAGATCCAACAGAGAGCAGAGCGCTTCGTTACAGGATCATTTAGTAATCGCGAAAGCGTTTCGGAGATGATAGATAAACTCCAGTGGAAGACTCTGCAGGAGAGACGCTCAGTAGCTCGGTTCGGGCTTTTATTGAAGTTTCGAGAACATACCTTCACCTAGGAGTCAAGCAGTATATTGCTCCCTCCTACGTATATCTCGCGAAGAGACCATGAGGATAAAATCAGAGAGATTAGAGCCTACACAGAGGCATACCGACAATCCTTCTTTCGACAATACGAGACTGGAATAGAAGGGAGAACCGATACTTCGATCGGTACTCAAGGTACCCTCCGCCACACACCGTCAGGTGGCTTGCGGAGTATGGATGTAGATGTAGATGTAGATGAACTTACTTCCACAAAACCTACTCTAAAATTGATAACTTTTACTTATGGACCGAGGAAGACAGGACTACAAAAGTTGTAGATGTCTACTCTAAAATGTTGTAAACATCTTCATACTCAAATTTCTTCAATAAAAGTTTACACAATGCTGTTAGCAACAACGAAACATGAGACAAGAAGTGACGCGGAAGTCACTGAGATGACACGATGAGAAACAAAATAAATAATATATAATTTAACTCACAGGCGCGATGATGCATGCTGGAATTGTCAAACGTCAGACGGCCTACTCAGGATGGGTAAGTTCACTCTTGTGACACACAGTACGTCCCAGATAATATGTAGGTCCACTGTCGGTACAGTTGGAAACTGCCACCGGCTCTTAGCGCACCACATGATACAGACGACAAGTTTCACCACTAGGGAAAGACCTGAAGTTCTGCACCAGGGATGAACCAGAATACTAAGTCCTCAAAGAATCCCAAGCACTTTCCACCAAGCCTTAGTATGGGAGCTGGATTAACAATATGAAACGGTTCCCAAATTGCACAAATCAATCGAACTGTCCTGGACTGATTGAATCTCCCCTCTTGACACTTCTGTCGGCCTGGTAGCCAATGCAGATACAGCATTGGCCCGTACTGCGGGAGCAAGTCTCCATTTGTAGTAACCTGAGAGGACCTAATCAGCGACTACAAATCCCTCTTGCACGAAAAAAGAAGACTTTAGCCTAGGGAGGCAACGTTGTCACAGTAAGCGTGGACATGTTTTTGCAGAAAACGTTTACCTAGAAAGGCCCATAGTCCCTCATTTGTGGAGAGACCTAATCTTTCCAGGCTGACCATTTCCAATTTCTGAAAGAAGGAAGCTAATCGCCCCAGACAGTCGTGTCTGTGAAATATATATGTTTCTTGCTCTCGCTAAGAGAACCTGGCGACTCCCTGGCGTCAGGGGAGTTAGAGTCTTGCCTCCACTAAACACGTCCACCAGCTGCTGTGTCCGTATCATCCCAGCTTCTAACATGATATTGCATGGAGTTCTATGACCTTCCCACTGTTTGCACAAAGACTCAGTTTACAGCAGTCTCTCTTAAATGTCTTGCTCCACCCACTTTCCCCACCTTCCTGCCTTCGCAACAGATTGCTGCCTGACCCAGATAAAATGTTTTGCAAACCAGTGATCTCCTGTCCGACCCTAACCAGAAGGAGGAGAGTTCTACGACCGGAAGTCCCTCTGCAGGTACGATCCACTGAGTGCTGCTTCCCAGAATCACTCACACAGCCTGGTAGTTGCACTGAGAATTTGTAGCCCCCTAATCCATTTCTCTCTCTCTCTCTCTCTCTCTCTGTTCTCCATCGCCTACATTTCGGTCCATCAAGTGAAAGTTCTCTGCAGGTTACACTGCAGTCATAAGAACATTCTGCCCACAATTTCCTTATGTAAGAAAGTCATAAACCACGCATACTGAATATAGTACTGGGGAAGACCAACATCATGACCTGAAGTATGAATATTAATCTTACTGACAATGTTGTTAAAGTGAGAGAGGAGCCAGCCCTCTGACCAAAAATGCTGAGCTACTGTTCTGGCGTTCACTAAGAGCTGCGAACTCCATCAGCAGTGTATTTGATTTACTGACTTAGAAGCACTGGCATCTGCTCTGAATGACAGCTACCAAGGTACTTCTACCACTGAAAAGAGAATGGCCTAATAGTAAACAAAGAACTAAACAGAATTCCAAAGTAAACCAAAGCTTGAAGGCTATCTCATGACGTACACATATGCTATGAATTAGGAATTCATAGCACAGTTGAAGTACCACCCCCATTGGCAGTTGGCACCGCCACTGGTAATGCATTGCAGCTACAAAACACCCGAACTCATTACCACAGCAAGGTTAGGAGCAGTTGTGATTGACAATAGAGATCAGTGGTTTGTGTGAAAAAAAAGTAGCAACAACTTGCAGTGAGCTCCAGTGGCCGCAGGCGCAAGCAGCCACACGAGACTGTGTATTCGGCAACAGACTGTGGGTGGTGTGCTGACCAGTCTTGCTTGTCCCTAGGAGTTGTAGGTTCAGGGAAATGGCTGCTGGGCAGCACCATTTGGGAAGACAGGTGACGACTGACTGCTCGCAGCCAGTGAGAGTGGCCACTTGTGTATGTTGGACAGGGCTGCCTCTGTCATCATGGGAACTGGAAGCTAAAGGAACATGAATGGAGGTGAAGAGTGTGCACAGAGGCAACGAGGAAGCACAGCTACAACGAGCAACTGTGATTGGAGTCAGCTGGACAAGGCAGAACTTCAAGTTTGTGTGATCATCTATGAATGTAGCCTGGTGGAGTATACACATCAAATGGATTCGGAATTACGAATAAGGACTACCATCAGCTGTAGAACGGGATGACGACAATAAAAATCTTTATCGGGATTTGAACTCGGATTTACGGCTTATCGTTAGCGGTCGCCTTAACATTTGGCTGTACATGCACGACCCACAGCCAGACCCAAACCTTCATATGTCGTCAACCATGCGTCTACGACCTGTACTCGTACATCCATTATGTATATTCCCGTACAGGTCAGACGTTGTACTTGAAAGTCACTTAGTATCGGCAGATAGATACGATATTGTAGTGCCTGTGTTATTCTGATTACGACGGAAAGTTCCTTTGGACTTGCATTGTAGTGTATAGGCTAGAACTAACAGTGACTTGTCACCAACACGAGACATCAGTTCCTATTCTGTGCGTGAGAAGGGAGCCTGAAGTCTTGGCTTGGCTCTGAGCTCTATGGGACTTAACATCTTAGGTCATCAGTCCCCTAGAACTTAGAACTACTTAAACCTAACTAACCTAAGGACATCACATACATCCATGCCCGAGGCAGGATTCGAACCTGCGACCGTAGCAGTCCCGCGGTTCCGGACTGCAGTGCCTAGAACCGCACGGCCACCACGGCCGGCTGAAGGCTCCAGGGAAGGTCATGCTGATAAGATACTAGTACATGGTAGCTGTGGTGTCTGCTCTTGGACGATGGTGACCAAGGAGAGTGTTGTGCCAATTGTGCTCGGAAGAGAACTTCAGTAGTGCACACTCTTGTGTGTAGCTGTGTTTCAGCCGAAGATGTCTTAATTATTACGGTGGCCTTCAGTAACTAATGCAACACACTTTGGTCAAATTAAGACGAAAAAGGAATTTGTTGTGCGATATCGTGGAATGTTCCAGCTTCAGCCCCTATAGTTTCATGAACTTCTGAGAGGTGGCAGTGCAGTACAAAGCCTCAAAATGGCGACCATAGTGGAGGTACTTCCCAAGCAGCGAGCGCTGCATATAGTAATAGGCGCTTGCAGAATGTCTAAGGAGACGTGGTAGTGAACAAATGCGCAGTAAGTCTGTTATCATTGTAAGAAGGCTGTGCACTCCTGTCCGATCACCCACATGCCGAGCGGCTGAACATTCATAGATGTGTGACTGTCAGGTTCCTCGCCACCTAGCAGAAGACCACAAAGAGCAAGAAAGGACGCTTTGGACGGAATTTCAGGAAGCACTGCGTGGGTGAGGGAGAAGTTAACGATGCAGCAAGACGTTGGCTCTGACATCGACAAATAGAACAGGAGCATGGGGGCATACATTCCCTTGCAGTAGGGTGACGTAAGACTGTCGCTTCGAACAATGTTGGAAAATAGGGTTTTATAGCCAAAAGAGTGGGGAATAATATGGTGTATTCGTATCCTGAATGAAGCCACCCTGCTGTCAGAACAAAATGTGTATCATTACCTCGTAGGGAAGGATAACTGCAAGGCCCAATGTTATTTGAAATAAGTTCAGTCGGAGCACTGTATGAAGTAAATCTTAAGGGTGACTTGTTATCAATGGTGCTTGACTGATTTGCTTGGTGTCTTCTAACTTGATGGCCTCGCTTCAGTTCTTGGTCTGAGTTTTTTCGTCTTTTGGCTAGCACTGTGTAGCATGATCGTGAGGGCCTTAAGTACCTGTTTCCTATTATCTCTTCTTTGTTAACTCAATTTCTGTTAGTTTTTGGGGCCAGATGTATCGGCTCTAGTTGGTTCGATTACGGATATTGTGCTAGAATATTTCTATTTATTTTCTTGTCATTCATTACAGCTTGTATGGTAATTCGTAATTTGGTTGTCTATTGTTTTCGCAGGTTCGAATCCTGCCTCGGGCATTGATGTGTGTGATGTCCTTAGGTTAGTTAGGTTTAAGTAGTTCTAAGGTCTAGGGGACTGACGACGTTAGAACTTAAGTCCCATAGAGCTCAGAGCCATTTGAGCCATTTGTCTATTTTTTCTGCCACCCTTGTTATTGTAAAGCTAAAATTATTTTGAAGGACTTTAATTTTACGATTTTGTTTGTTATGCTAAATACTAAATTAATGTGTACCTTTGGAGTGAGTGTTTGTCATTTTCTTTTTGTTTTACTTTTATTCATGCTCTCTGATTTGTTGAAATCTGTAGCTAAGCGTCATCGTGTCCGTTTCCCCCTCATTTAGCATCAGAATGAATTGTAATATTTATGGTACTTCACCACTTCCCGCTGACTTTCCATCATTCTAACTGAATGACTGTTTGTTCCAGTTCTGATTCTTTCTTGTTAAACTGTTCTTGATCAAGGCAGTCCATCTTGCTCTGGGACTTCCTTTTGCTCTTCGTAATTCATTTTGGTATTCTTCCATCGTCCATTATGTTTACATCTTCACACTATAGTAACTTACTCCTCTCAGTTCTATCACTTCTCTACTTCAGTTTCCTTCCTATTATCTTCATTTATCATTTTGTCTCTGCTTGTCTTCTATAATATACTCCTTAAGGATTTCATTTAAGTAGCTTGGATTCGATTCTCCGCTCTTCTTGTCACTGTCTGGATCTCCGACGCATATGCTCTCGTCGTGCCATTCCCCAGCTTGCATTTCATTGGCACCTTTCTTCCTCAGACTAAGACCATCACACGCTGGTAAATGCACTGCGTTGTTGTGCTCTTCTCTTGACTTTTGCTTCCATCGTTACATTTTTCACTATCACATTTTCTAGATATTTAAAGTTACTCTCTGTTAATAACTGTTTTCAAAGCTGTTAAGTATTTATACCCACATAACCTCCAGCCGCTTTCCACTTCCATAGTGTTTATAGCAGTACTAAAAACAAATACAATGACGCAAATAGCTCCATGTCTACAACAGACAGCATTTAAGTAGAGTTAACCTTTCACAACTCTATGAACATGGCTGTGTACCATTGATCGGTAAAGTGTCATATCAAAGAGTAAAAATACACAGATTAGCTACTCCACAAACAAAAAACGAAAAACTAGTTCATAGCTCTTAAAAATGAACCACACATTAAAGCTCTCTTTTAAAAGACGAACTGCTCTGTGAGCCCTAAAGCTACTGTATATTGATCAAACTGGAAGGAGTCTCACCGTTAGATACAGAGATCACATGGTGTTCCTCACGTGGCCCAACATAGCGACACAGAGAATAGCATTCAAGGCAAGTTACAAATACTGAATATTGCGGAGAAAGGAAAACAAACGAATTTGTTGAAAGAAATACAAATATACAAGCACCTTCAAAAAGTTTCCTTTCGAAGATCGTGTAGTCTGGAATCTGTATGCCAATCATGCAAACTCGGCATGAGAAATGAAGCAGTCATCCCAACGACGCACCACGTTGAGAACACCCATTTGGTGAGCACGCTTCGTGCTGCCTGAAGAAGTCAATAACTGCATGCTGCACATTTTCGTCTGACAGGAACTGTTGACCTTTGAAGGCCTTTTGTAAGGGACCGAAGGCGTGATAATCGCATTGGAAGAGATCAGTACTATAAGGCATCGTCAATCGCCTGCTTGTTGTTGTCTGTAATGGGTGAGGTGGCCATAACCAGCACGGAACTTGATTCACCATGCCACAATGGTAGTCTTCGATAGACATGCTGCCACATTCACATTCTTCATTCTCGAATGGCTGTGTACCGGTATTTGTCCCTCGGTGCCCAAGAAAAAAATAACAGCACATTGCTCTTGTTTGGACGCATTTGGTATTATCGTCATCATCATTAACATTTTCGCATTTACTGCACACACGTCAGAAAGGCACGAGTGCTACATTAATCCCTTGTCTCCACGTCAGTACTTATTAACTCGCATAGGAGTCGAGCTACGTTGCTTATGCGCTGCAACAACGCCATAAAATGGAAATTTCTTGAACGCCCCACATATATCTCGAATGACGAGACAGAGCCAAGAAATGAAATAAACCTTCAAAATGTCATTCAATTTCTGTAACGCTGTACGTACACAGGGAATATGTGTACTGCCATAGTCAGCTTAGTAATAAAAAACGAATGAAATAACCTTATAAAAGAAATTGTTGTAGGGAAGTTCTGGTAGAATGTAAATATTGTAGGGTTAAAGGAGATCACTCTCCGAAAAGTAGATGTGTTGAGTCGGCGGTAGACAAACACAAAAGAAAGAAAACGTACTAGCTTTTGGAGTAGCTGTCTTTTGAGCTAGAATAAAATACACACAGAAAACATACGCACATCCATACGCCTGTATACCTACATGCCGCCGGCCGGCCGGCAAACTGTGTTTGATACTACCAGAATTCCTTGGTTCAGGCATGTTCTCTTCGCACGTATTAGTCTACTTTTTATGTCCTCCCTGCATCTCCGACACATGTTTGCTTCCAAGGTAGACGGGCTCTTTCGCTTAGTCCACATCGTTCTCACCGATTTTGATATTAAGAGTATCACTACTCTCTTTTCTGCTACTTCTTTCGTCTTTATTCAATTTACTCTCAATCTCTATTCTGCGAGCATCGGACTTTCATTCCATTCAGCGCGTCCTGCAATTTTTCTTCATTTTCATTGAGCATACCGTTGTCATCAGCGAATACTATCACTGATATCTATTCAGCCCGAATTTTAAACACGATCTCGGAATTCTCGAATTAATCACATAATCCCTTCTGCGGCCTATAAATTGAGCAGTGGAAGATTGCATCCCCAGCTTACAACTTATTAATCCGAGAATTTTGCTCTTTGTCTTCAATTTTTATTACTGTTTTTCGGTTCTTGTACATAATGACTATTATGAGTCTTTGCCCACAGCTTTCTCCAATTTCTCTCAGACTTTCGAACATTTTGCACCATTTTACAACGCGGAAAGTTTTTGCTAAGTCGAAAATCCTACGTAAATGACTTGCGTCCATTATGTAGAACCTAACGCTGCCTCTCTGATGCAGTTACCTTTCTGAAATAAAAACTGACATTTACCAGCTCTTTCGTTTTCTTTTCCATTTCTCTGTTTTCTGTTCTTCTTAGCAACTTGGATATATGAGCCATGAAAGTGATTGTGTGATAGTTCTCGCACTTAATTGCTCCTGCTATCTTCAGGATGGTATGGATAATATTTTTCCGAAGATCTGATGGTATGACATGAATATTTCCTACATATCAGCCTTAGTAGTAGCTTGATTGCCACTTTCCCAAATTACATCGGATATTCTTATACGATGTTATGTGTTACTTCTGATGGCAAGTCTTTAGAAGCTCTGTTCGGCTATAGTACTGCATTCCCTATGTCTTACATATCGACTTCATTTTTTTTTCTGTCATGTCGTCAGACAACTCCTGCGCCTCGTACAGGCCTTCCATTTAGCTACTTCCCCCCCCCCCCCCCCCCATATGAGCTCTACTTTGCGTCTGACAGCGGAAGTCCCACTGCTCTCTTGATGGTGGCACCATACCTTTTAATTTCACCAAAGATTGTCTGGATTTTCATATATGCCGAATCAATCCTTCCGATGGTCTTTTCTTCTTCGACTGCTTCTCATTTTTTACCCAATCATTTCACCTTGGCTTCCCTGAATTTCCTATTTCTTTAATTCTGAAGTGAGTTTGTATTGCTGTATTCCTGTCTTTCTGTGAACTTCTTTCTTCGGTCGATCAACTGAAGTGTTTCTTCTATAACCCAAGGTTTCTTCGCAATTACCTTCCTTGAACTTATTTTTATGTGTCTTGCTTTGGGTGATCACTCTTATTAGAAATGTTCACACCTCTTCAACGGAATTATCTATGTTGTAGTATCTCTTATTGCAGTATAAACAGCCTTAGAGTATGACAAACGGGTATCATTATTTCTATTTATTTCAGTATCCCACTTACTTCCACATTGATTTTTCCGGACGATTCTCCTGAACCTCCTTCTCATCACTGCTGAATTGTGATCCGGGTCTACATCTGCTCCTGGGTTCACCTTGTAGTCCAGTATCTGATTCCGGAATCTAGCTGGAATCTTGCTGTGTCTTAGGAACAATGTATACACTTTGACTAACTGAAATTTACTGAAAAACGCAGTTAGTCTTTCTCACCTCTCATTCATAGTACCATACTTTCCTATAACTCTGTTTTCTATTGTCTTCCCTACTACCGCGTAATGTCTATTGTGTATTAAACTGGGGAGCTAGAAACGACGGAGAGGCTTCGTCCCATCGTAACCCTCAGTGGTTCACAACCCACAACAGACCACAGCAGTCCACCCACGCCACCGCCGCCCCACACCGAACCCATGGTTATTGTGCGGTTCGGCTCCCAGTGGACTCCCCCCACTCCCCGGCGAGTGTTACCCCAAATGTTTGCGTGGCAGAGTACTTATGGTGTGCGCATACGTGGAGACAGTGTTTACTACCACATACTCATTTCCCATAATTACCAGATCACCATCACCCTTTACATGCTGAAATACCCTTTCAGCATTCACAAATACTATCCCTACATCTTCATCTTCTGCTTGTGATGCTGGCATCTAAGGCTGAACTATCATAACTGGCGCTGATTTCCTAATCTTTCTGATGAGGACAAGCCTATCAGTTTAAGTGTTCACAGTAAGTCACTCTCTGCCTTGCTTTCCCATTCACTGCGATTCCTTCTCTGCTGTTGCTGATATTATCCTATATTCGTCTCATCAGGAATCTCTAAATCCTTTCCATTTCACTATGTTGACGCCTACAGTATCTAGATCAAGCCTTTCCATTTTCCTCTGCGGGTTCTGTAGCTTCTCCACCACATTCAGACTCTGATCCTTTCGTTGTTTACTCAATTTTTTTCTCTCGGACACATTTCCGTTTGCTTTCCCCTCCCACAGATCCGAGCGGGAGACTAATCCTGAATCTTTAGCCAATGGAGATATTATCACAACACTTTTATTTTTAATGACAGGGCAGACGCCTTGTGGATACACATTATGGAATCTTTAATACAGTCGTTCCCATTGCCTTCCGCATTATCATGCCGTTCTCATTGCTGATTCTTCCGCCATTCAGAGGCAGTTTCCCAGCGCAAGGGCAAAAGGTTGTCCTGAAACTCTGTCCACTCCTCTGCCGTCTTCGAAAAGGCTGCTGGAAGAAGGGGAACCATTCGGCCGCCATAGCTGATGATATTAATTCAGAATTTCCAGTGGCTGGGATTGAATCCGGGATCCAGGAAATTTGGTTATTAGTCAAAGACCCTACCCGTGGATGATAGGTTAACTGAGGAAGAGTATATTTGGAATAATACACATCACATCTGTAAACGTATGCCATTTCTGCACAATCTTCTTCTTTGTACTAAGCTTCTTATCATAAACTGACGTATCTGCTATTTTGTTTGTCATCTATTAGTACGGTCGCTTATGCTGTAATGCATAAAGAAAAATCCATCCTCACGTAAGTAGAATGCAAAGACCCTGCATATAACGTGAAAGATTTAGTAAACAAGAAAATCACGAATATTCTGTTATATTTTAGGACCAAAAGATTGTGTTGTTTGTACAACAACTTCTCCCTGCAGTCTACGATGGGCTCAGGCCAAATGAAGTATTCATCTATAACAATGATTGGTTGCAGTTTCTTTCCTTAGCGATATTTACGAGAACAGCCTTGGTATTTAGAAACCTGCCGCTGGAACTCTTGTGCGGTGTTTAGTTTCTACAGGAACAGTAAGCTGATACTATGTATCCAACGTTTTCAGTACTGGTACCTCAGAGAGGCTTCTTCAAGAGGGCATGATAGAGAGTTGCAGTCTGTTTTTCCAACCTGTTGCTAAAAAAAGAGTCAACTGCAAGCTACACGCTTCTTCATCCATTACACGAAAAGTGGGCAACATGCGCAGTGTAGCGTCAGGTTTTGTAACTGCCCGATTTCGCGAAGCCCAGCTCGAATGGAGTAATCTGAAAGAAGTGTGTTTATTGTAACCTGAAGTAATTGCCAAAATGTTGGATGTCATCTGAAATTGTGAGCAGGTCGTGCGTCCTTAATTTTAAATAATTTGAGCACATTGATTAACAATCAAAATGTAAGTATTTGAAGATGACAAGAAGAAATTGTAAATAACTGAAAACGCACAGTGATCACATAGTTTTATAGGACGTTTACAAAATAACCATCGGAAGAGGAAGGAGGGAAGAAAGGATTTTCCACCAGTGAAGATACCGGTTGTTCCATAAAAATATGGGAGAACTGCCGGATATCAGTAACTTTCTGCCACGATATTTCGGCGCAGAGTCTTCTGGCCATCTTCAGATGAATGCCACTGTAGTAGTACTGGCGAGTACGCTTCTTTTTTCTTTATTGTATTTCAATTCCGCAGCGGGGCGGGCTGGCAGCAGCATATGCGCTGCTCTTCAGCCGATTTTTTTTTTTTTTTAAATGGAAACAGCACATGGCGGCTGGATTGTCACCCATCCAAGTGCCAGCCACGCCCGACAGCGCTTAACTTCGGTAATCTCACGGGAACCGGTGCATCCACTGCTCGCGAGTACGCGCTGAGCTCCGCTATTTAGAGCCTTCTGAGGTGACTTTGCGCATGCGCTGCTCGGCGTGCGCGTTCATAACGGCTCCGTGCGCTGCGCCTCGCGCTCTCCACTGTGAAAGCCTGGCGTATCGGTGTCAGGTCGATTTACATCTTTATGCAGATAACTACGTCGACTACGAGGTTTCTCTATAACAGGATTCCAAGCAGAGTTTAGCTTATATCCGCTTGATGAGAGTCTCGTTGTCAGACAATCTTATTTCCACAGATTCATTGATAATCGAGCTCCCAAAGTTTGATGTATGGGCCAAAATTTTTGTGTCGTTGTAATTCATGGAATGGTCTGTGGAAATACAATGTTCGGCGATTGCGGCCTTGGTGGGTTGGAGAAGGCGAGTATGCCGTTGGTGTTCCACAATGCGTTCCTGCACAGTTCGTGTTGTTTGCCCTATATATGATTTGCCGCATTCACACGGAATTTTGTAAACACCTGGTTTACGCAGGCCCAGGTCGTCTTTAACGGAGCCCACCAGTGATGAAATTTTGGAAGGAGGGCGAAAGATGACCCTCACTTGATACTTTCTCAATATTCTGCCTATCTGTGAAGAAATATTCCAATAAATGGTAGATAAACAGTCGACCTGAAGGCCTCTTCCTCTTCCTTGTTCCGTCGTTTGTAGGTCTTCATCACTCTGTTCACTTGGTTATACCGGTTGGTTATAGTTAAAGCGCAGTTACTGACAGAGTTCCAGTGTCGTCTGTAATTATCGTACTGCAGCGAAAATCAGTACATATTCGAAAGTGTTAATGCACAACAGATTTACGTTGAGAAAAATTTGTCCCACTTTTGGCCACCACGAGAAAATCTAGGACTGTGAATGCAAGAAAGATGTATAGGAATGTATCCACATGTAATGAATTAGGAATGGAACGTGGACAGGAAAGGTCAAACAAGGGAAAGAGGTATAATGTTGATTTTAGTATTAAGCACCACTTGCACAGTATGTTCGTTATGAGGACCGGAGACGTCGAACAGATGCTATAAAGCGCCAGATTTGCACCTGGCGACGAAAGCTTGGAGCTAATTTTTTCCAGTGTAAATCGGTTCCAAATTAATCCATTACCATATCTACGAAGTTTTGAATCCGTACGATGATTACAGCCCACACTGGACCTCCGTGAATAGGTGCACTTTTATTATAATCACCCTGTCTGTAAGCTTCTACTGTAAGTGATAACTTACAAGAGAAAAATCAGCAGAGGAATATTCAAACAAAATATAGTGAATAAGATCTGAATAAAAGTGATGCAAAAGGTACAAGCAGACACTTGGCAACAAACACTGAAAAAGGCGTTTCGTGTTGAACTGAGAAAAAATATACAAGATGAAAATTACGGGTTGGAAAAAATACACGCCGAACAAGTCATTTCGATATCGCTTCACACAATTAACATTAACGATGACGCACTGGTGTAATCGCAAATTCAAGAAGATGGCCTTTAAGCTCTATTCGTTACCTTAAAATCCAACTTTAGTTCCGGCCACGGTCGTGAGAATAACTGATTATCTGATTTCTTGGGACTTTATTCTTCCGTAACGCTGTGAAGTTTAATCCACTAATCCACGTTCCGTCTGCTAGGGAGCTGCTCAGCTCATAGCTTTCGCGACGGAGAAATTGGCTGCTCTTCTTTAGAGATTAGGTCGAAGTGTTCACGAACTCGCAAAATGACGTGAAAGCTATTTTAATTATTCAGCTCTCTCTAAAATATGTCCTTTTTTTTACTTTTTCTTCTTATATTAAGTTACCAAGATTACTTCCGCCGGAAATCTCGTCATCTCGCTTCGCGCCGCGCGGCGTGCAGATGTAGAGAATAATGCAGCAGGATCTGGCTGCTGTGCCGAAAGAAAACTAGGTACAAGAGATAAATTACGTCAGAAGTTGAATTTAACTGCCTCTGGACGCGACGCTAATGAAGATAAAATAAAGCGCGGAATCGCTTCTGCATTTACCGGCAGATTTTGTGACGCAGCTCGACTGGAGAGGCTGGCCTTTAATGAACGCCATCTTCAGACGGAGTGACGCAGCCCCTCTGCAGAATGAGATTTATTTCTGCTATAATGAACGGTGCGACTTAATCGGGAGGTCCGGGGAGCAGTCGGCAACTGAGTAAAGCGAAGCACCTTAAAGAGAGCAGGTGACAGAGGACAAATTATTTTTTCACTAAGCCAGTACACACTTCGGCTATTTGTCACTTTTCTGTCTGCGGTACGAAGGACCAGTATGCGTTCTGGCTGCTTGATGGGATCCTCACGACTCTATAGGATTGTATTAAATAAATTCAATTTTTAAAGACCGTTAGTTCCGATTTTAGAATCTCATGATTACTTGCTAAAAACATTCAGCAGCCAAGATCGCATTAAATATTTCTTTCTTTAAACCAACCGGTTTCGACAGGTTTTGCCGTCATCCTCAGATGTTAAAAAATCCTTTTGTTATGAAACGTGTTCATTCTAGGTTGTATGTGTGTGAAATTTTATGGGACTGAACTGCTAAGGTCATCAGTCCCTAAGCTAACACACTACTTAACCTAAATTATCGTAAGGACAAACACACACCCATGCCCGAGGGAGGGCTCGAACCTCCGCCAGGACAAGCCGCACAGGCCAAGACTGCAGCGCCCCAGACCGCTCGGCTATCCCGCGCGGCATTCTAGGTTGTACCTCACGCCAAGTTGGCATGTGAGGTCCAACGTAGGATAAACACGTTTCATAACAAAAGTATTTTTCGAAACGTGGAGATAGCAGCAAGATCTGTAGAAACCGGTTGTTTTAAATAAGGAAATATTTGTGTGAACTTCGCTGTTGAATGTTTTTTTACAAGTAAAACAGATCGTTCCTTTTATCTTCTCAAAATAAGAAAATTCAACCAATTTGTGTTTACTATTTACGACACAGACGTTACAAAAAATGGTTCAAATGGCTCTGAGCACTATGGGACTTAACTTGTGAGGTCATCAGTCCCCTAGAACTTAGAACTACTTAAACCTAACTAACCTAAGGACATCACACATATCCATGCCGCAGGCAGGATTCGAACCTGCAACCGTAGCGGTCGCGCGGTTCCAGACTGTAGCGCCTAGAACCACTTGGCCACCCCCGCCGGCCAGACCTTACAAGAGTATATACTGCTTTTATACGTTTCTTACAGTTCCTCCACAAAGTATTTTGTAAAAATCATTCATATGCATGCGTTAAGCGTATCAGTCTCTCCATCAATTAACAGTGTACGTTTGTATGCCATCTTAGCAAATTTTCGCGGTGCCCTGTAATTTCCGGTTGTAGTATTTACAGGCTGTTTGTTTTAACTTGAGACAAATAAATATCTCGAAAACGAGCCATCTTGAGGAAAAAAAATTTCTAGATGCAGAGGTAATATCACTAAAGGGGACAACAGTCTGTGCTACAAACGGTCACCACCAACCACCCCTCCTGTTGGGCGGGGCCAGCTCTTTATCTTCAAATGGGAAGCTCCCCATTTTGATTGCATATTCTGATCCTTCGCCAAAAAATACGTACCGTTTTCTCAAACCATTGTTCCCTGCTCGTGACAGAAGCAGCGGTAATGGTTCAAATGGCTCTGAGCACTATGGCACTTAACATATGAGGTCATTAGTCCCCTAGACTTAGAACTACTTAAACCTAACTAATCTAAGGGCATCACACACATCCATGCCCGAGGCAGGATTCGAACCTGTGACCGTAGCAGCAGCCCGGTTCCGGACGGAAGCGCCTAGAACCGCTCGGCCACAATGGCCGGCCGCAGCGGTAATCGATAAATATCAAGGGTGCCTGCTTCTGCAATGATGAACCGACGCATTTGATTCTGAATTTCTCTTACAATTTAAATGTAGACGTTTGTGGTCTAACGGTTGATACTGGTGTTCAAACGTCACTTGAATGTTGCGAATGTGATTGCGTACTACAAATAGTATAGGTAGACATTGTCATTTCTGACAATTAAGCTAGTTGTATGGTAACGTAATTTTCTGTTCCGTACGATGTTGGCTGTGGTGCTCATCCGAGTGCCTGATTTGGTGGATAGCCTCGAACCCCGCCACCAGGCTGACTGGTTTTGGTGTGTGTTTCCAACCAACTGCCATAACTCTCGCGCTGGCCATCACGTGGCTGCCGGCGGAATACAAACCACAACCATTGTAACAGGGTAAAATGTCCATGAACTGTTAGCGACAGACGCACCTGCCACTGATCCTCACCGACATCAAGAATCGCAGTGATGAGAGGCAAGGGACTCATCGAAACCAATCACTTCTATGGCGAGAGGCAAACGGACTTGCCGATATCATACTTCCTGATGGGAGTGGAAAACTATTACATCCACGTCGTTGTTCCTGAATCCCGCTAAACGTAGTTTCTAAGCACATTGAAACGGCTAACCATATTGTCCTGTTCAATGTAATTCGCACCACTAAACTAAATTCTAATTTTCTAACGTAAATATCAGTCGTTTGAACACAATTGTTTATATTTACGTCGTAAAAGAAATGTTGAACCAAATATACCAGTTATTAATTGTAAAAATAAGCACGCTTGATATTTGTCGATTAGAGCGCCATCTACCACGACTGAAAACAATGGTTTGTGTTAGCCGTACGTAATTTTTGTCATAGAATCCGAAATTGAATTAATAATGGGAGGTTCCCATGTCAAAATACTAAGTTGAGCACGCCCAAGCAGGAGGAGTGGTTAGGGGGTGTCCAGATGTACCACAGACACATATTCCTGTATTAATATTAAATTTTTGCCTAGAACATTTTTTTTTTACGATGCATCGTTTTCGAGATACTTAGTTCTCTCAAGTCAAAACGAAAACCATGCAATTTTTTTTCGTACTCTCACCTCATACATAGCAGCGATATTAGCATCTGCACTTGGTACTTCCTTCATACATATTGTAAGACGTATGCTTTGCCGGCGATGGGCGAGGCATGACAGAATCTCTGACCAGAGAGTAGTTTATCGTTAGTTGTTGCTTGTCGCTAGTCTGCGCTTGACTGCGCGAGTCGACAGTAGTAGTCTGGAGTAGTGTGCGTGAGTCGGCATGCGTCGGCTGTGTGCTCTGCTCGCGACTCTGGTCAGGATTCTGGGGGATGAGTATTGTTGTAGAAGGTAAAGAAGCAGCCTTGCGCATATTTAATAATGTATGTTAATTGTAATTTAATTTGTTCTAAGAAATGCCCCAATAATAATTTTTATAATATAAAGCAACTCTTTTAAAGAAAAGCATTCATTTCAATTTAAAGAATTTCCAATGCATTATCATTGCTTCCAAGAATAATAAAAAAAAAAAATATACGCCAGCATTGCACGAAGCTGTGTCGAAAAATTCCTATTTAAGAGCAGATATAATTGCAGCTTTTATTGAGGTAAGAATTTTTGCTTTTTTTAAATTCAGAATACAGGGCCGAAGGGCAGCGCTGCTGTCCTCATAAAATTCATCAGGTTACAAAAATTTTTTTATTTTGGTGTTTAGGAATTTTTCTGTTTCGAACTTGACATTAAATGAGAAAAGAATTTTTGTGGGAACATTAAATGTGAATGCATTTCTGTACACAGAATATAAATCGGAGCCAATTTTGTTCAGAGGTTACAATATTAGAAAAATTCATTTAATTATTATTCTTTGGGAGGTTACACTTTGCACATTTCCTTTTAACAATTTTTGTGCGGAGGTTACACTTGGCACATTTTCGTTTTTCATTTAACATTTTTTGTGGGGACGTTACGCTTGGCTCCATTTTCATTTAACATTTTTTGTGGGGAGGTTACACTTGGCGACCTCCGGCCAGGATCATATTTCTTTGTGAATCTTCTGATAGGTAGTCATATATCTGCTCTTATTTACTTAAATGTAGTTTGCATCTGGCGCAACGCATTTTACTAATTTGTCATTTTTTACAGATCATCGGCAATTTGTTGCTCTTTGTTGTATTTGTGTTTGTTGCATTTTTGCATTGTCCTTGTTTCATTTGTGCTTAATTTTGATTAGTGAAAATGCCGCGAAAAACTGTTAACAGTACATCGCAATGTGCAATGAGTGAAATAGCCGACTCTAATAATTTGACCTATAATATTTGCGACACTCAGTGTAATGATGACAATCCTCCATTTACAATCAGTGCGTACTGACCACTAATATTGATTTTGATCCTAGTGATGAGCAAATAAATTCAGTTGTGTCGTCTGTTAATTTAACGACAATGGATGACGCGGCACGTTCTGTTACACTGAACGCTGCCAAGCTTGACACACCCGGTTTACAAAATTTACGTAATGAACAGACAAATTTTTCTAACGAAAATGAACAGTGTACTCAAAGTACGGCAGATTTATTTGATTCCGAGGTAGTGACTAACAGTGCACATCCGATTGGGAAACCTTTTCGAGAATCACAGAATGACCAAATGGTTACACAAAACGTGACAATTGCAGGTACGTCATCAAACAGCAGAGAGAATAGAGTAGGTAATATTGGGTTGGATCAAATTATGGCACTATTGCTACAACATAGTGCAAATTTCAAACAACTTAATGAAAATTCCATACAACAGAGTGAAAGACAAGATCACAATCACAAACAACTTAGTGAAAATCTCAAACAACAACTTAATGAAAATTCCAAACAATTTAATGAAAAACAAGACAACCTTAATGAAAATTTCAAACAACTTAGTGAACAGAACAAACAGCTTAATGAAAATTTCAAACAACTTAATGAAAAACATGACACCCTTAATGAAAAATTAGACAACACTTCCAGACAGCTTAGCGAACAGATTACAGCCGTTGCAGTGCAATGTCATGATACTAAAGAACAATTACGTGCGGAAATTGAGGCTTGTGCTACGAAAAGTAGTGAAGAAATTAGATCTGTTGCTCAAGAATTAAGGAATATGCAAACAGTTACAACAGAATTACTTAGAGACGAAATTAGTGCAGTCGGTAAACAATGCTCTGAAAACACAACACAGTTACGCGAGGAGTTTAAATCAATGGCAGCAGAACTTTCGCGCACACTGGATGCAAAAATAGACGCGAAATTCGTCCAACAGAACAGCCAAATTGACGAACGCTTTAATCACCACCTACAAAACAGTGCAACGCGTTACCGTAAATTCATACAGGAACAAAATAAAGGAAAACGACAAGTCATGGAAACAATTACCGCACAGAGACAGGAAGATAAACGTAAATTGTTTACGAAAGCAAAAACATACGTAGACAACAATATTGCTACAGTATCGGACGAAATTAATACCATCAAACAGTTGAACACCGAATTGCGTGATGAAATTTCCTATGTTAAAAGAAAAACAGATACACACACAGTAGACTTTCAGACAGTGACCGACAGACTCGAACAATTAGAACTAACACAGGATTCCGATGTCATCAAAGCTGACGTTAAAAAATTGAACGAAACCACACGTAAAATACAAAAACAAATTAATGCTTCTGACACTAAAAACGATGATCATGTAAAAATACTGACTGAAAAATATGATGAATTGGCCAGTCGTATTGACGTTATTGAAAGTAATAATGACAGCAAATCAGACGATACTTCACCAATTTCGTTTAATTAAACACCTGAATTCCAAAATCTACAGCAGACGATTAGTGAGATAGATTCGTCCAATAATACACTACGTAGAAAATTGTCAACTTTACAGCAAGAAGTGACAGAAATAAAAAATGTTTCAGTCACTAACACGTCACAGCATACGCCACATCCCGATCATTTGTCACACTCACACAGACAGAGTAACTTAGGTAATTTACAGAGACTACGAGAGTTAAAATCCGAAAAGATACAGACAAACAGATTCTTATGTAATCGTGAACCTGTTCACACATTCAGTGACGAGAACGTTGATTATAAGCAATTTGTATGTGTAAAAAAATCTAAGGTATTTGAAAATGACAGAGCACAGGTACACACTTTGAACTGGATACGTCGATTTATTTTTGTACTTTCACCAGCCTGTAGTGCAGAAACCAGAATTGCCACGGATACAACAATTTGCATTTGAATTTTCACCGCCATTGCCTGTAACACAGAAGCTAAAATTTATTTGCAGCGTGTAATAAACCTCAGGGGATTCATTACGCTTTAATGAGTATGTGCCGTAGCGTGCACAGGGCCCCGAGCCGTAGTAGTGCTGTTTCGTCTTTAGTTTTCTGCACTGCTACCTTCTCTTCTACTATCCTTTATATCTATCAAAACGGCTCTTCAACTATCGCTCTATCTAGGATTAAGAAATGAGTAAAGAAACCCGATGTGACAAATTTTACCGAAAGTGTCAGTTCTCTTTAGACACTCCCGAAATGACAACTATCGCCGTAACTTTAATATCAGACAAAAATTTAATCATCAGTATGTGCAAAATTTTCAGCAGTCGCAAACAATAGACGTTTTTCACCGCAATAGCTACAAAACCAGCCCGTTAGCATACCTAACCAACAATGTAATGTACAATGTCAACCAAGCTTTAATGTTTCGCCGTGTGCACGTATAGCATTAGCTCCAACAAATAGTAACGCACAACAACAAGGAAATAACTATGTACAGAAAACACACTATTTCAATTCCTATCGCAATGCGCTGTATAGAAATGACTATCATGACAGACGTAAAAATAATGATCACAATTTTCAGCATACATTTAATAACAGTCTATCTTATCAGCAGCAAGAACATCAGCAACAACATATTATCATGAATGAACCAGACAGTAGGTATCATCCAGAACGTAAGACGTCGGGAAGAAATAACAGAACAGTACAAATAGGGGAAATGCCACAGCATCCTCCCGAAAATAATGACACGTCAGATGGAATTTGACTAGATACAGTACAGGTTGCATATTCCAGTAACGCAAGCAATACTTTTGACACGCAGAATCTTGTTCACGAGAATGTTATTTGAAACATGCTTTGTTGAATACACCACTTTTATCGCACCCAGATCTTACCAGAAATTTTTCCATTGCCACCGACAGTTCTAACACCGCTTTAGGCGTACATATTTTTCAGGAAATTGAAGAAGATGGTTGTGCAGTAATTAAAAACATCGCTTTTGCAAGACGCATTCTGTCACCTGCTGAACGAAATTATTCTGTTACAGAACTTGAAACATTATGTGTTGTATGGGCTTTTACCAGATTTAGGCATTTTCTTTATGGAAGACACACTACCGTTTACACAGATCATAGAGCGATACAATTTTTACTTTCGGCTAAATTTACACACGACAGATTAAGTAGATGGAAACTTTATTTGCAGGAATTTAATTTTACAATTGTTCACATTCCCGGCACACAAAATATTGTAGCAGACGCACTATCCCGTTCTCTTAACAACAATCAGCAAGACATCGCAACCAACTTCTGCAAAGCAAATTTCAGCGTCATGTACATTCAACAAGTTGCATTTGAAAATTTCATTTCGTCGTAATTACAAGACATAGCACAAGAGCAGAGTAAAGTTGCATTTGAAAATTTCATTTCGTCGTAATTACAAGACATAGCACAAGAGCAGAGTAAAGACAACGTATGGAAAGAAATTAAACACCTTTGGCAAGATGGGAATAATGTTACCATTAGAAACCATTACACTGTACGCAATGACATTCTGTTTCGCCGCTTTCATCCTGACAGCAACAATTGGTTGTTATGCATTCCTGACGAACTTGTTAACAACTTAATCTGGTATACTCATTTAAGTTACGCACATTACGGAGCCAGAAAATGTTTTCTTATACTGAGACAGAACTGTTATTTTACCAACATGGAGAAACGTATACGACGAGTTTTAGCGTCATGTAAAATCTGCCAGAAAGCTAAATCAGACACGACTTCACATGTTCCTCCATTACATCCCATTGTACCTGTTAAATTGAGACATTTGGCCGCTGTAGACATTTTGGGTCCGATTCCTAGAACTAATAGAGGTTTTTGCTACATCTTTGTCGCTGTTGAACTCACTTCAAAATTTGTTACCTTCACTCCGCTACGCAAAGCTACTGCTGAAACTGTTTCGAAAGCATTTGTAAAACATTTTCTATTTCATGTAGGGTATGTGTTGAAAGTAATTTCCGACAATGGACCACAGTTTCGATCTGCTATATGGACACGTATGTTACGAGCTAGAAACATTTCTCCGATCTATATATCCAGGTACCATGCTTCTTCGAACCCTTGTGAACGATTAATGAAAGAAATTGGTAAACTGTGTAGAATATACTGCCATAGAAAACATATTGATTGGGACACATACATACTCTCATTCCAGGATGTAATTAATTCCATACCAAATGAATCTACTATGCTATCTCCGTCTGTTATAGTGAAAAATGTTGAACCACCTAACAAAATTAAAGAATTAGTAACCTTTCCTACATCTCGTCGACTACGACACCATGAAATAATTGACATTGCGCTGAACAACATCAAACGTGCCGCAGAGCGCCGGAGAAGACAGCAAAAACAGGTTTGTACACGCTGTGACTTTCACATTGGACAGAAGATATTAGTACGTACACACTATTTATCCAATAGAGGAAAAGGTAGGTGCAGTAAATTTGAGCTTCTATACGCAGGTCCATATCGGATTCGCAGCATTCCTCACCCCAATGTAGTACACGTCGAAACTTTGAGAACCAGAAAAACCAAAGGGAATCACCACATGTCGAACATCAAACCTTTTATTGAATGCACATACTTTATGATTTAGCACACTGTAATGCCATTTCCTAATTTTTTATGACCACTTATGCAATTATATCCACATGAACACTTACTGATGATTATCGTATTTTTTCTTGGCAAGTGCCCCGCAAGGTAAGGTTAGCAGGTCGCTTTTCTTGTCGTTACACATCAGACCGTGCATATTTTCCATTTTTTATGTATGTATGATTGTTTTACTGTTTTGTTTGTATGCACTATGAAATATTTAAGATATAACAAACACCAGTTGACTTTGACATTTTTGCCTTATGATATCTCAACATCGTGACTATTTTACATTTTTTTTTTTTTTTTTGCTGCTACATTGTGATACACCGTGTACATTTTTGCCTCTGAACACTGTCTATGTTTTTGACATATTACGTTTTCTGTCATGCTATGATGTATGCTCAATTATGTTACTATAAACCAGTTTTTATTTAATGAGTATATGAATTAAATGCAAGACATTAATCTTTGTTAATCATTTTCAGAAAGAAATAACGTGTAAACGAAATAAATTAAACAGAAATGGGAATTTCACCTTTGGAATGAACGAAAGAAGATGCAATACCTCGTGACGAAGAGTAAATGGATCAGAATTAACAAGCAATAACAAGAATATACTATACACATCGTAGAATAGGAGTATTAACTAATTTTTTCTTTCAGAATACGAGGCGATTGATGCAGGCTGTCAGACAGAACTACACGTCTTAGTTTTAATGATGAAATATGCTAGAAATAAGGAACAGTTGTATAATGAATAATGGAGAGACTTTTTGCAGATGATAATGAATGGTGATGAATAATGATGAAGAATATGCTACTATGGATAATGAAGTTTTTCTTTACAGGTGATGATAATAATGGAGTTATGATAATATGTATAATGAAGTTTTTTTTGCAGATGAAAATAATGATGAAGTTTATATATTTACTGTTAGTTAAGAGATGCTACGTAGTTATTTAAGTATTTTTTGCAGTTCGTTTTGACAGTATGTCTTATATCGCATGGTATGATGACTGAAGGTTTTGGAAAGGACAGCTAGAGAACATATATATTTTTTTATACACATTTCACTACCTGTTAATTCGAAGTTCACTACTTTTCAGCATAATATGCGTTTCTTCTTTCAGTTTAATGATCCATTTTGTATATTTTGCAGGATTAATTATTCATGAAATTAATGTGCTATAAGCAGTTGTTCATTAAACCTATGTCATTTATGAATGTGATCACATATACTCTACTGGTTTCATAACCTTGCTACAGCTGACTCATGACGAACGACGTTACACATCTTCATTTGCAGCAATAACTCAAAAGCAAATATTGTTATCCCCCAGTAATTAATTATTGATCCCAACGCAATGCATTGCTAGCAAAAAAAAGAAAAAATGTATTACCAGTCCCAAATAATGCTACCAGTTTAAGAGAGTTCTGAGTAATACTGATCAGCTCTGAATAGTATGTCACTTCAATAATGACTTCTGAATAATAGTGAATGATGCTTTGTAATAATGCATAAATACTACGCGCATAATTTCTGTAAATAATATTTTTGTTATACTCTATAAATGCTATGCCAATAATTAACTCTTGTTTTGAATGATCACTTCTGAATAATGCATAAAAAAATGCTTTGTAGCTGGCCAATGAATGCCACTGATTACTGTAATAAGATGACCTATGATGCCAATGATTACTATAATTGGATTAATTATGTATAAATGCTATGCCAATAATTAACTCATTTTGAATGATCACTTCTGAATAATGCATAAAATAAATGCTTTTTAGCTGGCCAATGAGTGCCACTGATTACTGTAATAAGATGACCTATGATGCCAATGATTACTATAATTAGATTAATTATGTATAAATGCTATGACAATAATTAACTCTTGTTTTAAATGATCACTTCTGAATAATGCATAAAAAATGCTTTGTAGCTGGCCAATGACTGCCACTGATTACTGTAATAAGATGACCTATGATGCCAATGATTACTATAATTAGATTAATTATGTATAAATGCTATGCCAATAATTAACTCATTTTGAATGATCACTTCTGAATAATGCATAAAAATGCTTTGTAACTGGCCAATGAATGCCACTGATTACTGTAATAAGATGACCTATGATGCCAATGATTACTATAATTAGATTAATTATGTATAAATGCTATGCCATTTTGAATGATAACTTCTGAATAATGCAAAAAAAAAAATGCTTTGTAACTGGCCAATGAGTGCCAATGACTACTACAACTAAGTGAATTATGTTAATACTTTGCCATTCATTAGCTCCTGTTTTGAATGATGACTTCTGATGGTTTGTAACTGGGCAATGAGTGCCAATGTTCTCTGTAAACAGATGATTTATGAACATTATTCTGTAATACTACATACATGGTACAGAAATGTTCAGTAACTGGGCGATGAGTGCCACCAATTACTCAAATCAGTTGTTAGACTAGTGTAATTGTCAATTAAGACTAGTATGTGACTTAATGTCCTTCACCTTCTGACCTAATTACCAGAAATTACTGCAATATCCATTTGTCCTGTCTATCCTCATGATCATGGAGCAATATATTTGGTTTTTGCACTAATTCTACGTTGGTGTACTTTACAAGAACGTGGTGTTGACATGACATACTGTCCACCAACTTGAGCGATGGAAATGTTATTATGGTCCCACTGTTTGGTGGACCTAGTGTACTACCAAAATGGTAGCATGGAATATTATTACGACATTTCAGTGTCTTGGCTACACTGATTAATACTTCAAGGAAAAGAACTTCAGATTGTCTCAATTGTTGTTGTGCTTCTTTAGAAAGATATGGACTTTCAGTGCAGCTGCGTGCAACCTAAAGTGCTACAACCATGACGCAATCCTTCCCATTCCTTTCCTAATTCTTGTAAAATGATAAAGACATATACAGTGCGTTTGCACTTCATTTCATTTGTTAACAAGATCAGTTGTCCTAAAAATGCTAAAGACATCTACAATGCGTGTGCACTTTTCTCATTTGTCAATATGGTTTGTACTTATTATGTTTATTTGTTGTAAAAATGCTAAAGAGTTTTACACTGCGTGTGCACTTTATGCCATTTGTTAATATGATTTGTACTCATTACGTATACATTTTGTGATATGTTCTGTACTACAGTGCGTGTGTACTTTATGTCATTTTGTTAACATGATTCTGAACTACAGTGCGTGTGCACTTTATGTCATTTGATTTGTACTCATTGTGTATACATTTTGTCTTTGCTTGATATGTTCTGTACTCAGTGCGTGTGCACTATATTTTATTTCATGTTCTGCACTTATATATATGTAAATATTTTCTGATTGTAAACTTAGTTAATTAAGAAAAATTTGTTGCTCATGGCAAGTCCAATTGACTCATCATCGCTGCCAAATTTTTGCTCCCCCAGTGGAGGGTTATGTAAGACGTATGCTTTGCCGACAGAATCTCTGACCAGAGAGTAGTTTATCGTTAGTTGTTGCTTGTCGCTAGTCTGCGCTTGACTGCGTGAGTCGACAGTAGTAGTCTGGAGTAGTGTGCGTGAGTCGGCGTGCGTCGGCTGTGTGCTCTGCTCGCGACTCTGGTCAGGATTCTGGGGGATGAGTATTGTTGTAGAAGGTAAAGAAGCAGCCTTGCGCATATTTAATAATGTATGTTAATTGTAATTTAATTTGTTCTAAGAAATGCCCCAATAATAATTTTTATAATATAAAGCAACTCTTTTAAAGAAAAGCATTCATTTCAATTTAAAGAATTTCCAATGCATTATCATTGCTTCCAAGAATAAAAAAAAAAAAAATATACGCCAACATTGCACGAATCTGTGTCGAAAAATTCCTATTTAAGAGCAGATATAATTGCAGCTTTTATTGAGGTAAGAATTTTTGCTTTTTTTAAATTCAGAGTACAGGGCCGAAGGGCAGCGCTGCTGTCCTCATAAAATTCATCAGGTTACAAAAATTTTTTTTATTTTGGTGTTTAGGAATTTTTCTGTTTCGAACTTGACATTAAATGAGAAAAGAATTTTTGTGGGAACATTAAATGTGAATGCATTTCTGTACACAGAATATAAATCGGAGCCAATTTTGTTCAGAGGTTACAACATTAGAAAAATTCATTTAATTATTATTCTTTGGGAGGTTACACTTGGCTCATTTCCATTTTTATTTAACATACATTACAATATGTAAATGTATATACGAGTACATTAAAGGTGCTGACAATCCATTATCACTAAGGCAAATAATCACCAGGAGGTAATGAAATAACAAGTTTTATGTCATTATTGCTTTGTGAATTAGATAAAGGTCTTCAACAAAGAATTTTCGAGGAGAATTGTGCTGTTTTTGACTTCTTTCTCGATGCGGATGATTCAGTGGTATGGCTGTTTCGTCGAACTGTCAAGAACTAACGAATTAAAAAACGTTAATGTGTGAATATATCTTAAAACTGCATGGTCTAGTAGATTCTGCCTATGGGAAGATCGATTATAATCTTACAGGGCATGTGCAACGGAAAACTTCTGCATTCTGAATTCCTCCTCCTTTTCTGAAGAAATCATCAAGAAAAAGACCACATGGTTGTATATCATCAAAACTGTATGGCCTTCCAGAAATTCGTACAGACTGTCTACCTGAACATCCAATAGTGAACAACATTTGAGCTCCTACATTTGATTTAGTTAGACCTCTTGCTTCTTTGATGAGATCTTTGGTGGGACAATGCCCACATCATTTTCGTAACGCAGCTGACTTTATCTGTAGACTGTGGGCTTTCCGCCTAAGCAGTTTGGATCACTTAGTTAGTTGTGATATGATTTCACTTTTCACAAAGGCCCCTTTCATCAGATTCTTTGGCACTGATTTGTTTCAGTACACCCTTTCCCGTCCGCAGCTCGTGGTCTAGTGGCTAGTGGTGCTGCCTCTGGATCACGGGGTCCCGGGTTCAATTCCCGGCCGGGTTGGGGATTTTCCCTTGCCTGGGACTAGGTGTTTGTGTTGTCCTCATCATTTCGTCATCATCATCATCATTCGTGACAGTGGCTAGATTGGGCTGTGTAAAAGAATTTTACAGTGTAAAAATTGGGACTTTGTATGGATGCTGATGACCGTTCAGTTGAGCACCCCCAAACCAAACATCAACATCATCAAACACGCTTTCCCCAACCTACTTTAAGTTCAACTAAGAATATTTTGAAAAGACTGCCTTTGGTAGCCCTCTGTCTCCCTCGACGTCCAAATTTTTGAGGAGGATTTTGAAGAGAGGGCGCTTGAATCAGCTGTATTTTGGAGGTATATGGACGATACTTTCATAGTGTGCCCTCGTGAAGAAGATTATTAATAGAGTTGCTACATCACCTCCATTCCTAACAACATTCGGTTCACTATGGAACTACAGAAAGGTTGTATCTACAATTCTTGAATGTCTTAGTTAGACGGAAGAATGATGAATCCCTGGGGCATTCACCTTATCGTAATCCCACTCATACTGATTTGTATTTAAAAGCGGCGAGTTATCACCCGTCACAAACTATGAGCATTAATTAAAGTACTTCAACACAGATGTCACACAGTCTCAGATTTAGATAATTTGTCTAAAGACAGTGTTCAGGGAAAATTGACATTCTACCAGGCAGATTAACAGGGAACTAGGCACTATCCGTTAAAACCAATGACCAGGAAGTGGATAAAGAGGAGACCACGCTGGCAAGATCTTTAGCTTTTTTTCCTATTGCTGGCAACATTTTGTTTAAGATTTGAAGAATCCTCCGTAAATAACAGGTGAAAGTGGTTTTCCGCCCACCATATAAGGTTTACAGACTTTCTGGGATCTGTGAAGTACAATTTGTTATTGCGGAGGGCCGGAATTTACATAATACGTTGTGTGATATGACTTAATAGGTCAGACCAG
Organism: Schistocerca nitens; assembly: GCF_023898315.1. Lineage (NCBI taxonomy): Eukaryota > Metazoa > Arthropoda > Insecta > Orthoptera > Acrididae > Schistocerca > Schistocerca nitens. The sequence continues at coordinate 362,491,200 of NC_064617.1, forward strand.
CGCACCGTACACTGAACATTAACGCTGCACTCGCCTTCTGCAACCAACCAATTACGCTATTGCCGGACACGGGATGTCGACTGGAAATTCAATGGAGTGTGATAAACAATGATTCTCACTATAGCAACATCTTTTTGGGACTCCATTGTTAAACAATCCTATGAAATACGCCTGGTGGAAAACCTGGTGAACCGTGACAGCGGCTAATAGTCGAACAGTGCGTGGAACGCTGTCATCTCCACGATTTGCTCTAATCGACGACAGAGTCTGCAGCTGGTGGCCTAGTGGCTAGCGTTGATGCCTGTGTTTCACGGGGTTCCGGGTTCGAGTCCCGGCCGGGTCGGGGATTTTCTCCGCCAGGGGACTGGGTGTTTGTGTTGTCCTCATCATCTCGTCATCATTCGGGAAAGTGGTGAGATTGAACAGTACAAAGATCGGGAATTTGTACAGGTGCTGACAGCACACAGTTGAGCACCCCACAAACCATACATCATCATCACTGACGACAGAGTATGCCGATGGCTGTACCGCGTGGCAACCCAAAGGACAGCAGAATTCCGCTGTTCCATTTGCAAGGGCACTGCCGCCGGATAGCGTCATACGTCTGTTAGCTTTATTTTGACGCATGTGCGGAATTCTCACAGAGTACTATATATTGCAGAACACAGAATGCTTTCATCAGACTTCGATGAATCACCTGAGGATGACGGTGGCAAGCCTGAAACTTCTCTGAAAAACTTTATGTTCAGTTAGTGATCGAAAATCTAAAACTCTCAGTATCATAACTGATTTGCTGTCTGTAAGGCAGCCGGCTGTTGTGGCCGAGCGGTTCTAGGCGCTTCAGTCCAGAGCCGCGCTGCTGCTACGGTCGCAGGTTCGAATCCTGCCTCGGGCATGGATGTGTGTGATGTCCTTAGGTTAGTTAGGTTTAAGTAGATCTAAGTCTGTTGACCTCAGATGTTAAGTCCCATAGTGCTCAGAGCCATTTGAACAATTTCCGTCTGTAAATCTTACTTTAACGATAGAAAATTATTCGTTAAACAATCTGTACTTGGTCTCTGTAACGTTCTTCTTAACCGATCTTCTTGGTATGTAACATTATTTCGTAAGGGAGACTTGAAAATTCTTATTTTACGTCGTTGATGATTTTCAAACATTTCCTCAGAACAAAACGTTCAAATGGTTCAAATGGCTCTGAGCACTATGGGACTCAACTGCTGAGGTCATTAGTCCCCTAGAACTTAGAACTAGTTAAACCTAACTAACCTAAGGACATCACACACATCCATGCCCGAGGCAGGATTCGAACCTGCGACCGTAGCGGTCTCGCGGTTCCAGACTGCAGCGCCAGAACCGCGCGGCCACTTCGGCCGGCAACAAAACGTTCAACGTTCTAAGCAGTACTGATGAAGATAGGAGCTGGATGGTTTCTTTGCACACAGAATTCTACAATGTTCAATCATATTAATGTTACCACCTCTCCTTTGTAACGCGGGCCGCTCGAGACTTGGAGTAAGAGACTGAATGAGGTACTGGAAGATGCCGACTGGAATGTGGAGCCATGCCAACTCCAGCGCTGTGGCCAGGTGCTCTAGGTTTATTGGCTGAGGACCCATGACGTGAACAGCTCGATAGAGGAGGTCTCACAGATTCTTGATCTGGGGAGTTAGGTGGCAGAAGAATACGGTTAACTCACCCTGGTGCTCTTAGAATCACGCAAGTACACTGCGAGCTGTGTGACACGTTCCATTGTGTAGTAGTTGAGCAGTCCCCAAGGACAGATAAATAACTATATTCATCCGTTGAGCCTTCAAAAGGCAGTGACTCAGGGAATCCCAAGAAACATTCTCCAAACCATTAAGCTTCCTTCTCCAGCCTGGACCATTCCGACGATTGCTGCAGGGCCGTACACGCCATTGGCCATCTGTTCGATGGTACATAAAACGTGGTTAATCTAAAGAGGCCATCTGTCCGCACTCAGTGAACGCCCAGCTGCGACATTGGCAGGCAAATTTCAGCCTTCCTCACCGATTGCCGATGAAGAACAGTCAGCACGGGTGGATTAACCAGGCGCCTGCTACGGTGGCCCATAAACAACTACGTTCGCTGGGGATACATTGTTGGTAGTCGCTTCTCTCATCTGCGCTGTCAGTTGCTGAACAGTTGCATATCTGTTCACCTCTACACATTCCAGCAGCCGTCGTTCGCCCCTGTCATATATAGCCCATGGTGCACCTCAACTGCATCGGCACCTATTGTGAATAATTCACGACATACTTCATCAACGGTGGCACACGAACCTTTTTACAAACTTAGCTGTGTCGAAAATGTTTCCACCCTTGGCCCGAAAGCCAATGATCGTGCCCTTTTGGACGGTTAGATAAATCGCTCCGTTTCCCCATTACGACGACGGCTGCACTGTTTACAGCGTCCTCCTCGACACGCTTTATACACCCTCATCTGCCACTGATGCCACCTGCCGTCTGTGAGTGCATATTGTACGTTGATGTCAAACATAAACGTTGCTCACACTACTATGACCGTACCGTGTACATGTAATGTTTATATGAAACGGTACACTTCAGTGAAAACGTAGGAATTTGACATACGTACTTTGTGCAACCCCCACCCCTCATCCCATGAACCAAGGGCCTTGCCGTTGGTGGGGGGGCTTGCGTGCCTCAGCGATATAAATAGCCGTACCGTAGGTGCAATCACAGCGGAGGGGTATATGTTGAGAGGCCAGACAAACGTGTGGTTCCTGAAGAGGGGCAGCAGCCTTTTCAGTAGTTGCAGGGGCAACAGTCTGAATGATTGACTGATCTGGCCTTGTAACAATAACCAAAACGGCATTGCTGTGCTGGTACTGCGAACGGCTGAAAGCAAGGGGAAACTACAGCCGTAATTTTTCCCGAGTACATGCAGCTTTACTGTATGATTAAATGATGATGGCGTCCTCTTGGGTAAAATATTCCGGAGGTAAAATTGTCCCCCCTTCGGATCTCCCGGCGGGTACTACTCAGGAGGACGTTGTTATCTGGAGAAAGAAAACTGGCGTTCTACCGGTCGGAGCGTGAATGACAGATCCCTTAATCGGGCAGGTGGGTTAGAAAATTTAAAAAGGGAAATGGATAGGTTTAAGTTAGATATAGTGGGAATTAGTGAAGTTCGGTGGCAGGAGGAAGAAGACTTCTGGTCAGGTGAATACAGGGTTATAAAAACAGAATCAAATAGGGGTAATGGAGTAGCAGGTTTAATAATGAATAGGAAAATAGGAATGCGGGTAGGCTACTACAAACAGCATAGTGAACGCATTGTTGTGGCCAAGACAGATACGAAGCCCACGCCTATCACTGTAGTACAAGATTATATGCCAACTAGCTCCGCAGATGACGAAGAGATTGATGAAATGTATAATGAGATGAAAGAAATTATTCAGATAGTGAAGGGAGACGAAAATTTATTAGTCATAGGTGACTGGAACTCGATAGTAGGAAAAGGAAGACAACGAAACGTAGTAGGTGAATATGGAATGGGAGAAAGGAATGAAAGATGAAGCCGCCTGGTAGAATTTTGCACAGAGCATAACTTAATCATAGTTAACACTTGATTCAAGAATCATGAAAGAAGGTTGCATACATGGAAGAAGCCTGGAGATACTGGAAGGTCTCAGATAGATTATACAGGGTGGTCTGTTGATAGTGACTGAGCCAAATATCTCACGAATAAGCATCAAACGAAAAAACTACAAAGAACGAAACTCGTCTAGCTTGAAGGGGGAAACCAGATGGCGCTATGGTTGGCCCGCTAGATGGCGCTGCCATTGGTAAAACGGATATCAACTGCGTTTCTTTTAAAATAGGAACCACCATATTTTTTATTACATATTCGTGTAGTATGTAAAAAAATATGAATGTTTTAGTTGGACCACTTTTTTAGCTTTTTGATAGATGCCGCTGTAATAGTCACAAACGTATAAGTACTTGGTATCACTAACGTTCCGCCAGTGCGGACGGTATTTGCTTCGTGATACATTTCTCGTGTTAAAATGGACAGTTTACCAATTGCGGAGAAGGTCGATATCGTGTTGATGTATTGGCTATTGTGATCAAAAAGCCAACGGGCGTGTGCCATGTGTGCTGCTCGGTATCCTGGGCGACATCATCCAAGTGTCCGGACCGTCCGCCGGATAGTTACGTTATTTAAGGAAACAGGAAGTGTTCAGTCACATGTGAATCATCAACCAGGACCTGCAACAAATGATGATGCCCAAGTAGGTGTTTAGCTGCTTTCGCGGCTAATCCGCACATCAGTAGCAGACAAATTTCGCGAGAACCGGGAATCTCAAAAAAGTCGGTGTTGAGAATGTTACATCAACATCGATTGCACTTGTACCATATTTCTATGCACCAGGAATTCCATGGCGACGACTTTGAACGTCGTGTACAGTTCTGCCACTGGGCACAAGAGCAATTACGGGACGATGACAGATTTTTTGAACGCGTTCTATTTAGCGACGAACGGTCATTCACCAACAGCGGTAACGTAAACCGGCATAATATGCACTATTGGGCAACATGAAATCCACGATGGCTGCTACAAGTGGAACATCAGCTACCTTGGCGGGGTAATGTATGGTGCGGCATTATGGGAGGAAGGATAATTGACCCCCATTTTATCGATGGCAATCTAAATGGTGCAATGTATGCTGATTTCCTACGTAATGTTCTACCGATGTTACTACAAGATGTTTTACTGCATGACAGAATGGCGATGTACTTCCAACATGATGGATGTCCGGCAAATAGCTCGCGTGCGGTTGAAGCGATGTTGAATAGCATATTTCATGACAGGTGGATTGGTCGTCGAAGCACCATACCATGGCCCGCACGTTCAGCGGATCTGACGTCCCCGGATTTCTTTCTGTGGGGAAAGTTGAAGGATATTTGCTATCGTGATCCACCGACAATGCCTGACAACATGCGTCAGTGCATTGTCAATGCATGTGCGAACATTACGGAAGGCGAAATTCTCGCTGTTGAGAGGAATGTCGTTACAAGTATTGACAAACGCACTGAGGTTGATGGACGTCAATTTGAGCATTTATCGCATTAATGTTGTATTTATAGGTAATCACGCTGTAACAGCATGCGTTCTCAGAAATGACAAGTTCACAAAGGTACATGTATCACATTGGAACAACGGAAATTAAATGTTCAAACGTACCTACGTTCTGTATTTTAATTTCAAAAACCTACCAGTTACCAACTGTTCGTCTAAAGTTGTGAGCCATATGTTTGTGACAATTACAACGCTATCTATCAAAAAGCTAAAAAAGTGGTCCAACTAAAACATTCATATTTCTTGACGTACTACACGAATATGTAATAAAAAAGGGGTTTCCTATTTAAGAAAAACGCAGTTGATATCCGTTTGACCTATGGCAGCGCCATATAGCGGGCCAACCATAGCGCCATCTGGTTTCCCCCTTCAAGCTAGACAAGTTACGTTCTTTGTATTTTTTTTTTTTTTTTTTTGGTTTGGAGCTTGTTTCGTGAAATATTTGGCCTGGTCACGATCAATGGACCACCCTGTATAATGGTAAGACAGAGATTCAGGAACCAGGTTTTACATTGTAAGACATTTCCATGGGCAGATGTGGACTCTGACCACAATCTATTGGTTATGGACTGTATATTAATACTGAAGAAACTGCAAGTAGGTGGAAATTTAAGGATATGGGACGTGGATAAAATGAAAGACACAGAGGTTGTACAGAGTTTCAGAGAGATCATTAGGGAGCGATTGACAAGAATGGGGATAGAAATACAGTAGAAGAAGATTGGGCAGCTTTGAGAGATGAAATAGTGAATGTAGCAGAGTTTCAGGGAGAGCATAAGGGAACAATTGACAGGAATGGGGGAAAGAAATACAGTAGAAGAAGAATGGGTAGCTCTGAGGGATGAAGTAGTGAAGGCAGCAGAGGATCAAGTAGGTAAAAAGACGAGGGCTAATAGAAATCCTTGGGTAACAGAAGAAATATTGAATTTAATTGATGAAAGGAGAAAATATAAAAATGCAGTAAATGAAACAGGCAAAAAGGAATACAAACGTCTCAAAAATGAGATCGACAGGAAGTGCAAAATGGCTAAGCAGGGATGGCTAGAGGACCAATGTAAGGATGTAGAGGCTTATCTTACTAGGGGTAAGATAGATACTGCCTACAGGAAAATTAAAGAGACCTTTGGACAGAAGAGAACCACTTGTATGAACATCAAGAGCTCAGATGGAAACCCAGTTCTAAGCAAAGAAGGGAAAGCAGAAAGGTGGAAGGAGTATATAGAGGGTCTATACAAGGGCGATGTACTTGAGGACAATATTATGGAAATGGAAGAGGATGTAGATGAAGATGAAATGGGAGATACGATACTGCGTGAAGCGTTTGACAGAGCACTGGAAAACCTGAATCGAAACAAGGCCCCCGGAGTAGACAACATTCCATTAGAACTACTGATGGCCTTGGGAGAGCCAGTCCTGACAAAACTCTACCATCTGGTGTGCAAAATGTATGAAACAGGCGAAATACCCTCAGACTTCAAGAAGAATATAATAATTCCAATTCCAAAGAAAGCAGGTGTTGGCAGATATGAAAATTACCGAACTATCAGTTTAATAAGCCACGGCTGCAAAATACTAATGCGAATTCTTTACAGACGAATGGAAAAACTAGTAGAAGCCGACCTCGGGGATGATCAGTTTGGATTCCGTAGAAATACTGGAACACGTGAGGCAATACTGACCTTACGACTTATCTTAGAAGAAAGATTAAGGAAAGGCAAACCTACGTGTCTAGCATTTTTAGACTTAGAGAAAGCTTTTGACAATGTTTACTGGAATACTCTCTTTCAAATTCTGAAGGTGGCAGGGGTAAAATACAGGGAGCGAAAGGCTATTTACAATTTGTACAGAAACCAGATGGCAGTTATAAGAGTCGAGGGACATGAAAGGGAAGCAGTGGTTGGGAAGGGAGTAAGACAGGGTTGTAGCCTCTCCCCGATGTTATTCAATCTGTATATTGAGCAAGCAGTAAAGGTAACAAAAGAAAAATTCGGAGTAGGTATTAAAATCCATGTAGAAGAAATAAAAACTTTGAGGTTTGCCGATGACATTGTAATTCTGTCAGAGACAGCAAAAGACTTGGAAGAGCAGTTGAACGGAATGGATAGTGTCTTGAAGGGAGGATATAAGATGAACATCAACAAAAGCAAAACGAGGATAATGGAATGTAGTCGAATTAAGTAGGGTGATGTTGAGGGTATTAGATTAGGAAATGAGACACTTAAAGTAGTAAAGGAGTTTTGCTATTTGGGGAGCAAAATAACTGATGATGGTCGAAGTAGAGAGGATATAAAATGTAGACTGGCAATGGCAAGGAAAGCGTTTAAAGAAGAGAAATTTGTTAACATCGAGTATAGATTTAAGTGTCAGGAAGTCATTTCTGAAAGTATTTGTATGGAGTGTAGCCATGTATGGAAGTGAAACATGGACGGTAAATAGTTTGGACAAGAAGGGAATAGAAGCTTTCGAAATGTGGTGTTACAGAAGAATGCCGAAGATTAGATGGGTAGATCACATAACTAATGAGGAGGTACTGAATAGGATTGGGGAGAAGAGGAGTTTATGGCACAACTTGACCAGAAGAAGGGATCGGTTGGTAGGACATGTTCTGAGGCATCAAGGGATCACCAATTTAGTATTGGAGGGCAGCGTGGAGGGTAAAAATCGTAGGGGGAGACCAAGAGATGAATACACTAAGCAGATTCAGAAGGATGTAGGTTGCAGTAGGTACTGGGAGATGAAGAAGCTTGCACAGGATAGAGTAGCATGGAGAGCTGCATCAAACCAGTCTCAGGACTGAAGACCACAACAACAACAACAACATCGTGAATATACACTCCTGGAAATGGAAAAAAGAACACATTGACACCGGTGTGTCAGACCCACCATACTTGCTCCGGACACTGCGAGAGGGCTGTACAAGCAATGATCACACGCACGGCACAGCGGACACACCAGGACCCGCGGTGTTGGCCGTCGAATGGCGCTAGCTGCGCAGCATTTGTGCACCGCCGCCGTCAGTGTCAGCCAGTTTGCCGTGGCATACGGAGCTCCATCGCAGTCTTTAACACTGGTAGCATGCCGCGACAGCATGGACGTGAACCGTATGTGCAGTTGACGGACTTTGAGCGAGGGCGTATAGTGGGCATGCGGGAGGCCGGGTGGACGTACCGCCGAATTGCTCAACACGTGGGGCGTGAGGTCTCCACAGTACATCGATGTTGTCGCCGGTGGTCGGTGGAAGGTGCACGTGCCCGTCGACCTGGGACCGGACCGCAGCGACGCACGGATGCACGCCAAGACCGTAGGATCCTACGCAGTGCCGTAGGGGACCGCACCGCCACTTCCCAGCAAATTAGGGACACTGTTGCTCCTGGGGTATCGGCGAGGACCATTCGCAACCGTCTCCATGAAGCTGGGCTACGGTCCCGCACACCGTTAGGCCGTCTTCCGCTCACGCCCCAACATCGTGCAGCCCGCCTCCAGTGGTGTCGCGACAGGCGTGAATGGAGGGACGAATGGAGACGTGTCGTCTTCAGCGATGAGAGTCGCTTCTGCCTTGGTGCCAATGATGGTCGTATGCGTGTTTGGCGCCGTGCAGATGAGCGCCACAATCAGGACTGCATACGGCCGAGGCACGCAGGGCCAACACCCGGCATCATGGTGTGGGGAGCGATCTCCTACACTGGCCGTACACCACTGGTCATCGTCGAGGGGACACTGAATAGTGCACGGTACATCCAAACCGTCATCGAACCCATCGTTCTACCATTCCTAGACCGGCAAGGGAACTTGCTGTTCCAACAGGACAATGCACGTCCGCATGTATCCCGTGCCACCCAACGTGCTCTAGAAGGTGTAAGTCAACTACCCTGGCCAGCAAGATCTCCGGATCTGTCCCCCATTGAGCATGTTTGGGACTGGATGAAGCGTCGTCTCACGCGGTCTGCACGTCCAGCACGAACGCTGGTCCAACTGAGGCGCCAGGTGGAAATGGCATGGCAAGCCGTTCCACAGGACTACATCCAGCATCTCTACGATCGTCTCCATGGGAGAATAGCAGCCTGCATTGCTGCGAAAGGTGGATATACACTGTACTAGTGCCGACATTGTGCGTGCTCTGTCGCCTGTGTCTATGTGCCTGTGGTTCTGTCAGTGTGATCATGTGATGTATCTGACCCCAGGAATGTGTCAATAAAGTTTCCCCTTCCTGGGACAATGAATTCACGGTGTTCTTATTTCAATTTCCAGGAGTTTAGTTCATAAAGCACAACTAACTCTCCGTTGCTGGTTGGCCGTATCGTGAAGCTATAGCTTCCTTTAGCGGCTTAAGTGGAACTACTCTTAAGAAGTTTTTGAGGCTTTCGTTTGATCGCCCGAACTGCATCGTTCCGCGATACTTTTTCGTGCAATACTTTTTGGCAGTGCTGCTGGGAAGCCTCTTTCAATACACCGTTATCTGTGAAAGAACGACCTCGTAGTCGTCAGAAAGTTGCCATCCAAACGAGGGGCAGTGCTGTTGCAGCTGACATCTTTATGTGTTGGCTGTTACGTCACGAGCCGGCTTAATGACTCGGAATAAAGGGCCTGTAATAAAGGGCATGACGCAGGGAGGGGGGGGGGGGCAGGAGAGGGGAGGCAGATGAGTCAGAATAAAACAAAATTAGGGATTTACGAGCAAATTGTGAAAGGGTTGAATGTATCTGTTCGTGACGGAAATGGAGATGAATGTCGTGAAGGAGAGAGCGTGATATAAATAGTGGGTCGGATAGAGAGAAGCGGCAGTGGGGGTTGGTGAGACGACGGACCAAGTTAAAGGGGAAGTGCGGCGCGACAGAGGGAAGGTAAGGAAAGAAAAAGAAGAAAGGAGGGCAGACGTCGTTATGCACGGGAGATTCGCCACTTAAAGTGAAATGAGATTCACCCACTATTTCATCTCCGTTTAAAATGATTAAACAGCGTTTCTCGGATGCTCTCGTAATCCGAGGGGTTGTTTTACTGCACGTATATCTCGCGTACCATTAGGCTGCTGACGGCTGCACAATTTCCGCTAGCCAACTCTATAGCGGACGCCTTAACAGACGTTGGCCGGCTTACGCAGATGTTGCTTTAGGCAGCCCACGGAAGCCGCATTGGCTACCCCACTCCGTCCAATGGCAGAATGATCCGAGTGAATCGACCGGCTGTCAGACGCACATTCATCCTGCGCGCACGATAAAATGTAAAATTTTTCGTTGCTGTTTTGCGCTTGACCGGTCCGTGATTACATTTCGGTTCCAGTTTCGCGGTAGTGCGAGAAGTGAAATGTTTCTTTCATTTTTATTTGCAACAGAATTAGAATATGTACCCATAAATGGAAACTTTTCGGAATGAAAACAGAAGCAAGTAGTACGGATGTACGGAAGGGCAGTTCCAGGGAATGAATGTGTGTAACGTCTCGTTGGTAATTTCACAGTAGACGGTCACGTTCGTAAGTTTACGTAAAAATTCGCTGGTTTTATGTGTAAAAAGGCTGTTTATAATATTTGATTTTCAAGTTAATCAATAAATAAGTAGTAGAAAAAAGGGTAATCTAAGGTAGTTTTTGTAATCAGTAAAACTGATCATTTGAAAAATTACTCTGGTTCGAATAATTTAACAATTCTGTCCGAAATAATGTCGTTTAAATATCATGTACAAGGTGTTGTCTTCTTCAACTGTGCTCCTGTTAAAACAGTGGAGCGAATTTACGTCATTAACACCAAAGCTAGCGTTTTAACGTCACACACTAAATACTCAGAACTCACAAGCCAAATAAAAGGTTTCGTACATCTGAACAACTGACGTTCTGAAAGCTGAATATTTAAAATACTGCCAAGAGGTGTAATGGACGTGGTGTGGTATAGGCCTAATGGTTAGAGCCACTACCTAGCGATCTGAGGGTCGCCAGATATTATTTAATGTTTAGTATTTATCAAGTTTGGGAATGTTCTTGAAATATTTGATGGCCATAATGTTTGTATGCTCTGAAATATTCGATGTAAATATTAGCATTCTGGAATATCATATGTTTATATTAATAGCTTGCACTCTCCGTCTACGAATTCACTTCTGGCTGTATAGTGGTGTTCCTAAAAAAGCGTGCTTTCAGCTCCAATTGTAGTATTATTTCACAGCCGGCCGAAGTGGCCGAGCGGTTCTAGGCGCTATAGTCTGGAACCGCACGACCGCTACAGCCGCAGGTTCGAATCCTGCCTCGGGCATGGATGCGTGTGATGTCCTTAGGTTAGTTAGGTTTAAGTAGTTCTAAGTTCTAGCGGACTGATGATCTCAGAAGTTAAGTCCCATAGTGCTCAGAGCCATTTGAACTTACTTCACGACCCCGCCTTCTAAATTGGACTTAAATGTGGTTTTGACGTGACAGTATTAAGTAATTTCTAGTTTTTAATCGTGACATTTTATACTGTCTTATTTACGAAAGACACATGATAGACTATGTTAATGAGTAAATCATTTGAAGCCTGCTGGATTATTACCTGTAAAATCTTGTAGGAATGGAAAACACGGTGCGCCACAGTTGAAGAGTAAGCAACATACGATAGTTCATGATTGATTCTCAACTATATTTGTAAGAAAATTACTTCAATTACTTAAACGACCAGAGTACATCTTAATCTTGATTCTTCCAACTACATGTTTTGGCCAGTATTCACTTGTTATAAACTACTATAAGGATGACTCACATAGAACTTCTAACTTCATGGAGCTCTACGGACGCAGGAATTTGTGAGCATTTCGGAAAATATGCTACAGGGTGTTACAAATTCGTATTACGTGCTTCTATAAGTTGTAGAGGGGACTTAATAGATCAAGTTTTACATAGGAACCCATGTCCAGAAAAACACACACACACACACACACACACACACACACACACACACACACACACACACACATATTCCGTGATGATGTTAAAAACTTTCTAAGATGATGAAGAGGGATCAATGTATCGAATCAAGGTAAGTGTCCCTGTACCGGAAACGAACGAGTCGTAAGTTATAAGCGAAAACCGATCTGATACTTCTGACTCTTGTGTACACATACTGTTGCTGTTGTTGCTAAAAATGTAGAGTAGGTAACGTTCAGAGGTGGTAGAATGGAATAAACAAGGAAATATGCCCAGTAAACATGGGCTCCAAAATGTGTACCTGAGGACCTACGAGCATTTGCACATCTTCGCTACTATGAAACACATCTCCTCAATTGAACAAATGCTCAAAGCTCTTTAGGCATGCTTTTTACAGTCCGTGTAGACTTTCTTCTTTTTTAGGTCAATTTTACCGCCTCTGAAAGCTGGCTACCCTGCCATAATGGCAACAACAGTACCAGCTCATGTATTTAGCTATCAGAACGGTTTTTGCTTATAACTTTCGACTCGTTTGTTTTCGGTATACGGACCCTTAATTCAAGTTGATACATTTATCCTTCTCCATCATCCTAGAAAGTTGATAACATCATAACGGAATCAACATGTATACACAGACACTTACAGGCGACCGCGCCTATAAGTTTGACAATCTGTAGGTTCGTTGGATGACATTCCCGCACATGGGGTCTTATGTAAAATTTGATCTACCAGGTCCCCTCTACAGCCTCTAGAAGTGTCTAACATTAATTATGAAACACTTTGCAGAAGACGACTGACATTAAGTTTTATCGATCGTTGACGAGTTATATTTTATAAAATCTCTTACAATGTTTCCATACCAAATACCTCCCTTCACAACTGTATCTTGTCGCCAAACATTTACTCCTTATTGTTTGTTACTTATAAATACAGTGAGTAACAAGCTGTTGTCACACGGTATCTGATCTTTCTTATTTTTACCTTCAATGAAATTTCAAAAATGATTTGAACAAATAAAAGGCTTTTCCCATATTTATTTGGCGACGGAATTTGGCATCATTAGTTGATTACCTATGCAGTTATTCTGTGATGTCTTAACACATGACCTACATCCCTTCCATCTTGTCAGGGATTTGCACATGTTCCTTTCCTGAGAACCTGCTCTTTCCTTATCTTACCAGTTTAAACATCTTTCTAAGACACGACATTTCAAACATTTCAATACTCTTATTTTCTGTCTTTCAGTTTTCCGGTTTTCATAGCCCACTATTAACTATCATACACTGATATCCGCCAAAAGTGCATTATCAGAAACTTCTTCTTTAAATCAGAGCAGATAATTGGTACAAGATTTCTTGGCCACGATTGCTCTCTCTGTAGCGCTAGACGACAAAACACTTGAGCCATTCGCGTTGACACTGTAGTGGGTCCTAGCAAGGCTAGATTCACTTTTGAAAGAGGTCGAGGGGATACTACAAAAATGGTTCAATTGCTCTGAGCACTATGGGACTTAACTGCTGTGGTCATCAGTCCCCTACAACTTAGAACTACTTAAACCTAACTAACCTAAGGACATCACACACATCCATGCTCGAGGCAGGATTCGAACCTGCGACCGCAGCGGTCGCGAGGTTCCAGACCGTAGCGCCTAGAACCGCCCGGCCACTCCGGCCGGCCGAGGGGATACTACAACATACATAAAATATTACATCTCTTTATTAAAACTAGAACAATCAGAAATATCAACAAAAAGAATGAGTTACGTAACATAAACGAAAGTTGGTAGGCATATTTTCGCATATGAAAGATGATATCTATCAAAATTTCGCGATAGTAGCACAACTCTGAGGATGCAAATCTGGGTTGCTTTAAATACACGCTGAAAGGGTCGAAAGCGTTAGTTATTTTTGACAGTGGACGTGGTGACCTGATTTTAGTCAAGAATGCCTTTGAGGCGACAAAGACACCGTTATCAACACCTCACTGAGTTCGAACGAGATCGGTACTATGACTCAGCCAACTGTTATAAATCGGTTACTTCAAGGACAAACTACAAGCCAGACACGCTGTTGCCTGTTTTGTTTTGATCCCCACCCACCGCCATTTGCTACAACTATGGTACCGAACAAGAGCTCATTGGAGGGCAGGATGGAGATTTGTGTTTTCTGATGAAAACCAGTTGTGCGTCGGTGCCACTCGTGGACGTGTGTTGGTTAGAAGGACGCCAGTTGAGCTCCAGCGCCATCCACAACCAGTATTATACGTTCCGGGTTTGGCCGACCAAGTGCAGCAGACCTGGAATTCAGTCCGACAATCTGACATCCGACACCTATACTACACAATGCATGCACGTCTGCATGCTTGCATTCATCATTCTCGCGGTTACACCCATCCCACGTTTACGTTAACCTGAGATCTTGCAAATGTTATCCACTTAAATGTGTTGCTTAGATAAACGCACTCCAGAAATCTCATTTTCTCTACATTATTTTTTGGTGTACTGTTTTTTTTTCCATCAGTGTACTTAAATTGTAAACAATTCATGTCCACAGGAGTGTCACTTATATACTTGTAACTGCTACTGTACTCTATAATTTATTACAAGATACAAATTAAACAGTGGAAAATCCAGGATGGAATACAACAATATTACGAACAGGAAAGTAGCATACAGCGGAGATGCTGAGTCGCACATAGGCACAACAAACCGACTGTTTGCAAATAAAGCTTTCGGCCCGTAAGGCCTTCTTCAAAAATAAACGGCAGACAGCCCCCCCCCCCCCCCCCACACACAAACGCAACTCACATACACATGACTGCAATCTAAGGCAACTGTAGCCAGGCAGTCTTTTTGTTGTGCCTATCTGCGACTCAGCGTCTCCGCTATATGCTGATTGGCAATTCTCGCTTCTAACACAACTCGCGCTGCTGAATCTAAGAAGACATTGTTGTCGTAAGCGATGATTGCAGACTGGGGGGATAACCGGCAGTCTGCTCTCACATATGTACTCTTCCAGCAGCCGGGGTGTATGGAGGCTCTTGAGGACGTGTCTACGTCGACGTTTCTCATTCATTGCTGTGTTAGACAGCCTTACTTATGGTTCCGTCGTGAGGTACCGACTTTGCCAAGGGACTTCATCTTTGAATGACACCTCATTTTTCTCCTGCAGACCTCAGACCGAGCGTCATGTCATGCAATGTCACATGATGAGGGCGAAGGCGAAGCCTGAATGTGGGCGTAGGTGAGGAGAGAAGGAGTGTAGCTGCAGCCGATGGCAGCTCCTTGGGAGTGACCGTCAACACCGGTCGAAACACCCGTGTACATGCCCACATCCAGTGCTGCAGAGGTAGCGCTCAAACTGACTGCAAGCGTAGCTCTGAAGTGTCGTGGAGGCTGTCCTGGGTCGATGCCTCCAATGAGTTTAAAAAAGACTACCGGTGGTCTAGGTACGTTCAGTATGGCTCCAGGGCCGCGCAGAGTGGCCATGCCGTACTTCCGCCTGCGGAGAATGTGAGCCCGTGTTTGCATTGCGACTTAGCCTGCGTGCGGGATTCGCCCACTGAGATCATGGCAAATAAGTTCAGGGAATCGACATTACGTTTCAGCTTTTGCCCAGAATATGCACGACCGAAAACCTTAGATATGGAACGTTTCCTCTGTGAGGAGGCGAAGATCTCGCCATCCGAACTTCTGGGTATCCACCTCTCGATTCTCAGCAACATCGTTTAGATTAAAATGACCAATGACACTGCATGCGAGCGCGTTTTGGACGCGACGAAACAGGGACTCCGTTTCCGTCACGTTGACGGTAACATCGGCGTGGCAAAGGTCGAACAGACGGGATTAGGCGTTAGAACCATTCGCGTGCTCTGCCATTCGAGGTACCTGTCGAGGACGTCATAGCGACTTTCCGGCCATATGGCACTGTTCATGAATATAAGGCAGAGCGCTGGGCCCACATCCGCACATCCCTTGTTCTTAACAAGCGCCGGCCAATGTGGCCGAGCGTTTCTAGGCGCTTCAGTCTGGAACCGCGAGACCGCTACGGTCGCAGGTTCGAATCCTGCCTCGGGCATGGATGTGTGTGATGTCCTTAGGTTTGTTAGGTTTAAGTAGTTCTAAGTTCAAGGGGACTGATGACCTCAGACGTTAAGTCCCATAGTGCTCAGAGCCATTTGAACCATTTTTTTTTCTTAACAAACTGCGTCAGATCACAATTGATGTGCGCTGCCATGGTCCGTCTTACGTGACCATCAGCGGATGTGGGGCCGTAATCATGTACGAGGAAAATCCGCTTACTTGTTCTGGTTGTGGAAAACATGGACACATCAGATATGTTGTCTGTAGTGACGGACAACGCAGCTACCATCTGGAAGTGTAGTACATCCCTCGTCGTCTACTGTACTTCCGACCACATATGCGACGGCTTTAGGTCGCCGCCGACAGCACGGCGGCTCTCGGAATCAAGTGGACAGCTGATGGATAGTGTTACGCACCTTCCTGAACCGGTTGCGGGGTAGCTCCAGCTGCGTCCGCAGCCGACGCTGATGTTGAACGTAACTCCTAGGTCAATTCTCTGGTTGTCCCCACGTCGGCCTTTCTGCCTGACCGGCGGGGCTCCCAGCTCCCTCCAGTCTTCGGAAACGGAGGAACGATTACGGAAACAACGCTCCCCTAAATGACGCAAAAACGAGGCGCCAGTACGACGTCGCAACGGGACTCTTCTCTCTGTCCAAATAATACGCTACTTGTTGAGGAAAGTTATCACTTCTCTGTGGAACGGTGGCCCTCGGTGGCTGTCGCATCGACGGAACGGAATGTTCCTGCTTCTGACGTCCCTACCGAATGATATCAGCCTATTTGGCGGTGTCGGCGGCCGTTGAACATATGGATATCACGGCGACGGTGTTGCTGCAGGCTTGCAGCGAGCATTTTGAAGCAACAGCAGATCCAGTACAGGAGTCTCCACCGTTAGGGGAAGCGACCTGCTGATGTCAACTTATGCTCCGTGAGAGGAACGCCGGCTGGTCCTGCTGCCGGGTGCCCCAGCATCTCCACGGCAGCGATCTGCACGCCCCCACTCCAATAGGGCACTGCTCTACTCATACCGTAGAGCGACAAAGAATGTCAACGGCGTCCGCACGCCGTCCAAGATACATCTCCTGAAAAAAATGATACGAACTTTGGAACTAGACATTGGACTGTTACAGGAGGTGCATTTATCAGCGCTACCATGGATACCGTAATATGACTTCTATGCCTCTCAAGGCGATCGCCTTGGCCGTGGAGTTGCGGTCTACGTACGCGACGGCGTCCTTATTGCCGGCATCATGTATCTCCCGTCCGCCAGGGGTATGGCTTTTACGATTCACTACACGCGTGTCATTAATGTCCATGCGCCTTCTGATACTGGACGTTGCAGTGAAAGTGCACGGTTTTATGCGGAGGAGATTGCGCCACTGTTTTTAGGTCGACATGAACATCTCCTCTTTGGTGGGAACTTTAACTGCGTACTCGGCCGGAAAGATCAATGCCAGAATTTTACAACGTGCCAGGAACTGCGTCTCATTATTCGTGATCTAGCCCAACGGGACACCCTGGATGTACGGCTCGCCAACGACCCTGGATTCTCGTTACACACTAGTGAATTCGCTAGTTGGTTAGATTGCATTTATGTGTCTCAGAGGCTGGCTGAGATGAGACCCGTGATACAGTGGTAGCGACTTTGATTCATAACCACATCCTCGGTCCCGGGCTCGGAACCCGCCACCACTTAAATTGTGATTAACAATCAGCACTGACGGCCGATGATTTCTGGCGTAAGAAGTCACCCTCATTCTCCCAACGGCCTTGTCAAAGGGGGCGGAGGACCGGACGGGAGTTCAGGGCACTGTCTTTCCCTTGGGGTGGGAAGACGCCCCTAAAGGCGGAAGAATCAGCAATAATCAACAGCATGAGGAAGCAGAAGGCGATGGGAACCACTGCATAAAAGACACGTAAGGTGTATCCACAGGACATGTGGCCTGTAATTGATGAAGTGTCATGATGATATCTACATTGGCAAAAGATTTCAGAGCAGTCCCCCATTCGGATCACCGAGTGGGGGACTGCTAATGGGAAGATGACCATGAGAAAAAGACTGAATAATCATCGAAAGGATAACGTCCTGCGAGTTGGGGTGTGGAATGCAAGAAGCTTGTATGTGGTAGGAAAGCTAGAAAATCTCAAGAGAAATGCAAAGGCTCAATCTAGGTGCAGTAGGGATCAGTGAAGTGAAATGGTAGGATACGAGGATTTCTCGTCAGATGAATATAGGTTAACATTAAGAGCAGTAGAAAATGGTATAACGGGAGTAGGATTCGTTATGAATAGGAAGGTAGAGAAGAAAGAATGTTACTGTAAAAAAAAAAAAAAAAAAAGAAAGAGCTTTTGGCGTCATTGGCCGGGAGGCCCCTTACGGGGTAGGTTCGGCCGCCTTCGTGCAGGTCTTTACATTCGACGCCACACTGGGCGACCTGCACGCCTCATGGGGATGAAATGATGATGAAGACAACACAACATCCAGTCCCTGAGCGGAGGAAATCCCCGACCCAGCAGGTCACGCTGATCATTCAGCTATCGGGGCGGACAAAGTGTTACTGTTAACAGTTCAGTGATATTCTTATCAGCATCGACAGCAAACCAACACCGAAAATCATAGTTCAGGTATACACGCCGATGTCGCAAACTGCAGATAAAGATAAAAAGACAGAGAAAGTATATGAGGATCTTTCAAGGGTAATACAACATGCAAAGGGAGATAAAAATTTAATAGTCATGGGGGACTGGAATGCAGTTGTAGGGGAAAAAGTAGAAGAAAATGTTACAGGAGAATATGGGCTTGGGACAAAGAATGAGAAAGGAGAAAGACTAACTGAGTTCTGTAATAAACTACAGCTAGTAGTAGCTAGTACTCTGTTGAAGAATCACAAGAGGAAGAGGTGCTCTTGGAAAAGGACGGGTGATAGGGGAAGATTTCAGTTAATTACATCATTGTCAGGCCGAGATTCCGAAATCAGATTCCGGATTGTAACCCATACCCAGGAGCATATATACACTCAGATCACAATATAGAAGTGATCAAGAGTAGGCTGAAGTTTAAGAGATTAGTCAGGAAGAATCAATACACAAACAAGTGGGACATACAAGTACTAGGGAATGACGAGAATCGCTTGACGTTCTCTAAGGTTATAGATTCAACAATAAAGACGTCCACTAGGCAGTTCAGTTGAAGAAGAATGGAGATCTATAAATAGGACAATCACAGAAGCTGGAAAGAAAACATAGGTACAAAGAAGGCAGCTAGGAAGAAATCACTGGTAACAGAACAAATACTTCAATTGATCGATGAAAGGAGGAAGTACAAAAATGTTCAGGGAAATTCAGGAATACAAAAATACAAGTCGCTGAGGAATGAAGTATATACGAAATGCAGCGAAGCTAAGACGAAATGGCTGCATGAAAAATGTGAAGAAATCGAAAAAGAAATGGTAGTCGGAAGGACCGAGTCGGCATACAGAAAAGTCAAAACAAACTTCGGTGAAATTAAAAGCAAGGGTGGTAACATTAAGAGTGCAACAAGAACTCCATTGTTAAATGCAGAGGAGAGAGCGCGTAGGTGGAAAGAGAACATTGAAGGCCTCTATGAGGGGGAAGATCTGTCCGATGTGATAGAAGAAGAAACAGGAGTCGATTTAGAAGATATTGGGGATCAACTATTAGAGTCAGAATTTAAGAGAGCATTGGAGGACGTATGATTAAATAAAGCAATAGGGATCGATAACACTCCATCAGAATTTTTAAAATCATTAGGGGAAGTAGCAAGAAAAAGACTACTCACGTTGGTATGTAGGATGTATGAGTCTGGCAACATACTATCTGACTTTCGGAAAAATATGATCCACACAATTCCGAAGATTGCAAGAGCTGACACGTGCAAGAATTAGCGAGCAGTCAGCTTAACAGCACATGCATCGAAGTTGCTGACAAGAGTAATATACAGAGGAATGAAAAAGCATATTTAGGACGACGATCAGTTTGGCTTTGGGAAAGGTAAAGGCACCAGACAGGCAATTCTTACATTGCGGTTGATTATGGAAGGAAGACCAAAGAAAAATCAAGACAGTTTATACGATTTGTCGACCTAGAAAAAGCTTTCGACAACATAAAATGCTGCAACATGTTCGAAATTTTAAAAAAATTGGGATAATCTATAGGGGGAGACGGTAATATATAACATGTATAAGAATCAAGAGGCAATAATGAGAGTGGACGACAAAGAACGGAATTCTCGGATTATAAAGGGCGTAAACCTGGGATGTAGTCTCTAGCCCCTACTGTTCAATCTGCGCATCGAAGAAGCAATGATGGAAGTAAAAGAAAGGTTCAGGAGTGGAATTTAAATTCAAGGTGAAAGAGTATCAGTGATACGATTCGCCGATGACATTGCTATACTGAGGGAAAGTGAAGAAGAATTACATGATCTGTTGAATGGAATGGGCAATGTAATGATTACAGAATATGAATTAAGAGTAAATCGAAGAAAGACGAAAGTAATGAGAAGTAGCAGAAATGAGAATAATGAGAAACTTAACATCAGGATTGATGATCACGAAGAAGATAAAGTTAAGGAATTCTGCTTTCTAGGTGGCAAAATAACCAATGACTGACGGAGCAATAAGGACATAAAAAGCAGACTGGCACTGGCGGAAAGGGCATTCCTGGCCAAGAGAAGTATACTAGTATTGAACATAGCCTTAATTTCAGGAAGAAATTTCTGAGAATATTCGTTTGGGGCACAGCATTTTATGGTAGTTGAATATGAACTGCGGGAAAACCGGAACAGAATAGAATCAAAGCATTTGATATGTGGTGCTTCAGACGAATATTGAAAATTAGGTGTACTGATAAGGTATAGAATGAGGAGGGGCTCTGGAGAATTGGTGAGGAATGGAATGTATGGAAAAAACTGACAAAAAGGAGGATGATAAAACGTCTCTTATGACATCAGGGAATAACTTTCATGGGAATAGAGGGAGCTGTAGAGAATAGAAACTGTAGAGGAAGACAGAGATTGGAATGCATCCAGCAAATAATTGAGGACGTAGGCTGCAAGTGCTACTCTGAAATAAAGAAGTTGGCACAGGAATGGAGTTCTTGTCGGCAGCATCAAACCATTTAGAACATTGGTGATTTTTTTTGAAAAAGAAGATCACCAGACAGTGGGTGGCGTTGGCGGTGGCGGTGCGATGTGTCTCCATCGGCACAGCTCTGGACAGCGCCTACAACGACAGGTGGAGAGGCGGAGGCAACTGCTGTTGCGGACCCCCGGTGTGATTTATTGTCCAAAACAAGAAACTTAAGACCTTCAAGACAAAGCGCAGGAGACAGAGTCGAGATAGTACTACCAGTAGTGCCGCCGGCCGTGGAGACTACAAACGGAAATTTACCGTATGCGTCGACCCCCAACAATCGTTGCGTGTTCCAGAATGGACCCGCGAAACCAATATGTATGCATTGCCACCGTCCGAATGGACACAGCCAATGAAAAAAAAAAAAAAAAAAAAGCATTGTGTCGGTGCAGAATGAGATCCGCACACACATTACGACGATAAGTCATTTGCTCATTCTGGATATCCATGCTCTGCCAAGTACACCCCAGTGACCTGGGTGCAATAATGACAAAATTCACAACCCATGCATCGTCGTTCTCTGAATGCATCAGCAGAACACATGAAGGAGAACAACTGACCTCGTGGACAGTGCATGTTGATGGGAAAGGTAACGGCGCTCCGTTGGGTGGAGAATTTCCGCCACCTACGTGACCACCCGTGACACACGTATTGCAAAACTACCTGAAGAGGTGGGTCTGAAGCTGTTTGCGACGTGACGGATAGCATAAAATATAAATGTGTTTGATCTGATGTTTTCTGTCTGGTGTTCCCTGTCAGAGAATTGACGAATGATGAGTGGAGAAGCTAAGACCTGTTGCTTGCATCAAATAATTGTTCATTCAAAGACTAGTGAGCCCTCGTGTACATCACCACGAATAAAATTAAGAAAAGCACTGTTGATAGGGGCTGTGTAATACATGGTTGGATTTCTTAATTTTTGGCTAGAGTCCAGGTGCCAATCAACGCATATGTCATATTAACCCTAAAGAAATTCAGTCACGTATATGCAGGCAGCAATCTCCAGTGAGGTAACGTTCACTGCTCACAGAGTTTTCATATTTTCACTTTAACAGTCTGAGTTTATTTCAAAAATAATAAAGTACCACTTATCACAATTATTAATCGTTGATTACCACAATAGTAACCGCCTGAGGAGGTCTTAAATAAACTGAACAGTATCACACTTTCGTGTTATCTTCCGAAAATTCAAAAAAATGATTGAAGTACCTCTACTATAAGTTCTGTAATTGCGAAATTCCTAGTGCAGACAACTCTCAAAGTTAACTGCAGAAAGCTTTTTAAAGTTTAGAATGAATCACATAACCCGAAATATTCGATGTCGACACGTTGAAAATTTGTTAGGGTATTCGCCACTGACACATATGAAAATCAAAAGTCCCCAACGCAGCCAGTTCGCTTGATGCGATTTTTCAGCCCCCACAACTTAAAAATGTTCAAGTGCGTTGATTGTCGACACACGTGGAAATCCAAAGTACTCAGAAATATTTGCGATTCACTTGTGAGACGAATTACTGTCGTACATACGTTCTGTCTCTCCCAGATCTCAACGCCAACAGCTTACCAAATAGTGAAACCAAAGAATCAGTCCACGGGAAAATGGCCGCCGATATTTGAACCTTCGCACTGACGTCGATGGTGACGATGGTGATGATGATGATGTTTCGTTTGTGGGTCACTCAACTGCGCGATCATCAGCACCGTACAAAATCCCAGTTTTTTCTCAGTCCAGTTTTTACGCAATCCAATATGGTCACAGTCACGAATCATGATGATGATGATAGTGATGAAATGACGAGGACAAACCAAAGACCCATTTCCCGGACAGAAAAAATCCCCAACCTTGCCGGGAATCGAACCGGGGATCCCGTGATCCAGCGGGAGCAACGCTAGCCACTAGATCACGAGCTGCGGACACAATGTCATTGAGGACTTCCTTCCGACTTCGAAATATACTAAAACCTACAAATTTGAAGTTATATACACATATTATACTTGGATTGGTGCTTGAATTTTCTTACATCTGTAACGCAGCTTGTAGTTTTTCTGCAACTTATATGGTCTGATCACAAACAGTATTTCTGTCAACGTAGATACTATTTTGTGTTGTTATGTTATCAAAAACTAAAAACAATTAAAACTGTCCTGAGGGAATTTATTTATTTAGCGTATGGCTCATAACATCACACTAAAAATAATTACAGAAACAACACGATTTAAAGAAAAAAAGAATCACATGTGTATAAACAGAGCAATAAATAACAGTTTGTATATAAGGACACCACCAACTGTAAATTTACACTCACAGAAGAGCAATCACAAACAAAGGTCCAGCTTAGATAATATATAGTCGATTCCCTGTTGGGTCGCCATTAGGAAATCCTGTGGGTCACCCTCACATGCCCTTAGTGGGCATTCCTGCACGATGTGTTTGACCGTCTGTCTCTTACCGCCACAGTCGCAAGCGGCCGAAGGAAGTTTACCCCATCTGTGTAAGGAGTCGGCGCATCTCCCACAATTGGTTCTGATGCGATTAAGAGTTGACCAAACTTTGCGAGGGCGCTCAAATCCTTTTGGTTTACTAAAAATGCTTGGCATACTGTGGCAGTTTACTGCTGTTCTGCTCTCCCATTCCTCTTTCCATCGGTCATTTATTTTAAAGTTGGTTTGGTGCAGCGCCTGTGTGGTCTTTAGTGGAGGATGCCTAGACCGGAATCGGTTTCCTTGGATGTCGTGAGTATCTTCATGGATTTGTAATTGAGGGTTGGCCATGATTTTTTGAAATTCTCTAACCAGAGCGTGTTCACGGCGCAGCTTAGGAGGGGCTATGTTACTGAGAACGGGCAGCCACACTGTAGGAGTTGGCCTGATTGTGCCTGATATAATACGCATTGTTGCATTAAGTTGGCTATCTACCATGTGTGTGTGTTTGCTGTTGAGCCACACTGGGGCACAGTATTCTGCCACTGGATACACCAAGCCAAGTGCGGATGTACTTAAGGTAGATGCTGTGGAGCCCCAAGTGGTGCCACAGAGCTTCTGCAATATGTTGTTGCGTGTTTTAAGTTTCGATGCAGTTTTCGTCAGATGTTCTTTGAATGTTAGTGTCGTGTCTAGGGTACTTTGGGTGTTTGTTGTGATTTAGTATTTTCCCGTCTAGATATACATGTAGTTCTCTGTTGGTCATTTTGTTGTTCAAATGGAAGGCAGATACTTCCGTCTTTGTAGCACTAGGTTGTAGCCTCCATTTTCTAAATTACTCGCTGAGAATCCCTAGGTCACTCGTAAGGATATCTTCGGCAGTTTCTATGTTTCTGTGGGCTGTTGCCAGAGCCCAGTCGTCAGCATAACCAAATTTGCGTGATCTGGTTGCAGGCATGTGAGCGATGTAAAGGCTGAAAATAAGGGGCGCAAGGACAGAGCCTTGTGGGAGTCTGTTATTGTGTTTCATCTGTTTACTTCTCTCATTCCCCATTATTACTTGGAAGGTCCTATTTGACAACATATCGTCAATGAGGTTGGTTATCTTCTTGCAGCGGACGGCACAGATTAATTTGTACATGAGTCCCTGTTTCCAAACTGTATCATAGTCTGCTGTTAGGTCAATGAATGCTGCAGCTACGTTATGTTTCTTCTGCAACCCCGCCTCTATATATGTTGTCAGTGATAGGACTTGATCTGTACAGCAGCAATAGGGACGTAATTCTGCTTGTTCGATAGGGATTTTTTTGAGTATAGTTTGGCCTATCTGTTGAGGAGCAGTGTTTCTAGTAATTTATAGACCATACTGAGAAGGGCAATGGGGCGGTAAATCTCTGGTCTATCGCCTGGTTTACCAGGTTTCAGGACTGCGATGATCTTTGCTCGTTTAAGTGAGGGAGGAATGTTACCCACTTGGAGATTGTCTGTAAAGAACTTAGTCACCCATTGTTTTGTGTAGGCTCCGACATGTATGAGGAACTCAGTCTGCATACCATCGAAACCCGGAACTTTGCCTGGTTTAACTTTCTTCAGGGCATTGGTAACCTCCTCGATACGAATATCTGATGAATATTCTGAGTCCGTTGAACGGGTCCTTTTTAATGTTTTTAAGTCCTTCTTCACTTTTGTTGTGTGCTTCCTATTTGGTGGGGCTCTAGACGCAGAAACTATGCTGGATGCAACCTTGTTGGGAGATATTTCGTCCTTCCTATGTTCAGGTGGATTTGCGCCTCCAAGTTTACGCAGTAGGGACCAGGCTTGTCGGATTGACTTTGAAAAGTCTAGATTTTCAACAGTATTCTCCCATTTTTGCCGTCTAATAAAGTCGATGTTATGTAATAGTTCATCCGCTATTTCCCGGTCCCAATTCTTGAGGAACTCCGCGTACAGGTCATCGCATGTCCCTGTCTAACCGGGAATGTATTTTTTGCGGTACCCTCTTGGGATCGCTGTTTTCGCAGAGCTAATGACCGCTCCCACAAACCTCTATTAGCTCTTGCTGGTTGGAGGGATCCAGCTCAAGGTATAATCAAGTTGTTTAGAGAATTTTGTCCAGTCAGCTATTGTAAAATTCCACCTTGGTCGAGGGTAAGACGTTATTATCGGGATGGATATACCAATATTAATAAGCTCAGGGCGGTGCTGGCTTGAGGGAAGTCCGTCAGGACCCTTCTAGAGGGAAAATGTCACATCAAAAAGAATGTAGAGAAGTGAAATTTCGGAAATATATTCTTCCAGGTAACATATTTAGGTTATTAACATTGCAAGATCTCAGGTTAATATAGTCGCTAGATAAGCATCGAAAATGTGAAATGCTAGTACATTTTATTGGACAGGTGTTGGATATCAGTTTGTATGATGAAGTCCCATGCCTGTTGTTAATTGGCCCGTCAATACAGGAACTGTTAAATGGTTCAAATGTCTCTGAGCACTATGGGACTTAACTTCTGAGGTCATCAGCCCCTATAACTTAGAAATACTTAAACCTAACTAACCTAAGGACATCACACACATCCATGCCCGAGGCAGGGTTCGAACCTGCGACCGTAACTGAAGTGCCTAGAACCGCTCGGCCACTCCGGCCGGCCAGCAACTGTTAGTGCTGGCTGTGGATGACGCTGGAGTTGCCGTTCTATCATGACCCATATGTGTCGATTGAGACAGATCAGATGATCGAGCAGGCCAAGGCAACTTGTAGACTCTCTGTAGAGCATGTTAGGTTACAGTAGTGGTATGTAGACAAACATTATCCTGTTGGGAATCACCACCAGGGAATGGTGTTCATGAATGGTAGAACAACATCTCGAATCATCAGATATACATACAGTCTGGACGCATGGGATAAGAACGTGAGTGCTCCTACTGTCATACGAAATGGCACTCTAGACCATAACTCTAGGTCTAAGTCCAGTGTGTCTAGTAAGCAGACAGGTTGGTTGCAGACCCCCAAATAGCCGCCTTACAACCAATACATGGTCATCTCTGACACGGAGGCTGAACCAGCATTCATCAGAAGACACAACAGACCTTCGCCCTGCCCTCCAATGAGCTCTCGTTTGAGAACACTGAAGTTGCAAGTGCAGTGGTTTCGGGTCAGTAGAATGCACGCTGCAGGGTGCCTGGTCGGAGCTATCGAAAAAGAAGGATAGCTGAATCACTTTGGAGCCAATTGCTAATCAAATTGTTGCTGCGGATGCAGTACGATGCGCCAGAGCCATACGCCGAACGCGGTGGTCTTCTCTTTCAGTAGTGCCACGTAACCGTCGAGAGCACGGTCTTTGGGGCGGTACGTTCCCACGACCACCGCTGCTATCAATTCTGCACAGTGGCTATATTTCAACTAAGTCTTTCTATAATATCGCTGTAGGAAAATCCAGCTTCTTTGTAGCCCTGTTTCACGACCTAATCCAGACTCAGTGAGGTGCTAATAATGCCGTCTTCGTCGCCCTAAAGGGGTTCCCGAGTAACATTAACTCACCACGTCCAGTCACAAAGATAACTAACGCTCTCGACGGTTAGAGAGAGAGTATTTAAAGCAAACCTGATTTTCATCCTCATAGTGGTGCTACTAGCGCCACTGTTATGCGACTGTCGCGAAATTTGAATGGACATCGTGTGTCAGATGTAGAAACTTTAGTTTATGTTTCACAACTCGTGCTTGGTGTTGAGGTTTTTTTCGTAAGTATAATTAGACTCATACATCCCTAACTACATCTACTTAGCAAGACAGCAGTATTTCCAGTGTTTCATATCTTACTTATAAGAAAATTCAGTTTTTTTCCGGATGGCTTGTAGTTAAAATCAGGTGATATTTACATTAATCAAAGAGATCTATCCATAGACACTAAGTTTGTAAGAATCACTTAAGGTTGATTGGTTGATTTGGGGCCTACTAGATTGCGATATAACTGACCGTGATCAGATATGCCTAATGAAATTTTACGATGAGTAAGGCTATCGTTACCAATGGAAAATAACGTTGGGTTGTTTTGGGGGAGGAGACCAAACAGCGAGTACATCGGTCTCATCGGATTAGGGAAGGATGGGAAAGGAAGTCGGCCGTGCCCTTTCGAAAGAACCATCCCGGCATTTGCATCAAGCGATTGAGGGAAATCACGGAAAACCTAAATCAGGATGGCCGGACGCGGGATTGAACCGTCGTCTTCCCGAATGCGAGTCCAGTGTGCTAACCACTGCGGAAAATAACGTCGGTTAGCAGGAGGAAAGTGTGCAACAGACTCTTCTGAAGGAAAAAGATGTTCTAAACTTAAGCTAAATATTGATGATAATTTTGAAATGGGTGGGATATAGTGCAGTCGCTCAAGAACCACACAGGTCGGAAAAGGGGTAAGACATGACATTTACTACAAAAATACTGATAATACAAAGAAAACACTGATTAGCTAAAAAGGGGATAATTAAATGGTTGCCAGACCACTAGGGCAACGAATCTCCAGAATCTTAGGAATGGTAATGGCAAAAAAGTTCTCTTGGCTTTCTTTGTCACAGTTCACAAATAGTGAAAATTTGTGAACTGTCACCAAGAAAGCCAAGAGAGCCACGGAAATGGAAACACCTCACCTCATCACAGCGAGACTGCCACGCCAGAAGAACAAAGTGAGTGACCTTTATAAAACATTTTCATGTAAACATCAGTCCAGCTTCCAAAGTCACATCGCCTCTTATTAAGTTTTCTCTTCTTCCACAGGATAACCAGAGCATTTACGAAAAGACTATGTAACATCAATGTGACCTTATTGTAAAATTGTTTTTGTAATGCCATTTAGCCTGAAGATGAGGTATTCCCTCGAAACATGTCGCTAAATAAATAAGTAATACAATAGTCAACAAAGTTTGTGACTGGTAGCGGTTCAAAATGGCTCTGAGCACTATGGGACTTAACTTCTGAGGTCATCAGTCCCCTAGAACTTAGAACTACTTAAACCTAACTAACCTAAGGACCATCACACACATAGAACCGCACGGCCACCACGGCCGGCACTGGTAGCGGTAATTTAAAAAACGTTTACAGACATCTGCTAAATATTTGGCACGTTTAAAATTTCTATTATTAATCACGCAATCTAATACTGTTTATTATGTTTATTTGTGATTCATTAGTAAAATAGTAATCTAAACTAATAGAAATTCATTTGTCAAGAAAAATTGTAAACGCTCTGGAATAGTGTTATTAACGCAGAGTGGTCAGCATGTATCTGATGTGAGCGGACGAATTTTTGTAATTTCGTAAAACAGTGTATTTTCGGCTTTCTTAATGTGAAAATTCAAAAGACAGTGCGATATAGTTAAATGTGAGAGAGTAAATTACCGTAATAACAAAAATTCTGTACCCACGTTCTTCAAAATTATTTAGATCAGTTGAACCATGAGAACCTAAAATGTGAGAATTTCAGCTTCAAGAATCAGACCTCTAGACATGAAGAACCGGACCAACTGTGCGAGAAAAGATAAGCAAAAAGTGTATTATAAATTTTATTCCTCTCGAATCTTCTGAAAAGACTTTACTATAGTGTACAGTAGCAACATCAAGGAAGGAGGGGTAGAGTACAAACGTCAGCAGCGAATTCTGCGGTATCTTTTCATCCTGAATTTTAATCCCACGCTTGAACTTCTCTTTCCGTCATTGCTTCTTCGACGTACAGTCTGCTAAGTAAGATCTTGGTCGGATTAATCAGTAGAATAATGTACATGATGACAGACTAAAACAGACGCATATCATGTATAAACAAAGGAAAAATGGAATTACAAATAATAATACGTCCAGTCATTCACAGCGTCGATAATTGCTTGCATTCGCCAAGGCATGCTTGAAACCAAGTTTTCCACGTATTCACTTGGAAGAGATTCCCAAATGCGTCGAATCTGGGTTTACAGCTGTTTCAAAGTGTAGATCTTTAATCCTTTCAACTTATTTCTGATGTTTGACCATACATTTTCAATAGGATTAGCGTTAAGTGACTATGAGGGCCAATCCAGTGTCTGTACATCTCTCTACTTCTTTCAGTCGGTGTAAAGCTTGCTGCCGTGCTTTGTACCATTGTTCTCCTGCTGTATACAGTCTTCATTTTTCTAGATGAACCAGCGTTTGATAATCGGCATCAAACATCTTTGACAAACCTGCACTCATGCCTCTTTTTCTGTATCTCAATCAAGAATTCAGAGTAAACTAATGCTATACGGAAATTGCATGAAGGACAAAGGTTCCCTATGTGGGAACTAAGGCGATATATTTTACCGTCTGTGTGTAATGCCGATTACATTCTTACTTAACAGAGTGTATATATTGAGAGTAGGGCGGAATACTCTAACTCTGTTGTACACCCTTTTTAATGTCAGCACAAGTTCTCTGTTTACGTCCTTAACTGTTCTTGTGTATATTGTATCACGGACGGTCAAAAAGTTTCCGTTTGATGGCCTACAGTCCAGAATCGGAATGTCAATCTGGAAAAATTCCGGTGAGCATTGAAGACATCATCCTACCTACGCACTGGCTTCAAGATACCCGTTTGGCAATACACAGTGTCCTGTTGCTTGAAGAAGTCGGTAACCGGCTGCTGCACAAAGTCGTCAGACTGAAGTCGTCGACACTTCATGGCCTAATTTAAAGGACCGAACTCGTGTAATCACATGGGGAGAGGTAAGGACTGCAGGGTGGGTGGTCAATATGGGGACGTGCGTTGTCATGAAGCAGCAACACCCGTTGTCGCAGTTTTCATTCCAAACGGTACTTTTTGACAGACGTACTTTCCCATACACATTATTGATTCTGCGAGTATGTCTACCGGTGTTTCTCCTTCGGCAGCCTAGAGAAATAGTAGTATGTTGGTCCATTTTGGACACATTTGGTAATAATGTCATCACACTTCACGTTTCCGCATGTACCGCATGCACGTCGGAAAGACACGAGTGACACACTAATACCTTGCCTAAATGTCATTGCTTATATACCCGTAACTATATTGCATATACGCTGCAGCATCGCCCTTAAATGGAAACTTTTTCATTGCCTCTTATACTTTTTATCACTTAATTGCTCATTGCTCGCACTAAGTGATTTATTAACTATATAACACACTAATTACGATAAGGATAATGGTCGTTATGATACTTCCGTTTATAATGACACACTACTGAAGAGATTCCTCTTCGGTATTTTTTGCTTTGTTTAGTTTAAGAGAAACTTGAATGCAGACGATTCATTAATTCATGCAATATTCAGTATGCGAAAAGTATTTTCCATTGATCTGCGAAATTCCGTAGGCAACAGTACAATGTAAATGGACTACAAAGACACGTTGCACACGGTGTAACTTCATTAACACCAATGTACGGGTAGATTGTTCATTAGCTGTGATAAAACCTCCACCTGAAGCCTAGAGCAAAGCAATTTGATGGAGTAATTAGTGGCGTGTACAAGAGGTAATACTGTTCTAAAGCAGGTGCCGCAATTACATGGTGTGTGTAGCTTAGAGCGTCCGATTCGTGGAAACGAGCTTGTGAGGGCCCTGTTACTTTGCCAATTCGTCCTCTCCACTGAAATTTCAAGTGGAGTACTAATATTAACTCGTTTTCAGTGGCTCAGTTATGTAGAGTAGACTGGCCAGATAAATCAGGGAGAATGTAAGAAAACGAAACAAAGTAATAAAATCTTTGAGGTTTGCCAATGACAGTAATTTTTTCAGAGGTGGCAAAAGGCTTAGACGATCAGTTGAACAGAATTAATAATGCTTTGTAATGTTATAAACGGATGTTAGAAGATGAAAGTCATACAAAGTAAAACAAGGGTAAAGGTTTGTGGTCTAATTAAATCAGAGGACGCTATGTCGGAAAATGAAACACTAAAAGTAGTAAACGAGTTTTCCTACGTAGGCATAAAAAATTGATGCTGGCCGTAGTAGAGAGGATATAAAATGTAGAATGGCAAAAGCAAGAAAAGAATTTCTCAAAAATTTGTTAACATCAAATTCAAATGTAAATGTTAGGAAGTCATTGCTGAAGTTATTTGTATGGAGTGTGAAAAGAGCGATAACAAGTTCACAAAGCTGTTTGAAATGTGGTGTTGCACAAGAATGCCGAAGATATTGTGGTTAGTGTGGATAATTAATGAAGAGGTACTGAATCGAACAGACGTACAAATAAATTTGAGGCACAACTTACCTAAAAGATGGGGTCGGCAGATAGAATAGAGGCTGAAGCTTGAGTACAACAGGGAATGTAAAATGAGTGTAAGTTGCAGTAGCTGTGCTGGTATGAAGGGGCTTGCACTGAATAGACTAGAGTCGAGAGCTGTATCAGATCAGTCTTCAGACTGAAGACAGCAATAACAACAAAAATAAAAGGCATTCAGATGAAAAAGAGTAAAATATGAACTACATCCTTTAACTCATTTTTTTCCTTGTCTTTTCATGGGCGAAAACCTTCAGGTTTAGTGCTCTAGAAAATAAATCTCTATCCTATTTTACTAGTTACGTCAATTTTTGGGGATAACATGGAGTTTTATGCGTGGTCGTGAGAAGTACAGACAACCGTATAGTAGTTGAAAGGTTTTACTACGTCGCCAAGAGTGAGACAACGTCGTTACACAGGAAAATACTGCGTTACAGGTTATGACTAGTATTTCAAGAGGAGGACGAGAGAAACGTTGGAACATAGATGGCTCCAGAACGGGTTTACTGCTCGTATTCTCCCCAACGCGAATAATAGTGGCAGCAGAAGAAAATGAGAAGAGAAGCGCACTTCACGTAATGTAAGTTACTACCACACACTAAGAATAATATCAGAAAGAAAACAGAAGCAGAAGTCACTTGAACCGGTAGCGTAGGGCAATGTATGTATAAAATAGACTACATTACATATGAGAATAGACATAGGACAGCAGAGAGCCACGAAAAACGAATCACGAATTAACACTATCATTTATCAGATAGAACCATGAAGAAAAAAGTAGAATCAGAGATGGATATCACAAAAAAATATTTATCTATTAATAGTCTACTACTACATACACGTGATTAGTCTGCAATTCACGCGTAAGTTATTGATAGAGGTTCACACAACCATTTAAGACTGTTTATCTACTGTTTCACTGTCGAATATCAACTGGGAAAAGAGAATGCCTGAATGTATTTGGTGAAAATGGTTCTACCTGAATCAAAATAACATAAAAAATGAAAACTCCATACTTATTATAAAAATGTATGTATATACAGGGTGTCCCAGCTATCTTGTCCACTCAAATTATCTCTGGAACAATAACAGCTACTGGAAAACGACTTTCACCGGTATCAATGTAGGGCTGGGGCCCATGAATGTACATATTTGGAAACATTCTAAAACGAAAGCATATGTGTTTTTTAACACAAACTTATGTTTTTTTAAATGGACCTCCTATATTTTTTCTTCCGCAATCCATAGCATGACAAAGCACACACACAATGGCGTTGATTGCATCGCAATATTCCCATTACATCCCGAGATATTAAGACGCGAAGTTGACGCTTGAAACACCCGACATGCGCTGCTAGCGCACGACCTGAGGCTCTGGCTTGAACCCCATGCTGCCCTAATCGCGATGTGATTGCCATGCGTAATCACACTTCCGTACTTATCAAGAGGTCCGAAACGAATAATACGGTCTGCTGCCATCCTGCATTAACGTCGTACATTCCAGCAGGTATTTATCCCATAGGCTAGGGGTGATGCGGTTCTGTAATATATCTGTGTACCGCAACGTTAGTCACAAAGTTAACTTCGCTTATCGTTAATCCGTTACTAAAAAGGTAATGCCGTTCAACGTTAAAACTTAACTTTACTGTAGATCTAGCGCAAGTGACAGTTAATCATTCACTCGTAATAGTAAAATTCATGTTGATGGTTTTAGTGAAACGAGCAATTGGTCTAAAAGTTTTACCGTTGTTTAGGTAAAAATGTTTTGATTTGGGAAGTTCAGGTAGGACATAAGAAGATGAATGTAAACATGTTTAACCAATTAGTTTTATTATCACATAATTATCAATGTTATGTTTATCTAATGCGTTAAATAACAAATTGTTGCAAACAAATGTTTCTTAACATCACTGGGTAAAATGGCCCTTTGTAGAAACTTCCACTGTGATACCAGCACTACATACTAAACATAGCGTTCACATCTCATGCTCAAAGTGATGCCCATTGGCTTGCATACATAGGGCACTCTGCGGATGAAGGATGCCCTACTTTGTGCTACTGTTTCCTCTTTGATGGCTGTACAAGCATCAATAATGCGTTGCTTCATGTCCTCTGGTGTTGTTGGTTCACGTTGGTAAACAGCATCCTTCACTGCTCCCCAAAGAAAATAATCCAGCGGTGTAAGGTCCGGAGATCGGGCAGGCCACCTAACTGGGCCACCTCGTCCAATACACCTAACAGGGAACTTACGGTTCAGAAGTCGTCGTGCTCGTAAGGCGTTATGTGCAGGGCATCCGTCATGCTGATACCACATGACCATTCTCCGGTTCAGAGGTACGGTGTCCAAGAGAACAGGAAGATTGTGTCGTATAAATCTAGAGTATTGTCTGCCATTTTGGATGCCATTTATAAAGAAAGGTCCGATAATGGTATCTCCAATAATCCCACACCAAACATTAACTTTTCACGAACGTTGATGCTCTACCTGACGGAGCCATTTTGAATTGTCTGCGGACCAATAATGCATATTCCTCATATCGACAATTCCTTTGTTGGAGAATGATGCCTCGTCGGTAAAGAGAACATCTGCAAACAAATTTGGATTAGTCAGAAGTTTTTGCTGAGCCCACCGACAAAATGTTACCCTATTGCGGAAGTCATTTCCATGAAGATCCTGGTGTAAATGAACATGGTAAGGATGAAATTTATGACGTTTAAGAATACGCTGTGCACTTGATTTCGACACACCAACTTCACGTTCAATTTGACGTGTGCTGATTTGAGGATTCACAGCTATGGTAGCGAGCACAGCAACTTCAGCACGTTCATCTGTGCGTGTTCTAGGACGATGTCGAGGTCTTGGATTTAAGCTTCCCGTTTCACGTAGACGAGATGTAAGACGACCAAACATCCGGCGCGAAGGCGATGGCTTGTCAGGGAATCGTCTTCTGTACAGTCGTTCAGCCTGAACAGCATTTCGGCCACCTACAACAGGGTACAGTACAGGTATGTAGAGTAGGGTAGAAAACAGACATATTAACTTAATAATCATAATGTTCGCTAACAGTACTATCAACAAACAAGCAATCTCATAACGTATTTCCCGTCAACGTACATTCTCCATAGATCTGCAGCATTTCTACCATATCTTCATGTGTCTACATTATACTGTACAGTTTAAGTTCCACAACACAATGTTTATTCACAATGTGTACTACTTCCGTGCTGTCACTAGATTACTCTGATGCACGACTACACCGGCAAGCGGTGTACTGCACGCCAAAGCAACAACAAATGGGGTGCTCGGAGGGTGGTGGATTACAGGAGTTTGCATGGGTCGCAAATCATAAACAAGGCGAAGTGGTAACTGTGACAGTAGTGGGAACTACGTTGGACACTTGACTAGGTAGAGCCAGGCCCTGTGCGACAGGCACAATGGGTCATATAACGCATTAGATAAACCTTATATTGGGTGTGCAGGATAAATAAGACAACCTGACGGGTGTACACCTATCGGTACTGGTTTATATTGTGTACGTAGATACGTAAAACGTGCAAGAAGGAAACCATTATGTGCTTATGAGAGTTGATGGCAGACAGCAGACCGTATTATTCGTTTCGGACCTTTTTATAAGACCTCTTTATATGTCAATCACATCGCGATTACGGGCAGCATGGGGTTCAAGCCTGAGCCTCAGGACGTGCGCTAGCAGCGCATGTCGGGTGTTTCAAGCGTCAACTTCGCGTCTCAATATCTCGGGATGTAATGGGAATATTGCGATGCAATCAACGCCATTGTGTATGTGCTTTGTCATGCTATGGATTGCTGAAGAAAAAATATAGGAGGTCAATTTAAAAAAAGCATAAGTTTGTGTTAAAAACACATATGCTTTCGTTTTAGAATGTTTCCAAATATGTACATTCATGGGTCCCAGCCCTACATTGATACCGGTGAAAGTCGTTTTCCAATAGCTGTTATTGTTCCAGAGATATTTTTGGTGGACAAGATAGCTGGGACACCCTGTATATGTGTGTATCTGCATGTCCCACATCTGCTCCTAAACCACTGGACCGATTTCAATTAAACTTGGTACACATTTCCTTGTAGTCAGTAACCATTTTTTGAGGGTATACGAATCACCTACCTTTCATAGTTCAAGAGATATCACGTCATAAACAATGACACGCATGAAAAACTATCGCATTGTGAGTGGTGTTCAAATTTATTACTTCTTTGGTACTAACACTATTCGCAACAAATTTTGCAGACGGTATTCACATATGAATGTACCTAAAAAATTATGCCACATTATCGCACATAGATAAGGAGATATGACGTTATAAACACTGAGATGCGTGAAAAACTCCGCAACATGCATTATTTATTTTCAGATAACTCTAGGAAGTAATAAGGTAGTAGCTCTGTTTGTTTGGAAAATTAAGAGTGCTGGGAAAATGAAATGGGCTAGGGACCTTCTGTTGAGTTGAAAGGTACTGAGCCATAATGAACATATTAACGTTTCTAAAAACACTAATGAATTTATTTTTAAAAGCAAAAATATAAGAATAACACAAATGATAGAAAACACCTCAAAACGGCAACAGTATAAATTCGCTTCCTTTTAGTAAAGGACATTAAATGAAGTTAAAAAAGATACATTTACATTACAAACAGCAAAGCATATGATCAAATGATTATGTCAGAAATATGAACCATTAGCTATTGCCAGTAATTATCAAAACGTCATTGCCTTCAAATGGCTGACAAATGTTCAAATTTATGATGATAGAGGCGTTGGCAGAGACAACGCCAGAATCAATAATTCCTCCTTCTCTACTAACATAGGTATAAGTCGCCGCTACCACAATACTAGAAACCTTCATTATGAATTTCAGTCATGGTGCACAGGCATGTTTAACCAAATCACAGTTAACAATAGATACAATCGCCTATCTTGTAACACAGAGACAGCTCGTTTATTACGAGTATGTAGTAAAAATTTAACACACTACAAATGCAGATATTCTTCTTTAGTTTTTTTGTAGAAGCAAACAATTTAGTAAACAGCTCGAGCTCGTGATACCAGCCAACAGGTAACTACAGACATGCCTCAGAAATAAGGTAACTAGATTCAACAGTTTTCACTGACTACAAAGTTCAATTCGTAAATCAGAAGAATTACATCTGCATTCTGTACCGTCAGATTCTAAAATCAGCTTGGAATAGTGACAGCCAGAAGCCCACACACATTGACTGAACTGAACTCAACTAGTACCAGGCAAAACCTTCGTAAATAATACATCTATATACATAACAACGGGCAACCAGGATACGGAGTCAAAATGGCCACCACACGACACTAAGTGACGTGCACACTATTAAAAAATGGCTCAAATGGCTCTGAGCACTATGGGACTTAACATCTTAGGTCATTAGTCCCCTAGAACTTAGAACTACTTAAACCTAACTAACCTAAGGACATCACACACGTCCATGCCCGAGGCAGGATTCGAACCTGCGACCGTAGTAGTCACGCAGTTCCGGACTAAAGCTCCTAGAATCGCTCGGCCACCGCGGCCGGCTGCACGCTATTAGGATGGTCACCGTGATTTATCGTAAAATTCAGCGCCCATGGACAAACGCTTGTTTTGAGAGAGCCGAGAGAAGGATGTAACAGGATTACTCGTAGTTCGAAACCCACGGGTATCTTCCAGCAGACGCCACTGCGTACAGTACTTGCAAAGGTCAGACTGGACTCCGACCCGGCACCACAATGGACCCAAACTGCTTGCAACTTCCGTAGCAGAGGACACGCCAAATACTGTGCGCCCTGCCGAAGTAGCCTTTAACAGGCAGTGTTCAGGGCTGTGACCAACACTCGGCCCCGCCAAACCCACAGTGAGCGAAGACACAGATGCTTGGCCACACCGACACGTCACCTCACTTGCGCTCTTCGTCGCCGTGTCACACTTTCCGTTTTCTCCACGTCGCCGCAGCCCTTAACTGCCTTCTCCTCCGACCTGCTCTCTACCGGCGACAGTAACACTGCATGTGCTCTTGCGGCCACAGGGATTCCAAATCTGCGGGAGTTATACGAAATTAAACGCGGGCTCACGGCACAATTCTCCCCCCCCCCCCTTAAGCTTGAACGGGAGGGTGGGGGGAGGGATCTACTGGATTACGCTTCCGCTCCAACATCCTGGTTACCCTTGACCACCTTGAGTTGGCTTATATGGGCCCTTATAAGTTCCAGAGAAGATTGATCTTGGATCAGAAAACTGACCGGGGAAATTGCTCTTACGACCGTACAAGGCCAGAAAAATCTAGGAAAGCATTTTAGCAATGACCTTCTGAGCATCTTTACTTTGTGCCCAGAAATTCTCCAAA
Organism: Schistocerca nitens; assembly: GCF_023898315.1. Taxonomy (NCBI): domain Eukaryota; kingdom Metazoa; phylum Arthropoda; class Insecta; order Orthoptera; family Acrididae; genus Schistocerca; species Schistocerca nitens. The sequence continues at coordinate 362,529,491 of NC_064617.1, forward strand.
AATACAGGACTACCCACCAGTAACAAGACCTGAAACCTTCCCTGATTGTAGCGAACAGCCGTCCTTCTATCCGCCAGCTGAATATTTTTCTTATCAGCCACCCAATTTTTCCTGATGGTTTCGGGATCACTATGCTCCGGGAGCAAATCGTTGATCCCCCATAAGTTATAAAGTAGGGAATTGACTGAATAAGAAAACATCAACTTGGCAGGAGTCATCTTGCGGGCCTCACACACAGTGGTATTCAAAGCAAAGTTTAGTCACCCAATAGAGTGATCCCACTTGGTCTGCGAGTGTGAATGAAAGATGGTAAGCGCCGACTTCAAATACCATTCACTCTCTCGGCGAACGATGGCTGAGGGTAGTAAGGAATGGTGGTTACGTGAGATATCCCAGTACCAAAATAAAACCATTTAAATTCTTTTGGGACAAATGCCGGCCAATTATCGCTCACTAATACTTTGAGAGGACCAAACAAGAAAACACCCGACCCAGAAGTTCAGTAGTGGTTCCCGACGCTCCTGACTTGCTCGGCATTAACCACTAATACTTTGAGAGGACCAAACAAGAAAACACCCGACCCAGAAGTTCAGTAGTGGTTCCCGACGCTCCTGACTTGCTCGGCATTAACCACTCCTATATAGAGAAGGCGTCAGCCACGACGGACAAATACCTATTTCCACCCCGGGTGCGTGGCAAGGGTCCAAGATAATCGACAAAAATTTTGTCCATAGGGTTTCCCTCCCTGGTCGAAGTTAGATCCCCTTTACGCGTATTCTGAACGAGTTTCGCTTTACAACAAACTTGGCATCGTCCCACTAACTTTCGAACGTTCCGATTTAAGGTTGGCCAGGTAAGTTGTTGCTTGATCTTCATGATTGTCTTATAAACACCCAAATGACCCCCACTGAAGGACTTATGGAAAAACTGAATCGATTCCCGGCGGGGTCAGGGATTTTCTCTGCCTCGTGATGGCTGGGTGTTGTGTACTGTCCTTAGGTTAGTTAGGTTTAAGTAGTTCTAAGTTCTAGGGGACTTATGACCACAGCAGTTGAGTCCCATAGTGCTCAGAGCCATTTGCACCATTTGAAAAACTGAAACACAGCCATCACCAACCTTCTGCGGAGACACAACTTGTATTTGCCATCATAACGAGTCCTAAAACACAGGATTCCTCTTTTAATGGAATATCCCGGAACCTCCACCCTTTCCAGCAGCTTGTGCTTTATGAGAGCTAACTGAGGATCCTCATCCTACTGCTGACTCAGATCACCAAACAAGCCCGGAATATAGGCTAAAACTGCTCCCACACAAACATTCTCCTGGTCACACTCGCTGGAGAGGTCAGAATCGTCTTCGGAAAACATTAGACTTAGGGCATCGGCCACTTTATTATTCATGCCCTTGGTATGAAGCACCTGAAAACGGAATGCGGAAATTCTCACCGCCCACCTGGCTATGCGTCCTGTTTCCCGCAGCCGGGCCAAAACCCAAGACAACACTTGGTTGTCGGTTTCTAACACGAAAGATTTATGTTCAAGATAAAACTTGAAACGCTCCAAGCTGAATAACACCGCCAACGCTTCTATATTATATACCGAATATTTCTTTTCCATGGTGGATAAAGATCTCAAGGCATAGCCAACTGGCCGTCTATCACCCTCGTTTTAAGCAAGAGGACCGTGTTAATCCCAGAATTAGAAGCATCGGTTTGGAGGAAAAAATCCTTCTCAAAATTAGGTATGCCCAGAATTAGAAGCGTCGGTTTGGAGGAAAAAATCCTTCTCAAAATTAGGTATGGCCAAATCCGGCGCATTAGATAAAGCGACTTTCAGAGCGTCGAAGGATGCTTGCTGAGATTCACTCCATACAAATTTCTCCCCCTTCTGCCTCAGTTGATTAAGGGGGCCCATCAACTGTGCAAAATTTGGCACAAATTTTCGAAAATAATTGGTCGTCCCGACAAATCTCGCAATATCCTTTTTACTCTGAGACACCGGAAACTGATGAATTCTTGACTAGTTCTTACCCTATTTCCCGAAACTATGTGACCCAAGAAGGAAATTTCCTTCCTCGCCAGCCTTACTTTTGACGGCTCAACCGTTAACCCCGCATCCCGCAGCCGGCCTAACACCTGACCTAAATAACTTAAATGTTGTTCAGAGCTCTCGCTATAAATCACGACATCGTGAAGATAATTGTGACACTTCAACTTTATGTCCCCCAACACAGAATCTAGAAAACGGGACAACACAGCAGCTCCAGTAGCCAGACCAAAAGGAACACGATTATGTTCAAACAAATTCGTCAGTACAAAACGCAGTCAAGGGCTTTGACTCCTTCGCTAACGGTATCTGATGATACACGTGATTCAGATCCAAGATAGAAAAATACTGTGCACCTGGAAACCAGGTAAAACAACCATGTAGATCCGGAAGCGGGACTGATTCTTCTAGTTCAACTGGCGGTAATCAACCACTGGGCGGAATCCTTGATCCCCGGCCTTTGCCACTAAAAATACCGGAGAGGCATAGGGAGAGGTGGATGAACGAATTACCCCATTGGCCAATGGCTGATCGATCATCTTGCGAAGTTCTTTCATTTTAGAGGGCGATACTCGGTAAGAAGATTGCCGAATGGTGTATTCAATCTTATTAGTGGCACCCAACCTATCGGTGAGTACTTTCGGATACTAATTTAACACCTGTAATAAATCATTGACCCGCTCCTGCTCCAAATGCGAAAGTTTAAAGGAAGACCAATCTTCCGCCACAGCACATATTCGTCACGATCTCTTATGATCACACAACGCGTACTTTACACCGGGACTAAATTTAACCATAACCTCTCTATCAAGGTAATTCACATGCAACCGCTGCGTTTAAAGAAATCACACCCCAACAATATATCGATTCTTAAACCCTGTACCACCGTAAACTCAATTGGCCATGACTAGTGTTCATTCTTCAGATCAAAACCACCTTCCCTACGACTGAAATTATCCCGCCAGTAACAAAAATGGCTCTGAGCACTATGCGACTTAACTTCTGAGGTCATCAGTCGCCTAGAACTTAGAACTAATTAAACCTAACTAACCCAAGGACATCACACACATCCATGCCCGAGGCAGGATTCGAACCTGCGACCGTAGCGGTCGCTCGGCTCCAGACTGTAGCTCCTAGAACGGCACGGTCCCACCAGTAACACTCCAAGACTTAACTTGGGACTTTCACAGCTTAGGAAATTTAGAAAGTCAAGAAAACCTTCGATACAAAGATTCGCTAAGTAGCGAAAGGCTGCTAGCAGAATCTAACAACGCACAACCGGCTTGCGGCCTTAAGTCGCACACACAAAAGGCAGATTCCCCGGAGCGGACGCTCTGATTTTACGGGTCCTGTTACTTAATTTACGCAGGCTTCCGTAGAAACCTGCACCCTTCCTGAGTCAGCTCTGTTTTCCTTTCTCTCACGGTGCCGAACATTCACGCACAAAATGTTCAGGCTGATTACAACGATGACAAATACCCGACTTATGAGTCTACGCTCTATCAAACTTTCTCTACCGACAGATCTCTTACCTACTAATCTAGAATCACTAGGAATAGCGCCCCGCCTCTTGTCGCTAATTGGAAATTTCTCAGTCTCGGTAACTAACCCACCAAGATCCGAAAAAGTTTGTGGCCTCTCATCAAAAAGCTCTGGCGACCGATTCACAGGACGCATTCTTTCGATAATATTGTCCACACCTTCCAGTTCGGAAACATTAGAACACAACGCTGTAAGTGTCATTCTAATTTCCTGAATCTACCGGGCCAAAACGTGCTCAGAACCCTGGAAACGACAAACGTACCGATTAATGAGTTCATAACGGAACCTGCTAGACAAACCATTTTCTAACAACTTTTTCCTAAACGCCGTGAGTGACGTCCCTCCTGCACTAGCGTCAGCAATTACTCTGCTATGTTTGCCTTGGGCTAACGGATCTATAGCCTGAAAAATGACTGTATCAGCAAGTTGTAACACCCTGCCCTGATTCTGCAAAGGAACTGTTAACCACAACAAGTCAACAATTTGCTCGTTCGTGTCCACACCCAACTTAGAAATGCCCTGAAGTATAGTCAAATTAGACAACATACTAAATAAATTACAATAATGACAATTATCCCCCTATACAGTACAAAATAACTCAGAACCGTAACCTTCCCTGAGATCTGTATCCTCTTCCTTGGCCGCATTCGCTAGCCAGTTCAAGAGAGTCCCATCAAGCTGAAGCTTAAATATTTTATCCTTCAATCTTTCAATAACCGTTTTCTATTTGGGGTCTGAATTAATTACACTAAGGTCGCGAACGCGATGAACAAGGGCCGGCCGGAGTGGCCGAGCGGTTCTAGGCGCTACAGTCTGGAACCGCGCGATCGCTACGGTCGCAGGTTCGAATCCTGCCTCGGGCATGAATGTATGCGATGTCCTTAGGTTAGTTAGCTTTAAATAGTTCTGAGTTCTAGGCGACTGATGACCTCAGAAGTTAAGTCCCATGGTGCTCAGAGCCATTTGATGAACAAGGAAAAGGGAAATTTGTCTGTTGGTAAGAAAATTAAAGATCCTGGAGTAATTGCACAGTACAAAAACTACTGAAAATTACTAAGAAAGATTATTAGAAATGAAGGAACTTTCACATAATGTCACAAATCAGCAGTTCCGTCAGCAGACTTAATGTTGTGTGGCGTTTAGTGAAACGGCAAACAGGACAACCAGCCACAGAACAGGATAACATTACCACTGTACTGAACGTAACGGCTATAAATGCTGAGTCGCATGCAACAAATACACTTAATAATTGTTTCTCGAATATAGTAGAAAGGGGAAAACACTTCAAGAGAGAAAGTAAACTCTCATAAAATTCAATCATATCAATCTATAACCATTTCTCCTTCTGAAATTAAGAAAATTATTCATTCTCTCAAAAATAAAAACTCATCTGGTTTTGATGATGTCTACAAAAGAGTATTAAAGATTGGTTTCCATATAGTAAGCCATGTCTTATCTGAACGTATAATGTATCACTAATTCCTAGCATTTTTACAGAGAGACTGAGATATGCCGTTGTTAAACCGTTCTTGAAGAAAGGTAATAAGAGGGATGACAATAACTGCCTATCTGTTTCACTGCTGGCATCACTTTCCAGAAACTTTGACAAGGTGATGTGTCTGGTTCGTAACTCACCTTAGTATACACACTCAGCAAATCACACTTTGGGTTTCAGAGGAGTTCCTCGACTGAGAATGCCACTCACATTTTCACTCACCAAATTTTACAAACTTAAAATAATAATACCTGAGGCATTTGACAGTGTGGATCGCAGTATTCTCCTACATAAACTGAAGTTTTATGGAATTGATTATATAGCCAACCAATGGATAATATCATACCTGACCAAAATAATGCATAAAGTTGTACTTAGTAATTTAGCCGATGGAGTCTGGGGACGTAGTTACGACAGGAGAGAAATCATGTATGGGGTTCCCCAAGGCTCAGTCATAGGTCCACTATTGTTATTTGCGTATATAAACGATCTTCCATCTTATATACAACAAGCAGATTTAGTTCGTTCTTCAGATGACACTAGTATTGCAATTAGTCCAAGCATACATACAGAAATAGAAGAAATACTGAACAATATTCTTAGAAGTATCATTGATTGGTATTCTGCGAATGGTCTCACCCTCAATTTTAGCAAGACACAATATATTCAGTTCAGCACATCTATGGGTACCTCTCCAATGATAAGTGTAAGGAAGGGTAGGAACACAGCAATCAGTCGCAATCCCATTGTTTTTTTACTATTCTTCCATATCAACATTTCGACTATAAACAGCTATCTTCCGTGCAATTGAGTGATTTATAACCCAACAAACTCCCAGCAGTATACGTCACCATATGACTTTACTGAGTACGGAAAGAAGGAAACTGAAATAACAAATGGGAAGTGCAACACTTGGCGAGGAAATAATAAATAGTGTGGAAACCGCAGAATACTTAGGTGCCCATATTGATGACATTTTAAACTGGAAAAAGCACATTTTGGAATCCCTGAAACAACTTAGTTCAGCTACATTTGCTCTTAGAATCATTGCAAATCTTGGCGAGAGACAAACCAAAAGTTGACTTATTTTGCATGTTTACATTCAATAACGTCATATGGAATAATGCTATGGGGTAACTCATCTTTAAGAAATAAAGTAGTCATGGTTGCTGGTAAACCTTTCGGGATATGAGGTCGCGGTCCAAGTTCCTGACGTTTCGTTCAGAACTGCGCTTGACATCCTCAGAGACGTTCTTCCGCTGAGTCTTGCCGACTGACCGGTAGAACGTCCGAGAGTGACTTATATACAGTAGTAAAGGTGGCGTGGTCGAAATAGTACGTGATGAGCAGAGACAATCCTTGTGAAAGACAAAACTCAACTACCGATTGTCGGCTTGTCAAAGATGAAGTTGTCGAGCGATTCTGCAGAGCTACTGTCCATATATCATTAAGTTTTATTGCCTCCTCTTTCCTATTAAAATTATCCTGATGCTTATAAATTTCAATCGCTTCTCTACATAGCCGTGGATAAAATTTGACGTTGTAGATAAAATTTCTGTTTCATAAAACTTCACTTCGTGGTTTCCAGACTGAAGAGCATGCTCTGCTACAGCTGATTTCTCTATCTTTCCTAGTTGCAAAGACTTTTCTGCTCTTTTAGCTGAGATTCAGTCGGTGCGCTGAGGTAAATTAGTTTCGCTTAACCATAAGAGTTGCTGGCGCTAAATATATTGATGATTGGTAAATGTGTGTGTTGTTTGTTTGTATTTTCCTTCATCTGTTGTCGTGATTTCTGTGTCACTTGTTGATTGTTCCTGACGGAGAACGGCGTTGTGTTAACGTGTGGGTTGATAGATTATCTGCGATTCTTGCATTTTATCGTAAATTAGTGTTATTTTTATTTGATATGCACTGTCAGGTATGTAGACTTACTTGCAACTTCAGGGTAGGATTGTATGGCGTTGCAACGAGGGGCAATTGAAATCTCACGGTAGTAGAAACTGAATACATGCTCGCTAGATGCAAGGCAAGTTTGCTCCAAAGTAGTGACAATATTCGAATCTCGTCACAAATGGACCAATATCAGACTGGTAGCAGGGATCAAGAGAAAGTTACGGAAAATTCTCAGTCGAATGTAGGTAGCTGACCTTGTGGACATGTCGAACGCAGAATTTTCTGATTGTGGTGAGAATATTGTCAGACAACGAGCGCAAAGGTGAAACAGCAACAGAGCGCCAGGCAGAAATTGCAAGGATGGCAAGACGTACCGTTAGTGAGAGCGACAGATCAGACTGACGAACAAAACATCGCAGAGTGCTGCAATCGCGCTTGTCTAGTCCTGGAGGTATTAGAGCAAGATCTCAATTTCAGGCCCTCATTCGATGTATGCAAGAAGCGAAGAAGAAGATGCAGGAGAAAAAGCAATGAAGGAGATTCTGGCTTTAGGATTTGCATATTCCGTGTAAGAAATAGTAGTAACTAATAATAGTGATGCTGTCAGTGTTGGTTGGTAATATTTGCTAACAAAATGCAACGTAGCTCCAGATTGCGTACGTACGGCTATCCTGTGTGGCCGTTTCTCAGTACGACTTGAAAAGAGAGAGAGATTAATAACTGATCACCGATGCGTCGGTTCTCGATTGTGTTCAGGAGTCGTAAGGATTGATTAGGCGAAGGGGTTTTCTTCACTGACCTTTTGACCCGGATTGCCTTCAAGCAACCAGAATCTTCGATGAAAATACCCAAGGGACCTATTTGAATATAAAAATGGAAATGAAAGCAAATTAGTGGCATTCCGTAAGAGAAAGATTAACAGAGAGGAGGTTGAACACATTAGTGGTCTCCCAAATACAATTGAGACACCACGATACAGAGCGAACCTGTAACAAAGCTCATATACAGTTTGAACATCATTTTTTGTTAGTGTAAGAAAAGAATAAGAAGAAAATTACTGCATCGTAAAGTATTAATATATTTTGAGCAAATTCGCTTTAAACTTCTAGGCATTGACAAGTACTAAATAAATACATGGCTTACATCTGATATTTCTTTTGTACATTGCGCAGTCCAATAATCGCTGCTTTATCATTCGGTTCCTTCTTAAAATTAAATCTCCTTGCGTGTGCGTAAGTATGTTATATCTTCACCCGAGTTACCGAAACGTTTGTCCGTCGTTTCACATAATTTTTACACAAAATAAAAATACAACTTGTAGCAATGCTATGTAGTACTTCTTAACATGTCGGCGACCAAAAATACAAGGAATAATGAAGTCTCCAGAATATTTCATAACAAAAAGACAGATTGTTCTTTCTTCTGTTTCGCAGCTTCTTGCTATCAAACGCTGCGGCAATGATTTTAAATAATCTGCCCAGCGGGTCATAGTGTTTATTTAGAGTATTTAAACGCTGGACGCTCGTCTTGATATAGGCGCACATTAAAAAAATATTTCGTCTCTTTACTCTCGCACTGTGATGCTTAGCATTTTTACGAACTAAAGCTCGTTGGCTGTCCTTTTCTTTTATGACAAATACCTCATATGCAAAATATCTGTAAACCAATAATATTACAAGATGGAGCAATCAACCGGAAAGGAGACGAAGGAAATGGAGGAATTAACCTCAGAGCAGATGAAGGAGATGAAAGAATTAGTCACTAAGGAGACGAAAGGGAGAGAGATGGTAGGTGAAGAGGTTGTTGGAAGTATAGAGCAGGTTAATGAAGAGGTAGAATGCATCAAGAAAATATCGACAGAGACGCGAGAGGTCGCGAACGAGGCAAAACGCTATGCCAGGGGGCAACATTAGTAACCCAAGGTGCATGCAATGAGGCTGTGTTAGCTGAAGAACCAGTAAAACAGGCCAAAACCGAAATGTGCTGTCTCTCAGATAAAGAGTTCAGACATGCGTTCCTTATCACATACTGGTCGTAAGACATGCAGGAAAGAATGAAGCGGGAAATCATTCCGGACAGAGACCTAGAAACGTCAGAATTCCGTAGTCCGCTGAAGTTCATTAAGTCGCTAATTAAGAAGAATCGTTTTTTAGACCAGCCGTATCGTCCCAAGGAAATTATTTAACACCATTACGTCCAATTATCTCTGGACTAGCAACAACTCCTCATCAGATGGTGCCAAAACTCCACCAAAGTATTCAAGAACGCACTACGAGAATTAGGCTACCTCAACGAAATACAAAAAGCAAGAGACGGGAACAGAAACAATGACCGCTATTGGCAAGGCTCGTCAGAAAGGAACGACAACAGACGAAATGAGGGTAGTTATCAATTACGGGAAAACAACTACTCGAACAGAAGGAGTAACCAGCCACCGTGGGAGGAAAGAGGTGGCGAGACAGTTACAGTAATAATTACAACCAACGGCAAAACAGAACCTAGAGAGAACGACGAAATCCAAACCAGTTCCAGCGGAATACTGGAGAACCACAGCAGCAAAGAATCAACTGGAAGAACAACAGTCAACGGCAGCTAGAAAACCAACAAGATCATAATATCCAGATTAGGCCGCCCAAACCGACACGAGGAAAACGTAGCACAAGTCTAAATAGAAACTGACGATCGGCTGCTGCCGACAGTGCTCAAAACAAGGCCGCAGGAACCATCGCAACGAACATCGTCAGTATGCTAGAATAAGAAGTCACAAGATTTTTAGAATAGGTGTGTAATAGTTCATTTAGGTCAGGATCAATTTGTACATAGAACTCTATGGTTGAGCAAATTCTACTTGATACTGTGTAGCGTAGTCTACATTATTCGTCTTGTGAATTCATGTAACAGATGTATTTCTAATTGTCATTTCTTAGCATATGGTACACCTCATCGAGGAACATGGTAAAATGAGTAGCGTGGTTATTACATCATGGTATCAATGTGTTCACTCCCTGCTTCAAAATCAAAGATAGGATTGAATAGAAATACGTCAGAGGTGAGAGCTCTTCCTATTAACTGACATCTTTTCGGTGGGATGATAACTTCTTTATACTGACTGAATTGAGCTCATGGACCAATCTGCATTTACCTTTGTTACAAATGGCCATTCTGTCTTCGGACCGCATTGATGTTCATTATAACGCTCGAAGGAGTATAAGAATGTTATTTACGGAACGACTGCATTATGGATATAAAATTCAGCTGTATAATTCTCATAGTAGTGGCTTCCAAAAGATCACTATGACCTGTGAGAGTATTTCTGTCCCTTTTCAGCGGTATGTTATGCACTGCCCAAGAGGTGAGTCTACGTTGCTTTCCACTGTTCAGCGATGACAAGTTTGCGGCCATGCCACTGCTCATGTTTGTCTCGTTTTCCAGGTGTGTTATGAGTGGTATCAGCTGCCCACACATTAGGTGCGTGAGACGGTAGGTCTGCTGGGACTCTGGGCCATAGCCAATAATGCGATGAAGCCTCTCTCGAAATCTTTGTATTTTACGGGCACCATGGGAACGCCGTAGCGAAATGCGGTAAGAGCATAAGCACGTACAGTGCGAGTCACGGTGGTGTTGGCGTACTTCAGGTTCAGGAAAAGGAGGGTGGCAGTAAGAAGAGTACCATTAGTGAGGATAAGGACCGACCTACATCGGAAAACTAATTTATCTTTTTGTATTTCATTACAGCAGCGATTCAACAAGAGGAAATTAGAGGCATTATTTGTAAAAAAGTAAAGCAACAAATAAGCAATTATTAATGACATTTGTAAGTTTTAGATGTGTGATGCAGATGAATGGGACCATGGTTTCAGACCACAGCGCCATTGACTGGCAACCCCACCAGAAGTACCAAGAACAGGATCAGTATATGTGGCGTAGTCATAATGTAACAGTACAGAGAGCCTAGAGGTAGGGTTGATAGATGATGGCTAAAGAAAACAAATTAATTGTAAGTGTTGTCTGGAAAGAGCATCATAGGTGCATGACGGGCAATGGTACTAACACCGTTCTCACAGAACGACCTGAGATACTTCTCGCCAAAACTTTACGACGATTGTAAAATGTTAAGGATGTCATGTTCATTCAGTACAAAAACTCATTTGTTTTTTCATACCTATTGGACCACTCAAGTAATTATATATGAGCTCATAATGTATTTATTCAAATAGCTTGCTTTCGTGTTACTGTTTTATTCATAAGAAAGTATGTATGTACACACATCAAAAAAAGTTTTTCATCACGTCGATTCCGAGATTTCCGAAAGCTGTACAGAAAATTGGAATAGTGATCAACATAAACATCATTTCCGCCCTTTTTATTGCTCATGAAAACCACACATTGCATGTTGTACCACCATACAGAGAGACCTTCAGAGGTGGTGATCCAGACTGCTGTACACACCGGTACCTCTAATACCCAGTAGCACGTCCTCTCGCATTGATGCTTGCCTGTATTAATCGTGGCATACTATCCACAAGTTGGCACTTTTGGTCCAGATTGTCCCACTCCTCAACGGCGATTCGGCGTAGAACTCTCAGAGTGGCTGGTAGATCACATCGTTCATAAAAAAAAACCTTTTCAATGTCTCCCAGGCATGTTCGATATGGTTCATGTCTGGAGAACATGCTGGCCACTCTTGTCGAGCATGTCGTTATTCTGCAGGAAGTCATTCACAAGATGTGCACGATGGGGGAGCGAATTATCGTCCATGAAGACGAATGCCTCGCCAATATGCTGTCGATATGGTTCCACTATCAGTCGGAGGATGGCAATCACATATCGTACAGCCGTTACGGCGCCCTCCATGACCTCCAGCGGCATACGTCAGCCCCACACAATCCCACCCCAAAACAGCAGGGAACCTCCACCTCGCTGCACTCGCTGGACAGTGTGTCTAAGGCGTTCAGCCTGACCGGGTTGTCTCCAAACACGTCTCCGACGATTGTCTGGTTGAAGGCATATGCGACACTTATCGCTGAAGGGAACGTGATGACAATCCCGAGCAGTCCATTCGGCATGTTGTTGGGCGCATCTGTAAAGCGCTGCGTGGGGTCGAGGTTGCAAGGAAGGACTTCGCCATTGACGTTGGGAGTGAAGTTGAGCATCATGCAGCCTCTTGCGCACAGTTTGAGTCGTAACACGACGTCCTGTGGTTTCACAAAAAGCATTATTCAACATGGTGGTGTTGCTGTCAGCCCGCATCTCGTGGTCGTGCGGTAGCGTTCTCGCTTCCCACGCCCGGGTTCCCGGGTTCGATTCCCGGCGGGGTCAGGGATTTTCTCTGCCTCGTGATGGCTGGGTGTTGTGTGTGATGTCCCTAGGTTAGTTAGGTTTAAGTAGTTCTAAGTTCTAGGGGACTGATGACCATAGATGTTAAGTCCCATAGTGCTCAGAGCCATTTGAACCATTTTTTGTTGCTGTCAGGGTTCCTCCGAGCCATAATCCATAGGTAGCGGTCATTCACTGCAGTAGTAGCTCTTGAACTACAATTCCCATCTCTCTGTATCTGCTCCATATCCGAACGATGTCACTTTGGTTCACTCTGAAACACTTGGACACTTCCATTGTGAGTGCGCTTCCTGTCAGAAAGAACAATGTGGACGCGGTCGAACTGAACAGACAACACGAGCCATGTATCTCCTCCCTGGTGAAATTACTGTAAGTGACCGACGGTCGGACCCCCTCCATCTAACAGGTGCTGGTCATGCTTGGTTGTTTATTTCTTTGGGCAAGTTTGCTGACATCTCTGAACAGTCAAAGGGAGCGTGTCTGTGATACAATATCCACAGTCAACGTCTACCATCAGGAGTTATGGGAACTGGGGTGATGCAAAACTTTTTTTGATGTGTGTAGATCATTGTAAAACATTGGCACTGAAACACACTATGAGGATTGCGAGGATTTTGGGAGCTGTCAAACCCACTATCGATGCATCCTGCGGGACATCATGAGGCAATATCCTATAGTCGGTGACAACGATCACGAGGTAGCCTGAAGGAGAGCATCTGTAGCGAGTGGCCCAGAGACCTGCCAAGTGGATGGCTGGTTGTCAGTACTGAATTAATGGTTGGGCAGCTGGGGGTCTGCCTGGCGCCTTAGCAGTGCAGTGAAAGTGAAAGTAGAGTGGGGCTGCACCATGTGCCACAGCTGTCATAAACCTGCCTGCCCTGGGAGTCTGTGAAAGGAGGCGACCTGCCGGACATTGATGACCCACCATTGATACCACGTAACGTCCTTGACAGGGGGAGACGTTATCCACTAGCTCACTGGGAGCTCTCTTTCAGCTACCGGATCGAGAGACGACACACAGGCAGAGATGTCACTACCTGAGATGGAGATGTTGCGCACTGCACAACCATACCCATGTCTCTTGCCCTCCCACCAGATGTCTTATCCATCACGCCCAACAGCATGCCAGAGTGTCAACTGCTGCCAGGTCGAGATGATGCCAACAGGCCAGCTGCCTTCCTGATGCTGCCATGGACCAGATGGGGGTCCAGAGCCATCTAATGCTGCACCTACACCAGACCTCAGATGAAGTGCAATCTCACTGCATCTCGATGCTCCTGCCAGTCCAAAGTGTGTGTTTGTGTGTTTAGTGTCATGTTCTATTTGTGTGACTTTTTTCTTTTTGGCGATCAGTTTTGGTTTGATGTGGCCCGCCACGAATTCCTCTCCTGTGCTAACTTCATCTCAGAGTGGCACTTGCAACCTACGTCCTCAATTATTTACTGGATGTATTCCAATCTCTGTCTTCCTCTACAGTTTTTACTCTCTACAGCTCCCCCTAGTACCATGGAAGTCATTCCCTCATGTCTTAACAGATGTCCTATCACCTTGTCCCTTCTCCCTTCTCCTTATCAGTGTTTTCCACATATTCTTTTCCTCTCCGATTCTGGGCAGAACCTCCTCATTCCTTACCTTATCACTCCACCTAATTTTCAACATACGTCTGTAGCACCACATCTCAAATGCTTCGATTCTCTTCTGTTTCGGTTTTCCCACAGTCCATGTTTCACTACCATACATACAATGCTGTACTCCAGTACATTCTTAGAAATTTCTTCCTCAATTAAGGCCGATAATTGATATTAATAGGCTTTTCTTGGCCAGGAACGCCCTTTTTGCGATTGATAGTCTCTTTTTAATGTCCTCCTTGCTCCGTCCGTCATTGGTTATTTTACTGCCTAGGTAGCAGAATCCTTTATCTTCATCTACTTCATGACCATCATCCTTATGTTAAGTTTTTCGCTGTTCTCATTTCTACTGCTTCTCATTGCCTTTGTCTTTCTTCGATTTACTCACAGTCCATAATCTGTACTCATTACACTGTTCATTCCGTACAGTGGATCATGTAATTCTTCTTCACTTTCACTCAGGATAGCAATGTCATCAGCGAATCGTATCCTTGATATCCTTCCATCTTGAATTTTAATTCCACTCCTGAACCTTTCTTTTATTCCCATCATGTACAGACTGAACAGTAGGGGTGAACGATTGTGTTACATACTTTTTAATACGAGCACTTCATTCTTAGTCGCTCAGTTTTATTATTCCCTCTTGGCTGTTGTACATATTGTATACGACCCGTCTCTCACTACAGCTTAACCCTACTTTTCTGAGAATTTCGAACGTCTTGCACTATTTTACATTGTCGAACGCTTTTTCCAGGTCGACAAATCCTATGAACGTGTCTTGATTTTTCTTTAGTCTTGCTTCCATTATTAAGCGCAAGGTCATAATAGTCTCTCCCATGCCATTACCTTTCCTAAAGCCAAACTGATCGTCATCTAACGCATCCTCAATTTTCTTTTCCATTCTTCTGTATATTATTCTTGTAAGGAGCTTGGATGCATGAGCTGTTAAGCTGATTGTCATCTCTTGCTTTCTTCGGAATTGTGTGGATGATGCTTTTCCGAAATTCAGATGGTATGTCGCCAGGCTCAAACATTCTACACACCAAGGTGAATAGTCGTTTTGTTGCCGCTTCCCCCAGTGAGTTTAGAAATTCTGATGGAATGTTATCTATCCGTTCTGCCTTATTTGATCTTAAGTCCACCAAAGCTCTTTTAAATTCTGATTGTAATACTAGGTCCCCTATATCTTCTAAATCGACTCCTGTTTCTTCTTCTATCACATCAGACAAATCTTCCCCCTCATAGAGGCTTTCAATGCATTTTTTCCACCTATCCGCTCTCTCCTCTGCATTTATCAATGAAATTCCCGTTGCACTCTTAATGTTATCACCCTTGCTTTTAATGTCACAGAATGTTGTTTTGGCTTTCCTGTATATTGAGTTTCTCCTTCCAACAATCAATTCTTTTTCGATGTCTTCACATTTTTCCTGTAGCTATTTCGTTTTAGCTTCCCAGCACTTCCTATTTATTTCATTCCTCAGCGACTTGTATTTCAGTACACCTGAGTTTCCCGGAACATTTTTGTACTTCCTCATTTCATCGATCAATTGAAGTATTTCTTCCGTTACCCATGGTTTCTTCGCAGTTACCTTCTTTGTACCTATGTTTTCCTTCCCAAATTCTGTGCTGCCCGATTTTAGAGATGTCCATTCCTCCTAAACTATACTGCCTACTGAGCTATTCCTTATTGCTGTATCTATAGCCTTAGAGAACCTCAACCGCAACTCGTCATTCCTTAGGACTTCCGTATCCCACTTCTTTGCGTATTGATTCTTCCTGACTAATGTCTTAAACTTCAGCCTACTCTTCATCGCTACTATGTTGTGGGCTGAGTCTATATCTGCTCCTGGGTACGCCTTACAATCCAGCGTGTGATTCTGGTATCTCTGTCTGACCATGATGTAATCTAACTGAAATCTACCCTTATCACCCGGCCTTTCCCAACTATACCTCCTCCTCTTGTGATTCTTGAACAGAGTATTCGCTGTTGCTAGCTGAAACGTAGTGAGTCAATTGTCTCCCCAGGGATACTTGTGGATGATTTACGACTCAGGTTTGCATGTAATTCTGTATATTTTTTTATGAAATAAGTTTAATTTTTTATACAACTCATCTACTGTAGATACTTAGTCATGCATGTATGTTAATTTGACTTGAAGAGAGTGATTTTCAAATGTCTTGTAGGTAGCAGTAACAATATTATACTGCCCTAGGAAACAAGCACAGTAGATGACACATGTTGCCAACTTTTTAGATTTTAATAGTGAGTACATTTCTTAAGTTATAATTATTGTCCGTTTGTGTATTTCGGAGGAATGTAACGTGCTGTATGACTGTGTAGGGATAAATCACTTAGGCAGAGAACGGTGCAGAATGCATGGAATTGCAACATGCTTATGGACGTTAGTTGCCTCTGACCTCATAAATTATATAAGCGAGTAAAAATATTGCTTCAAAGCCTTTTAAACCACTTAGTAATTGTCCATTTGAAGGCTGTGGTTTGTCATGACCCTTGAGTCCACATGAATCATACTACAGTTAGCAATGTTCATGTGATGTCTTGCAGATGTGCAGGTTTGTGTGAGTGAGTGGCCCCTGACATAAATGAGGTCAAGTTAGATGTTTTCTTGGTTGGCGTAGTTACCCCCAAGACTCACGTCAAATTGTGAGATCTCAGTACTATTTGATGATTTCCTCTGTTCGATATCAGACGATGACATTCTTGAAATGAGACACTACACACGCAGAAATCAACTTTGGTGGAGGGCAGTGAGAGAGGATGAGTCACTCTCTCACTGTTTTCTATACTCAAGGCTACTCTTAGATGTTGATTTTACATCCAATACATCGTTTTTGTGTGTCGACAAGAGGTTATCAGCATGAGCAGATACTGATGGGAGCATGTATATTGTTAATGCATGTGGCATCTTTATGGTGGCTCTTCTTCGAGCAGTATTTTCTGGAGCTGACAATAAGCAGACAGTTAGGCCATTTCACAGTAAACCTTGCTTGGAAGCCATGTGTAGCTATTAGGAAAGGAACATCTTGAAGCACTTACCGGGGACAGAATACTGATCCCAAGAATTTCTCACAACAATGTGAAGACAATGCGTTCGGCCAAAGAGGCGGAAAAGTCTACTTGGACCTGCCTATTATTCACTTCTAGCCACAGCAAGGGTAGGGACGCGAGAGAAATGTAGGTCGTCCAGCCAAGACGTTTCGACAGTGTCGTAAATCTCCTTTGTGAACAGTAATGGCAGCCATAAAAATAATCAATAAACTTGTGTCATAACTTTCATAAAATGTCAATCCTGTGTTCACATATTAATAACATGTCAGTTAATAATTGACTACGATAATGAGAGGGCCATCATTTCATTAGTGTTATTGCAGCATGCAAGTTAATTTAGATTCTGTTAAATGTGATAATCCATACTGAAGGCTATCAACAACAGAGTGAAAGGGAGAAATCAATACAGCGGACACATGGGCCAAGCAGTCGAGTGGCTTTCTTGTTAAAGTGATTGCTGTCAGGGCATAAACTAATAGTCGCCTGGCGCCTTTCAAATCATACCACAAGTCCAGTGTAGTCTTGCTTTACGACAAAGTATTGACTTCAACATGTCCAGCACGCAATACAAAATATTCGTTTTGAATGCCCTCACAAAGCATAATCACAAGAAGCCGTAACTGAATGCTAACCTTCTGGAAGAAGTGAGTTATAATCGACTACGCTTTATCTACCGTTGTATATGACTCAGAGACACAAGTTGAATACAAGAGCACAAAGACAACAAAATATCTCTGGTCGTTGTGCTTACAATGTGCTGAAGCCGTTTCTCGCCTTCCTGTAGTGCCTGTGTGCGACCTTAGAAAACAGCAGCCACTGCAACAGGTTGCTGTCCACACGCCAGCGCCGCCATTGCTGACTATGCCCGCCTGCTGTCGACGCGCAGGGCTGTTTGGCGAGTGTCTTGGACTCTGCTTCTCTCAGAACTTATTTCCTTGGCGCCTCTCCAGGAACATCTTGACCGTGTGTCTCTGAGCACGCCTAGCCTCCAGCACAGGCCGCCGCCACAGCTCCCCTAGCCCAGCGCTGACTGTCGACCATGCGCCGTCGCCAGCCGCGATCACAGACTCCGCGCTTGCCTCCGCGAGATGTGTCCGTTCTATTTCAGTCCAGTTGACTGGCCGCCGACGGCCGTTCGGGCCCATCGTCAGCATGGACACAGCGGCACTCCCGAAGGTTACAAGTCTCACAGCGGGCGCACTCTGGTGGCACCAGTACTACATAGCCAAGAACAAGATCACCGGGAACATAGCAGCGCCTTTTGACACGGTACAGTCGTTCCCCTGGAACTCTTTCCACCTCCTTCGCTAGGAGAATGGAGGGAACTTCAACTGCTTTACAAAAATTCATAACTGATCAGCAGAGACCAAAAAGCTGGATTGGGGAGAGAGAAGGCTCCTCTTCATTCCTTGGGAGCAGATGGACTGAAATCAGCGTAGAAACTGGAGTAACAATCCGCGCACCCATTCTAACATCCCCAAATGCATGGCAGATATTTACCCGTCAGCCTGGTCTCTGTGGTATTCAGTTTACCACTGTTCCTAGGATACATCTTGTCTCCGTTTTCCGCTCTTCAGTACATTACCATTGTGATCAGTGCAAGGGAGTCGTACTGATTTAAACAAGGTAGTGAACGATGATACGACGCAAGATACTGAGTCTCGTTTTCGCCAGGGACAACTATAGGATTGCAGACACAGTTTGCTACTACTCCTCACATCATAGCGGCAGTGTTTAATAATAACGATACCTCAGTTGATTTCCCTCTTTTTTCTCTTCTTTGTTGTATGGTATGGGTGACTGAAGAAAAGGATGTGATGTCTCCCACTATAGACTTACCCATCCCACTTGCCGAGGTACCGTTAGTATGTTGATACATTAACTGTACAACTTCTATGTTCCACAGTTTAAAAACATCCTTTTGTTCAATCAGCCATACCATATAAGAAAGACATTTCACCGTAGGAGATGGAAAATTAGCTGAGATATCGTTATTATTAAACACCGCCGCTATGATGTGGGCAGTAGTAGCAAACTGTGTGTGCAATCCTATAGTTGTCCCTGGCGACAACAAGTGTTTAGTATCTTGCGTCATACAGTCGTTCACAACGTTGTTTGAATCAGTACGATTCCCATACGCTGATCACATTGGTAATACACTGAAGAGCCAAACAAACTAGTAAACCTGCCTAATATCGTGTAGGACCCACGCGAGCATGCAGAAGTGCCGCAACACAACGTGACATGTATTCAGCTTATGTCCGAAGTAGTGCTGGAGGGCTGTCCATAAATCCGTAAGAGTATGAGGGGGTGAAGATCTCTTCCGAACAGCATGTTGCAAGGCATCCCGGATATGGCTGTGGAAATTTTGGAAATTTGTAGTAAGGTCTTATGGGACCAAACTGCAGAGATCATCGGTCTCCAAGCTTACACACTACATAATCTAACTTAAACTACCTTACGCTAAGGATGACACACAATGTCCGAGGGAGGACTCGAACCTCCGACGAGTGGAGCCGCGCGAACCGTGACAAGACGCCCTAGATCGCACGGCTACCCCTCGCGGCCATGTTTGTGGAGTTTTGTTGCCAATGGAAGTGTTTAAACTCAGAAGAGTGTTCCTGGATCCACTCTGTAGCAATTCTGGACATGTGGGTGCTGCATTGTCCTGCTGGAATTGCCCAAGTCCGTCGGAATGCACAATGGTCATGAATGGATGCAGGCAGTCAACGGGATGCCTACGTGCGAATCACCTGTCAGAATCGTATCTAGACGTATCAGGGGCTCCACACCAGTCCAACTACACACGCCCCAGACCATTACAGAGCCTCCACCAGCTTCAACAGCCCCCATGCTGACATGCAGGGTCCATGGATTGAAGAGGTTGTCTCCATACCCGTACAAGTCCATCCGTTCGATACAATTTGAAACGAGACTCGTCCGATCAGGCAACATGTTTCCTGTCATCAACAATCCAATGTCGTTGTTGGTGGGCCAGGCGAGGCATAAAGTTTTGTGTCGTGCAGTCATCAAGTGTGCAGGAGTGGGCCTTCGGCTACGATAGTCCATATCGATGATGTTTTGTTGAATGGTTCGTACGCTGACACTTGTTGATGGCCCAGCATTGAAATCTGCAGCAACTTGCGGAAGGGTTGGACTTCTGTTACGTTGAACGATTCTCTTCAGTCGTCACTGGTCCCGTTCTTGCAGGATCTCTTTGGGCGCAGCGATGTCGGAGATCTGATGTTTTACCGGATTCCTGATATTAGCGGTACACTCGTGAAATAGTCGCACGGGAAAATCGCTACTCCATCTACATCTACATCTACGTGACTACTCTGCAATTCGCATTTAAGTGCTTGGCAGAGGGTTCGTCGAACCACAATCAT
Organism: Schistocerca nitens; assembly: GCF_023898315.1. Lineage (NCBI taxonomy): Eukaryota > Metazoa > Arthropoda > Insecta > Orthoptera > Acrididae > Schistocerca > Schistocerca nitens. The sequence goes on from NC_064617.1 coordinate 362,549,890, forward strand.
ACTGTCTCTCTACCATTCCACTCCCGAACAGCGCGCGGGAAAAACGAACACCTAAACCTTTCTGTTCGACCTCTGATTTCTCATATTTTATTTTGGTGATCATTCCTACCTATGTAGGTTGGGCTCAACAAAATATTTTCGCATTCGGAAGAGAAAGTTGGTGACTGAAATTTCGTAGATAGATCTCGCCGCGACGAAAAACTTCTTTGCTGTAATGACTTCCATCCCAATTCGCGTATCATATCTGCCACACTCTCTCCCCTACTACGTGATAATACAAAACGAGCTGCCCTTTTTTGCACCCTTTCGATGTCCTCCGTCAATCCCACCTGGTAAGGATCCCACACCGCGCAGCAATATTCCAACAGAGGACGGACGAGTGTAGTGTAAGCTGTCTCTTTAGTGGACTTGTTGCATCTTCTAAGTGTCCTGCCAATGAAACGCAACCTTTGGCTCGCTTTCCCCACAATATTATCTATGTGGTCTTTCCAACTGAAGTTGTTCGTAATTTTAACACTCAGGTACTTAGTTGAATTGACAGCCTTGAGAATTGTACTATTTATCGAGTAATCGAATTCCAACGGATTTCTTTTGGAACTCATGTGGATCACCTCACACTTTTCGTTATTTAGCGTCAACTGCCACCTGCCACACCATACAGCAATCTTTTCTAAATAGCTTTGCAACTGATACTGGTCTTCGGATGACCTTACTAGACGGTAAATTACAGCATCATCTGCGAACAACCTAAGAGAACTGCTCAGATTGTCATTGTCACCCAGGTCATTTATATAGATCAGGAACAGCAGAGGTCCCAGGACGCTTCCCTGGGGAACACCTGATATCACTTCAGTTTTACTCGATGATTTGCCGTCTATTACTACGAACTGCAACCTTCCTGACAGGAAATCACGAATCCAGTCGCACAACTGAGACGATACCCCATAGGCCCGCAGCTTGATTAGAAGTCGCTTGTGAGGAACGGTGTCAAAAGCTTTCCGGAAATCTAGAAATACGGAATCAACTTGAAATACCCTGTCGATAGCGGCCATTACTTCGTGCGGATAAAGAGCTAGCTGCGTTGCACAAGAACGATGTTTTCTGAAACCATGCTAATTACGTATCAATAGATCGTTCCCTTCGCGGTGATTCATAATGTTTGAATACAGTATATGATCCAAAACCCTACTGCAAATCGACGTCAATGATATAGGTCTGTAGTTAGATGGATTACTCCTACTACCCTTTTTAAACACTGGTGCGACCTGCGCAATTTTCCAATCTGTAGGTACAGATCTATCGGTGAGCGAGCGGTTGTATATGAGTGCTAAGTAGGGAGCTATTGTATCAGCGTAATCTGAAAGGAACCTAATCGGTATACAATCTGGACCTGAACTTGCCCGTATCAAGCGATTTGAGTTGCTTCGCAACCCCTAAGGTATCTACTTCTAAGAAACTCATGCTAGCAGCTGTTCGTGTTTCAAATTCTAGAATATTCCATTCATCTTCCCTGGTGAAGGAGTTTCGGAAAACTGCGTTCAATAACCCCGCTTTAGCGGCACAGTCGTCGGTAACAGTACCATCGGCACTGCGCAGCGAAGGTATTGACTGCGTCTTGCCGCTTGTGTACTTTACATACGACCAGAATTTCTTCGGATTTTCTACCAAATTTCGAGACAATGTTTCGTTGTGGAACCTATTAAAGGCATCTCGCATTGAAGTCCGTGCCAAATTTCGCGCGTCTGTAAATTTTACCCAATCTTCGGGGTTTTGCGTTCTTCTGAAATTCACATGCTTTTTCCGTTGCCTCTGTAAGAGAGTTCGGACCTGTTTTGTGTACCACGGGGGATCAGTTCCATCTCTTACCAATTTATGAGGTATGAATCTCTCAATTGCTGTTGCTACTGTATCTTTGAATTTGAGCCACATCTCGTTTACATTTGCATAGTCAGTTCGGAAGGAATGGAGATTGTCTCTTAGGAAGGCTTCTAGTGATACTTTATCCGCTTTTTTAAATAAAATTATTTTGCGTTTGTTTCTGGTGGATTTGGAAGAAACGGTATTGAGCCTAGCTACAACGACCTTGTGATCAGTAATCCCTGTATCAGTCATGTTGCTCTCTATCAGCTCTGGATTGTTTGTGGCTAAGAGGTCAAGTGTGTTTTCGCAACCAATTACAATTCGCGTGGGTTCGTGGACTAACTGCTCGAAATAATTTTCGGAGAAAGCATTTAGGACAATCTCGGACGATGTTTTCTGCCTACCACCGGTTTCGAACAAGTATTTTTGCCAACATATCGAGGGAAGGTTGAAGTCCCCACCAACTATAACCGTATGAGTGGGGTATTTATTTGTTACGAGACTCAAATTTTCTCTGAACTGTTCCGCAACTATATCATCGGAGTCTGGGGGTCGGTAGAAGGAGCCAATTATTAACTTAGTTCGGAGGTTAAGTATAACCTCCACCCATACCAATTCGCACGGAGTATCTACTTCGACATCACTACAAGATAAACCACTATTGACAGACACAAACACTCCACCACCAATTCTGCCTACTCTATCTTTCCAGAACACCGTCTGAGACTTCGTAAAAATTTCTGCAGAACTTATTTCAGGCTTTAGCCAGCTTTCTGTACCTACAACGATTTCAGCTTCTGTGCTTTCTATTAGCGCTTGAAGCTCAGGGACTTTCCCAGCACAACTACAACAATTTACAACTACAATTCCGACTGTTCCTTGATCCAAGCACGTCCTGTATTTGCCATGTACCCTTTGAGATTGCAGCCCACCCCGTACTTTCCCGAGGCCTTCTAACCTAAAAAACCGCCCAGTCCACGCCACACAGCCTCCGCTACCCGTGTAGCCGCCAGCTGAGTGTAGTGAACTCCTGACCTATTCAGCGGAACCCGAAACCCCACCACCCTACGGCGCAAGTCAAGGAATCTGTAGCCAACACGATCGCAAAACCGTCTGAGCCTCTGATTCAGACCCTCCACCCGGCTCTGCACCAAAGGGCCGCAGTCGGTTCTGTCAACGATGCTGCAGATGGTGAGCTCTGCCTTCATCTCGTAAGCAAGACCGGCAGCCTTCACCAAATCAGATAGCCGCTGGAATCCAGAGAGAATTTCCTCAGATCCAAAGCGACACACGTCATTAGTGCCGACATGTGCTACCACCTGCAGCTGGCTGCACCCTGTGCTCTTCATGGCATCCGGAAGGACCCTTTCCACATCAGGAATGACTCCACCCGGAATGCACACGGAGTGCACACTGGATTTCTTCCCCTCCTTAGCCGCCATATCCCTAAGGGGCCCCATTACGCGCCTAACATTGGAGCTCCCAACTACCAATAAGCCCACCCTCTGTGATTGCCCGGACCTTGAAGACTGAGAATCATCCTCTGAAACAGGGCAGGCAGCTGCATCTGGCTCAGCCAGAGACAGTGCCTGAAACCTGTTTGTCAGACGCACCGGGGAGGCTTTCTCTGATCAGCTTCCGGGGACGTCTTTCGCTGCCTGCCACGCATTGGAACGACCTCCCAATCAACCACAGGCGAGGGCTCAGCCCCACTGCGGGCAGCAACCGGGGCAACCACAGCGGCAGACCGATCTGGGGACAGACGGTACGAGGTTGATATCCCCGTGATACCCAAGTCCGGCTCCCCACAGTGGTGCCCATTGGCAACAGCCTCAAGCTGCGCGACCGAAGTCAGCGCCGCTTGCAGCTGTGAGCGAAGGGATGCCAACTCAGCCCTCATCCGAACACAGCAATCACAGTCCCTGTCCATTCTAATCGATGTTGAACGACAGTTACTGAAACACGAGTCAGTGCCTAGATAACGCAAGGGAAACACGCAAAGAATGTATTAACTAACCTGTACAAATGTCTAACGACTGCGCTACAATCTGCCTGAATTATACGATTACAGTAACTAAAACTCGAAATTACACCTCCTATACGAAACTCACACGCAATTTAAGTGAGAATCTACGAAGTAAACACTAAAGCGCGATGCTACAGCTCTCAAATACTATAATATGCCAGAAATTTATGAATTAAACAATGCAAGTACCCAAAAACACGCAAAGAAATTAAGAATTAAAACTATGTAACAAATAACTAAGCTAGGGGTATACGACTTGCTGCTGCAGCTGCCTACCTTGGAGATGCTGTGTCCCATCGCATGTGCTTCGACTATAACACAACGTTCAAACTCACTTGAATCTTAATAACCTGCCATTGCAGCAGCAGTAACCAATCAAACAACTGCACCAGACACTTGTTGTCTTATGTAGGCGTTGCCGACATCAGCGCCGTCTTCTGCCTGTTTACATACCTCTGCATTTGAATACGCATGCTTTTACCAGTTTCTTGTGTGCTTCAGTGTAAATCCCCGACCACAATTTCTATTCGGACCAACCTCTTCTCCAACACCTTTAATTCGAGAACCCTCTCATCCCTAACAGCTCCTAACAGATCACTAATCCTATTCTTATAACGAGCAACTCGGTGTAGTAATATATGCACGTGGCTTGCCGTAGGTAATATACAGTGCAAGAACTGATCAACAGGGTCCAAATCATTGAGGTTCAAACCAACAACACCGACAGTATTAGTCACGTCCCTGTGATACACTTCAGTCATTTAAACCGGCTCACCCAACACCTACCACACGACCTGGGACAACTATGTCACTTGGAATACCAGAACATACACAAGCACGGCTACTTCGTAAGCAGGTTCTGTTTTTCGGAGCCAACCTAGATCTAACACTCCCACCTGTCACTGAAACATCACACAGGAAGGTAAGAAAAAATCTGTATTTTAGAACTTAAATAGTAAGAGAAACCAGATACCAACGTTAAAAGCACTCTCACTGTTCTAGCTGCAGTCTGATGAAGCCTGCTTGCAATGTCGACTGTGCGAACGGAAGAAATAGTATCCGGTCCAACAGCTTATTGCCCACACGCCATCGCCACGATTGCTGGCCACGTCTGTCTGATGTTGAGGCACGGACCTGCTTGGTGAGGGTCTTGGAGTTGGCTTCCCACAGAACTGTTTTCTTTGGTATCTCTCCTGCAACTCCCCGTCACTGACTGTTCATCACCAAACACAGGCTTAGTCTCCAGCCTCCGCTGCAGTCAGAGACCACACTGCCTCGCACTGTATGTCGCCGGCGCGCAGCCGGCCCCCACCAGACCCTAGACACTTGCTTCCAGAAGACGTGTCCGTTCTACCTGTGGCCAGCAGACTGACCATCCTCGGTCCTCCGTGCCTAAATTGGGATAACCGGACGCGGATTTGAACTGTCGTCCTCCGGAGTGCGAGTCTTCTGAGCTAACCACTGAGCCACCTTGACGGTATCGTTACCAGGGTGGATCATTGAAAGAGACGGGCAAGGTCCAAAGCCAAGTGGCACATTTCGTCACGGGATTGTTTAGTCAGTGCTAAAGTTTCACAAACATCTTCAACAAACTCCAGTGGCAGACACTATGACAGAAACGTAACGCAACACGAGACGTTTATTATTGAAATTCCGAGACTTTTCGGGAAGACTCAGACAATATATTACTCCCTCTACACACTTCTCACTAAGTGACCACAACGAGAAAATTTAAAAATTTAGATCTAATACGGAGATTTACCGACAAGGGGCAGATAGTGGACCCATCAATCAGGTAGCTTGCTGGGTGTGGATGTAGATGCACATGTAGAAAAACGTTTTTAATTACGAACAGTTCAGCTTAGGCAGGCAATTCAGGGCAAATTAAGGACCTCCAAAAATAAAAAAGTAAAATTTTTCTCTTGTTGCAATGATATTAGTGATGTATTTTGCAGTGTATTTCCCCTCACAGTCATATTTTTTATCACTGTCAATTCTTTCCTGCCTCCTCTACAGTTCTCTGGAAGCGAATCCAGTATTTACTGTATTGTAGCTTATCATTCTGGATACGCATTTATCTTGTTTCGAAAGCATGCGGCGTCTTCCATTTTCATATATGGGACTTCTGGAAAAATTTCTAGCTTCTCCCACTAAACGTGAGGAAGTCATGGGGAGGGCTTAGTTAAAAACTCAATGAGGATTAATATGACGACAGTCCGTCGTCTGGAAAACATTTTTGTTCACCGATTACTGAGCACATGCTTTTGTTGTATTTCAACAAACCAGGAAAGCTGCTTTCGTTTTTTGTAACTATCAGACATTAGATCCAACTCAGTGTGGAGTAAACTGTTCTTTCTGTACTAGCACCATTACCTGCTATAAAAGATGTAAGGTTTAATGTAAAGGATAGTTAGATCCTGTTTGGTGGAGGGAAAATAAATGAATTGCAGCTTAGCTGCGGTATTAGAGGATAATAGAAAATGTATTATAAAAAACCCTAATTATTACTGTTATTTTGGTCTGACTTGATGTGTCAAAGACGGTTCATTACTAGCATAGACCTGTTGATGGATCTGTAACTAAATCATACAAAATGTAGTTGTAGACAAGCGGATGGAGGATCTCCTAGTGAGCCCATTTACCATACACTTAAGGGGTCCGACGGCCAAGATAATGAAATCGCCGCAAGCGCTGCTGAAGCAAAGTATTTTGGCGCTGCCCGAAGACTCATTCCACAAGTTCCACAGGCACCAAGAATACATGGTGTACTAAAGCTGCACAAAGAATCCTTTCTTTTACGGCCGATAGTGAATAGTATTAACTCACTGACCTGCAAACTAGCAAAAGAATAGGCTCCAAAGCTTTGAGATCTAGTGAGCCTCACAGATTCATATGTCAAGGACTCCGCCCACTTTGTAGCACTTTTCAAAGAAAAGCGTGTCTCTGGTGCGGATCGGATCGCCAGTTTCAACATGAAGTCTTTATTCACGAATATACCCGTGGCGGACACCATGAACATCTTAGAAGAACGCATGGCACCTGACATCTGCGAGCTAGTGCGCCACTGTTTCACGACCATCTGTTTCAGGTGGACAGGGGTTTCTACGAGTAGACGGACGGTAAAGGCTCGTCCGGGAAAGTGCAGAACCACAATTCACTGCTAAACAAAGTGTGACGCAATTCATCAGCAGCCTGTGCTTACGAATCACAGTACTACTCCAAATGCTGCTGAATGTGTTTTGGTGTTACCGATAACCCATGCATGGGACAGTAAATTTGTAATCCAGCTTCCGTAAGAATGCTGGCTGCGATACGTTGACAACACCTTTGTCATCAGGCCACACGGAGAAGAAGAGCCTCAGAACTTCCACCAACATCTCAATCAACAGCACAGCAAAATTCACTTCGCCATGGAGATAGAAAAGAACAGGGTATTGCCTTTTCTCGACGTGGAAGTGTACCGCCTGATGGGAAGCTTGGACACAGAGTTAATAGAAAGCCCACCAACACGGACAGGTACCTGCATGCATCCTTCCACCACCATCCTACGCAAAAGAGATCGGCCCTGCAGACCTTAACTAAGGGAGCCTACAGGATCAGTGATGAACACAATCTCAGAGCTAAAGAGCTAAAGTACAGACTCAGAGCTCCGTTTCTGGAGCTAATGGCTACGACATGAGGATGATACTTAAAACTATGCTGCCAAAGGAAGAGGGCAGTAGGGAAATGTAGAACGAAGGACAGAACACCGTCCTACTGCTATACGTACGATTGGTCACTGAACGTCTGGGCAGACTTCTCCGTCGGGCAGGTAATAAACCGATTTTTCGTAGCAACAACAAAATAAAAGACGTTCTGGACTCGACGAAGATACACTTGACAAGTTTCATGCCACCGGAGTTTACGAAATCGGGTGCGAATGTGAACTGGTGTATGTAGTCGAGACTGGGTGTCCAATAAGCACAAGGTTATCTGAACACGAGAGATATATCCGTCTCAAACAATGCAACAAATCAGCGGTGGCAGAACACCAGGAACAGTGCAGGATGAAGATTGAACTTCGAAAGGCCCGCGTACTGGCGAAACAGCCGGTTAGCTTGAGGAGGAAGACCAGAGAGGCTGTAGAAATAGCCAAGCGACCCGACAACATGAACAGAGAAGACAGATACCGACTTCCAGCGTCTTGGCTGCCAGCAGTGACAGCTCTGCGGAAGGACAGCTCTCGCAGAGCAACAGGCGCGCTGTAGACCACAGCGGTGGAGGGGGGACAGAGCGCTGACGCGGCCTAGTCGATACTAGACAGTTAGAAAACAACGCTACGCTAGAGTCGCTGCTCAATTTCCTATTCGCCCATTTCCACCAACGGCAAGCAACAAGGGAAACTCCAATGGAAAACGCCTATTTCCGCCAGTGACAACAGAAATGAGCTACGGTTCTGTTGAAGAAAGTCTGCCATTATTACACCTGCCTTACAGCCTTACACTGTCGGCTGGACAGCGATCAGTTAATTCAGTATAAAGAAAGTTTCTGATATGATTTTTTCAGTGTCTTGATCACTTGTATGAGCACTGGATTACTAGTTTAGTCAGGACTAAGATGCCAGATGTACTGGCCCCTTTATTTATCCAACTAACCAACCCAATTGCCATCTTCAGATGCACATAGCGCAGGTTATGAAATCGTGCTGCATTCTGTGGATCTGAAGATGGTAGCTTAGCCCTGTCGAAACCAATCAAGTTTACTAGTATTCTCCTGAATGGATGTGCGGAAATCACTGATAAATAAAGCAGGACATCAGAACCGTGAATTGAATTCCGTGCCACGTCCCATGTATGTACCTTGCCCTGTTACAAAATGATACCGTCGCCTGAGAGGTAACACATATGAACGCAGAATATCTGTGACCCATTGATGTTCCATCATATTTTCCTCAATCACTACAAACCGCGAAATGAAGTCGTAGCCGATGGCTCCCCATACATGACACCAGGAGTGACACTGCTGGGTTTCTCCAAAACTTTGGAAGAATGCCGCCACATTCGCCGACAGTACTCGTCCGGGAAAGTGCAGAACCACAATTCACTGCTAAACAAAGTGTGACGCAATTCATCAGCAGCCTATGCTTACGAATCACAGTACTACTCCAAATGCTGCTGAATGTGTTTTGGTGTTACCGATAACCCATGCATGGGACAGTAAATCTGTAATCCAGCTTCCGTAAGTCTCTGACCAATGGTATGGGATGTTGCATTCATTCCATTACTTATTCTCCGATGGCAGGCGCAAGTGTGAATGACTTAGGATGTGCTTGGTGCTGTCCTCCCTTGTGGTGGTCATACGTGGTTAAACGGTACTTAGATGAAGAATATGCCTGCCGTCACATTCCCAGACAGTCCGACATGGGGTCACTGTCCAATCTGAATGCCCTGCAAATCTGGATGTTGAAAAATTCGACCAGTGGCCCCTGTCAGACTGCCACGTTCTGAAAAAATGTCTTACACGCGTATGCTGCATCTCTGACAGTGACCAATCAACGTGCTCCCGTCACATTTTTCTGATCACCGCCTATGTTCAGCGTCAACGTGCAATAAATTTTCACATATGGCAGGTGGCAACAATTGCAGCGGTAGGTGTACAAGTAATTCAGGCTATGCTGAAAACAATCCAATCATTGTCTTACACGCGGAAACGGAGCGATTTGTCCGACGTCCAAAAGGGGACAATCGTTGGCTTTTCGCGGATGATGCTGCAGTATACAGAGAAGTTGGAGCATTAGAAAATTGCAGCGACATGCAGGAAGATCTGCAGCGGATAGGCACTTGGTGCAGGGAGTGGCAACTGGTTCAAATGGTTCAAATGGCTCTGAGCACTATGGGACTTAACATCTGTGGTCATCAGTCCCCTAGAACTTAGAACTACTTAAACCAAACTAACCTAATGACATCACAAACATCCATGCCCGAGGCAGGATTCGAACCTGCGACCGTAGCAGTCGCGCGGTTCCGGACTGAGCGCCTAGAACCGCTAGACCACCGCGGCCGGCCGAGTGGCAACTGACCCTTAACATAGACAAATGTAATGTATTGCGAATATGATAGTGGAACAAACAATGGTAGCAGTTACTTCTGTAAAATATCTGGGAGTATGCGTGCGGAACGATTTGAAGTGGAATGATCATATAACATTAATTGTTGGTAAGGCGGGTACCAGGTTGAGATTCATTGGGAGAGTCCTCAGAAAATGTAGTCCATCAACAAAGGAGGTGGCTTACAAAACACTACTGCGACCTATACTTGAGTATTGCTCATCAGTGTGGGATCCATACCAGATCGGGTTGACGGAGGAGATAGAGAAGATCCAAAGAAGAGCGGCGCGTTTCGTCACAGGGTTATTTGGTAAGCGTGATTGCGTTACGGAGATGTTTAAAAAACTCAAGTGGCAGACTCTGCAAGAGAGGCGCTCTGCATCGCGGTGTAGCTTACTGTCCAGGTTTCGGGAGGGTGCGTTTCTGGATGAGGTATCGAATATATTGCTTCCCCCTACTTATACCTCCCGAGGAGATCACGAACGTAAAATTAGAGATATTCGAGCGCGCACGGAGGCTTTCCGGCAGTCGTTCTTCCCGCGAACCATACGCGACTGGAACAGAAAAGAGAAGTAATGACAGTGGCACGTAAAGTGCCCTCCGCCACACACCATTGGGTGGCTTGCGGAGTATAAATGTAGATGTAGAGTGAAAGCTGTCATCAAGGCTAAGAGTGGGCCAACACCACACTGAACTTCAGCATTATCGATGGAGGGAACTACGAACTTGTAGGTCATTTTCAGCCAGGTGTCCGGATACTTTTGATCACATAGTGTATCTGAATGGGACAGAAGAGGAAACTGGAGTTGTTAGGAAAGAAATAAGAGATCCAGTATTGCGATGAGAAAATAAAAGAGCTCTGAATGGGATCAAACAGGGCATAAAGGCTAGATAACATTCTATCAGAAATCCTAAAACATTTTGAGAAATGGCAACCAAACTTCTATTCGTGTTGGTGTTTATACTGTAGGAGACTGGCAATATGCTGTGAGACTTTCTGATAAGCATCTTTCTTACAGCTCAGAGGACAGAAAGAAGAGCTGAAAAGTGCGAGAATTATCGCACAATTACCTTAACAGTTCATGGATCCAAGCTGCTGACAAGTATAATAAACAGAAAAAGGAAAAAAATGAGTATCTGTTAGATGACTATCAGTTTGGCTTTAGGAAGGGTAAAGGCACATAGAGGCAGTTCTGACTGTGCAACTGCTAATGGAAGAAAAACTGGAGATAAATCAATATACATTCATAGGTTTTTCGTCCTGGAGAAAGGATTCGAAAGAATAAAATGGCGCAAGGTGTTCGAAATACTGAGAAAATAGTGGTAATCTGTATGGAAAGGCTGGTAATATAGAATATTACAAGAAGCAAGAGGGAGCAATAAGGATGGAAGACCAAGAACTAAGTGCTATGAATAAAAAAAGTGTAAGACAGGGATTAAGTCTTTCCCCTCTACAGTTCAAGCTAGGCATCGTAGAAGAGATGGCGGAAAAAATGAAATCCTCGTCAGTGCGTTTAAAATTCAAGGTGGATGGATATCACTGACATGATTCTCTGATGACATTGCTATCCACAATGAAAATGAAGAGGAATCACAGGATCTGTTGAATGGAATGAACATTCTAGTGGGTACAGATTATGGATTGAGACGAAAATAATGAGAAATAGCAGAAACTAGAACAGCGAGAAATTTAACATCAGAATTGATGATCCTGAAGTAGGCGAAGTTACCGAATTTTTCTATCTAGGAAGCAAACTATCCCTTGAAGGCTGGAGCCAGGAGGATGTAAAAATGAGACCAGCTCAGGAAAAAAGGCATTCCTGGCCAAGAGAAGTCTACTAATATGGAACATAAGCTTTAATTTGAGGAAGACATGAGAATGTACGTTTGGGGCACAGCGTCGTATGATAGTGAAACATGGACTGTGGGAAGAGATCAAAGATGTGAAGCTATGTGATGCTACGGAAGAATATTGAAAATTAGCTGGTCTGATAAAGTAAGAAATGATGAGGGTCTCCGCAGAATCGGTGAGGAAAGGGATATCTTGAAAACATTGACAAGAAGAAGGGACACTTCGGTAGGAGATCTTTTAAGACATCAAAGAGTAACTTCCATGGTACCAGAGGGAGCCCTCGAGGGTAAAACTGTAGAGGAAGACGGAGACTGAAATACATCTTGCACGTAATTGAGGATCTAGGTTGCAATTACTCCTCTGAGGTGAAATCGTTGGCGCAGGAGAGGAGTTTCTTGGTAGGCCACAACAAACAAGTCACAAGACTGATGACTCAAAGAAGGTACATATATTATACGTGAACAACTTGTACGTAAACTTTTATCATACATAAATGTTTTTTTTCATGCCGTCTCGATCATGAGGCCTCAAAGGCAACCGGTTGGAGAAGGAGATGGTAAATTCAGCCAAGAGTGTCATTTTGGTACCAGAGGCCTGCATCTGGCTTTTATCTTCGTTCGAAAATTGTTTGGTGTACATAGTTCTATGAAAACCCAGCAGATGTAAAGGTAGTAGTTCTGGACACAGGGAGCAACTGCATTCGACTTAACTTAGGCTCGTTCGAGCCTCCTAAGCACTTATTGCTTGGGAAAGGGGGGGGGGGAAGCCCTCTTCTCCGATTTTCTCTCTGTAAAAACCCTTGAAGGTGTACGAGCCTAAGCCACGTTGTTTTACGCATTCAATTTTTCATCAAAAACTCTAGGTCTATTTTCTCTGTGAAAAAACATAGCTGCTACTTTTAATTTCAGGTTCCATAATGTTCTAAGTCGATTCTGGAGAAAGCACGCGCTTAAAAAATCTGACATTTTCACACAGTGAAATGACTCTACCTGTAAATGCACAATACTTCGTTTACATACCTTGTGTTGAAAAAGTGTGATAGTGCGCAGCTTACTTATCGCTACATTATGCATCATTGCGAGTTAAATATAGCTAAAAGTACAAACAAGTTTTTAAAATGGTAGTGACATCGATATGTCTTCATTCACAAGTAAACGTAAGTTATTACATGGCATGAAAGCCGCGACTGCAAACCGTTGGAGTTCGCAAGGTTTAGCGTTGTGTCAAGCGTCGCAGGAGGAAAAAACGAATTACAAGTTTTCAGTCTTGCGTAGTGTCAACCCTCGTGTGATTTTTATCGTCCACATTCAGAAATCTCCAAATATATACAAATTTTTCCCTCGGAGGTGAGACGTTAAACTGAGAATCCTCTGTTAAGGTTTACAGTTGGCCTCAAATTACATAATTAAAATCAATTAAGTCTTGTGCATTTATCACGATGTTGCAATTATAGATTTACCCAACCTCTTCCGTCCTTCTCTTCGTAACGAAGGTCGCAGAAAATTCCTTGACGCTAACTGGCAACCTATTCGACTCTTGTAACGACATATGAAGCCACAAAATTTCTCTTCTGATTAATATTTTAGGAGCCTTCAGTGTCCATACACAAGGGTTAGCCAGAAAGTAATGCACCGCATTTTTTTCTTCAAGAATTCTTTATTGAACATAATGAGAACGACACACACCAAAGAATGGTGTTTTATCTACACACCCTATTGTTCCACTTCATCTGCATCCCGTTGTATGGCCTTCCTCCATCATGAAACAAGGGCGTGTTTGCCCTATGGGTACCAATCCTTTTCCTGGTGTCGGAGTCATTGTTTCACTATGTAAATCACCTCCTCATCGTCCTCAAAATGTCTTCCACGACTGGCATCCTTAAATGGCCCAAACAAATGGAAGTCCGAGGGGGCTAGGTCAGGGCTGCAGGATGGATGGGGTAACACTGTCCAACCATGTTTTGCGATGTGTTCAGCCGTCTCAGACTCGTGTGGGGCGGTGCATTATCGTGTTGCAGTAAAACTTCACCTGGCTTGCTGTGGCGCCGAAGTTGCTGGAAGCTCGTCTTGAGTTTCGTTGATGTATTGACATATGCATCTGAATTAATGGCACAGACTTTTGACATCACATCAACGAGCATCACACGTTCACAGTCCCATAACGTGTTGATCGTGATCTTTCCAGCGGAAGCAACTGCTGTGAAGTTTTACTTCTGTGGAGACTGGGAACGGCGCTATTCCATCTACTGTCGTTTTGTTTTGGGCTCAAAATGGTGAACCCCGGTTTCATCTCATTTCGCAATCCGGGACAAGAAGGCCTCCCTCTCAGCTTCAGGACGTTGCAACAAATCAAGACAAATGTTTTTTCTGTGCGATTTGTGATCTACCGTTAGACATCGCGGGACCCATCTTGCACACACTTTTGAATATCCAAGAGTGTGGATAATTGCACCCACACTTCCTTTGCTGAGTGGCAGTTGCAGCGCCCACTGCCGAGTCGTAACGCATGTGTTCTCGCGAATGATAGTATCCGATCGCTGCAACATCTATGTTGTGACACCCGTGGATAGTCTCCCCGACCGTTGCAAATAGTGGAGCTCCGCCGAACCGCCTTCGGATGACCTCACCCTCCGTGCCCACCGACTAGCTGTACTTCTGTCGACAGAAGCTGCTCCATAGACCTTGCATAAGCGTTTGTGAATAGTCCCCATAGTTTCTTTCTCTGCAGTGAGAAATTCAATGACGGCACGTTGCTTGTAACGTACATCACTTACAGACGCAATTTTGAAACTGTCTTGCAGCTACGCTATCTGTCGGAAGTGACAGAAACTTGTTGAACTGACTCTGTAGACTTCAAATAATACATACGTAACGTTTCGCATTCGTAGCATACTTTCCGGTTGAGAAAAAAAAATGCGGTGCATTACTGTCTGGGCAACCGCCGCAGCTTTATTTCTGAGTGCAAGAATCGCCGTGCTCATATTTGTTTAGTTCCATTTATTGCTTTCTCCCTGCAGAATATACATTTTGGCATTGTTCTTGCCCTGGAAGAATGACAACGGCACAGGTTAGTCATATTGACAAAATGTTCCATAACCTGGTTATAGCACAAATTTAGACATTGCGTAATAGCCCGACTTTAAAGCGTTACTACTATTTAATTTTTACGTTAGTTAGAAAAAGACGAAAAATAGTAGCTACTAAAATTAAAGATATTCCAAAAGTTAATATTACCTTTAACACTCCATACTGGAGAGAAAACTATCCGTAAACATGCAAACCCTATGAAAAAATAACGAATGCATACTTGAAAATGTTTTAACACCTTTGAAATTGAGTTATAATGGCTACAACCGCAGGTGGCAATGAACTAACATGGCAGTTTTACAGAGCAACTGAGGTGGTTGCGAGATGTTTAACTGTTTCCAAATTTTCTTTTTTGTGTAAATCATTAGATACTACCACGCAGGAATATGCGCATGAGAATCTGAACACCGAATAAACAGTGAAAGAAGCATACTGTTGCGTATTTTGGAGGCGATGTGATTCGATAGAAAATCCAGTGAATTGAATAAAGAGACCGTAAGCAATATCACATCCAAGGTCAACCACAGAAAAAACTTTCAGAATCCTTCAGGATGAAAACCGGAGGCAGGCAGGGAGACAGACTCTCAACTTTTCCTTTTACGTTACTCGTTGATAAGATCATCAGAGAATGGCTACGAGAAATAAAAGGAGCAGGTGGAGTACGACTGGGGTGCAACAATAACCGAAAACAGGTAGACTGTGTGGTATTCGCAGGCGATATAGCCGGAATCATTAGAAATGGCGGATAATCACACGACGCAGGCATCTAAAGCAGATCCGCAGAAATCTAATGAGAAGACAGATCCTAGATGGGTAACAATAGAAGAAGGGAAAATTCAAATACCTAGAAGAATAAATAGAAACTGGTCTGGCAGATATAGGAGCAATGGGAGTACTAATAAACATGACGAATTTAGCATACAAAGTAAAAATGAACATATACAATAATAAGAACATTTCGGTCAATGAAAAGTTGAGACATTATGAAAGAGTGAGCCAACTTGCAGCTCTACACGTAGCATAACGTCTGCGAATCATAATTAATTGACAGGGTGGAATTTATGGAATGAATGATTCTCAGAAGGTAACTAGGAATTCTAAGAAAAGGATTAAGTCAATATCTGATCAAACGAATCCAGCTACCTATCAGTGGACTTTAATATGGGGTGTGTGCGTCCTGCACCCTTATGAGGACTTAAATTGTGCTGAAGAAACTTTTAAATAGCTCTCTGAACGTCTGGTAGCCCTTTTTCCCTCTAGAGGCGACACCAGAGAAGGTAGAGATGTTACACGCTGCGGTCTGGAGAGAAGACGACGTTCTGACTCATCCCACAGGTGTTTAATTGGGTTCAGATCGGGATTCAAGACAAGCCAATTCATTTTAGAAATGTCATTGTTCACATAGCACATATTCACAGAGACTACTTTATGACATGGTACATTGTCATGCTGATACATAGTTTCCTCTACTCTAGGCAGTACACAACGCTGTAAAACATGTTCACATCCTTCCTTTCCTTCGATAAGGGGACCACACCATAATCACCAGTATACCCTATCCCTAAAACATTCTCCTCCATACTTCACTATTGGCACTACACGTGATGGTAGAGGCTTTTGCCAAATCATCGGATTGCCACAGGGTACAGCGTGATCTCCAAATCACTCATTTCCAGTCGTCCAGAAGCAAGGTGTCCAGTGGCCTTTCCCTTTACACCGCCTCACGCGTCGCTTAGCTTTGACTACAGATATGTGTGGCTTTGGAGGAGCTGCTCGACCGTTGTACCCCACTGATTTTAACTCCTTATGCACAGGCACTGTGCTGGCGGACTGCTGGTAGCACTCTGGAACACACGAGTGGTTCTTTCCACTGATTTCGTGCGATTTTTTTTACAACCATCCACCACAATGATCGAAGGTTGCTGTCTGTCAGTACTTGAGATCTGTTTAGTCTTGATTTAACTGCTGTTATTCCTTCGCGTTTCGACTTCAAAATCACATCTTTACTTGGGGTTGAAATGTCCCTGATAGATTTGTTACTCACGTGACATCCAGTGAGTAGTCCACCTGTGAAGTCACAGCGTTCTTCTGACCACCCAGGCTGCTTTTACTGCTTCTCTACTTTCAACACATTACTTCACTTCTCCTTTACACTGACGGGTTCGGCTCTCGTGACGTTAGTGGTCGACTCAGCGCTTCTAGGAGTGGCCGGCCGCTGTGGCCGAGCGATTCTAGGAACTTCAGTCCGAAACCGTGCTGCTGCTACGGTCGCAGGTTCGAATCCTGCCTCGGGCTTGGATGTGTGTGATATCCTTAGGTTAGTTAGGTTTAAGTAGCTCTAAGTCTAGGGAACTGATGACCACATATGTTAAAGTCCCATAATGCTTGAAGCCATTTGAATTGTTTTTCAAGGAGTGTCCGAATACTTTTGATCAGATAATGTATATCCAGATAAAGAGAATCTCGATCACCATTAGAAAAAGGAGCATGTTGTAAAACATAATCTTCTTATTAGAGAAGTTTTATTTCCCCAGATCTCAGTAAGTAGGTCAATTAGGTGTATAAACGACTAGTTTTTGCAAATTTTAATTGTCATATTCAGAACATCTACATATATTAGACATTGTGCCACTCTGTGTAGTGCACCGTCATCTAGACATGAACAGTGCACTACGTACAGTGGCACAACGCTTGAAGTGTGGAGATGATCTGACGATGGCAATTAAAATTTGCCGAAACTAGTCGTTTATAGACGTAATTACTGCGAGCTAACAAAGATCTTGTCTAACAAGAAGATTATATTTTTCATAATACGAGAACGTTCTCCTCCTGATAATTTCAGGTAACCATAAGGAGCGTGTTTCTCTGACACATCTTTAGAATAGATAAGGTAACATTGACACCCCAGGTAATAGATTGTTCAGGTAACAGATTCTTCTGAACAAGGGAACTAAACGGTACAAAAGGTATCTGGAAGAAATGGGAAATTGGGAAGAGAGATTCACAACAGAGTGCCTTTCATGAAAAGAAGAAGAGAAAAAAAATCAGGCTGACGTAGATTTTCACCGCGCGAGGTGGCGCAGTGGTTAGACACTGGACTCGCATTCGGGAGGACGACGGTTCAACCCCGCGTCCGGCCATCCTGATTTAGGTTTACCGTGATTTCCCTAAATCGCTCCAGGCAAATGCTGGAATGGTTCCTTTCACAGGGCACGGCCGACCCGTCCTTCCCTCGTTCGATGACACCGATGACCTCGCTGTCTAGTCTCCTTCCCCAAACAACCCAACCCCCTAGATTTTCAGCATAGACGTAGATCCAGGTTTAAATCCTCATGGACTGATGAAGAAAGAAAGTTACAGAACATGAAAACGAAAGAATATAGGATAAAAACCAGAAGAAGAGTAACTGACCCGAATTGTGCTCCTCAGATGGCGAAAAGAAAAACAGGTAGAACAATCTAGATGGAAAGCAAGTGAGGGAAAAGTGGCGTCCTGCTTTTAATTTTTCTTTCCTTGACATTCTTAACTTGCCTATATCTGAACGTGGCTCCAGAGACGGCTGAATTTTGAGCTGGGCTCTCAGGCTGGGGTGGGCTTTGTCCAGGGCACGTGTGCGACCTGCCCTCCGGCGGCGCTCCAGGAAGGCCTCTGAAAGCCCGGGCGAGGCGCGAGCCAACCCGTCACGCGGCGCCACACTTTACTACCGCGCAGTATCCGCGCCGGCAGGCCGGCCTCCGCCTCTGCTGCCGAACGAATTGTTCCGGAGCGCCGGCGGCGACGGCCGGACGTGTAACGGCGGCAATCTGCGGCGGGGGCGGCGTCAGCATCGGCGATGGCGGCGGCGGGGGCGGCAGAGGGGCGGCGTGAGTCGTGGCGCGCGAGGCGTAGCCAGCTCTGCACACGAATGTCCGCATTATGCAGACGAGCGGCGAGCCGCGGTGCGAAAGGGTAGAGGGGAAGCTGCGGCATTCTAAGGGTGACCGCTGCCAGCTCGTCCCGACTTATTCGATGGTTCTCTTCCTTATGCGGGTGTCCGCTCACGCCAGTGATGCTGGGCCGTCTTACTGCGGAGAGGCGGCGGGCAGAATTCTGCCAACGCTGCAGAGTCCAGTTGGGACAAGCCCTTTAATCCCCTCTGTTCGGCTCAATCGTGGTCCGAATTGACTTTACGGAGTGATTGAGTGATGGCGGAACGTGGACTTAAGTTAACTGGTTAAGAAGTGATAATGGGATCAGAGTGTCGAGCTGTATTTTATCTAGGTAACTCGGTCGCCAATGAAGGCCGTGCTGGCATACTGACGTTACGGAGCTGCCTAGAGACTCTTACAAAACTGATATTCCAGTGTCTGTGTTGTAAAGAAGAACTGTGCAACGTTCCTTCGGACACGCATGCATCGTTCTCTTGACACCGTAGGCATTGTGCCAGCATCACCTTAACTGCAAGTTACTAACCACCTTTCACACGGAGCACGTCCGTATCTCACCACTGACTTCTAGTATCAGCCGCATGCAGTTGACATCAACAAGTGTATGGGCCTGAAGATGACGTTGTTACAAAGTTGAAACTAGTTGCCAAAATAAAATCGACACCTTAAATACATATATTTTGTTATACAGAATGTCCCCGGAAGAATTTTGATATTCAGGCATATGACATGAACGACCATTCTAAGTAAAGAAGTCGAGTAAACAAAGGCAATACACTGCATACGTTGGAGCTAAGGGCGCTTCGTCACCTTCGATACTGTGAAACAAATCCCTTCTACTAAAACACTCAGCTTTCATATTTTCAGGCAGCATGGACTGATGTTACTGTTTCAATTGCTATTGCTTGAATGTTAAATTTTTGGGGTGAAAATGATCAAAAGTTCAATAAATCTGTTCGAATCCTTGTTGTTAAGTCTTTATGAAAATTGCAGGACATCATCCAATGAAAACTTTGTACTGAAATTTCTAGTTTTTCACAACACGATTTCCTTGGACACTCACTCCAAGCGAACTATTTATCCAGTTCATGAGCTTGTGGAAGTTGCCCGCAACATCTGCAACTGTCACTGTTCTTTCGAGAATTATTTGGTGCAGGTTTTATTCAAAGATACGTTTCTGTACACAATAATTTGTCTTTAGAACAAGCTCTGGCATGTTCAATGAGGACTCTTTTTCAGTTCCAGTTTAGTGAGCCAGTCAGATCCCAGCCGGCCTCGATGCGAACCCGGGATGGCGGGTTTGAAAAGACGCTATAGCTTCTGAGAGATAGACGTGAGGTCTTGTTTTGGCAGTCAGATGCGTGTTCGGCTTTTTTCAGCACGACGATGTGGTGAGATGGAATTTAGCTGTGTGTAAGTTGAGCACATTTGCAGTAAGTGTTTGTTAATCATTTATAGAGATTGTGTAGTTCGTGAGTAATTATTTGCTTAGTTTCCATCGCGAAGTCCAAGGTATAGAATTTCACTGAAGCTTCCGTAGCTCTAAAGCGTGTCTTGTATAAATTCGTCACACTCCTTGCAATGAGCTTTGTAGAACGTTTCGCGCTACAACACAATCGAGCACCTGTTCATGATACACGGCCTGTGGCGGAGTGGTTACACGACAGTAACATCCCTTTAATGGAATGGCCTGCGCAGAGTCCTGACCGGAATCCTATAGAACACTTCTGGGATGCTTTGGAACACCGACTTCGTGCCAGCCCTCACCGACCGACATCGATACCTCTCCTCAGTGCAGCTCTCCGTGAACAATGGGTTGCCATTCCCCAAGAAACCTTCAAGCACCTATTCGAACGTAGAGTAGTGGAAGCTGTCATCAAGGCTAACGGTGGGCCAACACCATTTTGAATTCCAGCATTACCGATGGAGAGCGCCACGAACTTGTAAGTAATTTTCAGCCATGTGTCCGGATACTTTTGATCACATAGTGTATGTTCCGTCTGTAGTGTTGACTCAAGAGCCAACACCGTGTCGCTACAGGAGGCCGAAATGCACGCGTCTAAATACACGCAGACCGGCGTGAGGTCTGGAACAGGACAATGTCTTGAGAATTGCAATAAAGTACGAAATTCTTGTAATACTTAACTTTAATCCATAATTGTAGAACATCGCTCTTGATGATACAAAAGTATGATAGCAATAACAACTGGTAATGGCGCCTTGCTAGGTCGTAGCCAATGTAGCTGAAGGCTATGCTAACTATCGTCTCGGCAAATGAGAGCGTATTTGTCAGAGTAGCATCGCTAGCAAAGTCGGCTGTACAACTGGGGCGAGTGCCAGGACGTCTCTCTACACCTGCCGTGTGGTGGCGCTAGGTCTGCTATCACTGACAGTGGCGACACGCGGGTCCGACGTATACTACCGGACCGCGGCCGATTTAAAGCTACCACCTAGCAAGTGTGGTGTCTGGCGGTGACACCACATTCCTCCCCCGCAAATCGGCGAACGGTTGTGCTATAAGGCTTCCACCCGCCGTGGGGAGGACCCCATGTTGACGTATGCGACGAGGTGGGGAGCCTAACAGGCGAGGCTGTGCCACCCGCACCCTGCCATTCGGTCCGAGGGGAGCTAGGAAACGCCTGAAAACCTAGTCCAGGGTGCACGCCAACATGCGGTGTATGCGCCCGTAGAGAGACAGGAGGGGCCGAATGGTCGACCTCCATCGCGTCGGGGTACCCGACGGGCGAAGACGACATCTGGTCCGGAGCGGGCAAGAGTTCCACGTCGGAGGACAGCTGGTCACGGGAAGCGATCGGCGGCGCGTGACCCAGGTAGGCGCGTCCACTGCGGGCGGCGCCGGCGGGAGAACCGGCGGCGGCGGCGGCGCGTCGCCATGGGGCAAAATGGAAGGCATCGTCGGTAACACCTGGGGATGAGGCGAGCCAGTAGATGGGTCCCCAGGGCGCTGACCTGACGGCACCGTCGCTGAAAGCAGACGGGGAGCGGCAGAACCCGTGCGACGACAGAGGCGCAGCTGATTGAGATGCCGACGCACCTCACCAGAGGCCCCCAAAACCAGATACATAGCGCGGCCGAGGCAACGAAGAATGCGCCCTGCGAGCCAACGCCGTGAACCTCGATAGTTGCGATGGTATACAACGTCACCTGGAGCAAAAGCAGGTGGCTGCCGCTGCACAGGAACCTGATGCGGCGGATGTAGCAAAGACATCAAGGTTCGATGAGGACGACCGTGGAGCAACTCAGCCGGTGAGCGACCATCTCGGGGCTGAGAGCGATATGAGGACAAAAAGAGCAATAACGCGTCCTCCCGAGAATGCGACTCTTTCAACTTCAACATCTGTGACTTGAAAGTCCGGACCAATCGTTCAGCGGCACCATTTGACTGAGGCGAAAACGGCGCGGACGTCAGATGTTGAATACCATTGGCCTTGCAGAATGACTGAAATTCTGCGGACATGAATTATGGGCCATTGTCGGAAACAATAGTTTGTGGAAGACCTTCAATGCAAAAGATAGCGGATAACGCTTGGATGGTGGCAGAAGACGTCGTAGAAGACATCCGGACAACAAAAGGAAAATTACTGAAAGAATCGACCACAACCAACCATCGAGCAGTCCAGAATGGACCAGAAAAATCGATGTGCAATCGTTGCCAAGGGGAAGTGGCTTTCGGCCATGCAAAGAATTTCCGCGGTGGGGCGGATTGTTGTTCGGCACACGCCATGCAAGCAGAGCACATATTCGTAATCGGAGCATCGATTTCGAACCAAGTACAGTGCTGACGAGTAAGTTGTTTCGTTCGCACTATACCCCAATGTCCTTGGTGGAGAAGCTGTAATACAGAGGACTGTAACGAACGTGGGACCACGACCCGGGACTGATCATTATCAGAACGCAACAGCAAAACACCACGTCGTACAAAAAGTCTCTCCTTGTGAGCAAAAAATCGGCGAACCAACGGATCCTCGATCCGTGACTTTGACAAGGGCCATTGCGTAGCAACAAAACGCAAAACGGTAATACGGACAGGGTCAGCAGCTGTGGCTGTAGCTACACGACGAAAATCAATCGGAAACGATTCGACCACGTCATCTGTTTCCGAATCAATGAACATGCAAGCAAGTTCGGAAGAATCGAATGCTCTATCCTCAGCAACAGGCAAACGGGACAACGCATCGGCGTTTCCGTGCTTAGCAGTGGACCGATACAAGATATCGTAGCGGTACTGCGAGAGGAAAATAGACCAGCGAATGAATTTCTGCGCTGTACGTGGAGGTACAGGCTTGTTCGGATGAAATAGCGATGTCAAAGGTTTGTGGTCTATGATGATGGTAAAGTGACGACCATACAAGAAATCATGAAAGTTTGTAACACCAAATCCGAGAGCCAAAGCTTCTTTCTCGATCTGTGAATAATTTCTTTGCGCAGACGAGAGCAATTTGGACGCAAAGGCAATAGGGCGATCATGCGATTCATCTTTGTGCGCAAGCACAGCACCGATCCCGAAATCCGATGTATCTACCATCAACAAAAGGGGTTTCTGGGGATCGAATGGCATAAGGCAAGTATTTGAAAGCAACGCCGATTTCAACTGGCGAAAGGCACGTTCTCATTCCGTCGTCCAGACGAACGGAACACCTTTACGGCGTAAGCGATGAAGCGGAGCTGAAATGGAAGAGGCATGCGGGATATAACGGTTGTAGTAATTTATTTTTCCCAGCACACTCTGTAGCTGCTTCAAATTCTGCGGCAAAGGCAAGTCTTGTATGGCACGGAGGTGCTCTGGACTCGGATGTATGCCTTGTGCATTGATTACATGTCCCAAATATGGTAAATCACAAGCAAAAAACACACATTTGTCCTTCCGCAAGCGAAGACCATTTTGTCGCAAGACCTGAAATAATGTTCTGAGATTGGATAAATGTTCTTCTTCCGTCTTTCCGGAGATCACAATATCGTCCAGATAGTGTGCTGCAGTAGGGACCGAGGCACAAACAGTTTGCAGATATTGCTGAAACAATGCAGGGGCAGATGCACACCCGAATGGCAGTCTTTTGAATCGGTACAAACCAAGATGCGTGTTAACCACCAAGACGCGCTGGGATTCGTCGTCCACTGGTATTTGCAAGTACGCATCTGCTAGGTCCAACTTCGAAAAATATTTACCCGGGCACAGTTTGTCAAAAAGATCTTTCGGGGTGGGGTAAAGGAAAAGTTGCAATGACTAATTGTGGATTCACCGTAGCCTTGAAGTCCACACAAAGTCTCAATTTCCCGGGAGGTTTTGGCAAAATTACTAAGGGTGATGCCCAGAGAGAAGCCTGCACACGTTCAATCACACCTTGTGATTCCAAATCGTGTAAAGTTCTTGCGACCTCAGCACGCAATGTGTGGGGAACATTGCACGCTCTGGAAAATTTCGGTTGCGCGTTTACTTTCAGTTCCAAATGTGCTTCATAGTTCTTAGCGCAACCAAGGCCCGGTGCAAAAATGTCTGCAAATTCTTCACGTAGACGAGAAACACTGTCTGAAGGCACAGTCTGGTTCACTGATAGGACCTGATTGACGATAGACATGTTAAATAGTTGAAAGAAATCTAAACCAAACAAGTTCACTGCAGCAGAAGAACGAAGTACGTAAAATGACACAAGTTTTGTTTGTCCCTTGTATGTTGCAAGAAGGCTGCACTGTCCTAACACAGGGATATTCTGACCGGAATAGCTATTTAACTTAACATTTGCGGCACGCAAGGGAGGTGTGCCCAGTTGTTTGTACATGCCTTTATTGATTAAAGAAACTGCAGCTCCGGTATCGAGCTGGAATGGTATTACATGGCCATGAATGTCCAAATCTACAAAAAGTTTATTGTCCTGCTGACGACAAGAGCGACTGTCTCGTGCAACGTGAACAGACACTGGTACAGAAGCACTTGCGATGTGACGGGATTTCCGGCGACGTCGACACACACGTTTTGTGGGACGAACACAGTCACTGTTAGAGAGATTGGCACTGGGCGGAGGGGAATTAACTACATGAATGTCCATGGGCGAAGGTTCACGAGCCTGAGTATTCTTGGTTCGATTCTGGCGCGAAGTAAAGGGCCTGGAATGGTTGTTAGTGTCCGTTCTGAGCTTTTTCTGGCAAACACTCTGAAC
The DNA here is from genome assembly GCF_023898315.1 of Schistocerca nitens. Taxonomy (NCBI): domain Eukaryota; kingdom Metazoa; phylum Arthropoda; class Insecta; order Orthoptera; family Acrididae; genus Schistocerca; species Schistocerca nitens. The sequence goes on from NC_064617.1 coordinate 362,574,901, forward strand.
ATGTCCTTTTTTATTACAGAAAAAGCAAATAGCTTGGCGTGACGGGCAATTCTCACGTGAATGTCTAGTAGCACACCGCGGGCATGACTTCACTGCATTTGCTTGCTTGCGCGGCAAACGTAGCGGAGGGCTTGGCTGCAGCTGTGCGGACGAGCGCGAGGGCTGTTTACTGTTCCGTGCAGCGCGCCCGGAGGGCCGGTTAATGTGACACGTGGCTGGCGAAGTTTCAAATGATTCCTGAGCAAAGTCAAGTGTGTGTTGCCTATCCAATATGTCCATCACCTGTTGAAGGGAGGGATTGACTAGTTTCAAAATCTGTTCCCTGATACGAACATCAGAAACGCTCTGTGCAATTGCATCACGTACCATAGTATCTGAATAAGGGAGTCCACATTCACACTCAAAAGCACAATCCCTAGTAAGGCCTCGCAAGGTTGCAACCCACTCCCGATTAGTTTGACCGGCCGTACGTTTTGTACGAAAGAACGTATACCTTTTTGCAACTACATTGACTGATTCCTTGAAATATGCATCTAATGCCGACAAAATTTCTTCGTAGGACAGAGTCGCTACGTCGCGTCGGATAACAATTTCACTATCACACGGTACGTGTGCACGCCCACGGCGGAAAGAAGAAATGGCTGCCGCTCGTTACCTTGAATCCTGTAGGCGGCGAGATGGAATCCAAATTGGCGTGACCACTCCGTCCAGCTTTCCAGTTCCACGTCAAAGGGACGAAAAGGTGGTGCAACAGCGTGTTGTGGCTGCGGTAGCGGTGGAGCGGCGGCTGCCGCATCGTTTTGCATTGCACGTTGACCCTGGACGAGCTGTCCAAGGGCACCCAATAAGGCCTGCGTCTGCTGATTCTGCAAGCGGTAAAATTCGGACAGTACATCTGGAGATTGTGGCGAAGCCATGACACAAGTAAATTAGAGCAATACGATCGTTAAATCCTCTTTTAAGCCTCGTCGCCAATTTGTAGTGTTGACTCAAGAGCCAAAACCGTGTCGCTACAGGAGGCCTGCGTCTGCTGATTCTGCAAGCGGTAAAATTCGGACAGTACATCTGGAGATTGTGGCGAAGCCATGACACAAGTAAATTATAGCAATACGACCGTTAAATCCTCTTTTAAGCCTCGTCGCCAATTTGTAGTGTTGACTCAAGAGCCAAAACCGTGTCGCTACAGGAGGCCGAAATGCACGCGTCTAAATACACGCAGACCAGCGTGAGGTCTGTAACAGGACAATGTCTTGAGAATTGCAATAAAGTACGAAATTCTTGTAATACTTAACTTTAATCTATAATTGTAGAACATCGCTCTTGATGATACAGAAGTATGATAGCAATAACAACTAGTAATGGCGCCTTGCTAGGTCGTAGCCAATGTAGCTGAAGGCTATGCTAACTTTCGTCTCGGCAAATGAGAGCGTATTTGTCAGAGTAGCATCGCTAGCAAAGTCGGCTGTACAACTGGGGCGAGTGCCAGGACGTCTCTCTAGACCTGCCGTGTGGTGGCGCTAGGTCTGCTGTCACTGACAGTGGCGACACGCGGGTCCGACGTATACTACCGGACCGCGGCCGATTTAAAGCTACCACCTAGCAAGTGTGGTGTCTGGCGGTGACATCACACCGTCTATGCAACTAACTGAAAGCAGTTTGTTTATTGCCACACGAGTTTCGCTTCTTTTGTTTGTGATACATCTTCAGCAGCCTATAATACATGTTTCGTTTTATACGCATAATAAACATATTATGTTGTATATACAATATGTTACTGTTACATTTGGTTCTTGTTTTTCTCTTGTTTTTTAAATTAGAATGATCTTTTGTAGCGAAATTATCGTTCGGTGTTACGATCTTCAGCGCTGTTATCTCATATGTGGTGTTCTATAGATGTGTTCATCAGTTTCCATGCTCCAGTTGGCGGAGTTATGGCGTTCTTTCGTCCACATCTGATTCAACACGCATATATATATATATATATATATATATATATATATATATATATATATATATATATATGAGAGAGAGAGAGGGGAGGGAGGGGAAGATTAGCGATTTACTCATTCTGCCTATGATTCGGTTTTCTGTTTGTTTCTGTTTGCAACAGCCTTTTCAGTAGTTACAGGGGCAACAGTGTGGATGGCGTTGTAACATTAACCAAAACGGCCTTGCTGTGCTTGTACTGCGAACGGCTAAAAGCAAGGGGTAACTACAGCCGTAATTTTTCCCGAGGGCATGCAGCTTTACTGTATGATTAAATGATGATGGCATCCTCTTGGGTAAAATATTCCGGAGGTAAAATAGTCCCCCATTCGGATCTCCGGGCGGGGACTACTCAAGAGGACGTCGTTATCAGGAGAGAGAAAACAAAGAAAACTGGCGTTCTAAGGATCGGAGCGTGGAATGTCAGATCCCTTAATAGGGTAGGTACGTTAGAAAATTTAAAACGGAGATGGATAGGTTAAATTTAGATATAGTGGGAATTAGTGAAGTTCGGTGGTAGGAGGAACAAGGCTTTTGGTGTGGTGAATACAGGGTTATAAATACAAAATCAAATAGGGGTAATGCAGGAGTAGGTTTAATAATGAATAAAAAAATAGGAGTGCGGGTAAGCTACTACAAACAGCATAGTGAACGCATTATTGTGGCCAAGATAGACAGGAAGCCCACGTCTACTACAGTAGTACAAGTTCATATGCCAACTAGCTCTGCAGATGATGAAGAAATTGATGAAATGTATGATGAGATAAAAGAAATAATTCAGGTAGTAAAGGGACACGAAAATTTGATAGTCATGGGTGACTGGAATTCAACAGTAGGAAAAGGAAGAGAAGGAAAAGTAGCAGGAGAATATGGATTAGGGCTAAGAAATGAAAGAGGAAGCCGCCTGGTAGAATTTTGCACAGAGCATAACTTATCATAGCTAACACTTGGTTCAAGAATCATGACAGAAGGTTGTATACGTGGAAGACCCCTGGAGATACCAGAAGGTTTCAGATAGATTATATAATGGTAAGGCAGTGATTTAGGAACCAGGTTTTAAATTATAAGACATTTCCAGGGACAGATATGGACTCTCACCACAATCTATTGGTTATGAACTGTAGATTAAAACTGAAGAAACTGCGAAAAGGTGGGAATTTAAGGAGATGGGCCTGGATAAACTGAAAGAACCAGAGGTTGTACAGAGTTTCAGGGAGAGCATAAGGAAACAATTGTCAGGAATGGGGGAAAGAAATACAGTAGAAGAAGAACGGGTAGCTTTGAGGAATGGAATAGTGAAGGCAGTGGAGGATCAAGCAGGTATAAAGACGAGGGCTAGTAGAAATCCTTGGGTAACAGAAGATATACTGAATTTAATGCAGTAAATGAAGCAGGCAAAAAGGGAATACAAACGTCTCAAAAATGAGATTGACAGGAAGTGCAAAATGGCTAAGCAGGGATGGCTAGAGGACAAATGTAAGGATGTAGAGACTTATCTCACGAGGGGTAAGATAGATACTGCGTACAGGAAAATTGAAGAGACCTTTGGAGAAAAGAGAACCACTTGCATGAATATCAAGATCTCAGATGGAAACCCAGTTCTAAGCAAAGAAGGGAAAGCAGAAAGGTGGAAGGAGTATATAGAGGGTCTATACAGGGGCGATGTTCTTGAGGACAATATTATGGAAATGGAAGAGGATGTAGATGAAGATGAAATAGGAGATATGATACTGCGTGAAGAGTTTGACAGAGAACTGAAAGACCTAAGTCGAAACAAGGCCCCGGGAGTAGACAACATTCCATTAGAAGAGCCTTGGGAGAGCCAGTCCTGACAAAACTCTACCATCTGGTGAGCAAGATGTATGACACAGGCGAAATTCCCTCAGACTTCAAGAAGAATATAATAATTCCAATCCCAAAGAAAACAGGTGTTGACAGATGTGAGAATTACCGAACTATCATTTTAATAAGTCACAGCTGCAAAATACTAACGCGAATTCTTTAGAGACGAATGAAAAAACTGGTAGAAGCCGACCTCGGGGAAGATCAGTTTGGATTTCGTAGAAATATAGGAACACGTGAGGCAACACTGACCCTACGACTTATCTTAGAAGAAAGATCAAGGAAAGGCAAGCCTACTTTTCTAGCATTTGTAGACTTAGAGAAAGCTTTTGACAATGTTGACTGGAAGACTCTCTCTCATATTCTGAAGGTGGCAGGGGTAAAACACAGGGAGCGAAAGGCTATTTACAATTAGTACAGAAACCAGACGGCAGTTATAAGAGTCGAGGGACATGAAAGGGAAGCAGTGGTTGGGAAGGGAGTGAGACAGGGTTGTAGCCTCTCCCCGATGTTATTCAATCTGTATATTGAGCAAGCAGCGAGGGAAACAAAAGAAAAATTTGGAGTAGGTATTAAAATCCATGGAGAAGAAATAAAAACTTTGAGGTTCGCCGATGACATTGTAATTATGTCAGAGACAGCAAAGGACTTGGAAGAACAGTTGAACGGAATGGGCAGTGTCTTGAAATGAGGATATAAAATGAACATCAACAAAAGCAAAACAAGGATAATGGAATGTAGTCGAATTAAGTTGGGTGATGCTGAGGGAATTAGATTTGGAAATGAGACAATTAAAGTAGTAAAGGAGTTTTGCTAGTTTGGGAGCAAAATAACTGATGATGGTCGAAGTAGAGAGGATATAAAATGTAGACTGGCAATGGCAAGAAAAGCGTTTCTGAAGAAGAGAAATTTGTTAACACTGAGTATTGATTTAAGTGTCAGGAAGTCGTTTATGAAAGTATTTTTATGGAGTGTAGCCATGCATGAAAGAGAAACATGGACGATAATTAGTTTAGACAAGAAGAGAATAGAAGCTTTCGAAATGTGGTGCTACAGAAGAATGCTGAAGATTAGACGGATACCTCACATACCTAATGAGGAGGTGTTGAATAGAATTGCGGGGAAAGAGGAGTTTGTGGCACAACTTGACTAGAAGAAGGGATCGGTTGGTAGGACATGTTCTGAGGCATCAAGGGATCACCAATTTAGTACTGGAGAGCAGCGTGGAGAGTAAAAATCGTAGAGGGAGACCAAGAGATGAATACACTTAGCAGATTCAGAAGGATGTAGGTTTCAGTAGGTACTGGGAGATGAAGAAGCTTGCACAGGATAGGGTAGCATGGAGAACTGCATCAGACCGGTGTCAGGACTGAATACCACAACAACAAACAACAACATTGTTTTGGTTGCAGACATGATCAGAGATTTGACTCTTAAATTTCTCCAGGCGTATTTTACGACGAAATAAAAATAACTGCAGTACATCAGCGCACCTGATGATTGCAAAGTGGTCGATTGCTGAAATATTGTGTCCTATGCACATTCATACCAGGCTCTTCACCAGAGATTTATTTCGTCATGATCAGAGATTTATTGTTTACATGGATTTGGTTATTGAATACCTTCTTTTTCATAGGAATGGCTCTTTGTAAATGAAAGTTTTCTTGCAATTTCAGGAGCCTTATTGTTGTAATTATTCACTCTAATAACTGTCATGTCACGTTCCACGCTGGATAGTTCGTGTCCATGCTGTATCAGGTGTTTGGCAAAGGTAGAATGGCAATTTTCATTTTTCCGACTCATTATACTCGTATGTTCTAGTTTTGAAATTCTTATCTGCCATGCCGAGATACGCTGATTTAAATTCTCAGTACTCTAACTGGTAGATCCATGCTCCTTGGTATTTATTTGGTTTGTCTGTTGTTTGAAAATGTGAATGGAATGTGTTTCTTGTTCTGTGAGAAATGTTTAATCCCTGTTTCTTAAATATATTTGCTACCTCACGTGTTTGTACGTTAAAGTGTTCAATTTTTTTGTGTCAATCATGTCATGAGTATTACTGTTTTGTGTTTCCGTGTGTGCTGTAGCGTCTGTGGGGTTCTTTGGTGTTTCTGTTTTCCCCTTGTTTTGGTTTTTCTTTAATTGGGTTTCTTTTGTTTGATTGAGTTTTTGTACTGTATGGCTGTCATAACCATTGTTTGTGGCGGTGAGTTGCATTTCTTGCAGTTATTTTTCATAGTTTTTTTGTTGAATGGAAAGTTATTTAATCCGTCTAACATGTGTCGTAGGGCCTCTAATTTTTGATTTTGTGCGGTTGGATGAATCATATGTAATTGTGTCTGTGGCTGTTGGCTCTGTGAAGCCGACAAATGTATGTTTACAGTTGTCCCTCTAAGTTGAAATACTAAGAAATGTTAATGATATGGGGGATCCCCCAACCCAAGTTCCACAAACTTCTTATTCGTTGAGGCCTGTTATTAATTTCATGAAGGTACAATCATACCATATGGCAAAGTAGTAGTGCAACATTATGAGATGAAGAACAGGACAACAGTGGAAAACAGGAGGGAACTAGTAGCTAAAATTAAGAGTTACATATCCCACAAACAACATCAACCATCTCTTTTGACACAGAAAACACGTACACCTCAATACCCACTGCAGGCACAATAAAAGTAATTGAAGAAAACTTACTGACATGCGAGAAACTACCTCAGAAAATATTAATGAAATAACTAAAAACCACAAAGCAACCATGTCCCAAAATTACTTCCAATGTGAAAAGGAATTTTTCTTACAAGAAGATGGGCTGCCAGTGGGATCCCCAGCATCGGGATCATTGGAAAATGTATTCATCAGACACATAGAAAACAGAATCTTTGGTACAGTCATGAGAAAGAAAGGATACAAAGCTGTTTACTGGTACAGATATGTAGATGACGTAATCTGTATGGTAGATAAACCAACAGAGGAAATTCATAAACTTCATACAGACATAAACAAAACAAAACACATAAAAATATTCAATTCACCATGGAAAAAGATACAAGAAAGTAAATAAATTTCTTGAACGTAACAATGTAGAGAGTGAACAATAAACACAAATCTGACAACTTCAAGTAGCCAACAGCCACAGACACAATTATACATGATTAATCCAACCACCCAAAAAGTTAAAAAGTAACGGCCGTGCAACAAATGCTACACAGACTAAACAACATTCTATTCAGCGGAGAAAACTATGAAAAAGAATTACTAATAATACAACACATAGCCACAAACAATGGCTACAACGCTCATATGCCACAAAAACTGAACCAAGGAACTAAACATTACGAAAGAAAAATTAAAATAATGAGAGAACACAAACACTAAAGAACCCCACAGACACTACAGCACACGCGCAAACATAAAACAGTAACAATCATGACATGAACACTTTAACGCACAAACACGTGAGGTAGTAAATATACGAGTATTTGAGAAACAGGGATTAAACATTACTCACAGAACAAGAAACACATTCCAGTCACATTTTCATGCGACAGACAAACCAGATAAATACCAAGGAGCATGGATCTACCAGTTAGAGTAATGAGAATTTAAATCAACGTATCTGGGGATGACAGATAGGAATATCAAAATTAGGTATAAAGAACATATAAGGAGTAGGAAAAATTAAAATAGCCATTCTGCCTTTACTAAACACCTGATACAACATGGACACGAACTATCCAGCATGGAAGGTGACATGACAGTTATTAGAGTGAATAATTACGAGAATAAGGCTCCTGACATTGGAAGAAAGCTTCCACATACAAAGAGCCATTCCAATGAAAAAGAAGGTATTCAATGACCAAATCCATGTTAGAAACTAAAACAATAAGAAACAGAAATCCGAAACATAAGCAGAATAAATAATTAACGAATCTTCCTGCCCCTTCTCTCTCTCTCTCTCTCTCTCTCTCTCTCTCTCTCTGTCACACACACACACACACACACACACACACACACACACACAAGTGAAAAGATCAAACAACCAACAAACAAGTAAGTAAAACACAATGATAAACACACAGCGAGAGTTGGCAACAGTACACACCGAAAATACACACATGATGAACCCAAAATGTATCCTTACAAGTGATGTATGCGATGTGTTGTATCAATTGTGGCTGAAAGAACGTCGAAAATCGGTCAACTAGAGGATGGAGACTAATGAACACATCGCCAGGATCACACAAATGAGCTAACAGCGCTGGAAGTAGAAACAGCGAATGACTACTTCACAGCACAAAACTTGTGCTACAAAAGTTGATTCTAACATAAAAAACCAGAGAAAAACGGGACAAAATGTAACATAGTAACATATTGTAACTACCTCATAATTCGTTTATTACGTGTATAAAAAGAAACATGTATTACAAGCCACTGAAAGTGCTTCACAAATGAAAGAATGAAACGAGTATGGCAATAAACAAACTGCTTTCAGTTAGTTTCATATACCGATCATACCAATACGTATTTTATACTACTTGATGTTTTAATATCTTGTTGTTAACGAGCCCATAATCGTAAAGTTTGAATTCTGGGACACTCAAAGCCCATGCAGGCTTGAATCGTGTCGTAGTTCGAGTACTACCTTATGCTAGCTGAAACGCTTTTTCAGTTTTATTTGCAATGAATACTGCTTACGGGATACGTCAGCAAATAGTAAAACTCCAAAGCCGTCAAAAATGTTTATGGTACTATCATGTTATGCTCTTTGAAACACTTTCTATTGCTTCATTTTTCATCATATTATTATTAAAAAAAGGAAAGGAAAAGGAATTTTATGGAACCTGAACAGAAAGCAAAGCAGAAAGTGAAAGCGCACAGGACGCGTGTCGCACCAACTGAATGGCTCTCAACATCATTAGAACTGCAAAGGCCCTGGTTTTCTTCTGCGCATTCTGTTTCTGAGTCTTCGGCAGACAATAGTTACAAAGTAATTAAGAACGTGTATCAGACAAATATTTATAGCTTTATTACGTAAAAACATAGACCTAACGGTTGGCCTGGTTGAATGAGAACATACACTATCTGATCAAAAGTATCCGGACACCTGGGTGAAAATGACTGCCGGCCGGGGTGGCCGAGCGGTTCTAGACGCTTCAGTCTGGAACCGCGCTACCGCTACGGTCGCAGGTTCGAATCCTGCCTCGGGCATGGATGTGTGTGATGTCGTTAGGTTGGTTAGGTTTAAATAGTTCTAAGTTCTAAGGGACTGATGACCTCAGATGTTAAGTCCCATAGTGCTCAGAGCCATTTGAACCATTTTTTTTTTAAATGACTTACAAATTCGTGGCGACCTCCATTGGTAATGTTGGAATTCAATATGGTGTTTGTCCAACCATAGCCTAGATGACAGCTTCCATTCTCGCAGGCATACGTTCAAATAGGTGCTGGAAGGTTTCTTAGGGAATGGCAGCCAATTCTTCACGGAGTGCTGCACTGAGGAGAGGTATCGATGTCGGTCGGTGAGGCCTGGCATGAAGTCGGCGTTCCAAAACATCCCAAAGGTGTTCTACAGGATTCAGGTCAGGACTCTGTGCAGGCTAGTCCTTACAGGGATGTTATTGTCGTGTAACCACTCCACCACAGGCCGTACGTTATGAACAGGTGCTCGCTCGTGTTGGAAGATGCAATCGCCATCCCCTAATTGCCCCTTCACTGTCGGAAGCAAGATGGTGCTCAAAACATCAGTGTAGGCCTGTGCTGTGACAGTACCACGCAAAAGAAACACCATCCACGAGAAACACGACCACACCATAACATCACCGCATCCGAATTTTACTGTTGGCACTACACACGTTGGCAGATGACGTTCACCGGGCATTCGCCATACTCAAACCCTGCCATCAGATCACCACAATAGTGTACCGTGATTCGTCACTCTACACAACGTTTTTCGACTGTTCAATCGTCCAATGTTTACGCTTCTTACACCAAGGGAGGCGTCGTTTGACATTTACCATCGTGATGGTTGGCTTAAGAGCAACCGCTCGACCATGAAATCCAAGTTTTCTCACCTCCTGCCTGTCAGAGTACTTGCAGTCTGGAATTCCTGTGTGATGGTCTGGTTAGATGTCTGCCTATCACAGTTTACGACCGTCTTCAATTGCGGCGCTCTTTGCCAGTCGTCAGATGAGGTCGGCCTGTACGCTTTTGTGCTGTATGTGTACCTTCACGTTTTCACTTCACTATCACATCGGAAAGAGTGGACCTAGGGATGTTTAGGAGCGTGGAAATCTCGCATGCAGACATATAAGACAAGTGACACCCAATCACATGACCACTTTCGAAGTCCGCGAGATCCTTGAAGCTCCCCATTCTGCTCTCTCACGAAGTCTAATGACTACTGAGGTCACTGATATGGAGTACCTGGCAGTAGGTGCCAGCACACTGCACCTAATATGCAAAACGTATGTTTTTGGGGGTGTCTGAAAACTTTTGATGACATATTGTAGGTTATTGATGTCGGTATTTGGTCCCCATCAGAGCAGTGGCACTCCAGGCGCTCATATGAAATACTAACTTCTTGTCATCCGTTGTTTAAAAGTGCCTGAGTTGTCGATATTTTTAAATCCGAATTTTCCCATGTACGTGAGAAATATGCAGCTGTTGCAACGTGTGTGTTGAATTATCTCTGGCAGGGTTGCGAATTTGAGGCATCAGTATTCCTGGCTCAATTTTTGTCGGTATTTTTAAAACTGTAGATTGTTAATCTTGCATAATTAATGGAACTGAGATCTCTGAAGCTGTGCGGATGACACAAAGAAGGTGTACAGAGTTTCAGAAACTTTACATTCCGCAGTAACGGGCTCTGATTTTTTAATGCCACTTGATATACTGCAGAATTTCTCAAAATAGCTAAGGTCATTCTTTCTCTTTCGATAGAATTCGGGGCCAAAGTAGGATTAATGCGTGAAAACCAGCGAAAGAGCTATAAAACATTTCATCCGTCTTTTCGTGTAATGTAGTGAGAGGTAAATGGGCGTTTCCCGCCACCATTTCCATCCAATAGTAAATTTACTTTTCATAATGGCTGCATGACCACAATGGTTTTAAAAATATCTGTATCGGAACAACGAATCAAAATAGAAGGGTCATTATTGATATTGCAGGCGTGATACGCAATACTAGTATACACTTGTTCGTGTGTACTGTACCCAAAATAGTGTTTTTACAATCCACTCTTCAGACACGTGATATTTGTATCGTTCACCATTAGTAATTTTCACTCGTTTCTTACCATGACATTGTATTATTTCGTTGTGCATCCTCTGAATGATTAAAAAATAACAAACGCCTCCATGAATTTGATGTTCCTCGATTCAGTGCTGAAATCTGGAGGATATGGCAGTCTGGTAATTCAGCTGTGTTGGGAAGACAGTACTCGATATCTTTTATGGAAGGCGTTTTGTAGCAACAAAAATGATGATGATATCGTTTGCCGAGTATGACGTTATCAATTATAGAACTTGTTATCGAATTCAAATAACATTCAAAAATGGTTCAAATGGCTCTGAGCACTGTGGGACTTAACATCTGAGGTCATCAGTCCCCTAGAACTTAAAACTACTTAAACCTAACTAACCTAAGGACATCACACACATCCATGCCCGAGGCAGGATTAGAACCTGCGACCGTAGCAGTCGCGCGGTTCCGGACTGAACCTCCTAGAACTGCTCGGCCACCACGGCCGGCTCAAGTAACATTCATTGTGCTGAATGTTATTAATAACAGCAACAGCAGGTTGTAAATATTCAAAGACAAAATTATATTGATAGCATACGTTTGTATATTAGCATAGATATTTTAAACAAACTTAAAGTACTGCTTAAACAAAAAACAGTATAACTTAGATGCGACGTGTATTTTTATTTTCCTCTTTGTTAACTGTCCAGATTCCAAAAAATATATAATAAATAATTTTTGTATGATACACTACTGTCCATTACAATTGCTACATCACGAAGAAGACGTGCTACAGACGCGAAATGTAACCGACAGGAAGAAGACGCTGTGATATGCAAATGATTAGCTTTTCAGAGTATTCACACAAGGTTGGCGCCGCTGGTGACACCTACAACGTGCTGACATGAGCAAAGTTTCCAACCGATTTCTTATACACAAACAGCAGTTGACCGGCGTTACCTGGTGAAACGTTGTTGTGATGCCTCGTGTAAGGAGGAGGAATGCGTACCATCACGTTTCCGACTTTGATAAAGGTCGAATTGTAGTCTATCGTGATTGCGGTTTATCGTATCGCGACATTGCAGCTCGCGTTGGTCGAGATCCAATGACTGTTAGCAGAATATGGAATCGGTGGGTTCAGGAGGGTAATATGGAACGCCGTGCTGGATCCCAACGGCCTCGTATCACTAGCAGTCGAGATGACAGGCATCTTATCCGCATGGCTGTAACGGATCGTACAGCCACATCTCGATCCCTGAGTCAACAGATGGGGACGTTTGCAAGACAACAACCATCTGCACGAACATTTCGACGACGTTTGCATCAGCATGGACTATCAGCTCGGAGACCATTGCTGCCTTTACCCTTGACAAAGCATACAGTCAGGAGCGTCTGCGATGGTGTAATCAACGACGAACCTGGGTGCACGAATGGCAAAACGTAATTTTTTCGGAAGACTCCAGGTTCTGTTTACAGCATCATGATGGTCGCATCCGTGTTTGGCGACATCGCAGTTAACGCACATTGGAAGCGTGTATTCTTCATCGCCATACTGGTGTATCACCCGGCGTGATGGTATGGGGTGCCATTGGTTACACGTGTCGGTAACCTCTTGTTCCCACTGACGGCACTTTGAACGGCACTTTGAACAGTGGACGTTACATTTCAGATGTGTTACGACCCGTGGCTCTACCCTTCATTCGATCCTTGCGAAACCCTACATCTCAGCAGGATAATGCGCGACTGCCTGTTGCAGGTCCTGTACGGGCCTTTCTGCATACAGAAAATGTTCGACTGCTGCCCTGGCCAGCACATTCTCCAGATCTCTCACCAACTGAAAACGTCTGGTCAATGGTGGCCGAGCAACTGTCTCGTCACAATACGCCAGTCACTACTCTTGATAAACTGTAGTATCGTGTTGAAGCTGCATGGGCAGCTGTACGTGTGCACGCCATCCAAGCTCTGTTTGACTCAATGCCCATGCGTATCAAGGCCGTTATTACGGCCAGAGGTGGTTGTTCTGGGTACTGATTTCTCCGGATGTATGCACCCAAATTGCTTGAAAATCAGGTGTCAGTTCTAGTACATATATTTGTTCAATGAATACCAGTTTATCATCTACATTTCTTCTTAGTGTAGCAATTTTAATGGCCAGTAGTGTATTTAGTACCAGTGTTTGCAGGCTAGTTCTTTATTGTTATTTATTTATTAATTTTTTCATTCTAACGGCATTTCAATTGCGAAGGCAGTGTGGTCAACACATTTTGGAGCGGTTTTATTCCTTGGCTACCAGATGTTAAGACTGATATGTGTCTTTTTCAGAATAAAGATCTAGGTTACTGTTAGTGAAGTGCTGTCACACGGAGAGTCATTTATTTGCGCGAACACGGGAATAGAGTGCGTTCCTTCGTACATGGTGAGAATAAATGTCAGAAAAGCAGCGCGTAAAAAATTTATATCTGCTGAGAAGATTACGTTATCTGCAGCGCTGCTAGTAATAGGACACAGTAGCCAATTTCGTTACGGTGAAACATTAGCCGCTGCGGACAGCAGTGGCAGGAAGGCGAGCCGTGGCGTTGTGAATGACAGGATTAGGCGCATTAGGTACGGTCTCAACGTTGAAGGACGAAATTTATTCAAAAAATATGAAATATCTTTGTCATTCTTCTCGCATAAGGATTGCGTAAATGTGACAGTGCTTTTCAGCAGAACGCTAGCTAGGTAAAATGACGGTGAAGCAAGTCAACATTCCTCACCTGCGGATACAGAACGGCTACGGAAACTAGGTCTTTTATGTGTCATCAGTGGACTGCCTGGTTTAATGCGGTTCACCATGAATTTTTATCCTGTGCCAACTTTTGCATCTCACAGCAGCAGTTGCAGCAAACGTCTCCAGTTCTTTGCTGGATATACTGGAGTTAAGGTCTTTCCTTAGAGTTTCATCCTCTACAGTTCTCTGAAGCAGTATGGATGGTATTCCTTGATGTCTGCTATCTGAGACTGCCCTTTTTTTATTTCTTGTCAGTGTATCTAATTTTCAATATCCTTCTATGGTGACACATCTCAAACTCTTCGAAGTATTTTTAGATTTTCCCACAGAGTATGATTGACTTCATACAATGCTGTGCTCCAGAAATTTTTTCTTCAAATTAAGTTGATGTTTCATACTAGTAGACTGCTTTCGATTATGAAAACTCTCTATGCCTGTGCTAATTTTCTCGGAATCTTGGACCCACGTTTTGGGCAAAGTGTAAGTGTGTTGGCCTCAGATGATCTTTGTTTTTGTTACAGTTTGTCACAGTGGCGTTTAAACTGTGTGCCTTGGAGAACTGACCTCCTTCAGCTAGTCATGGTAATGGATCTTCGCTTCTTTTGAGAGAAGAAGAGATCGCGCAGATATAAGAAGAAACTGGATTTAGTACCCAGCAGATTGAGAGATTGTACAGCAGGTTCACAAGTTTAGACCACAGTGGTTGCGGAACATTAAGGTGGGAAGACTTTCTCCGCATACTGGAACTGTCAAACCACTCCTCTTGACGACAGGGCCGTGCACGCATTTTTTTTAGAAGGTTGCAGAGATCGTGTAAGTTTCTACAGTTCATGCAAGTTTTAGCACACTTCCGACAGATTAAGAAAAGTCGAGACAATACGCTCAATTCAAGAGAGCAGAAACTTAAGTTTTCCTTTAAAGAGTGTAATTTGGATAATGGAGAGAAAACGCCCAGAGATGAATTGCTAGCCTTTCCTCATATGGTATAGAAGCAAACGTTAGTGAAAAGTAACTGACAAGCGTCGCTGAACGTTTAGTCTTAAAAGAATTCTGTAAGGGCTTTGACAGGGCAGATGTGGAACAAAAGATGTGGATTAGATTTCTTAATTAGATCATGAAGTGCAGTGCATTTAAAATCTAAGAAATTTTAACTTTTTTAATAATTTTGGGAAGGTTTTATTTTCTTGGTGTGGTAATATATGTATTACGTAGACTCAGTACGGCTGTATGATTTCTTGTCGATAGAATTGTTAAAATGTTCAAATGTGTGTGAATTTCTAAGGGACCAAACTGCTGAGGTCATCTGTCTCTTAGACTTATACACTACTTAAACTAACTTATGCTAAGAACAACACACACACCCATGGCCGAGGGAAGACTCGTACCTCCGGCGGGAGGGGCTACGCTGGCCGCGACATGGCGCCTCAAACCATGCGGCCACTCCGTGCGACTAGAATTGTTATTTATAACTTACCTTGTAGGAAAGATTGTGTTGTACCATTAGATTCAGTACAGATATTGTGTTTAAATGTTGCACAAGAATAAATAGTGTACTATAGTTTACATCGATAGTTGATAAGAGGATCATACTGATCAGCTGGGGGAACAATGTATTTAGTCATATGTAATTGTCAAATTTCTGTTTCATGCATACAGTTCTATGAAAAAAAGTGGTCTGGGGGTAGAGGCTTCGACTAATAATCAAAACGTCACATGTCCCGGGTTCGAACTTAACACTGCTTAAATTTTGAGTAAAAACATTAGCAGTGGCGACCGAGGACTTCCGGCATAAGGAATCTCCCTCGGTCTGCCAACGGCCATTTTGCAGAGGGTGGAGGAGTGGACAGAAGCTGGGGGCACTCTCTTGCCCATGCGATGGGAAACTGTTTCAAAAGGCGGATGAATCATCGGTGATAATGGGACGAGGCTGCAGAATACAATGGAAACCACTGCACTAAAGAGACAGGTGTGACCACAGGAAATGTGGCATATTTAGAAAAAGCGTCCTGATAAACTCCGGATGTGTCACCCAGTCGGATCTCTGGGAAGGGACTGCCGAGGGGGAGTTCACCATAAAGAAAATATGAAATAACCAAGTCGGGGCGTGGAATGTCACAAGCTTGAACGTTATACGGGGAGCTAAAGAATCTGAACCGAGAAATCCTAAGGCTCAATTTAGATATAGGGAGATCAGTGAAGTAAAACAGGAAGAAGGCAAGGATTTCTGGACAGACGATTATAGGATGGTATCAACATCAGCAGAAAGTGGTTAAAGGGAGTAAGACTTGTTCTGAATAGAAAGGTAGGGCAGTGGGTGATATACTCTGAACAATTCAGTGATACGGGTGCTCTCATCAGAATCGACTGCAAACCAACGCCGACAACAACCGTTCAGATATAGATGACGACGTCGTAAGCAGAAGGTGGAGTGATACAGGATGTATGTGAAGATACAGAAAGGATATTTCGGTATGTAAGGGCAATAATCACAGACCGTTGGAATGCTGTCACAGAGGAAGAAGTAGAAGAAAGGGCTAAGGGAGAATAAAGGCTTGTAAATAGGAATCAGAGATGAGAAACTGTAATTGCATTCTACAATAAATTTCAACTAGTAATACGGATTGTTATGGTCAGGAATCACAACAAGAGGAGGTTTACGTGGAAAATGCCCAGACACAAGGAAAGATCAAATGGTGGTCAGACAGACATACCGAAATCAGATATTGGATTGTAAGACATACCCAAGAGCGAATATGGACTCAGAGAACAATTTAGTTAACAGAATCGTACGGGAGAATCAGTGTGGAAGGTAGTGGTATAGTGAAGTACTGTGGATGGATGAGACGCATTTGAAGACCGCTAAGGATGTGGATACTGCAGTGATGAATGTCACAGTAGGTTGCTCAGTTCAATAGGACCGTACATCTCTAAATAGGGCAATAACAGATCCTGGATAACCAGACATTGGTATATGGAAGGTATCTCCGAAGAAACTTTAATTAACAGAAAAAAATACTTTAGTTCATCGACGAAAGAAAAAAGTACGAAACTGTTCATGGAAAAACAGGAATACCGCAATGAAAATCACATAGGAGTGAAATAAATACGAAATGTAGGGCAGGCAAGGCGAAATGGTTGCAAGAAAAGTATGAAGAAATCGAACAAGAAATGATCGTTGAGAGGACTGATTCTGCATTGAGAAAATCGAAACAAACATCGGTGAAATCAAAAGCAGTGATGGTAGTACACTACTGGTCATTAAAATTGCTACACCACGAAGATGTCGTGCTACAGACGCGAAATTTAACCGACGGGCAGAAGATGCTGTGATATGCAAATGATTAACTTTTCAGAGCATTCACACAAGATTAGCGCCGGTGGCGACACCTACAACGTGCTGACATTAGGAAAGTTTCCAAGCGATTTCTCATACACAAACACCAGTTAACCGGCATTGCCTGGTGAAACGTTGTTGTCATGCCTCGTGTAAGGAGGAGAAATGCGTACCATCACGTTTCCGACATTGATAAAAGTCGGATTGTAGCCTATGGCGATTACGGTTTACGTATCGCGACATTGCTGCTCGCGTTGGTCGAGATCCAATGATTGTTAGCAGAATATGGAATCAGTGTGTTCAGGAGGGTAATACGGAACGCTGTGCTGGATCCCAACGGCCTCGTATCACTAGCAGTCGAGATGACAGGCGTCTTATCCGCATGGCTGTAACGGATCGTGCAGCCACATCTCGATCCCTCAGTGAACAGATGGGGACGTTTGCAAGAAAACAACCATCTGCACGAACAGTTCGACGACGGTTTGAGCAGCATGGACTATCAGCTCGGAGACCATGGCTGCGGTTACCCTTGACGCTGCATCACAGACAGGAGCGCCTGCGATGGTGTAATCAACGACGAACCTGGGCGCACTAATGGCAAAACATCATTTTTCGGATGAATCCAGGTTCTGTTTACAGCATCATGATGGTCACATCCGTGTTTGGCGACATCGCGGTAAACGCACATTGGAAGCGTGTATTCGTCATTACCATACTGGCGTATCACCCGGCGTGATGGAATGCGGTGCCATTGGTTACACGTCTCGGTCACCTCTTGTTCGCATTGACGGCACTTAGAAAAATGGATGTTACATTTCAGATGTGTTATGACCCGTGGCTCTACCCTTCATTCGATCCCTGCGAAACCCTACATTTGCAGCAGGATAATACAAGACCGCATTTTGCAGGTCCTGTACGGGCCTTTCTGGATAACGAAAATGTTCGACTGCTGCTCTGGCCAGCACATTCTCCAGATCTCTCACCAACTGAAAACGTCTGGTGAATGGTGGCCGAGCAACTGGCTCGTCACAATACGCCAGTCACTACTATTGATGAACTGTGGTATCGTGTTGAAGCTGCATGAGCAGGCGTATCAAGGCCGTTATTACGGCCAGAGGTGGTTGTTCTGGGTACTGATTTCTCAGAATCTATGCACCCAAATTGCGTGAAAATGTGATCACATGTCAGTTCTAGTATAATAAATTTGTCCAATGAATACCCGTTTATCATCTGCATTTCTTCTTGGTGTAGCAGTTTTAATGGCCAGTAGTCTATTAAGAGTCATAAGGAAATTCCACTATTAAACGCAGATGCATCGATGGATAGGTCGAAAGAGTACACTGAAGGCTCTATGAGGAGAGAACCTGTAGGATGACGATAGATGAAGAAACTGGAATAGACAAGGAAGACATAGGGAATCCAGTATTACAAATTAAAGCAGCTCCCGGAGACATTAGACCTAGCAAGGCAGAAAGGCTAGTTAACATTCCGTCGAAACTTGTAATAGCATTGGGGGAACATGGCAACCAAACGACTATTCAGGATGGCGTGATTATCTGATTGGCCACGGGCACAAGGTACATTGTGATACTAAGCATTTTACCTCTGAGAAACCTTTGCACAGTGTGTTACAGATTATCCACTAATGTGACAACTTGAGATGAGGTTGCAGCTCTCAATGAACACCTTTTTGAAGATCAGAAGTTGACACCAAAGCCTGTCAAAACCGGTTGTGGAAAATCAATATTTATGAGACCTTGGGCACAGAAACGTTTCTACCAAGTAAAACACATCGCTTCTTCTCATTTCTCAACACGTGAAATCTCAGTCAGAACCCTTAGTGCTGCATGCTATTGGACCAATAGGCAGAGGCAGGGCCCAATAAATCTGTCCAGTATCTCTGCGTCTCATGATTCCATCCGGTTCTGCAGCTCTGCGGTTGCCATAGAAGCGATAAATACCCGTACCTTTTCTCAGCGACTTTAGATGGCAACTGACGAGTGTCTGACTAAAGAAATTTAGAAAATAACTAACGAGAGATATAGGGTGACTCTTACACAGAAGATTACAGCAACCAGTCACTTTTTACAATGCTATCTGTTTATTTATTTAAACAGCGCCATTACCGGTTTCGAACCGACAGCTTCATCTTCAGACAGATAATTCACGTTTTACATTGGATTTCGCTTTTTGTTTCCCCACCTGACGAAATTTCTTTGGGATGGTGGTGCCCTACAACGAAAACAAGATGTGAAACAACGTCTTTTTAACTGCAATTGCGTCTCACAACTACTTCAAGTGGTAGAAACGAATTATGCAGATTCTTCATCGTAAGTAACCGAAGAATCGTCCCTTTAATAATAATAATTTGTTTACATCACTTAAAGTCCTTGTGAGGCACAATACAGTTAAAAAGACGTTGTCTCACATCTTGTTTTGCTTGTAGGGCACCACCACCCCAAAGAAATTTCGTCAGGTGGGGAAACAAAAGGCGAAATCTAATGTAAAACGTGAACTAGCCTTCTGAAGATGAACCTGTCAGTTCGAAACCGGTAACGGTGCTGTTTAGATAATTAGCATTGTTAAAAGTGGCTGTTTGTGTAATCTGCTGTGTAAGAGTTAACCTATATTTTGTATACAGCCACGGGCTCAAAATGTCAATTTTTGACAAAATAGAATTAACGAGAGGAGTTTACAGAGTTATCCCGGTAAATGGCAGATTGCTGTAAATGTGCAAAACTGTAAGTTAATGCAGATGAGTGGGTAAAGCAGCCCTATAATATTCGGATACAGTACTGATGCTCTGCTGCTTGACACAGTCACCGCGATTAAATATCAAGGCGTACAGAAAGAAAGCGACACGAGAACGAACGAGCGCGCAAGGTCGGTAGCAGGGAAAGTAAATTGTTGATTTCTTTCCATGGGGAGAACTTTGGGAACGCGTACCTCAGCTACAAACGAGACCGCGTTCAGAATATTTCTGCGGCCCATTGTTAAGTACTGCTGGAATGTTTAGTATCTCCACCAGATCGGTTTAATGGGAGAAAAAAAGTAATCGAGAGACGTGCCGCTAGATTTATTACCGGCAAGTTTGATCAAGGCAAGAGTGTTACAGAAATGCTCCGTGAAGCAAATGGGAACCTATGGAAAGAATAAGACGTTCTATTCGCGAAACCTTATCGAGGAAGCGTAGATAAACAGTAGTAGCGACAGAAAGGAAACGATTCTACTGTCATCAGCGTAGATGCCGGGTAAGATCCGAATATGCAGAGTAAGAGAAACTGGGCTCGATCGGCGGCGTATACACTGACGGAAAAATATCTCAACACCAGAAAATAGTTAATGTAGATCGATGAAATTGCGGGAAAACAATTATCTAGGTAAAATATTTAAGTGATTAACATTCAAGATAACAGGTAATTGTAAGCGCAAGATAAGCCATTGCAAATGTGAAATTCTCGTACATTAACAAAATCGGTGTAACCGCCAGAATGTTGAATGCAAGCATGCAAATGTGCTTGAATTGTGTTGTACAGGTGCCCGCTGGCAGTTTGTGGGATGGAGTTCCACTTGATCGGTCAATGCGCGGACGGTTAATGCTGTTTGTGGATGACGCTGGAGTTGTCGTCCGATGATGTCCCACACGTGCTTGACTGGAGGCAGATCTGGTGTTCGAGCAGACCAAGGGGCATGTCGACACTCTGCAGAACACGTTGGGTTCAGCAGTGGTATGGGCGAGCGGCAACGTGTTGGAAAACACCCCATGGAATGCTGTTCATGAATAGCAGCATAATAGAAAACATCACCAGATTGACGTGGGTGGAATGATCACGAAAGTGCTCCTGATGTCGTACAAAATCGCACCCCAGGTCATACCTCCAGGTGTAGCTGCAGTGTATCTAGAACGGCCGGCCAGAGTGGCCGAGCAGTTGTAGGCGCTTCAGTCTGGAACCGCGCGACGCCTACGGTCGCAGGTTCGAATCCTGCCTCGGGCGTAGATGTGTGTGATGTCCTTAGGTTAGTTAGGTTTAAGTAGTTCAATGTTCTAGGGGACTGATGACCTGCAATGACATCCAAAGCAGCTGGGAAAAAATAAAAATGGTATTTTAGAAGCAGTAGAAGAAGTAATAGGAAAAGAAAGGACATAGAAAAGGAAGGAATGGATCACTAATGACCTACTAAATATGATGGAAGGAAGAAGGAAATTAAAAAATTCTGTGAAGAGGGAAGACCAAGAGAAATACAAGAGTCTGAAAAACAGAATCAACAGAGAGGCAAAACAAGCAAGAGAATAATACCTTGATGATCTCTGTATTTCAGTTGTGGACAACATGAGAAAGAGAAATATTGACAAGGCCTATAAATGTGTGAGACATTTCTTTGGAGACAGAAGAAACAAGTGTAGGGCTGTGATGGATGAAAATGGCAATATGTTGGATTACGATGATGAAGTTGCAAGAAGATGGAACAATATATAGGAAAACTGTGCAGCGGACGAGAATTGTCTGAAAACACCATGGAAGAAAAAACAGAAGTAGATGCACACAATATAAGTGAACCTATATTAAAGGAAGAGTTTGAAAAAGCTCTGAAAAAATTGAAAAACAACAAATCGCCTGGTATAGACAATATCCCAGCTGAACTTCTGAAATCTGGAGGATCAAAACTGAATCAGGAGTTGTATAATCTTGTTTTCAAAATGTACGAGCAGGGTAAAATTTCTACAGACTGTGAGAAAAACATTATGCAACCCATTCCAAAGAAGGCAAATGCTACAAGATGTGAAAATTATAGGACTCTCAGCCTAGTTACTCACACCTCTAAAATAGTAACCTCAATTATCCTAAAACGCATAGAACAAAAAGTCGAAGCTACACTCTCCGAAGACCAGTTTGGATTCCGGAAAGATAGAGGAAGCAGAGAAGCAATATTTGCTCTAAAACTAATAATAGAGAAATGACTAGATGAGAACCTGACAACATTCATAGCTTTCGTAGATGTAGAGAAAGTCTTTGATGATGTTAAATGGGATAAGATGTTTGAGGTATTCAAAAAAGTAGGAATAGACTATAAAGATAGAAAAATGATACGGAACCTGTACAAAAACGAGAAAGCTGTTATCCGTGGACGGACAAAACAAGAAAAGGTGCAGACACGGAAAGGTGTCCGACAAGGTTGCGCACTATCCCCTGTTATCTTTAACCTATACATGGAAGAGGCGCTGAAAAAAGTAAGAGAAAATTCACAGGCCGGTCGGAGTGGCCGAGCGGTTCTAGGCACTACAGTCTGGAACCGCGCGACCGCTACGGTCGCAGGTTCGATTCCTGCATCAGGCATGGATGTGTGTGATGTCATTAGGTTAATTAGGTTTAAGTAGTTCTAAGTTCTAGGGGACTGATGACCACAGAAGTTAAGTCCCGTAGTGCTCAGAGCCATTTTTGAACCAAAATTCACAGACAGGTGTAGTAATTCATGGCCAACGAATAGATATGATAAGATATGCCAATGATGTCCTACCTGAAAGTGAAGAAGATCTTGTTGTCCTACTGAATAGAATGGATACAGTTTTGGGGGAAGAATATGAGAATTAATAAAGCAAAAAAGATCATGTGAAAGTCCAAGTTCATGGAGGCAATGAAATGCTTGAACAAGTTGATAAATTTACTCATCGGGGCAGTAATATTACCAGGGATGGAAGGAGCAAGGCAGAAGTGAGAAGGAGAATTGCTCAAGCAAAGGCTGCTTTTAACAAGAAGAAAAGCATCTTAACCTCTAAGAACATCAGCCTTGTAATCAGGAAAAGGTTTTTGTAATCATATGTGTGGAGTGTGCTATGGGTGTGAAACATGGACTCTCGGGACACAGGAAGGCCAGAAGCTAAATTCTTTTTAAATGTGGTGCTATAGACGCATGCTCAAAATAAAATGTATCGACAAGGTCACAAATGAAGTGGTTCTGGAGAGAACAGGTGAGAAGAGAAGCTTCTGGAGTTTCATTGTTAAAAGAAGAGTGCAATTTACAGGTCATCTATTAAGACATAAAGGCAACGGCTTTGCCGCAGTGGATACACCGGTTCCCGTCAGATCACCGAAGTTATGCGCTGTCGGGCGTGGCCGGCACTTGGATGGGTGACCATCCGGGCCGCCATGTGCTGTTGCCATTTTTCGGGGTGCACTCAGCCTCGTGATACCAACTGAGGAGCTACTCGACCGAACAGTAGCGGCTCCGGTCAAAGAAAACCGTCGTAACGACCGGGAGAGCGGTGTGCTGACCACACGTCCCTCCTATCCACATCTCAGTGAGGATGGCATGGCGGTCGGATGGTCCCGATGGGCCACTTGTGGCCTGACGACGGAGTGCTAGAGCTGCTATTATGACATAGACATAAAAGACTCCTGAACACAATCATAAAGGGATATGTCGAGGGAAAAGACCAAGAGGGAGACCGCGGCTGAGGTACATGGATCAAATCGTGAAAGATGTGGGACGTAACTCCTACAAAGAAAAGAAGAGAAAAGCTGAAAGACGCACAGAATGGAGACAAGCTGCCATTGTAGCTGTTGCAAACCAATCCTTGGACTGACCACTACAGAAGAAGAAGATGACCTCATAGTGCTCAGAGCCATTTGAACCTTTTTTTTTCTTGTCTAGAACGGAGACAGACTGGTTGCAGGCACTCAACTGGCCTCGATCTAACCAACACGCCGCCATCACTGGCAACGACGCAGAACCAGATTTCATCAGAAAACGCAACCGACCTCCATCCCTCCCTTCAAGGAGGTCTCGCTTGATTACCACTGAAGTCGCAAGTGGATGTGGCTGGGTGTCAATGAAATACACGCTACAGGACTGCAGCAGATGCCTTATGCCGCAAACGATGGTTTTCCCTCTCGGTAGTGTCATGTGGCCGTCCGGAGCCCAGTCTTTTTCTGACCGTACGTTCTCGTGACCACCGCTTCCAGGAGTCATGTACAATGGCTATTCCTGCCAAATTGTTATGCAATGTCGCAGAAGGAACATCCAGTTTCTCATAGCCCTGTTACACGACCTCGTTCAACCAGAGGTGCCGATAATGACGTCTTTGTCGCCTTAAAGGCAATTATGAGTACCATGAACTGACCACATCCAAACTCAAAGATACCAAATGCTCACGACAGTTACAGAGTGTAGTGAAAGCAGATCTGGTTTGGATCCTCAGAGTAGCGCCACTCTTAAGTGACTGGCACGAAATTCTAACAAATATCATGTTCCACTCTTAGAAACACGCCTACCAAGTTTCGTTTAAGTCGCACATCTCCTTCTTGGTGTTGCGATTTCATTTTCGTCAGTGAATTCCAACCATTCTACATGATGAGGCTTCGAGTGTGATGAGCCACATGGTGCGTGCATAGCCATGCAGAAAAACCTCCCCTCTACTGAGCATGCCAGGCTTTTTGTTTTGGACTGTACTTCGCAGTTTCTTTAAGAGCTCAAAATCCTTGTCTGCATTGACGGTACTACTCTTTGGTAAAAAAATCGATAAACAAAACCCCATGACTGTCCCAAAACATAGTGCACATATCTTTTAGTGCTGAAATTGTTTGCTCGGACTTAAGTTTCTGGGGGATATTCAATGTCTCCATTCCAGGGACTGCTGCTTTAATGTCGTTGTAACGTCAGCAGCTCATGTGTCGTCACCTGTGATATAGCGCGAAAACTTATTTCTTTCGACGCAGTACCTCCGGAGGTGTCACTGAAGTAACTAAACGTCTGATTTTGTGCGCTTCAGTCAGTATTTTTGAAACCGAACGTACGCACATCTTTCGATACTGTAGGCGTTCTGTCACAATTTCATACAGAACACTTCTTGGAAAGTGAGGAACGGTTTGAATCGATGACGAAATCTTGTTGTCTGTGTTCTCTAACTTTTTATCGACTTTCTGCTCCAGGTCATTAGTTGCGACAGACGGTCCCCCACATAGTTTCTGATGGTGCACGTTTATGTGGCCATCTTCTAATGGTGCGCCATTTTTTAATCTTGCAGCACTCATAACATTTACTCTAGACACTTTACTAATCTGCCAATGTACTGCACTGTAGCAGCTTTCACGTCTCTTGCGTTTAAGAAACGAATAACATTGCATAAACGAAATCGGTGGCATATTCAGTCGTGCGAGTCATTTTTCCCATGCATAAATGGTTGTCAGTATAGGTGAAAACCATAATAACGGCGTTCGTGGATAGCTAACAGTCGAAAGTACATTACGAGCATGGGACGATCGGCAACCTCAAAATTCCAAAGGCCACATTTCAAAACGGTACTCGCATTAAAAACATGCCTCGTACGACATTTGAGTCTCAGTGGATGACTATGGCAATCTAAACCTAACCGCTTAATTCTACCTGATATGAACGACGGTAAGAAGTAACAGGAAAGAAGATAGGGCAGGGAAGAAGACAAAGCGAAACATGATTGCTGTCAGTCGGTCACTAATGAACAAACAATTTATACAACTATGACAGTGTTTCTCGTGTCATTTGTAGTACTCAGCTCTAGCTGTGCACTAAATATCGCCGGGTCAGTAGCACTGATTTACATAAAATATTTCTAAAAATACTTAATGAATAACAAAGCTAAACGGAGACTTAATGGATATCTTTTTCCCGTAAAGGCTATACGTTCAGTTGCAAATATGAGTGCTGAATTGTGAATTTACGTTGGTTCGTTCTGCTTTAAGAGCAATGTCAGGTAAGGCACCTTTCTTTTCGGTTATACATTTGCCGTGCAAACGCCGTAGGCGATAAAAGGGGAAAATCTGGTGGGGTAAATAAGAATATATCGAGCGCAGCTTGTGAAACTTCCTTCATAAACCCATTAAAGGTTAACTTGCTCTTTCGCAAGTATGTTTTAGCGCATTATGAAATATTCCAGTGGTATTATGAAACTTACGTCGAGTATGCCGATGATGAGAATTTAAACTAAGACAAGACTTTGACGTTACCGTCTGGAAAAACTTCTAGATTGCTAGCGGAAAAAAATAACACAGGTGTAGGAACCAAAAACTTAAGAATTCTTTGATATTCTAAAACGTACCAAAGTAAGCAGTTATGGGATAACGAAAGATAGTATGGGCACATACTTTCCTATTCTAGACTGCACTGCGCAAAATCAAAACATACTAAACGTTGGATTCTGCTTTTATTAATGTCATTAAACTTTCTCGAGAAATGGAGGGCACAGTCACTTTCGTCAGTTACTGATAAGTATATATTGAGCAGTCTATGAATAAACTAAGTGAGCTCAATCGATTTTAATGTCAAAAAGTAAGATAAGTTTTCAAAGTGGCTAAGTTTCCTTGGTATTTCGTTTACTAAAAACTGAGTTAGCAGTCAGTTTTCTTGCAGCCAAAGCATTTTAAGACTTTTTTTCTGCTTTAATGCTATCCGACGGAAACAAGTGAGGTTCCACAAATTAACATCCATTTAAACGAAAAGAACTTCAGGAAAACTCTAACGTTTTGTTACCTGTGTATTAGATATTATTTTTTGTTTCTCAGTAAACTGTACGTGAAAGGGATAAAGATTTTACATAGCACTTAGTCATCGTCGCTCTACGATAGGGAAATTTTAAAATACCCGAGGCTTATCGTTGCTTGTAATAAAGTTAGTAATCCTAGAATGATGTACATACTGTACAATTGCATAACGGAAAGTATTCACAGTTCTGTGCCCACGTTTCAACATAAAACTCGCTTATGTAATTCATTACTTTTCTCTCCTTTCACTGTTTCACAGGATGCAACTTCTATACAAAGCAGCTTTAAAAACGTCTACTATCATGATGATGATACATGATTACTTAACTTGAGTTAGTGAACACTTTAAAATGTAAGCTTTAATACACAAATACCAAATAACGTGCGTCTCAGCCATTTCAAACAGCATTTACCTATGAGAAGTGACGCATCTTATCAGAAGCAGTGGTAGTTCCAAGAAAATAGTAGTGATAGCTTAGAATTACATAGCGATTTTCTGTAACAAACATAAAGTAATATTTACCATTGGCTAGCTTGCAGCATCACTAGGCTTACAACACGAAAAATTAATACTGAGCTTACTTAAGCAAGAGCCTGGCTCAAAATAACAACACATAGGTACAAGATCCACGGTGAAGTGCCTACTTCCTGGGTCCTTAACAAAACATCATTCGTGAAGGTGGCCTTTACAATACGTTAAAAAGAACATTTGGATAGAAATACTAGAAGCACGCATTCGTTGCCAAAAGCAACCAACATAACTAAAACGTAAAGGATGGCACTTATACACCTGTTACGTGCAGTAGCTATTGACTTGAATGTTACCAAACCACGACCAATTCGAAGTCACAGCACTGTTCAGATGTTGACATGAGAATCAACATAACTCGGCTTTCAGACGTAATCAGGGCGCGGAAAGAGTAGAAGCAGTACAAAAATTCTCACCACTTTGTGGAGGACTTGGTAGAAAAAAAAATATCGGCACATAGCTTAGCTCTCAAAACCATCCACAGTTAACAGGGTGGCGACAGGATACCAGAGCACGAATAACTGACAAGACTCTCACTGTACTCTCCAACAATGCCACCAATTCATTGCAGGCTCCACGGGAGTCAGCTTCACAGAATTTCAGAATAGCACACCGTCTTCTGATCTGCTTTTCAGGATGTCAATAGAGCCCTTCGAAACAATGGCAAGTCGCGCCGCGATACTACATAAGTCACACCCACCACCTTAGACACACTGCAGCCAACTGCCCGGCGCCTGTAGTCACGGTCCGCTACGCTAGCGGCAGCTCGCGGGCAGCCACCACACAACCCAAGACGCCGTTTTCGAAGCGAAAACCACGTAAACGCGGACACGAGCCCAAACAGCCTACCGCTTTCCGCAGAAGAAACCCTCTGACTGGAAAATTTCGACAGATCAATCGGATTATTGAAGAAGTCAGAAGACGCAGCAAAACCATCGCAAAAGACTATGACAAAAGCAACCAAGACAGCTCAAGAGATATCATAACAGGTCACAAAATACGAGGAAAAAGGTCCCCCATGAACCATGGGCCATGCCATGGTGGGGGGGGGGGGTGGGGGGGGGCCTTGCTTGCCTCAGCGATACAGATAGTCCTACCGAAGGTGAAACCACAACGGAGGGGTATCTGTTGAGAGGCCAGACAAACGTGTGGTTCCTGAAGAGGGGCAGCAGCCTTTTCAGTAGTTACAGGGCAATAGTCTGGATTGTAGACTGATATGACTTTGTAACACTAACCAAAACGGCCTCGCTGTGCTGGTACTGCGAGCGGCTGAAAACAAGGGGAAACTACAGCCGTAATTTTTCCCGAGGGCATGCAGCTTTCCTGTATGGTTAAATGATAATGGCGTCCTCTTGGGTAAAACATTCCGGAGGTAAAATATTCACTCCTTCGGATCTCCGGGTGGGGATTACTCAGGAGGACATCGTTATCAGGAGAATCAAAACTGGCATGCTACAGATCGGAGCGTGAAATGTCAGAGCCCTTAATCGGGCAGGTAGGTTAGAAAATTTTAAAAGGGAAATGGATATGTTAAAGTTGGATATAGTGGGAACTAGTGAAGATCGATGGCAGGAGTAACATGACTTCTGTAGAGGTGAATGCAGGGTTATAAATACAAAATCAAATAGGGGTAATGCAGGCGTGGGTTTAATAATCAATAAAAAATGGGAGCGGGGGTAACCTACTACGAACAGCATAGTGAACGCATTATTGTAGCCAAGATAAATACCAAGCCCACACCTACCACAGTAGTACAAGTTCATATGCCAAATAGTTTCGCATATGACAAAGAGATTGAAGAAATGTAAGATGAGATAAAAGAAATTATTCAGACAGTGAAGGGAGACGATAATTTAATAGTCAGGGGGGACTGTAGTAAGAAAAGGAAGAGAAGGAAAAGTAGTAGGTGAATATGGAAGGGGAGTAAGGAGTGAAGGAGAAAGCCGGCTGGTAGAATTTTGCTCATAGCATAACTTAATCATAGCTAACACTTGCTTCAATAATCATGAAAGAAGGTTGTATATGTGGAAGAGGCCTGGAGACACTGGAAGGTTTCAGATAGATTATATGATGGTAAGACAGAGATTTAGAAAACAGGTTTTAAATCATTAGACATTTCCAGGTGCAGATGTGGACTCTGACCACAATCTATTGGTTATGAACTGTAGATTACAGGTGAAGAAACTGCAGAAATATGGAAATTTAAATAGAGGAGACCTGCATAAACTGAAAGAACCAGAGGTTGTAGAGTATCAGAGAGAGCATTAGGGAGCAGTTGACAAGAACAGGGGAAACAAATACAGTAAAAGAAGAATGGGTAGCTTTGAGAGATGAAATAGTGAAGATAGATGAGGATCAAGAAAGTAAAAAGACGAGGTCTAGTAGAAATCCTTGGGTAACAGAAGATACAGCGAATTTAATTGATGAAAGGAGAAAATATAAAAACGCAGTAAATGAAGCAGGCAAAATGGAATACAAACGTCTCAAAAATGAGACCGCCAGGAAGCTCAAAATGGCTAAGCAGGGATGGCTAGGGGACAAATGTAAGGATGTAGAGGCATATATCACTAGAGGTAAGATAGATAATGCCTAGAGAAAATTAAAGAGACGTTTAGAGAAAAGAAAACCACTTGTATGAATATCAAAAGCTCAGATGAAAAACCAGTCCTAAGCAAAGAAGAACAGCAGAAAGGTTGAAGGAGTATACAAAAGCACCTCCCCCCCCCCCCACACGAACCATAGACCCTGCCATTGGTGGGGAGGTTTGCCTGCCTCAGCGATATAGATAGCCCTACCACAGGTGCAACCACAGTGGATGGGTGTCTGTTGAGAGCTCAGACAAATGTATGGTTCTTGAAGAGGGGCAGCAGCCTTTTCAGTAGTTGCAGAGGCAACAGTCTGGATGATTGACTTATCTGGCCTTATAACACTAAACAAAACGGCCTTGCTGTGCTGGTACGAACGGCTGGAAGCAAGGGGAAACTACGGCCGTAATTTTTCCTGAGGGCATGCAGCTTTACTGTATGGATAAATGATGATAGCGTCCTCTTGGGTAAAATATTCCGGAGGTAAAATAGTCCCCCATTCGGATATCCGGGCAGGGACTACTCAGGAGGACATCGTTATCAGGAGAAAGAAAACTGGCGTTCTACGGATCGGAGCGTGGAATGTCAGATCCCTTAATCGGGTAGGTAGGTTAGAAAATTTAAAAAGGGAAATGGATAGGTTAATTTGGATATAGTGGGAATTAGTGAAGTTCGGTGGCAGGAGGTCAAGTCTTTTGGTCAGGTGATACAGGGTTATAAATACAAAATCAAATAGGGGTAATGCAGGCGTAGGTTTAATAATCAATAAAAAATGGGAGCGGTGGTAAGCTACTACGAACAGCATAGCGAACGCATTACTGTAGCCAAGAAAAACACCAAGCCTACACCTACAACATTAGTACAAGTCTATATGCCAACTAGCTCTGCAGATGACGGAGAAATTGAAGAAATGTATGATGAGATAAAAGAAATTATTCAGATAGTGAAGGGAGACGAAAATTTAGTAGTCATGGGTTATTGGAATTCGATAGTATGAAAAGGAAGAGAAGGAAAAGTAGTAGGTGAATATGGATTGGGGGTGAGAAATGAAAGAGGAAGCCGCCAGGTGGAATTTTGCACAGAGCACAACTTAATCATAGCTAACACTTGGTTCAAGAATCATAAAAGAAGGTTGTATTAATGGAAGAAGCCTGGAGATACTGACAGGTTTCAGAGAGATTATATAATGGTAAGACAGAGATTTTGGTTTTAAATTGTAAGACATTTCCAGGGGCAGATGTGGCCTCTGACCACAATCTATTGGTTATGAACTGTAAATTAAAAAGCTGAAGAAACTGCAAAAAGGTGGGAATTTAAGGAGATGGGACCTGGATAAACTGACTAAACCAAAGGTTGTACAGAGTTTCAGGGAGAGCATAAGAGAGCAATTGACAAGAATGGGGGAAAGAAATACAGTAGGAGAAGAATGGGTAGCTTTGAGGGTTGAAGAAGTGAAGGCAGCAGAGGATCAAGTAGGCAAAAAGACGAGGGCTATTAGAAATCCGTGGGTAACAGAAGAAATATTGAATTTAATAGATGAAAGGAGACAATACAAAAATGAGGTAAATGAAGCAGGCAAAAGGAATACAAACGTCTCAAAAATGAGATTCACAGGAAGTGCAAAATGGCTAAGCAGGCATGGCTAGAGGACAATTGTAAGGATATAGAGGCTTATCTCACTAGGGGTAAAATAGATACTGCCTACAGGAAAATTAGAGAGACCTTTGGAGGAATGAAAACCACTTGTATGAATATCAAGAGCTCAGATGGAAACCCAGTTCTAAGCAAAGAAGAGAAATCCGAAAGGTGGAAGGAGTACAAAGAGGTTCTATACAAGGGCGATGTACTTGAGGGAAATGTTATAGAAATGGAAGAGGATGTAGATGAAATGGGAAATTTGATACTGAGTGAAGAGTTTGATAGAGCACTGAAAGACCTAAGTCGGAACAAGGCCGCGGAAGTAGACAACATTCCATTAGAACTACTGACAGCCTTGGGAGAGCCAGTCCTAACAAAACTCTACCACCTGGTGAGCAAAATGTATGAGACAGGCGAAGTACCCTCGGACTTCAAGAACAATATAATAATTCCAATCCCAAAGAAAGCAGGCGTTGACAGATGTGAAAATTACCGAACTATCAGTTTAATAAATCTCGGCTGCAAAATACTAAAGAGAATTCTTTACAGACGAATGGAAAAACTGGTAGAAGCCGACCTCGGGGAAGATCAGTTTGGATTCCGTAGAAATATGGGAACACGTGAGACAATACTGACCCTATGAGTTATTTTAGAAGTTTGATTAAGAAAAGGCAAACCTACGTTTCTAGCATTTGTAGACTTAGAGAAAGCTTTTGACAATGTTGACTGGAATACTCTCTTTCATATTCTAATGGTGACAGGGGTAAAATACAAGGAACGAATGGCTATTTACAATTTGTACAGAAACCAGATGGCAGTTATAAGAGTCGTGGGACATGAAAGGGAAGCAGTGGTTGGGAAGGGAGTGAGACAGGGTTGTAGCCTCTCCCCGATGTCATTCAATCTGTATATTGAGAAAGCAGTAAAGGAAACAAAAGAAAAATTCGAAATAGGTATTAAAATACATGGAGAAAAAATAAAAACTTTAAGGTTCGCCGATGTCATTGTAATTCTGTCAGAGACAGCAAAGGACTTGGAAGAGCAGTTGAACGGAATGGACAGTGTCTTGAAAGGAGGATATAAAATGAACATTAACAAAAGCAAAACGAGGATAATGGAATGTAGTCGAATTAAGTCGGGTGATGCTGATGGATTTTGATTAGGAAATGAGACAGTTAAAGTAGTAAAAGAGTTTTGTTATTTGGGGAGCCAAATAACTGATGATGGTCGAAGTAGAGAGGATACAAAATGTAGACTGGCAAAGGCAAGGAAAGCGTTTCTGAAGAAGAGAAATTTGTTAACATCGAGTATAGATTTAAGTGTCAGGAAGTCGTTTCTGAAAGTATTTGTATGGAGTGTAGGCAGGTATGGAAGTGAAACATGCACGATAAATAGTTTGGACAAGAAGAGAATAGAAGCGGTCGAAATGTGGTGCTACAGCAGAAAGCTGAAGATTAGATGGGTAGATCACATAACTAATGAGGAGGTACTGAATATGATTGGGAAGAGAGGAATTTGTGGCAAAACTTGACTAGAAGAAGGGATCGGTTGGTAGGACATGTTCTGACGCATCAAGGGATCACCAGTTTAGTACTGGAGGGCAGTTTGAAGGGTAAAAATCGTAGAGGAAGACCAAGAGTTGAATACACGAAGCAGATTCAGAAGGATGTACGTTGCAATAGTTACTTGCTGATGAGGAAGCTTGCACAGGATAGAGTAGAATGAAGAGCATCGAACCAGTCTCTGGACTGAAGACCACAACAACAACAATCGGTTAAGGCATTACGTATTAGGATATTGCACGGCCGACTTACCTGCTTCGCTGACGGAAGTTGCAACCCACTACAGGTAGAGGACTCCTAACTGCAGCGAGTAACATGGCGGTGTGTGACGTAACTACGTTTGTGTGTGAGAAACAGCGTACTGTAATCGTTTTCTAACCGCAAAAAATGAACCTTCTGTTTAAAACCCATGACGAATGAAAGCTGTGTACGGTGATGGCTCTATGGACATCAGTAATGTGCGACGTTGAGCTGGACGTGCTCTTAATGAAGGAAACGATGGTGCTAACCTCACCGTATGTGACAGAGCTCGGAGTGAATCACGCGTGCGGCGACCGACCAGAATCATCGGAATAGGGTTGATGAATTCTTCAGAGAAAATCGAGACAGCTTCTGCGAGTCATCTGAGAGCAGTGTCAGTATTATCCGACGATTTTCTCTTATGAGTTCATCAACCTGGTCCCAATGAGTCTAGTTGCTTTCCGTACGCGGGCGTTCACTCTCTGCTCTGTGACAGACGTTGTGGTTACCACCACCGTTTTTTTCATTATAACACGACGAACTCAGCATTGCACGTTACTGATGCTAATACAATCATCGTCGTACACAGATTTCATTCTTCTACGGATTTCAAGTGGGTGCACATTTTCTGTGATTAGAAACTCTATTACAGCACGCCGTTTCTCACGCGCCGACGTATTTGTGTCAAACGCCGTCATGTTACACGCTGCAATTCTGAGTCCTCTAGCGGCAGAGGGTTGAAACTTACGTCAGCGAAGAGAAAAAGTCGTTCGACTAACGTGCATCACATATAATAACTCAAACGATGTTGAGAACTGAGTAAAAATCCAGAGAGATTACTTTTCAACACGCCCTCATACTTCAAAGAAGGCTTTGTTGTGTAAATGGTTTTGATCATTAAAAACTGCTGTCGGTGTTTACTTTTAAATAGTTTATATTTGAAGCTCTTCATGTCTACCCAAACGGTGCCCAAGATCTCGAACTATGCGTCCTTATCTATGGCCGCACTTTTTGAAATGAGAACAAAAAGCTCTTCTATTATTACCTAGTTTACAGTGCTCAATAAAAAATCATTGATATATCAACCCATTAGGCTTATGTAAAATTTGAGACAGGTGTCACATTTTATCTTATACACACCTGAATTTGTGTATCTTCCATTTGATTACTTTACAATAACTCAAAACCCATGTTGACTCCGACAGTTAACCAAATTCACTACCTGCAGTTGGGTCAGAATGAACAACAATGAAGCAGTGAGGCAAAATGGAATGATAGCAGAAATCTTCAAATTAGCAGGCTCAAACACTATAAGGGAAACATGCAACTTATTTGGCAGGCGGAACAAATACGGACCAGAATATTGAAAAAACGCTGTAGTACACATGTAGGGACACAGAGCAGAGAAATATCCACAGGGGAATCTCACTAATATCAGTTGCATATAACATTCTATCCAGGTGTCTTCTCCATGGAGCACAGGAACAACTTGAACCGTTCGTGTGATAAGCATTTGAACTTTGAACTATGCCTAAGATATCAAAGAAATTGCAGCAAAAATGTAGGCTGCATATTTACGACTTCAGAAAAGCCTGTGACTCAGCTGAAAGCAAATCACTCGCCTTGTTCTTTTAAGAAAAATATCTAGATCTTAAAACATGAGAGGTGGCATGAGCCCCCTCTCATATTTCTATCTTACGACTCTCCTCTCTATTTGCATGCGGTGGAGGGCTGCTATTCCTTCACACGCGGACTTCCCACGCAGCGTCTCTCGTCACCCGGGTGGTCCGGTGACAGGCGGGTTAAGCCGACGTGTGTGAGGCAGTCGAGTGAATGCTTTGCAGACGCCGACATTGTCAAGAGACACGCCCGCTGGGGTGTGAAGTAGCGGCTGGGCTAGAGGTTCCGTTACTTCGGAGAAACTTAGCGAAAACACTTTCTGGCGGGCTACCAGCGAGGCGTGGGAATGACTTGTGTACCCAGGCAGTTGTGGCGGGAAAATTCCCGCACTTTCTGCAAAATAGTAACGGTGATTGGTTTGCTCAGGGCATAGCGCCGTGACGTAGCAAAATCAGCACAGAAATTGGCGCCAAGAATCTCCATTGGTGGAATGGTAGTGCTCCGGCAATGGAGTGGAATTTCCGCCGGTTTTCGGGTTGCTGATTGGAACGTAACCACGGCCACTGTCGTGGGGGCGGGAATGTTGTGTGTTCGGCCTGTACGGGTGCTCTAGAGGGTCGGCAGTCGCCTTTCGGTCGAGGACGTCGAAGCAACCAGCCCTCGCCTGCGGTACGCCAGATCGTGTTCTGGGAGATAAGAAGACAGTTTGGTAATGTACGTCCGCAGCACCGGCAGATAGGGATTTTCCTAGGTGATAATCAGAGCTCAGCAGAGCGCGCCTGTTCATCCTTTTCTAACTTTGTTCTGTCTTGAGTAGCAGCAATTACTGTGGGGTTAGCTGTGTGCCTCTCTCGAGATTTGAGTGGAAAGGAATTGGCTCCACATACCACTTCGTCTTAAACCTCACGATCTAAGTTAGGGACAACTTCACCTTTATAGCGTTTGTTTGTGTTTCCAATTCGAGCCAATTTAATGTATTGTAAATGTGTCATGTGTTTTGGTTTAGTATTTTGTGTTTAGTCGTAATAAATCATATTGTTATTTTGCACAGAACTTTCATTCTGTTAATCGGTAGAGTAAACCTATCATTCCTCACTAGGTTAATGAAACTTTCCTTTATTTAACTTATTTATCAAATTAAATTATTGCAGGGGCCAAACTCTTTTCTACTCCACTTGCAGGGCTGCTTACAGTCAGTGCGCGTATATTTTTTTTCATCCTTGTGCAACAGCAAAAGTCGGAGTTAGAATAGGGGGGGCTTAGAGCATCATTTACAGATGTAGATTCAAGAATTTAGTGTTAAATACACTGCTAGCCCCGGCACCTCGCATAAAATGGCGACCCTTAGCCTCGGATCTTTCCTGTGAATCTCTGATAATCAAACGGGATTCTGAGTAGGAACATTCAATTTTTTTCCATACTTTTTTTTAATGATTAATACCCAACTTGTTTTTCTGATAGTTTCGCGTTTAGTTTTAAGTAGCGGCGCATGATTACAGTTTTTGTTTTCAGTGTATATATTTTTTTGTTCATTGTTTTTTGTGTTTCGTTGATGTGGTGTCCGTACCACATCGCACTTTGTCGGATTTGTGTGCGGTTTCTGTACCACATAAAATTGTGCTTGTAATTACAGCGTTGGAACAGCGTTGTTGAAATTTTATGTCTATGTGTAAAAAAAAATACAGGGAGTAGATTATTTTTACTGTGTATTTTAGATAAATTTTGTTTCTCATGAATGATCACGAGAAGTAAGGCACGACTATTAGTGAGCGAAGCTAAAACAAAAGTGGATACTATAATGGATAAGGGGCACGTTACTGACGGGGATAGGTTCGGAGTTGAGATGGGCACATTTTTAGCAAGACAGGACGACAGGGTCATTGATGAGGAAGGTGATTTGGACGCGATCTCAGAGCAGCGTTGCGGCCGTGATTATGATAGTGAAGTAGAGGATGAAACAGAGACAGGCACACAGGTCGAGACGGTAGCAGAAGTTTATAATCAAACGAACGAGAGCAGACAGGGGCTAGCTCGGCCACGTCAGAGCTCTAGCGCCCAGGTGTCCAGAGTTACATCTCCCACGTTTGAAGAGGATCAAAAAGATGACGTAAACCCAATACTGAGCTTCCTACGATCAATGAAAGAAGAAGATGAGAAACAGCGTAAGGACACTCAGACTATAATTTCGCATATAGGGGAAATTCGTGGGGAATTACTAACAATAAAGAAAGAATGTGGAGAAGCAAAACAACTGTCATTGGTAGCACAAAAAGTAGCAGGCCTAGCCCAAACGGCAGCAACAGGGGCAATGAAAATCGCAAGAGTAACTTCTCAACTTGTAGGTCGCTTGCGACGTGCGACACAAGCCCACTCAAAATCCCTAGCGTTCTTAAAAACCCAAGGTAATATTGCGATTACGAACATCACGAAACAAATGAAAGAAGTAGAGAGTCGGATAGCAAAACTAGAGCGAAACGGGCACACGAGCACTGCGCGTTCGGATACCAATGATGGAGTACACAGAATTGTGTCTCCGAGGAAAAGCCCGCCGTGCTCCAGCCCAGTGACAGAGTGCGGAACTAACAATGCACACGCAGAAACACCTAGTAATAGTTCAAATAATGGTAGTCCACTTAGGAGAGGGAATTCGGAGTGCCACTTCCACTGTGATACAGAGGTAGCAAATCACAGTTATCAGCAAGATAGATCAGGACACTCAACAGACGTGCAAGTATCGGAAACGAGTGACAACACCAGTGCGAGGATCGGACAGGATTTTGATCACAATCACTTCCTGTCGATACTAAAATTCCAAAAGTTCAGAGATAATGGAGGGTCGATGCATCCGAAGAGCTGGGTGACGCAGTTTACTAATTCATTACCGTCATCATGGCCAACCCACGCAAAATTAGAATTCATGTGTGGACACATCGAAGGCCAAGCCGCGGAAAAGATGCGGGGTGTGGCAGCGACGTGTCGGACCTATCAGGAATTTGTTGGTGCATTCCTGCGTACCTACTGGTCAAAGGAAACGCAAGACAGGATTAAAGAGGAAATAATATTTTGTCCTGAACTGGAAGTGTCCGGGCATAGGAACGCAACCAAATTTTTTGATGATTTACTCAAGAAGAATCAGTTTTTAGATAGACCATATAGCAACGGAGAAATCATTAAATTTTGCTTTTCCAAATTGCCTATTAGGTATCAACAGACACTTGTCGGGAAGTGTGGATCTGACATAGAAGCATTCAAGAGTCTATTGCGCGAACTCGAAGTAGTCTTCGATAAACAAGACGCAAAGGACAGGAAGAAGGCGCAAAATAACAAATACCACGGGCCAGCAAGGGCAGACGACAACAGATCGCATAATCGAGCTCGTCGGTTAGGAAACCAGGGTTACGGAAATCAAGGTTACGCTATTCAAGGTTATGGAAACCAGAGACACGGAAACCAAAACGTCAGGGAACAGGGTCAATCTAGACAAGCAATCTGGGACAGGAGGAATGACGAACGGCAAAGCGACCGTAATTGGAGAGAGCGAAATCAAGGACAACAGGAGAACCGGGAGATAGAAATTAGACCTCCAAATCCTAATGCACGTCAGAGGAGGGGGAGTCTAAGAAGGGATTGACGCTAGTCCATAGGACTCCACCACTTCTCTCACACAAAGAAGTTCGTGGAATAATAGTAGTTTAAGTGGTGTACATATTAGAATAGGCAAATGTATGAACCTTTCTTCGGGAAACAATAATCGTTACATTAATAGATTAAGATTGCTAAAGTATTAACACGCTGCTTTGTCTGGCATAAGAATTTACTGCTGCTATCCTCCTTTTTGTCTATGTTCGGGATCTCCTCTGTCGTTGCGATAAGAGGGACTACCTTTCCATGAGCAATGTTTTTGTCCTTTCCTATCTGGTGTCCATGTTAAGGGATAAAGATGAGTGACGAGACGTCGCACAAACGGGCGCATACAAGAACGTGCTCTTAGAAGCGTTCTGAGAAGTCGTGATACGCTCAATAGCGGCCACAACCAGTTCGTGAAACGTTCATACCAATGCTTGCAGGCACGCGTCAGTGCACGGCAAGATTGTGGTATATTGCGTGATTTCGAGGATGAATATGGGCAGTATAGTTTTTTGCAGAGCTACGCCAGCATCGTTGTCTTGCAAGTCGGGGTGATCCTGTGAGCGTTTGACTCCAATGGTGCCCTAGACGAGAGAAATGCGAGCATAAAGCCTACCATGCCAATGTGCTGGTTGGGGATTTAGCGTGCTGCTCGTGACTGTCACAGATGAATAACCAGGGACTTATACTTGGATATTCGTGACATACGGTGTAGCTGGCGTGTGTTGGGCGACTGAATCCTCAACAGGAACCACCCCTGGCTTGGTCATATTACATTGCTTCTGGAAAGGTGTGCTTTGATCCCGAAAACCGCATCAGATAGAGAGGGAAGTTGCAACTATAAATTTATTGTCGTGTATAGCCATGGCTAACCCAGTCTCTGGAGTTTCAGCGAGGCGTAGTGAGAACTCGGAGGCCATGTCGTACGGCGCGCACATCACTGTCGTCAATAGCGGCGAGCAGCGAGACATCTCACGTAACAGGAATTATGTAAGAGTATTGTATAAAAAAAAAGGTAATAATAATAATAATAATAATAGAGTACCATATTCTAGGATAAATTAAACTTTAGGATTTTTACAATAACTAGATTAATATTGTGGGGGTTTTCTACCAAAAGTGTTGTGTTTGGCGCGCGCCTGTTGGGATGTTATTTTTCAGGTCATGAAACCACAGACCCGAGATGGAGGGACGACCGGCGAGCGAACGTACAATAGTTGCATGTTCGAACGTACAATAGTTGCATGTTCTTTATAGCTCAGTAAAACTTCAGCCTGCATAATGATATAATTTATTTAGAAGACATAGAATGTAGATCGTTGGCATATGGTAGTTAATTCTTGAGCATGTCTACTGTCGATCTATATAATTAATAGTAATATTAGTGCGGGCCCGCACATTTAGTTGTTCATCCATTACATAGCATCAGTTATCACACACCATGTGCAATACTGAGATCGGTCTCTACACATATATCAAAATAAATTATTTCCATGTCTAGATTAGATGTTATAATATTGCCATAGATTAATAACTATAAAAGTAAAATAAGAGTGTCTGAAATGACAGACCATCAATGTTTCATCATGTAAATTTATTATAACATAGAAGGTCATGGGAAAAAGTTAGGCATAAGATTTTTGTAAGAATTGTGCATATGACGGGGATCGTGGCAATGCGGAGGCCGGCCGGAGCGGGAACAAGAGGTCTGCGGCTACCTGCAAGAAAAGAGCGTCAGCACCCCACCTGACGTGAAGGGCGAGCGCATCCGGTCCTACGAGCTGACAGCACGGGGCCGTGTACCTGAGGGATTAGGCGGCAGACAGCCCTCGCCGGGCCACAAGCGAAAGTGGGGCTGGCCGTTGACACTGACACGCGACCCACACGCGACAGCCTGCTAGCTCTCCGGACGCGGCAGCCGTTTGGAGGGATTCCCTGCGGCAGACCACGTTGTCGTGAGTACACGAAGAAGATCACATATCGTGTCAGAATCTGCGCCTCATGTGCCTCAGGACAGAAAGGGACGCTATATACTCACCTGTTTGGGTTTTTACAACTCACTAGCATTGGCCGATCTGCATACACAAAGCAGTATCGTGCCACACTAACAAATGTATGGTCTCATTTCTTATTTCTCCTCTCTATTGGAGAGCAGTTTTAACAATAGTCGCTCCTAGTTCGATCCTGTATGGATGACCTCACCCACTTGTGGAGTCACTCCACGTGCCATCATCCCTCGTCGAACTGCAATATTGGGAAACGTAAAGTTCTGTCCAGCGAGAGAAGAGACCTAGAGTAGTGATGTATCCAAACGAGTAGACCTCAGAGACAATTAATCGACGTGAGGAGAGCCTATCACTGTGTCTTCCTACCGTACTGCCATGATCATATGCGTGGGTCTGACTACAATCTCAACAGCGTACTGCAGACACTCCAGAACTCCCTATTGCTGTTGCCACAACGTCGCAACAACACCCGACGTTTAGCCTTATGTGATGTCAGTACTGTGTAATTAGTGAAGTGCTACGGATATTTCTAACAATGTGATTTAGTGCCTCATTCTCAGCACAGTCGTGAACATTGTGCAATGTGCACGCACGACTTGATGCCCCATGAACCATTTTTTTCTTTTATTTCTTAAATTTCTTTCTCTAGTGTTGGTTTTGTAATGTATGTTATACCTTGTATGTGTTTGTGTTTTACACTGTAATTCTTATTACAAATTACTGTATTGTTCTCCACACCATGTTTTTTTTGTATTTTGTATTTATTGTTGTGTGTATGCGAACAGTGTGCCTGAAGTCCCCATAAACTGAAGCAGATACCACCACTGTCATTGTGAATGGACCATCAGTTCAGGGAACATTTTGTAAAGGTTATTCTTGCTGCAGGGAGACAGAATGAATCGGAGGTTGTAATTAGATTCTGAAAGCTGACAAAGAGATTGTTAACTTAAAAAGTATCATGTGTGAGTGAGTTCAGGTTAGTTTAATGATTAAAATTGTTGTAACATCTTGGGCATTTAATTGCGGAGCACTCCAACTCTGATTGTAAAGAATAAACTGCTCCATATTTGGCTCAGATGCCCGGGCCATATTTAGAGCGTGAATGTCTGCGTGAATCGGTGTTTGGAAGGGGCTCCCTGGGTATGGATGTGTGGTGTGTGTGTTAGTGTTCCATATTAAGAAGGTGAAGTTGGCTACATCATAAATAATCCTCCCTCTATGAGCTGCATTTTTCAGTTGCAGTGATTTTCTTTATAGAGTGCGGCATGTGGAGCCAGTTGCGAGATTGTTCTTGGGCGATTGACTCACTACCTTGCTCCTAAGTGAGCCAACCGCTCACCAATTACAATCTAAAATGGCGTAGGGGCTATGAGAGGTGGCATGAGCCCCCTATCATATTTCTATCTTACGACTCTCCTCTCTATTTGCATGCGGTGGAGGGCTGCTATTCCTTCACACGCGGACTTCCCACGCAGCGTCTCTCGTCACCCGGGTGGTCCGGTGACAGGCGG
This sequence comes from Schistocerca nitens, assembly GCF_023898315.1. Classification (NCBI taxonomy): domain Eukaryota; kingdom Metazoa; phylum Arthropoda; class Insecta; order Orthoptera; family Acrididae; genus Schistocerca; species Schistocerca nitens. The sequence goes on from NC_064617.1 coordinate 362,616,905, forward strand.
GTTAAGCCGACGTGTGTGAGGCAGTCGAGTGAATGCTTTGCAGACGCCGACATTGTCAAGAGACACGCCCGCTGGGGTGTGAAGTAGCGGCTGGGCTAGAGGTTCCGTTACTTCGGAGAAACTTAGCGAAAACACTTTCTGGCGGGCTACCAGCGAGGCGTGGGAATGACTTGTGTACCCAGGCAGTTGTGGCGGGAAAATTCCCGCACTTTCTGCAAAATAGTAACGGTGATTGGTTTGCTCAGGGCATAGCGCCGTGACGTAGCAAAATCAGCACAGAAATTGGCGCCAAGAATCTCCATTGGTGGAATGGTAGTGCTCCGGCAATGGAGTGGAATTTCCGCCGGTTTTCGGGTTGCTGATTGGAACGTAACAACGGCCACTGTCGTGGGGGCGGGAATGTTGTGTGTTCGGCCTGTACGGGTGCTCTAGAGGGTCGGCAGTCGCCTTTCGGTCGAGGACGTCGAAGCAACCAGCCCTCGCCTGCGGTACGCCAGATCGTGTTCTGGGAGATAAGAAGACAGTTTGGTAATGTACGTCCGCAGCACCGGCAGATAGGGATTTTCCTAGGTGATAATCAGAGCTCAGCAGAGCGCGCCTGTTCATCCTTTTCTAACTTTGTTCTGTCTTGAGTAGCAGCAATTACTGTGGGGTTAGCTGTGTGTCTCTCTCGAGATTTGAGTGGAAAGGAATTGGCTCCACATACCACTTCGTCTTAAACCTCACGATCTAAGTTAGGGACAACTTCACCTTTATAGCGTTTGTTTGTGTTTCCAATTCGAGCCAATTTAATGTATTGTAAATGTGTCATGTGTTTTGGTTTAGTATTTTGTGTTTAGTCGTAATAAATCATATTGTTATTTTGCACAGAACTTTCATTCTGTTAATCGGTAGAGTAAACCTATCATTCCTCACTAGGTTAATGAAACTTTCCTTTATTTAACTTATTTATCAAATTAAATTATTGCAGGGGCCAAACTCTTTTCTACTCCACTTGCAGGGCTGCTTACAGTCAGTGCGCGTATATTTTTTTTCATCCTTGTGCAACAGCAAAAGTCGGAGTTAGAATAGGGGGGGCTTAGAGCATCATTTACAGATGTAGATTCAAGAATTTAGTGTTAAATACACTGCTAGCCCCGGCACCTCGCAAACATTTGCAGTCATAAAACAAATATTTGCAGACATAAAGCCCAACGTTAAATGTACGGGGGAAATCTGAAAACCTTTCGAATTGAAAGTGGAAAGATGAGCTGTTTGCAATACTTTTCAACTGCGTCCTTGAGAATGTGGTATAAGAACGGTGCAACAGAAATGACTCCTCAAAACTGACCAACGAATCACTTTAGACAGATGCCATCTATCTATATATTGCCTAGAATTTTTAGAAAATGTAGCAGTCTTCTCTAACGACTTTTCATTAGCTCAAAATCAGACTGAACTCTTGAAATAAAGATCAGAAGATGTCGGTCCCTAGATAGGCCTACCTTCTGAAAAGAGAGAATGCAATACCCACAACAAAGAAGAACCAAAATTCGTGAGGAACAAATATGACAAAATTAAATTGCAGTAGTTCCATAGTTAAATGTAACTGGGAAACTGTTTGGGAAAATGGAATCGAAAGAAAAGGAAATGAAATTAGACGGCAAACAATGGAAGTGGAATACAGACTTATCCCAATGATCTAGGAGAAGAAATGCATGTTCTAGCACACATTAAGTGCAACAATAAAATCAGAGTGCATATCTATGTTAGAAACAGTAATTTTGAGCAGGGAAACAGACATTGAAACCACTGAGAAAAACGAGCGCAATATCATACGAAAATTACTAGGCCTAAAACTTGAACAGTACTGACTGAGAGGCAAACAGGAAGTCAAACAATATACAAATATCAATAGTGATATTAGAAAGAAACAGGTTAATATTCTATGACATACTTAAGAATTAAAAAACATACAAGTAGTTGAATTCGTTGACAATAGGAGTAGAGATGAAACGAATACGATGAAATGGACTGGCGGGATGAAACATGACCTGTAATTGGCAGCAGTTGCACCAAAATATGTCTAAAAAATCTCGGTTCTAAAATTCACAAATGGCAAGTTGACCAAGAAGAAAAGCCAAAGAAGAAGATTGGAACAACGCGGTCTGAGGAGAGACAGGAAATCTACAGGAAGAGAATTAAAGAAATATGGGCACAGAGAAACCCAAAGTCCCACTTGTAAGTATTTTGCGTTGTCCTAATAGGCTTATTCACAAATAATAATAATGAAAATAATAATAATAATAATGATCAAGACAATAAAAGTCGGTGACCGAGTTTCCCTAAGGCAACACGCCTAACCCATGGTCTTTATTTATACTTAAAGTAATGGGAAGCTGCAGACCATAAGACCCAAAACTTTGTAGTTATGAGTTTTACATGGTACTTAGGGAAAGGCAGGATTCGGTGTGGATGGGGCCTTACTCAGTTACCGTTGGTTACTCAGTTATTTTTTTAATAACGTACACTTTATTTGGAACCAATTGCAAATGAAGTTGGGAATAAGGAACAGTTATCAAATTTGACTGTTAAGATATAATGTCTAATAAAAAATTCTTAAGCAAGATTCACTCACGACTGAAGGCCTTATTGACCAGAAATTCAAATTAGTTGTCGGCTGAAGGCCCCAAGAGTAATAACTAAAAACAATTTGGCGACTGAAGGCCAGGATAGCAAATTCTTGAAAACAGATAAGCTTCTGCAAGAGATACTAAAATATTTTCTAAAAATCATCACAATTTCACTATTAAGAGACAATATCTTATTAAAAATTCTTAAGACAAGTTGCATTCATGGCTGAAGGCCTTATTGACCACAATTCAAATTATTTGTCGGCTGAAGCCCCCAACTCAAAACTAAAATATGTTTTTAAAAAATACAGTCATCACATTCTGATCAAACCAAGAGGGAAGTGGGCCTTAGACAGTGCTCCAAGGATTGGCCTGGGAAAGTCGCTCAACTTTGTACCCGATGAAACAGGCAGCCAAAAGTTGTATTCACTTAACCGGATGGCAACTCAAACTAGTGACAGTTTAAACGCAGACCAACACTCTTGCAAAATCTACCTGACATCTGATAACCAGCACAATCTACATCTACATCTACAACCATACTCCGCAAGCCACCTGACGGTGTGTGGCGGAGGGTACCCTGAGTACCTCTATCGGTTCTCCCTTCTATTCCAGTCTCGTATTGTTCGTGGAAAGAAGGATTGTATGTATCCTTCTGTGTGGGTTCTAATCTCTCTGATTTTATCCTCATGGTCTCTTCGCAAGATATACGTAGGAGGGAGCAATATACTGCTGGACTCTTCGGTGAAGGTATGTTCTCGAAACTTTAACAAAATCCCATACCGAGCTACTGAGCGTCTCTCCTGCAGAGTCCTCCACTGGAGTTTATCCATCATCTCCGTAACGCTTTCGCGATTACTAAATGATCCTGTAACGAAGCGCGCTGCTCTCCGTTGGATCTTCTCTCTCTCTTCTATCAACCCTATCTGGTACGGATCCCACACCGCTGAGCAGTATTCAAGCAGTGGGCGAACAAGTGTACTGTAACCTACTCATTTGTTTTCGGATTGCATTTCCTTAGGATTCTTCCAATGAATCTCAGTCTGGCATCTGCTTTACCGACGATCAACTTTATATGATCATTCTATTTTAAATCACTCCTAATGCGTACTCCCTGATAATTTATGGAATTAACTGCTTCCAGTTGCTGACCTGCTATTTTGTAGCTAAATGATAAGGGATCTATCTTTCTATGTATTCGCAGCACATTACACTTGTCTACATTGAGATTCAATTGCCATTCCCTGCACCGTGCGTCAATTCGCTGCAGATCCTCCTGCATTTCAGTACAATTATCCATTGTTACAACCTCTCGATACACCACAGCATCATCTGCAAAAAGCCTCAGTGAACTTCCGATGTCATCCACCAGGTCATTTATGTATATTGTGAACAGCAACGGTCGCATGACACTCCCCTGTGGCACACCTGAAATCACTCTTACTTCGGAAGACTTCTCTCCATTGAGAATGACATGCTGCGTTCTGTTATCTAGGAACTCCTCAATACAATCACACAATTGGTCTGATAGTCCATATGCTCTTACTTTGTTCATTAAACGACTGTGGGGAACTGTATCGAACGCCTTGCGGAAGTCAAGAAACACGGCATCTACCTGTGAACCCGTGTCTATGGCCCTCTGAGTCTCGTGGACGAATAGCGCGAGCTGGGTTTCACACGACCGTCTTTTTCTAAACCCATGCTGATTCCTACAGAGTAGATTTCTAGTCTCCAGGAAAGTCATTATACTCGAACATAATACGTGTTCCAAAATTCTGCAACTGATCAACGTTAGAGATATAGGTCTATAGTTCTGCACATCTGTTCGACGTCCCTTCTCGAAAACGGGGATGACCTGTGCCCTTTTCCAATCCATTGGGACGCTACGCTCTTGTAGAAACCTACGGTACACCGCTGCAAGAAGGGGGGCAAGTTCCTTCGCGTACTCTGTGTAAAATATAACTGGTATCCCATCAGGTCCAGCGACCTTTCCTCTTTTGAGCGATTTTAATTGTTTCTCTATCCCTCTGTCGTCTGTTTCGATACCTACCATTTTGCCATCTGTGCGACAATCTAGAGAAGGAACTGCAGTGCAGTCTTCCTCTGTGAAACAGCTTTGGAGCACAATGATGGAATAACTCAGGCAAGGTGGAACCGGCGGACAGCACTGCGTCTTCAGAATCCGGTGTTTAGAACATCCAGGAGCAGAAGGAACCACTTCGATCAAGGTAGTCCTAAAGGACAAAATATCCAAACCACAGTCATGGAGGCTGTCGAACTACATGCCTTACCTGACAGCAGCGACAAGGCGAGGAGAGGCACACTGCCGCGATAATAAACCTCCAGGGCAGGTAACTGGGGAGTTAGAGGAGGAAAATACCGCTGGTTGATCTTCATCAATAAACACAAGGAATTCAATGATTAATATTAAGAAGTGGAGAATGGCTAATTAATTTCTCCAACTCCAAACACTCCACTCGTTGCTCTTCATCTCAGCGACCCTGCGAGTAGCAACGCGCGAACAAACAATGTGATCTCAAAATAGTGGAGGTTTCACTACTGGGTTAATGTTCACTCATCTCAAACGCCCTAGGTCTGGTGGAGAACGAGGTTGTCGCCCTCACAACTACAGCCCCCTGATCCGCCAGTGCCTGCGTGCCGCCAGCGGTCCCACCATGTCCTCGCACTGCCGGACCTCACTGCTGCTCCGTCCCAACTGAACTCTGACACACCCACCGGGAAAACACTTGATCTCCTTCCAAAGATAGTACCACGGTACTTGATATCGATAAACGCTGCTGCTGCCACTCGCGGACGGACAATGCTACGAAACGTAGTGGCGGCATAAAACACAAGAAGGAAACGAGACGCCACTATCCCTATTACACAATGACAGCCTACGAACGGCACCAACTTGAGCCGCAACACGGCTCAAGTTTTTATTTAAGTAACATTTTATCTTCATACCTGCATATAGGAAATTGAATTTACTACTATTCTGTGGTTGTTGCATGGGTAGGTACCGCAGCATTACTGTAACAGATCCGCAATTCCTTCTTCTTCGAACACTTTAGAATAGTCTTGCTACGAAAATGTAAAATTTACCCGAGCAAACTGATATAGCAATCACATTTAAACCGATACGTTTCAAGAGAAGGATGTTCTCATATTCAGGTTTGGATCACAAAAACCTTCAGACTATAGAAAAACGCTTGCATCTTTCAACTGAAACGACTACGCAGGCTCCGTTTTCATTTAAAACACCCACTTATCATATCCAATTAGTTCCGTCGATTCAAAACTCTCATTTTGTACGGCGTTCAACTCCATGATTCGTCCTGCTACACACGCAGTTGTCGTTGATCCTGAGAGATATCTATCGGTAAGTCTGTCTCAAAAAGAAGTGTAGAATACTCTGGTAGGCTATTAAGCCAAAAGATATTTTGTGTCATAGTCATCGATATTCTTATACATCGAGTGCTAGATTCCGAACCATAGATTTCGAACGCAATGACAGAGATAGCGCTGTAACACTGCAATAACAGCTCTAACCTGCTCTTCTGCATATCCTGTCCGCAGATAGCAATTATTGAGGCTTTTATATAACAAATCTTTTAAAGCAGGAACATAAAACAGTGGTAACCTACACATTCAAATTACACTACTGGCCATTAAAATTGCTACACCACGAAGTTGACGTGCTACAGACGCGAAACGTAACCGACAGGAAGAAGATGCTGTGATATGCAAATGATTAGCTTTTCAGAGCTTTCACACAAGGTTGGCGCAGATGGCGACACCCACAACGTGCTGACCTGAGAAAAGTTTCCAACGTATTTCTCATACACAAACAGCAGTTAACCGACGTTGCCTGGTGAAACGTTGTTGTGATGCCTCGAGTAAGCAGGGGAAATGCGTACCACCACGTTTCCGACTTTGATAAAGGTCGGATTGTAGCCTATCGCGATTGCGGTTTATCGTATCGCGACATTTCTGCTCGCGTTGGTCGAGATCCAATGACTGTTAGCAGAATATGGAATCGGTGGGTTCTGGACGGTAATACGGAACGCCGTGCTGGATCCCAACCGCCTCGTATCACTAGCAGTCGAGATGACAGGCATCTTATCCGCATGGCTGGAACGGATCGTGCAGCCACGGCCTGATCCCTGAGTCAACAGATGGGGATGTTTGCAAGGCAACAACCATCTGCACGAACAGTTCGACGACGTTTGCAGCTGCATGGACTATCAGCTCGGAGACCAAGTTTGGGGTTAGCCTTGACGCTGCATAACAAAAAGGAGCGCCTGCGATGGTGTACTCAACGACGAACCTGGGTGCACGAATGGCAAAACGTCATTTTTTCGGATGAATCCAGGTTCTGTTCACAGAATCATGTGGTCGCATCCGTGTTTGACGACATCGCGGTGAACGCACATTATAAGCGTGTATTCGTCATCACCATACTGGTGTATCAGCCGGCGTGATGCTATGGGGTGTCATTGGTTACACGTCTCGGCCACCTCTTGTTCGCATTGACGGCACTTTGAACGATGGGTGTTACATTTCAGATGTGTTACGGCCCGTGGCTCTATCCATCATTCGATGCCTGCGAAAGCCTACATTTCAGCAGGATGATGCACGACCGCATGTTGCAGGTCCTGTACGGGTCTTTCTGGATACAGAAAATGTTCGACTGCTGCCCTGGCCAGCACATTCTCTAGATCTCTCACCAACTGAAAACGTCTGGTGAATGGTGGCCGAGCAACTGGCTCGTCACAATACGCCAGTCACTAATCTTGATGAACTATGGTATCGTGTTGAAGCTGCATGGGCATCCAAACTCTTTCTGACTCAATGCCCAGGCGTATCAAGGCCGTTATTACGGCCAGAGGTGGTTGTTCTGGGTACTGATTTCTCAGGATCTATTCACCCAGATTGCGTGAAAATGTAATCACATGTCAGTTCTAGTATATTTGTCCAATGAATACCCGTTTGTCATCTGCATTTCTTCTTGGTGTAGCAATTTTAATGGCTAGTAGTGTACTCTTGTGTTCAACTTTTTTATGGTAGTTCTAATTCCTAAAGCATGTCCCACTTCATTTCATTATTTGTTGTGGGCAATATATCGAGATCTTTGTCCGAAGTCGGTACTACGAATGTAGCCCACATACACATCGCCGTGCTCTTTGTATCATATTATTCTATGTCCTTCTAATGTGACCCTTGCACATTACATTGCGTCATAAGCACTGTATCATACTTGCTAAAACAGTAAAACTAATTTTCAGTTCTGGAGACATCTTTAATGGAACAAGGATTACGTTTTTTGGCTACATAATGCGAAAGACTGTAGTAGCAATTCTTAACAACTGTCTTCACGTCTAGGTTTTGGTTTGTTTTCATTTGGAAATTCTCTATATACTTGTCTTGAGAAAAAAAGTAAATCGTCCAGAAGACATTGTCATATATCAGTGTCACTTTACACACTTACTCACGATGGGCGACTATGCAACCGACCAGAGTTGTAGTTCTCTGTGACAGATTTAACGGCCAACAGAGTGCTTTACTTTTGTTTATGTTAATGTTGTTTTTAGGTCTGGGACGATATGTGAGGGGTGTGGACAGCGCCATATCTGCGTGAAAGGAGAAATATGATCCGCCCTTCCTCGTGCGCCTTAGATCTTTTAACACCGTTACTCACGCTTCACCTATCAAAGGAAGGTCAGCGTGCAAGCAGCGTTTCAACTTACATGCACAATAAAGTGTTCTTTAAGCGCCTTTGACGTACGAGAAACCTTTGTTACTCGAATCTTACTTTGCAATTCTGTCTTTTTGGCTTTAGAGCGCAGATTAAGAGATCGTCTGAATATGCGCCGGTGTTAAACGGAATCGATACACACTGCACGTCTGCCCTGTTTCATACCTCTCTGTTGAAACTGCAACACTGATGGGTGCGATGCAGAACATTCTCTAGGTAAAGTAGTGTAACACTGTCTGCACGATTAATCATTTTGAACGTGTTTTCATTAAAACATTTCAGAGACAGCGCATTAGAGAAGTTTCTGTAACTTTCTTGTAAATTTGGGAATTACTCAACCTGTTTCCACTAAAAACCATATAAATACCGCAGTTGTACACTACTGGCCATTAAAATTGCTACACCAAGAAGAAATGCAGATGATAAACGGGTATTCATTGGACAAATATATTACACTAGAACTGGCATGTGATTACATTTTCACGCAATTTGGGTGCATAGCTCCTGAGAAATCAGGACCCAGAACAACCACCACTGGCCATAGTAACGGCCTTGATACGCCTGGGCAATGAGTCAAACAGAGCTTGGATGGCGTGTACAGGTACAGCTGCCCATGCAGCTTCAACAAGATACCACTGTTCCTCAAGAGTAGTGACTGGCGTATTGTGACGAGCCAGTTGCTTGGCCACCATTGACCAGACGTGTTCAATTGCTGAGAGATCTGGAGAATGTGCTGGCCAGGGCAGCAGTCGAACATTTTCTGTATCCAGATAGGCCCGTACAGGACCTGCAACATGCGGTCGTGCATTATCCTGCTGAAATATAGGGTTTCGCAGGGATCGAAAGAAGGGTAGAACCACGGGTCGTAACACATCTGAAATGTAACGTCCACTGTTCAAAGTGCCGTCAGTGGGAACAAGAGGTGACCGAGACGTGTAACCAATGGCACCCCATACCATCACGGCAGTTGATACTCAGTATGGCGATGACGAATACACGCTTTCAATGTTCGTTCATCGCGATGTCGCCAAACAATGATGCGACCATCATGATGTAGAACCTGTATTCATCCGAAAAAACGACGTTTTGCCATTCGTGCACCCAGGTTCGTTGTTGAGTACACCATCGTAGGCGCTCCTGTCTGTGATGCAGCGTCAAGGGTAGCCGCAGCCATGGCCTCCGAGCTGATAGTCCATGCTGTTGCAGACGTCGTCGAACGGTTCGTGCAGATGGTTGTTGTCTTGCAAATATCCCCATATGTTAACTCAGGGATCGAGACGTGGGTGCACGATCCGTTACAGCCATGTGGATAAGATGCCTGTCATCTCGACTGCTAGCGATACGAGGCCGTTGGGATCCAGCACGGCGTTCCGCATTACCATCCTGAACACACCGATTCCATATTCTGCTAACAGTCATTGGATCTCGACCAACGCGAGCAGCAATGTCGCGATGCGATAGACCGCAATCACTATAGGCTACAATCCGACCTTTATCAAAGTTGGAAACGTGATGGTACGCATTCCTCCTCTTTACACGAGGTATCACAGCAACGTTTTACCAGGCAACTCTGGTGTACTGCTGTTTGTGTATGAGCAATCGGTTGGAAACTTTGCTCATGTCAGCACGTTGTAGGTGTCGCCACCGGCGCCAACCTTGTTTGAATGCTGTGAAAAGCTAATCATTTGCATATCACAGTATCTTCTTCCTGTCGGTTACATTTCGAGTCTGTAGCATATCATCTTCATGGTGTAGCAATTTTAATGGCCAGTAGTGTATAGCTATACATCCGATAAATTAATGTACCACGCCGGGTTTCTCTGTCTGTAATTGAAGGCTAACATCACAAATTACTACACGGTTGTACGTATATAGAGTTTCACTAGTAGATAGACTGATATACAAGACCTGGTTAGTGCATCTAATTTCTAACTACAGTAATTGTATTATTACTTGTTCCATATTTAACTCTCCCTTAGAGTGAGATCTCGTAAAAATGATGAGAGCTTGGACCTGGTAAGCTACATAGGAGGCGGTGTCTGTCAGGAGAAGCAGTAAACAGACGCCTCACCCTCAGCGAGCAGCGAAGCTTGACCAGAACCTATACAATGAGCAATCGGAGCATTAGATCACCGACCTACTATCGATGAAAATCCTTTTAGGCAATAGCAGCTTCACCTGGGGAGAAGTTACTGCTAGTCAGACACAAGCACGATGTATGAAGTACCAGTGTGCGTACTGTCCGTGTGTAGAATGCGGAAGGCGCGCGATACACCTGAGTGTTACCAAGAGCAGATTGTAATGGTCAGTGCTTAGCGCGAGCATTTCGAAAACTGCGCTACTTGTCGGGTGGTCGAGTAGTGCTATGGGAGTGTCGTCGTGAGTGTCTTCAAAATGTGGCGAAACCAGAGTGAAACTACGTCCAGATATCGTGGGATTGGGCGGCCACTACGCATTACAGATGTCGGACGTCGTAGGCTGGGCAGCCTGGTAAAACAGGACAGGCGGCAAACTGTGGCGAAACTGACATCAGACTTTAATGTTGGGCACAGTATAAGCGCGTCTGAACACCCAGTGCACCGAACACTCCTAACGATGGCCCTCCGCAGCCGACGGCTAATGCGTGTACCAATGTTAACACCAAGACATCGGCGACTACGACTGAAATAGGCACTTGACCATCGGCACTGGACGTTGGAGCGGTGGCAGAGTGTTGCATGGTCTGATGAATCCCGATACTTTCTTCATCATGCCGATGGGAGGACGTGAATCCGTCGTCTTCCAGGGGAACAGTTCATTGATACCTGTACGGTGGGACGGAGACAAGCTGGCTTCGGATCCATTATGTTCTGGAGAATATTTGCATGGGTATTCATGGTTCCAATGGAGCTCGTGCATGACACCATGATGGCCAAGGAGTATTGTACACTGGTTGCAGTCCATGTGCAGCTCCCCATGACGACCACGTTTCCCAACGGCAGTGGTATTTTTCAGCAAGATAATGCTACCATGTCACAAGTCCAAGAGTGTGATTCGAGGAACACATTGGCGACTTCCAACGGAAGTGCTGCCCCAAAAATGGTTCAAATGGTTCAAATGGCTCTGAGCACTAACTAACCTAAGGACATCACACACATCCATGCCCAAGGCAGGATTCGAACCTGCGACCGTAGCAGTCACACGGTTCCGGACTGCGCGCCTAGAACCGCGAGACCACCACGGCCGGCGGAAGTGCTGCCCCCCCCCCCCCAGATCGCGAGATCACTTAACGGCCAAGAGCAGCGCCGCTTGCGCATTGTCGGTGCTAACAGACAGGCAACACTATGTGACCTAACCTCAGAAATCAATGTGGGACATACCATTAGTGTATCCTTCAGGCACTGCAGCAAAATTTGCGTTAATGGCCTATGGCAGCAGACGACAGACACGAAAGCCTTTGCTAACAGCACGACATTACCTGCAGCGCCTCTCCTAGGCTCGTGACCAATCGATTGGGCTCTACACGACTGAAAACCGTGACCTGGTCAGACGATCCCCGATATTAGTTGGTAAGAGTTGACGGTAGGGTTAGAGTGTGGCGCAGACCCGACGAAGCCATGAACGCAAGTTGATAACAAGGCACTCTGCAAGCAGGTGGTGGCTCCATAATGGTGTAAGCTGTTTTTACGTAGGATGAATTGGGTCCTCTGATCCACCTGAAGGTTTCATTGACTGTAAATGGTTACGTTCGGCTACTTGAAGACCATTTTCAGCCATTCATGGACTTCATGTTCCCAAACACCGATGTTATTTTTGTTGATGACAACGCACCAAGTTACCCGGCGCCACTATTCGCAATTGGTTTGAAGAACATTATGGACATCTCCAGGGAATGATTTAGCCAACCAGATAGTCCTACATGGGACATAATCTAGAGGTAAGTTTGTGCACAAAATCGTGCACATGCAACGCTTCCACAATTGTGGACAGCTATTCTGCAGCGTGGCTCAGTATTTCTGCAGAGGACTTCATACAACTTGTGGAGTCAGCGCCACGTCAAGTTGCTGGACTTTTCAGTTAGAAAGAAGGTCCAGCACGATGTTAGCAGCTAGCTCAAGACTTCTGTCATGTCAGTGTCTCTCCTCATTCCCCTTTGCCTCCCTCAGAGCGACTCAAAGTGGAGTGCTCACATAATAATAGTTGCATAGAAAACAGACACTAGGTTTCGATTCATTGCGGAAAATCTAAGGACATATAGTCGAACCATGAAGCACATTACGTATAAAATAACTGTTGCACCTATTCGTCGATATCTACTTTTTATTCTGGAATCCTGGCCAAGACGCCAGCAAAGCGACTTGTTTCACCATGAATTCATTTAATAAACGCCAGATAGATGCAGGGATTTAAGAAATAATTTCTATTGCTTCAGTCTCTTTTTACTAATATGTAATTATCGCGACGCGTTTCGACTGGTTGCTGCCACCGGCATGTGTATTACATTTACATGTACATCATAATAATTTGAATTTTTTAGAAATTGCTTTCCTTGACGTCAGCTGTATTAGGTATTGATTTGCTGCCCAATAGCGACATATAAAAATTTGTGTTAGACTGGGAGTAGAACCCAGATTTCCAGCTTATCGCGCGTAGTCGCCTTAACCACTTGGTTATCCGTGGACGTTCTCCGGATTGACCAAAACTACCACATGTTACGCTGCCTGTAGCCTGATATCGTATTCCACTAAATTCATCATCAAATGTTCACAACATTTCTACAATTCCCTTTGACAGGGAGAATGAGTTAACGAGGAATCGAGACCAATGTTCTGTTACTACTCTTGGCAAGCAAACTACAGTAACGATTTTGTTCATTATTCCTCCAAGTTTCATTCTCCCTGTTGCGGGACAGTAAGTAATGTTGCGAGCATCGGGTGACGAATTTAGTACACTACGATGTAAGGATGAAGGCTGCCAGGGTAGCATGAACGATTTGCCGAACCGATTAAGTTGACCGCTCGCAATAAGTGGGAAATCCGGATTCGAGTCCTTGCTTGCATGTGTTACTATTGGGTGGTAATCTACGCCGAGTGCAGCTGATGTCAAGCAATTGGCAGTCACATAATTAATTTCGAAGTATATCTTACGGCTGCAGATCGTCAACGTGTCAGTTCTTTCAAACATGCATGTATGTAATTTTAATTGTGATGAGGTCTATTTGTTGGATGTGCCAGTGATATTATGTATTGAAATATAACACTGTACAGAAAGATACATTTAATTTGGTGTTTACTATACGTGGGTTGTGTGCCTTAAAACATTTCAATACTGTATTTCTTTACATTTTTGCTGGAAATTTATTTGTTTGCCACATGAGCTCAGTAACACTCATCAAAACTAAACACTTTCACAATCAGATGTTTTCATTATTCCGGAAACTCTTGGCTGCTAAGCTAAGCTACAGGGTGGCTATAATTAAACTACAGAGACTTTAGCCAGTGTAATGGATATATCGGGAAGCAAAAGAGTAATCCCCAGTGTGGTTCCAGGTTGCAGTGAATGCGGATGGTCGTCACATTGAGCAACTTTTGTAACCTGCAACGTAATCAAACGTTACTCTTTCACGTGGAAATTAAAATGCGTTTACTTGTTATTTCTCTTCCGCAAGTCCTCACAAATGTTTTCACAAAATTTCATTATTCTATGATCATCGGTTTTTCATCAAGGCCCTTTCAAGCATCGTAGTCTAGTTATAATCACCGTGTACTTCCAGTTGGTAAGACAGCGCATACGATGGCTATTTTTTTTAACCTCCGATCAGTCGTGAATTTAAAACCACAGTGAAAATATGGTGAAGCGTTGCGCAGACTTTTTACGCAATGTCTCTGGTATCCCCATCTACCGGTTCACGTCTGACTTTTCAGTTCTTAGCCCACACAGGCTACGTAAAGGTCCCTAGATCATTAGTGTCTCCTGTGTCTGTGAAGTGCCTACTGAGGGGTTTCGCCTGACTTCATTTAGCTCACATAACGTAACTGTCATGCGTTTCCTTCTTCATGGCAATTCTCGGCCGCACACTGTAGGTGCACTGAAGATGTTCCTGCAGTGTTTTCGACGCGAAGGATTTGATCACCCACCAGACAGTCCGGACTTGGCTTCCATTGATATTCATGTCTTCGCTCAAATGAACCCCTGGCTATGAAGACAGCAGTTTTGGCACAGACAACGAGCTGCAGACCAGCGTAGAGATTTGGCGGAAATCAGAGGCATCTACCTTCTATGACGAGGGTACTGGAATGTTGGTACCAAGCTGCGATCATGTGTAAATCGGAGCGGAGAATACTTAGAGAAGTGGCTGGAAGGTGTAGCTGAATGTTGCAAATAAAATATTTTTGATTTTCACTGTGGTATACATTGCGTGACCAACCAGTGGTTGACAAATGAAGATAAAATCTTTTCTCTATAGACGTATTTATGTATCGGCACACATTAAATGATATAATGATTAGGTTACTTTCTAGCTTGATAACATAGCCGTCTGCTAGGATGTACTGCGCTACGAATGGAAATTTCTAATTGTTCATACAACGCCAGTTGGTGTGCCTCCACTATTTTACTTAAAATATGAAGACCAATCGTCATATCATGGAATGGGTGGCCAATGTCCTTTATGTGGGACGCTATTGCTGATTTTGTATAACTGTTTGTATGGTAGGCGTTTATGTGTTCATCATACCATTTTGTAATTCCCCCCTAGTTTGACGTTAATAGATGTCTTGCATGTACCTCATACTGTTCTATAAATGTGTGATTGTGTTTGTTCATCTATATGTGAGTTTATCTTGTATCTCAAAGTGTGTGGCAGTTTATTGTGTGTTGTTAAAGCAATGTTAATTTTGTGCGGTCTGAAGATGTTTACTATTCTGTACGGGAGTTTGCCTATGAATTGTACGCAAGCTGTGCGTTTCTTTCTTATTTACTCTGTAGAAAATGGTTTATTACTGTTTATCTTTTCTGTGAAAGGTTTTCAATAAGAGCATTGTGTCCATTTCCTGCACCTATTTGCTTGATCGTGCTGAATGCATCGTGCTTCACATATTTATTGATTAGTGTGTTACTGGCTCTGTTAACTAATTGTCTCTATTCAGCACGTCTGTGTGACATGGAGCGGCAAGATGAACTGCCTATAGTGGTACCTAATTTTATTATTTTTATGTGAACATTTAACGCGTGTCATTTATTTTATTTGCTGAAGTTAAGATCTAGGTAGATGATGCCACCATTGTTTTGACGGTGAATTTTATTTTGTGTCCTGTTCATTGAGTGTATCGAGTATGTCGTTAAGATCATTTGTGGCATCCACCAAGATCTATGTATCGATAGAGGTTGATTTTTTTGGAAGGGCTTTTGTAGGAGATGGTTAATATACACAAGGGCAATTCTACATGCTATAATTGAACTCATTGCGAGACCTTTATGTATATTGTAAAATTTATTATTAAATGTGAGTAAATCTTTTTATTAAAAGTGAAACAGTTTTAATTGAGCACTAGACCAAAAGGATCCAGAGCCGCAGACACCAAATTTTGACGGTTGATGTAAGATACGGAGAAGGTCATCAAACCCAAGTGGCGGACGCTCTACTTGAGGAGCTGTCCATCACGGAGAGGTATGCTGTTAAAATTATGAGAGTGGAAAATAAAGGCAGCATGCTACTTTTTCCCAAGCGAATCACTATTATTAGAAATTCAGTGGCGCTACGTATTCGAATCTACTGTCCGTGGGCTAACTACATCAGGGTGTCCGAGGACTGTTCATCACAAAACAGGATTAAAATGGTCTGCTTATGTCAATGAACCGTAAGCTTCTCCAAGAGACAACACAACTGCAGACAAGACCGAGACATTACACAGTTCACTGGTCTTTGTTCTCTTTAAGTCACGTGTCTGAATGAGACAGGATACCTCATTACTGAACTGCTAACAAGGTTCAGGTTGAGCAAAAATTTTATGGTCATACGTAGTGATAAATCAATCCCATTCCTTTTTTTCTTTTATAGACAACTAGCAGAGTACCCAGCGTTGCGAATGTACTTATTCCAATCTTCCATTGGTTCATCTCCTCCTTTCCCCTCTTTCTCTCCATCTCCTGCAACCCCCGCCCACTCCCTGTCCATCTCATGTTGCCCCTCTTTTTGTCTATCTCTTCCTCCTCCTCTCTCAATCCACCACATCCTCTTTCCTATCTCTGCCGATCTCCAGCTCTCCCGCTCTCTGTCGATCTCCTCCTGTTCCCTTCCGCTGCCCATTTCCTTCTACCCCTCTCTTCGTCCGTCTCCACTTTTCCCTCTCTGTTCATCTCCTCCTCTTTCTTGTCTCTGCCCATCTCCTCTTCCCTTTCTGTGCATTTTCCCCTCCCCTCTATCTTCTCGTTTTCCTGTCTATCTCTTCCTTCCCTCTTTCTGTCCATCTCCTTGTCCCCCTTCTGTCTCCACGTTACCATCCCCATCCCAGAAGAAAGTTGCTGGATCTTACACACACGGTATTTCCCTCCAGATAGTAAGACTCGTATCACCTGTGACTGAAGTCGGTAATGCGAGCTATTTACCCATTGTCTTGCCAGCATACGCACATGTCACATATGTATAATATATTTCACACATGTTTGTATTCATGTTTGATATGAATCTAGAGAATTTCACCCTGTAGTTTAGTTCCCACGTAGCTCAATGTTTATGACGTCATATTTCCTGAACAACCATTCGTACTTTTAGGTAGTGGCCTTCCCCATGAACCATGGACCTTGCCGGTGGTGGGGAGGCTTGCGTGCCTCAGCGATACAGATGGCCGTACTGTAGGTGCAACCAAAACGGAGGGGTATATGTTGAGAGGCCAGACAAACGTGTGGTTCCTGAAGAGGGGCAGCAGCCTTTTCAGTAGTTGCAGGGGCAACAGAGTGGATGATTGACTGACCTGGCCTTGCAACATTAACCAAAACGGCCTTGCTGTGCTGGTACTGCGAACGGCTGAAAGCAAGGGGAAACTACGGCCGTAATTTTTCCCGGGGGCATGCAGCTATATTGTATGGATAAATGATGATGGCGTCCTCTTGGGTAAAATATTACGGAGGTAAAATAGTCCCCCATTTGGATCTCCAGGCGGGGACTACTCAGGAGGACGTCGTTATCAGGAAAAAGGAAACTGGCGTTCTACGGATCGGAGCGTGGAACGTCAGATCGCTTAATCGGGCAGATAGGTTGGAAAATTTAAAAATGGAAATGGATAGGTTAAAGTTAGATATAGTGGGAATTAGTGAAGTTCGGTGGCAGGAGGAACAAGACTTTTGATCACGTGAATACAGGGTTATAAACACAAAATGAAATAGGGGTAATGCAGGAGTAGGTTTAATAATGAATAAAAAAATAGGAGTGCGGGTAAGCTACTACAAACAGCATAGTGAACGCGTTATTGTGGCCAAGATAGACAAGAAGCCCACGCCTGCTACAGTAGTACAAGTTTATATGCCAACTAGCTCTGCAGATGATGAAGAAATTGAAGAAATGTATGATGAGATAAAAGAAATTATTCAGGTAGTGGAGGGAGGCGAAAATTTAATAGTCATGGGTGACTGGGTTTCTAGAGTAGGAAAAGGGAGAGAAGGAAACATAGTAGGTGAATATGGATTGGGGCTAAGAAATGAAAGAGGAAGCCGCCTGGTAGAGTTTTGCATAGAGCATAACTTAATCATAGCTAACACTTAGTTCAAGAATCATGAAGGAAAGTTGTATACGTGGAAGTATCCTGGAGATACTAGAAGGTATCAGATAGATTATATAATGGTAAGACAGAGATTTAGGAACCAGGTTTTAAATTGTAAGACATTTCCAGGGGCAGATGTGGTCTCTGACCACAATCTATTGGTTATGAACTATAGATTAAAAAGCTGAATAAACTGCAAAAAGGTGGGAATTTAAGGAGATGGGACCTGGATAAACTGTCTAAACCAGAGGTTGTACAGAGTTTCAGGGAGAGCATAAGGGAACGATTGACAGGAATGGGGGAAAGAAGTACAGTAGAAGAAGACTGGGTAGCTCTGAGGGATGAAGTAGTGAAGGCAGCAGAGGATCAAGTAGGTAAAAAGACGAGGGCAAGTAGAACTCCTTGGGTAACAGAAGAAATATTGAACTTAATTGATGAAAGGAGAAAATATAAAAATGCAGTAAATGAAGCAGGCAAAAAGGAATACAGGCGTCTCAAAAATGAGATCGACAGGAAGTGCAAAATGACAAAACAGCGATGGCTAGAGGACAAATGTAAGGATGTAGAGGCTTATCTCACTAGGGGTAACATAGATACTGCCTACAGGAAAATTAAACTGACCTTTGGAGAAAAGAGAACCACTTGTATGAATATCAAGAGTTCAGATGGAAACCCAGTTCTAAGCAAAGAAGGGAAAGCAGAAAGGTGGAAGGAGTATATAGAGGCTCTATGCAAGGGCGATGTACTTGAGGACAATATTATGGAAATGGAAGATGATGTAGATGAATATGAAATGGGAGATACGATACTGCGTGAAGAGTTTGACAGAGCACTGAAAAACCTGAGTCGTTACAAAGCCCCGGGAGTAGACAACATTCCATTGGAACTACTGACGGCCTTGGGAGAGCCAGTCCTGACAAAACTCTACCATCTGGTGAGCAAGATGTATGAAAGAGGCGAAATACCCTCAGACTTCAAGAAGAATATAATAATTCCAATCCCAAAGAAAGCAGGTGTTGACAGATGTGAAAATTACCGAACTATCAGTTTAATAAGTCACAGCTGCAAAATACTAACGCGAATTCTTTACAGACGAATGGAAAAACTGGTAGAAGCCGACCTCGGGGAAGATCAGTTTGGATTCCGTAGAAATGTTGGAACACGTGGGGCAATACTGACCTTACGACTTATCTTAGAAGAAAGATTAAGGAAAGGCAAACTTAAGTTCCTAGCATTTGTAGACTTAAAGAAAGCTTTTGACAATGTTGAGTGCAATACTCTCTTTCAAATTCTAAAGGTGGCAGGGGTAAAATACAGGGAGCGAAGGGCTATTTACAAATTGTACAGAAACCAGATGGCAGTTATAAGAGTCGAGGGGCATGAAAGGGAAGCTGTGGTTGGGAAGGGAGTGAGACAGGGTTGTAACCTCTCCCCGATGTTATTCAATCTGTATATTGAGCAAGCAGTAAATGAAACAAAAGAAAAATATTGGAGTAGGTCTTAAAATCCATGGAGAAGAAATAAAAACCTTGAGGTTCGACGATGACATGGTAATTCTATCAGAGACAGAAAAGGACTTGGAAGAGCAGTTGAACGGAATGGACAGTGTCTTGAAAGGAGGATATAAGAACAACATCAACAAAAGCAAAACGAGCATAATGGAATGTAGTCGAATTAAGTTGGGTGATGCTGAGGGAATGAGATTAGAAAATGAGACACTTAAAATAGTAAGGGAGTTTTGCTATTTGGGGAGCAAAATAACTGATGATGGTTGAAGTAGAGAGGATATAAAATGTAGACTGGCAATGGCAAGAAAAGCGTTTCTGAAGAAGAGAAATTTGTTAACATCGAGTATAGATTTAAGTGTCAGGAAGTCGTTTATGAAAGTATTTGTATGGAGTGTAGCGATGTATGGAAGTGAAACATGGTCGATAAATAGTTTGGACAAGAAGAGAATAGAAGCGTTCGAAATGTGGTGCTACAGAAAAATGCTGAAGATTAGATGGGTAGATCTCATAACTAATGATGAAGTATTGGGGAGAAGAGGAGTATGTGGCACAACTTGACAAAAAGAAGGGACCAGTTAGTAGGACATGTTCTGAGGCATCAAGGGATCACAAATTTAGCATTTGACGGCAGCTTGGAGGGTAAAAATCGTAGAGGAAGCCCAAGAGATGAATACACTAAGCAGATTCAGAAGGATGTGGGTTGAAGTAAGTACTGGGAGATGAAGAAGCTTGCACAGGATAGAGTAGCATGGAGAGCTGCATCAAACCAGTCTCAGGACTGAAGACCACAACAACAACAGTGGTAGTGGAAGGTGGGGTAAAGGGCCAATCTAACGGAAATTGAATTTTCACCAAGCTGCGATTATCGATAAAAACTGAGCGCCTACTGTTTTTGAATAAACCTCACACCGGAAATTTGTAAGTGAAAACGAAAGTAGTACATAGGCGTTATATATATATTTTTCAGAAGGCTTACGAAGTGGTCACGTTTCCTTACCTTGGATGGGGCGGAAGTGGTCAGTTCAATCGCAATAGGATCTCATGTTTGTTGTTGTGATACCAAGGGCCTTGGCCAGATCGTTTTCAATCGTATTTTTGTATTAGGTCATGTATAATAGAACGGGGAATATTTAAAATAATATAAATTAGTTCAGTAGATAGAACTACAGGATATAGCTTTTTATCCAAAAGGGTTGGATATATTATGATTGCTATATTGGAAGCAACTAAACCTTACCAGGCTACTCTTCCCGACGAGTCAGATAGCCACTTTTCCCGATCGGGCACCATCTGGCATTAGTGGTTCACAGATAAAACTATTAAACAGGAACAAACAACAAGGAACTACATTCGTAGTTCAAAAGATATTATTGAAGCACTGACATGGAAAAAAAAATATTACTCTGAGTGTAAGTGTGGTAACAAGACTAGTATAGCTAACTTACACTACATTAGACGACTGATAAACAGAAAAGTTTCTACTAAAATATAACGAAACAAACTTCCTGTGTACAACTCATTGACAACAGTGATGGTGCATATTTGAACTCATTTCACCACTTCTCGGTAGGCAGCAGCACTTTTCAGGGCAAGAAATATGGAGCGGCCACTTTCACCGTCCTGACCACTTTACCCTACCTTCCGCTACATGTGGATATCGTCTGCGAAATGTGCTGCAGATGGAGCAAGCAGTGAAAGAAAGTAATAAATTAAAACGGCATGAGTGATGCGCTCGTTTTTCAATCATCTCTGTATTTATAGCGTTTTATCTCCTGCGAACGTGTCGTACAGTGATGTCTTTTTGGAGGTACATTGAGTGGTATATGTGAAGGGGTTTTTGAAATATGAGTGGATTTTAAGTGCTAGAACCCAGTACGTCGTCCGCGATGGCGAGTGGTCATCAGAGAGTAGGGTGTCGTCAGGAATACCCCACGAAAGTGTGATGGGTCTGCTAGTAGTCTCTGTATGATCTGACGGACAGGCTGGGCAGAAATCTACGGTTTTTTGCTGTTGATGCTGTGGTGGACGGTAAGGTGTCGAAGTTGAGCGACTGTAGGAGGATACAAGATGACTTGGACGAAATTTCTAGTTGGTGAGATAATGGCAGCTTGATGTAAAATATGTAGAAAAATGTAGGTTAATGCAGATGAGTAGGAAAAACAATGCCGTAATGTTCGAACACAGTTTCAGTGGCGTGCTGCTTCACACAGGCAATTCGATTAAGTATCTACGCGTAGCGCTGCAGAGCGATATGAAATTTAACGAGAAAAATAATATGCAAATTGTAATGGAGAAGGCGAATGGTCGAGTTCTGTTTATTGAAAGAATTTTAGGGAAGGGTGGTTCATTCTTGAGTATTGTTAGAGAGTTTAGGATCCCTACAAGGTCCGATTAAAGGAAGATATTGAAGCAAATTAAGATGTCGACTGCTGGATTTGTTAGCAGTAGGTTCAATCAATACGTAAGAACCGTAGAGATGCTCCGGGAAGTAAAGTGAGAATCTCTAGAGGGAAGGCGACGCTCTTTACGACTAACAGTACCGAGAAAATTTAGAGTAGCCTACTGGCATCTGAAGCTGAATACAGAAAGATTGCCGCCACTGCAAATAAGAGAAAATAGGGCTAGTACGGAGGCATACTGACAGTCTTCCCCTTGCTCTACTTGCCATTGGAACAGGAAAGAAATTGACTAATAGTGGGACTGGCTGCTCAGCACCACGTGGCTTGTGGACTATGTATGTAGGTATAGATTCAGAATATAGTCCACCTATTTGCGGAACATAAGAAAGCTTTTTTACCTCCACCCATTTAAGAGATAGGTCCTTCTTACCCATACTGTGTTTTTTTTTTCCAGACAGTAAGTGATACGTGTACCAAGTTCCATACGTACATCCATACACACATAATCATCTTTTGTAATACTTATGAATACTTAACTTTGAGATACTATTATACGTTGATAAGGGAGTTTTTACGCAATAAAATAAAAGAATATCCGCAATTAAAATCTACAATTTCTTTGATGTAAATGTGACGTAACAAATCAAAATGAGATATCTTTAGAAACACTACAGTATCAGCAATATTAATATTTCTTAGAACTATAATGTTAGTGTGTCTAATGCCGCTCATTGCAGAGCAAACTGTACGTCGTAAATAATATGCTCTAGAGATAAAAGCCTCAAGACATGAATTACCCACTGAGGAATATCTCAGATCGTGACACGTACATTTGTAGGTCTTAAAAGGGACGGGAAAAGACGTCATGGCAAGAGTGGATTATTCTATGTTGTTTTAGTGTAATAGGTCTGAGAAGTCTTATGAATCATAGTGTCGCTGAAAAGAATGAGATGCTCTTTGAGAGATCCTGCGAAGTTATTTAGTCGATGTATCCTGATGGTACCTATTTTATTACATTCACCCGTTTCTCAGAAACTGTGAATATTTACCTACGTATAAATTAAAAATGTATTCTTTTGATGTTGCTAAAACGCAGTGAAAAGGAGCGCACTCACAAACAGAAAATTCCAATAGGACGCTCTAAATCTATACTTTTAGTTACGCCTGTGAAATTATTTGGGCAACAAGAGCATTTCCGGTGAACTATTTGCGTACTGTGTGTCCCAGTTTCAAATTCGGACATTTAAAATATGCAACAGTTCTCGTAACAGAACTGTGCCGCGTCACTAATTCAGTAAAGTTGGCCGGAGTCAGTAAACTCCCGTGTGGTGCAATGCCCACTGACCTGTAAAAAAACACATAACATGTATATGAGGCAGCTGGTGTTTCTGCACGCCTGTGCAAGCTTCATCTACCCTATTCTCATTTATGCATCATCAGTCACGACGAATTGCCTCAAACACAGCTGTCTTTCGTAGCGGCAATTTCAATTAAATGAGACCATTGACACAGAGAAATGCTTACAGAGATGTATAATAAAACGTTTCTTATGATCGAATGAATCAGATTTAATTCGTAAAATGAGTTTCGAGGGCTGTGTGCTACAAAGATTTCTAGAATATGTTGTATACTGCATGCTATGAAATATTTAGAAAATACATGTGCTTCTTGTAACTCGTATAGGTAAAAAAAGAATTTGAATGCAGTTACCGAATATGAAGTTGGCATGGAAGACAATGCATAATAAAATTATTAGCTTTCTTCCTGGCACCGAAAGCCACTACTTTTGAGTATTAAGTCAGTAGTCTAAAACTGCCTTTTTATGGTTTATACCCATGTAACTGACATTTAACTATTTGCTAGGAAGCGACTTTAGTTTTGTTACAATCTGAGTGTGTAATATTAGCAAAAGTGTGTGCGACGTACAGTGTCTGTTGTTGAATAAGGAATCCCATTGTTCTCATGGTGGAAATCTGTCTGATATGTGCTCTTACCCCGAAGTGATGATATATGGAGCAAATTAATAGTGTGCTTTGTTTTACTTGTATCTTGGTGGTGAACTCTGGTTGACTGCTTAGTGTTGATACCACTTTAAATTTCTGACTTGATATTCATGGAAAAATGGTTGTGTTAAGTAACAAATAAACATTTGTATTAATTTTTGAATTACGAATTTGATTACTTCTTTAGATATTCTGCACCAATTGTTAATGAACAGAATACTGTGCCTATAATTCATTCGTGATTCTTCCACCCTCTACTTGATATTTACAAATGTTAGTATTCGTCAGTTCTGCGCACACACATTCTCCCGTGACTACGCGTCGTTCAGTGTTGCCACTCCATCCTATACGTTTCATCCGTTCCTGTGTTACAGTCGACACCTTTGAACTGCCAGATTGGCGCTCTTTTAGCTACCGTTCAAACTAGGAAAATATGCACTTTACACGAGATTGCCGAACGAGCACAATACTTTTGTGAACAATTTCTTTTTCCAAAGTATATTTGCCAGCAAATAATTTTGTCGAAGTGACACTGAATCCAGACTCAAATTCGTGTAGCAATTTACATATTTAAAATTAATAAAGTACGTGTTACTAAAAATATGGGTTGCTGAGTACATGAAAGGCTTAAAACATGAATTTAAAGGCATTCTGTCTAAAATTGACACAACGAGACCACGATTGTGCGACAAACAGAAGTAACCTCATGGTAAATAAAAATAACGTAGGCTTTAGGAACACTTCTGAATTTGCCGATCACTATTTATGTGCAAAAGTGTCCATGTGATGACAGAACTAGGGTTGTTGTGTATGGTGCTATACAGGGTAGTCCATTGATAGTGACCGAGCCAAATATCTCACGAAATAAGCATCAAAAGAAAAAACTACAAAGAACGAAACTCGTCTAGCTTGAAGGGGGAAACCAGATGACGCTATGGTTGGCCCGCTAGATGGCGCTGCCATAGGTCAAACGGATATCAACTGCGTTTTTTAAAATAGGAACCCCCATTATTTATTACATATTCGTGTAGTACGTAAAGAAATACGGATGTTTTAGTTGGACCACTTTATTCGCCTTGTGATAGATGGCGCTATAATAGTCACAAACGTATAGGTACTTGGTATAACGTAACATTCTTCCAGTGCGGACGGTATTTGATTCGAGATACATTACCCGTGTTAAAATGGACCGTTTACCAACTGCAGAAAAGATCGATATCGTGTTCATATATGGCTGTTGTGATCAAAATGACTAACGGGCTTGTGCTATGTATGCTGCTCGGTATCGTGGATGACATAATCCAAGAGTCCGGACCGTTTGCCGGATAGTTACATTATTTAAGGAAACAGGAAATGTTCAGCCACATGTGAAACGTCAACCATGACCTGCAACACATGATGATGCCCAAGGAAGTATTTTAGCTGCTGTCGCGGCTAATCCACACATCAGTAGCAGACAAATTGCGCGAGAATCGGGAATCTCAGAAAGTCGATGTTGAGAATACTACATCAACATCGATTGCACTCGTACCATATTTCTATACACCAGAAATTGCATGACGTCGACTTTGAACGTCGTGTACAGTTCTGTCACTGGGCACAAGAGAAATTACGGGTCGATGACAGATTTTTTGCACGTGTTCTATTTAGCGACGAAGCGTCGTTCACCAACAACGGTAACGTAAACCGGCATAATACGCACTATTAGGCAACGTAAAATCCACGATGGCTGCGACAAGTGGAACATCAGCGACCTTTGCGGGTTAATGTATGGTGCGGCATTTGGGAGGAACGATAATTTTCCCCCATTTTATCGATGGCAATCTAAATGGTGCAATGTATGCTGATTTCCTACGTAATGTTCTACCGATGTTACTACAATATGTTTCACTGCATGACAGAATGGCGATGTGCTTCCAACATGATGGATGTCCGGCACATAGCTCGCGTGCGGTTGAAGTAGTATTGAATAGCATATTTCATGACAGGTCTACTGGTCGTCGGAGCACCATACCATGACCCACAAGTTCAGCGGATCTGACGTCCCCGGATTTCTTTCTGTGTGGGAAGTTGAAGGATATTTGCTGTCGTGATCCAGCGACAACGCCTGACAACGTTCGTCAGCGCATTGTCAATGCATGTGCGAACATTGCGGAAGGCGAACTACTCGCTATTGAGAGGAATGTCGTTACACGTACTGCCAAATGCACTGAGGTTGATGGACATCATTTTGAGTATTTATTGCATTAATGTGGCATTTACAGGTAATCACGCTGTAACAAAAAAACACACACAAAAAAGTGTGTCAAATCTTATGGCACTTAACTGCTAAGGTCATCAGTCCCTGAGCTTACACACTACTTACCCTACATTATCCTAAGGACAAACACACACACCCATGCCCGAGGGAGGACTCGAACCTCCGCCGGGAACGCTGTAACAGCATGCGTTCTCAGAAATGATAAGTTCACAAAGGTACATGTATCACATTCGAACAACCGAAATAAAATGTTCTAACGTACCTACGTTCTGTATTTTAATTTCAAAAACCTACGTGTTACCAACTGTTCGTCTAAAATTGTGAGTCATATGTTTGTGACTAATACAGTGCCATCTATCACAAATCGAAAAAAGTGGTCCAACTAAAACATTCATATTTCTGTACGAACTACACGAATATGTAATAAAAAATGGAAGTTCCTATTTTTAAAAAAACGCAGTTGATATCCATTTGACCTATGGCAGCGCCATCTAGCGGGCCAACCATAACGCCATCTGGTTTCCCCCTTGAAGCTAGACAAGTTTCGTTCTTTGTAGTTTTTTCGTTTGACGCTTATTTCGTGAGATATTTGGCCCGGTCACGGTCAATGGACCACCCTGTATACTTTCTGAAAACTGAAAGAAATATCTGGTCGCCACACAATGTAACAGGATTCTCGAGGCTACAGCACAAAATAAATTCACTTCTTCACTTTCAAACCCATGAAGTTAATTACAACAGTTAAAAAGCAAAATTTAATAAACACTCTCGTTGTAGGACAGACAACTTTAACAAACTTTCAGCACATTTGGGAACAGATGACAGCCTATGGTCATGATTACCATAAATCACATAATCAGTGTGGTCACATGTCTGAAGAGGAGTCAGTTTGTCAAATGGTTCAAATGGCTCTGAGCACTATGGGACTCAACTGCTGTGGTCATAAGTCCCCTAGAACTTAGAACTACTTAAACCTAACTAACCTAAGGAGAGCACACAACACCCAGCCATCACGAGGCAGAGAAAATCCCTGACCCCGCCGGGAATCGAACCCGGGAACCCGGGAGTGGGAAGCGAGAACGCTACCGCACGACCACGAGATGCGGGCAGTCAGTTTGTCCTAAACGGCTAGCAACTCTATCTCTTATACACACTAATCAACAGTAGTCTTTCCCTTTGTTTACTGTTAGTATGAATCCACCTATACCATTGTGGATATTGCGACGTTATAAGTAATTTGTAGCATTAGAAGTCTGAAATGTTGTTTTTTTGTGGTTGTGCGTGCGAATTCCTAAACTTCAGAATACAGCGGTTCGAGATACACTTTGTACTGTTCAAGTACAAGTGACCCCCGCTCCCTATACAATCAACTCTGTGCCTTGTCGCAGAGTGGAGGCACCCAAAATCTTGCACACAGCACATACAATAACATCACAAGAAATTAATAAAAATACCATGATCGCCAACGGATTCCCTTAACAGGAATAAACGAAGCTAAGTCAGGACAAAACTGTTTCTTATTACAGTGGATACTAGGCTCATTTCGGCGACTAAGAGACAGTAGAATTTTCTTTAGGTATGCCATACAGAGCTGAAGTCACTCGTAGACAATTAGAGTCCGTATTATTAATTACTATGTTTCATCTACTGTTACAAAGAGTCGAACTTTTGTATGAGATTAAGATCGGGTTATTTAACGGGCCAGTCGAGGTGGGGTTGATGCGTGAATGATAGTAATACCTTGAACGCATGCATACAGCCCAGCGGTCACGGCTGCTGTCATCTTTGGAGGAGAGACTGCGCAAAGAACACTCATCATGATGAAAAGGCAACACTTGGTAAGTGAAAATGTTGAAGTACACATCCTGGTTTGTTCAATGTAAGCTGAATGAGTAGCTCCATGTTATGGTACGAAAACGTTTCCCTAAGCATCACAGAGACAACTCAGGCTTGAACTACACCCTCCACACACTGCAGGTTGGATGCCTCATTGGGCCGATGGTACAATCGGCCTCTTGCAGAGTTAGAAAAGCGGAAAACTCGTCGGAGACCACTACTTGTCTCCAGCCGGCTGTTGTCCTGGTTCTGTGTTGTTTGGTGCACTGAAGACGTTCAGCTTCATGTGCTGCTGCGAGCGATGGACTTTCGAGCGGTTGCATGACCATTGTATACATGTATTCAACTGAATAACTAATATTACGTCCTACTGGATTTGCGGCTCTTGCATCTTTTTCCGTGATTGCAATTAAAATAATTGGATGTAGGTTCCACCTTTCATGCAAAACACTAATTTTTACTCGTTACCCAGACATGTTTCGGCAACTCTGTGCCATCATCAGTGATTTTTACTCATTAAGAAACTGTAAAAATTGAACATATTTTAGGTTTTAAGTCATCCAATAAAATGAGGCAAAAATACAATTTTTGTTAGTTTTCGTTCGTTTTGGTGCCCTGTATTGAATGCTTGTCATCTGCAAACCAAAAGATGTGAATGTGAAATTTTATCAGTGGGTTAACAAGTCCCTTGATTTTTAAAAACGTGATTTTTGTGTGTCAAAATGTTTTGCGTATAATTTTTGTTACTACTCACTTTTGTTGTGACTTATCTATGTCTACATCTACACCCATACTCCGCAAGCCACCTGACGGTGTGTGGCGGAAGGTACTTTGAGTATCTCTATCGGTTCTCCTTTCTATTCCAGTCTCGTATTGTTCGTGGAAAGAAAGATTGTCGGTATGCCTCTGTGTGGGCTCTAAATCTCTCTGATTTTATCCCCATGGTCTCTTTGCGAGATATACGTAGGAGGGAGCAATATACTGCTTGACTCGTCGGTGAAGGTATGTTCTCGAAACTTCAACAAAAGCCCGTACCGAGCTACTGAGCGTCTCTCCTGCGGAGTCTTCCACTGGAGTTTATCTATCATCTCCGTAACGCTTTCGCGATTACTGAATGATCCTGTAACGAAGCGCGCTGCTCTCCGTTGGATCTTCTCTATCTCTTCTATCAACCCTATCTGGTACGGATCCCACACTGCTGAGCAGTATTCAAGCAGTGGACGAACAAGTGTACCGTAACCTACTTCCTTTGTTTTCGGATTGCATTTCCTTAGAATTCTTGCAATGAATCTCAGTCTGGCATCTGCTTTACCGACGATCAACTTTATATGATCATACTATTTTAAATCACTCCTAATGCGTACTCCCAGATAATTTATGGAATTAACTGCTTCCAGTTGCTGACCTGCTATTTTGTAGCTAAATGATAAGGGATCTATCTTTCTATGTATTCGCAGCACATTACACTTGTCTACATTGGGATTCAATTGCCATTCCCTGCAGCATGCATCAATTCGTTGAAGATCCTCCTGCATTTCAACACAATTCTCCATTGTTACAACTTCTCGATTTACCACAGCACCATCCGCAAAAAGCCTCAGTGAACTTCCGATGTTATTCACAAGGTCATTTATGTATATTGTGAATAGCAACGGTCCTACGACACTTCCCTGCGGCACACCTGAAATCACTCTTACTTCGGAAGACTTCTCTCCATTGAGAATGACATGCTGCGTTCTGTTATCTAGGAACTCTTCAATCCAATCACACAATTGGTCTGATAGTCAATATGTTCTTTCTTTGTTCATTACACGACTGTGGGGAACTGTATCGAACGCCTTACGGAAGTCAAGAAACACGGCATGTACCTGTGAACCCGTGTCTATGGCCCTCTGAGCTTCGTGGACGAATAGCGCGAGCTGGATTTCACACGACTTTTTCGAAACCCATGTTGATTCCTACAGAGTAGGTTTCTAGTCTCCAGGAAAGTCGTTATACTCGAACATAATATGTGTTCCAAAATTCTACAGCCGATCGACGTTGTAGATATAGGTCTATGGTTCTGCACATCTGTCCGACGTCCCTTCTTGAAAACGGGGATGACCTGTGCCGTTTTCCAATCTTTTGGAACGCTGCGCTCTTTTAGAGACCTACGGTACACCGCTGCAAGAAGGGGGGCAAGTTCCGTCGCGTAATCTGTGTAAAATAGAACTGGTATCCCATGAGGTCCAGCGGCCTTTCCTCTTTTGAGTGATTTTAATTGTTTTTCTGTCCCTCTGTCATCTATTTCGATACCTACCATATTGTCATCTGTGCGAAAATCTAGAGAAGGGACTACAGTTCAGTCTTCCACTGTGAAACAGCTTTTGAAAAAGGCGTTCAGTATTTCGTCCTTTAGTCTGTCATCCTCTGTTTCAGTATCATTTTGGTCATAGCGTGTCTGGACATTTGGTTTGATCCACATACCGCGTTGACATAAGACCAAAATTTCTTAGGATTTTCTGCCAAGTCAGTACATAGATCTTTACTTTCGAATTCGTTGAACGCCTCTCGCATAGCCCTCCTCACACTACATTTCGCTTCGTGTAATTTTTGTGTGACTGCAAGGCTTTGGCTATGTTTATGTTTGCTGTGAAGTTCCCTTTGCTTCCGTAGCAGTTTTCTAACTCGGTTGTTGCACCACGGTGGCTCTTTTCCATCTCTTACGATCTTGCTTGGCACATACTCATCTAATGGTTACTGTACGACGGTTTTGAACTTTGTCCACTGATCCTCAACACTATCTGTACTTGAGACAAAACTTTTGTATTGAGCCGTCAAGTACTCTGAAATCTGCTTTTTGTTACTTTTGCTAAACAGAAAAATCTTCCCACCTTTTTAATATTTATATTTGCGGCTGAAATCAGCGATGCAGTAACCGCTTTATGATCGCTTTAGTCTCTGTTCTGCGTTAACTGTTTCAAATAGTTCTGGTCTGTTTGTCACCAGAAGGTCTAATATGTTATCGCCACGAGTCGGTTCTCTGTTTAACTGCTCAAGGTAGTTTTCAGAGAATGCATTTAAAAAAATTTCACTGGATTCTTTGTCCCTGCCACCCGTTATAAACGTTTCAGTTTCCCAGTCTATATCCGGCAAATTAAAAACTCCACCCAGAATTATAACATGGTCAGGAAATCTACTCGAAATATTTTTCAAATTTTCCTTCTGGTGCTCTGCCACAACAGCTGCTGAGCCAGGAGGCCTATAGAGACATCCAATTACCATGCTTGAGCCTGCTTTAACTGTAACCTTCATCCAAATTGTTTCACATTTCGGATCGTCAATTTCCTTCTTTCACATTATGAAGGCACTGCAGACACACATTAATTGTACTTTGTGTAATTTCAGTTTTACAATCGCCTTTTCACTTCGGAAAAACGGCATGCACGATGTTATTTTGTGTCCTAATCTCGTCGGCGTTCCCGAGTGAGCTGTGCGCCGAATTCGAATTTTGTTTGCTTTTATCTCTCTGTTTCTCTCTCTGTGTGTGTGTGTGTGTGTGTGTTTGTGTGTGTGTAAGCTCCTTTGAAACAAGATACCTAGAACACATCAGAGCTGTAAAATGTAATAGCACCCGTAGCACATTTGCTAACGACCTGATAGCCCATAACCACCACCCAACTACAGCAGAACAGATTTAAAAATAGTTAAATCCAGCCCCAGCCTATACCACAAACTAATAATAGAAGAGACCTTTCAGTAGCATAAGGAAAACAAGTTTTAAATGAATACACTACTCTCTGTAAGGGCACATTAGTTGATACATTAAAAGAACTTTGCGGAAAAGGTAACACAAACAGCTAAAGGAGCTTACACTCTCTCTCTCTCTCTCTCTCTCTCTCTCTCTCACACACACACACACACAGACCGAAAAAGAGAAATAAAAGTAGACAAAATTCGAATTCGGCGCCAAACTCACCCGGGAATAAATGACGACGGGGTTAGGACACAAAGCAACATTGTGCACACGGCATTTTGCGAATTGAAAAGGCGTTTGCAAAACTGAAATTACACAAAGTGCATTTAATATGAGTCTGCAGCGCCCTAGGAACGCGAAAGAAGAAGGGTCAATCACTAGAAAAGGTGAGTAATAACAAAAAATACATGCAAAACATTTTGCCACACCAAAATCACGTTTTTAAAAATTAAGGGATGTGTTAACCCGCTGATAAAATTTACATTTACATCGTTTGGTTCGCAGATGACAAGCTGTGCGAGCAGGAAATCATACAGATTGTCCTGCAAAACCATATAATGTAAATTCAAGGTAAGATAAATAGGAACAAAAATTGTCTTTAGGCCTAACTTTGTTCGATCAGTTACAGCCTAAAATATGTTCACTTTATGCAGTTTTTCAATGAGCAAAACCCACTGATGATGGTCAGAGGTGCTGGAACATGTTTGGTTAACAACAAAAACAGTGTTTTGCATAAAGGGCGCCTATATCCAACAATATTTTGTCCGTTTGGATTAGTACATTAATGATAATTTTGTTGATATCGATGCTGACAGCTTGAAGCTTCTGCCTCTACACTTTTTGTCGTACATGGTAGGCAGCTAAGACGAGCCATCACAAATATATCCAACGATACCCAGCATAGCACCTACTAATCACACTAGTTCACAAATTAAAATTTTTTTCTGCATCTGGTTTGTAAATGGATGGATTCACCTAATTTTGGGGTGCTGAATACATTGGTAAAATCAGTTCTTCTCTATAACGTCACATTCCATAGATAGACAGCAGAATAAAAAATGGTAACAGCGAAAATTGACACAATTAATTCATACAAAAATGCACATTGGGAACGTTTGAAATCAATACTATTTTGTATGTATATATGAGCATGATTCCAATAAAAGGTCCAAATTAGTTCAGAAGATATTTTCACCTTTAGTCGTCTTTGGTTTATGAAAAATACGATGACGGAGCTGTTCTTTTGTTTACCGTTTCATCACTCTCCCTAACAAGACCCCAGCAGTAGTTACCCATCATCGAAGGGTTGCAATGGACTTGGTAATGGTTTACCATAATAAGAATGTCTTGGTGAAAGCGTTCACTATGTTCATCGCTAACGACTCCCAAATTTTCCCGGAAGAAATGGAGGTGAGAATGTAAAAAGTGAATTTTAAGCGACGTTCTGCACCCCATGTTCTTATAGTTATCCAACAGATCATTCACAATGATGACATCGTTTTTTTCTTTTATGTTACCCAAAAGGCCTTCACAATTGCTTTAAAAGAAGACCAAGCAGCTAATTAGATATCTGTGAGTTTGGTGTCAAAGGTTAGATCTTTCAGTTATTTTCTTATTTGTTGTCCAACAAATATACCTTCTTTCCGCTTTGCCTCACTTAATTTGGGAGACTTTTCTTTTACGTGAGTGAAGGTCTCACCTTGTTTATCCAGAGCTTTTACAAAGTTCTTGATAAGGGCCAACTTGATATGAAGGGAAGGCAAAATGATTTTATCGCGCTCAACCACATTTACGTTTCCATGAACATATGATTACCTTGCAAGCCATTACTTGACTGTATAGTGTTTCTTGGTGTCACGGCTGTCCCAAAGGCTCGAAAAGCAGAAAAAGTTTGTGAATACAGCCTGTAAACCTGTAAGGAGTCCAACAACTTTTAAATCACAGCAAAACTGCCATTCATGATCCTTATATTTGGTTGCCTCTAGCAGTAAAGCCATGGCTTCATAAGTTTGTTCCATGTCTACTGCGTAAGCCAAAGGTACCGATGGAAATGCATTGCCATTATGCAGTGGTACTGCTTTCAAGCTGGTTTTACTGGAGTCCATAAATAGTCGCCATTCCTGTGGATTATGTTGTACACCTAGCTGCATCATCAGACCATTGACATCTCTACATACACACATTAAATTCTCCATATCGAAATATTGAGCATAGGAAGCACCTCTTGATCTGAAACAGGAAATTTTTGTCCCTGGAGCTAGAAGGTTCCGTTATTGCAGTCTTGACCCCAAGAATTCATCTTGCTGTTTCGAAAGTTTTAGATCGCGAACCAAATCGTTCTGTTTCTTTTCATTAAAGAGCTGAGGCGAAGTGTCGTGATACTAAGGGCAGTACTCTTCTGTACGTTCAATACTTTCTGATTCCCTTGACATGTTATCTGGTTCCGTGGCTTTCAAGCTACAGACAGGAACAGGCAACCCCTCATCATGGGGCACAGGCAAATGCACTGAAGATACATTTGGATACTTTATTTTATGTCTAGTTCTGCTTGAATGTCCCGAAATATTTGTAAGACAGAAGTAACAGTCTGAATAATGGTCTTTAAGCTCACACTACACTATCGGAACAGCTAATGGTATGGCTCGGCGTTTTCCTTTCAACCACTCGGTTAAGGTTGTAGTACAGGTTATGCAGGCAATATGAGGTGCAAAATTTTTATCTTTATCACCAACAGGACAATAAAAATACAATTTATATGTCTTCTTAACCACATCAGTGATTGGTTTTATTTGGTCTTTTGGAGTGAATTTTCCACACACATAGTAAAAGTTGTCGGGGTGGTTTATACAGCAACGAGATTTACTAGTTGCAAATTTTTCTTAGTGTAAGTTTTAAACACAAAAAGCTTGCACTATCTTTCACAGGAAACACTCACTGAGGATCTATTTCACACCACTGGATTACCACACCAACCATTTACTGACGATTTGTAGATCTTCTTGCTCTCCTTTGCAAATCAAAAACAAATAGTTAAAAATCAAAACAGAAGAACAGCAAAAAGCGAAATACTGAATACAAACAATTAAACATCAAAACAGATGAACAGCAAAACGCGAAATACTGAATACGAAAAATAAAAGACCTTTAAATACTAAAAAATGGTACGTGCTAGAACATTTTGGAAGGTATATTCTAATTCTACACACCAAAATACGTGCTAGTTGGTGTATCACATCACAGATGCAAAATAGGTGTTGACCAGTGTCATTAATCCAGGTATCCTGCTGTGCCACTACATCTATATTCCATCTGCTATCCACGTACATGCCGTATCCATCTTCTCCCTCCGGTATTTCACACAATTAACACTCCTCAAAGCTGAAATTAGTCTAGAGCTATACCCCTTTTTCCAGTCCTAGTTACAACACCATCTTTCACTTTTCTGTCTCCACCTTCTTGACGATTATAATTTTCATGTATTACCAGCATAACCATTATACGATGGTGTCATTCACATTATCATCAATGACTATATTCTAACTGTAATACGAAATCGTCAGTCAAGTTTTAAATGCCATCAGTATTTTACACCAATACGTTTAAAGAAAAACTTCATTTATAGTCATCCGCTTTATGTAAACATCGTAAATATTGTCTACCATTGTGTTTCCAGAAGAATAACCTTTTAGTATTATATTTTTTACGCGTTTTAAGATATTCACAGCAGACTTAGCCCCTGACGACGATGATGGAGGCTGTCGTCGAAATCATGGGAATTTATCCGAATTTGCCGCAGCAAGTAAACCGAAAACTTTTAATGCCTTGAATGCTTCGCTAAAGACTTCCTAGTATTATATACAAAGCTAGTAAATAATTATATGGAGGAGGGGTTTGCGCTACATCAGTAAGGCTCAACTCTCTTTCATCATTGTTGGATGTAAGGTCTTCCAGTTATGCAAAACACTGTTTTTTCCAAGTTTCCAAACATGTTTCAGCACCTCTGTACCATCATCAGTGGATTTCTGTTTTATTTCATCTGTAATGTGAACATTTTTACTAAATGATTACAACATTATGTGGATATTTAGTCCAAATAACAATTCGTTTCTTTTTGTTACTACCTTCACACTCGGTTTCTATAGTTTTTCAGGAATACACCGTGTAAAAGACAACACAAACAGCTAAGAAGCGTACAGAACACACACAAAGAGATAAAATGTAAACAAAATTCATATATGGCGTCAAACTCAGTGGTGAACAAATGAACATTGACTGGATTGGGACACACAACAACCACTACTAGAGTGTGTTTTGGTGAAGTGCAAAGTGCTTTTACGACATTATTTTGTGAAAATACGTATTCTGTTTACGTGTGCTTCACAACACCTCAAGACGATGTTGAGAATAAAAGGACTTGCCACACATAACCGTAAGTAAAAACGAATATAGCAACAAACTAAATTACGTTTAGAGCATAAAATGATAGGTTAACTCCCAACAAAATTTCTCATCAACACCGTTTGGTTGCAAATGACAAGCTACCTATAATAGATAACACACAAGTAGTGCTGAAAAACTGTGCAAATCGAGTGTGAAGGTAGTAACAAAAAGAAACGAATCTTTATTTGAACTAAATATCCACATAATTTAGTAATAATTTAGTAAAAGTGTTCACATTATAGATAAAATAAAACAGAAACCCACTGATGAGGCGCTGAAACATGTTTAGGAACTTGGAAAAAACGGTTTTTTGCATAACTGGCGGACCTTACATCCAACAATTTTAACTGCAAACACAGTAAACACAAGGAGCTGCAAATCCAAATGATGAATATCTCTTTCCTCAATATACCACAGCAGTCTGAGCCTGAATTTTCGTTCCATCAGATAACTTTGTTACGTCATACAGACTGGTTACGAGTCTAGTAAAAGAACTGAAGTACTTTTTACAAGACTTTTTGAAGTTATGGCATCTTACTTGTTATGAAATATAAAACTACCTACTCAATTTAAAATTAGGTTGCCTACAGACGCCTGTATACTGAAATGTGAGCTGAAACTGCCCTTATGGTTTTATTGCCATAGTTAAACCTGAATTAATCTTCACCTTTCGAAAGCCTTGGATCGCGTCTGTTAACTTTCGTGTCCCACCTACAACGTTGAACTGATACAGACTTGTAAGCAACGCACAATAACAGTCTAGCAATGGGACACTTCAGATCTACTGACGATCTTCTTTAACAAAACTGTTACTAGCGCAAGAAGTATTCTGACTTTAAATTTTTGTAAATGGGTAACGGTGGTTTAAAAATCGATGAATCTACCTCAGAGTCTACCGTGTTTCGCGAAGCGTATTGTGGATAATTATGTGATGTAAGTTATCCACTAAGCAACAGTGCTGTTATCCGCAGCTGGGACTGAAATAATACAATCTGTCCGTACCCCCAAACGTTTATTTATTAAATCTCCATTACTGGATTACAATCTCCAAAAAAGAGTGACAAATATCGGTCTGGTGTGTCGTGCTGTAACACCTTCCTTTCCGTCACTGTGGACTCCCACCTGTCTCTGCCTCACTTTATTCACATGTATATGCCCTCCCGTGGCCCGTATTCTACATTCTTCGCCACACAGATGCACAGTAGTGGGTAACATGAAATCACCGGCGCATTCATTCAACGTCTGTCTGCGAGCAGGGGGCTCTCGGAGCGCCTTCCTTGTTTAAGATATCGGCTGAGTAGGAGGGCGAAGCACGCGATAGGGGCGCCAGTAAGCTATGAAAATGTTTTCGCGAAGCAACGCCTGCAGACCCGGCCCCCGAACGATGCTCCTCGAACCGGCAGCCGATGTGGAATTTCCGTATTAATCCTGGTACGCTGCGTTGGTTGGCCGCAAGCGATATTGGGTTGGAGGGGAAACGGACTTCATCTTAAGATGCCGTCGGACGCCGCAGAGGAATGAAGAAACCCTTCTGCGTTCAATCCACAGGCTGATATGATCTGCATCTTGCCGATATCCTCAGTAAGACATGAGCTACTGAGCGGGTTCCTGTTTTACATACTTACACTTTCGTTTTCAATAAATTATGGAGAGATGTCTCTGGTATAGGAAGCTAGAAAAAGGTATATATTTTATTTAAGTGCAATACACAGCAGTGACATAAGACTAGGAAAAGGAGTTGTAGTACAGTACTAATACTAATCGTAAAATAATATAAAACATTAACTTTAAGAGTTTTTATAAAGATATATTTCAATGGAGCAGACAGAGATCTTCACCTCAACACAAAGCTTTTTAACAACTACGTATTATGAACGTGATATTTAATTTGCTATGTCAGGGTACTAAATCCAAATGTATTCAATCGCCTGACTTATTTCTGCGATAATATTGAACTGAAGTCTTTGTCGAGGTTATTTTCGACTTACAATTTCATTCTTGCTTTTCACTGTTTCTTTGCGAAAAGGGAAATCTTTAGTCTTGGTAATGCCTAAGAACATTAATTTATATAGACTATGAAGGTACCAGCCTGTGCACGATTTTGAAGACTTTGCTTCTTCTTAGGTTTGCTAGCAGCAGCTCACCATGTATTTCTGACTTGGTCATCCGCAATGAGCGGTATAGGTGGTGCAGCTGGTATGTACCGTGATCTGCCTGATGTATTCTAGTCTCGCTGTATCTCGTATGTTCTTCTTTCCTACTCCAGTTTGTGATATTTTTAATGATACCATCAGGTTTCAGCAGACCCGTCCCTTCTGTGTTGGATAAGCCTCAAGAGACATGGCTTCTCTTCCTCCATTCTCTGAACCCAAGAAATTTTGAGCATTCTGCGTAGCAACACATGTAAGTCTGCTATTTTATGTTTTTATGCTTCTCTGAGTGATCATGTTTCACTTCCATACAGCATCCCACTGCAAAGAAAAGCCTCTATGCACTCTTTCCTGAGAGGTTTGTGTGCATAGCTGGATGTGTAAAGGATCCTTATCCTGTTAAAAGCAGCTTTTGCTGGTGGATTCTGCTTGCAGTATCATTCCTTGATCTACCATGTTTTTTGATTTTACTTCCTAGGTACACAAAAGATTCTAGCGTCTCCAGTCGCTCATTGTCAATTGACCGTTGGGGATCGCTGCTTTGTCTATTCACCATTAAGATTTTTCTTTTACCTTTGTTAATTTTCGTGTTATAAAAAGGGCTGAGGGTGGTTTCCATATTGGTTAGCATCGCTTCTGATTTTTCTGTATCTTCACTTAACACAGTTTTATCTTCAGTAAATCTCAACATGTCTATATTCTTGCCACGAATTTTAATTTCTCCTAAAGCTACTACACTACTGGCCATTAAAATTGCTACACCAAGAAGAAATGCAGATCATAAACGGGTATTCATTGGACAGATATATTATACTAGAACTGACATGTGATTACATTTTCACGCAATTTGGGCGCATAGATCCTGAGAAATCAGTCCCAGAACAATCACCTTGATACGCCTGGGCATTGAGTCAAACAGAGCATGGATGGCGTGTATAGGTACAGCTGCCCATGCAGCTTCAACACGATACCACAGTTTATCAAGAGTAGTGACTGGCGTATTGTGACGAGCCAGTTGCTCGGCCACCATTCATCAGACGTTTTCAATTGGTGGGAGATCTGGAGAATGTGCTGGCCAGGGCAGCAGTCGAACGTTTTCTGTATCCAGATAGGCCCATACAGGACCTGCAACATGCGGTCGTGCAGTATCCTGCTGAAATGTATGGTTTCGCAGGGATCAAATGAAGGGTAGAGCCACGGGTCGTAACACATCTTAAATGTAACGTCCACTGTTCAAAGTGCCGTCAATGCGAACAAAAGGTGAGCGAGACGTGTAACGAATGGCACCCCATACCATCACGCCGGGTGATACGCCAGTATGGCGATGACGAATACACGCTTCCAATGTGCGTTCACCGTGATGTCGCCAAACACGGATGCAACCATCATGAAGCTGTAAACAGAACCTGGATTCATCCGAAAAAATGACGTTTTGCTATTCGTGCACCCAGGTTCGTCGTTGAGTACACCATTGCAGGCGCTCCTATCTGTGATGCAGCGTCAAGGGTAACCGCAGCCATGGTCTCCGAGCTGATAGTCCGTGCTGCTGCGAACGTCATCGAACTGTTCGTGCAGATGGTTGTTGTCTTGCAAACGTCCGCATCTGTTGACTCTGGGATCGAGACGTGGCTGCACGATCCGTTACAGCCTTGCGCAATAAGATGCCTGTCATCTCGACTGCTAGTGATACGTGGCCGTTGCGATCCAGCACGGCGTTCCATATTACCCTCATGAACCCACCGATTCCATATTATGCTGTCATTGTATCGCGACCAGCGCGAGCAGCAATGTCGCGAGTCGATAAACCGCAATCACGATAGGCTACAATCCGTCCTTTATCAAAGTCGGAAACGTGATGGTTTGCATATTTTACTTGCCTCACTGCTAGGTCGATCTTGTTGTGCAAAATACGGTCTCTCTCTCTTCTTCTGGATCGACTTCCTCAGCGTTCTCCAGCTGCAGAACCTCATTATTTCCCGCATACAGCTTTTTAGTGTATTTTTTGTACGTTTTTACTAAGTCTTTCAGATATCTGCGCGCCGTCGTATTGGTACATTTGCTTCGGAACGTCTTTGGATTTTGTTACATTGCTACGGCTTCTCTGGCGTTTCGGTACGTGATTGTCTTGGGCCACGGTGGGCGCGATTTAAGCGTACGCTTCATGTCTGTCGTGGTAGTTCACTGTCTGAGAAGGAGTCTCTCTGGATTGTGGCCTGAGCTTGCTAGCCGTGGTGCCGCTACCGGAGTTTGCAAGGTGGATGTTTACTCTGAGGGAGTACCTACGTCTACTGCAGAGTCGCTTGTTTCGCTCTGCCTGCGCTATAGTGGATCGCACTCTGGACTTCGAATAGGCCTGTATCCTAATGCCACGGCTGGTGGACGTGGCCACCCACACCGACCTTAATTAGCCTTGGTGAGACGTCGAAATAACTGTGAGCACGGCTTCTTGTGTGTGGTAATGTGTGAACCGCGGTTCGTATGAGCCATAGTGCGTTTGCTACTGACATTTGATATTCTTGCCGTAAATTGTCATAAATTATGTGCTGTTGGCTTTTTTGGCCGAAACTCTTAACGTGGATCATAACCTCGGTGGTAAGGGCATGCCAGAGTTAAACATTTAATCGATTGTAAGTGGGCTTCCATTTTACCTTGTTCTGTCTGTTAACCTTGATCTAGAAAGATTTATCTTTACCTGCAATACAGATGCCTGTATTATCTAGGCTCATGTACCTTTAAAAAAATTCTTTTTGTTATGTTTTAACATAGACGTACCAAGATCTACAAAGATCACAACTGGTGCGTATATTTTCTGGGTCTCGGTATCTTTCAAATTTCGACCCAATTAACTTTGACGTGGAAAGATTTGCCTTTACTTGAACTACTCGTGCGCGCACTCTCCATTTTAAGATATCTGTAACATTTTTCATGGTCAGGAAAAAGGTCTGTCTGCTGTTTGTCGTTATTATGTTGTGTAAATTTGGTGTGTTTTCTGTGAGCTGAGATCAAACTGGTTACTGTGTGTTAGTTAATAAATGCTTTCTAGTCCATTTAGTTGCTTTGGTTCAAATGGCTCTGAGCACTATGGGACTTAACATCTGAGGTCATCAGCCCCGTAGAACTTAGAACTCCTTCAACCTAACTAACCTAAGGACATCACACACGTCCATATCCGAGGTAGGATTCGAACCTGCGACCGTAGCGTTCGAACGGTTTCAGACTGAAGCGCCTAGAACCGCTCGGTAACAGCCGCCGGCTTACTTTCTTTGGTTTTGTCCTTGTTTGCTCTTGTGAAAAAAAGATAATGCTTGTTGATTTTGCTAATGCCCACTTCCTTATTTTAAGCCCTGTACAGGAGTACGTGTGATCTTGCATTGTAAACAAAAATTTTGAAATGTGTGTGAAATCTTATGGGACTTAACTGCTAAGGTCATCAGTCCCTAAGCTTACACAACACTTAGCCTAACCTAAGGACAAACACACACACCCATGTCCGAAGGAGGAGTTGAACCTCCGCCGGGACCAGCCGCACAGCCCATGACTGCAGCGCCTGAGACCGCTCGGCTAATCTTGCATTGTAAACCAACGGATGTTCGTTTACATACGGCGTGTGTGTGAGTGATCACCTAATGTTGTGTCCACAATGGAAATATAACCCCTATTAAAAATAGCCTTGCAATTGACGACCTACACCTAGAGGAATACTTAAATGAAGCACGTAGTCGTGATGATACTCTACTCTAGCTTTATTACGAGATAGATGATGTTGAACATATATCCTGCTAGAATGAATTCAACTAGATACCTTAAAATTATTTATTTTCAAACAATAGAAAAATGCAGAGATGTGTAAAGTTAGTACAGGGTGTTAAATCCTACTCTTAATCTACCTTTGTGATTGGGAGGAACTGTGTGACTTTCCTCAACATCGCACGCCTTTTATTAGATTGACACACTAAGTTAGCTGATACTAATTAGCCCCGAGAAACAGGAGACCTCCAGTTCAGAGAGCAAGCAAATGAAATCCGACACATTTACTGTGATTGTTTCCATGTCTGCCGAGCTGTGGTGTGTGCCTCACCGATTACAGTGATGGGAGGGGTGATGCTGCAGCATGGATCTGCTCGGTGCCATTGTTCGCCATGCAGAGAATGTACGCTCCGTACCTTTAAATTCCGTCTACTCAGGGGTCGTAATATACAGTCCAAAAACTCCTAGAGCTGAAACTACTTCAGCGCAGCACAGAACACAAGTCAAGATTTCTATTTGCTCATAACCCGTGAACAGAAACTCAACTCAAGTATTCATTCATAAAGAAGCACTCTAACGTTCCTCACACTCCATACAGAAGTAAAGGATCATCACTTTGCTTACAGAGAAACGACTTAACTCATTCCTAGTAGCGAAATCGACACATTGCAAATTCTAACAGTGAGACTCTTCACTGACGCTACTGTCAGTCGAGTCTCTAGGCTGCCTCCCGTGTTATGTGTCCTCTTTTGACACCCACAGGAGAGTCCCCCTTTCACGATGTATGACGGTTTCCGCAAGGCTCGCAGCATCTGCGTCTGCGCTTCCTGCAACGAATCCCTATGCCCATTACAAAAGGAGTGCCTCGCAGTACATGGGTCATGAAGCTGCCAGGCAAATGCCTACAATTCACAATGCACGTGGAAGACTGTTCTAGAAATTTTACAACGCCTCCTATGGGCAAGAACTCCGCCAGTCAAATTCACTACTCTACTTTTTGGCAGGGAAAGTGGCTCGTCGCCTCCTGTGAGAAGATCTGTGAGGGTCAACTCGCATCCGCCGTTCAGGACTCCCACACATTCCTTCGTGCTAAAAGGATGCTTTCATTTGTTGTAAGACGTCATTGCTCTCCATCCCCGGCTTCCAGCACCTCGCTGTTTCCACTGACTTGTTTTGTGGGAAGAGTGCATTTCACATCCGCTCACCGGCCTTGCTATGGTAGACTCCGCCAACAGGGCTGTAAACCCGCTGCCTCGATTCTGTTCTTTTCAGATAATTAAAAACATCCCTCTCAGTCAAATATGATATGGATTCTTTTCTAACCTGCATTCTGGTGATCGCCACTTTCACAGGAATGTGTAAATATCACTGCTTTCTGCTGTCAGTGTCCAGCTACAATTAATTCCCAGGTATCCAACTCTACAGAAAATGTTCGTACCATTTGCTACCGAGCATCTGGTCACCTATCATAAATCACCATCACATATCAAATAAAATATCCAAACGAAACCGTATAATATTACAGTATTGCTACCTTACAGCATACTCTGTAGTCTTGAAAATTTTTTTCAATGATTAAAGTGTTTGCACATTTTTCTCTCTCTAACATCGATTTCAAAGTAGCCAAAACTATTGTGAGACCCAGTAAGTGACTGAGTCGATTTTCTAGTGTTATAAAGTTCAAAGAGTTTGTTTGGTTTTAAAATTCCTTGTTGTATTGCAGATACTGTTGACGTTAAATTTAGCATCTATGGCAAATAAATACGTCCAAACGATTAGTTTCTTTATGATCAACACCTTCCCACTTCCAGATCCCAGTTCCCTACTCTTTCACTTCCCGCTCATATAATACTAATTCATCTGTTTTTTATTTATCCAAACTGACGCGAAAAAACTAGCAACACCAAGAAGGAGTGCTGCGACGTAAACGAAAGTTAATGGTCGTGTTCCTGCGTCTTAGGCCTATTGATGATGTCCATTCAAATTTCGCGCCATTTGAATAAGAGGGGCGCTAGTACCGCCACTACGAGGGTGCAAATAATGTTTGAGTTCAATAGTTTGATTTTAGCACACGCTATAACCGTTGAGACTTTTAGTTACCTTTTAAATAGGACGGGGAGAGTTGATGTTACTCAAGGATGCTTTTAAGGCTACAAAGACGCCATTTTCAACACCTCACTAAGCAGGATGTTACTTCTGAGGTGCTCAGAAGGACTTGGTACGAATGATTCCTGGCAGTAGTGGTCACGACAATGTACGGTCGCCAGAAGACCAGGGTCAACACTGCCACACGATACTACCTAGACGGAAGACCATCGTGATCGGCTCTGGCTCATCGTAATGCATCTCCAGCAGCAATATGAGCAGCAGCTGGAACCACAGTGACAAAACGAATGTTACAAATCCGTTACTTCAAGGACAGCTCCAAGCCAGATGCCATGTAGGGTGCATTCTACTGACCACAACCACCGCCATTTGTGAGTCCAGTGGTGTCAACAGAGCGCCCATTGGACGACTGAGTGGAGGTTTGTTGTGTTTTCTGATAAAAGCTGGTTCTGTCGCTCTGCCAGTGATGGCCGTGTGTTGGTTACAAGGAGGCCAGTTGAGGGCTTCCAACCTTCTGTGTGCTTGACACACTGGACCTACACATTGAGTTATGTCCTGGGTG
This sequence comes from Schistocerca nitens, assembly GCF_023898315.1. Classification (NCBI taxonomy): domain Eukaryota; kingdom Metazoa; phylum Arthropoda; class Insecta; order Orthoptera; family Acrididae; genus Schistocerca; species Schistocerca nitens. The sequence continues at coordinate 362,661,759 of NC_064617.1, forward strand.
CGATTTCGTATGACAGCAGGGGCGCTGTCGTGGTAACCGCACGCACCCTGACTACAAATTTGTGCGTCAATCTGGTGATTCGGCCTGTTGTGCTGCCGTTCATGAGCAACATGCAGGGGGTGTTTTTCAACAGGATAAAGGTCGCACATATGCTGGTGTTGTAACCTAACATGCTGTGCAGAGTGTCGATTTTTCGCGTCCGTCTCCTCCATCGCCAGATTTGTATCCAATCGAGCACATAAGGCACATCATCGGACGACTGCTCGAGCGTTATCCGCAAACAGCATCAGCCGTCCCTATATTGAGCTACCAAGTGCAACAGGAATGGAACTCCGTCCCACAAACTGACATCCGGTAACCACACAATACAGGCACGTTTGGATGCTTACATTCAACATTGTGGTGATTACACTGTTTACTACTGTACCAGCAATTCGAATTTGCAATAGGCATATCTCGCGGTTATGTGATCTTGTAATGTAAATGACTTAAATATGTTACCTCGACGTATGTGTTACCGAAATTTCATTACTCTACATCAATTATTTTTTTGTTTTGTGATTTTTTTCCGTCTGTATATCCAAAGAACTGTTTAACTGATTTTTCGGCACATTTAAGCTTCCCTCCGGTGATTCACATCCTTGGTCTAGGGCAAGAGTCTCAGACTGGGGAACAAGTCACTTTTTCTTTTCGAGTCATCAGTCTTCTGACTCGCCTAATGCGGCCTACCACGAATTCCTCTCTTGTGCGAACCTTTTCATCGGAGAATAGCACTTGCAACCTTTTTTTTTGGTCATCAGTCTACTGACTGGTTTGATGCGGCCCGCCACGAATTCCTTTCCTGTGCTAACCTCTTTATCTCAGAGTAGCACTTGCAACCTACGTCCTCAATTATTTGCTTGACGTATTCCAATCTCTGTCTTCCTCTACAGTTTTTGCCCTCTACAGCTCCCTGTAGTACCACGGAAGTCATTCCCTCATGTCTTAGCAGATGTCCTACCATCCTGTCCCTTCTCCTTATCAGTGTTTTCCACATATTCCTTTCCTCTCCGATTCTGCGTAGAACCTCCTCATTCCTTACCTTATCAGTCCACCTAATTTTCAACATTCGTCTATAGCACCACATCTCAAATGCTTCGATTCTCTTCTGTTCCGGTTTTCCCACAGTCCATGTTTCACTACGTCTGTACTCCAGACGTACATCCTCAGAAATTTCTTCCTCAAATGAAGGCCGGTATTTGATATTACTAGACTTCTCTTGGCCAGAAATGCCTTATTTGCCGTAGCGAGTCTGCTTTTGATGTCCTCCTTGCTCCGTCCGTCATTGGTTATTTTACTGCCTAGGTAACAGAATTCCTTAACTTCATTGACTTCGTGACCATCAATCCTGATGTTAAGTTTCTCGCTGTTCTCTTTTCTACTACTTCTCATTACTACGTCTTTCTCAGATTTACTCTCAAACCATACTGTGTACTCATTAGACTGTACATTCCGTTCAGCAGATCATTTAATTCTTCTTCACTTTCACTCAGGATAGCAATGTCATCAGCGAATCGTATCATTGTAATACTTTCACCTTGTATTTTAATTCCACTCCTGAACCTTTCTTTTATTTCCATCATTGCTTCCTCGATGTACAGATTGAAGAGTAGGGGCGAAAGGCTACAGCCTTGTCTTACAACCTTCTTAATACGAGCACTTCGTTCTTGATCGTCCACTCTTATTATTCCCTCTTGGTTGTTGTACATATTGTATATGACCCGCCTCTCCCTATAGCTTACCCCTACTTTTTTCAGAATCTCGAACAGCTTGCACCATTTTATATTGTCGAACGCTTTTTCCAGGTCGACAAATCGTATGAAAGTGTCTTGATTTTTCTTTAGCCTTGCTTCCATTATTAGCCGTAACGTCAGAATTGCCTCTCTTGTCCCTTTACTTTTCCTAAAGCGAAACTGATCGTCACCTAGCGCATTCTCAATTTTCTTTTCCATTCTTCTGTATATTATTCTTGTAAGCAGCTTCGATGCATGAGCTGTTAAGCTGATTGCGCGATAATTCTCGCACTTGTCAGCTCTTGCCGTATTCGGAATTGTGTGGTTGATGCTTTTCCAAAAGTCAGATGGTACGTCGCCAGACTCATATATTCTACACACCAACGTGAATAGTCGTTTTGTTGCCACTTCCCCCAATGATTTTAGAAATTCTGATGGAATGTTATCTATTCCTTCTGCCTTATTTGACCGTAAGTCCGACAAAGCTCTTTTAAATTCCGATTCTAATACTGGATCCCCTATCTCTTCTAAATCGACTCCTGTTTCTTCTTCTATCACATCAGACAAATCTTCACCCTCATAGAGGCTTTCAATGTATTCTTTCCACCTATCTGCTCTCTCCTCTGCATTTAAGAGTGGGATTCCCGTTGCACTCTTAATGTTACCACCGTTGCTTTTAATGTCACCAAATTTTGTTTTGACTTTCCTGTATGCTGAGTCTGTCCTTCCGACAATCATATCTTTTTCGATGTCTTCACATTTTTCCTGCAGCCATTTCGTCTTAGCTTCCCTGCACTTCCTATTTATTTCATTCCTCAGCGACTTGTATTTCTGTATTCCTGATTTTACCGGAACATGTTTGTACTTCCTCCTTTCATCAATCAACTGAAGTATTTCTTCTGTTACCCATGGTTTCTTCGCAGCTACCTTCTTTGTACCCCTATGTTTTCCTTCCCAACTTCTGTGATGGCCCTTTTTAGAGATGTCCATTCCTCTTCAACTGTACTGCCTACTGAGCTATTCCTTATTGCTGTATCTATAGCTTTAGACAACTTCAAACGTATCTCGTCATTCCTTAGTACTTCCGTATCCCACTTCTTTGCGTATTGATTCTTCCTGACTAATGTCTTGAACTTCAGCCTACTCTTCATCACTACTATATTGTGATCTGAGTCTATATTTGCTCTTGGGTACGCTTTACAACCCAGTATCTGATTTCGGAATCTCTGTCTGACCATGATGTAATCTAATTGAAATCTTCCCGTATCTCCCGGCCTTTTCCAAGTATACCTCCTCCTCTTGTGATTCTTGAACAGGGTATTCGCTATTACTAGCTGAAACTTGTTACAGAACTCAATTAGTCTATCTCCTCTTTCATTCCTTGTCCCAAGCCTATATTTTCCTGTAACCTTTTCTTCTACTCCTTCCCCTACAACTGCATTCCAGTCGCCCATGACTATTAGATTTTCGTCCCCCTTTACATACTGCATTACCCTTTCAATATCCTCATACACTTTCTGTATCTGTTCATATTCAGCTTGCGACGTCGGCATGTATACCTGAACTATCGTTGTCGGTGTTGGTCTGCTGTCGATTCTGATTAGAAGAACCCGGTCACTGAACTGTTCACAGTAACACACCCTCTGCCCTACCTTCCTATTCGTAACGAATCCGACACCTTTTATACCATTTTCTGCTGCTGTTGATATTACCCGATACTCATCTGACCAGAAATCCTTGTCTTCCTTCCACTTCACCTCACTCACCCCCTACTATATCTAGATTGAGACTTTGCATTTCCCTTTTCAGAATTTCTAGTTTCCCTACCAAGTTCAAGCTTCTGACATTAATCGTCCCGACTCGTAGAACGTTATCCTTTCGTTGATTATTCAATCTTTTTCTCATGGTAACCTCCCCCTTGGCAGTCCCCTCCCGGAGATCCGAATGGGGGACTATTCCGGAATCTTTTGGCACTGGCTCTGAGCACTATGGGACTTAACATCTATGGTCATCAGTCCCCTAGAACTTAGAACTACTTAAACCTAACTAACCTAAGGACATCACGCAACACCCAGTCATCACGAGGCAGAGAAAATCCCTGACCCCGCCGGGAATCGAACCCCGGAATCTTTTGCCAATGGAGAGATCATCATGACACTTCTTCAATTACAGGCCACATGTCCTGTGGATACACCCTAGGACAAGAGAGTGCCCTGAACCTCTATCCGCTCCTCCGCCCTCTTTGACAAGGCCGTTGGCAGAATGAGGCTGACTTCTAGTGACGGAAGTCTTCGGCGCCAATGCTGATTATTTATCAAAGTTTATGCAGTGGCGGGGATCGAACCAGGGACTGAAGACGTTTTTGATCATGAATCAAAGACGCTACCCCTAGACCATACTATCTCAATTATTTCATGGATATATTCCAGCCTCTGTCTTCGCCTACAGTTTTTTTTCCTCTCCTCAGTTCCTTTTAGTACCAATAAAATTATTCCCTCATTGAAGGGTGTCAGGCAAATCCAACACCTTACATGAAAACCCTGACATGATAAGCAAATCCAGTAGTAGGTCACATCGCTCCGAATAAATCGTGACATTAAATTAACCAAAGTAATACGAGTAACGAGTGAGCAAATGGAATACCACAGACTAACACAAGAATGCCTAAATGCATGTCATACCTTCCCACCGTGAGACAGACGCAGTTCCGAGGGGAGAAACGAGAACAGAAGCCGAGAGCAGAACCGTGTTAAGTTAGAAGGCCTTACGATAAGGGACGGACACCCACGTTGCCAGCTAAGCGCTAGGACCACCCCCCCCCAGCCCATGTTAAAAGCTAGAGCTCTCCAGAAAAACAGTATAGATCTTACGATAACACAAAAAGGGCCACCCCAACCGCAAGTTTTAGCGTGAGACTTTTTCGCGTCTGGACCAGCCCCCAGCCCATGTTAAAAGATAGAGCCCTCCAGAAGAACAGTATAGATCTTAAGATAACACTAAATTGGACCACACCAGCTGCAAGTTTTTTTTCGCGTCTCTGTTACGTTGCAAACTTTAAAAACAATGCCCCACCACGAAAAGTATAATGTTTCTCATTGGAAAGACAGAATTTTTGTAGGGGAGCGTAAGGTTAACATTGAGACCCTGATTGGTCACATGAAAACACAGCCAGATAGTTTTTTTAAACTAACTTCGGTAAATTGTAGTAAGGAGAAGTTAGGGGGGAGTTGCTTCCGAGACGGCGAGGTGAGCGGAGCTGTTCTGCCCGCCGCCCCCTGATGAACACTGACAAGGTAATGAACGCACGCGATGCCGCATAACAGCGCATAGAGCTTCACTCAGAACTGCAGAAGCCTCATCTGTTACACCCCCTTTTTGCGTAATACTAGTGTCAATCGTCAATTAAAGCTCATGGTGTTCACATTTGCCACTTGAAGTAAAAAATCTGAAACACGATGATTTTTCTGTTATATAGTTATTGAGAAGCCACATCAGCCACTGCAATTTACGACAAGTTAGACAAGTAATTAAAGATAATTGAGGGTCACTGTAGACCATGTTGATAGTTTTCTCTTTTGTGAAACTTAATTTAAACCTAGATTATAGACGTGATATGGCCTAGGTCATCCTTCGAACCATTGTAGAACTTGGAAACCCATTCAGGGAATATTCGTTCACATTTTTGTTGAACGGAGTTGGCTTTACCATCCTGTATTAAAACATTTCCTTTTATGAATAGTGCAATTTATAACCAATGTTTTGTGAGTAGAATAAAATTTCCAGTGGTAAACTTAACTGCCTTTTCGACGTTATTTTACCAGCTAACTAAAAATAGGAAAGCCTCGAACCCCCTCCTCTAAATTTAGTTAGTATTAAGATTCTGTTACAGGGAGTGCAGTGGAGCTGACGCTGAAATCAGTAAGTATTTGGTTATATCATCGCTAGTGTCACTGAACTCTTCTGAATTATACATGTGGCGTGTGGTCTGGCGTCTCCTTGTCAGCAACAGGTCCCAGGTTCAAACTAGTCAATTCCCTAAAAAACACGCTCAGAGCGTCGTTGCGCGAAAGTGGTAGGGAGACACGCTATAGAACAAACAGACACCACGCAGAATGTTAGATCATGTCTTAACATATGTCTCATCATCCTGTCCCTTCTTCTTGTCGGTGTTTTCGATGTATTCCTTTCCTCGTCTATTCTGCCGAGAACCTCCCTATTCCTTCCCTTTATCAGTCCACCTTATTTTAAACATTCTTCTGCAGTACCACATCTGAATTGCTTCAGTTTTGTTCGGGTTTGCCCACAATCCATGTCTCACTACCATACAATGTTGTGGTCAAATGCACATTCTCGGAAAGGTCTTCCTCGAATTAAGATCTATGTTTGATACTAGCAAACTTCTCTTGGCCAGGAATGCCCCTTTTGCCAGTGTTAGTCTCTTTTTTATGTCCTATATGCTTCTTCCATCTGCTGCCTAGGTAGTAGAATACCTTAACTTTTTCTACGTCGTGGTCCCCAATTCTGATGTTGTGGCTCTCGTTTTTCTCATTTTTGCAGATTCTCATTATTTCGACTTTCTTCGATTGACTCTCAGTCTATAATCTGTACTGATTAGAACATTCATCCCACTGAACAGATCCTGTCATTCTTCTTCACTGAGGATAGCAGTGTCATCAGCGATTCTTATTATTGATATCCTTTCATTTTCAATTTTAATCCCACTCGCGAACCTTTCTTTTATTTTCGCCATTGCTTCTTCAATGTACAGATTAAACAGTAGGGATGTAAGATGATATCCCTGTCTTACACCTTTTTTAATTCTAAGACATCGTTCTTGTTCTTCTAGTCTTGTGGTTCCGTTTTGCCTGTAGTATATGTTTTTTTTATTATCGGTCTTTCCCTTATCACTATTTTTCTAGAATTTCTAATCTCTTGCGCCACTTTGCAGTGACTAATGCTTTTTCCAGGTCAACAGATCCTATGAGAATGTCTTGAATTTTCTTCAGTCTTGCTTCCATTATCACTTTCAGCGTCAGAACTGACTCACTGGTACTTTTATATTTTATAAGACCAAACTGGTCGTCATTTAACGGATCCCTAACTTTCTTTTCCATTCTTCCGTATATTATTCTTGCCAGCAACTGATATGCATGAGCTGTTAATCTGATTGTGTGATAATTCTCGCACTTGTCAGTTTCTGAAATCTTCGGAAGTGTGTGAATGATGATTTTCCTAAAGTCTGAGGATATTTCGTCAGCCTCATAAATTCTACACAACAAAGTGAGTGGTCGCTTGATTGCCACTTCACCCAATGATTTTAGAAATTCGGATGGAATGCCTTATTTGATATATAAATCTTCGAAAGATCTTTTAAATTCTGATTCTAATACAGGGTCCCCTATATCTTCTATATCGACTGCTGTTTCTTCTTCTATCATGTGATCAGACAAGTCCTCTTCCTCACCGAGGCCTTCAATGTACTCTTTCTACCTATCCGCTCTCTCCTCTGTATGTAACAGTGGAATTCTCATTACATTATTAATTTTACCACACTTGCTTTAAATTTCACTGAAGGTTATTTCGACTTTTCCATATGCTGACTGTGTCCATACGACAGTCACATCTCTTTCGATTTCATCATATTTTTCGGGCAACCATTTCGTCTTAGGTTCCCTGCACTTTCGGTTTATTTAGTTCCTAAGCGATTTGTATTTATGTATTCCTGAATTTCCCTGAACATTTTTGTACTTCCTTATTTCGTTGAAGTATTTATTCTGTTAAACACGGTTTCTCCACTGTTACCTTCCTTATATCCACGTTTTTCTTCCCAACATCTGTGATGTACATTCCTATTAAACACAACTGCCAACTGAGCTATTCATTATCGCAGTATCTATAGCTTTAGAGAACTTCTAGCGTATCTCGTCATTGCTTAGTACTTGTGTACCCCACTTTTCTTCGAATTAATTCTTCATGAGAAGTCCCTCAAACTTCAGCCCACTATTCATCGTTACTAAAGCTTGATTTGAATGTATGTCTGCTCCTTGGTATGCCTTACAATACCTGATTTCGGAATCACTGCCTGACCATGATGTAATGTAACTGGAATTTTACTGCACCTGTTAGCCTTTTAAGTGCATACGTCCTCTCTTGAACTGAGTACTTGCTATTACTAACTGAAATATGTTGCCGAACTCAATCTTTCGCCTCCCACAAATCTACTCCCCAGTAACTCTTTCGTCAACTCCGCCACCTACAACCGCATTCCAATCCCTCAACACTGTTAGATTTTCATCTTCCTTTACGTACTGAATTGCCCGTTCAATATTCTCATATAGTTGCTTTCCCTCTTCATCTTCTGCTTGCATCTATACCTGAACTATTGTTGTCGGTGTTGGTTTACTGTCGATTGTGATGACGACATCCTTATCACTGTACTTTTCGAGGTAACACGCTGTCTGACCTACCATCCCGTTCGTAACGAATCCTACTCTCTATGTACCTTTTCCGTTACTTTTGATATTACCTTATATTCATTTTACCAGAAATACTTGTCACCTTTCCATTTCACTTCACTTATTCCTACTACATCTAGACTGAACCTTAACGTTTCCTTTTACACAATTTCTAACTTACCTGATATTCCACTCCCTGACTCGTAGAACGCAATGCTTTCTTTGCTTATTCAGTCTTTTTCTTATGGTCAGCTCCCCCTTGGCAAATCGGTTTGGTGGACAAGTCTGGAATCTTTTGTCAATGGAGAAATCATCATGACACTTTTTCGATTGCAGGCGACGTATACAGTGGATAAGAATTATGTTTCTTTAATTCAGTTGTTTCCATTCACTTCTGCATCTTTATGCCTTTGAGCACTGCTGATTCTTCGGATTTTTATGGGCAGTTTCCCAACCCTGCCCCTGCCGAAATTTTTCAAATGATTGAAATTCTTCAGTGTCAGTGAAGTGCACCGGTTGTGTACCTTGTGAGTGATTGTCATGATTTAATTTTAATTGTGCTACTGAGTCGGCGAGTTTATCATATTCGGCTTTCAGAGTTTTCGTAGTATCATCTTTAAGTGACTGTAACTGTACAAAATGACTACGTGTTTTCTTTTGCACGGTATCAAAAATTTCACAGGGTAAGGACTTTCTAATTTTAGCAATAAGTAGGGCTTTATCTTGTCGCTGAGTTTCTGAAATGATATTAAATTGTTCATCAACGTCTGCTTCTCTTTCTGGCACACGTTGATTAAGGTTGTCATGAGCTGTAGCTAGTTCGCTTAAACGAGATGCGACATTGGTAACCTCTGATGAAATATCATTTACGCGATCTGTTAAAGCTTGTTGCTGCTTTCCTTGAGTTGCTCAGCAAAACGAATCGATTGTTCCTCAAAACGAGTGGATTGTGCCTCAAAACGAGTAGATTGTTGATCAAAACGTTCATTATTCTGTTTTTGAATTTCGCCTAAGAATTGAAACAAACGATAGAACTGAGTTTGCTGTGAGAAATTCATACTATGTTTAGTCCAATGAAGCTGTTGCGTAACAATTCTGTTGGAAAAATTACGTAAATGCTCGGTGTCAGGTTTTGGCAAAGGTAGACAATCTTCCATAGTTGTGTGTGTGATATCAGTATTCTCTGAAAATAAAATCTCAGAATTACCACAAACATTGTTATCTGAATGCAGGGTCCCGTCATTATCAAGAATGTCTACAATGTTCGTGACTTGACTGTCCGATTACAAAGACACAGCGTCTTTATTTACTACGTCATAAACATGGTTAGTATTAGAAGCAACAGAATGATCAGCAAAAGATATTTTTGTTATCGGTTGCATTTTGCAAATAAGAGTTTTGCAAATTCATCGTAGTGCGTAATTTGCTGACGAAAGTACTACGCGGCATGATAATAGAGAAATGTAAAAGCAAATCACAAAATCACAGATGTAAAAGACAACGTCGAAAACAATAGATATCAAATCTGAAAAGAGATGTACAATGTTAGTAGACAAATTGGCGTTGTGCCAAAATTATAATAATAGGTTAGACAGATCAGTACTCAATTCCTGAGTGTTTCTTAAAATATTCCTAATCGCCCGTACTGTACAAGGATATCGCCAAGTAAAAGGTATTTAAATAAATGAAAATATGACCTGAAAGTTATCTAAATTAATAAAGATATCGCCTGAAGTATTGTGTTTCTGAGTGTACGCCTGAGCTGTGATAATAAATAATAATAAGTTTTTGCAGCCAAATAGCCATACAAATTCAATGTACGGTGGTAATAATAAGATAGATTAGAAATTTCACATATTGTGACTTGCACATTCACTTATTGTTCGTGTCCTTTTGGTACAGAGCTCTATATGGTAACGTTTGCAAATTTGGTGACACAGTTTACACTCACACTGTGATAATAAACCAACTGTTGTAATGTGAGGGCAAAGCTGCACAGTAGTAATAATTAATTGTAATAATGAAACGAGAAGTGTTTCATATTGTAGAAGTTAGCACTCTGACTGCAAGAATCGTCAACAGTATAAACTAACTGAATAATAAACTTGAACATGAAACCTAGAATCATTGGCTTTGCAAAATTTGATCACAACAACTGTCTCTGAATAACAAAAGTTGGCATTGATTGAATAAATAACACAATCAAAATATTTTCCTCTTACCTCTAATCTACGCAAATCTGGACAACGTGTTGCAGTACTGCTCTGTCTTGCACGCCGCTATGCTAAAGCTGGAAATAACTGTACCTGCACAGAGAGACTCTAGAAGTGCAATGAGTTCTCTGTTAATTGAAAATCGAACATACTTGGTTGCATCATCCATTAAGGTTGGTATGAAAATGAAATATGCGCATAAATGACAACATTCTGTTTTCTTTTGTGTAATGAGAAAAAATTGTTCAAAGAAGATTTTAAATTTAATGAACTTGTCAACATCCAGAAAATAGACTTTCCTATCTCCCAAATCTAACAACTTTCAGTACAATAACCAAGTTCGTTCGATGGCGCAGCAATAGTAAAAAATAATACCATTATTGTGTTTACCGTACATTCCATTAGATTTCTTCCTTCACAAATCAGTTTCGTAATCATGTTGATTGAACAAAGAGAACAAATTTTAATTTCAATCATAACATTGCCATAGCTTCCTCACTGTTGTTGTTGTTGTGGTCTTCAGTCCTGAGAGTGGTTTGATGCAGCTCTCCATGCTACTCTATCCTGCGCAAGCTTCTTCATCTCCCAATACCTACTGTAACCTACATCCTTCTGAATCTGCTTGGTGTATTCATCTCTTGGTCTCCCTCTACGATTTTTACCCTCCGCGCAGCCCTCCAATACTAAACTGGTGATCCCTTGATGCCTCAGATCATGTGCTACCAACCGATCCCATCTTCTAGTCAAGTTGTCCCACAAACTCCTCTTCTCCCCAATCCTATTCAACACCTCCTCATTCGTTATGTTATCTACCCATCTAATATTCAGCATTATTCTGTAGCACCACATTTCGAACGCTTCTATTCTCTTCTTGTCTAAACTATTTTTCGTCCACGTTTCACTTCCACACATTGCTACACTCCATACAAATACTTTCAGAAACGACTTCCTCACACTTAAATCTATACTCGATGTTAACAAATTTCTCAGAAACGCTTACCTTGCCATTACCAGTCTACATTTTATATCCTCTCTACTTCGACCATCGTCAGTTATTTTGCTTCCCAAATAGCAAAACTCCGTTACTACTTTAAGTTTCTCATTTCCTAATCTAATTCCCTCAGCATCACCCGACTTAATTCGACCACATTCCATTATCCTCCTTTTGCTTTTGTTGATGTTCATCTTATACCCTCCTTTCAAGACACTGTCCATTCCGTTCAACTGCTATTCCAAGTCGTGTCTCTGACAGAATTACAATGTCATCGGCGAACCTCAAAGTTTTCATTTCGTCTCCATGGATTTTAATACCTACTCCGAACTTTCTTTTGTTTCCTTCACTGCTTGCTCAATATACAGATTGAATAACATCGGGGAGAAGCTAAAACCCTGTCTCACTCCATTCCCATCCACTGCTTCCCTTTCATGTCCCTCAACTCTTATAACTGCCAATTGGTTTCTATACAAATTGTAAATAGCCTTTCGCTCCCTATATTTTAACCATGCCACCTTCAGAATTTGAAAGAGAGTATTCCAGTCAACATTGTCAAAAGCTTTCTCTAAGTCTACAAATGCTAGAAACGTAGGTTTGCTTTACCTTAATCTAGCTTCAAAGATAAGCCGTAGGGTCAGTATTGCATCACGTGTTCCAATATTTCTACGGAATCCAAACTGACCTTTCCCAAGGTCGGCTTCTACTAGTTTTTCCATTCGTCTGTAAAGAATTCGCGTTAGTATTTTGCAGCAGTGACTTATTAAACTGGTAGTTCGGTAATTTTCACATCTGTCAACACCTGCTTTCTTTGGGATTGGAATTATTATATTCTTCTTGAAGTCTGAGGGTACTTCGCCTGTCTCATACATCTTGCTCACCAGATGGTAGAGTTTTGTCAGGACTGATTCTCCCGAGGCCGTCAGTACTTCTAATGGAATGTTGTCTACTCCCGGGGCCCTGTTTCGACTCAGGTCTTTCAGTGCTCTGTCAAACTCTTCATGCAGTATCATATCTCCCATTTCATCTTCATCTACATCCTCTTCCATTTCCATAATATTGTCCTCAAGTACATCGCCCTTGTATAGACCCTCTATATACTCCTTCCACCTTTCTGCTTTCCCTTCTTTGCTTAGAACTGGGTTTCCATCTGAGCTCTTGATGTTCATACAAGTGGTTCTCTTTTCCCCAAAGGTCTCTTTCATTTTCCTGTAGGCAGTATCTATCTTACCCCTAGTGAGATAAGCCTCTATATCCTTACATTTATCCTCTAGCCATGCCTGCTTAGCCATTTTGCACTTCCTGTCGATCTCATTTTTGAGACGTTTGTATTCCTTTTTGCCTGCTTCATTTACTGCATTTTTATATTTTCTGCTTTCATCAATTAAATTCAATATTTCTTCTGTTACCCAAGGATTTCTACTATCCCTCGTCTTTTTACCTACTTGATCCTCTGCTGCTTTCACTACTTCATCCCTCAAAGTTACCCATTTTTCTTCTACTGTATTTCTTTCCCCCATTCCTGCCATTTGTTCCCTAACGCTCTCCCTGAATCTCTGTACAACCTCTGGTTTAGTCTATCCAGGTCCCATCTCCTTAAACTCCCACCTTTTTGCAGTTTCTTCAGTTTTAATCTACAGTACTTCCTCACTAACACTGCTTAAAATTATCATCTGAACTCTAACATAGATGTACTACGACTCCACTCGCTACCACAGCTAAACATCGCCTGTTTTACTCAAACACAGCTAAACTTGGCCTGTTCCTATGTGCCCTCGCGCAGCTCAAAGACGTTAGCTTTACTTCTACGATGCAGCTTACCACATCGCTGCTCGCTTACAGTCGATTCAGATATCAAAAATTCACGTACCAAAATTATACATGACACCTATCAATTGTAACTTAAATCGTAACTAACATAACATCGAAGGAATCGCAATATAAATTCTAATTTTGCTAATAAATACTCTTTACTGAACCAAAGATTGATTCTGTGTCTCTTGCTCCACCTGTGCAATCAGTGACTGTTGCCGTCACACCAGCCCCTCCCCCTCCCCTCCTCCTTTTTTTACTGGGTGCTTCCCGAATATTAGTGTACTTGTCATGACGATCAGCGGCAGTGCTCGTGTCGTGAAAGCCGCCGGTGGATTGCCGCTGGCGTCCTGCATCGTCGTTTGGTGCTGAAGGTTTGTAGCTGGCTGGCGAAAAGCTGTCAGAACTGTACGATTGAGATTCCTTCCCGTCGAGTTGGGAAGATTTTACTCGCACTACCGAGACTGTTGCATGCCTGCGATTTTGATGAATCGCGAACTTTTTCTTTCGTTTTGCCTACACTTCTTATGGGTGTGTATATAGTGAGCATAGTGGCGGTCATACGATGACGTATCTGAGCAAGAAGAAGGACATTCAAACAGATCTTCGTGAACGAAAACTTTCCTTCTACCATGCCTGAGAGGTGGGCAATATGCAATTGCATCATCTGTGAACTCAACTATCGTGTGAACTCAGTCGGTTGAAGTGTTGCCAGCAGAGTAAGTTCTCGGTACCTGTAACTGCTTGCTGCAGACCAACTCAGCGGGTGGACATTGGAGAGGCTCCTTTACGGCTGTTTGCAGTTGCAGCACTACCAATAGAAAGCGTCCATCCATGTTGATGAGTAGCACATCAAAGCCGCTTTTAGTGTGCGATGTGCAGTGTCACGAGAATCCAGTTACTGAGGTGGTGTTAGCTGGTGATGCGAAGATGGTTGCAGGCGCATAGTTGAAAGAGCTTCTGAAATAGCTGCGACTCGAACTAACTTCCACACTCAGTTGTAATGATATGAGGGACACAAAATCTTGAGAACCATGCGAATAACAGCGTCTTTGTCACCGCCTCCGCCGAGATATTTGGTACAGCAATAGCTTCGGGCCGCCTCGTGAAACGATGGACTGCTGTGAGTAAATGAAGATGCCTGTCCAAATATGGTAATGGCTCGAGAATGTCAATATGTATGTGCGACAATGTCGTTGTCACTCTGGGAACTACGTCACTGGTGTGAAGAGCCAACGGCTGGCTTTCTTGCGCTGACATTCCAACCAGAAGCGTCCCCATTCCCTACAGTCCTTCAGTATTCTTGCTACTAACTTAGCCGTTGCCATGACTTTCGGATGAAGCAGATTATGTGACGCTCTAAACACTATTAATCTACATTCTACCACGATGTACAGACTTTGTATGCCCCTTGTTGTGTCCCATCGAATGCCAGTGGTACTCTGTGGAACCAAATATCGAGTCAGTTACAAAACTGTGTGCTCACACCGAAGCAGACTGCATAAAGTTGTCCTCTTGTTGTTTTGTTGCTATTTAATTTCACGCTACTATCTGTAGACTAGCGCAATTTCGCGAAAGCGATCTGAGGTAATGTTATGACTCCCCAAAATGTGACACATATCGGTTGTAAATTACGCAATATATTTGGCCTCTCTACGCTGACATAGTTGTCCTTGATCTTCTGCATATTGGAGGAAACTAGTGATCGGTTTGTTATCAGTTACGAATGTAAAATGTCTGCCTTGCACTGGTGGCGACGGCCTCGTAAACCGCTGGCAACTCACAATTGATAGCACACCAATTTCTTTCTGAGAATAGAGTCAAAGTATTTTATGTCTAAATCTAAATTTTTATAAACGAGAAAAAACATAATGTTCTAAAATTACCATCGAAGATACTTTTTAAATTAAAAGTGAAACTTGTCTCTGCTAAAACAGTTTAAAAAAGACATTATATTTTAAGCGAACGTGCAGTATACCTATTCATTTGCGCCAATAGAAATTCACTTACTCGTATTTTAATTTTCAAAAATCGATTAACATCACACTATTGTTTCTGGTTTTCCGCTGCATTGAAACTGATGAAAGAAAGATTTCGAATGGAAGTAGGTCGCGGTAACTGTGTAAAAATCCATAGCCACCTTGTACTCTAAGAGGGAAGAAGAGTACAATTTCTCGCTAAAACAATGTCTCACTAAAATTGGGCTTACGATATATACAAGTACGAATCAAATAAGTAAATAAACTCTGTATTTGTATGCCGACGCATAAGTAATATTTGTACCAGAAATTGTTCTGTAGCTGTGGTATCTCAGGCGTCGGAGGAGAGCAGTAATTGGTAACCGGAGAGACGTTTATTTTGTTTCGGACATTCACACAGATTTATCTGCTCTCGCTGTGCTGTTTCTCCGATTCCCTTTCACATTACGTTACACAAAAGTAAAGCAAACAGGCAGGCACTCTTTATCCTCATACAAATTCACGCAAATCGGAATGTTACCTCAGTCGCAGCACAAAGCTGTTTTCATTTCATTCGGCACTATGTACACATCTCACGTTATACGAACGTATGCGGAGAGACCGAAAAGAGTACGCGGATACATCGGGCTTCTCGATTGTGCTCCAAGATAGCTTTCTTCAATGTGAGATGAAATGGCCTCGTGCTAAATTGCCTTCTAAGGTCCAAAAATTGACATAGATCTGAATTTCAAACGAGTTTCCCTCGTCTGCCGAAACTGTTATCAGGCAATTTAAATTTCAAATACGCTCGAGGTTAGCATACACTTCGTATTAAGATAACGTACGTGCACGGCGATGCTTCAATGTAATGCCAGTAAAAACAGTTCGATTTTGAAATGTTTCCTGCTGCATGTCAGATCTGAAAAGAAACACGAGCGTCTGACAGAAGACTACAACCCAACCTATTATGGAATTTTTATGATAAATAAATAAAATAAAAGAGAGCTGAAAGTTTGGACAAGCTGTATCATAACACTATGACAAAAAGGGGAGTTCTGGGCTGGATAACGGCCGTATCACATTCAGTGTCACGGTACATATTTGTGCTCGTTGGTCACCCCAGCAGCTGCCCTCGCCCCGTGGAACTACCGCGAATTAATCAAAGTCACCCAGGGGAAACACCAACCTCACCCATACTTTAGGCAACTCTGCGATGCTAATCTCAGGAGACAAAAATGCCGGGACTACTTCCCTATCTCTCTCACTCAATGGGAGCACAATATAATGGTGGAAAACTCAATGAACCAATAGGAATCGAAGAGCCCCTATATCAAGTCACATCACTTGAATTCTGTCAACAACAATTTAATCTTTCGTCATTCGAGACATCAACTAAGACTACACCTTGGCATATACTTAGCATTCTCATTCTCCACAGTTTTACGTATTTACCCATACTTTCTACAATTTTTTTTCGTATTTTCCCCAAATTTTACGTACTTTCCAACCATTTTAGTATTTCTCGTATTTTTCCACGATATTCGTCTTTTATAACTGGGGAACTCTGTAGCTGGGCAGCATAGAGGAAGGTTGTAGGTTATGTTTATTTATTAATAACAAATAATGTTAAAACGCGTCTCTAGAGGACTAGGATGTGGCTCTTTGTTAAAAACAACGTTGAAACGCGTCACTTGAGATCTAGGGCATGTCTGTTTGTTAATAACAAAAAAATGGCTCTGAGCACTATGGGACTCAACTGCTGAGATCATAAGTCCCCTAGAACATTGTTGTTGTTGTTGTAGTCTTCAGCCCTGAGACTGGTTTGATGCAGCTCTCCATGCTACTCTATCCTGTGCAAGCTTCTTCATCTCCCAGTACCTACTGCAACCTACATCCTTCTGAATCTGCTTAGTGTATTGATCTCTTGGTCTCCCTCTACGATTTTTACCCTCCACGCTGCCCTCCAATGCTAAATTTGTGATCCCTTGATGCCTCAAAACATGTCCTACCAACCGATCCCTTCTTCTAGTCAAGTTGTGCCACAAGCTTCTCTTCTCCCCAATCCTATTCAATACCTCCTCATTAGTTACGTGATCTACCCACCTTATCTTCAGCATTCTTCTGTAGCACCACATTTCGAAAGCTTCTATTCTCTTCTTGTCCAAACTGGTTATCGTCCATGTTTCACTTCCATACATGGCTACACTCCATACAAATACTTTCAGAAACGACTTCCTGACACTTAAATCTATACTCGATGTTAACAAATTTCTCTTCTTCAGAAACGATTTCCTTGCCATTGCCAGTCTACATTTTATATCCTCTCTACTTCGACCATCACCAGTTATTTTACTCCCTAAATAGCAAAACTCCTTTACTACTTTAAGTGTCTCACTTCCTAATCTAATCCCCTCAGCGTCACCCGATTTAATTAGACTACATTCCACTATCCTCGTTTTGCTTTTGTTGATGTTCATCTTATATCCTCCTTTCAAGGCACTGTCCATTCCGTTCAACTGCTCTTCCAAGTCCTTTGCTGTCTCTGACAGAATTACAATGTCATCGGCGAACCTCAAAGTTTTTACTTCTTCTCCATGAATTTTAATACCTACTCCGAATTTTTCTTTTGTTTCCTTTACTGCTTGCTCAATATAGAGATTGAATAACATCGAGGAGAGGCTACAACCCTGTCTCACTCCTTTCCCAACCACTGCTTCCCTTTCATGTCCCTCGACTCTTATAACTGCCATCTGGTTTCTGTACAAATTGTAAATAGCCTTTCGCTCCCTGTATTTTACTCCTGCCACCTTCAGAATTTGAAAGAGAGTATTCCAGTTAACGTTGTCAAAAGCTTTCTCTAAGTCTACAAATGCTAGAAACGTAGGTTTGCCTTTTCTTAATCTTTCTTCTAAGATAAGTCGTAAGGTTAGTATTGCCTCACGTGTTCCAACATTTCTACGGAATCCAAACTGATCTTCCCCGAGGTCCGCTTCTACCAGTTTTTCCATTCGTCTGTAAAGAATTCGCGTTAGTATTTTGCAGCTGTGACTTATTAAACTGATAGTTCGGTAGTTTTCACATCTGTCAACACCTGCTTTCTTTGGTATTGGAATTATTATATTCTTCTTGAAGTCTGTGGGTATTTCGCCTGTCTCATAAATCTTGCTCACCAGATGTTCACCTACTATGTTTCCTTCTCTCCCTTTTCCTACTGACGAATTCCAGTCACCCATGACTATTAAATTTTCATCTCCCTTCACTACCTGAATAATTTCTTTTATCTCGTCATACATTTCATCAATTTCTTCATCATCTGCAGAGCTAGTTGGCATATAAACTTGTACTACTGTAGTAGGCATGGGCTTTGTGTCTATCTTGGCCACACTAATGCGTTCACTATGCTGTTTGTAGTAGCTAACCCACACTCCTATTTTTTTATTCATTATTAAACCTACTCCTGCATTACCCCTATTTGATTTTGTATTTATAACCGTGTAATCACCTGACCAAAAGTCTTGTTCCTCCTGCCACCGAACTTCACTAATTCCCACTATATCTAACTTTAACCTATCCATTTCCCTTTTTAAATTTTCGAACCTACCTGCCCGATTAAGGGATCTGACATTCCACGCTCCGATCCGTAGAATGCCAGTTTTCTTTCTCCTTATAACGACGTCCTCTTTAGTAGTCCCCGCCCGGAGATCCGAATGGGGGACTATTTTACCTCCGGAATATTTTACCCAAGAGGACGCCATCATCATTTAATCATACAGTAAAGCTGCATGTCCTCGGGAAAAATTACGGTTGTAGTTTCCCCTTGCTTTCAGCCGTTCGCAGTACCAGCACAGCAAGGCCGTTTTGGTTAATGTTACAAGGCCAGATCAGTCAATCATCCAGACTGTTGCCCCTGCAACTACTGAAAAGGCTGCTGCCCCTCTTCAGGAACCACATGTTCGTCTGGCCTCTCAACAGATACCCCTCCGTTGTGGTAGCACCTACGGTACGGCCATCTGTATCGCTGAGGCACGCAAGCCTCCCCACCAACGGCAAGGTCCATGGTTCATGGGGGACTTAGAACTACTTAAACCTAACTAACCTAAGGACAACACACACATCCATGCCCGAGGCAGGATTCGAACCTGCGACCGTAGCGGTCGCGCGGTTCCAGACTGTAGCGCCAGAACCGCTCGGCCACCTGCGGCAGGCTGTTAATAACAGCTTAGTATTTTGTCATTCGAGGCACCAGTAGAGACTTAATCTAGGCATATATGTAAGTACTCTCATTCTTCGCAAATTTTCACCCATTTTCGTATTCATTCCACATTTACCACAGCATTCCCATTTTTATCCAGTTACACAGTATCTACCCCACTGTTTACGACGTTGTGTTGACGTCACACCGCTGTCAGCCATTCACAATGCAGCAAGGTGACGGTTTATTTATCATTACTAATCCACCACTTGGTTACTAGGGTGTGTGGTGTCATAGGTTTAGAAACGAACACGTTAGTAGTAATAATTACGTCCCGTCATGTTAATGACGTTTTATGAAATTCTATAAGCAGTATCGATTTCCAACGAAAGATAATGAATAAGGAATCCCACCTCGTGATGGATATTACACACTTCAAAAATATTTTTGTATCACCCCGATTCCCAGAACTCTTGGAGATAGACGTTGACTGTGAATATTGTATCACAGACACAGTCCATTTGACTGTTCAGAGCTGCCAATAAACATGCCCAAAGATGTAAATAACCATACAAGAGCAACACCGATCAGGTCCAGTCATTCCACCAGGAAGGAGGTACACGGCTTGTGTTGTCTGTAGTTCAACCGTGCCTAGACGGTCAATACCGAGGGTTCGCTTGCGTCCGCATTATTACTTTGTGTCAGGAAGGACTCTCAACAAGGGAAATGTCCAGGCGTCTCAGACATGGAGGAGATAGATAGATAGATAGATAGATAGATAGATAGAGAGAGAGAGAGAGAGAGAGACAGGAACTGTCGATGACATGCCTCGCTCAGGACTACTACTGCACTGGATGACGGCTACCTACGGATTATGGCCTGACAGCAACGCCACCAGGTTGAATAATGCTTTTCGTGCAGATACAGGACGTCGTGTTACGACTCAAACAGTGCGAAATAGGCTGCAGGATGCGCAGCTTCACTCGCGACGTCCATGGCGAGGTCCATCTTTGTAACCACGACACCATGCAGCGCGGTACAGATACGCCCAACAACATGCCGAATGGACTGCTCAGGACTGGCATCACGTTCTCTTCACCGATGAGTGTCGCATATGCCTCCAACTAATCGTCGGAGACGTGTTTGGATGGAACCCAGTCAGGCTGAACGCCTTAGACACACTGTCTAGCGAGTGCAGCAAGGTGAAGGTTCACTGATGTTTTGGGGTGGCATTACATTGGGCCGACGTACTCCGCTGGTAGGCGGTGTAACTGCTGTACGATACGTGAATGCCGTTCTCCGACCGATAGTGCAACCGTATCGGCAGCATATTGGCGAGGCGTTCGTTTTCACGGACGACAATTCACACCCCTATCGTGTACATCTTGTGAATGACTTCCTTCAAGATAACGACATAGCTCGACTAGAGTGGCCAGTATCTTCTTCAGACATGAATCCTGTCGAACATGCCTGGGAGAGATTGAAAAGGGCTGTTTATGGACGACGTTACCCACCAACCACTCTGAGGGATCTACGCCGAATCGCAGTTGAGGAGTGAGAAAATCTGGACCGACAGTGCCTTGATGAACTTGTGGACAGTATGCCACGATTAATACAGGCAAGTATCAATGCAAGAGGACGTGTTACTGGGTATTAGAGGTACCGGTGTGTACAGCAGTCTGGACCACCACCTTTGAAGGTCTCGCTGTAGAGTGGTACAACATGCAAAGTGTGGTTTTCAGAGCAATAAAAAGGGTGGAAATGATGTTTATGTTGCTCTCTATTCCAATTTTCTGTACAGGTTCCGGAACTCTCGGAACCGAGATGATGCAACACTTTTTTTTTAATGTGTGTATTACTAAGAATAGAGGCAGGACTCACCTTCGCGTTATCAGAATTCTGCCTCTAGATATTTTCCATCGTCTTAACACACTAACAGAAACCTCACGGAGGGGGGTGGGGGAGGGGGACGGTTGTGACCTTGACAGCTGCTGTAACCGAAAATAACAAACATTCCTCTGCTAACTTGGCTGAATAAACGATTAAATGAACAGATAGCCTCAGCGTCCTGCCATTAGCAAATCGTTAAATATTATAATCGTCTTTTTTTTAAAGCAGGGTATCGAGTATGGTGTCTTCTACAACATGTATACATCCAGTAAAAAATGTAACACTTATGTATTCGAGTTCCAGAAGTCCAGGAGTCAAGACCATCAATAACCTCTAAGCTAGTATTACACCCCAGTAGACAAAACTGAAAACGATATTAGGACTACATATATAAGAAACTTCAGTAGGTGAAGTTCTAAATCGTCTTGACGTTACCTCCTTTACATATCAGGAACGTATAATTCGTTCTATACCTATCTACACTCCTGGAAATTGAAATAAGAACACCGTGAATTCATTGTCCCAGGAAGGGGAAACTTTATTGACACATTCCTGGGGTCAGATACATCACATGATCACACTGACAGAACCACAGGCACATAGACACAGGCAACAGAGCACGCACAATGTCGGCACTAGTACAGTGTATATCCACCTTTCGCAGCAATGCAGGCTGCTATTCTCCCATGGAGACGATCGTAGAGATGCTGGATGTAGTCCTGTGGAACGGCTTGCCATGCCATTTCCACCTGGCGCCTCAGTTGGACCAGCGTTCGTGCTGGACGTGCAGACCGCGTGAGACGACGCTTCATCCAGTCCCAAACATGCTCAATGGGGGACAGATCCGGAGATCTTGCTGGCCAGGGTAGTTGACTTACACCTTCTAGAGCACGTTGAGTGGCACGGGATACATGCGGACGTGCATTGTCCTGTTGCAACAGCAAGTTCCCTTGCCGGTCTAGGAATGGTAGAACGATGGGTTCGATGACGGTTTGGATGTACCGTGCACTATTCAGTGTCCCCTCGACGATCACCAGTGGTGTACGGCCAGTGTAGGAGATCGCTCCCCACACCATGATGCCGGGTGTTGGCCCTGTGTGCCTCGGTCGTATGCAGTCCTGATTGTGGCGCTCACCTGCACGGCGCCAAACACACATACGACCATCATTGGCACCAAGCAGAAGCGACTCTCATCGCTGAAGACGACACGTCTCCATTCGTCCCTCCATTCACGCCTGTCGCGACACCACTGGAGGCGGGCTGCACGATGTTGGGGCGTGAGCGGAAGACGGCCTAACGGTGTGCGGGACCGTAGCCCAGCTTCATGGAGACGGTTGCGAATGGTCCTCGCCGATACCCCAGGAGCAACAGTGTCCCTAATTTGCTGGGAAGTGGCGGTGCGGTCCCCTACGGCACTGTGTAGGATCCTACGGTCTTGGCGTGCATCCGTGCGTCGCTGCGGTCCGGTCCTAGGTCGACGGGCACGTGCACCTTCCGCCGACCACTGGCGACAACATCGATGTATTGTGGAGACCTCACGCCCCACGTGTTGAGCAATTCGGCGGTACGTCCACCCGGCCTCCCGCATGCCCACTATACGCCCTCGCTCAAAGTCCGTGAACTGCACATACGGTTCACGTCCACGCTGTCGCGGCATGCTACCAGTGTTAAAGACTGCGATGGAGCTCCGTATGCCACGGCAAACTGGCTGACACTGACGGCGGCGGTGCACAAATGCTGCGCAGCTAGCGCCATTCGACGGCCAACACCGCGGTTCCTGGTGTGTCCGCTGTGCCGTGCGTGTGATCATTGCTTGTACAGCCCTCTCGCAGTGTCCGGAGCAAGTATGGTGGGTCTGACACACCGGTGTCAATGTGTTCTTTTTTCCATTTCCAGGAGTGTATCTTTGACCGCAAGACACCTTGCCCCTCTAGACACTTATAGTTATTCTTTGCCTTCTCATATTTACAGTCACTAGAATTTTCCGTATTCTTCATACTATCATAAACTTCTGGGACTGTACCGTCTTCCACACTGGCTTGCTTACGACGAATAGACAGTCATCCAGTCTATAGATAGCGTACAGCAGAACCGTTAGCATTGCTGTTTGGTAGCTCTTGTAATCCGTTTCCAGCAATTAAATTAAGTTATACAACTAAAACTAGAGACGTTTAGAGCATAGCTTTGTAACCAATGACCCTAGCTGACTACCTAGGATGTATGCACGGCCACACAAGTCAAGCGGAAGATGGCGGTTTAGTCTGTCTACATTAGTATTTCGTAAATGTGTAGGACAAACACTGGAATATGTCTTTGCATGGCAATATGACCACCGACAGCAAATGCTCTTTTACTAATGATGATCATTCACTTCAGTACCAAAAATCGGCAGGGTAAAAGTCAGGTTGGCACTATCAGTCTAATGATCCTCTGATCATACATTCCAAACGTGATTCGACTTGCAATCCAATTGCATTATTTTGTTTGTGCCGCGGGTACCCCAGGACCAATGGGGTGGTACTTGGCTCCAGCAACTAAAAGCAACACTTTCTGTTATGTCCTCTGAGTGCGGGTGTAATTACATTCTGTTACGTGCGTGACACGACGCGAATAACCCAGTGCCAGCGGTAGAGTGCATGCGGGTTGTTCTCTGTATGCACGACGTTATCCAAAACAAATACTAATGAAGGAAATTCATGTTCAAGACTCCCAGGCCATTTTATAACAGAAGAGTAATGGGCTAATTTTCAAATATCACTAACATATGACCATAAAATGTTAAACAGTGAATAGAGAAAAGTGGTCGCAGGATGACCGATTGAACTGTCACCACAAAGGATCTGGCCATGAGATATGAAGCAGTATCTGTGCAGGTTGTAAATTCGACCATCCATCGCCAACGTTCCTCATTGTTATATGTGTCAAAAGCAGTACCTTTCTCACAACTTATCCCTCTGGAGAGAACAATAAAATGGTTAAATGTACGATAAATACTTTAAAAAATTAGACAAACGCCAAGCATTAGTATTAGAAGCAATTCTGTTATGGTGATAAAAAATATGTTATCCACGTCGTCCACAGAGCTATCAATAAACTTCTCCTCATTTCATCTACAGTAACATCAATATGTAAACAATGTGTTTTGGTTATGAAATTTTACCATTTTATACTTTATCCAAATATTTTTATGATCTCAAATACATATGACTTGCAGTTCACGTGTACTGGAAAGGAGAATTCCATAGCACTCAGAATAAAATAACATTACTGGTTCTTCGTACACACACACACACACACACACACACACACACACACACACACACACACACACACATACACACACACACACGCACACCCAGACACACACACGCACAAGTATTGTAAGCATGACAGTTTTAATTTGTCATCACGTCTCTCTAGAAAGCACCATCGTTGCCATCGTTGCACTATTGAAGCATATGTGGTGTCAGTCCCTCTCTTACGTCTACTCGTTACAGCTCCTCTCTGTACCGATTACTAATTTCATTTTGTTCCATTTCTAAGTATATTTGTGACCCCACTTCTCTGATTTCCTTCTCTATATATTTCCAAGAGTCTATGGGGACGAGACCTCTCTCTCAGCCTTTAACGCAGACCTCTGTCAATGTGGAGACATTGACAGAGACATCACAGCAAACAAATACTACTGCTGGGTTTATGTGTACAAATATCGTGTTGAGGTAGGTTAGTGGTAATGCCTTAGCTTTCTACTGTTAAAATCATACATACATATGGAATATCACTCTTTATTAGTTCACCGATAAGTTTTCATAACAATCCCTGTCTTAAATACTGCCGTATGTTATCTGTCCATGTGTCTTTGGTATTCTGTGGACCAGTCGACATTACGTTAATAGCGACGACCAACTTGGATTTTCTTGTAGTTAAGATACGAGACTTAGAGTAATGTCACATGTACTAATAATGCAGTAATGTTTAATGCTTCCTGGCTGAAAAATGGGACCGCCCAGGCATAAGTGCAAGTTTTAGCAGCATGGTGATTGTTTCTCACAGGTCCAGAGAAAAAGGGGGAAGTGTTTGGAGTTTAAACCGTTACCAAAACTTGCCTACAAAGGCGTCAGCTTGTTACAACTGGCTTGCGGTGGTGGGATGCTTTCTCCCTGATTGGCTGAATGACTTTTGTGTCACTCACCAGTTCGCAGATGATTACACTGGTAACTACCCATCTCTCTCAGCCATTGCCGGGCTGGAGTAGTGGTCGCGGCTGTCACCACACGTTGGAAGGATGTGCTACCTTGCAGGCTACTTGGATGGTGGTTTCAGATACTGCCCACCTCTATAGATGCGTATTTTGTAGCGCTGTTCTAGACACACAGAATCATTGGTTAAAAGCATCAGAATTTTGCTATAACAGCATTATTTCTATCAACATAAGAACAAGCTTGTTTTAACACATCCTAGTGACAGCTTTTGCAAAGTGTTTGTACACTGAGGTGACAAACGTCATGGAATACTTCCTAATATCGTGTCGGGCTTCCTTTTGCCCGGCGTAGTGCAGCAACATGACGAGGCATAGACTCTTAAAGACGCTGGAATACCCAGCAAAAATACTGAGTCATGTTGCCTCTATAGTCTTCCATAATTGTGGAAGTGTTACCGGCGCACTAGGTTATGCACGAACTGCCCTCTCGATTATGTACCAGTTCGACAGGATTTAGGTCGGGCTATCTGGCTGGCCAAATCATTCGCTTGAATTCTCCAGAATATTCTCCAAACCAATCACGAGTAATTGTGGCTGGGTGACATGGAGCATTGTCATCCACAAAACTCCCATAGTTGTTTGGGAACATGAAGTCTATGAATGCCTGGAAATGGTCCCCAAGTAGTCGAACATAGCCATTTCCAATCAATGACAGGCTCAGCTGAAACATTTCATGGAAACACACCCCACGCCGTTATGGAACCACCACCAGCTTTCATTGTGCCTTGTTGACAATTTGGGTCTAAGGCTTCGTGGCTTTTGTGCCACACTCGAACACTACTACTAGCTCTTACCAACTGAAATCAGGACTAATCTGACCAGGCGACGGTTTTCCAGTCGTCAAGGGTGTAACCGACATGGTCACGCGCACAGGAGAGGCACTGCAGGCGATGTCGTGCTGTTAGCAAAGAAACTCGCGTCGGTCGTGTGGTGTCATAGTTCATTAAATCCAAATCCCGCCCCACTGTCTTAAAGGATACGTTCGTCGTACATCCTACATTGACTTCACACAGTATTGCTTGTCTGTTAGCACTGGAAACTCATCGCAAATGCCAATGCTCTTGGTCGTTAAGTGAAGGTCGTCGGACACTGCATTGTCCATTTTGATAGCTAGTGCTTGAAATTTCGTATTCTCGGCACACTTTTGACACTGTAGATCTCGGAATATTGAATTCCCTAATGACTTCCGAAATGGAATGGTCAGTGCCTGTAGCTCCAATTACCAAATCATTGGCCATGAGGACTATGACACATAAACTGCTATTTTTAAAAGAAATATCTTACGTAGATACTTGTGACTATATGATTTTTATTTTTGTCCACCGTGAGGGCAGGAGAAGTGAGAAGTTATGTAGCCGATGCAGGAATGCAGGGAAAGCGATGACAGGTACAAGTATGGAGAAATCAAAAATGGTGAAAAGTAAATACTGAATATTAATAGTATATTCTCTTTCGGATTAATTTGTATTGTTGTGTGAACCTAGTTATTCATAACTGGCAAATAAAAGTTGTTTAAGTATGGAAAGAAATAGACTGCTGTCTGTGGTTGCTATTTGTAATATCAGACGGAGAGAGACTATAACAGACTGATGGAAACCAGAATACAAACTCCATTCTGAACTTGCTGCACAAAACAGCAAGGAAATGTTTCTGTGCTAGTACTAATGACGTCGTGTAATAGAAAAGATACAGTTCTGTACTCTACACAGTACCTGAGCGAAAATATTAATTTTCTTCATTAATCTTATTCTCTGTGGTAAACAACTGCACTCCACTGAACGCTCTTCGATCTAAAAGTATAAGAGCTGAAAGCTGAAGTTAAGAGTCGACAAACTGTTCATCGTTTCCGCTTTTAATAGGGTAAGTCAATTATTATCCGCACTTAAGTTATATTTTTGTTTATTTTGGTAGTACTGTCGTTTTATGTTGATGACGCTTGCTTTGTTTACTTGTCGTTATATCTTTGCAATTTTCAAGCTGTTACGTTAGTTTCGTTATCGCTTCTGTGCTGTTAATCATGACTGCTCCACTGTCTATTTGCACCAAAGAAGAGCAACGATCAGTGACCCGTTTCTTGTGGTCGGAAGGCGTATCAGGGGCCGAAATTCATCGAAGACTTTGGGTACAGTACGGGAACAGTGTTTTGCCACAACGGAGTGTTTACGAATGGATTAAAAAATTCCGAAATGGTCGCACTAGTGTTACGCACGATGAAGGAGCCGGACGACTGTTTATCGCCATAAATGAAGAAACCATTGAGCGTTCAAGTGAAATGATTCTCTTAGACGGACGATATTAATGAAGTGGCACATCGTCTGCAAATTAGTCACGGTTCTGCCTACGAAATGATCCACAACAGGCTTGGGTTTTATGAAGTTTGTGCACGATGAGTCCCAAAACAACTCACACAGTTTCATAAACAGACGCACCTGGGCATCTGCAGAAAACATTTGGATCGCTATGGTAACGAAGGGGACAACTTCTTAGACAGGATCATTACTGGTGATGAAACATGGATCTATCATTACGAGCCGGAGAGTAAACGGCAAAGTATGGAATGGAAACATCGAAATTCGCCGTGCAAGAAAAAGTTCGAGACCCAACCGTCCGCAGGAAAACTGATGCTTACGGTGTTTTGGGACGCACAAGTTCGAGTAGTGGAATATTATGGGGAAAGGGGCGCAACAATAAACAGTGAACGTTACAGTGAGATGCTTACTGCCAGGCGAAAGCCTGCAATTCGAAGCAAACACCGAGGATTGCTGTCAAAAGGTGTTCTGTTGTACGACAATGCCCGTCAGTATACTGCTGCCCACCTAGCTGAGACGCTCCAGAAACTTATCTTTGAAGTACTGGATCATCCTCCTTATATTCCCGATGTTGCCGCTTCTGACTCTCACTTGTTTGGGCCACTCAAAGAGGCAGCAAGGGGCCGTCGATTTGTCTCGGACGAAGCAGTGAAAGAAGCGGTGCATTCCTGGCTCGCAGCTCAACCTACTTTTATGAGGAAATCAGGAAGCTTGTACAACGATGGACCAAATGCGTTGAAACGCAAGGAGACTATGTCGAAAAATGATGTTCTTGTAAGTTTCCTACTTGATTACAATAAAATTTCAGAACTACTTTGCGGATAATAATTGTCTTACCCTCGTAAATACAGGAAACATTAAACAGCATCAGCATCCGTCTTTAACATCTTGACACAGTCACATTTCCAGAATCATTTTTTTGCCAGAGAGAGATTGTAGATATAACTGTCATTAACAACAGTGCGAATCAAGCGTACTGCGCAGCTATTTAAAACGTAACAACGAAAGTAAAAGCTATTTTATTTTACAATGTCTGTCCCTTGAGACGCGCGTGCCTAAAGGAACGGACATTATAAAATAAAATAAGTACTACAAGCCTCGATGTTCAAAAACGACGAAAATAAAATTGGTCGTGATTCCTTGTAGTCTCATTCTCCCCGTTGTGGGAACCACGAAATGTGCGAGCATTAGAGGATGTAGGCAATGTGACGTACTGATGCTCCGATCAACCAGGGGAGGATGCATGGATAGCCGAAGTCGTTAAAGCGATCGCTCGCGAGAAGCGGGAAATCTGGGTACAAGTCCTAGTTAGGAACAAATTCTTATAAGTTACGAGTAGGTAGTATATCCATAACAAATACCGCTGATGCCAAAGAGTTCGCTATCAGCGAACAAATATTGTAAAATAAAAGTTACTGCAAATTTCTGTGGATGACTGCTAGAAAAAACATTTCATGTGCCATTTCGTCATAAAATAACAGATTAATTGGAAACAGATATGACATGTGTAAGAGCATTTTTTCGAAGCTAACCTCTGTATGAGAAACTCTGTTTCTAGAGTCTTGTCAGTAAATGTGTCGCTGGTAGCCCATTAGGTGCCAGAGCTTTTGTACGTACTTCTCTTTAAGTGGAGTGAATTTGTAAGTAATTTTTGGTTTCGAAACATATGCGATATCGGTCTAATTGAGACTAATGCAATTAAACGGCAGGAATAGCAAGCTCTTGTGGCCCATAATAAAGTAAGAAGTATGCGATAAATGATACGGACTAGTAAGCTCACTATTTACCCATACACCATCACACGAAGTGAGTATAATTCAGGTTTCTACAACATGGACACAAAATACACTAGTTCTCATTTACATGTGAGCCATGGTAAAAATTGCTGTTTTGAAGAGTGCGCCGCAGCGCGTAGTATGAAGGAGTCGCCCTCCGTTTCTGGCAGTGGCGCCGCTGTGGCAATCGCAGCTTTGGTGTGTCCCTCTGGTGGGAAAGGGGAAAGGTTGCCTGTTCACGTGCATTTAGGGGGCGCTATGAGCTCACCAGTCGGCATCTCCAGCGGTAATTCGGTTGAATACCGCTCTTCGATTGTGCTCTTCCGGTACCAATCGAAGCGATACGTGTTGCAGGTTCCAGCCAGCCACCCAGCCAGCCAGCCCATCGGCATGCAGCAGTCCAGCCAGCAGCGGTCCCTGCCAGCAGCCAGCAGCAGCCCCCGCCAGCAGCCAGCAGCTGGCAGCCGGCAGCCAGCAGCCAGCAGCCAGCAGCCAGCAGCCAGCAGCCAGCAGCCAGCAGCCACCAGCGGTCGCAGCCAGCAGCCAGCAGCCAGCAGCCAGCAGCCAGCAGCCACCAGTGGTCCTAGCTGCCCCCACCACCGCCAGCGGCACCAGCAGCAGCAGCAGCAGCAGTGGAGGCGTCCCCACCGGCCAGCCAGCCGGGTCGCCCCCCCCCCTCCCCGCCAGCGGCAGCAGAGTGGGGCTTCGGCCCCAGTCTCCTTCGTCCTTCATCATTCTCCGTCCCTTTGTGTCTCTCGTCGCCCTGCCCATCTCTCGTTTGCCTCTTTGTCTTGTCCTGTGTTTTTTTCCCCCTTCTCATAATGTCAACCCCCACCACCTCTTCTACAGCCACCACCACTGCGATGATCTACACCTCCCCCTCTGCTGCTGCCATCACTATCACGTGGTGTGCCGCATCACTCCCCCATCAGTCCATCCCCCCACTCCTCACTCTCCAGTCTCCCTCCCTATTTGTCGCCCCATCCCCGGCTGCTCCCTCCCGCGCCTCCTCTGATCCCTTCCCTCCATTCCCTCCCTCTGATCCTTCCGTTTCTGCGGCCCCCACTCGGGTGGCGCCCGGAGGGCTACGTCCCATGCTCCACTCTCCCCTTCACCTTCATCGTCATCGTCTTCACCATCGCCTTCACCATCGCCCTCACCATCTCCGGCGCCGACTCCATCACTGGGACCTGCCACTCCCCGCCACATTCCAGTCACTCCCATCCCCCACACCTCCTCAGCTGCAGTCAAGCGCCCCAGTGGCACCTCTGCCTCCTCTACTCCCAAAAAGGCTCCGCCTCGTCTCCCTTCCCCCACCCATGATGCCATGGATGTCTCCCCACCTGTCTCTGCCCCCTCCTCATCCTCCTCTACCCCCTCCTCCATCCGCTACCTCCTCTCCCATCCTGATCCCTCCCTTCTTGAAGCCTGGAACCTCACCCTCTTCCTTCACCAGAATTTTCCTGGTGCTCCCATCTCCCAACCTCACTCCTCGCCATGATTCGGTGCTCATCTCCTCCACCAGCCCTACCCTCCACACAGACATCCTTTCCCGCATCCCTGTCACCTGTTTTGGCCCTAATGCCTCCCTCACCCCTGCTCCTTCCCCGCCTCTCTCCCGCCAACCCCAACCCCTGCGTCGCCCGCCGACCCTCACCGCTGTGATCACTCGGCTTAGTCCGATGATCGTGGAGGAGGAGGTGTTGGCGGAGCTTCAGGCACATCCCCATCTGGAGATGCGTGCGGTTCGTCACATCCACAACGCTGCCGGCCCCACCCGCCTTATGCGGGTCTTTTCCGAGCACGCCCCCTCCATAGACTGTCTCCTGAAGGAGGGTGCCCTCCTTTTTAACCAACGTTATAAAATTGACCCCTCCTGTTCCCCTCCTCAATCCCTCCACTGCCAAAGGTGCTTGCAGTATAATGCACACCTGACATGTGAGTGCCGCGAGGCCCCCACCTGCCCGCACTGTAGGCAAGCCCACTTTCTACGGCAGTGCCCCAATCTCCAGTCCCCCCCCCCCTCCTGTAATACCTGTAACCTCCCTCATACTACATACTCCCAGAAATGTAAGGCCCGACCCCCTCCTACCACTCCTGAACTCGCTGTTCCTGTCCGCCCTCTGGACGCCCCCACCCCTCCCAGCAATTCCCTTCGCCCACCCCCTACCGCTGAGGACATCATCAGATTCCTCACCATCGTCCATCAGAATGTTCATCCTTTTCAGCGCCCACACACCCTCCAACAGATATCCCTCGCCGCCTGTTCCGTTTTCCAACTAAAAATGTACGCCACCTACTCCAACAACCAGGCCCATTTCACATTCTCCCGTCTTGACACCCTCATTTAAATCCCTGTCATGGCGCGACAGCACTGTATCCTTTTCAACAACATCTGCTCCCTTCCCGCCAACAAGAACTTCTTCCTGCACACCCTTGCCACCCACCGTGTGGATGCCTTCCTCCTCAATGAAACCTTCCTCCAACCTCACCACGCTGTCCACACTTCGCCCTACCTCCTCCACCGCTCCGACAATCCCCTCCCGATTGCGCGTGGCGGAGTTGCCATTGGTCACCACCACCAGATCCCCGTTCGGCTCCAACCTCTCCTTCCCGACCCCACCGAACACCTGATCCTTAGTCTCTTCTTCCCCAGCCTTACCGTTACCTGCGCCACCATCTATGTCCGCCCTAACGCCCCTATTCCCTTCGACTTCCTCTCCCACATTGACCGTACCTTCTCCTCCTACGTGATCGCCGACGACCTCAACATCCATAGTCGTACCGCCGCCCAGTTACGGCGGTGGCATCAGTTCCTCTCCTCCCTTCAAGGCGACCTCATCCCCGATCCCCAGCACACCCATCCCAAATCCAACTCCACTCCGGATGTTATCCTTTCCTCCCCCAACCTCCTTGGCCGCATAACGGTGGATGTCCTGGAGCCTATTGGTAGCGACCATCTCCCTGTGCTCCTCACCGTTTCAGACGGTCGTCGCCCCCGCCCCGACCCTCGTAATGACCCTCCCCCTAAGTATGTCCATGACTATTCCCATGCCAACTGGAATGCCTACCGGGATACCCTTTCCACCCAGGTCGATAGCCACCCCTTCACCTACCACCACCCTAACGATGTAACCCATGCCGCCTCCTTTCTCCAGCAGACCTTGTCTGAGGCTGTGGAGGCCCACGTCCCTACCGTCCACCCGCACCGTCCTACCTTACCCCCACATGCCGTCCTCCTCCTCCGTGAATCCCGCTGTCTCTACCGTGCCTTCCTCTGCACGTGTGACCCGAACACACTACGACGCCACTGGCAACTCCAGCGACACATTCGTAATTTACTCACGGCTAATAAACGCCGGGACTGGCGACAGACATGCACCTGTTTCAATGCTACCCTACCTATCAACTCGTCCAAGTTCTGGTGAGCCTTCCGTCACCTTACTGGAACTAAACCCTCCCCCTACTATCCTCTTCTCCATGATGATCACCCCTTCCATGACTCCCTTAGTAAGGCCAATCATTTTGCCTCCTACCTCTCTGATGTATTTTCCATCCCCGATGATCTCCAGTTCGATTACTCCCTCTTCCCGGATGTCCGCGATCGAACTGACACCTCTGTCCCTCCCCTCACGCCTGGTTTCCAGTACTTGGACAACATTGCACACACGGAACTCAATGCCCCTATCACTACACAGGATCTCATTGCTACACTCCACACAAAACGCAACACCGCTCCTGGTCACGATCGTGCCACCTACCGTTACCTTCGTGAAGCTCCTATCTCTTTCCTCTCCACCCTGGCCAGGCTCTAAAATGTAGTCCTGTCCACCGGTTACTACCCCGACCTGTGGAAAACCTCCCGTATCCTGATGTTCCTTAAACCTGGCAAACTGCCGTCCGCCATCTCCTCCTACCGTCCCATCAGCCTTACCTCGGTCTTCAGCAAGGTCCTGGAATCTATCCTCACCCGCCGCATCCACCAGCATCTGCGCCAGCACCGCCTCCTTCCCACTACCCAACGTGGCTTTCGGCCGTCCTTTTATTCTGACGATCTTCTCCTTCACCTCACTCATCTCCTTTCCAACCAGCTTAATTCCCGTCGCTCCGCAATCTTCCTCTCCCTGGACCTCGAACGTGCGTATGACTGCGTATGGCATTCCAGTCTCCTCTTCAAGCTCCAAACCTTCGCCCTTCCCATTAACTACGTCCGTCTGATCGGTTCCTTTCTGTCCCACCGTCCTTCCTACGTCACCATCCATGACACTGACTCCTACACCTTTTCCCCTCCGCCGGTGTGCCCCATGGCTCTGTCCTCTCCCCCCTTCTTTCCTTTTGTATACGGCGGACATGCCGCCGCCGTCACCCCCCGTCCACCTTCTCCAGTTTGCTGATGACACCGCCTTCCTTGCTCTTGCCCCCACCCTGCAGCGCTCCCAACACCTTCTCCAATCCCATCTTGACCGGTTCACCACTTGGTGCAACCAGTGGTTGCTCAAGGTCAATCCCTCCAAAACCCAGGCGATCTTTGTAGGCAAAACCACCCCTCCCTTTCGCCTCCTTGATTTCTATCTCAGCATCTATGGCCGTCCTATCGCCCTCACTCCCACCCTTAAGTACCATGGCGTCACCCTCGACCGTCGCCTCTCCTGGACTCCCCATCTCCGGACAGTCCAAGCCAAGGCATGTTCCCGACTCCGTCTCCTCAAGCTCCTTTCCGGCCGTACGTGGGGTCTGGACCCCTCCACCATCCTCCACACCTATAAATCCCTCATCCACCCTATCCTTTGTTACGCCCATCCGGCCTGGATCTCTGCCCCCCCCCCTACCTTTTATAAATCCCTACAAATCCTTGAACGCCATGCTCTCTGCCTCGCCTATCGCATCCGTCTCTCCTCCCCCACGCGGATCCTGTATGATCTCATCCCCTTCCCCCACCTCCTCCTTTTCCTTGAAAGGATACAGATCCTGTACACCTCCTGCAAACTGGATCCTCCCCATCTGCTTGTCTCACCCATCCTCTCCCACCCCCGCCCACTGCCACGCCTGTATTCCCACGTCCCACCCGGTCTCCATCTCTCCACCCTCCTTTCCCTCTCCCAAGGTGGCTTCCACCAGCTCCCCCTCCCTGATGATGTCCTCCTCCCCTCTATCTATCCCTCCTCCCCCCAATTCCTTTCCTTTAGGCACCCTCCCTCCCTTCTCTTTCCTTTTCCCCCGTCCCCTCCCTCCACCCCTCTTCCCCCGGGCTGCCCCTCCCCCTATCTCCCCTGCCCATGGCATCTGCTCTCCCCTCTCCCTCTCCCAACCCCCTCCCTCTTCTCTTGGCACGTCCCCAGACTCGTACACGGTTAGTGAACATTCACGCGCCGGAGATCAACGCCTCGTGTTTCTGTGTGTGCCGTCGTTTTGTGCTTAAGTGGTTCAGTGTTATTTGTTTTGTGCACCTACGTTCACGTGTGACAATTTTCGTCTATGTATGTGTCCAACTGTCTCAACAAATTTTATCTCGGACTCTACGCCCGTGAACGGCTCCATGTATTTTAAACAGTGTTGTCTCCGGTTCTATGTCCACCATATTTCTATTCTCACATTGTCTTCATTTGTCTCTTTTGTGTTTCTCTGAGGCCAAAGAGCGGCGTAGTATGCTGCTGCTGGCCTGCCTGTAAACAGGTTTCAAAATAACAATAAAGAAAAAAAAACTTGGCAGTCGGTGAGTTGGTCAGCCGGGGCGGTCAGTGTGGGGTGGTCAGTGTCTGTCGCCCGGAGTGCTAGTACGTGTTAGGCCGCCAATCTGCTCGTGTTTGTTCAGAAATTGGTCACTGGTGGTTGGATTGATCGGTTGGTCGGTCGCGCACTAGGACACAAGATGACTTGTCCGTCTTGAGCGTCGGCGCATGTGAGGTCGCCACGTCAGTCCAGTGGGCCGCGTCGTATAGCGTGGGATAGTGGCTTCGCGGCCGACACGAGATCAACAGGAGCCAACCAGCGACATTGGTCTGGCGGGTGCGAGCTGCGACGCCGTGAGACGGGAGATCGGCGCGCCTTCCTGCGTCCGTTGAAGCGGCTGGCAGCGGACGGTTCGGGAGAGCGTTTTGGGGGTGCTGCGCCAGGTCTTCGACAGACATCGCAATTTATTAGAATTTAAGTGATTCGTGATATGTTGTTTCATTTACTTGTTAAATTCTACTTGTTTTCGTGGTCAGTCTCCCGTCCCCAGCTTACTCGTCTGTCTCCCGTCCGCATTTGTTAGGCAGTTAGTGTCTGTCTGTGTGTCGGTCTGCCGTACGTTAATAGCTGCCTCTGTCATGTTTGTCGGATTCGTTGTTAACGAATTTATTGCTTGAAGTGTAACGGCCGAATTCCTGAAATATGTTTCTATCTTGCCTATCGTCTTGAGAGACGGTATATGTGTAATGTAGAGCATGTTTGGCCAACATTGTATATTTTATGTAAGACTGCATTTCATGGGTTTTCATTTAAATGGTCATTTTAGTATGTAAAGTTGCCACCCTTCCACCATAAGACCTTTTTTTTTTTTAAATCAAGTTGCACCTTCGGTGGCAAGTTAATCTTTTAATGTTAGTGTTTTTTACCATAATTACTCCTAGGGGTGCATAGTTTATGTGCTTGTGTGAGTTGTTAAAATTTTTAGGTTAAAGTAATCTGGTGTGTTGCAGATTTACACCCGTGTGTGAGCGGTCGTGACTACGGCCGTGTCAAAAGGGAGTGGCAAGGTTCTCAGCCCAAAAACTCATACAGTCAGAAATTTGTTCTTTCTGCCTCTGAATAAATTGTAACTTGATATTTAGATGGTACTTTCTGATTATAGTTTTAAATCTGTTTCTAAAAGAAAGGCTTTTAGGAATAAAATTTCCGTTTATTGAAGGAAATTTGATTTGTTTTCATCGGTTACCCACTGGCAACTACGTCCACGCTCACATAGTGTGATTAAATGTGTTAATGTTCTTGATGAATAGCTAGTAAATAAAGCAAATTCTTAAGAAAAAGTTTTGTAAGTAAATTCACGGTTCAAAATGTATTGTATGTTACGTACTGGAAATATATGTAGAGGAAAGACAACTCTATGTACACTGAACGAGTCGATAAAACAGGGAAATATTGTAGAAGAGCAATTGGATCACATCCTCCTTTGTCCAGCATCAGGTTTCACCGTGTTTTGTATAAAACATTTTCGGTAAACACCGGGCTCGGTTATTAAAAGCAGAGTCCCTCATCCTTTCTGCAAAATTGCTCTGCGTTCGATGAAACTGATATTGCTAACATACGTTGCAGCAACTTTGTATGAGAAAGCAGACAGTGAGATCAGTTACCGGGCCAATGTAACAGTTCTCACTCACAGCACCTAACTCAGCTTCGTGCAGCTAGCGAATGGTGAAGGATTGATTTTTCGTGGCCACTGAACCATGTTGCTAATATGGAAGGGAAAACTATTAAAAACTGTGGTAAATAGCGAGCGAGAGGGGAAGAAAAAAATAACGCAATATTAGGTGGTCTAATCTTATCCGTTTCCTACTTTTCACTTACCGGCAAATTACTTTTTGAATTCGAATGACGTGTTAATCTTTAGAAGATAAAGTGTGCTTCGTTTAATATGTGTGGTGTTGTGTATCTTCCTGTGAAGGAATGTTTAACTCATGTGCCCAAATATGAGATTAAGGCATACTGTTTCTGAGTTATCAGAAACAAAAGTCTAAAATACAAGGGAAAATTTGTACATAAGACCTCAATTTTAGACGTTGTGATACCGAAACTCAATTTTCCGCCTTCTAGACCTTATAAAAACATTTGCTACAAACATGGCGTTCTTATAATACCACTGTTGTAAGATGAAGTTTAAGAAACTAGTCAGGAAAGACGGGTAATATATAATACGTGCAATAACGAAGAGGGAGGGATCTGTTGAACTGAATGAACAGTCTAATGATGTGTACAGAAGATGAATGGAGAGTAAATTGAAGAATGACGAAAGTAACGAGAAGTAGCTGAAATGATTACAGTGAGAAACTTAACATTAGGATTGGTGATCACGAAGTAGATGAAGTTTAGGAATCCTGTTCACTAGGCAGCAAAATAATCCATAACGGACGGAACAAGGACGACATAACACCAGACTATCACTGGCAAAAAAGGCATTCCTGGCCACGAGCAATCTTCTAGTAGGGTGAGGTTGCCCAGGTCGTACCCCTAAGGGAAAATTACTGTATTTAATAGATGTGCACCTAATCTTTATTTTTTCAACGGTCAACCAGATTACACACAAATGAAAAAATCTTTTCTCAAAATGAGTTTTCAGCCGTTTCCAAATCGGAGTCTGTGGTACGATTAAGGCACATGATTTCCTGTCCGTAACCTATAGAGCGTAAGTCGAACTTAGATTAAGAAGTAACTAAATCCACGGAATAATGTAACATAGAGTCAAAATAATAAATAACAAACTATAAACGTAAAGTTACTTCCTAGCTCATCATCATTAACCGTTTTACTCATTGGTGAGTATCGTAACCTCATTTCCTCATTCATTCTTCCGTAGTTGAAACTTGAGACAGTTGTCTCCATCCACAGCGATTTTCGGGGTTTCTTAATATGATGTGAAGTATAACGCTGGTACTCATCTTCGGGTGATCCAACCATCTGTCTGCTGCTCTGCCACCTGGTCTTCTGCCTTCAATTTTTCACTGCATGATGGTCTCCTCTAAATTATTCCCTTTCCTTCTCAAGATGTGCCCAAGGAACTGAAGGTAACTTTGGCTGACACGAGAAGATGACCTTCTTGGGATTTTAAGTTCTTCTGTTATTGAAACATTTGTTCTTTTTTGTGTCCACCGTACACGTAGCATCCTCCGCCAACACCACATCTCGAAGGCATCAATGCGGCATCAATTCCCCTCTTTCACGGTCCAGGTCTCGTATCCGTATAAGAATACAGGAAACACCAATGCTTCTCCTAAAGGCATCTTCGTTGTCTTGGATATTGCCCGATTCTGCCATATCTTATTGAGTTTGACCATTGCGGCTCGGCCAAGAATGATTCTTCGTCTTATCTCTTTATCAAAATTTCCTGTGCAATTGATTAGAGGGCCTAGATACACATAATCACTCACTGTCTCCAGATTCCTTAAGCATTGTGTAAGTTGCGTTTGACCGATGCCTTGGCGATTTATCACCATTAGTTTGATTTTTTCTTGTTTATCTCTAGGCAAAGTTTTAGACTAATATATTTCATTCTTGAGAACAGATTAGCAAGTTCTTCCTAACTTCCTGCTATGAGTGTAGTATCATCTGCTAAGCGTAAATTGTTGATTTTCCTGCCGCCAATTGAAATCCCACCGTCCCAGCCATGCAGCGCTTTCCTGATTACACACTCTGCACAGATACTGTAGAGTTGGGTGACAGTGTGCAACCTTGTCGGACACCATTTATCACATCGAAAAATTCCGAGTATTCACCATCTATTTTTATGGTTGTGGCATGGCTGTTATAGAGACTTTTTAGTAAGGATACCTTGTGTTTTGGAACCCCAGACTCGCTGAGTCACAACTTGTCCCACATGACACAATCAAAGGCATTTTTATAATCTAGGAAGCAGATGTAGGCATGGACACAGAACTCATAACATTTTTCAGTTATCTGCCTTAAATTCAAGACTGCCTTTCGAGTACCTTTACCTGACATGAAACCCCATTGTTCTGCGGAAATGTGAGACAGCAGAAAATTTCTTAGGCGTTGATTTATTATATGCAGGAGGACTTCACTAGCATGTGACATTAATGCTATGGTCCTATAGTTGGAGGTGTCCCTAATTGATCCTTTATTGTGCAGAGGAATCAGGACAGTTGTAGTCCAGTCTTTAGGCCGATCACCCTTTTCCACACCTTATTACGTATTAAATGTAGGGCATGCATGCCTTCCTTTCCCATCGCAGTCAGCATATCTCTGGAAATACCATCTATACCTGGGGATTTGTCGTTTTTCAGATGCTTGATGGCATTTTCGATTTCACTGTACAGAATATCAGGTTCCTTATTGGATTCCATTCAAATGTTCTCTTCTTCGATGTTGTTTCCTTTGCAATACAGTGTTTCACAGTGTTGTTTCCACCTATCTATTGCTAATTACTTGTCACTAATAATAGTGACATCTATATCTTCTACAATCCACGTACGTGGTTTGAACTCTCGGGTGACGCTGTTTATCTTCTTGAATAGGTCATGCGTTTCATTTAATTTTTGATGTTGTTCTATGTCATCACAAATACTGGTGAGCTACTGTGTCTCGTCGATTGGGCACGTGCG
The DNA here is from genome assembly GCF_023898315.1 of Schistocerca nitens. Classification (NCBI taxonomy): domain Eukaryota; kingdom Metazoa; phylum Arthropoda; class Insecta; order Orthoptera; family Acrididae; genus Schistocerca; species Schistocerca nitens. The sequence goes on from NC_064617.1 coordinate 362,701,703, forward strand.
CTGTAGTTTGTGGCAAAGTTCTTTGTATGCTTCTTCATCTTGACCGGTTTATATGTCACGTTTCTTTAATGTGCTCCGTTCTTCGATGAGTAGTTGGGTATTGTTCGAAATCCAGGGATTCTTCGCTTGAGGGGTCTTAGCAACCTGTTCAGGGAGAGATGAACTGATCATTTCTTTCATTTTGTCCCATATTTTGGAAGCTCCTCCTTCCTCTGTTAATTTTTTGAGTTTGGGTCTTATTCTATCTCCAAATTATTTGAGACTAGTTTTATCTGTCAGACGAATCTGCCTTATATCTTTTCTTTTTGTCACTTTCAGTTTTATCTTTATTTTCATATGTAGCATGATATGGTCACTACCACAGTCTGGTCTAGGATAGGTCTTGCAATCTAGAACTGAAGTAAGCCATCGTTGTCTCACCAAAATGAAATCAACCTGATTTGTAACCCTATCTCCTGGAGAGATCCATGTGTATCGACGCCGTGGATGATGTAGCCGCTCTCCATGTTCGTATCTCACTCCCAAGCCGTGAAGTCCGACCACAGATCTCATGTGTCAATCATCTCCAGTCTCACCTATCTTTGACTTAAAGTCACCTTGAATGACTAACATTTTTTTTGGGTATCTTACTGATAGTATTTGCTAGCAGCTCTTAGAATTCTTCTATTTCTATGTCTGATGAAGCTAGTGTGGGAGCATAAGCCTGAACGATGTTGACATTGCACGAAGTTGCTTTCATTTTGATGGAGATTATTGTATCATAGCCACTGACAGCATTACTGAGGTTCTTAGGAATCACTACAGCAACGCCATTTCTGCTCATAACCTGACATCCGGAAAAGTATAGTGTGTCCATTTCTTGAGTTTTTATGTGGCCATATCCTCTCCAGTGTGTCTCCCTGAGTCCAAGTATGTCTAGCTCATGAAGATTTATTTTTCTCTCCACGATAGCAAGCTTTCCTGTCTGCTAGAGACCTCGCACATTCCAAGTTGCTCCCCCCCCCCCCCCCCCTCCCCCGGAGGAGATGCGATTGGGAGACTTACTCTGGAATATAATTTAAGACTGAATAAAGCCATATGGTTGCCTTGGGAAAACAGCAGTAGTGGTTTCCCGTTGCCTTCCACTGTTTAAATGAGGCTGTCCCTAACATGAAGTCAGACTTTTAGCCGCTTCTCTGGAATACAGACGCTAAAGGTTTTGCCTCTTCCGCCGTCTACGCCGTTCCGCAGTCCGTCTTCTCCGCCGCAGATGCTGTTGGGGTCTTCATTTCCATAGCTACACGGTATGAAATTACACATAGAACACAAAATATAAATTCTTACTAAATTAAATTGCTTGTAGTGGCATATCGAAAATCAGTTGGTTTGAACACAGATATCTCAAAAGTATTTCGTAATTTTACTTTCCATGCCAGCCGACGGGTCGTGTACCGAACCGTTACATATTGTAGACTGATTCATGTTTTTTTCGATCTTTCTTACACAGATGACATAACTGATTCATTGTGTCCTTTGTTTTTTATTGTTATTATAGTTTTAATCTATCAGTCTCTCTTTTATTGGTTTGTGTACAGGTTTCGTCTTCATTTTGCCTTTTCTTTGGCTTCTATTTTGTTTCTGTAAGGACTTGGTCTTAATTCCGTTTAGTTCATTTGGTATTTTTCTTGTTAACTGTTGTTATACAGGCCATAGGAGGCAAAATGTCCGAGTAACACTTTATTTTTTGACTGTTATTTTCTAAAACTGTTGGAATATTGTTTTTGGCTCCAGAGTCTTGAGAGGATATAGAAGGTCCAGACCGATCACTCAGTGGTGTTGCAACGTTAGCAGGTCTTCCAGATTTTCGCGTTGTTGCTTCAGTTCAGTCAGGTGATTCTTGGTGTGATTGGTCAACAGTATGTACAGTTTATCTTATTCATTTACTTGTGTCCAGAACATAACATACATATACATCCGATAGACACCAATTTACAAAGGTCCAGACCGATCACTCAGTGGTGTTGCAACGTTAGCAGGTCTTCCAGATTTTCGCGTTGTTGCTTCAGTTCAGTCAGGTGATTCTTGGTGTGATTGGTCAACAGTATGTACAGTTTATCTTATTCATTTACTTGTGTCCAGAACATAACATACATATACATCCGATAGACACCAATTTACAAACAGTATAAGTAAACGATTAAATTCCATATGACATCCAAAATTGCGCCGTTTGAACTGTTGTATCATTGGCGATAACCATATCGTCCATCGGGTATGGGGCTGGGAGGTTTCTACATTTGAGCAGGTGTTGATTATTTTCCTTTTCGCAACATTAGCATAGTTCATCTCCTGGGGAGAAACCTCATTTCTTCAAACTGACCTTTCATCGGGATACACCAGTTCTCAGTCTGTTGAGGACCTTCCATGTTTTATATGGGAGGTGACGTCCTTTAGCACGCTCTTCTTTAGGGTTGTTCCAGCACCTCTTTGATGGTGAGTTACGCCAAAGCTGGATTCGACGATTTGCGGGTGACGTTGAAAGTGGTTCTGTTGAACGGAGGAAACTCTTTCTTTATCTTAATCTTGGATGCTGGTATTCACATCCGAATAAGGGGTGTCTTGGATCTGTCTCCTGTTTTCCCTTTTCTTTTTCTACTGCTGTTCTTCTTCTGATATGTGGAGGTGATATGCCCATGAGATGATATATTTTGTTAATAGGAGTTGCCCCCAAGCAGCCAGTGACAATGCGTCCTGTTTCATTAAGGGCAATGTCCACTTGGCATGGTGAGATCTACCATACGGGTGCTGGATATTAAGCAATAGAGAAGCATAAGGACAATGCAGATGTGTGAAGAACATCTGGTTGTGCGCCCCGTTTGTTACCTGTCAGTTTCCGAAGGATGTTGTTCCTAGCAAACGCTTCCATTTTGGTCCTTGCGGTGGACTTTGAAGGTGAGGGAATGGTCTAGCTTTACTCCCAGGTATTTTGGAGTATCGCAGTTGGTCAGTTGTTGCCCTCTCCAGGTTATGTTTGGTTCCTTCTAGCCACTCTGTCCCGTAAATGGAAAGCTCGCACTTGTGTTTTAGAGGGGTTTGGTTTCAGGTAATTGTGATCATAATAGGGAGACAGTGTTTGAAGACCTGTAGTTAGTTTTTCTTCCACCTCCTCTAAGGTTCTTGCTGGGCAGCTACTGCTATAGCATCTGCATAGATGAAAGATCTTGTGACGGGTTCAATTGGTCAGTTATTGGTATAGATATTATATAACAATGAGGCTAACACACTTCCTTGTGGAATGCCATTATTCTGTATCCTCCATAGACTTCTTTCGTTTTGTAGAGTAACAAAGAAGCGTCTAGTTTGTAATAGACATCTCATAAATTGCGTCAGATGATAGTCTTTCGTAACAGCATAGGTCTTTTCTAATAATTTCTTATGGTTGATGGCGTCACAGGCGGAAATGAGTTCGACGAATGCAACACCAGTTATCTGTTTGCGTTCGTAACCGTCTTCTATTTATTGTATCAAATTCAAGATCTGTCCACAACGAGACTTCACTGGACGAAAGCCCGCCTGTTCTCTTATCAGTGTTTAGTCAATATATGCTGAGATGCGTTTAAGTATCATTCTTTCTAGGACTTTATAAAGACGGCACAGAAGTGATATCGGTCGGAAGTTTTTAGCTTATGTGGGCTGTTTTCCAGGTTTCAACAGAGCCACAACTTTGGCTTTTCTCCATATCTTTGGTATTTGCAGTCTTGAGACATATGTTAATCATGTCTAGAATCCACTTCTTAGTCGTTGGCCCAAACATTTTTACTTGTTCCATTCTTAGGTCATCAAAGCCAGCGGCTTTGTTATTCTTCATTGCGTGTACTGCGGTTTCTCATAATCGTAGAGAGAAAGGTATGCCTATATAGTCGTTCTCTTCAGGAAATCTTTGATGTCTTTGGTTTACATATCTTTTCTTTATTTTCCCATTCAACAGTAACTGGTGCGCTATCTGATTGGGCGTTATATCATAAATAACTGTGGGAGCGGTCGATGGGTCATTGTTAAGGTTGTTCAACAGTTGCCATGCCTTTCCGCTGTTTTGGTTCGTATCAAGTTCTGTCATAAGATTGCACCACTTTTCTTTCCTTGTTGCTGATATAATATCTTCTCCTGTTTTTATTGTTTCATTAGAAAAGGGATCTTCTTAGAAAAGGCGTTCATATTTGTACAAAATAATCTTTGTATCTTTATTCAGTCCTGGTATGTAAGTTGTTCTGCATCCCCGGGGAATGTGCCTACGGGAGATAGTTTTAACTAAAATTATAAGACATTCATAATTTCCTGGGGAGGGGTCAAGGGAGCGGATTTTGGAGTCAAGTTCCTCGGCAAATTTATCCTAATGTGCTTGTCTAAAATTAGTCTTCTTTTGAAAGTAACACATGCAGGTTGGATAGCTGCTTCTACTTTACAGATAATTGCGCGATGTTGTGTTTTAGTGATTGGATCTACCATCTCTTTCTTCACTTGATGGGCAATATTTCCACTGATAAAGATATTATCAGGGTTATATCCATGCTTCCATCTCCCACTGCTAAAAGATTATGGCAATTTTGGATCATGTATGAGCTGCAGACCCCCCGCATTTTAACCAGTTTTCAAGATCTTCTTCGCTTTGATCTGTTTTTCTGTAGCCCCATGATACACTGTGGCAGTTAAAATCTGCAATAACTATCTTTACTGGATGTAAGTGAAAATTATCTGGTTCTCTGAAGCTAAATTCATTATTTGGGGGTTTGTACGTGGATGTTATTGTACAAGAGGTTATTGTTACAGTCAGAATGTCTGTGTCGCTATCCATAGTTACGTCGGCAGACGTTATATTCAAGCCTGTTTTAGTAAATATTGCATTGCCATATTGTGTGATGGATCTCTCAGTGATTAATTTAATTCCGTTAATCTTTAGTCTTTTGTCATTTCGACATCTATAAGTTTCCTGTTTAAGGAGGAGGTCACAGTTCTTTATTTTACACACATCTGTTGATATTCCTTCTATATTGATGGAAATTACTGTAAGGGTTGGCTTCGAAAAAAAAAAGTATCAGATGCAGTGTTTTGGTGGTGGAAAGATTTGCCGCTGGAACATACTCCAGCGTTGCCCAGGATACGCCCGATCGTTTGGTTTTTCATGACATTAACTGAACGATCTGCGGGGAGGCTCTTTCCGTGTACCGTATGTACAGTAGCAACTACAAACTCTTCTTTTTTGAAGACAGTTTTATCACATAGCCACAAGCTTGCTGTCTTCAAACAACCTAGTGCTATGACTATACAAACTGTTCTGGTGTATGCATTACCCAGGAGTTTGTCATGTTAGCTTGTTTTATGAAACTGCCAGCATTTGAACGTAGTCATGAAGACGTCATTTCACTGTACCTGTGTTTTAATGATTTGGAAAATGTGCGTAAGCAGGAAATGATAGCATGTTTATACCATAATCACGAGCCATCTGAACTGCCTCGAAATGTTTGGTTTGTGTACTATGTCCATCCAGAAAAAGTTAATTTTGCTTCTGGTACCTTTCTTCTCCTTTTGTACGTCTTACGAAATATTTTATCCACTTAATAAACAGTTCCAATATTATCCACCCACTTTTCGAGAATCCAAATGCTGTGTTTAGTGGAGCACCCATTTTAAAGACATCACTCCTTCTGTTGCGCTAGAGTATTAACATCGGAGGCATGAACACGCCTCCCGCATTCATTGCACATACACATGTCTTTGTAAGACGTCTTTTCCCGTTTGTGATTGCGTCCGCTTGGTTTTCGCCTTTTCAGGTAATTCCTGTAGACGATTTGGATAATGCGGTTTCACCGCGCTATATATTTGCTCAACAGTAAAAAGATGTTCCTCTAGTATTCATCTAGTATTTCCCCACATTTATCAAAAACTCATTAACACGTTCCTTCGTGCCATTGATATTGTTTTGGGAACTTGCAGGGACATAGTAGGAATGTGCTTCATACACGTGTAACACCATTTCTTAATGGCTATCTTTTCTTCTTCATTGAATCGATGCGGCAGATGATGTCTCTCAGAAAACTGGTAGGCAAATTTCTAAATTTAGTAAGAGTTATTCCGTAGGAACTGCATTCTAAATTAGTTATATGCTGTGCTACTTCATCTTCTATGTATGTTATCGTATCATTAGATCTTCCAATTTTTAATGTTTCATTAAAATACTTCAAACGGCGAGGAATGGTAGGGTTTTGTATTGTATATTTTCTACATGCTTCACCAAATTCAATTTTACCATTTGGAAATTACAGTAGAGCTTCCCCATATCCTCCTTTTCTACTTATTATAAGCTCTGTTCCCCACACTGATCAGCTGAAACAAAATACTTTTAGTTGGTATGTAACTTCCATCAAAGCCTAAGTCGATTAACGAATTCTCCACAGGTACGACTTAGGCAGTAAGACCTCTAACGTTTCAAATCACAACGACAGGTACCACCTCAAATTTGTCTACCGTTTGACTATGCTTAAATGAATGGCAGAATACCACGAAAATAGACATGATACCAAACAATTACTTTATCATCATATTCTTCTCTGAAATTGGTTACAATGAGGGAGAGAATGTAATAAAAAGAGTCAAAAAAATCTACTTCTTAATTATTTTTCTGTCACGACAGCCACCGTTCTTTTCACTTTTTGCTTACCTGCACAACTATTTAGTTCAATTTTATACCACTGGACGTAGCATTTTATAAAAGTGGGATCAGATATTACTAGTACGACATAGGATGTTGTACGACTAACTCAGCTTCACCCTACCAACCATAGGTTTTAATTTGAGGAATAAATTTCTGAGAATGTACGTTTGGATTGCAGCATTGTATGGCAACCCAACACGGACTGTGGGAAAACCCGAACATAAGAGAAAGTAAGCATATGAGATCTGGTGCTACAGAAGAATGTTGAAAAGTAGGTGGACTGGTAAGGTAAGGGATGAGGAGGTTCTCCGCAGAATCGGTGAGGAAAGGAATATTTGGAACATATTGATAAGAAGAAGGAACAGAGAAATCACAGAAATTACAGATTAACTTCCGTGATACTAAAGGGAACTATAGAGGGTAAAATCTGTAGAGGAAAACAGATCGGGGTACACCCATCAAATAATTAAGAACGTAGGTCGCAAGTGCCACTCTGAGATGTAAAAAAGAAAGACGTGTTATTTGATTTGTTTCCTTACTTTACGGCTTTTGCTACTCTTAAGCCGCTGCCGAAGAAAGACAACAAGAAAATCTGACTACGGTTTGTTAGTTGCAGTAAGCACAATCTGGATAGTTAGTGGAGATCACTATCATATTTTTGGTGGATCTGCTAGTGTAACTAAACGCTTGCAAGACGTAGAGATGAGCCAAGCCCAGATTAACAGTTGCTGTTCTAATAACGGCTAGCCTGGGTGTGATTTTCAGACTGTTTTACACATTCATTTAGCCAAAGGCACACTATTCACAAACACATGCAGACGACTTCTCTTCCTTGAATTAATTGACAACAGCGGTCATCCGGCCACAAAGTGTAATATAAATTTTCCACATCATGAAAACAGAGAACACGTACGACGGAATAAAGGCTAGGAAAGAGAAAGACTAATATATTTGTTGATGAATATTATCCCGTCTTTGTAGGACGTAAATGGAGGATGTAAAAATTTGGACATGAATATCAAGGTTTATCGTCTTCCGCATTCAATTTCGACCCCAATGTCAACATAGCCTCCACTAACGATTGCTCCTATTACTAGTGGAGGTAAAAGGAATCTCGAAAATATGAATGGTGAATAACACCGAACAAAAGCCTACACCTTTTCAAATGAACCGTCCCAACATTTGCCTCAGGCGATTTAGGGTAACCACGAAAATCTAAATCTGGATGCCCGAACAGGGCTTTGAACCGTCGTCCTCCGAAATGCGAGTCCAGTGTAATAACCAATACGCGACATCGCTCGAATTCCACGCACAATACCGCGGCCGATAGATGCGTAGTCGACAGGGCACGCGTGGGAAGAGCGGTAGTGGTGGGGGTCACGGGCAGTCGCTGGAGGCGAAATGCAGAACGCTGGAGGGGAAGTGTCGTTCTAAACTGAAGCCTACACTCACATCTTTTGTAAATATTAAGTGGAGCCCCTACATACTTATACTTGCATGGTGACCATTTAAAAAAGATCTGTCACCTTTACTTTGGTTAATATCGAAAAGAATTCTTGTGAAGATGCTACGATTTATTTTCTCCTGGCTTGTTAACCATTTTTCCCCGTGTTATGAGTGGCGAATTTAGAAAAAACGTACACGTATCTCTTGTACCCATGTTAAAATTTGCTTCTTTTGTCAGAATACAGCGGAGTTTACACAGTGTTACCTCAGTAACACACGCAGAAGCAGTTGCGAGAGGATTCTTAAACAATGGTGTATTGAGTTTATTAAGTGATGAATTGAGGAAAGGTAATGTCAGTACCTTACGGAAAAGCAAGTAATGTCTTTACTTACATTGTTCCAAAACCCATAGCATTTCACGTTTTACCAGCTGTAGATGGACCCTAAAAATTACATTCTTTCATAGAAAAAGTCTGTAGTTAGTGTAATAACAAGATGGGCAACGAAGTTTTGGATAAAAACCACGTGGAAAAATACTCTCCTCTTTGCGTGTTATTATTTGCCAAAATCTCATTTCGATATCTCAAACTGTTTATGAAATGTGAGGAATGTTGGGGATTTATCGCTGATGCTGTGTGATAGCAATTTGTGTGCTACATTAAGTCAATTTTCTTGAGACTGGTGAGAGATAGAGACCTATCCCCAAGTCTAAAGAAACAATCGACATCTTAGTTAAATTTCATATGCAGCAACATACCATGTAATACGCACCTAGCGCAAAATCATAGCGAACCCTATTTTTCATTAGAAACGTTTTCGAATTTCGTGCAGTGTCTTGCTTCCATGTAAACACCACAGTAACTATGTCTACTAACGAAATGATGGGCACTTCATCATGAAGCTATAAGTAACGAAAAAATGATTTTTACCTGAATAATTTCTGTAAAATGTTCGTGCTTTCTTTTCAAAGCAACATTTATTTGAAGTGATTTTAATCCGTGGCTAACATATCTTGAAGGATGCCCGGAGATTAGCGTTTCATACATTAATTAATTTTTTTTGGCTCATTCGTTCCTGGATCGAGGCAATACGATGAATTACAGTAATGAATATAAAAAAAGAATCATACAAACTCTCGGCGCTTGAGCATGGCTTTTGTGTTAAAGGTCCTTTCATGTATTTTTGACCGTGTTTCTACTCTCTGTGGTAAATCGGATTTCGTGCAAAAAACAGCACCCAAAGATGTCAGTGGATCGAGGTGCACAGCTGTTTTCTTAAAAGTACTGAACGTTTTCGCCATGCCAAGTCACACAATAATCTTACAATGACTAAAAATACAAAATAAATCATACATAGGTTAATAAAAACAGTATCTTCCTTTCTCAGGCCTTTGTCCCGCTCCATCGCGGATTTGGCAGTGTTAATGCCAGAGGGCGGCAGGACGCCCTTGCTGCCGACACCCCGAATCCCCTGGGATGGAAGTAGTGTACCACAGCTGTCTGCGTCTAGTGTAAATCGTGAAACAATGTGAATGTGTTGCAAATGTCTGCGAGTCGTGGAACTGAGGCGGGACGTGGGGACCAGCCCGGTATTCACCTAGTAGCATGTTGAAAACCACCTAAAAACCACATCCAGGCTGGCAGGCACACCAGCCGTCGTCGTTAATCCGCCGGGCGGATTCGATCCGTTTATCTCCTGCTTACATGGCAGACACTCTATCCATTTTTTTTCTACGATTACCACTCTATTTTTTTTGTTCTGAAAATTGTACACTGTCACACAATGCATTAATATATACAGTAATTGTTCCTTTTTTTTAGTTTTTTTTAGGATGGTCAGGGCGTGGTACACGCCGCAATAGCAGTGGAGTCTCTTCATGGCACTGCCAGTGCGTCGCGGCCCAAACCCCTCCCACCCCTTTTTTCATGTCCCTAGTTGGGTCGTAGCAATAAGTGTGCAGAAATCTTATGACAAAACTCCCATTCTCCGATGTAAGAAAGACAAAGAAACCTCTGCTCTGAGTAGAAACTGAACACTGATCAAAAAACTTAACAATTCTTCTTGAATCACACAAATACTGTGGAAGTCGAACAAGAGTTATTCTGAACAAGATGTTTCGAAAAAAACTCTTCGTGTAACATAGAAGTTCCGGAAGCAACGTAATAGTAAATAATAATAAGAGCACAAGTGACTTTTAATTTTCTTCTGTTCGTTCTCGTTCAAGGTGCTGTAGTGGTTCCACATATTTAACCGACACCCATTCTTTCAAAAATGATCTTCAGCATGTTGCCGTAGTGCTTCTTGTGGTTGCGATACGTGCTGATTTTTGCATATTCACACTTCATGTAATCGCGGAATTCTAACTCGTTGTCCGACCCAAGTTTGTTGATGATATAACTAACGTATTTTCCCAGTAACCAATTAATATCGTTGGTTTTTAATTTCGGAAAGTATGTCATGTCTGGCCTCAGGAGGAGCGATGGCGTTATATATTCCGTCGAGGATCTGGTGAGAAAGGCGATTTGTTGCCTGATCCAATTCCAGATATTCACATTGCCGCCACAGGTGAATCTATGGATGAGTGTATCCACCAGATTGCATTTTCCACAAAGGTGTGTCTGGTTTAAACCGATCCCATATGCCGGCCAGAGTGGCCGAGCGTTTCTAGGCGCTTCAGTCTGGAACCGCACCACCGCTACGGTCGCAGGTTCGAATCCTGCCTCGGGCATGGATGTGTGTGGTGTCCTTAGGCTAGTTAGGTTTAAGTAGTTCTAAGTTCTAGGGGACTGATGACCTCAGATGTTAAGTCCCATAGTGCTCAGAGCCATTTGATCCCATATAGTCTCTCGTTGGTGCTGATGACATTGTTAACTGTTTTGTACCATGCGGAAATAGCGTCTTTAGATAGCCCGGCATAGTTGATGTTTCGCCATACAATTAGGGAATTTCGTTTCAGTTTTGTTTCTGCCCTCATTTAACTTCCTTTCAAGTATGATGTCGCGCGCTGTGATACATGTGTTGCTTCTGATTTCGTCACTAAGATATCTTGCTTCGAGGAAAAAGTTCCTCACATACTGCAGACGGGCATTAATCCTTCGCACATCAATCGGTGCTTGCAGCCTATGGGGTGTCACAGCCTCAAAGAGCTTTGCGGTTATACATTGTGGAAGTTCTCTGAGTATATGGAAAGTCCGTTTGAGGAACAGAGCAGACGCTTTATTTCGAATATCCACCAAACCGAGGCTCCCGTTCCTGACATCCAGTATGACGGTAGTCGCACCAACCCTGAATATGTCTCCTCGCCATAAATAATTGGTAACAGTGGACATGATCCCTTTCGCTACTAGTTTAGGGGTTGGAAATACCTGTGCAGTGAAATACGCTTTAGACAAAACGCAGGAGCTGATGAATCTGACTTTTTGCACCAGGTCTATAGTTCGATGGATGTTCTCCATTACAGTACCATGAACTTTCCTCCTAGTTTCCGTCCAGTTAAAAGCAGCCATCCTCATCGGACATGCCATTAAGGCTATTCCCAAAGTTTTATGTTTGTTGTCTTGTTTTGCCCATTCCAGTCGGAGGTGATCTAGGCCCCGTGGATTCAATATTTTACTTTTGTTTTCATTTGTTGTTGCTCCCGACGCTTGACAATACTTTTGGATTTCTCTTTCCAATGTAACTGTCTCCTCCTTATTCCTTATTACAACACCCACGTCATCAGCATACGCTCGTATGACAGTTTTCTCACCACTCAATGTTATGCCTGTTAATCTTGCATGGACAGTGCGGAGAAAGGGCTCTAAAGATACGGAAAATAAAAACATAGATAAGGGACTGCCCTATGGAACCCCTCGTCTTATCTGTATGGGTTTAGATGTTTGGCCATTGATTGCTATTTTCGCATTTATACCTGTTGCAATATTTCTTAGCATGTTGACAATCTGAGGGTGGAAAACCATTCTCGACAGCGTCGCAAAGAGGTATCTATGACTAACGCGGTCAAAAGCTTTGTTGAAATCTATAAAGATTAAAGCACATTTTATACTTGTCACTGAGGTAATTGCAATGACGTCTCTGTATGCAGATAGACTTTCGAATATCCTTCTGGTCGGAGAACAAGATTGATAATGACTCAATATTTTGTTGGAAAAGGCAGAGAGTCTTTTGTTGATAATACGCGAAATTAGTTTATAATCAGAATTTAGTAGCGAAAGAGGCCGAAAATTGTTTAAGTTGGTTTTGCCTTTACTCTTAGGAATCAGTACTATTTTACTTTCCTTAAACTCTGCAGGGACAGTTTTTCCGTTCCGGACCTCATTTGCCATGGAAGTGATCTTGTCCCCAATTATAGACCAGTAGCGGGCATAAAACTCCACAGGGAGGCCATCAAGTCCCGGAGATTTTTTGAGAGGTGAGTTACGCACTGCCTCATGCACTTCATCTTTAGTAATAGGTGACAGGATGTCAGCGTTGTCTGTTCCCGACAATTGTGGACCTAAAATAGTGAGAAAGTCCTCGAGACCTGCATCTTCCACTGTGGTAGGGGCATAAAAGGTTTCATAGTACCTGTGGACTTCGTCCAGTATTTATTTCTGGCATGTGAGCCTTGTACCAATATTCGTCTGGACTTCATCAATAAAAGTTTGACGTCTGCTTTTAGCATGCCGCACCAAGTGATACAGAGTAGCTGTTTCATCTGCTACGACTGATGTGGCTTTCGATTTAATTTTTAGTCCCTCCATCTGTTGTCGTTTAGTGCTTAATAACTTGGCTTTTATTTTTTTGATATCATCAGACGAATTACGTCATCATGTGCCTGTTGATATAAGTCTCTTAAAACTTTATAATAAAACTCCATAGTATTCCTCAACTCCCTGTGCCTCGCTGCACTAAACTGCATGACAACTTTCCGCAGCCTTGGTTTAGCCCTCCTAGTCCACCAGTCAATGACTGTTGGGTGCTTGTCTGCTGTGCGGAGGCGCATAGTCCACGCTACTCTTATTTCCTGTTCCAGTTCTTCGTCAGTTAAAACAGATATATTCAAATTCCATTGACCTCTGAATCGACGGGTTGGCTGTACACTTAAATTAAAGCAAGTTAAAAGTGTACTGTAATCGCTAAAATACAGGGGAATAGTTTCAACGTTTAATAAAAAAATTTGCAAATTTGGTGACACGTAAATTCTATCTAGTCTGCTCCGGGAGTGGCTGGTTATACACGTGAACCCGACTGAAGTCGGGTGCTGAAGTTCCCACACATCCTCAAGTTGTAGATCACTTACTAACTTTTTTAACTGTGGCGAGTAGTTGAAATTGGGTTGTTGATCTTTCTGGTTTAAAACACAGTTAAAATCTCCACCTAGTATAAGAGAACACGGATTTTTCCTCAATAAATAAATCAGTTCATCTTGAAAAAACTTCGCACGATCCAATTTATGGGAATTTCCTGATGGGGCGTAAAGGTTAAGCACGGTCCCATCGAAAATTTTTACTCCTATGGCTCTTCCTGATTCTAGTCGTTCGATTTCAGTCACCGGAATGCCTTCCCTTATAAGAATGGCTGTACCGATATTGGCTTCCGTAGAAACATTAACAATTTCAAAAAAGCCTGGGATCCGATGTTCTCTCGGCTATTTTGGCGGGTGAGCGTAGTATCATCTGCTAAGCGTAAATTGTTGATTTTCCTGCCGCCAATTGAAATCCCACCGTGCCAGCCATGCAGCGCTTTCCTGATTACACACTCTGCACAGATACTGTAGAGCTGAGGTGACAGTGTGCATCCTTGTCTGACACCATTTATCACATCGAAGAATTCCGAGTATTCACCATATACTTTTATGGTTGTAGTATGGCTATTATAGAGACCTTTTAGTAAGGATACCTGGTGTTTTGGAACCCAAGACTCGCTGAGCACGTGCCACAACTTGTCCCATATGACACAATCAAAGGCCTTTTTATAATCTAGGAAGCAATTGTAGGCAAGGACACAGAACTCATAACATTTTTCAATTATCTGCTTTAAATTCAAGACTGCCTCCCGAGTACCTTTACCTGACACGAAACCCGCTTGTTCTGCGGAAATCTGAGATTGCAGAAAATTTTTGAGGCGTCGATTTATTATATGCCGGAGGTCTTTACTAGCATGTGATAATAATGGTATGGTCCTATAGTTCGAGCAGTCCCCAACTTATCCTTTTTTGTGCAGAGGAATTAGGACAGATGTAGTCCAGTCTTTAGACCGTTCATCCGTTTTGCACACCTTATTACATATTAAATGTAGGGCATGCATGCCTTTCTCTTCCATCGCAGTAAGCATTTCTCTGGAAATATCACCTATACCTGGGTATTTGTCGTTTTTCAGATGCATGATGGCATTTTCCATTTCACTATACAGATTATCAGGTTCTTTATTGGATTCCATACAAATGCTTCCTTCTTCGATGTTGCTTCCTTTGCAATACTGTGTTTCACAGTGTTGTTTCCACCTAGCTATTGCTAATTGCTTGTCACTAATAATAGTGCCATCTATATCTTCCACCATCCACGTGGGTGGTTTGAACTCTCGGGTCTTGCTGTTTATCTTCTTGAATAGGTATGCGTTTCATTTAATTTTTGATGTTGTTCTATGTCATCACAAATACTGGTGAGATACTGTCTCGTCAATTCGGCAGCTGCGCTGTATTTTGCGGCAAAGTTCTTTGTATTCTTCTTCATCCTGTGCGGTTTATATGCCACGCTTCTTTAATGTGCTCCGTTCTTCGACGAGTAGTACAGTATAGTTCAAAAGCCAGGGATTCTTCGCTTGAGGGGTCTTAGTAACTTGTGCAGGGAGAGATGAACTGATCATTTCTTTCAATTTGTCCCATATTAGGGAGCTACTCCTTCCTCTGTTAATTTTTCTTGTTTGGGTCTTATTCTTTCTCCAAATTCTTTGAGACTTATTTTACTCTGTCAAACGAATCTGCCTTACTCTTTTCGTTTTGGTCACTTTCAGTTTTATCTTAATTTTCCTATACAGCATGATATGGTCACTGCCACAGTCTTCTCCAGGACAAGTCTTGCAATCTAGGTCCAAAGTACCCCAGCGTTGTCTCACCAAAATTAAATCAATTTGATTTCTAACCCTATCCCCTGGAGATATCCATATGTAACGACGCCGTGGATGATGTAGCCGCTCCCCACGTTCATTTCTCACTCGCAAGCGGTGAAGTTCAACCACAGATCTTACGTGTCCATCATCTACAGTCTCACCCATCTTTGCATTAAGCTCACCTTGGATGACTAATAGTTCTTTTTTGAGTATCTTTCTGATAGTATTTTCTAGCAGATCGTTGTTGTTGTTGTTGTTGTTGTGGTCTTCAGTCCTGAGACTGGGTTGATGCAGCTCTCCATGCTACTCTATCCTGTGCAAGCTGCTTCATCTCCCAGTACCTACTGCAACCTACATCCTTCTGAATCTGCTTAGTGTATTCATCTCTTGGCCTCCCTCTACGATTTTTACCCTCCACGCTGCCCTCCAATACTAAATTGGTGATCCCTCGATGTCTCAGAACATGTCCTACCAACCGATCCCTTCTTCTAGTCAAGTTGTGCCACAAGCTCCTCTTCTCCCCAATTCTATTCAATACCTCCTCATTAGTTATGTGATCTACCCATCTAATCTTCAGCATTCTTCTGTAGCACCACATTTCGAAAGCTTCTATTCTCTTTTTGTCTAAGCTATTTATCGTCCACGTTTCACTTCCATACATGGCTACACTCCATACCAATACTTTCAGAAATGACTTCCTGAAATTTAAATATATACTCGATGTTAACAAATTTCTCTTCTTCACAAACGCTTTCCTTGCCATTGCCAGTCTATATTTTATATCCTCTCTACTTCGACCATCATCAGTTATTTTGCTCCCCAAATAGCAAAACTCCTTTACTACTTTAAGTGTCTCATTTCCTAATCTAATTCCCTCAGCATCACCCGATTTGACTACATTCCATTATCCTCGTTTTGCTTTTGTTGATGTTCATCTTATACCCTCCTTTCAAGACACTGTCCATTCCGTTCAACTGCTCTTCCAAGTCCTTTGCTGTCTCTGACAGAATTACAATGTCATCGGTGAACCTCAAAGTTTTTATTTCTTCTCCGAACTTTTCTTTAGTTTCCTGTATTGCTTGCTCAATATACAGATTGAATAACATCGGAGATATGCTACAACCCTGTCTCACTCCCTTCCCAACCGTTGCTTCCCTTTCACGCCCTTCGACTCTTATAACTGCCATCTGCTTTCTGTGCAAATTGTAAATAGCCTTTCGCTCCTTGTTTTTTACCCCTGCCACCTTCAGAATTTCAAAGAGAGTATTCCGCTCAACATTGTCAAAAGCTTTCTCTAAGTCTACAAATGCTAGAAACGTAGGTTTGCCTTTTCTTAATCTTTCTTCTAAGATAAGTCGTTGCGTCAGTGTTGCCTCACGTGTTCCAACATTCCTACGGTATCCAAACTGATCTTCCGCGAGGTCAGATTGTACCAGTTTTTCTATTCGTCTGTAAAGAATTCGTGTTAGAATTTTGCAGCCTTCACTTATTAAACTGATAGTTCGGTAATTTGCACGTCTGTCAACACCTGCTTTTTTTGGGATTGGAATTATTACATTCTTCTTTAAGTCTGAGGGTATTTCGCCTGTCTCATACATCTTGCTCACCAGATGGTAGAGTATTGTCAGGACTGGCTCTCCCAAGGCCGTCAGTAGTTCTAACGGAATGTTGTCTACTCCGCTGGCCTTGTTTCGACTCACGTCTTTCAGTGCTCTGTCACACTCTTCACGGAGTATCATATCTCCCATTTCATCTGCATCTACATCCTCTTCCATTTCCATAATATTGTCCTCAAGTACATCGTCCTTGTATAGACTCTCCATATACTCCTTCCACCTTTCTGTTTTCCCTTCTTTGCTTAGAACTGGGTTTCCATCAAAGCTCTTGATATTTATGCAAGTGGTTCTCCTTTCTCCAAAGGTCTCTTTGACCTTCCTGTATGCAGTATCTATCTTACCCCTAGTGAGATAAGCCTCTACATCCTTACATTTGTCCTCTAGCCATCCCTGCTTAGCCATTTTGCACTTGCAGTCGATATCATTTTTGAGACGTTTGTATTCCTTTTTGCCTGCTTCATTTACTGCATTTTTATATTTTCTCCTTTCATCAATTAAATTCAGTATTTCTTCTGTTACCCAAGGATTTCTACTAGACCTCGTCTTTTTACTTATTTGATCCTCTGCTGCCTTCACTATTTCATCCCTCAAAGCTACCCATTCTTCTTCTACTGTATTTCTTTCCCCCATTCCTGTCAATTGTTCACTTATGCTCTTCCTGAAACTCTGTACAACTCTGGTTTAGTCAGTTTATCCAGGTCCCATCGCCTTAAATTCCCACCTTTTTTCAGTTTCTTCAGTTTTAATCTACAGTTCATAACCATTGGATTGTGGTCAGAGTCCACATCTGCCCCTGGAAATGTCTTACAATTTAAAACCTGGTTCCTAAATCTCTGTGTTACCATTATATAATCTACCTGATACCTTTTATTATCCCCAGGGTTCCCCCATGTATACAACCTTCTTTCATGATTTTTGAACCAAGTGTTAGCTATGATTAAGTTATGCTCTGCGCAAAATTCTACCAGGCGGCTTCCTCTTTCATCTCTTAGCCCCAATCCATATTCACCTACAATGTTTCCTTCTCTCCCTTTTCCTACTCTCGAATTCCAGTCACACATGACTATTAAATTTTCGTCTCCCTTCACTACCTGAATAATTTCTTTTATCTCATCATACATTGCACCAATTACTTCATCATCCGCAGAGCTAGTTGGCATATAAACTTGTACTACTGTAGTACGCACGGGCTTCGTGTCTATCTTGGCCACAATAATGCGTTCACTATGCTGTTTGTAGTAGCTTACCCGTACTCCTATTTTCTTATTCATTATTAAACCTGCTCCAGCAATACCCCTATTTGATTTTGTATTTATAACCCTGTATTCACCTGGACAAAAGTATTGTTCCTCCTGCCACCGAACTTCACTAATTCCCACTATATCTAACTTTAACCTATCCATTTCCGTTTTTAAATTTTCTAACCTACCTGCCCTATTAAGGGATCTGACATTCCACGCTCCGATCCGTAGGACGCCAGTTTTCTTTCTCCTGATAACGCGTAGAATTCATTTATTTCTATGTCTGATGAAGCTACTATG
This sequence comes from Schistocerca nitens, assembly GCF_023898315.1. Lineage (NCBI taxonomy): Eukaryota > Metazoa > Arthropoda > Insecta > Orthoptera > Acrididae > Schistocerca > Schistocerca nitens. The sequence goes on from NC_064617.1 coordinate 362,720,083, forward strand.
GGAGGATAAACCTGAACGATGTTGACATTGCACGAAGTAGCTTTCATTTTAATGGAGATTATTCTGTGTAAATGGCCTCATAGCCCCTGACAGTATTGCAGAGGTTCTTAGGAATCACTACAGCAATGCCATTTCTACTGATATCCTCAAATCCGGAAAAATATTCTGTGTCCATTGCTTGATTTATGAAGTGGCCATATACTCTCCAGTGTGTCTCCCTGAGTCCAAGTATGTTTAGCTCATGAAGATCTATTTCTCTCTCCAACATAGCAATCTTTCCTGTCTGCAAGTTGCTACCCTTTCAACGCTTCGCAAGGGTGGTTTAGACTGATCTTTGCATTCCGAGGCTCTTCTGCTCCCCCTCCTCTGGAGATCCTACTGGGGAACCTACTCTGGAATATAATTTAAGACTGAATAAAGCCATGAGGTTGCCTTTGGAAAACAGCAGTGGTGGTTTCCCGTTGCCTTCCACTGTTTAAATGAAGCCGCCCCTAACATGGAGTCAGACGCCTTTTGCAGCCGCTCCTCTGGAATACAGACGCTACAGGTTTGCCTCTGCCGCCATCTACGCCGTTCCGAAGTCCATCTTCTCCGCCGCAGATGCCGTTAGGGGCTTCACTTCCATAGCTACACGGTATGAAATTACACGTAGAACACAAAATATAAATTCTTACTAAATTAAATTGCTTGTAGTGGCATATCGAAAATCAGTTGGTTTGAACACAGATATCTCAAAAGTATTCCGTAATTTTACTTTCCATGCCAGCCCACGGCTCGTGTACCCATGTTTTTTTTATCTTTCTTACACATATGGCATGACTAACTCATTGTGTCCTTTGTTTTTTATTGTTCTTACAGTTTTAATCTATCAGTCTCTCTTTTATAGGTTTGTGTACAGGTTTCGTCTTCATACTGCCTTTTCTTTGGATTCTATTTTCTTTCTGTAAGGACTTGGTCTCAATTCCGTTTAGTCCATTTGGTATTTTTCTTGATAACTGTTGCTATACAGGGGATAGGAGGCAAAATGCCCGAATAACACTTAATTTTTTGACTGTTAATTTCGGCAGCTGTTGGACTATTGTTTTCGAGTCCACTTTCTTGAGAGGCTGTAGAAGGTCCAGACCGTTCACTCAGTGGTGTTGCAACGTTAGCAGGCCTTCCAGATTTTCGCATTGTTAATTCAGTTCAGTCAGGTGATTCTTGGGCTGATTGGTCAACATTATGTACAGAAGCAACTACGACATTTCTGTCATATGGCCAAAAACCTGTTGTCTTAAAGCAACCTAGTGCTGTTTCTATACAAACTGTTCTGGTGTATGCATTGCCCAGCTGTTCTGTCATGTTTGCTTGTTTTATGAAACTGCCAGCATCTGAAAGCAGCGATGAAGACGCCACTTCAATGTAGCTGTGTTTTAGTGTTTTCGAAGTTGTTGTAAGCAGAAAATGACAGTGTGATTATACCATTATCACGAGACAGCTCAATTGCATCTAAATCTTTGTTTTGTGTGCTTTGTCCATCCAGTAAAAGTTAATTTTCCTTCTGGTACCTTTCTTCCACTTTTCTGCGTCTTATGAAATGTTCTAGCTACCTAATAAACAGTTCTAATACTATCCACCCACTTTTCGGGCATCCAGATGCTGTGTTTAGTGGAACACCCCTTCTAAAGACATCAATCCTGCTGCGCTAAAGTATTAACATCGGAGGTATGAATACGACTGTTGCATTCATTGCACATACACATGTCTTTGTAAGACCTCTTTTTCCGCTTGTGATTGCGTCCGCTTGGTTTTCACCTTTCGGGTAATTACTGTAGAAGATGTGGATAATGTGGTTTCACCACGCTATATATTTGCTCAACAGTAAAAAGATGTTCTTTAGTATTCATCTACTGTTTCCTCACATTTATCAAAAACTCACTAACACGTTTCTTCGTGCCATCGATATTGGTTGGGGAATTTGCAAGGACAAAGTAGGAATGTGCTTCATACACGTGTATCACCACTTCTTAATGGATATCTTTTCTTCTTCATCGAATCGATGCGGCAGATGATGTCTCTCAGGAAACTGGTTCAAATGGCTCCGAGCACTATGGGACTCAACTGCTGAGGTCATTAGTCCTCTAGAACTTAGAACTAGTTAAACCTAACTAACCTAAGGACATCACAAACATCCATGCCCGAGGCAGGATTCGAACCTGCGACCGTAGCGGTCTTGCGGTTCCAGACTGCAGCGTCTTTAACCGCACGGCCACTTCGGCCGGCGCAGGAAACTGGTAGTCAAGTTTCTGAATCCATCTTATTTGGATTGCCATCAGTAGAATAAGAAGTGTTATAATTGCTGTTTGTGCTGTGTTGAGCGTGTTGGTTCTGTTGTGTATATACATTTGCCATTTGCCGGTTGATTCTGGTGGTTTGCGTGTCCGACGGCAGCTGGCGCCCCGGAATTGGGTTGACTACCCTGCGTATTTTGCATGGCGCTGATTAAACATTGTAGCAATTGTTTTGCTGTACGGAACGCTGGTCCTCGTAAAGCATATCAACAGAATCGAGCACTGTGAGAAAATACTCTGCGTCGTTGTCTGGGATGTGCAGAAGTTTTTCTTTGATATTAAACGGCAGTCTTGCCTTCAATGAGCGGAGGATGTAGCGCGTTGAAATCGGCTCGTCAAAGAAATGTGCCATATTTAAATATTTCTCAAAATATCGGCGCAAATTGCTGTGCTAAGGATTGAATGGTTCAGGATCTACAATCTGCCTACGAAGTCGTTCCTGTACAGATTGTGTCCAAAATTTAGATAAAAAGAGTCTCTCAAATTATTCGTATGTGACGCTTCTGTCGGTTTCATTATATGTCCAAACGTCTGCGTCGCCTTGGATGTAACTGATAACGTAAGATATCCTCTTACGATCACTCCACGTACGAGGAAATGCATTTCTCAAGGTTTTGAGAAATATGACAGGATGAACGTTTTTTTAAAAGGTTTCCTTGTAATTATAGTAATGTTTAGTTTCAGAATGATTACTGTTCGGTTCAACTGGCGAATGTCACGGAAAATGTTGTTCATAATTATCACGACTGCAGTGCAGTGTGTCATGTCGAGATGCGTACTGTTATTGTTGTGAGTACGTGGTGTGCGGTGTGTATGCGTCATAAATGTACTTGTATTCATTACAAAACTGTATGTTTTGATTGCTATTACCGTCATTGCACACTGGTTGTACGTAAGTTATGTTGTGTCATTTGATTCTGAACGGATTCCATCTAATTTTTTTGTCAGTCATCATGTGTTTTTGTTCGTTCATCTGTTTCATAATAACATTGAACATACTGGCAATACTAGCGATGTGCAACTGTTGCGCCCCCGCCACGTCGTTAGACAAGACGTCAGACACCAAAATGGGCGTGGAACAAGATTTAGACATATTACTGGTGGGCAGTCTGTTTTCTGAAATTGCGTCACCAGAATAGTCAATAATATGTGACTCGTTAGTATTAGAATCAAGCGTAACGTGACTTTCATTATTTAATGGCATGTCAGAGTCGGACTGCGTCTATATTTACAGTCTCTGATTCTCCATCTTTTCTAATTTTTTTCTGGTCAATAGCATACCACACGTAATGTATGACACAACAAAAATTGAAACAAGTATGTGTAACCAGAATAAATGTAAAAATTTACTCACTGTGCGACAGTGTCTGAACAAGAAAATAACTGTCGTAAGTAATGGTGGAATTTTGAACACTAATGGCTGTGCGCCATATTAAGTCGCACAGAACTAATGTCGGCCATATTGTGAACTGATAAAACTGTATTGTGGAACTGTATGAATAATGAAACCAATTTTGGAACCCGCGATGTAGCTTAAAAGCACTGCTACGGAAATGGAAAATTGTGCCGGCCGGGGTGGCTGAGCGGTTCTAGGCGCTACAGTCAGGAACCGCGCGACCGCTACGGTCGCAGGTTCGAGTCCTGCCTCGGGCATGGATGTGTGTGATGTCCTTAGATTAGTTAGGTTTAAGTAGTTCTAAGTTCTAGGGGACTGATGACCTCAGAAGTTAAGTCCCATAGTGCTCAGAGCCATTTGAACCACTTTTTGTTATTGTATGGGTAAAATTCAAACATTATAACTGGTTTGAAATTCTTCGTTCCACTATCAGTGCGAAACCCATTGTGCTACTTGATTATGACTCGCAGTACGTTGCAGAGCTTCTGTTTGCCACACATCTCTTTCCTTTCTTGCCCAACTTGGCGTTTGCTTTCCCACAATACTTTAAGTCCGCCCGAGCTGATTACGCGAGTAGCATTGTTGGTAGTGCAATTCCAGTAAATGGCTGGGCGGCCTTGTTTTGGGTACGACCGAGAAGCCCGCATCTCGTGGTCGTGCGGTAGCGTTCTCGCTTCCCACGCCCGGGTTCCCGGGTTCGATTCCCGGCGGGGTCAGGGATTTTCTCTGCCTCGTGATGGCTGGGTGTTGTGTGCTGTCCTTAGGTTAGTTAGGTTTAAGTAGTTCTAAGTTCTAGGGGACTTATGACCACAGCAGTTGAGTCCCATAGTGCTCAGAGCCATTTGAACCATTTGAACGACCGAGAAAACAAATATTTTACATATTACAAACACCATATACTCCTCACTGGAGGCGCAAATAAATACATCTCTGTTAATTTTTCGTACTGCGAGTCATAATCAAGTAGCACAATGGGTGTCGCACTGATAGTGGAACGAAGAATTTCAAACCAGTTATAATGTTTGAATTTTACCCATACAATAACAAAAAGTGGTTCAAATGGCTCTGAGCACTATGCGACTTAACTTCTGCGGTCATGAGTCGCCTAGAACTTAGAACTACTTAAACCTAACTAACCTAAGGACATCACACACATCCATGCCCGAGGCAGGATTCGAATCTGCGACCGTAGCGGTCACGCGGTTCCAGACTGAAGCGCCTAGAACCGCACGGCCACTCCGGCCGGCAGTTTGTCACAAATCAGTATCATTCTCATATACTGAATGAATAAATTCTGAGTATTTGCAGTTGTCGGCTGCACTTATTTTTCATGCCCGTCACCAACCATTGCTTGGTAGGTGGTTCTTGTCCTTTCACCGACTCTTTGCAGACACTAACTGATATGTGTTTGGTTGAAATCGGTCTAGTGGTTTACTAAGGGATGTGGAACATACATACAGGGTGACAACTATCCAACTATAGGAAATAAAATCGTCATAACTTGTGAACGGTTTGTGTTAGGACGTCTAAACGGCACGGTTGGCCGCGGGGCATGATGGCAATCAGTATGCGCTGTATGGTTTGTTTTAACGGTGAAGTTCACTTTCATTTGGATGGGTTCGTCAATAAGCAAAAATTGGCGCATTTGGGGGACTGAGAATCCGCATTTCACGATTGAGAAGTCTCTTCACCCTCAACGGGTGATTGTATGGTGTCCAACGTTCAGTCACGGAATAATCGGTGCCATGTCCCTTGATGGCACTACCGAACGGTACGTGAAGCTTTTGGAAAATGACTTCGTCTCCATTATTCAAAGTGACGTTGATTTCGATAAGATGTGGTTCATGCAAGAGGAAGCACGACCTCGTCGAAGTACGAGAGTGCTTCATGTCCTGGAGGAGCCTTCTAGGGACCGCATTCTGGGTCTGGGGTTACCCAGAGGCCACTGGCGTGGGCCTCGATTGACCGCCATGTTCTCCGTATCTGAACACATGTAACTTCTTTTTGTGGGTATGTATTAAAGTCAGGGTATTCAGGAATAACCCAAAAACCATTGCTAAGCTGAAAACAGGAGGTGATCGACAGCAGCGATGTTCCGACACTGCAGCTTGTCATGTAGAATTTCGCTAGTCGCCTGTGCCACATCATCGCCAATGATGGTAGGTATATCGAACATATTATAACCTAAATCCGAATGTCTGTAGTGACGTTTACATGTTCAATATAGTAAGTGCACGCCGTAATTATAACTAATTTACGGTCTTTCTTCATACAGCTCAATAAATATCACTCTGTATGTAGGTATACGAGCAGGGTGTTCCAGATAACTTTTACACCTCATATGTTTCCGAAATGAAACAAAATTTGAAAAATACAATTGGCCACGGGCCCACCTATGTCAGGAGCTCACATAACAGGCAGGAATTCACAATCTTTACATGTAAACAAACATGATTTTCAATGCAAAGCTACATTCTTCAGTATGGTACAAGTCTGTTTATTCTATCAAAGTGAAAATTAGAGGTACACATAGTGATGACAAACTTAGTTTCACTGCTCTAAACCTTATGACTTTTGGAATACTTGGCTTTAAACAATGGAAACGATGTCACAGTTCCTGCCGGAATGCAGTAATGCCTTGTGGGGGACGTTATGTACGTATGCACATCCATTTTTTTTTCAATATGCATGGATTATGACTATCATCCCTGCTAGTTCTCATTGCTTTGGTCTGTCTTTTGTTCATTCCCAATCCTACTCTGTGCTCAGTAGCCTTTCAGTCCATTTAGTATGTCCTGTAATTCTTCATCTCTCTGAGGATAACAACGTCTTCAACGGATCTGATCATTGCTATTCTTTCCTGTATATCTTACTGAATCTACTTTCTACTTCCATGATTGCTTTTCGATATACAGATTAAACCGTAGACAAGAAAGACTGAATCCCTGTCTTAACACTGTTTTTCATCCTAGTACTGTACTTTGTTCTTGGTCTTCCGTTCTAATTCCACCTTCTTTTCTCTTGTTAATATTGTGTGTTACCCGTCTTTCCCTGTAGCCTACATTTATTTTTATGAGGATTTCGAACATCTTTTTTAATTTAAGTTATCAAACACTTTTTATTCGTAGACAAATCTTGTGACGGTGTCTTGATGTATCTTAAGTCTTCCTTGCATTATAATACCAAAGTAAGAAGTCCATGTGTGCTGCCTTTACCATTCAGAAAGCTCAACTGATCATCACTTAACAGGTAATTTTCTTTTCCATTGCTCTGTCTATTATTCTTGTCAACAGCTTGGGCAGATGACCAGGTAAACTTATTTTGCGGTAATGTGACACTTACCTGCTCTGGCTTCGAAATTCTGCGGATTTATTTTTCCGTAAATCTGATGGTATTTCTCCAATCTAGTAGATTATACACATCAATTGAATAGGCGTTTGGATGTCACTACCCAAATGAATTAGAAAAAAATTACTATTAAAACAGTCTTGATCACGATTTATTTATGAAGGTGACCGGTTTCGACCACTACTGTGGTCATCTTCAGACCTACAAGTTGTATACAAAGCTTTAATTAGAGGGCTACATACATTACAGAAAATACATAAAGTTATAAAGCTATAAAACGAAGAATTACCATTGAGTAGGAACCTCTTTCTGTTGGAGAATCACTACTGGGGAAACCAGTGCACGTCCTACTATATATAATGGAGGCTCCAGCCACTTCTGACTGCATGATGTCATTACTAACCAATGAGTTATAAGTCGAATTACAATTTAAAATTTCTTAGTTAAAAGAACATTGTCAAGAATTAAAAATAAATACACACTAAACTTAGCTTATTAAACAGCTATTGTCAATTACGAAGCGTTAAAAAATATTTAAATGTGTAGGAAAAAGGAACTTCGGTTTGGCAGTTCATGGGATGCCCTCTGAAGGCCTGTTAGTGAACCATTTGAAACCACTGGTTGCCATGGTGAAGTTGGACGCCGTTGCAAAGATGAGGCAGCAGGCTTCCTCCCACTGAAGTTGTTGTAAAGTCGATAGTCGAACTAGTGGTTGCTATGGTGAGGACAAACGCCAGTGCAAAGATGTGGCAGCAGGCTTCTTTCCATCTAAGTTGTTGCGAAAGTGGAATGGCGAAGACTGTCACGTCAGATGATGTATTATTGAGCAGCAACATGTCTTTATTGAAACGATTTTTAATGAGTAAGCTGCAATAATCTGTAACTGAAATGTATACTACATGCTACACAAATACGATGCGAAGTAGTTGTCCGTATATATGAAATATTGTCTATGAAGTTGGTATGTAAATTACATGTGACAATTTTTAAAGGCATTGCTATTCCTGAAGTTATATGCCGGTCTTATAAGCAAATAAAAATAATGAAAAAGGAAGGAATTTAAAATTATAAAGCCATAAGGAAGAAATTGGTGCTTTCGCTAACAACTTAAATAATTTACATCCAAAACTTGTATTTACAGTAGAACACGAAAGTAACAATAGTATTAATTTGCTGGACCTCACTCCAACCGACATGGTCACTACCCCAGGAGAGGCGCTGCAGGCGATGTCACGCTGTTATCAAAGCCAGTCGCGTCGGTTGTCCGCTGCCATAGCCCATTAACGCCAAATTTTTCCCACTGTCCCAACGGATACGTTCGTCGTACGCCCTACATTGATTTATGCTGTTATTTCACGCATTGTTGCTTGTCTGTTAGTACTAACGACTGTACGCAGAACTGCTGCTCTTGGTCGTTAAGTGAAGGTCGTCGGCCACTACGTTGTTTGTGGTGAGAGGTTATATCTGGAATTTGGTATTCTCAGCACGCTCCTAACACTGTGGATTCTCGGGATATTGAATTCCCTAACAATTTACGAAATGGAACGTGGCATGTGTCTAACTCCAACTACCATCCATCTTTCAAAGTCTATTAGTTCCGCTCGTGCAGATATAATCAAGTCAAGTCGAAAATCATTTCATATGAATCACCTGAGTTCCAGTGACAGCTCTACCAATTCACTGCCTTTTTATACTGTGTAGGCGATATTACCGCAATCTGTATATGTGCATATCGCTATCCAACGACTTTAGGCTCCTCAGTATATATTCCCTCGCAGTTTCCACGGTAACCATATAGTTCTAATCACTCCTGATGTTTCGAAACAGCACACACTCCACTGCAGAATGTTAACAGTCGTTCTGTTAGCCAATACGTTTCTCAGTATCGTTGAGTTGATAGATTCTACTGCTTGCGCGGATCCTATATCCTTACGTCTTGCATTATTTGCAATTTTTTAATAATATTTTTGTTTAATTTTAATGCATACTGAGTACCGCTAGTCATGCAGCAACAGCTGGTTAAGTCGTATGCAACAGCGGAAAGTAATCGATGCCTGTTGGCAATGGTTTGCGAATTACAATAGTCGTATCGCGCACGTATTGGGTGTAATATGAGCCATTCTGAGGCCAAACTAACTCCAGTGCAACGGAAACAGAGAAAACTGAGATTAAAATTAAATGCATATTGAAAATTCGGCTTTAAGTGTAAATGAAATTTCTATTCATCATAATATTACTGTGGGAATTAAAATTTTGTCTGATTGGCAAATTTGATGATAACACAACCCAAATAACAACAGAAACAGAGAACAACTTCACGTTTGTATTTTTTAAGGAGCTAGTCACGTTGTAAACTGAAAAATTTCACTATTTTTTTTTTGCTTAAATTCTGATGTTGCCAATAATCACAGTTCTCTGGCACTTGACCGTGCGTTCCTCACTTCTTCTAGTAGTCATTGTGCACAGGACGAATAGACTTTAAGAGGGACATGAGATCCTGCGCCTTCTACTTGCTGATGGAGCGAATACAGGAGTTGGGGCTGCCTGGTTTGTATCTGCAAATTAAGGTTGGCGATTGCTGCAGCGTTCTTCAAATCCGCCATAAGGAATGAAAAACCTTCGAAGAAACTAGCCTTATACTGTAGAGTGTTAGTAAACTTTGCAGTCGATTCCATCTCACATCAAGCCAGTTTACTGTGTAGCCATCGACAGTTTTCTAATAGTCTGTTATGGGGTCTTCGAAAGTCTTTGTTGACAAAAATCATTATACTTCATTTCAGCTACTGCAGAGGGGTACCTTCTTTTGCAGTAGCGAATTACATGATACCAGTCTTCTGAAGAGGTGTTTTGCGTCTTCCTACATCTACATCTACTTCCTAAGTAGGTAAAGCTCAGTATTAGCGCTAATCTCTCGAATTTTCTCGTCGTGGTTACTTTGCGTGATGTATGTGAGAAGAAGTGACATGTTGTCCGATTCTTCCCGGAAACTACTCTCTCGAAATTTCGGTAGTAGACCTCTCCGTGATGTACAGTGCTCTCTTTAAAAGTCTCTCAAGGAAGCTCATTGAGCATTTCTGTAAAGATCTCATGCCGACTAAACTATCCCGTGACGAAACGGACGTTCTTCGTTGGATCTTCTATATCACTTTTGGTAAGGACCCCGGACTGATAAACAGTGCTCAAGAATTGCGGCGTGTGAAGTACTTCATAGTGGATGAGTTACATTTCCTTAAGATTATTCATATGAATCTGTCTGGCCTCTGCTACTATGTGTTTTATGTGTTAAATCCACATTTAGTCTCGCTCTAGAGTCTATTACACGATGCGGAGTCACTTGACGGCAGCTATTCCCAACTGTGAAAACTTCTTTTTTGGATGAGTTACACTTCCTTAAGATTATTCCTATGAATTTGTCTGGCTTCTGCTACTATGTGTTTTATGTGGTAAATCCACATAAAGTCTCGCTGTAGAGTCAGTTACACTGGATGCGGAGTCACTCGGCGATAGCTGTTCCAAGGTATCTGCTTTGATTGCAGAGCTCTGTAGAAGCCTCACAATAGTTAACACTGTTCTTATTTTTCTGTTCTGACCTGCGCATGAATTTGCGGAAGTCAGAATGTGCTTGTGGTCTTTTGCGTTGTTTTTTATGTGCTGTTTCCGGTATCCAGCTACTTCTTGTGACTCACGAGAAACTTCTATTTCTGCCCATACATACATAAGCCCTTTGTTGTTATTGTATACGTAGCAGTTACGTTTATAAAAGACATTTGATGATTTTAGCTTTACTTATCAGTATTTAGGGGTGGTAGTAAGAAGCGATATGGAAAAGGATGATCACGTAAACCAGTATTAAAAACGGAGAGTGTGATATTTAGATTAAATGCGAAGAAGCAACCGCTATGAAAACACCAGTAAGGGAATTGGAGTTAGTCACTTGGGCCTCCAAAAAATGCAATGGAAAGATTACCACCTACTGGCGCCAGTAAAAATAAACGGAGTTAAGATTTTGGCCATTGAAAATATAAATCTTTCTGAGCATTTCGTAATCAGACGTAGAAAAGTTATCAAAAATGGAATTAGTTGGTTTGGCTTCTGAGTGTCTCATACATAGATCACATTATCGGCGCTGCTATTGAGATTTAGATTCGTTTAGACTCGTGTGTTTCTATGTAAACGGGATAATAGTGCATACATTTCGAGAATATTTTGAGTCTAATTATTCAAGCCGCATTTCTACCATGTCTGAAATCACAATGTCACAAAGTACTTATGTGTTGTGGCGTACTGAATTCTACTGAATCAAGTGGATTTTCAATTGGTTTTTGAAAAACGAACAATTGCAATAATAAATAACAATATTTATGATTGATTGTTATCATTACATCCATTACATGCGTTTCATTTCATGATACTAAAGGAATGTGTAAGATTGACAGAATGAAGGAAACAGATGTGTCAATAATATCGGGTGGTTATAAAGTGCAGTTACTCACTAAGGTCCAATGTAATTATCGAATGGCAGCGAAACTTTGTAGATATGCTTATGTGTTACTGCGGAACAGCTTTACGTTGGAAAAAATTAGTCGGAATTTTGGCCACAACTTGCAAATCTCGCGCTGTGAATGTAAGAAAGGAGCGTAGAAATGTTTCTATATACACTGAAGCGCAAAAGAAACTAGTATAGGAATGCGCATTCAAATACAGAGATATGTAAACAGGCAGAACACGTCGCTGCGATCAGGAACGCCTGTATAAGACAATAGGTGTCTGATGTAGTAGATAGATCGGTTACTGCTGCTACAATTGCAGGTTATCAAGATTTAAATGAGTTTAAACGTGGTGTTATAGTCGGCGCACGAGCGATGGGACACAGCACCTCCTAGGTAGCGATGAAGTGGTGGTTTTCCCGTGCGACCGTGAATATCAGGAACTTGGTAAAACATCAAATATTCGACGTCGCCGGAAGAAGATCCTGCAAGAACGCGACCAAAGACGACTGAAGAGAAACGTCCAACGTGACAGAACTGCAGCCCTTCCGCAAATTGCTGCAGATTTCAATGCTGGGCCATCAACAAGTGTCAGCGAGCGAACCATTCAACGAAACATCATCGATATGGGCTTTCGGAGCCGAAGTCCCACTCATGTACCATTGATGACTGCACGCCACGAAGCTTTACCCTTCGCCTGGGCCCATCAACACCAACATTGGACTGTTGATGACTGGAGACGTGTTGCATGGTCGGACGAGTCTCTTTTCAAATTGTGTCGGGTGCATGCACGTGTACGGGTATGGAGACAACCTCATGAATCCATGGGCCCTGTATGTCAGCAGGGGACTGTTCAAGCTGGTGGAGGCTCTGTAATGGTGTGGGGCGTGTGCAGTTAGAGTGATATGGGCCCCTGATACGTGTAGATACGACTTTGACAAGTGACTACTACGTAAGCATCCTGTCTGATCACCTGCATCCATTCATGTCCATTGTGCATTCCGACGGACTTGGGCAATTCTAGCACGACAATGCGGCACCCCACACGTCTCGAATTGATAAAGAGTGGCTCTAGGAACACTGTTTTGAGTTTGAACACTTCCGCAGGCACCCAAACTCCCCAGACATGAATATTATTGAGCGTATCTGGGATGCCTTATAACGTGCTGTTCAGAAGAGATCTCCACCCCTCGCACTCTTACCTTGTGGACAGCCCTGCAGGATTCATGGTGTCCGTTCCCTCCAGCATTACTTCAGACATTAGTCGAGTCCATGCCACATCGTGTTGCGGCACTCTTGCGTGCTCGCGGGGGCCGTACACGTTATTAAGTAAGTGTGCCAATTTCTTTGGCTCTTCAGTGTGTAATAGATACGGAGTGCTACCTGAGCAGAGAAGATCAAGCAAATGAGAAAGGCATAATGTTAATTCTGTTCTTAACCGCCGATTACACAGTTTGCTCAGTATGAGCGCCGGAGACGTCGTTGAGATGTTACATTCATAAAATGACGTGATCGACGGTTGTTTGCAGCAATTCCGGTGGAATATGAGCAACATGTACCTGCATGCTGCCCTTCAGAACAGATAGAGACCCATCGTGTCCCTGGTGAACGCTTTCGTTTAGACATCCACAGAGTCAAACGTCACAGACATTCAGATCATGTGACCTTGCATTCCAAGCATCTGCAAAACCATTGGAGATAACATGTTCGTGGAAGTTTGCATTAAGTAGAGCTTTCAATGGGCGGGCTACATGAGGTGTTGCCCATCTCGAACGAAAACAGTGGTTTCCACACATTTGTGCTCTTTCACAGCAGGAATTACGTGCTCTACTAGGATTTCTCGATAACGTGCAGACGCCACGGTACACCTGACAGGCCCTCTGTACGTATTCTCTTCGGAGAAGAACAGAAAGAGAAAATGGTTCAAAAGGCTCTGAGCACTATGGGACTTAACATCTGAGGTTATCACTTCCCTAGAACTTAGAGCTACTTAAACCTAACTAACCTAAGGACATCACACATCCATGACCGAGGCAGGATTCGAACCTGCGACCGTAGCAGCACCGCGGAACCCGACTGAAGTGCCTAGAACCGCTCGGCCGCTGAGCCCGGCTAACACAGCGAGGATAAAAGTGCTCATGAATCCATGAACCATGGACCTGGCCGTTGGTGGGGAGGCTTAGGTGCCTCAGCGATACAGATAGCCACACCGTAGGTGCAACCACAACGGAGGGGTATATGTTAAGAGTCCAGACAAACGTTTGGTTCCTGAATAGGGGCAGCAGCCTTTTCAGTAGTTGCAGGGGCAACAGTCTAGATGATTGGCTGATCTGGCCTTGCTGTGCTGGTACTGCGAACGACTGAAAGCAAGGGGAAACTACAGCCGTAATTTTTCCCGGGGGCATGCAGCTTTACTGTGTGGTTGAATGATGATTGCGTCCTCTTGGGTAAATATTCCGGAGGTAAAATAGTCCCTCATTCGGATCTCCGGGCGGGGACTTCTCAAGATGACGTCGTTATCAGGAGAAAGAAAACTGGCTTTCTACGGATCGGAGCCTGGAAAGTCAGATCCCTTAACCGGGCAGGTATGTTAGAAAATTTAAAAAGGGAAATGGATAGGTTAAAGTTAGATATAGAGGGAATTAGTGAAGTTCAGTGGTAGGAGAAACAAGACCTTTGGTCAGGTGAATACAGGGTTATAAATACAAAATCAAATAGTGTTAATGCGGGAAGTTCAGTGGTAGGAGAAACAAGACCTTTGGTCAGGTGAATACAGGGTTATAAATACAAAATCAAATAGTGTTAATGCGGGAGTAGGTTTAGTAATGAATAAAAAAATAGGAGTGCGGTTAAGCTACTACCAACAGCATAGTGAACGCCTTATTGTGGCCAAGATAGACACGAAGCCCATGCCTACCACAGTAGTACAAGTTTATATGCCAACTAGCTCTGCAGATGACGAAGAAATTGATGAAATGTATGATGAGATAAAAGAAATTATTCAGGTAGTGAAGGGAGACGAAAATTTAATAGTCATGGGTGACTAGAATTCAAGAGTAGGGAAAGGGAGAGAAGGAAACACAGTAGGTGAATATGGCTTGGGGCTAAGAAATGAAAGAAGAAGCCACCTGGTAGAATTTAGCGCAGAGCATAACTTAATCGTAACTAACACTTGGTTCAAGAATCATGAAAGAAGGTTGTATGCATGGAAGAACCCTGGAGATACTAGTAGGTATCAGATAGATTATATAATGGTAAGACAGAGATTTAGGAACGAGGTTTTAAATTGTAAGACATTTCCAGGGGCAGATGTGGACTCTGACCACAATCAGTTGGTTATGAACTGTAGATTAAAACTGAAGAAACTGAAAAAAGGTGGGAATTTAAGGAGATGGGACCTGGGTAAACTGTCTAAACCAAAGGTTGTACAGAGTTTCAGGGAGAGCATAAGGGAACAATTGACAGGAATGGGGGAAAGAAATACAGTAGAAGAAGAATGGGTAGCTTTGAGGGATGAAATAGTGAAGGCAGCAGAGGATCAAATAGGTAAGAAGAGAGGGCTGGTAGAAACCCTTGGGTAACAGAAGAAATAACTGAATTTAATTGATGAAAGGAGAAAATATAAAAATGCAGTAAATGAAGCAGGCAAAAAGGAATACAAACGTCTCAAAAATGAGATCGACAGGAAGTGCAAAATGACTAAGCAGGGATGGCTAGAGGGCAAATGTAAGGATGTAGAGGCTTATCTCACTAGGGGTAAGATAGATACTGCTTACAGGAAAATTAAAGAGACCTTTGGAGAAAGAGAACCACTTGCATGGATATCAAGAGCTTTGATGGAAACCCAGTTCTAAGCAAAGAAGGGAAAGCAGAACGGTGGAAGGAGTATGTAGAGGGTCTATACAAGGGTGATGTACCTGAGGACAATATTATGGAAATGGAAGAGGATGTAGATGAAGATGAAATGGGAGATATGATATTGCGTGAAGAGTTCGACAGAGCACTGAAAGACCTGAGTCGAAACAAGGCTCCCGGGGTAGACATCATTGCATTAGAATTACTGACAGCCTTGGGAGATCCAGTCCTGACAAAACTCTACCATCTGGTGAGCAAGATGTATGAGACAGGCGAAATACCACCAGACTTCAAGAAGAATATAATAATCTCAATCCCAGAAAGCAGGTGTTGCCAGATGTGAAAATTACCGAACTATCAGTTTAATAAGTCACAGCTGCAAAATACTAACGCGAATTCTTTACAGACGAATGGAAAAACTGATAGAAGCCGACGTCGGGGAAGATCAGTTTGGATTCCGTACAAATATTGGAACACGTGAGGCAATACTGACCCTACGACTTATGTCAGAAGAAAGATTAAGGAAAGGCAAACCTACGTTTCTAGCATTTGTAGACTTAGAGAAAGCTTTTGACAATGTTGATTGGAATACTCTCTTTCAAATTCTGAAGGTGGCAGGAGTAAAACACAGAGAGCGAAAGGCTATTTACAATTTGTACAGAAAGCAGATGGCAGTTATAAGAGTCGAGGGACACGAAAGGGAAGCAGCGGTTGGGAAGGGAGTGAGACAGGGTTGTAGTCTATCCCCGATGTTATTCAATCTGTATATTGAGCAAACAATAAACGAAACAAAGGAAAAGTTCGGAGTAGGTATTAAAATCCATGGAGAAGAAATAAATCTTTGAGGTTCGCCGATGACATTGTAATTCTGTCAGAGACAGCAAAGGACTTGGAAGAGCGGTTGAACGGAATGGACAGTGTCTTGAAAGGAGGATATAAGATGAACATCAACAAAAGCAAAACGAGGGTGATGGAATGTAGTCGAATTAAGTCGGGAGATGCTGAGGGTATTAGATTAGGAAATGAGACACTTAAAGTAGTAAAGGAGTTTTGCTATTTGGGGAGCAAAATAACTGATGAGGGTGGAAGTAGAGAGGATATAAAATGTAGACTGGCAATGGCAAGGAAAATGTTTCTGAAGAAGAGAAATTTGTTAACATCGAGTATAGATTTAAATGTCAGGAAGTCGTTCATGAAAGTATTTGTATGGAGTGTAGCCATGTATGGAAGTGAAACGTGGACGATAAATAGCTTAGACAAAAAGAGAATAGAAGCTTTCGAAATGTGGTGCTACAGAAGAATGCTGAAGATTAGATGGGTAGGTCACATAACTAATGAGGAGCTATTGAATAGGGTTGGAGATAATAGAAATTTGTGGCACAACTTGACTAGAAGAAGGGATCGGTTGGTAGGACATGTTCTGAGACATCGAAGGATCACCAATTTAGTATTGGAGGGCAGCGTGGAGGGTAAAAATCGTAGAGGGAGACCAAGAGATGAATACACTAAGCAGATTCAGAAGGATTTAGGTTGCAGTAAGTACTGGGAGATGAAGCAGCTTGCACAGGATAGAGTAGCATGGAGAGCTGCATCTAACCAGTCTCAGGACTGAAGACCACAACAACAACAACAATACTCCAGTGTCGTACTGTGATTACTCAGAGAGTCAAAGCTCTGAATAATATATGTTATTAATTATATTATAATTATATTATTATTATTATGTCATTAATTAATGTATAATATTAGTATTATTATTTTAAGTGACTCAAGGAAGATGTTCGTCTCGATAACACTCATAACTGGCAATATTTTTAATTTAAAGAATAAACATTTAACATTGAAATCACATGTGCAGTAGTTGAAACAGGAAGAATAGATATTGAAATAATTATACCTAAAACCATTTCTATTACTGAAATGAAGTGATGGTATGGCATTTATTGGCCTGGACATCTCTTTTCGGAGTTCTGCTGCCGTATTGCCAGTCTTTTTAGCTGACGCCATTGCGGCGACTTGCGTGTCAATGATGATGAAGGACACACGACACCCAGTCCCCTGTCGGGAATCGAACCCGGGGCCCTGCGTGGTTGACAGTAATGCTACCGCTACTCTAGCTGCCGTTAGCTGAGAAGTACCACACTAGTATTGATACTCTGTTTCTCCGTCTCTGTATTATACGCCAGTCCGTAGCTGGCATCGGTTGGGGCAGAAAAACGTGCATACGACACGTCTTGAATAAAGATGCGCGCTTACGTTTCTCTCTGCCCGGCAAAGCTACACAGACATTGTTTCCGCTCTGCCTACAGTGCTCTGTCAATAATGTAACGTAATAAACGCATTAGTACTATATGCTTTTTGGAAGAAATGTGAAAGTTTTATCTATATGTTGTTGGAAAACCGTACCATTATGGTTACGTAATACGACTGGGAGTTAAAGGAAATCCTTAAAAGTGTATATAAAAATCTACATTTCGCACCATTATTTTGTGAGTTAGCGGTACTGTTACCAATGATGTAAGGAACGCCCTACAGGCAGCAGAATACTACAGCAACACCAGTTCAAAATGGCTGCCCCACTTGCGACATGCAACAAGGAACAACAGCGTTCTGTCATTCACCGGCGAATGGAGGTCCAGTATGGTGACGCATGTTGATTGGAATACTCTCTTTCAAATCTAAAGGTGGCAGGAGTAAAACACAGAGAGCGAAAGGCTATTTACAATTTGTACAGAAAGCAGATGGCAGTTATAAGAGTCGAGGGACACGAAAGGGAAGCAGCGGTTGGGAAGGGAGTGAGACAGGGTTGTAGTCTATCCCCGATGTTATTCAATCTGTATATTGAGCAAACAATAAACGAAACAAAGGAAAAGTTCGGAGTAGGTATTAAAATCCATGGAGACGAAATGAATACTTTGAGGTTCGCCGATGACATTGTAATTCTGTCAGAGACAGCAAATAACCTGGAAGAGTAGTTGAAGGGAATGGACAGTGTCTTGAAAGGAGGATATAAAATGAACACCAACAAAAGCAAAACGAGGATAATGGAATGTAGTCCAATTAAGTCGGGTGATGCCGAGGGAATTAGATTAGGAAATGAGACACTTAGAGTAGTAAAGGGGTTTAGCTATTTGGCGAGCAAAGTAACTGATAATGGTCGAAGTAGAGAGGATATAAAATGTAGACTGGCCACGGGAAGAAATGCGTTTTTGAAGAAGAGTAATTTGTTAACATCGAGTAAAGATTTAAGCGTCAGGAAGTCGTTTCTGAAAGTATTTGTATGGAATGTAGCCATGTATGGATGTGAAACATGGACGATAAATAGTTTCGACAAGAAGAGAATAGAAGCTTTCGAAATGTGGTGCTACAGAAGAATGCTGAACATTGGATGGGTAGATCACATAACTAATGAGGAGCTATTGAATAGGGTTGGAGATAATAGAAATTTGTGTCACAACTTGACTAGAAGAAGGGATCGGTTGGGAGGACATGTTCTAATGCATCGAGGGATCACCAATTTAGTATTGGAGGGCAGCGTGGAGGGTAAAAATCGTAGACGGAGACCAAGGGATGAATACACTAAGCAGATTCAGAAGGATGTAGGTTGCAGTAGATACTGGGAGATGAAGAAGCTTGCACAGGATAGAGTAGCATGGAGAGCTGCATCAAACCAGTCTCAGGACTGAAGACCACAACAACAACATGAATCGAAATCACGCAGTGACATACGGCAATTGCAATGGTTCTTCGTGCACACCACGCAGTTTAATAATTCCCCCAATTCAGCAATACTGTGTATTCACTGCACACTGTAATGCAAAAATGTCATCATCATGCCATGGAACATTGTGCGGGAACATGTCATCCACTTCGAACCGCGCCAGAGGCTGAAAAGCAAATGCAGACTTTGCAGCGGGTCATGAGATTTCAGTTTCTGTACTGTATGGATCTTGTGAAACATGGACGATAAATAGTTTGGACAAGAAGAGAATAGAATCTTTCGAAATGTGGTGCTACAGAAGAATGCTGAACATTGGATGGGTAGATCACATAAGTAATGAGGAGCTATTGAATAGGGTTGGAGATAATAGAATGTAGGCCGCAAAACTTTCAGTACTGTTGGCCATGGGACAGACAATTCTCGTGACACCGCATTAGCACTAGCACTTCCCGAGCACGTGCTGCATGGTCAGTTACAGCAACAGAAACTTCGTCAAAAACTTCCATCGGGGTAGGACGCCTTCCTCTTCCAGGAGTCACACCAAGTTAATCCGAGTTTTCGAATTTCATTAACGTCTTCTTTAAATCATTTAATGACATCGCGTCTCTCCTCAGAAAAATTCCTTTCGTATTAACGCATCAGAATGTCTACTAAGTTTGTCTGCCATACGATAATTACAGCGCACACTGGACCTCTGTAAATAGATGTGCGTCAATTATGCGGCCGACGTAAAGAGAGGAGAGAACGTGAGAACCGAGCAATCAACAGAGAGGCACATAGACTCCAGATTCATCATTATCATTGATCCGACCTGCAAGTGATGATTCAGTGATCCCGTTCCTGAGAGGCAATCTCCATTCCTTCAAAAGTAATGATACAAGTGTAGACTACTTGTTGCTTGAATTCAGAGAAATAGTATCGGCAGCAATTGAGAGATTTATACCAAATAAATTAACAAACGATGGAGCCGATCCTCCTTGGTACACAAAACGAATTAGAACACTGTTGCAGAAACAACGAAACAAACATGCCAAATTTAAACAGACTCAAAATCCCCAAGATTGGTGATCTTTTACAGAAGCTCGAAATGAGATATGCTTATAACAGTTTCCACAACAAAACTTTGTTTCGAAACCTGGCAGAAAATCCGAAGAGATTCTGGTTGTATGTGAAGTATGTTACCGGCAAGAAACAATCAATGCTTTCTCTGCGCGATAGCAATGAAGATACTATGAAAGACAGTGCTGTCAAAGCAGAGTCACTAAACACAGCCTTCCGAAATGCCTTCACAAAAGAAGACGAAGTAAATATTCCAGAATTCGAATCAAGAACAGCTGCCAACATAAGTAACGTAGAAGTAAATATCCTCGGGTTAGTGAAGCAACTTAAATCACTTAATAAAAGCAAGTCTTCTGATCCAGACTGTATACCAATTAGGTTCCTTTCGGAGTGTGCTGATGCATTAGCTCCATACTTAACAATCATATACAACCGTTCGCTCGACGAAAGATCCGTACCCAAAGACTAGAAAGTTGTACAGGTCACACCAATATTCAAGAAAGGTAGTAGGAGTAATCCACTTAATTACAGGCCAATATCATTAACGTCGATATTCAGCACGATTCTGGAACATATAGTTGTTCGAACATTATGAATTACCTTGAAGGAAACGATCTATTGACACACAGTCAACATGGGTTTAGAAAATATCGTTCTTGTGAAACACAACTAGCTCTTTATTCGCATGAAGTGGTGAGTGCTGTTGACAAGGGATTTCAGATCGATTCCGTATGTCTGGATTTCGAGAAGGCTTTTGACATTGTACCCCACAATCGGCTCATAGGGAAATTGCGTGCTTATGGAATATCGTCTCAGTTATGTGACTGGATTTGTAACTTCCTGTCAGAGAGGTCACAGTTCGTAGTAACTGACGGAAAGTCATCAGTAAAACAGAAGTGATTTCTGGCGTTCCCCAAGGTAGTGTTATAGGCCCTTTGCTGTTCTCTATTTATATAAACGATTTAGGAAACAATCTGAGTAGCCGTTTTAGGTTGTTTGCAGATAACGCTGTCGTTTATAGACTAATAAAGTCATCAGAGGATCAAAACAAACTGCAAAACGATTTACAAAAGATATGTGAATGGTGCGAAAATTGGCAGTTGACCCTAAGTAAAGAAAAGTGTGAGGTCATCCACATGAGTGCTAAAAGGAGTCCGTTAAACATTGGTTACATGATAAATCAGTCAAATATGAAGGCCGCAAATTCAACTAAATATCTAGGAATTACAATCAGGAATAACTTAAATTGGAAGGAACAAATAGAAAATGCTGTGAGGAAGGCTAACCAAAGACTGCGTTTTATTGGCCGGACACTTAGAATATGTAACAGATCTACTAAGGAGACTGCCTACACTACACTTGTGCGTCCTCTTTTAGAATACTGCTGCGCGGTGTGGGATCCTTACCAGATGGGACTGACGGAGTACATCGAAAAAGTTCAAAGAAGGGCAGCACGTTTTGTATTATGGTGAAGTATGGGAGAGAGGATTTGGGCTGGGCATCATTAAAAGAAAGACGTTTTGGGTTGCGACGGAATCTTCTCACGAAATTCCAATCACCATTTCTCCCCCGAATGGGAAAATATTTTGTTCAGACCTACCTGCATAGGGAGAAACGAGCATCACGATAAAATAAGGGAAATCAGAGCTCGTACGGAAAGATATTGGAGCTCGTTCTTTCTGCATGCTATACGAGACTGGAATAGTAGAGAATTGTGAAGGTGGTTCGATGAATCCTCTGCCAGGCACATAAATGTGATTTGCAGTTTATCCATTTAGATGTAGATGTAGACGCAGATGATCATTAACAGGCGTCTCATAGAAAGGGGGCTGAGCTCACGAGGTTCCTCTGTACACCAACATACCTGTTTGCAGTGCTTTCGGGCACATTCGGCCAGGAATAGTATGGACTGGAATATAATTATTTTCAATGATGACTCCCGCTTCGAAATGAACCCCGATGGCTAGCGAAGGCGAGTCTGTAGATACCCTGGACGGCGGTCGATACCAGACTGGCTTTCGCCCGCCATACGGCCTGACATCTGGGAGTGATGGTTGGGATGCACATTCCTTTTTATAGCAGGACCCTTTTGGTTGTCATCCAGGCTATCCTTACAGCAAAGCCGTACGTCTATGATATTGTACGTTCCGTTTCGCTCCCCTGTATGGCGAGCCATCCTGGGCTTACATTTTAGCACGATAATGGCCGCCCGCACACAGCGAGTGAATCTACTGTTTGTCTTTGTGCATGCCACGCCGTTCCTTGGTCAGAATGGTCACTGGATCTGTTCCGAACTGGGCAGTATGAAGCATTATCGGCAGGACCCTCCAATCAGCTCGAGATTTTGACAACCCAATTTGCCAATTGGACAGAATTTGTCACGATATCCCTCAGAACGGCAACCAGCAACTCTGTCTTTAAGTTCCAACCAGAATAAACTCGCATAATGGCCAGAGGTGGAACAATGTATCATAGACTTTCTAAATTTGTTAATCTCTTTCTCTGGAATAAGTCATCCACTGTAATCATTTGTTTGTCAGTACATGTACAGGGTAATCAAAAAGTCAGTATAAATTTGAAAACTTAATAAACCACGGAATAATGTAGATAGAGAGGTAAAAATTGACACACGTGCTTGGAATGACATGGGGTTTTATTAGAACCAAAAAAAAAAAACAAAGTTCACAAAATGTCCGACAGATGGCGCGTGAAAGATCACTTGCGCGCGTCGTTTGGTGATGATCGTGTGCTCAGCCGCCACTTTCGTCATGCTTAGCCTCCAAGGTCCCCAGACCTCAGTCCGTGCGATTATTGGCTTTGGGGTTACCTGAAGTCGCAAGTGTATGATAACTCCGGACATGCTTTACAGTATTCTTCGACTACAGCTATTGTTGAGGAATGATGGTGGACATATTGAGCATTTCCTGTAAAGAACATCATCTTTGCTTTGTCTTACTTTGTTATGATAATTATTGCTATTATGATCAGAGAAAGCGCCATCTGTCGGACATTTTTTGAACTTTTGTATTTTTTTGGTCCTAATAAAACATGTCATTCCAAGGATGTGTGTCAATTTGCACCTCTCTATCTACATTATTCCGTGATTTATTCAGTTTTCAAATTTATACCGACTTTTTGATCACCCGGTACATCACATCTACCGATTTCCATCCCATGTGTGTAAGTCTTTCGAGGTGCCTCGTTTTTTCTTGTAAGAGTGTATAACAGAATATAATTCTTTAAGCTATAATGGTATGATGTCACGTTCACGTTGTTTGTATGATGTCACAGAGTAATGATTATGCCACGCGGAGTGGCCGCGCGGTTTGGGGCGCCATGTCAAGGATTGCGCGGCTCCTCCCGCCAGAGGTTCGAGTCCTCCCACTGGCATGGGTCTGTGTGTTGTTCTTAGTATAAGTTAATTTAAGTAGTGTGTAACGCTAGGGACCGATGATCTCAGCAGTGTGGTCCCTTAGAAATTCACACACATTTGAACATTTAGTAATAATATGATAATACTCCAGTCCTCCCCATGAACCATGGACCTTGCCGTTGGTGGAGAGGCTTGCGTGTCTCAATGATACAGATAGCCGTACCGTAGGTGGAGCCACAACGGAGGGGTATCTGATAAGAGGCCAGACAAACGTGTGGTTCCTGAAGAGGGGCAGCAGGCTTTTCAGTAGTTGCAGGGGCAACAGTCTGGATGATTGACAGATCTGGCCTTGTAACACTAACCAAAATGACCTTGCTGTTCTGGTACTGCGAACGGCTGAAAGCAAGGGGAAACTACAGCCGTAATTTTTCCCGAGGGCATGCAGCTTTACTGTATGATTAAATGATGATGGCGTCCTCTTTGGTAAAATATTCCGGAGATAAAATAGTCCCCCATTCGGATCTCCGGGCGGGGAATACTCAAGAGGACGTTGTTATCAGGAGAAAGAAAACTGGCGTTCCACGGATCGGAGCGTGGAATATCAGATTCCTTAATCGGGCAGGTAGGTTAGAAAATTTAAAAAGGGAAATGGATAGGTTAAAGTTAGATATAGTGGGAATTAGTGAAGTTCGGTTGCAGGAGGAACAAGACTTTTGGTCAGGTAATTACAGGGTTATAAATACAAAATCAAATAGGGGTAATGCAGGAGTAGGTTTAATAATGAAAAAAAATAGGAGTGCGGGTAAGCTACTACCAACAGCATAGTGAACGCCTTATTGTGGCCAAGATAGACACGAAGCCCATGCCTACCACAGTAGTACAAGTTTATATGCCAACTAGCTCTGCAGATGACGAAGAAATTGATGAAATGTATGATGAGATAAAAGAAATTATTCAGGTAGTGAAGGGAGACGAAAATTTAATAGTCATGGGTGACTAGAATTCAAGAGTAGGGAAAGGGAGAGAAGGAAACACAGTAGGTGAATATGGCTTGGGGCTAAGAAATGAAAGAAGAAGCCACCTGGTAGAATTTAGCGCAGAGCATAACTTAATCGTAACTAACACTTGGTTCAAGAATCATGAAAGAAGGTTGTATGCATGGAAGAACCCTGGAGATACTAGTAGGTATCAGATAGATTATATAATGGTAAGACAGAGATTTAGGAACGAGGTTTTAAATTGTAAGACATTTCCAGGGGCAGATGTGGACTCTGACCACAATCAGTTGGTTATGAACTGTAGATTAAAACTGAAGAAACTGAAAAAAGGTGGGAATTTAAGGAGATGGGACCTGGGTAAACTGTCTAAACCAAAGGTTGTACAGAGTTTCAGGGAGAGCATAAGGGAACAATTGACAGGAATGGGGGAAAGAAATACAGTAGAAGAAGAATGGGTAGCTTTGAGGGATGAAATAGTGAAGGCAGCAGAGGATCAAATAGGTAAGAAGAGAGGGCTGGTAGAAACCCTTGGGTAACAGAAGAAATAACTGAATTTAATTGATGAAAGGAGAAAATATAAAAATGCAGTAAATGAAGCAGGCAAAAAGGAATACAAACGTCTCAAAAATGAGATCGACAGGAAGTGCAAAATGACTAAGCAGGGATGGCTAGAGGGCAAATGTAAGGATGTAGAGGCTTATCTCACTAGGGGTAAGATAGATACTGCTTACAGGAAAATTAAAGAGACCTTTGGAGAAAGAGAACCACTTGCATGGATATCAAGAGCTTTGATGGAAACCCAGTTCTAAGCAAAGAAGGGAAAGCAGAACGGTGGAAGGAGTATGTAGAGGGTCTATACAAGGGTGATGTACCTGAGGACAATATTATGGAAATGGAAGAGGATGTAGATGAAGATGAAATGGGAGATATGATATTGCGTGAAGAGTTCGACAGAGCACTGAAAGACCTGAGTCGAAACAAGGCTCCCGGGGTAGACATCATTGCATTAGAATTACTGACAGCCTTGGGAGATCCAGTCCTGACAAAACTCTACCATCTGGTGAGCAAGATGTATGAGACAGGCGAAATACCACCAGACTTCAAGAAGAATATAATAATCTCAATCCCAGAAAGCAGGTGTTGCCAGATGTGAAAATTACCGAACTATCAGTTTAATAAGTCACAGCTGCAAAATACTAACGCGAATTCTTTACAGACGAATGGAAAAACTGATAGAAGCCGACGTCGGGGAAGATCAGTTTGGATTCCGTACAAATATTGGAACACGTGAGGCAATACTGACCCTACGACTTATGTCAGAAGAAAGATTAAGGAAAGGCAAACCTACGTTTCTAGCATTTGTAGACTTAGAGAAAGCTTTTGACAATGTTGATTGGAATACTCTCTTTCAAATTCTGAAGGTGGCAGGAGTAAAACACAGAGAGCGAAAGGCTATTTACAATTTGTACAGAAAGCAGATGGCAGTTATAAGAGTCGAGGGACACGAAAGGGAAGCAGCGGTTGGGAAGGGAGTGAGACAGGGTTGTAGTCTATCCCCGATGTTATTCAATCTGTATATTGAGCAAACAATAAACGAAACAAAGGAAAAGTTCGGAGTAGGTATTAAAATCCATGGAGAAGAAATAAATCTTTGAGGTTCGCCGATGACATTGTAATTCTGTCAGAGACAGCAAAGGACTTGGAAGAGCAGTTGAACGGAATGGACAGTGTCTTGAAAGGAGGATATAAGATGAACATCAACAAAAGCAAAACGAGGGTGATGGAATGTAGTCGAATTAAGTCGGGAGATGCTGAGGGTATTAGATTAGGAAATGAGACACTTAAAGTAGTAAAGGAGTTTTGCTATTTGGGGAGCAAAATAACTGATGAGGGTGGAAGTAGAGAGGATATAAAATGTAGACTGGCAATGGCAAGGAAAATGTTTCTGAAGAAGAGAAATTTGTTAACATCGAGTATAGATTTAAATGTCAGGAAGTCGTTCATGAAAGTATTTGTATGGAGTGTAGCCATGTATGGAAGTGAAACGTGGACGATAAATAGCTTAGACAAAAAGAGAATAGAAGCTTTCGAAATGTGGTGCTACAGAAGAATGCTGAAGATTAGATGGGTAGATCACATAACTAATGAGGAGCTATTGAATAGGGTTGGAGATAATAGAAATTTGTGGCACAACTTGACTAGAAGAAGGGATCGGTTGGTAGGACATGTTCTGAGACATCGAAGGATCACCAATTTAGTATTGGAGGGCAGCGTGGAGGGTAAAAATCGTAGAGGGAGACCAAGAGATGAATACACTAAGCAGATTCAGAAGGATTTAGGTTGCAGTAAGTACTGGGAGATGAAGCAGCTTGCACAGGATAGAGTAGCATGGAGAGCTGCATCTAACCAGTCTCAGGACTGAAGACCACAACAACAACAACAATACTCCAGTGTCGTACTGTGATTACTCAGAGAGTCAAAGCTCTGAATAATATATGTTATTAATTATATTATAATTATATTATTATTATTATGTCATTAATTAATGTATAATATTAGTATTATTATTTTAAGTGACTCAAGGAAGATGTTCGTCTCGATAACACTCATAACTGGCAATATTTTTAATTTAAAGAATAAACATTTAACATTGAAATCACATGTGCAGTAGTTGAAACAGGAAGAATAGATATTGAAATAATTATACCTAAAACCATTTCTATTACTGAAATGAAGTGATGGTATGGCATTTATTGGCCTGGACATCTCTTTTCGGAGTTCTGCTGCCGTATTGCCAGTCTTTTTAGCTGACGCCATTGCGGCGACTTGCGTGTCAATGATGATGAAGGACACACGACACCCAGTCCCCTGTCGGGAATCGAACCCGGGGCCCTGCGTGGTTGACAGTAATGCTACCGCTACTCTAGCTGCCGTTAGCTGAGAAGTACCACACTAGTATTGATACTCTGTTTCTCCGTCTCTGTATTATACGCCAGTCCGTAGCTGGCATCGGTTGGGGCAGAAAAACGTGCATACGACACGTCTTGAATAAAGATGCGCGCTTACGTTTCTCTCTGCCCGGCAAAGCTACACAGACATTGTTTCCGCTCTGCCTACAGTGCTCTGTCAATAATGTAACGTAATAAACGCATTAGTACTATATGCTTTTTGGAAGAAATGTGAAAGTTTTATCTATATGTTGTTGGAAAACCGTACCATTATGGTTACGTAATACGACTGGGAGTTAAAGGAAATCCTTAAAAGTGTATATAAAAATCTACATTTCGCACCATTATTTTGTGAGTTAGCGGTACTGTTACCAATGATGTAAGGAACGCCCTACAGGCAGCAGAATACTACAGCAACACCAGTTCAAAATGGCTGCCCCACTTGCGACATGCAACAAGGAACAACAGCGTTCTGTCATTCACCGGCGAATGGAGGTCCAGTATGGTGACGCATGTCTATTGCTCCAGAAAGTGTATGAGTGGAGCAGAGCGTTCGGAAACGGCGTGACACCTTTGAGAGGCACCCAGCGCCCGGTTCAAGCACACCGCATTGTGGCACTAGATTCTACTGCTGCAGCAATTGAAGCCATTGTAATGGAAAATCGTCGTGTGCCATTCATGAAGTGTGTAAATTTCGCCAAGTGTCTTCAACATGGATGCCGTGACAGCTCACTCCAGAACTGAAAGAGTGATGCATTGGCGCCTGTGAAGAAGTTTGCGGCGCTTTGAAGCAGAAGGTGATATCTCCTTCACGAGAACCGTTAAAGAAGACGAAACCTGGGTACACGGTGACCAACCCGAAACAAAGACAGCTAACAAGAATTACGCCATTCCTCATCACCAAAATCCAAGACGTTCTGGCCACAGCCATCCGCAGGAAAGGTTTTGCTGACTCACTTTTGGGATGAACGAGATGTTGCCTTGGGATATTTCACGACCAGTACCTTATGTTCAAAACGTTAAAAAAATAGGCTTCATCCTGTAATAACATCAAAGAAACTTGGCGTTTTGACTTCAGCCTTCGTTTTGCAACAAGACAACGCCCGGCCTTGTACTGAAACGTGGAGGTTTGACTTCAGATGTTGTTTTGCAACAAGACAACACTCGGCCTCATACTGTCCATGCAACACTTAAAACCATCAATGGCCTGCACTTTGATAATCTGCCACATAGCCATACTCATCAGACCTCACACCGAGATTACCACATGGACCACTCAAAGAGGCGATGGAAGGAAAGAAATTTCGTTGCAATGAAGACGCGCAGCAGATGGTGCGCGACCAAAATACTTTTAAATTTTTTTTTATGGAATCTGTGTATAGCCCAAACTCTGGGGGAAGTGTGTTGAACTGTGGTACCACGCATCGATACCACACTACTCATGTCTTTGGGTTGGTAACGAAATTGCAAGTGTCCATTAAAAGCCGATAGTGGTTGCGCGGGATCTGTTGGATCCAATGGTACATGTCCACTGAGCCATGTCTCCAGAGGCTCTGAACTCTGCCACCACGATATAGGATGACCAGCGGCAACCACTCAACCCACTCTCACTTGAGGTCTTTTCGTTACGACAGCATCGTCCGTGCCCAGTACAGCGAGCCTCGTCCTAGTTACTACTATGTGAGCTGGACACTGAATCTTGCTGCATTGTTTGTAATGGGTATTCGTACTCTTTCAGAAATACAAGTTAAGAAAAATCTTTTGTTCGCTATTAATTTCTGCTCCTGCCCACCTTTCCTTACCGTTGCGTAAGAACTCGTACACAACACAAAAAGGATAGAAAAACTATGTCGAAAAATGATACACTTGTGTTCCACTTTCAATTAATAAATGAATTTTAAAAAAAAGTTTGAGGTTTTCATTTGAATCCCCATCCTTTATTATTACAGTTATTGTTGCCGAAGCAGTGCTTCAGTGGTTTTCCCGATAGCACCCTCCCTTAATTTTTATTACTCAACATGTGACGGTACGTCACATAAATATTGACATTTTTATCGGTTGTAAACCGTAGTTAACGTATTTTATGAATGTCATTAGTATAAAAGATAGAGTTAATGTTCTTGAAACAACTGATATGCAGCGATAATTTACGAGTAGCATCTTTATTTAATACATGTCTGTGAAAATAAAAAATGATCGAAAAGAGACGCGATTGTACGGCCTGATTTTCCCGGAACATGTTTGTACTTCCTCCTTTCATCAGTCAACTGAAGTATTTCTTCTGTTACCCATGGTTTCTTCGCAGCTACCTTCTTTGTACCTATGTTTTCCTTCCCAACTTCTGTGATGGCCCATTTTAGAGATGTCCATTCCTCTTCAACTGTACTGCCTACTGCGCCATTCCTTATTGCTGTATCTATAGCGTTAGAGAACTTCAAACGTATCTCGTCATTCCATAGTACTTCCGTATCCCACTTCCTTAGGTATTGATTCTTCCTGACTAATGTCTTGAACTTCAGCCTACTCTTCATCACTACTATATTGTGATCTGAGTCTAGATCTGCTCCTGGGTATGCCTTACAATCCAGTATCTGATTTCGGAATCTCTGTGTGACCATGATGTAATCTAATTGAAATCTTCCCGTATCTCCCGGCCTTTTCCAAGTATATCTCCTCCTCTTGTGATTATTGGACAGGGTATTCGCTATTACTAGCTGAAACTTGTTACAGAACTCAATTAGTCTCTCTCCTCTTTCATTCCTCGTCCCAAGCCCATATTCTGCTGTAACCTTTTCTTCTACTCCTTCCCCTACAGCTGCATTCCAGTCGCCCATGACTATTAGATTTTCGTCCCCCTTTACATACTGCATTGCCCTTTCAATATCCTCATACACTTTCTTCAGCTTGCGACGTCGGCTTGTATACCTGAACTATCGTTGTCGGTGTTGGTCTGCTGTCGACTCTGATTAGAAGAACCCGGTCACTAAACTGTTCACAGTAACACACCCTCTGCCCTACCTTCCTATTCATAACGACTCCTACACCTGTTATACCATTTTCTGCTGCTGTTGATATTACCCGATACTATCTGACCAGAAATCCTTGTCTTCCTTCCACTTCACTTCACGACCCCTACTATATCTAGATTGAGCCTTTGCATTTTCCTTTTCAGATTTTCTAGTTTCCCTACCACGTTCAAGCTTCTGACATTCCATGCCCCGACTCGTAGAACGTTATCCTCTCGTTGATTATTCAATCTTTTTCTCATGGTAACCTCCCCCTTGGCAGTCCCCTCCCGGAGATCCGAATGGGGGCTATTCCGGAATCTTTTGCCAATGGAGAGATCATCATGACACTTCTTCAATTACAGGCCACATGTCCTGTGGATACACGTTACGTGTCTTTTTAATGCAGTGGTTTCCATTGCCTTCTGCATCCTCATGTCGTTGATCATTGCTAATTCTTCCGCCTTTAGGGGCAATTTCCCACCCCTAGGACAAGAGAGTGCCCTGAACCTCTATCCGCTCCTCCGCCCTCTTTGACAAGGCCGTTGGTAGAATGAGGCTGACTTCTTTTGACGGAAGTCTTCGGCCGCCAATGCTGATTATTTATCAAAATTTAGGCAGTGGCGGGGTTCGAACCCGGGACTGAAGATGTTTTGATTATGAATCAAAGACACTTCCCCTAGGCCACTTCATCGTACAAACACTGTTATGTTTCGCGATACCGAAGACAGCCATTGAGCGGCTACACATATTTTATGTAAGTTATTCGATATTCTGCTAAAATAAACTAATTATTGTTATCACAAAATGAATTTTTGTGTAATAGTTGTCACCTCAAGTGGTCTCAGGGGCTAATTATTTTTAATAAGCATTTTTTCAGTAATTTGCGCTGCGGGAAGCTCATCTTCCGATGCAACCTCTGGTCGGCCATTACGCGCCGAAGTATTAATTTATTTTTCAAAGCGTTAGCAGTAACTGTAAATGCGAGAGATTTCGTGGTAAGCACCTTTTTAAATTTCAACAGATAATTAATTTACGTTAAAGTTCATTTTTAAATTATACAGATTCCTTGAGTTCAGTAAGTTTTATCTTGGCCGCTCCATGGCAACAATCGAAATCAATAAATAGCAATTAACAAAATTACATTCAGTTCAATTAACGGCGACTGTATTTTAGTCACCAAGTTCAAAATCTAAAGTTGTTAGATGAATAACAACGGCCCTTCAAGAACCCGTCTCATATTTACTTATGCACGTAAATAAAAGTGTTAAGAAAAGATAATATCCCTGAAAGAAAGAATCATGCACTAACAAAAGAAAAATTCATGCTGCTAAATTAAAAATTAAAAAAACAAACAAACAAATAAATAAATAAATAAATAAATAAATAAATATATAATATATATTTAATATACATAATGATATATATATATATATATATATATATATATATAATATTTTTTATATATAACGTAACAAATGCACATTTAGTTTAGTCCAGGTAGTAGGTTGTGTTTGATTGCAGAATGTACAGATGCACTGTGAAACGATGGTACAAAGGGGATCGAACAACAAGAAGCTTTTGTAGTTCAGGTCCCAACGCCATTTGGGGCGAATTCTGATACACAAAGATCGGTGGACAGTGGCGTTAATCGACTCGGAGCTAGCGGGGTGTACAGAGCCGGCGCTTTCACGTGCCGCGGCTCTGTTGGACACCGGAGATGGAAGGCGGCGCTGGACTTGTGCAGGCGCCGCGACGCCGCCGTCCGCCGGAGACACACAGGCCGGAATTTCAATCTCGAGGCGGAACCCGAACCGGCGCCGCGCCGTGATCGCGTCGTCTTGCATAACACTACCTGCCCGCCCCGTAGCCGGCGCGCGCCGCTTTTTATTACATTCCTCTTCCGTCCTGTCATCTTCTTGCCGGGCGCCTATGCCCTTGCTGCTGCCTACTCGCACGCAACGGACAGAAATTACTGTTTTCGAGAGTGACCCGAGCCGATATTAAAACTGAGACAACGTCTTACTGTGGAAGAAATCTCATCACGAGCAAGCCTTCTTGTACAGAATGAAAAATGTACTGCCTGTGGAAAATCCATAACATATTATTATCGATCTTCTTACTTCTTACGATTCTTTCACTTCAGGTATGGAAAGTCACTTCGATGTCGGACTACTGTCAGGTACACTTTTGGAAAATATTTACTTTCGTTCTGCCAACAAGAGGAGCTATTCCGAGTGAGACACATTAACGTGCGCTACTGAATAATAAATTACAGTAAAAATTATGATAAAAACGTCATACGATGTGTGATACAAAATACAGTAAATGATTTTCTTTGCAGCAGCTGCTGACGCTACACCTTTTCGATGTACAGGGTGTTTCATAATGTTTTGACTAACGGCCACTAAAATTGGTACACCATGAAGATGACGTGCTACACACGCGAAATTTAACCGACAGGAAGAAGATGCTGTGATATGCAAATGATTAGCTTTTCAGAGCAGTCACACAAGGTTTTGCGCCGGTGGCGACACCTACAACGTGCTGACATGAGGATAGTTTCCAACCGATTTCTCATTTCTCATACACAAACAGCAGCTGACCGGCGTTGCCTGGTGAAACGTTGTTGTGCTACCTGGTGTAAGGAGGAGAAATGCGTACCATCACGTTTCCGAGTTTGATAGGAGTCGGATTGTAGCCTATCGCGATTACAGTTTATCGTATCGCGACATTGCTGCTCGCGTTGTTCGAGATCCAATGACTGTTAGCAGAATATGAAATCGGGGGGTTCAGGAGGGTAATACGGAAAGCCGTGCTGGATCCCAACGGCCTCGTATCACTAGCAGTCAAGATGATAGGCATCTTATCCGCATGGCTGTAACGGATCGTGCAGCCACATCTCGATCCCTGAGTCAACAGATGGGGACGTTTGCAAGACAACTACCATTTGCACGAACAGTTCGACGTTTGCGGCAGCATGGACTATCAGCTCGGAGACCACGGCTGCGGTCACCATTGACGCTGCATCCCAGACAGGAGCGCCTGCGATTGTGTACTCAACGACGAACCTGGGTGCATGAATGGCAAAACGTCGTTTTTTCGGATTAATCCAGATTCCGTTTGCAGCGTCATGATGGTCGCATCCGTGTTTGGCGACATCCCAGTGAACGCACCCTGGTAGCATGTATTCGTCATTGCCATACTGGCGTATCACCCGGCGTGATGGTATGGGGTGCCATTGGTTACACGTCTCGGTCACGTCTTGTTCGCATTGACGGCACTTTGAACAGTGTACGTTACGTTTCAAATGTGTTACGGCCCGTGGCTCTACCCTTCATTCGATCCCTGCGAAACACTACATTTCAGCAGCACAATGCACGACCGCCTGTTGCAGGTCTTGTACGGGCCTTTCTGGGTACAGAAAATGTTAGACTGCTGATCTGGCCAGCACATTCTCCAGATCTCTCACCAATTGGAAACGTCTGGTCAATGATGGCCGAGCAACCGGCTCATCACAATACGCCAGTCACTACTCTTGATGATCTGTGGTATCGTGTTGAATCCGCATTGGCAGCTGTACCTGTACACGTCATCCAAGCTCTGTTTGACTCAATGCCCCGGCGTATCAAGGCCCTTATTACGGCCAGAGGTGGTTGTTCTGGGTACTGGTTTATAAGGAGCTATGCATCCAAATTGCGTGAAAAAGTAATCACATGTCAGTTCTAGTATAATCTATTTGTCCAATGAATACCCGTTTATCATGTGCATTTGTTCTTGGTGTAGCAATTTTAATGGCCAGTAGTGTATTAACTAATCGTGAAACAAAGTTGGACATGTTACGCAACGTACAACACGTTATTCAGGTTTACTTATGAAATACTACCTCGAATAAATGACGACCATGTCCTGCTACACAAAAGCCGAGACCTTTTTACCCAATTTTTAAACAAATATTTTGTTACTGCTGGAGGAATTCTATAAATGTCATAGTGACTTTCCTCATTTATCTGTTGCAAGCTTCTCGGAGTACACACCCGCCTTCCATATAACCTCATAGGTAAGCGTCTGGCACCGTTAAATCAAATGAGCATGGCGGCCGTTAGTCACAAGCAAGTTTGCAAACTATGCGGTTACCAAACGCTTCTCGGAAAACTGTAACGTATTATTGGATTTGTGGCATGTCGTGTCGTCTTGTTGGAACTGAGTTTTCGTAATGAACGACGAGGAGTTGCCTGTAAACTGCCACGCACACATCCGATGTTCTCGGTAGTTAGGACGGTTTTCAAAGGGCCGATTGATTTTCGGTTCGGTGTACTGACAGTTGCACGGAAGTTTCTTGCTCAGTTTAATATTGTTCCATGAGCACGAATTGGATATCGTGGTCGAATTTCGAAGTGATTACGAACAATTTGCAAGTGCACGACAGATTCGCTGTAGCGAAAATAGCACTCCACTGCAAACGCACGATTTTGCTCCTACCAGTACGACGTTATTATTGATCTGTATGTCGGATGAAACTTGACAGTCCGCACTACCAATAGACGGTCCCACCGCCGCTGTATTTTGTTTTTAGCGCACGTTATTATACTGTGTAGTCATCAAAACGTTTGAAACACCGTGTAACTGTCCAATAGCCTCATAGACATGTGGCCTCAAGTTGGAACATGTTCTCACTTGTCAGTTAGCGTCGAGAGATGCTAGAGTAAGGTTGTAATTGCTTTCCGGGCGGGAAGGAACGCCTGGTCCCCGGCACGAATCCGCCTGGCGGACCTGTGTCGAGGTGCGGTGGGCCGGCCAGTCTGTGGATGGTTTTTAGGCGGTTTTCCATCTGCTCCAACGAATGGTGGCTGGTTCCCGCTATTCCGCCTCAGATACACTATGTCGTCGATTGCTGCTCGAACAAGTTCCCCACGTACGCGTACACCACCATTACTCTACCACGCAAACTTAGGGGTTACACTCGTCTGGTGTGAGACATTCCCCGAACCGGACAATAACCGTGGGTTCGGTGTGGGGCGGCGGAGGGGTGAAGTGGACTGCGGTAGTCGTCGTGGGGTTGTGAACCACTGCGGTTGCGGCGGGCACGGAGCCTCTCCGTCGTTTCTATGCCCCCGGTTAATATACAATACATTACAATACAGGGTTGTATTTACCGTATTTGTCGTGCATCATGGGTTTCGAACAACGCGTGAACATTGAGTTCTCTTTCGAGTTGCACAAAAGTGTCAAGGAAACTCATGAAATATTGAAATTAGTGTACGGGGATATTGCTATGACTATGGGGACTGTTTATATTTAGTGGTATGGTTTAAAAATGAGCATATTCAGGACATCCATTAACTTCAAAAACAGAAGAAAACATGGAAAAAGTGTAAAAAATTGTTCGTTCGAAGGGGCGAATGACTATTTGATTGCTTACCGAAGAGAGTATCTCGTACGGGTCCGTGCAAAAATTTTAACCAACAATTTTCAAATGAGACGCTTGATTGCTAAATTTGTTTCCAGACTTTGAGAGATGCGGAAAAGGAAAATTTTGTATCAGTTTTCATGGAGGTCTTCATTCAGATCTGGACTTCATCTCCAGAATTGTAACAGAAGATGAGATTTGAGTATATGGTATGACCCTGAGATGGAAATTAAGAGTTACAAATGGAAAACCAGTGAATCTTCTTGCCCTAAAAAGACACGTCAGTCAAAAGCGAATACCAGTGTCGTGCTATTTTTTTTTCTTTTTTTTTTTTGCGATACTGAGGGCATAGTACCATCAGTATTCATTCGAAGGGGATCAACTGTAAACGCCGAATTTTACAAGAACATACTACAACGTTTGCGAATCGAAGTACGAAGACTGGACAAATGGGCCAAGGGCCTCCTCATTCATCACGACAACGCGCAGTGCATCATGTCGCTTTTTGATTCGAGGGTTTTTGGCAGGAAAGAGCTATGTGTCAAAAAAATTTATGTAAGTTGTATATGACATTTGTTCTTGGTTCTGGACTAGGCAATGCAGGAGTTTGGGTGGGGCAGTTCAGCGTCAATGTTTACATTCCATTCTATTTGCCGACGGTCAAGTACATATGGCTCTGGATAAGGGTGATCCCATGCATCAAATGAGAAAATTAATGGGTGCATATTAACAGTGGGGACTAACAGTCAATATAGATAAAAAGAAATATCTTGTGATTGGAAGTGGGCAAGGTGAGGATTTGGATTTTGAACTTGGCCGTGTCAGATACGTAGAGGTGTTCCAAGTGTCTAGGTTTACTAATCGGTAATACTGACCAGTGTAAAGTGGACATCTCACAGGATATGTCAAGCGAGCCTAGCTCTTACATCATTAAATGGTATCTTTTGGAGTCGGTATGTATTCAGACGAACAAAGAAAGTAGTTCTACGAGGTGTGGCTGAAAGCATTCTAACATATGACTGAGTGTGATGGACACTGAATGAGAGACAAAGGGGGAAAATTGAGACTGTCGAAATGCCAAAGTCTTGGAAAGGAGTGGTCTGTCGGTAGAAGACTGGCAGGACAGAAGTTTGTGCATCTGAGAGCAGAAAACTGCAGATAAGTGGAAGCGCCTGCTGAAGTACGAAAGTAAGGTTGATTGAGAGAATAAAGGTTTATTTCATCAGCAGCTGTTAGTAGTTCTTAAATATGGATTTCTTAAAACATCTCCGAGCGGTGAGTATCATCTGCACAAAATATATTGATAGCCTTAGTATCTATCACCTGCTGAGTCTCTCCTCATCTGTGATTCCTCACTCATTTTTGTGTATAGGTTTCTTTTCTCAAGTTACAGCGTTACCACTATTTTGAGAATATCTTCCCCGCTTTGAGTCTGTCAGCTGCTTAAAGCTGTTGACAGATAGTAAGCAAAGCAACTATCCTTCAATTACCTCTTGCCTGTACAGGGTGACTATAATCAAAGTTCCAGCTTTAAACCGCTTTACACAAGAACATAAGAAGGATAAACGTTATAGGAAAAAGAAGAAAGTTTTACCAATATATAAGAAACTGTCAGCAGCAGAATATACAAAAGAAACGACGTGGGGCACACGACTGAGGAGGATTGTCTCAATGCAGGATGGCGCGCTGATCGTAAAGCTTTTTTACAATAACGGTTACTGGCGCCAGCAACAGTGCAGAAGCCCTGGACACGCAAAGGTGTGAAAAGACGTCGGTCTAATGTCTGCCAAGCGTCTGTTGAAATTGTAAAAGCCAGGTTCTTTTGGAGCGCAGTTTGGCACACGGAGGAAGACAATTCATCCGACGTCAGGAGATGTGACCACAGCATTACAGGAGAAGTCAAGCGGCAGTGTGCTAACATGCAGTGCACGGGAAATTGCCCGAACTTTGGACATGCTTGTGAGGATAGTGCATAAAAACTTACGAAGCCTTCTCCATTGCTAAGCACACAAAATCATCCGCGTTCGGGGGTTGATTCATACTGACCTGGCAGCAAGAAAAGCGTTTGTTCTACACTACCGGCCATTAAAACTGCTAAACCAAGAAGAAATGCAGATGATAAACGGGTATTCATTCGACAAATATATTATACTAGAACTGATATGTGATTACATTTTCACGCAATTAGGGTGCATAGATCCTGAGAAATCAGTACCCAGAACAACCACCTCTGGTCGTAATAACGGCCTTGATACGCGTGGACATTGAGTCATACAGAGCTTGGATGGCGTGTACAGGTACAGCTGCCCATGCGGATTCTACATGATAGCACAGTTCATCAAGAGTAGTGACTGGCGTATTGTGACGAGGCAGTTGCTCGTCCACCATTGACCAGACGTTTTCAGTTGGCGAGAGATCTGGAGAATGTGCAGGCCAGGGCAGCAGCCGAACATTTTCTGTATCCAGAAAGGCCCGTACAGGACCTGCAGCATGCGGTCGTTCATTGTCCTGCTGAAATGTAGGGTTTCGCAGGGATCGAATGAAGGGTAGAGCGACGGGTCGTAACACATCTGAAATGTAATGTACACTGTTCAAAGTGCCGTCAATGCGAACAAGAGGTGACTGAGACGTGTAACCAATGGAACCCCATACCATCACGCCGGGTGATACGCGCCAGTATGGCGATGACGAATACACGCTTCCATGGTGCGTTCACCGTGATGTCACCAAACACGGATGCGACCATCCGGATTCATCCGAAAAAATCATTTTTTGCCATTCGTGCACCAGGTTCGTCGTTGAGTACACCATCGCAGGCGCTCCTGTCTGTTATGCAGCGTCATGGGTAACCGCAGCCATGGTCTGCGAGCTGATACTCCATGCTGCTGCAAACGTCGTCGAACTGTTTGTGCAGATGGTTATTGTCTTGCAAACGTCCCCATCTGTTGACTCAGGGATCGAGACGTGGCTGCACGACCCGTTACAGCCATGCGGATAAGATGCCTGTCATCTCGACTGCTAGTGATACGAGGCCGTTGGGATCCAGCACGGCGTTCCGTATTACCCTCCTGTCAAAGTCGGAAATGTGATGGTACGCATGTCTCCTCCTTACACGAGGCATCACAACATCGTTTCACCAGGCAACGCCGGTCAACTGCTGTCTGTGTGTGAAAAATCGGTTGGGAACGTTCCTCATGCCAACACGTTGTAGGTGTCGCCACCGGCGCCAACATTGTGTGAATGCTCTGAAAAGCTAATCATTTGCATATCACAGCATCTTCTTCCTGTCGGTTAAATTTCGCGTCTGTAGCACGTCATCTTCGTGGTGTAGCAATTTTTATGGCCAGTAATGTATAATCAACCTCCGCAGCTGAATGGTGAGCCAGGAATTTTTCCGAGGTGAAAGAACTGGAATTGGGCGCACTCAGTTTGGTTACGCCAACTCAAGAGGTACTTGAACGGGAAGGAGTGGCACCAGGTTTGCTAAACCGACAACCGGTGCAAAAGTGGTGCTCTGATCCTAACTCATCCATACCGTATCCATATTATGACATTACTGGCAGAGGACATGACGGTCGGTCGATCCCAAATGGATCATCCGTGGCCAGAAGGCGGTACATTTTTGCTGCATATATTAGATATGAGTGAAACGCCCACTAAATCACGCAGGGCTAACAGGTAATTAGGATTGTGGAAAGGGCCAAGTGATTTGCGGTCGGATTCATTTCACAATTGTAATTTATTATCATTTAGTTCACAAATACACTTTTGAAAGAATGAAATTTGCTTCGCGTCTGACGGCCTCCAAACAGATGTTTTAGCATAAGTTCAGTTTTAAATAGACATGACACACAGTTAAATTTATGAATAAAATTGTATATACTATGATGATTAATGAAGGCAGAATGCCACAATGTTTAAAGATGCTAACAGGGCTGATGGCCCACAAGGTGCACAGAAAGAGAGAAACAAACGCAATAAGATGGCTGAAGGCCGCGTTAAATACTGAACCTTAGGGAAATATATATTGCAACAATCGGTAAAACGATACATTAAGTTTGAAAATTTTCTTTTTGCAACACCAGCGGTGGAAGGCCCACAATAACTCGTAAAATCTTTCAGAGGAAATTACAATAACCTTTGAAGAGCAGAACGCGGTAATGTTAGGACTTGAAGGAAACTCTGAAAACATGCTTCCAGGTCTGAAGGCCCACAACTAACCTTTCCAAATTAAAAATATAAAATACAGTTAAATTACAACAACATTAAGACTTCCTAAAGGATAATTAAGAGAACGGCACTCAGTAGTCACCAGTGGATCGGTCTGCCCTCATTCACTTAGGCGAGACAGGTGGTGAGTTCAACTACACTTAATTCGTGCGAACCCAACCAAGGGACTGTTTTGGACCGACGGACCAACCGCTTGCTGGCGTCGATGGAGTACACGAGAATTCAAGGCCGCAAAAAAATATGTAACTATCACTATCCCCAGACAAACGTGTATGTGAACTGAACTGCCAAAACTACACACCATGTTGGGCAGCAACAACAGGCGAGGAAAAGACACTGCCTAAAAACTACGTTAGCGGCCAGGGCGGGTAACCAGAACACTAACGGCCACAAAGCAGAAAATTCCGCTGGTCCACTTGACTATGGATAAATTAATTTGATCAATTCCACCTGACGGCGGCTAACTCTAACACTTCTCTCGTTGTTGCTCACAGGAAAACCTCCACAATAGCAACGCCGTAACCTACAATGTAATGCTCAAAATCACTCAACCTGCGCGTCCTGGGTCGGTGAGATACGAAGCTCGTAGCGATGGGACAGCTCCACACACGCTCCAACACTGCGCAGGGACCACAAGCGGCCGCAGACGACCGCACCGCGCGGAGATTACTTCCCTGGTCCGCAGCAACCGACCGACCCGCCTCAGAATGCCGACAACATTAAAAATAGTCGTCAGTGGAACTAGCACCAGCTACACACACAACCTGACAAACACTTGCACGAAGAACTGAACGATATCCGTACAGTAACTAAACACACACACACACACACACAGTCGACTCATGAACGATCGACGAGCCAAAGCTCGACGATCCACCGAGACCGTGGTCCGGCTCAAGTGATGCATGGCGGCAACGGTCTGACAAACCATGTCTACGCAGACCTCACTGCTGCACCAACCCGACTGCACTACTGCCGCATTGCAACTCCCCGTCTGGCGGGTCCGGACTGCACTCTAGACGCGTTCCAACCGACTGTCAGGCCCGAACTCGCAACCCGAACTGCCCTGCTGGCACCTGCCACCTGGCTGCCCGACAGACTACAACCGGGAAGTAATAGCAGTCGAGCAAAGATACTGCGAGAGGGGATATATCGATACGCGCTGCTAGCGCCGGTCAAGGTCAGGCAAGGCAGTAACTCAGTGACAGTAGTAATTTAAATTAACGTAGTGAGGGAGAAGAACGTTAAAAACAGGGTGTGAAATACATGATGGGGGGAACGGGAGCCACGCACGGCTCAATGACAAATTTACGACATGCTTCCCCTAATGAATGCAATGCAAATTACGTAGAATCCCTGGTTAAATATAAGAGGTGGCCTAACAGTTTTAATCTTGCCAACATTAATAAATCAGTGTATAAATGAACAAAAAAGTGAGTCGGGATGTTTGAGATGAGTGCATAGAAATTAATTTAATAGGAATGCTGGAAATACAAAAGAAAAGTTCACTAAGAAATTTATTCTTTCCACTTAATATACCAGGTGACCAAAAAGTCAGTATAAATTTGAAAACTTAATAAACCACGGAATAATGTAGACAGAGAGGTAAAAATTGATACACATGCTTGGAATGACATGGGGTTTAATTAGAACAAAAAAAAGCAATGTTCACAAAATGTCCGACAGATGGCGCTGGACAGCAAAACATCGGTAACTGCTACCGTGACGGGGAAGAGGTACGCCGATATGTTACAGAATCGCATCATCCCCAGCGTGGCTAATAAACACCTGCTGGAACGTACGATTTTTATGCAGGATGGCGCTCCACTCCATATTGAAAGACGCGTGAAAGATTTCTTGCACGCGTCGTTTGGTGATGATCGTGTGCTCAGCCGCCACTTTCATGCTTGGCCTCTCAGGTCCCCAGACCTCAGTCCGTGCAATTATTGGCTTTGCGGTTACCTGAAGTCGCAAGTATATCGTGATCGACCGACATCTCTAGGGATGCTGAAAGACAACAATGCCTCACCGTAACTCCGGACATGCTTTACAGTGCTGTTCACAATATTATTCCTCGACTAAGCTATTGTTGAGGAATGATGTTGGACATATTGAGCATTTCCTGTAAAGAACATCATCTTTGCTTTGTTTTACTTTGTTATTCTAATTATTGGTATTCTGATCAGATGAAGCGCCATCTGTTGGACACTTTTGAACTTTTGTAATTTTTTTTGGTTCTAATAAAACCCCAAGTCATTCCAAGCATGTGTGTCAATTTGTACCTCTGTATCTACATTATTCCGTGATTTATTCAAATTTATACTGACTCTTTGATCACCCGGTATAACTAGTCGTCCCTCGAAACGAGAGCTTCTTTCCGGCGCACGCCCAACGATCGTAACTCCACCTATTCGCTACCAATTCTGGGGAGCTCATGCAAATAGTGGCTGCGGACGCGACCATCTACTACTCGGGAAAAGGAAAATGGATGATGATTGAAGCGAATAAGAACCGTAAGTTTTCGTTTGTCGCCAACATCTCGCTGGTTTTTTTTCCGTCATCGTACTTTCCAGCAGCAGAGAGCAGGTTTTCTGGGGGTTTTGGATGAAGGGAGGAATAAGAAGGAACAAGTAGAGGAGGAGGAGAAGGAGGGGAGGCAATAACTCAATTATCGGAGCGGTTCGTTGGGTGCGGTTCGCGTGAAACACGCCTACGAGTACGGCGTGGCTTCGCCGAGGGGCGAGTGAGGGTGGGGGGGGGGGGGGGTGGCAGAGCCGCCCAATGCCTTGCCGGGCTGGGCCGCTCAGTAACGATGTGCAGTAAATATAGGAGGGCGGCCGACCCGTATAAAAATAAAGTGGAATTTATGAGCGCGTTGTAAAGAGCAGGCTAGGCGGCTCGCGCGCCGACACGCCTGAGAGGACTGGCGGACGGGCAGACGGATGGACGGGGGGGGGGGGGGGGGGACGCCGACGCCGACGCTGACGCCGGGCGGCTCTGCAACTCCGCTCGGCCGGGCACTGGGCACGCGCTCCTTGGCGCAAGATTATCACGTACAGCCCTCTGCCTCCTCGGCCCATGCACCCTAGCCTCATGCTGACGCCAGAGCGTGATGGGCTGGCTAGTTAAAGTGTCTTCATGCCTCAGCATTTCATCAACGTGTCTCCTTGTAATCGTCAGACGCTCCTTAATGTAGCGAAGTGTCAACTCACGAAATACGTAGCCTGTCAAAAATGTCGAGATGACAGAAGACTTGGTTTGGTTCAAATGGCTCTGAGCACTATGGAACTTAGCAGCTGAGGTCATCAGTCCCCTAGAACTTAGAACTACTTAAACCTAACTAAGCTAAGGACCTTCACTTAAAACTTCCGGGCTGATAGGCCGTGGTCGAAGTATAAAACTGTCTCCTGACGTTTCGTCTCCGACTGCGGGAGACATCCTCGGAGGTAAAGCGGCGAGACGAGCGTCATATCAGAAACCTCGCATTATTATGCACGCTTGTATAGAGATGCTATTGAGATTGATAAACATCGTAATAATTTTAACAGGAAATACGAAGGTGTTAAACTGGATAAAATTTGGATGTCAGCGTTGCACCGCAAGCGTGACGATCGATTACTTTCAATAGAGAATGTTGGCATTACCAGAGACAATCTTATAGTCGACGCCACGTGATCGACAGTGGCGCCCTCTGTACTCCCTATATAATCAGCGCTTCCTCGAGTTCTCTTCGCAGTTCGCCGCTGTACCTCCGAGGATTTCTCCCGCAGTCGGAGACGAAACGTCAGGAGACAGTTTTATACTTCGTGCACGGCCTATCAGCCCGGAAGTTTTAAGTGAAGACAATACCGGTCGTGAAAGTTTACATTGTATAAGCTAAGGACATCACACACATCCATGCCCGAGGCAGGATTCGAACCTGCGACCGTACCAGCAGCGCGGTTCCGGACTGAAGCGCCTAGAACCGCTCGGCCACTCGAGCCGGCAAGACATGGTTTCATGTCAATAGACTGAGCTGGCAAAATTAATGGGATGGCGATAAGCGCATACACAGATGGCGGTAGCATCGCGTACACAAAATACACTCCTGGAAATGGAAAAAAGAACACATTGACACCGGTGTGTCAGACCCACCATACTTGCTCCGGACACTGCGAGAGGGCTGTACAAGCAATGATCACACGCACGGCACAGCGGACACACCAGGAACCGCGGTGTTGGCCGTCGAATGGCGCTAGCTGCGCAGCATTTGTGCACCGCCGCCGTCAGTGTCAGCCAGTTTGCCGTGGCATACGGAGCTCCATCGCAGTCTTTAACACTGGTAGCATGCCGCGACAGCGTGGACGTGAACCGTATGTGCAGTTGACGGACTTTGAGCGAGGGCGTATAGTGGGCATGCGGGAGGCCGGGT
This sequence comes from Schistocerca nitens, assembly GCF_023898315.1. Classification (NCBI taxonomy): domain Eukaryota; kingdom Metazoa; phylum Arthropoda; class Insecta; order Orthoptera; family Acrididae; genus Schistocerca; species Schistocerca nitens. The sequence goes on from NC_064617.1 coordinate 362,764,654, forward strand.
GGACGTACCGCCGAATTGCTCAACACGTGGGGCGTGAGGTCTCCACAGTACATCGATGTTGTCGCCAGTGGTCGGCGGAAGGTGCACGTGCCCGTCGACCTGGGACCGGACTGCAGCGACGCACGGATGCACGCCAAGACCGTAGGATCCTACGCAGTGCCGTAGGGGACCGCACCGCCACTTACCAGCAAATTAGGGACACTGTTGCTCCTGGGGTATCGGCGAGGACCATTCGCAACCGTCTCCATGAAGCTGGGCTACGGTCCCGCACACCGTTAGGCCGTCTTCCGCTCACGCCCCACCATCGTGCAGCCCGCCTCCAGTGGTGTCGCGACAGGCGTGAATGGAGGGACGAATGGAGACGTGTCGTCTTCAGCGATGAGAGTCGCTTCTGCCTTGGTGCCAATGATGGTCGTATGCGTGTTTGGCGCCGTGCAGGTGAGCGCCACAATCAGGACTGCATACGACCGAGGCACACAGGGCCAACACCTGGCATCATGGTGTGGGGAGCGATCTCCTACACTGGCCGTACACCACTGGTGATCGTCGAGGGGACACTGAATAGTGCACGGTACATCCAAACCGTCATCGAACCCATCGTTCTACCATTCCTAGACCGGCAAGGGAACTTGCTGTTCCAACAGGACAATGCACGTCCGCATGTATCCCGTGCCACCCAACGTGCTCTAGAAGGTGTAAGTCAACTACCCTGGCCAGCAAGATCTCCGGATCTGTCCCCCATTGAGCATGTTTGGGACTGGATGAAGCGTCGTCTCACGTGGTCTGCACGTCCAGCACGAACGCTGGTCCAACTGAGACGCCAGGTGGAAGTGGCATGGCAAGCCGTTCCACAGGACTACATCCAGCATCTCTACGATCGTCTCCATGGGAGAATAGCAGCCTGCATTGCTGCGAAAGGTGGATATACACTGTACTAGTGCCGACATTGTGCATGCTCTGTTGCCTGTGTCTATGTGCCTGTGGTTCTGTCAGTGTGATCATGTGATGTATCTGACCCCAGGAATGTGTCAATAAAGTTTCCCCTTCCTGGGACAATGAATTCACGGTGTTCTTATTTCAATTTCCAGGAGTGTATAAAAGGGCAATGCTTTGGCGGAGCCATCATTTATGCTCAGCTATCCGATGTGATTAAGGTCACGCGACGGGAATCAACAGACTTTCAATGCGGAATAGTAGCTGGGTCTTGATGCGTGGGACATTTCATTTGGGAAATCGTTAGGGAATTCAGTATTCCGAGAGCCACATTGTCAAGAGTGTGCCTAGTATACCAAATTTCAGGTATTACTTCTCATGACGGACAAAGCAGTGGCCGGCGGCCTTTACTTAATGAACGATAGCAGCGGCGTTTGCGTGGAATGTCAGTGCTAACAGACAAGGAAATAATCAATGTGGGTTATAAACGACGAATGTCTTCGTTAGGACAGTGCGGCGAAATTCGGCGTTAAATGGGCTATGGAAGCAGATGATAGACACGAGTGCCTTGTTTACAACATGGCATCGACTGCAACGCCTCGCCGGCCCGGGTGGCCGAGCGGTTCTAGGCGCTACAGTCTGGAACCGCGCCACCGCTACGGTCGCAGGTTCGAATCCTGCCTCGGGCATGGATGTGTGTGATGCCCTTAGGTTAGCTACCTTTAAGTAGTTCTAAGTGCTAGGGGACTGATGACCTCAGAAGTTAAGTCCCATAGTGCTCAGAGCCATTTTTTGCAACGCGACTCCTGGGCTCATGCCCAAATCAGTTGGACCCTAGACGACTGCAAAACCGTGCCCCGGTCAGTTTCGAGTGTGGTGGAGACACCACGAAGTAATGAACCAAAGTTTTCAACAACGCACTGTGCAGACTTGTGGTGGATTCATAGTGGTGTGCTCTGTGTTTACATGGAACGGACTGAACGGACTGGATCCTTTGGTCTTACTGGGCCAATCATTGACTCTAAATGGTTATGTTTGGCAACTTCGACACTATTGGCAGCCTTTCATTGACTTAATGTTCCCACACAATGATAGAATAATAATGGATGACGATGCGCCATGTTACCAGGACTCAATTGCTCACGATTGGTTTGAAGCTCAGATCACTCGATGTGAATCGCATCGAACTTTTATGGGACATAATCGAGAGGTCACTTCATGCACAGCATCCTGCACCGGCAATACTTCCGCAATTATGGACCACTATACACGCAACATGGCTCCATATTTCTGCACAGGACTTCCGGCGACTCGTTGTGTCCATGCCACGCCGAGGTGCTGCGCTACACCAGGCAAAAGAAGTTCTGACACGGTATTAGGAGGTATCCCACGATTGTTGAACCTCAGTGTACAACTTCGAACACGTACGCCCACCAGCTGTGTGTATGTAAATGATTAACAGATGCAAATCTCTGTGACCAGCAGAACGGCCGCCAGAGTCTATTAGCGAAGTTCTTGTTTAGCATTAATGCCAGGCCAGGTAGGGTGTACAGGTTTATTCACAAGCAACTACCACTGTCGTTTTACGCAACCCGCAACTTTGCACCTAGTCTTCATAAATCACGCGCAACATTTTCATACACTCTAGCTTTCTACGTGCAAACTTTTAGCCGAACAGATTAAAAAAAAAAAATAGAGCAGGACCTTCTTCTAGGAAATTTAATGTAGTTAAATGATATATTGGGATGCATTTCCGCTGGAGGCCATTTCTATCGAGTTATTCAAGAAAAATGTGTAAAAGGTACCCCAAAACGAAACTCCACGCAACACCCGTCTCTCACCTGCTAGGATATCTAGAACGTTGCTCGTGGCTCTCCCTCCTATCACTCTACAAAAATGTCAGACTACACGAACTGCTTCCGACATTCGAATTCTTTGGTCTGTATTGATTGTACTGCTACGCCACCAACATAGTTGGCTTCATCATTAACATTATTAATTTAAACGTGACCGTGAGTGTACTGAAAGAAAAACGATTTTTGTTAACGTTACACTGTAACTAATTACGCTGGTAATTCAATCCTAACTTAACCATTACAAGTACAGTAGTTTCGTAGTCAGAAGTCCTAAGGAATACAGAGACGTAATTGTTTATTTTATGCTGTTAAAATTCACAAAATTGTTGGTTAAAAATAAAGCAAACGTCAAATTAACAATTTGTAAGTGCCCGAATAAGCCAGTGGCATAATAAGGCCAGACAATGAAGACCAAAAAAGATCAAATATGGGAAATAATTGGTGTCGTCGTAAATGTTTGAACGTGGTAGGATGGAGTACCATGAACAAGGTACTAGAAATTCTCACCGGTGGGGACTGAGTGTATAGTCTGTGCAAAATTACTTTGGGATTGACAGCGATGACGGAAGCGGTAGAGGGGAAACCCACGCGGTAGTCCCGGGCCACTTTCCGCCAAGCAGCTGCAGCTGCAGCAAATACCGAAGTTGCCGAACCTGTACCCTGTACCACACACGACACTTCGTGCTTGAAGTGGGCTTCAGTTGCAGCCAGCTTGCTGCGCTGTCTGATCGTTGCGCTCTGTGACTTTGTGTGTGTTCTTTTTTACGGCTGTCGGAGTTGTTGCCGTTATTCGTTTTTCCGTTATTTGGCGTTACCGCTATTTGTTGTTACTGGTATTCGTTGTTTCCGTTATTCGCTGTTTGGTACTCAGCGATGTCAGCGGAAAGTTCGGTGAAAGTTATAAATAGAAAAGTTCGACATCGTTCTCCTGGCCAGGGTTTTCCGCCTTAATTTGAAAATCAGAAACTTAACGTTGGCCTGTTGCTCTCCGATATCAAACCCCGAACAGAACTGCTGCAGCTTTGAGTATAAACAAAAACACTGTTCTGAAGGTTGGGAAGGAGCGTTCGACAAAGAAAAGCAAGCTGAAGAACCATCGAAACTTAACACCCCTGGGAAAAAGCGACGAATGGATAAGCGGATTACCAACATCGATTCGTTTGCAGAGGATGCGATTCGTCGTCATGTTTATGATTATTATCGCAGGAAGGAACATGCGACGCTCAGGAAGTTACTGGTCACCCCTAAAGAATCGGGAAATTTTCAAGGTTGTCTCACATTCTTGTCCACGGTTTTAAACAACTTGGCTTTCACTACGGACATTCCTGTGTAAGATGTTAATGGAAAGGGAGAATGTAGCTGCAAGGCGATTCCGATTTTTAAAGGACATCCGTAGGATGAAAGCCGATGAAGTAGTGTAGCGTGACAAAACGTGGTCAATTTTGGTCACGTTGCCAAACAGGGCTCGGCGGACGACACAGCTAAAGGAACAATAGCAATATCATCTGGCAACGGTGGCTGACTAATTCTTCTCCATGCATGTACTCGCAAGACCTTTTCCAAAACAGTCTCTTGCTTTTAAATCAAAGAAAACAGGAGATTATCAAGAAGAAATGAACCACATTACATTTACGAAATGGTTCGAAGATTTACTAATACCAAATCTTCGAAAACAGTCAATAATTGTACTAGATAATGCTCCTTACCATTCAGCTATTGTTAACAAGGTACCTACCATGGCAACCGAAAAAGGAAATGATTGACTGGTTTCAGCGTCATAACGTCGATGTAAATGATGCCCTTAGAAAGGTGGAGCTTATGGTAGAAATATCTCTCCATAGGCCACAGTCCCCCCTTACGAAATTGACAAACTGGCAAGAAAATATGGATATACAGTTCTCTAAGGAATTCAGTCTACATCACACCAAATAAATATTACTGTTTACAACATAACTGGTACGATACACAAGCCGTGTTAGTTTATTGCTTTTGTTCTTACAGTAGGGTTCGCCTATTTAAAATGGGTTTTCCAACCGTGATGAACACGCTTAACCAAATTTTTTTTTTTTTGGTTGCTTTAGAATTAAATAGGCGGATCAGTAACTGTATGGGCGCTCGATTAGTAGCTGCCGCGCGAGCGGACCATTGTAGTTCAAATAGTTCAAATGGCTTGGAGCACTATGGGACTTAACAAAATGGCTCTGAGCACTATGGGACTCAACTTCTAAGGTCATTAGTCCCCTAGAACTTAGAACTAGTTAAACCTAACTAACCTAAGGACATCACACACATCCATGCCCGAGGCAGGATTCGAACCTGCGACCGTAGCGGTCTCGCGGTTCCAGACTGCAGCGCCTAGAACCGCACGGCCACTTCGGCCGGCGGGGCTTAACAGCTGAGGTCATTAGTCCCCTAGAACTTAGAACTACTTAAACCTATCTAACTTAAGCACATCACACACATCCATGCCCGAAGCAGGGTTCGAACCTGTGACCGTAGCAGTCGCGCGGTTCCAGACTGTAGCGCCTAGAACCGCTCGGCCACAGCGGCCGGCGGACCATTGTGCATGATATTAAACTCAAATTATCTTGCATTAGAGATCTGCGACAGAATTGTGGTTTCGAACATATGGAAATACGACGTATTCTTAAGATTTAATTGGCGTAATATATTCACCTGACTTCTCTAACAAAAAATGTCGTCACATGTCAAAAATTCGGTAAACTCTCCTAATATCAACTTGGTTAGTTAGTTGGTTACGTGTTACATTGATCAATCGCACGGTACGGTAGCTGTTATGATGTGGAACGTGTTTGTTGCCGCAGATAAAACTAACATCAAAATGTAGGGTAACTCCTTTAGAACACACTGATGCAATTTCCATATTTATAAAGTGAATAGTTTGCCTGCTTGAGTGAGTTGAATGAAATATAAGATTACGCCTGTGTTTCCTGTGGGAGGTGGTACCTCTGTTCCCCGCCACCACGTGCTCCTGCCGATGTGTCAGTCGTAAATTAATTTTGTACAGATTATAGGAGTGAGGGAAAATTGTAAGTTTTTCTTGAATAACTGGAAAACTACAGCCTGTAGCGAAAACCTATCCCTGTACGAAATATAAGTTTACATTTCCTACAAAAAGGACCTACTGATTTTTTCTGTATTACTAATAGTTTGCGCAAAGCGAGAGAGGAAGTACGAATATCTCACCCGTGATTATTGTAGTGGACTGTTAAGGCAGCCAGTCCACAGTGAAGTAGCCGAAAGGGCACGCGTAAACTCACGCCGTCTTGCGTTAAGTCTGGAACAGGATTCGTAATGAATGTGATAAAGAAAAGAACGTAGCTACTAGAACACTTAACTTTTATATCGTCCTTTGGTATACAGCATTCTTGATGATACAAGTGAGACTCAGTAGATACATGAGGTTACTTATGGCGCCTTGCTAGGTCGTAGCCATTAACTTAGCTGAAGGCTATTCTATCTGCTCGGCAAATGAGCGAAAGGCTTCGTCAGTGTAGTCGCTAGCAACGTCGTCGTACAACTGGGGCGAGTGCTCGTACGTCTCTCTAGACCTGCCATGTGGTGGCGCTCGGTCTGCGATCACACAGTGGCGACACGCGGGTCCGACATGTACTAATGGACCGCGGCCGATTTAAAGCTACCACCTAGCAAGTGTGGTGTCTAGCGGTGACACCATAATTATGATGGCCGCGTATAACTTTGCGAGCTGCAGGAAACGACAGCGGTGGGGCAGCTGACTCATTCTATAAGGTGGCATAAATAACGTCAGATGGTGAGCGATCACTGTGAAGGGCACGGAGATGCCGCAGACGACCGCGACACAGCGTAATCAGCACTTGACAGAGTTTGAAAGGGGCCTCTATGTGGGTTTCCATTTGTCCGGCTGGTCGAATCGTGCAATATCCAGATTTTTGGGACATTTGGGTTTGACGGTGGTCTGCTGTTGAACTGCATGGTAGCTTTGGAGTAAGCATTTTCGTTCTCATTGTGACCACATGAAGGAAGGATCACCGAATTGTGCCTTAGAAAATCATAAGTACTTCACATCTTCGACTGCCATCCGAGAAGAAGTAATGAACTTCCTGCAACTTTCTGTGTAACCCTGCACCACTGGTCGGAGACTACCGGCAGCCGAACTAGCGGTTACCGTCTGTTGCATAGGTTGCCGTTAACATCAAAACATAGTCTCTGCCTTTGGAGTGCAGAAAATATGTATAAAGTAACTGCACAATACATCCTTACCTGCATAGAAATTTGTTGCATTACATAAATCACGCCAAATCATTAACCACTTCGGCTTTGTCGAACAAGTAAAATTGTCAACTGAATTTGTAATGTCTGTCAAGTTAGTATCGACGTACTGGAGTGGTCAAAAATATCGAAATGCAGCGAGATATGCATACTTGAACGTAATGCAGACGCTAGCCATGCGTGCAGGTTGCACTGTTGTATTTATCCACGATCAGTTCCTGCGCAGTGTCCTCAATAGGTTGCGAATGCCAGTCCTGGTCAGAACAGTGTTCTGTGTAATTATGAGTACATTATATCGGAGCTCAGTGTATTCCAACGTGCTGCTCGTAAAGTGGAGTTTTAAGAGGCTCCGTATAAAAAAAATTTTTTTTTTTGGTCGTCATGCTTCTGACTGGTTTGTTGCGGCCTGCCACGAATTCTTCTCCTGTACCAACCTCTTCATCTTAGCATACCACTTGCAACCTACGTCCTCTATTATTTGCTGCATGTATTCCAGTTTCTGTCTTCCTCTACAGTTTTTGCCCTCTACACCTCCCTCTAGTACCATGGAAGTTATTCCATCATGTCTTATCAGTGTTTCCACATATTCCTTTCCTGACCGATTCTACGCAGAACCTCTTCATTCCTTACCTTATTAGTCCACGTAATTTTCAATATTCGTCTGTAGAACCACATCTCAAATGCTTAGATTGTCTTCTGTTGTGGTTTTCACACAGTCCACGTTTCACTAGCAGACAATACTGTACTCCAGACGTACATTCTCAGAAATTTCTTCCTCAAATTAAGGCTCATATTTGATATTAGTAGACTTACCTTGGCCAGGAATGCCCTTTTTGCCATTGCTAGTCTGCTTTTGATGTCCTCCCTGCTCCGTCCGTCATTGGTTATTTTGCTGCCTAGGTAGCAGATTCCTTATCTACTTCGTGTCCATCAGTCCTGATGTTAAGTTTCTCGCTGTACTCATTTCTATTACTGTAGGCAGTTGATGGTTGGAGTGCTGACTCATTATCTCTATCCAGTTATGCTGGCAACTGATGTGATATATATAGGGATCATATCAATCCGCACCGCATCTACAACAGCCTGAAGATGGCGCATTGAAGCGCTGAAACTGGTTGCAACAAAATAAAATAAAATTATAAGGATGGTTGTAGGTGTTTTGTCACAATTTCCACAATTAATTGCTGAATGTATTCCATGCTCTGTATTCCCGTACACCCTTTAACCTCTACAACCCCCTCTAGCACCATGGAAGTTATTCCCTGACGTCTTAACAGATGTTCCACCATGATATTCCTTCCTATTGTCAGTGTTTTCCACATATTTCTTTCCTCGGTCATTCTTTGGAGACTCTCTACAGTCCATAACTTATCAGTACATCCCTTTTTGGCAGTGTTCGTTTGCTTTTTATCTCCTCCTTGCTAAGGCTATCATGGGTTATTTTGCTTCCTAGATAGCAGAATGTTTCAACTTCATGTAATGCTTGGTCAACAATTTTGATGTTAAGTTTCTCGATGTCCTCGTTTCTGCTACTTCTCATTACTTTTGTCTTCTATTTACTCTCGCTCCGAATTTCGTACACGTATGACTATTCAATTCCATTGAACAGATCCTGTACAGTTTCACTGAGGATAGCAGTGTCATCAGTGAATGGTATCATTGATATCGTCTCACCCTGAGTTTTAATCCCGCTCTCGAATGATTCCTTTATATCCGCTGTTGGTCCTTCGATGAATACATTGAACAGTAAGGACTAATGACAACATCCTTGTGCTAGATACTTTCTAATCGGAGCACTTTGTTGTTTGTCTTCCACTATTACACTGAGGTGACAAAAGTCATGAGATACCACCTAATTTCGTGTTGGACCTTCTATTTTTAGGCATAATGGAGCAACTCAACTTTGCATGGACTCAACAAGTCGTCAGAAGTCACCTGCAGATATACTGACCTGTGCTGTCGCTATAGCCATCCATAATTGCTGTTATAGAATTTTGGGCACCAACTGAACTGTTGATTATGTCCCACAAATGTTCTAAAGGATTCATGTTGAATAATCTGTGTGGTAAAACCATTCGCTGGAAGTGTCCATAATGTTCTTCAAACCAGTCGCGAACAATTGTGGCCTGGTCACATGGCGTTGTGCTGGAAGTCCACGCATGGCTGCAAATGTTCTCCAAGTAGCTGAACATAACCATTTTCAGTCAGTGATCGGATCAGCTGGATCAGAGAACCATTACGTACCGTTACGGAGCCCGTACCATTATGGAGTCCCCACCAGGTTGCACGGTGCCTTTTTGAGAACTTGGGTCCATGGCTTCGTGGGGTCTGCATCACACTCTAAACCTAAGTTCTTACCAACTAAAATCGATACTAATCTGACGAGGTCACTGTTTTGCTGTCTTATACGGCCCAAGTGACAAGATCACGAGCTCAGGAGAGGCATTATAGACTATGTACTGCCGTCAGAAAAGGCAACAGCGTCGGTCGTCTGATGCCATAGCGCATTAACGGCAAATTTCGCCACACTGTGCTAACAGGCAACTTCGTCTTTTGTCCCACATAGATATCTGCGCTTATGTTACACGTTGTTGTTTGTGTGTTGGCACTGACAACTCTGCATGAACGCCGCTGCTCTAGAGCTTTACGTAAAGGTCATCGGCCGCCGCGTTGTACGTAGTGGCACCACACTCTTGACACTGCGTATCGCCGAATATTGAATTACCTAACGATTTTGAGCGTCTGGCTCCAATTACAAAATCTGTTAATTCCCGCTGCGCGGCCATAATCACGTCGGAAACCTTTCCACATGAGTCATTTGAGTACAAATGATCGCTCTGCCAATGCTCTGCCCTTTTACACCTCATGCACACGATACAACCTCTATCTGCATATGTGCATATAGCTATCCCATGTTTTCTGTCACATCAGCGTGTTAAGCACTCTTAGTTCCTGTATATATTGTATGTTACCCATCTATCCCTATAATTTTCCCCTACGGTCCTCAGAATTTCGAACACCTTGCACCATTTGACACTGTCGAAAGCTTTTTCCAAGTCAACAAATCCTATTAACGTGTCTCTACTTTTCTTCAGTCTCGCTTCCATTGTGAACGACAACGTGAGAACTGCCTCTCCTGGTGCCATTACCTCCCCCCAAAACCAAGCTGGTCGTCATCTAGCAGATCCTCAATTTTCTTTACCATTCCTCTATACATTACTCTCATTACAAACTTGCTCGCGTGATCTGTTAAGCTGAATCTGTGATAATTCTCGCACTTGTCGGCTCTTGCTATCTGCGGACCGGTGTGGATGACTTTTTTCCGGAAGTATGATGGTATATCGCTATCTTATAAATTCTACACACCAACATGAATAGTAGTTCTATTGCCACTTCCCTAATGTTCTTAGAAATGTAATCCATCCCTTCTATCTTATTTGATCTTAAGTTCTCAAAAGCGCTTGTAGATAATGATTCCACGAGTAATAGGCCCTACTGGATCCATTATCTCTTCCCAATCGACTCCATAAACAGTGCTACTTAGTCTATCCTAGGTATGTTCGATAGGATTCATGTCTGGAGGACATGCTGGCCACTCTAGTCGAGCGACGCCGTTATCTTGAAGGAAATCATTCACAAGATGTGCACTATGAGGGAGCGAACTGTCGTCTATGAAGACGAATGCCTCACCAATACCCTGCTGAAGAAATGGTTGCACTATCAGTCGGAGAATTGCATTTACTTATCGTACAGCCGTTACAGCGCCTTCCATGACCAATAGTGGCCTACGACGGCCCCACGTAACGCCACCCCAAAACATCAGTGAACCTCCACCATGCTGCACTCTCTGGACAGCGTGCCGAAGGCGTTCAGCCTGAATGGGTTGCATCCAAACACATCTCCGACGACTGTCTGGTTGGAGTCATATGCGACACTCATCGGTGAAGAGAATGTGAAGCCAATCCAGAGTGGTCCATTCGGCATGATGTTGGGCCCATCTGTACCGCGCTGCATGGTATCGTGGTTGCAAAGACGAACCTTGCCATGGACGTCCGGAGTGAAGTTGCGCACCTTGCAGTTTATTGCGTACAGTTTGTGACGTAACACGACGTCCTGTGGGTGCACGAAAAGCATTATTGAACATGGTGGCGTTGCTGTCAGTGTTCCTACGAGCCTTAATCCGTAGGTAGCGGTCATCCACTGCAATAGGAGCCCTTGGGTGGCTTGAGCGGGGCGTGTCATCGGCAGTTCCTGTCTCTCTCTGTATCTCCTCCATATCCGAACAACATCGCTTTAGTTCATTCCGAGCCGCCAGGACGCTTCCCTGGTTGAGAGCCCTTCCTGGCACAAAGTAACAATGAGGACGTGATCGGACCGCCGTATTGACCGTCTAGGCATGGTTGAACTACAGACAACACGAGCTGTGTACAGTGGAATGAATGGAACTGGTCGGCTGTTCAAAAATGGTTCAAATGGCTCTGAGCACTATGGGACTTAACTTCTAAGGTCATCAGTCCCCTAGAACTTAGAACTACTTAAACCTAACTAACCTAAGTACATCACACACATCCATGCCCGAGGCAGGATTCGAACCTGCGACCGTAGCGGTCGTGCGGTTCCAGACTGTAGCGCCTAGAACCGCTTGGCCACACAGGCCGGCGGTCGGCTGTCGGATCCCCTTCGTCTAATAGGCGCTGCTCATGCATGGTAGTTTACATCTTTGGGCGGGGTTAGTGATATCTCTGAACAGTCAAAGGGACTGTGTCTGTGATGCAATATCCACGGTCAACGTTTATCTTCAGGAGTTCTGGGAACTGGGGTGAGGCAAAACTTTTTTTGATGTGTGTGTATCGACTCCTGTTTCTTATTCTATCACGTCAACAGACAAGCCCTCTCCGTCACAATCAGTATATTCTTTCCACCTATCTGTTCTCTCTCCTCTTCATTTAACTTCATTTAACAGCGATATTACCATATTCTAGTTGTGTTCCCGCTCTTTTTGTTAGTTTCAGCGAAAGTTGTTTTGGGTTTCCTATATTCTGAGTCAGTTCTTACGACAATCAGTTCGTTCTAGATTTCTTCATATTTTTCGTACAGCCATTTTGCCTTAGCTTCCCAGTACTTCCTATTTATTTAATTCATAAGTGACTTAGTGGCAACGACATTGCCACAGTGGATACATCGGTTCCCGTCAGATCACCTCAGTTAAGCGCTGTCGGATATGGCTGGCACTTGGATGAGTGACCATCCAGGCCGTCATGCGCGGTTGCCATTTTTCGGAGTGCACTCCGCTCGGGTTGCCAATTGAGGAGCTACTCGACCGAACAGTAGCGGCTCCAGTCAAAGAAAACCATCATAACGATTGGGAGAGCAGTGAGCTGACCACACGCCCCTCCTATCCACATCCTCAGTTGAGGATGACACTGTGGTCGGATGGTCCCGATGGGCAACTTTTGGCCTGAAGACGGAGTCATTTAAGTGATTTGCATTTTTGTATTCCCTCGAACATTTTTGTACTTCCTTCTTTCATCGATCAACTGAAGTACTTTTTCTGTTAACCATGGTTTCTTCGCATTACCTTCTTCGTACTGACGTTATTCTTTTCAATTACTTTTTAGAGATGTCTATTCCTCTTCAACTGAACTGGCTACTGAGCTATTCCTTAGCACTGTATCTACAGCCTCAAAGAACTTCAAATGTACCACTTTTTTCCTTAGTACTCCATATCCCACTTTCCTGCACATTGATTTTTCTCTTAAACTTCAGCCTACTCTTCGTCACTGCTAAATTGTGATATGAGTCTATGTCCGCTCCTGGGAACGCCTTATAGTCCATTAAGTGATTCGGAAATCTCTGCCTGATCTATGATTTAATCTAACTGAAATCTTCACGTATCTCCCGGCCTTTTCCAGATAGACCTCCTCCTCCTGTGATTCTTGAACGGAGTATTCGCTATTACTAGCTGAATTTTTTAGCAGAACTCAATTAATGTTTCTCCTTTTTCATTCCTAGTAAGGCGCCCACAGTCTCCTGTAACCCTTTCTTCTACTCGTTCGTCTACAACCGCATTCCATTTTCCATGATTATTAGATTTTCGTCTCCGCTTACGTGCTGAATTACTCGTTCAATATCATCGTATACATTCTCTGTCTCTTCATCTTCAGCTTACGACGTCGGCATGTACACCTGAACCATCGTTGTCGGTGTTGGTTTGCAGTAGATTCTAATAAGGACCACCCCATCACTTAACTTGTCACAGTAACTGACTGTCTGCCCTACCTTCCTACTCGAATCCTGCTCCCGTTATTCCATTTTCTGTTGATAGTACCCTGTACTCGTCTGTCCTATCTTCTTTCCATTTCGTTTTACTGACCACCACTACACCTAGATTGAGATTAGCATTTCTTTTTTTCAGATTTTTTACCTTCCTTACCACTTTCAAGCTTCTGACACTCCACGCTCCTACTCGTAGAATGTTATATTTTCCTTTGTTATTCAGTGTTTGATATGGTCACCTTCGCCATGGCAGTCCTCTGCCGGAGATCCGGGATGACACTTTTCAAATAATGGCTACATGTCTTGTGGAGACACATTATGTGTCTTTAATCCAATGGTTTACATTGTCTTCTTCATCCTCATGCCTTTTATCATTCCTGATTCTTCCGCCTTTAGGAGCAGTATTTCACCCCAAGGGAAAAAGAGTGCCCTGAATCTCTGTCCGCTACTTCGCCCTCTTTGACAAGACCGTCGGCTGAATGAGGCATGACTTCTTATGCTGGAAGTCTTTGACCACCCACTGCTGATGATTTTTTTCAAAATTTGGGCGGTGGTGGAGTTTGAAACAGGAACCGAGGACGTTTTGATTACTAAAAAGGACGCTACACCCATTTTTTAATTTTTTACACACAATAAGTTGATGAACGTCTTCACTCAGCAGCAGGTATAGTGAGATGTTTCTGGGTCTTTCCATCGTTCAATGAATGCCTCACCAGTTTCTCAGCTATTGTGGAGAAATTAATGTACTAGGGCTATTCGGAAAGTAAGTTCCGATTGATCGCGAAATGGAAACCACTTTGAAAATCAGAAATATTTTATCTGCAGCAGTTAGCTACAGCTGCCCGCCATTGCTCTGCATAGTCACGACTCCGACTTATACATTTGTCGTAGCGTTGTTTCAACTTTCCAATGCCCTCGTCATAGAAGCAGCCGCCTGTGCTTCCCGCCAATTCTCTATGCTCTTCTATAGCTCTTTGTTTGTGCGAAAATGTTGTCTTCACAGCCAGTAGTTAATGTGAGCAGAGATGAAACACAGAGGGAACAAATTACGGGCTGTAGTGCGGGTGGTTAAACACTTCCCATCGAAAACGCTGCAGGAGCATTTTCATTGCCCCTGCAGATTGCGACCGAGAATTGTCACAAAGTAGGAACCGTATGAGAGCTCTGTAATGTGGACTGCATAATACCAGGCGAAATCTCTCACCAGGACCTCGTAGTTGGCGAGATACACTATTTTCTACGCATCTTTATGTGCTCACAATGCGCTCAGAACTGAAAAGAGCGAAGTGTGTAACGTCCCCTTAGAATTCGCCTTAATAACAAACTAAAAACTGTTTTTTATTTTTTTAAGCTATGAAACGTCCCCTTGGAAAAATTTATGAATGACTGTGCTAGTAAACTTATACGTTATTTGCTACAAAGACAGCTGAGTAAAACTGAACGTACTCAGACAGTTCTCTCTTTACTTATTCTGATCATCACTAAACTGACACATATTTTTAGCGCAACGCAATCTGGCTTTCAAAAATCCCTACAAAAGAATGGCCCTGACTAATAATAACCTATACCTTTCATGAATCATTTACTTCACAAAAATCTTCGTTACTCGAACTACTGCAATACAGGAAGCACCAACACTGCCAGCTAAATAAAAGATTCTAACTACTGACGGCACTAACTACTGATATGCATAGTTAGTACATGAAAGATTTTGATAGAGAACAAATAATGTATTTACCTTAATAATCTTCAAAAGTCATTCAATTCATGACTTCCATCTTTACTAATTTCCTTTTTCTGGAGGACATACGTCCAGATCGTCCGCTTATAGTAACCTCTCAAAATCCTGTCATCTCTCTCTCCACATCCACCACTGCTGGCTGCTCACCTCCAACTGCCCAACGGTACGTGCTGCTCACAACCAACAGCCCAACACTACGTGCTGTTCACATCCAACTGACCAACACTACAATAGCGAATATTCGAACAATACCAACCAGCCTCAGACTGCACACAGCACAGTCAGTGATTTTCAAACAGTGCGCTACGTGGCGTTACCTACATACTGTATAAACATAAACAGCCTACTTACAAGTGATGTAACCGACAGGTATACTAGAGACCGATTGGAACTTACTTTCCGAATATCCCTCGTAGTTTAACCCAGCCTGATGCCAAAAACTCATATTGCTTTATGCAGTTGAAACATAGAACGAGGAACTATAGTTCAGTGTGAATGGATACTTGTGATATGATTGCTTGATGACATTGTTATCATGAGTGTTAGAAAGATTTAAAGGGACTGCTGAATGAAGAGAAGAGTCTAATGATCGCAGATATGCACTGATAGTAAACCAAAGGTAGACGAAACAATGAGGAGTCGAAGAAGTAAGGAAATTCCACTAACGTCGAAAACTTCTTTCTTGTTTTTATTCCCTTGTTAGAGAATTTACGTTTTCCACAATTGTTGATAGTTTTCTCAGTCAGTTTGTTAAAGGAATAAGTGACGCTAGTTACTTCACAGCTTAGTAGGTCACTGTAACTAAACGTCCGTACTCTCTGTCTGCTGTACCCTTGATGCTTTTGGTACTTTTAACTGAATTACTGCAAGAGTAACAAAGCAGTAAGACTGATATTTTCCTTGATGATGTATTCCTTATTGAAATTGTTACATTCGTTAGAGCACCTAAGAACATTGTCGACTGTAAGTACACTGACGATGTCGTCTCTACAAACCCAAGATGTTTGCTACTGAAGCTTTAGCATTATGTGGAAAGACTCATGAAACTAGTATTTAAATCCTGGCACCATAGCATGTTGTGATTTTTCTTTTTCAGATATTTTCAATTATCACTCGAAATAGAGCTTAATTCACTTTAGATTCCTTCTTGAAAGACACAGGCAATTTTCTTATCCATGTATAATTCTAAATCTTATCAGTAGTGGGACAAGTCCAGCATGAGGACAATTTGTTAGTGTGGGTTGCCTACATCGAGGCCAAGTATATACTCAGGGGCAAACTTATTGTTCTCTTTTGACTGACAGATTATGACCCCCAAGGATAATCCATCCTTTTGACTGACAGGTAATGACACCCTGGGCTTAATCCTTCCTTTTGATTGACAGGTCCTTAACCTATTATTCTCCACCAATCTCCTTCCCCCTTCTCCTCCAAACCCCTCTGGAAACCTCTCACCCTCCCTCTTCCCTCCTGACACTGATACACTTTCAGGTCTGAGTTATTCAAATAGCCCTTCTCACTCTCATCGGTTTGATTGACTGCTTAATTATATTGATCAATTAATTAACTGCTCCCCCTCTGGTAAACCGCCAACCCCCACCCCTCCACTCTGCCCCTACCCTACCTGAAAATTAGCGGCTCCGTGATGGAGAGGAAGGATCTCACGACAAAAAATCCAATTACATAGCAAAGGGTATATTGTTTAGTTATAAAAAATCCAGTTTGCAGGGGTTGGATATCTCTTCGTCATTCTCTGATGTTTTGGAAAAAGATGAGCAAGAAAGACAAGAGCTATTTGGTCATGTACTTCCATAAGGTGGAGTACAATAAATTTATTCCTTCACAACCAATCCATTTCCACGGATTTACTTCATTTAAATAGTTATGCAAATTCAATCTAAAGTGCCGTGGTAAACCATCATGCTCAGACTGCAGCTGTCGCCGGAAACCAGATGGAACGTTCCCTGATGCATCAATAAAACTTCTGCAAAGAGACGTACGATACTGGAGCGCATTAAACATGTCCAGTAGTTTATAGGGCCCAAAGTCATTGCTTCCACGATTCCATCCCACAGATTTACGTCAAAGTGTGCCTGAAAACCACCTTCAGAGATGTCATGTAGGTTCTTATCTGACCAATAATGGCTCTGTATGATGAGTGAATCTAAATTCGTCAGTCCTTGTCTTATAAAACGTTCGTTGTCTTCCCCTTGGTGCGAAAAGCATTCACAAAACTGCGCTCATTGAATGTGGCCTCCTGGCCACTGGTGTTGAGTTAATATGTAATGATACGGGAGCATTCCCTTATCGTGTAGCACACCAACAACCAGTCTTTGAGATATTTGCAACTGTCTTTCAATATCAAGGGTACTTCACCGAGTAATTGTCGAATGATTTCTAGAATTGCGTCCTCTGTTTGTGGAGTACGCCTAGTCTTTGGACGATCTCTATTTCTTACTTGTGGACGAAAATTACCTGTTTCCCAAGGGTATTGCTCCAGCGGACGAAAGACATTGTTTAAAAAGGGTGGCACCATTGAGGGTACCGAGCAGGATACGCATGAGCAGCAGCAGCAGCAGCAGCAGCAGCAGCTCGGTTATCATATGAACCCACCACCAGGAGCATATCGTTTGTGTGCTCCATTGGAATGCCACACTACATGAGTTTGACAGGACCAGTTGTGGTTGTGGACTGCAAGGTTAGTAGACATATGTATGCGACGATAGATTGTCATATGATAAATGATGTCCTGTTTATAAACGACGAGAGATAGGGAACGGACGTCTAAAAAATAAAAATGGAACCAAAGCTCCAGGGTGGGTATGTATTTGATGTCCTAGTAGGGTACTCAGTGAGCTATGATGCCTGATATACTAGATTTCAGGATGTGTCACATCTAACTATCCGTTCTATTATCCAAGTTGTGTCACAAAAATCATTCCTCCTCTTCAATAGCTAACTGATCTACCCATATAATCTTCAGCATTTAACTGTATCACAACGTTTCAAAAGTTTTTGTGCTGTTTTTGCATATACTCTTTATCGATCACTTAACATAATTTTACATTTCGAGAAATACTTTCAAAAAATACTTTCTCGAAATATACTTGTACTTCTCTCTTTAGAAAAAAAATCTTTAATTGTTGCCGACAATCTACATTTTGTATCATTTTTACTTCTGCCATGGATATTTATTTTGTTGTTGATATACAAGATTCGTCTGTTTCTGTTAGTGTATCAAATTACTGTATCTAATCCTAACATAATTTCATTAGGTTCTCCTCACTTAATTCAGCTGCACTCCATTATCTTTGCTTTCTTTTGTTCGTGTTCCTCTTATAAATTCTTTCTAAGGCACAATCCTTTCCATTGAATTCAGCTTCCCTTTGTTGCCTCTCACAGCAGTGGAATGTGAATGACAAACCATGAAGATTTTATTTCATCTCCTTGAACTTTATTTTAGAGGTATTATCCCTTTAGTTCTTGGTCTGTGTGCAGTTTGAATAACATAGGAGATGGCCTATACACCGGTCCCACTTGCTTTTCAATTACTGCCTCTCTTCCATGTCCTTTGAATGTGAGAACAGCTGTCTGGTTTCTTTACACCTTGTAGATAAATTTCCACTCCGTGTATTTCATCTCTCATAACTCCAAAATTTCAGTCGGTGTGCTCCAGTCAACAATGTCACAACTTTTCTACATCTGCGAAAACAGTTAAAGCATACAAGAGGCTTACGTGAAATTTAAATAGCATATTTTAGCAACGTCCTGATCATTAAAAATAAAATGAGGGACGTTTTTTAAAATCACCATTTAACCACAAGTGTATCGCTTGAAAGGTTCCCTGGAAAACTGCAGAATATTTCCGGGAAGCAATTGATCGTCAGCTTCAGGTGGCATTGTTGCTACTTGTTGTGCCCCGTCGTATTGTACACTGGCTCGCTAGAAGACCGTGGACGCCACAGATGACGTTAACGTGGATATGACGTCATCGCAGGTGTCCTGGCTTCCATCTGCATTGGTGGACCAAGAAAATGTTTAGCAGTCATTAGGTCGGGAAGGCTTCAGACAGCTGGGATGATGGCCGGAGGCTCCAGAAAAAACGGGGCCTCCTGGAACCCGAAGAAAAGAAAGAAAAACAAATAAGGACAAATTAAGCTGGAGACGAGAATTGGAACGATTAGTAAATCCGCCGCGAGGCACGTCTGAATTCAAGGTTCTGCCTGTTACTGCATCTTGTTAAGATGGCAGCGTATAGTAAAGTGAAGTTTCGCATAACGACGTCTTCATAGTCCAAAGAAATACTCTTGATTTAAACGCTGCAACCCACAAACTAGAATATCTATTCCGTCATGTAGTTGAACAGCAGAGTAAAAATTAGTATTGCGCTCTCATGAAGCAAGAAAGTATTGGAAATACATCATTTATAGAAAAATACAATCTGCAGTTGGATTGGAATTCATAAGAAGCCTTAAAAACAGCTCATACACCCTGACAATATGTTACCATAATCAGAACAAGGAAATTAGTGGCCTTGCACATTAGAAGCATTACATCGAGTATGCCAAACTGAAATCAGAGAACTGAACAACTGTCAACCCTGGCACTAAAAAACTGTCAGTGTAACAGTCTTTTGGACAAACCTTATCAGAGTAATATTTAGTAAGGACGTGAACAGATTACATAAAGAATCTGATTTCTTCAAAGAAACTGTTTTGCTTACTGGGCACAGAATGTAGAAGACTATTTAAAATGTGTTGTAGCTGGTCAGAAAGAGATAATATTTAAGAGTAGAGTATACCAGAGGAGTAATGACTATTTTAAATGTATTGCATCTGCTGAGAAAGAGATATTATTGAAGAACAGAATGTACCAGAGGGTAATGTAGTAGAGGTTTAGGAAGAAGTAAGGTAGCAGTAAGGAAGATCCATTTCAAGAAGAAGGAATTCAGCGCAGAAACAGACAGAGAAGAAGAAGTGAACATAGAAAAGGAAAGCATTAGCTTAAAGATGAACTACAAAGGGGAAAATACGGAAGGAAGAATATAAAGACAAAGAAGGGAGGAAAAGCAAGTTGCTGCTATGGCCTCATCAAGTTAGACTGACAGCTGCCTTGATGAGTTCGAAATACGAAATGTTGTGATCATATGAAAACCTTGATGAAGTGGATGGAACTGGAGTATTCTTTATAAAGAAGCATGGTGCAGAGAAATTGATAAACGTGCCGCAATAAAGGGAGAAGCCAAAATAACCTAAAGTTTATGCGGAGATGGAGAAATAGGCTCAGACCACAATGTCTAGTTAAAATATGAAAGAAGCAGATGTCACCAGTTAAGAAAGACTTCGAATAAACCGCACTAACTATAGTCTCTGATAAATCATGAAGAAATAGAAGAATATTTGTCAGATCTGAAAGAGAGTCACGAAGGGCTAAAAATTTTTAACTGTTTGTGTAACCTTAATTGTGTGGTGTTAAGAGACCACTTTATTAACATTGGCAGCGAAATTCCTACTATATTAGAAATACTTTAAACCATCTGAAATGAAGGCCGAAATAGTTGTAAAGTCAGTTGCCAAATTAAAGGTAGAAATAACAACATGTAAGATTAGGAATTTGACTACGTGACAGATTTAAATATTCAAGGATGGGAATGGAAGCTACATGTTATCAACATATTTAACTTATGTGTGAACATCATATTGTTACCTAATATACTGAGCGGTGTGAAATGAAGACATGCTGTAAAGATTCAAAGAATCGGAAGAGACAAGAAGTTAAGATGTTTCTGTTGTAAGGAACAGTGAAATCAATATGCACTTTTGTGGGATGATTAAAATGGTTCAAATGGCTCTAAGCACTATGGGACTTAACATCTGAGGTCATCAGTCCCCTAGACTTAGAACTACTTAAAACTAACTAACCTAAGGACATCACATACGTCCATGCCCGAGGCAGGATTCGAACCTGTGACTGTAGCAGCAGCGCGGTTCCGCACTGAAGCACCTAGAACCACTCGGCCACAACGGTCAGCTGGGATGATTAAGTACAGATAAAATTAGTCACTGAGGAATAAAAGAGTAACTTATGTCACTTACAGGAGAAACACACACAGAAATAATCAGAAACTTTGAGTGTAAGCTGAAAAAAATAAAGTCTCCTTAGCCGTTTTGGCCTGAACATTTCCCTCCAATTTAGTAAAGAGAAACTGAGTAGAAACTGTCTCTGAAGTTACGCAGATACGTCCGAGAGTGAATTTCATGTCCAGCTATGAATTCAGCAGAAGATATTGGGAGATTCAAAGCAAGTAAAATGTTCATTACTTTTGTACTCAATGACAGATTGTTATCGATGTTGAGCAGTTTACCTTCTCCTTAGTTCGTCATCGCCAATTTACGGTGGAGCATTAAACATTGTATCAAAAACACAACTTGTTTCAGCAGTAACAGTGTATGTTGACCATCTTTTCATCAACATTAAATATGGTAACAACAGATAAAATGAGTAATGACGTAAGTTCATCAAAGCTGAATTTATAAAAGAGATCTTTTAATTTCTCAGTCATAGGTAGAGTAATTGTAACACTTTATTTTGAAAAGATAAATGACATTAAGGAATTTCTGTGAACCCAAGACAAGGATTAACTGAACTCCTTTACTGGAATTTGATGACTTCATAAGACTTATCAAACACCGAGAATTTTAAATGAGGAATAAACATTGTTCTAGACAGAAGAGTTTCATACAACATTTGAATGTTTCACTGTAAGTTTAATGTAGAAACGGTGGTCGTAATATGATCATTTTTATAGTTTTAAATAGCAGCAGATAGTGTTGGCTATAAATTGTTAGCTAAGCCAGCTAATAGAAGGTCATAGATGCAGAAACAAAAAAAGTAGCTTCTTCTAGTATCGTGCCTGCTAAATGGGGATGAAGTGATGCACTCTTTGAATTACAATCGTTTAAGTTTTCGCTATTTATATATTACTTATGTGGCTATAAAATAATAGTGCTTGCAGACCATAAGCGTCAAATCCCTAACTTATTAAATGCAGATTAGTGTCCTAGACACTGCTTATGTCACTAGACACTGCTTAAACTAGAAACCCAAAGTGTAGAAATATAATAGAATAACATTTTACGGTGTCGTTACCATGTGTATACTCTGTAGGTGCAGCAAATAAATATTTTCTCAAAGACTGCGAATTATTATCACAAGGAATTCAAAAACATGCAGTATTAACTTATGAAATGTAAGTATCAAGAGGCAAACGTCATGTAAACGTCATTTAGCTTAAAACAGATTTCTTCCAGGCCGTGATTTCATGGTTTTGAGAACGCGAAAGGGGTGGATTGTGATATCGACCTTCCTGTCAGTCCAGTGACCGATGGTAGATTACGGAGGATATGATAAGGGAATGTAGTCGAATTAAGTCGGGTGATGCTGAGGGAATTAGATTAGATAATGAGACACTTAAAGTAGTAAATGAGTTTTGCTATTTGGGGAGTAAAATAACAGATGATGGTCGAAGGAGAGATGATATAAAATGTAGACTGGCAATGGCAAGGAAAGCGTTTCTGAAGAAGAGATACTTATTAACATCGAGTATAGATTTAAGTGCCAGGATTGTATTTGCGTGGATTGTAGGCATGTATGGAAGTGAAACGTGGACGGTAAATAGTTTGGACAAGAAGAGAATATAAGCTTTCGAAATGTGATGCTACAGAAGAATGCGGAAGATTAGATGGGTAGTTCACACAACTAATGAGGAGGTAATGAATAGAATTGGGGAGAAGAGAAATTTGTGGCACAACTTGACTAGAAGAAGGCATCGATTGATAGGACATGTTCTGAGGCACAAAGGGATCACCAATTTAGTACTGGAGGGCAGTGTGGAGGTTAAAAATCATAGAGGGAGACCAAGGGATGAATACACTAAGCAGATTCAGAAGGATTTAGGTTGCAGTAGGTACTGGAAGATGAAGAAGCTTGCACAGGATAGAGTAGCATGGAGAGCTGAAGACCACAACAACAAACAACACACACACACACACACACACACACACACACACACACACACATATATATATATATATATATATATATATATCCGTGTGTGTGTGTGCGTGTGTGTGTGTTTGCATTGATTGCAGATGAAATGTTAAGGAAATGCATTTAACCACTTAAAAGATATATTAACAATGTGTGATGTTTCAAGAAAGAAATTCCTGTGCTACTTGGAAGGAACTAAATGTGAATTACTCAGCAATATTAAAAGTAGGTTATTAAGAATTACCTGCATGACTGTAAACCTGTGTCTTAAATACAGCAGGCATAAATAAAGATGTGTTCTTTGAAAAACTGTTCTGACAGTTCGTACAACAAGTGCAAAAGCTGATAATGAGGTAAATTGACGAACATTAAGTACAAATGAAAATAATGAGATAAATTGGCGTATATTACAAAAAGGTATTCTGAACACTGCAAGTAGTCATTAATGAACATTATACTGATTAATATGGAGAAACTGTTTTAGGTTCATGTTGTGCACAGAGTTGTGGAGGAGAACGCCGTTACAGTAAAATTCGCCCACGAACGTTCTCCGCGCTCGGAAGAAGAGGTTAGAAACATTACATTAACATAAACGCAACTACAGATGGTCAGACGAAAGGCATCCGGCAGCTTTGTTTGTAGAACTTCCACGTTGAGACGCAAACAATTTCCAGGGAGTGCCATAGGCATAAAAGTGAACAAATACTTGTTAGCAGGAGAAACTTTGGGAGTAGCGCGCACGGGTAACTGGAGTTGGCAACTGTAACTTCCGGTGAAGACAGGTGGCGCAAACACTTGGCAACGTGACCTACGGCAGCGGGTGTGGCTACACAACGTTCTCGCCTTTGTTTCGCAGCCGTGCTGTTGCAGAGTTACTTTGGGCCGTCTGCGCGGAGTCTCTCCTGAAAGGTAACCGTAAGCTACGCCGACGTTTGCTGCTGCTACTTACAAAGGAGTATGTTTTCTCTAATTCACTGTGACACTAATTTCTGGTACGTGAATCTACCGTATATCTATACACATAAAGCTTGAGTGTGAACATGCAGGCATACTTTTTGCCATGACCACCCACTGCCACCCACTTGCGGTTGTGCGGTTGTTGTGGCAGACGGCCTTTGGTCTCATTCTGTTGGTAAGGGAGTTAAGCCGCGGCGCGTCGCCGCCCGTGAATGTGGCGAGCAAAATTCCGTGAAGTATGGAGCATTAAATGCTCTAAGTGAAAGCTATATATTTCGTGACTTACGAGCTTCAGTCTATTCAGTGACTGATGGCAACGACAGTGTACATTTTCCAAGTGAATTTTTAAATTCGTTGAATATACCTCAAATGCCGTTGCACTGCCTCAAATCAAAGGTTGATTCGCAGTGACTTTACTGCTTAATCTTGATTCCTCAAAACTACGCAACGGCACAAGACTCTGCGTCACATAACTGCGCAGTAACATCATCGGAGAGAGTATAATGAGTGGAAAACAAAAAGTAGCAGACGGTTCTTATACTGCAAATATCCTTAGTATCATCTGAGTTACCCTACACCTTAAGATGAGAGCAACTACCAGTTAAATTGGCATACAGCGTGACCATCAACATAGCTCAGGGGCAAACAACCAGATAGTGCGGCGTTAAATTAATGGGACCATGTTTGTCTTACAGTGATTCTGCTCACGAGTTGGATCTCCTGCATATTTGTTCCTTTACAGTCTGAACTAGGAATCTGCAAATATAGTCTATAAGCAAGTATTGTGAAAGCAGGATATTATACTTACGTATATGCAATGAAAAATAAATGCCTAATGAAAGACACTGATTTCCATTCCTTTCCAGTTTCATTTAAATAGTATTACTTTAAGCCACGTTACTGAACTAGCATTGGCCCTATTGTGTTACAGTGGTTAAGTATGTCTACGTAACGTAATCTTAACGCTAGTATGGATGGAGCAGTGTGAGGAGTGTGTAAGCTGAAGTTTAAAAGCCAAGGAGAATATATACTGAAGCGCCAAAGAAACTGGTATAGCCGTGCATATTCAAATACAGAGATACGTAAAAAGGCAGAATACGGCGCTGCGGTGGGCAATGCCTATATAAGACAACAAGTGTTTGGCGCAGTTGTTAGATCGCTTATTGCTGCTACAATGGCAGGTTATCATGATTTAAATGAGTTTGAACGTGGTATATTCGGCGCACGAGCGATCGGACACAGCACCTCTGAAAAGTGCAACCCTACCGCAAATTGCTGCAGATTTCAGTGCTAGGCCATCAACTAGTGTCAGCGTGCAAACCATTCAACGAAACATTATCGATATGGGCTTTCGGAGCCGAACGCCCACTCGTGTACTCTTGATGACTGCACGACACAAAGCTTTACGCCTCGTCTGGGCCCGTCATCATCACGACACTGGACAGTTGATGACTGGAAACGTGTTGCCTGGTCGGACAGTCTCGTTGCAAATTGTGTCGAGCAGATCGACGTGTACGGGTATTGAGACAACCTCTCGAATCCATGTCAGCAGGGGACTGTTCAAGCTGCTAGAGGCTCTGTAATGGTGTGGGGCGTGTGCAGTTAGAGTGATATTGGATCCCTGATACGTCTAGATACGACTCTGAGGGGTAACACATACGTAAGCATCCTGTCTGATCACCTACGTCCATTCATGTACATTGTGCATTCCGACGGACCATTGGGAAATTCCACCGGGACAATGTCACACCCTACATGTCCAGAATTGCTACAGAGTGGCTCCAGAAACACTATTCTGTGTTTAAACACTTTCTATGGCCACCAGTCTCCCCAGACATGAACATTATTGAACAAATCTGGGATGCCTTGCAACGTCCTGTTCCTCGTACTCTACGGATTTATGGACAGTCCTGCAGGATTCATGGTGTCAGTTCCCTGCAGCACTACTTCAAACATTAGTCGAGTCCATGCCACGCCGTGTTGTGGCACTTCTGCGTGCTCGCGTGGGCCATCTTCTTTGGCTCTTCAGTGTAAGTTTTGTAAGAGAACTAAGTGTTCCACATAGCGCATTATATTGATATATCCGCCAGCCACAATCACCCACTACCATCCACAAAGTATGGATGAAACTCGTTGAGGACTTTATCACCATTACATTACATAATGAATGAAACAATAAAAACATTTTCACATACACAGTAAATATTATAAGTCACATATTATTTAACTTAACCTAAAAGGATTTTTTGCTCCATATTTCGCGGTGTTTTGCCCACTACACTCACCCACTGCCACTCTCTGCCACCAAACAACGTTACTAACTTAATGATATATACGCCTGTATGCATCTCGTGTCTACAATGATACTATGCCTTCTCCCACGCCTTATATTCTGATCCAGACCATGCAGGGTTTTTCGGCTCGTGTCGGTATAAAGTTGCCGGCACAAAAGTTGCATGATACTGGTCGTTGACAGCAACAGTAGGCCAGTTAGTTAGCAACATGTTCTGTAGACAATCTGAACGATTTTTTTATCGAAATGATGCGGAACGAGTCAGTTTACAAGATATATACGCATGATTAGTTTTAACGTGAATGTAATAATTCTCTGTCCTGCCCCTCAAGTACAGTTGAAACTCGTTTTTTCTTAAACACGGCTACTAGTTCCTGAATTCAAATTCGTAGTGGAATAAATGGAGTTGTCCAGAAGGTATTACTGTATATTGGATTTAATGGCTTTTCTATCTGTCAGACACTTTATGTTATTGGACAAATTATCAAAAGCTTTTGTTCATTTATTTTACACTCCTTTCTCAGCCACTGACTGGTTTAATAACGGGCAATCAATCTAAATTTTTATTTAGTTTTTTACATATAGACATCGCTATTCTTCTTCAATAGTGATGAATTATTTATGAAGTATCTCGCTACCGAGTATATACATTGTGAAGAGGCGTGTAAAATGTCTAATTCCTTGAAGAGACGATTAATCACCCCAGAAGGTTATTCCATAAGGTAGTATTGAGAGGAAATAGATAAAATATGTTCGGAGATGGATGCGTTCGTTCTCAAGGTAATCAATTAAAAATTAAAGAGACTGTTGCTAGTTTGTGTGCCAAATAGGCCTTCGTAAACGCTGCAAGACGCCCATAGTTTTACAGTAGACAGTTCGGGAAGACTTAACTGTAGCATATCACCATGATCCAGCCACAGCTCAGCATGCTGCTGGATAAGTGGTCACATCCTCGAGGCAGGAAGATGATGATATCACCAATGTTATAGTGCTTATTTTTTCTTTGGCGCCACCGTTCACCTGCCAGAATTGTTCATTTTCTTTTTGTGTGGTACCACAGCAATATATTTGTTAAAAGACATTTTGAAGATGTTCTACCTCGGCCAAAGTGCAAAATCTTAAAAAAATGTCACCAGAATTGTATTCCATGCTGCGTTCAACATAAAAACTCTATTCTCTCACAGTATTCACTAGAAAACACGAATCTCCACTCTCACACCGATTACTGCGAAGTAAGAGAACAAGGGGCATCATGATTTTGTTCCTGACAAACAGTGTTTCACGAACATCTGCAAGATTAAGGCTGAAGCAGAGTGTTATTAAACAAGCAACAGACGACAAGTCAGTAGCCTATGAGAAAGATCATATTTGGTAGGAGAATAAAGGTGCAGTTTTTGACTTATATTTATTCAAAACCATACAAATTTTCTTTTCACTACCGATGACTCTAAAAAAGTTAAAGTATACCACTAAGAAACTGTAGTTACTTCTACAATGGACATTAAGTAATGCAATATATTTTGCTGCCATACAATTTCCACAGAAAAAATGCAGAATTTGTTGTGAGACATGGTGAAATATTCCCGCTTCAACCCCTATAGTTTCGTGAAGTTCCTATAGGTGCCAACGCTATACGTAGCCCTCAAAATGACGCCAGTAATTGTTATGATCAGTGAGCTGTAACTGATTTTATTTTATTGGAAAATCAAAGCATCGCAGATATTCGTAGGTGCTTGCAGAATGTCTAAGGAGACTTGTCAGTAAATAAAAGTACGGAGAGTCGTTGGGCGAGGCGACGGTCATCATCGCAACGAGATGGCGCAAACCTGTCTGGTCTCCCGCGTGCCAGTCGGCCGCACACAGCTGTGACTCCTGCGATATTGGAACGTGTGGACACTCTCATTCGAGGTGATCGACGGAACACGATGAGACTACTCGCTTCTCAACTGGATGTCTCCGTTGGTAGTGCTGACACACTCGTCCACAGTTGTGGTACTCAAAGGTGTGTGCCCACTGGATTCCTCACCGCCTAACAGAAGACCATAAGGAGCAACGAAGAACCATCTGTGCGGAAATGCACATTATGGGCTGATTGCGACAATTTTCGTCGAAAATCGTCACAGGCGATGAAACGTGGATTCATCATTTCGATTCGGAAAAGAGTCAATTCATGGGGTGGCGCCTCACCACTCTCCTCCAAAGAAAAACTTCAAAGCCATACCCCCAACTGGTAACGTCATGGTGACAGTCTTCTGGGACTCTGAAGGGGTTACTTTGTGTGATGCCCTCTCTCATGGAGCAACCATCAACTCTGAAATGTAGTGTGCTGATCTCAGGAAACTGAAGAAACGACTTCAGTGTGTTTTCGTCACAAAAATGCAGACAAACTTCTACTTCTCCATGATACACGCAAGGCTTCCCACAAGCCTGTTCACCGAAGAGAAGCTCACAAATCTCCAATGGACTTTTCTTCCTCATCAATCCTACTAAACGGATCTCGCTCCTTCCGACCTTCATCTGTTTGACCCAATGAAGGATGAGGTCCGTGGGAAACAGTACGTTAATGACGGAGAAGGTGTTGATGCGGCAAGACGTTGGTTACGAACTCGACCAACAGAGTGGTAACATGTGGGCATACAGGCACCCAAGTAAGGTGGTGTAAGGCTGTCACATTTAACGTAGATTAAGATGAAGAATAACGTTCTGTTCCCACCAGAGTGGGCAATAATATGGTCTACTGGAATGTTGAATAAAACCAAACTGCTTGCGGGAAAAATGTTGTATTACTTATTGAACGACCCTCGTATATCATGGTTGATAAGAAAGATGTATTAATCATCTGGCAAAATTGTATTCAAAATTAACTCTTCCAATCTTAACTGCCAAAAATGATACTGGTCTGTCAGTGCCAACCATTCAATGATTTGTTGTCTCTGGACATAGGTGCTGTAACTTTTTTCACCACACGAGTGTCATGGTGATAATGATCTCTACAGCTAGTGTGGTCCCCGCCAGTTGGCTCATCCAGTTGTCTGCTCTGACGGTGTCTATCCCGTATGCATCCCTTTGTGTACATCACATCTCACCTTTGCTAGATAATTGAAACAGGTCACAGTAAGCGTATTTGTACTTTAATACAGTTTAATCTAAGCAGTTGGTAATGGTATCAGGGATTTGGTTATGTTTGATTGAAAGAATAGTGTAACTATGGAATTTTAAAAACAGCTGCAATACTTATCGCTACAGCTACCTCTTTTTTATTGCAAATAGAAAAATATCATCAACACACTTCTCACACTTAAGTTTTACTCTGTGAAAAATTAAGCCTTCAATAAATTAATGGTTAAATGCTACCCCCTTCCCCCCACTCCCAAAACAGTTACATAAATAATGCAAGTATTTCTATCCTTTGTGTTCTTTCATTTATCTGTCCCTGTGATCGTATTGGTAAGCCGTGTGCGTCTGCATAGCATATTTGTAATGGGTGGCGAAATTGGGAATGAGAATTTGTTCCTGCTGGCTAATTAGTAACACTTAAAACTGGCCCAGAGAAAAAGCTGTGGTTCCTAACGTTAATATAAATCTGTAAAACTGGTGTTTGATCTCAAAACATCCCTCAAAACTTCCGGTCAAGTTCCAAGCACATTTGCTGAGTACAGGCGACACGCCCTTTTCATCAAAACCATGGAGACTGTAGCGTATTCTATGACAACTCAGCTCATTTAAGAAAAATGTACAAATGTTCCTCATGCCATATAGTCCAAACGCACCAAACATGTCAATGAATTCAGCCCCATCCTTCAAACTTTATACAAATATAGAAAACCATCTTCACCACAAAACTTTGAGTGTGTGACAAGACAGAGTATTCTTAATGCCACAGGACTCAACACAAATGGGAAGTGACACAGTTTGCAGAATTTCTAAATTAAAGGGAGCTGTATCTGAAGATTTTCTTAACTTTCTCGTCAAACTGCTACGGGGATGAAACGAAATAAATGTGTATATATATATATATATATATATATATATATATATATATATATATATATATTCACCTTTAACATCTCTTGTTGACTATCTCTCGTTGACTGCTGCTGACATCTCTTGTTGACTGTTACTGTGTAGAGAAAACCATCGTGTGCACAAAAATTACTTATATTCGAAGAAGCAGTATTTTTAATGTAATAGGACACAACAGAAATGAAAAGAGACACTGTTTGCAGAATTTCGAAATTAAAAGCTGTACTTGATGATTTGTTTACCTTTCCCATCGGACTGCGACAAGGACGAAACGAAAATAAACGCATATAGACAGTCATTCCTGAGACCTCTTCTTGACTGTTACTGCCTTTTTTGCGGACTGTTACTGTAGGACTATATATATAATACTTGAGAAAAGAAACCCATTTTCTCACTACAGGATTACCGAGCCATGTGCTTACTAGTCGACAAAAGTAAAGACATATAGAAAACACAGGCAGCTTAGTAACAATATCTACATAATATTAAATGAAACCTTAAGATAAACACAGATACTGGGGCAGGTTTGTTCGCCTATTTCCAGAACTCTACACATTTCCTATATTTTAGACAAGGGACTTAAATCTAAAAACTTGTTAGGAGCACAAATTAAAAAAGTTAGATACATCTGAACAGAAATTTACATTCAACATGAATGAAGGAACTCTATTGGATGATGGATTTGATGTTTGAAAGTGATGTCTACCTCTGTTTTCTGTGCTGTGTAATATTTCCAAGAGTGCTGCATATCTGAAAACTAGACGCTTTACGTAAAATGGCCTAACGTGCGAAGAGAACAACGTGTGGAACTAAGTTTTCACTTTCCAGGATAGAAGGTAATTCCTCACAAGTACCTTACGGCCTACGTAGAAAAACCGCCGTTGGCGCTCTTGACGTTTCTTTTCTCTCTCTATCATTCCACTTTTTGGATGTTCGCAATAGTCTGCTTGTGTATAGCAAACTGTAAAATCACCATTACTCATCCATTCATGTCCTCAGGTTTCTTCTGTGTTAAGATTCGTCTCGCCATCTTCATTGAGTCATGTGGCAGCTGAGTCTGTACTAATTCTAAACCTTTGACAAACACGTC
Source organism: Schistocerca nitens (assembly GCF_023898315.1). Lineage (NCBI taxonomy): Eukaryota > Metazoa > Arthropoda > Insecta > Orthoptera > Acrididae > Schistocerca > Schistocerca nitens. Next base: position 362,796,144 of record NC_064617.1, read on the forward strand.
CCATGTGTTAAGCCACTTGTTGCAGCCTTTCTTTTTTTTTTTTTGCTGCATGTACTACTTTTATTTTCAGTTTTTGCGACAATACCTTTCAATTTCGCGAGACGAATTGTTTGCCATTATCAGACTATAAGTTCTTGAGATGTCCCACAACTCCTGGTAGGTCTCTGGTGAATCATTGGGAGGCGGAGCTACATATTTCCCTCTCAAGTGGTGTCAAGACGACATATAGATAACTGTCGACTTCGTAAAGGGGTATCAAAGAGACACCAGATCAACAACTATGAAGACATAACGGTCAACATTTTTGTCATCACTACCATTTCACAGAGTTCTACAGTAGTGTAACGTTTTCATTTTCTAGGAGTGATTGCGGAATAGGAAAGTCGGAGGTTTTCCTTTGTGGAACTTAATTCAACTTGGAAACACCTTTCTCATGCAGCGGTATATACTACAACTTTAATGTACGTAGACCCCTTAAGCTGACTTACAAATTTGCCACACCCAAAGTGGGCAAATGTGTGTAACTGATGAGTTTGTTTATTAGCTCCTCTGGCACACTTATCAATCATATGGAGCAGAAAATCGCATTGTTCCTGAGATAATGGTACTGCCACCGCGGTGGAAAATTATTGTCTATCATCTTTTCTTTTACTCCTTGCATAGGCAGAGTTTTGTCATGCTTCTGATTTATGCTCACCAGGAGATTTCTTAAGAAATTTCAGAAAGGGACGTTCTTCAGGAACAAGACATCGTATCCATTTTTGTCAATTTCTTCTTCTGATCCTCGACTCAATCCTACAGGTGCGCGTGATAGCGCGTCCGTGACTATGTTTCCTGGGATGAGTTTTTCTTGAAAATGACATTCCCACAAATAAAGCTCTCATCGAAATAAGCAACCTCGAGTCAGCTTGGCCGACATTAGAAACTCTGGCCCATATACACCGTGGTCGTTTTGCCACATACATAATAACGGAACCTTTGGAAACAGTAGGCGGTGGCCTCCAGCATTGTAATGGAGTTGTTACGTTCACACTTGTGAAGCGATTTGTGAATACGGTCGGTCTGCGCTGCATTTCTTCGTTGATGTCAACCTCTTGGAGAAATTCCAGAGAGATTCAAGTTAGAAACTCTCTGTAGCGCTAAAAAACGCAATACTAAGATCGGGGTTGGCGAGGATGCTTAGTTTCACTGAAGCTTGTTTCAGCAAGTTAAACTCCCTTTTTGCATCCTTGTAGCAGTTCCATGACTCATTTTTACCCATGAGAGGGCGCAGTCTGGGTGATGCCTTATTAACATTGCCCAGGAATCTCCTTTAGAAATTTATTGACGCAAGGAAGCTTCTCACTTACTCCTTGGTGCTCGGCACTGGAAGCCTCCGTGTTGCTTTCAATTTGTCTTCAGTGCGTTGAATTCCGTCTCAGGAAATCCTATGTCTCAAGAAAGTATCTTTTTTTAACAGAAAATTTTAACAAGAAAAAATAAACCCTAAGTACTTGATAAAAAATATTCACATCCAAAAAACTTCTCACGAAGCTCAAAATACAGTACTTATTCTCCCAAAGTACCAACTGCAGACAAATGACAAGCGAAATAAGACATAAAATATGCAACATGACCACCGACTGTGCAGCAACCGTGGTAAATACACATGCTTATTACTGAAACTGAATTGATGAGCACAGCTTCTGTACCGTAAGATGAATGTCAAAGTAATGTTCTGACTACAAGGCACAGACGAAACAAAAGTATTCTGGAAAACAAGGTCGCCATGAAAGTAATCTGCACTATTAATAGTCTGAGCTCCGAAATAAAAACCTGCGCTTGATACGTCACCACATTAAACCGCTTCGCATGTTGCCCAATATTCCACTAATAATATGGTCACTGCACTCAATGAAAACGCCATTCTACTGAAACACCACCTAAATGTAATCCTGATATATTTGTTACACAAGAATCGCCTAGTTAAAGGAGAATTGTAAGGATTAAGTCACTTTCAGAAATTACTAAACTTTTATTCTGATTTGAAAACCACATGGGACCTTATTGCCACAAAAAATTGTTAAAAAACAGGAGGCTAACAAGAAATACTAAAGTTAATTCTTTGGGATTTGGCAGTAAAAAAAATGTAAATGTCGTATGACTAGGGCCTCCCCCGTCGGGTAGACAGTTCGCCTGGTGCAAGTCTTTCGAGTTGACGCCACTTCGGCGACTTGCGCGTCGATGGGGATGAAATGATGATGATTAGGACAACACAACACCCAGTCCCTGACAGGAGAAAATCTCGGACCCAGGAGCAGGACGACGTGTAGGGCAGCGGTCGACATCTGAGGCCTGGCGATCCCGCCACCATTCCCAAGCAACGTGTTCGAGGATCGAAGGATCAGGAAGAGGATGTAGCGGTTTAGTCTATGTTGTTTTATTTACTTCATTTTTATAACATTTTTAATTTTTAATTTTTATTTTGTATTGTATTTATGGATTTATTTTTGTTTCAATACAAAAGAAAGTCCGCCCCTTGTAGGTGAGTGGTCAGTGCGACAGAATGTCAATCTTAAGGGCCCGGGTTCGATTCCCGGCTGGGTCGGAGATTTTCTCCGCTCAGGGACTGGGTGTTATGTTGTCCTAATCATCATTTCATCCCCATCGACGAGCAAGTCGCCAAAGTGGCGTCATATCGAAAGACTTGCACCCGGCGAACGGTCTACCCGACGTGAGGCCCTAGTCACACGACATTTTTTATTTATTACAAAGAAAGATCCTACAACTGCCGTAGCCGGGAGTCCGAGTCGTCTTCTCGGCTGTTGGGAGGGGTTGCCCCCTAACTATTCAGCTACTGGGGCGGACATTAGGCGGTAATAGTTGAGAAGACAAAAAGAAGAACAAACTTAGAATTCATCATTTGCACAACTCACATTTTCAAATAAGCAAGAAAAATTAACTTTGCATCCAAGATGCACGAAGAGCTGGTTAAACTGTGAACTTCTTAGAGTGCAGATTCTGAAATAAGAAACTAACACAGAAAGAACACTTACATCTTCAGCCAGTACACAGAATATCCTGTGGAGAAGGTGCCAAATTACTCACGTTTCGTGGGAACGGAGAAACGTGATTATTGTAGGCACCAGTGCTGAATAGACATATGCCACGTCTCAGTTGGCCACTTGGAGACTAACGCGATCATGAGTCAGGGATTAACTCTCGGAAACCACTACTTCAGGATATGCCGTGCAGGCCCTGGAAAACAACCCACGATGCCGCGAAACTCTTGAGCGCAGCTTTTCTGTCGTACACCACAGTGACCATGAGTATTCCTGCAGTCCGCTTCCTCGAATGAGAACCTTTCAGCCACCACCCAACAGTCTGCACCACACTCTCTAATTAAAAAAAAATAAATAAATGTAAGTTAGCTGATACAGAATTGTGAAGCTACGTCTACCAGTCAACTTACATTCTTCTACACTTATACATTGGTTTCATTTGGGAGTTTACGTTAGTGACAGGTTTCAGTTTCGATTCTACAGACCAATGTTTTTTTCTTTTAGTGGACCGTCAGTTAAGCTAAGGGACAAAGGTCGCGCTCGTGATGAGATCGTGATCTATGTACTCCTCCGTTCTGCTCTGATCTTTTAAACCATGTGCGTTATGTATCACGGACAGTTATGGAGAATCGACCCAGATCTCTCTCGCTCGCAACCCACGTAACCCAACCGATGGTCATCAATCTGACTTGGTTTGTTTTGTAGCGGAACTGGTTCGTCTCCGAGGTCTGCTTGCATCCCATAAACAGAAAACCGATTAGATAACTCCCTGCTCTCTGTACCCCACCATGTAATAAGAAGTAACATCAGGCTGTTTCTCCATGTTATACCTGACACTCTGCAGCACATCTTTTACTTGGTTCAAATGGCTCTAGGCACTATGGGACTTAACATCTGAGGTCATCAGTCCCCTAGGACTTAGAACTTCTGAAACCTAACTAACCTAAGGACATCACACATATCCTTGCCCGAGGCAGGATGCGAACCTGCGCCCGTAGAGGTCGCGCGGTTCCACACTGAAGCACTTAAAACCTCTCGGCTACAGCGGCCGGCATCTTTTAAATGAATGGGAACGTAGTGCTCAGATTCTCTTGGGAGTGTTTAGTTTTTACTTATCGTGATGACAATGTAAGAATTACTGACATTAGTAAGTAATGTTGCGAGGTGCCGTGGCTAACAGTGTATTTAACACTAAATTCTTCTCGAAACTTCATATGGAAATTATGCTCTAAGCCCCCCCTTTTCTAACTCCTACTTTTGCTGTTGCACATGGATTAAGAAGAAACGCGAACTGACTGTAATCGACCCTGCAAGTGGAGTAGAAAAGTGTTTGGCACCTGCAATAATTTCATTTGATAGACATTAATTAAATAAAGAATTGTTCGAATGGTTCTGAGCACTATGGGACTCAACTGCTGAGGTCATCAGTCCCCTAGAACTTAGAACTACTTAAACCTAACTAACCTAAAGACCACACAACCATCCATGCCCGAGGCAGGATTCGAACCTGCGACCGTAGCGGTCGCGCGGTTCCAGACTGTAGCGCCAGAACCACTCGGCCACCAGCGGCCGGCAATTAAATAAAGGAAAGTTTCAGTAACGTAGTGAGAAATGAAAGGGTTGCACTACCGATAAACAGAATGAAAGTTCTGTCCAAAATAACAATTTGATTTATTATAACTAAACTCTAAATCATAAACAAAACACATGAAATATTTAAATTCATCAAATTGGATACTAAAATAAATGCTGTGAAGGTGAAGTTGTCCATAAACTAGATTGTGACATTTATGACGAAGTGGTATGTGGAGCCAATTCCTTGCAACTCAAATCTTAAGAGAAACACCCAGCCAACTCAACATTAATTGCTGCTACGGTAGTGATAACTCAGACAATGAACTCCCAAGACAGAACAAAGTTAGAAAAGACGAACAGGCGCGCTCTGCTGAGCTCTGATTATCACAGTGCGAAATCCCTAGTCTGCCAGTGCTGCGGACATACATTATCAAGCTGTCTTCTTAACTGCAAGGACACGATCTGGCGTACCGGAAGCGATGGTTGGTTGCTTCGACGTCCCGTCGTGGTGATGATAATGTCGCGAGTATAGCCCAAAACAAATTGTCCTGGTCTGGTTGTTCCAGACTAAAGACTTCCTATCAATACAAATGCGCTTAGTCTTGTAACCTACTCCCACCGAAAGGCGAGAGCCGACTACCACAAGAGCACCCGTACAAACCAAACACAGAACATTCCCACCCCCACGACAGTGGCCGTGGTTAAACGTTCTAATCAGCAACTCGAAAACCGGCGGAAAATTCCACTCCATTGCCGAAGCACTACCATTCCACCAATGGAGATTCTTGGCGCCGATTTCTGCACCGATTTTGCTACGTCACGGAGCCATGCCCTGAGCAAGTCAATCACAGTTACGATTTTGCAGAAAACGCGGGAATTTGCCCGTCAAGACTGCCTCGCTGGCAGCCCGCCAGAAAGTGTTTTCGCAAAGTTTTTGCAAAGTAGCGGAATCTCTAGCCCAGCCGCTCCTTCAGGCCCCTGAGGGCGTGTCTCCTCCGCTATTATGACAATGTCGGCGTCTGGAAAGCATTCACTCGACTCCCTCACATCCGTCGGCTTAACCCTTTCAAGATCAGCAGTGCCCTCCTGTCACCGGACCACCCGGGTGACGAGAGACGCTGCGTGGGAAGTCCGCGTGTGAAGCAATAGCAACTTTTCACCGCATGCAATTAGAGAGGAAAATCGAATTACTCAGAGTAAGATAGAAATATGAGAGGGGCTTCTGGCACCTCTCATAGCCCCTATGCCATTTTAGATTGTAATTGGTGAGCGGTCGGCTCACTTAGGAGCAAGGTATGAGTCAATCGCCCAAGAACAATCTTGCAAACTGACTCCACATGCTGCACTCTATAAAAAAAATCACTGCAACTGAAAAATGCAGGTCATAGAGGGAGGATTATTTATGATGTAGCCAACTTCATCTTCTTAATATGGAACTCTAACACTCATATCACACATCCATACCCAGGGAGCCCCTTCCAAACACCGATTCACACAGACATTCACGGTCTAAATATGGTCCGGGCACGTGAGCCAAATATGGAGAAGTTTATTCTTTACAATCAGAGTTGGAGTGCTCCGCAATTAAATGCCCAAAATGTTACAACAATTTCAATCATTTAACTAACCTGAACTCAATCACACATGAGAATATTTAAGTTAACAATCTCTTTGTGCACGTTCAGAATCTAACTACAACCTCCGATTCATTCTGTCTCCCTGCAGCAAGAATAATCTTTACAAAATGTTCCCTGAACTGATGGTCCATTGACAATGACAGTGGTGGTATCTGCTTCAATTTATGGGGACTTCAGGCACACTGTTTGCATACACACAACAAAAAATTCAGAATACAAAAAAAACATGGTGTAGAGAACAATACAGTAGTTTGTAATTTGTGCGCCCTACTCTGTCACTTACATAAGAATTACAGTGCAAATTCAGAAACACGAACAAGGTATAACATACATTACAAAAACAACGCTAGAGAAAGAAATTTAAGAAAAACAAGGTTCATGGGGTGTCAAGTTGAGCTTGCACATTGCACAATGTTCGCGACTGTGCTGAGAACGAGGCACTAAATCACATTGTTAGAAATATTAGAAGCACTTCACAAATTCGTTAGTTTCTCTGAGGGGGTTGGTATGTTGAGTCATATGCATTGATACACGTGGTTCCATGTCTTGAGCATCGGAGGGGAATTTTGGGATGGGGCCACAGTACTGACATCACATAGGGCTAAACGTCGGCTGTTGTTGCTACGTTGTTGCAACAGCAATAGGGTGTGCTGGAGCATCTGCAGTACTCTGTTGAGATTGCAGCAAGACCCACGCATATGATCACGGCAGTACGGTAGGAAGACATAGGCTCTCCTCACGGCGATTAATGTCTCTAAGGTCTACTAGTTGGGATACATCACTAGTCCAGGTCTCTTCTCTCCCTGGACAGTACTTTACGTTTCCGACGAGGGATGATGGCACGCGGAGTGGCTCCACAAGTGTGTGAGGTCATCCAGACAGGATCGAACTAGGAGCGACGATTGCTACAACTGCTCTCTGAGTGAGAGGAGAAGTTAGAAATGAGACAATTCATTTATTAGAGTTTGTGGCACGATACTGCTTTGTGTATGCAGATCGGCCAATGCTAGTGAGTTGTAAAAACTCAAATAGGTGATTATATATCGTCCCTTTCTGTCCTGAGGCACGTGAGGCGCAGGTTCTGGCACCTTATGTGATCTTCGTGTACCCCCGACAACGTGGTCTGCTGCAGGGAATCCCTCCAAACGGCTGCCGCGTCCGGAGAGCTAGCAGCTGTAGCGTGCTGGTCGCGTGTCAGTGTCAACGGCCAGCCACACTTTCGCTTGTGGCTCGGCGAGCGCTGTCTGCCGCCTACTCCCTCAGGTATACGGCCCGGTGACTGTCAGCTTGTAGGACCGGACGGACGCTGCCGCACCCTTCTCGTCAGGTGGCGCACTGACGCTCCCTTTCTTGCAGATAGCCGATGACCTCTTGTTTTTTGCTCCGGCCGGCCTCTGCATTGCCACGATTCCCGTCATCTGCACAGTTCTGACAAAAATCTTATGCCTAACTTTTTCCCATGACCTTATATGCTATAATAAATTTACATAACGACACATTGATGGTCTGTCATTTCAGACACACGTATTTTAATTTTATAGTTATCAATCTATGGCTATCATTATAACAAAATCTTGGTATATCTAATCTAGACATGGAAATAATCTATCTTGATATTTGTGTAGAGACCGATCTCACTACTGTACATGGTGTGTGACGCTATATTGGATGAACAACTAAATGTGCGGGCCCGCACTAATATTACTATTAATTATATAGATCGACAGAAGACATGCTCAAGAATTAACTACCATTTGCCAACGATCTACATTCTATGTCTTTTGAATAAATTATGTTATTATGCAGGTTGAAGTTTTACTGTGCTATAAGGAACATGCAACTATTCTACTTTCGCTCACCCGTCGTCCCTCCATCTCGGGTCTGTGGTTTGGTGACCTGAAAAATAGCATCCCAACAGGCGCACGGCAAACTCGTGTGGTAGAAAACCCCCACAATATTAAGGATCTAGTTACTCTCTCTCTCTTTTTTTACCTTATACAACACTCTTACATAATTCCTGTTACGCTGAGATGTCTCGCTGCTCGCCGCTATTGACGACAGTGATGTGCGCGCCGTACGACATGGCCTCCGAGTTCTCACTACGCCTCACTGAAACTCCAGAGACTGGGTTAGCCATGGTTATAAAAGACAATAAATTTATAGTTGCAACTTCTTTTTTCTATGTAATGCGGTTTTCGTGAACAAAAGCACACTTTTCCAGAGACAATGTAATATGACCAAGCCAGGACTGGTTCCTGTTGAGGATTCCGTCGCCCACCACACACCAGCTACACAGTATGTCATGAATCTCCAAGTATAATTCCTTGGTTATTCATCTGTGACAGTCACGAGCAGCACGCTAAATGCCCAACCAGCACATTGGAATGGTAGGCTTTATACTCGAATTTCTACCGTCTAGGGCACCATTGGAGTCAAACGCTCAGGTTCAACCCGACTTGCAAGACAACGATGCTGGCGCATCTCTGCAAAAACTATACTGCCCATATTCATCCTCGAAATCACGCAATATACCACAATCTTGCAGTGCATTGACACGTGCCTGCAAGCATTGGTATGAACGTCTCACGAACTGGTTGTGGCCGCTATGGAGCGTATCACGACATCCCAGAACGCTTCTAGGAGCACGTTCTTGTATGCGCCCGTTTGTGCACATCTCCTCACTCATCATTATCCCTCAACATGGACACCAGACAGGAAAGGACAAAAACATTGCTCATGGAATGGGAGTGCCTCCTACTCCATAGACATTGGAAGTCGCGAAAATAACCCAAAAAAAAGAAAAAGACTAGCAGCAGTAAATTCTTTTACAAGACAACGCAGCGTGTTAATAATTTAACAATCTTAATCTATTAATGCAACGATTATTGTTCCCCGAAGAAAGGTTCATATATTTGTCTATTCTACTATGTACACCACTTAAACTATCATTATAGCAAGGTTCATGTATTTGCCCATTCTACTACTATTCCACGAACTCCTTTATGTGGAGATGTGGTGGAGTCCTATGGACTAGCGCCAATCCCTTGTCAGACTCCCCCTCCTCTGACGTGCATTAGGATTTGCAGGTCTAATTTAAATCTCCTGGTTCTCCTGTTGTCCTTGGTTTCGCTCTCTCCAATTACGGTCGCTTTGCCGTTCGTTATTCCTCCTGTCCCAGATTCCTTGTCTAGATTGACCCTGTTCCCTGACGTTCTGGTTTCCCTGTCTCTGGTTTCCATAACATTGAATAGCGTAACCTTGATTTCCGTAACCCTGGTTTCCTAACTGACCACTGCGATTATGCGATCTGTTGTCGTCTTCCCTTGCTGATCCGTGGTATTTGTTATTTTGCGCCTTCTTCCTGTCCTTTGCGTCTTGTTTATCGAAGACTACTTCGAGTTCGTGCAATAGATTCTTGAATGCTTCTATGTCAGATCCACACTTCCCGACAAGTGTCTGTTGATACCTAACTGGCAATTTGGAAAAGCAAAATTAAATGATTTCTCCGTTGCTATATGGACTATCTAAAAACTGATTCTTCTTGAGTAAATCATCAAAAAATTTGGTTGCGCTCCTATGCCGGGACACTTCCAGTTCAGGACAAAGTATTATTTCCTCTTTAATCCTGACTTTCGTGTCCTTTGACCACTAGGTCCGCAGGAATGCACCAACAAATTCCTGATAAGTCCGACACGTCGCTGCCACACCCCGCGTCTTTTCCGCGGCTTGGTCTTCGATGTGTCCACACACGAATTCTAATTTTGCCTGGGTTGGCCATGACGACGGTAATGAATTTGTAAACTGTATCACCCAGCTCTTCGGATGCATCGACCCTCCATTATCTTTGAATTTCTGGAATTTTAGTGTCGACAAGAAGTTATTCTGATCAAAATCCTGTCCGATCCTCGCACTGGGGTTGTCACTCGTTTCCGATACTTGCACGTCTGCTGAGTGTCCTGATCTATCTTGCTGATAACTGTGATGTGATACCTCTGTATCACAGTGGAAGTGGCATTCAGCATTCACTCTTCTAAGTGGGCTGCAGTTATTGGAGCTATTACTCGCAGTTTCTGCGTGTTAATTGTTAGTTCCGCACTCTGTCACTAGGCTAGAGCACGGCGGGCTTTTCCTCGGAGACACAATTCTGTGTACTCCATCATTGGTATCCGAACGCGCAGTGCTCGTGTGCCCGTTTCGCTCTAGTTTTGCTATCCGACACTACTTCTTTCATTCGTTTCGTGATGTTCGTAACCGCAATATTACCTTGAGTCTTTAAGACCGCTAGGGATTTTGAGTGGGCTTGTGTCGCACGTCGCAAGCGCCCTGCGAGTTGAGAAGTTACTTTTGCGATTTTCATTGCTGCCGTTTTGGATAGGCCTGCTACTTTTTGTGCTACCATTGACATTTGTTTTGCTTCTCCACATTCTTTCTTTATTGTTAGTAATTCCCCACGAATTTCCCCTATATGCGAAATTATTGCCTCAGTGTCCTTCTTACGCTGTTCGCCAGCTTCTTCCTTCTCCTTCTTACGTTGTTTCTCAGCTTCTTCCTTCTCCTTCTTACGCTGTATCTCATCTTCTTCCTTCTCCTTCTTACGTTGTTTCTCATCTTCTTCCTTCTCCTTACTACGCCGTTCGTCAGCTTCTTCTTTCGTTGATCGTAGGAAGCTCAGTATTGGGTTAATGTCATCTTTTTGATCCTCGTCACACATGGGCGATGTAACTCTGGACACCTGGGCGCTGGAGCTCTGACGTGATCGAGTTGGCCTCTGTCTGCTCTCGTTCGTTTGACTATAAACTTCTGCTACCGTCTCGACCTGTGTGTCTGTCTCTGTTTCATCCTCTAGCTCACTATCATAATCACGGCCGCGACGTTGCTCTAAGATTGCGTCCAAATCACGTTCCTCATCAATGAACCTCTCGTCCAGTTCTGCTAAAAATGTGCCCATCTCAACTCCGAACCTATCCCCGTCAGTAAACTGCCCCTTATACATTATGCAATCCTGTTTTGTTTTAGCTTCGCTCGATAATAGTCGTGCTTTACTTCTCGTGATCATTCATGACAAACAAATTTATCTAAAGTGCACAATAAAAATAATCTACTCCATATATTTTTCCACATAGACATACAATTTCAACAACGTCGTTCCAACGCTGTAATTATATGCACGATTTGTTGTGGTACAGAAACCGCACACAAACCCGACAAAGTGTGATGTGGTAAGGACACCACATAAAAGAAACACAAAAAACAATGAACAAACAAAATTATACACACTTAAAACAAAAACTGTAATCATGCGGCGCTACTTAAAAACTAATCGCGTAACTACAAGAAAAAGAACTAGTGTGTTAATCATTAAAAAAAAAAGTAAAGATAAAAAATTGAATATTCCTCCTAAGAATACTGTTTGCTTATCAGTGATTCACAGGAAAGATCCGAGGCTAAGGGTCGCCATTTTAGGCGAGATGGCGGGGATAGCAGTGTATTTAACCCTAAATTCTTCTCAAATCCTCATATGGAAATGATGCTCTAAGCCCCCCCCCCCCTCTTTTCTAACTCCTACTTTTGCTGTTGCACATGGATTAAGAAGAAACGCGAACTGACTGTAATCGACCCTGAAAGTGGAGCAGAAAAGTGTTTGACACCTGCAATAATTTAATTTGATAGACATTAATTAAATAAAGGGAAGTTTCAGTAACGTAGTGAGAAATGAAAGGATTGCTCTACCGATTAAAGGAATGAAAGTTCTGTCCAAAATAATTTGATTTATTATGACTAAACTCAAAATCATACACAAAACACATGAAACATTTACAATACATCAAATTGGATCAAATTGGATACTCAAATAAATGCTGTGAAGGTGAAGTTGTCCATAAACTAGATTGTGACATTTATGACTAAGTGGTATGTGGAGCCAATTCCTTGCAACTCATATCTTAAGAGAAACACCCAGCCAACTCAACATTAATTGCTGCTACAGTAGTGATAACTCAGACAATGAACACCCAAGACAGAACAAAGTTAGAAAAGACGAACAGGCGCGCTCTGCTGAGCTCTGATTATCACAGTGCGAAATCCCTAGTCTGCTGGTGCTGCGGACATACATTACCAAGCTGTCTTCTTAACTGCAAGGACACGATCTGGCATACCGGACGCGATGGGTGGTTGCTTCGACGTCCCGTCGTGGTGATGATAATGTCGCAAGTATAGTCCAAAACAAATTGTCCTGGTCTGGTTGTTCCAGACTAAAGACTTCCTATCAATACAAATGTGCCTCTGAGGGAGACGAAGAATGCTCGCCACACAATCACTGACGGTACAGTGATTGATTTCAACAAACAAAGTCACACAGTAACTCCGATACAGTCAACTTTAGCCAAAACTGCCCAAGACAGACAACATAGGCCACTTGTACGCAGAAGGCTCAATTGCCAATTGTACTTGGAAAGTTACATTGAAGTCGAAACTTCAGCAACTTCGTCAAACAGTTACAATCAAATAAAAGTATATTAGACAGCCAACGGAAGGCAGGCTGTCCAGAGCAGCGAGAGCTCAGTCTTGTAACCTACTCCAACCAAAAGGCGAGAGCCGACTACCACAAGAGCACCCGTACAAACCGAACATAGAACATTCCCACCCCCACGACAGTGGCCGTGGGTAAACGTTCCAGCAACTCGAAAACCGGCGGAAAATTCCACTGTATTGCCGAACACTACCATTCCACCAATGGAGATTCTTGGCGCCAATTTCTGCGCCGATTTTGCTATGTCACGGAGCTATGCCCTGAGCAAGTCAATCACAGTTACGATTTTGTAGGAAACGCGGGAATTTGCCCACCAAGACTGCCTGGGTACACAAGTCATTCCCATGCCTCGCTGGTAGCCTGCCAGAAAGTGTTTTCGCTAAGTTTCTGCTAAGTAACGGAACCTCTAGCCCAGCCGCTCCTTCAGGCCCCTGCAGGCGTGTCTCCGCCGCTATTATGACAATGTCGGCGTCTGGAAAGCATTCACTCAACTCCCTCACACCCGTCGGCTTAACCCTTTCAAGATCAGCAGAGCCCTCCTGTCACCGGACCACCTGGGCGACGAGAGACACTGCGTGGGAAGTCCGCGTGTGAAGGAATAGCAACTTTTCACCGCATGCAATTAGAGAGGAAAATCGAATTACTCAGAGTAAGATGGAAATATGAGAGGGGGCTTCTGCCACCTCTCAATGTAATGCGAGAAACACATATGAACAGAATCTACAAAAATCGCCGTATGCCGCATTGCCAGACTGTGTACTGATTCTTAATCTTTCCGTATGCCATTTGTAGTGTTCTTCAGTACAAGCAGACTCTCCCGAATAGTGTTCTGCAGAACGCAGAGCGTTAAGTGAATAAGTGCTCAGCGGGAAATTGCTAATAACATGTATTTTTCCGATATTTTTACTATACCAATTTACGTTTCTTAGAGATTCAAGGGATCACAAATTTAGCATTGGAGGGCAGTATGGAGGGTGAAAATCGTAGAGGGAGACCAAGAGATGAATACACTAAGCAGATTCAGAAGGATGTAGGTTGCAGTAGGTACTGGGAGATGAAGAAGCTTGCACAGGATAGAGTAGCATGGAGAGCTGCATCAAACCAGTCTCAGGACTGAAGACCACAACAACAACAACAAAGATTCATTTATGATTTAAAATTGAACTAATAACTGACTAAAACAATAATTTCTCATTTTTTTGAAAAAGTTATTAATCTTCAAAATAAACGTCCCATCAAAGTACGACGATTCTCAAAGATTTCTATCAGAGGAAACGTTTGGGAACCGTTGGATTTGGAGACGAACTATGTCTATAGAAGCAGAACTTGGACGCAGATTCTTGTGTTCTAGTTTTCTGTTTTTCCGGACTGATTGAGTAATGCCCTAAGCTGAAAGAGTTGTGGAGAAAGGATAGAAACTTCCTTGTTATGGCGCAGCTCTCAGCGCTGAGGTGCAGCCGCCTTCCGACGTATTCCAGACCTGACGGCGACAGGCCGGGGCTTCCATTAGCAGCGAGACGAATGCCCGGAGAGGAGCGTGCCCGGGCTGTGTCGGCAGCCGCAGAGCAGCCGCCCCCCGCCGCCCGCACCGCCCCCTTGGCCCCCACCGGCCCCGGCCGCCACCAGCCGTCGCTGAATGCCGAGCCGCAGCGCGACTGCGCCGCCCGCCGCGCGCTATTGTAGCTCGGCTCAGCCTTTGTCCGCAATGCAATTATTCACGCGAAACCCTAGTTAACAAAAGCCATTGTCACGCTCCCGCTGTTATTGCTTCATTAGCTACGGGTCAGTTCGCGACGCATGTGAAGACGGTGCACACGGTTCCTTGGCGTAATTACTTTAACGGAAACTCACGCAGTTGTTCTCGGCTGAGTTCACCTGAACGTATAATAATTTTCTGGGATTGTTTCCACCGCTTTGATCTTCATTTGGGAATGCAAAACATGCCTCACATGAAACCACATAGCGATACAGACTTAGTGTCAGTTGTTTGATACGGTTGCTGACAGGACCGTGTTCATTTCAGTTGTAAGAAAAATACACTATTCTCAGTTTCATAACAGTTCGTAACAGCACACATTTTCGGCATGTATTTTTGGTTCACCACCCTATCAGCAGAAAATGAGAAATGAAACAGGACAAGATGCAGCGGCTCTTCACCGTGTAACATGTGATACAAATATACACTACTGGACATTAAAATTGTTACACCAAGAAGAAATGCAGACGATAAATGGGTATTCATTGAACAAAGATATTATAGTAGAACTGACATGTGATTACATTTACACGCAATTTCGGTGCACAGATCCTGAGAAATCAGTACCCAGAACAACCACCTCTGGCCTTAATAACGGCCTTGATACGCCTGGGCATTGAGTCAAACAGAGCTTGGATGACGTGTTCAGGTACAGCTGCCCATTCAGCTTCAAGACGATACCACAGCTCATCAACAGTAGTGACTGGCATATTGTGACAAGCCAGTTGCTCGACCAACATTGACCATTGACCATTTTCAATTGGTGAGAGATCCGGAGAATGTGCTGGACAAGGCAGCAGTCGAACATTTTCTGTATCCAGAAAGGCCCGTACAGGACCTGCAGCATGCAGTCGTGCATTATCCTGCTGAAATGTAGGGTTTCGCAGGGATCGAAAGAAGGGTAGAGCCACGGGTCCTAACACATCTGAAATGTAACGTCCGATGTTCAAAGTGCCGTCAATGAGAGCAAGAGGTGACCGAGACGTATAACCAATGGCACCCCCATACCATCACGCCGGCTGATACGCCAGTATGGCGATGACGAATACACGCTTCCAATGTGCGTTCACCGCGATGTCACCAAACACGGATGCAACCATCATGATGTTCTAAACAGAACCTGGATTTATCCGAAAAAATGACGTTTGGACATTCGTGCACCCAGGTACGTCGTTGAGTACGCCATCGCAGGCGCTCCTGTCTGTGATGCAGCGTCAAGGGTAACCGCAGTCATGGTCTCCGAGCTGATAGTCCATTCTGCTCCAAACGTCGTCGAACTGTTCGTGCAGATGGTTGTTGTCTTGCTAACGTCCCCATCTGTTGACTCAGGGATCGAAACGTGGCTGCACGATCCGTTACAGCCATGCGGATAAGATGCCTGTCATCTCGACTGCTAGTGATACGAGGCCGTTGGGATCCAGCACGCCGTTCCGTATTACCCTCCTGAACCCACCGATTCCACATTCTGCTAACAGTCATTGGATCTCTACCAAAGCGAGCAGCAATGTCGCGATACGATAAACCGCAATCGCGATAGGCTACAAATCGACGTTTATCAAAGTCGGAAACGTGATGGTACGCATTTCTCCTCCTTACACGAGGCATCACATCAATGTTTCACCAGACAATGCCGGTCAACTGCTGTTTGTGTATGAGAAATCAGTTGGAAACTTTCCTCATGTCAGCACGTTGTAGGTGTCGCCACCCGCGCCAGCCTTGTGTGAAAGCTCTGAAAAGCAAATCATTTGCATATCACAGCATCTTCTTCCTGTCGGTTAAAATTCGCTTCTGTAGCACGTCATATTCGTGGCGTAGCAATTATAATGGCCAGTAGTGTATATCTGACATTGAATAGCTGAAGAGAGATTACACTACAGATTCCAATCTGAATGGCTGTTTGTGCAGAATTTTTCTTTCCAGATTTCGACATGATAAGCATTACTCGAAGTAGCTGTGTCGTTACATGTTAGTTAAAGTTTTAGAAAATATTTTATATTTATCAAAAGGAGAGCTATTCTTCTGTGATATCTCTAAAGTAGTACGTACTGGTTGCCTTTCACACTACTGAAATCCGTCCCGTCTTCCGTATCTCCACACGATATTTGGGGAATATTTTCGTCTGCAGTCGTAATTTTATAACTGTTGAACATTGATTCAATCAAATTTTGTGATGTACCCTGTCAAAATGTCTGATTAAAAATAGGAGTTAGTCAATGTATATTGCAACTGTTCCACTATTTTCAGGATTATTTAACCTAATAACCCTTTAGAAGCTTTTGAAATGTGTTGCTACAGAACTATGCTGAAGATTAGATGGGTAGATCACGTAACTAATGAGGAGGTACTGAATAGAATTGGGGAGAAATGGAATTTGTGGCACAACTTGACTAGGAGAAGGGATCGATTGGCAGGACGTGTTCTGAGTCATCAAGGGATCACAAGTTTAGTACTGGAGGGCAGCGTGGAGGGTAATAACCATAGAGAGATTCAGAAGGATGTAGGTTGCAGTAGTAACTTCGAGATGAAGAAGGTTGCGCAGGATAGACAAGCATGGAAGGCTGCATCAAACCAGTGTCTGGACTGAAGACCAGAACGACAAAAACAACAATTTTTTACTTGTCTTACAGGTCTTAATTCGGAAGAATTGTGCTTGATAGGCTTTTTATTGGGTCTTAAATGTTAGACAGAGGTATATGATATTAATTTTGACAACTTGCTTTGCCTTACTACGCACATGAAATATTGTTTTCTCTTCCTGCTAATTCCTGTGTGTTTTTCTGTGAAGTAATTTTCTCCTTTTCTTGGCTCTTTAAAATTTTCGCCGTGATCTCATATTTATGGCAGCCCTCGTGTATTTCTCAGTCTAACCAGATATGAAGTGATATTTGTTTTTTGTTTTCTTTGGACAAATGTTTGACTGTAACGAAAACGTGACTATCTATAAATTAAACAATGGGCTTTATCTGTATTTTTGTAGACATATGAAGAGTGGAAAATGGACAACTGGGGTATAGAACAGACCAGTTTCATGTTTTGTAGAAGAATGAGATGTTTAATTTCTTGAGAGTAATTTTGGCAATCAGGAAATGTTAATAAGAGACTTGAGGGAAAATTACACTACAGGCATTTGTCCGAATTGTAAAAAATGGAAAAATATGGTACAAAATTAACCAATGTGAGATCTAGTTTTCCAGAAAAATATTTAACCGGGGTTAAAGAAAATTGGGTAATTACGAAAGACTTAATTAATAATTTGAGGGGAAACTGAAATAGTCACTATCAGCTGCTGCTACTTATGTAAATGAAGTATCAAAAAGTTCACCTCTTCATGTATAGCCATTTTGTACATGAAAAATTACACTGGTATGATATTTAACTATCAAAAAGTACTAAAGTTAGGATATTTCAACAACACAAGAGTCAAAAATGTTCATTTCTTCAAGGTATAGACGTTTCGTAAGCAAAACTTTGCATTGGGCTGATATTTAAGTGTCAAAATCGCTTCCTTCGAACCAACTACAGAATTCAGACTATTTAGAGAGCATAAGACGCTGGGATAGCGGTTGTGTAAACAGCTCTATGGTAACGCTTCGGTGTTGTCTCTGTTATACAGGTGAACTACTGTTTCGCCTTTATCCTTTAGCACTTCACAGTTGACACTGGGCAAAAGCAAGTATTCAAGTATGTAAGTGGAACATGTCAATAACCGAAGAATTTATCGGAATTTTAATTCTCATCACATTGCAAGTTGTGGATTTCCTTCTTTCGTGTTGAAGGGGGGGGGGGGGGGGGGGACAGATCGCACGATAAATTTTAGCTTCACTGCTTTCTCGTGATTTATATATTCTTAATAAAATACTGATCGGTATTTAAATATATTCTGTAGCATGCTACGTGAACTAAACATGAAAGTAAAAAGAGTTTGAAAAAAGAAATGGTCAAATGTTCGTGAAATCATTTGTCTAAAAGTAAGGATTAAAATAGATAGAGAATCTTCTGATGCGCCTTTGAATGATATTCAAAATCGTGTACATCAATTGAGGGGTCGAGTGGGAGTTTACTGTCCAATGTTTAAATTGTGATCTTATAATTTTAAACAGTACTTCAGGACACTTGTCTGATGTATTTTACAGACTGTGCAGTTTGCTTGCCTTGACGTATTTACAGTCTATAGCGTGTATGCCCAAAGATGTAACGAAATTCAAAAAGTTTTGAGTTTAAAAAATATATTAATTGAAAATCCTTCAAATAACAGTATAGAGAAAGCATGTGGCGTAACAAGTAAGGTCTCCCTTACAAATGCTGTCGTCATCATTGTTCTTGTTTACTCACTTCTCCTGATTAAAAACTATGTATGATTTGAGCATCGATCAAAGATGTGTCAAATTTTTGTCAAATATATTTTATTTGCAGTCCATTTCATTTCCAGTCCATCCTATTTCTTACTATTAGACAAATGATTTCACATAAAAAGACAATCTATTTTTCAGAATTTATTGAAATGTGTAACTGTTGGTTTTTTTGTATTTATCAATTGATTGGGCATCTGGTATCTTTGTGTTGGAAACATTTAATTTTTACATTAGATATGAAGTGGTCACAATTTCACTTATAGTGTCTCATAACTTGCATGTTTCACATTTCTTTAGTGTTTCTTTCGGAGATAAGTACTTTCATAGTATGCCTTTCATCTTAGTGAAATTTGTAGAAGAGGGTTTGGAGATACACTGAATTCGTTTCTCTCAAGATTGTCAATGAAAACTACTCGAATTTACCTAATATACTTTATAGTCATTATCAGTATAATTATCAACGATATTTGCATACAGTGATTAACTTATGCTTAGCAATTAGTAAGTAATATGATACCATTATTTTCAGGAAATATGTGTATTTCCATCCTATTTTGATTTTTCTTAAATGCTGCTAGTATATCATTAGAATGTAAGGTTTTTTTGGTCATTATAGCTGATGTTAGAAGTTTAAATTTTGAATGTTACCTGTAGTTACTCTGATATATCATAATTCTGTCATATAGCAGAACTCCCAAAGATACTTGGTGTCGAAGTATTGACTGAAATTACTAGGTCATATTGTGCATCCTAGCTGCAAATGAAGTTGTAAGTGATACTGGCAGCATGTATACCCAAAGATGAAATCACATATTGAGTTCAATATTTATTTCTTCTCACACAGGTATATTGAACATGTTTAATATGATCCTCCAATTATTAGGAATCTTTTACCAGGTCTTGCCTGTCATTCTATACATTGGTCATTGCTCGATGATGTAATATTACTAATCTAGATGTTCCCAGAAAGGAAATGGAAATATGACATCTCTACACAGCAATGAATTTTAAGCATTTATCTGTTAGTAAAAGTGATATAGCCAAGAACTAATAACCTGTACCTTAAGAGGAATGCTACTCGAGAAAATCCGTTCTACTAGTATCTGACACTTTCTACACAAAGGAATGCAGATGGAATAAAACCGGAAAAAACAGCGAAAGTGTGGAAAACGCCTTATTTATAGCTTTTGAAATATAGGAAATGGCATAAATAAGAACGTAAACATTTTCCAAAGAGGAAACAGAAACAACAATCTTGATCTTTTGGAAGAACTGATAATTTGCTTGTGTTCCCTATACACACCTTATAATATACTCCATAAAAACGGATTTTAACAGTAACAACTTTCTTGACAATTTGTAGATACATTTTGGAACCGATGAGAATTGAACTAAATTACTTTACAAAATGAAACATCTTTTTAATAATCTGAAAAAAAGTTTGATCTTCGCTATCGACAGTGAATTAATATGATGAACAGTTTGTTTGTTTCTGCATCTCTGTTCTACTTTCTTTAAGTGTCGGCCATTGACTTGAAATGAAAAGTATCTTTATACGTTTTAATTGCAACTGATGTCCGATATAAATATTTGCAGCGAGTTTACCTTAATTTTAAATTACAATTAAAAATACTTTTCACGTAGCTGTAATTAAGCAGTGAGTTAAGAATATTTGTGTTGCAGGTACAAAGATAAGGAAACAGTAATATAAAAACTGGTACCAGAACGGCAGACGATGATTTCACAGGCTCTAAATTCATTGTCCAGTAACCAAAACTTGTGGACTATAGGCGGATCGTATTCAACACTTTTTATTTTGCAGTCACAGTAATGGCAATAAACGTCCATGTAATAGAGAAAAAGCAGCCACTTATGCTTATGAACTCGGCAGCTTCTGACAACGTTGAACTTATTCCTCGAGAAGATTTATGCGTACCATGAATTTACTGCCACAGTTATGCCCTGAAACTGAACTATTGGACCTCTGAATACTCACAGCAGACAAAATGTATTCTTTTTGTCCTGCATCTCATATACCAATATGGCGAAGAGCATGCCTCGTACGCTGAAAAGGAACGCATCCATATTCTCGCTCTTAGTGTGCGTAGCGTCAGTAGTTGTATACGCGTGTAACAATAAGTCTGAGAAACCACGGGAGGGAAGACACGAAAGATTATTAGCTTGGTTTAAACATCCCACCAAACGACCATGTATAAATCATTATGCTGTACGTAAAAATTTGACAATTAATAAGGGCTTCAGTTACAGACAGTGTAAATATGTACCTGGACAAACAGCACAGGTACAAAATGCGTGACAGCTTATTAATGGCAGTAAATGCTTCACGATCTCACATATTCATTACAATTACAAAAGCCACAGAGAAAACACACACACACACACACACACACAGAGAGAGAGAGAGAGAGAGAGAGAGAGAGAGAGAGAGAGAGTAAAAAGGTGCTATTAAGAAAGTACGTGTGAAACAAGGATATCCATGTGTGTGTGTGAACTTGCTTATAAGTACCAGTTGCACGTTATACACAGACCCTACAGGAAATTCCGAGACTGATTTTTTTCGTGGCGGATAAGCGACATCAGCACATCAATTGCAGTGTCAGTTTGAACTAACAACGTAAACAACGGACGAGCATTCGACCAGTCAGTTGTGAGCAGCAAGTGCTGGGTTTATCAACGTTGCTGTGTTCCAAATCACAATGGAGCAACGTCTTCAAATGAAGTCATCAATACATTGAGAAAGGAGAAAAAAAGTGTGTGTTAACTTTATCCTGCACGCCTTGACTACCGTACAAAAAAACAACACCCGGATGACTGCATCAACTTGACTGAAACGCTAACTGTGGACAGTTCTGGAAAAATTCATCATGAGTGACAAGACATTGTGTTTTCAATAATAGTGTACCACAATAATGGAAAGTGCAAAAATTCACATTCTTAATATTTTGACAACATAATCGACGTTCAAGTCGATTGAATCGCGAGCTGAACACCATCCCAAAAGAGGACTTTCCTGACAGTTTCATGTGGCTCTAAGAACGTTCCGTGTGTTGTAGTCAAGAAGTAGTTCGGAGACTATATAGAAGAACTGATCCATTAAAACCGCCATCTTAATGTTTCTCTTCCTTTTTATTAATCCAGCCTGTAAACGTTTTCACTGACAGGGTTCATATTGAGATTCAAGTGCAGGACCTGCGAAAACTAACTAACCGATTTCCGAAGCCATAATACCTCTACACCAGTACTCCACGAGGCACCAGTCGGTGTATAGTGGAAGGTACTTCTGGTACCACTAACTGATAGCCCCGCCCCTCCCCCCCACGCCCTCCCTCTTCAATTCGTGAATCGCGCGTGAGAAGAAGAACTACTCTCGATATAACAGCATATTAGTTCTAATTTCTCTCATTTTCTCACTGTGGTCATTTCGCGAGACTGACGTGGGAGGAAGTAAAATATTGTCTAATTCTTTCCGGAACGTACTTTCTCGGAATTCTAATAGTAAACTTCTCTGTGATCCACAGGGTCTCTTCTGTGGCGTATGCCACTGGAGTTTGTTGAGTGTCTCTATAACGCTCTAGTGCCGACTGAACGATTCTGCTCTTCGTAGGTCTTCTCCACCTCACCTGTTTGGCTTACCAGGTAACGCTCTCAGGGCGACAAGGAATACTGAAGAACACGCTGGTCAAATCAAGGCTTTAATTTTCACTGGTAATGAACACTAATGCTAGAGTTTGTCAAACAAGTTGTAGGCGAACGGAAAATGAATTTTCTATATACAGGGCGATTTTTTCCACTGTGCACAAACTCTAGGGGTTGATCGATAAGAGGAAATAGAACAAAAAAGATCAAATGAAATTATGTCCGAAAATGCATGGTTTCCATGCTAAAGACCATTTCCTCAATCATACCTTGTTAGAGAGATTACGGTCTAACACGCGCTGTACCATGCAGGCACAGTTACAGTATGAACGGTTTCCTCCTGTAGCTCATACGTCATCTCCTAGCGCCATAGCAACTGGTAATGTTGTGTCCGACGCATTTCTGTTACTGACTCACCTTGTAGTGGATGTGATACAGCGTTGTAAACAATGGTGTTTACTTACGGAAAGACAAATGGCACCGGCCGGTGGTCAGCAAGGCTGTACCAGGGGACCGCTCCGACGACAAGAACCCCAGCATTCAATATTTGCAACAGTATTTCGCCCTTTGCCTGGGACACGGTCGTTCCAGGAAGCAGGAAATCTTGAAGGACGTACTCGAAATGTTCGGATATCAGACTTGAAGAAAAATGTGATTAACACTGTGGAAGGCAATCGCCGTGTCAGTACTATGCAGTTGGCCCGCTAGAACAGGATAAGCCAGATGAGCGAGTGTAACATTCTCCATGACAATTGTCACTGCCCTCATCACTTACAGCGTGTGCAGGACGTACTGGCGACAAACGTTCCACATCGGGAGCAGTTTTGTCACTGGTTTGTTCACCAGGCAACCACGATTTCGGGATTTGAGACATCCATCCTATACACAAATGAGGCCAACTTTGCACGGAATGATATCTTAAACTTTCATAACAGTCATCTGTGGGATAGTATGCAGAACCCCATGACAGTGAATCATCAGCATCGTTGCAGCCGTAATATGTGGTCCGGGATAACTGACGAGAGTATTTTGAGATCAGCCTTCCTTCCACGTCACCTAACAGGCCGGAACTATTGGCGTTTCTTTCGGGTGACTTCGCCTCCCCTATTGGAAGAAGTGCCATTTATTATCCGATGGGTTATGTGCTGGTACATTATTATCCTCCAGCCCACTTCGTCGTTGACGTCCGCACACGTCTCAATCGTGTCTTCCCTCGTCGATGGATCGGACGAGGGGGTCAAGTAGCTTAGCCTGCTCGTTCGCAGGATCTCAACCCGCACGATTTCTGGTTACGGGGATATCTCAAAAGTATCGTGTATGCAGATCCCATTCCATATGTGAAGACACTGGAGCAATATAGCCATGCTGTCTTTGACACTGTTCAGATGCAGCCTGGCCAGTGTGAACGTGTGAGACAGAACATGCTACGGCGCGTACAAGCATGCATTGAGGTACATGGGAACCATTTTCAACACATACTGTAACTGTGGCTTCATGGTACAGCGCGTATTGCACCACAGTCTCAATAATAATGTACGAGGTGTGGCTAGAAAAAAACCGGACTAGTACTGGTGAAACAATAAAACGAATGCAATAAGGCTGAAAGTCGCGTGGCCTGTCACGTGACTCTCGCTCCGCCTACTGCTCGAGTTTCATCTGCCTCCTGCACTCAGTCTGCCCGTGGCGTCTGTTTTAAGTAGTTGACGTTTTGTCTGTGCGTCGGAAAATGTTGAGTGTACAGAAAGAACAGCGTGTTAACATCAAATTTTGTTTCAAACTAGGAAAATCTGCAAGTGAAACGTTTGTAATGTTACAACAAGTGTACGGCGATGATTGTTTATCGCGAACACAAATGTTTGAGTGGTTTAAACGATTTAAAGATGGCCGCGAAGACACCAGTGATGACACTCGCACTGGCAGACCATTGTCAGCAAAAACTGATGCAAACATTGAAAAAATCGGTAAACTTGTTCGACAAGATCGCCGTTTAACAATCAGAGCAGTGTCTGAGTTAACAGGAGTTGACAAGGAAAGTGTTAGGCAGATTCTTCATGAAAGTTTCAACATGAACAAAGTGTGTTCAAAAATGGTTCCAAAGTGTCTCACAATTGAACAGAAGGAACGCCGAAGAATGATTTGTTCTGACATCCTGGAAAACATTGAAAGTGATCCCACCTTCTTACAAAATGTTATTACTTGCGATGAATCGTGGTTTTTTACTTACGATCCCGAAACTAAACGCCAATCGATGCATTGGAAAGCTCCTGATTCTCCACGACAAAAAAAAGCACGAATGTCAAAATCGAAATTCAAGGCAATGATGATTGTTTTTTTTTTTTTGACATCAAAGGGATTGTGCACATTGATTGGGTACCAGAGGGACAAACAGTGAATCAGCATTACTACATTAGCGTCCTGGCTACCCTACGTGAGCGAGTACGGAGAAAACGGAACGATTTGTGGAGAAAAAAGTCATGGATCCTTCACCAAGACAATGCCCCAGCTCACAGTGCGTTGTCAGTGAAGACGTTTTTGGCAAAACACAACATTCCCATCTTAGATCATCCACCCTACTCACCTGATTTGGACCCCTGTGACTTTTTTCTTTTCCCTAAAGTCAAGTCAGCTTTGAAAGGAACTAGATTTGAGACTGTTGAAGCAGTAAAAGAAAAAGCGACGGAAGTAATGTATGGACTTACCGAAAATGATCTGCAGCATTGCTATGAACAGTGGAAAATTCGTATGGAGCGGTGTAGAGACCGAGGAGGAGAGTACATTGAAGGAGATAACATGAAATAATTGTAAATAAATGTTTTTTTCCAGCATCAGTCCGGTTTTTTTCTAGCCGCACCTCGTATGATTGAATAAATGGTCTCTAGCATGAAACCATGCATTTTCGGACGTAAGTTCATTAGACCTTTTTTGTTGCGTATCCTCTCATAGATCAATCACTAGAGTTTGTTCAAGGAGGAAAACATCACCCTGTATATTTCTAAGTGTTTGCCATAAAGCTGATAATACAAATTTGTAACGATAGTGTGTTAGTATCATTAGAAATTTTGCCATTCACTCTCTCACACAGCCTGACGAAAAAAGTGAAGCAATATGAAGTGGAGGAGGATACAAAATGACACTTCACAGATTGAAAGAGTACGTAATACTTCCTCTGTGATTATAGTATCGAATCAAATTTGCAAACAACCTAGCACTGTTAACCTACTCACTACTATAGCGTTCCACTTCTTGTAAATTCGATGTACGCTCTGATGCTGTTGGGAAGGGTGCATAAAACTTGTATCCTCTTCTGAAGCAAACTGACCCACAATTTTTGTACTTGACCTAGAAATCCTGGAGACTGCAATGTGATGGAGTTGGTCCCCCACATGTTTCATTGGGGATGGATTATACGATCTAGCTGGGCGCGAGAGTACATAAGTGTCGAGCTGTTTATATGGACAACTGCCAACTGTGGACGAGGACTGGTCGCGCTGGAGAATGGCCCCACGGTACTGTCGCATGAGAGACAACACATGAGGACGCGGGGTGTCCTTGATGTACTGTCAGAGTTCCCCAGTCACTACCAGCCATGATCTGATTCATACCTCGTAGTTCCCCACACCACGATGCCAGCAGTATCACTGCTGTTCCTCTCCAAGATGTTGGAAGAATGGGTCTTCTCACCAGACCGTCGCCACACCGCCGACGATGATCATGTGTGACAGTGGAGAACGGTGATTCACCACTGAACACAATGCGATGCCAGTCATCAGCAGTCCATGCTTCCAAGACACGTCATTACTCCAAATACAGCCTATGCATGGTATGGGAATTTCCTAGTCCAGCTCCTGATAGTCTCCAACCAATGGTACGAGATGACGCAGAACGTTGCAGCGAGTCCAAAACTTGCTTTAGGATGGTATACGCAGATGTGAATGGGTTAAGATGTACTTGGTGCCCAGTACAGCGGTTCTCCATTGTGATGATCAGATGTGGTCGACTGGAACATTCACAACGAGTAAGCCAGCCCCCACGCTCCTATTCAGTCCATCGAGCCCTTGTCACATTTCAGTGTGCCACAAATTTGGACACAGTACAATTCGACCAGCCAGCCAAATAGAGACCCAAAGTCAGGCCTGTTTCAAACTACTGATAAGGCCATCTTAACCAAGTATGCACCATTTCCATATGCGTCACGGCCTTCACTCAATGCCTGACACGGTACATGCTTTTTGTATAGCCCACCATGCCTGCTAACAAAACTATACGCGAACAACATTAATGCACTTCGTTGCTTCTCAGTGTAACACAGAGGATTACAATGTCTGTGGCATGTACGTGTACGAAATTACATTGCCATCCGATCATCTTCTGCGTACTTCTTACTTTTGTCAGGTATTATAAATTAGATGTAGGCTCAAGGTGTCTCGAAATATGTACAAGAATAGTGAGTTTTCATTACCAATTCCACATCTCGCCAGCTGGCCGTAGATGAACTGGCACCAACCTGTTGAGCCGTTAGAATGAAAATAGCTTTTGACTGCTTTATATTTGGAAAATAATGGTCTCATTTGGCCGAAATCCTCTAAACTCTCAGAGCACAAGCAAGTGAATAACTATTCACAGAAATTTTATACTCTGTGCAGCACAAATATTGTGATTTTATGATTAATTCCTTGTTTTAGTTCGGCAACATGGTGAAAGCTTACTGTTCCATAATTAATACTCATCATGGAAGGAAACATTAACTGAATGAGCATCTGTCGCGTATCTAACGTGTTTAACATAGCTTCTAATGGGGTAGGCTGAATGGAATGTTAAACTTCTGCATTCCTCTCTAGCCCAGTTTCCTTCCCCACCCCCCACCACCCCCCACGCCTTTTTTTTTCTTTATTGAATTTCAGTGCCCATATTGGGTGGCATTGCAGCAGCATAGGGGCTGCTCTTCAGCCGAGAGCCAGCAGTACATAACAGGGAGACGTTAAAAGGAGGAATATGGCGAAACAGCTTATGAAAGAGGAAACATAACGGAAGATAGCGTAAAAAGGGGGTGACTAAAAATAGTGACAAGAATCTAAAAAGCGTACACAAAAAACCATACACTGTGACGATTAAAAGAAACAAAAGGCAAAGTATGGCCGAAGCATAAAAGTTGCGATGGGCGCCATAGGACATAACAATCATGGTTAGCAACACTGTGTAAAAGTCCAGCACGTGATTAAAATCACAGCTCTTGACATCACTGGAGAACAGCACCAAACACAACACAGATGTAGCACACTGACGACGACAAATAAACTGAGAGGATTTGCGAGGGGTACAGAGATGAGGGAGAAGGGCAAAAAAGGGGGTGGGCGGTGCTGGAGGGGGAAGAGAGGGAATGATGGGTGGGGGCGCAACAAAGGGGGCCAGGGAGGGAAGTGCAGGGGAGGGAAACAGCCAAGGAGGGGGTTCAGAGACTCAGGGGGGAAGGAGGAAAAACCACTCTGGGGGAAGTAGTTGTGAGGGAAAGGGGGCCCTGGGGAGGGAGAGACAAGGCCACACTACAGTTAGTAGGAAGGGTAGATGTTGCAGTGAAGTTCATCATCCATGAGGGGGAGATGCTTTAAATTGCCCTGATGAAGGGGATGGAGGGCATGGAGGTGGAGAGAGGGAGGGATACAGCGATAGAGGCAATGGACGGAGTGTGGAGAGGAAGGAGGACACCATTGAGTGGTGGGAAAAGCCTGTGGACAGTGTAACGGCTGTGGATATGTTTAAGACAAAGGAGGAGTTGGGGGAAGGAGATGAAGTCATTCAGGAGTCATGTGGAGGATGGAAGGCAGATACATAAGGCCAGGCAGAGAGTGTGGCATTCTAGGATTTGGAGGGCTTTACAAAAGCGGAGGGGGGAGGGAGAGATCCAGGCAACACTGGCACAACAGAGGATAGGACGGATGAGGGATTTGTAGGTGCGAAGGATGGTGGAAGGATACAACCCCCAAGTGTGGCCAGGCAGAGCTTTAGGAGGCAGAGGTGGGAATGGGCTTTCTGCTGGGTGGTCATCCATGAGGGGGAGATGCTTTAAATTGCCCTGATGAAGGGGATGGAGGGCATGGAGGTGGAGAGAGGGAGGGATACAGCGATAGAGGCAATGGACGGAGTGTGGAGAGGAAGGAGGACACCATTGAGTGGTGGGAAAAGCCTGTGGACAGTGTAACGGCTGTGGATATGTTTAAGACAAAGGAGGAGTTGGGGGAAGGAGATGAAGTCATTCAGGAGTCATGTGGAGGATGGAAGGCAGATACATAAGGCCAGGCAGAGAGTGTGGCATTCTAGGATTTGGAGGGCTTTACAAAAGCGGAGGGGGGAGGGAGAGATCCAGGCAACACTGGCACAACAGAGGATAGGACGGATGAGGGATTTGTAGGTGCGAAGGATGGTGGAAGGATGCAACCCCCAAGTGTGGCCAGGCAGAGCTTTAGGAGGCAGAGGTGGGAATGGGCTTTCTGCTGGGTGGTCAGGTGATGAGGGGTCCAGGTGAGGTGACGGTTGAGGATGTATCTCAGGTTGGGGTGAGCTGGATGGGATGACCATAAATGGTTAGGTAGACATAATGGAGATGGTAGGAGCGGAGGGTGCGGTCTATGAAGATTGCCTGGGTCTTGGAGGGCTTGATATGAAGGAACCCCTGGTTGCACGAAGTGGTGAACTGGTGAAGGTAAGTTTCAAGGGTGCACTGGGACCGTTGAAGGGTAGAATAGAGAGCCAGGAATGCAGTGTCATCAGCATATTGGAGAAGGTGTATAGGTAGGGGTGGCTTGGGAATGTTGGCAGTGTACAGCAATTGGAGGAGAGGGGAGAGAATGGAACCTTGGGGGACGCCATCAATGGGATAAAAGAGGGGATTTTCTCAGCCAGGGGACTGGGTGTTTGTGTTGTCCTCATTGTTTCATCATAATCATCATCATTCGTGACAGTGACTAGATTGGGCTGTGAAAAAAATTAGTCTGCATAAAAATTTGGACTCTGTAGGGTCGCTGATGACCGTGCAGTTAAGTGCCCCACAAATCAATCATGACAGGATGCTTACGTATGTGTCACCTATCAGAGCCGTATCAAGACGTATCAGGGGTTCCATATCACTCCAACTACACACGTCCCACACAATTATGGAGTGTCCACCAGCTTCAATGGTCCCCTGCTGACATGCAGGGTCCATCGATTCGTACGGTTGTCTCCATACCCGTAAATATCCAGCCGTTCGATAGAAAGTGAAACGACACTCGTCCGACCAGGAAACATGTTTCCAGTCATCAACAGTCCAATTTCAGTCCAGGCAAGGTGTAAATCTTCTCTCTGCCCGGGGACTGGATGTTTGTGTTGTCCTCATTGTTTCATCATCATCATTCGTGACAGTGCAGTCATCAAGGGTATACCAGTGGGCCTTCGGCTCGGAAAGCCCATATCGATGTTTCACTGAATGGTCCGCACGCTGAGACTTGTTGATGGCCCAGCAATGAAATCTGCAGCAGTTTGCGGAAGGGTTGCACTTTCGTCACGTTGAACGATTCTCTTCAGTTGTCGTTGGTCCCATTCTTGCAGGATCTTTTTCCGGCCGCAGCAATGTCGGAGATTTGATGTATCACCGAATTCTTCATATTCACGGTACACTCGTGAAAGGGTCGTACGGGAAATCCACATTTCATCTCTTCCTCGTAGATGCTGTGTCCCATCGCTAGTGCACCGACTCTGATAACCTACCATTATAACAGCTGTAACCGATCTAATAATTGCGCTAGACACTTGTTGTCTTATATAGGCGTTTCCGACCGCGGCGTCGTATTCTGCCTGTTTAT
The DNA here is from genome assembly GCF_023898315.1 of Schistocerca nitens. NCBI lineage: Eukaryota > Metazoa > Arthropoda > Insecta > Orthoptera > Acrididae > Schistocerca > Schistocerca nitens. The sequence continues at coordinate 362,826,526 of NC_064617.1, forward strand.
ATGTCTCTGAACACGCATGCCTATACCAGTTTCTTTGGCGCTTCAGTGTAAAACAGTGCAGGATTCTGGGATGGAGTACGGAGAAAATAATAAATTTCTCATTGTGTCACCTCTGTAAAGCTAGTGCAGAGTGACTTTGGGCTTCTCTAGTAGACCAAAGAAAAGGGAAGCCAGAACAGTGCATCCTCAAGCGCAATCCAAAAGTCAACAGAAAAACGCACGAGCACAGTTGCTCTGCCTCGCTTATAGCTCAGTTATTTTCGCCCCACAGTATTTGGAGATTTCAGTGAAGATTATGAGATACCTTACATGCAGTGGTTATTTGTACGTGGTAAATGTGTAAACAAGGAAGGCAACAGGTGGGAGATGCTTGCCATGCCTTTTTCTATGTGTCTCTAACAAAGTGCGTAGGTTCACGCTTAGGGTGACTCAGCTGTTGTTACGTGATTGAATTTAACGGTACAAGAAAATTTCTTCACGGTATCAGTGGCACCTGGGCGAGCCAGTTCCTTTGTTTTCGACGTGGAAGGTCACAGTAAACGCTCTTGGGCGATAAGTCTGTGCTTTCAAGTTTAGTAACGGTAATAGAGAAGTTGCGCCAATAAAGCCAACCACTGATTAAGGACGTGATTACTGGCGACACTGTGTGGATGTAGACACAGATGGGATGGGGTAGGGAGGTAGGGGTGGGGGTGGGAGTGGGTATAGGGGTGTTAGTGCAATAGGAAGGCGACACGACTGCGCGCCACGCGATATCTCAACTTCGCGAAATTAACCTGTGTTATTAACGAGATACATATTCAGGGCGGCGGTGGATAATTTTAGGGAGAGGCGCGATATGCAATAACAGGCGGTGGGTTTAATCCACCTAGCGCTGGTCCCGGCCATCATCGCGCTCTGCACCCTGCGCTTAAATTGTTGTAGCAGAGTTCCTCGTACCCCCTATGGATGTTCGCTGTAGAGCTTGCAGATATGTGTTGTTGGTAGAGGCAAAATGTTACCAGATGAACTGTGATAAAATATCTAAGTAACATCAATCATTACTGAAACTAGTATTCATGTTTACAAGGTATAAAAGCGTTAATGATCATTCACCGTCTGCAGGACACTACAGCAGCGTACGAGCTATCTGTACAGAGAAGAAACAGTACGACGTACACATTGTGTAATTCACTTTATTCGAATTTTTCCTATGTTAAATGCACAAAGGTGGAAGATACGCCGTAACACAATTATGAGTGATGAAAGGAAAGTTAAACAGAATCATTGAAAAGGTATCAATGAAAGCAGTGATAGTAATGCTATCACTATAAATAATTAACATACAATATAAGCACAGTAAAACTTTAGGACTCGTCCGAGCTTTCGCCTATAATAGTTGGGAAAACCCAAATTGGGAAAACTGTATCAGTAGGGGAAAAATCAATGTTTCTTACTTATAATTTTATTTTTGTGATACAGAATTACAATAATACATCGACGTAAATGGAAGCTATTGGCCCTGAATATTTAAGGTAGATGGTGCCAAAGGGATAGTTTAGTATTGATGTGCTGGAAGAAATATGACACTGATCTTCTGAAACAGCTAAGTTCAGCAGATATTACACTTACCTTCTTCACTAAAAATGGGAAACATCGAGGTGTTAATAATACATATTTCTGTTGACTGAATCTCGGGAAGCCGGCCGCCGTGGCCGAGCGGTTCTAGGCGCTTCAGTCTGGAACCGCGCGACCGCTACGGTCGCAGTTTCGAATCCTGCCTTGGGCATGGATGTGTGTTATTTCCCTAGGTTAGTTAGGTTTAAGTAGTTCTATGTTCTAGGCGACTGATAACCTTAGATGTTAAGTCCCATAGTGCTCAGAGCCATTTGAACCATTTTGAATGTCGGGATAACTCTTCCCACAGGAGAAAACAATTGTTTGCTCAAAGTCAATCAATTAAACTATACAAGGTCGATTTATGGTCGCCTCTTCAAGAAGTCGAACCTAGTCTCGTCATCTTAACAATATACATCTTTAGTAACGTAGTTAATCGTATGTATCCATCGGATCTTGAAACGAATAGTAATGTCGACAATTTCAAGACAAGGTTTAAAGAAATGACCTGCGTTAGTCATTCATTACTTTTAGTTTTCATTACTTAAGAAAATAATTCAAATAGACCGAAAAAATCGTTTAACACTAGAATAATTTTATTCATTAATTAAAAAGATTCATTCAGCGCCAAACTTTAAATTTCACGCTTTTTAGACTCGCAGGCATATGGGAACAATTAGTGCTAATCACAGCAATGTTTTTCTTTACAGTGGAATCATCAAATACTTTGTTGCATTGGCAAACTGCCAAAGCCTTTACGTTTGTCGCAGTCGTTTACTGCGCCTCTGACGGCCTCGTAATGTCATTGTAAAATAACACAGTTTCGACCCACGTAGGCCTATCCCAATGAGTTACCATTGGTTCGGGAGGTAAAGACACATTTGGTAGTTTTTCTTTGTAGGTACTGACGCGAGCACGTGTCTTAAGAAACACTTCCTTTGTAGATGATATCAGTTCTTCCGAAACGTTAATCGTTCTTCTTCAGCAAGGCGATGTAATCCGCGAGCGAAGCAGTTTGCATAAATCAAATTGGGATAAAATACTTGGATGGATTTTCCTGCTTTGATCATATAGGGAGCAACATCTGAGAGAAACAAAAACGCCCTTTCATCTGCAGAATATTCTGGAAATATTTTTCTAATATCCTCCTTTACAAATGTGGCGATCGTATACTGATTTGTCTTTTCATGTTCTTTGCAGGTAACTAAATAGGAAGAGGAAGGCTCTTGTTTTAAAGCAGCAGCAATCAAATTTGCAATGTAACGGCAACAAAAATGCAAATAATGTTTCCCTTGACTTCATTGAGTATTTCTTCCAGAACATGTAGGTAAATTGTCAGTAAGTAACTTTTACGCAATGTTGATTCATCTGGTGTATTTTGATTTACGTAATATTTTTGCAGGAAAGCTCTGAGAATAGGGTTTGCAAGTTTGTCAAGAGGAATATTGCTTGTAATAATGCTTCATATAGATCCATGTCACAGCGATTCTTTGGCTACATTTGGCGATTAAATCCCTGCTACTGCAAGTTGCAGCTGTGAAGAGTTGTTGCCGTGAGCCTTTCTTTTGCATTCCTACGGTGTGAAGACTTGTCTTGATATGCTTGTTAATTGTAAACTTTTTTTGCGCAAAACGTTTGTCTTGCAAACTCGACAATATAAAACATTTCCATAAAATGTAAATGTCCCAAGACTGTCAGCTATCCACGAAATGACGTTTCGATGGTAGGCAATGAAAACCTCGTAATTAGATTTGTTTGTGAAAACATCCTGATTTCAGTAAACAGTAACTCCACTAACAAAGACATATTTGAAAGTGCGTAGATTTCTCTAATCTGTCAAGGCTTTTTCTACACTATTACACATATAGCAATTTCATCTGTACCATTTAATAATTTTTATAAGAAATCGATATTGCTTCTCTTGTAAAATTTTAAATGGATTTACGAGGTTTACATTGTCTACCACCAATTTCTTTTTTCAGGCTGAATAGTGCACAACATAGTAAACACTAAATGTAAACGCCCGCCGGGTTGGCCGTGCAGTCTAACGCACGGCTTTCCGGGCAAGAAGGACCGGCCAGTCTGTGGATGGTTTTTAGGCGGTTTTCCATCTGCCTCGGCGAATGCGGTCTGGTTCCCCTTATTCCGCCTCAGCTACACTATGTCGGCGATTGCTGCGCAAACAAGTTCTCCACTTTCGCGTACACCACCATTACTCTACCACGCAAACATATGGGTTACACTCGTCTGGTATGAGACTTTCCCTGGGGGGGGGGGGGGCTCCACCGGGATCCGAACCGCACAACAACCCTGGGTTCGGTGTGGGGCGGCGGAGGGGTGAAGTGGACTGCGGTAGTCGTCGTGGGGTTGTGGACCATTGCGGCTGCGGCGGGGACGGAGCCTCTCCGTCGTTTCTAGCTCCCCGGTTAACATACATACAATAAAAATGTAAACACCTTAAACTTTGTACAAATGAAAAGAAAACTTAATTGAAACAATGGATGTGCGACTAACAACTAGCATAATTTAAAATAATTGTTTCAGACATCTGCAGTATGACAAGGGAGAAGTGAAGCAGGGTTGCAGGAGGCAGGCGCACTGACTCTGCCTGCCTATTCTCGTTCAGTAACCAGTTCGCTAGCTCTTGGCCTCTCGGTTAGCGATCGCAAGCAGTTGTAGGTCGCAGTAACTCTGTCAGACATCAAAACGAGATCGAAATAGAGCCTGTCCATCTGGGTTTTCAAAATATTGTAAACATAGAGCGAAACTATGCATCATCACTATTTCCTAGTTAAAGTATGCAGTAAGCAGTGAAAAGGAGCCAATTATGCAAACACATATGCTCCACGCAATTTCATATAGTCTGGTCTTTAAGTATTACACTTGAGAGAAGACGAGTCACTCTTTCATTTTTGTCCATTTTCAAGGGTACAATTTAATTCGGATTTTTTTCACCCAAAACATCGTGTTTAAGAGATAACAGGAAGTTACCAGCATGAGCAGGCATTGATTGAAGCTTGTACATTGTTAGTGCATGTGGGGTCTTTGTGGTGGTTGTCCTTCAAATAGTATATTTCTGGATTGAGAACATGCAGGCAGTTTCGACATTTAACAGTAAATCTTACAGTGGAAGTTAGGGGCTAGAAAGCCACATACACCTGTTAGGAAAAGGTACATCTCAAGCATTTACTGTCGACGGAATGCTGGGCCCAAGAATTTCTCTCGCGGTGGGCAGTCAATGCTTTCAGACAAAGAGGAGGAAAAATGGCCTATCTAAACCTACCATTTATGTACCTATTGCCACAGGAGGGGTAGGAGACGTACGAGAAATCTAGGTCACCGAGATAATGTACTACGACTGTATCGGAAACAGGGATGGTGGCCATAAGACTTCACGAATTTACACAGTCACGGTGCTCCGGACACTATCGAGGAAACTATCAGGTGGTGTCATCCCTCAGCTCGCTGAGTTAATTTGGGAAGTCTTGGGCGTCGAAAACAATTTTTGCAAGGAGCGCAACATTTATGGCTACTCTGAAATGATCTGTGTTGTGACACGAAAGCACTTCTCTTAGTTTTACCAGGGCCCTTGATCGGACATATGGTACTTTCAGGCTGTCCAAATATTGATCTCCATGATAAATATGTTGTTCACTTTAGAGTTATACGGAACCTCAAAATAACACGCTGCATAAAGTGGCCAAAAAACAAGTCTGGCTTATAACATATCCTCCTCTATGCGTGGAAATTTGTGAATCAGGGATTGGCCACCTCCTGGAAAGCGAAGAACGTTGTTAACTTTGATTAGGATTGGCTGATGAGTAGAGCAGACAAGTTACAGGAGAGACATGGAGTACGTGGGGTCTTGTTTGATCTCCTTGTGCACACTGGTGTATATGTGTGTGAAACTGGTCCATGGTATGATTGACGAATGGGAATTTCACACGCTGGAATCTGGCAGGATTTCAGGGCTTCGTTAAACAGTACTTGTAATCCGTCTAACAAATTGCCAGCCTCGACTTTGCATATTTCGTGCCCGCGATAGGAAATTACAACGCTGGATGCCACTGGTCTGCAGAGTCCTGAATCACGACCGTCATCTGAGTCAGTGCCGCATATCGAGAAAAGGAGAATTGTATTGTTGCTCCAGCTTGTTAGGGCAAACATGATCACAATTTCGCCACTTGTTCTCAGCTGCACCAACGTAGTATAACATCTGTGTAAAATAAATCCATCAAAGTATTCTCATTATTAGATACTCTCAGATTGCGTTATTCATATTTTGAGCCAGAGTAAATAGTTTGATGAGACAAACCTTAGTCTTTGCCTACTAGCCACCAAGCAGAATTGTCAACTCGTCTGCGCCTCTCTGTGCTCCCATCTGATGATGATTTATTTTTGCGATCACACTCAACATGTATTTTTGTCAAATTCTTAATATATAAACTTGTGCCACAAATTTTATAAAAGATCAATCCCGTGTTGATATATTTATCACCTATCAACAATTGACAATTATAACGGCAGGGCAACCATTTCATTAATGCTGTTTCAGCATTCAGGTTGGTTTGGATTCTGATAACTGTGTTAACGCCTAATGAAGGCTATGAACAACAAACTTAGTTAAAGGGCAAGATCAACTTAGTAGACGAATGGGGCAGGTAGTCATATGGAAGGTTTAGTAGTTAAAGTGATTGCTATCCGTGTAGTAACGCAGAGTGACCTGTCGTCTACCAAAACATACTGTAAGTCCAGTGTAGACTTGCAATTTGATGACTGCTGCCAGGATCCTGAACTAAATGGAACATTCTGTGATGCTGGATGCGATTTTCGTTACCTGACTTCCGTTTACAGACAGGTAAATAAGTTTCGCGTAACTATAAGAATTGCTGACGCTAAGTACCTCGATGATTTGCAAATTTTATGTGTGTTGTTGGTTTTTATGTTTCGTTCCTTTGTTGTTTTGATTTCCGTGTCACTTGTTGACTGTTCCTGACGGTGAACGGCGTTGTGTTAATGTGTGGCATGGTATATTATCTGTGGCTATTGTATTTATTGTAGGTTAGGGTTCTTTTTATTTGATACGCGTTGTCAGGGATTTAGATTTAGTGGGTCGCCAGAGTAAATGTCAGGATATAATTGTGTGGCATTGCTACGAGGAGAAATTGAAATCTCTCCGTAGTAGAAACCTGAATGCATGCTAACTAGAAGGAAAGCACTTTGTTCCAAGTAATGAGAATATTCGAACCTCGTTACAGTTGGGTCATTGTCAGGACGGTAGAATTGATGTCCTTGGGTTAGTTAGGTTTACGTAGTTGTAAGTGTAGGTGACTGATGACCTCAGATGTTAAGTCCCACAGTGCTTAGAACCATTTGAACCATTTTTGAGAAACTTGCGGAGAATTCTCGGTCGCATGTTGTAGCTGACCTTGCGGATATGCCTAACGCAGAATTTTCTGATTATGACGACGTACTTCAGACAGATAACGAGTGCGAAGGTGAAACCGCATCCGAGCGCCAGGTATAATCTGTTGGCAAGGCACGACGCACCGGTAGTGAGAGTGACAAATCAGATTCAGGAACGTCACAGAGCGATGGAATCGCTTTTTTCAGGTCCTAGACATATTAGCCTAGGATCTCAATTTGAGGCCCTTATGTAATTCAAGCAGAAAGCGGAGAATCAGAGGCAGGAGAGAGAGGGAATAGCCACGAAGGAGACGGAGAAATTAGTCACTAAGGAAACTAAGGAGATTTCGATGGTAGCTAAACAGCTTGCTTAGAGTACAGTGCAGGTTAAGAAGGATGTCGCGAGGGTTAAAGAAGAGCTAGAAAGCGTCAAGAAAACATTGATTTCAACGCAAGAGGTCGCAAGCGAGGCTAAACGCGATGCCAGGGCGGCAAGATCAGTAGCCCAAGGTGCGCACAAGGACGCTTTGTCAGCTAATGAACCAGTGAAACAGGGCAAAACCGACACGAGCAATGGAAGAAGGTTCTCGCCACGCAAGAAAAAGGTGGAAGAACGGAAACGTAAGAAAAGCGAGGAAAAGAAGCGCATCGAGCATCGAGAGCAAACAGCAGAAGTATCAGAGGTTAAAGGAGAGCAGACTCGGATCACCGCACAGCAAAACGAGCTAGCACAAGACGCCAGCAAGCATGTCAGCAGGTTATGCAATTCGAATGACGGTGTCTACGGGAGTATTCCCACACTATAAACGATAAAGCATGGCAGAAAGCGAGGCAGAACACAATTGTGTACATCTTCGGCGAACGGAAACACTACTCTGTTAATCTGACACAAGAGGTGGCACTGACAGTGCACAAGGATTGTTTGGACACCGATTTGTGGAGACGCGTGCTGCAGAAATGAGGAAAAATTCGTTCGCAGGAAATGTCGAAGCATTCACCCACAAAAATTTCTTATTCTTTCCACATCCCAAGTGTAAAAAGAGAATAATGCAAAAAGTTGCTACCGGAATCGTGGCCACTGAAATAGAAGCTGGAATTTATCTGCTTATTTTTAGAGGGATCGATTGCAGAGCACATGCGCAGTAATGCTGAGAGCTCTCGCTCATTTAAAGTGTTCAGGAACGCGCTCCTCAACACTCACTGTTCGCAAGATACTCAGGAAATAATCAAGCAGGAGATTATGCTGGACAAAGGTCTAGAAGGTTCAGAATTTTGTAGCTCAGTGAAGTTATCTGAGTCGCTAATTAATAAGAATCAGTTTTTGGACTAGCCATACAGTCCCATTATGAGGCACTGTTACGTCAGATTATCGCTCCACTACCAACAGCTCCTAATCAGAAGGTGCAACGATTCCACTGAATCCTTCGAGCACCCTATTCGAGAAAGTGAAAATCACTGGTGCACTGAAAGGAACGCACATAGAGGTGCAGATACAAACCCGGTTGATATTCTGCTGTCAAAGGCACACATTTTAAGCGAACTTTCTGGTCGCCCCTTCGCTGGCAACTGAAATAATATTCTGCATGGATTTCCGATTGATAACCTAGAAAGCATTCCAATGCATGACAAAGATACTTGGAAGAAATCTTACTTCAAAACGCCCATGTATTTCTGCCGAAAACGGGAGTTATCCATAACATGCATTCCGAGAGTACGAGCACACAGAATTCTTCATATAACCTTACCAGATGACACGGGCCTACCATCACAAAGCTTTCATAGAGATCAAGAAGATGCTAAAGTATGACATCATTGAACCAGGAATCTCCACATGCAGCAACTTTGTAAGGTAGCGGAAAAGTATGATGGCTCAGTCCGTTTGGTGCTGGATCATGCCAAATTAACACCATCATAGAAATGGAAGCAGATTGTTCTGTGCAGCTGGAGGAATTCCAGAAAACTTTCCTCATCTATCGACTTACGATGCTGTTCCGGCAAATTGTACTCCACCCAGATTGCAATAAATAAGCCGCATTCCTCGCCTTCGGTAAATGACACCTCTTCAGACGACTATCATTCGAATTAGACATGTTCTCAGCTGCCTTATTTAGGGGACTTGATGGTACCTTTAGGTATTTTGTGAAATAAAGGATCACCACTTGTGCAGACGCTATCTTAATTGCGGAACTCATGTTGAAGGTAAACCATGTGATCCTAAGGGAAATACTACAGACCTTCAAGGAACACAGCGTACCTACCAACATCATAAAGTCAGATACTGGGACCTCACTAGTAAAATTTCTCAGTCATATCATCACTGAGGAAGGAATCCCGCTAGATCCGGTCAAGATTCATCTACATCTACATCTATGTGATTACTCTGCAATTCACAATAAAGTGCCTGGCAGAGGCTTCAATGAACCACCTCCAAGTTGTCTCTCTACCGTTCCACTCTCGATCGGCAGTGGAGAAAAACGAGCACTTCAATTTTTCGGTGCTATCCCTGATTTCTCTTATTTTATTGTGATGATCATTTCTCCCTATGTAGGTAGGTGCCAACAGAATGTTTTTGCAATCGGAGGAGAAAACTGGTGATTGAAATTTCATGAGAAGATCCTGTCGCAACGAAAAACGCCTTTGTTTTAATGATTGCCACTCCAATTCATGTATCATGTCTGTGACACTATCTCCCTTATTTCGCGATAATACAAAACAAGCCGCCCTTCTTTGTACTTTTTCGAAGTCATCCGTCAGTCCCACCTGAAGCGGATCCCACACCGCAAAGCAATACTCCAAAATAGGGCGGACAATCATAGTGTAAACAGTCTCTTTGGTAAACCTGTTGCAACTTCTAAGTGTTCTGCCAATGAATCGCAGTCTTTGGTTTGCTCTACCCACAATATTATCAATGTGAACGTTCCAATTTAGGTTATTTGTAATTGTAATTCCTAAGTATTTAGTTGAATTTACAGCCTTCAGATTTGTATGACTTATTGCATAATCAAAATTTAGCTGATTTCTTTTAGTTCTCATGTGAACAGCTTCTCACTTTTCCTTATTCAGGGTCAATTGCCACTTTTCGCACCATACACATATCTTATCTAAATCATTTTGCAAGTCGTTTTGATCATCAATCAACACATCCTCGCCCCCTGCTTCAAAAGGTATGATTAACGAGGCGGTGGCATGGGATTCGTTTACATTCTGGGTATCATTTTCACCTTCCATGTCGAGAAAATTTACCTCGCCGGCTTCTGTGGTCGAGCGGTTCTAGGCCCTTCAGTCCGGAAACGCGCTGCTGATACGGCCGCAGGTTCGAATCCTGCCTCGGGCATGGATGTGTGTGATGTCCTTAGATTAGTTAGGTTTAGGTAGTTCTACGTTCTAGGGGACTGATGACCTAAGATGTTAAGTCCCATAGTGCTCAGAGCCATTTTTGAACAGCTCATACAAAATAGACCCGTGTTTCAAAGTTTTACTGGCCTTTAAAGCAGTCACCAGCATTGTGTATAAACCGTTGCCAGCGATGTGGAAGTCTTAGCAGTGCCAGTTGTGTTGACAGTTCGAGCGGCGGCGCGGTCTATTGCCCGACGAATTTGTAGCAGTTCTGATGCGAATGCCATGAAGTGTTCCCTTCAGTTTAGAAATCAAGTTGAACTTACGAGGACTTACGTCAGGGGGGTGCAGTAGGTGGTATAGCACTTAGCAGCCCCATCAGTCAAACAAATTATTAACTGTGGTGTCACCGCCAGACACCACACTTGCTAGGTGGTAGCCTTTAAATCGGCCGCGGTCCATTAGTATACGTCGGACCCGTGTGTCGCCACTGTCAGTGATCGCAGACCGAGCGCCGCCACACGGGAGGTCTAGAGAGACTTACTAGCACTCTCCCCAGTTGCACAGCCGACTTTGCTAGCGAAGCTTCACTGACAAATACGCTCTCATTTGCCGAGACGATAGTTAGCATAGCCTTCAGCTACGTCATTTGCTACGACCTAGCAAGGCGCCATTACCAGTTATATTGAGCTTATTATACTTTTGTATCATCAAGAGCGATGTACTCCAATTATGGATTAAAGTTAAGTATTACATCATCTACGTACTTTATTTGCAATTCTCAAGACATTGTCCTGTTCCAGACCTCACGCCAGTCTGCTTGTAATTAAACGCGTGCATTTCGGCCTCCTCTAGCAATACGGTGTTGGCTCTTCTGCCAACACTTTACATTAACAGCTTGCACTGTACGTGCTAGAGCATTGTCGATCAAAATGATGGCCATATTCTGCAGAAAGTGTCATCACTTCTGTCTCTGTGCTGTTCCTATTTGGAACAAAACCTACGGCCAGCTTAGAGGTATAAAAAATGCAGAAGTAGCAGAAAGGTAGAAGTAGCAGATAAAGGAAAACATCAGTAACACTAAGAACATAGCAATAAAAGAAACCTGTAGAACAACACACTAGTATAACTTAGAAACGCCCATAGTGGAATAGAAATAACACTAACATTCCTAGTAACTAATTGAGATAAGCTGCAGTATTTGTGACATAAGTATAAATTAGGACCCACTAATGTATGAGGTGTCCGCAGCTCGTGGTCTCGCGGTAGCGTTCTCGCTTCCCGAGCACGGGGTCCCGGGTTCGATTCCCGGCTGGGTCAGGGATTTTTCCTGCCTCGAGATGACTGGGTGTTATTGTGTCGTCTTCATCATCACCATTCATCCCCATTACGGTCGGAGGAAGGCAATGGCAATCCACCTCCACTAGGACCTTGCCTAGTAAGGCGCCGCGGGTCTCCCGCGTCGCTCCCCTACGCTCTGTAATGAAGTATGGGGCTCATATTCATCAATTAACATTCATGTAGTTGAAGAATAAAGAAATTTAAAAAAATAAAGAAAAACAGCCGCCCAGGACGGCTGTGAATGGAGATGGCTCTCTGGACAGGGGTGGCCTGCCACTGGTGCCGGGTCACATCCTCGATAGTCTGGCAGATGGACCAGGATCTAAGTAAGTGGCAGCCAAAAGTAACCACCCACTGAGCAGTTGTGAATGAGACTGCCGGACTGGGTGCTCTTCCCTGTTCTCGTGAGCTGCCTTGAAGTACCCACAGACGAATCAGAACCAGAAAAAGGCCTAGACGGATTCCCCAGACGGGCACACCCCCTGTACAGATGGTGAACATAGCTAGAAGGGCACGATCCGGATGACTCGCTGCTGCAGCCGTGTGCCATGATGCAAATGGGCACCGGCAATGGTGGAGGCACCACAAGTTACCCACTGGTAGAGTAGGGGAGCGGAAATCTTAACTAGGAGTTGGGTTTCACGCCAAATGCAATGCTGACGCACCACCTACTCCAAGGAGAGACTGCACTCCTTCAGCTACTGGATCAAGAGACGAGGCGGAGGCTGAGACGTCACTACCTGAGATCTTGGTCACCATGCAAGCACACTGGTTTCTAATTCCCTCCTATCAGATGTCCTGTCGATTGCACTGAACACCGTACCGGACTAACAGTCACTGCCTGGTTGAGATGATGACAATAGCCCAGTTGCCTCACTGACATTGCCATTGACGAGATCGGGAACCAGCATCTGCTACTGCTTCTACATCAAGCGCTGAGTGAAGGCGACCCTCACTCTGGTGTGACCTTGTTACATCTCAATGCTTCAGTCAGTCCATTGAACTTCTGTGAGTGTTTAGTGGCATGTTGTGTTCGTGCGTTTTTGTAAATGTAACATGTCTGCCCAGGGACTGTGGTGGAGGTAGCAAAAGGACGATTCATGTTTCAGACATTCGTGCAATTCAGTATGTTCTCGTGTGAAACTAACTTTTTATAGCTAATCTAGTTTAGATAATTTGTCAAGCATTAGTTAAGTAACTTAATGAGATTGATTTTCAGAGGTCTTTTACGTATATGGAACAATATTACGCAAACGTAGGAAATAAGCACAACAGATTAAACATGTCATTTATTTGTTTAGATTTCGAGAATGAATGTTTTTCTTAAGCTATAGTTGTCCGTTTATGTAACAAGGACGACTGAAACCTTCTGTCTATTTGAGCAATGGTAAATCAATGTGGCAGAGAACGGTGCAATATCCACTGAACGGAAATATGATTAGGAACATTGATCGTCTCTAACTTCAGAAATGGTATGAGTGAGTAAGAAAAAGAAAATTAAAGAAAAGGATACTGCTGGAAAGCCATCCAATAATTGTCTATCTGAAGGCTGGGGTGTAGCAAAGACCCTTCGGCCCACATGAATCGTACTACACTCAGCACTATTCACCTGTGCATCTTGCAGGGATGCAGCTTTGTGTGAGTGAATGATCCCTGAGGTGAATAAGGTCAAGTTAGAATGTTTTTTTTTATGTGTGGTTCGCACAGTCACCCCAACACTCATGTCACCTTTGTGAGATCTCAATAACTGACTCGCAAGTCGCCGAAGTGGCGTCAACTAAAAAGGACTTGCAATACGGCGGCCGAACTTCCCCACATGGGGCCTCCCGGCCAACAATGCCATACGATCATTTCATTTTTACCATTTGATGATTTTCTCTATGGGATGTCGCACCATGACATTTTGAAATGAGATACAACACATACAACCATAGTGGAGGGCAGTGAGAGAGGATGAGTCACTCTCCCAGTTTTCTCCATATTTGAGGGTACAATTTAATGTTGATTTTTTTTCATCCAAGACTTCATGTTTGTGAGACGACACGGTTTTATCAGTTTCAGCACGCGCTGATGGAAGCATGTACATTGTCAATGCAAGTGGGATCTTTATGAAGGATCTCTTACGATTGGTATTTTTCTGGAATTGGGAACAGCAGGTAATTTCGTCATTTAACAGTAAACCTTGCAGTGAAAGTTAGGGGCTTGAAAGCCACATGCAGCTGTTAGGAAAAGGAACGTCTCAAGCACTTACTGTGGACACAATATTGGTCCCAAGAATTTCTACCACAGTGTGCAGACAATTCTTTCAGTCAAAGGGGAGGAAAAATGGCCTATCTCAAACTGCCAGTTACGTAGCTCTTGCCACGTCATGGGTAGGAGATCTAGGAGAAATTTAGGTCTCTGAGCCAATGCACTATGACAGCGCCATGAACGCCCTTCTTGTACAGGGATGGCAGCCATAAAAATTCGCGAGTTTCCACATCCACTGTGCACACACTATTGAGGAAGCCGTCAGGCGGTGTCATCCCTCAGCCTGCACAGTTTTATGGGAAGCCTTAGGCCATCGAAACAATTTTAAAAGGAATGTAACAATTATGGCGGCTCTGGAATGATCTATGTTGGGACATGAAAGCACTTCTCTTAGTTTAACCAGGGCCCTTGATCAGTCACATGGTAACATGCCTGCCATTTAGATAATGATCTCCATGATAAATATGTTGTTCACTTTGGAGCCATGTGGAAGCTCAAAATAACATGCTGCATAAAGTGGCTGTAGAAGGAAACAAGCCAGGAGCACAACATGTCCTCCTCTGTGCACAAAAATTTGTGAGTCAGGGATTGGCCACTTCTACTGAAGAGAGAAGAGTATTGTTAACTTTGATTAGAACTGGCTGTTGAGCAGAGAAGACGAGTTAGAGGGAGGCATGGTGCTCGTGAAGTCTTGCAATTGACACGAAATCGTTGTGAGGGGCAGTTGCGGGAGTGCTTTCGTGGAGTTTACTGAGGTTGGATGGAAAGAAAGGGAAGGAAACTCAATCTTCTGAGTCAGACTTCGGGCAGGAATGGGTCTTCAGATTCAGAGTGAGGTCTGGAGAGGATTGTGGTCATGATTGGTTTGCACTAGGGACACTTGTGGGTGATTCCGCACTAGCACTGGTCTTGACTGGGGAACCTGTGGCGAGGACATAACAGAACTGACAGTTTAGACATCAGTCAACACGGACAACTCGCTGTGCCGAGGGCAATTTCTTTGTGACACATCTGCTGCTCTGACGATTGATGAGTCAAATTAGTCCATGGTATGACTGGCGAATTGGAGTGACACATGCTGAAATCTTTTGAGATTTCAGGGCGCTGTTAGAGAGTAATTGCAAGCTGTTTAACAGATCGCCAGCCACGAATTTGTGTATTTTGCGCCCACGATAGGGAATTACAGCGGTGCACATCACTGTTCTGTAGACGCTTAAGCCATGACTGTCATCTGAGACAGCGCCGCACATCGAGGAAGAGGGAATTGTATTGCTGCCCCAGCTTATTAGGGCAAACAAGACTACAAAAATGGTTCAAATGGCTCTGAGGACTATGGGACTTAACATCTGAGGTCAGCAGTCCCCTAGAACTTAGAACTACTTAAACCTAACTAAGCTAAGGACATCACACACATCCATGCCCGAACCTGCGACCGTAGCGGTCGCACGGTTCCAGACTGAAGCGCCTAGAAACAAGACTACAATTTCGCCACTTGTTCTCAGCTGCACCAACGTAGTATAACTTCTGTGTGGAATAAATTCATCAAGGTATATTCAGTGATAGATAGTTTCAGATTGCATTATCCATATTTTGAGCCAGAATCAATAGTTCAATGAGGTAAACCTTAGTCTTTGCCAACGAGCTGCCACATATCTGTGCTGCCATTAGATGATATTTTGTTTTTCTCCTCACGCTGAATATGTATTTGGTCCGGCTTTTTAGTCAATAAACTTGAGCCAAAACTTTTGTAAAAGATCAATCTCGTGTTGATATATTTAACAATTTACAAAAATAATGATAGGGTCATTAATACTATTTCAGCATTCAAGTTCATTTAGATTATGATAACTGTGTTAACGTCTGATGCAGGCTATAAATAACACAAGCAGTTAATGATTGTTGTGTAACTCAGAGTCGCCTTCGTAAATATTAAGCAAGTCCATTGTAATATTGTTCACTGTCCAGTTACATTATGTGACCACCTGCCAAAAGCCTGAACCGCCACTTTTTGCAGCGCAGACTGCTGCGAGAAGTGTTGGAGGAGAGTCACTGAGGTTCTGGAAGGTACCAACAGGGCTTTGGAGCCATAAAGACGCCAGTGGCGTGGCCAGCTGCGCAGGGTTTCTCGCTCGAAGACCAATGGTGTGAACTACACTATCGAGTTGGTCGCACAGATTCTTGATTACGTTAAATATGTGGTGTTTGGTGATCAGTGATGTACGGTAAACTCATCCTGATGCTCTTCGAACAACACACGTACACGGCGAGTTGTGCAACACGTTGCAGTGTGCTGCAGGTAGTGCCCATCGTTTCGAGGAGAAACAAACTGGATGTAGTGGTGGATATGGTCCCTAAGGATAGATGCATGCTTATTTTTATCCATTCGCGTCCCAGAAAGACAAAAACATTCCGCATACCATAAGGCTCCCTTCTTCGGCCTGGACCCTTCTGACAATCGTACACTCTCAGACGTTTCAGGTCATACGTACTAACGGCCACGTATCCGTCCGACAGTAAAACGTGATTCACGTGAAAAGGCCACCTCTCGCCACTCACTGGATGACGAGTTGCTGCATTGGTGTGCAGATTCTACTCGTCGTCTCCGATAAACCACAGTTAGCGTGGGAGCATGTACCAGGAGCCTATCACAGAGGCCCATACGCAGCAACCTTCGCTGAACGGTCATTGAGGAGACACTACTGATACACTCCTCTGCAGCCATCACTCACTAGTGGTGCACCACAATTGCCTCGGCACCAGCTTTAGATAGCGCCATTTTACCACGCTTATTGTGCTTAAACCGTGGCGGCATGCGAACGGTTTACAGACTTAGCCATTTCTGAAATGCTTCCACCTTTGTCGCAAAAGCCAATACCCATTTGGACACCAAACGAATAGCTCCGTTTCCGTATTACGACAGTGACTGCACTGATCTCCACATTCCCGGAATACGCTTTGTACATCCTGCACAGCTAGTTCTGTCTCCTACCGCCTGCGGTTGGTTATTGCACGTTGACCTTCACCGTAGGTGGACCTCATGTTAATGTGAGTCAACCGTGTAGTATCGCCTTCATCGCCATCTAAAGTACATGAGATCTATCTTTTCTTCTTTATTGACTGAACATCTATAGGGGCTGTTTCCGTCACGTATGGATGCAGAGGCATTCGGCAGTTATCCACAAGCTTCAGGAAGCTGATTTGGCCACGGTCGACAGGCTTCAGGCAGCTGCCTTCCGCTGAGGTGGCGTTGGAGCACCTGAGGCGAATGCTTCGGCACCTACGGAACCTATAGCGCCGGCTGGGATTCCTGATGCCGCTCTACCTCACGATTCGCATGTCACAGCCGGTCGATAGTCAATTGACAGCGATATCCAAACAGTGGCAGAATCGCGAAACACTGCGAGGGAAACCGAAAGTGTGTACCTGCTGAAACTCTGTCCTGTAACGCGCCAAAAACAGGTTTGAGGCATTGCCCGCTGCAGAAAGTACAGCTCAGCCAGTATAGGATGCCTCACCTGTTTGGTCTGTGATGACCCTTCTAAGAGGTCCCAGCGAGAACAGGGGGTGGAACTGCTCGTTACAGCGAGCTGCAGTGACAGTCGGTTGGTAAAATCCGTCAGGGAAATAGTGGTCAGGTCGGGAAAGAAGACTTGCTGAGGTGTCTCGTCCGAGACGTGGCGGACGCCGTACCAGCAGTGATTGTACGCACTTGTTGCACCCGATTGCAAATCGTGGCTCATATCGCCACGAATAACGAATGCATGGCTTTAGAGAGCATGACGTGGTGAAGACAGCTAGTCTCGTTCGTGGGGTCGAAGCAGAGCTACCGTTTTGTAGCATCGTTCACAGAGCCGATCGCGGCGGTGACCATCCTAGATTCGGACTTCTCGACCTCGGATGGTTAAATGTATGCCCCCCTAGATAGGTCAGGCATGCATTACACGCGGGAAGTGGCTGATCGGGTAGCAGAGAACGTTTGGCGTGCACATGCTGGTACTTTAAGCCGCAGAAACCCTTCTGAGTGGAGACAGAGTAGTATTCTTCAGAGCAGATCGGAAAAAGATAATGTTGATACAGTGTCAGTTAAATGCAGGAAAGTCTATCGAAAGCTCTTGGAACCATCTCGCTTGTACACGGTAACGATTGCCACATGGTTTTGGGGGCAGAAAACTGGGAAAAAACAGGGGTCAATAGCAATGAAATTCTAAACTCAAACTGAAACGTTTATCGCAAAGATAAGTGTTAAAATTGGATCAAACTTCGTCATCTGATGCTTTTACATACCCCCTACCTCAGCAGTGGTAGTGGCGGAACGGCGGAACATTTGAGGGGAAACTAGAAGAATATGTCGCGTTAATATCGTGGTCACGTTGAGTTTCAGACGGAGATTTCATCTTACCAGCTATAGACTGGGAGGCGCAAGTAGTTAGGGTGTTTTTTAGGGACGGATAATCAGATGGAATTGTTTTAAGTGAATTATCCGAAAATTAATTTGAACAGTTGATCAGAGAAGTGACTCGGGAAGAAGTTAACACGCTAGAGTCGCTGGTGACAAGTAGACCAGAACATTTCGACTCACTTAAAGTAGACTAGGGAATCAGTGGTCGTAATGCGGTTACAGAATCACTGAATACAGATGCAAATAGAAATACAAGTGAAAACAGGAAAATATATCTGTTTAGCAAGAGCGACAACAGACCGATTTCAGATTACCTGACAAGTCATCACGAAAATTTCATCTTCAGCACTGACTATATTGACCACTAATACACAATGTTCCAGAGCATCCAGAATACGCTTTAGACAAGTACGCCTCTAGGAAAACTGTAAGGGATGGAAAAGACTCACCGTGGATTGACAAACGTATTACGGAGCCCCATGAAGGAAAAGGGAGCTTCACTGAAAACTGAAACGTAGTCCAAGCATGTCAAACAAAAACTTAACGAAGCCAAAATTAGCGTAAGAAGGACTATGCGTGAAGCGTTCAACAAATAGGAAAGTAAAACTCCACCTACCAACTTGACAGAAAATCCAATGAAGTTCTGGTCTTGTGTTAAATCAGTAAACCGATCGCAGCTATCTGTCCAGACATACTATGACCATAACGGCATTGAAACACAGAATGACATTAAGAAGGTGGAAATATTGAAAAACTGTTTCAGAAACTGTTTCGCATAGCACGATAACATCGTAGTTCCACCTTTAAAACGTCGCACGGCGACAACATGACAGATATCAGACTAGCGAGCAGGCGACATAAATACTTCAGAAATCGCTCAACAGAGGAAAGACCACTGGACTGGACCAGACACCATTTCGATTCTACACAGAGTGTGCGGAAGAGATTTCTCCTCTTGTAGCAGCAGCGTCCCGTAGATCTGTAGAGGAGCGAAGCGTACCTACTGATTGTAAAAAAAGAAAGCATTGGTCTTTCCAGTTTTCAAGTAGGGTTGTCGAACAGACGTACAAAACAAGGTGTTTATGTGCGACATTTTTCTGTTGTAGAATTTTGGAAAATGTTTACGCCTGCGTATTACGACACATCTGGAGACAGAAAATTTCCTTTTTGGCAATAAACATGGGTTCCGAAAGCAGCCATCGTGTGAAACCCAACTCGCTCTGTTCCTCCACGAGAGAAAGTAGTAAATACAGATGCCCAGGTTGATGCCGTGATCCTTGACTTTCGAAAGGCATTCCATACAGTTCCACACAACCGCTTATAAAAAAAAAAAAAAAAAAAAAAAATACGAGCGCACGGAATAATTGACAAACTGTGTGTTTGCACTGAAGTGTTTCTAGCAAAGAAAACTCAACATGTCATTCTGAGTGGAGAGAAGTTTTGAGACGTAAAAGTGACTTTCCGTGTGCCCTAAAGGAGTTTAGAGGACCATTACTTTTCACAACATATACTAAATTACATAGCAGAAATGTTCAAATGTCTCTGAGCACTATGGGACTCAACTGCTGAGGTTATTAGTCCCCTAGAACTTAGAACTAGTTAAACCTAACTAACCTAAGGACATCGCAAACATCCATGCCCGAGGCAGGGTTCGAACCTGCGACCGTAGCGGTCTTGCGGTTCCAGACTGCAGCGCCTTTAACCGCACGGCCACTTCGGCCGGCTTACATAGCAGACTCCATCGAAAATTTCATAAGGCTTTTGACGAATGATACTGCTGTATTTAGAGAAAATGCAACGCTAGGAAATTGTAGCAAACTGCGGGGCGCAGAAGATCGACACTCGGTGAAAGAAATAGCAACTAACCTTCAACATAAAAAAATGTGACTTATTACGTATACATAGGCATAAAGAACCATTACTGTATAATTACTCGATTCCAGAACATTTACTGGAAGCAGTTATTTCCATAAAATACCACTGTGGATACGAAGCAATTAGAAGTGGAACAACATCATAAAATTAATCACGGGTAAGGAAGATTCCGGACTGAGATTCATTGGTAGAATCCTCAGGGAATGTAGTCCACCAAGAAAGGAAGTAACTTACAAAACATTCGTTCGATCAGTACTTGAATATTGCTCGTCGGTATGGGTGCCATACCAGATAGACTGATAGAGGGAATCGAGGAGATCCAAAGAAGAGTAGCACTTTTGTTACATGTTCATATGGTAAGCGCGAAAGCGTCACGAAGCTGCTCAGCCAACTGCAGTGGCGAATATGGTTTACTACGAGTATTAGAGTTCCGAAAGATCACGCAGCAATCATTCTTCTCGTGAACCATAAGCGACTGGAAGAGGCAAATGAGGAAGTCACACCGGTACACAAAGTAACCTCTGCTACGCACCATCAGGTGGCCTGCGGAATACTGATGTAGCTGTACGTGTAGGTACAGAGTTAATTTAAGTAACGGAAATGCAATGTTTCCTATTTAAATTGAGGCCAAGTACGTTTCACCTTAGTGGTATCTAAACGGATCAAGATTGTGAAATATAAGACCTAAGGTTTGTTTAAGATTTCAATACTTAAATTTATTTTCAAGTACGTTAGAAGCCAAAAATCGACGTGAGCCGTTCAGAACGCTATATATGATAATCGTGTTCATGATACGATTAACCATAAACAACATCGACGAAACTACGTACTACGAACATATGAAATTGTCCTGGCAGATCGCTTTCAGCGCGAACATCCGTCTGAAGATGAACATACCGGTTCGAAACCTGTAACGGTACTGCTTGTGTAAATAAATAGCAATATTAACAGTGGTTGGTTGCTGTTTTATCCTTTACAAAAGTGTACTGGTTTTGTGTACAGAGTCACGGCCTCAAAAACGTCAGTATTCCACAAAATAGCAGAAAGAAAGGTTTTTTGGCAAGTGCCATTAATGCTGAGGCACTACGTTTAAACTGTGAAAATACAAATACAATAACACATCAGCTTTTCAGTAGTAGAACTGTAATCAACGAAGACCACTACTCATATCTTTTAAATTTTGGAACTCCAGGAGGAAACACTGTTTTTCTCACAAAGACCGCGCGTCGTCAACTAACGTTATGTTTGAAAGACTTCTTCCATGGTTTAGCACCTGGATCAAGTCTAGGGACGTGCAACAGTGTGCTGAGAACATAATAGCGTTGAAAACGCGTATTGTGACGAACTGATTCTTAGTACGTTTACCATTTCCACTCTTGATTTAATGATAACGGTTTGTTGTGCTTACGTAAAGAATAGATGAACTACAAAACGGTTCTTGTTGACCTGTTTCCTGTTCGCTTCTGTCTCTGGATCTTTGGGCAAATGTTGTTTAGGCCAGCAGAAATTCCTGCCATTGTCAAAGATTCAAACTTCATTGCTGGTGGTGGACAGGAATTGATCCCTTGGCCGGAGAATATGCTTACATCAGAATGCCAACTACTCTACCATATGAAGAGTTTTCCCTGGTCATTACCACTGTGGATCTCCAATTGGTATCTGCAACTATCGTTCGCTGCAGCAGGGGAATCCAGGAACCATTCACCTTGAAGCTTTTGTCTTCATTGTTGAAACTGTTGTCATGTTTATGAATTTCCAATTCTTCCTTGAACAACTGGGCGTGATACGCCTTGTCTATATCGAGACCTGCAATACTGTTAATGTTCTGTACATACAATATCCGCCTGCAGGATTAACTACAGTCAACGCTACCAGCTTAAGAAGGCCTCAGCGCTGAGCAGACCACCACCCAAAAGCAGTCAAAAAAGTCTTCCCGCGCTGGAGGAGTTTCTCCTGGCAGGCACTTCTATAAACGCTTTGTTTTCGGCTAAATATCACATCTCTAGTAACATACGTCACTGTTTTACTAAAATCAGTCTACAATCCAATGAATAATCTACATGACAGCTACGCAGGGCCGCTTAACATAATCTTAATAATGAGGAGCTAACATTAGTGGGGGACTAGCCTACAATAATTTCATTTCAAAACTTTCATATTTGTAAACGCTGAACATTACATACTGTAATGAGTTGTGGTAGACATTTATGGACTATTAGTTAAATTATCTTAACGATCTTAATGTCTGACCAGTCATATTTCGCTACTGTTCTTTCCCAAGTCGCATTATACAAAAAGAGGGTTATTACTCTTATACAGTCAAACAACAAAACCCAAAACAATGACCATTCTCTAATCACTTGGTGACAAGACGGAAACCTCTACTATCTCTGCGTTCCTTTCAATTGAGACTCGAGAACCTTGTCGTTAGAGTGCTGAACCACTAATCTAGCACATGCTAATCGTAACGCCTTGTACAATTTCTATGGACATGTAAGTTGACATAGTAATAATTCAAACATATGTATTGCTCTAAACCAATAAGAAAACAATCTCTTTGAACAAGTTACGTGGAGCGCGCCAAACTACATGGTGATACGTTCTTCTTCCACACAAAGTTTCACTTTCACGGCAAGTAAACAACTATAATTGAACAGGAAATAATACGTTTCGTGTCCTGTAACCCATGTGAATTCAACGACAACACAGTAAAACTTTCGTGGAAAATCAAAATTGGGCACCCACAGGGATTGAATCCTTATACACAGTTTATCTAGAGGTGTGGGCCTGCTTAATGCACTTTATTCAGTTTCAATGTCATGTTACATATTTTAAGCTCTATGCATTACGATGGTAATAGCAATACAATACCACAAAAGCAGCAACCAGTAAGTACAAAGCTATGAATAAATTTAAGGTTATGCTTCATATTAATAACTACGTACTACAGTATGAAGTATGTGAGAAAAGTAATGAGACTGACGACACTGCAGGCGATCTAGCAACACTGTTGTTCTATTCGTGAAATCTTCTCGGGTTATCAGCCGAGTAAAGGCGTCGTCTTCTCGCAACGTTTCGAAGGGTTTCGTACCCATTATCTTCAAGCGAAGATGATGGGTACGAAACCCTTCGAAACGTTGCGAGAAGACGACGCCTTTACTCGGCTGATCACCCGAGAAGATTTCACGAATGGAATACGCCGAGAAAGTCTCAAATCACATTTAACTGTTGTTCTACTTGTGTAGGTCGATGTGTTCATTCCTTCCGGATACTCAGTTCGAGCTTCACCTTCGTTACATCATCATGTGATTTCTGAGCGTGCCATCAGTGAAGTTGTGTGTTACGAAAATGCAACCGCGTAATTTAGAGCAACGTTATGCCATCAAGTTTTGTATTAAACTTGGGGAATCCACGAGTGTGACCTTTGAAAAGTTGAAACAGGCCTACGGGGAACATTTATTATCAAGAGCACAAGTTTTTGGCAGGCTCAAATCATTTTTGGAAGCCCGACAACACGTTGAAGATGAACCTCGCTGAGGGAGACCTTCAGCTTCAAAAACGGACGATAACGTCGAACGTATGCATACTCTTGTGGGATCAGACCGATATTTAACAATAAGGATGATGGATGATCTGTCAAATTTAATTACTCCCACCGTACATCAAATTTTGACCAACGTTTTGCACATGCGAAATGTTTGTGCCAAGATGGTGCCAAAAAATCTCTTGAGAGGATTGCCAGTGACCTGTCGTGAGATGACAGATGCTGAATCCTAGATTTTTGAGTGCGATCCGAGAAGAAACGACAAATTGAGGAATGGCACACTGAGGCAGCTCCTCGATCGAAGAAAGCTCCAATTAGCAAATCAAAGACCAAAACAATGCTGATTTGATTTTTTTGACAGTAGGAGCACTACGCATGAAGAATTTGTTCCTTCAGAAGAAACTGCCAGGCAAGTGTTTTGGAAAGGTGTCCTTGAAACGCCCACGTTAAGGGGTGAATCGAGAGACATCGGACATTGTAGATATCTGGCTGCTTCATCACGACAAAGCCCCATGTCACATGGCGACTTCTAACAGAGAATTCTTGACCTCAGAAGGCATTCCTGTTGTTCCATAGTCCCCCCCCCCCCCGACCCCACCCTGTTCAACTGATTTGAGGCCTTGTGACTTTTCTTTCCCAAAATGTCGTTTTTGGACTCTGAAGAACATTCAAAAGAATGTGCCTCACATGTTAAAGGCCCTTCCAGTTGAAACGACATCGACGGTTCCGAAGCTACCGAAGGGAACTACTTTGAATGGGTAATATTATCGTTAGAAAACAAAACTATGGTGATAAAAAACCAGTATCATTACTTTTCTCACACACTTCTTATAACCACACCTTTTGGGTTTTGCTAATAGTTAAATTTTCCCTTCATACATGCCGTTTGCTAATAGTTGTTTTTCCTTTGGAAATGAAAAACAGAAAATGTACCTTCGCCCCTGTTGGGTAATTTCTTCTACAACCAGTCACACAACATCTATAAGGCATTTTGTCTGCCACTAACACAAATTTGAACTGTGCATCATATAAATAACATTAAGAACACTGCGCAACTCTCATGTATTCGCAACTTCAATACAATGCTACGTTTGCTGTTGATATGACTATCCTTGGTATACTAATCAAGCTGTTCGCAGCAGCGCACATGGCACTCGAGTCTACCACCAGTAATGGATGGTGAAGCTTTGAAAATAGCATCCACTCGTGCTGGAAAAAGGTCAGGAAAAACGTTAAACAAACGTTGGCCAAATATCTCCAGACAGAGCCAATGCGTCAGTAAATAACCTCTACTTTATTAAATAGTTAACTCATATTTTGTTTTCATGTGTTGGATTAAGAAATAATTAGGCGAGGGAGCCCTTTAATTACCACCCAGAAATTTACTTTCAGTTATTTATCAAATCACGTCATACATCAGTTAAGCGGCATGCAGGACTTCCAGTTAATGTTACTGAATGCCAATCAGATTCAAGAACTGGCACCGTAATAGTAATCTCTGACTTTCCAGGATTCCCGGTGTATCTGTTGCAAACATCATTCTCAGGTTTGCTGCCAGATAACACCATATAACTGTCACAACATTATTTTCCTTAAATATTTTGCAAAAAGTACGCCGTGACAGAAACGCAGAAGTCAAGGAAACGTTACCAAACTAACCGTAATTACGCCTCAAATGAAAGCACGGTTTTGGCGGATGAGACTGTTCATGCTACTAATACCCACAGAATGTTTGTTATTTATCCAATGTTTCAAAATGCTTTCAATCTACCCTAACATGAAGGATTTAACAACTGAAATTTAATAAACTATTAGGAAATTACTGAACCGTAAGCTTTTAGAAGCTGGAGAAACTTGGTTGCAGAGTCGAAAGGTCATTTCATTTCTCCCATTTCCAACACGTAGGCGCGTTGCTAGAGTCACAGATAATCAATGGAAGAATAGTACCATTTCAACACCTCTCGTGCTGTATTCGTCCTAATTACTCCAGAATGTGTACTGAGCATGAAAGTATACAGCCACTCAGATTAGAATATCAGCAAAGAAAAACAATTTTACCTTTTTTTTTAAAAGAGTCGTAACATAGCATCTTTCTTCCATGTACTTACTTGCAACCACGGCCGTACGAGCATTAGGTTACAGTAACCCTCATTAAAAAGCAATGTATTCTGTAGATCCTACATTAATTAAATCTTATGCAAAGTAAATTTAATTAAAGGAGGAAAATGTAATTTTGTCAAGGTTAAAGCTACATAATGAATAAATGAAAGGTTTCAGACTAATTAGTCTCTGAAATAACTCTTGCTAAGCTCGACGACAAGTGACGTTCCATGAAAAAAGAAAAAAAAGAGAGAAAAACCAGAAGAGAAGAGGCTAACAGAATGGAGAGGAAAGGAGAATGATGAAAAAGAGCTGGTAACCGCTTAAAAGTACATAGGACGCCAGTACCCGCCATGATTGTTCTCCGTAACAACAAACAATATCTTTTTCGAAATTACAATTGCTGCCGCGAGACCTTAACTGTGCCACTCTACAAACACTGGTCAGTGGTTTTATTTACTCGCGGCAAAGACTACGAGAGCGAGGCTTTCAGATTTATTGCCGCGCTAGACTCGCTAAAAGTATCCATTGGATTCGTAACGGATGGACGTAGGAGAAGTTATAGGACCACTCTTGCATTACTCACCAGAATGAACTCTTCGCTACAACCTTCGAAAAATCTCGTTTCAGGGCAGGATTAAATTCCTGGTATAGTTAGGACAGAATTTTTTCGCTGCTCTGAATGACTGCCATATTTTTACGATATCAATCTCTTTGTCAGACTAACTTATCTTGTTTTGTTCTCACAGGGGTAGGCAGAGAGGACACGACTGATACATGAAAGCATAGTTAGTCTTTGGTAGAGTAAAATTAAGGAAGATATAGTGAACTCTCATAATATCACTGTCTTATACAAATTAAACTTTATCTCTGAACGAAATTTTGGTTTTAGGCAAAAATGTGTTATCGGAAATTGTGTATTCGACATAGGATCAGCTTCTGCGCTCCGTCCGCAAGACAAAACGCCTATCTGTGAATCTTGTTAACGAAAACTCTTTCAGTATACTGCAAATTCTATGGCCGTTGTACGCCTACTTAGCTGAGTGGCCAGCGTTAGATTCGAGGTCGGGTTGGAGATTTTCTCCGCCCGTGGACTGGGTGTTGTATTGTACTCATAACCATCTCATCATCAGCGACACGCAAATCGCCCACTGTGGCGTCACCTGAAAAAGATTTGTACCCGGTTGCCGAACGTCGCCGAACGGGGCCTCCCGACCAACAATGCCATACGATCATTTCATTTCGCTACTATGCCCGTTCTGATTGTGGCTCGATGCTCTAAGACTTTGTTAATGGATGTCGATCGTTGAGGTACCACTGGGTCACAGATTTCTAAGCCATGGTGATTTCCTGTAGCACTACCGCAGCTTCCAAAATAGTTTAAATGGTAAATGTGAGGCTGCCCGCTGTGGCCGAGCGGTTCTAGGCGCTTCAGTCCAGAAACACGCTGCTGCTACGGTTCGAATCCTGCCTCGGGCATGGATGTGTGTGATGTCCTTAGGTTAGTTGGGTTTAACTAGTTCTACGTCTAGGGAACTGATGACCTCGGATGTTAAGTCCCATAATGCTTAGAGCCATTTGAACCATTTGAATTTGATAAATGTGATTTCCATAACATGCTGTGTATTAATGTAAGTACTGTAAGTTCACTAAGTCCAAAGAATATAGTTTAAAGTAGGTAACAGCATAGTTAAAAGAGCAAAGCCCCAAAATGATGAATATTTTAGGTTTTCGGTTTATTTAAGGATACTGTTATAAGTTTAGGGTACTATGCATGATGATGTATCCATGCATAACTGACCTACAAGAGCTTTTCACCATCCCATTCGAATATTGGGGGGGCTGTCCTACTAATTTTTTTGAGGAGGTAAATTTGTATTTTAACGTATGTTAAAAAGTCAGTTTTCTCACTATTTTCTGCTTTGCTCGTGACAGTTATTTAGATATTGGTTGTGCTATTATAATTAGATTCATATTATCTCCTGCGTAGACTGCCAAATTCTCAGATCCGTGTTTCTGCTGCTTGGAGATTGACTTTCTGTTCTTGAAGCCTCTAACGATAAATAAGTTGTGTCCGTCACTGTTTCCATATTCGAAATATGCAACTCGTCTACCAGGAAATGGCAGCGAAAAGACTACATTTTTCTCCTAAAACATATTTTGTAGAACATTGCAGTAACCATCACGCTATTTTTACTTGCCTATCGCCATTTTCACTTGCGCTTGTGATTCTCCATTAAGAACAACGTACTGCGTTCATTCTGGGAGGATATATTCAGTTACACTCCGAATCAGACATTACGGATGGAATGTTGTGGTCAGTAGTTGGCATCTCTAATTTGTTTTTAAGAAGAATATGAATCATCATATTACATGTGTTATCCTTACTGAAGTTGTCCTGTGGCTGAGGCATAACCAGAGCTCTTTATTCTCTTCTCAGTAAGAAACGAGTACAGGCCGAGGTATAACACTATGGAGATCTGTAACTTGTACCAAATGATACGTCGATAATACAGATGAACGATGATCTGCCTTCATTGGTAACACTGGCGGAAAACGTGGACCAAAATAAATTTAAAAAATTCGCAAGTAATTGTAGTATCGCATTAGAAATTAATAAGTTCAGTTTGCCGCAAAGAACTGGCCTCCTTTTCAGCTAGACGGTATTCCATTACCATGCCAGAAACAGTGAAAAACTAAGGTATAGTTCTGGATGAGCACCTCAGCTAAGCACATAGTATTGTCAGAATGTACCGGAAGACTTCCGCTTACCTCCATGTCCTAAAAATGTTTCAGAACAAATTGCCACTGGATGTGGAACGTAAACTCGAGCAAACGCTCGTTCTACCGAACCTCCACTGTTGAGATGTAATTCCACATAGCACGTAACATCCGTCGATACCACCACGTCAGGGCTTCACATGTCCAATTAGCGTGGTTGCGGCCAAACATGCCGCATCACTACCACCCGCTATATCTACGTCACCGGCTCCTCAGTAGAAGCAAGCGTGAGAAATCAAGTACCTTTCATGCCATCATAATCGAAACACATGGTACTACTTATCTGGTATACTATCTGTGCCCATTCCCAGAACAAAAACATTCGCAAACTCATTCGCTGTCGCTGCTCTCTTATTCTGCAACAAGCTTCCCTGCGCTCTGCATATAATTAAATGCCTTGCTGCTTTTACGAAGAGGTTAATGTACTTCTTCCAATCACCCTCCTAACACTTCCCCAAAAATTAATGTATTCAACTATCCCACTCTCGAATAGTAAAGCTGATGTCCACCTTCTCCCAGTTATGCACATCTCTCTTTTCTTTCCCCTATGAGACGCACCGCTTTCTCTTAAATTATGTTCTTTACACGAGAGTCATCGCTTTCCTCTTTTCCTTCCTCCTCCACCGCTTTGTCTCATGCTCACAGCTAATAGCATTCCAACCACCAACGTTATCGTAGTTCCTAATTATTAATAATTACAATATATTATCATGTTCAATTACAAACTGTGTGCGTGTGTTGCATTTTGTCTGTACTACTGTACATTTTAATTTCTATATGTTGTATAATATATTACTGAAATGCAAGTAATGTAAACATGTATGACACCTGGTCAGATGTAAGCGAGTGCTTGATGGTAGTAATCTTGCCACGCTAAATTAGTAAATAAATAAATGATCTTCTCAGAAAACTACATAACGTGTTTAGAGATTCGAACAGCAATAAAGTAGAGTGAAACTACAAGAAAGAGGTTGGGATAGGAAAAGAATCACATGGAAGGGTGGCTCCACAATTCTTGCATCATTTATCCTTTGAATGATCAGACTTACACGAAAACACAAATAGAATCGAATATTCACCTAATATCTCTGAACATAAGAGGTTATTAAATGAAAATAAGGCTTTTTCAATTTCAGCTGCAGACTGACGTGACTAAACTTTCAATTCTTACTCCCCCAAGGAATAAGTACCAGCAACAAATTAAAATAAATAAATAAATATATCATAATAAATCTTCTCCTAAACAATAGATAAGTAAAATATAACTCTTGCACAATCTTCTTAACCAATCACAGTTATTAAGATAAGAGATGGTACTTTAGAATAAACACCCAAGCATGACAAGATCGGACCAATTTTCTCACATCTACAGAACGGATGCAATGAAAGATTAAGCTCAAGCAAAGAATAGTGAGTTTAAATTAGAAACAGAAATCAAACAATATGGTAGTTAGAACGGAAATCACATTAAAACTTTATTCAGCACACCAAGTATATACGCAACTATTTGAACCGGCAATGGAACTACCTCAAAATTTAAGTACAATGTCACTCACATATAGCTCTTTAGGCAGAATATTTAGAAGTTAAAGCAATTACATCAGAGCCTTGAAAAGGGAAGCCACGGCCTTGAAGCAATGGTAACACCGGTTCCCGTCAGATCACCGAAGTTAAGCGCTGTCTGGCTGGGCTAGCACTTGGATGGGTGACAATCCGATCTGTCGAGCGCTGTTGGCAAGCGGGGTGCGCTCAGGCCTTGTGAGGTAAACTGAGGAGTTACTTGATTGATAAGTAGCGGCTCCGGTCTCAGAAACTGACATACGGCCGGTAGAGCGGTGTGCTGACCACATGCCCCTCCATATGCGTATCTGGTGACGCCTGTGGGCTGATGATGACACGGCTGCCGGCCGGAACCGCTAGGTCCGCCAGAGACTGTGGACGGAGTTTACGTTACAGTTTAAGTTAAGAAAGGAAAGGTGAAACTTAACTTAGACAAGACAAACCGTCGAGGTGAACAGTTCCACTATAGCAACAGTATTTAAAGACACATAACGTTTATAGCAGGACATGTGGCCTGTAATTGAAAAAGTATAATGATGATCTCTTCATTGGCAAAAGATACCGGAAAAGTCCCACATTCGGATCTTTAGGAGGGGACTGCCAAGGGGGAGTGACCATGAGAAGAGGGTTGAATAATCAATGAAACGAAAAGGTTCTGCCCGCATCTCGTGGTCGTGCGGTAGCGTTCTCGCTTCCCACGCCCGGGTTCCCGGGTTCGATTCCCGGCGGGGTCAGGGATTTTCTCTGCCTCGTGATGGCTGGGTGTTGTGTGATGTCCTTAGGTTAGTTAGGTTTAAGTAGTTCTAAGTTCTAGGGGACTGATGACCATAGATGTTAAGTCCCATAGTGCTCAGAGCCATTTCGAAAAGGTTCTGCCCGCATCTCGTGGTCGTGCGGTAGCGTTCTCGCTTCCCACGCCCGGGTTCCCGGGTTCGATTCCCGGCGGGGTCAGGGATTTTCTCTGCCTCGTGATGGCTGGGTGTTGTGTGATGTCCTTAGGTTAGTTAGGTTTAAGTAGTTCTAAGTTCTAGGGGACTGATGACCATAGATGTTAAGTCCCATAGTGCTCAGAGCCATTTCGAAAAGGTTCTACGAGTCGGGGCGTAGAATGGCAGGAGCCTAAACGTGATAAGGAAGCTAAAAGATCTGAAAAGGGAAATGCAAAGCCTCAATCTGAATATAATATGGGTAAGAGAAGTGACACGTAAAGAAGACAAGGATTTCTAGTCAGATGAGTATAGGGTAGTATCAACATCAACAGAAAATATTGTAACGGTAGTAGGATTCGTTATGAATTGGAAGGCAGGGCAGCGAGTGTGTTACTGTGAAAAGTTCTGTGACAAGGTTGTTCTTATCAGAATCGACAGCAAAACAACACCGACAATGCCAGTTTAAGTATACATGCTGACTTCGCAAGCTGAATATGAAGAGATAGAGAAAATATATGAGGATATCGAAAGAGTAATACAATACATAAGGGGAGATGAAAATCTAATAGTCATGGGAGACTGGAATGCAGTTGTGGGGGGAGGAGTAGCAGAAAAGGTTACAGTAGAATGTGGGATTAGAATAAGGAACGAGGCCGGCAGATGTGACCAAGTGGTTCTAGGCGCTTCAGTTCAGAACCGCGCTGCTACTACGGTCGCAGGTTCGAATCCTGACTCGGGCATGGATGTGTGTGCTGTCCTTAGGTCAGTTAGGTTTAAATAATTCTAAGTTTAGGGGACTGATGACCTCAGATGTTAAGTCCCATAGCGCTTAGAGCCATTTGAACCATTTGTTTGAGGGGTGATGCTATTTTTTGTGGGAAAGTTGGACGCTAGTAAGCTGCAGTGTATTGCAGGAATATCTGCAGATAGTCGATTCTTTGTACAGGGTCTATCAGTGAAATCACAAGGTGAAAAAAAGTAACATATTGTATGTAAATAGATAGAAGTCAGTGGTTCTCTAACTGATTTGATGCTACAACTTCCTCTCCTTTTCCAACCTCTTCTTAACAGAGCAGCGAGTAGCATACAATTAGTACTAGAACCAAGAGGGAACAATAAGAGTGGAATAACAAAAACGAAAAGCTCGGATTATGAAGTGTGTAACACAGTGCTGAAAACTTGGCCTCTCCTACTGAATGTATAGCGAAGAAGCAATGACGGATATCAAGAGAGGTTCAAGTGTGGCATTAAAATCCAGGGCTAATGGATATCAATGAAACGATTCGCTGATGACATTGCTAGTTTCCTGAGGATGAAACAGAATTACAGTACCCGCTGAATGGGATGAACAGTAAAAGATTACAGCATAGAGACTGAGAGTAAACTGAAGATAACGCAGGAAATGATGAGTAGCAGTAACAAGATTAGCAATAAACTTAACTCCCACTTTCCAACTATAATTTTTCTCTTTGCAGTCTTAGATCATTAGCGAGTACCTTAACTTAAAAATTAGTCCACGGTACATTATGCTACATAAATCTTCGCATCTCCGAATATTTAGACAGTACTCTCCGTCATCGTACTTATGCGTCAGGGCTCATAGTTGCTATAAGATTGAAGAAAAAAAAAACTAGCGCAGTTAGAATAACTGCCCGTCACACTTTTTTAAAATTTCATATGCTTCATGTACCGTCACACTTACATTCACTTCATGGCTGTGCAACGATTAAACATTGTACGGATAATAGAACATGTGTTGAGACATCATGGAATAACTTCAAAGGCCCAGAATGAGATTTTCACTCTGCAGCGGAGTGTGCGCTAATATGAAACTTCCTGGCAGACTGAAACTCTGTGCCGGACCAAGGCTCGAATTCAGGACCTTTACCTTTCGCGGGCAAGTGCTCCACCGCTTGGCTACTCAAGCACGACTCAAGACCTGTCCTCACAGCTTCAATTCCGCCAGTACCTCATCTCTTACCGTCCAAACCTCACAGGAGCTCTTCTGCGAACCTTGCAGAACTAGCACTCCTGGAAGAAAGGATACTGTGGAGACATGACTTAGCCACAGCCTGTGGGATGTATCCAGAATGAGAAGGGCAAATGTCCCGAGTTCGAGTCTCGATCCGGCACACAGTTTTAAACTGCCAGGAAGTTTCAGCTTCTAAGATACTAGAGAGTCAAGCTGTTCCAGGCCAGGAGCGATCTGACGAGTGCTACCCAGCGCCCATGCGCAATGGGGCATCATTGGACAGTGTGCAGGTAATAACTTTAGGGGATTGGTATACAGCCAATAAATATCAGACGATGGATGGAGCAAGTGCTACTATGTGATGGAAGGTAGACAAAACATGGCTCTGAGCACTATGGGACTTAACTTGTGAGGTCATCAATCCCCTAGAACTTAGAACTACTTAAACCTAACTAACCTATGGACATCACACACATCCATGCCCGAGGCAGGATTCGAACCTGCGACTGTAGCGGTCGCACGGTTCCAGACTGTAGCGCCTAGAACCGCTCGGCCACCCCTGCCGGCGAAGGTAGACACAAGGAGGTATACAATTCATCATTTCGTCAACGACGAAGTCATTAGAGGTGGACCACAAGCTCGAACGGTGTGGATGGATAGCTGCTGTGTGTTGTTGATAGGGACGAGCCCATGCATTTATCTTAAATACGAGGGGGTGTTGAAAAGTAAAGCCTCCGAATTTCTGTGCGACAAACGTTAAAGGGTCTTAAATCAAACATACGTTATCAGCAATCTTCTTCTTTAGTCTTCATGTGTACCTATTTATTTGTCAAAATCGTCATCCTGGCGACGAACACATTTCTCCCAACGACATACCAGTTTCTTGATTCCGTCAGTGTAGAATGTTTGACTCTGTGAAATCTAAACCTTCACGGCCGGAAATGTCACAGTTAATAAAGTGTACTAGGCTGTTCTACTGTGGTCGAATCGATTTCACCATAAAACCGAAGGTGAAATCCATTCGTCCACGGCATAATAGCCCGGAACATTTTATTAACTATGTTTGATTTCGTTGACAAAGCCACAACCGCGCCTTCGCTTGCACCGCTTCATCACTATCAAAGAGATGTCCTCGAAAGTGTTCTTTTAAGTTTGAGAAACAGGATGGGGCCAAGTCGAGACTGCATAGAGAATGATCGATGAGAGCGAACTACAGGCGTCGGATTGTTGCCCATGTAGCGGCGTTCGTCTGCAGTTTGGCATTGTCATGCTGGAGGATAGGTTACTCTGAAATCGAAACTCGATTACAGCACGCTGTTTCTCACGCGAACACATAGTTACGTTGAACACGGCCATGCCACACGCTACAATTTGGAAACTCTAGCAGAAGAGGGCTGCAAATGTGTAGAAGTGAGGAATAAAGATCTAGAAAGCTAATAACGTTTATTTTATTTAAAAGGCTTTAAAACGTTTCACATTAAAATACGGAGGCATTACTTTTCAGCGCGCCCTCATAATTTATGGGATTAACTGTAATCACAAATTTGAATGGCTGGACGAGAATCTGAGCAGTCGTTATCCCAGATTCGAGTCCAGTGGCTTTACCACTTTATCCAGTGGCACACACAGTAATGCTGATTTCCGAGTTCTTCTCTCACAACTATTTTCCGTAAGATTATAAGTCATTATATGAGGGTGTAGGAGGAAAGATAAAGAAGTTAGATATTATGATATGACGATGGATGACAAAGAAACTCACGTTGGTCGACATAAAATTTGTCTCGGTATGGTACCACGTCGTATTGTATAAAACTACTGCTGGAGGAAACCAACGTTTAGGCCACGCTGCAACCGTGGCCAAAACGTTGGTTTCCTCCAGCAGTAGTTTTACACAATACGACGTGGTACATTACCAAGAAAACTTTAGTGTCGGCTACTCTGGTCGTGGAAGCCTACGCAATTAAACTTACGTTGATTACATATACATGCACATACATATGCTACCAGCTAAATACAAAATTATCCTTACAAACGCCTGGAAAGTAGCCTTTGATTCTTTGATCATTACAGGGCCTTTCGGACTGTAATCTCATTTCACTCAATGTGATTACATTTTCCTTCACATTTCATATCGACAGGTCTTTAACATCACAGCAACATCACTCAGATTGAAATCCACATTGATTATCAAAATAAATCGTAGGTAACAAGAACTACCTTGAGTAATACGATAAAACCACAAAACACACAGACCAGTGACAGTAAAAATACTTGAAACTGGTTGTGGGTGGCTGGTTACTACAGTCTTCTTTGTCATGCCCACAGTTCCCCTAACCTGAAAATAAGTGTGATTCGTGTACAAATGCCTCACACAATAGCTCAAGTCAATGACTTCCTTCACGGAAGTTACTGACAACAAGTACCACATAAATATTGGGCATAGACAGCTAGTATTCAAAACGGACATGCTTGATTTGAGGGACTTCTCCCTGATCTCGGGTTTTTCTTTGTGGTATAAATCCTCTTTGGTAAGTTAATACGAAACTGTCTTCTGCGCCGTGAATGTCATCAGTTGGGAGTGACTGCCTGATTACGAATCTCATATGTAAAACCTGATCGTCCGTGCCTGTTCGTTAACTTTGACGTTGACTTTCAGGAGTTTGAAATTTTCCAATTTAAGTATCAGGTTACAACTCACTACAGTAATTGAAAGTCATTAATTTCTAGCAATATCTTTGACACATTACAAGTTTCACGACCACTTGATACGAATGTTCCCGACAAATGTCATGACCAATTACTTTGTGTTGTCGTCAATGTTTTCAATTTACAAAGTTGGGTTTCTTGCACACTATTGTCTTTGTGGCTGCTACACAGTTGTGACCTCATATATCGAAAACTAGTCAGTGAAAGTAAATATTTTGTTGAATAAAGCCCAGTAAATACTAGCAATAATTATTTCAGTAACCGTATTTGGCACAAGAACATCAGTTTGCATTGAATATGCGATATATGAAATTTACGTACCCGAGTGGTCGTAACATTTTCTGCCGGATATTCCGCTGCATCTGCAGTTGTTCCGAGTATTTGGATAGCAACAGGGCTGTTTACGTGTCACATTTTGTTGAAAAGAGTTTCTGAAGAACCCTTTATGTAACTTGCTTTATTCTTTCAGCCGTCTCGCTTAAGAATTCCGGCGGATTCACTGATACCGAGAACACCATTTTAGCTTTAATACAAAATTCCATCTGGCGCTTCTCATATTACTGCCAGCGGCGCTCATCGCTTTCTGAATGCGGAATCTGTGGCACGCGCCGCCGGCCGCTGGCTGGTTATTACCCTAAAGGAAACGGCTGACGCTGTGCCCTCTAGTCTCCAGTCAGCGCTTCACAAGAAACCCGAAAGAGCAGGTACAGTTACATACAGCAGAAACCTAATGCTTTATAACTGCCCAAAGGAAATAATGTTCTGGAGAGAGGCAGCTTTAGGTCCGCAGCTAATTAGCCCTTTTGGTTGTAACGGAACTCGATACATTCTCCTTCTTATTCACAACTCTGTTCACGCTGGTATTTAGCTTTCTGACTGTTGGTTAAATACGAGGCACCATGATTCTGTAGCTGAGCGTAGATAATAAACTCTTGTAGAAGACACACATTAACGACCTTTTGCACTACTACCTGTACAATACGAATGAAGTCCACAGTCAGTACAGGTGATGAGACTGGAAAGTGGTTATTTGGCCTACTTTTATTCCTTTGTACCATATACGATGACATTTTGGAGCTACTCAGTTCGACTGAACAGCCGGGTGATAAGAAACTCATGTAGCTCGCGATTTATCGAACTGAGGAATTCTTAGGTTTTATCAGTTTTATGGCTGAGTGTGAGAAAAAATTGTGTGAAAAGTAGTGTAAAATCTGCTCGCTGAATACAAGGCCGCGAAGCTGTCGTGATGTTGTCAGTAGCTCTTGATTCTATCAGAAACCATAAGAAAACATTCCCAATAAACTACGGTAAGTATTGAATGTAATTTCAAATTTCAGAAATGTAAAGATCTTCCAGTGATGAGCTCTAATCTCTAAAGGAGTGCTCTGGAGGCCAGGTTATTTGATTTATGGTATTGTAACACATTAGAGTCCATGGGGTAATACGCGAAACTGTTAACGTATGAGTACTTCATGTCTAATGATCAGTTAGTACAAGTAAAAGGCACCAAAATGAATCAAGAAGTCGGAAACAAATGTTCATATCGGAAACAAATGTTCATACCAAAATAGGATCGTTAAACTCATGAAGACGTTTCGATTTAATTTTTCCAGTATTTGTCCAACTCGATTCAGTAGAATGCGTCAATGCATTCTTCCCATTATCTTGTAAATCTTTCAGGAATCCTATAATTCTTATTTGCATTATTATGTGATGTTTCTTTCAATAATTCCTGGATTTACGGAAAAAATTGGTCACAGGCAGCGTAATAAACAACCATTAAAACCACTTACTAAGTAGAAACAAAAATCTATTATATACAAGCAACACAGAGTGGGCAAATCACGCTAAACGAAAAGGTGATTAGGAAAAACAACAGGTCGTTCTGTAAACCTATCTTCAGTTCATAACCCATACATAGACTCCAAAGTACCTTATGAACACAAGAAAGTAACAGAAAATTAAAAACTATGCATGCGCATTCACCAGAAGGCAGGTACAATAAATCAGTAAAACACACACACACACACACACACACACACACACACACACACACACAGACACACACACGCGCGCGCGCACACACAAACACACACAGAAGAGAATCCAGGACCAACTGCCAAGCTCATTCATTCTCAATGACGTGACTCCTCGAACCAAACTCACAAGTAAAGGGAGCATAAGATAGAAAAATGAAAGTAGGTGATAAATCACAACCACGTATTTCTAACTAGCTGGACAATGTAAATTCGCTTCCAAGAATTACCACATATCCCATAACAAAATATGTACAGTTAAATAATTTTTCTTGTATTATGTACTACCGATGAACCCAGACGAAACTTGTTTGTTTATAAACGAAATAAACATCCAGTTCCTAATGACGTTATTTTTCTGGAACTGCAGACACGTAAGCATCTACAAACTCACATAATTTAGTTGAACAAATCTCTCAGTGCAGAAGTTACTATACTGCCCAGCTCACCAATAAATTTCGAGTAAAAATTCTTCGATCTCATAATTCTCTAACATGCACTGTATGCAGAATATAGGGTAGATGCAAACTAATAGGCTCGTTTTACCAACCCTCACCCGACTCTTCTGTCGGAGATGTAGCTCAAACCAAGCACCTCCGCAGACCCAGGCAGTTACACAATTTCTACACCTCTACTGGTTCGTTTCGTGGGTTCAAAGGCATCCGCGGTGTCTGTATCATTGTCATATAGCGACCCAGACAGAGAGCAACGGTGCCTTCATCCTTTTCCAAGAGCGAAGTAGAGGAACGCATTCGAAGGTAATAGAAACTGAAATCTTTCAGGAATCCTGTAATTCTTATTTGCATTATTTGATGTTTCTTTCAATAATTCCTGGATTTACGGAAAAAATTGGTCACAGGCAGCGTAATAAACAACCATTAAAACCACTTACTAAATACACTCCTGGAAATTGAAATAAGAACACCGTGAATTCATTGTCCCAGGAAGGGGAAACTTTATTGACACATTCCTGGGGTCAGATACATCACATGATCACACTAACAGAACCACAGGCACATAGACACAGGCAACAGAGCATGCACAATGTCGGAACTAGTACAGTGTATATCCACCTGTCGCAGCAATGCAGGCTGCTATTCTCCCATGGAGACGATCGTAGAGATGCTGGATGTAGTCCTGTGGAACGGCTTGCCATGCCATTTCCACCTCGCGCCTCAGTTGGACCAGCGTTCGTGCTGGACGTGCAGACCGCGTGAGACGACGCTTCATCCACTCCCAAACATGCTCAATGGGGGACAGATCCGGAGATCTTGCTGGCCAGGGTAGTTGACTTACACCTTCTAGAGCACGTTGGGTGGCACGGGATACATGCGGACGTGCATTGTCCTGTTGGAACAGCAAGTTCCCTTGCCGGTCTAGGAATGGTAGAACGATGGGTTCAATGACGGTTTGGATGTACCGTGCACTATTCAGTGTCCCCTCGACGATCACCAGTGGTGTACGGCCAGTGTAGGAGATCGCTCCCCACACCATGATGCCGGGTGTTGGCCCTGTGTGCCTTGGTCGTATGCAGTCCTGATTGTGGCGCTCACCTGCACGGCGCCAAACACGCATACGACCATCATTGGCACCAAGGCAGAAGCGACTCTCATCGCTGAAGACGACACGTCTCCATTCGTCCCTCCATTCACGCCTGTCGTGACACCACTGGAGGCGGGCTGCACGATGTTGGGGCGTGAGCGGAAGACGGCCTAACGGTGTGCGGGACCGTAGCCCAGCTTCATGGAGACGGTTGCGAATGGTCCTCGCCGATACCCCAGGAGCAACAGTGTCCCTAATTTGCTGGGAAGTGGCGGTGCGGTCCCCTACGGCACTGCGTAGGATCCTACGGTCTTGGCGTGCATCCGTGCGTCGCTGCGGTCCGGTCCCAGGTCGACGGGCACGTGCACCTTCCGCCGACCACTGGCGACAACATCGATGTACTGTGGACACCTCACGCCCCACGTGTTGAGCAATTCGGCGGCCTCCCGCATGCCCACTATACGCCCTCGCTCAAAGTCCGTCAACTGCACATACGGTTCACGTCCACGCTGTCGCGGCATGCTACCAGTGTTAAAGACTGCGATGGAGCTCCGTATGCCACGGCAAACTGGCTGACACTGACGGCGGCGATGCACAAATGCTGCGCAGCTAGCGCCATTCGACGGCCAACACCGCGGTTCCTGGTGTGTCCGCTGTGCCGTGCGTGTGATCATTGCTTGTACAGCCCTCTCGCAGTGTCCGGAGCAAGTATGGTGGGTCTGACACACCGGTGTCAATGTGTTCTTTTTTCCATTTCCAGGAGTGTAGAAACAAAAATCTATTATATACAAGCAATACTTTCGGGAAACTGAAAAAATGGACTGAATCATAAAGAAACCAAAACCAATGGGTGAAAAACCGTAACAAACTAATCATGATGTAAACCGTAGCTGGCCGGTGTGGCCGAGCGGTTCTAGGCGCTTCAGTCCGTAACCGCGCGATTGCTACGGTCGCAGGTTCGAATCCTGCCTCGGGCATGGATGTGTGTGATGTCCTTAGGTTAGTTAGGTTTAAGTAGTTCTAAGTTCTAGGGGACTGATGACCTCAGATGTTAAGTCCCATAGTGCTCAGAGCCATTTGAACTATTTTTGTAAACTGTAACTCCATGTGGCAGCATTGTTGTGGCACATATTCGTCCTGATTTAAAACCGAAGATTTTAAGTACATCAGATGCTAATAGTGAAAGATAAGCAGAGTTTTTATTTCGACAAAAATATCATGTCAAATCAGTTATTTGTAAATATCATGTCAAATTAGTTATTTGTTGTAACATGAATCTATGAATCACCCAACCTAGAAGCGTTATAATCATTAATATCAGCTTTCTTCTCACTCTTTTCACAATACGAGCATGTTTTCAGTACATAATTCTCCAATTGCATACTTGAAGCAAAACTTTCTGTAAAAAGCGTTTACGTTGGTTGTTTTATTATGTATTACACTTCTAGAACCAAGCCAACATACGCCACACCTGTAATAAGAACGGAGAAGGCAGATAAAGTAATCCATGTCACACAGCCTTTTGTTCCCATCCTTTCCTAAGTTATTCCATGGAGACCGTCAAGACAAAGTCTCTCTAACAGCGGCCAGAGACTTAAAATCAGTAGTAATCTCACAAAAGGACTGCTTAGCTTAGTGAGTTCAATCACACATTTATTTCGTTTCCTGACTGACAGATACCACAGAATTCAGATAAACTAAATACAATTCCTGTTCTTCTAGATAAACAAATAAATGAGCCACTCCTACCACATATTTGAAGCGAAATCTAACACCTGAACTATATGTTCACAGAAAACTGTGGAACAAAGTGAAGCGAATGCCAATATTAGACATACCCGTTCGGTTGTTAGGAGCGCATCGTGCTTTGGAGAGTTGTGGAAAAAAGTAGGCGGCTTCAGAATGGAATAGACTGAGTTTGATGCTGTTTTTAAAGTCAACTGTCACACTAAGATATAATGGTAACAGTAAAGCAGCGCTTGCTCAATGGACGCGTTTTTTAAAACATGCTTCTACATGTCCAGTACGAAAAGCCATCATAAGAGTCTTCTGATGCAGCAGGTTCTGATGGAGTCGTCGTAGGTACTATTAAAAACGTCACCCGCCTACATTATTTGAGTCACAAAAGCACACACATGCTGTGACAATCCGCTCTGAATTTACCAGTCAGAATCGAGACGGAGGAAGAAATTTTCGCCACCTGCATTTTTACAGCTGAAGAACGAGGTATGCGGGTGTACACTTGCTATAATGTTTTGAAATAAATTTCAGATCTCTTTGCAGAGTCTCATGCAGTGAGGAGCAAGGGGGTGGGGATAGCTTGGGTGTTTGTTTCCGGTCACTATAACGATGCAGGATGTTATATGGGGCAGCAGTGCATAGAACCAGGTGGACAGCCACAGAAAAATCACAGAAGCAATGATAAAACAATACCTAGTTTATCCATCACAATCAGTACAGCAGTCGAAACGACGCCTCGCTACGCCGCGCGGGATTAGCCGAGCGGTCTCAGGCTCTGCAGTCATAGACTGTGCCGCTGATCCCGGCGGAGGTTAGAGTCCTCCCTCGGGCATGGGTGTGTGTGTGTTTGTCCTTAGGATAATTTAGGTTAAGTAGTGTGTAAGCTTAGGGACTGATGACCTTAGCAGTTAAGTCCCATAAGATTTGACACACATTTGAAAATTTTTGAACGCCTTGCTGCGGTTAGTACTCAGAGGCGCAGGATGGCCCTGGACGGTGGTTTGTGTCTAGCTCCGCATGCGGAATCAGCAGGCGGTCGGCTCACTGTATCACCAGGAAGAGCCTGCAGCAGCACTGACAAAATGATGTGAGCACCTCAGCGACTGTAGGATTGCATCAGCCCAGACAGTGGCAGGCACACAGTGACAGCAAGTTCCATAGTAAGTAAGTCTCGCCCTTTGACACAGATACGTGCCAGCTAAAAGCCAGGGCCTGACCCAATGCCGGCAGGATCTAATTGAAGCGAACCAGTGACCCCGACAGAGGATACAGCGCCGGCAGTCAACGCAAACACATCTGCTATATTAGTGTACATGCACACGGGGCAAGAAGTGGCTCGGCAGTTGGTCAGGTGCCGCTACGAGCCTTGGATGTGCAGGTAGGTGCTCTGATGTTGGTAGGTCTGCTAGCGGATCGGCTCCAGCTGGAAGACACCCGTTTCGCTGCCTCCAGCATCACGAATAGCCTCTAGTCTCGCAGCTAGCGGAGGCGGCGTCTAATAGCAGCAGGCCAAAAGACCATATCCAGTCGACGATTGTCGTGGGGTATCATTTGGAGCTGGTTGTGGACAGTGACTAATATACTGTATAGCCTGGGAACTCAGTGTTTATAGCCCCTCACTGTTGTGGCAGAAGATCATTGCTAATCATGTAGGCCTAGCAAGTGGTACAGTGCCGTGCTCGGACTTAGTGTAATCTGTGTCACCACTGTGACAATCTGGCTCGGTACCATGTCGTGTCAACAATGTTCCTTCAATGCCAGAAGCAATGGGGTTGAACATGTCGCCTCTAGTCTCGCTCCGAGACAAGAGTGGAGTCTAACCTCACAGGCTTTTGCCTCAATGATTGTTTGCTTGTTCATGGGTCACAACTACCAAATTGAAAGGTAGTGGCGCAGCATGACTCTCCTATTTGGAAGATAGTGCTTTTGAAAATTTCTTAGAAATGCATCTTACATTTTGACATCTATGAACATTCTATTCCAGTTTATCTTGCACTAACCCAGTTGGATCGTATACTTAATCAATATTTGTTTGTTGCCTGTGACCCACTTGGTCGTTTCTTGGTGTACATGGAGTTCAGAAGGTTCTTCTGATGACTTTGTGGTGATTTTCGTTACAATACTTTTGCAAGTGATGAAACATTTGCTCCACACTAAAAACGTTTCCTCAGTTAAGGAGGTCGGATTCTAAAGTACTGTCGTGCTAGGTCAGGTTTGGGGCAGGTAGGATACACAAAAATTTTGTGATGCCAGTGTACAGAAGATGTGATATGTATAAAATCGCAGTTCCTGTTATGGTAGCTGTAAGATGAATATTTGGCCATAAAATATGAACAGGTGTATCATTTACCAGTATGCTGCTATCTTGCAGCTCTATAGCCTTATGTCATCTTTGCTCATAGCACTTAAGAACATTCACTACGACGTTGTACATGAAATATATCCTGTATGGACCAGCTCTCTAAACATAGAACTCCAGTGCCAGGGTGTCCGTCAGGCTTTCTTCCACTTCTGTCCCTTGTAAAAACAGCTGTACCTCACAGGCTTCTGGGACAGTTGGTATCACTTGGACGGGCCTGTGGTGATATGTTCTAGCTACCAAAGACGAAGTCTGTCCAGTGACATTAATGCTGGGTTTTTTTCCTATTCGCGTTGCTAGTAGTACCTATTTTGTTCTAACATGCACAAATTCCTCCAGAACATCCTGACTAACCTAGTGTAGATGGATTGTGTAGCAGTCTTACTGAGTGTTGATGCTTGTCGTTGGAACCTGCACTAGTACATGCAGCCATGCATGGACAGTGCCGGCCATTACCGTCACGAGGTGGTAAAATAATGATACAGCTTTCTCATCCAGAGGAGAAATCAATCCTAATGTAGTGGCTATCTCTTTTTACTATATATACGAAGACAGTAACTTGTTCTCGAAAGAACAGTTACTGTTGATGACCGTGCAGCTTTTCCCTGAAATAAATGATGACTAACTGAAAACCTCAGCTGCCAACAGGTGTTGTTATACCTCGATGTGGACAGCTGAAAATGTGTGCCCCAACCGGGACTCGAACCCGGGATCTCCTGCTTATATGGCAGACGATCTATCCATCTGAGCCACCGAGGACACAGATGAATAGCGCGACTGCAGGGACTTACCCCTTGCACTTCGTATATATAGTTAAAGGCTACCCAACCATTGACCTTTGTCTGTGCGAATGCGCACAGGTTGCCCAAACTCTTACGGGAATCGCCAACGCGTGCGCGAGTAATGAGTGGATGGGCAAATGTCTATAATGTACAATACATATGTAGAATTGTGGACAGTTGGGAATGTGAGTCTCACGGGAGGAGTGCAAGGGATAAGTCCCTGCAGTCACGCTATTCATCTGTGTCCTCGGTGGCTCAGATGGATAGAGCGTCTGCCATGTAAGCA
Organism: Schistocerca nitens; assembly: GCF_023898315.1. Lineage (NCBI taxonomy): Eukaryota > Metazoa > Arthropoda > Insecta > Orthoptera > Acrididae > Schistocerca > Schistocerca nitens. The sequence goes on from NC_064617.1 coordinate 362,871,066, forward strand.
GGAGATCCCGGGTTCGAGTCCCGGTCGGGGCACACATTTTCAGTTGTCCACATCAAGGTATAACAACAACACCTGTCGGCAGCTGAGGTTGTCAGTTAGTCATCACATATCTCTTTTTAAGCCATAAATTGGATGGCCAGAAACTGTTTTGATGGCAGCAGGGTAGGGATTAACTGCCTATGCACTGCATAATGTATGGCTTCCAGTAATTCTGCTATCTCAGCTCAGGTACGCCCTATACTATCGCCCAGAATTTGTAAGAGTCTTGTTGCAGTCAACCTGGCACCCATTAGGTCTAATTTTGTCTGTATTAGATCTAAGTTCTGGTTCGCTATAGCGGCATGCATAAGTGACGTAATTCCACAGGTTGTGGACATAGCACATACTGTTCTACATGGTGTCAACGTGTACGCCACCAATAATTTGCGACTACTCTTCAGTCTGTAGTTTCATGTCCTCCAAAACTGAATAACAAATGATAATGTAATTGCTTCACTACTTCTTCTGGCGATGTGGCTATGAGCATTCTGTGAGTCGCAAGCCCTGTTACTTTACAGAAGACGCATTGTGAATAGTAAACTGTGCTTGCAGTCCACATCAGCAGGTTGCTGCCGCCCACTATCAACATTACACCAATTTATCTTCTAAGTCCTGAATTTCTACATTCCTTGCCATGTTTATGAACCGCTTCAAAATTATAATGTCTTAATTCTAATAGTAAATGTGTAAGTCTACTTGATGAACCCTTTAATCTCAAAAAGTACTTCTGCTGTGTTGGGGCCTTGTGTCTACTCAGCAAGCAACCAACAAAACAGACAGGTTACACGAACATATGGACGTTGCAGGGGACAATTCTTCAGACGTCAAGGGAAGACCACGCTTTGCCCAGCCACTAGGCGGCAGCCCAAGCGCCGCCAGAGGTCACTGCTCACATGAACCTTTTCTTCTCCATGGACCACATGACCGAAAGTAGTACCCACAGTACTCCGGCACCTAGGCAGTATTTAACCTGGTAGCTAGACTATGCTTCCAACGTTAGCTCTACGTGGGTTTCCTGGGACAGACGCCAATGTAGAAATCATTAGCATAATCAGCCTTCTACGACGACACCACTATCCAATGCGGGCTTCCAACAATTGTCAGCTATAGTCCTGCATCAATCGTCGCCTGTAAAATAAAGAGACGAGGCATCTGACACCGTGACCAGCGATTGGACGTCGTATTTTTTGTGTTTGCGTGTGTTTTACTTTTATTCTTTTTTTCATTGACATTTTACAGATTTCGACTTTTGCTTGCGCTCTCGGGACTTTAACTTTTGCACAACCCTTCCGAACTTTGATTGTGGCACACTTAGTGTCTAGACATTGGATTTTGGAACTTTCAGCTTACTGTCACATTTTCACGTCTTCGCGCTTCAGGTATTACTATTGTTTCAATATTCTAGAAGTGACATGTTTTCAGTTTTTGTGTTCCAAACTATCTCTTCGGAGAAGATTGTTAACTTATGTTTCTATTGACTTTATAACTGGGTATTTTTCCTTCATCAGACTCATAATTTGGCGATGAGATATTTCTTTTCGTATTAGTGTTTTATGTGCTCCAATTGACAGTGTTGTGACGTATGTCCTTCGACATTCGAGAACACTTACTGTCAAGTTTCTTTCAGTATGACAGAACTGTTACTTCTCCAGCAGAGGCAGTGCAGCCACGAACTACTGATCGAGTGGCTGGCAGTCATCTCCACATGTCGTCTCCACATCGGGTCTGGATCTCTCCAGATGCCTCTACCGTATCGGCGACATGCTCATGGGCTTGAAGACGGCGTCTCTGCCGTTCCAGCAGTTCGACAGGAGTATCGACCCATGGGCGAAATATGTCACATGCATGGAAGAGCACTTCTTAGTCCACAGTATCACAGGTGAGACAATGCATGCCTTCTTTCTGGAAAACAAGCACTCTGACTGAGCCGTGCATGGCTCCCCGTCCTGCCATTTGGTATTTTACACCCTGTTTTAACGCATTTCCATCTCACCACGTTGATTTAAATTACTGGCTTTACTGAGTTGCTGTTTTGCCTGACCGTCATCGGCACTAGTAGCGCGTATCGATAGATCCTCTCTCATAGGATCTTTGCTCGGCTGCTATGACTTCCCGGTTGTCATCTTTCGTGGAGTGAGTCGGAACGTGCGAGGAGGAGAGTTCACGGCGGCAGTTCGGGTCGTCAGTTGGGCCCTGGCAGTCAGTTGCAACGCTTCTGGAGCGCAACCCGGGCCAGCCAGTCTCCGGCTTGCAGCAGGAGTGAGCACTGGGCGGACATCGCACACCCGACTGTTACCGCTACGCATCACTTAAGCCGGGCCTGACTTTTGGTGGATTGTTGGTCGGTCGGTTGGTTCGAGGACATCTCCATGCGGCGTAGTCGACTGGGTCCGCGGGCGGTCTCTGCGCAGTGTCGGAGTCTGTCTGGAGATGTCCGATCGGTAAGAGCATCGTCGCTCGCCGATACAGGACGTGAAGGTTGAGTGGTATTGAGCACTACGTTGTTGGTTCCGGCGTTACTGTTGTGGAGGTTTTCCTGTGAGCAACAACAAGTTAAGTATTCGAGATAGCCGCCGTTAGGTGGAATTGATCAAATTAATTTATCCATAGTCAAGTGCACCAGCGGAATTTTCTGCCTTGTGGCAGTAAGTGCTCTGGTTACCTGCCCTGGCCGCTAACGTAGATTTCAGACAATGTCTTTTCCTCACCTGTTGTTGCTGCCCAACAGGGTGTGTAGTTTCGGCAGCTCAGTTCACGTGCGCGTTTGTTTGGGGATTCTCGTGTACTCCGTCGTCCCTTGGTTGGATTCGCACGAATTAAGTGCAGTTCGACTCACCACCTGTCTCGCCTAAGTGAACGAGGGCAGACCGATCCACTGGAGACTCCTCAGTGCCGTTCTCTTAATTATCCTTTCGGCAGTGTTAATGTTGTTGTAATTTAACTGTATTTTATATTTTTAATTTGGCAAGGTTAGTTGTGGGCCTTCAGCCCTGGAAATATGTTCTCAGAGTTTCCTTCAAGTCCAAACATTATCGCCTTCTGCTCTTGAAAGGTTATTGTAATTTCCTCTGAAAGATTTTACAAGTTATCGTGAGCCTTCAGCGGTTGGTGTTGCAAAAAGGAAATTTTTAAACTTAATGTATTGTTTTACCGATTGTTGCAATATATATTTCCTTAATTTGCAGAATTTAACGCGGCCTTCAGCCATCTTATTGCGTTTGTTTATCTCTTTCTGTGTACCTTGTGGGCCATCATCTCTGTTAGCATCTTAAAACATTGTGGCCTTCTGCCTTCAGTAATTAACATAGTCAATCTGCAATTTTCAAGATTTAATTCGACGGCCTTTAGCCGCTCCGCATGCTGATCTCATATATGTATACGATTTATCTTATTCGTAAATTTAACTGTGTGTCATGTCTTTTCAAAATTGAACTTATTCTAAAGCATCTGTCTGGAGGCCTTGAGCCGCGAAGCAAATTTAATTCTTTCAAAAGTGAAATGGATCCGACTGCAACTCCCTTGGCCCTTTACACAATTCTAATTACTTGTTAGACATGTGTGATTAAGCGGGCGTTTACCACCTCCTGCACAAAATTAATCTTTATTCGGACCTAACGCTCTGCCTTGTGACAGGTTAAAATCCATTCTGTCGCAATATTTTGATTCCAAGTTGCATGTGGTTAGAGCCCACCACAAGTTGTTCAACTGCCATGAACATAAGGGACATTTCATCATGGATGGACTGCACACCTCCAGGTTTTATCTCACAACTACTTTCACTGATGTAGTAATACTCAGTGTAAGCAGTCATATGTATCTTCTTTGATTTGGGGCGTGAGTCTCGTCCATGCCCCCAACGAAGGGCTACTGCACGGATCTCCTTAAACTGAAGGACCGCTCCTTACAGAAACGTTACTCCTTTTAGCAGAGCTGTTGAGCAGTCTGTCAGATTGTTGGACGTCCTGCAGGACCTATCACAAGTGTTTCCCACTCGACCAATGCTTCGTCCTCAGCCCTGTTACAGCGCCCACACAAGTCGTTTTCACATAATGCTGACAGAGACTCTGTGGCCCTCAAGTCAATGGATCTCAAAAGCTCCCTTCCTGCAGCTTATTTCTACCGTCACTGCTGAGGCGCTAAGTCCATCTCTACTGGAAAATTCGGACATAGGGCTGAAGTGTACCAAGCAGTGCTCAGAATGAAAGTCCAATGTGCACTTATTAACCTCTTAGATGGGGTGGTGGATGGCAGGGCAGACCTGTTTCCAGATGTATGGTACATCTAGTCTGTGATTCCCCACGCAGAAGAATCTCTGTTGATCATGGCAACCATCAACAGTGAGCTCATCAAGCTGCAGCTGACGTCATAAATGCTCTGCTGACGTCATAAATTGTTCCACTCTCCTTCAACCATTTGAGACACTGCTGAGTAGTGTCGCGTCCAGCGATTGGTCTAGATTCCTAATGACATAAGGAAGGAGAGGATGGTCCGTCCAGTTGGCTACGTGGAGAAGGCTAAGAGGATATTTTGAAGGACTAACAAACAGGCAAGTCCTGGATAACTGCAATCTTTAATTGCTCGTTGGAGCAAAACTGAATAAATGACACACTATTCCTGTACTTCCAGGTACACCCATGGAGAAAGGTATGAGGCTAATTTAGAGACTCAAACAGAGCCAAAGGAAACTACGCACTCAAACAGAGCCAAAGGAAACTACGCAAGTCCGTGCCTGACTTGCACGGAGGTACCTCGTGGACCGCTATCAGGACTGAACTCACTCTCCCGGGCCTTTGTAGGCAGCGTCGACCCCTTCCACGCTGGCGTCTGGCCACCGTCCTTCCGGCCCTCGTATGTTGTCATATAAGGTTACCGCCAACGCTTGAGTAGCACCTCGCACTTCACGTGATACCTCGTGATTCTACATTTCCGGCCAACGCCCAGCCTGCGGCGTCGCCTTTTTTCTCAAAAGAGCTTACTCGATCTGGCTTCTGTTCTGCCGCCTGCTAGGTGTCGCATATATTTAACATGCGACAGTAGCTACAGAAATGGCATCACTAAACACAACAACCAATTAAACAGCCCAAGTTCAATGCTGCTCGACCGACCTCGCAGCCAGGTTTATGGTCGTCGACGCACCTGTAGCTAACACACTCTTGGGCCTTGATCTGTTCAACGATGTTGGTTAAGAAATCCGTGAACCCACCCCCACTGTCAAGTCGCTGGGCACCAACCCCTATATGGTTTTTGAGTCATCAATCTTCTGACTGGTCTGATGTGGCCCACAACGAATTCCTCTCCTGTGCCAGCCTCTTAATCTTAGAGTAGCACCTGGAACCTACGTCCTCAATCATTTGCTGGATGTATTCCAATTTCTGCCTTCCACTACAGTTTTCTCCCTCTACAGTTCCGTCTAGTACCATAGAAGTTATTTTCTGATGTCCTAACACATGCCCTGTCCCTGCGTCTTCTCAGTGTTTTCCACATATTTCTTTCCTCGCCGATCCTCTGCAGAACCTCCACATTCCTTACCTTATCAGTGTACCTAATTTTTTACGTTTTTCTGTAACACGGCATCTCAGACGCTACGATTCGCGTTTTCTGGTTTTCCCACAGTCCATGTTTCACTGCCATACAGTTCTGTACTCCATATGTACGTTCTCATAAACTTCTTCCTCAAATTAAAGCCTACGTTTGATACTAGTAGACCTCTCTTGGCCAGGAATGCCATTTTTGCCATTGCTTCTTAAGTCGTCCTTGCTCAACCCATCATTGGTTATTTTTCTGCCTAGGTAGCAAAATTCGTTAACTTCATTTCTTTCGTGATCACCATTTCTGATCTTAAGTTTTTCGCTGTTTTTTTTTCTGCTACTTTTCATTACTTTCTTCGGTCAACTCTGAATCCACATTCTGCACTCTTTAGACTATTCACTCCATTCAACGGATCCGTTTTCTAGGTGACAAATCCTATGAACGTGTCTTGATTAGTCTTGCTTTCATTGTCAATCGGACGTCAGAATTGCCTATCTGTTGACTTTATCTTTCGTAAGGCCAGAGTGATCGTCATGTAATACATCCTCCTGAATATTATTTTTATCAGCCATTTGGACGCTTGAGCTATCAAGCTGATTGTGTGATAGTTTTCGCAATTATTCTGCTCTTGTAATCTTATGAATTACATGGATGACGATTTTCCGAAAGTTGGATGGTATATCGCCACTCATACATTCTATATACCAATAACGTGAATAACCGTTTTGCTAACAACCCCTCCACCCAATGAATTTAGAAATTCTGTTGGAATGTTATCCATCCCTTTTGTCTTTGTCTTCCAAAGTTCTTTTAAATTCTGGTTCTTTCAGTGGGTCCCCTATCTCTTCTATATCGACTCCTGTTTTTTCTTCTATCACGTCATGAGACGGGTCTTCCCCTTCATAGAAGCTTTCCGCGTGCTCTTTCCACCTACCGGCACTCTCCTCTGTGCTTAAAACTGGAATTCCCAACGCACTACCCTTGCGTTTATTTTCAACGAATGTTGTTTTGACTTTTCTATATGCTGAGTCAGTCCTTTCGACAATCATTTCTTTTTCGATTTCTTCACGTTTTTCCTACAGCCATTTCTCCTTAACTTCCCTGTATTTTCTGTTTATTTCGATCCTAAGTGACTTGTATTTCTGTGTTCCTGAATTTCAATGAACAGTTTTGTACTTTATATCCACGGGTGTACGGCCGGTCTACAGTGTCCAACGGGCACAATATTTCGGCGATCATACATGTCGCCATCATCAGGTGAACTGACGGACTGAGCAACTGTGAACGTGCCGGTACGGAGATCCGTACGCTATGGCTGCTCAGGGGGAACTGGGTTCGGTCGCGGTGGCGGCCGGTTTAAATACCCTCCGCCCGCGGCGCACTCCTTCCGCCGTCCGCGCCCCGCGCCATGGTCGCGCGGTGGAACAGATTGCAACGGCGTCTGAGATGACGTCGGTGTGATGGCTCTGTCCGCCGTGGTCGTCACAACTATACGTTTGCTCGATTTACTCTTGATTAACCCAATCGGTGGTTCCCAAGCCTTGCTAAGATTATAGCCACAGTCACGGTTTATGAGGTCGTCATTGGTGCGAATTTCGATCGCCTCTTTAACAACGCTCTCCCAGTATCTCGACGTCTGTACCAGAATCCTCGTGCGTTCATACTCCATAGTGTGATTTTCCGACAAACAATGTTCAGCGACCGCCGACTTGCTCGGATACATCAGTCGAGTGTGCCTCTGGTGTTCACGGCATCGATCCTCGACGGTACGCATCGTCTGACCAATATACGACTTGCCACATTGACACGGAATCTGGTACACGCCGGCCTTCCTCAAACCGAGGTCATCTTTGGCGCTCCCCACCAGTGCACGAGTTTTATTCGGAGGACAAAACACAGTTTCGAACCGGTGTTTCTTCAAAATGCGGGCGATTTTCCCCGAGAGTGCGCCTGTATATGGAATAAACGCAGCAACAGCAAGCTCAATAGTAAGTTGGTCATGGCGTCCCACGCTGGTCAGCTGAGAGCGTGGGATAGGCCTAGTACTATCAGTGGCAGTGATCCGAGGACGCAAGTATGCGATTGCAGAGTGCATGCATGCAGGGTAGGCAGTGTTTTGGAAACTAATCAGGTACTGGTATGAGGCATGGGCCCGAAGGTAGGTGCCCTAAAGCTGTTAGGTCAGACGGCAGATGGCACCCAGCTAGAAGGCACCGGTTCAGCTCCTATTAGCGTCAGGACTTGGTGCAGCCACGAGCTCTACAACTGGCAGAGGCGGTGTCCTGTTGCAGTAGGCTAGATAACGTATCAAGTGGGCTACTGTCGTGGAGCACCTCTCGGAGCTGCCTGTCGGTGATGTCCGACACTGCATAGCCAGGACAGGCGTTATTTAAGACCACTTAACTCTTTCCGTTTTAAAAAGCCCCTGAAGTACCACAGTGCCAGGCTACTCTCAGAAATAGAGTAATCCTGCGACAGCTGGGTCACGTTTTATGCTGTCATAGCGAAGTTCCAATCCCATCAGCAGCAATGGTGCAGGACGTGTGGTATCTAGTTTCATTTGAGGTCCAGGATGGAGGCTTTTGTTGGGTTAGCATGGCCGCTCTATATCTTCTCGTGACCGTGACAGCTTTTTGTTTGCTTGGCTATGGGTTGCAGCAGTCAGGTTGAAAGGTAGTGGCACCACAGTAGACCTCTGGCATTCTTGATTTGTTGATGGTGATCCGTTTGTTGGACAGGAACGGTAAGAGCGATGTTTTACTTACTGCTGTTCGAGAGAAGTAGGTTATGTACCGTCACTGGGTGCCACCTCCTCCCCTCTATCATCATCATACGAACTAAACATGACCGCAACATTGAGTTGCCCATTATAGTCATCTAAATTCAGTATTTAGCTTTAGACATAACTCTCATACACGGCTAGGAAATTTACGATCGCAGGCTGATTAATTCCTCCTCGTGGTTTCTCAGAAACAATGCCATATGACGTTCCTTTTTATTAAAAACAAAGCAAACGTATTTATCTGGTCCTTAGGAATATCTTCAATTTCTCTGTCGAAAATGGTACATATTCTGTAGAAAGGAGACAACTATTAATGAGGCAAATGTCTGAAACCAATTACCTTAAATTTAAATGAGACGTTTAGCATATTACTCGAAGTATGTAAATTTTTGGTGCATGCTTTTCATTAACATCTGAACTTCTTCAAAACTTATAATATGCACAATAAAATGTTACAGAAAACGCCGTAATACAGAAACTGTACTAATCAAAGGAGCCATTAATAGACTTGGAGAAACCATTAAGGTATTATTCGATTCTCCATAGGTTTTTGTACTGTAATATATCACAAACATTGCAATCGTATCTTAGAAGTAGGTGCCAAAATGTCGTATCTCATCAGAAAAATCGTCATGGAAACACGTTTTCTCAAGGTCGTTTTATGTTTAGTCCTTGGTTCTTTGATTTTATCCGGGAACATTAATGAAATTTCATCTGACATTGATACAAGACGACGTATATGCTGACTACATTCAGTTGTGTACAAATGCCCGACCACTCCATCCCACCAATCCATATTGTTCGCTTCACATCAATGACATACGGTCAGCTGTCTTCAGTACAAGATGGGTAAGAAGCATGAGTCTTATGCTAAACCGTACGTCTAGAGTGATTATACACGATGCAGGCACATACATATGATCACCGCCTAAGTTCTACGTCAACGTGCAATAACCGCTCACAGACGGTAGGTGGCAGCACTAGTAGTAGAGGTTACAAAATGCATGTTGGCTGAAGACTGAAAACATTGCAGTCGTTGGTATAAGGCGAAAACGGAGTGCCTTAATGACGTTCAAAACGGCATGATCAGAAAGGCTGAGTTTGTAAAACGTTCCTGTGCAGCCGTGATTAAAGTATGCGTTGCGTGGCATTGCCGTGGTATCCAAAACCGGCACCGCAGCAACTGTGGCACACAACGGACGATAGATGGCGGGTATGGACGACGGCTGTGGAGATGTGTACGGGCGATTACACGTGCAACTGTTTCGCAGTTGACCGCCCAGATGAACCAAGGGGCTACCAATAGTGTCTTCTCGAAGAACGGTCAGTGAACTTCGTTGCGTGAGGGCCTCCGCAGCAAGCTCCTGCTTTATGCTGACTACTGTTCATCGGCGACGCAGGCTGGAATTTGCACGCCAATACCTCAAAAGGACGTCCACTGAGTGAAAAGTGGCGTATTCAGACGAATCAAGTTTTATGCTCCATTGCGGACATGAGAGTTGCACTTTACGGCGTGGAACGTCTGAAAGCAAATACCTATTGCAATCGAGGGAGCGTTATGGTTAGGGTAATGTTTGCGTGGCATTTCCTGGGTAATCGCGCCGTTCTGGTAGGCGTTATGGACAAACACAAGTGGCGGTCATGTCCATCCCTAAATACAGTCGGTTTTTCCTTGGCCAATGGCATCTACCAGCAGGACAACGCAACGAGTCACACAGCTCATAGTGTAGCTGAGTAGTTGGAAGAGGAATAGGATGAGTTAGCCGTAAACCCCTGTCCACCAAACACCCCGGGTTTAAACCCAGTCGGGAATCTGTGGGACCATCTATATCGGGCTGTTCACGCCGTGGATCCTTAACCGAGAAATCTAGCGCAGCTGGCTACGGCATGTCACCCAGCGTTCCATGCTGCAAAAGGTGGTTTTTCAGGCTTTCGACAGATGTGCGCATTAATGTGACTAGACTGTGTATGTGGCACCGAAAAGAGATCAGCATGCATTTTTTGTAACAGTAGTTCTCATACTCCTTGATTGTATCCAGATATCCTAGTAGGAGACTGTGAAAGACATCGGAATAGCTTGGATGAGAGTTCAAGCGATTGAAAACTAACTGTCTTAGCGTGCAGGACAACTATTGCTTTTGTGCTGAATGTACTTCCAAACTTTTCAAAAATAACTTCAGCAAAAATGAAACAATAAATAATCCTGTTACTAATCCGAAAATTCGAGAATTTTATTGGTTTTAGTGATTCGTAATACTAAGGCTTAGTGTATTAAATGGAGAATTATTGTGGAAGTCTATAAATTCAACTCCAGTTACTAGTTTCGTCTAATTTATGTTTTTCTGTTAAAAGCTGTTGCTTGTTTAATGGGCTGACAGTCAGTTGTTTGTTCACCCTTCCTATGCTTGGTTAACATCAGGTAGCTTGCACGATTTTCACACTATTATCTTCACCGGTTTTTGGTCACAGGTGTTAGCAAACCTCTGATAACATTTACCAGGTACATTACAGGACCTGCAAGGGCCGTTACTGTGGCTGTGTCTCTGAACAGCACTGAATTACTGAATATTTCTCTACCTCTTTCTCCGTTTCAGCCCTACACCTTTGAAACAATCTATTCTGCAAGCTTCGCGTGACAGAAAACCACGCTGCATTAAAGAGGAGACGAATGCTTGACCTGTTGTAATGGGGATAGCTTCTCTCTCAGTATATCCTCGATATTTTCCTTCTGTCCAACAAACCAGTATTTCAGTAGTATTGACAATACTGTCCTATAATTCCTCATGCATGTGAATTTTTGTTCCTATTCACCTGGCAAGTTCACACAACTTTTTCTAGCTCTTCTACCAACCAAACTGATGTGCTCTTCGCATTTGATTTCTACCGTACTGCTGCTGCGCTTTTCTGCCATTATGTCACTACTCTCATTCAACAGCACCGTTACGCCGTGACAGAATTGTTTAACACAACTTTAATAAGCCAGTCATTAATGTAATACGTTGTATTTATTATTATAATTGTTGTCATTATATGATTCTCACTTACTGTACGCATTACAATGTCAACTCTCTAAAGATGTCCGATAAAATGTATGAGAACGGGCCTGACGGTGCTAATCTGGTGAGATAAAATAAATAAGTGGGCAGAGAACGTGCCAATAATAGAACAAGCATCAGAATGGGAGACCCCTCACATGTTTACGGTGTGTACCTCGTGCGACGTTTAGTCATGTTCCGACAAAGGGTGATCCATAATTGTCTCACTTTTATAGCAATAAAGAACAAAATCAAGATATAAATGGTATGAAATGAAATTGTAAATGTTCCTCACCATCCACGTGCAGTGACGAACCTTCACGATGTATAGCAAAGACAGAAAGTATATTTCTTCATGATGCAAACTGATAAACGAATATCTCGATGTACTGGTCTCCTTAAGGCCAAATAAAGAGCGAAGGACGAAGTACAATTAGTAGCAAATGGACGATGTGACAGTCCATCATAAGAGTTTAAAGCCTGTGGGCTTAGTTGGTTGTCAGATAAAAAAATTAAATATTCACCTGCCGTGGTAAAAAAATAATAATCGTTGTCGAAGCACCTTGTCGAATACGTTTTTCTGTGCATAACAAAATAATCGACTTCTAAATCGAAAACTCCTGACAGAAATATTGACTACAAAATAGCTAATATTCTCGCTGACACTCGAAGTAAATGTTCACCTCCAGAGGTTACATCCTGTTTGAAATAAAACGTACCTTAGATAAATGAAATACATGTTTCTTCCAGCTGTTCTACAGGTCCAGTCTTAGGCAGTGTCATTCAACAGATAAACTGCCCATCCCCAATACTCAAGGATAAATGTATTGCCATGGACACCACACCAAGCAAGTCCAGAATGTTATTGAGAGAAGATGCCTACATCTGTTTTTTTTCTGTTAGTGCTCTTGTAATAAAGCGCTACATAAAAAAGAAAAAAAAATCCAAGCTTATGGAGCACAGAAAAGTAACTAACGACTTTGTACAGCCCAGCAAATCAACAAATCACATTAAATGAAGGAAAAAGAGAAGACAAAAGAAAGGCAGAACAAATAAATTATAGTTCCATATTACCTTACGCTTTTTGCAATGATATTTTCAGTAGACTTGCAAAGGTGTCGCTATATTTTTTTCGTGATTGTTCCTTACCGTGTTCATTCCACAAATATTCCAAGAAATCCAATTTATCAGACAGTTTTAGGGAGAATATTGCGTGTATTGTGTGTCCATAATTCATCAGTCTTCATATAGAGGACGAGTACAGCCGCAGATTGTCGTACGTTAAGTACAGTCATTATGATCATCATCACTATTCATTTGACATTCATTGCTATTAATGGTAATGCGTATCCCCTCTAATTGACTATTCAGTTTTCAATCACACTCTTTCGATGCGTTGCCCCTTACGGGTAGAACACGGCAAGTACCATAAGCCGATTAAACGTCGCTCAGTGGAAGAGAAGACATTGGACCGTTTCTGAGAAAACGCCAAAGTCTTAGAATGAATTTAAATGCCTTTTAAGCCAGATACACTCAGCCCAACTGGTAGCGAAGTGGCTGGCGCCGTGGCCCCATGACTTTCGCGTTCCGTGTTCGTATCCCGATTATTGTTTTTATTTATTGTATTTTATTCATAGAAGGATGTTACACGAATGTTTCTTACTAAGTTACGGGATACAAGGGCATTACATTAAGTGTAAAACTACAACTGTATTTCACTATATGTCTCATACATTTATTATATAATATATGTGTGTATAGTTTTGTCAGTGGCTACAATAAATTCTCATATTCATATTTTTCTGGTATCAATTCTTAATTCTTGTATTTTATTTTTAGGTTTATTCTTCAGGAAGAATCGGTGCACTCCCTTGGATGATAACTGAGTGCAGAAATATTCAAATATTCGAAACACAGAAATTACAAGCACCACGAACGTCACACGAAGGCAGGTCTGCCACAGGGGTATTTTTTCGTATGAATCTCACTCAGGAACGAAACGTCGTTAACACGGCTGAAGATATCACGTGTTGGCCATAACTTCGCTCCGAACAACGCATTTTGTATCACTTTTTCGATAAATTGCGGTTGCAGTTGCTTATGAATCAAGACACACTACAGAAATTTCATCGAAAACATTTCAAATTATTTTTCAATTCATTCTTTTGTTTTCTTTAATTCATTCACCTAACATACAGTTAGTAGGCGAATAAGGACATCTTTATTTCAATATACACTGCAAAAGAGTCATGCAGTAATCTTCTGCTGCCATGAGTAGATAAATGAAAAACAAAAACAAAATTAATAATCGGGTTTCGAACACGCGGGATGAAAGTGACAAGCCGCGACGCTAAACACTCCGCCAGTGCATTGATTCGACTGCTCGTTCGCTAAAAGACACAGAAACTACCTCGGAAACTTTGACCATTGTTTTCTCAGAAACTGTCGAATATCTGTGGATAAGCAGAGACATAAGTTAGTTTCTGGGAAAACGTGTTATGGCACTTGCTGTTTTTCCTTGTTAGTCTCTGTCATCATCTATGAAATGCAAACAGAATACGTTTTTTTTGGTCATCAGTCTACTGACTGGTTTGATGCGGCCCGCCACGAATTCCGGTCCTGTGCTAACCTCTTCATCTCAGAGTAGCACTTGCAACCTACGTCCTCAATTATTTGCTTGACGTATTCCAATCTCTGTCTTCCTCTACAGTTTTTTTGCCCTCTACAGCTCCCTCTAGTACCATGGAAGTCATTCCCTCATGTCTTAGCAGATGTCCTATCATCCTGTCCCTTCTCCTTATCAGTGTTTTCCACAAATTCCTTTCCTCTCCGATTCTGCATAGAACCTCATAATTCCTTACCTTATCAGTCCACCTAATTTTCAACATTCGTCTATAACACCACATCTCAAAGCTTCGATTCTCTTCTGTTCCGGTTTTCCCACAGTCCATGTTTCACTATCATACAATGCTGTACTCCAGACGAACATCCTCAGAAATTTATTCCTCAAATTAAGGCCGGTATTTGATATTAGTAGACTTCCCTTGGCCAGAAATACCTTTTTTGCCATAGCGAGTCCGCTTTTGATGTCAATCTTGCTCCGTTCGTCATTGGTTATTTTACTGCCTAGGTAGCAGAATTCCTTAACTTCATTGACTTCGTGACCATCAATCCTGATGTTAAGTTTCTCGCTTTCTCCGATTTACTCTCAAACCATACTGTGTACTCATTAGACTGTTCATACCGTTCAGCAGATCATTTAATTCTTCTTCACTTTCACTCAGGATAGCAAAGTCATCAGCGAATCGTATCATTGATATCCTTTCACCTTGTATTTTAATTCCACTCCCGAACCTTTCTTTTATTTCCATCATTGCTTCCTCGATGTACAGATTGAAGAGTAGGGGCGAAAGGCTAAAGCCTTGTCTTACACCCTTCTTAATACGAGTACATCGTTCTTGATCGTCCACTCTTATTATTCCCTCTTGGTTGTTGTACATATTGTATATGACCCGTCTCTCCCTATAGCTTACCCCTACTTTTTTTCAGAATCTCGAACAGTATGCACCATCCTATATTGTCGAACGCTTTTTCCAGGTCGACAAATCCTATGAAAGTGTCTTGATTTTTCTTTAGTCTTGCTTCCATTATTAGCCGTAACGTCAGAATTGCCTCTCTCGTCCCTTTACTTTTCCTAAAGCCAAACTGATCGTCACCTAGCGCATTCTCAATTTTCTTTTCCATTCTTCTGTATATTATTCTTGTAAGCAGCTTCGATGCATGAGCTGTTAAGCTGATTGCGCGATAATTCTCGCACTTGTCAGCTCTTGCCGTCTTCGGAATTGTGTGGATGATGCTTTTCCGAAAATCAGATGGTATGTCGCCAGACTCATATATTCTACACACCAACGTGAATAGTCGTTTTGTTGCCACTTCCCCCAATGATTTAAGATATTCTGATGGAATGTTATCTATCCCTTCTGCCTTATTTGACCGTAAGCCCTCCAAAGCTCTTTTAAATTCCGATTCTAATACTGGATCCCCTATCTCTTCTAAATCGAATCCTGTTTCTTCTTCTATCACATCAGACAAATCTTCACCCTCATAGAGGCTTTCAATGTATTCTTTCCACCTATCTGCTCTCTCCTCTGCATTTAACATTGGAATTTCCGTTGCACTCTTAATGTTACCACCGTTGCTTTTAATGTCACCAAAGGTTGTTTTGACTCTCCTGTATGCTGAGTCTGTCCTTCCGACAATCATATCTTTCACATTTTTCCTGCAGCCATTTCGTCTTAGCTTCCCTGCACTTCCTATTTATTTCATTCCTCAGCGACTTGTACTTCTGTATTCCTGATTTTCCCGGAACATGTTTGTACTTCCTCCTTTCATCAATCAACTGAAGTATTTCTTCTGTTACCAATGGTTTCTTCGCAGCTACCTTCTTTGTACCTATGTTTTCCTTCCCAACTTCTGTGATGGCCCTTTTTAGAGATGTCAATTCCTCTTCAACTGTACTGCCTACTGCGCTATTCCTTATTGCTGTATCTATAGCGTTAGAGAACTTCAAACGTATCTCGTCATTCCTTAGTACTTCCGTATCCCACTTCTTTACGTATTGATTCTTCCTGACTAATGTCTTGGACTTCAGCCTACTCTTCATCACTACTATATTGTGATCTGAGTCTATATCTGCTCCTGGGTATGCCTTACAATCCAGTATCTGATTTCGGAATCTCTGTCTGACCATGATGTAATCTAATTGAAATCTTCCCGTATTCGCTATTACTAGCTGAAACTTGTTACAGAACTCAATTAGTCTCTCTCCTCTTTCATTCCTCGTCCCAAACCCATATTCTCTTGTAACCTTTTCTTCTACTCCTTCCCCTACAGCTGCATTCCAGTAGCCCATGACTATTAGATTTTCGTCACCCTTTACATACTGCATTACGCTTTCAATATCCTCGTACATTTTCTCTATCTGTTCATCTTCAGCTAGCGACGTCGGAATGTATACCTGAACTATCGTTGTCGGTGTTGCTCTGCTGTCGATCAACCCGGTCACTGAACTGTTCACAGTAATACACCCTCTGCCCTACCTTCCTATTCGTAATGAATCCTACACCTGTTATACCATTTTCTGCTGCTGTTGATATTACCCGATACTCATCTGACCAGAAATCCTTGTCTTCCTTCCACTTCACTTCACTGACCCCTACTATATCTAGATTGGGCCTTTGCATTTCCCTTTTCAGATTTTCTAGTTTCCCTACCACGTTCAAGCTTCTGACATTCCACGCCCCGACTCGTAGAACGTTATCCTTTCGTAGATGATTCAATCTTTTTCTCATGGTAACCTCGCCCTTGGCAGTCCCCTCCCGGAGATCCGAATGGGGGCTATTCCGGAATTTTTTGCCAATGGAGAGATCATCATGACGCTTCTTCAATTACAGGCCACATGTCCTGTGGATACACGTTACGTGTCTTTTTAATGCAGTGGTTTCCATTGCCTTCTGCATCCTCATGTCGTTGATCATTGCTGATTCTTCCGCCTTTAGGGGCAATTTCCCATCCCTAGGACAAGAGAGTGCCCTGAACCTCTATCCGCTCCTCCGCCCTCTTTGACAAGGCCGTTGGCTGAATGAGGCTGACTTCTTATGCCGGAAGTCTTCGGCCGCCAATGCTGATTATTTATCAAAATTTAGGCAGTGGCGGGGATCGAACCCGGGACCGAAGACTATTTGATTATGAATCAAAAACGCTACCCCTAGACCAGGGGTACATTCCAGAATGCTTTACCAATCACAATAAAGTTTGCACGGACAGATAGCGCACAAGACTTGCCTCCTATACATTACTTTGACGTCTATATCAGGAAGGGCACCCCGCCTCTAAGTTAAATAATAAAATTTAAAACTAAACTCCGCCCCAACAGGCCATCAAGACCAAACGGTACCGACCTGCTGCCGTGTCATCCTCAAAGCACAGGCGTCACATGATGCTGATATTGAGGGTCATGTGGTCGCCAAACCGCTCTCCGGGCCGTATGTCTGTTTACTAGACTGATATACGAGTAATAATATTGGCCAAATCTATTAAAGGTGACCCTGTACTAGTCCTTATAATCGTTAAAGGAAACAGGACTTCTCTGGAAGTAATGGTACTTGGACCCCTCCACGAAGCACAACGCCTCTCTTTCATGAGCATCTCCGTAATCGGTTGCGTTTACTAAGCGAATATGTGAGGTAACATAGTGATCTTCTTTCGAGTTCAATTTCCATTACCATATTTATCTCGTGAACATAGCATGCCGGCAAGAAATCCATTTTCAATAATAGCAGAAGTGTTTTCAGTTAACGCAACACTTCTGAACTGATGTTTAGAAAGCTCAGTATTAACCCTAACGGTATCGAGTTCATCCTGTCTGTTTGAATCCGAATAACATGCCATGAATTTGATTTATGTGGTGCTATTTTCCGCCATTTATCAAATAATATGGCAGTGGTGCCATCTAAATAAACCCACCATGAGCCCATAGGACTAGAAAGTAATACGTCCAGGTATTTAAATCGAAAAAGGTTAGAACCCATTAATAAAAAACAGAACAGTTAAGATCGTGGTGTTCTAAATATTCTCCATCCCTCCCCTTCCACCCCCACTTGAGTGCAGAGCTCAGAACCTTTGCACAGCCACGTGAAACCGTCAGAGAAGTCCCTCTTGGGACTGTTGTTGAACTCGCGCTCAAATAGCCTTGACTGCCGCTTATGTCGTCAAAGCGATGACCCTTCACGTGAATTTCTGCACACTGTAGTTTTGTGGTACATTCTTATTGATAACAATTCTTGTTACCCGTGATGATTTTCTTCCAGAAATGGTCTGCGTTTTCCATTTCAATCAAGTCGGAGCATCTGTCCAAGTGTTGTTGTTTTTGTTTCGGTAATCAAGGTCCGCGGGACAAACTTTGCACACAGTTTTC
Organism: Schistocerca nitens; assembly: GCF_023898315.1. Lineage (NCBI taxonomy): Eukaryota > Metazoa > Arthropoda > Insecta > Orthoptera > Acrididae > Schistocerca > Schistocerca nitens. The sequence goes on from NC_064617.1 coordinate 362,889,427, forward strand.
TCTTCTTCAGAAATATCATTTGCACATTTTGTTCCGTTATGATTCGTGACACAACAGCGTTGACACACTACGGCCTCATGTCCACTATTTAACATTTCCTGTTCATAGCTAATTGGTCGAATGCATATCTGGTATTTAGAGTTGCTAGTTGAGGCTACAATCGTAGTTAATTGTGATGACTTCGCTTATACGCCTGGAATGTACTCAGTCTCGGAACATCTTAGACGAATGGTGCATGCATGACTGTCGAGTTATATATCGTTAGAAAGATGTACCTTCTTTAGATTACCAAAATGTTGATTCAACGAATGTGATGTTTCTTTAAGTTTTTAGCGATCTTCATTTGTTCATTATATTGTTATTGTTTTCGTCGTGAAAGAGTACTAGAATCTCTTGACGCACACTGTGAAAATATCAGCTTTCAGGGGGTCTACCAAGCTAATGGCGTGCAGTTTCTCTTCCCATCTCCAACCTTACCCCCACATATGTAGCTAGTATAACAAAGAAGACATTTGCTCTTTACCACGAGATCACGCGTGAAAGGAGAGCAGTAGCATGCGGCAAGGAAAACTTGGTACTCTAGTATCGAGATTTCTGGGTCAGCTACAGTAAGCCCTGTAGACGATGCGCGATCCTAAGGTGCACGTTTTACGGCAACTGAGGCGAGAAGACGATGCATTATTCAAGAACGCGCAGTGCAGTCTAGACCGATAAAGCTTTTCGCCCGTACGCTGCCGACATTGATTACGAAAGAGAATCGTGTTCGGCAAAGGTACCGTTCGCATTTCAAGCCAAAGAGCAGCCAAACCACGATACGATACTAAAACATTATTCTAGGAGAAGAATGAGACACTGCACTTATGGATGACATTTAGTGGCAGTAGTATATCATGGTCCAAATTAAGTTCCACGCTTCTTGTCGATTCATGTAAAGAACTAAGATAGTGGTTTAATCCTCTTCGGAAATCAGAGAAGTTTATTTTCTCTGTACAAAAATTTGAAAGAAAAAAATGATTCATGATTTAAAATCTAGACCACTTCGATTACACAGTTTTAATCTATAAATTTCAATGTTAGTTCTCTTTTGTGCAAAATACTCTTATAACAATTAGTCAAATTAACTTTTTTTCTTTTCTATACTTCTGCAGCCTGTTGGAGTAACTCTGAATGAAGCTATTACCAAACTTTGCGAGTGGCATACATTTCTGATCTACGAACTTTTGAGAATAATCTGACAGAAGGTAAACGGTTGTACACGTACTTTAGTGGTAAGTTTGAATTTATTGATATATTCTAGATAGAATGCGAACAACATGAATGATTCTTGTGAATTGTTAAACTGGAGTAATGAATTATAAAGCAGTTACCAGATTCCTAAACATAAACGATCTGACTTTCCTGAGAGTATTCTTAATAATATAAATCGAAAATATCGCTCAGCAGACAACACTTGGTCAATTTAGGAATTTTTAATTACACAATCCTCACTTCAAATTAAAGTTTTTGTTTGTTTAACTGTGACCTAAGGTGAGTAATAATATTTGATTATCTTGCATCAATTTTTCACCTTTCTCTTTCAGAAAATATTACGTTTATAATCTTAAAAGTAGAATGCCGCTGAATTTTTAACAATAAGTTACCAACGATATGTAAGTTAATTTTATTTTAACCACAAAGACACTGTAAAATATTTTTTTACTGATGCGTGAGATGCTAAACTAACACTGTCTTCGGATTGCATCGAAAATGAGATTGTATCATCTACTTCTGGAAAGTCGTTATGCACCAGAAGCAGTACAGAGTAAGTCAAAAGAAGCTATTGCCCACCATGTGACAGAGTTTCGAGTCCGACTTTGATGAAGACAGGTATCTGAATGTGTACGAAGGGTTAATGTTGCACGTGCAGATCCATGGCGGCATTACTGTAACTTGTGTGGAAACGAGTATTGTGGTAATTAACAACCGAAGTAAAAAGAAACCGTTTTCACTGTCAAAATTTTTGCAAACCCACGAACAACACTGACATTAACTAGGTTATAAATTTATACCTATACAAACATATTCCCGGAAGACGATGCGGACGTACTAAGGTGATAAATAAAATATAAGTAAATTATTTTTAAATCTGTATTTCAGAGAGGGTTCATATTTCTGCAAAATGTTGCTTAAAGAATTTGAGGGCATGGTTGTGTCTAATTATAAACAAGAAGCCAGGCAGCATGAATGCGTGTACGATAATTGCACTAAGATACCGCGTGCACTGAAGCAAATGCACAAGCCTCAGTCAGCTAGTAAAGGAGTCAGAGGGCCAGTTAAGAATCAAAGATCCTGTGAATTGTAAAAACAATTGTGAGTTGATAAAGTGATTTATGGAGAAAGGACCAGGTAGATAACAAACTGAATGTCGGTAAGTTGTGAAAGCCTGCCTTCCTACTTACACTCTAACCCAGGAGCTCTTAAGAGGCGGTGACCGCATTCTTATTCGCGAAATACACACCCATTTATATTAAACTGCCCCATAAGTGAATAGACACAATCTGTAAGGATTTATTTTAGGATCGGAGTGCCAAGTAAAACGATCCTAGCTTCTTTACCTTAGCTGACTACGATTACGCACGGTCAAGACTGTTTCACGAAAAGTTGAAGGGACTGTCATTCACCCACTTGTTCTATAATGATTTCCACAGCAAGAGGTTCTGTAACAATAAATAACTCTAGTTTACTACTTGCTACGTAAGATGGGCAGTTGTACAAAAACATCTTTCACAAAACTGGTAAATTTGATGCGTATTGGCTTATTATTGTTACCAGTTTCTATGTATTTGAATTCAGGATGGTCTTAGTGGGAAACTTTAGGAGAGCAAGCGACAAGAAAGTAAATGAACCCTCGACGAAATAACGTTAATTTCAGCACCAAGGAATGAGTGATGACCTAATTTCGAATAATGTGTCTGTAAACAGAGACGACTTCAAGTCTTTGTTAAATGATTGTAAATACCCCGGGTACTATCTTTAACAGTATGGATCGGCAGTATCAATAGAGCCGACTGATTTCATCTGTATCCCCAGGGTCTTCAAAGTATTTTTAGTTGACGTATGGCTTTGGAATTACCACTAACATCACGGGAAACTGCTGTCCACAGTATAAACCGTTATGTCAACACACTTTGTTGTGAGACAGTTATGTAAGGTTCTAGTATAACCAATAGCCTTTTACGGCACAGAATAAAATTTTAGTTTCAAATTTTACTGGAGGAGAACTGTTGGAAGGTAAATGGAAAACTGACATGAACCTACATAATACACTTTAACAATTTTTATCGATTGGAGTTCGTGTTGACACACCGCAACAATGAAGCGACAGGTGACAGTCGACAGTGTGATTGCAGAGTTGTGGGTTAGGCAGCTTCCTACCACAGATGACTGCTGTAGGACCTCTGGTGGCAACGCTCTGTTGTCTCGGTGTCCGTGGGTCTGCAAAATACACCATAATAAACTTTACCTTTTTCTGTAGATGGAAGGAAAATGGCTAGTAAGATTAATTTAACATTAAGAACATAAATTTTCAGAGTCAGCTGTGCAAGCCCGGTGGAATATTAACCGTGACGTGCAGTCTACCTGTTCGTTTGCACATCACTAAACTACACCGTTCAAAAATGGTTCAAAGGGCCATAAGCACTATGGGACTTACATCTGAGGTCATCAGTCCCCTAGACTTAGAACTACGTAAATCCAACTAACCTAAGGATATCACACACATTCATGCCCGAGGCAGGATTCGAAACTACGATCGTAGCAGTCGCGTGGTTCGGGACTGAAGCGCCTAGAACCGCTCGGCCACAGCAACCGGCAATTAAACTGTTCAGAAGCCTGGACCTCCCATAGATTCCGACACAGTTCTGAGCATAACCAACCAGACAACAAATAGTTTGTTGCCGCTAATGACCACAGTCCGTTTTGCTCATGAGATTCAACTCCACTCACAATTGCCACTCCACATAGCTCGCCATAGCTCCTCAACTGTTTCTCCCTATATTCACAGATATTAATTTTGTTAACACGCCAATGCTCCTAATATTACAACGAAATTATGTACGGTTATACAAGGACTTCCAGAAAGTTCAACGATATAATGAAAATGTGAGGAACGAGTATTGTGATAACTAACGGCCTAAGTAAAAAATTACTATTTTATGAAGGTCAGATTTTTCATGTAGCCAACACACAACATTTAAATTTACTGCCTTTCACAATTCATACGTACACAAAGATACTCCTGGAAGACGGTGTGAACGTCCTGAGTAGGAAATTGAGAGAAAAGAGTTAACCAAGAGAAAACTGAAGAGAGCTCGTACGGTTACCAGCTATGCAAGTAATGGTACTGAATGTTATATATACAATTCGTACAATGCAAATGTTCTCCCAATCTCTGCCCTACATGACTTAGTGACAATCTGAAAACTTTGAGCTAGTGTGGTAGTGAAATTATCTCTACGTCTCTGTCTTTGCTGCCTGTGTCACGAAGTTCGCCAAGAACTGCCCAACAAGTTGAAAACTTCATATAATAAAACTGCAACCTCTGATTAAGCTGTATATTTTGTCAGCAATATAAAATTTGTAAATAATTTCTTGTAATAATAAGTGATTGTGTATTAGGATGTATGCAAAGAAAGTAGTCTCAGATGAAAGTATGGGTTCAGGGACGACGTTGCATGTAAACCCTAGAAGGACAGATAGGATGAGAATGGAGGAACGCTATGGATGCTACAATGCAAAGGTGCCATAATAAAAAACCAGAGAAATGTGTGTGATGACTATACAGTTGTGTTTGTGCTAGGGTAGGATGAAATGCCATTATTAAATGGTTGGACACAAATCGCAGTGCCTTTAAAGAAAAGGCGAAAAAATTGTAGCTTCGAACGACTTTCATGAAACATAAATTTAAAAATTTGTTTTAAAAATTTGGATCAGTTTTGTCAAGTAAGAAGCCAGGACCTCCGATAGATTCCGACACAGTTCAAGAGCATACCCAACCAGACAACACATAGAATGAAATTTTCACTCTGCAGCGGAGGTCGCGCTGATATGAACTTCCTGGCAAATTAAAACTGTGTGCCGGACCGAGACTGCAGAGTGAAAATTTCATTCTGGAAACATCCCCCAGGCTGTGGCTAAGCCACGTCTCTGCAATATCCTTTCTTCCAGAAGTGCTAGTTCTGCAACGTTCCCAGGAGGGCTTCTGCGAAGTTTGGAAGGTAGGAGACGAGATACTGGCAGAAGTAAAGCTGTGAGGAGGGGGCGTGAGTTGTGCTTGCGTAGCTCAGGTGATAGAGCACTTGCCCACGAAAGGCAAAAGTCCCGAGTTAGAGTCTCGGTCCGGCACACAGTTTTAATCTGTCAGACAACACATAGTTTGTTGCCTCTAATGACCCCAGTCCGTTTTGCTCATAAAGAAATTAAAATATTAGGCTTGGTTAGTTGTAGACTGTCAAGTCCCGAGGAAGAAATTTGTAATTTTAATTCATAAGAACGAGAATTTTTTGAAAGATTTAAAATCGAATCCTGCATCGATAATTGGTACAATTCCAAAATTTTTGGAGTAAACTTTATAATCATAGGAGGTGTGAGGCGTGGCGCCTTATGATGTTCCTGTCTAGAGCCTATGTATCGGGAGAATGACTCAGTCGTGCACAGTAATAGATGGTCTGAAGTGGGTTCAGTCCAGTACGTAGTTCTAAGTTTTATCCACCAGGACAGAGTACAGTAGCGGACAGACACATTCAAGAAACAAGTCAAGAGAAAATTTTCCTGACTTATTCTGTTTATTTCTGGAAGGCTTTTTTGTTTATTTATGTTTCTACAGTTTTGTGAATGCTTTTAGTAGTGTGATTGAGGCGTGAATGTGGTCTAAAGTAAATATGTGGGTCATTGTTCTGCTGAGAAACGGTGTACGAACTGGTGTGAGAAATTTTTGAGACAATGTGAATGCAGACGAATGGTAATTTTGTATCATAATATGTTAAGTAAGTTTATGGTAAACGGAAATATAATTCCAGTGCAAATGAAAATAGTTAAAGTAAAGTATAACCAGATGATCAGAATGTTATGTCTTTTATTTTGGGAGAAACTACAGTTCGAAAGTGTGTTATTTGTTGATTGGTTAGTAATGAAAAACGCGGACTAACGCGGGAGAATAATGTTTTTCTATTGGACTTAAAGAAAACTGACCAATAAGGCCGGAATATTCTTCGCGTGTCATTTCTCTTGCGGATATAGTATGCTTACAGCAGTCTAAGTAGCAGAAGCCCAGCCTTTCAATGGCACAGTGTCGCCTTACGCGTCGAGCGAGCAGGTCGTAGTTAACTTCCGCCTATGCCCAGGGCCGCTTGTGTCGAAGCTACTCAGTTTTGTTGGTGTATCGGCCGGAGTCACATTGTAGTTGCGTAGCGGAGTTTGTAGTCGTTTCCCTCTTGGAGGCGGTGTTTTCTTCCCGGGGCATGATGTCTGTCGAGTCTATGTCTATCGAGTCTCCTAAGTCTGTTCCTCGTCGAGCTACTGTTGGTTTCAGTACGCGGCGTATTCAACCAGGTTCTTTAGAAATTCGCGATTGGTTGGCTGATATCCTTGTTACACCTGATCACGTAGATACTGCTTACTTTGATTATGATTTGTATGCAATCTTTGTGACGTTTATGATCCCGTTCAAGTAGAACGGCTTCTCTCTCGGGTTGGTTCTAAAGTGTTGTTTACACACCGAGATGGTTCCTTTAGTCAAGTCCTCTTTGAAAATGCGGCAATCGAGTATACTCCGCCTAGAATTTGTAATCTTCCTCCTGAAGTGGACGATTCATTTCTTAAAACATCGTTGCTTCCGTTTGGAGTAACACGGCATATCCGATGGGAACGCTGGTCAGCACAACATCGCTTCCAGTGTTATAATGGTATCCGGACTGTGGACATGTGCTTTAAAAAGAACGTTCCTTCCCACTTAACTGTTTGTGATTACCGAATCCATGATACGTATGCAGGGCAAGAAGGAGCATGTTTTCTCTGTAACGAAAGCGGTCATCTCAGATCTGATTGTCCGCGCCGTACTACTGTTCTGACGTCGTCTTATCAAAAAGTCTTCCTCTAACGTTAACAAACATAGTATCATCTAAGTCAGCTGTCAGTCAATGTCTAGCTTTAAGCGATATAGGGACAACATTACCCCATACTCCTCGCGAATTTCCACCGTTACTGGCGCGTCCCGGTGCGGCCTCTGTCCATGAGGGGACGACGGCTCCTGCAGCGCAAGTTAAACGTCGGCGGACTGAGGACGGTACAGATTTCGAGGACGCCCAACTCCAGTCTTGTTCCTCTGATACGGCGTTGACAGAGGGTGCACCTTCTGGCGGTAATGAGTTGTCTACTGACTTTAATTGTGATTCCAGTATTATCAGAGATGATATAGCTGCTTCTGTTGACGTTGAAATGTGTGTTGAATCTGCGTCCCCCACTTCACCCGTAGACGTGACGGTTCCCATAGGGTTCAGATGTTACCCCAGAGGCGTTGCCTGCCGGCCAGTCTTTACAGTGCTCCAGTGAAATACCTCCCATCCTCCACGCTGAGACGGTGGAGCAACAGGATTCTACGGATTCTCTTCCAGATGATCAGGAGATGCCATCCGACACCGGCATTGCATTACCTGTCTCTTCTGTACTTGATGTTCCTGTTGGTCTTTCTGAGTTGTGCTCCCCGATTTCCGAAGAGTGCAGTGGCGATGGCTCCTCTATCAAATCGGAGCTAGACGTGCCCCCACCGCTTCCACATCAAGAGTGTATGTTTTTACGGAGTGGTGTGAAACAGCGTTTTCAACCTGCACGTGCAGCGGCACGTCGTAAAAGGATAAACGAGGATTCCTCGGCTTCCTTTGGGGAGTATTAGAATTATACCTTCTTGCCCCGCCTTCGGACGATGAGGAGAGTCGGACGTGATGAGTCTTTTTCCTTAGTGTTGTTTCATTGACCTTACATGTGCTAACGCATGCAGGAATATAAATTTCTAACCCTCAATGTTAATAGGATATGTTCCCAATTATGGCTTGCTACGTTACGCCAGTTTATTTACGATTCCCAAGCTGATGTCATGTGTTTACAAGAGGTATTATTTGATCTGTTTTGTCTTCCTGGTTACTCTATGTTTTTCAATGCCTGAGAATTCTACCGGTATTGCTTTGCTTTATCGAAATGGGATCCCGCTGACGGACTTCGAAACGCTAGATGATGGTCGCGGTATAGGCTGTAGTTTTTATGACCTCACATTAATTTTTCTTTACGCTCCGTCCGGATCCGGTCGTTCATCCGATCGTGCGAGGTTTTATAAGGAAGAAATTGTTTATTTACTCCGAAGGAACTCGTGCAAGGTTTTGTTGGGGGGCGATTCGCGGTGGTCTAGTGGTTCTAGGCGCTCAGTACGGAACCGCGCGACTGCTACGGTCGCAGGTTCGAATCCTGCCTCGGGCATGGATGTGTGTGATGTCCTTAGGTTAGTTAGGTTTAAGTAGTTCTAAGTTCTAGGGGACTGATGACCACAGATGTTAAGTCCCATAGTGCTCAGAGCCATTTTTTGGGGGGCGATTTTAACTGCGTCTTACGTCGTGTAGATCAGACCCCAGTTATACTCCTACATTTTGTCGTGAACTTAATGATATGGTGACGTCGTTGCATCTCAAAGATGCTTGGTTTTGCAGATATCCTACATTAGTGCGGTTTACGTATTTTACAGCTACTTCAAGTAGCCGATAGGACCGCTTTTATTTATCTTCCCCCACATGTAGTCAGCTTATACCGATTGATGTAATTTGTGCCGGTTTCACTGATCACTGTGCTGTTTCAATGACTTTTAACCACGTCCCGCAGCGGGTCCAACTTTCGCGCCCTTTATGGAAGCTAAAAACTCTATATCTCTCGGACCCCTCTCTGGAAGGCATCAACGCAGACGTTTAGCGGCGGACAACCCAGTCCCAGGCGTGTTAATCCTCACTTCTAGAATGGTAGGTTACCTTTGCTAAACCCCGGATTCGAAATACACTCAATAATTTTAGCGCTGAAAAAGCGACTGAAATGAGGAGAACTAGGGAATTTTATTGCGCTGTGCTTCGCGGTCTTTACGATAATGACCGTGATCCCCCCTTGAAAGTCGTCGACGTGCACCGTGTGAAGGCGAAACTTCTACAACTTAAACGTAGGCAAATGGATGGTGTCTGATTGCGTTCCCAGCCTCGTTCAATCGTACAGGATGAGTTGACCTCTCTCTATCATCTTCTTCGACGTCACAAGTGATCTCAAAGGACATGTCTTTCTACCATTCGTTCTCTATATGGGCATGAGTGGTTCTCCCGATCTAATATCATGCGTTAACTTTACCAGTACTTTTCCGAACTTTATACTGAAGTGGATTCAGGCAGTCCACCGTCTGTTGATTTTACCTCCCTTCTTGATAGAGCTGTTAAGCCAGCTCTCCAGGAAGAGCATTCTCTGTATTCCATCGCGAAGATATACTTGATATCGTGGCTCGTTCTCCCTCCCAGAAATCGCCTTGCCCCGATGGCCTTCCCAAAGGATTTTGTATTCGATTTTGGCTCCTGATACGAGATTCGATAACTTCCACGGTGAATGAAGTATTCCACGGAGGCCTTTTCCCACACAGCTTTAATGTTACTAAAATTGTTCTGATCCCCAAAAACCGGGAAGTTTTTGTGCGGATCAGGTCCGCCCGATAACCCTCTTCAACTATGCCTATAAAATATTGGTGGGAGCGGTAAATAGCCGACTATCGGTGTTGTTGGCTACCATACACGCGAGCCATCAAAGTTGTCTTCCGGGTCGTACTCTCCTGACTCCCGTTGCTGAATGTCGTGATTTAATTTCGATTGGTATATTAATAATTTTTACTTATGGACCGTCTGACAGCAACTGAATAAAAAACAATTTTAGTGCCATATGCGTTTCGCCTTTATTTTCTGCAAGGCATCATCAGTGGCCTGGAATATGTACATATGTTAGCTATTTTATTTACATTTTTGTCATTGTGCCTATAGGTTATAAACAGTTCTGGTGGTTGGTATTTCCTATTAAGTAGTAATGTTTTGAACTGTACTTACAGGTTGCGTGGACAATTTCCTACATATTACGCTCCTGTTGCATTTCTGGTGTTGTTCTTCTTCTTCTGAACGCCAATTTGCCGTTTTTTTTCCCATTCCACAACACTATGCACTGAACACTTGTTTTAAAGCAATGTTTTGGTTTCTGTTGCCGACTGTCAAATGTTTTTGCCACAGATCGAATGTTATTGCCAAACTTATGAGTGTAACTATTGAAGTATCTGTGGTCTGTTCGTGTATGCATTTGTGTGTGCGTTTGTGTATGTGTGTGTGTGTGTGTGTGTGTGTGTGTGTGTGTGTGTGTCTGTGTGTGTATGTGTGTGTGTTTTGGTGTGATATGTATTTTTTGCTCTGTGTGTGTGTGTGTGTCTCCAGATGATGTGGGGAAGAGTTTCCGTTTTTTTTTTTATGTTATCATTTCCTTTACTAAGTGTAGTAGGGAGCCTGTGCTGATGTGAGTTTGTTCATTTATCACATGTTTGTTTTCTGCTATGGCTTTCTGGATGTGGAAGTTTTCTTGCATTTGTATAAGATGTTTGTCATGGTTGCTTATTCTCATTATTTTCATTTCATGTTCCATGTTTGTAGGATGATGGTTGTAGTGTTTTAAATGCTCTGCAAATGTGGAATGGTTTGTTTCATACTTCCAACATCTGATATGTTCTTTGTATCTTGTTTGAAAATTCCTGCATGTCATGCCTATGTATACTGCATCACAACTTTGACATTCAAGTTTATATATTCCTGATTGTTGGAATTTGTCTCTCTTGGTAGCTGGCTGGATTAGGTGTGATTGAAGGGTTTGCCCAGGCTTATATGATATTCTGAAGCCCTGTCTCTTTAGGATGTTTGCAACTCTGTGTGTTAGTTTATGTGTGTAGGTCATGGTGTACCATCTGGTTCTTTTCTGTGTGGTGTTGCCATTGTGTGTGTTTGTTGAGTGTGTTTGTAAGTTTTCAGCTTGTGAGTTCTTTTGTATTGTGGAACTGTTGTGTTAATTTTTTATTTGTGTTTTTATTTTTTGATTGAGCTTGTGTACCACATGTGTGTCATACCCGTTGTTCCTAGCTATTTGTATGATTGTACTCATTTCTTGTTCATAGTTTCTCTTGCTGAGTGGGATTATGTTTAATCTATGTAACATGTGTCTTAGTGCTGCAAGTTTCTGGCTGTGGGGGTGGTTGGATGTGGAATGTATTATTGTGTCTGTGGCTGTTGGTTTTCTAAAGATGTTAAATGTATGTTTACCATTTTCTTTTTTAATTGTGATGTCAAGAAAATTTATTTGATTTTCTTTTTTTTTTCAAGTGTGAATTTTATGAAAATAAAATAATGAGAATAAGCAACCATGACAAACATCTTATACAAATGCAAGAAAACTTCCACATCCAGAAAGCCATAGCAGAAAACAAACATGTGATAAATGAACAAACACAAATCAGCACAGGCTCCCTACTACACTTAGTAAAGGAAATGATAACATAAAAAAAAAAAGAAAACTCTTCCCCACATCATCTGGAGACACACACACACAGCACAAAAAAATACATATCACACCAAAACACCCACACACACACACACACACACACACACACACACACACACACACACACACATACACAAACGCACACACAAATGCATACACGAACAGACCACAGATACTTCAATAGTTACACTCATAAGTTTGGCAATAACATTCGATCTTTGGCAAAAACATTTGACAGTCGGCAACAGAAACCAAAACATTGCTTTAAAACAAGCGTTCAGTGCATACTGTTGTGGAATGAAAAAAAAAAAACCGCAAATTGGCGTTCATAAGAAGAAGAACAACATCAGAAATGCAACAGGAGCGTAATATGTAGGAAATTGTCCACGCAACCTGTAAGTACAGTTCAAAACATTACTACTTAATAGGAAATACCAACCACCAGAACTGTTTATAACCTATAGGCACAATGACAAAAATGTAAATAAAATAACTAACATATGTACATATTTCAGGCCACTGATGATGCCTTGCAGAAACTAAAGGCGAAACGCGTATGGCACTAAAATTGTGTTTTATACAGTTGCTGTCAGACGGTCCATAAGTAAAAATTATTAATATACCGTAATATTACACGCAACTGAGGAAGACAGGACCATAAAAGTTGAAGATGTTAATTTCGATTGCTTCCACCATTCCCGTGCCAAGCGCTTTGCTTTTTCATTTATTTTCACCAACCGCTCGACCGCGTTAATCATGGTTTCCTTGTGCGAGTATTGACGACTGTTGGTTTTAACGATGCTGCGCTACGGCTTTTTAGCTCTCTAATTACTGGTATTCGGGCATCCATTGACGTAAATTGCCGTCTTAATTCCCCATCGTGGTGTGTCAGGGCGTCCTTCGAGGGAGTCCATTATCTATGTCGCTCTACGTTGTTTCGCGAACCCTTACTGCGATCTATAGCTGCTCGTTTGGGTGGCTGGTCGCTGTTGGGAGAAAGGTTTGCCGTTAGTGCTTATGCTGATGACGTTATGGTTCTTATCTATACCCATGATGTTATACCACTGCTGAAGGAAGTTTTGGACGCCTTTTGTCGTCTTACGGGAGTACGGGTTAATGACCAGAAATGTTGCTTAGTCGGTTTGCGAGGATTTGACGCTGTTGAAATTCTATGGGCTTTGAAGGTCACCCGATATCGATCGTTAGATGTTATAATTGACAGTTGTCTGCTGAAGATGGCTACGATAAACTAGAAGTCTGTCACCGATAAGATTCAGGGAGCAATCATTGAGCATGAGCGTCGCTCCCTCCTACTTCTTCATAAGGTCGGGGCCATGAAAATGTATGTGTTAAGTAAGGTTTATTTCATTGCACAAATTCTTCTACTTCCAGCGAGGATGTACCGCAAGTTACAAAGTTTAACTGGCAAGATTATCTGGCACAACTCTATATTTCGCGTGCGTTATGGGGTCATGGCACGCCCCCGTCTGCTGGGAGGTTTGGGCCTCCGGCCTCCCTGACATTCGGGTTAAGGCTTCTGCCTTATTCATCCGTCGCACTGTTTCAACATGTCAATGCAACGCCCCCCCCCCCCCCCCCCCCAGACACTTACAGCTCGCCTTCAAGACTGTATCCGACCGGCGAGTTTAACACCTCCGGTAGATATTGAGATATTGGTACGATTAGTTATAAACTACGACACGTTAAGGAATTTTTTCGTGAAGTCAGTTATTTAGGTGTAAATATCCTTTCCTAAGCGAATCTCTCCCTAAAAATGCTGTTAAGCTGCTCACAATTCCTCATAGTATTTTCTCTGTGGAAGCCTTGTCGCCAGAAGCGAATTGGAAGATTGTTTGGTCTAACGTTAGCCTCCCGATTTTCCCGATGGAAGTGGCGTCCTCGTGGTACCAAGCTGTTCATGATATTGTACTTACCAACGTGCGACTTTTTCGTATTGGTCTCAATGTTACGGATCCTTGTAGTCATTGCCATGAAACTGATACATTATATCATCGCTTATCTCCTGCGGTCATGACCATTGGAGATGGCTTCGCCGACAACTGGCTTTTCTCCTCATGACGTCGGAGGCGGCTATCTCGGTGGAGAGTCTCGTGCGTCCCGATTCAACCTTCTTTCCCGATCTAAGAACAATGTCATCACGTTTGCTTGTTGGACAGTATGTCCACTGCGTGATGGTGAGTGGATATGACGCATATCCGTGTGCTTTTTCCCAATATATGGCCATAGCCCATTGGGCGTGCCTCAGAATGCCCCGTTATCGTGAGCTTTTTTTAATATGCTGTATCTTGTTAACCATCGACAAGGAGTTGGATAAGTTGACATCCCCCCTCCCTTTTTTTTTGACACTCTTGTTTGGATTCAGATGTTTCACGATGTAGACGTGACGGAGTAAAGAAGGCGTGGTCACGTTAAAATTAACGCATTTCTTCACATACGTTTTTCTGATTTAACCCTTTTGTTTTTGTCAAAATGACTTCTTTTGTTTTATTTAAATCGATTGCCTCAAATAAGTGCTTTGGAGGAAGAAAACAAAAAAGTGATCAGCGTCCGAGCTTCGTAAGACAAACGTCTGTCAGGCGACGGTTCGACTTCCGCTCAACCTTAATTATTAATCTATATTTTTCACCATTGGATATATTGTTTAGTTTGTATGACGTTTGAGCGGTAGTATGGTGCAAAGAAAAGCATTTGTATTCCATGGAGTTTCACTTTATGTTTTTCAAGTCCAAAAAGAAAAGAACAGAAAAAAAAAATAAGTCGGAGACCTGCATTCGAGTTCTGATGTTGGCACAAATTTTGATTCATTTCTTCATCTTCTGTCCTTATTGTTTATTGTGTTTTGGTAGTTTTACTTCTGCTGATGAGTCAATTACTCTCTCATTTATTCTGGGCTGTGGTCAGCAGTGGGTAACCTGGTTGCTGTTATTTATTAATTATGGTCTGTTTTCTTGTTTATTAATTATTTTGGTCTTGGGCGTCGGCTTTTGGTGTAGTGCATTTTGGAATTTTGTAGTCAAGGTTCAGATTTGATTATTGTGGTTGTTCTTGTCATCCTTCTTGGATGCTCTTTTATTTATGCTGTATTCATTTGTGCCCTCTTACTGTAAAACTGAAGACACTTGGAGAGCAGTGGATTTCATCGTGTGTTATATTGTGCTAGATAGTACGTTGGTATTTTGTAAACTGAGGTCTGGATTATTTTCATATGATCATCTTGTGCGCGTGCTGTCATTTGTTGAGTTCGATCAATAAACGTATTCAAAACCTGTTAAGGTTTGCCACTAACACAATCCACTACCCAGTTGTTTCCTGCGCCACACAGTGTACGGCCAATTTCCCAGAATGCCAAAGGCGAGGTGCTCCTGGCGTGAGACTCTCTGCTGCAAGGCCTCAGGCTGCGATATTCCACAAGGCTAACTGTGTACTGAAGCAATTACTCACATACTGCCAGTGGGCACGTGGCTGAGTTCCAGCTAATTACTGCAGAACTCGCGCAACACATGCCCCATTGATGTGCTACCTGGCATTTTTTGTGTAGAGTGAGAGTTGTTCAACGGCAACAGCAAACCGCTCACCACTTAGTAATTACATGCACTGAGAAATTCACTAAAAGTCCAGCTGGCTGTGTTCCACTTGTCTCCACGTAACTAAATCCCATGAAAGTGACCCTGACATAATGTTCAACACACTGGGCATATTATCGTTTCAGTTTTTAATTTATGATTTGTGATGGATATACATTAAATATGTGAGAATAAGGTTTATAAATGATAAAGGAAATAAATTTCACTTTGCTCCGAAAAAGGAAAAAGTGGTTGGCGTTCAAGCTTCGTGGGACGGGCGTGTATGGGGTGATTTTTTGACTCCAGCTCAAATTTAATTTTTGTCTACATTTTTTTGTCATAAAAAATGTGTCAGAAGTGTAGAGCGTCTGCCATGAAAGCAGGAGATCCCGGGTTCGAGTCCTGGTATTTTTCTTCTGTAAGCACTACAGAAAATAATAATAAAAAAATGGTACGGTCTGTGTAGTGTGAGCTCCGAAGGAAGTTATAATTTACCGGTTTGAGTTGTGCTACATGCCTCAAAAGTGCTTTAAAGTAGAACATATTTATTGCGGTGATTTTTTTAGAAAGTACGGATTCTTTAAGTAATTTTGTGCATGAGAAAAGACAGTAATTCCGCGTGGCATATTGAGCGGATCGGTGACTAAAAGCTAGAGTGCATTAGACACCGATAAATTAATAGTGTGGCGAGCATTTTTATTTAAGAACAATCCGTGCTAAGTAGCTGTTCAGTTTTCGGGAAATACGTTACCATAAACGTGCTAACGTGAATGAAAGAGTCTGTGCATGGCTGTGTTAGGATTAGCACGGGCTTGGCAGTGAGCGTGTAGTTTTCGACTTCAGAACATACCAAAGTTTTGCCAGTATTTTCACCTTTCATTCAAAATTAAGACCTTTTTCCGATTTTTAGAATAGTTAAGTTGTATATAGCCTGATGTGAGTTTCAGTACAATAGGTTTCTGCTCGGCTTTCGTACTGGCGACCTGCTGCATCGAGTTCACAGGTAGGTGCAGGTAAAAGGACGGAAGGATTCGTACCACCGAAACTGGCGTACGGATGATTCACCAGAAATGGTGAAATTCAAGGCAGTCTGACATACGGCTGCTTACAGCTTTTAGAAATTGAATAGTAAATCACAGTTACATCAGATATGAATTCGAAACTTCCTGGCAGATTAAAACTGTGTGCCGGCCGAGACTGCAGGGTGAAGGTAGGAAGTTTGGAAGGTAGGAGACGAGGTACTGGCAGAAATAAAGCTATTAGGACGGGTCGTCAGTCGTGCTTGGGTAGCTCAGTTGGTTTCGGCCAGAGGGTTAACTGCCCTCTGTAATAAAAAAACTGAGTTAATCGATCAGCAACGAACTTAAAACGGATGTCTTACGACGTCCGCCCCGAGCAGATGCAACGAACTAAAGTGAACAAAATGAGATTAAAAAAAAAAAAGTTGGTAGAGCACTTGCCCTCGAAAGGCAGAGGTCTCGAGTTCGAGTCTCGGTCCGGCTCACAGTTTTAATCCGCCAGGAAGTTTCATATCAGCGCACACTGCGCTGCAGAGTGAAAATCTCATTCTGGAGATATGAATTCATCTGCAGTCTCCGCGAAATGAAGTGCATAACATTTTAAATATCTTAAAAACTTCAAAAGTTAATAGTTTAGAGTGAGTAAATATTTTCAAAATGATCCTTAGCATTAACAATTTTTAAACGCTTCATGCGATTTCCACAAGGCATATCTAAGATGACAGCATTGTACCATAATTACCATCCCTAAAAGCTGACCCTCTGTGTCTATTTCATCCATTGATTAATTATTTTTTATATCTTTGTCATTACGCAAATGACTATCAGAAAATCGTATCCCCTACAATAACACAGTAACTGAATACAGTATATGTACCTCGTATCCTGTCGTACCTGCATAGTTACTTAATGAATATGTTACTATTTTTTACTACAACTACATTTATACACAACTGCAATATATATTAAAATCATGTTAATCTAAAAGGGGTGTGTTACATGTGTTAGCTGACACTGCGATTGTAAAAAGTGCCAAAACATGATTATACGTAAGGCGTAAGTTTTTTTTCTGTTTTTGTGATAAGATCTTATGGGACCAAACTGCTTAGGTCATCGGTCCGTAAGCTTACACACTACTTAATCTAACTTAAACTAACTTATGCAATGGACATCACACACACCCATGCCCAAAGGAGGACTCGAAGCTCCGACGGGGGAGCCGCGCGGACCGTGGCAAGGCGCCCAAGACCGTGCGGCTACCCCGCGCCGCTAAGTAATTGTTTAAACAATATTTAATAACTTATTATTGTCATTTGGTGAACGCACATGTGTGAGAATGCTGGATCATCCATTTATGACGAATAATATTATTTTATATTTACTGTAAATGATCTAAGTGTGACCGATTGTTTATAACATTTCTTCATTAAACATTGTTGTAATACATTCGTTTAGCACAGAAAGTATTCAAGTTGAGTCTGTAGAACATAAGAATGATGTATTTCTTGTGGGGATGGCGTCCAACCAATGAGAGTTAGACAATGGCAGAACACTACTCGATATAAATGGAGAGTTTTTGAGCGGTGCACTCCAGGGAATGATGCTGAACACTTTTACGTTAGATGAAGAAGAAGGCAGGACTGCGTTACATAGCGTGTGCAATTCTGTCGTACAAGGGCAGCACCTGGTCATATAGGGATAGCACCAGTGGTCTAGGAGTAGCGTCTTTAATTAGTAATCAAAACGTCCTTGAACCCAGGTTCGAAACCCGCTACCGTTTAAATTCTGGTTAATAATCAGCATTGGTGGCCAAAGACCTACGGCATAAGAAGTCACCCTCGTTCTGCCAACGTCTTTGTCAAAGAGGGCGGGGAAGTAGATACAGGTTCAGGGCACTCTCTTGTCCTTAGGATGGGAAACTGCCTCTAAAGGCGGAAGAGTCAAAAAGGTTGTAGAAGACAATGGAAACCACTGCATTAAAGACACACAGCATGTATGTGGAGGATATGTGGCCTATGACTGAAAAAGTGTCATGACGATCACTCCATTGGCATAAAGAAAAAAATTGTTCAAATGGCTCTGAGCACTATGGGACTTAATCTCTGAGGTCATCAGTCCCCTAGAGCATAGAACTACATAAACCTAACTAACCTAAGAACATCACAAACATCCATGCCCGAGGCCGGATTCGAACCTGTGACCGTAGCGGCCGCGCGGTTCCAGACTGAAGCGCCTAGAGCCGCTCGGCTATTGGCAAAATATTCCGCAACAGTCCCCCATTCGGATCTGCAGGAGGGGACTGGCAAGCGGGAGGTGACACGTGACCATAAGAAAAAGACTGAATAACCAACGAAAGGATAACGTACTACGAGGCGGGACTTGGAATGTCAAAAGCGTGAAAGTGGTATGGAAGGTAGAAAATCTTAAAGATGGAAATGCAAAGGCCCAGTCTAGATATAGTAGAAGTGAAATAGAAAAAAGACAAGGATTTCTGGTCAGATGAGTATAGGGTACTATCAACAGCAGCATAATTTGGTATAACAGGAGTAGGACTCGTTATGGATACTGAGGTAGGGGAGAGAGTGTGTTACTGTGAACAGTTCAGTGGTAAGGTTGTTCGTATCAGAATCGACAGCAAACCAGCATCCCACAGTGATAGTTCAGGTATACATGCCAAAGTAGCAAGCTGAAGATGAAGAGATAAAGTATATGAGAATACAGAAAGGGCAACACATTACGTAAAGAGAGATGAAAATTTAATAGTTGTGGGGACTGGAATGCAGTTGTAGTGGAAGCAGTAGAAGAAAATATTACAGGAGAATATAGGCTTAGGACAAGAAATGTGAGAGGAGAAAGAGTAATTGGGTTCTGTAATAAATTTCAGCTACTAACAGTGAATACTCTGTTCAAGAATCACAAGAGAAGGAGGTATATTTGGAAAAGACAGGATGATACGAAAGGATTTCAGTTAGATTACATCATGGTCAGACAGAGATTCCGAAATCAGTTACTGGATTGTAAGGCGTACCCAGGAGCAGATATAGACTCAGATCACAATGTAGTACTGATGAAGAGTAGGCTGAAGTTTCAGAGATTAGTCAGGAAGAAGGAACACGCAAAGAAGTGCAATACAGAACTACTAAGGAATGACGAGATAATCTTGAAGTTTTCTAAGGCTGTAGATTCAGCAATGAGAAATAGCTCAAAAGGCAGTTCAGTTGAAGAGGAATAGACATGTCTAAAAATGGCAATCACAAAAGGTGGAAAGGAAAGCATAGGCACAAAGGAGGAGGTTCTGCACAGAATCGTCGAGGAAAGGAAAATGTGCAAAACACTGACAATGAGAAGGTACAGGATGATAGGACATCTGTTAAGAGATCAGGGAATGACTCCCCTGGTAATAGAGGGGGCTGCGGAGGGCAAAAACTGTAGAAGACAGAGATTGAAATACCTCCAGCAAATAATTGAGAACGCAGATTTCAAGTGCTACTCTGAGATGAAGAAGCTGGCGCAGGACTTTAACTTTTGGAAGCATCTGATGTCGAGTTCTGCAAGAATGCATACCTGTCTAAGGTATCGTTCAGTATTCGGTTACGTGGGTGCTATATTTTGGGCTGTGAACAGCAATTAGAATACTGCAAATTTTGAAGGGACTTCAACATTTGCTTGGTCTGAATGTGTACCACTGCACAACTTTATCTTATCCACTTGCATTACGGAACTGAGACAAGACTGAGTATGAGCCCCTATTCGTTATCTCTTACGTTTCACCGTACAAATCGTTATGCTGAATTCTGAGTTATTTTGTGCTGACAAATATTTTGTGTATTAATTGGACTAAGTTTTTCCGAGTGTCTTCAATGACTATTTAACTTGTGTGTTATGCCACCATTCTTCCTAAGCACTTAATTCAACTTTATTGCATTTTGATAAGGTTATCTTTCTGGCTGTTCTATGATCGATAAATATGGGACCACTTTCCTTTTATCTGAAATGGCTTCCTTGCATAAAAGTTGTTCAGCATAGTTCTCTAGTGTTATCTACATCAATTTCAGAGTTTGTAACAGAACCCATTTTCAATATATATTTATATTTTATTTAATATTTTTAATTATGTTATTAGCAATTCTAGCCAACGCAAAGACTATAGGGTTATTATTTGCAGCGAGTTAGTTGCTGGGCATGGAAGCAAATGTGTAAGGGTCGCCCTTTCGTTCTCATCGAGCCCGGCTTTTTAAAAAAGAGCCATGCACAGCCCAAGTGCCTAAGATACAGGTAACCACAGAAAAACTAGCAAGACATGGAGCATGTGGAAGGTAAACTTGAAGAGAGAACAGGGAAAGTGATAAAAACGTAAGAATCCCAGCTATGCTAAACTTAACATAATGACCGACCTACGACTACAAGATATTTCATGTAAAAATGCAATTCAGTGAACACGTGTCTTTACGCCAGCATCGAATGTAACAAACAAAACAAATCATTACGTGTTGTTACTAATGCCTAGAACATCTTTTTATGACTGGAAGAACAGTGGGATATGTCACTTGAAGGCCCGGGTGACTTATGTAAAGTGGATATACATCAGCACGAAGACCTAATGTTCCCCACGTTAAACTCGACTGCGAAATGTATTGCGGAAAGAAATGTAATGCTTCATAACGTTCAGAGCTAAGTAACTTTCAGTCACATAAATGCAGCGTAAATGTGCAAAGTCAGACACTATTTCAGAATAATCCATCGCCCATTTCATTAGCACAAGACTAAGCAGCTCAGCACTCCTGGCAGCAGGAAGAAGTGTTCATCTTTGCCCACGCCGGGCACTGGAACTCGTGAAAGCTAATCCTGCCACATAGCTTCCATATTAGTTCTCTCGCAACACAAAACGAACAGTTTTCACCAGAGATGCATTACTCCAGTAGACAAATATGTGATTACAGATCTCCTCGCACGCAAGAATGCGTGACATGAGAGATTTTTCACGTAACAGCAGATGCCTTTCAGTTGTGGATATTGACGTCAATATAAAAAGACCGTTACATCAGTGGAAGGGCGAAGAAAAGGATTACCTTCAGTGATCTGGTTGAATGTTGCATCATTTCTACCTCAAGTCATTTAAGTAATTACTAAAACCATAGGAAATGTAGTGAAATTTGTAATCTCCTACCAGAGATGATCTGGAGTCCGCATTTCCTATTTATTGCAAGCAGTCGTCTATACCACTGCGCAGTCTGTGGGCGCCACCTGGCCTGACTGAAACTTCCTTTGTAACTGTTGTTTCCATCTTTAATATCGAAAGACTGCTACCACAAGTTCTGCCACGGCCATATGGGAACAGTACCCCAAGGGCAACCAACAGAGCTGCTGGAGCTAGATGGCTCAGCCTGCCAGAATAGGCACATAGAAAATTATTTATATGCACTGAAATCAAATGCATCGACAGAAAAAAGAATCGCTGAAGATAGAATGACGTGAAAAAGTATCACTGGAAACTTTTCAGATAAGCTCGATTTGTTTTCATGCAACCGTCCGATTAACTCTGGTGGCAGTGGTCGTAAATCAATGTGGAAATAACAGTGCCACTCGGAGCCTAATGTTCAAGACAACTGATTCAGAAAGGCAGGAACTCCGACTCTATATCACAGCCTAGCATAAATTTTCAATTGTCATTACATGTTCTTAGTAGCGGAGCTTCGGCACACCTGATGTGGTTGCACCTTATGTCACTGGATTTTAGTTTTCCTTCAGACTGATGCAGTCATTTCAATGTATGTAATTCATTTCATAAACTGGAACTGTCCAATGAACCACATATTCAGACCATTGATTCATCATCGAACCTTCATTCTTGTGGAAGTCAAATTTGGGCGAGGTGTCATGTTGTTGCCTACAAAGAGACTGGCATGGAGGTTGTCATAAATAAGTTTTATGTGATATTAGAACTACTTTGAAATCTTTTTTTTCCTGAATCGATCTGAAATTCACGCCGTTCAGTTGCTGCTTTGCACTCGTAATTGTAGAGCACGCTCGAAAAAAAAAAATAAAAAAATAAAAAAATGCAGCTAGGACAAGTATGTGAGAGAGGGGTGGAATGGTGTAGTGTTATTGGAACACCGGCCTGCTTTTTTCCAACAAGAACTTTTAATTGTTACTCTACATCTGAACTCATTCATTACAGCTCCCATGTAGAGTGATGGACAGTGGTTCACAAGCGTATTTTATCTGAATGTATGTTTAGAGAATAGAAGTGTTTATATAAAAAGCAGTCGTCGCTTTGCAACTAATCCAAGAGAGTAACTAACATAATGCATGGAATAAATATCTTTAAGGAACTTTTTGACGTATTAGTTACAACAAAATTTATATATAATGAAAGTCCTTGACAAACAAACTACGTGTTCAACCTGCGTTGGTACACAGAACAATGTATACGTTAGTGATACACTTTCCACTGTACTTCATTTTGTGGGGCGGAGGGGAGAGGGACTTCCAGAATTGAAAGGGTGCTAGGCCAAGGTGGATATTACCAAAACTATTCCATAAGAAAATTTCCTTCAACTGGGAAAACGAAGACGTAACCTTGCTCATGGAATATACCAGAATCACATTTGGAAAATGATAACATTGTACCGTTTGATTCTAGTGCAGATAAACTTCCACAACTAATGCAAGAACGTAATTAAGCCACATTTCAAGAGGTAGAAAGACAAATTAGTAAATAACATACGGGCAACTCACTGAAAAATATCTGTAAGTTAAAAAGACTATAAAAACCATTGAACTAATTGTCTTAATTAAGACTACGGCAGACTGGATAGAGAGGAAAATAGATGGAAGGAAGTTTCAGGAAGGACTAGAATGCTTTTAAACAATTAAATAGAATTTTCAAATTTAAGCGTTCAGTGCGACTGAAACGGAGAGTTATGATTTGCTGCTTATTTCTAATTTTGAACAGTGACAGTGACACATGCCATCTCAACACAAATACCATGAACAGAAAGTTTATGAGCGAACGATGAAGAGATGCAGGTTGGAAATTACTATAAGAGATAGGGAAAGAAACAAACAGGCAAAGACACAAATAGATCTGGAAAATGACTGGAGTAGAAGACGTTACAAGGCAGGAGATATAATGACAACCATCATTTTCTGCATGTTTTAATTATTATGGAGGTAAAATTTTATATTTTGTTGGTGCCTTTCGGCCATATTTTCAAGTACCTCCTCCTAACATGTAACCAAGTTGACATTATTTCCTTGAAAAATTTTTTATAACCGTTGAAACCATGGTCAAGGTGTTTAAATAAACCTTCCATTCTGCCACTTTTTGGCTGTTTATTAATTCTTCAAGAAAATATCATCCTACAGTTGCTGCTCCAGCCATGTAAAATATTTTGAGATATCAAGTAACTAATAATGACAGTCATGTATCCCCACAATGATGAAAATTGCATGATTTACTTTCGTGCTACTAAACCTTACTCAAGCCTAGACGAAATTCTATGTGCATATCAGGGTAGTGGGCGTGACTGAGGGCCGAGATATGTACTTTATGGTAGTCCACTGGACGCCGAGACTGTGAATAATTACGTGTGCTTTTGTGTACAAATTATGAGTGAAGCTCATGCTAGTCAACACCTGAAAAGTGTAATCTATATAAATACACACACAATCACTCACTCACACACTCACTCACTCACTCACTCACACACACACACACACACACACACACAGAAACACAATTCTGAACACCAATTTCTGTGCACGGAACAAGACAATAACTTTTGTGATTTACGTTTCCTATTGTCTGTCGTAGGAAGGACAAGGATATAGAATAAATCCAGTTTTATTTTGTGAAAAAAGATCAATGCTATCATGGGGCGGTGCTGCACAAGACAGGTAGCCATACAAATGACTACTGAATACATACAACTGCTAATCCTCTCGTGAATCACAATGCGACTGGATAGTCCATGTCCAAATTTTACGGGACTATGGAAAAAATTGATCACATAATAAAAGGAAAGTCGGTTGACATCATTACAAACTTATTCTCGTTTCAGGCGAAGATGGAAGAGTGATTTCATTACAATAACATCGCGGCTACGATGGAAGTCAAATGGTTCAAATGGCTCTGAGCACTATGGGACTTAACATCAGAGGTCATCAGTCCCCTAGAACTTAGAACTACTTAAACCTAACTAACCTAAGGACATCACACACACTCATGCCCGAGGCAGGATTCGAACCTGCGACCGTAGCAGTCGCCTAGAACCGCTCGGTCACCGCGGCCGGCCGATGGAAGTCGATGAACCAAATTGAGAAGAAAGTAGATTACAGAAATATTCTATGAGGAAGCTGGACGCGCTACTGTTATCAATATCGTCTGCACATTGAGACAAATGCACAAAAAACTATGAATCAGCATTCCCAAAATTGATCTCTTTATTCTAGCCGCAACAATTTAAGCGCAACAGCGATCCAGAAACACTACGAAATTAGAGAAGAGAAAAATAAGGTATGGAGAACGTGACTCGTCCATGGCAAATTATTACAAAAGACAAATGTTCCAGACAAGACCGGAAATATAATTATTGGTAAAACATATTCCACACGAAAGCTGACCATGAGCTGAATTACAATCATACCACGTAAATAATAGGCACGTCTTCAAATACCAGAAAAATAAATTTCGTCAGTAGCTGTAAATCGTTCCTGGACACGAGAAGTTAATATATTTGTATGGGTTCCGTATTCAACAGGTGGAGTAATCCTGACGTGGTTTAATATCAAACTTTTAAAAGTGCTGAAATTATTAAAGACACTTTCTCATTTGAAAGGAACTCAAAACTCATCAGCATCATCATCATCATCATCATTTAAGACTGATTATGCCTTTCAGCGTTCAGTCTGGAGCATAGTCCCCCTTATAAAATTCCTCCATGATCCCCTATTCAGTGCTAACATTGGTGCCTCTTCTGATGTTAAACCTATTACTTCAAAATCATTCTTAACCGAATCCAGGTACCTTCTCCTTGGTCTACCCCGACTACTCCTACCATCTACTGCTGAACCCATGAGTCTCTTGGGTAACCTTCCTTCTCCCATGCGTGTAACATGAAGCCACTAAGCCTGTTCGCCCTGACTCCTACATCTATAGAGTTCATTCCCAGTTTTTCTTTGATTTCCTCTTTGTGGACACCCTCCTGCAATTGTTCCCATCTACTAGTACCTGCAATCATCCTAGATACTTTCATATCCGTAACCTCAACCTTATTGACAAGGTAACCTGAGTCCACCAAGCTTTCGGTCCCATACAACAAAGTTGGTCGAAAGATTGAGCGGTGCACAGATAACTTAGTCTTAGTACCGACTTCCTTCTTGCAGAAGAGAGTAGATCGTAGCTGAGCGCTCACTGCATTAGCTTTACTACACATCGCTTTCAGTTCTTTCACTATGTTGCCATCGTGTGAGACTATGCATCATAAGTACTTGAAACCGTCCACCTGTTCTAACTTTGTTCCTTCTATTTGGCACTCAATCCTTTTATATCTCTTTCCCACTGACATTACTTTCGTTTTGGAGATGCTAATATTCATACTATAGTCCATACGTTTCTGATCTAGCTCTGAAATATTACTTTGCAAACTTTCAATCGAATCTGCCATCACAACTAAGTCATCCGAATATGCAAGACTGCTTATTTTGTGTTCACATATCTTAATCTCACCCAGCCAGTCTATTGTTTTGAACATATTATCCATAAATAATATGAACAACAGTGGAGACAGGTTGCAGCCTTGTCTTATCCCTGAAACTACTCTGAACCATTAACTCAATTTACCGTCTACTAACTGCTGCCTGACTATCTATGTAAAGACCTTTAATTGCTTGCAAAAGTTTGCCTCCTATTCCATAATCTCTTAGAACAGACAATAACTTCCTCCTAGGAACCTGGTCATATGCCTTTTCTAGATCTATAAAGCATACATACAGTTCCCTGTTCCAATCGTAACACTTCTCCATTATTTGCCGTAAGCTAAAGATCTGGTCCTGACAACCTCTAAGAGGCCTAAACCCACACTGATTTTCATCCAATTTGTCCTGAACTAATACTCGCACTTTCCTTTCAACAATACCTGAGAAGATTATACCCACAACGCTGATTAAAGAGATACCTCTGTAGTTGTTACAATCTTTTCTGTTTCCATATTTAAAGATTGATGTGATTACTGCTTTCGTCCAGTCTGATGGAAACTGTCCCGACTCCCACGCCATTTCAATTATCCTGTGTAGCCATTTAAGACCTGACATTCCACTGTATTTGATAAGTTCCGACTTAATTTCATGCACCCCAGCCGCTTTATTGCACTGCAATCTATTGACCATTTTCTCCACTTCCTCAAATGTGATCTTATTTCCATCATCATTCCTATCCCATTGTACAACGAAATCTGAAACATTACTGATCGTATTTTCACCTACGTTGAGCAGCTCTTCAAAATATTTCCTCCATATGCCGAAGGCATCAAATACTTGTCATTTCCTTCTTACCTCCCTTTCGAAGACTGCTAATTACACTGCAGAATGGTTTTCCAGCAGCTTGACCCAAATTCTCCAACCTGTTTTCTAAGTCTTCTCAAGATTTCTTCTTGGATGCTGCAATTATCTGTTTGGCTTTGTTTCTTCCTTCAACATAACTTTCTCTGTCTATCTGAGTTCTAGTATTTAGCCATTTTTGATACGCCTTTTTCCTTTTACAGGCT
Organism: Schistocerca nitens; assembly: GCF_023898315.1. Taxonomy (NCBI): domain Eukaryota; kingdom Metazoa; phylum Arthropoda; class Insecta; order Orthoptera; family Acrididae; genus Schistocerca; species Schistocerca nitens. The sequence continues at coordinate 362,916,427 of NC_064617.1, forward strand.
GCCTTGACTGTGTCATTCCACCAAGCTGTTTGCTTCATCCTAACTTTACACACTACTGTTCCAAGACATTATTTAGCCACTTCCAGTACTGTGTCCCTGTACCTTGTCCGTTCCTTTTCCAATGACTGTAATTGACTACATTCAACTAACTGGTACCTTTCAGAGATCACTGTTATGTACTTGTGCCTGATTTCCTTATCCTGAAGTTTCTCCACTCTTATCCTTCTACATATGGACCTGACCACCTGCACTTTCGGCCTCACAATATCAATTTTACTGCCGATTAAATAGTGATCAGTGTCATCAAAGTATCCCCTGAATACACCTGTGTCCCTCACAGCCTTCCTGAATTCCTGATCTGTTATTATATAGTCAATGACAGATCTGGTTCCCCTGACTTCCCAAGTATACCGGTGAATGTTCTTATGTTTAAAAAAGGAGTTTTTCATTACTAAGCACATACTGGCACAGAAATCCAAGAGCTGTTTCCCGTTCCTGTTGGCCTCCATATCCTCTACAAATTTACCCCTAACCTTTTCATACCCTTCTCTTCGAATTCAAATCCTGGCATTAAAATCACCCATGAGCAGAACACTGTCCTTGTCCTTTACTCTAACATCACTGAGTGCGTCATAAAAACTATCCATCTTATCTTGATCTGTCCCTTCACAATGGGAATATACTGACACAATCCTAATTTCCTTGCTACACACTGTCAAATCTATCCACATCAGTCGTTCGTTTACATATCTTATTGCAACTACGCTGGGTTCCATTTCTTTCCTGATGTAAAGCCCTACAACCCATTGTGGTATTCCTGCTATGACTCCTGATAGGTAGACCTTGTATTCTTCTACTTCCTCTTATTTCTCACCCCTTACCCGAATGTCACTAACAGCTAAAACGTCCAACCCCATCTTACTTGCAGGCTGTGCCACCTCTAACATCTTCCCAGAGTAGCCCCCATTGATATTAATAGCTCCCCATCTCGTTACCATTCGTTTGCCGAGTCGTATCTTAGGAGTCCCTGGTTTGTCAATTAGAGGTGGGACTCCATCACCTCCAAAGGTCCGAGGCATTTTTCTCTGATTGTTGCCAGCATCATATTTAAAGTACCAGGGAAGCAGGTTGCTAGCCTTACTTGCCCCGGGTCCCATTGAGTTTTACCCCTAACGGTTGAGGGACTAACCGGTGGATTTGGTAGTCTTTGCCGTCTGAGCACAAAGGTGGCCACGACTCAGAATATGTCCGAAATGCCCAGCCTTATTTCAAAGTAACTGGTATCCCGACTGTCAGGACCACTTACTTGGCCACTCATACGTTGCCCGTGGTTCATGAACTAGGATATGACAACAGAAACCGACACCATGAACCACACTCAAAACTAGTTTAAGCAAAATACCTATGTTCTCAGGTGGCTTTGCTGGCAGCTGGAAAGCAAGTATTATGTTCTCACGAACAGCCCACGTTTCTTCGCGCAGTTTGTGCTGATATCATAAACCACTCTAATCAACAGCAAATTTCAGATAGGTTAGACAGTTATTGACGCAAAAAGCTCCAGTTTTAATCTGCAACGAGAATTCATGGATGGAACTCACAGAATATCCCAAAGGAAGACTGTCAGATAAATGCTACATGAGAAAGTCAGTGACCACAAAGTGTCAACAAAAGTCGAGACTGCATTATCTTGACTCGATTTAATGTTACGTTAGCAGCTGCTACTAGACTGGATGAAGAATTATTATAAGTTTGGTTTCTCGCCAGAGTGCTGAGGTATCACATGCAGTACACATTTCAATGAACCTTTTATTCTGGAGCGGAGTTAACGCTGTCCTGACCTTCGCTGGAAATTGAAACTTTAGGATGGACAAAAACGCGAAACCGAAACTTTGACTGTCACCGACAGTGCTCGTATTAAACGAGGTACCTAGACACAACTCACAACCCGTCCTCGCAGTTCCATATCTGTCAGTAGCTTACCCGTATTTGTCAAACTTCATAGGAGTTCTCCTGCATTTGTCTCTAGATTAGCACTCCTGGAAAAAAGGCACAGCGGAGAAATAGTATAGGCACAAACTTGTTGGCCATTATTTTAAGGATAAAAAATTCACACTTGCAAGATATCAGCTGCAGCAATCTATCCAGTTCGAAAATTTGGGTCATAATTCTGATACTAACGAGTTTTGACCTCCTGAAAGTACGTTTAAGCTGCAGAGCGCACAAATGGTAACTCGATACGCCGAATTGAAACCACCTAATGGCAGAACGCGAAGTACTCTACAGTAGGGTAGCAAATAGAACCTTCCCTTTCTTTTTGGTCATCAGTCTACTGACTGGTTTGATGCAGCCCGCCACGAATTCCGTTCCTGTGCTAACCTCTTCATCTCAGAGTAGCACTTGCAACCTACGTCCTCAATTATTTGCTTGACGTATTCCAATATCTGTCTTCCTCTACAGTTTTTGCCCTCTACAGCTCCCTCTAGTACCATGGAAGTCATTCCCTCATGTCTTAGCAGATGTCCTATCATCCAGTCCCTTCTCCTTATCAGTGTTTTCCACATATTCCTTTCCTCTCCGATTCTGCAAAGAACCTCCTCATTCCTTACCTTATCAGTCCACCTAATTTTCAAAATTCGTCTATAGCACCACATCTCAAATGCTTCGATTCTCTTCTGTTCCGGTTTTCCCACAATCCATGTTTCACTACCATACAATGCTGTACTCCAGACGTACATCCTCAGAAATTTCTTCCTCAAATTAAGGCCGGTATTTGATATTAGTAGACTTCTCTTGGCCAGAAATGCCTTATTTGCCGTAGCGAGTCTGCTTTTGATGTCCTCCTTGCTCCGTCCGTCATTGGTTATTTTACTGCCTAGGTAGCAGAATTCCTTCATTGACTTCGTGACCATCAATCCTGATGTTAAGTTTCTCGCTGTTCTCATTTCTACTACTTCTCATTACCTTCGTCTTTCTCCGATTTACCCTCAAACCATACTGTGTACTCATTAGACTGTTCATTCCGTTCGGCAGATCATTTAATTCTTCTTCACTTTCACTCAGGATAGCAATGTCATCAGCGAATCGTATCACTGATATCCTTTCACCTTGTATTTTAATTCGAGTCCGGAACCGTTCTTTTATTTCCATCATTGCTTCCTCGATGTACAGATTGAAGAGTAGGGGCGAAAGGCTACAGCCTTGTCTTACACCATTCTTAATACGAGCACTTCGTTGCTGATCGTCCACTCATATTATTCCTTCTTGGTTGTTGTACATGTTGTATATGACCCGTCTCTCCCTATAGCTTACCCCTACTTTTTTTCAGAAAATCGAACAGCTTGCACCATTTTATATTGTCGAACGCTTTTTCCAGGTCGACAAATCCTATGAAAGTGTCTTGATTTTTCTTTAGCCTTGCTTCCATTATTAGCCGTAACATCAGAATTGCCTCTCTCGTCCCTTTACTTTTCCTAAAGCCAAACTGATCGTCACCTAGCGCATTCTCAATTTTCTTTTCCATTCTTCTGTATATTATTCTTGTAAGCAGCTTCGATGCATGAGCTGTTAAGCTGATTGCGCGATAATTCTCGCAATTGTCAACTCTTGCCGTCTTCGGAATTGTGTGGATGATGCTTTTCCGAAAGTCAGATGGTATGTCGCCAGACTCATATATTCTACACACCAACGTGAATAGTCGTTTTGATGCCACTTCCCCCAATTATTTTAGAAATTCTGATGGAATGTTATCTATCCCTTCTGCCTTATTTGACCGTAAGCCCTTCAAAGCTCTTTTAAATTCCGATTATAATACTGGGTCTCCTATCTCTTCTAAATCGACTCCTGTTTCTTCTTCTATCACATCAGACAAATCTTCACCCTCATAGAGGCTTTCAATGTATTCTTTCCACCTATCTGCTCTCTCCTCTGCATTTAACAGTGGAATTCCCGTGGCACTCTTAATGTAACCACCGTTGCCTTTAATGTCACCAAAGGTTGTTTTGACTTTCCTGTATGATTAGTCCGTCCTTCCGACAACCATATCTTTTTCGATGTCTTCACATTTTTCCTGGAGCCATTTCGTCTTAGCTTCCCTGCACTTCCTATTTTTTTCATTCCTCAGCGACTTGTACTTCTGTATTCCTGATTTTTCCGGAACATGTTTGTACTTCGTGCTTTCATCAATCAACAGAAGTATTTCTTCTGTTACCCATGGTTTCTTCGCAGCTACCTTCTTTGTACCTATGTTTTCCTTCCCAACTTCTGTGATGGCCCTTTTTAGAGATGTCCATTCCTCTTCAACTGTACTGCCTACTGCTCTATTCCTTATTGCTGTATCTATAGCGTTAGAAGCAACGGCCTTGCCGCAGTGGATACACCGGTTCCCGTGAGATCACCGAAGTTAAGCACTGTCGGGCGTGGCCGGCGCTTGGATGGGTGACCATCCAGCCGCCATGCGCTGTTGCCATTTTTCGGGGTGCACTCAGCCACGTGATGCCAATTGAGGACCTACTCGACCGAATAGTAGCGGCTCCGGTCAAAGAAAACCATCATAACGACCGGGAGAGGGGTGTGCTGACCACACGCCCCTCCTATCCGCATCCTCAGCTGAGGATGATACGGCGGTCGGATGGCCCTATGGGCCACTTGTGGCCTGAAGACGGAGTACTTTATAGCGTTAGAGAACTTCAAACGCCGGCCGAAGTGGCCGTGCAGTTAAAGGCGCTGCAGTCTGGAACCGCAAGACCGCTACGGTCGCAGGTTCGAATCCTGCCTCGGGCATGCATGTTTGTGATGTCCTTAGGTTAGTTAGGTTTAACTAGTTCTAAGTTCTAGGGGACTAATATCCTCAGCAGTTGAGTCCCATAGTGCTTAGAGCCATTTTTGAAGAACTTCAAACGTATCTCGTCATTCCTTAGTACTTCCGTATCCCACTTCTTTGCGTATTGATTTTTCCTGACTAATGTCTTGAACTTCAGCCTACTCTTCATCACTACTATATTGTGATCTGAGTCTGTATCTGCTCCTGGGTACGCCTTACAATCCAGTATCTGATTTCGGAATCTCTGTCTGACCATGATGTAATCTAATTGAAATCTTTCCGTATCTCCCGGCCTTTTCCAAGTATACCTCCTCCTCTTGTGATTCTTGAACAGGGTATTCGCTATTACTAGCTGAAACTTGTTACAGAACTCAATTAGTCTTTCTCCTCTTTCATTGCTTGTCCCAAGCCCATATTCTCAAAAATGGTTCAAATGGCTCTGAGCACTATGGGACTTAACATCTATGGTCATCAGTCCCCTAGAACTTAGAACTACTTAAACCTAACTAACCTAAGGACAGCACACAACACCCAGCCATCACGAGGCAGAGAAAATCCCTGACCCCGCCGGGAATCGAACCCGGGAACCCGGGCGTGGGAAGCGAGAACGCTACCGCACGACCACGAGATGCGGGCAAGCCCATATTCTCCTGTAACCTTCCTATTCGCGGAATTTTGAAGACGATGGAAGAGAAGGTAGACATATCCGCCTAACGTGACTTGAAATTTTATTTGAGAACATGTGTTATTCTACGCGAAAATTAGTAAGTGATTTGACTATGCATTACGTCAGTCTCACGCACTGTATATTGAATATTATTTTAACATTACTATTTTATGTAGATCTTACAAGCTGTTCTTTGTGGCCGAGCGGTTCTAGGCGCTTCAATCCGGAACCGCGCGACCGCTACGGTCGCAGGTCCGAATCCTGCTTCGGGCATGGATGTGTGTGATGTCCTTAGGTTAGTTAGTTTTAAGTAGCTCTAAGCTCTAAGGGACTCATGACCTAAGATGTTAAGTTCAATAGTGGTCAGAGCCATTTGAACCATTTTATATTTTACAGACATATGTATGCTTCAAAATAAAAATTAATTATCTGAAGCAACTGAACAATTATTATAAACTAAAGGGTAATGGTTTTCAATTTACAGTTCAATCATGCCAATCACATTGAAGGACAGGGCATCTCCCGCAAATGAAGCTCACTTTAACAGTCACAGATTTAAAAACCAAGTAAAGTTACACAGAACAGCAAGCTTAACAACTAAATAACGCTACGCTACCTCTTTAATGACACAGTAATTTGTTTCATTCATTTATACCGCATTTCTGAATCACAACTAGAACTGTTGATTTTAAAAATGTCGGTAATCCGATACATCGATATTTAAAAAATTCATTAGGAGCCCTCGATATATCTGGGGGAAAAATATCGACGTTCTAGTCTATAAATATATCGGCTGCACATTGTAAGTATACTGCCGGTTTTGGACCTGTATATTTAAGTATTGATTTAGTATTAGAATATATTATGTACATCAACAAGGTAACAGCCTGCCTATCACCCTTACAGCAAGAACTGAAAGAATGACATATAATTCGGAAATCTGGAAGATAATAACGGGACTTTGTGCAGATGAATAGCTTGTATTACAATAATTTTTTGGTTAACAGTTGTGTTGTTAAGTAACAACTGTGTAGATGGTGCATTGTACGCAGAATTTCATTCCAGTTAATTCTCATATTTTACTTTATTAATTTGTCATTGACTACATTTCGAAGTAAACATTTTTTCACGATACTGTAGGAAAATTATGCGTTGAAGCTAAGCGCTACAGTTTCTATTGGTAGCGACGTGCGCCGATTACTTCAGCATTTCCCCTCAAACGTCCCCACCCGCCGCAAGGATCAATATCGGCATTCAGAGTTTCGTTCATTATTTCCAACAACTGTTTTTGAAGAATGCCGATATGAAGAAACAGCACACTAGTTGCGTTAAAAATTGTTTTTCAACGCAACTGGTGCGCTATTTCTTCACATCTAAAATCTTATTACTCCATTCACTTTGCCACACCGCAGTGCCATCGGTCATTTTCTTTTGTGCCATCTACACTTGCTTCGCACAATCAAGGAGAAAGACTGGACATAATGAAAGCTCAAAAAGTAGTAAGAATCCTTAGTGCAGTGAAAGTAAATTTATGTTCCACAACAATTTCAGAAGAACGGTTTAAATATTTACCGAAAATTGCGAAAAAGATACATAATGTAAAATAAAAATATCGGCAAGCGATATCGTCATGTTTGTAATGAGCCTATGGCATTGGTGGCCCGGAGACCCCTCGCGGGGCGGTTCGGCCGCCGCTCCACAAGTTCTTTAACGCCACTACGGCGACTTGCGAGTGAATGAGGATGAAATGATGATGAAAGACGCACAACACCCAGTCATCTCGAAGCAGAGAAAATCCCCGACCCCGCCAGGGGACCCCGCGCGCGGGAAGCGTGACCGCTACCGCGAGAGCACGAGCCGCGGACATCGTCATGTTGATATTGACATATGGATATAGTGGAATAGGAAATGTCTTCGGTATATGTCGGTATTTCCTGGCGGATATATCGATTTACTGGTACGTCGATATTTTAATAACAGCCCTAATCACAACATAAAAATATTCAAAGCAAAGAACTCCCTGGCACCAGCAATAAATTAGCAACCAAGCTCTTCGGTGAACAAACTGTGTTATCAAAGACAAAACAGTATTTCACAAACCTATTAGTTAGTCACTCGACTATACAGTACTTCAAGATCGGGCGTTAGGTGACTGCAGTGAGGTGGAGCGAGTAATAAAGAACAGGTGCGCGCAAAAGCTTGAAAGCTGCACTGTCAGAATGACCCAGTTGCGTGTTACTAAAATAATGGCTGAGATTTTCGCACGGAATCGACTTTTTGGGCTGATATTTTGCAAGTATACATTTTTTTTCTTAAAATACGAATTGAAGTTTGCGACATTTCGTTTTCAGAAAACGCAAAAATAGAGTACATCTTTGAGTTGAATGCAGTTGAATTTTTGTGGAATAGCACATAATCTCGCGTAACACACCATAATGTCTCACATCAGAAGATGTGAAATGCACAACCAACGAGGTTCGTGGGCATTCGAAACACCAACACCGTGCTGTAAACGTCAGTAAACAGCAGTGAATACAGGAAAGTGCTTGTAATGGTTTTATGTCGCAGGGGACTTCACGAGGCACCAGAGAAGCGGGTCTGACATTGCGCTTGAGAATGGAAGCAACAAAGTAACAAAAATTAAGACACATTCGTAGAATTTATCGACCTATAAAAAGCATTCTACAGTGCAAAATGGTTCAAGATGCATGAAATACTAAAAAAAAAAAAGTGTAAGCTGTAGAGCAAGACGGATACGATACAATACGTATAAGAACCATTAGAACGATAATAATGGAAGAGCACAAATGAAGTATCCAAATAGAAAAATGCTTAAGACAACTATGCAGCCGGCCGTTGTGGCTGAGCGGTTCTAGGCGCTTCAGTCTGGAACCGCGAGACCGCTACGGTCGCAGGTTCGAATCCTGTCTCGGGCATGGATGGGTGTGACGTCCTTAGGTTAGTTAGGTTTAATTAGTTCTAAGTTGTAGTGGACTGATGATCTCAGATGTTAAGTCCCATAGTGCTCAGAGCCATTTGAACCATTTTGAACAACTATGCAGTCTTTCTCTGCTACTCTTCAATCTATTGATCGGAGAAGCAAATACAGAAATGAAAGTTATAGTGATGAGTGGGATTGAAATTCAAGCAGAAGTAATATCGATGATAAGATTCGGTGATAACATTGCTACCTGCAGTGAAAGCTAGGAAGAATTAGAGGACAGACCAAACTGAATGTTGTACTAATTACTGAATATCTATTGAATAGAGTAGCGGAAATGATATAAGTAAGAAATTTAACTCAAAAATTACGAAATAAACGATATGCAGGTATTCTGATACCTTGGGAGCAAAGTAACTGTTAACTCATGAAGCAAGAACGACATGAAAGACAGATTAACGCAGAGAAAGATGGCATTCTTGGCCAGACGGAGTGTACTAGTAGCAAACGTTAGACTTAATTTGTGGAAGAAAGTTCTAAGAATCTCTGAACCACAACGTTGTATGGGACTTAGCCATTGAGTATGGCAAAACTGGAAAAAGACATTGAAATATAGAGCCATAAAATCATGTTGAAAGCTACGTGGACTGATAATAAATGAGAAGGTTCGCCGCGGATTCAGTGACGAGAGGAACACATGGAGAAATGGAGAACACTGACAAGAAGAAACGATAGGACGTTTTGACTTAACGCCAAATAATCAGAGGATAATTACTGTTGTACCAAATGGAGCTGTATTGGGTAAAACCCGTAGGGAAAGACAGCGTTTGGTTTACAAACATGTCCAGCAGGCTCTTGAGTGAGTAAGTCTACTCTGAAACGACGAGGTTGCCACGAGAAAGTATGTTATGATGAGCAGCATTAAGCCAGTCAGAGGACTGATAACCAAATAAAAGTAACTTATTTGTGGATTGTAAGAGAGTTGTAGTCATTGAAAGATTAAGTTGGCTGCTCATATGTACGGTAATACTTTACATAATATAAATAAAGATCATTTACGACTGCGATTTACAGGATTTTCCGTAAGTCTTTTTTCTGTTGACTCATGCAACACAACACTGTATTATTTGCACTCTCATTCATTCGCAGTTCAGTCCAAGTTTTCTAATGTTCTTGGTGTACTTTAATTTAAATATTTATTGTTATAACGATTTTAATTAACAAATTGATTACCAAAACAAAACAAAAAATGTGTCCAATAATTAAGGGTTTGTAAGTAGGACGTTGTTTCTCTGTCTGCTTAAACAGTAAGAATACGTTGTTGCGTTTCTGATAGAGAGAGAAGCTGTCCTTTTTGTGGCAGGTTTAAGTGTTGGAGATTTCTTACGAAATATCGATCAGCGTATCTTAAGAGCATATGTAACAAACAAATGCCTCGATCTGGAACTAAGATTTTCGAGAAAGCATTCTTCTACGTGCTTCATTTTACAACTACAGTCCCATACCAAAATGGAATATTACTCAGCTACTATCTCGGAACCCAGGACCCAGATCCAGCAGAAGGTTGTGTTTCAAACTGCTGCCAGGGGCAACCAAAATTTGATTGTCCTTATTACTAATAATTATCAATCGAATTTAGAAATTTAAACTGCTGCCATAATCTACTCAGTGGGGTACAATCTTATGTCAAATTCTTACCACGGTAAGATCGGTATTACAGTTAAAAACTGTATGTTTTTCTTGAGTCATGCTACTGACGTCTTGCATACACCAATGAGCCAAAACATTACGACCCCTGATTAACAGCGTGTTGTTCCACTTTTCAAATGCAGTACATCAGAGATTCGACTTGACACGGATTGTACAGGTCCATGACAAGATTCTGCGGCTCCAGACGTCTACGCATAGGTGAAGCAGTTCTCGCAAATTACAGGACCACAGTTTACGGGCACGCAGCTGGCGCACGATCTGTGTTGCACTGAGTGCAGATTAGGCACATATGCTGGCCCAGACATCAATGTGAGTTCAGTGTACTGCCCCTCAAACCACTGTAGCACGATTGTGGTCTTGCAGAACTGACAGTTATCCTGCTGGAAACTCTTATTTACGTAGGGAGACTTAAAACATGAAGTGATGCGAGTGGTCCGCAATAATGTTCACGTATTTCACTGTTATCTTGAAGTCTTCGATTACCATCGCAGACCACAAGGAAGCACAACTCAGTGTACCCTATTGCATAACCCTGCCCTCAACGGCCTACACCTGTTGCGCGGTGCATATTTCGTGCAGCCATTCGCTGGATGAAGGCGTGCTAGGACCTAACCATCAGCTTAGTATAACAAGAAATGCGATTCATTCGACGAGCGACACTATTCTATCGATCCACGGTGAAAACCCAGTATGCTGTGCTGTGATGTTGATAACAATGTTTAAGTGACGTACCGTTTTCTTTGGCACCACCGACTGCTTATCAGTCTACAGGGAACACTCAGGAAAGTATGTTATGCCTCCAATTTCCTCTTGTGATTCTGATCTGTGAAAAATACACAATATTTATTTTATTACGATAAATATATTTAAAAATCTAGTTCAACAATCATCATCATATTTTAGCATTTTCTTTATTCTCCATACCCTTTCTCTTTATTCTTTTATTTATCCTAGTCTCCTTGATAGCAATTTCTGCATCTCTCTCCGGTTCGGTTACTTGCAGCCGATCAACAACAGTTAGAGCTGAAACCACTTAGCTTTCAGTCTTATATTTTTTTTCAGAACATTAATCTCAGAAATTGCACCATCATTCAAAATTAGTACTGCATCCGTTACACTTGTATTTAGCACTGTCAGCAGGACAAACACGGTTTTCGGTATCCGCTCTCCTATGCAGCTGTTGAAGATGTCGGTGAGATTTTGTGAGAGACCTCTAAGATATCTCCTAACATGATTCGTATCTGCCAGCTCCCTTTCTTTAGACTTATTTGCGTCAATACCAGCAAGATACGCTTATGAGTGTATATGTGTCTGTACACGCAGTCTCAGTACAGTGACTGTTTAACCGAATTATGTTTATTATTCGACGTTGCTTTGAAGTGGTTGCCTCGAAACCTCCACTTATTTCCTTACTATCGAAAGTTAAAACACAGAAAACACAGGCACTGAAATAGAACGACACAGCAGTAACTTCGAAACATACGTATTTAAAATTACGAAAGCAAGAAGTAAATAAATATACATATAAGATCTTCGGTAACAGCTACGACACAGCTTTCCAGATACTCCTGGACTTGGACTCTGGTAGACAAAGCCTTCTACACTACATAGGCATTTACGATTCATATGTAAAAGCTGAAAAAAAGTAGGGAAAAGAAGACTACACTACGACTAATCTAGACAGATTAGTCGTAGTGTAGTCTTCTTTTCCCGCAATTGGGAATGCTCGTAATTACTTACTAAATTAGTGGACAAATCGTTATCGTCGTTCTTGATCAGTACCATCCCATGGCGGACTACAGTATTATTTGAACAATTATTAAGGCTATCGTTCACTGTCGCAGCTGATAGTTTAATCTGGAAAAGCAATACAGTAATGGCAGACTTCATTGTGAAAGTGGAAGCCAATTCAACTTCAAATATGAGCATGGTTGGATGTAGCCATTGTTAGGATTTTTTTTACTTACGAACTCTATATACAGAAATGTTATGTTCTGTTACGGAAAGCGACAAATGTTCGATTTAAGAAACATGGAGCAGTTCCGTACGAATCGTATTCTCTCTCTTAACCATCCCTTACACATTTCCCATCGATCGCCGCAAATAATACTTTTTCAGTTAACAATAGACTGAATGTAACTGGAGGGAGGTCATACGCTCCCGTTCATATAACCACTGATAAAGTGAGTTACGCAATTAGAAACGGTTCCAATTAATTTCCTCATCCAGAACGAATGGGTTCTTGAAGAGTTACAGGGCGCAGAGTTTAATGCAGTAAAGTTGTCACTGTAGCGCCAGCAACAGATGTTACCAATTCCTTAAGAATCTCCGAGGGGTTCCGCACCAAGTAACTTTGCTGGTTTCTTCCTTCCCTTTCCGCCGTAGCTGCGAAGGCGTTCTAGCGAGGACAGAATTTAACTACTTGCTTAATGGAATGGTTACTCGTAATTAGATGTGCGGCGCGCGCCAGGTTCCGCTTCGCGGGCCTAACAACGCAATTTAAGTTGCCGCGGCCATACCGGTGTCGCTTGCAACTTCCCCACTTGCGCTCCGCCCGGCCTCTGGCCGTAAACGAGCTGACAACCGCCCACCGGGCTCCAATGGGTTCAATAGGCCCCTCCGCCACTGCAGTCTTCTCAATGACCAGCATTCTGTTGCTTTTCCTATATTTGTTTCATCGATAAGGCTAACCGTGAGCACTTTTGCACGTGCGAGTGCGGTTTACATTTACAAGTAAAATGAGGAAATCAAAAACAACGAATTCGGAAATTTTTATACGGGCAGTACTCCTGCGAGTTTTCTCTTTTTTCGCAAACGTTCTGCGACAATCGTTGGATCTGGTACGAATATCTAATCACTACAACTGAAGCGAGGTAATAAATATAACAGTCTGCCTACGAACAGTATATGGACACTTACGACAGGCTGAATCTGCAGTTCACTAAAAGATTGAACTAAATAAACTATTTGGAAATTACATTTGACTCTTATAGCCCCTATTGTTGATATTTCCTCTAGAATTACGCGGGAAAGTGGCAGATTAATAGACAAAAAGTTTGTTTGTGGACATTTAATCATTGATATGTTTATCCGTTAGTGAATAGCCTCTCTGATCATATGCATAAATACACTCCTGGAAATGGAAAAAAGAACACATTGACACCGGTGTGTCAGGCCCACCATACTTGCTCCGGACACTGCGAGAGGGCTGTACAAGCAATGATCACACGCACGGCACAGCGGACACACCAGGAACCGCGGTGTTGGCCGTCGAATGGCGCTAGCTGCGCAGCATTTGTGCACCGCCGCCGTCAGTGTCAGCCAGTTTGCCGTGGCATACGGAGCTCCATCGCAGTCTTTAACACTGGTAGCATGCCGCGACAGCGTGGACGTGAACCGTATGTGCAGTTGACGGACTTTGAGCGAGGGCGTATAGTGGGCATGCGGGAGGCCGGGTGGACGTACCGCCGAATAGCTCAACACGTGGGGCGTGAGGTCTCCACAGTACATCGATGTTGTCGCCAGTGGTCGGCGGAAGGTGCACGTGCCCGTCGACCTGGGACCGGACCGCAGCGACGCACGGATGCACGCCAAGACCGTAGGATCCTACGCAGTGCCGTAGGGGACCGCACCGCCACTTCCCAGCAAATTAGGGACACTGTTGCTCCTGGGGTATCGGCGAGGACCATTCGCAACCGTCTCCATGAAGCTGGGCTACGGTCCCGCACACCGTTAGGCCGTCTTCCGCTCACGCCCCAACATCGTGCAGCCCGCCTCCAGTGGTGTCGCGACAGGCGTGAATGGAGGGACGTATGGAGACGTGTCGTCTTCAGCGATGAGAGTCGCTTCTGCCTTGGTGCCAATGATGGTCGTATGCGTGTTTGGCGCCGTGCAGGTGAGCGCCACAATCAGGACTGCATACGACCGAGGCACACAGGGCCAACACCCGGCATCATGGTGTGGGGAGCGATCTCCTACACTGGCCGTACACCACTGGTGATCGTCGAGGGGACACTGAATAGTGCACGGTACATCCAAACCGTCATCGAACCCATCGTTCTACCATTCCTAGACCGGCAAGGGAACTTGCTGTTCCAACAGGACAATGCACGTCCGCATGTATCCCGTGCCACCCAACGTGCTCTAGAAGGTGTAAGTCAACTACCCTGGCCAGCAAGATCTCCGGATCTGTCCCCCATTGAGCATGTTTGGGACTGGATGAAGCGTCGTCTCACGCGGTCTGCACGTCCAGCACGAACGCTGGTGCAACTGAGGCGCCAGGTGGAAATGGCATGGCAAGCCGTTCCACAGGACTACATCCAGCATCTCTACGATCGTCTCCATGGGAGAATAGCAGCCTGCATTGCTGCGAAAGGTGGATATACACTGTACTAGTGCCGACATTGTGCATGCTCTGTTGCCTGTGTCTATGTGCCTGTGGTTCTGTCAGTGTGATCATGTGATGTATCTGACCCCAGGAATGTGTCAATAAAGTTTCCCCTTCCTGGGACAATGAATTCACGGTGTTCTTATTTCAATTTCCAGGAGTGTAGCAAGTTAGTTAGATTTATGTGCCGTCAATGATTTACACCATTAGCTGACATGTTGTCAATGTAGAAGTCTTCTTTTCCTAGTTCCGATCGACTACCTTCTACCTATTACTTTTACACAGAGTGTTACAAAAAGGTACGGCCAAACTTTCAGGAAATATTCCTCCCACACAAAAAAAGAAACGATGTTATGTGGACATGTGTCCGGAAACGCTTAATTTCCATGTTAGAGCTCATTTTAGTTTCGTCAGTATGTTCTTCCACCTACGCTCAATGGAGCACGTTATCATGATTTCATACGGGATACTCTACCTGTGTTCCTAGAACATGTGCCTTTACAAGTACGACACAACATGTGGTTCATGCACGATGGAGCTCCTGCACATTTCAGTCGAAGTGTTCGTACGCTTCTCAACAACAGATTCGGTGACCGATGGATTGGTACAGTCGGACCAATGCATTGGCCTACACGCTCTCCTGACCTCAACCCTCTTGACTTTCATTTATGGGGGCATTTGAAAGCTCTTGTCTACGCAACCCTGGTACCAAATGTAGAGACTCTTCGTGCTCGTATTGTGGACGGCTGTGATACAATACGCCATTCTCCAGGGCTGCATCAGCGCCTCAGGGATTCCATGCGACGGAGGGTGGATGCATGTATCCTCGATAACGGAGGACATTTTGAACATTTCCTGTAACAAAGTGTTTGAAGTCACGCTGGTATGTTCTGTTGCTCTGTGTTTCCATTCCATGATTAATGTGATTTGAAGAGAAGTAATAAAATGAGCTCTAACATGGAAAGTAAGCGTTTCCGGACACATGTCCACATAACATATTTTCTTTCTTTGTGTGTGAGGAATGTTTCCTGAAAGTTTGTCCGTACCTTTTTGTAACACCCGGTATAAGTTCTCCTGTGGAACGAAAGGGTTGTAACAAGCTTATATGAAAAACTGACTTACTAAATTAATAATTTACCTGATTACTATGAAAAGGTACCACAGATGACAGTGTAAGTATAATGCACCTTAGAAATTTCCAGCGCTGCTTTACGTAAGCTGAATGGAGGTGAGTATATAACGACATATGTCTGTTCTAAACTTTGTTTTAGCAGACGGCCCTATCAATTAATTTTTAATGGCTGCTCTCAAAAAAAAAAGAAAAAAAAGAACGGAAGAACAGTATGAATGAAACGTAAAAAACTCACACTACAAAGCAATCAGAATGTATTGTGCAGGCCAAATGAAATTATATGAACTGCTTTCGACAAACAGAGAAGTAAAACTGTTTTCACAAGAAACATCCGATTTGTACTGTCTGGTTCCTGGGATATGGCGAGTGAAACTCATAAATATCGTGGAAATTATGTCTGCATTTGTTGCAGTTGATTACCAACAGTGCTCCATCCCCCTGTCGCATCTTGAGTGTAAAATCGAGACTTCAGCTTCATAACTAAGTTAGCGATAGGTGCTTGTGGGGCACTGCAATCACCGTGTGTACATTTGCCTGACAGAGGTGCTGTTTCAGAGTTAGTGGCGGAATGACTTGTAATTTTCACATGTCGGATGCTGCTGCTAAAAGTCTATCTGATTCCTTGTGAGAGGTATTCCCCATTACGAACGATCATTTTATATAGGGCTGATGCAGCCATAGTATAATTTCTGAAGCGTGGTCGGATGTGAACAGTGGACGCTATACATCTGTGGAAAGCCATATTTTGCTCTTATCACACAGAGCCAATGTTTTAAGGAAGTATTTTTGTACTTACCTTGTCATATACAAAAGTAAAGAGCTATGCGTATAAATGTCGTAGTTATTACGTGCATTACCGTGACCTTGAAAGTACTGTACTGTATCGTATTGTTGTGTTACGAAACATACCTGTCTCATTGTAGCTATGACACAAAAATCATTACCAAAAGGTGTTTTACTTTTCAGAAGAATGCAGAAAAACTATGCAGACTGAAAGCATACACAACGCAAAAGCAATAATGAAAATTGTGTCACTCATAACTAGCATCGTATTATAATCGTGCCGCTGTTAAGCAAACCAAATACTGTGTCAACTGTGACCTCCCAGAAGGCACATTAAATAAAAATGTCCTTCCAAATAAACCAAAATATTGCAGTAAAGCCTAATTAGCAGTATCTGTTCCAAGAATGTGAGCATTGCAGTCGTGGCATAACCGTGCAACTAACGAGCAAAATGTACACACAATAAGACTGTGTCATCTCTTCCCTATAAAAGTGAACTTGTAAAATTACTGTTTTAATAAGTTTCATAGGTTGTTGACTAGATAGCTGACTTCAAAACATCGCTGCATGCTAAATGTGACGAAGCGTAACAGTAGCTTCAAGTGGAAGATTTAATGGCAAAAACTAAGTCAGAAAGCAGACTATTTTTCAATAAACGATTTTACACGAGAAACGTGATGTAATCTTTCGCTAATTTTTTTGCTCTAATGACCAATTGGGAGGAAAACAGTAACAAAATTGATAAAGCCAAGCCTGTGGATGTATATCATTACTGGAATTCTTGAATGTTTTAGATTTACGTGTAGTGGTAAAGAACTTATAGTCAAAATAATCGTGACGCCGAGTCGCAAACCGGTCATTCTTACGTCGTGTCGGCGGTTCCATCTCAAGATTCGATGCACCCTGCCGATTCCTTTCAAAATCTCCGAAATACCATGTATTACTGCTGTCTGACTTTTGTGTCATAATCGTATCAACTAAGTACCTGGGTGTTAAAATTACGAACAACTTCAGTTGGAAAGACCACATAGGTAATATTGTGGGGAAGGCGAGCCAAAGGTTGCGTTTCATTGGCAGGACACTTAGAAGATGCAACAAGTCCACTAAAGAGACGGCTTACACTACACTCGTTCGTCCTCTGTTAGAATATTGCTGCACGGTGTGGGATCCTTACCAGGTGGGATTGACGAAGGACATCGAAAGGGTGCAAAAAAAGGGCAGCTCGTTTTGTATTATCACGTAGTAGGGGAGAGAGTGTGGCAGATATGATACGCGAATTGGGATGGAAGTCATTACAGCAAAGACGTTTTTCGTCGCGGCGAGATCTATTTACGAAATTTCAGTCACCAACTTTCTCTTCCGAATGCGAAAATATTTTGTTGAGCCCAACCTACATAGGTAGGAATGATCATCTAAATAAAATAAGAGAAATCAGAGTTCGAACAGAAAGGTTTAGGTGTTCGTTTTTCCCGCGCGCTGTTCGGGAGTGGAATGGTAGAGAGATAGTATGATTGTGGTTCGATGAACCCTCTGCCAAGCACTTAAATGTGAATTGCAGAGTAGTCATGTAGATGTAGATGTAGTATTACCTTAAGGTTTTCCGGATCTTTTACAAGCTGCGTGACCATATAGGAAGATGCAACTGAGTCAATTTTAGCCTTACAAGTATCGTGATTTTCGTGAACAATGAGCTGCAGTTCTTTTATGGCCGCCTCATGATTCTGTAATGTGTTTTCATGTCACGAAAAAATAGGCTGAAAATGCTACAAATTTGTGCTTTTACATCTTTACGAATTTATTGACATTTCGATCCGATTTTTAGTAAATCAGCAGTAAAATCTTCACGTGTTTGTCAAGCGTTTGCTCAGTTATGTCTAACTTTTGAAGATGTTGCTGTGTTCGTTCCTAATTTTGTTCCATTGTGTCTAACTTTTGAAGATTATGTTCCATTTTGTCTAGCTTTTGAAGATTTCGCTGAGTTCGGTCCATTTGTTGCTGTGTTTGTTTCTGATTTTGTTCCATTGTATCTAACTTTTGAAGCTGTTGCTGATAATTGCAATAATAATGCATCAGTGACTGAGACATGTTCCGCTGTGCATTTCGGCAGTGTATTTGCCCCGGCAATATTTGTATTTTGAAAATCGGGGAGTGTGTCTTAATTGAGAAAAGTGTGATGACGAAAAACCCTGAATTTACGGTATTTGCAAGATTTTATTCTGTTGTTTCGCATTCCTGAGACGAAAAGTTACCGACTGATCGATCGACGAAACTTCTGTGTCCACTAATTGTTTCACTGTCTACACCGTTATTTACTGCCTGGTCCATATCCCTATGCACTTCTACCGAATTATGATGTTGAACATTTGTTAATTCATTACAAGGTAGTGCTAACACACTACGCTTGCCTTCACTGTCATTTCTCAATGTGTTCTGCAGCCCAGTGTTGCGCTTTTCACACGCCATGATTATCACAGTATTTCAAACGACATCACAGAAAAGACAGAATTAAAAAAAAAGGATACTAAAATAGCACTGAAAATAATATCTAATTAGTTTCAAAAGCGACTGCGAGATACTAGGTACAAATCCACATGCATGCCACAACTGGATTGCTCATTACAATACTGTACAACAATGAGAAACTACAACTACTAAGGAAATTTTCTCTACAATTACGCGCTAGCAGTAAACAACAACTAATTTCTAATCATGTATTAGTTATTCAAACTACAAGAAAATCAGATGATTCCAGGGAGGTATCCTCGGCTAAGGGTCGATAGGTGAAACTTCTAACAATATAATTTTTGCTTAAACTGAAATAATTTTATTTAATTCTGAAACTGCTGAATGAGACTGAATGCAAGTGTCACTTTGTTATTTGTTATCATTTCATTTCTGACCTACAGAATTTTCCTTGACAAATACAGCTCAAACTTATTCTATTCATTAATGACCCACAATATTCAAGGATAACGCGATCTGACTGCTTTAAAATTAACTCAAAAGAATATCCCTGCATGAGGAGAAATCCTAACAATAGCCCATACATTTCATAAGTCACTTACCTCACAGAAAATCTTCATTACACGAACTACAGCGATACAGCAAGCACAAATACAGCCGGCTAAACAAAAGACTCTAACTACTGTAGGCTCTAACTACTAATAGTCAGGTGATTAGCAAAGGAAAGATTTTGTTGCAGAGGAAACAATGTATTTAGCAGATTTTACCTTAATCATGTGACAACCAGTTCAAAAATTGTATAATCGTCCGTGACATCCAGTTCCAAAAATTATATGATCGTCAACCGAATTAAATCTCCATGACGGACACGTCCAGACCGTCCGCTCGCGCTGACACTACAGAACTCTAACCTCCATCACTGCTAGCTATTCACTTCCAACTGCCATCACTGCTGGCTATTAACTTCCAACTGCGAGTCCGACCAGCCCCAGAGGCTCTTACAGAGGGCGCACAGTGCTGTCATAGCTTTTAATATAGTCTATAGCGCTAGCAGCATAGAGCTGCTAACATACAAACACATAAACAGGCTACTCACAACCTTAACGTTTTCCTATGCATACTTAAGGAACCTGAAAATAAACTAACGGCATGTGCAGATTCTAAGTGTGTAATTATTACAACCAATAAATGGGATGTTAACTGAATCTTTCTCAATTGAATTTGTGGGTAATTAATCCTTCCTCCCGATGTCATTGACCCTGCAAAGCCGGAACCAATTATTCATCTACGAGAATCTCTTCCTTTTTTAATCCAGTGCGCAAGTTTTATATTTGAAATGAAGTATCAGAATGAGTGGAGAGCGCTCTGACTATTAGGGCCGGTCACTAAAGATGACAAGTTTTGTCAGCTCACACGTAGCATCTGCTCTTTCATGTCCATGAATTCAATCATCGGGTCACTGTCATATCTAAATGCCTCTAAAACCTGGATACTGCATGATTTGACCAGCCGGTTAAATGGACATCCCCTTCCAAACTTTGTCACGCGCTGGTAACGATGTCTCACAAGAGTACGTGGCATCTTCGTTTCTTAAAGCTGTAATCACTCAACGCCCGACGTTGGTCAGGTCACTTACATGCTCTGCCACAAAGAGCATGCTCTGGACACAAAGAACACTAATGCTCTCTGGTGGCTGTTCTGCTTATCAGGAAGAATTACCACTCTATTCATTTACAAACCGGTCGATGGTGTGTTACACTGACATCCGACTACATCTCCCGGGCGCTTCAGTTTCCTTCTGTAATTTAAGACCACAGCGGACCTAAGTCAGGATAATCATACGGGTTTAAGAGCATCAATCATCCCGAGTATAAATTCAGCCTATTAGAAAACAGTGCAAACTAATTCCCTTTATGTTGAGTGTACTTACTTGAAAGACTCAGCTGGTAAGAGCGTTGTCATACAATGCTAACAATCCAGGGTCCGTCCCTGATCAAAAGTCAGTTGTACTCTACCAAGTAGTCCCAGACTAGCGCACACTCAGTTACAGACCTGAAGATTCGTTATGAGATACACATGATCCAAAACGGACATTCAGTCGTACCTCATTCAAAAAGAACTTCTGGAGTTATTGTTGCTGGCTCATGACAAGCGCCTGGTGCCCCTTCAAGCACATGAAACTAAGAATAAAATACTGCAGAGTAGTGAAAAATCGTAGGCTGCTTGTGTGTAGCTACAGCTGTTTGCAAGCGTCGCGGCACTCTGGCGTTTAATTTACTCCCTTGCGTAAATGGCTCTCACTGAGATGAATATTGGAGACCTACGCGGTACAGAGTGCTGTTAAATCTTTACCGCGGAACTGTACGTCAATTGCGTAATTATAAACGAACCTCCCACTGAAGCAATACTCCACAGGTCAGCCACGCCGTGAATTCAGCCCACTCTGCTCACGGAACAAAAACATTTCGGTTAATGGCCGCGGAAGAATAGCAGGGAAAGGCTTTTAGATGGTGGCTGCCAGTTTAACAAAAAACTGAATATACTGCATTCCCATTTTATGACGAATGAGAAAGCTGTATCAGGCGCCTCCCACAGAGCTTAATTCAATTCATGAGGCAACATCGAAATTCATTCGGGAAACGTGTTATCTTTTCATTGTTCCAGACTTGCACTGCATAGCTGTTCTACGTTTTGGGGTTACTGTATTGTATCAGGGTATCATGATCACAATTAGTAACAACTTACACAATATTTCATGTCACAGTGCCAAAATTTTAGTTACCATTCAATCTCCGTGAATGACACTGTCAGCTATACCAGCAGAAGTGAAATTTAAAATACCATTGGTTGCAAAATGAAGATTAATCCATACGTAATATATAATGAATGTACATATGTATATATAAATATTTGTTTGTTCCTCATCTCTTCCTAAACCACTTGACCGATTTCAACCAAGTTTGGAACAAATATCAGTTACTGTCTGGCTGTGGGAGTAAGAATCACCTGCCTATCAAAGAAGTAGGGGTGGGGGTAAAAACACAGTGGACCCCATGACGCGCAAATACCCACATTATATTAATTCAGTATTTGGGCAGGAGAGCACTTAGTGACTTGCAAAAAACATTTAACATAATTTAAAATTTGCACAAAACCTTTTCTCACTGACAATCCTCACAAAATGATGAAAAGAAGAAGTTTATCCCTTACTATATTTTCGCCGTTCATGCAGTAAAAGTGCACCGTGAAGCATAACGTTTAATTTTATTAATACTTTGTTCTGCAGCATAGTGCATGACGTTTTATCTTAGTACTTCTTTACTACTAATTCTATTCACAACTTATTTTGCAGACGGTAGACACTGTACCACTAGAGCAAAATTACATCATTGTACTAGTCATAGTTCAGGAGACACTTTGCAAACAGAGAGCTGCATGAAAATGAAAGTGGAGGGCGAAATTCGTTGGAGATACAGGTGAAACACGTGTACAAATGCATGTAAAATATTTTGAATACATGTGAAAAACATCTGACATGTGCGTACACGGGTAAACCCACGGGTAATAAAACTGATTCTAAAACCCTGGGATGATTTGAGTCAAATTTGTAACACATATTAGTTACAATTTGGATCGAAATACTCTGGGGGTAGAACCACCAGGCTCTTATTGGGGTCTAGGTGATAAGATGGAGCGAGAATGGGGAGGGGTGGGGGAGGAGGAGAGGAACACAGAAAAATAACATATGGTCACGGATAGGGGGGAGGAGCAGTTGGAAAAAGAGAGGAGCAGCGGGAGATGGACAGAGAGAGAGGAGTAGATGGACAGAGAAAGGAAAGAGGAGGACATGGACAGAGACAGGGGGGGGTGGAGGAGATGGGTAGAGAGAGAGGGGGGGGGAGGTGGAGATGGACATAAACAGAGGGAAAGAGGAGATGAACTGATAGAAGATTCGAATAAAAACATAAAAGGGCAACACTGGGTATTCAGCAGGTATATAATATATTTCTGTAGGTGTTTTGGTTTGTAGGTCACCCTAGCAGAATAAAAGTGTATATTGTGGAAAAGTCATATTTATGGGATGGTAAACGCTCCTTGATAACTAGTTTGGACAAGAAGAGAATAGAAGCTTTCGAAATGTGGTGCTACAGAAGAATGCTGAAGATAAGGTGGGTAGATCACGTAACTAATGAGGAGGTATTGAATAGGATTGGGGAGAAGAGAAGTTTGTGGCACAACTTGACTAGAAGAAGGGATCGGTTGGTAGGACATGTTTTGAGGCATCAAGGGATCACAAATTTAGCATTGGAGGGCAGTGTGGAGGGTAAAAATCGTAGAGGGAGACCAAGAGATGAATACACTAAGCAGATTCAGAAGGATGTAGGCTGCAGTAGGTACTGGGAGATGAAGAAGATTGCACAGGATAGAGTAGCATGGAGATCTGCATCAAACCAGTCTCAGGACTGAAGACCACAACAACAACACCAATCGCTCCTTGAAGTAGATAGCGTGAGACCTACGAGAAAAATAAGATTTGTCCTTGAGAGATAATAACAGTGTCGCTTTAATAGGATCCCTAAAGTGATTTCTTCTTAAGCAATTATTTCCATCTGAAGTTAATCTTTCACTCTGATGCGTTATGTAGCGTTATGTACGCTGCATTGGAACTTAAAAATTACAACTGTATGGTATGCTGAAATTAGAGCTTAATCCATTGCCTTTCATAGACAGCGCTATTCCAAGTTTACATACTGAGACGCGAGGAACGAAGAATTCGTCTGTCAGTACATCTTCCCACAGTAGTTCCTTTAGTGCCTTCTTGGACTAACAGCTGTGAGAGACAATCGTGGAGGTACTCAAGAAACTCACCATACGACAGCATAAGAACTCATGACTTTGAAATCTGTCCTAAACCTGGAAAATAACGATGAGAACCTTAGGTAGAAGCACAACAATCCAAAGACACTCATTAACAGTAGAAAATAAACACATATAGTTCTAATTGAAAAACGTACTCACTACACTAGATCGGGGAACCCCTGTAATACGACAAATGAGACTGGCCCTGCCAGTTACACAATCAAAGCAGGCAATAACCAGTTGTCAAAGGCAACATGATAACACACGAACGACAAACAAACCACACAAGATAAATTACACTGAGCACCTGATTTTACACTCACACCGACCACTCTGCTGACGACGTTTGCATTTCACAGGATGGAGGCCGCAGCGGCTGGTCCAGGAGATATCGTCGGCGCTCAGCAACGATGATAACTTTCATACGACTAACAATGCTTGCACCGTGAATGAACTGTTGCTTTTCTCAGTACAGCAACGTCAACAGTTCTACCACCCTCGCAGACTGACGCGTAGTTTCTTCCCACGTCTCGTGGCACTTTTAGTTCTTCCCTAAACCCCTTTATTTTAACAGCTTCTGTGTACAATATCCCAGATGTGGCCATATTAATTGGTGATCGCCCCCCGGACTGATGGAAAATTTCACACATTCGTATCCAGTAACTGCCCAATACAAATACTATTTTCGCAGAGTAGAATATTCCGATGAATTACTAACGTCGATTAGCAGTAGGATTTTGGAACATACATTGTCTTCGAACGTTATGAATTACCTCGAGGAAAACGAGCTGTTAACACACAGTCACCACGAATCCAGAAAATATCGTTTTTAACAGACGTGATGAGCTCTTTATTCTCTACATCTACATCTACATCCATACCCCGCAAGCCACCTGACGGTGTGTGACGGAGGGTACCTTGAGTGCCTCTATCGGTTCTCCCTTCTATTACAGTCTCGTATTGTTCGTGGAAAGAAAGATTGTCGGTATGCCTATGTGGGCTCTAATCTCTCTGATTTCATCCTCATGATCTCTTCGCGAAATATACGTAGGAGGGAGCAATATACTGCTTGACTCCTTGGTGAAGGTATGTTCTCGAAACTTCAACAAAAGCCCGTACCGAGCTACTGAGAGTCTCTCTTGCAGAGTCTTCCACTGGAGTTTATCTATCATCTCCGTAAGGCTTGCGCGATTACTAAATGAACCTGTAACGAAGCGCGCAGCTCTCCGTTGGATCTTCTTTATCTCTTCTATCAACCCTGTCTGGTACGGATCCCACACCAGTGAGCAGTATTCAAGCAGTGGGCGAACAAGTGTACTGTAACCTACTTCCTTTGTTTTCGGACTGCATTTCCTTAGGTTTCTTCCAATGAATCTGCTTTACCGACGATTAGTTTTATTTGGTCATTCCATTTTAAATCACTCCTAATGCCTACTCCCAGTTAATTTATGGAATTAAGTGCTTCCAGTTGCTGACCTGCTATATTGTAGCTAAATGATAAAGGATCTTTCTTTCTATGTATTCGCAGCAAATTACACTTGTCTACATTGAGATTCAATTGCCATTCCCTGCACCATGCATCAATTTGTTGCAGATCCTCCTGCAAATCAGTACAGTTTTCCATTGTTACAACCTCTCGATATACTACAGCATCACCCGCAAAAGCCTCAGTGAACTTCCGATGCTATCCACAAGGTCATTTGTATG
Source organism: Schistocerca nitens (assembly GCF_023898315.1). Classification (NCBI taxonomy): domain Eukaryota; kingdom Metazoa; phylum Arthropoda; class Insecta; order Orthoptera; family Acrididae; genus Schistocerca; species Schistocerca nitens. Next base: position 362,941,896 of record NC_064617.1, read on the forward strand.
ACAGTCCCCTGCGGCACACCTGAAATCACTCTTACTTCGGAAGACTTCTCTCCATTGAGAGTGACATGCTGCGTTCTGTTATCTACGGTACACCACTGCAAAAGGAGGGGTGGGGGCACGTTCCTTCGCGTGCTCTGTGTAAAATCGAACTGATATCCCATCAGGACCAGCGGCCTTTCCTCTTTTGACCGATTTTAATTGTTTTTCTATCGCTCTATTTCGATATCTACCATTTTGTCAACTGTGCGACAATCTAGAGAAGGAACTACAGTGCAGTCTTCCACTGTGAAAAAGCTTTGGAAAAAGACATTTAGTATTTCGGCCTTTAGTCTGTCATCCTCTGTTTCAGTACCAAAATTCAAATGGCTCTGAGCACTATGGGACTTAACTTCTGATGTCGTCAGTCCCCTAGAACGTAGAACTACTTAAACCTAACTAACCTAACGACATCACACACATCCATGCCCGAGGCAGGATTCGAACCTGCGACCGTAGCGATTGAGCGATTCCAGACTGTAGCGCCTAGAACCACTCGGCCATTCTGGCCGGTCTGTTTCAGAACCATTTTTGGCACCGAGCGTGTGGGCGTTTTGTTTTGATGCACCTACAGCTTTGACATAAGACCAAAATTCCTTATTATTTTCTGCCAAGTCAGTACATAGAACTTTACTTTCGAATTCGTTGAACGCCTCTCGCATAGCCCTCCTCACATTACATTCGGCTTCGTGTAATTTTTGTTTGTCTGCAAGGCTTTGGCTATGTTTATGTTTGCTGTGAAGTTCCCTTTGCTTCCGAGTTTTCTAACTCGGTTGTTGTACCACGGTGGCTCTTTTGCGTCTCTTACGATCTTGCTTGGCATATACTAAAAAATGGTTCAAATGGCTCTGAGCACTATGGGACTCAACTGCTGTGGTCATAAGTCCCCTATAACTTAGAAATACTTAAACCTAACTAACCTAAGGACAGCACACAACACCCAGCCATCACGAGGCAGAGAAAATCCCTGAACCCGCCGGGAATCGAACCCGGGAACCCGGGCGTGGGAAGCGAGAACGCTACCGCACGACCACGAGATGCGGGCTTGGCATATACTCATCTAATGAATACTGTACGATGGTTTTGAACTTTGTCCACTGATCCTCAACACTATGTGTACTTGATATAAAACTTTTGTGTTGAGCCGTCAAGTACTCTGAAATCTGCTTTTTGTCACTTTTGCTAAACAGAAAAATCTTCCTACCTTTTTTAATATTTCTATTTACGGCTGAAATCACCGATGCTGTAACCGCTTTATGATCGCTGATTCCCCGTTCTGCGTTAACTGTTTCAAATAGTTCGGGTCTGTTTGTCAGCAGAAGGTCTAATATGTTATCGCCACGAGTCGGTTCTCTGTTCTCTGTTCTCAAGGTAGTTTTCAGATATTGCACTTAAAAATATTTCACTGGATTCCTTGTCCCTGCCACCCGTTATAAAAGTTTAGGTCTACCAATCTATATCTGGTAAAATCTCCACCCAAAACTATAACATAGTCGGGAAATCTACTGGAAATATTTTCCAAATTTTCCTTCAGGTGTTCTGCCACAACAGCTGCTGAGCCAGGGGGACTATAGACACATCTAATTATCATGTTTGAGCCTGCTTTAACTGTGACCTTCACCCAAGTTACTTAACATTTCGGATCTCCATCAATTTCCTTCGATACTATTGCACTTTTATCGCTATAAATACACCTCCCCCTTCACTGTCCAGCCTGTCTCTGCGGTATACATTCCATTACTGTTTACATCTGGTTTCAGCCAACATTCCGTCCCTAGTACTATGTGGGCAATGTGACCGTTTATTAATGAGAGCAGTTATGGGATCTTTCTATAGACGCTCCTGCAGTTTACTATTACCATATTAATATTGCCATTCCGTGTTGCGTTTTGCCTGCTGCTACCTTGTCACGTCTCAGGAGGAGTCTCGTCGGGCCTGGTGAGAGAATTCTCGAATTCTCTAACCTAAAAAACTCACATGTGCACTCCACACGTACTCCGCTACCCTTGTACCCACTTCCAGCGTGTAGTGCACGTCTGAGCTATTCAGGGATACCATATACACTCCTGGAAATGGAAAAAAGAACACATTGACACCGGTGTGTCAGACCCACCATACTTGCTCCGGACACTGCGAGAGGGCTGTACAAGCAATGATCACACGCACGGCACAGCGGACACACCAGGAACCGCGGTGTTGGCCGTCAAATGGCGATAGCTGCGCAGCATTTGTGCACCGCCGCCGTCAGTGTCATCCAGTTTGCCGTGGCATACGGAGCTCCATCGCAGTCTTTAACACTGGTAGCATGCCGCGACAGCGTGGACGTGAACCGTATGTGCAGTTGACGGACTTTGAGCGAGGGCGTATAGTGGGCATGCGGGAGGCCGGGTGGACGTACCGCCGAATTGCTCAACACATGGGGCGTGAGGTCTCCACAGTACATCGATGTTGTCGCCAGTGGTCGGCGGAAGGTGCACGTGCCCGTCGACCTGGGACCGGACCGCAGCGACGCACGGATGCACGCCAAGACCGTAGGATCCTACGCAGTGCCGTAGGGGACCGCACCGCCACTTCCCAGCAAATTAGGGACACTGTTGCTCCTGGGGTATCGGCGAGGACCATTCGCAACCGTCTCCATGAAGCTGGGCTACGGTCCCGCACACCGTTAGGCCGTCTTCCGCTCACGCCCCAACATCGTGCAGCCCGCCTCCAGTGGTGTCGCGACAGGCGTGAATGGAGGGACGTATGGAGACGTGTCGTCTTCAGCGATGAGAGTCGCTTCTGCCTTGGTGCCAATGATGGTCGTATGCGTGTTTGGCGCCGTGCAGGTGAGCGCCACAATCAGGACTGCATACGACCGAGGCACACAGGGCCAACACCCGGCATCATGGTGTGGGGAGCGATCTCCTACACTGGCCGTACACCACTGGTGATCGTCGAGGGGACACTGAATAGTGCACGGTACATCCAAACCGTCATCGAACCCATCGTTCTACCACTCCTAGACCGGCAAGGGAACTTGCTGTTCCAACAGGACAATGCACGTCCGCATGTATACCGTGCCACCCAACGTGCTCTAGAAGGTGTAAGTCAGCTACCCTGGCCAGCAAGATCTCCGGATCTGTCCCCCATTGAGCATGTTTGGGACTGGATGAAGCGTCGTCTCACGCGGTCTGCACGTCCAGCACGAACGCTGGTGCAACTGAGGCGCCAGGTGGAAATGGCATGGCAAGCCGTTCCACAGGACTACATCCAGCATCTCTACGATCGTCTCCATGGGAGAATAGCAGCCTGCATTGCTGCAAAAGGTGGATATACACTGTACTAGTGCCGACATTGTGCATGCTCTGTTGCCTGTGTCTATGTGCCTGTGGTTCTGTTAGTGTGATCATGTGATGTATCTGACCCCAGGAATGTGTCAATAAAGTTTCCCCTTCCTGGGACAATGAATTCACGGTGTTCTTATTTCAATTTCCAGGAGTGTATTTCTCCACCCGATAGCGGAAGTCGAGAAATTTGCACCCCAGATCTCCGCAGAATCGTCTGAGCTTCTGGTTTAAGCCGTCGACCCGGCTCCAAACCAGAGGACCGCGATCGGTTCTGGGAACGACACTACAAATAGTTAGCGCGTGTGAGGCTTTCCGCCTTCACCAACTCCGCCAACCACCTGTATGAACTGAGCATAATCTCGGAACCCAGACAGCAGAAGTCATTGGTACGTTTCATTACTAATCAAAGATGCTAGCCATCCATCTTATATTGGTGGCGAGCTGGTCTCAGTCCATGTCTTTGCAGTATGCGTTCTATCTTGCTAGTAAGCACTCCGTACAATGGAAGGATTAGATGGCTTGGCCTCTTTCGCCAATCCACGAGGCTTCTTTCGTCGTTGGCCCTTGGAAGCTTTAGCAGTTTCTGCCTTGCTGTAACCATTTTCTCTGAACACCTGCTTAAAATGCCGAAATTCAGTCTCTAGGTGGTCGTCGTTAGAAATAATTTCTTTGCTGTGTGCTAACGTGTTCAATACTTCGTTCTAGGGTACAGGATGGTGAAAACTCTTGGCGGTTAAGTACAGGTCAGTAAGCGAAGATTTCCTGTACAGTGAATGAACAAGACGGACTCCTACCTTCCGTTCCATTAAAACATACAAGGAAGGAAGGTGCTATCCCTTTCCTGCTCGACTTACATCATCAAATTTAACGTAGAGTGGTAAATGGAGAGCAGTCTTTCGTTATGGATATGTTAGTTAAACGGAAGGCAGGAGGTCATTCTGTGGACAGGGAATCTACGCACACTGACCGGTACTTTAACGGCAACAATTTTCAACTCTCTGTACACAGGAAAGAGGTATTGAACGCATTAGTACACAGGACTAAGATTATTTCTGACGAAGGCCATCTAGAGTCTGAAAGGTGGAGACAGGCATCGAAAGCTCGAGCGTTTGATTGGAAACGACATGGCGTGAAAACGGAGAAGATTTTACTAAAGGAATAGCCTACACTACACTTGTTTCCCTATTATGGAGTATTGCTGGGCGGTATGAGATCCGTACCAGACGGGACTGACGGAGGAAATCGAAAAAAATCTAAAGAAGCGTAGCTCGTTTTGAATCATCGCGAAACAGGGTAGAAACTATCAAAAACATATTAAGCGATATGAGATGGCAATAATTAAAGCAAAGGCGTTTGTCGTCGCTGCGGCATCTTTTCGAGAAATTTTAGTCACCAACTTGCTCCCCTGAGTGCAACAATATTATACTGACGCCATCCTATGCAGGGAAACAGATCGTCATAATGAAAGAAGAGAAATCAGTGCTCGTATGGAAAGAATTAAGTATACATTCTTCCCACACGCTGTTTCAGAGTGGAACGGTAGAGAACTACTCTCAAAGTGTTTCGATGAACACTCTGGCAGCACTTGAGTGTGAACTGTAGTGTAGTCATTTACATGTAGATTTAGATATAGACGTGGCAGCAGGAGTAACTTGTGGCGGTCACTGTGCAAGTGAGGGGTGGAGGATCTCCACTTCTTTTTAAGTTATGGACGAGAAAATCTTATAAATTTCAGCCATTTGCTGTGGGTACCTGTAATTGAATCTGCAGCGCCGTTTAATGCGAAAAATTTGTTAAAAATGTTTTTTTGTTGTTCTCCAAGGAATTGCCTATGAGCCGATCGTGCCTCCATAAGTCCCTTAAGGTTGACAGTAGATCAAATTAAACGCAAAATGAATCAACCGATTTGCTCTGTTCCCAAGCGCAGGAGGAAGTGTGTAATATTCACGTTTTGACCCTATCCTTCTTTTGGGTGTTCAGAAGGTCTCTAGCCCAAGGGCTGTCCAAAAAACTTGATGCTACCTTCTACCATCAACATAAACCTATGTATGCACCCCTGGAGAACCCCTCTTCATGCGTGGCGTTTTGGAACATATAAGGTAGCGCACGCTGTCCTGTCGCATGCTTACGGATGAACAGTGTTAGGGACGGAGTGGAGAGCAGCGTTATTTTTTCCAACAGAGGTGCAGAGGTAGTGAGTTACAGCGGAGGTACGAGTGGTACAATTGAGAGGGACTGCTAAGTTATCTGTGGTGTTGAAAATAGACTTGGTTAATGTGAGAGCTTCAGCATATGTTGCTCCAGAAGACGAAATTTTAAACACATTGACGTCAAACTACTCTAATGAACGCATGCGTGAGCGTCTATTGTTGAAATCAGATTAATGTGTTTGTAAAATAACCGAAAAGATTCCAAGCTCCACAACCCATCTGATGTGATTTACCCTTTGTATTATAAAACTTTTTTTAAAAGCAGTTATTAGAAGGAAACTATTTTCTTATCTTTGTAGATCTCATCGACAGAAGAAAGTCTGCTGAGCCGGGATCAGCGATCTGCTTCTTCAGTCGGCCCCATCGCTGCAGTCAGAAGTGAAGCACAGAGAACGAGTTACACGTGTTTGGAAGCAGCCATTTTCATAACAAGACGAAAAGTACTTACATGGAGACTGGACAATACGATATGGGCAAAAGACATTCAAACACTATCAGTATTTCCTAAAACTACTTAGAAAATTAAATAAATTCTATTCTACAAAGAAGTTAAGATATAACTCCCAATCTCATATGTTATTTTACTGTTTTGTAAAGTTGCAATAGCAACATTAAAACACAGTAATTCAGACTGAACTAAGGCATAGATCATTCTGCGCAATGAAGTGGTGACCTTTTTTTCATTGTATAGCTGTTCATTTAGAACTCAATGAGCGTATGTCTGGACTCTGGTGTACTGTTCAGTTTCAAACGCAGACGTGAGAAGTGGCCATGTAGCGGTAGAACAAAGACATTTTTGTAGTTGTGGTTTGTTCTGGTAATACAATAGCGAGTATGGAAATAGTAATTCGATTGTTAGTCATTGACAGTAACAGTTAGCACTCCAGCAGTCGTTCCAGCACAATACATAGAAAGTAATAGAGTAATTGTTTTGGTGTTAGATAGGCAAATTAACCGTTTTGGTATGATTGTGTAACTGATGATTTCATTGTTTGGGAATAGTAGTGGTGTTTGCGTCTGTATAAAGTCACCATTTTTTCGCAGGGAGTGACATTTCTCACTTGTTTTTCATAGTCATGTTTAGATATGAAGTAATTCTGTTCACTGTTCGTGATGAGCATGGCTGGTAATTCTTGTATTTGTGTTTATGGACTCTTATAGTGCTTTCGTTAGCCCTTTTTGATAATGTTTCAACTAGTGGAACAGAAATGCACACTATGCTGACATAAAATATTGAGTGTCTTTGACTTCAGAAAGTTTTTGCGGTTCTAACGACCAGTACAACAATGTAATTTGAGATGTAACGACTACTATTAACAAGATGTTAGATAGGTAAACAACATAAGAAGCACTACATTTGTACATTAAACGAACGCACTACGTGACAATGAGCAGCCAATAGTATATTGTTATTGTCAGAAACAGCTCGCTCGTCCTACTGAAATGGATCACTAGCACGAAAACACCGACGTTACTACGACTTATATATTATAAAATTTTAGGAGTGGCAGCCAATGAAATCTTCCTATACCCTCACAATATGGAATATCGACAATCGAAAGTACTTTTCCGCAGTCGCCTCTGCGTGGTTTAAATCAGTTCACGGCGTTGACGCCGAATACCATTTTAATATGAAGCTGTACACTCTCTAGTACAGTTTTCATAGACTGACGACATAATTTATATTACGATATGATGATAGTGAATTATTCATGGTCTCATTACCTGACGATAACGATTTTATATTTCGTGTAACGTGATGCTGTGAATAATTCTATGAACCTGATGATGGTCAGATGACTGAAAATGGTAGTATAAACAATTTTATCAGCGAAAATCTCATTCTGGAATTTTATCAGCATCTTAAGGCGGTAATATGACATATTTCAAGTATATAAGAGCTGTGGGACACTACATCTGAATGTAAATTTATATTACGATATGATGATAGTGAATTATTCATGGTCTCATTACCTGACGATAACGATTTTATATTTCGTGTAACGTGATGCTGTGGATAATTCTATGAACCTGATGATGGTCAGATGACTGAAAATGGTAGTATAAACAATTTTATCAGCATCTTAAGGCGGTAATACGACATATTTCAAATATATAAGAGCTGTGGGACACTACATCTGAATGTAAATTTCTCCTTTACAGACCGCACGTGGGGCATTATAAGGGACACAAATTATGTAGTTGACATAATGAAGGTAAAACACGCCATTTTACTGATTATTGTATAGGCGCATAATGTATTCTGTAGATATGTATTTCTGAATTATTAGTTATGACCGATTTCTTCAGTTCATAATTATCATAAAAAAAATTTTACGTATTTTTGACCTAAACAATTTTCTGGTCTTTATCACACGAAAAACTTTTCGTGTCAAGTTTGATTTTATGAAACGCGCAGTTCAATTTTCAGTCTGACTAAGTATCACATAAAATTTGTGACATGTTATGTTTTCCCGTCGGATCTCATGAATACATTGCTCTCGAATTTGCCGCTGGATCACTTTGTCCATATTCCACAATACATTTCTTCTAGTCAATTGCTCAATATCGTCAAATGCTAACTGCTTGTTTCTGCTAGCATGCAGTAACTGCCGGCGCCCGTGCTGTCTTTTTATTTTTGTGGACGCCCCGTCCGCAAGCCGCGTATGCGCACCTATGTTGCTTACACACAGGTGACGGTACCGATATTTCAAACTGAACTGCCAGTTCTTCGACGCAAGATGCCAAATTAATGACACCCGAAGTTGGAAGCACCAGCACTCAGCATAAGCTTAATATCTGAAAATTTCCTGACAGCTATCTCCGCATTCTAAGAGAGCATATCTGGTCATGGAGACACACTGTCAGTACCATACAGAGGAATAATGACAGGATATAACGATTTGAAAACTTCAGGAATTCTACAGATCGTTCAGTTACGGACATTTTATATTGCTCCATAAACAACTATCAGTTATGATATAAGCACCATTGTATATAGAAGTGGAAACACGATTGATTTACATTCACGAAAATATTTACACACAAACCTGACGACAATTACTGCTAATTATTGTTAGATAGCTACGAACACCGAAAGCTCTTTAATCGTTGCTCGCAGGATACTGAAAGATCCATAAATAATGTTCAGAGCAAATAATGCTCTGTGAGGAAGCTGAGACGTGGAAATTTTTTCTCATACCTTACATAAGCCAATAAAAGTTTCTGAAGATGGGGACTACGCCAAGAACAATTGAGATTTCTTCCACATTCGGTTCGGTGTAATGTGCTGCTGTTGGATTTATATATCGCTGTAAAGCTTACTGCGTCATTGTAGTTGCATGATACATAGTTTTCGATCGCAAAACTCTGTAGTGAGTAGAACCACGGAAAAGCTAAGATGAATAGCACGCACTTACTGATTAGCGACTACGATTTCGCTTTGCTTAAGCATCTGCTAGCCACAGCTAATCGTCGTCATTATTCAATTATGCCGACGGAAGGACGGGCCGAAGTTTTTTGGGACTCGAAAGACGGAGATAATTGGAACGGAAGCACGCCATTGTGTTCGCCGGCAGGCCGACTTCTCTCACTGAGCACGTCGTATTCAATAACCGAATAAGAGATATTTCTGTAACTTGTAAATCCATTTGAAATTCAAATGAGAACGTAACCGGTTCCCACGCTGCGAAAAAACCGCGTTTGAAATTCAAATGTCGACTGGCGGGGCGAGGCATTACGGCAGGTGTGGCGCTAACTCCCGCAAGAAGTGCGAGGGCGTAAGATGCGGCCAGCGCACACAAGCGGCTTTCGCCGGTCGACTGGAGATCGCTGGAGGTCAACACTCCAGTTCAGCGCCGAGGTGGAGGCCCCCATTACCACTGGTAAACCAAAATAACATGTAATGAGGTATCGAAGACGTTCACCAGTTTGAAGAGTAAAGAATACTATCGCCCTATTAATCTTCTATTTTCTTCACTTTATTATTGGTCTTTACTTACAGTTTAACTAATATGCTTGATCCAGCTTCAGTTCACCTCTTTCTTGCTTTTCCATTTGTACACCTAACTTCAGACCAGTTGTGTAATACTACCAGTCACCACTTGTTCTTTTTGGCATTTTGTTTGTGCCCTATAGTAACTTCTTTTCACTCTGTGTTAGTTCTCATATCGTCTCATTTTTATCTCTCATTATTCAAAATCTTGAGTTTCTTCCGACATATACAATATTCCAATATAGCTTACGGTAATGCAACTGGATGACGTCTTTGACGAAATCACGTAAGTCACAAGGTGAACAGTCCGTCATTTCCAAAGCAAAAATGCAACGAAAAAGCGCTGTACATGGAAACTGAAACCGTTCCGTAGGCGACGCTACGGTGACGAAAAGGCATAATACGGCATATGCAGAAAGACAGCAGAGTGTAATGGGACGCGAAATTAAAGCCTCACCCATACACAAGGATCAGCTCAGTTTGCAGGTAAATATAAGTTTAATTTAGTGTTTTGTTTATGTATTTGTAATATTTTGTTATATTTGTAAAATATTTAAAGTTTTGTATTTTTGTTTTGTATGTTTCATGTTTGGAAAGAGCAGCGCAACTCGCGGGAACAGCATCTTCACTGCCGGAACCAGAAAGAAAATTGCTGGCCACTAGACGTCACGGGTCAACGGCCACAGAGCAGAAGATCCTGTGACCGGGTTGTTGCGTCGACCCTCCAACATACAAATAAATAAAAATTTCAGATTGTTTATGAAGAATTATATTGAGGAAGAATTATTACTGAATTTTTCCAAGATATTAATTTTCAGAAGAGTTTGATTTCGATTTTTGAATCTTAAAGGTTTAACAGTCTGATTTTAATATGGGAAAAATAAGATAACTTCCAAGAATATAATTTCGAAGAAGAAACAAACGACATCTAAATTTCAAAAGTTTGCGCAAATCAATTGGACTGAGTGACGTAATTTTGCACAAACGACTCAACTGAAGGTGTTTTAATTACAGTTAATTTCCTTGTATAGCGCTTTTTCGTTGCATTTTTGCCTTGAAAATGACGGACTGTTCACCTTGTGACTTACGTGATTTCGTCAAAGACGTCATCCAGTTTCATTACTGTAAGCTACACTCCTGGAAATGGAAAAAAGAACACATTGACACCGGTGTGTCAGACCCACCATACTTGCTCCGGACACTGCGAGAGGGCTGTACAAGCAATGATCACACGCACGGCACAGCGGACACACCAGGACCCGCGGTGTTGGCCGTCGAATGGCGCTAGCTGCGCAGCATTTGTGCACCGCCGCCGTCAGTGTCAGCCAGTTTGCCGTGGCATACGGAGCTCCATCGCAGTCTTTAACACTGGTAGCATGCCGCGACAGCGTGGACGTGAACCGTATGTGCAGTTGACGGACTTTGAGCGAGGGCGTATAGTGGGCATGCGGGAGGCCGGGTGGACGTACCGCCGAATTGCTCAACACGTGGGGCGTGAGGTCTCCACAGTACATCGATGTTGTCGCCAGTGGTCGGCGGAAGGTGCACGTGCCCGTCGACCTGGGACCGGACCGCAGCGACGCACGGATGCACGCCAAGACCGTAGGATCCTACGCAGTGCCGTAGGGGACCGCACCGCCACTTCCCAGCAAATTAGGGGGACTGTTGCTCCTGGGGTATCGGCGAGGACCATTCGCAACCGTCTCCATGAACCTGGGCTACGGTCCCGCACACCGTTAGGCCGTCTTCCGCTCACGCCCCAACATCGTGCAGCCCGCCTCCAGTGGTGTCGCGACAGGCGTGAATGGAGGGACGAATGGAGACGTGTCGTCTTCAGCGATGAGAGTCGCTTCTGCCTTGGTGCCAATGATGGTCGTATGCGTGTTTGGCGCCGTGCAGGTGAGCGCCACAATCAGGACTGCATACGACCGAGGCACACAGGGCCAACACCCGGCATCATGGTGTGGGGAGCGATCTCCTACACTGGCCGTACACCACTGGCGATCGTCGAGGGGACACTGAATAGTGCACGGTACATCCAAACCGTCATCGAACCCATCGTTCTACCATTCCTAGACCGGCAAGGGAACTTGCTGCTCCAACAGGACAATGCACGTCCGCATGTATCCCGTGCCACCCGACGTGCTCTAGAAGGTGTAAGTCAACCACCCTGGCCAGCAAGATCTCCGGATCTGTCCCCCATTGAGCATGTTTGGGACTGGATGAAGCGTCGTCTCACGCGGTCTGCACGTCCAGCACGAACGCTGGTCCAACTGAGGCGCCAGGTGGAAATGGCATGGCAAGCCGTTCCACAGAACTACATCCAGCATCTCTACGATCGTCTCCATGGGAGAATAGCAGCCTGCATTGCTGCGAAAGGTGGACATACACTGTACTAGTGCCGACATTGTGCATGCTCTGTTGCCTGTGTCTATGTGCCTGTGGTTCTGTCAGTGTGATCATGTGATGTATCTGACCCCAGGAATGTGTCAATAAAGTTTCCCCTTCCTGGGACAATGAATTCACGGTGTTGTTATTTCAATTTCCAGGAGTGTATATTGGAATATTGTATATGTCGGAAGAAACTCTAGATTTTGAATAATGAGAGATAAAAATGAGACGATGTAATGACGTCACAGAATGTTTAGTTCATGTTGTATTTTGTTCAGTTCTGTTTTGTCGAGTCTGATGTTCACATCTGTATGTAGCATATACGAAGACAATAAAAGTGTATGCTCTGAAGCCTAAATACGTGTTCGAGAATTATTTATGAAGAATTATATTGAGGAAGAATTATTAGTGAATTTTTCCAAGATATTAATTTTCAGAAGAGTTTGATTTCGATTTCCGGATCTTAAAGGTTTAAAAGTCTGATTTTAATATGGGAAAAATAAGATAACTTCCAAAAATATAATTTCGAAGAAGAAACAAACGACATCTAAATTTCAAAAGTTTGCGCAAATCAGTTGGACTGAGTGACGTAATTTTGCACAAACGACTCAACTGAAGGTGTTTTAATTGCAGTTTCGTTCAAGAATCTTTTATAGAGAACTTTAAAAGAATATAAATAATTATTTTGAAGTGTTTGGTAAACGACGTAGCTGACGAAGTCAGCACATGGTCACATTTCAAACAAAAATCATTGAGTCACACTACAAGAGACACAAATAGGATGACAGTGCCATAGGTGGCGGCTTTTTATCTGATTTACTACTTGACCCCCTGATAAGTTAACAACTTAATAATTGGTCTCTAATTGCTCTCTTAGTCTACTCTCCTCTCATTCTCTTCTTCACCCGTGGTCTAGTATTTTGAGGGATCAGTAGTGTTTAAGTATCGTCGCCTTTTCTGCAAGTGAGGCTCCAGAGCCTCGCAACGGCATAGAGCAGCATTTTACACTACCAGCGCCACCTATGTTTAGAACTTCGAGCGATAATCATAATGAAGCACATTTAGTAGCAACGATCTACCAGGAAGAATATGAAGAAGAGTGCATTTGAAAGTAAATGCTTGCTCATTATTGTTGTTGCTGCTCTTATTACTATGTGTGTCTACAAAAATACCAATGTTATTGTTTTATTATTGTTGCAGAACTACGAGACACCACACAGCCAACAACAACGGCAGCAGTGGCAGAAGAAACTGAACTCCCCGACCTGTTGGCGTTCGACCAGCAGCAATCACAGCAGCAACAGTCTACAATTGAGCTCACAGACCTGCCAGCGTTCGATCTAGCGAATGCTGCCACTAATCTTCCCTAGTACGTACAATTTATCAGCAAATGATTCAGATCGTGCGAATGTGGGACTGGCGAGAGACAGGCACTCTAAAGTGCCTATCGACATACAGAATGTACAGTGAAGTGGTATTAATGTGCGCTATACATGGCTGCAATTGGAGAACATGTGTGGTACTATCGAGCACATTGATAGAAGAATGATTGACAAGTATAGTTACCTAATTACACAAGTTAGTGCCTAAATGTTGGAAGGTGAAGCAGCGTTAGTGGACATGTATGGAGAGGCAATGCTTGTGTTAAGAGATGATGGTGCAACAATATATATCAGACATTCAAGTGTATTGCATTTGCATGACCTGTACCTTGCATTAATGAATGCGTCATACAGCCCTGTGCCATTTGCAAAAATATGTTGGAGCAATATTCCATGAAATATTACATATTTGCAAGCCTAGAAAGTGAAGTTCGATCCGCTAGATCAGTGTATTACGCATATTCCACGTGTGCGACAATCTATAAAAGTGAGTGTGGTCGCTGAATATACTGAGGGGATACCAGCATACGTAATTGCTCCGGTAGGATTAAAGGCAATAGAAGCCGAATTCAGCGCATATAAATGTGAACTTTTGGGCAATACTGTAAACGAGTATATATATAGTGAAACAATAAAAAAATATTACGCTGAAAATGCTTTTTTCTTTCGTAGCTCCTAACATTAATTTTAAAAAATTTACTGGCATAAAGAAAGGATATTTCATAAACGAAGAGGAACGACAGTTTTGTGAAAAGGCCACACAGCTTCTATCATTCATGTTTACAATACGTGTCCATCACTTTTATTACATACATACAATATACATTTGGTAAATTTTTATTTACAAAATGTGTGCAGCGGTATAAGAAAGGCATTCAACAAGTGACACAATATATTCTCTTTATCGGCCAAATTCTGTTGAAAAAACCCGGAATTTGTTGTGAAACATCAAGCAATATTTCTGCTTCATCCCTTACAATTTCATGAAATTATGATGAGCGGCCACCCTATATGCAGGCTTTGTAAGAGAGGTGCGATCCAAGCTGAGAGCTCTGAGTTTATTGTGGTGGATAACCAGAGCATCACAGATATTCAAAACCCTTGAGAACTGTGGGTAGAGACCTGGTATTGAATAAGTGTTGTTGTGTGAGGCTTCTGTCATCATTGTAGCAAGGTCACACAAACGTGTCTGATCTCCCATGTGCTGGCCGGCTGCACACAGGTGTGGCACCTGCCATGCTGGAACGTGCGGACACTCTCAGTCGAGCTGATCGATGATTACCACTCAGACACCTCACTGCACAACTGAAAATCTCTGTTGGTAGTGCTGGAACACTCGTCCACCAATTGAGGTACTCAAAAATTTGTGCCCGCGTTGTTTCTCACTGCCTAACGGAAGATCTTAAAGAACTATGGAGGACCATCTGTGCGAAATTGTTTTCGCGTTACAAAACTGATCGTGACAAATTGTTATCAAACGTCGTAACAGGCGATGAGACATCGGTTCATCACTTCGAATTGGAACGAAAACTGCAATCCATGAAGTGGCGCCACACTATCTCTCCACTGAAGAAAAAGTTCAAGGCCGCATCTTTATCCAGCAAAGTCATTGTCATCTGAGACTTCGAAGGTGTTATTCCATCTGATGTCCTTCCTCATGGTGCAACAATCAACTCTGAAATGTATTGTGCTAACCTCAGGATATCTAAGAAACGATTTCAGCCTCTTTATCGCCACAAAATTGAAACGAAATTTTCCTTCTCTATGACAGCGCAAGGCCTCACACAAGTCTCTGTAACTATGAGGAGTTCACAATAGCTCATTGGACTGTTCTTCCTCATCCACCCTGTAGTCCATATATCGCACTTCCGACTTCCATCTGTTTGGTTCAATGAAGATTGCAGACTATAAGAAGCAGTACATGGATGGTGGGGAGGTTATTGAAGATGTAAGACATTAGACGTTGACCAGTAAAGTGATACCATGTGGCCATACAGGCCTATGCAGTAAGTAGTCTAAGGCCACCGCAATGATCAGAGATCATGATGAAAAATAGGGCTTTGTAGCAAAAGGAATGGAGAATAATATGGTGCAGTGGAATACTGAATAAAATCAAATTACTTTCGTAAAAAGTGGTGAATTATTTATTGAGAACCCCTCATATATGAAAAACATTTACTCATAAGAGAGAGAGAGAGGGAAAGTAGTAAGTTTGTATTTACACCAGCAACAGGAAGATAACCTCACACGAACACACACACACAGCCACACACAGACATAGTGTGCATAAAAATGTATTTACACACACACACTAGTTCGTAAATACCTATGACAAATGATTAATAATACTAATATCCAGCATACATTCAGGCAAACACTTCCATATCTAAATAAATAAATACCTAAATAAATAAATACCTCATCCACATTAACTGAAATTCTATCAATAGACATTCACAGTAGTGTGAAAATGGCATGGTTCCAATCTCATCGTCACAGACGAATCGCTTGTCGTTATGACATGACGATCCGACTTTCAATTGCGATACCACACGATCTCGACACCGAGAGACTTCTTTACGCACCGTATCACGTGGCTTAAGTGGAGCACCATCAACGTCACCTAAGAGACAATCCCTGTAGTACTCGATTGTTAGATACATTGAGGACGCATGTACATCCCCTTAGCCGTCTTTCGAAGGCACCCGCATCTGTACTGTATCTGTACGTATTAGATAGGAACCCTAGAAACTCCACAATATGCGAGCTGTACGCTTTGTCTTTCATCACACTGATAACCTTATTGTTGTGTAGTGTTATACCATTACGATTATCGACTGTGAATCCAGACTTGTCTATTTCCTAATTACTTCATGTGAATCACTGCCTGGAGGTAAGACGGTCTGTATACATATCAATAAACTTTGGGTCCGGCCCCGGTAGCTGAGTGGTCAGCGTGTCGGAATGTCAATCCTATGGTCCCGGGTTCGATTCCCTGCTGGGTCGGAGATTTTCTCCGCTCAGGGACTGGGTGTTGTGTTGTCCTAATCATCATCCTTTCATCCCCATCGACGCGCAGGTCGCCGAAGTGGCGTCAACTTGAAAGACCTGCACCAGGCGAACGGTCTACCCGACGGGAGGCCCCAGCCACACGACATTTCTATAAACTTTGGAATAGCAGAATACTTCTTAGCGAACTCGTAATGAAGGCGATACGTGTGGAGTTTGGAGAGGTCAGGTACACACATAACGAGGTAGATGGGCTTTGTAAATTGCATCGGATACTTAGCCATCTCCTTTTCTGAAGATCTTGCTGAGCTTAAAATTTGGCCTGTCCATATAATTCTGTGCGCCGTAATGCCTTTCCCAACGGTAAAGTAACGGACATCATGGTATTCTCTAACATTTTCCGTAATTTTCCCAAAAATTGTGTTGTTCATTAATTTAAAAGAATCTTTTTCTAAATCACACATTTTGAGAGCCTTCTTTTCGGTATTTAAATCAACATACTCGTTGAGTAACGGACAGTGGTTGAGGAGATGATGCAGGTGTTTATAACAATTTTCATTACCAAACTAAGGCACTACTGGATGTTAAAATAGTGAATAACATATATCTGCACCTTAGCTGCATTGGTCATCAGCTTGGGAATGGAACTGTTACATACGATTAAGTGCTCCACATATAGTGGCAAATCGGTGTGTGCATCATGGAAGGCGGATGGAACATTCCATTTCGGAAATCGTTATGGGATGCAATATTCCCTGATCCATAATATTAAAGATGTGTTGAGAATACCAACTTTCAGGTATTCCTCCTACGAGAAAAACACAGTGGTCGACAGCCTTCATTTAACGACCGAGAGTAGTGGCGTTTGAGTAGAGTTATCAGTGCAAACAGACAAATAGTACTTTGTGGAATAACCGAATAATTCAATGTGGGACGTACGAAGAACTTCTTCATTGGACTGTGGCGAAATTTGGCGTTAATGGGCTAAGGCAGCTGACGATCGACGCGAGTGCTTTTGCTAACAACACGGCATGCCCTGCAGCGTCTGTCCTGGACTCGTGACCATGTCTGTTGGACCTAGACGACAGGAAAACCGTGGTTTGGTCAGATGGGTCCAGATATCCGTTGGTAAGAACTGATGGTAGAGTTAGAGAGTGGTGCAGACTCTACGAAGCCATGGACACGGGTTATCAAATCAACAAGGCACTGTGCAAGATGGTGGTGGACCGATAACGGTGTGGGCTGTATTGAAATGGAATGGGCTGGGTCCTCTGCTCCAGTTAAACCGATCATTGACTTGAAATGGTTGTGATAGGCTACCTGGAGACCATTTGCTACCATTAGTGCATGTTGCCAAACAACGATGGAATTTCTATGGGTGACAATGTCCCCTGTAACGGGGCCGCAATTGTTCGTGAGTGGTTTGAAGAACATTCCTGGACAGTGCGAGCGAATGATTTAGCCACCCAGATCGCCCGACATGCATCCCATTACAGATTTATGAGACATAAATTTCGAGAGGTCAGTTTGTGCACAAAATCATGCACTGACAACGCTTTCGCAATTCAGGGCTGCTAAAGAGAGAACATGCCTCAGTACTTCTGCAGGGGCTTGCAGAGACCTGTGGGGTCCATGCTACATCGAGCCGCTGCAATTTGCTGAGCAAAGGGAGATCCCAGACGACATTAGGAGGTATCCAATGACTTTTCTCACCTCAGTGTATGCGGGTCGGTGGGCTGCATCCTTACAGATGCATGATGGCCAAAGTTGGTTAGGGCCTGTAAGGCGCCATGAGCACTAATGAGGTAGCTTTAGTGAATTATACATTTGTTAATTTTAGTTTTACAACTGAATCTTTTTCTCCACGACAGCAGCGGATGTAGAACGGAAACAGCACGTATAGCGGAAAATGGAATGTGAGCCACACAGCAGTATCGACACCACTGGCCATTAAAATTGCTACACCAATAAGAAATGCAGATGTTAAACCGGTATTCATTGGACAAATATATTGTACTAGAACTTACATGTGATTACATTTTCACGCAATTTGGGTGCACAGATCCTGAGAAATCAGTACCCAGAACAACCACCTCTGGCCGCAGCAACGGCCTTGATACGCCTGGGCATTGTGTCAAACAGAGCTTAGATGGCGTGTACAGGTACAGCTGCCCATGCAGCTTCAACACGATACCACAGTTCATCAAGAGTAGTGACTGGCGTATTTTTTCCAATTGGCGAGAGATTTGGAGAACGTGCTGGCCAGGGCAGCAGTCGAACAGTTTCTGTATCCAGAAAGGCCCGTACAGGACCTGCAACATGCGGTCGTGCATTAACCTGCTGAAATGTAAGGTTTCGCATGGATCGAATGAAGGGTAGAGACACGGGTCGTAACACATCTGAAATGTAACGTCCACTGTTCAAAGTGCTGTCAATGCGAACAAGAGGTGACTGAGACGTGTAACCAATGGCACCCCATACCATCACGCCGGGTGATACGCCAGTATGGCGATGACGGATACACGCTTCCAATGTACGTTCACCGCGATGTCGCCAAACACAGATGCGACCATCATGATGCTGTAAACAGAACCTGGATTCATCCGAAAAAATGACGTTTTGCCATTCGTGCACCCAGGTTCGTCGTTGAGTACACCATCGCAGGCGCTCCTGTCTGTGATGCAGGGTCAAGGGTAACCGCAGTCATGGTCTCCGAGCTGATAGTCCATGCTGCTGCAAACGTCGTCGAACTGTTCGTGCAGATGGTTGTTGTCTTGCAAGCGTCCGCATCTGTTGACTCAGGGATCGAGACGTGGCTGCACGATCCGTTGCAGCCATGCGAATAAGATGCCTCTCATCTCTATTGCTATTGATACGAAGCCGTTGGTATCCAGCACGGTGTTCCGTATTACCCTCCTGAACCCACCGATTCCATATTCATCTAACAGTCATGGGATCTCGACCAACGCGAGCGGCAATTTCGCGATACGATAAACAGCAATCGCGATTGGCTACAATCCGACCTTTATCTAAGTCGGAAACGTGATGGTACGCATTTGTCCTCCATACACGAGGCATCACAACAACGTTTCACCAGGCAACTCCGGTCAACTGCTGTTTGTGCATTAGAAATCAGTTGGAAACGTTCCTCACGTCAGCACATTGTAGGTGTCGCCAGCGGCGACAACGTTGTGTGAATGCTCTGAAAAGCTAATCATTTGCATATCATAGCACCCTCTTGCTGTCGGTTAAATTTCGCGTCTGTAGCACGTCATCTTCGTGGTGTAGCAATTTTAATGGCCAGTAGTGTAGATAGAGACCTTCGCCGAGGTCATGGCAGCCAATGCAGCAAGCGCGTCGTCTTGCAGTGTAGCCGGCGCTGCTAGCGTCCGCGCTTGTTAGTCTGGCGATGATGCCCAAGAGCTAGACGATGCTGACTCTAACAGCTTCCTGCAACTGTGCACTGGACGGCAATAACGGTGAAGTTACGGCCTCCACATCGCAGGAAAGCTGCGGACGCCAGTGTCAGCAAGCAGATTCAAGTTGAGGAACAGGAACAGCTAGCGCGCCTCACTGCTAGAGTGACGGTGTGATAGTGCACCAAGCATCATCAGTATGGTCTGTGATAGTAGGCTGCACATTTTGATGTCAACTCACAATGGCTAAGTCCAGCAGACAAGGCTGGCTATAGCCTCGAAGGTAGTTGTTTTCTTACCAGCAATCAGCACATCGCAGGTCCTGACTCGAAACTGACCCACTACACTTGGAAAATACGATAGAAGGGTTCAGACACCTGAAAAGTTGTAGCTGTCTGCTGGAGGCAATGACGCTACGTCTTTGCGCGGTTGACTGACTTTGGGCTGATTTTATGGGTTCATCGCTGATCTCCAGCACTCCTCAACGTCTCAGCTGTACCTTTAAGATTTCAGCTTGGCGATTTCTGCAATTTAAGCAGGATGAAATGTGTTGTTAAGGCGTCTTGCAGTGCTGTGAAACTGTCGTGCTGTTCCCTCCACAGTGTAGTCACACTGCGAACTTTGCAAATCAGACGTCTTCGTTTGAGTGATTTGTGGCAACGGCCTCTGTTGTGGAACATGATATTTACAATATTGACTATCCTGCTGGTCGTAAAGCCTTTTGTGACTGTTGTGGAGGCTGTCTTGCTTTGGTTCGGCGCTGGCTGGTGAAAACCTTAAAAATTTTAACGTTCGTCCGGTATATCTTTCTGAAGCGCAAAATTTTTTTCAAGAACGACTAATGAGTCCATGATATTCTTCGCGGGCTTTGACAAATCAACCTCGCTCTGATTTAAGTTTCCATGTTTGTATTTTATAACTCTCGTTTATGTGTTGTTATTGCTATATTTTTATGTATGTTACTGCATAAATCGGTTCTGACAAGTTACGATTACAGATGGGACAGGACTATTAATTCACTTGTTAGATAAACCCCCGGCATTAATTTAAGTGGAATCGCTTTTTGTAAGAACCAATACCTGGATCTAATTTATGAGGGTCACTCTGCTCCATCATTTATCTGTTACGTCCCAGATTCGTTGACCTATCCGGGCGCGTGGGGTGCGATCTTTGTTTCGAACGGCCACACCAAGGCAGATCATTATACACTGTCCAGTCACATTTATTTGACCACCTGTCAAAAGTCTGAATAACAGTCTTTATTAGCGCGCACCGCTCCGAGACGTGGAGGAATAGAGTGACTAAAGTCCTGCAAAGTACCGATAGAGGTGTGGAGCCAGGCTGACTCCCGTGCTGTGGCCAGCTGCCCCAGTTACCTCGGTTGAGGAGTTATGGCGCGAACAGTGTGTTTGAGATGGTCATACAGATTGCCGGTTGGGTTTAAATCCGGAAAGTTTGATGGCCATGGAAATACAGCAAACTCATCCTGGTGCTCTTCGAAACACGCACGTACAGGGAAAGCTGTGTGACAGGTTGCATGGACCAGCTGGTTGATGCAACCATGCCGATGAGAATAAAACTGCATTTAAGGGTTGACATGGTCCTCAAGTATAGATGCATTCTTGTATCGATCCGCTGTGCCTCCTCTTCCGGCCTGGACGTCTCCAAATATTGTTGCAATGTATTTGCTTCCGGACGTTACATGCAGTGTACTGCTGGTAGTCCTTTAGTTCATCTGGGTGGTCAGTTGCCCAGCAGTTGCACGTCTATTCGTCCATACACATCTCCGCAGCCGTCATTTACCCCTGTCATCTGTGGCCTATTGTGCACCACAGTTGCCTCGGGGTCGGTTTTGCATAGCGCCATTTTGTCATGTGCGGTATACTGTACTTTAACCACGGCGGCACGCGACCAATTTACAAACATATTTGTTTCGAAATGCTTCTATCGTTGACCCGAAAGCCAATGCTCATGCCCTTTGGACTTCAGATAGGTCGTTCGTTTCCGCATAACATCAACGACTGCACTGCGCCCCCCCCCCCCCCCCCCTCTCACCGCCCACCAACATGCTTTATATGGCTTCCACTGCTGGTGCTGCCACACACCGTCTGTCTGTGGTTGTTGCACGCCGACGTCGAATTTAACCTATGATCACATTAATGTGACTGGGCAGGGTAAAAGCCGAAAGGCTTGTTACCTCTTTTAGCATCTTACAACACATTAACTCGTTTGGAAAGCAATCGGGCGTTTGCTGATTATTTGTAGATGAGAGATGAATTCTTTAAAGAATCGGGGCACATTGGACGTGGGGTGGGAATGTGAGTTACTGGAATTTTGATTTTCACTCAACTAGAGAGCGGAATTATAAGCGTAGGCTTCCGCGGCCGTTGTCTTCTTCAATAAAATTCTTCAGGGTATCAGACCGCATCGTCATAATTTAAAATGCGCCAACGTTTCGGCCAGCGTTGCAGCTAGCCTTCATCAGGGCCTTACGTTAACTGCTAAATGAACACACTTGGTTCCTTAAATAGCTGCACGAGAAAACAGTGTCGTTACTTGATTGGCTGTAAAAGGAGGAAGAGGAGGGGTGAAAGGTATGCTTTATTGTTGTTTCCTTTATTGTCTGTCATTGGCTGAAATAGCTGTTTTCTATTGGTCTTTATATTAATCCACCCCATTGGAGGAGACGGACGAATAGCGAACAGGTGATGGCTGTGACGTCACACTGTTTCCATGCTGTCCAGGAGCCGGCTGCAGCGTGCCATTGCTTTGTGTGCTCGCGACCACTACTGCGGCTCTCCGCGTGTCTGCATGGGCCGCCACGGCTCTGTCGCCGCTCCGTAGCCCTGCTGTTGCAGGCAGCCAAGACCTCGGAAGCTTGTACCCGTCCTCTCTATTCATGTTGGCGGGTCTTTTGGCTATTTCTATCGCCTCTCTAATCTTTCTTTTGAAAGTGAGAGGCTGTTTCGCCAGGACGCGGGCTTCTTGAAAAAATATTGGTTTCCCGCACTCATCTCGGTGTTCCGCCACTGCTGACTTAGTGTGTTGTTTCAGGCGGATATATCTTTCATGTTCCGAGAGCCTTGTGCTAATCGGACGTCCCGTCTCACCTATATAGACTAATCCACACGCACAACCAATTTCATACACGCCAGCTGTGTGTAGTTTGTCAACTGCATCCTTGGTAGAACCGAGCATGTCTGATATTTTGTTTCTGCTTCGGAAAATTGGTTTGATGTCGGCTTTTCGTAGAATTTTGCTAATACGTTCGGTGACCCCTTGTACATATGGTAACACAGCAATGCTCTGTGCCTCCTTCTCCTTTTCCCTATTAGTCTTCTACCTTGTCGACATGGCGCTGTCTATCATCTGCTTCCCATAGCCATTAGTTCCGAAGATGGACCTGAGGCGTTCAAGTTCTGTCTTCAGATGTTCTTCGTCGCTTATCCTGTACGCTCTCTTCGTTAGCGTGTGCAGGGCGGACTTCTTCTGCGTGGGGTGATGGTGGGAGGAGGCGTGAAGGTACCTGTCCGTATTGGTTGGTTTCCTGTACACTTTGTGGCCAAGTTTACCATCAGGTTTTCGATACACTTCCACGTCGAGAAAAGGCAGCACCCCATTCATCTCTGTTTCCATTGTAAACTGAATTTTCCTATGCTGTTGGTTAAGGTGCTTGTGGAAGTTCTGTAACTCCTCTTCTCCGTGGGGCCAGATGACGAAAGTATCATCGACATAGCGAAGCCAACAATTTGGACGTAATGGTGCGGACTGGAGGGCTGTTTCCAATAGAAAACAGCTATTTCAGCCAATGACAGACAATAAAGGAAACACCAATAAAGCATACCTTTCACCCCTCCTCTTCCTCCTTTTACAGCCAATCAAGTAACGACACGGTTTTCTCGTGCAGCTATTTAAGGAACCAAGTGTGTTCATTTAGCAGTTAACGTAAGGCCCTGATGAAGGCTAGCTGCAACGCTGGCCGAAACGTTGGCGTTTTTTAAATTATGACGATGCGGTCTGATACACTGAAGAATTTTATTGAAGAGAGCGGAATTGTTTAGATTTCCATTCGGACGTCAAGACCCCTTTTTCTAATACACTTTACATTTCAAGGGCGCTTTGCAACATCTTACGAAATTGATATTGATAAAGGAGACTATTTTTTAACAAAGCACGTCATAATGCGTGAGGAAAACCACGGTTCATCACTGTACAACAATTCAAGGACAACGGTATAGACCTATAATTATGTCCATCTGTCTGTCATCCCTTCTCTAAGACGGGAATTACCTACACTTTCCTCCAATTACACGGTAATATTCGTTGCTCCAGCGACGTACGATAAACAGCTGCTAGAATTGGATCAAGTATTTCGCTTAATCTCTGTGGAGTCTGACACGTACTTCTTCCAGTTCACATGCATTTTCTCTGTGTGATGAGTGAAAAGACGAAATGAGTTGCGAACTTCAACGCTGGAAAAATCTCGGAAGACTGAAATCTGTATTTCGGGTTTCTCTCTGTCATCTTCCGTTTCGGTGTCAGTTGAGTGACTGAGTGATTGAAATCGTGGTTTGATGCGCAAACTGATATTAAATATTACCAAAATTTCTCAAGGATTCTTGATCAAGTGATTTGGCAGTTTACTTTCAAAGTCATTGAACGCTTCTCACTTTGCTGCCCTTACACTCATTTTGAGACCGTTCAGATTTTTTTTTTTGTCAAGTAGTCTATTTAGCTACCTCCTCCTCACCCTTGAAGGGTCTTCATCACCTCATACTACAGTATGGCGCAAAAGGAAAGTATGAATTTCTGAAAACTATAATTAGGTTTGTTTTGTTCACATACAGAATGTGTTTACACCAATACAACCTCTAAGTTACGCAATTTAAGAGTTGCAACTACTTTTTTAGAGATAACATCCCAAGGATATAGTCGTTTTTCGTCCACACACATTAAAAGTCTTTCTTTAATAATCTGCACGACTTTTGTTAAACTTTGCTGTGGAACAGCAGCAATTTCTTCGCGTGTTTCAATCTTCAGGTCGTTCAGTGAACGAGGTTTGCGGTAATAAACTTTTCATTTGAAATGACCCCGTAAGGAGAAGTCACAGAAGTCGACAGATCTGGTGAGCATGCAGACCAGCGGAGATCGCCGAAACAGGAGATCAAGTGTTGATAGAACAAGAACTGTCATGGACGCATTAGCCATGTGGGCAGTGACTCCATTTTGCTGGACCGACATTTTTACCACGTTGATTTGCAAAGCCGCAATTGTGGCGGCAAAAAAATTACGTATCATTGGAAGGTAGTGATCTGAAGTTACTGTTTTACTGGCGTCACCTTCTAAGAAAAAAACAAGGCTCAACAATCCTCACGTTGGAAACTACACTCAACACTGTCATTTTAGCACCCTACAGTGGTTTATGATGCCACTTTTTTGGTTGTGTACTGTGCAGTAGCGATCGACATTTTCGTATAACAAAACAGTCCTAGTTGCATAAAGATGATTATTTATTTACTGGTGACCGCTGTTATGGTTATCATCAGACAGCATAATCTGTGAAGAGAGTAACATGAATGTACTTAGATGATCGCAAACAACAAGCTCAAAAATTAACGTATTTCTACAAATGCGTAATGATGTAATGCTGAAGACGGTGAGTAAAGCTTTCGCTATGTAAGCTATGTAAGTTGCTTGTCATGCAACAGTGCTTGTAACCCTCTTAGAGTGGCGCCTGCTCTTCGCTAGCTTCAGCAGACTCTCATGGGTATAGCTGTCTGTCTTTCACGTATTTGTAGATGTGCTATGTTTATTGTTGTGCTTATAGTTTACATTCCTAAAAGTACTTTAATGTTACTCTCTTCACAGATTAAGCTGTCTGATGATGACCATGACAGTGGTCGAAACTGGTCGGCAGTAAATGAATACAGTAAACATCTTTATGCGGTTGGGGGTGTTTTATTACATAAAAAATTGTAGTAGGACCGCTGAATTCCACTAGAAACAAGATAAAATGCTTGGAAAAATTTTAGCGATAGGCTTACTGACTTACAAAACCACGCAAGCGAAAGTTAGCGTCATTTCCTCATCATTAACAAAACATCATCAATAGTAAAAAC
The DNA here is from genome assembly GCF_023898315.1 of Schistocerca nitens. Taxonomy (NCBI): domain Eukaryota; kingdom Metazoa; phylum Arthropoda; class Insecta; order Orthoptera; family Acrididae; genus Schistocerca; species Schistocerca nitens. The sequence goes on from NC_064617.1 coordinate 362,967,782, forward strand.
ATCACGTATTCTCTCACAAAAAAGTCTTCGTCCGTCGAAATGAAGTTTGTGAAGCCTCTATATGATCATAATTTTATAAAGACGGAACGGTAGCTCACAGTCCAGAATAGATGCAGTTGTACGGTGATAATAGGTTCATTACGATCCACTGCACCCTTAGTACTAATACTGGACGCTCTAACCAACAGAGTAAACCGCTCGGAGGTGACTGAATTCTTTCCTCTAATTGTGCTACGCATCTGGGGTGTTGTGTTGTTCTTATCTTCCTCTCATCATCGTCGATGGGCAAGTCGCCCAATGTGGCATCACATGAAATAAACTTACAACAAGGCCGCCGGACCCGGACGGTATCTCCTGGCCAACAATGCCATACGATCATTTCATTTTTCAACCATGCAACTGAAATCCAAGTCTTCATTCTGCACCATGGTGTAAATCATACGACACTCTATGATTGCGTTTGTACCTCCAAACTGCTCATCGTCGGTTGCAGCTTTTGATGAGTTAAGTGTTTCCGCCATCAATTTGAAGGCTTGGTCTTTTTTTTTTTTTCACCTAAGAAGCAGTGTTTCTTGAACCGCGCTTACGCAGAAATTAGAGGACGTGTAAAACCAAACTCACTGATAGAACTGCCGGTTTAATCAGAGAAATATCAAAAGATAGTCCTGGTGACGAACTCTTGAGACCTCCCGTCTCCGCAGAAGATGATACGCCCACAGCGGTTGCAGGGAGGGAGGGAGGGAGGGAGTTAGGAAGGAGGTAGTAAACGAGGCGAAGGGGGAAGGAGAAAAATAACCTGTTAGGGGGAAGACGAGCGCGTGGCGAACAACAGATGTCCTGCCAGCGACAGCACGCGCAGGTTATTTAGAAGGAGATAATTTCTGTTATTCAGACAAATTGGCCCGGCAGGGCGCGTCGCCACATTCCTGCGGCCAGCGGGTCCGTCGTAAATCTGGACCGTCTCTGGCGGCAGGCCCTGCGTCGCTGTGTGTGACGGTGCGTGCCATGTCGTGCCGTGCCGGGCCGTTTCCTGCCTGTCTGCGACGAGGCGGTGAGCGAGGGCGCTTGCGGGCACGATCGCATGTACACACGGAACTGAGAACTAGACAAGTACAGCACACCATCTGGCCCATTTTTCTTTTCTTGCACTGATTTATGCAGTAAGAGTGAGTATGGAAAAGTTACGGATGGCAGTGCTCAGCAAAAACTAAAATACAGTGGAAGGCAATGGGTCTTTCATGTTACAAATTATATATCTGGACAGTGATTTCGAGACCTTCATCGTAAAAATCATGAGGGTACTGTCAGTTACATGCAGTACATCAATCTAAGCAGCCGTTTTAGGTTGTTTTCAGATAATACTGTCGTTTACTGACTAGTAAAGTCATCAGAACATTTAAAAAAATTGAAAAACTATTTAGAAAAGGTATGTGAATGGTGTGAGCATTGCAATTGACGCTAAATATCGAAAAGTGTGAAGTCATGAGTGCTACAAGGAATCCGTTAAACTTCGGTTACATGATAAATCAGTCAAATCCAAAGGCCAGAAATTCTACTAAATAGCTACAAATTACAATTACGAACAACTATAACTGGAAGGAACACATAGAAAAAGTTGTGGGGAAGGCTAACCAAAACCTGCGTTTTATTGGCAGGACACTTACGAAATGTAACAGATCTACTATGGAGACTACCTACACTACGCTTGTCTGTCCTCTTTTAGAATACTGTCGCGCGATGTGGGATCCTTACCAGACATTGTTGACGAAGTACTTGGAAAAAATTCAAAGAAGGGCAGAATTTCTTGTACTATCGCTAAATAGGGGAGAGAGTGTCACTCAAATGATACTGGATTTCGGGTGGACATCATTAAAACAAAGGCGTTTTTCGATGCGGTAGAATCTCTTCCCGAAATTTTAGTCACCAATTTTCTCTTCCGAATGCGAAAATATTTTGTTGACGACGATCTACACAGGGAGAAACGATTATGACAATAAAATAAGGGAAATCAGAGCTCGCACGAAAATATATTCGTGTTCGCTTTTCCCGCACGCTGTAAGAGACTGGAATAATACATAATTATTGTGAAACTGGTTCGAGGAACCCTCTGCCAGGCACTTGAATGTGAACTGCAGAGTATTCGTGAAGATGTAGATGTAAATCGCTGCTAATCTTCTGTAACCACTCTCACTCGACAAACTGGAGAAAATTCCTGAGGTTTTCCCAGACAAGCTGAAATAATCTAGGGGTAAATGGGTGGAAGTTGTTCCTAGTTAATAAATATTTTTTTCATCTATGTTTGTAGGTGTGTCGTAGAAAGAATTATTTTCCAGAAGATATTGGTGTAAAAAAAAGTCTTGTATGTGAGTTCCTAATAGCAGATGATAAATTGGTCTTCTCGTTTCAAATTTTTTTGGAATGCTCTATTGGTCTTACACCTGTCATAATCCCGAAAGATTGTGGCTCTGACACTAGTCTGTTTCCATACATGGAAATCTGTCCTATTTCCACTTCCCGCCACGAACAAATAAGACAATTTTATACTCATAACTGTTATCATTAGATAGTAAGCAGTCTCGTTAATATTGCTTCAAACCTTTCAGAAATAAGGAAGAAACTGAAAAAAATCTGTAGATTCACTTGAATCTTATAATCACAACGAAGTTAAACATTATACGCACATCAAAAAAAGTTTTTCATCACCTCGATTCCGAGAGTTCCGGAACCTGTACAGAAAATTAGAACAGAGATCAACATAAACATCATTTCCGCCCTTTTTATTGCTCATGTACACCACACACTGCATGATGTCCCACCACACAGCGAGACCTTCAGTGGTGGTGGTCCACATTGCTTTACACTCCGGTACCTCTAATACCCAGTAGCAAGTTCTCTTGCATTGATGCACGTCTGCATTCGTCGTGGCAGACTATCCGCAAGCTCATCGAGGCACTGTTGGTCCAGATTGTCAGGCTGTTCAACGTCGATTCGGCGTAGATGCCTCAGAGTGATTGGTGGGTCACGTCGTCCATAAACAGCCTTTTTCAATCTATTCCAGGCATGTTCGATAGCGTTCATATCTGGCGAACATGCTGGCCACTCTTGTCGAGCGATGTTGTTATCCTGAAAGAACTCATTCACAAGATGTGCACTAGTAGCACGAATTGTCGCCCATGAAAACGAATGCCTCGGCAATATGCTCCCGATATAGTTGCACAATCGTTGGGACGATGGCATTCACGTATCGCACGGCCATTACGGCGCCTTTCATGACCAAAAGCGGCGTACGTTGGCCCCACATAATGCCACCCCAAAACCCGCGGAACCTCCACCTTGCTGCACTCGGCACTCGTTGGACAGTGTGTCTATGGCGTTCAGCCTGACCGGGTTGCCTCCAGAGAGGCCTCCAATGATTGGTTGAAGGCATATGCGACGCTCATCGGTGAAGAGAACATGATGCCAAACCTGAGCGGTCCATTTTGCATCTTGTTGGGCCCATCTGTACCGCGCTGCATGGTGTAGTGGTTGCAAAGATGGACCTCGCTGTGGACGTCGGGAGAGAAGTTGCCCATTATGCAGCCTATTGTGCACAGTTCGAGTCGTAACACGACGTCCTGTTTCAGCACGGAAAGCAGTATTCAACATGGTGGCGTTGCTGTCAGGGTTCCTCCGAGCCATAATCGGTAGGTAGCGGACATCCACTGCCGCAGTAGCCCTTGGGCGGCCTGAGCGAAGCATGCCATCGACAGTTCCTATCTCTCTGTATCTCCTTCATCTCCGAACGACGTCGCTTTGGTTCACTTCGAGACGCCTGGACACTTCGTCGTTGAGAGGCCTTCCTGGCACAAAGTAACAATACGGACACCATCGAACCGCTTTATTGACCGTCTAGGCATGCTTGAACTACAGACAACACGAGCCGTGTACCTCCTTCCTGCTTGAATGAATGGAACTGATCGGCTGTAGGACCCCCTCTGTCTAATAGGCGCTGCACAAGCATGGTTGTTCACATCTTATGGCGGGTTTAGTGATGTCTCTGGTCTGTGTCTGTGATTCAATATCCACAGTCAACGTCTGTCTTCAGGAGTCTGGGAACTGGGGTGATTCAAAACTATTTTTGATGTGTGTACGTTACGCGGCATGTCTATTAGAACTAGTATTCACGTACACACCAATTGCAGTCTGGCGGTTGCTGTAACCACTGTGATCCCTTCAAAGGATGTTTTTAGCAACGTCTCATACGAAAATCCGTATCTTTTCAGGACGTTCGATCATCGCTACACTAATCGCTGACGCAACCCCGAGACCGCTGATGTCTCCTACAAAAAGACTTGGGTCGCTTGGACATACAGTGATCAACTTGCTATTACATTCCCTTGTGTGTTTTGCCAGTGCTTGCGGGGCGCTCATGGAGATTGTAAACACTTTCCTTATCATTAGTACTTAAACAACTTCATTATAACTCTCACAAATTGTTAGCAATATTCATTTTTGAAAATTTATGGAACGTTTCGTTCTGTAGCTTCGCGTAATTGATGTTGCAAATATATCAGCTCTTTCAATACATATTTAAGTTCAAGACTCTAATTTCTTTATGAAATGAAGAAATCAATGTTGTGGTACGAATTCCTGTAGTAGAAGAAAAGAGGAACATGTACGTATCTGTGAAGAGAAAACTTTGGTCTCGTTTCTCCACCACCAACTTCGGAACGAATGCACAGCCGAGAAGTGAGGAGTGAGAACCGAGAAGCAAAAACTAAGTAGTAAAAAAAAAAAAAAAAAAAAAAAAAAAAAAAAAAAAAAAAAAAAAAAAACGGAATTTAAGAAGCGAGAACTTAAGAAAAGGGAGCTGAGAAAAGAGAACCGAAGATCAAGAACTTAGAAAAAAAACCGAAGAAGGAGAACTGAGGCCGGTTCTCGAGAACAAAGAGAACGCATGTAAACGTAGATGTCGATGAACCCATTGGAATCTAAACTTTTTCAGTTCTTATTTCTTTGTTTGCCCATCACTGCTAATATATAATTTAATGTTACCGGTGAGCTGTTTCACCTGTCATGAGAGTGCTGAATTGGAAGAGCAAAGTAGGTGGTCAGAGTCGGTCTACCTACCAAGGTCCATATAGTTCCATAGGGCAGATACAGCACATTAACGAACTTTATCGGTCCCTTGCTTTTCATATAGGACAACAGCTCTGTATCCTTTCAAGCTGCGCGAGGACCTATCTTCCGCCAGTAGTGCGCCGCCTTATAAAGCCCGTTGGCGGATGAATCCGCCGGAACTACTTGCGATATCGTGCCTGGCGGCAAAGTAGTTCCTCGGCTAGCTGCGACCTCTGGTGAAGCTGTTCCGTAGGCTCCGCGAACGGGTAGCGGTCTCCGGCGGCCACTGGTGGATGACCTGGTGGTGTGTTGTGTTGTGGCCGCCGGTATGTCTTTGTTTTAACAACTCAGGTAACTTAGGTTTTCCTGGTGATTACATAACCTGCGATGCAGGAATCCCGTGTTAGTTGAACGTAAAGTGGGATGCCGATGCAGTAGGCGCTTCGATGACCGAAGTGTGCGACCACAGCAGTATCCCTGTGGCGACCCGCGCTTTGCATAAATGGTATTGATTCACTTGTTTCAGTGCCACGTCGCACAGTAATTTACTTTCTCTCTCATGGCACAGCATAGTTATTACCGAAAAACGATATAATACATGGAGAGCGTGGGGAAATTGGAGCTGCTTAAGGAAAAGTTTAAAACAGACGAATTTCATGATGACATCTTGTATGTTTGACACTTGAATAGTATTTAGGTAGTTTATCTTTCATATGAATCAAAGAAGAAGCTAAATAATTTGGTAAAAGTATTTGAGAAACAGCATATAAAAAATTACTACATTCACTGCCATTACATAGCATAATGGGTGAGAATAGGCAAAACTTTCTGCATGTTTAATGGGCGCCATCAATATGTAATCAGCCATTCGGTTCAATAACTTTATTCTACTTTTAATTTCTCTCTCACCGAAATACTTGATACGCGAATTAACACATAATAGCAACGAATACATATTTCCTTGCATTTCAGCAATGCATGAATAAACCCTTTTTTTTAGTTTTGTAGACATAAGCCGCGGACGTGGACTCCGGGATCGTCACAAGCCGTGCAATCGCCGTGAGCCCGTGAAGCACATGCATTGCAGCGGTACCATAATTCACTTTTCCTGATTTCTCGCCGTATAAAGCATTCAATTTCTTCCTGTGAAAAATCATAATTATCAATAGGACCGGAGTTATTCCCACCTTGGAATACTGTTGCAAGGTATAGAGGTAATAAATTCTGGAAAAAAAATTGTTAGAAACAGAGACCCAAGGGATGCGTCTACCGGCTACGCAGAAGTACCATCGTTACACTCACATCGAAATGTGAACATGAAATGTGTAACATGAATAGAAAGCGCAGGTAAACATGAATTTAGCTCCTCGCGCTGATGCTAAGAAATTATATTTCCTTGCAAAAGAAGCACGCAAAACATACATTCGCTTATCATCGCCTTAGTCTTGTTACTCAGACCACCAGCAGCAACCGTGTAAGGTAACGACGGGTCGACGAAGATGTGCTACGGGATTCTAATCGATTCGAGAATTCCTAACTACTTAAACAGCTGAAGCCCCAATTACCCGCTAGCACCCAGTACCCCACGATCCCCCTACTGGCTAGGTGTGAGAGGCGGGTCACAGGTAATAATAATGTGTGAGAAAGGAAGCATCGTCAGGACTTGTAAATACAGTCACGGAAAGAAGTATTCCTTTACCGTCGTTTATGTAGAATAACTGCATTTATTAGAACTAAAAATCACAGCCTAAAATGTCAGTTGGTGAACTATCAGTATGGGGTTTCCTTCCTTACCTAAATTAGCCTTCTGTTAAAAGTAAATAAATGTTCTGTATCAGCTGCCTTCACACACATACGAAGAAAATTACATTTTACATGAATATGATGACAACGTAAATACTTTGTATCCATTCCTCTTTTTGGTATCATTTCTGTTAATCTCTTTGCCATAACATAACGCAATTTCTTGGTAATCTGTACGGTAATGGTTCAAATGGCTCTGAGCACTACGGGACTCAACTGCTGAGGTCATTAGTCCCCTAGAACTTAGAACTAGTTAAACCTAACTAACCTAAGGACATCACAAACATCCATGCCCGAGGCAGGATTCGAACCTGCGACCGTAGCGGTCCTGCGGTTCCAGACTGCAGCGCCTTTAACCGCACGGCCACTTCGGCCGGCTGGACGGTAATATTCTGTCATTTTGTTGTAGACATGGTTTCAGAGCAGTCTTACATAGTATTTCATGTTTTATGGCCATTCGTTCAAGCGTACCTCAAAGATGTTCAATTGGATTAAAGTCTGGGCACTGTGCTGTAAACTTGAGAACATGGAGAATGTGGTACAACTACAGGCGAACACTTTCCGGGGTATTACAAGTGTAAGTTCCTTTCTGAAAGTAGTAATCTGTGCTTAAACCCAAGCTATCACGCTTCCTTCCTTTTTTTGTGCAGGGTTTCCTTTGGGATATTTATATACTGAAATCTGTCCATTTTGCCTTCAACAAAAACAAGTTGACCAACGGCAAATATAGCCATACATTCCCACAAATGAATGTTTCAAATGGCTACTATGGGACTTAACATCTGAGATCATCAGTCCCCTAGATCTTAGAACTAATTAAACCTAACTAACCTAAGGACATCACACACATCCATGCCCGAGGGAGGATTCGAATCTGCGTCCCTATCAGTCACGCGGTTCCGAACTGAAGCGCCTAGAACCGCTCGGACATTCCCACTCATAATTTGCCTACCACCGTGATTTACTGTGGGTTCAATATGTTTGGGATTCAGCTCAGTATTTTGTCGTCTCCATACCAAAATTCTGCCATCATATATAAATATTTTAAATTTACTTTCATCTGTGAACAGTACCTTGTCCTAGAAACTTGTGCCGTGGCTTATACGCTCTCGAACAGATTCAAGTCTCGATTCCTTGTTCGTCTTGCTGATATATGTTTGTCTAGCTTCATAGCATGCAGTACTTAAAATGTAGCAGACAGCTCTTGCCTTCCAAAACTAATCATTAACATGTGCAGACAATGCAGAAGCTGTCAATTAGGATCTTTTTTGAGCATCCTTATCAACATATTTCGTTCTCTTGGCTTTAGCTTCTGTGGTCGACTTCTTGTTTCGCCATTAATAAAAAATATTTCCTTCTCTATATCGTGATATTATCGACAGCACTCTTGCCCGTCTTTTCCCAATAGACCTAATATCAGCTGTTTCCGAAAACGATTTTCCCTTATCATATTTGGAGATAACTATTTGACTTTGCTCTATATTTGGTTCCCTCCCTTTGCGTTCCATTTTGAGGTTGCACTGCATTCACCGCGTATTAGAATCAACATACATGAGGACCAGATTGCCACTGAAACTGTTTTTAGCTACAAGCGGTTCGTTAGTCGTTTCTATACATCTCTAATAGTGTATGAATACTTCTGAAACGTCCCCTTGGAAAAAATTATGAAATACTGTGCTCGTAAACCCCTCACGTTATTTGATTTTCAAACAGCTGAGCAAAACTGAACGTACTCAGACATTTCTCACTTTACTTATTCTGATCCTCACTAAACTGACACACAATATTTTTAGCGCAACGCAATCTGACTCTCAATAATTCCTACAAAAGGGTGGCCCTGACTAACAGTAACCTATACCTTTCACGAATCACTTACCTCACAAAAATCTTCGTTACCCAAACTACTGCAATACAGCCTGCACCAATACTGCCAGCTGAATAAAACATTCTAGCTACTGAAGGCACTAACTACTGATAGGCATAGTTAGCAAATGAAAGATTTTGATAGAGAACAAACAATGTATTTACCTTAATAGTGTTCAAAAGTCATAATATATGTATCAGTTTATGATGTCCAGTCTTACAAATTTACTCTCTCTGATGGACACACGTCCAGATCATCCGCTCTCAAAACTACGCCATCTCACTCCCCCCACTTCCCCCCCCCCCCCCCCTGTGTGAAGCCAGCTGGTACAGAATTTTTATTAATTTTTTGCAGAAGGCTAATTTAGTTAATGCTTTTATGTGCACAGATTAGGAAGGGAACCCCATACTGTTAGTTTAGCAAATAACATCACTAGTTGTGATCTTAAGTTCTAATAAATGAAGTTATTCGACACGAACAATGGGGTACGAATACTTTTTCTCCATGACTGTATACCAGTGGTAGTGAGTTGATTTCGGTAACATGCTTTGAAAACCCTAAAATAATGGCTGGATGTGCAGTACCATGAGAGTAGTGGGAATGCTTCGTGGAGTTTCCCCTGTTAAAAGCGTAATGCAGTGCAGCCTCTAGAGAGCTGTACTTCGATGGTTTAGACGCGTCCGCTAAGCAGAGCGAGACAGTTGCGAGGGGTGGCTGACTGCAACGCGCGCTGGCTGCGGTGCGGCACAGCTGCAGGAGCCGTAAATCTGGCGGCGGCAGCAACAAGCGGGCGCTGCATTCCGCGGAGTCACCCCTCCGCTCCGTTCCGCCAGCAGCCAGCAGGCGGGCCCCTGGGGCTGAGGGCTCAGCCACAGCGGAGGTCCGTCTGGAGGGGCGTGGGTGGGGGTTCCGGCCACAAACGGCATGCGGGCGTAATCGCTTCACTTGCCAGCACTACTTCTCCACACCGCTACTCCATTTGTACAGCAGCTGAATGCGACGCAGCGGCTTTCTAGGCTGGGAGTACACGATACGCCAGTTCTAAATTACGAAGTAACAGTATTAACTGAGAAAAGGACCGCTGTTTTCGAAGTTTATTGGCGACTCTATGTGATACCGTACACTACCAACCAGGATACAATGAGATGCAGTATCACAGCGAGTATGTGATTAGCTCGAGGAATATTTGTCTAATAGAACCCACTGCGCTATACTAGATGACGAAAGTTGCATAGAACTGAAATTACTTAGGGTGTGCCCGAGGAATCGTAACAATGGATCAAATGTTTTCAGTACGCATCAAAAATTTATCAGTCAAGATCAGCGGTACTATAAGGTTGTACTCTGACGATGACGATATGCACAAGGAAGTAGTCGTTCGACGATCGTGAGGAACTGCAGAAACATTTAGACAAAATTTCCGATTGAATTGCTGCTCCCTTTAAAAGTACAGACATGCGAGATAATGGCCATAAAGAAGGATTCGACAGTACCTCATAACGCTAGTGTCTGATTAAGACCACGTGAAAGTGCGAGTAGGAAAGGTGAATGGAATACATACATTTCGAACAAAATGTTAGATTCATTTACACTTTTCTTTTCGTTTTAGAAACCACGATCGGTTTAGGTCCCTGAAGCTATTATTCAAAGATATATACTGGGTTTCCTGAGAAGTCACAACACTATTGCGCAGTCTCAGGGCATCTGACGTAGAACAACTGGATAACGGCCTTGCATGACACACCGATCGTGGTTTTTAAAATTAAAATAGAACTGCAGTTGATCCTGACAGTTGCGAAATCTGTACCACAATACTACACTGTTGGAAAGAACACAAAGAAGAAGTTGGGCGACATAAATGGAACTTGATAGCCGTATTGCTGCATCTGAAAGATATCTACTAAAATTTCGCACCAATCGCATAAGAGTGGTGCTAGTATTGCTACTTCCTTGTTGTTGTGGTCTTCAGTCCAGAGACTGGTTTGATGCTGCTCTCCATGCTACTCTATCCTGTGCAAGCTTCTTCATCCCCTAGTAACTACTGCACACTACATCTTCTGAATCTGCTTAGTGTATTCATCTCTTGGTTTCCCTATACGATTTTTACCCTTCACGCTGCCCTCCATTACTAACTTGGTGCCGGCCGAAGTGGCCATGCGGTTCTAGGCGCTGCAGTCTGAAACCGCGTGACCGCTACGGTCGCAGATTCGAATCCTGCCTCGGGCATGGATGTGTGTGATGTCCTTAGGTTAGTTAGGTTTACCTAATTCTAAGTTCTAGGGGACTAATGACCTCAGAAGTTGAGTCCCATAGTGCTCTGAGCCATTTGAACCATTTGAACTAACTTGGTAATTCCTTAATGTCTCAAAACATGTCCTACCAACCGTTCCCTTCTTGTAGTCAAGTTGTGCCTCAAATTCCTCTTCTCCCCATTTGTGTTCAGTACCTACTCATTAGTTGCGTGATCTACCCATCTAATCTTCAGCATTCGCCTGTAGCACCATATTTCGAAAGCTTCTATTCTCTTCTTGCCTAAACTATTTATCCTCCATGTTCCGCGCCCATACATGACTACACTCCATACAAATATTTTTAGAAAATACTTCCTGACACTTAAATCTATACTCTGTGTTAACAAATTTATCTTCTTCAGAAACGCTTTCCTTGCCATAGCCTGACTACATTTTATATACTCTCTACTTCAACCATCATCGCTTATTTTGCTCCCTAAATAGCCAAACTGATATTCTACTTTAAGTATCTCATTTCCTAATCTAATTCCCTCAGCATCACATGTTTTAATCAGACTATATTGCTACTATGAGGATGCAAATCGAGTTTGCTTTAAATAGACGCTATCACGGTCGTGAGCGTTACTTACATTTTAGGTTGTGTGTGATCAAGTCATGTTAATCACAAATGCCTTTAAGGTGACAAAGACATAGTTATCAAAACGTCACTGAGTTTAAAGGAGGTCGAGAAACAAGGCTACGGTAAGCTGGATGTTCCTTCTGCAATATTGCAAGAGGGCTTGTCAGGAATGTAACCACTGTACATGATTGCTGGCAGCGGCGGTCACGAGAATGTACTGTAGCAAGAGTTCGAGAGCTGGCGCTGTCGTTAGCACATTGGACTCGCATTCGCGAGGACGACGGCTCGAATCCATGTCTGGCAATCCTGATATAGGTTTTACGTGATTTCCCTAAATCGCTTCAGGAAAACGCCGGGATGGTTCCTTTGAAAGGACTGAAGACCTGTCTGTTTGGTCCCTCCCCCAAATGAACCATCAACTTGTCGCAAGAAGACCGGAGTCCAAATGGCAACGTGCTACTAACGGGAGGGAAGCTCATCGTGTTCGGTTACAGCCCTGGCACATCTTCTTGCATCTTCAGTAGCAATCTGAGCAGCAGTTGGCACCACAATGACACAACGAACTATTAAAAGTCAGTTTTTTTCAAATACAGCTCCGAGCCAGGGTCCCTGTAGCGTGCATTCCATTGAACCCAAACTACACTCCTTTGGGACTGCAGTGGTGTCATGCGAGAGCTCACTGGAGGCAGGCTGGAGGTTTGTTGTGTTTTCTGATGAAACCTGATTCTGCCTTGGTGGTAGTGATGGCCATGTATTGGGTAGAACGATGAGAATTCAGAGCCTGCAACGAACTTGTCTGTGTGCTATACACACTGGACCTACATCTGGAGTTATGGTCTGGCGTGCGATTTCATATCACAGCAGGAGCACTATCGTAGTTATCCCGCGCACCCTACCTTCAAATTTGTGCGTCAGTTTGGTGATTCGACCTGTTGTGATGCCATTATGAACAACATTCGCGGGGGTGCTTTTCCAACAGGATAACGTTCGTCCACATACCGTTGTTTGAACTCAATACGCTGTACAGAATGTCGATATGTTGCCTCGGCCTGCTCGATCATCAGATCCGTCTCCACTCGGGCACGTACGGGACATTATCGGACGACAGCTCCAGTGTCATCCACAGCCAGCATTAACCGTCCATGTAAAGAATGACCACGTGCAACACGCATCGAAGTTGATACCACAAATTGACAGTCGGCACCTGTACAGCACAATATATTCACGTTTGCATGCTTGCACTGAACATTCTGGAGGTTACACCAGTTATTAATGTACCAACGTTACGCATTTACTATCTCGCGCTTGTATTAACCTGTGGTCTTGCAGTGTTAGTCACTGAAGTATGTGACCTAGACTAATGTATTTCCAAAATATCATTACTCTACGGTAACTTGTTTTTGTTGTAGCAATTTAACAGTTTTTTCCTTTAGGGTATTTTTGGTACAAAGGGGTAGTTAGCTCGTATATTTCAAATGATGTCACAAATAAATGCTCACATAGAGGAAGTAGTATCTGTTGTTGTTGTGGTCTTCAGTCCTGAGACTGGTTTGATGCAGCTCTCCATGCTACTCTATCCTGTGCAAGCTTCTTCATCTCCCAGTACCTACTGCAACCTACATCCTTCTGAATCTGCTTAGTGTATGCATCTCTTGGTCTCCCCCTACGATTTTTACCCTCCACGCTGCCCTCCAATACTAAATTGGTGATCCCTTGATGCCTCAGAACATGTCCTACCAACCGATCCCTTCTTCTGGTCAAGTTGTGCCACAAACTCCTCTTCTCCCCAATCCTATTCAGTACCTCCTCATTAGTTATGTGATCTACCCATCTAATCTTCAGCATTCTTCTGTAGCACCACATTTCGAAAGCTTCTATTCTCTTCTTGTCCAAACTAGTTATCGTCCATGTTTCGCTTCCATACATGGCTACACTCCATACAAATACTTTCAGAAAAGACTTCCTGACACTTAAATCTATACTCGATGTTAACAAATTTCTCTTCTTCAGAAACGCTTTCCTTGCCATTGCCAGTCTACATTTTATATCCTCTCTACTTCGACCATCATCAGTTATTTTGCTCCCCAAATAGCAAAACTCCTTTACTACTTTAAGTGTCTCATTTCCTAATCTAATACCTTCAACATCACCCGACTTAATTCGACTACATTCCATTATCCTCGTTTTGCTTTTGTTGATGTTCATCTTATACCCTCCTTTCAAGACACTGTCCATTCCGTTCAACTGCTCTTCCAAGTCCTTTGCTGTCTCTGACAGAATTACAATGTCATCGGCGAACCTCAAAGTTTTTATTTCTTCTCCATGGATTTTAATACCTACTCCGAATTTTTCTTTTGTTTCCTTTACTGCTTGCTCAATATACAGATTGAATAACATCGGGGAGAGGCTACAACCCTGTCTTACTCCCTTCCCAACCACTGCTTCCCTTTCATGCCCCTCGACTCTTATAACTGCCATCTGGTTTCTGTACAAATTGTGAATAGCCTTTCGCTCCCTGTATTTTACCCCTGCCACCTTTAGAATTTGAAAGAGAGTATTCCAGTCAACATTGTCAAAAGCTTTCTCTAAGTCTACAAATGCTAGAAACGTAGGTTTGCCTTTCCTTAATCTTTCTTCTAAGATAAGTCGTAAGGTCAGTATTGCCTCACGTGTTCCAATATTTCTACGGAATCCAAACTGATCTTCCCCGAGGTCGGCTTCTACTAGTTTTTCCATTCGTCTGTAAAGAATTCGTGTTAGTATTTTGCAGCTGTGGCTTATTAAACTGATTGTCCGGTAATTCTCACATCTGTCAACACCTGCTTTCTTTGGAATTGGAATTATTATATTCTTCTTGAAGTCTGAGGGTATTTCGCCTGTTTCATACATCTTGCTTACCAGATGGTAGAGTTTCGTCAGGGCTGGCTCTCCCAAAGCCGTCAGTAGTTCCAATGGAATGTTGTCTACTCCGGGGGCCTTGTTTCGACTCAGGTCTTTCAGTGCTCTGTCAAATTCTTCACGCAGTATCGTATCTCCCATTTCATCTTCATCTACATCCTCTTCCATTTCCATAATATTGTCCTCAAGTACATCGCCCTTGTATAGACCCTCTATATACTCCTTCCACCTTTCTGCTTTCCCTTCTTTGCTTAGAACTGGGTTGCCATCTGAGCTCTTGATGTTCATACAAGTGGTTCTCTTATCTCCAAAGGTCTCTTTAATTTTCCTGTAGGCAGTATCTATCTTACCCCTAGTGAGATGAGCCTCTACATCCTTACATTTGTCCTCTAGCCATCCCTGCTTAGCCATTTTGCACTTTCTGTCGATCTCATTTTTGAGACGTTTGTATTCCTTTTTGCCTGCTTCATTTACTGCATTTTTATATTTTCTCCTTTCATCAATTAAATTCAATATTTCTTCTGTTACCCAAGGATTTCTACTAGCCCTCGTCTTTTTACCTACTTGATCCTCTGCTGCCTTCACTACTTCATCCCTCAAAGCTACCCATTCTTCTTCTACTGTATTTCTTTCCCCCATTCCCGTCAATTGTTCCCTTATGCTCTCCCTGAAACTCTGTACAACCTCTGGTTCTTTCAGTTTATCCAGGTCCCATCTCCTTAAATTCCCACCTTTTTGCAGTTTCTTCAGTTTTAATCTACAGGTCATAACCAATAGATTGTGGTCAGAGTCCACATCTGCCCCTGGAAATGTCTTACAATTTAAAACCTGGTTCCTAAATCTCTGTCTTACCATTATATAATCTATCTGATACCTTTTAGTATCTCCAGGGTTCTTCCATGTATACAACCTTCTATCATGATTCTTAAACCAAGTATTAGCTATGATTAAGTTGTGCTCTGTGCAAAATTCTACCAGGCGGCTTCCTCTTTCATTTCTTAGCCCCAATCCATATTCACCTACTACGTTTCCTTCTCTCCCTTTCCCTACACTCGAATTCCAGTCACCCATGACTATTAAATTTTCGTCTCCCTTCACTATCTGAATAATTTCTTTTATTTCATCATACATTTCTTCAATTTCTTCGTCATCTGCAGAGCTAGTTGGCATATAAACTTGTACTACTGTAGTAGGTGTGGGCTTCGTATCTATATTTGCCACAATAATGCGTTCACTAAGCTGTTTGTAGTAGCTTACCCGCGTTCCTATTTTCCTATTCATTATTAAACCTACTCCTGCATTACCCCTATTTGACTTTGTGTTTATAACCCTGTAGTCACCTGACCAGAAGTCTTGTTCCTCCTGCCACCGAACTTCACTAATTCCCACTATATCTAACTGTAACCTATCCATTTCCCTTTTCAAATTTTCTAACCTACCTGCCCGATTAAGGGACCTGACATTCCACGCTCCGATCCGTAGAACGCCAGTTTTCTTTCTCCTGATAATGACATCCTCTTGAGTAGTCCCCGCCCGGAGATCCGAATGGGGGACTATTTTACCTCCGGAATATTTTACCCAAGAGGACGCCATCATCATTTAATCATACAGTAAAGCTGCATGCCCTCGGGAAAAATTACGGCCGTAGTTTCCCCTTGCTTTCAGCCGTTCGCAGTACCAGCACAGCAAGGCCGTTTTGGTTAATGTTACAAGGCCAGATCAGTCAATCATCCAGACTGTTGCCCTTGCAACTACTGAAAAGGCTGCTGCCCCTCTTCAGGAACCACACGTTTGTCTGGCCTCTCAACAGATACCCCTCCGTTGTGGTTGTACCTACGGTGCGGCTATCTGTATCGCTGAGGCACGCAAGCCTCCCCACCAACGGCAAGGTCCATGGTTCATGGTTCATGGTTCTATGAGTAAAAATTGGTGTACAGTAATTAATTCTGAAAGGGAAAGTTCAAATCGTGAAATCAGTTCTGATATTAAAAATGTGGATAAGGTAGCGGAACTGACAGTAAGTGGAATCGCTGAGGTATTTAGCAGTGTGGAAGGCTGCGAACCTAACCAAAATACACTTGAAAGTTGACTAAGTAGGCAAACAGAGAATTAAGGGACACAGTAGTTGATTTAGAAATTAAAATAGTAGAAAGTAAAAGTGATGTTGAGGACGAAGTCAGGGGAGAGCAGCGGAGCAGGAACAGCAAGCAGGGATTACGAAGCTACACTTGGAATTAAAACTGCGATAATATGTCGGCTAAGGTAACGAATTACCTGACTGAAATTTAAAATGCGACATTGATGAAACTGGAAAAAATATGGCATAATACGGCAGTAGGAACAGAAGTGAGATGTCGCATATATTACAAGAGATCAAAATGGTGATACTAAGACGGAAAAACCTGTGGAAACTGAGGTTAAAAATGTAAATTGCAAAGTTATTGTTGAGACCGATGACAGTAACGAAGCAATGCAGCGGGAACGAGAAACAAAAACCAAGTATTTTTCAGGGGATCTCATTGGTGATACCAACAAGAATTTTCATGATTGTAGGGATTGTAAATTTAGATATCATGATAGTATGAGGATGTCTGGTGGGCCGGCGAATCACAGAAGGCAAAATTGAGACAAGAGATAGGAAAATTGAGTTTCGTCACATGATAGGTCAGAGGCTGTCAAGATAAATTAGCCAGGAAAAGGACGTGTAATGGAAGGAATTTGGTTATGCATAATGATGTGATAGATGCGGCACAAACGGCGGACATAGGTATCATTAGGAAGGTAGACAAATTATGGTGCAGTGTGAAGTGAAGTAGCAGAAATGAGATCACACAGAAGTACGATGAAACTGCTTTTGATTTACATCATGAAGATATGGGGTCTGAATTTTTTATTTTAAAAAGGAGGTGAGGCACAGACTTGTTGTTGGGTGTATGGAAAATTCGGAATAGGTACTATTAAGTAGCAACAATTTTATTGATGTAAGTAAGTGGAAGAATTTTAGATCAAGACGTCAGCGAAGGTGGTCCATCAGCTGCAAACGAATTTTATTTTGTATCTGTGGAAACAGATGAAGATATCTGCGAAAGAAGCATAGCAGTGGTCTCGTCAGCTGGAGATGAATTTTCTGAAGTATTGGAGGGAGTGGGTGATTTATTGATAAGGTGAAAATTGTGTTTTACATGATAAAGTTCCTAACATTGAAGCTAACGATTTAGATATTTCACAGGATATAATTTGTGCATTTATCTCTGTTGATGGAAGTGAACCGATGGCTATTGATGTGAATTGAGGGTGGATGTGAAGGATGAATGTGAGAACAACGTGGTAGCTGGGAGGTTAGCCTTCTTAATGCAGTTATATATTTGCTTTTCGTGGAATGATAATAAAGTATCAATGGAATTTGAACAGAGAGTAGATAAAATAGAGACAGGGGTATTTCCAGTCTTGGAGGAAGCGAATGTATTATGAATTTAGACGAGGTACGACGAAGTAGCGGCAAATTTTTTGATGTAGAAAGTAGTTTAGTTGGAGGTAACTTTTATAATGTATCTGTGAGTGTTGGAGAATATTTTTATGATTAATTTTACAATGTATAGGCGGGTGTTGTTGAAGGGAGAAGCTTATGTTGTTTCGGCGGAAGAGAATAATGTGTTGTTAAATTGAATTGAAGATGATGTTTTAAGTGATGCAATTAAGTGTGAAGGAATTGCAGTTACTGTAGATAAAGAAACCAGTATATTTACCACCAACGAAGAAGGTGAACTGCCAAACAAGAAGGTGAACCGGAGGATTTTGTTGGAAACGTAACTTGAAAGAGCGTGAAAATAGAGGCCTCCTAAAATGCACAAAGATTACATTGCTTATTTATGGGAGAGAAAAAGTGGGTAGTGAGCTTCTAAGGTGAGATTATGGTGTGAACGAATCGCCTGTAAATAATATGTGTGCTATGAAAGAAAGAGTTAGGGGAGGGACATGGTAATCGATTTGTCAAGAGAAAAATGAGCGAACGAAAACGAAATTCATAATGTGTAATGTGCAAATATGAAAATCGTTGTTTCTGAAGAGAGGAAGTGTGCGCTTCTAAATTTAAAACATGGTGTCTTAGCAGTATTAAAGTTTTCTTGTGTACAAAGATAAAAGTAATAACTGTATGAAGAAAGAGCCCTCTAATTTGAGCACGCGCATAGAGGGAAGAGAATGAAGTTTAAAAGGTACTCACACTAGAGGTAAGAGCGTTAAGAGACGTAGCGATGGCACAGTTACACGTTGCGGACCAAGAAATTGTGATGTATGTGTAAAGTAAAGAATACGGATGTACGCGTGTTTCATGAGCTACATTGTAAGAGTTTTAGAGGGATATTCAGAATTGTGAGTGTATGAAAAGCTGGTAGTATGATAAAATATGAAGAAGAATTAGGAGGCACACGAAACTGGTGCCGGAGGTAGCAAGGAAGGTGATGTAATAGATTTATGGAGATCGACAGATTGTCATTCGTGCTGGTTTCCTACGTAGGTGAAGTTCGAATTTCTATGCAGAGAATACGTAACTCTATGGTCATATTCATGGAACTAGCTTTGATTTATCATGTATAATTTGGAAGGGTTTGTACGAGGGCTATTCCGAAAGTAAGGTCCGATCGGTCACGAAATGGAAACGACTATGAAAATCCGATAAAGCTTTGCACAGATGTGTTGGGTAGTGTCTCTAGTATAACCCCAGTTAGCATCACGTCGCTCTTCTCATTTCTGAGCTCGCAGTGAGTGCGTAAAAAGTCTAGAAAATAGTGTCTGCCGCCAAGTACGGGGGCCTGGTGAGAAATTTCCCCTGAAGCTATGCAGCTAACATTACATAACTGTCGTGCTGTTTCGTCTTCAAGACAATTCTCAGCCGCATTCTGCAGGGGCAATGAAGATGCTCCTGCATCGTTTTCAAATGGAAATGTGAGATTACCCACAATACAGCCCGTAATTGTCTCCCTCTGCGTTTCAGCTCAGGTCACATGAACCGCTGGTTATGAAGACAACATTTCGGCACAAGACAACGAGCCGTAGGCCAGCGTAGAGAATTGGCGGAGAGCACTGGCGGCTGCCTTCTATAGCGAGGGTATGGGAAAGTTGGTACAACGCTACGATACACGTCTAAGTCGGGTCGGCGACTATGGAGATAAGTAGCTGCAAGGTGTATCTAACTGTTGCAAATAAAACATTTTTGATTTTTACCGTGGTTTCCATTTCGCGACCTATCGGACCTTACTTTCGGAATAGCCCTCGTATATATACTCAAATGTTCGTAAGCTGATGCTGGATTAACCGTGAATGTTATAGGCAGTCAAAAAGTGAAAATAAGTTGCGTGTAAAAAAACTTAAGTGATTATTAAGTACCGTGTAGCACAGCCTAAAGTTGTTGAAAGAATATCCATTGGGAGAAACCTGCTCAGAAATTCTATTAAAGAGTTGTAGTTTATGATGACAGTTAACAATTACAGTTTGTTTGTCTGATGCATTCCTCTAACGCTAAAACCATGTTTTCTAATGGGGAATATGGAATTAACGTTGGAAATACTTATACTATAAATCAAGGATATTTTGTGAATGTCGTTAAGTCATGCAGAATTGCTATTTAGCTTGTGTATGTATGGATTCCACTGGGAAGGGAGTTCAGAGCCCGATGTGTAGGTTCTCGTTGTAGCATATTATTAAGGGAATATGTAAAAGAGCCGTATTTCGACAGTTTAATCTTCATTCATGACGGTGGCTACGAAACGACGCTTTAGTGGGTGCTGCCTTTGGATCAGGATGCCAAGGATAACGACGACAGCTTCTTAGCACGAACTTCGACAGCTTAACATGATTACCGCGAAGTGTAAGAGAGTGAATGGGCAGTGCGAAGACAGGATGAAACTTTGGATTACACAACAAACTAAAGTTGAAGAGAAAAAGTAATTTATAATACTAGTCTAAGGTTACATTAAAAATGAGCGTCATGATGCGAATGACTTAAACGAAAATGCTAATCATTGCTTCGTTCCTTCTTTACACTGGGATTTAATTAATTTTCTAGACTTGTGTAATTTATTTTATGTTTTCTATGTATTATTTTTGGTTCCTATCTTCCATATGATCCTCATGTTCCTACCTTCACCACCATAAAGTTATTTCACACTTTTGCTCTGACACAAGTACAATGTATATTTCGTTTTAAGTAAGGTAGAACTGATGCTGCTGAAGTAGCTAAATCGTATGTTAAGTGGAGTGTGTAAGAAGACCTAAATACTGGCGAGAATTCGGCCACGCTAAACTTTAAGGTGAGCTTGACCAGCGTGCGCAGGATGGGTAGGGGTCGAGGGGGTGGGGGGGAGGGGGGAGGGTGGAGGGGGGTTCCTAGAGGACGGACTCACACTAAAGAGACGATCAGAGACAGTTAAACGACTGCTATTCCCACAGAAGCTGGTGGCCAAGGTGAACTTGTGGGCTTCTGGCCGGCAACGTGAAAGTGGCGATGCAGGAAAAGTGTGTAGTGGCTGTGTTCGCTACTGATTGCAATATGTCGACAATCAAACGAATTCTGCAATAATTCAATGGTTAGTCGTAGCATAAGTGCAAACATACCAGCATGATCACAGCACTCAGATATGCCTGTTGGAATATTAACACTGTACGCATATAAGAATCCATAGGAGTAAGATGTCAACAGCAAATTAATACTATAACACTATCCAATGAAAATTAATAACTGAAGAACGAAGGAATGATGTCTCAATAAATAACTTATGGGATACACGATAGCACTACAGCCATCATTTCCCAGTGTCTCACATTCATACCTGTTTTCTTTGTTCGGCTATTACCAACTTTATATTTTTGTTAGTGAGATATCACGTATCATCATACACACAGTAGGGCAAATCTCGTGTTGTACTATACATCACCTTGTTGTGTTTGTCAAGACTGGTAATTAATATCTAAAACTTCCTGGCAGATTAAAACTGTGTGCCCGGCCGAGACTCGAACTCGGGTCCCGAGCTCGAGTCTCGGTCGGGCACACAGTTTTAATCTGCCAGGAAGTTTCATATCAGCGCACACTCCGCTGCAGAGTGAAAATCTCATTCTGGAATTAATATCTAATTTATTTAACCAGTAGTCACACTGGCCAGCAATAAAAATAATTTTAATTTAAAGATAGATAAGTAAGCATATGATGTGATGATATTATTAGATTGAGTGTGAGAAAACACTTCAATAAAGCAGGGCCAAGAACATTTATTTATACATTCCGACTGTTTATCTCGTTCAGCTCATATAAACATGAACGCGCTAGTTACCTTATAAGGTAGTTATATAGGGTTTGGTATCAATAGATTCATGAAACATCAGTTTTAAGTGAACTTGTACACTAGCAGCGTACAATCGGTCGTGTTCATTGGCTGGAGCAGTCTGGCGCTCAAGCGTTCTGATTGGTTCTGAGGGTGAGGAAGAATTCGTGGAGCAGTTGCTAAAACTATGTTTAGGTACTCAGGAGAGAAGAGACAGTGAGACCCTAGGTGTAGGGTCTTTGGACTTATCGAATATAGGCAAAGTGTTGAGTTCTGTGTGGCAAGCTGTCGGAAATACTTTAACTTTTGCTGATAGCTATAAATTCTCCAAATGATATGTGACTTAGGCTGAGAGACTCTATTTATGGACCAATGATGCTTCATTAACTTAATAGGATTTTACTACAAATCAGTTTACACATTTATGCAAATTTTATTGCACTGTAGGATCATTATGAATTTTGTTACAAATTTAAGAGATACTCTGTAGGACCGCCATCTGTCAGTTTCGTGTTTTGACTGATTGAGTAAATCAGTACACACAGCATAAATGTTTGTTGTCACCTATGTCAATTATTCACTGAAATTCAACCTATTTCATTTATCACTCTTATTTTAACGCTTGTAATTGTGTTACTTAATAATTGCAGGGAAATCTGTTGCTGGGCATGAAATTGCTCGACCCTATGACTATATCGAGACAGATTTTTTCAATATATCAGTAATCCCCCTAGTATCAATCCCTAAAGATACGTGGCAATGTCAGTGTCACTTGTTGATAGGAACGGAGGAAAAAGCGCAGTTCTTCCTTTTGTGTGTCAGGAATACGTAATTCGGTTTCTGAGCCTCCTAACTTGTATCGTACATAGCAGCTGCAGTGTTTATAAATAACATGCTAATTGTTCGATAGGGGTTAGCCCTGTATGTCCTGTCTTTCGAGCACTTATGAAGCTACTGCGATACGTAAAAACTTGTGCAAGAATTTCAAGTCAGTGACTCTGCCAGTCAGTAAGTCTCTAATGATATGTCTCAGCAGACTCGTTATTAGCGAGTTGAGAGTTAAAGAAACAGAAAGAAAGTGTGAGACTCATTGAACTGGTTTGTCAACATGAAGCTTGTGCGAGAGAATTTCGTGACATGGCTGAGGTTCTCCCACCGGATAGTGGAGGAAAACAGGAGAATCTTCACGAAAGGTTTGAAAATAGGCCTAGGCTAATTCGATCAGATTTATGGTGCTAAGATGAATCGTGGAGGATAGGACTGCCATTGTAGGTCAACTTGCGACAGGAAGCTCAGACACATGAGGACAAAGTACAGCGTGATTTAGTTTGGATGAGAGAGCAACACCACAGGGATAAAGAGGAAGTCTGAGATGAGATTAGTAATGGCACCATAGGGGACGATAAAACTCTTAGAGAATATACTGCTGAAAATCGTGTAGCAACCCAAGAATTGCAGAATACCATGGCTGCCTTAAACTTAGCTACCACTTGGGAGATAATTGAATGCAAAATATAAAGGAATAGATCTTAAACTTTCCACAGTACACGCACACTGTATACAGCAATTTTACGAAATGCGCGATTGCTCTGCGTTCATCACGATCAACGTGACTCCCCAGCGTCTTATGAACAAGATCTAAGACGACTCAACATTGTCATGGGGAAAACTGAATCACGTTGGCTATGACTCATTTCCTACTCCAAACTAATGGTTTTCCTTTGCTTGTCGTCAATAACACATACAAAACTTGACTATATCACTGAAACTAGATGATAGTTTATATGTAACTCGCTTTCGCTATCAACAAGCTGGTCAAACTATATAAGCACTAAATAAGTAAACAAATAAATAAATGAGTAAAATAAAGATAATGAAATGAGTAGATGTACATAGGGTGTCAAGGCTGATATAATAGATGACTTATCAGATCTCCAACCATCCCCTCCTCCAACGATGCCATTTTCTGTTCTTAGATTTCCCCACTCCCCTGATATAGGCCAATCACACTGTTTGTAAAAGGCAGGAAATTCAAAACTTGATGTGAAATTCAAAATAGCCGAATTTTGCTACCGAGTTGTTGAGAGGTGGCATGAGCCCCCTCTCATATTTCTATCTTACGATTCTCCTCTCTAATTGCATGCGGTGGGAAGTTGCTATTCCTTCACACGCGGACTTCCCACGCAGCGTCTCTCGTCACCCGGGTGGTCCGGTGACAGGCGGGTTAAGCCGACGTGTGTGAGGCAGTCGAGTGAATGCTTTGCAGACGCCGACATTGTCAAGAGACACGCCCGCTGGGGTGTGAAGTAGCGGCTGGGCTAGAGGTTCCGTTACTTCGGAGAAACTTAGCGAAAACACTTTCTGGCGGGCTACCAGCGAGGCGTGGGAATGACTTGTGTACCCAGGCAGTTGTGGCGGGAAAATTCCCGCACTTTCTGCAAAATAGTAACGGTGATTGGTTTGCTCAGGGCATAGCGCCGTGACGTAGCAAAATCAGCACAGAAATTGGCGCCAAGAATCTCCATTGGTGGAATGGTAGTGCTCCGGCAATGGAGTGGAATTTCCGCCGGTTTTCGAGTTACTGATTGGAACGTTTAACCACGGCCACTGTCGTGGGGGCGGGAATGTTGTGTGTTCGGCCGGTACGGGTGCTCTTGTGAGAGAGTCGGCAGTCGCCTTTCGGTCGAGGACGTAGAAGCAACCAGCCAACGGCTCCGGTACGCCAGATCGTGTTCTGGCAGTCAAGAAGACAGTTTTGGTAACGTATGTCCGCAGCACCGGCAGATAGGGATTTTCCTAGGTGATAATCAGAGCTCAGCAGAGCGCGCCTGTTCGTCTTTTTCTAACTTTGTTCTGTCTTGGGTAGCAGCAATTACTGTTGGGTTAGCGGTGTGTCTCTCTTGAGATTTGAGTGGCAAGGAATTGGCTCCACATACCACTTCGTCTTAAACCTCACGATCTAGTTTAGGGACAACTTCACCTTTACAGTGATTGTATGAGTCTCCAATTCGAGCCAATTTAATGTATCATAAATTAGAATTCATGTGTTTTTGTTTATTAATTTGTGTTTAGTCTTAATAAATCATATTGTTATTTTGGACAGAACTTTCATTCTGTTAATCGATAGAGCAACCCTATCACTCCTCACTATGCTAATGAAACCTTTGTTTATTTAACTTATTTATCAAATTAAATTATTGCAGGTGCCAAACTCTCTTCTACTCCACTGGCAGGGTTGATTAGAGTCAGTTCGCGTATTTTTTTATCCTTGTGCAACAGCAAAAGTCGGAGTTAGAATAGGGGGGGCTTAGAGCATGATTTACATATGTGGATTCTAGTAGAATTTAGTGATAAATACACTGCTAGCCCCGGCACCCGCATTGTCACCCCCACTCCTATGATGTCACTGTGGAAGGTGGGGCATTGTTATGGTGATTCTCGTGTACGACTGTGATGGTGTTATCCTAACGCATTACGTTCCTCCATGGCAGACCGTCAGTGCACAGTATTACTGTTCATTTCTGGAGCATCACCTGCGATCGGCTTTGTGAAAGAAGCGGCGACACTTTCTGCGCAACCCGCCTATCATTCTGCACGTCAAAGCGCCGGTGCATACAGCGCAAGCTGTGGCTGCTCTGCTCGGTCGATGGGACTGGAAAGTACTGTACCATCCACCATACTCACCCGGACTTAAGTCCTTGTGACTTTGATTTGATTGCTAAGATGAAGGAAATTGTTCGTGGCGTTCGCTTCAGAACTGTTCCATAGATTCGACAGGCAGTAGACCGCTCCATTCGCACCATCAACAGAACAGGCTCTGGTAACTGTATACTACGCCTTGCACATCGCTGGCAACGAGTTCTACACAACGTTGGAGACTACTTTGAAGCACAGTGACAGGTGCAAATATGTAACGCTTTTATATCGGTTGTGAATCAATAGTTGCCACTATTTAAGTTCCAACCCTCGTATAAATTGGCGGTGAAAATAAGGAATACCGGCACTGCCTCTATGACGTCAGAATTCAAGATTCTAGGACCAAGAGATGTAATAACTCTGCTGACCTACTTAAAATGTTTGCTAGAAACCTGTAGAAACCTGCGACCTGCGAGTCTATTTATAATAGTCAATTCACTTATCGTATCCCTAGGCTTTCCCCTATGATATCACCGTTTAAACATTTCCCACCTTAATTATTAAGTAAAAAATGAATTTCATTTATGAGTCTGCAATCATTGTGAATTTCTATGAAAATGACCGTCTGGACCGCTTATTAACCTTTCTTTTTTTATTTCAATGTCTTGTGTACTGTCATCATCAGATGACTTATAAAAGAAGGCTCTGTGTCAGTAACAGAAATAGTTTTTAGTACTCAAACAGAACCTTCTTTTATAAGATGCAAGCTTTTTGATATATGGTAACGTCATATTAAATAAAGAGAGTTTAATAAGTGACTTATAAAAGAAGGCTCTGTGTCAGTAACAGAGATAGTTTTTAGTACTCAAACAGAACCTTCTTTTATAAGATGCAAGCTTTTTGATACATGGTGACGTCATATTAAATAAAGAGAGTTTAATAAGTTGTCACCCTACTGTTAAATTTGGTGGAAAATTCAAAATCGTTAACGTATATGTCACACAGCATCTTATTATTTCAATTCAACAATCGAGATTCCACATTTATCCAAAGTATACTTTCCCTTGCTTAATATATCTCCGCCCACATATCTGACGTTACATTTTTAAGCATTTTCCCCTCCGCACCAGTAACATAAATTTAAATTGATGAGAAAATCCACTTTCCTCAACTTTTAAATGATGGGATGCCTGCTGGTTGGTATGAATAGAGCTCATAGCCTACCTTTAAAAGTGAATAGCCTACTGGTTAAAGCCTGTGTGGTTGTCACTATCCGGTTTAGAAGGAATAGCATAGAAACTAGTACATCTTTATTGAAATGAACACTACGTAGGGGAGTGTCTCTGCCATGCGCACTCTGAAGTTTAGCGTTGGCGGCAACCGACCCCTGATGCCATCAGCAGGCTGGTTTGCCTGGAACCACTAGATTGGTGTCGCCACCAATATTTCCAGAGAGCACACTGCACTGTAACACACTCAACAACTGTTGTCAAAGTGCCGACAAACCCTAGTGAACAAATACCGCAGGTAGCACAGTGCACGGCCATCGAGAGGCTGCTTTCACTTACGAATATAGAACAGACAACGCCCCGTCATACAATTACGAATGCAAAAATGGCTCTGAGCACTATGGGACTTAACATCTGTGGTCATCAGTCCCCTAGAACTTAGAACTACTTAAATCTAACTAACAAAAGGACATCACACACATGCATTCCCGAGGCAGGATTCGAACCTGCGACCGTAGCCGTCACGCGGTTCCAGACCGTAGCGCCTAGAACCGATCGGCCACTCCAGCCGGCTTGCGAATGCAGGCAGGGCTCACCTACTGGCCACTAACGCAGTGCAACGCCAACACACCTGGCGTAGCCCATAAGACGACAGAGCTTTCAGACATACTCCTAAGGGCATACAATTTTACACTTAAGTGTGATCTAATTTCAGAACAGAATTGGGTCCTATTGTGCTAGAGGGAGGCGATGTATCAGTTATGACATTCCGTAGCTGGAGCAGCCTACATGGGTCTCTGCAGACGGATGTTCAGTTTTCAACCGATACACATTTGATGAGAGCTAAATACAGATCCTTGTTAGTTTGACTATTCCCATGGCTGTACGATGACATGCACTACAGAAATTTGTGATTTTTTCTGGGGTCTGGTTGCTAGTTTTTAAGAGATATGGCCTGATTCCGATTGGATGAAAGTACACGCTACCCGTGATAGATACCTGTATTACTCTTTTCCTACCAGCACTTTTTAGTGTTCGTCTACGTTATGTATAGTACAAGTGACAATACAGAATCTACGTTTCTGACCGACAGCAGAACGATTCATGTCTTACAAAACGTAGAACCCATCCTTTAATTCGTATATTTTTCCAATACTTGTACAATACGAAATCAAAAACAAAACGATGACACGGTAATCGCAAAAGGTTTCTATGATCATAATCGTCTGAATTGATGTTGGAATTCTGTTGGTGGAAGGGTATTTTTTGACGAGATTACATGGCAGTTGCCATGTACATTTACGAATGTAAAATTAGAGATTCGAGCGCGCACGGAGGCTTTCTGACAGTCGTTCTTCCAGCGAACCATACGCGACTGGAACAGAAAAGGGAGGTAATGACAGTGGCACGTAAAGTGCCCTCTGCCACACACCGTTGGGTGGCTTGCGGAGTATAAATTTAGATGTAGATGTAGATTTAGACATATGTAAAATATTCAGGGCTATGTGAGCAGCACACAAGATTCTGGTTTTATATCTCTGTTCGGAGATGATGATGTGAGGACGACGATTCTGCCGATGATTACTGGGAAGACAAATGAGCGGTGTTGACAGGATGTCAGCACTTCCTGTCATTGACTCAGACACATTACAGTTCTGAAACCGAACGACTCGGTTTATTCCAAACTACGTACTAAAGTAGAAATTATGCGGAATATTCTGTTATGAGTCTGATACAGATTTTCACGGAACACAATTCGTTATAAGTGACTGCGGTTATCCCACATGTACACTCCTGGAAATGGAAAAAAGAACACATTGACACCGGTGTGTCAGACCCACCATACTTGCTCCGGACACTGCGAGAGGGCTGTACAAGCAATGATCACACGCACGGCACAGCGGACACACCAGGAACCGCGGTGTTGGCCGTCGAATGGCGCTAGCTGCGCAGCATTTGTGCACCACCGCCGTCAGTGTCAGCCAGTTTGCCGCGGCATACGGAGCTCCATCGCAATCTTTAACACTGGTAGCATGCCGCGACAGCGTGGACGTGAACCGTATGTGCAGTTGACGGACTTTGAGCGAGGGCGTATAGTGGGCATGCGGGAGGCCGGGTGGACGTACCGCCGAATTGCTCAACACGTGGGGCGTGAGGTCTCCACAGTACATCGATGTTGTCGCCAGTGGTCGGCGGAAGGTGCACGTGCCCGTCGACCTGGGACCGGACCGCAGCGACGCACGGATGCACGCTAAGACCGTAGGATCCTACGCAGTGCCGTAGGGGACCGCACCGCCACTTCCCAGCAAATTAGGGACACTGTTGCTCCTGGGGTATCGGCGAGGACCATTCGCAACCGTCTCCATGAAGCTGGGCTACGGTCCCGCACACCGTTAGGCCGTCTTCCGCTCACGCCCCAACATCGTGCAGCCCGCCTACAGTGGTGTCGCGACAGGCGTGAATGGAGGGACGAATGGAGACGTGTCGTCTTCAGCGATGAGAGTCGCTTCTGCCTTGGTGCCAATGATGGTCGTATGCGTGTTTGGCGCCGTGCAGGTGAGCGCCACAATCAGGACTGCATACGACCGAGGCATACAGGGCCAACACCCGGCATCATGGTGTGGGGAGCGATCTCCTACACTGGCCGTACACCACTGGTGATCGTCGATGGGACACTGAATAGTGCACGGTCCATCCAAACCGTCATCGAACCCATCGTTCTACCATTCCTAGACCGGCAAGGGAACTTGCTGTTCCAACAGGACAATGCACGTCCGCATGTATCCCGTGCCACATAACGTGCTCTAGAAGGTGTAAGTCAACTACCCTGGCCAGCAAGATCTCCGGATCTGTCCCCCATTGAGCATGTTTGGGACTGGATGAAGCGTCGTCTCACGCGGTCTGCACGTCCAGCACGAACGCTGGTCCAACTGAGGCGCCAGGTGGAAATGGCATGGCAAGCCATTCCACAGGACTACATCCAGCATCTCTACGATCGTCTCCATGGGAGAATAGCAGCCTGCATTGCTGCGAAAGGTGGATATACACTGTACTAGTGCCGACATTGTGCATGCTCTGTTGCCTGTGTCTATGTGCCTGTGGTTCTGTCAGTGTGATCATGTGATGTATCTGACCCCAGGAATGTGTCAATAAAGTTTCCCCTTCCTGGGACAATGAATTCACGTTGTTCTTTTTTCAATTTCCAGGAGTGTATATAGATGACAGGCAGTGATATCAAGCGTTTCTGATGGGTTTCTAAACCATTTGTGACAAATAGCATCTAAGACAACAGTTTTGTATCTCGGCATGAAATGATACAAGCGCTGTATCATTGTAAGAGGACAAAGACGAGCGAGTGTGCCGGCGCTTACCACAGTTCAGTACTAATAGGGCGACGTAATCATAACTAACCAACGTGGCTGTGGTTAAAATACAAAGGACTGCACCATAACTTAAGAGTGAAATTAAAGATTAAAATAACTTTTCCAAGCTTCGTTAGAGTATGTTTTAGTACATTAATGATAACTCTGTCAGGTCTTAGAATGGCCAAATGAAATGGTGGTGCTGAATAATAGGACTTTTTTTTTTGGTCATCAGTCTACTGACTGGTTTGATGCGGCCCGCCACGAATTCCTTTCCTGTGCTAACCTCTTCATCTCAGAGTAGCACTTGCAACCTACGTCCTCAATTATTTGCTTGACGTATTCCAATCTCTGTCTTCCTCTACAGTTTTTGCCCTCTACAGCTCCCTCTAGTACCATAGAAGTCATTCCCTCATGTCTTAGCGGAGGTCCTATCATCCTGTCCCTTCTCCTTATCCGTGTTTTCCACATATTCCTTTCCTCTCCGATTCTGCGTAGAACCTCCTCATTCCTTACCTTATCAGTCCACCTAATTTTCAACATTCGTCTACAGCACCACATCTCAAATGCTTCGATTCTCTTCTGTTCCGGTTTCCCCACAGTCCATGTTTCACTACCATACAATGCTGTACTCCAGACGTACCTCAGAAATTTCTTCCTCAAATTAAGGCCGGTATTTGATATTAGTAGACTTCTTTTGGCCAGAAATGCCTTTTTTGCCATAGCGAGTCTGCTTTTGATGTCCTCCTTGCTCCGTCCGTCATTGGTTATTTTACTGCCTAGGTAGCAGAATTCATTAATTTCATTGACTTCGTGACCATCAATCCTGATGTTAAGTTTCTCGCTGTTCTCATTTCTACTACATCTCATTACCTTCGTCTTTCTCCGATTTACTCTCAAACCATACTGTGTACTCATTAGACTGTTCATTCCGTTCAGCAGATCATTTAATTCTTCTTCACTTTTACTCAGGATAGCAAAGTCATCAGCGAATCGTATCATTGATATCCTTTCACCTTGTATTTTAATTCAACTCCTGAACCTTTCTTTTATTTCCATCATTCCTTCCTCGATGTACAGATTGAGGAGTAGGGGCGAAAGGCTACAGCCTTGTCTTACACCCTTCTTAATAGGAGCACTTCGTTCTTGATCGTCCACTCTTATTATTCCCTCTTGGTTGTTGTACATATTGTATATGACCCGTCTCTCCCTATAGCTTACCCCTACTTTTTTCAGAATCTCGAACAGCTTGCACCATTTAATATTGTCGAACGCTTTTTCCAGGTCGACAAATCCTATGAAAGTGTCTTGATTTTTCTTTAGCCTTGCTTCCATTATTAGCCGTAACATCAGAATTGCCTCTCTCGTCCCTTTTCTTTTCCTAAAGCCAAACTAATCGTCACCTAGCGCATTCTCAATTTTCTTTTCCATTCTTCTGTATATTATTCTTGTAAGCAGCTTCGATGCATGAGCTGTTAAGCTGATTGTGCGATAATTCTCGCACTTGTCAGCTCTTGCCGTCTTTGGAATTGTGTGGATGATGCTTTTCCGAAAGTCAGATGGTATGTCTCCAGACTCATATATTCTACACACCAACGTGAATATTCGTTTTGTTGCCTCTTCCCCCAATGATTTTAGAAATTCTGATGGAATGTTATCTATCCCTTCTGCCTTATTTGACCGTAAGTCCTCCAAAGCTCTTTTAAATTCCGATTCTAATACTGGATCCCCCATCTCTTCTAAATCGACTCCTGTTTCTTCTTCTATCACATCAGACAAATCTTCACCCTCAAAGAGGCTTTCAATGTATTCTTTCCACCTATCTGATCTCTCCTCTGCATTTAACAGAGGAATTCCCGTTGCACTCTTAATGTTACCACCGTTGCCTTTAATGTCACCAAAGGTTGTTTTGACTTTCCTGTATGATTAGTCTGTCCTTCCGACAATCATATCTTTTTCGATGTTTTCACATTTTTCCTGCAGCCATTTCGTCTTAGCTTCCCTGCACTTCCTATTTATTTCATTCCTCAGCGACTTGTACTTCTGTATTCCTGGTTTTCCCGGAACATGTTTCTACTTCCTCCTTTTATCAATCAACTGAAGTATTTCTTCTGTTACCCATGGTTTCTTCGCAGCTACCTTCTTTGTACCTATGTTTTCCATCCCAACTTCTGTTATGGCCCTTTTTAGAGATGTCCATTCCTCTTCAACTGTACTGCCTACTGCGCTATTCCTTATTGCTGTATCTATAGCGTTAGAGAACTTCAAACGTATCTCGTCATTCCTTAGTACTTCCGTATCCCACTTCTTTGCGTATTGATTCTTCCTGACTAATGTCTTGAACTTCATCACCTCCTTATTGGGATCTGAGTCTATATCTGCTCCTGGTTACGCCTTACAATCCAGTATCTGATTTCGGAATCTCTGTCTGACCATGATGTAATCTAATTGAAATCTTCCCGTATCTCCCGGCCTTTTGCAAGTATACCTCCTCCTATTGTGATTCTTGAACAGGGTATTCGCTATCACTAGCTGAAACTTGTTACAGAACTCAATTAGTCTTTCTCCTCTTTCATTCCTCGTCCCAAGCCCATATTCTCCTGTAACCATTTCTCCTACTCCTTCCCCTACAACTGCATTCCAGTCGCCTATGACTATTAGATTTTCGTCCCCCTTTACATACTGAATTACGCTTTCAATATCCTCATACACTTTCTCTATCTGTTCATCTTCAGCTTGCGACGTCGGCATGTATACCTGAACTATCGTTGTCGGTGTTGGTCTGCTGTCGATTCTGATTAGAACAACCCGGTCACTGAACTGTTCACAGTAACACACCCTCTGCCCTACCTTCCTATTCATAACGAATCCTACACCTGTTATACCATTTTCTGCTTCTGTTGATATTACCCGATACTCATCTGACCAGAAATCCTTGTCTTCCTTCCACTTCACTTTACTGACCCCTACTACATCTAGATTGAGCCTTTGCATTTCCCTTTTCAGATTTTCTAGTGTCCCTACCACGTTCAAGCTTCTGACATTCCACGCCCCGACTCGTAGAACGTTATCCTTTCGTAGATGGTTCAATCTTTTTCTCATGGTAACCTCGCCCTTGGCAGTCCCCTCCCGGAGATCCGAATGGGGGACTATTCCGGAATATTTTGCCAATGGAGAGATCATCATGACACTTCTTCAATTACAGGCCACATGTCCTGTGGATACACGTTACGTGTCTTTAATGCAGTGGTTTCCATTGCCTTCTGCGTCCTCATGTCGTTGATCATTGCTGATTCTTCCGCCTTTAGGGGCAATTTCCCACCCCTAGGACAAGAGAGTGCCCTGAACCTCTATCCGCTCCTCCGCGCTCTTTGACAAGGCCGTTGGCAGAATGAGGCTAACTTCTTATGCCGGAAGTCTTCGGCCGCCAATGCTGATTATTTATCAAAATTTAGGCGGTGGCGGGGATCCAACCCGGGACCGAAGACGTTTTGATTATGAATCAAAGACGCTACCCCTAGACCACGGGTCTACATATAATAGAACTATAAAACTAAAAACTGTGTAGAATATGCCATCAAAAATTTGCAAGTCTCGACTTGGTCAAAACAATGTTTTGGTTATAATCGGAGTGGTTACAAGAATTTGAAGGTGCTAAGTATTAGGCTCAGAAAGATGGAAACTGACATGTAACCTCAGTTAGACGTAAAAACATTAAGTAGATGACAGCAATAAGCTGCCTCTATTAGGTTTCAAATTATTTACTAAAAACTAAATAATAAACGAAAATGTCCTTATTCATAATAGATAAAGTATCATTTGTATTTGTAAGAGAACGTTTTAATTACAGCACTCTAGTACAGGATCGCTTGGATTTCACGGCCGTAACTGTTTGTGTGCCGCATGTAATGTTAATAAAAACCACATGGTAAGTGGCGAGATCATTTTCCGCTTTTAAAGTTAGCAATTAACTTCTGACGATTAGAAATCGTTTTGCTTGGAATGTCCCATAGAGGTCGCCTCTGAACTGTCAGCAGTGTTGTTTCCGATAGGGATATTGTTATTATTATTATTATTACTAGCGATATTATTATACTTTGTGAGTGCAAACTCTTACAGAATATATCAAACAGTTTAATACAAAACTGTTATTTATATCCGAATTCCTGATACCGCTGAGTAAATAGGGAGTAGCAAAACTTTCTTTCAGTGAGTATAAAGAGTAATGTGGATTTGCAGACTGGAAATTTTGGTTAGTATGTTCCCCATTGTCTTCTTGCTGAAGGCAAAAATAGTATTCAAGCTCTTGCAAACGGCAAAGGTACGTGTAAAGCATGCATGGGCAATTTAAGTATCTTTGAATAACGATGTAACAGAGTAACGACAGTTTTTGATGATTTACCCGACGCCTCATTATGGCTGAGCCGTGCTGCGATTCGTGTTTGTGCTGTTTGTAGGTTTCCGTCCTCTGTAGGAGGCCAGACGGTATCGTTTAGTTGTTGCGGTTGCGGTTGTCTGTCTTCTGGCGCCACTACGTTTCGCAAGAATTGCCTGTCCGCTGGTGGCAGCAGCGGCAGTTATGGGTATGTAGTAACTGTTGCCCTATCTTTGGGGCGTCGTCGTTGGTCTTTACGGGTCGTGTGTGTGGCAGTTCAGTTGGGGACGGTGAGGGAGCTAGGTCCGCGCAGTGCCCGAACACGCCGGGACCACTGGCGGCGCACATGGACTGCCGGATGGAAGGGCTGTGGTGACGAGGGTGCACGACCTCGTCGTAAACGGATCCTACAAGTTTTAAGTTGAGTGCATTTGGATTCAAGTTGGGAAACCTCCACCACTGTGAGATCTTGCGATGCCCCAGTGACTTGGGTTTGTGTTGCTGCTCGTAGTGTTGCCGAGGTGAAGAGCAGCGAGTGGAGTGCTTGAGGGAGGCGGACCTGATTAGCTTTCCTGGACTTCTAATTACTATTTATTGCGTTCAGTTTGTTGCTGTTTGTTAAGTTCAACCAGCGGTATTTTTCCTCCCTCATGGCCTCTAACGCTCTAGTTACCTGCCCTGTATGTAACGGCAGTGTACGTTTCCTCGCCTTGCCGCTGCTGTCCGATGAGGCATGTAGTTTTGACAGTTTTCTTGATTGTAGGTTGGTTGGTGGTTCTTTTACTCTGGTGGTAATGATTCCTTTCTCATTCTGGGCGCTCTAAGAACAGTAGTCAGAAGGCGGAATCCAGACCACCGGTTCAGGCTTTGGAGTATTTTTACATCTTTGCATTTGGTTTATTGGACGTCAGGTAGCCTCAGCAAGATTATCATTAGTCATTCGTTGGACTGCCACTAGCCTTATTTACCATCTTGTGAAGAAATGCAACTCTTGGCTGACTTTCTCATAGCCAACGAAAGCGTTTTCTTGCCGGACCTTCTCAGAGGTCGATTCCTGGTGCACCGTCTGTGACTGGCCCTTGTGTTTTATTATTGTATTTGCTGTTTTATTGTAGGCTTCTAAATTTTTTTATATAATTGCCGTTCTTTGCGTTACAGCAGGTTTAAATGGTTGTGCTACCAGGTTTACCATCATTTTGTCTCACCCGTTTGGTGATTAGTTGCCTGTCTTTTTAAGTTAACCTTGCTATTACGTTGCTGTTTTGCAGTATGTTTGTTAAATTTTTTTATAATTGCCGTTCTTGGCGTTAAAGGCCTTCAGCCGTGACTGTGGTTACTTGCCTCAAAATTCTAATTGCGATCACATTGGCTTTTTTAAAACGTTATTTGCTGTGTCTCCTTTTTATGCTCATTTGGTGCACTGAAAGCACTATTAAATACAAAGTGGTGTATTACTTTTTTAATAACGTGTGGTATCCTTATTTATTGAGTCTGAAATTACCGTTTTAAAATAAACGTGTGTAATTGCATAAGGGAACCAACAGTAATTTATTACGGCATCGTCTACAATCGTAACCGAATCTCGCCTTCCTTGTCTACCAGGTCTCAGACCTCACTTGTAGACTTCAGCTTAAGAGCTTGTCCTCGAATTAGCATTATTCGGAAAATGGTAACAGACATTGCTCCTTTAGTGAAAAGCAAAATATATCATTGTCATTCCATGTTCTTATGTTTAACGTTTAAAATAAAATTGTAACAAGAGCACCCCACGGGAGATGTAAATACGATAGTGGCGGATGGTAGAATAGCTAGTGAAATGCTTAAACCCCGATCATTATGAACATCCTCCTAAAGGCGTTTGCACAGGCGAACAGCGTACTGGGCCGTCCGTTGAAGCCATGCAGCAAACAGGCGGGTAAAGACTGGCCTCAGATACTCCATTGCACTCTTCACCGAATCTGATCACCCTAACTGTCAGTAACAAAAATGAAGTACTTGTTTAAAAGTTTTGTAACACTACATGTACCTGTCACATGCCTTATTTATTTTTAGAGATAGTTGTTCCGCTTCCTTTTTGGCCCCATCCATCCCTGTCTTCACTATATTCCATACAGTTTTTATTTTTTGTTGCCTGATGTAATTATCTTTTTCCTGCAACAAAGTTGCTTCGATTTCTGGACAACTCACCTCATTATTTTACTATATTCTTTGTAATTATGTTTCTAGATTGCAGATACAGTCGTCTTTAGGTCCTACATGATATCTTTATTTCTAGTGTAATTCACAGTTTATGGTTTGACCTCCGTGTGATTTCAGTTATCTTTAGGGGAAAACTATTTTCAAACGTGGAGGTAACTTTATTAATGAATGCTTTGTATTTTCCATTTGAGTCAGAAGCATTGTAAACATCCATACACTTCACATCTTTGAACAACTTCCTGAATTTCTCAATTTTGGACATATTTATAACCCTCATGTAGTCAGATTTAATAGATTTGTATCCTGACAAGTTTCAACATTTATCGCAAGATGCTGCACGTCATGATCAGATAGCTCATTTACTATTGGTTTTGTGATACGACTTTCTTCTCTAGATTTGTCTACAAAGATATTAAATATATTATCAATATCAGTCTCAGAGCATTTACATATCCCAGTAGCAAAGTTCACACTAGGAACAATATTGAATGACAGTGTTACTGACTGCAATAACTGTTCGCTGACAGAGCTTTTCAATAAGTCCACATTAAAATCACCAGAAACCACTATTTCCGTTTTTTTTTTTTTTTTTTTTTTTTTAACAATCAGATGAGGCAGCAGAGCACCCAAATGTTTTACGAAGAGGTTAAAATTTCCTGAAGGTGATCTGTATATACCTACTATTATAAAGAACTTATTATGAAATACTGTTGCACAAGCTTCTAAGTGCTGCTCTGAGCAAAATTAATTAATCTCAGTATTCTTGAAATTAAAAAAGCTCCTGACAAATGTGGTAACTCCTCCTTTCTTCGTATTTTCTCTACAGAAGTAAGAAGCTAACTTGAATCCTGTAACATTTAACATGTCTATACCATTGGTCACATGACATTCAGAGAGGCAGATTATATCAACTGGTTCGCTCAACTCTAATTCTTCAACACAGTTAAGCAACTCATTAACCTTACTTCTTAGTCCTCTCATATTCTGTTGCAATAACGATAACTGATTTTGTGCACTGGCTGAATTACTACTGGATGAAACGAATTTTCCTTCCAGTTTTTGAGTATCTCTAGTTTCAATCAGAGGCTGTCTGCATGAATTGTGTGCATTAAAATTTGTTTTTTGGCTGCCTGTTTTATCAGTGTGAATGGTGAATGTCATTTTCAGCTTGTCTCTCAACAACTTTTGTTTCTGTCCTCCCTACCCTAAAAAGCTGCTGATCTGTCTCTTGTAAACCACTGGTACTTTAACACTTGTGTGACAATGCCCTCAGCCCCCCCCCCCCAATCACCCTCGCCCATAAGTTATTTGCTATTAGCCCAGACAGTCTTCCCTTCCCTTTCCCGTTGAGGTGAAGGCCAAACCTAGTACAATCCCACCTGCTAATAGAGTCAACAGGAACCACATTTATATGAGACACCACATGTGATCAAAGCAGCCGTTCCACCTCTAAATTAAGTTTTCTAACAGAAGAGTTTAAACGAGGCCGGTCATGGCGCCTCAGAACAGACACAAGCTCAACACCAGTATGTCTCTCATCCAGGTCACTCTCAGTTGAATAATTAAGGTTCATATCTATGCTGTTGCCCGTCCCACCCACAGCTACCACAGTGTCTTGCATTGTGAAGTCTTTGCAAAGTGATCCTACATCCTCTATCATCTTACCCAGAATTATACTAGGTTTAAAAAATATTGTGACCAGGTAACCTGACCCTAGTTCATCCTGTAACAGCTGGTCAACACCTCTACGATGTGAACCACCTAACAACAAAACATTGATCTTCTTCGCAGCTTTTTCTAACTTCTTACTTTTTGAACACTTTTTGAACACTTTTTGAAAGTTTGTTGTGTCCTGTCTATTCCTACATCTATTTGTGACTCATCAATTTCCAACTGAGACAACAGATCAAACCTGTTTTCCGCATTCACAATCACACTGTCTGACAATGTTCTCGCGGTAAAATAAAATGTGTGGGTGCGAGACTTTTTAATGGTTGTGATTTGGATTTGATTTTGATTTGAATTGGAATTATTTTTGAGAGTTTATTTATACTTTTGAGTTTATGCTTTTAATAACTGGCTGATTAATAAAGATTAAGATGAGCAAACTTTTTGTTCACGTTAAAGTTACTTTAACATGAGCCTCTCTTGAAACACATTGTATTTAAATTAATAACTGAAATAATATTTTTGTATTTGCCTCAGCTGATATTTTAAC
This sequence comes from Schistocerca nitens, assembly GCF_023898315.1. Lineage (NCBI taxonomy): Eukaryota > Metazoa > Arthropoda > Insecta > Orthoptera > Acrididae > Schistocerca > Schistocerca nitens. The sequence goes on from NC_064617.1 coordinate 363,006,653, forward strand.
AACCATGAATTCATTGTTATAATTTGCAGCTGCCCACACACGCGAGAGAATTGTTATTACCGCCGTTAACAAATAATTAAGTCCGAGTCAGGATCTGGATATCGGCGAGTAAGTGAAAATAAAAATCTTAAAAACTACTTTTTCTTCTGCTGTGTCAGGCGGCTGTGGAAAATATAATTGTTATGTATTGAGCTGGTGGCGATCTCTCCGCTTCCGCTAAATTCGTGAATTAAAAAATCCCACGTAACGGCGTCTGTTGTTACAGCGGCGGCTGCAACTGTTGAGCTGAAAATTACTCAGAATATTGATTTTAAAGGGAAACGGCCATGACACAGGGCTCACCTTCTACAAATAAAGGTGAACAATAACTTTAAACTATTATATTATTGAATTAATATCACAAATGAGCATACATTCGTCAGCAATTAAGAAACATGTCCGTCCTCTACCACATCAGATAAAAGAAAAAAAGTGACCGCTGTTCTTCTTCACACTAAACTTGCATTGATTTTATTGTACATAATTACTAATCTTTGCACTCAATTATTGAAATTAACATTTTACATAATAATAATACAAATGAGAAAAATTATTCCGCCTGTGCGGCCAGTATCGCATTCAGTACAATATTTCGCATCGATATAAAAGCTCTCGTCCATATTAAGTTTTTTTTAAATATTTACGTATATATATATATATATATATATATATATATATATATATATATATAATATTTCGCATCGATATAAAAGCTCTCGTCCATATTAAGCTTTTTTTAAATATTTACGTATATATATATATATATATTTTAAATATTTACGTATATATATATATATATATATATATATGTACGTAAATATTTTAAAAAAACTTAATATGGACGAGAGCTTTTATATCGATGCGAAATATTATACTGAATTCGATACTGGCCGCACAGGCGGAATAATATATATATATATATATATATATATATATATATATATATATATATATATCAGTCCTTGCGTCCACATTAATTGATCACGCACTTTGTCTTACTTTACACAAGTCACATTTTTGGTAAAAGTTTGAACACTTCATCACGTAGACTGCTCACTAAACATCATCATCGTTCTCAAAGATTACATTATGTTGTACCTCAACAAAGCAATACAAAAGAAGTTATGATCAAATGCAAATAGTATGCCATTGAACTGACATTTTATAACATGAAATTTAAAACACTGTGTTGGCTGTGTTGCTATACAGAGCTCGTAATGTAGCTTTGGTTGCTTGCTTTTAACTGTTGCAGCCTTTGTGGTGCTCGGTGGCACTCAATTATGGGTTAGCCTAAAATTTATAAAGTCCCAGGGATATTGGCTCTTCGCACCCCATTCTGGATGGGCCGAGGGAAACCTCGGGTGAATACCTAGGCGGAGTGATAGACTAACACAATTTGACTATTATCAACTAATTGCTCGTGGTACCACATCGGTAAAGCAATAAAATGTGTATTGCTTGTTAAAACATGCAAGAGAGTTGTATGTTAGAATGACTGGTAGTAAATCGTAACAATATTTTGTGCATATGGAAGTTTTCTTTTTATAACAGCTTATGTTGCTATTGATCGATAGGTTATGAATTCGGTTGTCGCTTGTTGTGGTGGTGATGGGTGTCGTTCGAAGTCGCGACGTTCAGCTCCCGACGGCGTTGGTAGGTGTGGTCTGCGTCCGCCTTGGTGACAGAGAGGTCGACGCCCGTGTGACGTAGGCTTGGTACCCGTCGCTGGTCCACCGAACAGCTGGCGATGCGCGTTTGTCAGCAACCGGGCGGGTCGGGTGGGATGAGGACCGCCCCCCCCCCTCCCCCCGCCAACGCACCTCCGGCATTGTACATGAAACAACATACATGCACAACGTAATATTCCTTGCCAGCTGCAGATGTTATGGCTCCTGGGATAGGAAAGTTTATTAGTTCGGCAGCTGACGTGAGATTTTCACCGATTTTTGAGAATCCAGTCACCACTGTTTAGCAGAAAAACATGACATGGCTCTTTTTTCTTAAAATGCAGTTTATACGTGACACAGTTTTGGTTACACGTCAAACTTCGGTTCTGTGAAGGTCACTTTAATTTCTCCGTTGCACTCACAGGCATTTTTGAGCGTCCAAATACCAGTATGTTTCTTTGCACAAACATTCGTTGCATCTGCGTTCACTGTATTTATAACAGTCCACGCATAGCATGTCGAACCCATATCGTTGGACTTAATGAAAACGCAGTCTGTTCCAAAAACATGGGTTGTGGATTCATTCTGCGTTAAAAATTTGCACATTTATAATAACACTCACAGTTTCTCCTGCACAATATTGTCATTTTGTGTGTTCACAACTACAGAACGATCAATATCTGCACTTCACTGTCCGTGATATACTGTTTAAAAGTAACTATCTCGTCTAACTAAGAAGCACTAAAATATTTAGTTCACTTCTAACTGGATTTTCATACTACGTTCTACCAGTTTCTTTCACCAAACACACAATTCAAACTTCCATTCGCATATTCATACTTTCTATCATATTTTTGACAATACCATTGTATTTGCATCTGATCTAAGTCCCATGATATGTCTGATTATAGATTGCCTACTTGCGTTCCAGAGCCAGGCTCGACTTTACAAAAACTTTGCCTAAATTATTATTTATTCATTTTGGAATCTAGGGCTAACGTGCAAGTTTCTAGGCTGTCAGTTGATTATGAATTGAATTTACTCGATAAACTCGTGAAAATATCTCTGCATTCACAGGTAAAATTGCACCTTAGCAGGGCGTAGTATTACTCGCGATTACTAATTATAAGTCATTCATTGCCCACAACACACGAGGTACCTTTGTGTTATACACACTTTACACTCATTTTCTAAAGCAAATTATGATCAATTGGTGTCTCAAGTTTGGAACACACATAGATACTGAGAACACAATGTACAATATTTGCTTCCACAAACTTCGTTACTATTACAATTAATACATTTTATGGAGACTAATAAAAGTTCATTCAGCTTTGTACCCTGTTGCATATTCTTGAATAAGATTTTAAAACATTCTTTAACCTACGTTTACTATTTCTTCAAAACTGAAATTGTTTTCATGGTAATGGTATTTTTAACCTCTACAGAAATGAATCATATGACAAAACACTTTGTGCATAACTTTTCTTACATACTACATTAACATATATGACATTAACATATCAAAAATATACTGCAAACTTAATCTACTACTTACAAATTTGAACACTGTTCTATCTCGCGGTAAAATAAAATGTGTGGGTGCGAGACATTTTAATGATTGTGATTTGGATTTGATTTTGAACTGAATTTAAATTAGTTTGAGATTTTATTTATACTTTTGAGATTATGCTTTTAATAACTGGCTGATTAATGAAGATTAAGATGATCAAACTTTTTGTTCACGTTAAACTTAATTTAATATGAGCCTCTCACAAAACACATTGCATTTAAATTAAAAACTGAAATAATATTTTAGTATTTCCCTCATCTGATATTTTTAATAAGCATGAATTCTTTGTTATAATTCGCAACTGCCCACACACGCGAGAGAATTGTTCTGTCTGCCGTTAACAAATAATTGAAGTCCGAGTCGGGGCTCTGGATCTGGGTGAATAAGTGAATATAAAAATCTTAAAAACCATGTTTTCTTCCGCTGCGTCAGGCGGCTACGGAAAATATGTGTGTTATGTATTGAGCTGGCGATCTCTCCGCTTCCGCTAAATTCGTGAATTAAAAAATGCCATGTATGGCGTCTGTTGCTGCAGCGGTGGCTGCAACTGTTGAACTGATAATTACTCAGGTTACTGATTTTAAAGGGAAACGGACATGACACGGGACTCACCTTCTGCAAATAAAGGTGAACAATAACTTTAAACTATTATATTATTGAATTAATATCACAAATGAGCATACATTCGTTAGCAATTAAGAAACATGTCCGTCCTCTACCACATCAGATAAAAGAAAAAAAGTGACCGCTGTTCTTCTTCACACTAAACTTGCATTGATTTTATTGTACATAATTACTAACCTTTGCACTCAATTATTGAAATTAACATTTTATATAATAATAATACCAATGAGAAAAATTATGCCACATGTGCGTCCAGTATCGCAATAACTATAATATTTCGCATCGAGATAAAAGCTCTCGTCCACATTAAATTTTTTTTAATATTTCCGTTGAACTTTTTTCAATATTTTCACTGGAGATGGGACAACGGCCTATTCCTAATTCTTCTATAATTTGTTGTCACTTCCCATCTCTCTTTTCCTTTCTCCCCATTAATCCTTCCAGATCTTGTATCGCTGTATCTAGTTCTGCCTGAAGGGCAGCAATCTTCTCCTCCTGTTATACTGTCTTCCTATCTCTACAGCAAATCCTACACAACCAATAAGCCTTGTTTATTTCCCCAATTTCCGCGCTGCTAGAGTCTCCCACATGAAAGAAACTGCTACAACCCTCACACCACACCCTAGAACACACGGCAAGTTATACGCTTCTCATTCATGGCAAACAAATTTTAGCTTAAGTTTAAGTTTAAACAAGAATAACTTCGTAGACTACTCAATTAATATATTAAATTTCTTAGAAAGTTTAGGCCAAAAGTTCTGACACTAACTGAAAACTTATGGAGAAACAAAAATGATATAACCTGTATTGCTTATGTGACGAAACAAAAAGTAAACAAGGAACTGAGCCTACATTGTAAAAACTTTTTCACACATTTCAGGAACTTTTCACTTCGGCTACTGACTAGACAATCAAATAGGTAGCGTATAAGAATACGCTAACAACACAAACTTCACTTCATTGAAATATAACTTACAGTATATCACGACGTAAACAAATTCTAGTCTTAAATTCGCTCCTATAAAATGTTTTTTTTTAATTATTCAGAAAATATGAAAAAAATGTTCAAACTTGAATTGATAGCTTACAATAGGTTTTAATTTACTTAATTATTATGTGATATTCCCTTAATTAATTGTTATTACTCAATTAAAAACTTATCTTTACAAGAGCTGTGAATGTGCACGACACGTCAACCAAAGATTAACCTAGTCGAAAGACTTTTCAAACTCTCTGATACCCAGTTTGCAGTCCGCGGCTCGTGGTCTTGCGGTAGCGTTCTCGCTTCCCACGCACGGGGTCCTGGGTTCGATTCTCTGCCTCGAGGTGACTGGGTGTTGTGTGTCTTTCATCATCATTTCGTCATCATCATCATTGACTCGCAAGTCGCCGCAGTGGCGTCAGCTAAAGAGGACTTGCAATTTCGGCGGCCGAACACCTCGCACAGGGTCTCCCGGCCAACAATGCCGTACGATCATTTCATTTCACCCAGTTTGCATCAGGAGTTATTTGATAAAGTTGAAAATGATTTGACCACCGCAAAGGTAATCTGCATTTCGTCTGATGCGTGGACGAGTGTTAATAACATTAGTGTCTATGCACTCCCTGCACATTTCATAGATGAGAAGAGTGGAATAAGGTCATATCTTTTTAGACTGCTCACAATTCGAAGACAGACACACAGTAGAAAACATCTCAAACTGAGTAAAGTCCATCATACCAAATCCAACATTAATTTTAAAATCACTTCCACAATAACACAAGGTGAGTCATAAATGAAATTAACTGCCATGCTTCTGAAACATCCACATACCCTACGCACTGCGCATTCTTTAAACCTCACTGCCCAACATGCAATTCAGAAGTTCATACTGAAAACCGCTGACGAGGTCAAATGACTTGTTATATCTCGTAGGAAGCAAACTTCGTGAAACACAAGAAAATTTAAAAAAAGACCGACTGGAACTGAAACAAGATGCCCCACTCACATGGAGCTCTACTTACGGATTGTTACAAGGATTTAGTTTGAATAAAGCTCCCATAATTTCTTGCTTCGCTGTTTTGGGTTGAAAATTGATCACCTTAAAAATAAAAGTTACAGGCTGGAATCAGTGCAACAGGCAGTGAGGATTTAGGATGTTTTCGATGAGGTAACCAAATAAGTGTGCTCAGGGAAAACAGTCTCACTTTTAAAAAACGAAAATATTTCCAAGACTAATGGAACGACAACTAAACTCCTTTAAAGAATATACTTAAGAAGTAGAGTCATTTGTTGATAATTTGTTTAAAGGGTTATAACAGTGGTTTGAAGTTATCTCCTGCTACGAACTGATTAGTCAGGCAACGTTACTGGACCTCCGATTCAAAGGCAAGGATTTTCAGACGGCAAAACATTTCAGGACTGCTGTATGAAGGATATTGCAAGATGAAAGCGTTGGTCGTTCAACAAGTAAAAAAGAGCTCGTTCCTCAATCAGTTACCACTGCGACACATGAGGCTTCTTCAGTGTGGGAGTAGTTCAATGAAATTATTAGGCAGCTTCAAGCAAGTCACGATCCAGAAAGTGTAACAAATGTCGAACTTGACAAATATTTAGTGGAAGGATATTTACATAGAAACAGCATTCCCTTTAATTGGTGGGAAACAAGAAAATTGCCGTGGCCAGCGCCGTGTCTACGGTATCTAATACTATTATGCATCACAGCAACGTCTGTGGCCTGTGAACGAATATTTTCAAAAGCAGCACAAATGTGCATTAAGAAGAGAAAGAGACTCACATTGACTAAAATGGATCAAATTTTATCTATAAATGATAATACTGATTAATTTTTCCTTTATGGGAACTTGAATGGTAATACTACCTCTAAATGATGACTGCAGATCCCCTTTAATTGCAATTGCTACAATAAAAGTATCATAATATAACAAGAACCAGTCTTCATTCTTAAAATTTTTTGCTTGATAAACAATATTTAGGATTTTTGTAGTATTTATAATTTATATAGCAGACGAAATTTAAAACTTTTGTTATCTGAAAATTACTTGAGACATAACACAAAACTACTACTTCTCCTCATATGTTCTTTTAAAATAGGACCAAATTAGATAAAAATATAAGATTAGTGACCTGAATTAAGAAAAAAATACCTTTCTTTTACTAGCTTTCGTGAGTGAACGGTTGGTGCTGAGTCACGAAAAAGAGCTAGTTCATTTCAGTGAGTGACCATATGCGATTCGATCTCTGAAACGAACAGTTTTCCCCATCTATAATGCCTGCCACTTCGTGCCCTGAAGGAGAGTAACCTTGCAGGCGCCACGTGGGGCGCCCTGGGATTTTCCGCTTTATTTTAGCGACGGAGTGTTGTTGCGGCGAGGTTATTCTCCGAAATAATTAACCTGTGGAACATCCCACCTTATGTTACGTAATGCTTCTATTTACACGAGTTATAGTGGCAATTTTGCTACACAATGAGGTCATTAGGGAGTAGGTGTACCTTGTAGCTTTCCACTTCGTGGGTGTCGTCCTTCAGCGCCGCTAAAGGGACGCCAACGGCGCATTACAAACAACGGACCACAGCATTGCGCGTATAACGTATTCTGCGTAAGCTGTGACGTCTGAAGAAATATGTCGTGACAGTACACACTATACAGCCATTTCTTCATCGTTCATAATACTGATGAGAACTTATTATGTTATTACATTTTCTTGTTGGAGATATTTGAAGGGCAGTGCTTTGCTGCAGCGTTGGTAATATTTGTTAGTAATGTATGGGTCAGTCAATATGTGTAAAAAATATTTTCAGACATAAAGTGCTTCACAGTGTGCAGTCCTGTATTAGAAATTTTTTGGCTTCACTCTAGTTGAATTTTTCATCTGTCTTTATCTCAGGCAATTACGAAAGCAAGCCTTATGTTTTAATGAGACGCCAGGAACTATGTTTCCAGTAAGAAACTTAACGTTTAGGGCATCTGAAGCATTACTAGAAGATGAAGTGCATTTCAAATATAGTTGCTTCTGAATAATGCAAAACCATTTAAACTATCGTCTGAAATACGGCAGACAGATCTTATACTGAGAGTAAGCTAAATAATAACTTGTATTACAAAAATTTCAGAAACATTAAATTAAGTACACAAGAATATCCTTAAGGATACCAGTTTATACCATTAAATGTACACGTATTATGAGTGTAGGACGATTTATGTTGAAAATATATTGGAAGTTTATGGGAAAGTATGGAATGCAGGTGTACAGTTCAACTGGTGTGAAAGATGTAATTACTGCTGTGGTGAAAATGAACTTTAGATGGCCTCGTTATGTAACAAACACGTTATTGGAACCTAACGAACGAATGTTGTTTACAGATAAATGTCAAAGAGGACGCAATTCCTTGAAAGTCTGAAGATACACAAAATGACATTGTTCCCGTAAGTTCCACTTGACAGACCTGTAATAAATAATGGAAAGACTGTGAAACACTTGATCAAGCATCGCCAGTTTATGTTATTAACTACGATGGTCTAAGTCCTATGGGACGTTGTGCGTGATGATAATTGCTTGATACAATAAGAGAGTCAAGGTTTAACCGAAAAATACAGTCCCAGAAAAATAGTGTCCGACGAGGCAAAGGTCATTGAAGGCGAAGGCTGTGGTTGCGACACCTCGCTGGTCGTTCTGACGCTACTGTGGTGTCACTCCTTAGTTGTTGCTGCGGTTGGTACTCCGTACGTCGTAAGGTATATATCCCATTGACTCAGCTGTCGGCAGTTTTAGAGAGAACCATGTATACTTCGAGGCCTGCTTTACGCATGGGTAAGCGTGGTTTTGCACTGTTTAGCTTCTTCACATTAATTTGAGTACTTGCAACATTATTTTGTTTATTGGACTAACTAAAGACTGACTGTGGAGATCAACACCAACGTGGTGCAGCCCTTAGGACTAATCATTGATACAGAGAGGCTCAAGAGAGATACACCCTTTCAGATAAGATAAATGCTGGTTAACGAAAGTCCTCACTACTGATAAAACAACGTTATACTTGAATATGAGTAGATTCAGTAAGTAGTATACTTACGCCAACAACTTAAAAAGAACCTATGCTTCATAACGGGAAAATTATTAACAGTGACGAAAATTTTAGCAGTTTTTCTCGGAACCATCGAAGTGGAAAGGAAGAATAATTCACTAACATCATTCAATACACACACTACGGGCGTCTTAAGCGTACAGTTAGAGATGTACAAAATAAAAAAAAAAGACACAGAAGAACGAACGTTTGTAAAAGACATGGAAAGAAATAATGATATATTGTGCCGAATAATGAAATATAAGCAATAGACAAGTTCAGATATGCTCGGCTCTAGTGGTCGAGAAAAGCTAAACCAATGGGAGGTACAAATTTTACGAAACTAGAGCGAATTAATGTCAGATATTGTGATAAAGAGATAATGATAGTAGTAAAGTGCTGCAGAGATCAATAAAAATTTCGGGAAAATGAGAAGATAATAGGTGGTTTCCCGATTCAAGCTCAAACTCAGTACAGAGAAACTTTCAGATAAACGACGAAGGGGGAGGAAGTGTTCAGGAACATTGTAAATAAAAAAGAGATACAAAGATATGTGAGATGCAAGTACTACGTGGCAGCTGCCAAGAACACGACCTTTACAAAATATGCAACAACAATTAGTTTCAGAGAGTGAAGTAAAAGAAAGAATGTAGAAACGTGCCTGGTGTTAGTACAGATGCTTGTGATTGGACATGTAGACAAAGAGACGTTCGATATAGTCTGGCCCTTGCCTCCTGAAATCTAAATACAGGCGGAATGTAATTTTTTGTCGTCCATTTAGGTAATTTGTATTTGCTTTTGACAAGAGACTGTTGTATATGTCAGTTTTTGCTATCGAAATCACTAATAGTTAACCTATTGTTAGACAAATTATCGTCTCAGTATATTGCGATTATGTACGCCGCTGTTAGGTGTGACGCTTATCAAGATGAAACTTACGAACCTGCAAAAGAGGAGCGACATATAAATTTAATGCGGATTCCCTGTTGTTTTAGCAATATTCACTGTTGCAAAAAACGCTATGTTGGCGCACGGACGCTGCATTAAGTTTAATTAGGCTTTCGTTCCGAATGATGGCAGACCAACAAGCGAAAAACAGGCTCATAATTACATACATTTTTTAGACCGTTGTTAGCTGAGCTCGCTAATGAAAACGCGAAATATACTACGTAATATGCTATTCTGGCCCAGCATAACCACCCTTTCCTCCTTATTTAAAAACTTTAACGGTGATCATATATGATCTATAAACTTGCATTAATTTCTTTCTGCAACTCTCTCATCGACATAATATATGACATATACGGAATTTATAAGTATACAACGTGCAGGGGCGGACAAACGTGTCGGAAAGCAGCGAGAAATACATGCGTGAACATAAATGCAAAAGCTAGCCCAGCCTGCAGAGTGCACTGTTGTATTTGACGACGAATGGAATCTGTTCAATGTCCTCAATACGCTGAAAGTGCCGGCTGTCGACAGAACAGTGTTCTGTGATTTTGCGAATGCCTTATGTTGAAGCTCAGTGCATTGGAACATGGGAAAATTGTTAATTGTTCGTGTGATGGGTGTTTCCGTAGCCAAGGCAAACCGAAGTTTTGGCTATTTAAAACGGCACAGTATCGAAATTTTATACCAATGAAGGGAAATCGGAAAAGCATAATCCGATAAGTCACCACGCGGGCGATACTATGTCTTTGTTTTGGACCTGAGTGTAACACTCACTTTAGATGACTGTCTTTTTCCATGTGGTTTACAGCAGTGCGCAGTAGCATGCAGCAGCAGTGGCTAAAGCTTATTGTTACTAAGAATGAATTTAATAGAATGGAGTTCGCTTAGGTTCTGTTAACTACTAAATAACTTGTGAGAAGGGACTTCATTAATTAAGTTTATTTAAAACTTCAGAATGCAATAATAGACAATGAAAATAATAATGACGTAGGTATCAATAATAGTTGAGTACCAAATTAACAAATTATCTCAATTTCAAAGTTACATAAACATTTAATAACCACAGCATATTTATTAATTAGATGTGAAGAATAATTATTATTATTTGGAGGATAAGGAGACTTCTTTAACTTACAAGCAGAACATGGGACTGTTGCAAACTCGGACTAACAATCACGAGCCTAACCCTGTAATTGGTTTTGCGCTATGCTTTCGAATTTTACCTTGACTTCCATCTTCAAGCGTAGTTAAGCCATCTAAATCTCCCTTGGCTATATAAACGAAATCAGGCCTTGAGTGTGGTAAGCTTTGCCGTCATCGACGAGATGGCAACTTGACACGTCTTCTTTATCCGAGCTCTCGACCGCCACTACTGCTTCTACTCTTGTGGACAGATTTTCGTCCTTAGATTGTTACTATCGATATCTGGGTGCTTACACAGTGCAAAGAATAGCGTTCAGTTGGCTACATTGTTTTCAGTGTAATGTAGAGTTCTGACACAGTCCTTACAATATTCCGATTGTTGTGTTTTTTTTTATGGCATGAATGACAGAAGGCATTCATTCCGAGCATTCATTTCGCACATAGAATCAGTTCTGATATTCTGACTAGGGTAACACACAAATAAAAAACACAATTACCCCGTTTGTACCACCGTATCCAGTACACAAATACTTACTGTGGTCCTAAATTAGCATCTGACTGCGAATTCTCTTATCTTCTACAGCAATTAAAGTTCCTTTGCTCTTGGTGTCTAATAACGCGGAAAGTAATCCACCACAAGCAAAGAATATCTCCATACACGCGAAAGTCACAAAATAAAAATAAAATTGGCACTGAGATCTACTGAAAATATAATATCGGACTCTAACATAAATTCACCCGTCGTCTCAAAGAAGAACAATGCATTACTGAGATTAATCCTCGACGTATGTTTCAAATTACTGTGGCAGTAATGCGTATCCATCTTGAGGTGAAACTCGGTTTATATAAATTTGAAATCGGCAAATCTGTGTATCCTATCCAAGTAAATTCGATGTAAGTTGGTATTGGCAACGATAAGATTTTTGAACTAAAGTATGTCACTGATGTAAATTTCCGAATAGACTTCTGTCACTGAGGTAGAAAAACTAACAGCGCTATTTTTCGTTATTTGGTGCACTATGCCATGAAAATGTCACTAAAGTTATTATCCGAACTACTAAATTAAGCATACTCTTAAAACTTTAAATTAAAATTCCATGAACCGATGTTGATGAAATGAAGCCTATAAGTAGCCCATTCTACGGTCAAGTTACCTCTTAAGCCCCACGAAAATAAGTTTAGTGTTTTGGACAATAGCGTATTCAAACAGACGAACAGACATAACGATTTTACAATTTTATGTTACTACTGTTATAGATGTAGATTTTGTTGTACTAAAAATGCACTGCTCGAGATTAAAACCGTAACATTCATCAGATTCAGACCTGTCATGGAGTGGGGGAGATTTTCTTCCTGTCTTCCCATGCTAAATCATTGTTGGTGAGTATTTATGTAGTGGTATGGTGCTATAATGAGGGATTATTGTGTTAGGCCACTTTTAATGTTCACCCGAGACAGAGTAGCATTAATTGATTCCATATTCACATGACAGTCATGGGATTTCGAACAACATGAATAGTAACATTTTCAAATGATTTTGTATTATTGCGAAATATGGGAGAGAGTGCATAGAAATGATACAGGATTCGTGCTGGACATTATTAAAAGAAAGACGTTTTCGTTGCGACGGAATCTTCTCACGAAATTCCAATCACCACCTTTCTCCTTTGAATGTGAAAATATTTTGTTGATACTGACCTACATAGGGAGGAACGATCACCAAGATAACATAGGGGAAATCAGAGCTCGTACGGAAAGATATAGGTGTTCATTCTTTCTGCGCCCTATACGAGATTGGAATAATAGAGAATTGTGAAGGTGGTTCGATGAACCCTCTGCCAGGCACTTAAATGTGATTTGCAGAGTATCCATGTAGATAGATGTAGATGCAGATAAATTGCTGTCTCAATAATCATAATCATATCGCTGTCGAATACCATCACATACTGGTAGACGTTACTCCTTTTTACACAAAGCATAATACAGTTTTCTCACACTCAACCAACGTTCAGATCGAGTTTCTGCATCTTTCCTTGTACACGTAATGTAAATGACGTTAGGCCTACACAGCTTGTGTGGTTGCACTGATACGTTAGTAATTTTCATAGCCGACAATATTGTGCAAATCTGATGTTTGTTGCTTACACACAGGAACTTGTATTTTACATAAATAAATATTATGAGCCGACCAGTAATCAGGTTACAAGGATTTTAAATGAACATTCTTTCGTGACATGGTTGCCGTGAAAAATGGTAGGTCTCACGCTCCACCATTTTTAGATTCCATCTTTCCTAAAATCAATCTTCCTAACGAATCGCAAATTACAGATTTATGGCAAATAACAAGCCCTCTGTGCCTGCCACTTTGTGAAGATGCAACACAGAGAATTCTATTTCTTCGACCTGGTCTCATGGACATCTCTCAACTCTGAACATGACTGTTAGTGATCCTGCTAAGTAAACTCCCAAGTTGCAAGGCAGACAGAAAGAGCTCTCCAAGTGTGCAGAAAACGACATGATCTTCACGATAGTAAAAGGAAGGGAAGAAAAGAAGTTAATTAGCTGAGCAGTCGCTGGTACTACTGAAAACTGTGTTTATTACGCAGTGTTAAGTGGTCAACTCCAGAGACTATGAGAATGTGTATAAATCATTATGAAACGTTTGTTTACTATTAAAAACAGTACTGATTACAAATTTATTACGGTGACCGGTTTCGACCACTACTGTGGTCATCTTCATACCAATCAGTAGGAACCTCCTTCTGCTGGAGAATCACTAGTAGTGATTCTCCAGCAGAAGGAGAGTCCTATTTATTGATCTGAAGATGACCACAGTAGTGGCATTTGTAACACATTGATCACTGTCACTCCCATAATGTATTCAAAAGTAATTATGAAACGTGTTGCATGATAGTTTGGGGATAAGCCGCCACATAACATCACCTCCATTATATGAATAAAATGGATGCCAATGAAATTGAGAAAATATTCATCTGCAACACAGGTACATTTTGACTGTTGTATGGGTACTATTTTTGTTTTTGCCTTTGCACATTTGTTATATGATGAGTATCATAACATGGGTGAAAAGGGTTAACCTGGCACAGAGGTAAACAACATGGAAATACTCAAGCACACTTAGGCACAAGCCTCCTGACCTTCATTGATCTGTACTGGGACAAGGGTATGTTTGTTTAGGAAAGAGGGAGAAACACCAGCGATTACAATACTACACAAACATACTAAATGTGCTGACAACGCTCATGAAAGAAGGCAGTGGTTTAATAGGCTCTCTCACACACATGGAGACATTGTTGTCAAGGTCCACTTACTCCAACCACTCTTATTATATTACAACACCAAGCATTCACTCTATCATAACTATCTATATAGTACATCACACTGCACAATGAAACTGACATTTATGGAAACACATGGTCTGTATTTCACATCAGACAAAAGGACTGACAAATAAGACGTAAGAAAAGTAAATTGTAATACAATTGTGCTGTTGTATGATTGTGTAAAAGCAAAAATATTGTAAATTCTCTCAGGTATAAAACCATGACAATATCCAACATGTGTAAATACAAAAATGAGTAGTAAAAATGTGGATATATTCTCATTTTCAAACACTTGTGTTACTAAATATACGAAGTGATGTACATTTCCGGCAAAGAATGACACAACTGCGGCATCAAACATAGACAGTATCAAAAAATAAGTAATACAATTACAGCCTGTCTTCGACAAAAACACCATGAATTGACAAGTACTCACAAATTATGTCACCGCTGATGGTTCACATCAGGATTACTGCATAATTATCAAATTAAAATATCAGACAACAAATGCAACCGATTATCTAGCACTGCTGATGGTGTGCATCAAAATTATTGAATAAATGTTGGTCAGACTTACTGGCCAGTTTTCAAATGGCCCCTGAAGTGTAGAACAGAAACATAAAACACTTTACTGCTGTTGGGCAATACAATGTACGTCACTAGGATTGTTTTTATGAAAGGAAATTGAAATATTAGTGTTTAAAGTTTCTGTAGATTTTCTCACCGAAGCGTATCATGAATCAGAAGTTCAAGTTAGTAGCTTGTCTAAGTGGTACACCTTTATTGTAACTGATAAGCTAACTATCACAAAGTTCATTTCCTTAGACTGCTCTTTACAACAATTAGTTCCTTTCCCCATAACAATGTACATCACAACGGAGTTCACACACTCATTGTTCTAATGTTTCATTAGTGTTTAATTGGTCAGTGAGCGTCAGTAAAACGGTTATTGACTCACATATAATTTGGTGATGCAGCGACTCCCATTAAAATGTTCATTATCCTCCATAAGCAATGAAGGAAGACGATGCAGTTTGCTACACTAATATGCACGGAACTGGAATGCATGACTCAAGATTTTGGTGGAACCATGTCCCTTTGTAGACAGGTAATGTTTACACGTTTGTCATGTACTAGCGTTCATTACAACGTTCTTAGAAAGTTCCCTTACATAGAGTTCCCGCACAGGTTTGCTATTGATTCATGCAGACAAAATTCTGATTATTCACGTTATCGACTCGGGTTCGATGACGCTTGCAAAGTAGTCCTGTGGTCCGATGGTTGTCTTAAGTTGGTTAACGAAGCTGTAATCTGTTTGGACGGGGTCCCCGGCCGAATGAGTGAGGTATTTCCCGTGCGCGGAGCTCGTCGCACCGTGGGGTGTCATCATGTGTAGGGGCTGCAGGTACATGCTATCAGGTACGTGGCACTCTCAAGCAGCTACCGCTGCTGTGTGAAGGGTAGAGTTCCTAGGACACAAGTCGCTCAGCGGGATGCCCATCCACTGTTCGAATGTCAGTCATTATCGTGTTGCTTTCACTGTTACCTGCCTCCCTGGTCATCTGTCTGCCTCAAACAGCGTTACATGAGAATATCAAACCTTCAGCAATAAAATTTACACTATATCGATTACATACGAATACCAAATTTACATGAAAACCGTTATATGCAATATACTTGTTTAACAAAGGTAGCAATTACAGCTCTTCAGCCTAAATAATTAACAATAATAATCTAGTAGGGCTCATAGCCTTTCAAAAGCTCAAAAAGTATATATGAAATGTTTACAAACATGACTTGGCTCAAGATGTCTAAAAGTTGAACAATTAAATTCCTACTCCCGGGCCTCTTAACAAATTATTAACACATTTAAAGACAAAAGTATAAGCATGACTTTATATCGTATCGATGAGGTTCACAAGAAAACATATGGCAAATTAGTGTTGTTGACAGCAGTTACTGGACATACAGTTAATGAAGATCACATGAAACTGCGAGTTCAGTTCTCTGAGGTATCCGTGGAAACTAAATGGAATCCTCTCTACATAACTGAGCACACACCTTAAACACGTAATTGGCAAGCCCTACAGCTAAATACTCTGATAATACCGTGCGTTGACATACTCCCCGATTATCGTGATGGATTGCCTCTTACTCTTTCTGATGCTTCTGTCTGTTTATCATCATCAATACTCCTTTTAATCTATACCCGGAAGATTGTTCTGAAACACACAAAGAGACTTCAGGCTACTCTTGTTTTGCAACATCGCGAAACACAATCCTTTAGCACGCTATTCTTTACATATGGCAAATATTTACGTATCATAGTTACTGTACCTCTATACGTGACCTCGTCTTACCTATACTGTTTAAGTTAGAATGTTCATCACTAAATCATTGCATCCAGGGGTGGTATTCATATTGCTGGAAAACTCTTTTTATTGATTGACATGTACTAGGCGAGAGTTCATTGCTACCGATAATTGCTAGTTTGTGTATCTCGTTACTAGCATCAAATATCAGCTGTAACATGAAAATCATACTCACAGGGTACACTTATCCAACGTCTCGTCAAATTCACTCATTATCACAATATTCTAATTCTGCCTCAACGGCTTCAACCTTACCTTAACTACGATCCTGCAGAAGGCTCCAACATCAAAAGCCTAGCTTGAGACGTTCCCGTTTCCATTTCACCAATATTCGTGCTGAAACACTTGCTTACATTCCTCATAATTCATTAATTTTGCAGCGATCACACGCATAGTTGCAGCTGCCTCTTCTCGTACACGAGCACAAATGAAGCTGGCTTTGTCACCAGCAGACCATGATTTCCGAAGTCTTTCCTAGAACTATTCGATCCAAATTTTGAGATGCAGTCTGTTAGATCTGCCCAGAAACAGCGTGTACTTTTGAATAAAAACAAAATATTTTCTTCCTTCCTATACAATTAATTGGACGTTCCCGGAGACAGCATGGGATCGCCGCGTATGTAACAGAGTCTGTCCGTTATTTTATCTAACTCCTCCTCTTCCTTTCAGATATTTTCTGTGCTCATCAATGTCTCATCAATTGGTGGCCGACTCACGATTACGTTGTTTCTCTTTGAAAAATTCCATCAACGCTCTATGACTGCTACGGTTGATGTCTGCTCGTATTTCTTTAATCTGGAACGATACTCTCACTTATTAGTGGTCTTTTAAGTTACAGGAACGATGCTGTCCGAACTCGCATCATTACGTAATGAAAATTTCTCTATCTGTTGCTTAACTTGAGATACGTCATTCGTGACTGCGTCCTTAGTAACATCAACATCCTTTTGTAATTCAACGGTTGCGTGGTGCATCATTAGAATTGCCTTGCCTATTTCGTTCTCTCAACTGCTGATTTCATCTTCCATGAACTGTTTCGTCCTCTCTTTGGATTTCTTACCTTCTTCCTCGATATCCCTGCCTAGTTTGTCCATCCTTCCGTCGGCCCCACCCACGTGACTGGTGAAGGGTTGGTCTACATCTACATCTACATACATACTCCGCAAGCCACCGTAGGGTGGCGGAGGGTACGCTGGACCACTACTACTCATTTCCTTTCCTGTTCCACTTACGAATAGAGCGAGGGAAAAACGACTGTCTGTATGCCTCCGTATGAACACTAATTTCTCTTATCTTGTCTTCGTTGTCCTTACGCGAAGTGTATGCTGGTGGCAGTAGAATCGTTGGGGAGTCAGCTTCAAAGGCCGGTTCTCTAAACTTTCTTAATAATGTTTCTCGGAAAGAACGTCGCCTTCCCGCCAGGAGTTCCCATTAGAGTTCCTGAAGCATCTCCGTAACACTTACGTATTGTTCGAACCTACGGGTAACAAATCTAGCTGCCCATCTGTGTATTGCTTAGATGTCTTCCTTCAATCCAACCTGGTACAGATCCCAAACACTCGAGCAGTACTCAAGCACAGGTTGCATCAGGGTCCAACATGCGGTCTCCTTTACAGGTGAACCTCTCTTTCCTAAAATTCTGCCATTAAACCGAAGTCGACGTTTCGCCTTCCCTACCACAGTTCCCACATGCTCGTTCCATCTCATATCACTTATTAGTGTCACGGCCAGATATTTAAACGACTAGAATGTGTGAAACAGGACACCCGAACGTTCACTAAGCCCCTTGAATTGTCCCCCAATACTTTTGAAACGTATATCGTTTTTCTCGACTTGTTTAAAATTTGTGCCTGTCTTTTTGAAAAATTCTCCTGCTCTTCAGTCATAGTGAAAAATACATCTGATTTTTTATACTTTTTCTTACATTCTAACACTATTTCGATTAAGAATCACTGTAGATGAAAGGTGGCTTTGAAGAAGAATTTGGTTCGAGATCTTCAACACTCTGTGACAAGTTCTAGCGCCCAGTCACTGTGGAATCTTCTGTTGCCTGTCACTGTGTCACATTCTCTTCACTAAACATCTCAGCTTCAGATTGTTTCATGTTATTCTGCTAGTTGTTTAACTGTCTATTCGTCGCCCGAATTACTTTTACGTCTTCCCTTCATCTCAAAACAGTGGTAGCTGCCTTGTTCGACTTCCATCATAAGTTCGTGGCTTACAAATATAGGCCGACTTGGTTCTTCCCTATCAGTGGTACTTATTTTCTCTAGAACATGTGTACGAGCACAAGTTAATTTAGGGATGGAAAATATTGACACTAAATTCAAAAATTTCGCTCTAATATCCACATTACTAACCTTCACGTCACAAAGTAAAATAAAATTCCAAACAAACACAAATATAAAATAATAGACCCCAAATTGGCCATTGATGAAACTAGGATTATGATGGACTTCTACTCATCAAACTTTCTAGTAAATATATAAAAATTATTAATGTGCAAAAAACT
The DNA here is from genome assembly GCF_023898315.1 of Schistocerca nitens. NCBI lineage: Eukaryota > Metazoa > Arthropoda > Insecta > Orthoptera > Acrididae > Schistocerca > Schistocerca nitens. Next base: position 363,025,944 of record NC_064617.1, read on the forward strand.
TGTAATTAGTTTCAAATGGTGATGTGGTTTTATCATTAGGGTGTCAGTTTTAACTTTTCTGGATCAAATGTGATTAATCAAAGAAAATTTTGTGTATGTATATCAGATCATTAACAGCTTCAATAATTCTGCTTAAGGATAAAGAAATTCCAATGAGAGGAATTCGTTGACCAAAAAAGTGACTGTATAAATCAGAAGGTTGCGGAATTTCGGAAACTAATCCTGGCTTTGTCACCAAGTTCCTACGTGAGGTGGTGGTTAGGCTGCTCAGCACACACCTACGATAGGATAAGAAGGGTCCCTGGTGACAAACAGAGAAGATAACCTCCCTGTAAGAACAAGCAAGTTTTAAGGAGATAATAATACAACACAACATAAACATCTAAAATTTTTTGCAACATTGTACCGGATAACAGCGACCTAATATTATTATAATTATTTAGTAAACGCGGTCGTATTCGTGAATAAATTGTTACTTTTTATTTGTGTATGACCTGCTTCGATCTGCTACACAGATCATCATCAGATCTACATTACTTGGTTCTAGTAGGAATTCCTGACGTGGAGCAAACTCATCCATGCTGGCATTCAGGAGCAGTGTCCTCAACGGCATCATGCATGAGCCTGCTCCACGTCAGGGATTCCTACTAGAACCAAGGAAAGTAAGAACTTATATGAGAGTACGACTGTGTTTACTATATAATCATGTAAATATATGATTGAGTGATAACAAACAGGGCTGACCCAATCAAGTATGAAACTATGGGTACCACATCATCCGTGGGTTTATTAATGATAAGGGGAAATATCTGTCTATAGCAGAAAAGGTGGTCACTGTAATAATTAGGTTTATTAGTGTAAAGCATCAACATATGTGCCACAAGTAAGTGAATATTTAATAAATAATCAATGGATGATGATTGAAAAATCCGACCTTGAAAGAAATGGGTGAGCAAAATAAGAGCATAATCATGAGAATAAATGGCAGGTACTGCTAATGGCTGCAAGAACAGTTTATGGTTTAGACTGCCCATAGTATGTGATTCAAGCAACTAGCCGGCTGAAAAAGTTACAACTATGCAGTTCTCCCACCCACCCAATGACAGCCGTTCTTACCACTCTTATACAGCGTGAAGTTGGAAGATGATGACAGTAGCAGCAGCCAGTTCTGAGCAGTTCGCAGTATGTAACCAGTTGTACAGTGGAGACACCCTTTTTTACGACAGCAAGTCTCGTCATATCGGTCGTCCGGCAGCAAGCAAGTCTACACTCCTTGGCCAAGCAGAAAGTGTTGTCTATCTCAGCACTCTATAACTTGCCTGTTTCTGCAAGGGTAGGAATCTCGCCAGCCCAGTGCATCTGAGCTTGCGAGTACCGAGCATGAATAGTGTTGTTATTGGGCTAAATAAGATACTGCCACTGCGGATTTTAATATAATTAACCACTGAGGCTATATTGTCGGTAGGAAGATAGAAAACCTCTCCCCCTCCATAACAATCTTCTGAAGCTGATGAATCAAATGGCTTACACTAAGACATGCACAAGAAGGGAGTGTTCTACAGAACTAAATATTATGAGTCTGTCATGAAGCCGGTTGCAAGCATTTTGAATGAACATTCTTCCATGTTTTGTGTAATATATCACTCAAAGTATGAATGCGTAGTAAAATAATTGAACTTAATGTTCCAAAAGCTAACTGTTCAGAAGTGGGACACAACACAATGACTATTGCAGAAGCACATTAAAAACATGGGCAATCTGAATATTAATGTTAACTTGTATTAAGACTCCTGCACCAATGACGGCTCCATTAAGTGATAGTTTCTGGTTTATTTTAACATCAGGTGCAGGGCTGTCATTAAAGCGTGCAAAAGATTGGTGACAGCGATACCTGATAATATGAAGTATAGTGGAACAAATTATTACATTACACAGAAAACGCAAATTTGTATGTAATGGCGCACAATGAACACGTCACCAAACCAGTTGCTTCACTACGTTGTTACATTGCTGAAAGACAAACAGGCCAGGTATACGTCATTAGGAAAGGAGTAGGGACCAACTGCTTATAAATGAAACCCAAAATGAACTTAGGTAACATTATTATTATAACCAAAATTACAGAGAACAAAGAAATGCATCCTATGACGGCGAAAGTCGTACGACAAAAGAAGGAAATTTTACATGACTCAATTATTTTGAACAATATGAAACACGAAATTACATAACCGTTGCTGTTCACAATTAGATCTTTGACTCAGCGAAATATATTTAATCGTTGCAATGTTCACCCGAACAAGTTATCGTCTGTTACAGATCTTGACAGAGCTATTCAAGTGCATTACTTAGGGGCTGTTCTTTAAATACGTTGTTGGTATATACCAGTAGTAATTACGGAGTTACATTTAACCATGTATCAGGTTGCTACATCAACAAGAGACAGAACATTGTCACGTAATACATTTCTCAATTACATAAATAGTTTAAGACAATTAATGCATGACAGTTGGTTAAACAAGTTGGTCATTAACCCTCTATGGACGACCTCGACAAATTTGTAACGCTTAAAATATATTGCTAAATATATTGCTGTATCTGCACAGCGCGAAGCTGTTTCTTGTAGGTGACCAGCGTAGCAGATTCGTAGCGCTTCAGACTACAAGTGTTGGAAGTGGTGCCTCGCTCAGGAAATTTTTTTAACTGCGTCAACAGTTGCATCTTGGGAGTTGAGTGAAGCGTGATCGTGTGCATTTCAGCTGTCTATATTTATTACAATTGGTGCTGAAAAACGTAAGTTATCAGCTGTATGTAAATATTTGTGAGATAGAGATAACTGTGAGGTATATCTGGATAAAAAACAATTACCATAACAATTACTGCCAGAATCTGAGAGCTTGTGTTTTAAACGTTACAAATTTGTCAACTCAGGGACTTGCACGGAAACTGTTGTTCTTTCTAGAAAATGAATCCTGCAGCAATTTATGGGAAGAAGAAGAGTGTTGTGGAGAGAGCGAGGACAGTTGCCTGAGTGCCTCCTGTAGCGATAACGACGAGAATTATGTGCCAACAAGTAGATAATCTGTGCCCAGCAGTTCTGAAAATTGTATGGTCTTTGCTAATATCACTTTGTTGCTCTGTAGCAATATGTACAGCTTTAGGACACTAAACTATGTATTATATTTGCATCTTCCAGGCCTTAGTGATGAAGATGACACCAATGTTCCTGATGCAGAATACATTTCGGCTCCTTCGTCATCATGTGCATCCAATAAGCGAAGACCACTTTGGAGAAACATTAGCAAAGACAATAATGCTCGTGACATACCACAGTGGCTAGGCTCCATCCCTGAATCTACTGCAATCAATGAACCAGTGGATTATTTCAAACACTTTTTTGACAGTCAACTATTGTAACATATAACGCAACAATCAAATTTGTATTCTGTTCAAAAGAATCCAAGTAAAGCTATCCAACCGTCTGTCACTGAACTGGAACAATTTATCGGAACAGTGTCTCATATGTCACTCGTCGCTGTACCACTTACACGAATGTATTGGTCCAGCTTATTTGGCGTCTCTTGCGTATCGGACGTGATGAGTCGAGACCGGTGGAAAAACATAAAACTGAATCTCCATTTTAATGACAACAACAGAATTAATGATTCAGAAGGTACTTGTAAAGACAAACTTTTCAAGATTAGGCCAATGATAAGTCATTTGCTCGACAAATTCAACAAACTACCTACTGATAGGATGCTATGTGTCGATGAGCAGATGGTACCCTCCGAAGGAAGTCTAGCTTAAAACAATATATGCCAGAAAAGCCTCACAAATGGGATTATGAAATATATATTTTATGCGACAGCAAAAGAATTGTGTACAATTTCGAAGCGTACTGTGGTAAACATGATCTACTGGAAGGAATGGAAGATTTAGGGCTAACGCCAATGTTGTTATGCGTCTTTGTAAAGTTATCCCACAAGAAAGAAACCATTTGTTATATTTTTACAATTGGTTTACGACAATACCACTGCTTACACAGCTTACACGCATGAAGATTTTTTGTCTGGGCACAGTTAGAGCCAATAGATTACCTGGATATGTGTTGCCAACTGATAAGGATTTGAAAAATATGGGAGAGGTGCATACGATGAATGAGAGGCAGATATTGAGGGACAGTGTGTGAGTGTTGTCAAATGGTTTGACAACAGATCAGTAGTACTTGCCTCTACTTTTTATGCTGCAGAACCAGTAAGTAAGGTGAAACGATGGGATAAAAAGACCAAAGCAAAGGCTGAAGTCCACTGCCCGTCAATAATTCTTGTTTACAACCAATTTATGAGAGGAGTAGATCTTTTAGACTCACTGATTGCACTATACCGGATAAACATCAGATCAAAAAAGTACTACCATCGTTTATTTTTTCACTTCCTTGATATGGTGGTAGTGAATGCATGGTTGCTGTACAGAAGAGGCTGTGATTCTTTTGGTGTAAGCAAAAATAAACAAAGGCAACTTTGCAGTTCAAGACTAAAATAGCTGAAGCTTTGTGCAAAATGAACAAGAACTTGAGTGGGAGAAAGAGTGTAGACTTTCTTCAAGTATTGATGTCGAATATGTAAAGAAGAAGAACCTAGGACATGCATCTAAGCCAATCCCCCAAAGGGTTGTTCGTCAGGACAATGTTGGACATTGGCCAGTTGTGTTTGGCAAGGGAGGTAGATGCAAAAACCCAAACTGCAAAGGAAATCCATCAATTGTGTGCCAGAAGTGTGGTGTTCATTTGTGAATCGGGAGAAGTAGAAACTGTTTTCTGTACTTTCATAGGGAATGAGAAGTATGCAAGTCAAACGTTTTAAATTCATAAATATTTTCAATTGTAAGAAAGGTATATATGTTTGTATTCACTCTCCAACATTTAATTACCCGGTATCCTTAAATGCATACCCTAAGAAATTTGTAACGTTAAAAATATATATTGCTTAAACAATTTAATCAAAATGTGTTTAAAGTGACCCCTAAGTAATACTAATATAGCATTTAGAGTTTTTTGTTTGTATTACGTCATAATTCTGTCCATAGAGGGATTGCTTAACATCTTGGTAATACAAAATTAGGTGTCATGGCTCCGTGTGAATGGCTGAAATTTTAATTGAGCACAGGATTATTTAGATGAACAATTAAAAAACGAGTTACTATAATATGCGATTTACAATTATTGAAAAATTTAGTGTACTGAACTTTAGCAGCTCTTCCGCTGAGTCTTTGTTTATTACGGATGTCTAACGTGAAGCATTATCACTTCAGCTCTCCTTGTAAACAGCATAGTCAGTGGGTTATGATACAGAAAAATGGTAACAATAAAAAGGAGGGTTATTGTAGCTTTGGTTTATGGTACAATGAGCCCTCTATTTAATTGGATGCTGTGTTGGAGTAGTGGTTGGATGCTGTGGTAAGCGATGGCCAGATGCGAAGGATCCAGCGACACTATCGACTGTCGTAGGAAACATCCTGCGATCCGTTTCAGGATAGAAATGTCGTCGTAGAGTATCCGTTCAGCTCTCCTTACATCGCAAGATGGCCTAGGTTACATAACCCGGTGATACATTTGAATTACTCCTATGTAATGTATGACCTGTACAGCTTGTCCTGAAAGAAATTTGTGTTAGGACACAAGTCAAAATTTTCTACAAATATAAAGAACAAGGCATAAATGAAATGCAATAGTTGGATCTGTGTTTATCTTGAAGGATTACCTACCCATTTCATTTATAAGGCATAACACTTTGTACTAAGGTTTGTGATGATTGAGCTTATTAAATAGAAATCTCTTTTGTATATAATGTCCGCAGTAGGTACGATGTGAATGTCTCTGCTGGGCAAGTTCTGTTGTTTTAAACATAGAGTCCAATTTAGTAATGCTGGCGCTCCAAGCATTCACAGTGACAATCAAGACTACGACCTCGCCTCACGGGATGGTTGGAAAACGCGAGTCTACTGTTGAATCTTACTTGTCAAAAGCGTGAATTCCTTAGCATGAGTGTTTGTGAAGCGTTTGAGCAGACATTGCATGTCACACTAAGAAAGCTTCATCATCCTGTAGTACACAGGGAGGGGACAGCATACAGCTGAGTTTATCCGCAGGGTAGCCCAAAATTCACTGTAAAGTATGCGCCAGAGTTTCTCTTTTTACGGTCTATGACAGAACGCCCTAACACAAATTCGATTGTGCTGTAACTGTTCCTAATGCATGTTCATCATTGTCCCATATACTTGTCACATATTCACTAACACAGCCATTCTTTCTCCAGAAATTCTTCACAGTATCACAGTTCATTATTCTACCTTATACAGTGCATGCTTTTGTGTCTCCCAACGGATCTCAAGCGCACATTGTAAGGCTTAATTAGGTAACGTGTTCACAAGACAAATGTTTACATCCACCTGTAGGCAGCATGTCCAAGTTTTACAACAGAAATATTCTTACTATCGCTGTATGTCCTTCCCATGACGACTATGGGCTGACTTTACGTATTCCTACACCACAACAGAACTGAAAAGCAAAGTTAAAGCACAAGAAACTAATGCTCAAAGCTGAGAAAAACACATAGTTATAAATCGCGAGGAGCTATGGAAACCTTCCTCATTCAAAGCCATCTTACGTTTCTAAGGCTAAAATTTACAAGGCTTTTAATAGTTTCAATTTAAAGTCACCTTCGTAACACTACCTACAGTGACGTGATATACTAATATTTACAAACGTTTGCATGCTACACACTTCTTCCCTGTGCTAAGCTTTTCCCTCACTGATTCCAGTAATACTGAAAAAACATCTATAGTTAGAAGCAATGCTGCTAAATACTTAGTACTGAAAATATCACAATAGACTGTTCACACTGTCAAGAGTCAACGCATAACAAATATATCAGTGTCTTTCCTCTCTGAACACAAATAAGCTGATCCCCCATGGAATTGCATGACCTCATTTTAACCTAGTGATTAGAAATAACAAATCTTCTCATTCTGTTCATAAATCAACGTGTTTCTTTACTGATCACTACAACAATTACATTCTGTTTCAGATCACCGTCCATGCGGTGTCTAAAGTATTTCTATAGTGACTTTCGGGCTTATTCTTGTCGTTGTTGTTGCTGTTGCTGATGCTGTCTGGATGCAGCTCTACAAGCTACCCCACCATGTAACAAGCCTCTTCATCTCCGAATAACTACTGCAACGCAAATCCTTCTGAATATGCTAACAGTGAGCATCTATTGGTCTCCTTCTACGTCCTCTTTCATTTCTGTGGTGTTGCCTTCACGTTCATCGCCCTTACATATATCCTGGATGTGCTCCTTCCACCTTTCGGCTTTCCCTTCTTTGCTTAGGAGTGGTTTTCCATATGAGTGTTTAATAAGCATACGACTGCTTCTCACTTCTCAAAAGGCCTCTTTAATTTTCCTGTACTCGCTATTCATCTTTCCATTAGTGAAATATGCTTCTAAATCCTTACATTTGTCCTCTAACCGTTCCTGCTTAGCCATTATGCACCTCCTGTCAATCTCAATTTTTTAGACGTTTGTATTCCTTCCACCTGCTTCATTTGCTGCATTCTCATATTTTCTTCTCTCATCAATGAAGCTAATGCTCTTACAAGTACTATTTACATTCCTAAATACAGCAATAAAAATTTGAATACCTATGGCAGTACGTGGCTTGAAAGTAACTCATTCAACGTATATAATAAGCAAGTAAGAACTAACTTCACTTGAATACTACTAACTCAAACTTTCTTCTGCTGCTGATGGATGTCCTACTACTGACAGAATTAATCTCCTAGCACTCTTTCATTCCGTACAGACATTTTTCTTACACATGGAACTAAGATTTCTGCTGACAACATTAGTTAAACCAGCTCCAGATCACACCGAATAAACACAGATAAATGTAAAACGTCACCTATAACACAAGTAAGATCAAGAATTTATATACGTAGTTCTTAAAGTCCTGGTGGGCATATAATCCCTTAATTCTTTGGTATTAGGGTAGGCGATGAGATAACTTCCTTCACGTAGAATCCTCACTATTTTATATGATTCCTTGCATAAAAGCTGCCATTTATAATGTCTTTTGCGAAGAAGCGAAGATTTTGGGTGAGTTTTTAACAGGATGTATTCGCCTACCTGATGTTTCTGCATTTGTCGAAATCTTTTATCGCAATAGATGTTTCTCAAGAGTGCCTGCTCGCTCATGGAGACTTAAGCCTTTTCTTATCTTGTCTTCCCGGGAATACTCTTCTCTGCGTAGATGTGGAAGCGGATTTATCGGATTTATCCATTCATTCTTCTCTTTCTTTCTACTAATAAGCTCAGTTGGAGTAAATTGGATATTGTACAGTGGCGAATAGTTCACTAACTGTTCAAAAAGCTCTGAATATCTTATCCATTTCGTTTGATTACTCTGTGCATGAGATCTAATGAAACGGTAAATTTCACAGGATATTAGCATCTGTCTACTGTTATTTTCATGTTAAAATATTTACGATACTTGATAAGCGAAATTTGATGTGTTCCTGAGACCAAGGCTACAGGTTCTCCAAATGGTGGTATACAACTGTTTACTGCAACTGTTTACTGTTCTTTTAATGATCGGACCCGGCGCGGTAGACTTTGTAGCTTGCCGTTTAACATACTTCCTTTGCCTTACATGATTAGTGACCGCCGCTCTCTTGGGCCACGTTGTGGTATACTGTTTATGACAAGATATATCGAGGGACGAACTTATACATGATCTTGGTATGTCTTGATACTACCAGGCTCGATTCCAAATACATGTACATGCTTTAGTGGCAGTTCTTTTAGTTCTGTTCGTTGCAATGGGTCAAAAGTAGTATATTATTTGATCTTATTTATTACTTGTTTTTAAATATTTTCAGCGTGACTACAATATGAGGTTGTACTACTGCCGTATGTTGTCTGTATGTTAATTAACTTCACTCTTAAGCCCTGAGATCTTAATATGCCGTGTGGCACAAGTACTTCCATTACAGGTGGTAACAACACAGGGCACCGCATCTGCTGTTGTTCGTTTTACATCGGACTGCTCCTGTAGTACATTACTGATTTGTGTCGTAACATTATTATTCTTTTGTTATTTCAGTAAATTTTCATCTCATATATTCTCAGATTGTTTCGCTTCAGACTCCATAACTTTACTCTTAGTCCAATTTTTTGAGACATAAATTCAGTGGCAGGAGGGGGTACGGTGTGTCAGATCTGAATCTAACTTTTCGTTACTGTTAATTAATGTTTCATCAGATATGCTTTGGACGATACAGCATCTGGATTAGACAACACTTGAATCATGTTAGACGACGTTTCCTTACATACAGACGACATTTCATTGCACTGAGTTGATAGTTTCATTACACTAGCAGACATTTCAGTCTACTATGTGGTGACTTCATTACATTTAGTGGCAATTTGCTTACATTTGCATGGAATTTACTTAAACAGAATTGACGTTCCAGAGAACAATTTAGATGATAATTATTTCATAATATTCACTAAACTGCTCATCATTACGATATTAGAATCTGGTATATGGCTAGTGGTTGGACAGACCAAAAGATTAATTACTTCACTTAGAGCCAGCGATTGTGTTTCATATGCTGAAGCGCTTGCAACACCAATGGCCACGGCAGCTATTTCGCTCTCATCGGCATTCAATTCTATCTCTTGCAGCCTTTCATGTTCCGTTTCAGGCAATTTCCCGATTTTTATCACAATCTTGTATGAGAAATGACTTAAGCCACATTAATATCAGTACACACAATTAATGAATACTGCTGAACAAGAATGGTCTGGCACGAAAACATTACAGAGATGAAACAGCAAATCATTGCTGCACCACTACGCTCGCACTTTAAGTGCAGTAAGCCATCTAGTACAAATTAGATTTTCATTGTTGTTAAATTTAATTAGCAATGAAATCTCAAATTTTAATCCAATAAGCAAAAATTTGGCTTGAATGCGCACAGATGATAAACGAATTCACTCCGTGCGCAGGCAAGGGGAACAGGCAATGTGGCGTATACCTTTTCTTTTATGATACAATGCAGACAGAAGAAGTCAATAATTTTTTGTAATTCTTTTAGTTCTTCCTGTTACACATTTTTTAATTGTTTACAATAGTTTTTTGATACATTCCTCTGGATTCTCTTGCAGTTTATCAAGTTAATTCCTCCATTTGTAGATAATTCTTTGTTGTTTACGAAACAACTAAACACATTGTAATTTACATCAATAAAAATTGTATATCACGTACATAAAAATTATGTTAACTCCAATCACTATCGCTAATGTAATGTGTCCCTTGTCCCTCAAAGAATGAATATGTAACGAAATGATTGAACTTTAATGCTTCGAAAACTAACTTTTCGGAAGTGGAAAACATCACAGTGACCACAGAACGAGCACATTACTACGGAAAACACCGTTCCATTATCTGCTATTCTCTATTTTCTTTTAGAGTCAAGTTCAGAGTCATAGTTGGGAAAGGGAAAAGCTTGGTGACCACAAACTGTGATAACATGAACTATAATGCCACAAATGATTGGGATTACAGAGAAACTGTTATCCGCCTCCGTACTAAGAAATTTAGATTTCAAGATTCGACTTCTAAAAACACATCTGACGGCGCAATGTTGGCACGTAATCGCCACATGACCAAACCAATCGCTTCCCAACGTAATTGAACAGTTGAAAGGCAAACAACCCCGTATACACAATTAGGGAAGGAACGTGAAACCATAACCATTGCCTCTCAATAAAAGCGTGAATCAACTAATATAACGTTTTTATTATAAAAAAAATTGTAGAGATCACGAAAATGCATTTTATGTGAAGACAATCGCAAGACAATGATAATAAGGAGACTTGACGTGACTCAATTATTTTGAAAAATATGAACCACGAAATAACAGAGCTGATAAAGTTTTCCGTTTGGTCTCCGACATAACGAGATATATTAATTAGTCACTTATGGCTGCCAAGAAAAACGGAGGTCTCGCACTCAGATACATGAAAACTGCGCCCAATGAAATTTCTACCCAACCAGGAATCTGTGAAATTTTCACATAGTCTGCCAGGAAACTACTGCTCACTACGTCACAGTCTACCTATGTCCCACCGGTCACGGTAGGTTGTTGCATGGCCCCGTCCGAGCCGCTTCGACGCCACCACACGTATTACCAACATTAACAAAAGATCCTACTGCCAGAAGAAGAGCAGGAGTGCCAATTATCTACCTAACGCACTAATATTCTCTCTTACATGCGCATGTGACACTCATCCTACTTGTGTTAATGTTTGTGTTTGCATCCTGTTTCCTTTCTTTAATGATGCATATCTATTTGTATTTACATGAATACTGTGGAATTCACATGTAAGTGTCTGCACAGGGTTCATCGAACCATTTGCACATTGATACTCTACCATTACACTCACAAACAGCGCACAGGAAATATAAACACTTAAGTCTTTCTGTACCAGCTCTGATTTCTCTTAGTTTATTACGATGATCATTTCTCCCTATGTAGGCGAGCGTCAACAAAACATTTTCGCAATGGGAGGCGGGGGGGGGGGGGGGGGAGGAGCAAAGGTTGAAATTTCGTGAAAAGATCTAGCTGCAACGAGGAATGACTTTCTTTTAATGACTCCTACCTCAACTCGCGCATCGTATCTGTGACACTCTCTACCCCATTGCGCGTTGCTACAATACGAGCTGCCCTTCTTTGAACTTTTACGCTGACCTCTGTCAATCGTATTTCGTAAAGAGCCCATACCGTACAGCAGTACTGTAGCAGTGGACGGACGAGCTTAGTACTGGGAGTCTCTTTAGCAGACATGTTGAAACTTATGTTTTTCCAACGAAATGCAGTTTTCGGCTTGCCTTTCCCACATCATTACGTAAGTACTCGTTCCATTTAAAGTTGTTCGTAACATTTATCCCTGAGATATTTAGCTGGACTGACAGCCTTTGGTTTTGTGCGATTTATCGTGTAACCGAAATTTACCGGATTCCTCTTAGTACTCAAGCAGGTGACCTCACACTTTTGACTAATTAGGGCTACAAATGCAGCTTTACGCACCTACCAATATTTCGTCTAAATCATTTTGCAATTTGATCTGATTTTCTACTGACTTTACTAGACGATAAATGATAGCATCATCTGTAAACAATGGGCGTAAGAAGGCTGTTCAGAACCATTTATACGGTTTAGGAACAGCATAAGGCTTATGACACTTCCTTGTCGAACATCAGATACCAATTCTATTTTTCTCAGTGAGTCTCTGTCCATTACAATGAACTGTGGCCTTTGTAACAAGAAATCACGAATTCAGTCGCACAACTGAGACGGTACTCCATAGACACGCAAACGGATTAGAAGTTGCGTGTGAGGTACGTTATCAGAAGCCTTCTCGAAATCTATAAATATGGAATCGTTCTCTTGGAGGTAATTCATAACGTTCGAAGACGGTACAGTTATGTTTCAGAATCCTACTGCAAATTGACGTCCGTGAAATAAGTCTGTAATTCGGCGAATTACTCCTATTTACTTTCCTCAGTTCTGGTGTGATTTTTGCAACGCTCCCGTTTTTTGATACGGATCTTTCGTCGACCGGTTGAACGTGATCGCTAAATACGGAGCTATTACAATAGCATACTCTGAAAGAAACCTAACTGGTATACAATCTAGATCGGAACACTTTCCTTTGTTAGGTGATTTGAGTTGTTTCAAGGATCTTAATTCGATTTCTGGACTATATACTTCATCTTCTTTGGTGAAGGAATTTCGGAAAACCGGATATAATGACACCCCTTTAATGACACTGTCACTGATTACATTATCACAAATACCCTGTCCAAACATGAAAAACCATTATGTTTTGTCACCTTAAAAGTTTTGTAAGTTGTAATAAATACTCAGTTCTTTTTAGGCGTGTCTTATTTAGTATTCAATTCTATAGTGATCTCACACCCAGCAATAACGACAACGATACTCAGAATTATCCAGTGGCACTGTTCCAATATAATTATCTCACCATTGCAAGGAGAAATGATAAGGATGTTTGTGTCACTGGTGTTGAGAAACAGCTTGACCCGATAAAATTTGACAAAGTTTCAGTTCGCAATGGAATCCTTGTCAGCTTCTGTACGAGATTTTCATCTGCTTAGGCCCATGTAACCACTATCAGATTCTGTACTAGATATCCGTCTGCGTTAGGCTCCTTTTAGGCATAATTCATCATAGCTTTGTAGAATGGAAATGGTGGCCCAGTGATTGGAAGAAATCCCAGAGAAATATATAGAAGAAGCGTATCAGGAAAGAACCATAAAACTAATGTCCAATATCCGTGATATCGATTTCTTGTAGAACTTTACAAGATATTCTGAGCTCAGATGTAACGCAGTCTCTCCTCCATGCCAAACAGCATGGATTTCGAAAACATCGACCAAGTCAAATCCTACAGGTAGTTTTTTCACATGATACACCCACGCTTACAATCAAAAGTGGGGTATCAAGCGAAATTTGTAACTGGACTGAGGATTTTTTGGTAGATAGGACGCAGTAAGCTACTTTGCATAGAAAGTCATCAACTGACGTAGAAAAACCTTCGGAAGTGCTACAGGGAAATACGTTGAGGCCCCGGTTGTTAATGCTGTATAGTAATGACCTTACCGACAACATTTTAGTGACCTGAGACTTTTTGCAGATGATGTAGTTTTCAATAATGAGGTGCTATCTGAAAAAAAAAAACTGCACAAGTATTCAGCTGCATCTTTATAAGATTTTAAAGTGATGAAAAGATTGGCAACTTTGCTTTAATCGTTCAGAAATATAAAATGCTGCACTTCACAAAAAAAAAAAAAAAAAAAAAAAAAGTTGTACCCAATGACTACAATCTCAACGAGTCACAAATTGATCAACTGACATGAATACCTGCGTGTTAAACTTCGCAGGGATATGAAAAGGAATGATTACAAAGAATTAGTTGTAGGTAGAGCAGGAGGTAGACTTCGGTTCACTGGTAGGATATTAGGGAAATGCAATCAGAGCAGAAACGAGACTGCATATCAAACACTTAATGCGACCTATGCTAGAATAGTGCTCAAGTGTGTAGGCCCTGCACCACATAGGACTAACAAGGGATATTCAGCGGAAAAGAAGAAGTCGCTACTAGTGGTCACAGGTCTGTCTGATCAGTGGGAGAGTGGTACGGTGATGCTAATGAAATAGGACTAAGAGGGGATAGTGAACGAAAAAGGCGGTCCTAATGGGCACATTTATGTCTGAGCTGCGGCAGAGTGCCATAGTGATGCTAATGAGATAGAACTGGCAAACGCTTGAAAGCAGAGGCAAACTATCCCGAGCAAGCCTAGTTAGCAAGTTTCAAGGACCAGCTTTGAACGATGAACTACGAATATACTGCACTCCTCTATGTATCTGACCTGTAGAGACACCGAGACTGAGGCGTTAAATAATTGTTTCTGCAGTCCATATTAGAATGGAACGTTAAGAAATCTTCATACCTTGTGCTATGAAAAATACTCTCTGCCATGCAATTACTGTGGTTTGCTCAGCATAGATGCAGGTGTAGAGTTACTGTTATAATGCACCACTGATACAAGGAGTGAGAATGTAAACGAAATATAACCAGCAAGTAAATAATTACTGGGGACCTAATACCAAAATACTCGGAAAATATCCCTAGACAGACTCCAAAATTTTCTCAGTGAACTCCTGCCCCCCCCCCCCCTCCCCCCGCCCCTGTATAAATGGAAAACGGCCACTTCGTTAGAAGGACAATGCACCTTATATGCATTATATGTAGCACACGCTAATCCACATATATAGACCATATTTTATTTTAAAGTATGTTTTATCGAGTAGAAGAACTAAAATTATTAAAATCCTTGTTTGTAATTCGGTCTTACTGTTTCCCCTTTCTATTTTCTAAAGATCTGGACGTAAGCAAAGAAAAAAAAAATATTGGCTCCGGCGTAAAATTTTGAAAAAATTTAATCCCTCCGATTGTTAAAATTGAGGCAATAGAGGCATTATAGTTCTTGTTCGAGCATCTGCAGTGCTCTTCATCAAAACACCATGTAAAGGCACCCATTCACACCCCGACTAGTCCGCCAACCTGCCCGATTCTAGGGACTGTTTAGCTGTCCCTGCTGTCTGCACTGACGGATTTTAGGGCCGGTTGGGGCCGGCGCTTCGCTCTTCTACCTGCCGGGAAAGTCATGGAGAAGCGACAGGGGGTTTAGTGGACGCTTCCTCCAACCTTTCTGGGTTGAAATTTTCCTGGGTGATGTTTACAGCAGACATTCACGCTGTACCATTACTAAAGGCTGAACCTCGCAAGATTTCACCTTTCCTAAAAAGATTCTCATGAAAAATACAGTTTTAGGCAGATAGTGTTGTGGACTGTTAAGGCAGCCAGTCCACAGTGAAGTAGCCGAAAGGGCACGCGTCAACTCACGCCGTCTGGCGTTAAGTCTGGAACAGGATTCGTAATGAATGTGATAAAGAAAAGAACGTAGCTACTAGAACACTTAACTTTTATATTGTCCTTTGGTATACAGCATTCTGGATGATACAAGTGAGACTCTATCTTGAGGTACATGCAACGTTACAAATGGTTAATGGCGCCTTGCTAGGTCGTAGCCATTAACTTAGCTGAAGGCTATTCTAACTGTCTGTCGGCAAATGAGAGAAAGGCTTCGTCAGTGTAGTCGCTAGCAACGTCGTCGTCCAACTGGGGCGAGTGCTAGTAAGTCTCTCGAGACCTGCCTTGTGGTGGCGCTCGGTCTGCGATCCTGACAGTGGCGACACGCGGGTCCGACATGTACTAATGGACCGCGGCCGATTTAAAGCTACCACCTAGCAAGTGTGGTGTCTGGCGGTGACACCACATTCCTCCCCCGCAAATCGGCGGACGGTCGTGTGATAAGGCTTCCGCCCGCCGTGGGGAGGACCCCATGTTGACGTATGCGATGAGGTGGGGAGCCTAACAACAGGCGAGGCTGTGCCACCCGCACCCTGCCATTCGGTCCGAGGGGAGCTAGGAAACGCCTGAAAACCTAGTCCAGGGTGCACGTCAACATGCGGTGTATGCGCCCGTACAGAGACAGGAGGGGCCGAAGGGTCGACCTCCATGTGGTCAGAGAATCCGACGCGCGATGACGACATCTGGTCCGGAGCGGGCAAGAGTTCCATGGCGGAGGACAGCTGGTCACGGGAAGCGATCGGCGGCGCATGACCCAGGGAGGCGCGTGGCGGCTGCAGCGAAGCGTCCACTGCGGGCGGCGCCGGAGGCGGCTGCGGCGGCTGCGGCGGCTGCGGCGGCTGCGGCGGCGGCGCGACGCCATGAGGCAAAATGGAAGGCATCGTCGGTAACACCTGGGGATGAGGCGAGCCAGTAGATGGGTCCCCAGGGCGCGACCGGACGGCACCGTCGCTGAAAGCAGACAGGGAGCGGCAGAACCCAGGCGACGACAGAGGCGCAGCTGATTGAGATGCCGACGCACCTCACCAGAGGCCCCCAGAACCAAATACATCGCGCGGCCGAGGCAGCGAAGAATGCGCCCTGCGAGCCAACGCCGTGAACCTCGATAGTTGCGAAGGAAGACAACGTCGCCAGGAGCAAAAGCAGGTCTGCCGCTGCACAGGAACCTGATGCGGTGGATGCAGCAAAGACATTAAGGTTCGATGAGGACGACCGTGGAGCAACTCAGCCGGCGAGCGACCATCGCGGGGCTGAGAGCGATACGAAGACAAAAAGAGCAATAACGCGTCCTCCCGAGAATGCGACTCTTTCAACTTCAACATCTGGGACTTGAAAGTCCGGACCAACCGTTCAGCGGCACCGTTTGACTGAGGCGAAAACGGCGCGGATGTCAAATGTTGAATACCATTGGCCTTGCAGAATGACTGAAATTCTGCGGACATGAATTGTGGGCCATTGTCGGAAACAATAGTCTGCGGAAGACCTTCAATGCAAAAAATAGCGGATAACGCTTGGATGGTGGCAGATGACGTCGTGGAAGACATCCGGACAACAAAAGGAATATTACGGAAAGAATCGACCACAACCAACCATCGAGCATTCCAGAATGGACCGGCAAAATCTACGTATGTGCAAGCGTTGCCAAGGGGAAGTGGCTGTTGGCCATGCAAAGAATTTCCGCGGCGGCGCGGATTTTTGTTCGGCACACGCCATGCAAGAAGAGCACATATTCGTAATCGCAGCATCGATTCCGAACCAAGTACAGTGCTGACGAGCAAATTGTTTTGTACGCACGATACCCCAATGTCCTTGGTGGGGAAGCTTTAAGACAGAGGACTGTAACGATCGTGGGACCACGACCCTAGACTGATCATTATCAGAACGCAACAACAAAACACCACGTCGTACAAAAAGGCTCTCCTTGTGAGCAAAAAATCGGTGAACCAGCGGATCCTCGATCCGCGACTTTGACAAGGGCCATTGCGTAGCAACAAAACGCAAAACAGTAGCAAGGACAGGGTCAGCAGCTGTGGCTGTAGCTACGCGACGAAAATCAATCGGAAACGATTCGACCACGTCATCGGTTTGCGAATCAATGAACATGCAAGCAAGTTCGGAAGAATCGAATGCTTTATCCGCAGCAACAGGCAAACGGGACAACGTATCAGCGTGTCCGTGCTTAGCAGTGGACCGATACAAGATATCGTAGTGGCTGGCAACCTCATAACGCAATGCGTGTGGAACATTGCGCGCTCTGAAAAAGTTCGGTTGCGCGTTTACCTTCAGTTCCAAAGGTGCGTCATAGTTCTTAGCGCAACCAAGGCCCGGTGCAAAAATGTCTGCAAATTCTTCACATAGACTAGAAACACTGGCTGAAGGCACAGTCTGATTCACTGATAGGACCTGATTTACTATAGACATGTTAAACAACTGAAATAAATCTAAACCAAACAAGTTCACTGCCGAAGAAGAACATAAAAAGACACAAGTTTTGTTTGTCCCTTGTATGTTGCAAGAAGAGTGCACTGTCCTAACACAGGGATCTTTTGTCCTGAGTAACTCGTGAGCTGAACATTTGCTGCACGCAACGGAGGTGCGCCCAGTTGTTTGTACGTGGCGTGATTGAGCAATGAAACTGCAGCTCCGGTATCGAGCTGGAATGGTATCACTTGTCCGGCAAAGTCCAAATCTACAAAAAGTTTATTGTCCTGCTGACGACAAGAGCGACTGTTTTGTGCAACTTGAACAGACACTGGAACAGAATCACGCGCGACGTGACGGGACTTCCGTCGACGTCGACGCACACTTTTAGTGGGACGAACACAGTCACCGTTAGCGAGAGGAACACTGGGCGGAGTGGCACTAACTACATGAATGTCCATGGGCGAAGGTTCCCGAGCCTGTGTGTCCTTGGTTCTATTCCGGCGCGAAGCAAAGGGCCTGGAAAGGTTGTGATTGTCTGATCTGAGCTTTTTCTGGCAAACACTTTGAACATATCCTTTCTTATGACAGTAAAAGCAAATAGCTTGGCGTGACGGGCAATTCTCACGCGAATGTCTAGTGGCACACCGCGGGCATGATTTCAGAACTGCATTGGCATGCTTACGCGGCACACGTGTTTGAGAGCTAGGGCGCAGCTGCGCGGACGTGCGCGAGGGCAGGTTAGCGTTCCGTGCAGCGGGCCCGCCGGCCGGTTAATGTGACACACGGCTGGCGAAGTTGCAAATGATTCCTGAGCAAAGTCAAGTGTGTCTTGCCTATCCAATATGTCTATCACTTGTTGAAGGGAGGGATTAACTAGTTTCAAAATCTGTTCCCTTATGCGAACATCAGAAACGTTCTGAGCAATTGCATCACGCACCATAGTATCTGAATATGGGAGTCCACAGTCACATTCAAATGCACACTCCCTAGTAAGTCCTTGCAAAGTTGCAACCCACTCCTTATTAGTTGGACCGGCCGTACGTTTTGTACGGAAGAACGTATACCGTTGTGCAACTACATTAACTGTTTCCTTGAAATAGGCATCTAAAGCAGACAAAATATCTTCGTAGGACAGAGTTGCTACGTCGCGTCGGGGAAACAATTTCACTATCACACGGTAGGTGGACACACCTACACACGAAAGCAAAAACGGCTGCCGCTCATTACCTTGAATTCTGTAGGCGGCGAGATGAAATCCCAATTTTCGGGACCATTCTGTCCAAGATTCGTTGGCTGCATCAAAACTACTGAAGGACGGTGCAACGGCGTGTTGTGGCTGCGGTAGCGATGAAGCGGCGGCGGCCGCATCGTTTTGCAGCGCACGTTGACCCTGGGCGAGCTGTCCCAGTGCATCCAATAACGCCTGCGTCTGCTGATTCTGCAAGCGATAAAATTCGGACAGTACATCTGGAGAATGTGGCGAAGCCATGACACAAGTAAATGTAAGCAAGGAGAAAGAACAAGATCCTAATCCCATCCTCGTCGCCAATGTTGTGGACTGTTAAGGCAGCCAGTCCACAGTGAAGTAGCCGAAAGGGCACACGTCAACTCACGCCGTCTGGCGTTAAGTCTGGAACAGGATTCGTAATGAATGTGATAAAGAAAAGAACGTAGCTACTAGAACACTTAACTTTTATATTGTCCTTTGGTATACAGCATTCTGGATGATACAAGTGAGACTCTATCTTGAGGTACATGCAACGTTACAAATGGTTAATGGCGCCTTGCTAGGTCGTAGCCATTAACTTAGCTGAAGGCTATTCTAACTGTCTGTCGGCAAATGAGAGAAAGGCTTCGTCAGTGTAGTCGCTAGCAACGTCGTCGTCCAACTGGGGCGAGTGCTAGTAAGTCTCTCGAGACCTGCCTTGTGGTGGCGCTCGGTCTGCGATCCTGACAGTGGCGACACGCGGGTCCGACATGTACTAATGGACCGCGGCCGATTTAAAGCTACCACCTAGCAAGTGTGGTGTCTGGCGGTGACACCACAGATAGTCGTGCCTCTGGTGCCGGCCGGGAAGGCCGAGACGTTCTAGGCGCTACAGTCTGGAACCGCGTGTCCACTACGGTCGCAGGTTCGATTCCTCCCTCAGGCATGGATGTGTGTGATGTCCTTAGGTTAGTTAGGTTTAATTAGTTCTAAGCTCTAGGGGACTGATGGCTTCAGAAGTTAAGTCCCATAGTGCTCAGAGCCATTTTGAACCGTCCCTCTGGACCTCCCAGTGTGAGGAGGTGGAACGAATTGAATTCTACTTCCCCTACCTGATCTCAAGGACAACTTTCAGCTCTTAACGTATTTATGTGTCTATGTGGTGATTGTAACCAAACTAGAGAAAGCTCTCCAAGGTTGCAAGAAATAACAGGTCCCTCTCCATAATAAAAGGAAGGGGAGAGCTGTTACTGGTAGTAGTCGATTATGTTTGCAGTTTGTATACAGTGTTGGGTAGTCGACTACAATTTCCATGCGGATGAGCATGTAACAACAAGAAAAACACATTGCATGACTGTGGAAAAGTTGTCACATAACAGTAACAGTATCGGTTACTGAAGCTTTGTAGGACTCGAAACCAAGTAGGATTAGTGTTGTTGTTTCTGATGGAGACTACAACTTAACATATCAAATTTTGCATCCTATGTACCCGAAAAATACCTACAAATTGTATCAAACATTCCTCCTACTACACAGCATAAGAAGTTTTTCCTCCTCTTCCTGACCTTAATCCCGTATCTTCATGGGGTCACCATATTAATTTTCTGGTTTGGCAATGCTAGTGGTAGAGGAGGAAAGTATGCCCTTCCTGTTGTAACCCCTTGACCCCTGCATGGAATTTGTAGACCCCAACCGTCTGCCTCTTGTGTTAACCCTGTGAAAGTTTGTGAACATTTTCAAAACATTTGCGTATTTTTTTGAGGAATGCTCTGGAGAAAATTTAGAGAACCGGAATTTAAAGTTAACTGCCGAACAATTCTACTGCCACCAACATATATCGCGCGTAAGGACCGAGAAGATAAGATAGGAGAAATTAGGGCTCATACAGAGGCATGCAGACAATAGATTTTCCCTCACTTTGTTTGCAAGTGGAACAGGAGAGAGAATGACCAGTAGCGTACATGGTACCCTCCGCCACGCGTCGTAGAGCACCGAGTATCTATGTAGATGTAAAAGTAGATGTAACTGAGATGGGTTGTCTGTATCAGCCCGGTATTCACCTAATCACCACATCCCAGCTGGACGAAACGCTAGCCATTATCGTTTATCCACTGAGCGTGTTCGACCTCGCCCCACGCCCCGAATCCCAAAAACGGGATGCTAGCGCGAGCGAGCATCCATGCCAGTCTGGATAAAAAAAACTTCTTTAACTGCTACCGTCTCTAGACTTGCAATGTTAATGGCCAGCAGTGTAGTAAGTGAATATTTTTTGGAGTTATATGTCCATTCTACGAACAGTGATGTCATGAATCTTAACTAGCTACGTTTGTCTTTGAGATCTAGAAAGAAAGAGTGGAACACAAATCGTGTCCGTGTGCATATAGTTGAATAACATTAGAGACCCGATGCTGTTCACAATATGTGTGAATGAACTACTGGGTAATGTTGAAGAAACCTAAGGCAGCTCGCAGATGTGCGATTAGTGCAGCGACTGAATAATGATCCTAAACACAGACAACTGTAACGTTCTGCCAATAAGACGGAAATCTGTTGTTTTATTACAATTTTGGCCGTCACGTTAATGATTACTATTAGATATCTGTTACATGTGTCTGTTATAATCTGTAGTGGAACTAGCTATGGGAAAAGTAGATGCAAAACTATGATTCGTTATTGATTGGGGCAAACCTGCGAAAGTGGGTACCTTACAATCATTTGTAAGATCTATTCTTCAGAATTTCTTCTCAGTATGTAACTTTCACCAGATAGGATTAATGAAAGACATGGAGAAGACTGGAAGAAGAGCAGCTCATACCGCCACGAAGTTAGCATATGCGGAAATATGTGACATTGATGTTTTTCAGTTTCAGTGACAGAAGCTGCAAGAGAGGTGGTGTACCTAGCACATACATTCACATATCAGTATTTGTATGCTACTCGTATTATATATAATTAAAAATAGAATGTGTAGCTGAACTATGTTTAATTGAATCGTCGATCATGTATGTAATACATCACACTTAAGTGTGGAAATAAGTATAGAATTTACTCATGCTACTCTAAAGCATCGTACTTGCACACCAAAGTATAAACCACCTTTCTAAACGTTACAACAGATAACTATACTGACAAGTACTGCAGAACGGATGTGAATGAAAGGCCTCTAACAACAACTGTATCCCAATAGGGCTCTGCCCTGCATTGAAATCCCTGACACTATCCAAATTTTCCTTGATGGATTGTCCTTTAACCTCCCATAGTGTTTTCACACATTATGTGATACCTAGACAGGGAGTGCACGGATAGCCACAGTTGATAGACGACCGCGTGGATTAATCAGAAAATCCTGTTTCTGCACAAATTTTGATCTATCAGTAATCATTTGTACAGCTGGTGTATAATTGTATTCGCAAATTGCAGACACATTTCATAACCGAATAATATGTCACGCCTTACAGTATAAGTTCTTAGGCCCTCAATAGTTATGACAATAGAAAATAATTATGCTAGAAATTATTCTCTTGTCTATGACAGAAAACCGTAAAATCATCACTAGCTACTGCTTGCTTCGCCACTGCTAGTTGTAACGGAACTGAACTTTTCCTCTACAGTGTGAAAAGTATTTAAACCGACAAACTCTGGGAGGTTGTAGGGGACATAAAAACAAATATTTTTCCCTAATGTCATTTTTTCGGATGAGGATTATTTAAACCGGTGGAAGCCGTATTACGCTCTTCAGTTGTTAGAGGCCGTATTACGATCTTCAGTTGTTAGAGGGCGTGTTACGCTGTTCAGTTGTAGGCAACCGCTGTCCACCAGTGTAGTACTGCATTGTCTGTGTTTACCAACGGAGCGATACACCTGGAGTGAGTAGATTGATATGATTGGTGTGTACTACGGAGCGCACCACAACGGACGAGCTGCACAGCAGGTTTATCAACAACAATATCCTAATCGCCGTATCCTGCATCATACGACCTCTGCTACTGTGTACCAACGTCTGCGTGAGACCGGGTCATTTAGCAGCTTACCTGGACAGGGACGCCGTCGCACGGTAAGAGCGCTGCAAGTTGAGGAAGCTGTCTTGTAGTATGTGGAGCGGGATCTTTCAATCAGCACTCGTGCAATTGCACCTAACATGGGGACTTATCAGACGAATGTAAGAAGAGTCCTTCGAGAGCAACTGTTACGTCCATTTCACTTGCAGTGTGTCCACAACCTGGAACCAGTTGATTATTCACCCAGAGCACAGATTTCGCAGTGGTACGTGGAACAGCGTGAAATGCATCCTGTATTTCCATTCTCTGTGTTGTTTACCGATGAAGCAACGTTCTGGCGTGATGGAGTCTTCAGCATGCACAATCGCATGTTTGGAGTGAGGATAACCCACATGCCACATTTACTAGCGCTCATCAAGTGCGGTTCTTCGTTAATGTGTGGGTCGGTGTTGTTGGGGACTGTTTAATTGGGCAGTATCTGCTACCTAGGCCATTAAATGGCAAGCACTATTACAATTTTCTCGCCAGAGCATTGCCAGAATTGCTGAAAGACGTCCCGCTCCGCCGCTCGGGATTAGCCGAGCGGTCTGGGGCACTGAAGTCATGGAATGTGCGGCTGGTCCCGGCAGAGATTCGAATCCTCCCTCGGGCATGGGTGTGTGTGTTTGTCCTTAGGATAATTTAGGTTAAGTAGTGTGTAAGCTTAGGGAGTGATGACCTTAGCAGTTATGTCCCATAAGATTTCACACACATATGAACTTTTTTTTTTCGTCCCGCTCCCTACATGACAACGCATGTGGTTCAAACATGATGGGGCGCCGGCACATTTCAGTCGTTGTGTGCGTCGATTCTTGGACCGACGGTTCCCAGAAACGTGGATTGGCAGAGGTGGTCCTGTATCATGGCCTGCTCGATCCCCAGATATGTCCCCTCTGGAATTTTTTGTGTTGGGAGAAATGCACAACCTTGTTTACGCAATTCCAGTTGCATCAGAAGAGGACCTGGTTGCCCGGATGGTAGCAGCACCAGGAACAATTGAGGATACTCCTGGGGTCAATGGAGGCATTTTTGAAAATCTCCTGTAATTGAAATTGGGTTGTGTTAATGTGTTGTCTCTTGGTCATAAAAAATGGAAAATTTCTTGGTTTAATTAATTTGCCGCCAGAGAAATCTTCCTCTACCGGTTTAAATACTCCTCATAGGAAAAAATGACATTAGGGAAAAATATTTGTTTTGATGTCCCCTACAACCTTCCAGAGTTTGTCGGTTTAAATACTTTTCACCCTGTACACTCCGGCCTTTTCCAGTTATACCTCTTCCTCTTGTGATTCATGCAGAGTATTCGCTGTTACGATGTGAAATTTATTGCAGAACTCTATTAGGCTTTTTCCCTCTTAATCCTCCTACTTAGCCCACAATCTCCCGTAACCCTTTCTTCTATTCCTTCCCCTTCAACCGCATTCCAGTCCCCCGTGATTGCGTTTCCGTTTTCAGATTTTCTAACTTCCCTATCACGTTCAAGCTTCTGACAATCCACGCCTTGAATCGTTGTAAATGAAAATGATCGTTTGGAATTTTTAGCTGGGAGGTCCCATTTGGGCTCGGCCGCCAAGTGCAAGTCTTCTTTCTGTCGGCGCCACACTGGGCGACTTGCGGCCGATGACGAGGATGAAATGATGATGAGGACAACACAACACCCAGTCCACGAACGGCGAAAATCGCCAACCCGACAGGGAATGGAACCCGGGCAAAGCGTATGAGAGGCAAACACGTTACCACCCGGCTAAGCAGGCGGACATCTTTTCGTTGGTTATATCTATTTCTCATGGTCACTTCCCTCTGGCAGTCCCCTGCTGGAGAGAGATCCAGAATCTTTCACCAGTGGAGACATCATAATGATACTTTTTCTGTTAGAGGCTACTTGTCTTGTGGATACATTTATGCGTCTGTAGTGCAGTGATTTCCATTGCATTCTTCAACCTCATACCGTTGATCATTGCTCGTTCTTTCAACTTTTAGAGGCAATTTCCCATCGCCAGTGTAAAAGAGCGCACTGATACTTTGACCGCTCCTCCGCCCTCTTTGAAAAGGCCATTAGTAGAATGACGGTGACCTCTTATGCCGGAAATCTTCGGCCGCTATTGCTGATGATTTTTGTACAGAACTAAAGCAGTAGGGGGGTTCGAACATGTGACCGACGCTACCAGATATCTTATATGTGGTTTAAAGAAACTAGGGAAGGGAGAGATACAGAAAATGCTAGTACCGGCAGGAAAGAAGTGGCACAGTCAACTTATGGCTAGGCGGGGAGAAGTTGGGGTTCTTTTATTTTTTAATTTTTTTTAATTTTTAGAATGTTTTGATTCCTTACAGTTTGCTAAGCAAAGAGAATAAAAATAAAACTGAACTGGAGTCATCTTACATGGCTTCTGCCAATTAAAAACGAAAAATGAAATTTTTTCCGATAGTTATCTCAAACAGTTTTGTTTATTTCTGTTCTATTAATTAAAGGGTAAAAACATGAAAAAGGAGACCACGAAAATGAATTAGACAGCGTAACAACACGCCTGAACGGGACGATGACGACAATACCACAAAGACCTGTTAACTCAACCAATGCACAGACGACGAAATACTAGGTTCAACATGCTGTCGAATAAGTCGCGAAACCATGACATGTGCAATCACTCGCCATATGCAGTGGCCATATATTGGTGGAAGGCGAGTGGGTCTCTGTCGCCACCTCCATCTGTAAGGTAATGAATAATGTGACGTAACAACCATGGGATGGTATTTCCTCTCGGAAAGTAGTAGTAGTCTGAACGCAACAGGATATCAGCCGAAAAGGCAATCCCAACGGATCGAGTTCGAAACGCCAATTGTTTTTTTAAGCCAGTGTCAGTTCGCTTCTTGATCACGACGGATAAACCTAAGCTGTAGCGTATCTTTGGCGTGAGAGTGACTACGCTGATACGTGACATGAAGTCTAATACGAAATAGGCACTCATTGGTGGATAACAAATTGTGTACCACGTGATACCACGGTGCCCCCTCCGCCACTCTTAAAACAGAAAAGCTCAGATGAAACCACACCGTCATCCAATAAGTTTGAGGTGATGCCCGTTCAAACGGCGCAGTACAGTCAATCCCTCTTCCGCGAATTAACAAAAATGTGGTAGTGAGATGCAGCCACTGTAGAATATAGGTCCCTAAATACACTACTGGCCATTACAACTGATACACCAAGAAGAAATGCAGATGATAAACGGGTATTCATTGGACAAATATGTTGTACTATAACTGACATGTGATTAAATTTTCACGCAGTTTGGTTGCATAGATCCTCAGACATCAGTACCCAGAACAACCACCCGTGGACATTGAGTCAAAAAGAGTTTGGATGCCCATGCAGCTTCAACACGATACCACAGTTCATCAAGAATAGTGACTGGCGTATTGTGGCGAGCCAGTTGCTCGGCCACCATTGACCAGGCGTTTTCAGTTGCTGAGAGATCTGGAGAATGTGCTGGCCAGGGCAGTAGTCGAACAATTTCTGTATCCAGAAAGGCCCGCACAGAACCTGCAACATGCGGACGTTCATTATCCTGCTGAGATGTAGGGTTTCGCAGGGATCGAATGAAGGATAGAGCCACGGGTCGTAACACATCTGAAATGTAACGTCCACTGTTCAAAGTGCCGTCAATGCGAACAAGAGGTGACAGAGACGTGTGACCAATGGCACCCCATACCATCACGCCCGGTGATACGCCAGTACACGCTTCCAATGTGCTATCACCGCGATGTCGCCAAACACGGATGTGACCATCATGATTCTTTAAACAGAACCTGGATTCATCTGAAAAAATTACGTTTCACGGTTCGTGCACCCAGGTTCGTCGTTGAGTACACCATCGCAGGCGCTCCTGTTGTGATGCAGCGTCAAGGGTAACGGCAGCCATGGTCTCCGAGCTGATAGTCATGCTGCTGCAAACGTCGTCGAACTGTTCATGCAGATGGTTGTTGTCTTACAAACATCCCCATCTGTTGACTCAGGGATCGAGACGTGGCTGCACGATCCGTTACAGCCATGCGGATAAGATGTCTGTCATCTCGACTGCTAGTGATACGAGGCCGTTGGGAGCCAGCACGGCGTTCCCTATTATCCTCCTGAATCCACCGATTCCATATTCTGCTAACAGTCATTGGATCTCGACCAACGCGAGCAGCAATATCACGATACGATAAACCGCAATCGCGATAGGCTACAATCCGACTTTTATCAAAGTCGGAAACGTGATGGTACACATTTCCCCTCCTTACACGACTCATCATAACAACGTTTCACCAGGCAACGCCGGTCAACTGCTGTTTGTGTATGAGAAATCGGTTGGAAACTTTCCTCACGTCAGCACGTTTTAGGTGTCGACACGGGCGCCAACCTTGTGCGAATGCTGTGAAAAGCTAATCATTTGCGTATCACAGAATCTTCTTCCTGTCGGTTAAATTTTGCGTCTGTAGCACGTCATCTTCGTGGTGTAGCAATTTTAATGGCCAGTAGTGTAATTGACTGCAATGTGAAATTCACGGATTTGTTTCAACTGGAAATTCACTCGATCAACATCGACAGGCGGATCAAGACTGCACGGCGTAGGCAAGAATATAACGGAGGCGTGACTGTGTGGATTGTATGAAAGATAGTAAACACGGTGCGCCGAACAAACAACACAGACACTTTCCTTTGAAGAGCGGATAGCCTCGAACCCTCGAAAGAACGCGCACACGCAACCACGTCGTATCCTACTCGAAATATGGCAAACTTCCATTAAAAAGATTAGACAACTGTTTTAGTTTCTTAGCCATCATCGTGGGAAAGGGAAAGATCTGTGCGATGTAATATGCTTTGCACAAGAAGTGGGTATCCAGAATCCGAACATTCTGAGTAGGTCACGAAAATGCCGTTCTTGTACCAGAATTGCTCCCTGTATATTCTCCGTAACCGATTTCCAATTAAGTGTAGCGATTTTGAGTGGAGAGCGGTCAATTACGACTACTAGGGATTTCTGTCTATAGACCTGCTTGGCCCATGAAATGGCAGCATTATCAGAACCCCGTAATTTCATCAGTTGACAATTGCCTTCGTTGATGCGGGCTTCAGATAAAAAAAAGACACCAACGTAGATTTAAGCAACGGAATCTCGGTGGATATCGGAGTAACACCATCACATCATTCGTGGTTGCGCGCAACGGTATCGTCTCGTCCAAGAGTTCCCATTCCTGTAACTGAGCGACAGTTCTTCGAAGAAGGGGCTCACCTGATACAACAAACAATGACGTCCCTGAGGAAACAAACTACGGTTAGTAATAAGATGTGTCATATGACCACTGAGAGCCACCGAAGCTTGGATAACCGTAAACAAATTGTACAAGACGCTGCGCGCGTCAGTTGTGAACCCACCGACTTCCGTAACAAGAAGACATGGCTGACCCTGTAGAGTGCCTTGCCAAAATCCAAAGATGCCAGAGCACCAGGAACAGAAGTAACAACGGCCATCGATATGATACCACGACATTCTGCTACCGGGGTCAGACTAGTACGACCAGGCCTACAGCTTTTATGATAAGCAACAAATTTCCCCAGCAAAGCAGATAGCCGGGTATTCACCGCCCTCTCCAGTCTTATAATACTGACCAGAACTTTTAGGGATCAAAGTATTTTTACCAACTTTAAAAGAGTCAGGCACAAACCCTCCTCTCAACACTTCGTTCAAAAGCAGTGTAACTGTAGTAACCAACAAAGGTCAAAAACGCAAGTAAAACTACGTAGGCGGACCATCCAACCCTGGCGACTTGCGACAAGGCGATCTGACAATAAGATAATACACATTTTCACATTGAAAAGGTTCTCAGCGCGCAGCTTTATGAGCAGGTGTATGTCTACGATCCAGAACCTGAACAATTAAATCGAATGGCCTGTCGACAGAAACGGGTATTTCATACAGCTCAACACACAATTAATTCAGTGCACGCAATATTTCCTTTTGACAAGTAACAACATTGCCGTCTTCTGTCTTAAGAAAAATGTTATACCCACGTCGACGACGAGTCTGATCTCTAATTAGATGATATAAAGAAGTCAATTCATCTGCTACTACAGAACATGGTTTGGATCGCATCCTTAACCCACCCATTTGACGCTGCCCAACCGTAACAATTGCTCCTTTATACGACTGACGTCTGCAGTCCGTAACGGAGCCTGATCCGCACTTTTATGAAGGTCATGTAAGAGTGGTAAAATTCATTCTACCTCCGAAATTCCGCTCTCTATCAGAACAGAGTGGTATCAACGTTGGTGTGAACCTCGACTTTGGAAGTTGAACCCATCATTCGTCGAAAACAGAGTCGTATCGCTCAGTTGAAGGGAGACTACGGTTCCACACTTTCCTCGTCACCTCAATGAGAAAGGGATCCTCCAAATACGACACATTCAGCATCCAGATCGATCGAATTAACTTTACCGACTGTCGCGTGTGATTTAAGGTTGAAACGTCCCCTTTGAACAATTATACAAGACTGTGCTTTAACGTATTGTTGTGCTACGGAAAAGGCTGTCTCATTGTAGCTATACCACAAAAGTTACTACTAAAACATGTTTTTCTTTCCGGAAGAATTCAGAAAACTGTGCAGATATAAAACAGAAACAATGCAAAAGCAACATTGTATATTGTCGCTCATTAGTAGCGTCGTGATAAAATCGTGTAGCTGTCACATAAACTAACCACTGTGTCATCTGGTATCTCACAGAAAGTACTTTAAATCCAGAAAGTATTTTCAAGTAAACCAAAATGTTGCATTAGAATCTCATTAGCAGTACCAGCATGTGTCCTAAGTATGTAAGCCTGATAGTCGTTACGTAATCGTGCAACTAACAAGCAAGAATGTACAAATACAACACTGTGTAGTCTGTTCACTATAACAATGCATTCGTAATTTCTGTTTAAAAATGTTCCCTAGGTTCTAGGCTGGATATTTAACTTCAAACATTGTTGCATATTAACAGTTTCTTAAGTCTGACAAAGCATACTAGAAATGTGAAGTGAAAAGTTTTATGGCAAAGACAAAGTTAAAAAGCAGATTATCTTTCAATAAACGGTTTTACATGTGAAATGTGGTGTAAACCTTTACTCTTCCTAGTACGCAGAGTTTCAACTCCAACGCAATTATCATGTGGTATACATCAGTAAAGAATACTGGAGTTTTTCTCAAGGTTAGCGCGTATGTTATTTTTCTCGGAGCCAGCGGGCGCACGCGGCTGCCTGCTGTGCGAGTCATTGTCTTTCTCTTTGTTGGCGTGCGTCGTTATTGGGATTATGAGACCTAACTTCTACAAATTCGCCTTGCCGAGAGGGCACAGCTCTGTTAGAATCCCGCCAGTTCTGATGAAATTCAGGTCTGTCGTTATGTCGGTAGTTCCTGTAGTTTCTTTCTTGTTGGTTAAGTGGTGGAGAATTTCTCCCTGAATCGTAACTGCGCGCTGGACCGTTGCATCTAAAGTTATTCTGTCTCCCGTAATAATAATTATTTTGGTTCCCATATTGTCTGTTTCTCTGATTGTCTCTGTGATATCCATTAAGGTTTACACCACATTTCACATGTTAAACCGTTTATTGAAAGATAATCTGCTTTTTAACTTTGTCTTTGCCATAAAACTTTTCACTTCACATTTCTAGTATGGTTTGTCAGACTTAAGAAACTGTTAACATGCAACAATGTTTGAAGTTAAATATCCAGCCTAGAACCTAGGGAACATTTGTAAACAGAAATTACGAATGCATTGTAAAGTGAACAGACTACACAGTGTTGTATTTGTACATTCTAGCTTGTTAGTTGCACGATTACATAACGACTATCAGGCTTACATACTTAGGACACATGCTGGTACTGCTAATGAGATTCTAATGCAACATTTTGGTTTACTTGAAAATACTTTCTGGATTTAAAGTACTTTCTGTGAGATACCAGATCCAGATGACACAGTGGTTAGTTTATGTGACAGCTACACGATTTTATCACGACGCTAATAATGAGTGACAATATACAATATTGCTTTTGCAGTGTTTCTGTTTTATATCTGCACAGTTTTCTGAATTCTTCTGGAAAGAAAAACATGTTTTAGTAGTAACTTTTGTGGTATAGCTACAATGAGACAGCCTTTTCTGTAGCACAACAATACGTTACAGCACAGTACTTTCTTCATCACGGCAATAAGCGTAATAACTAAGATATCTGTTCGCAAAGCATTTCATTTTTGTGTATCGTGAGGTAAGTACATTGACTTCTGCAGAACTTAGCTTTCGGAGGACGATAACTACGACACTTCCACAGAGATTATCTTACAACAACTGTTCATATTTTTTCGGAACCACTGTGATACTATGAGAGCTTTGAATGATGTATTTGGTATGGGATCATGATTTTTAAAGTACGTTTGAAACGAGCAGAGAATTTTTTGTAGGTTTTAAAATTATTGCAGAAAGCTACAACGTTTTTGAGATTTGACTGAGGTGTTATGATGTTATTATTACGATGACGACGTGTATTATGCTGCTGAGGTATGTTTATGGTCAATAAGCTGATACTATATGAGGAATTTGATTATGCTACTTATCTGTTATGGTGAAATATTGAAGAAGCGTCGACGAATATTTATATGTGTAATAAGGTAAGGAATAATGAGTAGTGGCTAGGAACCCTGATTTGTGGAAAAGGTTGTTGGAAACCAAGAATCGTACTTTAAGAGTTATGAAGTGTGTGTAAATGCGTGAATGTATTACAATGCCGACGAAAATTTTTTGGACACCGTTATATTTATAGGATTCTGTTTCTACACGTTCGCAACGCAAATTCTCGACCTGTGAATTTTTTTATATGAGACTGCCACTGTAGTGCAAACTGGTGTCGTAAATATTTCGGTAAGAAAGGTAAGTGACCTTGAGGTAATGCGTCTTGAGCGGCCACCTGTGCCAGCCACCTAGAGAAACAGCCATTAGGTGGAGAAAAAAGAGGCCATTAACCTCACTATTGACATTCCTTTGTAGAAATCATCGCAAAAACGACATGGTCGAACTTGAAAACATACGATTACACTGTGGAGCTCTTAATTTATGATATTTACTGAAATGCCTAATGAAATGAAGAGAAATATTTTTATGTCTATACACCTGATTATGACAAGCGTCTTTCTACGAGAATTGAGAGAATTTCTACTAACTTATGAAATGTCACATGACTATTGAATGATATTTTTATGCTTTGCTTTTCATAGTTGCTTATTTCATTTGATATCTGGTTTCCAGCTGTGTTGCAGCATTAGTTTTATAAAATAAAATGCATTTGCTAATGTGAACACTTTCTGTCAACAGATCTATTAAATAATTATTTTATGATCCACATTCTTCGAAAAAGGAGCTCTTGGAATGGAAAGAACAATAAGAAGGGACTGATAACAATAACTGCATATATAATTTTCTTTTCAAGTACTGGGTAATTTTTTTGTAGAATTAGTTTTTGTGGTGCACCACTTTAATGACATAGATATTAAGATGTGAATAGACATTTCCCTTATCTGCATTGTTGTCTTTAGTGTAATATTTTTTCTGCTTGATCTTTGCCATGCTTAGGTATTAGTTACAGAATTTGCTGCTGCTGTTTGCCATGCATAGTGCTACTAAATTTCACTTTGTATTACTCTGTTAAGCTAGTTTTGCTACTGATTTATTTTTCTTGTTTGCTGCACAGTGCCTTATATTAGTTGTAATATTGCAATTGCTTTGCCTATTTAAATTTTTTGTCATTGATGTTTGTGTTAATTGTTTTCTGCTGCTGCATTGCCTCGTTCCTTAGTTTAGCATCTGAGCTCAGTAGATTTAAGTTAGCTTAAGAGGGGGTAGACTATATAAGAGAATGAATTGCGATGAATTGGAAGAAATGCATTGAGAAGTCATACGAAAAAAGTACAGAAAGCAGGTATAGATAGGACTTTTTGGAAATAATGAGGAACGAAGGGAGATCTTCGAGAAGTAAAGAAAGTTTTGTTTGCAAAATACTGCAGTAAAAGAAACCCTGTCCTTTCCTTGTGTTATCCCACTATGTGTTTGTGTTCCCTTGTGTATTTGTGTTTTTCCTGTCTTTGTGTGTTTAGCTGATGTTGTTATGTTGTAGAATTTTTCAAATACTATGTTATTTTCTTCGTAAAGATGTTTATAGACATTATTAATTCTGTTTTGTTTCAATGCTCATGTGTGAAATTAATGTTTCAAGAACTATTCTCATTATTTTATTTATTTACTTATGTCATAATTCCTGTAACACTAATGTATATGTTTATTTCGATTCTTTTGTAAAGCCTGTTTTACTACAAATGTTATCTGTATTATTATGTTTTTAATGATGTATTTTGTACCTTCGTAATTGTATTCTTATGTTATAAAATTGTACTTGTTACCAGTTCATAATATTATTAACTTGTAAGTTACATTTCACTGCACACATTTCTGTTGGTCATAGTATATGGACAATATGTGAGACGTAGGGACTGTTAGTGTTTGCACGTGTGTTAATAATTCAGCTAGGGACTGGATGACAGCATTGCTGGTTCTAAGGACAATTCCAAAAACTTTGTGAGTGCACAAGTGGTGGTTATGGACTTGCTATATTGTCCGCAAGACTCTTCAATGGTGATTGTGCACCTGCACCTGCACAGTCACAACAGATGGCTGCTGGCCATTTCTACAAGGACTACAGTGGGTCTACACCTTTGCTGACTCACCAGTACCATTATCTCTACAAGGACTGCACTGGGTCTGCACCTCTGGTGGCCCACCAATACCGTAATCTCTACCAGGACTACAGTGGGCCTGCTCTGTGATGACCTACCTACCAATACTCTTCAAAATTTCGACTGACTCTGCTGTGGGTTTGCTCTGTTGTGGCCCATTACCTGTCTGCATGTCGAGTCAGCACTGTCTTTCCGTTGGAAGGACAACACTACTTCTTCAAGACTACATGGAAATCCACTACTTCCGTGTGCATTTTCTTTTACTGCTCAGATTTTGAGAAAAACACGGCAATTTTAGTGTGATCAACGATCAGGACTGTCTTTATGGACTGTGAGAAAATTTTAGCTTTTGACCAACATTGTATCAGTAAGTGTGTGCATTTGATTTATTTGTTATTGTAATTGTGAAAAAAAATTTTAACAAATATGTATTGGCCAGTGCCCAAAAAAATTTGTAAAATTTTTTGTGGGGAGCATGGGGGCTATGTAAGTAGGCTGTTTAGGTTTTTTTATTGGTAACGCCACCTCTGTATGAAAATCACTGGCTGTGCTGTGTGCAGTCTGTGGCTGCTTTGCATTGTTGTAATACTCGCCATCGTAGTGTTAGGCAGCTGGCTGTGAACAGCGCTTAGCGTTGCGCAGTTGGAGGTGAGCCGCCAGCAGTGGTGGATGTGGGGAGAGAGATGGCGGAGTTTTGAAATTTGTCTTGAACTGGTATATATATATATATATATATATATATATATATATATATATATATATATATATATATATATATATATATATATATATATGATATCAAGGTAAATACATTGTTTGTTCTCTATTAATATCTTTCATTTGCTAACTATCCCTATCAGTAGTTAGTGCCTTCCATAGTTTGAATCTTTTATTTAGCTGGCAGTAGTGGCGCTTGATGTATTGCAGTAGGGGGAGTAACCAAGATTTTTGTGAGGTAAGTGATTTGTGAAAAGTACAGGTTAATGTTAGTCAGGGCCGTTCTCTTGTAGAGATTATTGAAAGTCAGATTGCGTTGCGCTAAAAATATTGTGCGTCAGTTTAAGCACAGTCCTGTATAAATTGTTCTAAAGGGGAAGTTTCAAGGTATCAGTCACTGCACAATGGTCAGTAAGCTGTAGGAGATGACATCGACAGCCAAAATCCTATCACACATCCCATCAAATAAATAAAATCTGTCAGTCCTACCGCTTGAAGTAGCAGCAAAATAGGTATACCTGATAAGAGTCGGATGTTTAAGATCCCAGACATCTTGCAGTTTCAAGGAGGGAACTAAGTCTTGCAGTTCCCGACAGAAATTGTAATTGGGAGACAGGTCTACCAGGATGCAACACACAGTTATAATCACCACCTATCAAAACTTTCTGCAGACTTTTCAGTAAGAAATAAACCATCTCTTCCTTATAAAATGGGGAGGGGTCCAAAGTGCGTCCGGTACCGGACGGTGCATAAAGGAGACTGAAGGTCAGATAAAGAAAAGTACATCGTATTCCTTCACCATTATCAGGAACCTAAAGCCATTCAATGAAAATGCACTCCTAAAAACAAGGTAGTCCCCGTGAAACATTCGGGAACCACATTAAACACAGTGTAGAACCCAGGAAGAGAAATTGTAAATTGTGCTTCTTGTAGAAATACGACATACCGACAGGAATCATAGATAAATTGAGGCAACTAAGGGAGCCACAGATCTGATTCCACGCTACTTACATTCAAAGAAAGATGCGTATAAGCCCGCTTAGTGTAGCAACAAGAAACGAAATTGGAAGTGCTGATCAACTGAAGTACGTCATCAATGAGTATCAAAACAGTCCAGTGTCGAGTCAGAGAATGGGTTTGAAACCGGTAACGGTACTTTTTGAATAAAGTAATCGGAAATCAGTTTGTGGCTGGTTTCTGTACTTCATCATGAGTTTATCTTTCTTCTTTTTATGAGCCACCGACCGATCAGGTTGGTCATGATACAACTACGAGGTAATGCAGCATCGGCAGTTGGCAACCTAGGTGGTTTTTGAAAGTTGACCAGAGTAGGTAACAAACTAGGAGCCGGAAACTGACACTCCGTAGAATGGGATACTGGGAACGCAGATCGACACAGAAGAGAAAAGTCAGGCACCACAACATCTGCGTTGACAGGTAAAGGCCGTCAATCGCCTCCACTGGAGTAACAATACTTGGTCGTCCCGACGTCTCCTGAATGGTTGACATCAGTGGAACATTTACCTGTTCCACTGTTTAGGGGGACCTTAATTTGCTTCTCTTTAGTCACTGGAATATAGGAAGGGTCAACGACTTTCCCAGCCTTTAGTGATTCCGGAGAATTCACCTCAACCACGGGAGAAAAATCAGGTGAAACCCTAGAGAAGTCAGCAGCTGTTTTCGCACTATCGACCCCATCAAGAATGGAGGACTCAGCACTACAAGAGACATCCACTGACAAAGTTATGTCAGGGATGGGTGGGTGAGGAGTAGACGTACCCGACTCCTCACCATCCTGCTTACGACGCCTCCTTTGTTCCGTTGTTGACAACAACAGTTGTAGAACCGTGTTGCGAGGGTAAACGCGGTAAAGGCGGAAAGTCGGAAGCAGTCAACTGCGCATCCCTCTGTTGTTCCGTTACACCCAGGAAACTCGTTGTACCAGCCTCGTGAGCAGTAGAAGCTAGATCAGTTAACGTCAATCTTCTACGCTGTTCAAAGGAGGGTTTCAATATACCCGCCGAGGGTAGTTAGCTCTAAGATGGTCTCTTTCTCTGCAGAGAAAGCATCTTCTCACTTTCCCATTATTCGTGATATGAATACGGTAACCACAGACCTGTAGACGGGAAGAAATGTTGTGTTTAACTAACACCTTTACGGGAAGGATTCCGCTACAGCATTGAAAGTTACGTTGAGTTTACCAGTGATCGTTTCTTATAACCATCACATCACCACTCGCTACGACAACCTTGTGTTCACTAATCCCCGTGTCCGTTTTGATGATTGTTAGTAGCTCAGTTGCTAAGAGCTCAAGTACGTTTCCACAACTGTTCGCTATTCGAGTGGGCTTATGAATTAACTCCTCGAAATAATTTTCAGATAATGCCTTTAGCACAATATCTATGTTTTATGTGTACCTCTGGCTTTAAAAATATATTTTCGCCAACATTTCGAGGGTAAACTGAAGTCATCACCATCTGCAGTTCTATTACTTGGGTAATTAGACTCAAGTTTTCTCTCAACCTTTCATCAGTTGTATTATCTGAGTTGGGAGGTCGGTAAAAGACTCCAGTTACTATTTTATTCCGGTTGCCAATAATGACCTCTGCCCATAGTAACTCACAAGTACTATCTACTTCGATTTCGCAACAAGCAAATTACTTTTAACTAAAACAAATACACAACCGTGAACTGTGTTTAGCCTTCCTTTCTGAATACTGTTAGAAACTTATCAAAAATTTCGGCTGAACTTATCTCCGACTTTAGCCATCTTTCAGTGCCTATAAATATTTGAGCATCAGAGTTTTCTATTAGTACTTGGAGGTCTGGTACCTTCCCAACACAGCTAAGTCAATTTATAACTATTATACCCATGGTTCCTGTGTCTGTTCTGCACCCTTTAAGACTGAAGATCTTTTTGTATTTCCGCGAGACCCCTTAACCTAAAACCTTCCCTGTCCACGCTACACAGCCTCAGCAACCGTCTCTCCTGCACGTAGTGGACTCCTGATCCATTTAACGGAATCCAAAACCCAACCACTCGAGGAATCTGCAGCGTACACGTCCGCAGAACCGTCTGAGTCTCTGATTCAGACCCTCCACTCAGCTCTGTGATAAGGGCCCACAGTCGGTACTGTCGACTATGCTGCCAATGATGAGCTCTGCTTCCATCTCGCTCTAGCAAGACTGGCAGTCTTTACCACTTACGGTAGCCGCTCGAAACCGGAAAGAATCTGTTCAGATCCAAATCGACACACATAACTGGTACCAACGTGAGCCACCACCTGCAGTTGGCTGCACCCTGTGTTCTTCATGGCGTCCGGAAAAACCTGTTCAACGTCTGGAATGACTACACCCGGTATGCACACGGAGTGCACATCGGCTATCTTACCCTTCTTGGCAGCCATGTCCCTAAGGGCCCCATAGCGCACCTAACATGCAGCTGCCAATTACCTATAAACTGACTCTGCAATTTCCTGTATCTTGCAGGGTGAGAGGTTCCCTCTGAAACAGGACAAGCGACTGCATCTGGCTGATGGTCAGTGTGAGCCACAGAGAGCACCAGGAACTTGTTTGTCAGACTAACTAGGGAGGCCTGATGGTAGGCCCCTGGGAAGTCTTTCGGCACCTGCCACACCTCGAGGTGACCTCCAACTCCATCACAGGTGAAGGGCCAATCGTGCGAGCAGTAACTGGGATTGCCACTGGTGCGGACAAATCGGCAGACTCAGACATGCTGGACGTCTTTTGGCTCCCATGGCCAGCCAACAACAATGATGCTCATCCATTGCAGTTACAAGTTGTGTAACCGAAACCATCACAGCCTGGAGTAGAGAGAGAAGTGTGACTACCTCGGTTAGCATTCACACACAGCAATCACAGTCCCTATCCATACTATAAACAGTGGAAGATTTCACTACACAGGATACCAAAGGACTATCGACATGCACTACGGAACTCTACTGTAGACACTGACGAGAACGTAAGAACCGTGTATAATAAATTAGATTGACACGCAGAGATCGAAAAACTTAACTACGAAAGCACTCAGATGAGACTAAATAGTTCGTCCCTGATTAGGAACTAGTAACTTGTCACAAAATTGGTTTACTTTCTGACACAAACGTAAACACGAGAACTATGTTTATTAATTTTTAAATTGACACGCAGAATTTCAAGAAACTAAACTACTGAACACAAAGATGAAGCTATAGAATTCGCGCCTAGAAAGGAAGTCGTAAAAAGTCAGGAAATCGATAACTTCCCTGTTGCTGCTTGTGTCATGGCCGGCTGCTGCTACCTTTTCATTCACATGAAGGGAGTACCACTGATAGCTCGTGCGTGTGATTTAAATTGATTTGTAAGTACTGTACCTCCTCTGCAGTGTATTGCTGTAAACTATCTTTTGTTGAGCGTATGAACTGCTACTGGGTTTCGATGTAAACGACTCGGCGAAAGTGGCATGGTACTTAAGTGAGTATTGGAATACACACTGAAGAGCCAAAGAAACTGGTACACGCGCTTCTAAACTCAGAACTGCCGCAACACGATGTGGCAAGGACTCGACTAATGTTTGAAGTAGGCCTGAAGGGAATGACACCATGAATCCTGCAGGGTGTCTATAAATCAGTAAGAGTACAAGGAAGCAGAGATCCATTTTGTACACCACACTGCAAGGTATCCCAGACATGCACAATAATGTTCATGTCTGGGAAGTTTGGTGGCCATAGGAAGTGTTTAAACCCAGTAGAGTGTTCCTGAAGCCACTCCGTAGAAATTCTGGACGTGTGGTGTGTCGCATTGTCCTGCTGGAATTGCCCAAGTCCGTTAGAATGACAATGGACATGAATGGATGCAGTTGATCAGACAGGATCTTTACTTATGTATCGCCTGTCACAGACGTATCTAGACTTATTAGGGGATCCATATCACTCGAACTGCACGCACTCCACACCATTACAGAGTTCCCACCACCTTGAACAGTCAAAAGTTGACATGCAGGGTCCATGGGTTCATGAGGATATCACCATACCAGTACACGACCATCCGCTCGATACAATTTGAAGCGAGAGTTGTCCGACCAGGCAACATGTTTCCAGTCACCAATCGTCCAAAGTCGGTGTTGACGGGCCCAGGCGAGGCGTACAGCTTTGTGTCATGCAGTTATCAAGGGAACACTAGTGGGCCTTCGGCTCCGAAAG
Source organism: Schistocerca nitens (assembly GCF_023898315.1). Classification (NCBI taxonomy): domain Eukaryota; kingdom Metazoa; phylum Arthropoda; class Insecta; order Orthoptera; family Acrididae; genus Schistocerca; species Schistocerca nitens. Next base: position 363,065,900 of record NC_064617.1, read on the forward strand.
CCCGAATCGATGATGTTTCGTTGAATGGTTCGCACGCTGACACTTGCTGAGGGCCCAGCATTAAAATCTGCAGCAATTTGCGGATGGGCACCACTTCTGTCCGTTGAACGATTCTCTTCAGTCGTCGTTGGTCCCGTTCTTGCAGGGTCTTTTTCCGCCGCAGCGATGTCGGAGATTTGATGTTTTACCGGATTCCTGATATTCTCGGTGCACTCGTGAAATGGTCGTACGGGAATATACTCACTTCATCGCTATCTCGGAGATTCTGTGTCCCATTGCCCATGCACCGACTATGGCATCAGGTTCAAACACACTTACATCTTGATAATCTGCCATTGTAGTAGCAGTAACCGATCTAACAATTGCGCCAGACACTTGTCTCACACAGGCGTTGCTGGCCGCAGCGCTGTATTCTGCCTGTTTATATATCTCTGTATTTGAATACATATGCCTATATCAGTTTCTTTGGTGCTTCAGTGTAGATTTCATAAATTAATTTATACTGTTACATTGTGGCAAACTGCTAAGCTGTTGCCATCGTTTAAATTATTGGAAATTGTTTTATGATGTTATAGTATATATGGTAGTCTTGTGGTTTCTTCTGTTTCAGAACTCGAAAATATAATTTTTTATTGTACCTGTATCCGAATATAAATATGTTCATTGTTCATATGAGCGTCTGAACGAAGTTTTTCGGCATGAGGTCTCGGCATTGTTCTTCAGTTGCTGGCCTGCCGTTTGGTATTGTACAGGAACCATCACAATCGAAATTTTACTGTCGGAAGGCATCCTGTCAGTTGTTAAGCTTACTGATTACCCATCCGCTCTGTTACCAAATTTATTGCTTTTTTTGTTTCTTTCCTTTCATCGTTGCTGTTAAGTAAAATATTTACTCATTTTATGGGCACCTAAAATCATCTTAATGGTTGCTCTCTGATCATTTGTGTCTTTAAATCATTTTGTTGAAGTTACCTTATATTCCCCGTTAAATTATCTTAAGGTTCGTAATGTTTATATTATGTTTAAGTTAATTATTGGCTCTTCCAAACAATTTAATAAATATCTTATAAGCTCTTAACTGAACAATTAAATGTGATCAGGTTACTAGCGTGTGACTTACGTACATTGCTTACGTTAACTTTGTGAAACTTTTCTGCTGAGCGTAGACTCACTCCTGGATCCCCATATCCTGAAACCATTTCAGTGATGTCTAGCTCATAGTGTCTTAAATTCATTGCATTTCAGATTCCAGTTCAATGGTCACACCGCTATTCAACTCACAGAAAAGGGAGTTTCTGTTCTCGTGATAAAAACCTGTCACGGATGAGAAGAAGGGAAAATGTTTTAGTTTGATATAGCGATTCCCGATCATATGTGAAACCTAGATATTACTTTCAGTCTACTGACATTAACTCACTTAGACACGTAGCTTGAAATACGTCGGCTTCATGCACTCCGACCTGCTTCATAATTCACATATTCTCTGCGAGAGTCACTTGTGTAGAAAATTAACGTGTCGAATCAGTCGATAGGGTGAAACTTATTGAAAATTGAATATGCATTAAAGTGTCTGGATGTTTTTCTTGACATCCCTAAATCGCTTCAGGCTAAGCCGATTTCCTCCTCCATCCTTCTCCCCTTGGAGATTGTGCTCCGTCTCTAATGTCTTAGTTGTCGTCCCGGAAGTTCAACACTCATCTTCCTGACTTTTGTGGTAGCTCTTCAAGCTACGCTCAAAATGATCGTTGGGAGTCGTTTCCCTTAACTTTTATTCAGGAATGACTTTCCCGCATAGTTCGAACAATCCCACAGAGAGCGCTGGTTCTGCAAGAAGATTATTTCCAGTCTCGACATATGTGTCGGTCACAAAACGTTTCACAGGATTTTACTAGAAGGAACCAAGTGCGATCAGGAAGCCGGCCACCAAGTAGGACCTTATGTTTTCCTGTTCAAGGAAAGCAAATGTTCAGATGTAAAATTGGTTATGTGAGCTCGTGGTCCATCACGCTCATACAACATCTGACAGCAGTACCAACTATGGGGAGAGTACATCTCTCAGAAGCACATAATATATTAATGGTGTGCTTCCAGCACTTCAGCAGATTTGTTGATTCAGTTTTTCTACACCATATTTCGGCGGGAGACCGAACAGTCTTCTCCTGATACAGGAAGAAGTGCTGTTATGCTTACCCGCTGACTGGAGTCCAACAAGGCAGCGAATACGCACACTGACAAAGCTTGCAGCATAAACGGTCTGCCGGATAGAGTGATAGCAAACGGCAACTGTTTGCCGATGATGCTATAGGTAAGGGATCAGCGTTGATTGTCTTTTGGCGGATACGAGATGACTTAAAATTTGTGGTTGCTGTAATGAATGTGAACTTTCTCCAAATTTGGAAACATTGAAGCTACTGCAGATGAACAGGAAAAAAAATCAATGATGTTAGAATACAGTATTAGTGGAGTGCTGTTTGCCACAGTCACGTCGATTAAATATTTAGGTCCAAATGCAAAGCGATGTGAAAAAAAAGTGTAGATTAGATCGTCAGTAAGATAGGCGAGTGGTCGAATTTGGTTTATTGGGAGAATTCTTGCAAAGTGTAGCTCATCTATTAAGGAGACCGTTCATAGAAGACCTGTGCGGCCGTTTCCTGAGTACTGCTCGAGTATTAGGGATTCCCACAACCTTGGGTTAAAGGAAGACATCGAAGCAACTCAGAAACATGCTGCCGAAATGTTACCAATAGGTTCGATCAACACGAGAATATTACGGAAATTAACTGTGAACTCAAGTGAAGATCTCTCCAGGAAAGAAGACGATCTTTCTGCGAACCACTGTTGAGAAAGTAAAAATTTGGGCTTGTACGGAGCCACATAGACAGACTTCTTACCGTAGGTCCAGGTTGCGAGTCGAACGGGGATAGGGAATAACAATCGAACAAGATAAAATCTCCTCCATGGTCCGTATAATGGTTTACGGAGAGTGTATGTAGATGTAGCTGTAGATGCAAGCCTGAAGTAAACGACCGAGTCAGTTGCAGTAATACAGAGCAGAAAAACGGAATCATCAACTCAGCTGTAGATACAACTGTGCCGCACAGTGATGGTAGAAATGGCCCTAGGTGTGAGTGATCATTTAATGAAATATAAAAATTAATTCTGCAATTAATTTCCACATCTTTTTGAAAAAATTGTATTATTTTTAAAATTGCAACATTCAATAGTGTTAGGAGACTGATCGGACTAAAGTTCCAAGATATTACAACAAACAAACAAAATTCGAGAAGAGGTAAGAGAGCGCAGGGATAACCCACATGATTTCAAAACAATTGAAGTGATAAAATTACAGAGGGCTGCCCACAAAAATAAGTACTATTAGTAAAAAATATAATAAAATACAATAAAATGCGTAACAGACTAAATTAAGCTATTGAGCGAAGGCCAGAGCACAACATATAAGCTTGTAATAACCGTGAAAACTTTTCCATGAAAGCTTTCTCTAGATAATGGTACACACAGACTGGACAGTAAGACATTAATAACCTACCGACAATGTTATCAAACACGGGCATTACCGAAGCAATCTGAAAATACAATAAAATGAACAAATGCTTCTACGAGTTCTAAAAATAATTTACGCCTTGTACTCAGAACAGATGTGTAAGAACAACGTTAATGAGAAGAAGCAAGGCTTTAAACACAGTCACAGCAAGAGGGAACCATATCGAGACACCATCACTCAAGCAGAAAATATGGGAAGATTTTATTTCAGTTACACGTGCTCACGTGACGTGGCAACAGTCACAGTAGCATACGCGGTTCATTGAGCACCACGGCTCAAGTGAACAATACATTATACTCAGAAACAGTAATAAATTTATAAATAGATGTAGCGTGCACGCAGTAAACGGTAGTCACCCTAGCACTCGGTAGAACTCTGCTCTGTTCTATGAGTACACTGCTGACGCTATTGTGACATGGTTAACAACAACTTGCAGCAAGAGTTTGCGAAAGCACTATAAGACAACAAACTCACACAGCTCAGCACGCTGCTCCAAATAGTGCGTACAACAACAGGTAGGTTAGAGAGATTCGCGCTGTTGCAACAGCAACTTGCCTGGCAGGGTTTTCCAAATTGCTCCGACTGAGTGACGTCTTCTGACGGAACATAACGATTACTCTAGTACGTCTACTAAACTGAGAGATTGTACGATGGTGTAATCTTGCGGAGAGGAATTAGTTGTTGATTTATTAATCAATTATTAGAAATTCTCCCCCACAAAAGGAAAACTACAATGAAACATGTCCAGAACCGCAGCGCTGCGATTCCCTACTGGCCATACATTACTACTGCTCTGAAGGCAGCAGTGGGTGTAACGATGCACGATGTGCTCCGAAAAGTTCCTGTAATACTTCAATAAATAAAATGCACTTTATTTGGACCACGGCGTTCAAAGCAGTCCCCTTGGGGATGTATACACCGCTCCCAGAAGTCTTACCGTGAACTGAAACGTCCTAGGAATACATTTTTTGTGAGCCTTTCTACAAAGAATTTCAGTTCCGTTTGACTCTCCTCAACTGTGTCAGATGTTCGGCTTCTTAACTTGAATTTCATTCTGGGGAATAGAGAAATGTCTCTGGGTGCCAGATTGTGTGAATATAGTGGATGAAGAACAGCTGTAATTTTGTTTTTCTCCAGAAACTCCTGGCTAATCAACGTAGTGTATGACTTCGTACTGTCATGATGGAAGAACCAATCAGCCGTGCAGCACATTCTTCGGACAAAATCCTTTGACACGTCCTATAAGAGAGCCACAGGACATTGCATACGTCCTGGATTGTCTGCCTATGGTTTTCCAGGACCGTATTCCGAACAAGAGCGACATTTTCAGGAATAATGCCGACTGAATGCGGATCGTCGCATCTTGAAAAGGTACAAAACTGTCGAAACTTTGACTGTGACCTAAGATGCCTTCCCCAGATGCTTTATTAAACATCTTGCTTGCTTATTAGCGCATTTGCGAGTCTGAAACAAACGACGCCATCCATCATTAATTTTACAAACACGCAACGCACGGAAATGGGAAAAAGTACAAAAACTTAACGAGACATCCTAGCAAAATACCGTTTGAGCCACTCACTCTCAAAGGATGTATAAAGCTTTGGCGTTTCCACTTACCAGCGAGATGTCACCAGCCACACATACGTTCCGGAAACTTTTGGACAGCACCTCTTACTTACTAGGCTGCAAAGTCAACAGCACCCGTAAATTTACTCATAGCAGGCCAAGCAGAGTGTGACGGTGACGTACCGCACGTATATATTTCCGTGCCTCCGTGAACGTCGGTTCCAGAATGATAATGCTTGAGAACAGACATATGACTGCTAATCGAGACCCGTTGCTGACTGCGCTTTTTGGGACCACTGGCCAATATTCACCAGATAGAGTGAGACTCATAACTTTGCGGTAACGGTGAACGGTAATCTCCTACAATCTATAGCTACACTGCAGTTGCACGTTTTTGGGCAGTCTTTACTGTGAAAGGAAAAGGAAAAGTGGGCCGACAACTGCCTATCGTTGGCTGGTCGAGTTGTCAAATCTTGCGACCCTTTATTTGTGGTATAAATCTATGATAAAACATATTTTCATTCAAATACACGAGAACCTATTGTAAAATATGAGGGGCGTTCTACACTGATGCGCCAAAAAAACTGGTATAGGCATGCGTATTCAAATACAGAGATATGTAAACAGACAGAGTACGGTGCTTAGGTCGGCAACGCCTATATAAGACAAATGTCTGGCGCAGTTGGTAGACGTTTACTGCTGCTACAATGCCAGGTCATCAAGATTTAAGTGAGTGTGAAGGTGGTGTTATAGACGGTATACGAGCGATGAGACACAGCTTCTCCTAGGTAGCGATGAAGTGTGTATATTCCCGTACGATCATTTCGCGAGTGTACCGAGAATATCAGGAATCCGGTAAGACATCAAATCTCCGACATCGCTGCGGCGGAAAAAGATCCTGCAAGAACGGGACCAACGACGACTGAAGAGAATTGTTCAGTGTGGCAGAAGTTCAACCCTTCCACGAATTGATGCGGATTTCAGTGCTGGGCCATCATTATGTGCCATTCAATGAAACATCATCGATGTGTACTTGGTGCTTGCATGACGCAGAGCTTTAGGCCTCGCCTGGTCTCGTCAACCCCGACATTGGACTGTTGACGACTGTAAACATGTTGCTTGGTAGGAGTCTCGTTTCAAATTGTATTAAGCGGATGGACGTGTATGGATATGGAGACAACCTCATGAATGCATTGACCCTGCACGTCAGCAGGGGACTGTTCAATCTGGTGGAGGCACTGTAAGGGTGTGGAACGCGTACAGTTGGAATGGTATGGACCCCTAATACGTCTAGATACGACTCTGACAGGAGACACGTATGTAAGCATGCTGTCTGATCACTTGCATCCACTCATGCCCATTGTGCATTCCGAAGGGCCTGGGCAATTCCAGCAGGCCAATGCAACACCCCACACGTCGAGAATTCCTAAATTCCTACAAAGTGGCTCCAGAAAGCGTCTTTTGAGTAGAAACACTTTAAATGGCCACCAAACTCACCAGATGTGGACATTATTGAGCATATCTGGGATGCCTTGCAACGTGCTATTCAGAAGGGATCTCCACCCCCTCATACTCTTACGGATTTATGGACAGCCCTGCATGATCCATGGTGTCAGCTCCCTCCAGCACTGCTTCAGATATTAGGAGAGTCTGTGCCATGTCTTGTTGCGGCGCTTCTGTGTGTTCGCGTGGGCCCTACATTATATTAGGCAGACGTACCAGTTTCTTTGGCTCTTCAGTGTACAAGCGATGCAACACTTATTTTATTGAAACAAATTAGCTTTATTCAGGATTCTATTACATCATATTAGTTCCCCACACTTTTGTCTACTAAACCTTATTTTTCGACATAATCTCCGTTCACGTGAAGGCCTTACGCCACCTTAATATGAGGGTTTGTAGGCGCGAATGTTACCGCTTGGCTGGTCGACATCGATCGAAGCTAAAGTCTTGCAACATCAGTAACCTCACTCATCCACGTGATGCTTGCTGCGGAGGGCATCTTTTATTTTGCCAAACAGACGGAAGCTGGAAGGCGCGAGATCCGATGATGATGGATGAGGAAGAACAGTCCAATGAAATTTTGTGAGCTCCTCTCGGGTGCTCTGCGTTGTCATGGAGACGGCGAAGTTAGTTTCCATTTTTCTGGTAACGATCACCTCGAATGAGAGTATGCAGAAGTTCCAGCATTGCAAGAGTCACAGCTGTCTAGAGCAGACCGGAATGCAGGAGATCGGACAAGTTTGTGCAACCTTGTAGGGATGTTGACAGACGCCTCGACCAGCGACTTACCGTGCTTTTGTTTGCTGCCAGAACTCTGTAGATATTCTACAAGCATCTATGAATCTCTGCGTGCTCAGATTTTCCCCCAAAAGAAATTCAATGACCGCTCTCTGGTTGGAACCCACTTCTGATACATTTTTAAGGCTATGTACAGCGCCGTCACATATCACAATTTCATGAAACTATAGGGGTTGAAGCCCCACAGCAAATTCCGGAATTGGCCGAGAAAAGAAATGTGTTGAATTACTTAATGACCTCCCGTTGTACACTGCAGTGCATTTTTTTTGAATGTTTGGTAGGGTACTTCGTCTGTGGTTACAGATACGTGTATGCTACATATCTAAATTTCGATGAAACATTGATTTTCAATAAAATAATAAGACAGGGTCTCAGAATTCGATTGTCCTGCGTTTTTCAGATGGAAGGTCCAAACTTACAGAAACAGAGCTCCACTCAAGAGCGTGAGGAATCCGTGCGTGCACAGCGATGGACGGGGAGTAGGATGCGCACTACAGACAGCCAGAGCGACATTGATTTGCTGGTCCTGTGGGCGTCGTCAGTGGCGGAGCACGGCAAACACCCCGCTTGTTTTAGTTACGAAATGCGTGTGCCCACCCACGTGTCCATCCGCCCACGCAGTATACTGTCTCTGCTCCGCCTGCCGCGAGAACTGCGGTAAACAACCATTCGCGCTGCTTGGGTATCCTCCAGTGCGGCTGTTCAGTATGCATACGGCTCTTGACCATTTCTCATTAGGTCAGCTGCAAACCCCATCTTCTCGCTTTCGCGTGAGGAGATATGCATACGTGCCTTGGGCCTCTCGTTTTAAGTATTGTGGTACCCCATAGTCTATTCTGCATACTACAGTGGGGAATTTGTTTCTCGGGATATTGTCATGTTATAAAATGTTGCGGTCTTCATACCGAGACAAAAAAAGCTTGAGCTTTTAAAGATAACCCCCATCGAAGATGATTGTTGCGATCATCGACATATTGGGTACGACCGCTGGGCTGAAAGACTGTCGCACTTTCAATTTTCACAGTTAAGAGACTTTCGAATTGCGGCACTATAAAATCCCAAAACTGCAACCAGCTGCAAATTTTATTACATTTATTTATTGACTGTGTAAGTACAGACAGTATAAAGCAGTTTTGCAAATGTAAATTGTTAGTAAAGCCTTTAATACGCACCGACTCTTTGCTTTCATTTCCATGGACAAAATTTTAATTTTCATAACTATTTCGCGCTCAAGGCGACATTAAATTTTTTTTTACCTCCGTTTCCATCCTTGAACAGTAAGAAAATCATAAAACCCGTCTACAAATTTTGTAAAAGTAGTACTTTCTTACGTGTTGATTATGCCTTTGAAAGTGCTCTCTTGCTGGAATCAAAGCGTGATTTTAATTACTCTCTGTAAGTTGGACTGTAGTATGACTTGAAGGAAACATTTTCTACATGTACTGACTTTATTTCTTAAAAAAGATATAGATCTCATAGGAATGACTGTCATTTGTGCCCTTAAACTTCTCCTTTAATAATGTAAAATTGATATTCTCATTCTAAGTGCCCTAGGTGTCATTGACCTGTAGAGTGATGAACTCACACGCTGAAAGACAATATGTATCAGTACCTACAATGTAGGCAGCTCAATAATTTATAAGAATGCGAGATCTTGGCAATGGGAAATACAGTACGTGAGTTACGAAAAATGAAGCTCAGGGTGTGTAAGAAATGTCGCTTTCCACTTTGATTCAACATATGTGTTCAAGCATCTTAAACTTAACCTTTACAGCCTATTACGCCATGAAGACCACGCGATAGTCTACCGACCGCCGTTCCTTGACAGACACCACAAGGCTGAATAAATCCGAGTCTTATCCTCCCACCAAAAAAAAAAAAAAAAAAACTCTCTTTGCATTTCCCGGAATTGAAACCAGGTCCCTGACATGAGGGTCTGTCACGCTGAGCACTTGGCTACGAAGGCGACCATTCAAGTATCAAAATAAAAAAGGGAGTGAGAGAATCAATTACAGGCACCAAACTAAATCGCCAACCGCTGAAGGCATGCTGTGTTTCACCACGCATTTCTGAGCTAAGAACCGCCGAAAATTATGCAGGAGTTACAGTCAGAACTAGCGCTGGGAAATTATATGCTGGTATTAGGTTTAAGTCATTCTAAAACAAAGAACACAAGATCAAAGGCTTCCACGAGGTCTGAAAACGTATTGAGTTCCTAGTTGATCGTTAAACTAGTTGCAATGTAAGTACAGGATTCCAAACGACTACAAGGTTATAATTCAGCAAAGCTCTGTCTAAGATTCACATCATCACTAGTATAGAGACTAAAGATACAGGCCCTGCGAAACATATACCATTTCCGTATCATATTCGCATGTTGTTGTTGTGAAGCAACCAAATAAAGTCTTTAGCGGTTAAAACATCGAATGACAAGAAGCCGCAACATTTACATCGATCTTTTAAACGAGAGGTAGTCTAAAGACTTTCCTCAAGGTGCTCCGTGATAATGATATTTTTCATTACGAACTCCACTGATCGCAGTGCGGTCCATATAATTCACTCACGGATCATACATGCAAAACTGACGTTACATTCCCGGCTCACAGACAAAATGAAGCCGTCCGTGTGCCTCAATTCGAGTACCAAAGGCATTACAGTACTCATTACTACGAGAACCAGTGATGTGTTTCACACATGCACACATGTACATCAATAAGTTAACAAAACTTGTAGAGGATGCTGACGAAAGGTCCCTGTTTCATATCTCGACGAGAAACATTTTTTTCTTAAGTTCTAAATTCGGTGTATTTCATAAAATGGCTGTAAGTACTACGGGACTTAACATCTGAAGTCATCAGTCCACTAGACTTAGAACTACTTAAACCTAACTAACGTAAGGACATCACACACATCCATGCCCGAGGCAAGATTCGAACCTGCGGCCGTAGCAGCAGCGTGGTTCCAGACTGAAGCGCTTAGAATCGCTCGGCCACAGCGGCCAGCTGGTGTATTTGATATTTTGTCTTTTTGGGCACTACGTACGAGCTATGAAAACAATTATCTGATCTCTGATATTCCACCACTGTTCGAGAGTTAGCTCAGCGAACATAAATTTCTAAAGGGTTAGTAGTTATTGTTAAGTTACGATATAGAGAATGTAGTACTTTGTTCTTTAATTATTTTTGACCTATGTAGACATGAACTTCAACATGCACTCAGTACATTCTAATATTATTATGGCTAATACTTCATTTGCCACGATAATGCTTCTTTAAACTATACAGTCATAAAATGGTGGCTGAATACACAAATCAGAACTTTCCGATAAAGCTTCTAGCTTGTCCGATTAATGAACCAGAACTAAGAACTTATGTCTGTTGTTATCTGCGTCTTCACAAAGAGAAAAACAACTGGAAATCCAGAAAATAAAAAATGCAAATAGCTGCGTAGCTAAAAATCGCAGAAGGCAACGTACTTAAAGCATATCGTAAGGTAAAGTCTTATCTACTCTGGAGGCGTTAAAGCGATGGTGATACGTTACAATGCCACCAACACAACGTGTAAAAAAAAAAAAAAACGATAGTATCATTTTGACCTGCTTTAAAATTTTTAGTTTCGTAAGTTAACGTTACTGGTATTGCTGTACGAACTGCTGAAATGATCTTAGAAGGAATAAATTTGAAAGGTTATGCACGCACTACATTAAGTAACGAAAGTTATGTTTTCTGTTTTCACACTGAGTGACCTACTTTTCATAGTTTTGAAATCTTTTCCTCACTGATAATAATTTTGCAGTACCTTTAATCAAGGATTATACAGTATTTGAATAAAAGTTTACACGTACACAAAGAAATTACATCGATGTATGTAAAAGAATAATGTTACATTACACGAATATTTGCATTGAATATAACAACATGGCTTTCTCATAGTTCTTTCGTCTCAACATATTGAATACTCAGTATTCCTTTCTGCGCTTTGTTATTGATTTTTGTCACACATTAGTTAAATTGATGTGCAGTATTAGGCGAGACTACACTCATATACATGTAACATTCGAGTATAGCTCTAAAAAGGAGTAGCACAGTTTACGTAAACAGCGAAATTTTTCAGAATGACTCACAGAATAATATACATTTTACGTAAGTACACATATTCATTTGGAATGGAATGCATGCTGGTTTGAAAATACACTCAGTTATAATTTCTTTCAGGTTTGTTGTTGAAGCTTAGGATTGTGTGGGAATTATCTGGATTTTTACATACCGTACTTGTGATTGAAAGTTTGCCTGATAGACTATTAGTCTTTGTTTCCTAATTTACTACAGGTTTACAATAATTATTTTCGATGCCGGATAGTTGAGTGCTCAGTTAACGTTATGAGGAGGCATGTCGTTCACAAAGTTCCTACCCGGCCCGCTGGAAGGAAATCCTGATGATTATGATGATGATGGAGGTACAGCCTCTTTTTCGTCCTGGCATTAGCCTGGTAGCTGTGGGGATACCCTCTCAGAAAACTCACAAGAGGTGCGGCACCCTGCATCGTGGTTATCAACAGCGTACATAGTTGTTAGAACCGTTTGACATCGGGTAGGCAGCACAGCTTGACAACATGGAGTGGTGGTAGAAGTTGTCAACAGGAAAGCGTGGCTCTACTTTAACACATGACATAGTGTAATATGAGCAACAGATCGTACCAGAAAACATTAACATTTCTTCACAATGTATATGTTAGTCTTCGATAAGTTTTATGGGAGACATAGTCACTGGTCTGCAGTAGTTACATAAACAACATAGCATAAGAGATGGAAACAGAAATAAAGAACATTAACTGCGGAAAAGCACGAATAGCCTAAGGATATGCAGTTCAGGTTCCTAACGTCAGCATAGAGCAAATGGTTCAAATGGCTCTGAGCACTATGGGACTTAACATCTGAGGTCACCAGTCCCCCAGAACTTAGAACTACTTAAACCTAACTAACCTAAGGACATCACACACATCTATGCCCGAGGCAGTATTCGAACCTGCGACCGTAGCGGTCTCGCAGTTTCAAACTGAAGCGCCTAGAATCGCAATGAGATCTTTAGTTATATTGTGAGATGTGAGTTAATAGTTGGCCTCTCGAAGTTATTTTCTATCTAATATCAGCCTCGACTCGTTTACACTCCGTAGTCGATACGCAGAAGAAGTCAACAAGCAGCACTGTTATCGATGCTAGGCTTCAGTGGTGGTGGCTGCGGGTCTGGGGTGGGGTGGGGGGAGGAGGGAGAGAGCCTTGGTGCTCGCTTTCTAGTAGGGTGAAAATATGGGGGCAAAAGTTTTGTGTAGCCATTCGAACATGTGTCCTGCTGTAGCCATGTTACTGTATGTCAAGCAAGGTTTGAACGATGAATCGCAGCTGATGCCGAGGAAAATTGTTCGAATCGATTAATGACTTTTACAAAAGATTTTAATTGGACTAATGACACCGTTCGTGTATGAACAGATTGGATTTTACGTGTAGAAACAGTAATCCCCTTTCGGATGTTACATGATAAAACCGTCTTCCATAAATAACTCCGGACTGGAGCGGGACTGGTGGTCCAAACTGAGCATATCGGTGTGTCGTACCTAGATCTGTGCTCTTCATCCACAGCGAAAGGTGTTTCGTAAACAATAGATTTCAAATGTTCCCAGACGAAAACACCAAAATACAAGTCGGGAGAGCGTATAGGCCTAACCACCGGCCCACTACGCCCTATCGAATTCGCAACATAGGCCTTATCCAAATGATTTCGCACTGCAAGATCGAAATGTGCAGATGTACCATCACGTTGGTATCACATGCGCTGCTGCGCGCTGAGTGGGACATGTTCCGATAGCTCTGGCTGTTTTTCCTTGAAGAACATTACGTATGTGTTAGCCTCCAGTCGTCGAGGGAGCATATATCAGTCACATTATCGTCTACCAAAGCAGCCCAAACACTGAAGGCTCTGGGTGAACGAACAAAGGCGATGTGTGGATTTTCCCATGCCCACACTTGTTAATAGTGGCTGCTGAATGCGTCTTCCCTTGTAAAGTATCTCACCCACAAAAAGTACAAAGTGTCGGAATACAGGTTCAACTGTGCACCTGTGCAAAAACCACAGGCAGAAATGAATGCGACGCCGAAAATCTCCTAGGTTAGAGGCTGGAAGGCTGTAAATCAACTTCATTTCACATACGCCAGGCCGTGCAATGGCTCACATCCATTTGTCGAAAAACTTTCACAGGATTTTTGAGAACATGTTTTGCAGTAGCGTTAACGACACCACATAAAATTCTGCTGTACCCACCTGTACCAAAAACTGAATGCATTAGGTTTCGATGTAGTCCTTAAACATGTGCCATTACGATACGTTGTCACCTGACAACTCGCCTCAAGTGCGCCAGTTCCTTAGTGACCTGTGGAAGGCGGTGAACGTCCGTGGATTCGGCACTCGACGATTCGAAAACCGCTGAAAGCACAACCGTTTAAAAGCGCGAGCATTTCTATCTGCCGCTTCGGACGCACAGTGCATATCTTCCCTCTTTTCTCCCAAGAAAAGAGCTCCATTTCCCGTCTGCTCTGCACAATACGAAACATAAGAATCTTTCCGTTTGCTGACACATTGACGCAGGGTCAAACAGACTCTGCAGTGTTCACAGGTGGCTCCCTCCGTGTGACATCGTGCCAGAAAGGCATTTCTGCTATCAAATGCAACGGTTTCGCGCTGCAGCAAATGCCGGAAGAAATGCTGTCCTGCCGGAATACCGCCTACCATTACGATTCGCATGGTGGCCTGTATGCCTACGTTCCTGGCAGCACGAAACGCTTTTAAATAACGGCAGGTGCCAAACTCTAAGTGAAGTGAACGAAGTTTGTTACGTGAAAGTTGCTTTTTTGACCTACTCTACCAATGCTCTCATTTTTTACACTCATTTTAGAATTCCTGGAACATGGTTCCCCCAGACACAGTGCCAGTTTCTTTTTAAGTCTACACTGAGGTGAAAAAAGTCATGGGTTACCTTCTCACATTGTGTCGGACCTCATTTTGCCCGTCATAGAGCATCAGCTCGACGTGCCATGCACTCAAAAAGTCGTTGGAAGCCCCACGCAGAAATACTAAGCCACGCTGCCTCTACAACTGCCAGCAATTGCGAAAGTGTTGTAGATGTAGGATTTTGGGCAGGAGAATATTTCTCAATTACCTCCCACATACACTCCTGGAAATTGAAATAAGAACACCGTGAATTCATTGTCCCAGGAAGGGGAAACTTTATCGACACATTCCTGGGGTCAGATACATCACATGATCACACTGACAGAACCACAGGCACATAGACGCAGGCAACAGAGCATGCACAATGTCGGCACTAGTACAGTGTATATCCACCTTTCGCAGCAATGCAGGCTGCTATTCTCCCATGGAGACGATCGTAGAGATGCTGGATGTAGTCCTGTGGAACGGCTTGCCATGCCATTTCCACCTGGCGCCTCAGTTGGACCAGCGTTCGTGCTGGACGTGCAGACCGCGTGAGACGACGCTTCATCCAGTCCCAAACATGCTCAATGGGGGACAGATCCGGAGATCTTACTGGCCAGGGTAGTTGACTTACACCTTCTAGAACACGTTGGGTGGCACGGGATACATGCGGACGTGCATTGTCCTGTTGGAACAGCAAGTTCCCTTGCCGGTCTAGGAATGGTAGAACGATGGGTTCGATGACGGTTTGGATGTACCTTGCACTATTCAGTGTCCCCTCGACGATCACCAGTGGTGTACGGCCAGTGTAGGAGATCGCTCCCCACACCATGATGCCGGGTGTTGGCCCTGTGTGCCTCGGTCGTATGCAGTCCTGATTGTGGCGCTCACCTGCACGGCGCCAAACACGCATACGACCATCATTGGCACCAAGGCAGAAGCGACTCTCATCGCTGAAGACGACACGTCTCCATTCGTCCCTCCATTCACGCCTGTCGCGACACCACTGGAGACGGGCTGCACGATGTTGGGGCGTGAGCGGAAGACGGCCTAACGGTGTGCGGGACCGTAGCCCAGCTTCATGGAGACGGTTGCGAATGGTCCTCGCCGATACCCCAGGAGCAACAGTGTCCCTAATTTGCTGGGAAGTGGCGGTGCGGTCCCCTACGGCACTGCGTAGGATCCTACGGTCTTGGCGTGCATCCGTGCGTCGCTGCGGTCCGGTCCCAGGTCGACGGGCACGTGCACCTTCCGCCGACCACTGGCGACAACATCGATGTACTGTGGAGACCTCACGCCCCACGTGTTGAGCAATTCGGCGGTACGTCCACCCGGCCTCCCGCATGCCCACTATACGCCCTCGCTCAAAGTCCGTCAACTGCACATACGGTTCACGTCCACGCTGTCGCGGCATGCTACCAGTGTTAAAGACTGCGATGGAGCTCCGTATGCCACGGCAAACTGGCTGACACTGACGGCGGCGGTGCACAAATGCTGCGCAGCTAGCGCCATTCGACGGCCAACACCGCGGTTCCTGGTGTGTCCGCTGTGCCGTGCGTGTGATCATTGCTTGTACAGCCCTCTCGCAGTGTCCGGAGCAAGTATGGTGGGTCTGACACACCGGTGTCAATGTGTTCTTTTTTCCATTTCCAAGAGTGTATATTCGACGGGAATCATATCGGGCAATCTGAGTGGCCTAACATTCGCTTAAATTGTTCCGAATGTTCTTCAAACAAGTCGACACAGTTTGTGGTAAAGTGACAGGACGCCTTCTCGATCATGAGAATTCCATAGTGGTTTGCGAACATGAAGTACATGAATGGCTGCAAACCGTCTCCAAGTAGCAGAACATATACGTTTGCAGTCAATGATAGGTTAAATAGGACCAAAGGACCCAGTCCATATCATGTGAACACAGCTCACACCATTATGAAGCCACCACCAGCTTGCACAATGCCTTATTGACAAATAGGGTCCATGGCTTCGTGGGGTGTCAAGTCGAACCATACCAACAGCTCTTACCAAACGAAAGCGGGACTCATCTGCCCAGGCCATGGTTTTCCGGTCGCCTAGGGTCAAAAAGATATGATCACGAGACCAGGAGAGGCTCTCTGCCTCAGAAGTCGTGCTTTTAGCAAAGACACGCGTCGGTCGTCTGCTGCCACAGCCGGTCACATCAAATTTCGCAGCACTTCCCTAGCAGATACGTTTGTCTTACATTCCACATTCATTTCTGCAATTATTTAACTCAGTTTCCCTTGTCTCTTACAAGGGAACCTCCCCATCGCACCCCGCTCAGATTTAGTTATAAATTGACACAGTGGATAGGCCTTGAAAAACTGAACACAGATCAATCGAGAAAACAGGAAGTAGTTGTGTGGAACCATGAAAAAATAAGCAAAATATACAAACTGAGTAGGCCTTGTGCAAGATAAGTGATATCAAGGAGAAAATGAACTGAGGAGCGCCGTGGTCACCTGGTTAGAGTGAGCAGCTGTGGAACAAGAGGTCCTTGGTTAGAGTCTTCCATCGAGTGAAAATTTTACTTTCTTTATTTTTGCAAAGTTACGATCTGTCCATTCATTCATTGACGTCTCTGTTCACTGTAATAAGTTTAGTGTCTGTGTTTTGCGACGGCACCGCAGAACCGTGCGATTAGTAGACGAAAGGACGTGCCTCTCCAATAGGAACCGAAAACATTTGATCGCAAGGTCATAGGTCAACCGATTCCTCCACAGGAAAACATGTCTGATATATTCTATACGACACTGGTGACGGCATGTGCGTCACATGACAGGAATATGTTGTCGACCCACATAACTTGCACACCTGGCGAATGGGTAAAAAGATTCTTCTACCTTGCCCGATTTAGGTTTTCTTGTGGATGTGATAATCACTCCCAAAAAAAGTGATGAAAACATAATAGTATGTCACATAAACTGCAACAAATGAATGCAACAGTTTCACAGTCGCACGGTTTTTCCTGTGCTCTTTCAAAACATATGTTTTTTTTTACGTTTTCAAATGTTTCCGTGTGTAGACCGTCAAATACTGCATATGTTCAAGCAAATCTGAACATGTCCTGGAATTTTGGAGAGCGAAGTTGATTATCTGTGAGTGCCTGAACTTTGATAATTGTCTGAAAATAAAAAATTAAACTTTTCGCTCGAGGGAAGCCTTGAACCAAGGACCTCTCGTTCCGCAGCTGCTCACGCTAACTACGGGACCACGGCGCTTGTAATCTCACATTTCCTTGATGTTGCCTACCTTGCGCATGGACTACTCAGCTTGTATATTTTGCTTATTTTTTTCATAGTTCCACACAACGTCTTCCTGTTTTCTCGATTGATCTGTGTTCAGTTTTTCAAGGCCTATCCCTGTGCCAACTTATAACTAAATCTGAGGGGGGTGCGATGGGGAGGTTCCCTTGTTAGTACTGACAGGACCACACAAATTCAAGTGTTGTCGGTGGTTAAGTGAAGGCCAGAGGCCACTGCATCGTCCATGGTGAGAGGTAATGCATGACGTTTGGTATTTTCTGCATACTCTTGACACTGTGGGTCTCGGAATGATGTATTCTGTCCGAAATGGTACGTTCCGTGCTTCTAGCTCCAACTACTATTTCGCGGTCAGTGTCTGTTAATTCCCGTCGAATGGCCACAGTCCCGTCGGAAATCTTTTCATATGAATCACCTGAGCAATAACGACAGCTACGCCAATGCGCTACCTTTCTACATCTTGTGAACGCGACACTACCACCATCTGAATGTGTGCATGTCGCTATCCCACGACTTGTGTCACCTCGGCGTGCCTCCAACATGCAGACTGTGTACTGCAGAAACTTAAGAGGATCTAGTGCTTCGTAGCTTACAGAGTACTTTAGAAAGTTGACCATGCTCTTGCGTTGTTTTCGACTAACTGTATTTATCGTTCGTTACACTTCATTAACAATCTTATGATTAACATTATCTCGTGAAGCTCTTTTAATCATAGACAACAGTTCCCACTCACTAAAAGTTTCAATTTATTATTTGGAAGTTTTGGCCAGGCGGTTCTAGGCGCTTAACTCCGGAACCGCGCTGCTGCTCCGGTCGCAGGCACGAATAGTGCCACGGGCATGGATGTGTGTGATGTCCTTAGGTTAGTTAGGTTTAAGTACACTACTGACCATTAAAATTGCTATACCAAGAAGAAATGCAGATGATAAACGAATATTCATTAGACAAATATATTGTACTAGAACTGACATGTGATTACATTTTCACGCAATTTTGGTGCGTAGATCTTGAGAAATAAGTACCCAGAACGAACACCTCTGGCCATAATAACGGCCTTGTCACGCCTGGGCATTGAGTCAAACAGAGCTTGGATGACGTGTACAGGTACAGCTGCCGATGCCCTGGCGTATTGTGACGAGCCAGTTGCTCGGCCACCATTCACCAGATGTTTCGAATTGGTGAGAGATCTGGAGAACGTGCTGACCAGGGCAGCAGTCGAACATTTTCTGTATCCGGAAAGGCCCGTACAGGAGCTAGAACATGCGGTCGTGCATTATCGTGCTGAAATGTAGGGTTTCGCAGGGATCAAATGAAGGGTAGAGCCACGGGTCGTAACACATCTGAAATGTAACGTCCACTGTTCAAAGTGCCATCAATGCGAACAAGAGGTGACCGAGACGTGTAATCAATGGCTCCCCATAGCATCACGCCCGGTGATACGCCAGTATGGCGACGACGAATACAGGCTTGCAATGTGCGTTCACCGCGAAGTCGCCAAACACGAATGTGACCATCATGATGCTTTAAGCAGAACCTGGATTTATCCGAAACAATGACGTTTTGCCATTCGTGCACCCAGGATCGTCGTTGAGTACACCATCGCATGCGCTCCGGTGTCTGATGCAGCGTCAAGGGTAACCGCAGCCATGGCCTCCGAGTTGATAGTCCATGCTGCTGCAAACGTCGTTGAACTGTTCGCGCAGATGGTTGTTGTCTTGCAAACGTCCCCATCTGTTGATCCAGTGATCGAGACGTGGCTGCACGATCCGTTACAGCCATGCGGATAAGATGGCTGTCATCTCGACTGCTAGTGATACGAGGCCGTTGGGATTCAGCACGGCGTTCCGTATTACCCTCCTGAACCCACCGATTCTATATTCTGCTAACAGTCAATGGATCTCGACCAACGCGAGCAGCAATGTCGCGATACGTTAAACTGCAATCGCGATAGGCTACAATTCGACCTTTATCAAAGTCGGAAGCGTGATGGTACGCATTTCTCCTCCTTACACGAGGCATCACAACAACGTTTCACCAGGCAACGCCTGTCAACTGCTGCTTGTGTATCAGAAATCGGTTGGAAACTTTTCTCATCTCAGTACGTTGTAGGTGTCGCCACTGGCGCCAACCTTGTGTGAATGCTCTGAAAAGCCAATCATTTACAAATCGCAGCATCTTGTTCCTGTCGGTTAAATTTAGCGTCTGTAGCACTTCTTCTTCATGGTGTAGCAATTTTAATGGCCAGTAGCGTAGTTCTAAGTCTAGGGGACTGGTGACCTCAGTCGTTAGGTCTCATAGTGCTCAGAGCCATTTAAACCACTCATTTAATGTAGTTTGTGTTGTGTTCTATGATTTAATAGAAGATTTGCCTGTTTGGAATCAATTTTCGGTATCTGCGGTGTCAATAAATTTTTTATTCTGCTAAGAAACGCTCTCACAGCTTTCAGTAGCTTCCACTCCTCAGCCCATGCAGTTGCAAATGCTGCTGTACCACCACGTCCCTTTGTTGTCCTTCACATGGCGTTACTGTGATCGCTTGTCGGCGGCACATTTCGTATATGCTTGGGAATTTTGAAATGAATGTGGATAGCAAAGGCATGGACATGGACGTGGCAGCGACTGGTTAATCAGCAAACGAATATTTTATTTCCCAAAGTCGTTTTCTCTCTTCTCTCCTTTTCCTTAAAACGAAATTAGTTCAATAATATACTTGACAGGATATACATCAGTCACACAGTTAGAAGTTTAACATTAAGGAATACAATAACCAGTGTGGTGAATGGAATGGCTTCCATACGAAGAAGGGTAATTGCGTTGCACTGGTTGCACGTTACACGCTCGTCCAACCGTCAATGAGACCCTGGTTAAAAAAGACAAAGAATCACGTGACACTGCGCTTACTAGATAAAGAAAAGGCCAAGTTACCGGAAAGGCAGTTGCAAATGTGTGTGAATTCCTAAGGGACCAAATTGCTAGTGTCATCGGTCCCTAAACTTACACACTACTTAAACTAACTTATGCCAAGAACAACATACAAACCCATGCCCGAGGGAAGACTCGAACCTCCGCTGGTAGGGGCCGCGCAATTCGTGACTAGGTGCGTCTAACCGCGCGGGGCCACTCCGCGAGGCCGGCAGTCACGGCTCACAATATATGCTGCCGGGTTACGGAAACAAAACAAACAATACAAATTTTACCAGTGTTCCATACAACTGGCACTAAAAGTAGTTGAAGCAAGGCAAGAATTCAGAAACTGGATGCTACAGGGATTGCCATAGAACAGCAAACAAAGATAAGAACTAACTGCTTGCCAGCCTTCAAACGTACACACTATTTCACTGGGTAAGCAGACCAGCAGGGAGGAAATAAGTGTTACAGCACGGTCAGAAGTATCACCAGAACACGCATTTCTTAACACGTTCACAAGATTTTCCCTGAAACAGGTGCTCACCAGCTTCAATTACGGCTGTACAAATCCAACATGTAATTGTCCAGAGTAACCTGTTGGCAGCGACCATGGATGAGCACTCACAAGGGAAACTGCCCATTGAACCTCCCTCAGATTTAGTGGTAAGATGGCGTAGTGGATAGTCCATGAAAAACTGAACACAGATCAAGCATCAAAACAGGAAGAAGGTGTCCCGAGGTGTGAAATAAGAAACAAAATAGAAACCTAATACGGTTAAGATGCGCAACACTGAGTGGTCTCGTGGTTATGTGGTCATGGTGTTGGGTTGCGAAGGGGTTCAAAATGGTTCAGATGGCTCTGAGCACCATGGGACTTAACGTCTGAGGTTCATCAGTCCCCTAGAACTTACAACTACTTAAACCTAACTAACCTAAGGACATCACACACAACCATGCCCGAGGCAGGATTCGAACCTGTGTTAAAACCTCTTTCGAGTCCGACATTTCTTTCCCTTTTTTTTCTTAAAATTATGAACTGTCCATATTGTTATTGACGTGTTTGTGCGCAGCATTCAGATTTGTGCATGTGTTGTGATGCAACATCCATTTGCAACAGCGTTATGTAAGGAAGGGACCTCCAGTCGTTCGTATCTCCCATTTGTTCTACACAAATACATGTTATGACTCTTGCGTTCCGTTTTGAAAATTTTGACTGTTGAATCCTTTTTTTGTAATGTAGTCTACAACCGTTTATTTGTTGCTTCCATTTCTATGAGAGGCCTCTGCTGGATCTCACCTGCTCTCACTATTCATCGCATTTGCTTGCGAAGGTAATATATTCTTGCCACACAACTCATATTTCAAAACCAATGTATAGTATGACAATTGCCAAGAATACAGAAGGAGAACAGACATTCAGCAACCGGACGGAAAGTTCATAGTTCTGTGAAAGAAAGAAAAAAAGGAAAAAAGAAACTGGGGACGAGGGAGATTTGAACACAGAATGTGCACTTTGCACTCCAATATGGTGACCACTCAACCACGAAGACGTCCTTCTGGTAGTTTGCTCGATGGTGCACGTCATTGGCTTTGACTACTCACCGTTTCTTTTTTGCTTCTTTCTTCACAGTTCAGTACACCATCTTCCTGTTTTCAAGCCTGATGTGTGTTCAGTGTTTGACGGGCTATTTACAGCACCTTTTTACCTCTAAATCTGAGGAGATGCAATGGGGAGTTTCACTTGTTAAGAGCGACTTGTCAGCAGAGACTTCCATTCAACTATCCAGGCAAAGAGAAAAACAAACTTCGTGAGTCTAAGCTAGAGTTGAAATTATTTCGATTTTTTTTTATTAAGGTGTTATGCGTTGAGAGTTACTACAAGTTCATTAGAAGTAGAAAATGTGAAAATTTTTGTAACTTCATGTTCAGGACCAAGATAATACATGGCAAGATCTCTGATTACAAGACGTAACATAGCTTCACTTGCTTTCAGCATTATGTTCCGTTATTAAGCGCGCTACGATCAAGATCAGGGAAACGTACCACAAAGGGCTGCTAGAATATTTAAGGCTTCATTACATCCAGAACAGAAGAGAAGACAGCGAATTGATTTTAAGTCCAGTCAGAGATATTATCCGTTTGTGCATTTTTGATTAAATAACTATAAATTAAGTCGGTTACGTTTAGAACTTCACTATCAATCGGTTGCATTTCTGTATTAGTTGTGAGTACATTGCATTTGTGTACTTATCATCAGCACACTGCGTTTTTGTATTCAACTTAAATCAAATGTGCTCCTGTATTTAACATTAGTCAGATGTGGGTAAATATTAATGACAATCAGTAGCAACGTACCCTTTAAATATTTACACTGTGTACTGCAAACAGATTGCCCTACTTTTCTGGAAGATACCAACGTATATTGAATCAGTTAATGGTTCTCAAGGGCTGGTTGTAGAAAATTTGTTGATTGTGGGTCAAATGCTTCCGTCCTATAGTTTCACTGACGACTTGTAAACGGTTAGTCGTATTACATCCGCTTATTATGCCAGCTTTGCCCTTTCACTGATTTTTTTAAAAAGTAAATGCTTTCTTGGAGTGGTTGGTGATAATTATAGCGAATATCTTGATGTTAAGAACAGATGAAAAACTGAATTATCTTTGTTCGCGTCGTAACTTCCACTTTTGTCTGGACCACATCTCTGAAGATAGTGGCAGTGGTCCTCGCTGTCTGCATTTCTGTCATGTACAAGAAGAGTCTAATAGACGTCTCAGACGCGTTCCTCTCTCATATGAACCGCAAGTGAACTGCCGCACACTATGTGGATCTGTCTCCCTAGGAAAGATTTTCTACGGATGAAGACACACGTATGATAAGAGGAATTCGTCGTCTCCTCAGTGAACTGATATGGTGAAAACTTTTGTAATTGGGCCATGACGTGCTCGTGTTGTAGATAAAACATACAAACTCTCATCGACAAAGCTCCTGTCTGAAAACTTTCCAGTCTCAAGTTTGTAGCATATAGCCTATTTTACTATGGGCATTATATAGATTGGCCGGCCGCGGTGGTCTAGCGGTTCTAGGCGCTCAGTCCGGAGCCGCGCGACTGCTACGGTCGCAGGTTCGAATCCTGCCTCGGGCATGGATGTGTGTGATGTCCTTAGGTTAGTTAGGTTTAAGTAGTTCTAAGTTCCAGGGGACTGATGACCATAGATGTTAAGTCCCATAGTGCTCAGAGCCATTTGAACCATTTTATAGATTCTTCTCGCCTCCACGACTTACTTAACAATTCGCTTTAATTTCATTCTAATGATAACATAAATATCCCTTATGGATTTGCTTAGTTCCAATATTGCCAAAACTATGCTTCCCATAAGACGAGGTAACTGAGCCATGTATACTGCAGCACTGTAACATAATGTATTTCCTGTCGCACTGTAGTTGTTTAACACTAATGGGCAATACTGAGAAATACATGCTCGGAGCCTACAGTATAAAGTGACGTAAGCGCCTCTTTGGCTGCAAGCCTGTCGTGACAATAAAAGTGGGAGGAGGTGGGCATACAAAGTCGTCTCTTGCACTGTGGGTTGCCCAGCTATTTCAGAATTACAAACACCTCCAGCACAGGCAACAGTGTATGAGTTGTGAAATGCATCTTCAGCCCATCCTGCAGCATCACCAGTATTTGCTGAAAAGTATTCCCCCTATACTCATCATTTATCACCCTCCTTCCATTCCTTGTGTACAGTGTTATAGACCCAGACCTCACCTTTATGCCTATGGTAATACACTTATTAGACTCATCTCTGTCCAACATTGACGCCTTGTTAATTGAGTGCATTTCATGCCAAAAATGAAGATAACACCTTCCACTCCAGTCTTTTTCTCTCTATTTCACAAGTAGGCAAAGGGATCATGCTAAGCAGAGTTTGACTATGTCTGCCACTAGTCTGGAGTGGCAGTGTGAATTTTTTCCAACAGGATAACACCAGTTATATGACATCGCCAGTTCTTTAGCTGGGAAAACCCATGCCATCCTCTGGGGTTGGGGTAATTAATTGATCAATTGTGATTCTTGAGTTTCTCCAGGCGTATTTGATAATCAAAATATCCACGAGTGTACTGCCGGTCTACAGTTCCAACGGGCACTGCCTGTTGGACACTGTAGACAGGCAGTACACCCGTGGATATTTTGATAATTGATCAATTAATTAATTTGATAATAAAATTCATATCAGCTTTGGCCCACTACTATTATCGCCGTTTATCTGTTCGCACTCATTCCTTGTAACTGAATGATTAAAGGGTATTTTTAATGGAAATAATGAAGAACCCATGCCATCCTCTGGGGTTGGGGTAATTAATTGATCAATTGTGATTCTTGAGTTTCTCCGGGCGTATTTGATAATCAAAATATTCACGGGTGTACTGCCGGTCTACAGTTCCAACGGGCACTGCCTGTTGGACACTGTAGACAGGCAGTACACCCGTGGATATTTTGATAATTGATCAATTAATTAATTTGATAATAAAATTCATATCAGCTTTGGCCCACTACTATTATCGCCGTTTATCTGTTAGCACTCATTCCTTGTAACTGAATGATTAAAGGGTATTTTTAATGGAAATAATGAAGAAAGTAATCGTCTGTGTCACTTTGTTTTGATATGATAATCAATTCCGACCTTTGGCGCAGGTTGAGATTCACATATAGTTCGTTTCTTGCTTAGAAAATGCGAGTCCTGATCACCTTGTTTTCATATCCACTACTCTCACAGACATAATTACTTTGACATCGTTCACTTATCCATGGTTGCACTTTCTAGGTTTCATTTTACGTGTGAGGTAAACTAAGGTCCGATCAGACACGAAATGGCAACCACCGTCAAAATGAGAACTGTTTTATTTGCAACGGTTACCTTTACCTTCAAGTACCTTTGCGATGCTCTCATCAGAGAAGGCAGTCGCTTGTGTTTTCTGCCAATTCTCTACGCTGATCTACAATTCATTCTCTGAGCCAAAATGTTATCTTCATAGCTAGTGGTTCATCTGAGCAGAGATGAAACTCAGGGGGAGTCAATTGTGGGCAGGATTGTTGGTGATCAAAACCTTCCTATCGAAAACCCTACACGAGCATCTTGATTGCCCCTGCAGGGTGCGGCGAGAATTGTCATGAAGAAGGAAACGCAAGACAGCTTTGTTATGTGGACTGCATGACATCAGGTGAAATCTCTCAATAGGACCTCATACTCTGCTGGAGACACTGTTTTGTAGGCATCTTTACGTTCTCACCGTGCACGCAGAACTGAAAAGAACGAAAAGATTAGAGCCCACACAGGGGCATACCGACAATCTTTCTTTCCACGAACAATACGAGACTGGAATAGAAGGGAGAACCAATAGAGGTACTGAAAGTACCCTCCGCCACACACCGTGAGGTGGCTTACGGAGTATGGATGTAAATGTAGATGTAGATCGACGAGTGTCAAAGAGACACTGCCTGACACATGTCTGCAAAATTCCATTCGTTTTCACTGTGGCTTTCATTTCACAGTGATCGGACCTTACTTTCCGAACAGCCCTTTTATAAATAACTAACAGAAGTTTTACTTGTTGTTTGTTCATTATCACTCAGCACAAGAAATCTAGATCTATATAAATACTTGACAGCCGCGCCGGGTAGCCCCGCGGTCTGGGACGTCTTGTCACGGTCGGCGGGGCTTCCCCCGTCGGAGGTTCGAGTCCTCCCTCGGCCATAGGTGTGTGTTGTCTTTAGCGTAAGTTAGTTTCAGTTCGATTAAGTAGTGCGTAACCTTAGGGTGACTTTAGCAGTTTGCTCCCATAAGACCTTACCACCAATTTCCAATTATCTAATACCCGACAAGCCACATTATGTTTAGTGAGACAGCGCACTTTTTGTGACACTATTGCTCCCCCTCCCTTGCTCCATTACGACGGATCGGAAATATAATTGTCGATAAATCTGGTATTAACTCTAATTTATCGAATTTTCCCGTTACGTCCACTTCGGCAGACGTATGTAGGAGGAAATAATATGTTGTCCGACTCTTCCGGAAACGCACTGTCTTCAAATTCAGTAGTAAACAGCTCCATGATGCGCAACGCCTCTCTTGTAGCGTTAGCCACTGGAGGTTGGGGGTAAGGAACGCCCTACAGCAGAAGTGCAAAGCTTTTTATGGCTCTGAGCACTATGGGACCAAACAGCTATGGTCATCAGTCCCCTAGAACTTAGAACTACTTAAACCTAACTAACCTAAGGACATCACACAACACCAAGCCATCACGAGGCAGAGAGAATCCCTGACCCCGCCGGGAATCGAACCCGGGAACCCGGGCGTGGGAAGCGAGAACGCTACCGCACGACCACGAGATGCGGGCAAAGCTTTTTATGAAACAAATGAAAATTTTTACTGACACAGTGGACCAATTTTCAGTAAGACCCACTGTAACACATCACAGAGCGCTGACTCCGTTTGCATGAAAATCGTGGTTGTAGTACATCAATTGAACCTGGTTTACACAATGTTACAAGAGCCAAAAGCAGACCAAAATGAAAATCACGAAGAAATGTCAATATCGAAAAAAGCATATTGTATTATCATCATAGAATGCAACATATCTAGACATGGAATTTTACAGTGTCAGGTACCTCAAAACTTGTCGATTCATTTGTAGTGATGATTTAATTAACCACATAATTTGTTTGGATAAAACAAATTACCTGTATCTTGGTATTTCGACCTTTTCTGAAAGAAGGTAGTCACAAGAGGCGATCATCTACAGTTGAGCTTCAGACACGGCAGTGTGAGTGCATACGCGCGCGCGCACGCGCCTGTGTGTGTGTGTGTGTGTGTGTGTGTGTGTGTGTACGTGTGTGTGTGTGTGTGTGTGTGTGTGTGTGTGTGTGTGTAAGTGTGCGTTAGCTACAGCTATCACACCAGCTGCAGATCACCATCAGCCCAAAGTCAAGCCACATTATGAACACATCACTTTCACGAATGGCGAATCAGGGAGACATTGGGCATCCTCAATTTTGGAAAAATGTCATCGTTTTATCCTTCTTCTTCCTCTTGTTCTTCTTCATCTTCTTCACCTCCTTCTGTCTTGACATAGGCCTTGCTCTGTCTGTTGCAGATACTGTAAACAGACCCTGTTAGAAGGAGCGGCACTCCACTGCCTGTCGTCGGATTCGAATGCGAGTTCTCTGCTCTGCCCGTGGAAGAGAGTGATGGGGGCCATGTGTACGGATAGCTTCTGATGACAGAATAATAACATTTATTGACCAACTGCAATACAGTTGTTGTGGATCCTGTGGGCTATGTTTGGTTCCACTCGTAATATTCTGACGTCCGGAGAGCTGCTTCTTGTCACGTCATCCGCTTGTCGGTGACACAGCGTTCTCCTTCATGTTGCCTAACTCGTTAACGCGGTGCTCAGTCGGCGCACTTAGGTCAGGGTATCGTATCACTGAACTGTGCAACAGAATGTAACACATTATGATTTCCGGCTCCCAATATTCTTTTACGTTTTACGTTTTAACTAACTGAATCGCTCTAATCATTCGACCCTCTACACTACTATTGGTGCTTCCATATTGTTGCTGGTCTTAAAATGAATCTTTTATCTTGAGTAATATACTGCCAAAAGTATAGTCCTACTCTTGACTCTGCCATTCGCAACAGATGGGCTATCCATTTTTGCTTATTTTCTTCAAGCTTTTCATTTTCATAAATTATTTCAATTGCTCCCTAATATATATATTTACTTTATGATGCAGCGTTGTGTATCCTTCTAAGGAGGTCTGTAATGTTATTTTACCTTTTTTCCCTTTACCCAAGACTCCACACATCAATGTTGGTAGAGACAGAACTTCGTAAAATTTAAGATACGTTTCTGTCCTTACTTTATTTTGTGGAGATTTTCTAATGGCACCATTTAGGTAATTACTAATTAAACTTCTGAATTTTGTCTTCATATATGTAGACTTAGGCATCCACAGGAAACTCGGTCTGATCATTTAATATCTTGTCGGGTTCTCTTCTTTCGGCGCAGTATATTTCAAGCGAAAGCAGCATACGTAGTTGCCGCTTCTTGTTGATTCTCCGGAGGATTTTCAAGTCCGTGTTCAAGATTGTGTGATTGTATGTTGACATACTATTTCCATGCGGTTTCCTGTTGCGTATAAGTTGAAAGCTACCACTCATTCTTGAACTAACCACACATGTTCATCCAGGAATATGAGCATCGTTCATCCCCTGATATATCCCCCGAAACTGAAGTATGATTACGTGATCTGACCATTGCTTAGTAACAAAGTGATAGCTAAGCTTCCACAACGCACAACAACGATGAAAAATTACTTGTCTATAAAGTGTAATCAATAGATACTTAGTCCCAAGGAACTCAGTTTTGAATTGGAACATGGATGCAGTTACGTGTTGTAGGATGGCTAAATCATGAAAGGCGATGTATGACAATGAGTTACCATAGACAAATTAAATTTCAATCGCAAATAAATAGCAAAGAATTTAAATTTATAATTCAGCTTTGGTGGCTGTGAATACGCATTTGCAACAGACTACATTTAAATCCCTTCAGTGCAATGCCTTATAACCACACCACAAAGTTAACACTCCCCTGTACATAAAACACCGACCGAGCGAGGTGGCGCAGTGGTAAGACACTGGACTCGCATTCGGGAGGACGACGGTTCAATCCCGCGTCCGGCCATCCTGATTTAGGTTTTCCGTGATTTCCCTAAATCACTCCAGGCAAATGCCGGGATGGTTCCTCTGAAAGGGCACGTCCGACTTCCTTCCCCATCCTTCCCTAATCCGATGAGACCGATGACCACGCTGTCTGGTCTCCTTCCCCAAAAAACCAACCAACCATAAAACACCATTTAAAGTTGAATAAGTGGACTATAAGTCACTTTGAAATTACAGGTGCGTTCGTGCTAGGGATGAAAGTGAGATCTCTGTGTTGTACAATTCACCATTATCCAGTGAGATGGAGGATATAATCTCCCCCCTTCTTCTTTCTTCCATCTATTGTCCACATTAAATAATGCCCAATTCAAGTAATTAATAAGCAAATTCTTTTATGAAGATTTGAGAGGAGCGAAGATTACAATAAACCTTCAAGCTTACTTAGCTTGTCATGTTGAGATGGCTCTAGTTATTCTTGTCTTGGGGTCTGACTCCTGAAGCTGAAAATCTAACATCAGGTCCTCACGGTTTGTTTGAACTAAATAAGTTGGAAGATTGTTGTTGCAGAGCTTCCTACGTAAATGTATTTCTCACATATTAATATATCATACAGTATTTTAATTTTTCACATTAACGAAGTCAAAATTACATTGCTCTCATCTGTTATACAAAAATACGTCTGAGCACATCAGAGGCAAGCTTACGACTGTCTCACTCTGCGTAAATAACCATACTCCAAAGGGTTTATAATTTTTCTTAAGAAATAAATTCCTAATAGTTCTCTTTACGTTATTAATTTCGATTATTATTTCTTAAATTAATCCAGAAATAAAAATACTAAACAGTACAGGATTGCGTAATTTATAATAGAAATTTTAAGTGTGCAAGTAATTCGTAATTTTAAAAGTTTCTAAAAAAAATTTAAATTTGAAAAATAATACTGGTATCGACAACTACTGTTGACGAAAAGTTTTGCTAGAGGAGGATATCCCGTTACAAGGACAATGAGTAAGTACAACAGAAGACGTGAGATGTACTAATGATTTCTGGGCAACGAGAAGGTCTCCCTCTTGTGGCATTGGGGGACCTACAGGAGTGTCTAAGGGAAGACATCAACGCTTTTCCAGAAAGGAACCTAGAGAATGTCACGTGGACATGAAAGTGGAACTGCTTTCAGGGAAAGCAGACGAAACGGAACACCAAAGGAAATATTGGCCCCACAACCTTGTTTTCAGAAGGTAGGAGCACATTGGATCTACGTAATTTTTGCACTGGAAACCGTGATAATTATTGCTATAGGAAAGGAAAACCTCACGGCAAAGTTAGAGTTACTTAACAGAGATGTTTTGGTGAATGGTACAAGTTGTGACAGAACCAGGATGTACTATCTCCTCTCAGCTACACTCACAGGTACGACTGTAATCAGAGTAGCCCACTCTGCTTTGTAATGGCCAGAGAAACCCTTGAAAGTAATACCAGCACAAAATCTAATCTATCTTGACGATACCCTAAATCCTGAGTTGATACACTCTAGTTAAATTAATTACATCTTAGCAAGGGGAAATTTCCAGTGGACAAATGTTTCAACATATTCAGCAATATCAAGACAACTGATGTCGAAATTCACAACTATAACCATTATAACCACCAGTCCTGCCATGTGAGTTGTGTGTACTATCGATACAACACTGGTAGGGCGCGGCTACATCTCTGGCGTTGGTTAAGAAACTTCTGTCCTGGCGTCTCGCGAGAGGTCGAGTGCTCGACTGGCTGCGGTGAGTTAACATCGAGCTGCTTTGGCTCCTGGTCAGTTTCATCTTGCTGCTGTGTGGAGAACAAAGTTCCTGAGCAGCCACAAGTGGTCATTGCTTGGGGCTGTAAACCGACGAGAATTTCTCGACATTGCGCTCTCTTGCGAGTGAGTCTTGGACTGTCAAGCTCACTTATCTGAGAAACATGATGCTCTAACTCCAACACGGCCTTGATTCACATTTTCCGCTGGGTCCGTGGCTATAAGGACGGAGTGGAGCAGTGGATGCACATGAAGTTTGTTGGTGAGAATCTTGCTTGGACCTGTGGCGTGCTTGTGCGCTGTGGTTAAGCAAACCCACTTGCGAAGGAAGTGTACATGTAGCGGTGTTATTTGCTCCTTTTGCCTATGTTCAACCGCAGTTCTTGCCGCTTCGCATTTATGTGTTGAACAATGTGTGCCACATGTGTATAGTGCACGGGCAAGCTCAAATTTTTTAGTATTGCATTTTGTTTTGTCCCACTGAACTGCTCGGTGTTGACCATATGTACGTGAACTAGTTGAGGTGAAGTGGGTTTGTTAAGCATGAGCCATTTGAGTATTTCGGGCACATTTATGCACTGTACTTTTGCTTCAGACCTAGAAGTATCCATTCCCTAGACCAACCGATACATCATATTCCTGTTAAGTGGGGAACTGACATAACTTGGAATGTATAGAGTAAGAGAACCTGCAAATTTGTGATACCTTGTAAGGACGGGAGTAGGAAGAACATGATGTAACATTGATGGGTTCAGTGACCGGACACGTGGGAATAATGGTAGAGAATTAAAAAAACGAAAGAAAGATCCATTTGGGTCAACACACAAGAGCAAAAAAGTTTATAATTAGAGCACAGTGTACAATGATATATGTAAATGTATGAAACTGTCACAGAGGACGATCAGAGGCAAATTTAGCACGAAATTTTCGGAGGATTGTTGCGCCCCAGAATGAATCAGATGCAGAAGGACCCAGGCTCAGAAACCGGGAATAATTACTGAGCCTAGAGGGCAAATTAGCTCGTGCTGCCAGAGCTACCATGTAATAGGCATGAACCCGGCTCTTTAAACAATGTGGCTTTGGGGATTCAAACTCACATTTAGTGCTGCTGACATTCGGTCCACGTCACCAAAACCAGAGAGAATGACGGTATAGCGAGTTTCAGTGAAGCCATGACGAACTGATCAATAATGCTCAGCTTTCTATCCACTTTCAGACACTGACGCTGGGATGCAACGAGCTTGATGCCAACTATAGCTCTGGTCTGCCACTGCTATCTAGTGGGACATCACGGATTAGGAGAAGAGTGGTGTGCTGCCAGCCATACTCCCACAGAGCATCATTCGTAGAAGACCTGCTGGCTGTCATCTACCCAACGTCCAGGCGTGGCGCGCTCTTCAACATTAGCTGCAGCGCTGGTCGACCAGTGGTAGATGCCAAGAGTTAACTTTCACGACAATGGATATTCTGGATGAGACAGTCTACTATCTTCACGTAAGCACACAACGGGCTGTCTACGAGAGCGCAGAGGTGAAGGACCACACTGTGCCGCAGACTCTCTGGAGTGGGTGACGCCTATCCATCGTCACACCGCTACTTGCGTGATAACACATCACTCACGGCAAACTGACCTGCAGCTCCGACGTCATGATTCGCTGACGAGGACGTTTATTTATTTATTTATTTATTTAACCTGGCAAGATTAGGGCCATGAGGCACTCTCTTACATCTAACCAGGCATTCTACTTATTTTACATTCATATGTTTTAGTAGGCATGTTAAACTACATCTAGTACAAAAAGTGAAATAAACAATTAGAAAGGTACACCTGGAAAAATACATTCACATAGAGTTTATATTCGAAGATCATAAGTACTGTAATAATTAGACATTATTGAAGAGACAGATTTTATATAGGAGTGCTGGTAGCAGGGAGTATGAGGGAGACTCATGGTGAAGGGAGGAGAAGAATAGAGAGACATGATTAAACATAATTAAGGAAATATAAAGGAAAGGAAGATTGCGTGGCTAATAGAGATAATACACTCCTGGAAATTGAAATAAGAACACCGTGAATTCATTGTCCCAGGAAGGGGAAACTTTATTGACACATTCCTGGGGTCAGATACATCACATGATCACACTGACAGAACCACAGGCACATAGACACAGGCAACAGAGCATGCACAATGTCGGCACTAGTACAGTGTATATCCACCTTTCGCAGCAATGCAGGCTGCTATTCTCCCATGGAGACGATCGTAGAGATGCTGGATGTAGTCCTGTGGAACGGCTTGCCATGCCATTTCCACCTGGCGCCTCAGTTGGACCAGCGTTCGTGCTGGACGTGCAGTCCGCGTGAGACGACGCTTCATCCAGTCCCAAACATGCTCAATGGGGGACAGATCCGGAGATCTTGCTGGCCAGGGTAGTTGACTTACACCTTCTAGAGCACGTTGGGTGGCACGGGATACATGCGGACGTGCATTGTCCTGTTGGAACAGCAAATTCCCTTGCCGGTCTAGGAATGGTAGAACGATGGGTTCGATGACGGTTTGCATGTACCGTGCACTATTCAGTGTCCCCTCGACGATCACCAGTGGTGTACGGCCAGTGTAGGAGATCGCTCCCCACACCATGATGCCGGGTGTTGGCCCTGTGTGCCTCGGTCGTATGCAGTCTTGATTGTGGCGCTCACCTGCACGGCGCCAAACACGTATACGACCATCATTGGCACCAAGGCAGAAGCGACTCTCATCGCTGAAGACGACACGTCTCTATTCGTCCCTCCATTCACGCCTGTCGCGACACCACTGAGGCGGGCTGCACGATGTTGGGGCGTGAGCGGAAGACGGCCTAACGGTGTGCGGGACCGTAGCCCAGCTTCATGGAGACGGTTGCGAATGGTCCTCGCCGATACCCCAGGAGCAACAGTGTCCCTAATTTGCTGGGAAGTTGCGGTGCGGTCCCCTACGGCACTGCGTAGGATCCTACGGTCTTGGCGTGCATCCGTGCGTCGCTGCGGTCCGGTCCCAGGTCGACGGGCACGTGCACCTTCCGCCGACCACTGGCGACAACATCGATGTACTGTGGAGACCTCACGCCCCACGTGTTGAGCAATTCGGCGGTACGTCCACCCGGCCTCCCGCATGCCCACTATACGCCCTCGCTCAAAGTCCGTCAACTGCACATACGGTTCACGTCCACGCTGTCGCGGCATGCTACCAGTGTTAAAGACTGCGATGGAGCTCCGTATGCCACGGCAAACTGGCTGACACTGACGGCGGCGGTGCACAAATGCTGCGCAGCTAGCGCCATTCGACGGCCAACACCGCGGTTCCTGGTGTGTCCGCTGTGCCGTGCGTGTGATCATTGCTTGTACAGCCCTCTCGCAGTGTCCGGAGCAAGTATGGTGGGTCTGACACACCGGTGTCAATGTGTTCTTTTTTCCATTTCCAGGAGTGTAGATGAAGAGGAAGGCATCTCAGGAGCAAGATAGGATACGCTGGCTTTGCTATTTGACAGAGGAGAGGATTGGCCTTGTACATTAATTTTGTGGAGAACTTTATGAGGATGATAGTAGGAAATGCTTCAACTTCTTCTTAAAAGCAGCAAGAGATTGAATTTTGCGCAAGGTAAGGGGCAGTTTGTTCCAGAGGCGGACAGCGGCAACTGAGAAGGAGTTTGCAAAAGTTTTTGTTTTGTGAGTGGGCACAGTTAGGATACCAAATAAGAGTGACCTCGTGTTTCGATTATGATGGCATGACAGGTTTTTAATCTCTGAAGCAAGGTACTGGGGTGCTTGCGCGACGAGGAGTCGGTGAAGTAGACATAGAGTGTGGTAGTCACGCAATTTGTCCGGCCACAGCCACCCTAGCTCGGAGTATGAAGCACTAACATGATCATATCGGCGAATGTTGCAGGTGTAACGCACACAGGCATACATGGTTAGCTCTAGCCGTCATTTGTTTTCACTACTCATGCCTTGTTGAATCACATCACAATAGTGGAGGTTCGATAGAACGAGTGCTTGCACGAGCTGGCGTTTCAAGTCCTGTGGAAATATGTTCCGAAACTTTTTGAGAGCATAGAGATAAGCAGACGTCTTTCGGCACACTGCGACTGTATTCTCCGCCCAGTTGAGATGCTCATCCAAAGTTACACCCAAGTTCTTCACTGTTTTCTGATATGGTATTGGAGTACCGTCGAGCAGAATAGGAGGTAGCCGTTCGCGGAAATCTGAACTTATTAATTTCTGATGGGCTATTAAGATAACTTGCGTCTTTTTTGCATTTAGTGTAAGCCCCAGGTTTTTCGCCCATGTCACTACTGAAGACAGATCATCATTCATCTGAGCGATTGCAGTGTTTACATCTTCAGGTCTGACGCTTAGGTAGAGCTGGAGGACGTCGGCTTAGAAATCATATTTACAGGAGGACAGAACCGACGAAATATCGTTGACATATAAAGAAAACAAAAGTGGTCCTAAGACTGATCCTAGTGGCACTCCCGAGGAAACATGTTTCCAGGAAGATTTTTCATTTACGCAGACAACACATTGCTGTCTGTCTTTTAAGTAGCTTTCAAAACATCTCATTGCACTATCAGAGAAATTAAGCTGTTGCATTTTTCTGAGCACTATGTCAGAGTTAACAGTGTCAAAAGCTTTGCTGAAGTCCAGTAGCGTCAATATTGTTGCCTTTCGATTGTCGATGGCATATTTCAGGTCATCAGTTACTTTAATTAGAGCAGTGTTTGTGCTGTGATGTTTACGGAAACCGGATTGAAATTTGTCATATAGGCTGAATTCATGCAAGTGTTCAGTGATTTGGTCATGAACAATATATTCAAGTGCTTTGGAAACAGCAGGCAGTATGCTAATTGGTCGGTAATCACTAGGCAGTTGCGGGTTTTCGATCTTAGGGATGGGTCGAATTATGCTTCTTTTCCATGCAGTGGGGTATATTCCGTTCACGAGGGAAAAATTAAATATGTCAGTTAAGACAGGTACTAAGATATCGGCAACATTCTTAATCATGGTTATACCGATACTGTCGTTGCCTATTACATCAGAAGAGATTCTCATTATTGCTTTTCTTGCCGTATTTGTTGTTACATGTTTTAGATGGAAGGTATCGTTGTTAGTTATCCTGTTTGGGGATTCTTGTGGACGGTAATTATCAGCCGTGCGGGTATTCAGAGGTGCAGAGAAGAATTCATTTAATTCGTTAGCTGACACATGAAAAGTAGTTTCCTATTTTGCCTTTCCGACCCCCAAGCTACGGAGATTCTTCCACAGAGTCGTGGGTGTCAGATCGCTGCATACAAGGGAGCGAGCGTGCCTGATTTTAGCATGTCCATGCGCAACCTAGCTAATACATGTTATTATAGAAACCACAGTGTTCCTATCACCTCCCGGTGTGTCTCACCACCCCTCTTCCACACACCGTTCTCAGCTCCTATACTAAGAGCGATCACAGCTTCCTCGGCAGAACAATACTGAGCCAAGTCATTACAGTATAAAATCTTTTCTTTCAAGAGTGCTAGACTAACAAGGTAAGGAGACGTCTGTGAAGTCTGGAAAGTGGGAGAGAGGTACTGGCGTGAATAAAGCCGGATGGATCAGTCAGTACGAGCAATGGCCGAAAGAAGCAAGATACCATGTTCGAGTCCCGGTCGAGTACACAGTTTTAATCTGGCAGCAAGTTCCTACACACGTTTCTTGCAGACATCGATACTGTAGAATTACA
Organism: Schistocerca nitens; assembly: GCF_023898315.1. Taxonomy (NCBI): domain Eukaryota; kingdom Metazoa; phylum Arthropoda; class Insecta; order Orthoptera; family Acrididae; genus Schistocerca; species Schistocerca nitens. The sequence goes on from NC_064617.1 coordinate 363,102,770, forward strand.
TTAATAGCACGCTCCACTTCCCGCTCGAGCAGACAGTTTTAATCGGGCAAGAAGTTCCTAAACACATTTCTTGCAGACATCGATACTTTAGAAGTAATTAATAGCACGCTAGACTTCCCTATCTATGCGGCCATTGTATCGTGGAACTCTGACCAGTGCTAACAGTAATATCACGGAACGACGGGATGGATAGACTAAATATTGATTCATAAGTTTGTAGCGCTTTTCCATAAGTGTAATAAACTAAACATATACATGTAAGAGAGACATTGGTCGTCAGTAGTATTTTCTCCAGTATTTACAACAGTCTGCCAACGTTGGGGTAACTTTTCGATTCCACGAATGTAGAAAACACGTGGTTTTGAGGCGAAGAAGTCGTTGAGCATTTTGGGAGAACATTTTCATTCGGAAAGGAAGTACCTTGAAGGTTATTCGATAGAGAGCGGAAATGTAGAAAATCTGAGGGCTCAAGCTCAAGTGAATAGGGTGGAAGAAACTGACTTCCAGGTTCGTCTCGTGTATAACGTTTTTTGTCAGTCTAGCAGAATACGCGTGGGCATTATCTCGGAGTAGCATTTCTTCACGCAGTTTTTCTGGTCGTTATTTTTTGATTGCGTCTGCAAGTCGTCTCAGTTGTTGGCAATAAATGTAAGGAATGATAGTTAATCTTCGGGAAAGCAGTTCGCACTACGCCACACAGTTTCAGTTCCACGAGATGCATAACATCAAAAAATGGTTCATATGGCTCTGAGCACTATGGAACTTAAATTCTGAGGTCATCAGTCCCCTAGAACGTATAACTACTTAAACCTAACTAGCCTAAGGACAGCACCCACATCCATGCCCGAGGCAGGATTCGAACCTGCGACCGTAGCGGTCGCGCGGTTCCAGATCGTAGCACCTAGAACCGCTCGGCCACTCCGGCCGGCTGCATAACATCTTGTGTGATTGCGCGCAGGTATTGGCACGGGGAGCAGGTGCTTTCTTTGGGCTCAATCACTCCTTTGTTTTCCTTACGTTACCATAAATTCACTATTTCTCGTCACCAGTAATGATACAGGATAAGAATGGTCGGCACTGTTCACGAGCCAACTGATGACGAGCAAGATTTTTGTGATTTCGGTTTAGAGCATGCCGTGTGCACACGCCCGAGTTTTCAGCCGTCCCCGTTGCCTGCAAGTGTCGCACGATGGTGAAATGATCAAAGTACATCACACCTACCATTTACCGAGTACACTGACATGGATAAATCTGGATGATGCGCATAAGCGATCTTTATCAAACCCTGAAGGTCTTCAAAATGGTTCAAATGGCTCTGAGCACTATGGGACTCAACTGCTGAGGTCATTAGTCCCCTAGAACTTAGAACTTGTTAAACCTAACTAACCTAAGGACATCACAAACATCCATGCCCGAGGCAGGATTCGAACCTGCGACCGTAGCGGTCTTGCGGTTCCAGACTGCAGCGCCTTTAACCGCACGGCCACTTCGGCCGGCCTGAAGGTCTTACTGAATGTGTAGAGTCACAGATGTCAAAACGATCTTCCTTAAAGCAAGAAAACCATTTTTTTTACCGTGTTCTGTCCATAGGGATGATACCCATACACGGCGCAAATATTTGTGGCAGCCTCCGCTGCTGTAACCCCTCTACTGCACTCAATCAGGTATAAGTAGGAAATGTTCCGATTTCTCAACTTCGCACTCCATTTTCTAGCATCCACATCTCCACTCAGTATCTCCAAATGGCCAAATGTCAATATATAAACTCGAATAGCAACTGTTAATTACAAATAAGAAATGAAATCGATAATTGGACCCATAGCAAGCGGTGTACCAACATGCAAAACAAAAACGCTACGAACTCAAACACCAAACTAATACAATACCGTCGCTGTAAAATTGTGACAAATGTTGGTAGACGTTTCTACTTTTTGCACGAGGCATCGTATTATCTTCTGAAAAAGTGATTTCTGAATGACAAACTCGCTGTGAAACCTGTAGTTATGTTCGATATACATATGGCGTTACTGTTACCTACTATGCGCGGTTCTGTTGAAATGCGCATCATTTTTATGTTCGACCACGCCAATTTGACATACGCCACCGTTATCATGTTGCAAAGGTTATTTTCCAGCTTCGTAATTATCAAGTAAACAGTACTGCGAAAGCCGGGATGTCCTTTTAACGATCGCATCCTCGAGCAGAGAATCACCTGCCGGCAGCAGACGGCGGACCTCGCCGGCGTGCCACCTCCTCCTCCCCCTCCCCTGTACGGGGACGCCTGGCGCGCCCTTCCACAATAAATCGGACGGCGGCATCGCATAGCAGTGCTTGGCTCCGCGCCGCGCGTTCCTTCTGCAGCCTGCAGGCCTGTCCTCTTCGCCTTGCTCCTCCCTATCCATCCCACCCGCTCCTCCTTCTTCTGCTTTGCCGTGCAGGACTGCCACCGTAATTGGATTTGCCGTCTCGGCTTGTTTTCGTCGGCGCCTGCCACGGCTCTCCGCTCGCTCAGAATTCAATAGGTGTTAAATCACTGCCAGCACTTAGATCACTAACTCGGCTCCCTTCTGACCTGACTCCTTCCTCGGATCGCCTTCCAGTGAAGACCTTGGAAGACGGGAAATTGTGTAACATTAGCCTCTTCCTGCCCTCCCCTCGAAGCGACCCTTTCCCAGTAGCACGTACCGCCGAGAAAGGGGGAATTAGGTGAGTGAAGGACCCACCGAAATCGAAATCAACTATATAGCTTATGGGTCACAGACGAAGGAAGCTCAGTTCAATATAGTAATAAAAGAGCTTTCTTTTAGAGCATAACAGTTCGTCTGAAATGGTGAAATCCAAGTACTTGCAATGTATCGTCCATTGAAATACAATTACCGCTTTATTTTTATGTAAATCAGAACAGAATTTCACTAACTTAAGCAATCCGAAGAAATCGCAGAGATACAACCACCCCGAGTCACTTATATAGACTGCTGTGTTATTGTCTTCTTTGCCTGAGCTCTAATGACACGCTGCTTATTTTCTTAACAAAACCGCCTTCTGAATTTTATGTGACGTGTCTACACAACAATTGCCTGTATAACAGACTAAGACGCAGTTAACATCGCCGTTGAGGGCCCGTAAGCACCAAACTAAACCAATCTGACCAAGATTTATATGAAACTTCTTAGTTCGCGGAAACATAAGGTAGCACTATAATTTCAGATACAGTTGCACCTATTTTGTGATATGAAGTATCTCATACATGTTTTTCCATTACTACACAATGTATTATCACTCTGGCAAAGCTCTGCCTTCCTTAAAGCTTGTCCAATACTTGTTGATAATTTTACATACTTCTGGGGTACGTTACGAAAATTAGCTTTCCCATAACTGTCACTGAAAAGGCATAAAATACAACCTTTTTCGGTTTTATAAATTCAGTGAGATACCTTTCTTAAGAGATGCCACTTACATTTGGGTAATTTACCAACTTAAATTATTAAAGCTTATGAGTTAGAATACTATTTTAAAAATTGTGTAATTTACTCTCACGTTTCCACAAACATCGTTCATTTCCAGAATATTTCTAAAAGCTTTTCACTTACAAAAAATATGGCTTTAAATCCGTCTGTCATAAATCTTAAAACTGAAAAATTATTGTATCGCTAATTTGATTGACCAAATGTTATGCATACTTCTAGAATAAAATGTAGTTCATATACACTGTAAAACAGGCGCAAGATGTGTGTACTTGCTCGCTTGTAGTACTGCAGTTGGATGTTCACTTCACGACACTTTTTACTGTGAAGCTGGTGGAACAATGAGAATTATATATTAATTTTTTCTGTGAATAGTGTAACATACTATATGTGAAAATGTTTCCGAATTTCTGCGTCTGGAATTTCGCGAGGTGGAAATAAAAGCGGTTATATCAGTATAATGAAATTATACCCTCGGTCTGGTTTGAAATAAAAGCTAAACCACTTTTATTTTCAGCAAGGTTACGGAATGGAAACTACGCGTGGACCCTGACACAACTTCAGGTTAAGTAATATCAAAAGTATGTCATGTCTACCCGTTAGAACTTTACTACAGGTATTGCAATAATAGTCTACTACACTAGACTGCAGAAGATCAAAATTTGAGACTAAGAAAATAACTAAGACAGGACATTATACCTGCAACAGAAATCACTCTCTAATTATCGTATCATACTTTCAATGGGTTCAGCTACTAATTCCCTGCCTTTATCGCAAGTGTGTCCTGTCCATAATTTCCACATTACAGAGAAACATTATACAAACTTCCTCTAGGAATTTGTATGTTCAGTTGAGGCGGATGACACTAGTTGAGCTAAGTATAATTGACTATTTAAGAGAGCAAATGTCACTTTAATATAATGACATATTGATTAATAACTCCACTCTAATTGTATAAAGCACCTGAAAATCAGCTGAGAAGCAATTTGGCACGATGAAAGGCAAAGGACTCTCGTATTCTGTTTATAATTATCACGTCAGATCCCTCTATGTACAACTCAATTAACCAAATTTTATAGTCCTGTACGTGTTTTGTCTGTACTGTTCGCAAGTTCTGGAGCTGCTGTTGTACATGACTGAACATTTTTCTGGTTTCAAAGCTGTCGTTCTGCTTTCAGTCTTTCGAATTGTTGGTCACACATCATTGAGAGTATGAACACATGTTTCCTTCGCAGAAAAATGTCGAAGGAAACGTGTTTTCATATTTTAAGTGACGTTTGAGTGATAATTCGGAAGACCAGAAGCAGAACAGTAGCTTTAAAAGCAGCAAGGTGAGCACTCACGTAGAATAGCAGTACAAACGTTGCCACTGATGATTCAGGGCAAGAAATGAAGGCGAAGCGCATATGAAATCATAAAATTGGTTTATTCAGTTGCAAATAGACTGAAGTAATATGACAATTGTCTACATGACGTTAGAAGAAACTCCGAACGACGTGACAGAAGAAGTTGCAGAATACTCAGAAAGCACGGAACACAATATTATCAGTCCTGTGTGGAGTGATCGCTAGATGTCAAAAGGCAGCTAACCTTCCTCTGTTGGAAACATCACAGAAAGAAAAACAGTTCTTCTCACTCACAAGAACAGCACTCTACGGTGAAGTCACTTTTGTATAAAAATAAATTCTTAAAAGAAAAAAAAAATACTGACAATGATGCAATTAGGCAACCAGCCGTATCGGTGCAAAGCGGTTTTGAAGTTACAGATGAAGTATAAGGAGCAATCAAATAAAAAATAGATGGATAAGAAGGTAAGTAAACTGTCTATTGTTTCAAAAGTGATCGCCATAACTGTTAATATCGGTACATTTATCCCACAGTGAGACAAGACGGCCAGTGTTTTCATGGAAAAATGTTATGGTTGCCTAGGAAAACATGATTATACCCAGGTGTGCATCTCTTCGTCTGAAGCAAATCGACAGCCACAAATGTCTTTCTTCAGGGCTCCAGAAATATGGAAATAGCGTGGCGAGAGATAGTGACAGCATGGATGATGATGATGATGACGTTTGGTTTGTGGGGCTCTCAACTGCGCGGTTATCAGCGCCCGTAAAAATTCCCAACCACTGCCCAATTCAATCTCGCCACTTTCATGAATGTTGATGAAATGATGAGGACAACAGAAACACCCAGCCATCTCCAGGGGGGACAGCACGGAGGATGTGTAGAGGCTTCCTAGAGAAACTTCTGTAGCGTAGTCAGAACTGTCTTGGTGACATGTGGGTCACGTAGACAAAACAATTTGCTTTATCTTTGACCAGATGACGCATGAACACACTGTGGTGTTTAGAACCGCGCGTTTCGTGATCACTGGCCATCCTATTAGATCGAAGTATGAGAATTACGTAATGTTTTCTTTTAATATATTGTATTATTAAATCTGGAACACAGAAATGAATGTATATATGCACTTTAATCGTCAACACGTGAGAAATGATGTCGCTTTTTGTAAATAAATCTTTTAAGCAGCTATTCCGCAGTGTAGCACATTTCAACATCATTTGAAACTCTAGAGCGGGCGTTCACTTGCTGAAGTTAAACGTTAGACGTTATTTACAGACTGCTCAGTAGCCAGTTAGTGCTGCCATACTTGATTTGTCAGCTGTGGCACTGTATGAGAAAAAATATGATCACACAGCAGGCGGAAGGATATATTTCTACACCTGCAGCTCTTCCCCTAGCGTACAGCCCAACTCGCGATTCACTTCCACACACGTCACTGCCATGTGGAAGAGGTATCTGTTAATCGATGACAAAGTCGCACTTGATATCCGCTGAATGGTTTATAGCACAGTTCATCTCCCTTGATACGCTTTCCACACAGACGTCGCGATGGTAGTGTTGTGTGTTTTAGACACGCCCAGCTCCACGAGACCGTAACCCTATTCACGAGGTGGACTATTCAAACTTGTTCAAACACTGTGAATTAATCAAGCGGCGCCCTTTGGTCGTCTAGTGGCCCAGCAATCTCTTACGCAAAGTTTATCGCTGGCATGTACCGCTGCATCACGTTAGCCTCCTAGGCAGCTCATTGAAGTACGCCTAACATGACTGTCCAAGGGCACTGCTCAATTCCTGCACGCGCTATCCCTCCGTAATTATAATCATTTGCATGCCACAGCCTGCTTTGAATGTCTTGTACGATGGAAGTCATCAGTATGCTTCTTGAGTGATCTCCATATTTACTCAGTTAGCAGAGGACCAACGAACACACGGTACTTTAAAGAATCAATTTTCCACTTAACAACACAACTTAAAACGCCAGATTACTTCATGAAAGGGATAATGTGTTACACAGCTTTTATGCATTCGGAATAAGAGGCAACAAGTTGCAAAATACAGGTACACTAAACCCTGAACACGGTTTCGACGCCAGCCTGGGTGGCCGAGCGGTTCTAGGCGCTACGATCTGGAATCGCGCGACCACTATTGTCGCAGGTTCGAATCCTGCCTCGGGCATGTATGTGTGTGATGTCCTTAGGTTAGTTAGGTTCAAGTAGTTCTAAGTTCTAGGTGACTGATGATCTCAGAAGTTAAGTCCCATAGTTCTCAGTGCCATTTTTTTAAATGGTTTCGACTGTTTTAAAACCATATTCTTAAGAAGATGTATGATGTAAAATCACATTATCTATAGTGAATGTGGAAATCGTTGACTCTGTCTAGTACATGTCATCAACTTAATCACAATGTAAATACATTATATTAAAGAAGTTGCCGTCTGCTGTAGGGCTTCATCTTAAAACCTCTAACAAGGTGAAACTGGTTGCCTGTTATTTTAAATGCACTGAAGCTCATGCACACACACATTTGTTGTAGCGCAGACGTGTTCAAAATCTTGAAATTTGTTACATATTTTACGATAACCATGAAAATGCGAGGAAGAGTATAAAAGGTTTGAAATTATGCTTCCAGTTAGTTGAAGTAGCTGTGTTCCCTCATAATGAAACAGTGGGTGCATATAGTCTGGGTAATTTGCACTGTATTTTAAACAAAAGCAAGTTTCTCACCCTTCTCAGTGTTTATGGCATCATATCTTCTGAATCAGTGTGGTACAATAATATAATTCTGCAATTATTTGCAGTGGTACATGTGGATACGTTTGCAAAGTGTGGTATGAGTAGCCTTGGTAATAAAGAAGCAATAAATTAAAACGTCACGTATGACTCTGAAAGTTTACTACATGAAAAGCGAAAATTTTGTAAGCGATAAAACATGTTCCTTTCTTTGTTCTGTGTGTGAGAGTGTGTGAGAGGTGAAGGGGGTTCAGAGAGGGAAATTTCATAATTGTTACAATTATGTGTAAAGTTTGTTGGAAGTAGCTAAGTACTGTGGTTCTCAGATACTGGATGAAGGAAGTCCGAGTATTTTCGCGTCATCAGTTACACTGCCTCAAGAGAAACACACAGTTTTAAGAGAGCTACTTGACTTATTGTGTTAAACCTTTAACATGAGATCATACCTATTAATTAGTAGGTTACCGCAGCATTTTAAATTTATAAATTCGGCCAATAACCCCGTGAAGTATTAAAAATCCCATTTTTGTTTCTCTTGAAAGGCAACTGGTATCGGTATCCGGTATAGTCGCTTAGTAATACAGATGTAGAACAAGTTTCTATTCTTATGGTTTGGTATTCCTGTTATCCTTACGTTCGCATTTTAACACATCGAAGTGATGTGTCTGACAAACTCTTCAACCGTTAGATTAGTGTGGAGAACTTTTTTGCCACCTGTCAATTGAAATGTACCCACTCTGATTTAAATATTAGGCTTGGGAACTGAAATTATTTCTTTCAAAAAGATTACTAGTGGTTAGTCGCGCACCCAAACCTGTGCTTCCTGATTTTAGCAATTACATTGCTCTACGTACAGTCCCTACATTTAATACTTATGTACGAAGAGTGAAGTTCTCTTATAGCAACCTCCGAGAAACATAAGACGTTTTTCTTTATTTTTGTTATACACATACGATTCGCCACCTATATATCTTCTGTGGGTCTCACTTTATTTCCAGCACTATAAACACATATCAGGGTGACTGAAAAGGAACAGCATATAGCACTTTTCAGACGACTTCGTAGTAAAACCATCTTTACGTCCCATATACGGGTAAAAGAAAGACTAGAGGATTAACTGTGTTTAATGTAAAGTAAAAATAGTGGCTCCAAGGTATATGGAATAATAGATATCTTCTTTAACCCATATATCAATACACACAGGAGCTCTTTTATATTTAGGACAAGCATGGGAGGAAACTGTGGCTTTTTACACGATTGTGTGACATTGCTTCTCTGATTAAATAATAATGGAATATTGTATAATTTAATTTCAGTGGTAGAGGAATGTCGCTGTCTATTAAACTGTCACCTGAAATGTCAATTCTCTGGCACTAGGTGCCAGATTTTTCCACGTAACATAGCACTGGCGCAACCCTTTTATTTAATTCAACGGGTGGCCTTTTAATATTGTTACTCTTGGTATCGCTGCATAATTTAAGTTTTGGAATAAAACTTTATTGTTAACCTACATTCCATCTACAGAAAAATACTTCTTTCATCTAAAAATGTAGAAAATATTTGTCATATATGTTCAGCGGTAATATCTTCATTGCTAGTCTCCTTTAAAATATGCGTTAGCTTACGGTTACTTCCTTAGGAAGCTACCTTCATTGTCATCAAATATCTCGTTATTCTTAATTAAACACTTAAATTAAATAAATAGCAGTGAAACAGAAAACAGCGTCCATCCACTGAAAAACTGCTGGAAGCCCGGGAGATGCTGCTTGGCTCCGTAATAACAATTAGTGGCGGGATGATTCTCGCGGGTGCAATATACATTAATTGTCGACAAAGTATTTTAACTAGAGCCGTCAGCCTAATTTGCGAGCTTGGAAACTGCATTTTAATAGCTATGGCTTACCTCTGCGCTCGCAGCACAAAGATGAATTGCCGTTCATTGTAGCGATAACGCAGCGAACGGTACATATTACTAATTGCCGGTATCTGCTCATAAGTCCCATTAATAATGCCACACAGCTTGTCGCCCGACACTAGCAATTTTATTGACCCGGTGTGCCATGCTTTAGCTACAACATTTTTCGTTCTGTCCTTTTGTTTGCTCTAGTAATGGTAAGCATCATAATGCCACTCTTGTTGTCGAATGTACTACCAATTCCATTTAATCCTCCCACCCTGTTATATTGCGCCTTGCACTGAATACTAATTAGCCCCCCAAACACGTGTGTAAAGTTTTAGATTATGGTAACATTCTCAGTTTGTGGGACAAGAGTCTCGTTTTCTTGAATAATTTTCAGAATCTCCACAGACGCCCTATACATGCGTAAATATAATCCTGGAATGCATCAAATTAGCAAACAGCTACAATGCGCTTAACAACACAGATTATCCAGATCATTACAATTTTGCTTTAGATCACAGTGACGTTTTAATGATTGAATAAAAGTCTGCGAAAGTCAAATATCCCAGTGTTGTTGTGGTTTTTCCACATAAAAAGAAAGAAAAAAACATTTGAAGAAGTGTGAAGAAAATTTTTTCTCAGCGGTGCTACATGCTTTTTGAGGTGCAGAACCCGAATTTCTTGTTTATTATCTAGTAGGAGGTGGACTTTACAACGCAAAACTCAAAAAACTAAAAATTTCTGCAGTTTCTCGCTTATATCTCCAAACTATCCGTTTTTCGATTATAATCTATACATAAAAGGCAATGTCCCAGATGATTGGCTAACTCACTGACTTTGAAATATTTTTATAGCGCAACGCAATCTGACTTTCAATAATCCCTACAAAAGAATGGTTTTGACTAACATTAACCTATACCTTTCACAAATTACTTACCTCACAAAGATCTTCGTTACTCGAACTACTGCAATACAGTGAGCGCCACTACTGCCAGCTAAATAAAAGATTCAAACTACTGAAGGCACTAACTACTGCTAGGCATAGTTAGCAAATGAATGATTTTGATAGAGAACAAACAATGTATTTACCTTAATAGTCATAATAAATATAGCAGTGCATGACATCCATTCTTACAAATGTACTGTTTCTGATGGACACACCTCCAGATTATCCATTCTCAAAAATCCGCCATCTCACTTTCCCACATCCACCACTGCTGGCGGCTCGCCTCCAACTGCGCAATGCTACGCGCTGTTAACATCCAGCTGCCCAACACTACAATGGCAGACAACAATGCAAACTAGCCACAGACTGCACACAGCACAGCCAGTGATTTTCATACTGAGCGTTACGTGGCGTTACCAATATAAGAACCTAAACAGCCTACTTACATAGCCCCCATGCTCCCCACAAATAATTTTACAAACTGTTTTGAGCAGTGGCCAATACAGATTTGAAAAAATTTTTCATAATTATAATAACAAAGAAATCAAAGGCACACACTTATTGATACAATGTTGGTCAAAAGCTAAAATTTTCTCACAGTCTATAAAGACAGTCCTGATCGTTCATCACAGTAAAGTAGCAGTGTTTTTCTCAAAGTCTGAGCAGTAAAAGAAAATGCACATGGAAGTAGTGGATTTCCATGCATTCTTGAAGAAGTAGTGTTGTCCTTCTAACGGAAAGACAGTGCTGACTCTTGACATGCAGGCAGGTAATGGGCCACAACAGAGCAAACCCACAGCAGAGTCAGTCGAAGTTTTCAAGAATATTGGTAGGTAGGTCATCACAGAGCAGACCCACTATAGTCCTGGTAGAGATTGTGGTATCGGTGGGCAACCAGAGGTGCAGACCCATTGCAGTCCTTGTAGAAATAATGGTATTGGTGGGCCACCAGAGATGCAGACCCACTGTAGTCCTTGTAGAGACGGCCAGCAACCATCTGTTGCGACTGTGCAGGTGCACAATCACCATCGAAGTGTCTTGCGGACAATATAGCAATTCCATAAATCACCACTTGGGCACTCACAAATTTTTTTTTGAAATGTCCTTAGAACCAGCAATGCTGTTATCCAGTCCCTTGCTGAATTATCAACACACATGCAAGAACTAACAGTCCCAACTTCTCACATACTGTGCATATATTATGACCAACAGAAACGTGTGCAGTGAAATGATACTTAATTTGAAGTACTGGTAACAATTACAATTTGATAACATGAAAATACAATAACAAAGGTACAAAATACATCATTAAAGAACATAACAATACAGATAACATTTGTAGTAACACAGGCTTTACAAAAGAATAGAAATAAACATATACATCAGTGTTGCAAAAATAACGACATAAGTACATACATAAAGATCAGAATAACTTTTGAAACATCACCTTCACATATGAGCAACAAAACAGAATAAATAATGTCTAAACATCTTTACAAAGTAAATAACATAGTATTAGAAAAAAATTCTACAACATAGCTCTCATCAGCTAAACACATAAAGACAGGAAAAACACAAACACACAAGGGTACACAAACACATAGAGGGATGACACAAAAGGGAAGGACAGGGTTTGTTTTACTGCAGTATTTTGCATGGAGATCTCGGTTCGTTCATCATTATTCCCAAAAAGTCCTATCTAAGCCTGCTTTCTGTATTCTGTTCACATCCTCTTTCAAAAATAGTTTTTTTCCACTGTACACTACTTTTTTTTGGCCAAACCATTTTCTTATAGCTTCTCAATGCATTTCTTCTAATTCATCATAGTTAGTTTCTAATATAGTCTACCCCCTCTTAAGCTAACTTAAATCTACTGAGCTCAGATATATATACCACGGGACAAGGCAATGTAGCAGCACATAACAAATTAACACAAACAGCAATTACAAAAATTCAGATTGGCAAAGCAAGCAGCAGTAAAATAAATTAGCAGACCAATTGCAGCATTACATCTAATATAAGGCAATGTGCAGCAAACAATAAATATAAATTAGTAGTATAACTGGCTTAACAGAGTAATACAAAGTCAAATTCAGTAACACTATGCCTGGCAACCAGCAGCAGCAAATGAAATAACTTATATCTAAACATGACAAAGCTCAAGCAGAAAAAATAGTACACTAAAGACAACAATGCAGCTAAGGGAAATGTCTATTCACATCTTAATGTCTATGTAATTAAAGTGGTGCACCATAACTTACTCTACCATAAAAATTACCAAGTACTTGAAAAGTAAATTATGAATGCAGTTACTGTTATTAGTCCCTTCTTAGTGTTCTTTCCTTTCCAAGTGCTCCTTTTTTTTTTTTTTAAGAATGTGGATCATAAAATTATTATCTAACAGATCTGTTGACAGAAAGTGTTCACATTAGCAAATGCATTTAATTTTATTTTATAAAAGCAATGATGCAACACACCTGGAAAACAGATATCAAATAAAATAAGCAACTATGTACAAAGTAAAGCATAAAATAATCATTCAGTAGTCATGAGGCATTTCATAAGTTAGTAGAAATTCTCTCAATTCTCGTAGAAAGACACTTGTCATAATCAGGTGTGCAGATGTATGAATAATTCCCATCAATTCATAAGCATTTCAGTAAGTAGCACAAAGTAATGAGCGTCTCATATTTCCGACACTTTCTGCAAAGGAATGTCAATAGCGAGGTTAATTGTCTCTTTTTTTTTCTCCACCTTTGCCTCTGAAAGGCACACACTAATGGCTTTTTCCCAGGCGACTATCGCGCAGCTGGGTGCCCACCACGCATTATGTGAAGGTCACTTAACTCTCCTACAGGAATATTTACGACAGCAGTTTGCGCTACAGTGACAGTCTCATATAAAAAATTTCACAGGTCGAGAATTTGCGTTACAAATGTGTAGAAACAAAATCCTATAAATACAACAGTGTCCAAAAAATTTTCAGTGGCATTGTGATACATTCACACATGTACACACATTTCATAATTCTAAAGTACGATTCTTGGTTTCCAACATCCTTTTCCACAAATCAGAGTCCCTAACCACTACTGATCATTCCTTAATTATACATATACATATTCATTGACACTTCTTCAATATTTCATCATAAGAAATACGTAGCATAATCAAATTCCTCATATACGGTGGCATCATCTTATTGATCATAAACATACCTCAACAGCATAATACATATCGTCATCGTAATAATATCATAACATCTCACTCAATTCTCAAAATCATTGTAGCTTCCTCCAATAATTTCAAAACCTAAAAAGAATACTCTGCTCATTTCAATAGTGTCATCTACCTCAAATGTACTTTAAAAACATGATCCCATACCAAATACATCATTCAGAGCTCTAATAGTATCAAAATGGTTCCGAAAAAATATGAACAGTTCACAAAGTACAGACGAAATACAATTTCATAAGTCTGAAGTTATCCAACTGTGTAATTGCGTAAACATCTATCACTGACGTAGTAAAAAAAATTTTTGTTTCTCTGTTAAATAATCAGGTAGCTTTGTAATTCTGTGTTGGAGAAATATGGTACCGCTATATAAAGTTGTATAAGAAAATACCATATTAGCTAGGGCTCCTTGTGCTTGCCACACACATGGTACACAAAGTAAGCGTGTACCCCCCTGAGGATAAATGTAATTGTATCCTCAGGTGTTACAGATTACAGCAATGGAATGAAATGTATCATGGAAAACTTTCTTTGTAATTCAAAAGTATTGAAAAATAAATGGTTTAAGTACAAAATTAATCACTCAAATGCGTGTCCTGTAGCGCTAAATGTGCATCTTGCTGTAAGATAATCTCTGTGGAAGTGTCGTAGTTATTGTCCTCTGAAAGCTAAGTTCTGCAGAAGCCAATGTACTTACCTCATGATAAACAAAAGTGAAATGGTTTGCGTATAGATATCGTAGTTATTACGTACCTTACCGTGATCAAGAAAGTACTATAATGTGACGTATTGTTGTGCTACGAAAAGGCTGTCTTATTGTAGCTATACCACAAAAGTTACTACTAAACATGTTTTACTTTCCAGAAGAATTCAGAAAAACTGTGCAGATATAAAGCAGATACAGCACAAAAGCAACAATGTAAATTGTGTCACACATTAGTAGCATCGTGTTATAATTGTGTAGCTGTCAAAGAAACCAAATGCTAAGTCATATTTAATCCCACAGAGAGTACTTCAAATAAAGATTGTATTTTCAAGTAAACCAAAATGTTGCATGAAAATCTCATTAGCAGTGCCAGTATATGTTCTAAGTATGTAAGCCTTATAGTCGTTATGTAATCGTGCAACTAACAAGCAAGAATGTACAAATAACAACACTGTGTTGTCGGTTCACTATTACAATGCATTCGTAATTTCTGTTTAAATAAGTTCTCTTGGTTCTTGACTGGATATTTAACTTCAAACATTGTTGCATGTTAACAGATTCTAAGTCTGACAATGCATACTAGAAATGTGAAGTGAAAAGTTTTATGGAAAAGACAAAGTTAAAAAGCAGATTATCTTTCAATCAACGGTTTTACATGTGAAATGTAGTGTAAACCTTTACTCTTCCTAGTACGCAGAGTTTCAGCTTCAGTGGAATTATCATGTGGTATATGGTACATCGGTAAAGAATGCTAAAATTTTTCTGAAGGTCAGCATCTATGTTATTTTTCTCGGAGCCAGCCAGTGCACGTGGCTGCCTGCGGTGTGAGTCATTGTCTGTCTCTTTGTTGGCGTGCATCGTTATTGGGATTAGGAGGCCTAACTTCTACAAATTCACCTTGTCGAGAGTGCCCTGCTCTGTTTGAATCCCGCCAGTTCTGATGGAATTCAGGTCTGTCGTTTTGTCGGTAGTTTACATAGTTTCTTGTTTGTCGGTCATGTGGTGGAGAATTTCTCGCAGAATCGTAACGGCGCGCTGAACTGTTGCATCTGAAGTTATTCTGTATCCCTTGATAATAATCGTTTTTGTTCCCATATTGTCTGTTTCTATGGTAATCTCTGTCATATTCATTACTAACGAAATGCGATCTTTCTCTGTAACTATTATTACTCTGCCAGTGGTTGTCATATGAGTGGTGTCTGTTTTGGTCACGATTTTCGTTGTAAGAATAGACTTGTCGTGTCCAGTTATTGTTTCTGTCGTCACGGAATTGTGACGGATGTGACCTGTAGTGATTGTTTTCCAGTTTTCGCATCCTGCGAGTGTCTGTGTCAATTTCTAATTCTTGTAAGAGTCCCTGAAAAGCTTCAATGTCGTCTTTGCAACGTCCTGCCAAAATAATATTTCTTAAATGTTCAGGCAATTTCATTAAGCAAATGCGGATGAGTTCTGAAGGGCTGTATGGGTTTGAAAGATACTGATTCTTATGCAACATGTCTTCAAAATATTTCACGAGACTGGAGAATTCAGATTGTTCGAAATGTTTCATCATTATGATGCTATGTTTTACTCGGTCTTGTGTACTTGAGACCAATATGCTCAGAGGAAGGCACGATGAAATTCTCCTTCATTGTGACAATCGTGAATGACCGATCGCATTCTTACAGCTTGTTCATTCTCTGAGTAGCCACACATAAATTCTAATCTGTGTTCTAACGACCAGTTGGGAGGAAAACAATGAGAGAATTGATGGAGCCATGCTTGTGGATGAATGTCGTTGTCAGAATTCTTAAATGTTTTGAATTTACGTGTAGTAATAAACAGCTTATAGTCAAAATCATCATGTCGGCGAGTCCCATATCGGTCATTGTTACGTCGTTTCGGCGGCTCCATTTCAAAATTCGGTGCACCTTGCCAATTTCTTTCATAATTTCCGAAGTGTCTTGTGTTATTATTTTGTGGTTGCTCCGTATTTCTGTGTCCCTCTTCCCATACTGGAGCGCGAGTGTCCTCTGAAATATGTAATTCTTGTATTACTTGTGCCAACTGATCTTGTACTTCCCGGATTTCTCTTTTGTACTGTGTATTGATTTGATTTTGATTTTGTTTGAATTTTCTAATTTGTTCATACTCTTCAGTGTCAGTGAAAGCTACAGGTCTTGTGTCATTCAGATCATCATCTACCTTTGTAGATAAGTTAGTGAACTGATATGAAAGTTCGGCTACTTTATCCGATAGTGAAATTATTTCCTCTGTGTGTTTTTCTGAACCAAGTTTCAGAGTGTCCATTTGTGTTGAAATCGTATCTTCTGTGTCCTTTAAGTTTTCCTGAGTTTTTGCAAGTTGCGTAACCGAATCGGTAGATGCAACTGAGTCAATTTTAGCTTGCAAGGTGTCGTGATTTTCATGAACAATAGTTTGCAGTTCTTTTATGGCTGCTTCGTGATTCTGTAATGCATTTTCATGACGCGAAAAAATAGGTTGAAAATGCTCACAAATTTGTGTTTTTACGTCATTACAGGCTTTTTGACATTTCGATTCAATGTTATGTAGCTCAGTAGTTAAATCTTCACGTGTTTGTTCAAGAGTTTGTTCCAATGAGTCTAACTTTTGAAGCTGTTGCTGTGTTTGTCTCTGATTTTGTTCCATCGTGTCTAACTGTTGCTGTGTTTGTATCTGGTGTTGTTCCATTGTGTCTAACTTTTGAAGATTTTGTTCCATTGTGTCTAACTGTTGCTGTGTTTGTCTCTGATTTTGTTTCATTAGCTGCATTAATTGCAATAATAATGTATTAGTGTCTGGAATCTGTTCCTCTATGCTTTTCGGCAGTGCATTTGCACCAACATTTACATTTTGACGAGCAGAAAATGTGTCTTGACTTATTTGAGAAAACGGTGAGGACCCAAAACCTGAGTCTACAGTATTTGCAATATTGTGTTCTGTCATTTCGGATTCCTGAGGCGAGCTGTTGCCGACCGATCGATCGATAATGCTTCCCTGTTCACTACTTGTTTCACTGTCTACACCATTATTTGCCGCCCGCTCCATTGCCCTATGCACTATTACCAAATTACTACTTTGAAGGTCTGTTACTTCATTACACAGTGATGCTGATAAGCTACGCTCGTCGTAACTATTACTTCTCAGTTTATTTTGGAGCCTAGTGTTACGTTTTTCACACGCCATTATTGTCACAATACTTCACACGATAACACAGAAAAGCACAATTTGAAGAGCAAAAATAAGAGAACACATTAACATAGCACTGAAAATAATATCTAGTTAATTGCAGCTGCGAAATACTTGGTGCAAATCTACATGCATGCCACAACTGTTTTACTGTACAACAATGAAAGACTGCAACTACAAAGGAGATTTTCTCTACAATTACGCGCTAGCAATAAACAAAAGCTACACTAATTACACATACTACAAGAAAAAATCAGAAGATTCCAGTGAGGTATCCTCGGCTAAGGGTCGACATATGAAATGTCCCCTTTGAAAAATTATACATGATTGTGCTTAAACTGACACACAATATTTTTTTAGCGCAACGCAATCTGACTTTCAATAATCCCTACAAAAGAATGGCCCTGACTAACATTAACCTATACCTTTCACAAATCACTTACCTCACAAAAATCTTCGTTACTCGAACTACTGCAATACAGCGAGCGCCACTACTGCCAACTAAATAAAAGATTTAAACTACTGAAGGCACTAACTACTGATAGGCATAGTTAGCAAATGAATGATTTTGATAGAGAACAAACAATGTATTTACCTTAATAGTCATAATAAATATAGCAGTCCATGGTTGGTTGGTTGGTTGGTTTTGGGGAAGGAGACCAGACAGCGTGGTCATCGGTCTCATCGGATTAGGGAAGGATGGGGAAGGAAGTCGGCCGTGCCCTTTCAGAGGAACCATCCCGGCATTTGCCTGGAGTAGCAGTTCATGACATCCATTCTTACAAATGTACTGTTTCTGATGGACACACCTCCAGATTATCCATTCCCAAAAATCCGCCATCTCACTTCCCCACATCCACCACTGCTGGCGGCTCGCCTCCAACTGCGCAATGCTACGCGCTGTTAACATCCAGCTGCCCAACACTACAATGGCAGACAACAATGCAAACTAGCCACAGACTGCACACAGCACAGCCAGTGATTTTCATACTGAGCGTTACGTGGCGTTACCAATATAAGAACCTAAACAGCCTACTTACAACTTATCATCACTCAGCCGAAATTCTAAGGATAGAAACGATGAAAGTTTTATTGAAAATATGTCAGTATTAAGGACATGTTGAAACAAGCCCTTCAGATATTGGTATTTGGTTTGTCAGTCGAAAAGAAAGAAATCCGTGTTTCAGAAGTTTTGGAAATTTAACACTTTGGTGGTGAAAAAGTGTGTTTGTCTTTTTAAATAAATCATTATTAAAGAACTACTAAAGTATATTTATGGTTACAGCTATGAAAATAAAAAATACGTCTTTTATTGTTTTTGTAAGTTCACCCCATAAGACGGTGAAAAGGGGATAAAAATTTAAATTATTTTTTTCGTTGTATTAAAAAATTTGTAAAACTAAATCTGTACAAAAAAGAAATATATTTTACGGAATGAAAGATTCTATAGAATGTCACGACAAGAATGCAAACAGCGTGATTAAGAAAACCTTAGACTCTAGCTGCCAAAATCGCGTTTTGGTCAGACGTATATTCGAAAAAGATTATGCTTCTGTGGCCTTAATTAGCGTGAAAAGCTTAGAAAGTGTTGCAGTTTGTCAACGACATAAAAATTCGTTTAAAGAAAGAAAAAAAAATCTGTGCAGACCATATACACTACGCGAAAAAAGCAGCGGTTGCTGAGCTAGTTCCACACAAAACTAAGGAAGACAGATTTTCCTGCAAAACGCACTTGTCAGATGTGATTTTCTGTGAAGCCGTGACTTTTTGCTCCTTTACGAAAATAACAAAAACGTCCATTTCCAGCCTCTACAACTCGAAAAATATGCATGTTATCAGTAGAAACGTAAACACCCCATGAAAGCTCGTTAAACTTCCTACAACAGATGTGTGCAACATTAAAATTTCTCGTAAGGGGTGATGCAGCAAAGCGAAAATGCCTTCTGCACTTTGAGGCAAACGAACCCTCGAACCCGTCTATCTCTCATATGCACTATGCTTTCTGTGTATTACGATTAAAAGAGGTTGTTTTGAATGAAATGGTGAATTATACAGGTTTACATTCTTGTTTTGGTTTGCAGCGCTGTTCTGTGGCGCTACCTCATAGCCCCAATGCTTACCGTTTCAGCCGCGATTGTTGACAGACATACTAAAATGCACCAACTGTGTGCTACTGTAACTCTTAAGATCATCTTCTGTGAGGTCTGTAGAATCAAAGACTGACAAGAAGTGTTCCAGATTGTTGTCTGGCGTAGTGAGATATTTCTCGTTCGGACGACAGACAGACTGGCCTTCAATATTCACATTACGTCCTTGTGTGGTACAATAGCGTGCTCTGCTGATATACCTCTCAAAATATATTTCGAAGCTATCCTACTTGACGTTATGCACTTCAGGGTTGAAGACTTTCTTACAGATTCGCTCTTGTATACACCCTGATCAGGATTTATCCAGGAAGGCCTATTATACATAATCATATGCAACGCAGTTTTATGCAGTTTCAGTCGCCCAGAGGACTGCCTCACCCTGAGCGTAAGCAGTGACGAACTGAATCTTTTGTGTCTCGTTCCAAGTCTTGTGCCGTACCCTTCAAAGAGAATGGATTCACTTTTTCTATGGTGAGAATACTTGAAATTTGAAACAATTTGGAAGATCTCATTCTAAAAGTACCATGGTTAAAGTGGGTCCTGCCCCGATTGATTCCGATTAATATTCACGAACGGGATAACCTACCCCGTTTCTGTGACAGACTCTATTACATGCATTTACCGCCTCATGCATTCCACTAGTACGAGCCAGTAGGAACGATTGATCATGCACCATGCCTTTCATTTCTATAATCTCACGGTGCAGGTCAGTGACCTGTTAATCATGCTGTTACGCCGTTCGGGGAGCTCCTGCGCTAATACACACTACATGACCTAATTCGTCTAGCTTAGTTTCACCTGAATTACCTTGTTCTAATGAGACTTCGGTGCTAACAGATCGTACATCTGCACGTAACTTTGTCTCAAGTTTTTGGTAATCAGAGAATTTTTCTCGTTCATCAATCGGTTAAACAATGCCAAAAATTTCTTTCCTCGTGCAGCAAGGATTTTATTACTTTCAGTTTGTTGTTGGACAATCACTTCACACCCTGCCAAAGTAACTGTGTTGTCTATGATTTATCATAAAGATGTATTCCAGCATTAAGAAAAATTTGAATTGAAACTGAATATGAATCATGAATCACTCAATAAATGATTTAAAAATAGTGCAATGCAATGCAAGCGATAGAATTATGGTGTCCTTACATTCATTGGTGCCAATGGACTTGCCGCAGTGGTAACACCGGTTCCCGTCACATCACCGAAGTTAAGCGCTGTCGGGCTGGGCTGGCACTTGGATGGGTGACCAACCGGTCTGCCGAGCGCTGTTGGCAAGCGGGGTGCACTCAATCCTTGTGAAGCAAACTGAGGAGCTACTTGACTGAGCAGTAGTGGCTCCGGTCTCGTAAAGTGACATACGGCAGGGAGAGCGGTGTGCTGACCACATGCCCCTCCGTAACCGCATCCAGTGACACCTGTGGGCAGAGGATGACACGGCGGCCAGTCGGTACCGTTGGTCCTTCCAAGGCCTATTCGGACGGAGTTACTTTTAACAGTGATGTATCGCAGCTTTGATCAATTTCAGAAATCTTTATGAGAGCCCAGACGGAAAACTTTCCTCTTTCAGAGTTACCCATACAATACGTTATATGCGTGATCATTTATAACTTCTTTCCAGTATTGGTCATCGAACATGCAACAGAAAAACAATACGGGTTGTAATTACAAATCATAAAACTTATCTCGCCCCCCTCATTGGGCGCCAGTTGAAATGTCCACTTTCTCGTGTACTGAGGCATTCCAGTGAAGGTTTCTCAATAAGCGACATTACTTAGCATTGTGAAGAATATGCAGATCTGTCTAATCTAAAGATCTCAACGATAAATTACTCTCTAATGATGACGGCTTGAGAGTTCTTTTAAGAGGCACCGAGTGGAGTAAAGAAGATGAGCAATCTGGTATTTTGATTTTTAATCGCCTTAGATTCGAAATAGTTTAAAATTGTTGCATCTAGGGCTGGATGAAGCAAGCGAGTATGATTGCTGACGTCACTGTTCGATGACGGATGACCGATAAGTCAACAATTTATACGAATGTAATTGTTGTTGTTGTTGTTGTTGTTGTGATCTCCAGTCCAGAGACTGCTTTGCTGCAGCTCTCCATGCTACTCTACCCTGTGCGAGCTTCTTCATTCTACTGCAACCTACATCCTTCTGAATCTGCTTATTGTATTCATCTCTTGGTCTCCCTCTACGATTTTTACCTTCCATGCTCCACTCAAATACTAAATTGGTGATCCATTGATGCCTCAGAACGTGTCCTACCAACCGATCCCTTCTTATAGTCAGGCTGTGCCACAAATTCCTCTTCTCCACAAATCTATGCAGTACCTCCTCAGTACCTCATCTATTATTCAGCATTCTTCTGTAGCACCACATTTCGAAAGCAGCTGTTCTGTTCTTGTCTCAACTAATTATCGTTCATATTTCACTTCCATACATTGATACACTCCGTACAAATACTTTCGAAAGGGATTCCTGACACCTAAATCTATACTCGATGTTAACAAATTTCTCTTCTTCAGAAACGCTTTCCTTGCCATAGCCAGTCTACATTTTATATCCTCTCTACTTCGACTATCATCAGTTATTTTTTTCCCCAAATAGCAAAATTCTACTACTTTGTCTCATCTCGTAATCTAATTCCCTCAGCATCTACTGATTTAAGTCGAATACATTCCATTATCCTCGTTTTACTCTTATTGATGATCATCTTATACCCTACTGTCAAGACACCTTCCATTCCTTTCAACTGCTCTTCCAAGTCCTTTGCTGTCTCTGACAGAATAACAATGTCATCGGCAAACCTAGAAGGTTTATTTCTTTTCCATGTATTCTAATTCCTACTCCAATTTTTTCTTTTGTTTCCTTTACTGCTTGTTCAGTATACAGACTGAATAACATCGGGAATAGGCTACAACTCTGCCTCACTTACTTTTTCTAATCCACTGCATCCCTTTCATGGTCCTTGACTCTTGTAACTGCCATCAGGTTTCTGTACAAATAATAAAGAGCCTGTATTTTACCCCTGCCACTTTCAGAATTTGAAAGAGAGTATTCCAGTAAACATTGTCAAAAGCTTTCTCTATGGCTACAAATGCTAGCGACGTAGGTTTGCCTTTCCTTAATCTATCTTCTAAGATAAGTCGTTGGGTCAGTATTACCTCGAGTGTTTAACATTTCTGCTGAATCCAAACTTATCTTCATCGAGGTTGATTTATACCACTTTTTCCATTCGTCTGTAAAGACTTCATTGAGTCAGCCAGCCAGTCAGTCAGGCAACAGTAGCCGGCCGCGACACAAGCAGCAACAGGGAATTAACTGATTTTGTGACTTTTACGAGTTCCTAACCAGCAGCGAATTTTATATCATCATCTGTGTGCTTTAATAGTTTAGTTTCTTGTGATTCTGCGTGTTTATTTAATATCTTATGGCCACAATTCTTGAGTTTTCATTTGCGCCGGAAAGTAAATCGATTTTGTGACACATAACAAGTTTCTAATCAGGGGCGAATTATTTAGTTTCACCTGATTGCTTCGGTACTTAGGGATATGATACTCTGCATGTAAATCTAATTTAATAGACACAGTTCTTGCGATTTCGTCCATGTTTACAGTAGAGGTTCGCAGCACTTGCCGATAGTCCGTTTATCTGCATAGTTTAGTCTTCCACGGTCTTTAGTATGTACAGTTACTGCGGTTGTTATGTGCCGATGCGAGCCGAGTTGGTGACACTTCGCTCTCTGCTTCAGGCTGTGATGGCTTCGGTTACACAGCTTGAGGCTTCTGTGGATGGGCACCACTGTTGTGGACCGGCCTTGGGGATCCATCGGACGTCCAGCACAGCTGAGTCCTCCGATCGGTCCTCACCTGTTAACAACCCAGTTACTGACCCCTCACCTGTGGTCAAGTGGGAGGTCACCCCGGGGAGTAGCAGATGGCGAAAGACTTCCCAGGCGGTCGCACGTAAGGCCTCCACGGTTTGTCTGACAAACAGGTTCCAGGTGCTGTCTGTGACTGACGCTGTCACTGAGGCAGATTCTGTCGCCTGTCCTGTTTCAGAGGGACCTCTCAGCATGCAAGATCCGGACATCACAGAGAGTGGGATGATTGATAGTAGGGAACTTCAACGTTAGGCGCGTTATGGACTTCTTAGTCACATGACTGACAAGAAGGGGAAGAAATCCAGTGTGCACTCCATGTGCACACCAGGTGGAGTCATTCCAAATGTGGAACGGGTACTCCCGGATGCCATGAGGAGCACAGTTTGCAGCCAACTGCAGGTGTTTGCTCACGTCGGTACCAATGATGTGTGTCACTTTGGATCAGAAGAGATTCTCTCTGGTTTCGAGCGGCTAATAGAAGTGGTAAAGGTTGCCAATCTTGCTTTCAAGATGAAAGCAGAGCTGACCGTTGGCAGCATAGTCGACAGGACCGATTGCGGACCTCTGGTACAGAGCCGAGTGGAGGGTCTGAATCAGAGGCTCAGACGGTTCTGCGACCATGTAGGCTGCAGATTCCTCGACTTGCGCCAAAGGGTGGTTGGGTTTCGGTTCCGTTGAATAGATCAGGTGTCCACTATACGTAGGAGGCGCTTACACGGTAGCAGGGGCTGTGTGGCGTGGACTGAGCGGTTTTTTTAAGCTAGAGGGTCTCGGGGAAACACAAGAAAGGCTTCATCCACAAAGGGTGCAGGCCGAACACAGGAAGAACGTAGATACAGGAACCATCGGTATAACAGTTGTAATTTGTCGTAGCTGTGTTGGGAAATTACCAGGCTCCAAGCGCTAATACAAAGCACTGATGCTCAAATCGTTATAGGCACTGAAAGCTGGCTAAAGCCGGAGATAAGCTGAGCCGAAACTTTTGTGAAAAACCTAATGGTCTTCCGAAAGGATATTCTAAAGAAAAGAAATTGAAGTTGATAGTTCCTGTGAGTTAGTACGGGTAGAGGTCATTGTCGGCAAACGGAATAAAATAGTAACTGGATCTCTTTACTGACAACCCAATTCAGATGATACAGTTGCTGAAACGTTCAAAGAAAATTTAAGTTTGATTTCAAACACCTACCCGACTCATACGATTATAGCTGGTGGTGACTTTAATTTACCCTCGATATGTTGGCGAAAATACATGTTTAATTCAGGGAGGTACGCATAAAACATCATCCGAAATTGTTCTAAACGCATTCTCTTAAAATTATTTCGAGCAATTAGTTCATGAGCTCACCCGAATAGTAAACTGCTGTAAAAACACGCTTGACCTCTTAGCAACAAATAGTTCAAATGGCTCTGAGCACTATGGGACTTCTGAGGTCATCAGTCCCCTAGAACTTACTACTTAAACCTAACTAACCTAAGGACACCACACACATCCATGCCCGAGGCAGAATTCGAGTCTGCGACCGGAGCGGTCGCGCGGTTCTAGACTGAAGCGCCTAGAACCGCTCGGCCACTCCGGCCGGCTCTTAGCATCAAATATTCCTGAGTTATAACGAGCATCGAAACGGATACAGGGATTAGTGAACATAGGATTGTCGTAGCGAGACTGAATATTGTAACTCCCAAATCCTCCAAAAATGAACGAAAAATATACCTATTCAAGAAACCTGACAAAAATTCACTTGACTCATTCCTGAGAGACAATGTCCCCTCTTTCCAAATTAATGATGTATGTGTAGACCAGATGTGGCTGGAATTCAGAGACATTTTACAGGCCGTAATAGAAAGATTTATACCAAATAAATTAACAAACGACGGAGCTAATCCTCCTTGGTACACAAAACGGGTCGGAACATTGTTGCAGAAACAACGAAACAAACATGCCAAATTTAACAGACACAAAATGCCCAAGATTGGTGATCTTTTACAGAAGCTCGAATTTTAGCGCGAACTTCAATGAGAGAGGCTTATAACAGTTTCCACAACTAAACAATGTCTCGAAACCTGGTAGAAAATCCAAAGAGATTCTGATCGTATGTGAAGATCGCCAGACTCCGATTTCACAACATTTTTGCTAAAGCTAGAGGAGGTTCTTGGTTCACTTTATAGGAAATACAAAAAGTTAGTTATATGTGGTGACTTCAATATTAATTGTATAAGTGATTGTGCAAGGAAAAGGATGCTGGTAGACCTCCTTAATTCATATAATCTTATGCAAACCGTATTCTTTCCAACGAGAGTGCAAGGGAACAGTAGAACAACCATAGGCAATATTTTTGTTCATTCGTCATTATTAGAAGGGCATTCTGTTAGCAAAAAGGTGAATGGCCTTTCAGATCATGATGCAAAAATTTTAAGTCTAAAAGATTTTTGTGCTGCAACACATGTTAAATATAGTTACCAACTTTTTAGGAAAGTTGATCCAGTTGCTGTACAGACTTTTGTAAACCTTATCAAGGAACAAGAGTGGCAAGATGTTTATAGTGCTGATACAGTAGACGATAAATATAATGCTTTCCTTAAGACTTTTCTCGTGCTCTTTGAAAGTTGCTTTCCGTTAGAACGTTCAAAACAGGGTACTAGCACAAACAGGCAGCCTGGGTGGCTGACTAATGGGATAAGAATATCTTGTAGAACAAAGTGGCAATTATATCAAAACGTTAGAAACAGTCAAAATCTAAATGCAGCAGCCCATTACAAACAGTATTGTAAGGTGCTTAAAAAAGTTGTTAGGAAGGCCAAAAGTATGTGGTATGCAGATAGAATAGCTAAGTCTCAGGATAAAATTAAAACCATATGGTCAGTCGTAAAGGAAGTGGCTGGTCTGCAGAGACAGGTCGAGAATATAGAATCAGTGCGTAGTGGGGATGTCCGTGTTACTGATAAGTCGCATATATGTACAGTACTTAATAATCACTTTCTGAATATAGCAGGTGAACTAAATAGAAACCTAGTCCCAACAGGGAATCATATAGCGCTCTTAGAAAAAAGTGTTCCGAGACTGTTACCTGAAATGCTCCTCCATGATACTGACAAGAGGGAGATTGAGTTAATAATTAAATCACTAAAGACCAAGAACTCTCATGGATATGACGCGGTATCTAGCAGAATACTGAATTATTGTTCCACGTATGTTAGCTCAGTACTTAGCCATATCTGTAACTTTTCCTTTAGGAGTGGTCGGTTTCCTGACCGATTAAAGTACTCGGTAGTGAAGCCACTTTATAAAAAGGGAGACAGGGATAATGTTGACAATTATAGACCTATTTCTATGCCATCGGTGTTTGCTAAAGTTATCGAGAGGGTTGTATATACAAGGTTACTGCAGCATTTAAATTCACATAATTTGCTGTCAAATGTACAGTTTGGTTTTAGAAATGGCTTAACAACTGAAAATGCTATAGTCTCTTTTCTCTGTGAGGTTTTGGACGGATTAAATAAAAGGTTGCGAACGTTAGGTGTTTTCTTTGATTTAACGAAAGCTTTTGACTGTGTTGACCACAAAATATTACTGCAGAAGTTGGAACATTATGGAGTAAGGGGAGTAGCTTACAATTGGTTCGCCTCCTACTTTAAGAACAGAAAGCAGAAGGTAATCCTCCGCAATATTGAGAGTGGTAATGATGTTCAGTCCCAATGGGGCACTGTTAAATAGGGCGTTCCCCAGGGGTCGGTGCTGGGGCCACTGCTGTTTCTTGTTTATATAAATGATATGCCTTCTAGTATTACAGGTGATTCAAAAATATTTCTGTTTGCTGATGACACCACCTTGGTAGTGAAGGATCTTGTGTGTAATATTGAAACATTATCAAATAATGTAGTTCATGATATAAGTTCGTGGCTTGTGGAAAATAATTTGATGCTAAATCACAGTAAGACTCAGTTTTTACAGTTTCTAACTCACAATTCAACAAGAACTGACATTTTAATCAGACAGAATGGGCATGTTATAAGCGAGACGGAACAGTTCAAGTTCCTAGGCGTACGGATAGATAGTAAGCTGTTGTGGAAAGCCCATGTTCAGGATCTTGTTCAGAAACTAAATGCCGCTTTATTTACCATTAGAACAGTATCTGAAATAAGTGACATTTCAACACGAAAAGCAGTATACTTCGCATATTTTCATACGCTTATGTCATATGGTATTATTTTTTGGGGTAATTCTTCTGATTCAAAAAGGGTATTTTTGGCTCAAAAACGGGCTGTTCGAGCTATGTATGGTGTAAGTTCGAAAACCTCTTGTCGACCCCTATTCAATAGTCTGGGAATTTTGACATTGCCCTCACAGTATGTATTTTCTTTAATGTCGTTTGTTGTTAGCAATATTAGCTTATTCCCAAGAGTTAGCAGCTTTCACTCAGTTAATACTAGGCAGAAATCAAATCTGCATGTGGAATGCACTTCCTTGACTCTTGTGCAGAAAGGAGTGCAGTATTCTGCTGCATCCATTTTCAATAAGCTACCACAAGAACTCAAAAATCTTAGCAGTAGCCCAAACACTTTTAAGTCTAAACTGAAGAGTTTCCTCATGGCTCACTCCTTCTATTCTGTCGAGGAGCTCCTGGAAGAGCTAAAAAATTAAGGAAATTCCAGTGTTACATTCTTGATTTTCTTTATTTAAACTAACGACTTGTCGCCGGAATATGTTTCTTATATTTCATTTTATCTGTTTCTACAATCGTGTTATAATTTCATGTATTGACTCGTTCCATGACCATGGAGACTTCTCCAAAATGTGGTCCCACGGAACAATAAATAAATAAATAAATAAAAGTATGTTAGCGGCAAGAAACAATCAATGCCTTCTCTGCGCGATAACAATGGAGATACTATCGAAGGCAGTGCTGCCAAAACAGAGTTAGTAAACAAAGCCTACCGAAACGCCTTCACAAAAGAAGACGAAGTAAACATTCCAGAATTCAAAACACGAACAGCGTCCAACATGAGTAACGTAGAAGTAAATATCCTTAGAATAGTGAAGCAACTTACATCACGTAATAAAAGCAAGTCTTCTGGTCCATACTGTATACCAATTAGATTCCTTTCAGAGTATGCTGATACATTAGCTCAATACTTGACAATCATATACAACCGTTCGCTCGACGAAAAGATCCGTACCCAAAGGCTGGAAAGTTGTACAGGTCACACCAATATTCAAGAAAGTTGGGAGGAGTAATCCACTTATGAATTACCGCGAAGAAAACGGTCTATTGACACACAGTCATATGGGTTTAGAAAACATCGTTCTTGTGTAACAAAACTAGCTCTTTATTCACGTGAAGTGTTGAGTGCTATTGATAAGGGATTTCAGATCGATTCCGTATTTCAGGATTTCCAGAAGGCTTTCGACATTGAACCACACAAGCGCCTTATAGTGAAATTGTGTGCTTATGGAATATCGTCTCAGTTATGTGACTGGATTTGTGACTTCCTGTCAGAGAGGTCACAGTTCGTAGTAATTGACGGAATTAATTAAAATTGTGTTTGCATATCATATTGAAATAGTAATGTTTAATAATGAATAATAATTCACAGTGTGTTTTATAGTTTGCGCACTGATTTTAATAGCTCGTTATTTACGTACGACGAGTCTCATGGCAGCTATTATACAGTTTCCAAACGATCATTTTAAAGATCACAATAGACTGCCCTGGAGCTTTTTGCTTGGACCACCACCTAGTTCATGTTCGTAGAAGTTTGTCAGGACGTTACGTATGCTGACCACCCTTTATTTGCACCTATGTTCGTTTAACAGGAAAAATTTACTTCACTGAAGGCCCACTCAGCTGATGTACATATGTTTACAATTTTAATTAGAAATACCATGTTCCTATAATTTATTTAATATTAATTACCCTGACTGGCCACCTGAGTGGTACTGGAATACTACTGTAGCACTACAAAAGCACGCTTGAAAACCACTGGACTGATGTCATTGTCATTTTACACTTACGAAATTTACTTTTAGTTATTTATTATTTATTTCAAATTCCATGGACCCATTTTGCGATGAAAAACAATAATATGGAATGAGTCAGGTTAACGTACTATAGACATCCAATAAACAGATGTAGAACAACAAAAATATAGCAAATTAGTGAAAAACCTTAAAAAATGGTTCAAATGGCTCTGAGCACTATGGGACTTAACTTCTGAGGTCATCAGTCCCCTAGAATTTAGAACTACTTAAACCTAACTAACCTAAGGACATCACACACACCCATGCCCGAGGCAGGATTAGAACCTGCGACCGTGGCGGTCGCGCGGTTCCAGAATGTAGCGCCTATAACCGCTCGGCCAAAACCTTATAAGTTGAAGTGGAATTAATAGGATATATTTAAAGTAAACGTGACATAAATTTCTGAGAATAATTTAAGGTATCTATAAAAGATTGTATATACGTTGATCTTCACAAACCATCTGAACAAATGTTGGCTAGCACATAAGAAATTGAAAAGCTCAAAACATGAGTAAATTTGAGAAGACAATTTTACAAAAAGAATCATTGATTAAGCTTCAAGTACTCATCAAGAGAGTTACAGGCGGAACGTTAACGTGAATTTTAATACCTGCTGGGAGAGAATTGAAGAATTTCATGGCAGAACAGTGAGCTTCTTTTTGTGCATGCCCTAGGAGCTTAAGGTCCTTATGTAAATCATCTTTAGACCTTGTATCGGTACGAACTATTAAATGTAAAAAGAGAATGGTTATTCTAACTACCCACTTTCATGCAATAAAGACTTTTTTTTGGCTACAGGTTGATTAGAACAAAAATTTACACCATTTGACATGAGAGAGTGAAAATCGACAAAATGAGCCCTTTGAAAGCATTCATATTAGCGACAGGGATAAAGTAAAACTCATTTTTCAGAATTAATTTCACTGTCAATCATTCTTCAGATGGAATAACGCCACGTTGTAGTCTGTGAAACAAATGATGACTCTAATTTCTTTAGCGAGGTTTTTTTCTGCTTCGTAGTGGAACTCTGTCTCTTCTTGTGTCTTATGCTAGTCGCACGCTGGAATTAAGTGTGGAGTATTTTTTCATGGTTGTTTATTTTATGGCAATATATCCGGTAAAATGGCACACCAATGTTTACTAAATAATTATATTTACTTTACCCTACATCATTTCTTGTTTGTTTCAGAATTTGTAAGACGAGACACGTGGAAGTCTTGATATGGTGATGTGATCAATAGGCTGCCATTATAACTGCCTATACGCAAATTTGCATGATCAGTCAAAGGATATACCTCTTCATGATTTACCAAGTCTCATTACGATTTTTGAATGAACATTTATTCACGCTAGCACAGGCAACTGCAACCTTTATTACTGAGCTACGGTCTAGGATCCCCTATCAGTGACTATCCGTGAAAACCAGCTAAGCCAGTCGCGTCAGTGTCTTTATTCCAAAGTCTCGTCGCTATAATAATTCTTCTATCCCCGAGAAAATTTTAAGGAAATCTTTTATTACAAACCAGAGAAGAATTTATTCTAATAATTATTTGTGTAGCATAAAATGTCACACTGAGTGATTTATGAAGGTCTAGAATGTGCTCCGACAAATTTAACTCGTCGTCACTTACAGCGCCCAGGAACTTAACAGTTTCACAATGTAATGTATTTTGATTGTGACGGTTCTATTGGAATACTTAATTTTATTGTCGAGATGCCTGAAACTACATATACTCAGATTTTTCAGTGTTTAGTGTTGATCCACTAGACTTAAACCAGTGTATGATGTTTACAAGTAGAGCATTACATTTATTTTATAGTTGTCTGATTTATTTGCTTTCAGTGTGCGTACAAACAGGAGATCATTGATGAAGATAAGAGACAGTGGAAGTCCCACTCGAAATGAACAGGACAGCCACCAGAACCATTACGTATCACCTTCTGCTTTCTACTATATGGATATGAATCAATTCACCTACTGAAGCTACCATTCAGAAGATGAAAAGCAGCCTTCCGTAGGGGAATGTTATACACTGCCAAAGGCCTTTCAATATTCACAGCACACTGTAACAGGCTAATTTTGCTTTTTAGTGATTCAGGACAGCCTGCTCCTTTCATCTGTATTGTTTTTAAAACGAGTTGGTTTTTGTTAAGGACGTTAGGAGTGTAGCTTATAATTTCTTTATACATCATTTTCGCTAATATTTTCAAGGAACTACTCAGCAGAAACGTTGAGTAATTTAGTTTTGTCACGCTTATTATAATGTGGTTTTACTATAGCAAACGTCAATCTCTCTGAGACAGCACCTTGCTGCAAAGATTCATTGAAAATGTGAAAAAGAACGTTGCATACATAATCACCACAATGCATTACAATTGTACATGGAATGTTGTTATTGTCAGAGTTATTTTTGTTTTTCAACTTTACTAATAGTGACTGGACGTATACAAGTTGGGAAATGTTACTTCTTTGCCTGCTACTGTTTCGCTACAGTAATTCAGTACTCTGTAGATGCTTTTGCCTAATCTACACTTCACTTCAGCTCTTGCATATGACGGATGCCTTAACACCTATAAGCACAGTCAGCGTTACATAAACGTGTAAAAGTATACGAACAGAATAATTTTGTTTCGAATATTTAGGTAGATAGTTATTTCTTTGCATCGACTGAACAGTTGTGCGTTAATATTATTAGCGCTAATTTGCTTCTGTACAACTAGGAATGTGGCCGATAATTTTGTTGTTTGGCCTCATGCCGTGAGAATTTAAACGACTTTTTAGAACACCTAAATTCAATCATCCGAACATTTGTCTCACCGTGGATGTGGAAAAGGATGGTTGTCTTCCCTTTCTTGACGTGATGGTCAGAAGGAAGGCGCATAGTACGTTGGAACACGCCGTTTATAATGCGCCTACTCACACTTAATTGTATTTGGAGGCCGATAGTTGCTAGCACCCGGCGCAACGTCACGGGGTATTTCGTACCTTGGTTCTCAAGGCCTATGTCGTCTCGGACCCTGAGAGTCTGACAATGGAGTTACGCCATCTCGAAGTCATCTTTCGTAATAATGGTTACAGTGAAAGGTGGATTAGACGTCCATTGCGCTACTGACCAACTTTGCATCGGATGAGTGATGATAATGTCGATGTGTCATCAAATTCTACCGCCTTTTTTCCTTACGCAGGGAACTTTTCGAACAGGACTGGTCTTATTTTTTCGAAATATGATGTAAAATGTGTTTCTCAACCACTCCTTTTACGTTCCGTAAAAGGCGATCTTGGTTTGCGCAAGGCGAATGTCCACCGTAATCCTGGCAATTGTGGCATGTTATATATTTGTCAGACTGTCGGGCTATGGAGGACCGGTGGGTGGAGCATAAGCGACACACACGCTCACAACAGACGAGAAAATCTGCCATTGCAAGACATTAAACTGGCACCGGTCATCCTCAGGCATATAACAACAGGGAGATTCTGGCAGCACTTCTAGTTATTAGAATTATGTTATTAAGAAACCTGTCAAATTGGCGTGAATGTAAACAGGGATGATGGTTGTTGTTTAAATTCTGCTTGGAATCCTGCTCTTTCACCTGTCAAAAAAACAGAGGAACAGAGCTTATACAGTCTCACCCGTTGATTACTAATTTCACTCTCGGTAACTTCTGACGTCTCTCATCTTTGGTTTGTGATGGCGCTAGTGTTTACGTTAGGTTTGTGTGTTATTTTTACGGAGTTTCTCTGAGAACTGCGGCTATCAATTCACTTTTAAAGCAGTTACTTGCTGCAGTTTTGGCTTGAAAGTGGCAGGGTGAGCTCCTGTCGAAATATTGACGTTTGTCGACGACATCACCTGGCTGCATTTCCGTAAGTTATTCGAACATTGTACATGCCAGGAGAAACTAAGGTGTCATGTCGTTTACCGCTAAGGAGAGGTAATGTAGCGTTGGTTGTGGAGGTTGGATAAACTTCGCAGCAATAGAGTAAGATGGCAATGCGCGTTGTCAATTTTCATGAAGCATCGTGATCATAATATTGTTCCAACGTTTTCCAAAGTTGTGCATCATGTTAACTCTCCTCTCGCCAGTTGCATCACGCAACGTGTTGACCTAGCTCTTGCAAGCGAGGGAATCCATTACACTCGTAGACAGTTGGAACTTTTTCGGCTTCATTTAATGATTGCTTTAAAGACTTCTGCTTCTTTGGGATTGGCCGGAATATGCTTCATAGTCGCAGTCTGACTTGGAATTTCATTCTGCAACTGCCCTGCATTTGGAAAAGTTTGAACGTTCCCGTGGGATCTAGCACTATATCTCGACGTTCTGTGACGAATCTCAAGGAGAAATCTTTCGATGACGTCGCTTTATCAGTGCTAGACAATGGTTTAAATATTGCACCAACTCCCAGGTTTTTGCGAGTAGTTGGTTTTATTAGTCCTGTTGAGCTGGCTGTTTCCAAATCACTTCCTGATGTTGCAGACGAGACTTGGAAAGATGCATGTTGTGCGTTGACTGGGACATGCACGTCCAAGAGTTGTATCACAGCGGCGGCGATGGCTTCTTTACGTTCACTTAGACTTGATCCGGACATTGTTTTATTTCCGGACAAGGGCAATGCTATCGTAGTTATGGACAACCAGGATTATGTTCGAAAGATGCAGTGTTTGTTGTCTGATTCAGCGTATCGCAGGATCGGCGGTGTCTCCACAAATAGTGTACAAAGTCTAACAGCCTCGTGAATAAAGTTTCCTTATCCCAGGAGACTATGAAGAGTCTCACTTCTTATTGTGATGTTCCACCTAGGTTATACGGCATCAAGAGGATCCACAAGGACATGGAGTAACATTGGCGCTCCGACATATCGTGTAGCAAAACACCTTGCCACTCTGTTGAGCTCTATAGTAGGTCGGTGTGAGCAAAACATTAAGAACTCGAGGGAATGCGTTTGAATGTCTGATATTCTAGTAAGTTTTGATATTGTCCCTCTCTTCACTCGTGTTTCTCTTTCTGATTCGTTACTGTTGATTGTGGCTAGGTTTGGTGCTGAGTTAACGAATCTATTTTGACATGTGTTGACTTCGGCTGAGTTTTTATTCACTCACTAGTACTACGAGGAGACATATATAGTTGCGATCGGAAGCCCGTTGTCACCTACTATTGCCATATTTTACGGATAATTTCGAGGAACGTGCCTCGGAGTCAGCGGCTTTCAGGTGTGAAGACCATACTTTTGTTATTTGGCCTCATGCGAGTGATAATTAGAAATTTTTGGAACACCTGAATTCAGTCCACCAGAATATTTGTTCCACGATGAAGTTGAAAAGGAT
This sequence comes from Schistocerca nitens, assembly GCF_023898315.1. NCBI lineage: Eukaryota > Metazoa > Arthropoda > Insecta > Orthoptera > Acrididae > Schistocerca > Schistocerca nitens. The sequence goes on from NC_064617.1 coordinate 363,137,648, forward strand.
GAGTGTCTTCCCTTGATGTGCTGGTCGGGACGAAGGAAGCCTTCTCACACTGACTTGTGTCTGCAGGCTGATAGTTTTCACCATCCGGCTCAACGTGAAAGGGTATTTCCTATCTTGGTTCGCAGAGCCCACGTCATGTCGGACCCAGAGAGTTTGTTAGCTGAGTTAGCCCATCTCGAAGCCATCTTACGTCAGAATGGTTACAATGAAAGATGGATTAGACGTCTGTTGCGCTAATGAATCAACTGTGTATCGGATGAGTGATGATAATACCGAGGTGGCACCAAACTCTACAACTTGTTTCCCTTACACAGGGAGTATTTCGATCAGTAGTGGTCGTATTTTCCAAAATTGTGATATGAGGTGTGTTTTTCGACCACTATCTAAAATCATGGTCCTCTACGTTACGTGAAGGACGATCTTGTTTTGTGTAAGGCGAGTGTTTACCGTGCTCCTTGCAGTTGTGTCTTGTCGTATATTGGTCAGACTATCAGGACTGTGGAGGAGCGGGTAGCCTTATAAATAGAGGTGGTGGTTTTTGTTTAAATTCCACATAGAATTCTGCTGTCTCACTTGTCAAAAAACAGGAGGATAGAGTTTATGCTGCCTCACCCGTTGATTACTAATTTCGCTATCGACAACTTCTGACATCGGTAATCTTTGGCTTCTGATGACACCAGTGTTTTCGGTTTGTGTTTGTATGTGTGTTACCTTATGGAGTTTATCTGAAAACCGAAGTTTCAAATTCTTTTGCACAGCGGTTATTTGCTGCAGTTTTGCCTTATGAATTACAGGTTGTGTTCCTGTCAAAGTACCGGCGGTTGTCGAGGACGTCACCCGGCTGCATTCCCGTAGGTTATTTAAGAATGTATAAACTAATGTGAATTATTGAAATTTGTTGAGCAATATTTTCGAAAACTGATAATTAGAAAGTTACATGTTGCCCGAAGTGACTACGAAAAATTCATGACTGCAACGTACGGAATTGCGTCAGTCAAGTTCAATTTCATTAATTTCTGTTGACTGAAATGGTGCAATTGGATGTATCTTTACAAAACAAATATAAAGTTAGCAACTTTAGTAAATGGTAACATTTTAAGTGATACACTGCTGCAAAGTAAATAGGATTTCACTGCTCGAATCTACCAGTGGAACAAAACATGTGACTGCAAGATAGTTCTGCAGTTGTGTGTAAACTAGGATATATTTCGGTTTATTGTCATTACTCTGACATAGCGCTCTTGGTTTGATCACTTATAGTTTATATCACTTATGGTTTATATGAAGTTGATATTTAACGTAAAGAATTGCTAAGTAATATGTAATTTTCGTTCAAAAGTAAATAGTTAATGATGCTTTGGGAATACTGTCTACTGCCAGAGAAATATATTATGTTCCAAACCTGAGACGTGACTATAAGAGAAACCGTATGCATCAGATGTTATCCAGTCCCCAGGAAGCTGCTAAGATGGCGATGAATCTTATATAAAATAAATAACTGTAAAACGTAGAGTCATTAATTCCCACTGCACTCTGGTGTATCATCTTGTTATGTAAGTTTCACTGATGAAACCTTTTGATGCTCTTTACGAAGGAAATTGGAATGGGATGTGCTGGGCTGGTAAGTGGACAGTGCCTTAAGCACAACAATGGACTAACACGAACGGATTAATATTGTGTCAGTATATTAATATTTCGCTGTAAAATTTAACGAGTGCTTTAGTCCTCACAGTAAACAATTTGAAAATAATTACTCTGTTCACAGAGCACCTTTTCAAACAAGGAATTCAACTAATGGTCACTTTCTGTAACATAGTCCACACTGCCACTGTAAAATATAGTTCTCACCTTTCTCAGTCAAAATGACACCTTTATCCATTCTGTATGCCGTTTCAGTTAGTGCAGCATGTACTCAAATCGTGTGACAACGACAGATCCTTTCTCGCACTTTCGATATCGTGAACATTCATCTTGATTGTCTTCTGTATTACTGAACCTTTAGGTCTTCGCAGATTTTCTCTTGCCTCTTCTATCTCTTCTGTCTTCTCTTCTCCGATGAAAATTTCGAAAAATCTCGTCTTCCTTTAGAGTTTTGGTATTTCACTGCACCAATACTGCTTTGATAATTTGCTGGCTACTTCTTCGTTTCACACGTTTCTGCATGTTCAAACCACTGCCACTGCCACTGCATTCCATTCTTAAAAGCATGTATAAATTCTGATGTCTTCACTTTTCCGCGTCCCAAAATCAGTTGTTCTCTTTTCATTTTTCAACTCTTAGTACAAATTTTCACAAGTTGTGTTTCTTTTATCAGACAGATGAGATCTCTTTCATCTGTACTGTATATTACATACAATGAAAGTTACAGAGAGCATTGAAAGTAGGTTGTGTTAGTTCGTGACACAGAAAATCTCCACCACAATAATAACTTTCCTATCACAGTAGATTAATATTCTTTTCTACGTTGAACTGTTAACTACTTTGAGAAATTATTTTACACTTCACATCTTAATTATTATTGCATCCACAGTTTACCTATTTGTGAATGATTCATATTGTTACAACATCGGTTTAGCCTTTCTCACTGTTAGTGTTGTTCTATTAAAACAACTGTAATGATCTAAATGCAAGAAATTTTTGAAGTGTTAAAAGTATTTTAAGCACAATTACATTCAATTTATGTTTATGTAAAGTTAATAGGTCAGCAAACGTTCGCGCTTTTCTAACTGTGGTTTCATCTATAGTTTGCAAATACGACGTAAGCTTTGACTTCACTTCGGCTAGGAAAACATTAGCTGGTGATGGACGGTAAACACTATTTACATTCCCTCAGGGAGTCTCTATCATTTTAGAGTATTGTAAATATGTATCGAATATGTAATTGGGAGCAGAGTGAAGCAGTAAAGCTTTTTCCTTGGGTCCATTACCTGCCAGAAACATTGAGGCCCGCAAAATTCGTATTTTACCATTTCTTTTCTGTGATTTTGAGTGTCATGAAGTCCAAAACATAAAACTAAAGAAAATGTTGCTAGAATAATTAAGCACTTAATTACAAATAATCTTTAGACGGTCTGCAGTTAATTACAAATTTTCTTGGGATGTTCGCTCTAAATTACGAGGGAAACAATGAGACAAGTGAACTTGAGTTCGGTTCGCTGCAGTCCCGAATCTCCTATTAATCAGCAACGCAAGCTCCCAGACAGCTGGTGAACAAACACAGGAATGACGGGAGAGACATTTATTATTCTTTTGCATGCTGCAGTGACAGTTCTGGCTGACAGTTGGTGCGGAATTCGCATCATTAAATGAACAACCATGCCAGCAGTTTTGATATGCGCTGCGCGGTTGCCGCTCATTTTTTCCCCTAACCTTTTGCCCGCTGCCAGCGGTTGCCCTGTCACAAATTGTTTGCAGCGGCGTCGGCTGTAGAATTATGGACGACGTTGTCTCTGTTTGACTGCGTATTGCGTGGAGCCACGCATACTAATTTGGCCAGACTCAAAGCAGCGTTCAGCTGGTGCCTCAGTGAATGGAAATGTGTAGGACTCTTTGATGTTTACCGGAACAATGTACTGCTTTACTGCTGCAGCAGATTTCTTTAATAGCTAAACGGCACGTGTGAGTCAGTTTCACTCATAGTCCCGCACGGACAACATAAATACAGGATAACGTTTACACTGCGAGAACAGATACCGAATGTATCGTTAGACGTAATTGTGGATGTTGTTAACTTGTGGACAATGGATCGGGACCAGCGAAAGTGATCGATGCTAATGTTACTGGGTTTCGTGGCAAATAGATCTATTTCAACGAAGATTACAATAGATTTTATGTATCTGCCGACGCTTACCAAGAGACTGTGAGCAGATGTCCTACCTAAATACATTTACGTTCATACATACTACCCAAATCACTAGGAAGCGATTGCCTAAATGCCTCTGTGCGCACTGCAATTAATCTAATCTCGTATCCCTAGCCCTACATCGACGATATGTACAAATGTTATGTACTTCTATTTTCTGCACTTAATACTGGTTTTTGAAATTTAGCACAATGAAAACCTGCACTAATCTGTGACATTCAACACTGGATTGCATTTCATCATCTAATACACAGTTATCCAGTCTATGCGCAGACAGACGCAAAGATATCCATGAATTTTTGTCTGCTCTGCCGTAATACACCGTCCCTCATGTCTATCCTTGACTTAAATGCTATCGCCTGGAACAGAAACAGCAGAAAAACTCGTTCCCATCGGAATACAAGCCTCTCTGTCTCACTCCACCACTCAGCCGCTTTCTCGAAGAACTTCAAGCACCAGTAACCTGACTCCGGAATGACCTCCCTCATTATATGAAGGAACTGAATAACAACTCGAACTTCAAAAGACAGTTAATGTCACATTAACTAAACAAACAATAAAGTTGACTTTGGTCCCGTATCCACTCGTTATCCCGTTACAGCTAAGTATCCTTCTTTCCAACCAGATCTTCCTTACTTTTTCAGTGCCATTAGATGGTGCTGTCTTTATAAACTGCTCTTCCTTAGAGCTCACTATGTCAGAAAATATCACTTGTACACCCGCCCGTAGACAACCACTACTATTGTCTCCTGTTTATTTTTTGTTATTTACCATGTTAATATATGAGCATTTTTTAAAAGTAAAAGTAACTAAAAGTGAAATAAGTATGTAACCTTAATATATGAGAACGAATGAAGTCAATAATCTTATCAGGTTAAATAAATAAATAAAATCAAATAAGACAATCCAATACCCTATCATACCAGGAACGTGACGTATTACTTTCATAACCCGAACGTTACGTTTTACGTAATGGTTATGTGTTAAACCAATATCTCTAAATACCACACCACTTTTCTTTGACAGACGTAGTCCATGCACCACCTACATACGTCAAGACATCCTAATCGCTGATCACCTATAGGGGCTTTTTATTTACAACATTAAAAAACGTCGTGCTGTCCAAACAATGTGTTCTGCGTTTCCGTCCTTGCTGTTGGTTTCTAGATTAACAGTAACACAGGGAATAATACAGCTCTAAGGAGACGTCACCACATCTTACAGAAGTCTTGCGAGCCCTATCTGATTAAGCGTGCAATTTACTCCATAGCCATCAACGATTTCATCTTAACGATGAAATATTTCTGCGACAGAATGGTGCAGTATGTTTTCTGAGTAAGTTTTACGTTACTAAGACGTTTAATAACTACCTACACTTCAGTCTGTCATTCAGGGTAGCGCGGATGCTTTTACGGGCATTTGCAACCAGGCAAAGTGAAGTTTATGTCTGATGTGGTAACGGAGAATTTTTCATCTGAATACTGAACGAATTTACCTTGCGGTCAATACAGTCACTTCGCAGAATATTTACGACCTTCTGCACCTAATACGAAAAACGTGAGGTGACATGTGGTGAGGAGATCCAGACGTGTGGTAATCCATGGACAAAAGTGAACCTCTCACAGTGCAACAACAGCAAGGTGAAATATGATCAGATGCATTTGCATAAAACTGTCAGTATTGCGACGGAGTGAGCAAGTAGCAGAAAGACCAGACGCGGTGACTAATAATCTAATTTATATCAAACAAGGAATTCAACTCGCAGGAAAATAAAGCTAATTCCAGTTACCTCAATAGCATTAAACTTATGATGCTTTGAAGATATTAATATCGTGGGAAAGCATTAACAAAGTCTGATACCAAGACTGTGTCTCGTAGTTGAGAGAGGCTTATGCCACTGACCTTGGAAGAAAAGTAGTTCTTTTTCTGTACACATACTTATAAATTACTGAATTACGGACAACAGAATATCGTTCTCATAATGTTTGTAATGCGTCGTCTTATAAACTGAAGGTTTTAGGTCCCATCGTGGTGCATGGCCGCCTCAGAACCACTCGTACGCACTGATAATGATTAAAGTTATTTTCAGGATGCACACATTTCGATATCTGGTCTCCCACAAGTTTTAATAAGTCCATCAAATCATTTGAACACTATCTGCGACAGAATATGTGTTCAAGTGCCATCTTGAATGCAGACACAGGTATCAGAGGTGCTGTAGACAAACAAAAGGATGTTCGTGACTGAAGAATAGGTTAATGGCTCTGAGCACTATGGGACTTAACACTGCGGTCATCAGTCCTCTAGAACTTAGAACTACTTAAACCTAACTAACCTAAGGACATCTCACACATCCATGCCCGAGGCAGGATTCGAACCTGCGACCGTAGCAGTCGCGCGGTTCCGGACTGAGCGCCTAGAACCGCGAGATTACCGCGGCCGGCAATAGGTTCATACGTTATTCGCCATCGAAGAACGATGACGGACTTACTAGAATCGAAATTTATCCCCTGTGCTCTTCTACCACACGGGAATATCTCCTCAAACTGCCAGAATAGTGTGCTTTTGGCAAGCGCTATGTATCGCCTGATGTCATTTCCTAGGTGCTATTGTCTTTTTCTTAGTCTACTCCAACGTATCGAGCTATTTATCACTCGTGGTTTCCTTCTTTCTTTTTCCAACTATACTGATGTTTTTCTAAACATGATAATTTCTCTGACTGTCAAGGAGGGCGAGTATGCGTGGGAAGTGGTTGTTTCTCTTCCCCAACAGGAGGATATCTTTGTGTTGTCTAGCATCTTTGTTGTTGTCTAGCATCTCCGTCAGGTAATGTCTTATGAATTTGTGGCAAGATAGACGGGACTCGTCTTCATTGGTGATTCAATAAATTTTCTTCTGTAAAAAAAGAAGAGGCTGCTCCTATCATGTGTGACACACGGCTAGCATGATGTATATCATCCATATGCATTCTGTCGTATGACGCCAGATTACTGCAGTTACAATATGATCTAGAAAGGGAGTGTGGCATGTCATATACCATTTTCTTGGCAGCGGACATCTCCTGCTGCATACTACTGTAGTTACCGCTTGCACTAGTAAGAGGGTGTGACATGTAGTATAACATTTTCTTGGCAGCGGACAATTCCTGCTGCATACTACTAATCTGAAAAAATGATGCTGTCATGTCACTCGGGCAAATCTTTGTTTAAAGTAGTCTTGATCTGATTTAATTAACTTTTCTGCAGCACCTCTCTGAGACAATAGTTCTGTTTTATTTATTTAATCGTATGGCTAGGGCCCCCGTCGGCAAGCCGTTTGCCGGGTGCCGGCCTTTCAATTTGACGCCACTTCGGCGACCCGCAGTCAATGAGGATGGTAGGATGATGGTGAGGACAGCACAACAGTCAGTCCCTGGTCGGAGAAAATTCCCCGACCCAGCCAGGAATCGAACCCGGGCCCAGAGGATCGACAATTCGTCACGCTGACCATTCAGTTACCGGGGGCGGACAAGTTCTGTAACAGATTTGTATAACATGCTGTAACACTGAATCTAATTTTTCTTTGATATAGGTATCCTTACCTGAAATCTGGTTAGAAAAACTATGTGAAAAACTTTCCATCTGTGCATCAGAACTATTCCTTTAAATTAACCTCTTGTTCGGCAGTAAAATTTTCTACGTTTGCACTTATCTTCGGAACATATTTTTCCATTCCACTGCTAACTCTTTTGTGGCCTTAGAAATGTCCTAGAATGCGGTTTTCAATTGAGAAAGTTCGCTTGTTGGGCATCCAGCTGTAACGGTAAATTTACTGGCTCTGTCAACAATACTGTTCGTTTAGACGATATTTTATCTTCCTGTAGTTATATGTGATCAAAGTTTTTTTTTTATCTATGCCTCTAAACTTCAATTTAATGCCATAGATGGATACTGAGTAGACTAGTAGGTGAAATAGCTTCTTCGCTCTCAGCCTGCCACTCCATTTTGCATGCGCAGTCGTAAAAATTTTCCCTATTCACATTAGTGAATTCGTTAGCTTCGGCACATGATTCTACATCATCACGTATTTTGGATTCCATTTTTACAGATTTTCGTATATTTACTATAACACAGAGATGTTTACAATTATTTGAGTAAAATTACGTAGCTCAATAAGAGCAGACAGATAACAATGTAGAATCAGAACTTTTCAGTAAGAAGTTACCAATCTGTTGAAATATGCCTCAGTATTAGGCCATGTTTCGCACTTGCTACACGAAGTCATGCATCAAGCACAATTTAATTGGAGATTATTTGAGATTATTACTAAAAAATGCAAAAAGTTTAACCGATGAAACTCTGAATACAAAAACAACTGAATCATTCGTGAATGATTAATTTCAAATGATAACAATTTCCATATGCATAGGCAAGGGAACTACGTAATATTGACCTTATATGTTGCATTGTAATAAAGGTCCATAATATTAATATCCATAACATTTATTCTTTTCCTTTTTTCACTTTTTAAGTTGCTTAAAATTCTTGTACCCAATATTTTTCCTTAAATATGGCTTATTTTTCTTCAGTCTCCATTCAGTACGGCACAGAGAAAAACAATTTGTAATATTGTATTACCAAAGAAATTTAATACACAGAGTAATTATAAGAACGCTCAACACTCAATAACCATTTAAAAATCACAAAAAATATAACAGTTAAAAAGTCAAGAGCGATGAGGTGATTCCAAAAGCCGCATAGCTGTATTAAGGTGCATTATTCGCAACTGCTACTTTCACATCAGAATAGACGTGTCTTCAGTTTTATCTGCCATATGGTTATATTTTCATAATGTACATGGACAGTTACGGAGTCCCAGCACTCAGGGAGTTATCCACGTGAATAATCTAACTGCCGTGGTAGCTTTTCATAATAAAATTGAGTACGCCAAAAAGATAGTTGCCAAAAGTGTAAAAAGCATGACTGCGGAATTATCCAGGCCGGATAACACCCCCTAGGTATGCAAAAAAAAAAAAAAAGTCAAAACACAAGAAAATAATGTAGGGCAATGAAATTGAGGGAATACATTTCTCTAGATAACATATGTAAGTGATTAACATTGCAAGATCAAAGATTAATGTAAGTGCGAGATAGGCCATTGCAAATGTGAAATGCTGGTATATTAATAACCGGTGTAGCTGCCAGCATGTTGAATGCAAGCACGCAAAAGAGCATACATTGTGTTGTAAGGTTCTGATGTCTGTTTGTGGGATGGAGTTACATGCCTGTTGCACTTCGTTGGTCAATTTGGGACAATTAATGCTTGATGTAGATAACGCTAGGGTTGTCGTCCAATGGTGTTCCATATATGCTCGACCTGTGACGGATCTGTTGATCGAACATACCAATGTAAAACGTCGACACTCTACAGAGCACGCTGGTTTACAATAGCGGTACGCGGGCTAGCGTTATCATGTTGGAAAACCCACCCTGGAATGCTTTTCATGAATAGCAGCACAAGAAGCCGAATCACCAGACTGACGTATATATTTGCAGTCAGGACGCGTGGAATAGACTCGAGAGTCCTCCTGTCCTCATACGAATCGCACTCCAAAGCATAACTCCAGGTCTTGATCCTGTGTGTCTAGCACTGCTAGCGATTCAGAACCAACTTTGATCAGAACACGCAACATTAACTGCACCCTGCCCTCCAGTGAGCTCTCGCATGCACTGGTTCAAATGGCTCTGAGCACTATGCGACTTAACTTCTGAGGTCATCAGTCGCCTAGAACTTAGAACTAATTAAACCTAAGGACACCACAGACGTCCATGCCCGAGGCAGGATTCGAACCTGCGACCGTAGCGATCGCTCGGCTCCAGACTGTAGCGCCTAGAACCGCACGGCCACTCCGGCTGGCTCTCGCATTCACTATTGAAGTCGCAAAAGGAGGTGGTTTGGAGTTAGTGGAATGAACGCTACAGGGAGCCTGGCACGAGCTGAATGTGAATTAACCGATTTGTAAAAGTTCGTTGTGTGACTGTGGTGCCAACTGCCACTCAAATTGCTGCTGCAGTTGCAGTACGATGCGCCAGAGCCATACACCGAGCACGGTGGTCTTCTCTCCCGGCGTTTCCACGTGGCTGCCTGGAGACCGGCCCTCTTGCGACCACACATTATCTTGTGATCACCGCGCCAGCACTCATGGTCGGTGGCTACTGTTCTCAGGCCTCTCTGCGGTATCGGTGAAGGAACGTCCAGCTTCTCGTAGTCCTATTATACGACCTCGTTCAAACTCAAGGAGGTGTTCATAACGTGTCATTGTCGCCTAAAGACATACTTGACTAACAGTAACAGTAACCAACAGTAACTCATCTCAAAGGTAACTATCGTTCAAGATCGTTACAGCGTGATTTGCATCCTCATACTGGCGCTACTAGCCTGGTACGAAATCTGAACAGACATCGTCTTTCAGATGTACAAACACGCCTACAAACTTCCGTTTATTTCGCTCAACTCCTCACTGGTTTTGCGATTTTTTCCGTCAATGTATTTCCGGTTTCGGTAGACACCAGCTGTATAAAACAGACGTAAATAAAACTTAAAATCGCGACTGATGTGCGTAGACCCGCTATATTGCTAACAAGCCGATGTGGTGAAAGCAGCCTATAGATGTCAGCAATATAGTGAAGTTTCAGAGGCGTGATCTCATCTCTAATACCAAAATAGCAATTACTGTCACAGTGGCTGCTTCAAATAAAATGACTTTCAACACCTGTCAGTTCTGTTAGGAAATCGGTTAATAGCTGCAGTGGCAGGAGGCACGGAGGTGCGTAGTAGGAGGCTGCGACTCGGTGGTGGGGGCCGTCCAGGCTGTAGATTGGGCGTGTAGCCGCGTGTCCGACACGGCGGCGGTATTGCGGCGCGTCCGCCATTTGCATACATCTGCATACCGACCGGACAGGTCTTGCATCGCCACCATCGTTGTGTCCGATGGGACCGCGACGTCTGTCTGGCAGGCCACAAAATGTCACTCCGTCCACCGGCTGCGTGGCTACGAAGCGTACAGGGCAAAGGCAGCAGATAATGCTGAGTGCTCGTTACAGGATTCTCCACTAACGGAGTGCCCAGCGAGGCTTCAGTAATGTCGTCGACTGTTGAACACTTATTAACCCCTCAGTGGATTGCTTTGCACATCTGCAAAGCAGAGTTCGAACAGGGTCTTCCCCGCAGTAAGTCAGACTTTAATGCTGCGAACTGTTTTCCTTACTTCAATAGGCGCAGATCTAAGGAGGTATTTATAAATGTCAAAACGTAAATTCGATTTGCGGATATGCAAATTTCTAAAATATAGTTAAAAACCAAATATTTTAAAAACATTTTTCCTTTATCCCATGACATGAATGTAATTATTGTTGTTGATAAAAAGTGCTGAATGCATTTCTGCCATTACCACGTGTCACGGAAGAATATATAACTTGGTTCAAATGGCTCTGAGCACTATGGGACTTAACTGCTGAGGTCATCAGTCCTCTAGAACTTAGAACTACTGAAACCTAACTAACCTAAGGACATCACACATATCCATGCCCGAGGCAGGATTCGAACCTGCGACCGTAGCAGTCCCACTGTTCCGGACAGCAGCGCCTAGAACCGCACGGCCACCGCGGCCGGCAGAATATATAACTTCCTAAGTAGTGTCTAACAGGTTTATAACCAAGCTGTTGCTAAGTATGTTCTAAGTACAGTATATTTTCACAAGTAACCGCACGGTTTCAGAAGATTTCTGTGAGAAAAATGGAAAACTTGCAGAAACATGAGACTGATTAGTGGATGGAGCATCTTTCCGAGTATCTATTACACTGCGGTGTCGAACATCATTTTGCCCGCCGTAGTGCAGCATCTCGACGTGGTATGCACACAGGAAGTTTTAGGGAGACTTCTGCAGAAATACTTCGCCTCGTTGTCTCTATAGCCGTCCGTAATCGTGAAAGTGCTGCCCGTGCAGGATTTTGTTTACGAACTGCTCTTTCGATTACGACCCATGTAAATTTGACAGAATTCATATCGGGTGGTCCACATAGCCAAACTATTCACTAACAACTGGGGCCCGGTGACAATGCGCATTGCCACCCATAAAATTCCATCGTCGTTCTGGAACATTAAGTCAATGAATGGCTGCAAACGGTCTCCAACGAGCCGAACATAGCTGCCGTCAATGATTGGTTCAGTCTGACAAGAGGACGCAGTCCATTTTACGTAAATACAGCCCATAGCATAGCGTAGTCGCCATCAGCTTGCACAGTACTTTGTTGGCAAATTGTGTACATGGCCTCGTGGAGTCTGCGCCATACTCGAACCCTACTATGAACTCTTATCAACTTAACTCGAGGCTCATTTGACCAAGCCACGGTCTTCCATTCGTTTAAGGTCCAACCGATATGGTCACGGGCCCAGGAGTGGCGAGGAAGGTGATGTCATGGTGTTAGTAAAGCCCCTGCCGTCGTTCGTCTGCTGTCATAGCCCATTCAAGCCAAATTTCGCAGCGCTGTCCTAACGGATACGTTCATCATACGTTCCACAGTTACTTCTGCGGTTACTTCACGCAGTTTTGCTTGTCTGTTAGCACTGACAACACTACGCAAACGTCCCTGCTCTCCGTCGTTGAATGAAGTCACTCGGCCACAGCGTTGTCCATGGTGAGAGGTAATGCCTGAAATGTCGTGTTCTTGGCACATTGTCGGAATTTCCGAAACTGAATGTCGCCTGCTTCTAGCTCCAACTACCATTTCGCACTTAAAGTCTGCTAATTCCCTTCGTGCGTCCGTAATCACGTCGGAAACCATTTCACATGAATCACCTGAGTACAAGCGACAACTCCATCAATGCACTACCCTTTTATACCTTGTGTACGTGATACTACCGCTATATGTACGAGGGTTGTTCGGAAAGTAAGGAATGATCTGTCGCGAAATGGAAACCACAGTGATAATCAAAACTGTTTTCTTTGCACATTTAGCTACATCTTCCTGGTACTTTTCCACATAGTCGCCGGTCGGACTTAGACATTTGTCGAAACGTTATACCAAATTTCCAAAACCATCGTCATAGAAGCGAGCCACCTGTGCTTTCCGATAATTCCCTACGCTGGGCTATAGCGCGTAACCTGCGGCCAAGTGTTGTCTTCGTATCCAGCGTTTCATGTGAACAGAGATGATACCCAGGACGAGCCAATTAGGGCTGTGATCGAACACTTCCCATCGAAAAGGCTACAGGTGCGTCCTTACTGCCCCTGCAGAATGCGGCTGAGAATTGCCGTGAAGAAGGAAGTGCGTGGCAGTTGTGTTAGGTGGGCTGCATTCGTTAAGGCGAAGACTCTTACCGGGCCCTTCTACTTTGCGGGTGACATTGTTGTTCTAGGCACCTTTACTCGCTCACAACTGAAAAGAGCGTCTTGATGCGATCGACGGGCATATGAGAGACATTGCCCAAAACGTCTGTGAAAAACCTATTTTCACATCGGTTTCCATTTGGCGAGCGATCGTTCCTCACTTTCTGAATAGACCTTGTAAATGTACACTTGACAGCAAAAAAAGTGGGTCACTGCCGAATACAACCAACATAACGTAGCTGTGTTGCAGGTCTTCTAAACACCAAAACCCCGTGGGGTACAGTCGTTTGACTACACGCAATGGGTACCGCAAGAGACTACTAAGAGACCAAAGGCCTTTATGGCAGTCAGTCTGTCAACTAATATCGTCATACAAAACATATTAGAAAACACGTTCTTAGCGATGAGACACCCCACAACACTAATAAACTAACCTTAATTACAACAAGTGACATTCCAAAAGTTCTGAGAAAACGGATTAATTTAAATATATCGTACAGTAAACCTTAGTCAAAATTAAATACTTAAGACAATATATGGAGTTACATAGGTGTACGGCAATTGAAAAAGTTTTTCGCTCTCTAAAAGGTTTTCCATCCACATGCTGAAGGTCGCTCAAAGGTGAGTGGCTCTGGAAACTGGATATTGGACGAACCAGTAGAAAAAAGCGATTAATGGCTACAAGCTCTCTAAGGAAATCACAACATTAACAGCGAATCACCAGTAATATCATTGTTCTCGTAACACATCAACAGCTACGTATACACAAATTTGAACTTTAAATGACATGACCAACGTCGTCGTTCTGGATCTGGATTCAAACCCTGCACCTATAGCATTGCTAACTAAGCTAAGCTTTGTTTACGCCATATTGAGACCCGATCACTAGGCATAAAGAGACGTGAAGTATAGACGTTTGCACCAGTATCAGTTATCAATTCAGATCCGGAAAATAAATGACGAAAATGTTTGTACGGAACTGGGAATCCTGTCATAACAGTTACCGTCATGGGAACTACCCCCAACGATGTTTAATATGGTGTCATTCACAAGCAACAAGGTATGCTCATGTTTAAAATTGAAATGCCGTTGTATAAAGCTTGTGACAGGGATGCGAAACCAGCACCTAAACAGATTGTTAACGAAGTACAGTCCAGCTCAAAAGTATCCGAACGACCTGGATTGCATTTCAACTGATTCCCATGCAACCCACATAACGCAGCTGTCTAGCAGGTCCTCTAATCGCTCCTTGTTACAGTCGTTTGACTATTAAAAATGGATCCAACAAGTCACCACTAGAAAACACTGCTCTGTATCGCAATAACTCAAGATGTAAAGTAATAACACGATACTAAAAATATCAGGGAACACCTTAACACAGATAAGTCTTAAGGCTTGTAATCTCGCATTTATTGCAATAACTAACATACCTGAAATGTTAGCACTCTCATTATTACTTCAGATAGCTAATGCACGTAGTAAGTTCGTCGTATTCATGATTTCCTCTTCAAAGTAACATACCATACTTGATATTTTACACAAAGTGTCATTAAAAATTTACGTTATTCACGAGCAGCTAGTTGATAATATGTATGAACTTCAAAAGACACGACGAACCGCCTCGTTCTGCATATGGATTCAAACCCAGGTCATGCAAACTAAGATTTCGTGAGTGACGGAAATTAACAGTCATTCCTGACTAGGCATAAAGAGAGTGATATACCTCGATATTAGACAGTATCAGTTAACAAATATCAACTTTAAATTACATAACGTAAACATTTTTAACGGTCGCGAATTCCTACCCAGCATCTATTGTCCCTGTTAACGAACTACGATAGATGTTAAATACTGCTTCTTCACAAGTAACTTACTTGAAATGCAGTGAGGTAAAGCTTTGTGTTGGACAGGGGTTCGAACCCAGAACCTAATCGAATTGTTATCGAAGCACAATCAACGTTGACTTAACGGATTTTCTCGGCAGTAGCTAGATGTATTAACTGAAATGACGAGACGAAACATTATTTTTTTTCCTTCCCAGGACTCCAAACCGGCACATATCGCTGTTATAATCTAGAGAAAAGGAACGTTAAGTATGGGTTTGTTACATCAGCAGCGACATGCAAGCGTGTTTGAACTAGAAATAATATGAAAAAGACTTCAGTGCTGACTAGGAATCGAACCCCACACATATCGTTGTTGACTACACACAAAGAGGCGTCAGCTACCGAATTTTTCTCCACCAGCAGCTCGGAATAACATCCTTGAACTTACAGTGATCTCGCAAATAGTTCTGTGTCTCACTGGGAGTCAAAAACGTCAGATGTCATTAGTGTTGACAACGAATGAAAATGCATTAAAAATAAAAATTATTATCCACCAGCAGATAGGTGTTCTCATGCTAGAGCTTGATAATACATAGTGAAAACTTTAGTGCTGGGCTAGGATTCCAACCCATTCATGCGCAATATGAGGAGATGTTGAGGAATCTGCAGTTTTGAACAAACAACCAGTTGTAGTCGAGCTGTATTGTCACGAAGGGATCAAATTCCGCGTTAAGGGCGGTCTGAGTTGCATTCTCAGTTCAGAACCAATTTTATCGACATACAGAAGCTCAAATAAAAGATGGAATAAGTGTCCTGTGACCATACACAGTGTTTGTTTCGTCACTAGAAATAAATAACTAGTATAAGAAAGGTTACTGGTGATATTCTACATGTCGCCACTCCTTACTTTATTGTGGTTCCATCTAACGTCTACTTGGTAGAGAAGGAATATTATGTTTAATGTGATTTTCAGAACACAATGCCATTATACCTTCTTCACTTGGCGTAGCCAGAAGAGAATAGAATCTGCCTCTCCCTATCAAAACACATCGACAGAAGTTGGAATCAACACCAGACCATAATCATACGAAACTATCATCACTCCAACAGACCACCAAACACTCTCCTCTACGACTCATTTTTGTATCATAACACCATTGCGGCACACAAGATGAGAATTCTGACTCACAGGCTACCTGTAGTGGTTTGCAGGATGTTCAGTACATTCATTTACTTGGTTGACGGAATCGCCATGAATTATCTGCCTTGGCTACCAAGTGCATACATTCGACTCCATTTTGTAATCACCGAAATAAAATTAACGTAACTGCCACCTACACAGAACTGCCAGCAGTGTAGGATGCAGAAATTGAAATAGTGATTGTTCCTTTCCATGCGCAAGTTCTGGAGGAACTGTTGTTCACTTCCAGAGGGTCTGTAGATACGTCACAGTTAGTAGCGTAGTGGTAAGCGTCGCGCACTGTTGATAAGATGTCGCTTGTTCGATTACATTCTCTGTTACATTTTTTAAAACGCAATTCTGCTATTTGCTGAAGTTATCAATTTAATGGAACTTTGCACATAATTCTCTTCACTCCTCAACCCAAAATTGTCGCATGTGCAAAAAAGGCTAACTTCTGCGTCATTTTGTTCTTTTCAGGTTTAATAGATGGCCAGGCCCCCCATGAACCATGGACCTTGCCGTTGGTGGGGAGGCTTGCGTGCCTCAGCGATACAGATGGCCGTACCGTAGGTGCAACCACAACGGAGGGGTATCTGTTGAGAGGCCAGACAAACGTGTGGTTCCTGAAGAGGGGCAGCAGCCTTTTCAGTAGTTGCAGGGGCAACAGTCTGGATGATTGACTGATCTGGCCTTGTAACATTAACCAAAACGGCCTTGCTGTGCTGGTACTGCGAACGGCTGAAAGCAAGGGGAAACTACAGCCGTAATTTTTCCCGAGGACATGCAGCTCTACTGTATGATTAAATGATGATGGCGTCCTCTTGGGTAAAATATTCCGGAGGTAAAATAGTCCCCCATTCGGATCTCCGGGCGGGGACTACTCAAGAGGACGTGGTTATCAGGAGAAAGAAAACTGGCGTTCTACGGATCGGAGCGTGGAATGTCAGATCACTTAATCGGGCAGGTAGTTTAGAAAATTTGAAAAGGGAAATGGATAGGTTAAAGTTAGATATAGTGGGAATTAGTGAAGTTCGGTGGCAGGAGGAACAAGACTTTTGGTCAGGTGATTACAGGGTTATAAATACAAAATCAAATAGGGGTAATGCAGGAGTAGGTTTAATAATGAATAAAAAAAGTAGGAGTGCGGGTTAGCTACTACAAACAGCATAGTGAACGCATTATTGTGGCCAAGATAGACACAAAGCCCATGCCTACTACAGTAGTACAAGTTTATATGCCAACTAGCTCTGCAGATGATGAAGAAATAGATGAAATGTATGACGAGATAAAAGAAACTATTCAGGTAGTGAAGGGAGACGAAAATTTAATAGTCATGGGTGACTGGAATTCGTCAGTAGGAAAAGGGAGAGAAGGAAACATAGTAGGTGAATATGGATTGGGCGGAAGGAATGAAAGAGGAAGCCGCCTTGTAGAATTTTGCACAGAGCATAACTTAATCATAGCTAACACTTGGTTCAAGAATCATGAAAGGAGGCTGTATACATGGAAGAAGCCAGGAGATACTGACAGGTTTCAGATAGATTATATAATGGTAAGACAGAGATTTAGGAACCAGGTTTTAAATTGTAAGACATTTCCTGGGGCAGATGTGGATTCTGACCACAATCTATTGGTTATGAACTGCAGATTGAAACTGAAGAAACTGCAAAAAGGTGGGAATTTAAGGATATGGGACCTGGATAAACTGAAAGAACCAGAGGTTGTAGAGAGTTTCAGGGAGAGCATAAGGGAACAATTGACAGGAATGGGGGAAAGAAATACAGTAGAAGAAGAATGGGTAGCTCTGAGGGATGAAGTGGTGAAGGCAGCAGACGATCAAGTAGGTAAAAAGACGAGAGCTAATAGAAATCCTTGGGTAACAGAAGAAATATTGAATTTAATTGATGAAAGGAGAAAATATAAAAATGCAGTAAATGAAGCAGGCAAAAAGGAATACAAACGTCTCAAAAATGAAATCGACAGGAAGTGCAAAATGGCTAAGCAGGGATGGCTAGAGGACAAATGTAAGGATGTAGAGGCTTGTCTCACTAGGGGTAAGATAGATACTGCCTAGAGGAAAATTAAAGAGACCTTTGGAGAGAAGAGAACCACTTGTATGAATATCAAGAGCTCAGATGGAAACCCAGTTCTAAGCAAAGAAGGGAAGGCAGAAAGGTGGAAGGAGTATATAGAGGGTTTATACAAGGGAGATGTACTTGAGGACAATATTATGGAAATGGAAGAGGATGTAGATGAAGACGAAATGGGAGATAAGATACTGTGTGAAGAGTTTGACAGAGCACTGAAAGACCTGAGCCGAAACAAGGCCCCGGGAGTACACAACATTCCACTAGAACTACTGATGGCCTCGGGAGAGCCAGTCATGACAAAACTCTACCATCTGGTGAGCACGATGTATGAGACAGGCGAAATACCCTCAGACTTCAAGAAGAATATAATAATTCCAATCCCAAAGAAAGCAGGTGTTGACAGATGTGAAAATTACCGAACTATCAGTTTAATAAGTCACAGCTGCAAAATACTAATGCGAATTCTTTACAGACGAATGGAAAAACTGGTAGAAGCCGACCTCGGGGAAGATCAGTTTGGATTCCGTAGAAATGTTGGAACACGTGAGGCAATACTGACCTTACGACTTATCTTGGAAGAAAGATTAAGAAAAGGCAAACCTACGTTTCTAGCATTTGTAGACTTAGAGAAAGCTTTTGACAATGTTGACTGGAATACTCTCTTTCAAATTCTGAAGGTGGCAGGGGTAAAATACATGGAGCGAAAGGCTATTTACAATTTGTACAGAAACCAGATGGCAGTTATAAGAGTCGAGGGACATGAAAGGGAAGCAGTGGTTGGGAAGGGAGTAAGACAGGGTTGTAGCCTCTCCCCGATGTTATTCAATCTGTATATTGAGCAAGCAGTAAAGGAAACAAAAGAAAAATTCGGAGTAGGTATTAAAATTCATGGAGAAGAAGTAAAAACTTTGAGGTTCGCCGATGACATTGTAATTCTGTCAGAGACAGCAAAGGACTTGGAAGAGCAGTTGAACGGAATGGACAGTGTCTTGAAAGGAGGATATAAGATGAACATCAACAAAAGCAAAACGAGGATAATGGAATGTAGTCAAATTAAATCGGGTGATGCTGAGGGAATTAGATTAGGAAATGAGACACTTAAAGTAGTAAAGGAGTTTTGCTATTTGGGGAGTAAAATTACCGATGATGGTCGAAGTAGAGAGGATATAAAATGTAGACTGGCAATGGCAAGGAAAGCGTTTCTCAAGAAGAGAAACTTGTTAACATCGAGTATAGATTTAGGTGTCAGGAAGTCGTTTCTGAAAGTATTTGTATGGAGTGTAGCCATGTATGGAAGTGAGACATGGACGATAACTAGTTTGGACAAGAAGAGAATAGAAGCTTTCGAAATGTGGTGCTACAGAAGAATGCTGAAGATAAGGTGGGTGGATCACGTAACTAATGAGGAGGTATTGAATAGGATTGGGGAGAAGAGAAGTTTGTGGCACAATTTGACTAGAAGAAGGGATCGGTTGGTAGGACATGTTTTGAGGCATCAAGGGATCACAAATTTAGCATTGGAGGGCAGCGTGGAGGGTAAAAATCGTAGAGGGAGACCAAGAGATGAATACACTAAGCAGATTCAGAAGGATGTAGGTTGCAGTAGGTACTGGGAGATGAAGAAGCTTGCACAGGATAGAGTAGCATGGAGAGCTGCATCAAACCAGTCTCAGGACTGAAGACCACAACAACAACAACAGATGGCCAGGCAGCAGATAAGTCTCGAAGCTTTTGTATTATGTATGGGTAGAGTGAATCGTGTCAAAATAGTCAGAAAAGTATTTTCTGCAGTAGCTGTCTTCTGGTTGTGGCATTTTATTCTTCTTCAAACCTTGTTTGACAGCTTTAACTCAGAACAAGTTGTCTTAATGCATGTAATCAATAAACTGCAGGAGCATTGTCAGACTGTTATAGATAACATCAGAGAGTTCGCATATATCGTTGATGATTAATTTCTCTCTTATGTTTAGTATTGTTTTAACAACACTAAAAGGAACCTAACGGAAACTGTGCACTGTATTATAAGAAACGATATAAAATTACCCACGATAACCTTACGACGAAAGTCTGTTTTAACAAAACTGAGTATCTGTACACAAGCGTACCTCTATCTGCACGAATTAGTAAAATACTTCTCACTTAGATTTCGATTGGGTCTGTGTTTAAATGGCATGCTGTGTCATACTCAACAGGTATGCAAATGTGGCATTTCATATATAAAATTACGTATTCCTAGAAACCCAAAATTTGCTTGTCAGCAGCAGAAAGAGGCGGTACCTGATGTGCAGCATTGTAAGTTTTTCACCATAGCACTTTGAGCTGAAAGTATTTTCTTACGATTTGCTTATCGATGTTTGATCTGACTGCTTGCAGCTCTTACACGGAAGGGATAAAAACGTTACATTCAGCGAGGCTGGAACCTCGAACCGTAACAGTCGCTTTTCCACAGGTCACCACGTCAACACAGAGCTAGAGGATAGATAGGGTTTGCGCCTTTCTCTTACGAGGCCAGTAGTGCCTAGAACTCGTAAACCGCTATTTACAGGACGAGATTAGTTGCGATTGCCACGTTCAGTGACTTTGCTGGGCTGAAAACCGTAAATGTTACACCTCAAGAGATAACAACTCTGATTATTCAATGGAAATGACACGAGAAATCAAGTGAACTTTGATGCTTAATTCCGTTCACACCAGGAAGTAACTCGTCGATCACAGAGTTGCCAAACATACCTTGCGTTGTTGCAAAATCTCAGTTACATTACCAGGAGGAAGAAGACGGACCGATGTGATCCTACAGCGGACTGGGAAGTGACCATAGCTGGCGCCTCAAAGACGCGGCTGCTACGGCCTGGAATACATAATGCGTCTGATTCGCATTTCCGTAACTAGGTTTAGGCACTGGAGCTTAGTTACTAATAATACTTAGAACTGGCTGCTACTAAGCGTCATAAATCAGTAACTCTCATAGTTGTTGTTATATTTCTTTCGTAACTGTACTCAAAACTAAGAAACTCATTCACGGACGTTTTCGTGCCTCGCCGATAGTCGAGCACAACAAACAAATAAAAATGAAAAGAGAATGTGTGTGTGTGTGTGTGTGAAAGAGAGAGAGAGAGTGAGAGAGAGAGAGAGAGAGAGAGAGGGAGTGTGAGAGAGAGATGGGGGGGGGGGGAAAAGTTGTTGTAAATAAATTGAATACTGGTATGTAAAGAAATCTTTCATTAAAGTGACTCGTTCCACATCATTACGTAATGCCGTATTCATGATCTATGGAACAAGTATTAATCTAATCTAATCATATCATATTGCAGACTACCCATGAGGAGTCATAAAGTACCGAAATTTTCGCCTATATCAGTAACCAAATCTAAACTTGAAAATAAAAGATGACAGTTTTTGTAATAAACCGGGACTCCTATCAGGAACCTTTCATCCCTGTTAACTAACCATGGAAGATGTCTGATATACCTCAATTCAGAAGTAACCAAGGGTGTATGCATTTAAAGATGAAGCGCATGATGTGAAGTTCTGCGACGGAGATACGCACCCAAGACATAATCGGATTGTTAACTAAGTAAAATCAAATGTTACGTATCGGTTTTTCTTGCCAGCCGCTAGGTGCTTGAATATAAAATAAGGACACAAATTTTTGTGCCTGAGCGACAATCGAGCAGCACTCCTATCGTTCTTCTTTATTTATTTATTTATTTATTTATTTATTGTTCCGTGGGACCAAATTAAGGAGAAATCTCCATGGTCATGGAACGAGTCAATACATGAAATTATAACACGATATTAGAAACAGATAAAATGAAATATAGAAAAAAAAACATATTCAGGTGACAAGTCATAAGTTTAAAGTAAGACAATCAACAATGTAACACTGGAATTTGCTTAATTTTTTAGCTCTTCCAGGAGCTCCTCGACAGAATAGAAGGAGTGAGCCATGAGGAAACTCTTCAGTTTAGACTTAAAAGAGTTTGGGCTACTGCTAAGATTTTTGAGTTCTTGTGGTAGCTTATTGAAAATGGATGCTGCAGAATACTGCACTCCTTTCTGCACAAGAGTCAAGGAACTGCATTCTACATGCAGATTTGATTTCTGCCTAGTATTAACTGAGTGAAAGCTGCTAACTCTTGGGAATAGGCTAATATTGCTAACAACAAACGACATTAAAGAAAATATATACTGTGAGGGCAATGTCAGAATTCCCAGATTTTTGAATAGGGGTCGACAAGAGGTTCTCGAACTTACACCACATATAGCTCGAACAGCCCGTTTTTGAGCCAAAAATACCCTTTTTGAATCAGAAGAATTACCCCAAAAAATAATACCATACGACATAAGCGTATGAAAATATGCGAAGTAGACTACTTTTCGTGTTGAAGTGTCACTTATTTCAGATACTGTTCTAATGGTAAATAAAGCAGCATTTAGTTTCTGAACAAGATCCTGAACATGGGCTTTCCACAACAGCTTACTATCTATCCGTACGCCTAGGAACTTGAACTGTTCCGTCTCGCTTATAACATGCCCATTCTGTCTGATTAAAATGTCAGTTCTTGTTGAATTGTGAGTTAGAAACTGTAAAAACTGAGTCTTACTGTGATTTAGCATCAAATTATTTTCCACAAGCCACGAACTTATTTCATGAACTAAATTATTTGTTACTGTTTCAATATTACACACAAGATCCTTCACTATCAAGCTGGTGTCATCAGCAAACAGAAATATTTTTGAATCACCTGTAATACTAGAAGGCATATCATTTATATAAATAAGAAACAGCAGTGGCCCCAGCACCGACCCTTGGGGAACGCCCCACTTAACAGTGCCCCATTGGGACTGAACATCACTACCACTCTCAATATTGCGGATAATTACCCTCTGCTTTCTGTTCTTAAAGTAAGAGGCGAACCAATTGTAAGCTACTCCCCTTACTCCATAATGGTCCAACTTCTGCAGTAATATTTTGTGGTCAACACAGTCAAAAGCCTTCGTTAAATCAAAGAAAACACCTAGCGTCCGCAACCTTTTATTTAATCCGTCGAAAACCTCACAGAGAAAAGAGAATATAGCATTTTCAGTTGTTAAACCATTTCTAAAACCAAACTGAACATTTGACAGCAAATTATGTGAATTTAAATGCTCCAGTAACCTTGTATATACAACCTTCTCGATAACTTTAGCAAACACCGATGTCATAGAAATAGGTCTAAAATTGTCAACATTATCAGTGTCTCCCTTTTTATAAAGTGGCTTCACTACCGAGTATTTTAATCGATCAGGAAACCGACCACTCCTAAAGGAAAAGTTACAGATATGGCTAAGTACTGGGCTAACATACATAGAACAATACTTCAGTATTCTGCTAGATACCCCGTCATATCCATGAGAGTTCTTGGTCTTTAGTGATTTAATTATTAACTCAATCTCCCTCTTGTCAGTATCATGGAGGAGCATTTCAGGTAACAGTCTCGGAACACTTTTTTCTAAGAGCGCTATATGATTCCCTGTTGGAATTAGGTTTCTATTTAGTTCACCTGCTATATTCAGAAAGTGATTATTAAATACTGTACATATATGCGACTTATCAGTAACACGGACATTCCCACTACGCACTGATTCTATATCCTCGACCTGTCTCTGCAGACCAGCAACTTCCTTTACGACTGACCATATGGTTTTAATTTTATCCTGAGACTTAGCTATTCTATCTGCATACCACATACTTTTTGCCTTCCTAATAACATTTTTAAGCACCTTACAATACTGTTTGTAATGGGCTGCTGCATTTAGATTTTGACTGTTTCTAACGTTTTGATATAATTGCCACTTTGTTCTACAAGATATTCTTATCCCTCTAGTCAGCCACCCAGGCTGCCTGTTTGCGCTAGTACCCTGTTTTAAACGTTGTAACGGAAAGCAACTTTCAAAGAGCATGAGAAAGGTCTTTAGAAAAGCATTATATTTATCGTTTACTGTCTCAGCGCTATAAACTTCTTGCCACTCTTGTTCCTTTATAAGGTTTACAAAGGTCTCTACAGCAACCGGATCAGCTTTCCTGAACAGCTGATGACTATATTTAACACGAGTTGCAGCATAAAAATCTTTTAAAGTTAAAATTTGCGCATCATGATCTGAAAGGCCATTCACCTTTTTTCTAACAGAATGCCCTTCTAGTAATGAGGAATGAACAAAAATGTTGTCTATGGTTGTTCTACTGTTCCCTTGCACTCTCGTTGGAAAGAATACGGTTTGCATAGGATTATATGAATTAAAGAGGTCTACCAGCATCCTCTTCCTTGCACAATCACTTATACAATTAATATTGAAGTCACCACATATAACTAACTTCTTGTATTTCCTATAAAGTGAACCAAGAACCTCCTCTAGCTTTAGCAAAAATGCTGTGAAATCGGAGTCTGGGGATCTATAAATAACAACAGTTACAAGTTTAACTCCGTTAAATTTAACCACACCTGCACAACATTCAAACACCTTTTCAGTGCAGTACTTTGAAACATCAATTGACTCAAATGCGATGCCGTTTTTCACATACATGGCTACTCCCCCACACCGCAAAGAGCTCCTCGAAAAGCAGCCAGCCAACCTGTATCCTGGTAAAGGAAGCCTCTGAATTATCTCCTTATTTAAGAAGTGTTCAGATATACCAATAATTTCAGAGTCAACATCTATAAGCAGTTCACTAACTTTATCCCTAATACCTTGTATATTTTGATGAAATATACTAATTCCCTCATTACTCGGATACCTAAGCTTTGTCAAAAGTGATTCCCTTGTTAGAGAGACTTCCCTTAAGCAGGAATACCTATCAGCTGACTTCAATCTAAAAAAGGTGCAGCTCTAACACACACTACTGCAGGAATTTTCCCATGAGTGATCCCACCAACCCCACCTATGCTGTCACCTATAAGCTTTGCCAACCTCCCCTTCCCATACCTGTTGAGGTGCAGGCCGTGTCTAGTGAAACCCGTCCTGCTGATAGACTCCACCGACACCACTGAAATGTGACCCATGCTTTCTGTCATCAGCGCACCCCCAAGTCTCATGTTATTACGCCTGACGGCTGTATTAAGATGAGGCCGATCGTGACGCTGAAACAGTTCCACGAAATGCACATTCGTGTTGCCAGTCTGAGTGGCTATCTTTTCCAGGTCACCATGTATGTTATACTCCCCATCCCTACCAATACTATTACCAGCCCCACCCACAATCACTACCTGATCCTCTTTAGTAAAATCCCTACATAACCCCCCTATGTTAACAGTCACCTGAGCCAACCCTGCATTAGGCTTCACAATGCTGGTGACCTGGTACTCACTTCCCAGCACTTCCTGCAACTGCTGGCCTACACCTCTGCCATGTGAACTACCTAACAGCAGAACCTTCTTCTTCCTCTTCGACTTTGCAACTGTTCTAGGCACAGTAACTACTGAGGTCTGCTGCATACTTCCTACATCTACAGCTACTAGAGATTCCTCTCCACTAGACTCTGACAGTTGGTCATATCTATTGTAAACACCAATAGTAAAACTATCTGAAAATCTTCTTCTCCTAGCAGATCTCTTGCCAACAGCCAGCTCCCATTCCCCAACCCCCTTCTCCCTCCTCATCCTATCTAGCTCCTCCTGTGCGTTTTTCAACTGCACCTGAAGGGCACAGATCTTACGCTCCTGCTCCTCTATCAGTTTACTCTTGCTACATAACCTGCAGTTCCAGGAGAGGATCTCACCAGAATGCCCACTGGCTTCCCCACTGCATTCCCCCCAGTGAAAATACTTCGAACAAGTGTCACACCGCAATCCACTACTCACGAACCTACGGCAAAGCCCACACTTCTCACTCATGGTAAAATTTTACTTTTTCTAAGTTCCGCTACTACAATAAGAAGATGCTAAAAACCTGACTACAATAATCACAAACTTACTCTACAAGGGAAGTAACTACTATTATTAACAGTATTAATAAACAACAAATGTGAATATAACAAAAGACTAATACAGAAAGAGAATCAAACGTCTAATCACACAGTAACGAGCTGTAAACAGTTCCCAAAAGGTTCTTCTGAAATTATTTCACCAGAAAACACCACGAACACCGGTTGAAGACTACTAAAGTTCCTAAATAAATCACTATGCACAAACAATTAATTAGTACTTAGCTTTCGATGCGCCGCTACAGCTGCAACTGGTCAGCGCGGAATGTAAACACAGGCAAGAGGTTAAGTTACTCGATACGAAACACTCACAAATATCACGTCACAACAGAAGAAAGGCAGAGCTGAATGAAGAAACCACTGTCCATGAATATTGCTTAAGTATCAATTGCTTACTTACCAGCAGTAAGATGTGTGCGTGTTTGTCCAGAAATTGTTGGCAACATGAACAGACATTAAAAGTGCACGTTAATTTTCACTAGCAGGCCGGTGTGCAAGTGATATGGCTTGAAATGAAATTATTAATATTTTTGCACTGGATCAGGATTCGGACCCACATATTTACCTTTGGAGGAGACCTAGAGAAGACTGCAGTCTTGGGAAAAGGAACTAAATGATTGAACTATACTGTTCCGAGAGATTCAGATCCTCGAAAGAGGAGATACGAATTCGAATCACAGTCCAGCACCAAATTTTTCAACGTCTCTAGTTCAATCAAGTACAAGTAAAATAAGAGCCCTGTTCCTTTAGACGGCTATCAGTCCATCAAATAAAATAAAATTTTCTAATGTATGTAAGTTTACTGGTGACAGTATTTCTGTTTACCCTGACCTCCACCTATGTCACTTTCCAACGTAAACCGGCTCTGCCCAGTTTGGAATGAAGGAACGTGATGTTTAATGCGGATTCTGGATTATAACAGCTTTCTCTTGAGGTTACCAGAGGTAGAGTAAATCTGTTTGTGCCTCTTAAAAGTAAATGCCTGAACCCACGCATTGCACTTGTGATTGTTCGTTCCACCAGACCATTGTGGCCACATTTCCCAGCCCAAGGATTGTGCTGTAATGGATGATGTGCTTAGCTTACAAAACTAGTCACGGTGCAAAAAAACGCGAGTCTATTAAATGGTTAAGTAGAAGCAAGCCTCTGACGTGGAGATTATGCTATTCTCATGTCAGCAGGATGTAAAGACTCTTCTAGGCGTCGTAGCCTCGATTTGAAGCCATTTTGAAATTTTCACTAATTCAGGAAATTTCTTAGTTCGAGAAAATCCACTGTAAAGTGTGAAGTTACCGGATAATTCGATTATCACCGTCATTATTACTATCATTTTCTTCATACCGCTGCTGGAACACATGTGTTTGAAGATCATTTAAGTCCTTTTGGTCATTAAGAAGTAGTTGCCCAAGAACAAGTTCTTTCCCTGTCTACGGACTCCTTTTCATGGTAATATCAAACATCAGCAATTACTCGTAGAACACATTAAAATAAAGTAATTGACGAATACGTTACTTGATAACGAAAACGCGCTGTCTTTCTTCATTTACTTGCGCCAAATATGGCTGTCGAATACGGCCAAACCAAAAGCCAAGGGATCTTACTGCCTGCCAATACGCTTCGCTGTCGGTTCTTCCATATGATTTGGTCGACGTGACCTGTTTCAAGTTGTGTATGACAGAGAATGTTTTAGAAAATCAATTGTTTTCCTTTGCAAGATTTTCATTCTAAGCTATCCAAGTCCAAAATTTTCGCAATATTAGTTCAAATTTAATATTCGCTTCCATAATGTAAAGAAAGTATTTCACAGTTGCAAAACCCGTATCCGACTCACTGTCCTTACACTTAGTCGCTGGCCATAAATTCTAGCTCAAAGTGACGCCAGTTTAAGTAACCTAATGTAGCGAAGACTGTTTGCCAGTGCTCTTTCTCACCGGAAAATATGCAATTCACTCATTTGGCTCCACAAGTACACTGTAACAGTAATTTCTGTGTGTATGCAATGCATACGGATGGTAGAATTTAGTGGTGCTCTCTCTTCCACTTCTGTGTACAATATGCCTGACCTAAACGGGCCCTTTGTCATTACAGGCCCTGGGCGGTTCAACATCATATTGACAACAGTAATGTTCTTATACTGACAACCTCATTGTTCGTTTTACCCGATTTTGTAATCATTTAAGTAAAACAACATGACCTTCGAGTGGGAGACATTTCGTCCCCCTTTTCCTTCTGTGAAATTTGACAGTAAGCTTTTTGCCTTCGAACCAGCGAAATGTGGCATAGTACGGCTGGTAAACGATTTACAAACCACGATTCAGTGCCGTTAACACGATTTCTTTCAACATTGGCGTAGCTGAAGGAATTTAGTTTCTTCTTAAATCGTCTTATGCAGCAACGTTCACAGATATCTCAAATAGGAAAAACTCTTTATCCAGGTACGAAGGTTGTAAAACGAACTTCCCACAGCTTGTGTGAGGTTGATCTTTTCGTCTGATAGCACTGCGTAAGTATTTTGTCTAAGAGGTATTAAAGTAGTGTTCCTGTAGCTGTGGGAATAATTGGTAGAAAACGAGTTTCACACCAATGGCTACAGTACTGATAAATATTCAAAATGATTATCAACCTAAGTCTACGTTCATCCACAAACTGAAGCGTATTTGTAATATCGAAGCTAGAATAGGTATCCCTGTCTTGCTTGAGTGGGCATTGGAAGGCGTTTACACACACGTATACGAGGGTAATCCCAAAGGTAAGGTCACCTAAGGGACACGCAAGTGCCAACGAGGGCACAAACGAGAGATTCTTGTTTTTAATGGCAAGCAGGAACTACAGTGTTGGCTGCATGGTGGCAAGGTGATAAAGAGCAAGGCTATGGATACGAAAGTCTCACGTTCGCTCCCTCACCAGTCCCACGATTTTTATGTGCCGTTTTCAACATATTTCCCCTGGGGCAGTGTTTGTTGGTGTGAAAAATGCCGAGTTGCACTGTGGTGCGAAAGCCACGTAAAACTGTAGGTTTCCCTATTAACTGGCTAAGTAAGTGAACTCAAAGGTCGGAGGAAAGCAACAGCATACCACCTCCAACAAGACCGTGCCCATTAAAGCACTGTGGTGTTCAAACCACTCTTGCGACTGATGACTGCTTTACTTTCTATGAGTTCCAAAACTAATGATCTTCGAGTTATTAACATTTTTGTGTTTTAATGCTGTAGCTTTGCTACCAGTAAACGTAAGTAACCGACCGAGCACTGTCACCGTTCGAGTTGTCAAGGTGGTAGACGACGATGCTGTCGACCCCAGTTACAATTTTGGTCATGGCTATGTTTCAGTCGAATATCCCTATGGGCCTTTCTGCGTATTTCAAGATATACTTTTATACACTTGGTACGCTTCCAAATTGATATCTGACAGAGCTGTATTTAGCAACATGAATCAGATATGTTTTCTGTGTAATATATCGGACAACACGTCAGTGTAGCGAGATTTCGTTTATGTGTTGCACATGGTGCAAGAAATATTTGTGTTTTGCTTGCTTCTGTGATAGGTTTCTCCCCACTGAATGCGAGAAGGCTCATGACTAGACTGTCAATAACTGGAATTACGCAACAACACACTTAAAAGTTGTATTTTTGCATTACGTATCCCGATGAAAATAACTGTAAACAGGTTATATGCCTACTTGCTTATTATTGCGCTTCTCGATGCTTTCATCAAAAAATTAAAAAAATAAAATAAAAAGAGAGAGAGAGAGACAGAGAGAGAAAACAGAAATGTATTTCAAATATCAGCTCAGTGACGCCATGTTCGTCTCGTGATGTAAAGCAAGGATAGTTGATAGGTAATATGTCGTTGTACAAGCGATATGTATGGCTACGGGATTCTTTGTGTTCTCTCTGCAAACAACTAGAACAGAATTCAGTAACAAAGTGGTAAGAACACCTACACAGTGCGCCAATTAAACACTCAGCCATTCTTGGTTATTTTGTTTATCGTCTGTAATGCAGTAAACATCTTTGGTTATTGATTTGTAATTACTACCATTGTTATTGTTATTCGTCACCCCACAACAGCTTTCCTATCACTCATTGCCACCTATGCACGTAACGAATGGATCAGGATGAATGGAATGTGGAATGTTTCGCCACGGAGAATATACACATTTATTTCGGCGTCTTGTGTCAGGGTAATATGAAAATCTCAATAAGAAAAGACGACAATAACACCGAACTATTTCTGTCCACTTAACACCATGACGACAGAACAATTGGTTTCTCACTCTATTTTGGTTATAATTCGTTAGCCTTTTTCCGACCTCATTTTAATACCTCGTGGGAGCAGGCATAATATTTTGCTTTTTGAACACCGAGCAATAACACACAAAGATAGTAGATGGAAGGATACCAAAAAAAATTCAGACTCATGGGTGTGGATCCAGTTCATCATAAGAAGCCTAAACAAGAGGGACACATTACGAAAGCAATTAATACGCTGGTTAGTATGCATTATTTGTATAGATCTGAAGACGAAAAAGCGCAGATCTGCACAGTGCCCGCATCTGCACTTTAGCTTCTGTCTTAATGGGCATAATTTTTAGTTTCTTCTCTTCTGAATTATCAAATGAATTGATTATTACGTGGTACAGAATAATTAGGCAACTGTGTTTCTTACAGCTTCCATTTGCACCAACATTTTTCTACATTCTTTTGCAATTCATGAAATTCTACTTGTATCATCACAAGACTGCACATCGATGCAATCGATTTCGAGGTGCAAAGTGTTTGTTATCTTAATTTTCGTGACAGGCTGGAAAAGTTGATTTCCAAAGACTTTTTATTGTACTGTAATAATCTTTTGTAACAAAGTAACAAGGTAAGTGATTTATTTGTATTTATTTTGTGGGAAACTGTAATCTTGATGGAAGATTACACACCTGAATGTTTGACTCAGCTGGTAGGAGAAAACGCTGCATATTAACCAAACCCCGCGCCTCCTCTCCATATCCTCCTATGACACGAGCACAGGATTCTCCTCCTATAACGCTACAGAACTGTTCCTATCACAGCTGAGAATTGGCAACATCGTCACAAACATTTGGCAACACTGTGACAGTGCAGTCACTTCCGCGTGTGGTACTGAACTGAATCGCTAAATTGACTTGATATTCCCTTTCCATTTGAATGACTCGTTGTATATAATACTCGCGTAAACTAAGACACTGAGACAGAAATTTCAATTTTTTGGCTAAAGAAATGCTATTCTTCACTTAAGTGACAACTTTTAATATCTTTCACGATGCGTTATGAGGCTGAGCGACCAATACAATGACGAGAGTGGGATGCTGGCAGCAGTGTGTCCATAGCCCCGTGGTACCGCCCGTGTCTCGCGTTCCAACGGTTAAGAGAAAAGTCAGTTCTAACCGTGGTAGTGGCAGCGCGTGCGAGCTTCTTTTGTGTATTACTTCATAGAGCTGCGAATTCCCAGAAAAAATTTTGTCACAAAATCAGAAGAAAACCTTTACACATCAAATCCTCTTGGCAGCTCGACTCAGTAACTTGTGTTAATGGTCGTAGATCTAGGCTTTCTGACTGCCAAGCTGCTATACAATATAAGCGTCTCTGAAGAAATTCAAATCGACCGTCAACGATACGAAATTCAATAATGTTCTTCACTTAAGACTCCCACGCCAGGGTGATAAGTATGAAGGAAATAAATTGATTAGCAAATCGAAGGAAACACTTTCAGCTCAAAGTGCAATGGTGAAAAACTTACAATGCTGCACAAACAGATAACGCCTCTTTCCGCTGCTGACAAGCAAATTTTAGGTTTCTAGGAATACGTAACTTTATTTATGAAATGCCACATTTGCATACCTGTTGAGTATGACACAGCATGCCATTTAAACACAGACCCAATCGAAATCTAAGTGAGTAGTATTTTACTAATTCGTGCAGATAGAGGCACGCTTGTGTACAGATACTCAGTTTCGTTAAATCAGAATTTCGTCGTAAGGTTATCGTGGGTAGTTTTATTTTGTTTCTTATAATACAGTGCACAGTTTTCGTAAGGTTCCTTTTAGTGTTGTTAAAACAATACTAAACATGAGAGAGAAATTAATCATCAACGATATATGCGAACTCTCTGATGTTATCTATAACAGTCTGACAATGCACCTGCAGTTTATTGATTACATGCATGTAGAAAACTTGTTCTGAGTTAAAGCTGTCAAACAAGGTTTGAAGAAGAATAAAATGCCACAACCAGACGACAGCTACTGCAGAAAATACTTTTCTGACTATTTTGACACTAGGCGCTCTCCCCATACTTAATACAAAATCTTCGAGACGCATCTGCTACCTGGCCGTCTATTAAACCTGTAAAGAACAAAATGTCGCAGAAGTTAGCCTTTTTTGCACAAGCGACTATTTTGGGTTGAGAAGTGAAGAAAATTATGTTCAAAGTTCCATTAAATTGATAACGTCAGCAGACAGCAGAATTGCGTTTTAAAAAATGTAACAGAGAATGTAATCGAACAAGCGACATCTTATCAACAGTGCGCGACGCTTACCACTACGCTACTAACTGTGACGTATCTACAGACCCTCTGGAAGTGAACAACAGTTCAACTTGCGCATGGAAAGGAACAATCACTATTTCAATTTCTGCATCCTACACTGCTGGCAGTTCTGTGTAGGTGGCAGTTACGTTATTTTATTTCGGTGATTACAAAATGGAGTCGAATGTATGCACTTGGTAGCCAAGGCAGATAATTCATGGCGATTCCGTCAACCAAGTAAATGAATGTACTGAACATCCTGCAAACCACTACAGGTAGCCTGTGAGTCAGAATTCTCATCTTGTGTGCCGTAATGGTGTTATGATAGAGAAATGAGTCGTAGAGAAGAGAGTTTGGTGGTCTGTTGGACTGTTGATAGTTTCATATGATGATGGGCTAGGTTCGATTCCAACTTCTGCTGATGTTTTTTGATAGAGAGAGGCAGATTCTATTCTCTTCTGGCTACGCCAAGTGAAGAAGGTATAATGGCATTGTGTTCTGAAAATCACATTAAACATAATATTCCTTCTCTACCAAGTAGACGTTGGGTGGAACCACAATAAAGTAAGGAGTGGCGACATGTAGAATATCACCAGTAACCTTTCTTATACTAGTTATTTATTTCTAGTGCCGAAACAAACACTGTGTATGATCACAGGACACTTATTCCATCATTTATTTGAGCTTCTGTATGTCGATAAAATTGGTTCTGAACTGAGAATGCAACTCAGACCGCCCTTAACGCGGAATTTGATCCCTTCGTGACAATACAGCTCGACTACAACTGGTTGTTTGTTCAAAACTGCAGATTCCTCAACATCTCCTCATATTGCGCATGAATGGGTTGGAATCCTAGCCCAGCACTAAAGTTTTCACTATGTATTATCAAGTTCTAGCATGAGAACACCTATCTGCTGGTGGATAATAATTTTTATTTTTAATGCATTTTCATTCGTTGTCAACACTAACGACATCTGACGTTTTTGACTCCCAGTGAGACACAGAACTATTTGCGAGATCACTGTAAGTTCAAGGATGTTATTCCGAGCTGCTGGTGGAGAAAAATTCGGTAGCTGACGCCTCTTTGTGTGCAGTCAACAAAGATATGTGTGGGGTTCGATTCCTAGTCAGCACTGAAGTCTTTTTCATATTATTTCTAGTTCAAACATGCTTACATGTCGCTGCTGATGTAACAAACCCATACTTAACGTTCCTTTTCTCTAGAATATAACAGCGATATGTGCCGGTTTGGAGTCCTGGGAAGGAAAAAAAATAATGTTTCGTCTCGTCATTTCAGTTAATACATCTAGCTACTGCCGAGAAAATCCGTTAAGTCAACGTTGATTGTGCTTCGATAACAATTCGATTAGGTTCTGGGTTCGAATCCCTGTCCAACACAAAGCTTTACCTCACTGCATTTCAAGTAAGTTACTTGTGAAGAAGCAGTATTTAACATCTATCGTAGTTCGTTAACAGGGACAATAGATGCAGGGGTAGGAATTCGTGACCGTTAAAAATGTTTACGTTATGTAATTTAAAGTTGATATTTGTTAACTGATACTGTCTAATATCAAGGTATATCACTCTCTTTATGCCTAGTCAGGAATGACTGTTAATTTCCGTCACTCACGAAATCTTAGCCTGCATGATTGGCTCAAATGGCTCTGAGCACTATGGGTAATGAGTCCCCTAGAACCTAGAACTACTTAAACCTAACTAACCTTAGGACATCACACACATCCATGCCCGAGGCAGGATTCGAACCTGCGACCGTAGCAGTCACGCGGTTTCGGACTGAAGTGCCTAGAATCGCACGGCCACCGCGGCCTAACCTGCATGACCTGGGTTTGAATCCATTTGCACAACGAGTCGGTTCGTCGTGTCATTTGAAGTTCATACATATTCTCAACTAGCTGCTCGTGAATAACGTAAATTTTTAATGAAATTTTGTTTTAAATAACAAGTATGGTATGTTACTTTGAAGAGGAAACCATGAATACGACGAACTTACTACGTGCATTACCTATCTGACCTAATAATGAGAGTGCTAACATTTCAGGTATGTCATTTATTGCAATAAACGTGAGCTTACAAGCCTTAAGGACTGTTTTATCTGTGATGAGGTGTTCCCTGATATTTGTAGTATCGTGGTATTACTTTACATCCTGAGTTATTGCGATACAGAGCAGTGTTTTCTAGTGGTGACTTGTTGGAACCATTTTCAATAGTCAAATGACTGTAACAAGGAGCGATTAGAGGACCTGCTAGACAGCTGCGTTATGTAGGTTGCATGGGATCAGTTGAAATGCAATTCAGGTCGGTCGGATACTTTTGAGCACGACTGTACTTAAAATCAGAAGTTAAATATCAAATGTCTTCACCAATAGCGAAATGCTGGAATCTTAAATGACGATAGAATAATTTTTGCCTGACTGGGATTCGAACCCAGCATCTAGCACCGCCGTTTTCTTGCCATGAACAGATGATAAATAGCTACTGTTGGTTCACCAGTAGCGAGATGTGCGCATATTTAGCTAGACATCAGGCGACGAAAAGTTTCGTGCTGAATGGAATTCAAACACCGCACACGTGGTCATGAAGAAACTTTAACTATCAAATTCGTTTTTCAATAATAGCTAGGAATGGCATGTTTGTACTTTCAATGATGTGATGGGAAATACTCTGCTGGCTAGAAGTTGAATTCACAACATAACGTCGTTGGTGATCACAACGAAGACAACTTCAAACCCAAATCCGTTTTCACCAGGAGAATGGAGAGGAATGTTTGAACTTGAAAAGATGTAAGGAAACGTTTGATCTTGTAATGTTGTGATAAAAAGCTCATCATGAGGCTGTGAGTTGAAACGAACACGTTACAGCTGACAACGCACGAAGAGACGTTGAAAATGCAACTTTTTTTCACCATTAGTCCGGAGTGCACATGCTAGGGCTTGAAATGAAATAATGAATATTTTGTGCTGATCAGGATTCGAAACCAGATAGGTGCCTTTCTAGGACGCCTAGAAGAGTTTGCAATCTTCGGGAACACAGTGAAATCGAATTCTAGTCCCAGTCCAGCACCACAATTTTCAACGTCTCAGTTTCAAATAAAGTAAGAGCCTTGTGAACTTACATGACCATTGGTTCATTAAATGAAATACGTTTTCTAGTTTACGACGGCTTGCTGGTGACAGAGTCTCTGCCTTACGGGGTTTCTCCATCTGTCACAGCTCAAACGAATGACACTCTGCCCCAGTCGGCAGCGAAGGGATGTTATCTTTACTGCGGATATTGAACTGCGGAGCTTACTGGCATTCTGCACTTGGCGTTACTAGGGGTGAAGGAGAGCTACTTGTGTGTGTTAAAAATCTACGCATGACGTGAGATGTGAACCTACACGTTTTACACATCAATACAAGATTAATCCACCAGACCACAGAACCCCCTGCCAAGCACATAATTATGAATTGCGGAGTATTCATTTAGATGCAGATGTCAAGGGACGCGTAAAAGGAAGGAGGGCGGGATCTGGGAATGGATAGAAGTGCAGAAGTGCAAAATATTAGGTTAGGTTAGGTTAGTGTTGTTTAACGTCCCGTCGACAACGAGGTCATTAGAGACGGAGCGCAAGCTCGGGTTAGGGAAGGATGGGGAAGGAAATCGGCAGTGCCCTTTCAAAGGAACCATCCCGGCATTTGCCTGAAACGATTTAGGGAAATCACGGAAAACCTAAATCAGGATGGCTGGAGACGAGATTGAACCGTCGTCCTCCCGAATGAGAGTCCAGTGTGCTAACCACTGCGCCACCTCGCTCGGTCACAAAATATAAGCGTGAAATGCTTGCAAAGTATTGCTTACTTAGATGTGTGCCACAGTTCGTTTTATCTTAGGACCGAGAGATAAGGAAGGACTGTTCTCAGAACGAAGAGCCGGCCGGAGTGGCCGTGCGGTTCTAGGCGCTACAGTCTGGAACCGAGAGACCACTACGGTCGCACGTTCGAATCCTGCCTCGGGCATGGATGTGTGTGATGTCCTTAGGTTAGTTAGGTTTAATTAGTTCTAAGTTCTAGGCGACTGATGACCTCAGAAGTTAAGTCGCATAGTGCTCAGAGCCATTTGAACCACCAGAACGAAGAATGGGTTATAGGGAAGGGAAATCAAAGAATACGGTTTCATAGGCGGTGAGAGGAATGATAGAGAGTAAAGACAGCAGCAATTAAAAGAGAAAATGTAGCGTCATTGGAATCCGCTAGATTTGTTTACAGAGTTTTGGGGGAGTGTAATAGAAGGGCACTTGCGGCGATAGTGCCAGAGAGAGAGAGTGTGTGAGAGAGAATAGAAGAGATGTTAATATCGAGTAAACATAAATGTTCAAATGTGTGTGAAATCGTATGGGACTTAGCTGCTAAGGTCATCAGTCCCTAAGCTTACACACTACCTAACCTAGATTATCCTAAGAACAAACATACACACCCATGCCCGAGGGAGGTCTCGAACCTCCGCCGGGACCAGCCTCACAGTCCATGACTGCAGCGTCCCATGGCCGCTCGGCTAATCCCGCGCGGCGGGTAAACATAATATGAAATCGTTTGCGTATTGTGTGGAGGACGGTGGGTGTATTCCCGGATGGAGGAAAAGAGAGAGAGACGTAATTGAAATAACAAAAACTACTGTGACAGAGTCCACCTACGCTGATTAGTTTGTAAGTATGTAGACAGGGTATAAATGAAATCAAAATAGAATACTTAACAAACTGTATGTTCAAAAGAAACCCACTTGAATTAAAAGGGCAACTCAAAGGAAAGCTAACCCATAATGTATCCTTTCTGTTGCCACACGATCTTTCACTAGCTCCCGATGAGGAAAAATGACGAAAAAGAAGACATAACAAAACATTTTAAGAACTCTAATATTTTATCCAGAATCCTTCATTATTCTGTACTTCTATCACGCGTCTTGGCATAGAATGTATAAGGTGTCGGACGTAACAGCCTGAAGAAGCAACTTCCTCCCAGGCATCCAGGACGCAGTCCCAAAAAGCGTCCGCAGTAGTTGGTTGGTTTCGTGGCCAGTTCTCTGTTAGTGTTATGGCGACCTCAGCCCACATGTTTTCCATGGAGTTCATATCAGCCGCCCGTGGCGGCCAGTCCATGATGTTGACGCCAATCGTGGAGAGCCGCTGCTGAACAAATGCAGACTTGTGAATGAGAGAATGGTCCTCTTCCAATGTGACGTCCCCTTCTGCGTACAGCATTCGCACTGACGGAAGCATCACATTTTCCAATATGTGGGCATACTGCACGCTGTCCAGAGTTCCTTCTATCCTGTGAAGAATTCCCGCCCCTCTCGCAGAAATCCAACCCCAGCAGGTAACAGATAGCCGGCCACTTCTTCTCGTCGTGGTTACATATTCGCGTCGATGGCGAGTCCCTTGCGGCCTGTAAACGATTCGTGGACCGTCGTTATTGGTGGAAAACACCTTCTCATCAGTGAAAATGACGTTGTCCCACGACGCCCTCAGATGGACCTCCACAAATGCTAGCCGGTATAAAACGTTGTCTTCGCTGAGATCTTGTTTCACGGCGGATCGTCGTGCATGCAGTCCAGCGTCCCTCAGCCATCGGAGCCGGGGAAGTTGGTCTCCCGCCGCAACTGCTTCGCGTTCAGAAAGGGATTTTCGCTGCTCCTAGACACTAGGTCCCTGTCTTCCTGCTGTGAGATCACTCTCTTCCTGCCAGAGCCAGGAGCCCTGTTGGTGGTGCCTCTTTCAAGGCAGATCCTCCACCATCTCGTTGCAGTGGTATGTGATACGCCATACCGTCTTCCAGCTTCTCTGATGGAACATCCTCCTTCCTCAATGAGAGCGACGACTCTACCTCGGCTGCCGGAGTGGCCGAGCGGTTCTAGGCGCTTCAGTTTGGAACCGCGCGACCGCTGCGGTCGCAGGTTCGAATCCTGCCTCGGTCTTGGATGTGTGTGATGTCCTTAGGTTAGTTAGGTTTAAGTAGTTCTAAGTTATAGGGGACTGATGACGTCAGATGTTAAGTCCCATAGTGCTCAGAGCCACTTGAACCATTTTTTGACTCTACCTCGAATAGACCTCTCCCAGTGAGCCATTACGGCAGACAGCCTGATGTGTATTTCTGCTTGCCGCTGTTATACTGATTCCAGGAGAGGATGTATATATACGTCAAACGGAGCGGCAGAGGCAGAGGCATGCGGCGCAGCCGTGCTGGCTCGTCCCGGGCTGTTGGCGCACCAACGCCACCGCCAGCTCGCTCACTTGCGTCTCGCTTCGGCCAGCCTGGCTGGCCGTAGCTCGCGAGCCGCGGCTAGTACAGACCCGGGCCGCATGGCCACGATCACCCCTTGAAGAATCAAAAGTTCGACCTAACCTACGCAAGTCTGTAGTACAAACTAACGCAGCTACACCTATTATGCTATAACATGTGCAGGAACACCTACAGTTGACGATTTATTCAAATATTTGACGAACAATACTTTCAAAAATACATTCATTTTAAACATAGCTACCACAAAATATTTCAACTAGCTAGCAATAGCATGACGCAGGAAACTATACTTTCTTGTAAGCATCGTGCATTAGATGTAGCCTTCAGAAAACCTGTATTCAACCACGACAACTAAGCGGAATGTAAAAGTAAAAAGGTTTGGCGGCAGCTTCTCCAAATAATAGTGTATACTTAGTATATAATACACGTTTTGTGCATTTATAACATGTACTCAGTGTCTATGAAACAATACGTGCTGCACGACGGAAATTACTTTCTGCTGAGGCACTTCATTTACATCTCAATGATACACGACTACTACAGAACATTGCTCTTTACAGCACTCAATACACTTTAAAATTAACATCATGATATCGCAGATATTAGGCAACACGTTAGTAGGGATTAGTAAGGCCTTAAGGTTTTGCAACTAAACATGCTACTCCTAGCTACTACTGAATATGAAGTTGATTATTCACGTGTCTTCATAACCATGTGTGCAGCGTTCGACTCTCAGTCAGCATAGACGTTTTCGTCACCTTATTTCTAGTTAAACATGTGCACATCTCGCTGATGGTGGAAAACATTGGACATTTCTCGTCTGTTCCTGGTTAGACAACGACGGCGGTAGGCGCCGGGTTCGAATCCCGGTCAGGCAATACAACTTCAGTCGTCATTTAAGGTTCCAACCCCACTACTGGTGACAAACTGTGATATCTACATTCTAATTTTACGTACTTATTTAACAATCCGATTAGGTGCTGGGTTTGCATCCTTGTCCCCAGCATTACATGATGGCATTTCAATTTTAAACATGTGCATCCTTTATTCCTTGACAATGCAACACTATACAGCGTCTTTCGAGGTTAATTACCAAGATGGTAATTTTAACGTTAGGGTTCCTGCTTTCGTACAAACATTATCGTCATTTACGTTCAAGTTAAGAATTGATAACTGATAATACTGATAACGGTGCAAACGTCAATATTTGACGTCTCTTTCTGCCTAGTGATCGAGTCTCGATAAGGCACAAAGTGTTGCTTAGTTAACAATGGCTTTACGTTCTGGGTTTGCATCCAGATCCAGAACGAAGGATTTGGTCATGTCATTTAAAGTATAACTTCGTGTACAAGTAACTGTTGATGAGTAATGTGAACAATGATATTACTTGTGATTCGCTGTTAATGTTGGGATTTCCGTAGAGCGGTTGCTGCCGTTAATCACGTTTTCCTTTAACTTCTTAGTATTACATAAAGTTGATGCGAAACCACTTCCCGATGAACGTTGAACGACGTTCAGCATGTGTTGGGTAAACCTTTTAGACAGCAAAGAACTTGTTTCCAATTGCCATACAACTTTATAAATCCATATGCTGTCTCAAATATTTAATTGTGCCTAAGGATTACTGAACGATTTATGTGAAAAAACTAGTTTTCCCATAACATTTTAGATGTCAATTATTGTAATTAAGTTTAGTTTACAAACGTTAAGGACTGTCTGATCTCTTCTGTACTATCGTAGTGTTACTTTACATCTGGACGGACTGTCATAAAGACCGGTGTTCTCTAGTAGTCTCTAGCGGTACCCATTGTACTGTGGAGGGTTCCGACGATGTGCAGCACAGATATGCTATGATGGTTGCATACATTCAGGTGCAGCCTACACGTTGGAATTCAGTCGTGACCCACTTTTTTTGCTGTCGAGTGTACATATCGCATTCTATAAGTTTTGTCACCTCAGTGCAGTGATGGCACCGTGGCGCAGCTGGAAAATGCACGACTGGGAGGCAGCCATGTCAGAGCAAACAGACAAATCATTCATTCCTTATGGACGTATTGAAATGCTTTGCCACACTGACTCTTCTGGCTAATATATATACTACGAAAGCTGGCTGCTTTCGCCCTGCCTTCCACGGCAGATGTAACAGCATCTTCAATGAACTGCATGCACAAACAGTCCACGTATTACACACTTGTAATGTCTAATGAAAGGATACTCAGGTGCAGCACCTTTCCACAATTATAGGTATTTCCGCACAAACAGATCAATATACTGATTTGGGAACATGAACTGCAGCAAAGTAAGCATATTTTCTTGCTCTTTTATGCACTTTTTTGTTAGGTTACAGCCTTTTGAACCTCTTCCCTTCTTTTCCATGCTTAAACCTTTCCTCTGTCTTTCTACAAACTTTTAAGAGATTAGGCAGAGCTTTCTTTTCCCTTCTTCAACAGAATTTTAAGATTTTGTTCAAAGGGAAGTCAACGATGGTCAATAAATACTGAAATACTCGTATAACTTATGGGGAAGTACCCCATACCCCGGTAGTAATAGTGAATTCAACAACAATAGTCAGCCTCAGTAACAATGCTCAATCTGCAGCTCTGAAATCAAATAAAATTTAACCCAAGATGCTAAAACAGTTGAAACCTAAATTTAGTTAGAGTAGGCGCGAATTTAACGGTTTCTGTTTATCGACTGTTTACTGTGTTGTTCGCCGTCTTTCCGTTACACCAGAACGGATTCTTCACACCAACGTCATATCGAAAGTTAAGAAGAAGAAATTGTGTGTACTATCAGAAGAATTCAAGACTCTGTTTCTCGAAAGTTTTGGCATCATTCTGCGATGTGCCGTCTGTTAACTAAATGTTGAAATCGATAACAAGCAACAAGGAAACAGAATTAGCCAGCACATCCATAACAACAATAATTTAAAGAACATCTGGCTTTGTGAGTCTAAATGTCAGCAAACAAGCCTTCGTTCCAAAACCCGAAAAGCAGCGGTCATTGAATGAGTTTAGTGTGGATCTTGCTGTGACATTAATCCAGTGAATAATCGATAGCGTCATTGTAAATAAACGTGCAATTCAATCATTTCTTGAGAAGTATACACACCGATCAATACTGGAAGAGAGCACTCTGAGAAAAAGTTACAAAGAACCAATTTATGAGAAAGTTTTAGAGAAAGTAGAAGAGGCATTGGTAAACTTGAAGTAGGATGAAAGCAATGATGAACTGCAAAAATATGTTATGAATGATGTGATTTTCCCATTACTAGTGATTATCTGGTGAATGGATAAAATCTATGCATTTCAGAATTAAGGGCGTCCGGTCACAGATGCCCACAGTCATCAGTAGAGAGCCAGCGACGATATGATGGTGAGGACCTAGCTAGACTTAAGAGCTCCAAGAAGACATTCCTGACAATAAGAAGTTTCTTAAGCAATAACAGTCTCCCAAGGTGCCATGTCACAGTCTGGATGGCCGAGTGGCAGCCTTGTCAGCATGGGAAGACAGCATGCAGTCCATTTGTAGTTCTGGCCGGGCAGCGAGGCGTCGGGTGGTGGCGGTTATGTGACTGGTCGGCCGTTGACATGTGGACAGTGGCAACCTGCTGCCCTGCGCATCGATCTCCAAAGTATCCTCGTTGACGGCGAAGATTTGCACTCATGGGGTACACTCCCAGGTTCGCCTTTAGTACTCGCTATTCAGGGGTCAGTCCAGATCCCAGATTTAGGGGACAGGAGCAGGCAGCATCGATGTCTGACACAGGAAAAGGATAAGCAGCAGCAATGGCCATCTCTCTGCATGGTGCCTGAAAGACAGAATTCTGGTCATGTAGGTCAAGCCATGGACAGGTCTGCAAGGTGATGGCAGTCTCCATATCCCATTAGCATTGCCTCTGAATTTGGCACTGCAGCTGGCAGTGGTAGAGTCCTTCCACCAGGACTTGTGGCTCAATAGACGACTGAAGAAGACTGGGAATGCTGAGGTTAATCTCCCATAGCTTCTCCTCTCACTGGATATCTGTAACTTAGACAAGGGTTGAGACTTCACATTGGGCAGTCAGCAATCAGCACTCAGCAATGATAAATTTGTTAAGAGTGGTGGGGTATCGATGTTGGCACTTTCCTTGCACTCTGTGGCTTCTGGGAGTTGCAAAGATAGAACTTGGACGTTCTTTTACTATCCGCTAGGGAAACATCCCAGTGTGTAACAACACTGTCGGTTGTCACACGTTGTCGAGTGGCCTCTTGGTGTGCTGCAGTGATAGAGGCTGAGTAAGAAGGGCAATACTCACCACGAGTGCAGGTTGGTTGTTTGCCACTTCTCACTGTCATGTATGGAGTACAGCGTCTTGTCTTGAACTTTTCAGCATGGAATACCCTTAGTAACGTCATCATACATACTTTATATCTGTAGTTACCCATTGTACAATAACAGTCATTATTTCTTTATCATACAGCTAATTTACATGACTTACATTGGCTGATATATAGAATCGATAACATATTCTTAGCAGATGGCGTCAGCAGTTGCACATTGTACAATTCCAATCATTCTTTCTTTACCATGAAGTTAATTAACACGATTTTCGACGGCTGGTAAATCGAAACGATAACGTAAGCCTTGGAAAAAGTCATTTCTTACATACTAACCCAATTATTCCTATACTTATCGATTCATCTGTTAGTTTACACGTAATTCTTTTACTATGGCTATGCTTTATTTACAAACCAATCATTAGGTACTTGGTGCACAGGTAAATCGGATGATGAGAGGCCAGATACTCCAGAAGCGTTGTACCCGCATCGCTGTACTAGGCAAGGTCCTAGTAGAGATGGTTTTCCATAACCTTCCCCCGACGGTAATGGGGATGATGATGTAGACGACACAACAACACTCAGTTCTCTCGAGACAGGAAAAGACCCTGACCCCGCCGAGGATCGAACCCGGGAACCCGTGCGCGGGAAGCGAGAACGCTACCGCAAGTCCAAGAGTTGCGGACGGTAAATCGGAGTGGAGTAGTGAATTTCGTTAAGAACAGAAGTAGTTTACACAAATCAGAATGATAACCACTACAGCGCTGGTAAATGTAATGCTTATTGTCAGGATACTATGACGCTGTCTATGGTGGTATTCATGGATGTGCTGGAACATTGTTTGGCTTTAATTTTCCCCTTTTTCGTTGCTAATAGTTCTTCTAGTGAGCAGAGAGCGTCTGGATTCAGGGTTACGTTTTGGATAGACAGCACCTATAGCGACTTCTCAAGTTGTTCTCACTTAAGTGTAGCATCTTTTATTATTATTTTGCTGTCCTATAATTCTAAACTATTCAAGACAGTTGGTTT
This sequence comes from Schistocerca nitens, assembly GCF_023898315.1. Taxonomy (NCBI): domain Eukaryota; kingdom Metazoa; phylum Arthropoda; class Insecta; order Orthoptera; family Acrididae; genus Schistocerca; species Schistocerca nitens. The sequence continues at coordinate 363,182,130 of NC_064617.1, forward strand.
CCTGTGTTCTTAAGAGATTACTACATTTTCAGTGAAAAAGCTGAGTAGACCCAATGGTTGTCTACTCTCTGGAAACGTGGAGTAGGTGTCAGCACGTCCTCTTGACATTCACGTGCTTCCCCCAGGAGCAACTGAACTTCACATGCCTGTAAGCTAGTTTGTATCATCCTACTTGAGCACATCGTAACACTTTCCCTCTGACATCTCTGTAGGTCTTCCAACTACATTAAGGCTTAGTCTTTTCGTTGCTCTGAAATTATTAATCGATCTTTGGTCCGTACCTGTACCAGGTTCTACGTATTGGGTGATGCGGCGAATTGACTCTTGATGCTGTGAATCGATTTAACCCATGTACCCTTGCACCGTCGGAACACTTTTCAATGATGGACTCGAGATAGAATACCACAAATGTCCTTCTATTGTTTCTGCTGTGTGCTGTAGTTCTGCTTCAAGCTCTTTTTGAGCTATACGTAGGCCGGTTAGGAGTAGCTGTGGTGGTAATAATTCAGAAATTAGCTGTTCATGAGTAGCGTGATGCACTGCTTCTTGTAGCCTTGTTACTCCCATCCTTGCATTCGGACTATCTGTTAATGCTCGTAGCAACCTGGCTAAGGTTACTCTTCCGTCCAGTGCGATGAGTCCATTTTCCACTGTTTTTGAGTCACTGTTTAAAGCCTGCACAATATCGTGTATTCTACTAGTTCGGCAGTTAATTATCGCACTATTCTGGTATTGTTTAGTACATGCCGTTCTAAGTTTGACAGCTGGGTATCCTCTGGCCACCGTCTCTGTTAGCCTCATCGTATTGTTGAAATTCCGGATGTCTTCGCTGTCAGCTGTACCAAACACTGTTCTCAGTAGTTTCCCACCAACGTCTAGCCAGTTCCTCTTCTTATGCACCATGGTTCGTGGTATAAGCTGCATACATTTTCCCTTAGTTTTTCGTATGAGAATTGTAAACTTTAGTCGTCCCCTTGTATTTCGTTTAACATTGCAACTTTCCAACTCTCCAAACTCATCTTGCAGTCTACGCACTTCATTTCTAACCTTCCGCGCATTGAAAGTAAGTCGAAGCACTCAGGGATGGTTTGTTAGCAGGAAGTCTGGTTACCTGGAGCAACCGTAATCCACACTCGAGAGGCGCGTCTGTTACGGAGTTTTTATGTTCCTCCTGGTGAGATGTACTGTCATCACGACCACGATGCTCTTCTAGAGCCCACTGTCAGATATGTTACCTGAGAGCAAGAAACATTCATCACCCCCACTTTTCCCCCTCTTCAGAAGGCGAGATTACCTAAGTAGGACTATACATCACTATACACAAACAACATTGTATCGACCCCTCGATAGTGAAAAATTAACGAAAACTTTGAATAATATTATAAATAGATTGAAAAAATACTGGATGTCTTCCTAAAACTCAGAACAAGAACGAATGAACTGTACTACAGGCAAATAACAGTCTTAGTTCCTACCTATCGATGTGACCTAAGGGCGTAAGGAATTTTAGATATACTCTGGTCACAAGTCATTCGATTCACCTGTTTTCCACGAGGCTTTACATTCAGTACTGGAGATGTTATCAGTAGCTAAGACACTGCAGGGGCAGCTCCCTTAATAGGCATGATACGTCCAACATAAATAATTGAAGTCTTAATTGGAATATGTATTTTAACACTGACATGTGATGCCATTTCCAGTACCTGGTATGGTCTATGACACTGCGTCAGGAATTTTTTCGTTTTGCGTTTTGGTATATATGGATTCATTACTAACACCCATTTACTAACCCCATACAAATTTTCTTTGTGTTCTTGTCGTTCTCAGGCTTTCACATTTCCGCATTTTACTTGTTTCCAAACGTATCGTAATTTCTTAGCAATCATTTTTACTGATTCCACATTAGATCTCAGCTTCAGTTTCTAAGCTTCGGAAAGTGATGGCACTTTTCTCCCATGTGTTACCTGATATCATGAAAGCCGTATGGACTTTAGAACTGCATTAAGAGGTCATAAAATGTAAATACACCACCCAATTTTCGTCATTGCTGCTAATGAAATAGCTCAAAATCTTCGAAATCTTGTGATGAACTTTCTCTGTTCTTCCATTGGCTTGAGTGCGGAAGGGGCTTGCTTGCAGCTTGAGAATTCAGAACAATCGACACAGTTGCTTCAAAGACTGGCCATGAAATTTTTACCTTGGTCTGTAACTAACGTGCCTGCAATGTCAAATGCGAGCAATCAATTCCTTACTAACACTTGAGTAACTGTACTCACTTTCCGGTCAGTATTTGGAACCATCACAATATAACGTGAGGAATGGTCAAGTATTGTCATTATGGACTTATCTCCAGCTGGTGTTTTATTGAATTGGCCTAAAATATCTATCCCAAGCATTTCAAATCGTTTGGATGCTTCTGGTAGACACTGTAATGAAATTGGTCGATGGCTAAGAACAACTTGTTGTGCACAACGTATGCAGTTCCTGGTATATTGCCCAACATCTCGTTTCGTAGTCGTCCACCAAAAGTTTTCGGCAATTCATCTATCAGCTGCTCTTTTGCTCACATTGGCCTAACAACATATGGTCATGTGCACCTTTAAAGACTTCATTCTGGAAAGCTGCCAGAGCTACCACTCATAGTCCATATTTTGTTATTTTGCACAGGAAGCCATCATGCATCATGAACTAAGGTTGCGACGTGAATTCTTAACATTCAGCACCAGTAGGTTGAACCTTTCGCTATTCAGCACTGCTCCTACCCATCTTTGCAGAACTACAGTTTTCCTACTTATACTGTCAGCCTTACTATGCTTTCTTCTGGCTTACATATTATCTCATAATCAGATCCACTCAAATGGAGTGCCCATGTTGTTAACTAGCTGCAACCATCCCTTCATTTCCAATAACCATTTGAGAACTGTGTGATCCATCACTACTTTAAGTTTTTTGTCATATAAATAACGTAATACCGTAGATTACTGCTGACATCTCTTTCTCAGTAGTGGAATCACTTTGCTTGGCTTTGTTAAACAATACGCTACAATACGCCCTTTACCATCTATATTCTGTCAAACACACACCCATGAATCGTGTTAGTTGCATCATAAAACAGAATAAATTATTTTTCAAATGTTGAAATATCAAAATTTGGTCCGACATCAGTTCTCATTTTAAAATATCGAATAACATCTAATAATAGGCAGACTTTTCAAATTTTGCTCCTGTTCACAAGAAATGGTTCAAAGGTCAGGCAATTTCATTAAAGTCCTCTACAAATCGACTTTAATAATGAAAATTTTGATTAACCTTTATAACTGTTTAACTGTCTTTGGTGGCGAAATATTATAAAGTGCTGAGACCGAATATGGATCAATTTAATACTACAAATACAAGAACAAATTGAAATAGTTCTTGTACCTGCAATAATTCACAACAATAAGCAGTCCTTAAATAACTGAAAACCAAGTAAAACAATAGTCATTATAACTTGTGGCAGTAGCTGTGAAACCTTGAACAGCCAAAGAAAAGCCTTCTAAACCTGGTACATGGGTGATACAGTTACTTTTGAGGACAGTACTAATGAGGGGAGCTTAATCAAATAATTTTACACAAAATAGAGTGTCAAATAAGACAACTTATAAGAAAAGGCTTCAGCAAATCTTAGGGCTAAATGCAATCACTAAGTCCAGACCAGTCCGAACACCTGCTATTCTCCCGATCTACCCCAGAAAACACACTGATAAATGAGCAATTTAAACCATAAGACGAAACATTTAATCCCAATCCTCAATGAGAAGAACAAAGTAATGAGCAGAACCCACATAACATGGAAAATAGTCCACTGCTTTCAAGGCTGTCGACAATAATAACCACAAAGTAACTGGTGATTGCTCTTAATAGAAACAAGATTTGGCAAATAGCGCTTAACGGATTGTACTGTATTTTAAGTCAGCTCACAGAGTTCAGTTCTTTCGGTTAAAGCGGAGCTATCCCAAGTGGCCACTGGTAGACAGTTTTCCTCTGGTCGCCTCCCGCGGCCCGGCGACGTCTTCATCCGATGAAGAGCTGACCACTGCACCGCCTGGCCGCTCTCTCACCCAGCCGCCGGTGCCAACGCCGTCCACCCCGCCACATCCTCTTCTGAAGGCGCCCGCACTCCTTCTCAGCCCGGACTGAAGACGGGGCTCTTGTGCCCAGCCGTTACCTTGCCTCTTGACGGGCAGACCAACACTCTAGGTTGCGAGCCCGGTACGTCTGTAAAAGGCTCCCAACTCGATGCGCACGCCCTCTGTGAAGCCAAGTGCGATATCGCTGCTTAGTAACGGTCAAAGAATCGAACAACGAGCAACATCGATAGCCGACATTGCTCAATGTGTTCTTCACTGGACGTTACATGCCATGCGGCAAAAAACCAATGTTTCTTTGGAGAAATAATGGAAGCTACTCAGTATGTTTTGGAGAAAGAAATCATTGTTCCACTTATAAATTTGAGGTAACCTTGATTAGTCCACTGTTGTAAATCAGTATGGTCATTAACGCCCGCCCGGTTGGCCGTGCGGTCTAACGCACGGCCTCTTGGGCGGGGAGGAGCGCCTGGTCCCCGGCACGAATCCTCCCGGTGGATTTATGTCGAGTTCCGGTGAATCGGCCAGTCTGTGGATGGTTTTTAGACGGTTTTCCATCTGCCTCGGTGAATGCGGGCTGGTTCCCCTTATTCCGCCTCAGTTACACTATGTCGGCGATTGCTGCGCAAACAAGTTCTCCACTTACGCGTACACCACCATTACTCTACCACGCAAACATAAGGGTTACGCTCGTCTGGTGTGACGTCCCAGATTAACATACAATACAATACATACAACGGTCATTAACAAGTGATACCTGTAGAAAGTTGAACTTAAGTATACACTCCTGGAAATTGAAATAAGAACACCGTGAATTCATTGTCCCAGGAAGGGGAAACTTTATTGACACATTCCTGGGGTCAGATACATCACACGATCACACTGACAGAACCACAGGCACATAGACACAGGCAACAGAGCATGCACAATGTCAGCACTAGTACAGTGAATATCCACCTTTCGCAGCAATGCAGGCTGCTATTCTCCCATGGAGACGATCGTAGAGATGCTGGATGTAGTCCTGTGGAACGGCTTGCCATGCCATTTCCACCTGGCGCCTCAGTTGGACCAGCGTTCGTGCTGGACGTGCAGACCGCGTAAGACGACGCTTCATCCAGTCCCAAACATGCTCAATGGGGGACAGATCCGGAGATCTTGCTGGCCAGGGTAGTTGACTTACACCTTCTAGAGCACGTTGGGTGGCACGGGATACATGCGGACGTGCATTGTCCTGTTGGAACAGCAAGTTCCCTTGCCGGTCTAGGAATGGTAGAACGATGGGTTCGATGACGGTTTGGATGTACCGTGCACTATTCAGTGTCCCCTCGACGATCACCAGTGGTGTACGGCCAGTGTAGGAGATCGCTCCCCACACCATGATGCCGGGTGTTGGCCCTGTGTGCCTCGGTCGTATGCAGTCCTGATTGTGGCGCTCACCTGCACGGCGCCAAACACGCATACGACCATCATTGGCACCAAGGCAGAAGCGACTCTCATCGCTGAAGACGACACGTCTCCATTCATCCCTCCATTCACGCCTGTCGCGACACCACTGGAGGCGGGCTGCACGATGTTGGGGCGTGAGCGGAAGACGGCCTAACGGTGTGCGGGACCGTAGCCCAGCTTCATGGAGACGGTTGCGAATGGTCCTCGCCGATACCCCAGGAGCAACAGAGTCCCTAATTTGCTGGGAAGTGGCGGTGCGGTCCCCTACGGCACTGCGTAGGATCCTACGGTCTTGGCGTGCATCCGTGCGTCGCTGCGGTCCGGTCCCAGGTCGACGGGCATGTGCACCTTCCGCCGACCACTGGCGACAACATCGATGTACTGTGGAGACCTCACGCCCCACGTCTTGAGCAATTCGGCGGTACGTCCACCCGGCCTCCCGCATGCCCACTATACGCCCTCGCTCAAAGTCCGTCAACTGCACATACGGTTCACGTCCACGCTGTCGCGGCATGCTACCAGTGTTAAAGACTGCGATGGAGCTCCGTATGCCACGGCAAACTGGCTGACACTGACGGCGGCGGTGCACAAATGCTGCGCAGCTAGCGCCATTCGACGGCCAACACCGCGGTTCCTGGTGTGTCCGCTGTGCCGTGCGTGTGATCATTGCTTGTACAGCCCTCTCGCAGTGTCCGGAGCAAGTATGGTGGTTCTGACACACCGGTGTCAATGTGTTTTTTTTTCCATTTCCAGGAGTGTATTTACATTTTAGATGAAGCAAATAATGCAAGGAACTGTGGTTTTACTATTCCACCTGTGCCAAATCAACACATCTTATTCCTCGCTGTGTAACAGTTACTTTGTTTTATGAATTAAAATATTAAATTCACAAGTAGTGCGAAATACAAGGTGGGGGCAAATGTAAGTAGACCGCACGAGTGGATACGATTGTTCGTGAATGTATGCATGTAACCACACACTGTGATGCGCCACACCACGTGTACGCCCACCATATGATCGGCACAGGTTCAGAGCGTAGTGAGGGATGTGACAGTATGAGTAGAGCAGTCCAAAGGAGACGACGATACACACAGTGGAGAAGGAGGTGTTCACTGTGGAAAGCTACGTGACAACAAATTTGTGGCTACAGTGTCGTCAGTCATTTGTTGAGAGGGTTAATGGGTCAATGTGTCAGCAAAGAGTGGCATACAGCTCTTACTCCGAAAGTGGCGTCAGAAAAGATCTATTTTGAATAAGTCAAAAAGGAAAAATGAAAAAATTTCGAGATGTGCCTGTACACCAAAAAAAGTGACTGCAGTTCATCGGAAAATGTTTGAGAATCCAACCAAATCAACCCAACGCCTGTCGCAAGAGATCGGAATATCACGTCGATCATGCAGAACAATACTTCATATGGACCTGCACATACATCCCTACCAAATGTCCGTTGTTCATGCATTAAAACCAAGAGATACCCCTCAGTGCCTCAACTTTTGTGAGTGGCTGTTCACTGAGAGAACAATGAACGGCTTGAACATGGATCTGTAATTTTTTTTTCTTTTGTCTGATCAGGGGCCTGGCTCCACTAGATTTCTGTGATATAGTTTTATTGTCTTTTTTTAGTCTGATGTCAAACAGTTCGCGTATGAAATTATATTTGTGTAGTACGGGTGACAGAGACCAGAGGTAATCAGGATCAGTTTCCACTGCTCCGTTGCGGAAACGCACGAGGTTACCCTGAGCTGCCAGTAGTGGAGCCAAATCTTCCGCTGCTCCTCCATCACCCCTCCCCTGTGCCCATCATTCTGCAGTGATGGACCTGTTTTGCTTTCTCCGCCCCATTCAGCCGAGGGCCGAGGGCCGAGGGCCAGCACCTCGCGGCCCGTTTTCCCTCCACACCCACGGCTCGGTAAACGGCAGTCGTAGTGACGTAACAAGGCGTTTCATTTCCTCCGCCACGTCCCTTGCCGTGGCAGAGCTTGGGGTCACCTCAGACCGGCTTTCGCAAACGCCTCTATCCCCGCAGTCGAGCGAACTCTGCTGACTCTGTCACGTTACCACTCTCCCCATCTGTCCGCACCTGTACATAGTCTTTCGACTTGCCGGCTTGGCCCCGTAATCTGAATTTTCACCTACATTACTTCCTCCAGGCCGTCGGGAAAAACAGAAAAACGGTCCATCTCTATGAAGCCGGCCGAAGTGGCCGTGCGTTTCTAGGCGGTGCAGTCTGGAACAGCGAGGCCGCTACGGTCGCAGGTTCGAATCCTGCTTCGGGCATGGATGTGTGTGATGTCCTTAGGTTACTTTACTTTACTTTACACGTGGCTAAGGCCTTATCGACCATACACCTGCTCTACGAGCCTCTTCCAATTATTTCTATCCAGGGAAATTGTTGTCCAATCAGAGTTGATGCCCATCCTAGCTGCATCTTCCCGGATATTCTCCATCCACCTAATTCGAGGTCTTCCTCTTCTTCTCTTTCCTTCTAATTTCTTAGTGGATGCTATTTTGGGTAGTCTGTTCTCCGGCATCCTTGCTACATGACCAGCCCAGTTCAGTCTTCTCTTCTTTAACATTTCCACAATGGTACTATGTTTGTACAGCTCCCGTAGTTCTTCATTTTTCCTTATCCTCCACTCCATGACATTTTCATCGAAGATTGGTCCAAATATTTTTCTTAGTATTTTTCTTTCAAATATCAACAGTTTTTCTTCATCTTTTTTCCTGAATGTAATAGCTTCACATCCATATAATGCTACTGGTACAATAGTTGACTGATAAAAACGGATTTTGAATTCAGTACTAAGTGATCTCATCCTTAAAATTTTGATACAGCTGTAAAAAGTTCTATTAGCTGCTGCTAGACGGGCGTCTATTTCTATTTCTGCTCTATTGTCTCTGCTAAAAAGACTCCCTAAGTACTTGAAGTGGTCAACTGCCTTGAACGTGAGACCATTTACGGTCAGTGGTGTATTCTTTTGGAGTTTTTTACTTATGACTAGATATTCTGTCTTTTCTTCATTCACATGAAGTCCAGCTTTCTCAGCTATTTTGTAATAATTTTGCATCATCCTGATTAATTCAGCTTTTGAAGTGCTTATTAAGGCTACATCATCTGCATAAGCAAGTCTAGTAATGTTCTGTCCCTGCAGTTGGATCCCTTGTGGATTAGTTTTGGTGAGATGGCATCCCCTTGTCTCAGTCCAGTGTCCACCTTAAAATTTTCAGTCTCTCCTGCAGGTGTCTTAACTTTGCATATGGTTTCTTCCAAACACATTTTAACTAATTTGATTAATTTTAATGGTATTTCAAATTCTTTCATGGTGTTTAAGAGTGTCTGTCGGTGTATGTTATCATAGGCCTTCTTGAAGTCCATAAATACGTAGAATATGGATATCTACATTAAATTCCCATGCCTTCTCATTTATTTGTCTCAATGTGAATAAGTGATCCAAAGTGGATCTGTTAGTGCGGAAACCACATTGGTAGTCCCCAATCAGTTCTTCGGTTATGGGAATCAGTCTGTGTAGTATACACATCGACAAAATTTTATACGTGACATCGACAAAATTTTATACGTGACATCGAGTAGGGCAATTCCTCTGTAGTTATCACAGACAAGGGGATCATTCTTCTTAAAGATGGGGCATATAATTGCAGTTTTCCAATCGGCCGGTATGTTTTCTGTCTCCCAAATTGTTTCAATTAAGGAATGTAGTTCTATTTCCAATTGTGGTCCTCCATTTTTTAAAAGCTCAGCATATACCTGGTCTTCCCCACAGGCCTTGTTGTTCTTTAATTTCTTTATTGTTTGTCTTATTTCATTTACTGATGGTGTGTTGACTTGTATATCAACTGTATCTGGTACTTCAAATGTAAAGTAATATTGTGGATCATTGCAGTTGAGCAGCTGTGTAAAGTATGTCTTCCATGTTTCTTGTATGTCATTCTTGTTTGTAAGTATTTTCCCATTATGGTCCTTTATAAACTGTTCCCTTTTAGTGAATTTTCCCAAGGACTTTTTTATATTCTGGTACATCTGCCTTGCTCTGTGATGCTTGAAATCATCCTCCGCTTCTCTTACCATGTTGTTATAGTGTTTTCTCTTCTCTTGTCTTAGAGTTCGTTGTGTTTCCTTGCGGATTTTGTAGTATCTCTCCTTTAGTGTAATATTGTCCATGTCTTGTAACCATGCCTTCCTCGCATTTTGCCTCTCCAGTACTCTTTCTTGGCACTTTATATTAAACCAGATTTTGTTAGTTCGTTTTCTTTTACCTATAGTTTTGGAAGCTACATCTTGAATACTGTTTCTGAGGTGTCTCCATCTACTTTCCACGTCTTGCTGGTCACTATGTGTCAGTCTAGATTCCGATAGGTTAATTTCTATTTCTTTCCTAAAGTTTTCTTTTATTTTTTCTTCTGCCAGATTTTCTACATCGTACCTTTTAATTTCAACCCTATTTGTACTTTGTTTCTTTTTTAGCTTTATTTTCATTTGAGCTGGATTTAGTGCTCGAGCTCACCCCACTATGTGTCCTATAAACATTCGATGGGATTCCTGTCGGACGACATGGGTGGCTAAACCATTCGCTCGAATTGTCCACAGTCTTTTTCAACTAATCGTGAACAATTGTGACCCGGCGAAATGGCACATTGCCATCCATAAAAATTTCATCGTTGTTTGGGAACGTGATCACTATGAATGGCTGCAAATGATCTCCAAGTAGCCGAAAATCCTGAGCACTCCTCCATTCTAGGTAAACACATTGCACACTGCCGGCCGAAGTGGCCGAGCGCTTCTAGACGCTACAGTCTGGAATCGCGTGATCGCTACGGTCGCAGGTTGGAATCCTGCCTCGGGCATGGATGTGTGTGATGTCTTTAGGTTAGTTTGGTTTAAGTAGTTCTAAGTTCTAGGGGACTGATGACCTCAGAAGTTAAGTCCCATAGTGCTCAGAGCCATTTGAACCATTTTTTAACATTGCACACTGTTATATTGCCGCCGCCAGCTTCACAGTCTTTTGTTCTCAACTTACACTCGAACCCTGCCATCAGCTCTTGCCTACTGAAACCGACACTCATCTGCCAAGGCTATGTTTTTCAAGTAGTCTAGGATCCAACCGATACGGTTATAAGTCTAGGAAAGACGCTAGAGGTGATGTGCTATCAGCAATAGCACAAGCGCCGGTCATCTACTGCCATAGCCCATTAAAGCAAATTTCTCAGCAAAGTCGTAACGGACATCCGATACGATACCTTCGTCGTCAGTCCCACATTGATTTCCGCAGTTATTTCACGCTGAGATGCTTTTCTGTTAGCACCGGAAACTCCACGGAAACGCCGCTGCTCTCGGTCGTTAAGTGAAGACCACCAGACACTGCCTGAATTTTGCTATTCTCGGCACGCTCTTGACACTGTGGATCTCGTAATATTGAATCGACTAACGACCTCCGAAATTGAATATCACGTATGTCTATGTCCAACTGACATTCCGCGTTCAAAATCGATTAATTCCCGTCGTGCGGCCACAACCACATCGGAAACCTTTTCATATGGATGACCTCAGTACAAATGACTGCTCCGTCAAGGCACTGCCCTGTGATACCTCGTATACGTGAGACCACCGCCATCTCTAAACGTACATATCACTAACCTTTGAGTTTGGTCTCCTCAGTGTATGCTGGCTTCAGAGAATGACTAAAGAATTTCTGCTGGCATTTCGCTCTGTGCTGACGTGTCGCCTGACAGAGACAATTTCACAGGTGATTGTCGCCTCACGAATGGCTCCTCGGCAGTGTGGGCGCGGTGCATCAGCGGGTGTTTGCGAGGCCGCCTGCCAGGCCACGGTTTTGCGCTGACGCTGGCCGCGATCCGCTAGCCGTGTGCGCGCATCGGAAAACAATAAAGGCCCGCCGCCACATTGCCGCTGCCGTTCCTGACTTGTTTTACTCTAAATTATCCTTTTTCCGCGGCTTTCGTTTTTCCGGCAGCAATTTGCGGGGCGCCTAGCAAGCAGTCGACTGTGGAGGGTGGCAGTTGTTTTCCGAAACGGGTGGAAAAAAGTGTTTCGTAAGTTAAGAGGCGTAAAGTTTTGCAGAAACGACTTCTTCAAATTTTCTCTCTCTCTCTCTTTTATTCGCCTCTGTAGCATGTAACTAAATTTAATAATGATTAAAATTTTTTATCTGCTTCTCTTCGCTGTGCCACTGACAAATTTTCAAGGAATTTCTGCTTCGCCAGTGACGGTTATGAACGACTTTTAGTGTAGATGTGCTAAACAGCCGATCTCGTGACATAGCTTTCGTGTCAATTTCTGGTCCAGCAAAAGACGCATTAAGAAAATTCCAAAATTCTTTTGGACATTTTTACCATCTTTGGTGCCGAAGTATACTTCATTCTTACAATGGTGGAGAGTTTAGTAACCAAGTTATTCAAACTTTATGTATGTTCTGAAGTGATATAAAGATAGTCCACAGCAGCCGAAGCAGAGTCAGCCTCAGGGATCAGTCGAAAGAGCTAATCAAGGTATCGAAATTATGTTCTCAGCTAGGCCGGAAACAAATGAAACTTCAAAATGATCTGAAGGGCAGAGGTTTGTGCAAGGAATGAAAAATAGGGCTTATCATGAAGGGATAAGATGTTCACCATATGAAGCCACGTTTGGGGTTTCAATGAAAATGGGCATTGTGCTCTCAGTTGTTCCAATTATTTAATAACAAATGTAAACACTGAAGAATTGGAAACAATGTTAAACACTACTTCCATTGACTCAAAGGAAATTGAAAGTGACGACCAAGGAATTCATACCTGTGAATCAGGTACTGGAACAGAAGGAATGGAGGTAGAAAGTGCGGCTACAGCAGGTGAGGAAGCACCAGAGACAAAGAATTTCATGACAGTTAACAGTGAGACACCGGCATTAGCTGATGGTTGTGACGTGACGCTGACAACTTCCAACAGTGTTAATAAAGTGAAGCGGATCTGAGAAGCTGCCTAAGAAGGTCTTCAATTGCAGGCAAAGAAAATGAAAGCAGCCTCATAACAAAATTTCAAAACCTTCAGTTGGGCAGATTGTGAGAATTAAAGTACCGAATGTAGACAAGGCAAAAATTTATGCAAAATCGATAATAGCAGTAGTGATGAATATTCAGGATGACGAATTTTATCAAATTGGTACCGAAGCAGGTTAACTGAAGTCATTGTACACTATTAACCAACTTACACTGTGTAAGGAAAATTTTATCAACGTCGAAGAAGTAGCAAGAGAAGAAATTACAGGAAGTGGCTGCCAAATAATCTTTTGTTGGAATACAAGGGTTAAAAAAGTGCAATTGCTTAAAAAGGTGTTCAACCAGAAAATGCGTGTGTAAATCGTCTTCCATATTATGTAATTCGAAATGTCATTATAGTCAGGCTTGTTGTAACAAAAAATAACGTTTACAATGTAACATTCTCCGCTAATATGGAATATTGCTCATTATAATCTCATGGAATGCAAGAATGTTTAAATTCATAAACTTACAATAAATACAAACTATTTCAATAAATCGCTAAGCTGATTTTTTAAAAAATGAATACGTTTTTACCAGTTGGTATGGGTACATCCTAAGATTTACCAACGTCTCTTGGTGAAAGTTCGAAATCTATGCATATAATAAGAAATTTCGGGCTTTCACCACATCGTGGAGGTAGGTCTCAGGTTTCAGCAGTTAATTTTAGTATTTACCAATCATCTTAGTTTTACAGCAAGATATATATTTTACATAAGGAAACCATTTCCTATATTTCTGGACCTGAATTAATGCCAATTTTCATACAAACAAACTGGAAGATCAACCTTAAAGCCGGAGCAGCTATGAAATGTTCAAAACTTTAAAATCATAATACGTGATATGTGAAACAATGTTTTTGAAAATAAACAGTCTCACCTTCGGTTTCTCAGCACAGATGAGTGGTTGTGTTTACTTCTAAGTTATATTAAATATCTACATATAATGAAGTTACCCCATTAGTGCTGAGATGTTCTGCAAATATTATTATGATGAAAATTAAAAATTTTGATTCTTTGGATTATTTCGAAATCATTCCATGGAATAAAGTGAAGCTGTAATCTTATGAAAACTCTCTACTTTTCCGCAGGGACTGCAGCTTTCATGACGTCATATCACATCTTCTTTATACTTTTACAAAATTAGCTGAAAATCATTCATTTCTTCTTCCTTTTGCATAGGTTCACAGCTATTTTGTGTCATTTTCAAGCGTTCCTGTTGACATAACATTTATATATTTTATTCCGCGTGTATGTAACTGTACTATGAGATTTTTATTTTATATTATACTTACGTCTAGATAAAGTGACGTCCATAAAACACTTTCGAATGAAATTTCTTTTATTTGCTTTTGCCAGTTTTCGCGTCTCTCGTAATTTAAATCTCTTTTATTTATTTTGGTTTTGTTTTTGTTATTTTTTATTGCTCACGTAATAACGCATATATGAAAAGAGCCGCGAAATACTTTTTAGCAATGCTGTGCTTTGAATTTCTTTATCATCATTACCTTTTAACAAAATAAAATATATATATTGAGATCTTATTGTTCTGTATCTGGCCTACAATTGAAGGAACGTTTTTTCGTGACTGTAACTCATTCGAAAAATCAACATATCTTCCCTATTTTATAATTACTGAAAATGGAAATTACTCTGTATGAATACTGATGTTACAGTTCGTATGATCGTTCAACAAGAAAACTTTGCAGTGGATTTTGTTTCTCGGTAAAACACCATTCAATACCACGACTAGCACAAGAACATGAGACTCTTATTGAAAAAAATACGTTTTCACTATAAAGTTTGCCAGACCAGAACGGAGCACAGCAAGATTCCTATTAGATTTTGAAGGTACATTAACTTATTTGTACTGTGAATAATATACTATCAGCAGCCCGCGTCAACCTGCAACACATCATAAAATCTGCTGATCTGCACTGCAAGTCTGGAAGCTAAAAGAAATAATATTATTTTACTATTACTTTACCGCTTCCTTGCGGTATGATAGACTATATTGGAAGTCGTTTGAATACGCCGCGGCAGCGGCTCTTTCGTTCGCCACGCAGCTCAGCACCACAGATAATATTTATATAACTGAAAAATGTCTCAACAGGATGGGATAATAGGCAAGCAAGCTTTAACAATTAATAATGCAAGTTTTCATTTAAATAACTCTATTAAAACATTTAAATATTTCAATTGTTACACACCTTTATGAAATCACACGTAATGGCGTACATCTCTTAGTCTCGACAAAAGAATGCTACACTAGCGTTCTTTACTACAACACAGGATATCTTACTCGCTCGACTCCCAGATGAAGAAGACAAAGAAATTAATGTTCATCACATATTATATACTAGCTACTTATTTTAATCTTTGTTCGACATTTATCGTCTGTGACGGTTTCGTTACCCGCCGACGCAGATGTGCTCGAAAATAAATAATAAAAAAATACATAATTTTATACAATAACACAGTATGATACATATAATTTTCTCATTACTACATAATATGTTGTTTTTGTTTCTTACTAGACGTTACACAGTCTGCATTTTCTATCCTCTCTACTTCGACCATCATCAGGTATTTCACTGGTGAAATAGCAAAATACATCTAATACTTTAAGTGTCTCATTTGCTAATCTAATTTCCTCAGCATTACCTGATTTAATTAGAATATATTCTATTATCATTGTTTTGCTTTTGTTGATATTCATCTTATATATTCCTTTGAAGACACTGGCCTTTCCATTCGGCAGCTCTTCGAAATCCTTTGCTGTCTGTGACAAAATTACAACGTCATCGACAAATCTGAAGATATTTAGGTTTTCTCTCTGGTTTTTAATTCCTAGTCCAATTTTTTCTTTTGTTTCCATTATAGGTCACTTATTTACCTTCTATGCGAATTTAATGCTATTTTTTTCCAGTTGTCAAATGCTACATGGGTCCACTGGTGCATTATGTTTACAAGTAGAGTATGTCTTAGATGTTCAGAGATATTTTGCCAGAGATAGTTCGTGTTTTGTAGATGTGTGATATTAATGTTGCGTATTGATTTTTGTTTATCGTGTTGTGTTCATCCCTTTTCTTTTTCTATTATGTTTACAAAGTTTCCAAAACAATTTTTAGGTCTGGAAACCACTTGATCGATTAAGATATCATTTGAATATCTATTTGTGTGTATAAATTTCTAGTTCTTCCAAAATGTTCATGGTTTGATCTTTGTGTATTCTGTGCAGAACTTTTAAAGCGTTCTCGTCTGTGTTCACACTATGGTTTTTATTTCTTGAGTGTGGGTAAAACCTTGATGGATGATGTCGCAATCTATCGTGTGTTCTTTAAATCTTATACTAAAACTACAGCCTGTTTGTCTAATACAAAAACTATTGCAGTCATCACAGGAAATTTTGTATACATTTAAGTTAGAAAAGACAGGAAAGATACTTTTTTCTTTCACAGCTTTGTTTGTAAGCTATTGGTAGAGCGAAATGGTAGTAGTATTTTCATATTCTTTAACAATTTGTTTACTTCATTCGATGTGTTGCCTATATATGTTCCTGGTATGTATATCGGTTTGGCTTTGGTTTTTCTGTCTCTTTTCAGTGTTATATCCTTATGTATGTTGTCTACTTTATGGTCTTGGTAGATTTCCAACGGTATATCTGGCTCGAAATTATTTTCTTGTGTTATGTGTTTTAGGGTTGTAATGTCATCTCTTATTTATATGTCCTTCCAGTGATAAATTTATGATGCTGTTGATAATTAATTTAAGGTATGCATATTTATGCGACTAAGGGTGACACGAATTGTTTTTTACTGTCATGTCAGTAGTTACAGGTTTTCTGGAAATTTCAGATTTGTGTTGTTATTATCATTGCTTATTTTTAGGTCTAAGAAACTGATGGATTTGTTATTTTCGTTTTCTATTGTAAATTTTATTTCTGGAAGCAGATTGTTTAATTGCTCTTGGACTGATTGTATGTCCTTGTTGTTGCGTCCATTTATTAGTAGTAATGTATCATCTACACACCGATAGTAGCATATAATTACGTTGAGGGATGGAGAATTGAAGGTGATTTATTTTTCTCTAGTGTACAGAGAAATGTCTGCGATAGTATCTGCTAAGCAATTTCCCATTGATACCCCCTCTATCTGTGTATATATTTTGTTGTCAAATTGAAAGTAATTTTGTGATAGTTTGAGCTTTAGTGTTTTATAATTTAAACGTTTCAACAGGGGTTGCCTTTCTGTTTCGGAGGAGGCTGTCTTCTATAATTTCAGTTGCCTGCATTACTGGCATGTTTGTATATACATTTATTTTATCGAAACAGATGAATTCGTCAGGTGGGGGGGCTTGTGTGCTTTTTTTATTTTTTTGGGCCACTGTCCATCAGTTTTAGAGCATTTCCTACTATGGGTGTATAGTTGTTTCAATAGTGTTTTTAACGTTTTACTTTTATGAAAAGTAGTTCTTTCTATTACCTTTGTCGAGCAGAATAAGGTTTTCAACATAAAATGTGGTTCATTTCCGATAATCAGTACCATTCTGCCATTCTTTTTGTGGAAGGAGTCATTCCTTGACTACTGAAAATAATTAGTGGAAGGAATTTTTACATTATTTACTTTTTCGTTTGGTCCCATTACTGTCACTTGCGTACAGACTTAAGAAAAATATGTATCAGTATTTAACAGTATTTAAGATGGGGGGGTGGAAGGCTATGTTCCGTTGTGACCAAGCGAATTTGGTGAACCGTTTGACAGCTTCGATTACAAGAAAAACCACTCAGACAGAACTTTAACTGTTTCGAAAAGCTAACGATTTCAATTCAATTTCATAAAACAAAATAAAACAGAGATGATCTATCTTCGAACAGACTGGCCACAAAAATATCCAACAAATTTTAAAATTAACATCAGGTGGAGATAAAAGTAATTGGAGCTAGAAATTATCTTGAAATTAAACCCCAATTCAAGATATAAAACATGTCCAAAAATTATAGAACAGTGCGAAAGACGGCTAGTATCAGTTACTCCACATAACCATCCTAGCATCCCATAAATAAATCTGCATACACGGTACGGCAAGAAATCATTCACTTGCCCTTCGCATGCCCGCCCAATGTATAGTCACAGCACGCCCCAGTCGTTCGAGTTGTTGTTGCTGTTTACTCTGCCCATTTCACCATAGCCGTCCTCCACCAGCGTGCTGTTGCTCTAGAAAGAAACACACCCATCCTCTCTCCAGTGTAAGCGCCGTCTTCTCTTGATGGGTAGCACAGCAGGTGGCTTAATGTGGCAGATCACGGCTGATAATGAGTGGGAAGAAAGATGGCACAATTGATGGGAAAATATGTGAACAGACTGATGAAGTATGTTATGCATCACACTGGATGGACGCTATGGTATACAGAGATCAAATTGTCCTTGTTTCCTATAAGTTACAGACTATTAGACAGAGCCAGAGGGAGAAAGCGAGGTGTAGCGAATCAATCACTCTGCTTATCAGATATCATGACGATATAGTGCGAGAGTGTTTGCTACTGACATTCTGGAATATTAGTTCGTATATTCCGCCATGATCTTTGCTAGAAAACAAGTTGTTGCACAAAACGCAACAAAAAAAAATTTTTTGATAACGAAACATTCGTAAATTTTAAATCCTTTAGTAGTATTTTAGTTACATATACACAATAAGGAAAATTCCAACAATCACAAAAATACACTCCTGGAAATTGAAATAAGAACACCGTGAATTCATTGTACCAGGAAGGGGAAACTTTATTGACACATTCCTGGGGTCAGATACATCACATGATCACACTGACAGAACCACAGGCACATAGACACAGGCAACAGAGCATGCACAATGTCGGCACTAGTACAGTGTATATCCACCTTTCGCAGCAATGCAGGCTGCTATTCTCCCATGGAGACGATCGTAGAGATGCTGGATGTAGTCCTGTGGAACGGCTTGCCATGCCATTTCCACCTGGCGCCTCAGTTGGACCAGCGTTCGTGCTGGACGTGCAGACCGCGTGAGACGACGCTTCATCCAGTCCCAAACATGCTCAATGGGGGACAGATCCGGAGATCTTGCTGGCCAGGGTAGTTGACTTACACCTTCTATAGCACGTTGGGTGGCACGGGATACATGCGGACGTGCATTGTCCTGTTGGAACAGCAAGTTCCCTTGCCGGTCTAGGAATGGTAGAACGATGGGTTCGATGACGGTTTGGATGTACCGTGCACTATTCAGTGTCCCCTCGACGATCACCAGTGGTGTACGGCCAGTGTAGGAGATCGCTCCCCACACCATGATGCCGGGTGTTGGCCCTGTGTGCCTCGGTCGTATGCAGTCCTGATTGTGGCGCTCACCTGCACGGCGCCAAACACGCATACGACCATCATTGGCACCAAGGCAGAAGCGACTCTCATCGCTGAAGACGACACGTCTCCATTCGTCCCTCCATTCACGCCTGTCGCGACACCACTGGAGGCGGGCTGCACGATGTTGGGGCGTGAGCGGAAGACGGCCTAACGGTGTGCGGGACCGTAGCCCAGCTTCATGGAGACGGTTGCGAATGGTCCTCGCCGATACCCCAGGAGCAACAGTGTCCCTAATTTGCTGGGAAGTGGCGGTGCGGTCCCCTACGGCACTGCGTAGGATCCTACGGTCTTGGCGTGCATCCGTGCGTCGCTGCGGTCCGGTCCCAGGTCGACGGGCACGTGCACCTTCCGCCGACCACTGGCGACAACATCGATGTACTGTGGAGACCTCACGCCTCACGTGTTGAGCAATTCGGCGGTACGTCCACCCGGCCTCCCGCATGCCCACTATACGCCCTCGCTCAAAGTCCGTCAACTGCATATACGGTTCACGTCCACGCTGTCGCGGCATGCTACCAGTGTTAAAGACTGCGATGGAGCTCCGTATGCCACGGCAAACTGGCTGACACTGACGGCGGCGGTGCACAAATGCTGTGCAGCTAGCGCCATTCGACGGCCAACACCGCGGTTCCTGGTGTGTCTGCTGTGCCGTGCGTGTGATCATTGCTTGTACAGCCCTCTCGCAGTGTCCGGAGCAAGTATGGTGGGTCTGACACACCGGTGTCAATGTGTTCTTTTTTCCATTTCCAGGAGTGTATTTGGAACAATAAATAAGCTCTTAAACGGTATTGCCAACAGTGAAAACATGTCTAGACAATCTCACCTTCCACATTTATGTACTCACACAAGTGAAGATTTACCAGTAAAAAGACGAGCTCAGTAGAAGCGAGTTATCTCAGCGGTGAGAGGGAACCTTGATTAAACAGAATGTTCAGTTACATATAAACACACTGTAAGGCATGAGTAGTCGTCTAATTGCTTAGGAGAATAGAGAGACACACTAGCGGAATCAAGATCTTCACTTTTGTAGAAACGTTACCATTGCTCTAACTATGAATAAAATGACTTAAAAATTTTATGATATGAAACACTGTGGCAAATTAAAGTGGCAGAGAAGCACATGTGCTGATTAATAATTGTAGGTAATAAGTTCATTCCTCTGATACGAGTTGATTTGTGTTTTAACTTAGAAACAGTTTTAAAATTTGTGGGTAGTTAGCATGGGATGTCAATAGTATTAAAGAAAACTTTTATTATTGCATATCTCTTAAACAACCATCGTTAAAATTGTCTGTTTCAAATTGGGTATCCACAAGCAACAACGAAAGCCGGAAGAAATATATGAGGTTTCAGTTTGTGTTATAGTTAAATACAATTTTGTGTTCAAATGCAGCATGTCCCTTTAGTGCAGCCTCAATTACGACGTGAACTCTCTCCAATGCTGAATAAGTAGTCGTAGGCCTAAAGAGCATAGATGTTACTGTGCGTTAACGAGCATTTCGCTCTCATTAAAGTGTATGGCCGAAAGAGTCAGCCTTCAGGAATTGTAAAACGAACCCTGTCGTCCAGGACCGGATGCCACAGAGAGCGCAGATTCTCCACGAGATGGGGAAACTCACATGCGTCTATTGTCTATTGAGGCGTAAGCGCTGTAGTGTGCGTGTGAGACAGACGAGAATCTATGTCATAGGGAAAACCAGTAGGAGGCGTTTTTGGCCAAGGAGACGTAGCAGTGTTAAATACGGCGGACGTAAGATCGGCCATAACGGGAAACATTTATGGAAACTAGTTCTGTAGTAGTGCAGGGAATCAAGCCACAGTAATTTTAATCTGCCATTCTCCATAATTTTCGTGGTGATCCCAATAAAACTAGAATATTGATCATATCTATAATAGTTTAGGATTTACTGTTAAAGTGAAATTAACAAGTTTTGTCACAAAGACCTGAATTCTAAAATCTGAATGCTTTGGCCGATCTTATCTATTGACATTTCATATAGAAGCACATCATTAAAATGACAAATGTTGTAAACATCAACTCTGTAACTTTATTTGTTTGAAATATAAAGTAAATTTAAATTATGGGTGTTTTCAGTTAAGTATCAGACCGTCATTTCCTCCACACAAAATACATTGAACGATGACAGCATGACACCTTATTGAATCATTATGTAATAGAATATCTGTTGTAAAGTTTAGTGCATAATAGATACTTTTGTACTTTACTTATTTATCAGGAAACACACAGCCTACTGTCTGTGACATTCACAGTTAAGAAGGAATTTGTATTGATTTTATGTAAAAGAATTTAACGTTTATTATGTAAAGGATGATATTGTTACTTTATTTCTAACGTGAAAGTGGTCAAGCTTTGATTATTTAAATATGTTAATATGGAAAGTAATGTGGAATAAGCTGTAGCCAATCAGATGGAGGGCTTCAAGAAAGGGAACTGCACTAGTCAGTTGAGCGAAGATCTTAGGCGCACGGGAAACGCGGTAGGAGACGGGCAGAGGGCAGTGCTGGTCTAGACACCAAAGAGAACAGTGCTGGCAGACGTGAAAGCGGACAGTTCTGGTCTAGACACCAAAAGGCTGCAGAGCTGGTGCTGACGCGAAAGCCGACAGTTCGGATGAAGGCACCAAAGGTTCGAATGTAGACCCGAAAGCGGACGGTCCGTCTTTAGATAGCTAGATAGCTAGAAAATGAAATTTTAAGTTGTGTGGTATCGCGGGACTTAGTCTCTGAACGGTTGGCAGCCGCGCCCCTGGCGCTAACTTTTCGCGTAAATATCAAGGTGGAGTACTGGACTTGTGTTTCGCGATGAGATTGTGAATGATCGAACTGTGTCAAATGGATATGCGTTCGAGTGTAATAGTAATTCTAAATACGACCATTTTCGCTATTAGTTTTCTTTCTGAATAAACATTATTCTATCCAAATCTCAACTGTGTGGCCTACATCATTTACGAGTCGTTAATTTAGTTCCCGGTGTTATTAATACTGTTACTATATGTTATATTAACTTTGTACCTCGCAAACTTGCCATCCGCCAGACAATTTAACCAAAGAGTCACAAGAGTCTAATATCGGGCATGTAGTGCCACAAATGCGGTTAAATCCCTAGACGAGTTTGAGGCAAGACATTTCGACGAAGAGGAAGCGCATATGAGCCCGAACATCTTTGGGACGTTAGCTCGCATTACGTAACTGTACATTTAGTTTCAAACCTGTGATCCTACACTAACTTTCATAAATGAGAAGTGTTTTATAATAAGTTATGAAAATTTTAGTTTTCTTTGTTCAAGAAACTTGATATTTAGTCACTTATTTAAGTCATGTTTGCGAAAAAATTACGATAGACGACATATAATATGTAACCAGTTTCGAGTTTAAATTAATAGATCGAGGTAAATATGTATTATAATATGCAGATAGGTTCGTAATAGAGTGGGCTTTACTATTACATCATCAGAGGTCCCGAGTTCGAGTCTCGGCCTGGCACACAGTTTTAATCTGGCAGGAAGTTTCAAATACTAATTTTTTGTAGGACTAACTGAAATTGTACCTATAGTCTATGCGGACGGTCTTTGACTAATAACAAAAACTTTCTCGATCCTAGATTCAGTACTACTCGCTGCATAAACATTGCATGAAAATCAGTAACAATGGGGGCGAAGGTTGTCAGCTTAGGAATTCACTCTGATTCTGCCAAGACGTTGTCAAAGAGGGCGGGGAAGAGGACGAGAGGTTCAGTGCATTATCTTACTCTTGGTGTGGGAAACTGCCGCGAAATGTCCGACACATCAGAATGCAGACAGAAAAGAAATTACTGTTTTAAAGTCACGTAATGTCTATACACAGGACATAGACTAACAACTGGCGAAAGATTCCAGACTATTTCTTCCTTCGAATCTGGATGGGACTCCAAGTAGGAGGTTACTGTGAGAAAAAAGAGTACGATGTTGCAGTGCCTGTGTTATTCAGAAATAAAATGCAGTTCTCCTTCGGACACGCATGCATGTCGGAAGGGACAGGCACTGCGGTTACCACAGCTGTTACGAAGTACATTAAATGTTCTCGCCATTGTGAATGTGAACAACCATCAGTTGTATGTGAATGTAGGCTTTCCCGGTGTGCACTGATGAAATCTTCTCGGGCTTCCATCCGGGTAGCTGCTTCTAAAATTGGCGACGTTTCGATGAGTGTCAATCATCTTCGCCAGAAGATCAGTTTGTGCCGGACTGGGATTCGAACCCAGATTTCACGCTTATCGGAAGCGGTCACTTTACCATTTTTTTCTTAGTAGATGCCCTGCCAGGATTTTTTTAATCGAAGGAATCGCTGCAGGAGAAGGACGACGAGTAGGGTACGGGTCGACATCCGAGGCGCCAATCCCGCCCACCCTCGTGTTCTAGAATCATTGGATCAGGGAGAGGATACAGCGGATTTGTGATTGTTACTTTATTAATTTTATTTTTTTATCATTTATTTATTGATTCATTCTTTTATATTAAAAACAGATCCTACAACTGCCGCAGGGAGCGTCCGAGTCGTCTACTCGTCTGCTGGAAGAGGTTCTCTCCTAGTCCGTCCGTAGGGAATCGGTATGCTCCAGGACTCTTCTTCAGATAATGATCCTCGTACCCGAAACCCCCAATGAGCAGGAGGGTCCTCAAATAAAAAACCTAAACAATTAGGGGAATGGGCCTTGTGCTTCGGGGGGCGGATGAAAGCTGCATGTGTAGTCACCAGTAGGAACCAAAAGCCGAGAAAGCCTTTGTGTGCAGCAAGAAATAGGTAGTAAATGGCAATGACTTTTATAGCCAGTTAAGGCCTTGTTTGTGGAAAATATACGCCGTTGGGGCGCAATATATCATCATGGGAGATTGGCAATCGCTGCAACAGTAATGCCAGCGTGCTCTGCGGGAGTAGCCAGCAGTCGCTGGTCGCGGCACAAGTCAGGCGATGTGCATCCTAATCAACGACTGAGCATATCGGACACAAGGTTCGTCCCTCAGATGACTGATATTTAGCCGCTGACGAGCCGCTGACGAGCGAACTTCCCGTTCACAACCACGTCCCACAATGAACGCACCGTCGTAGGTAGGAAAGGCGTGTGTAAGCTCGCCACACAGTTTTCCAGCTAACTTCGGGGTGCCGGTATGCTCCCTTATTGATGGGTTGCTGCTGTTGGTGGAGGCGATAATAGTCTTTCGTGCTGGCATCCGTGTTGACGTAAGGTCCGATCGTAAGTAGCTGAGGTGAATCAAAACTCTCTGATGTGGGCGAGTGCCGGTGAAATGTGTCCCTCTGCAACCGGTGGTTGCAGAGAGCATGGTACCACTTCAGCTATCACGGTACCCGTCAGATTGGCGTAAGCAGAGCACCATGTGCGATTCATATTGCTGAAATAAAGCGATCGCGCCCGGTTATAGACATTAATTAAACTGATGCCGGTCGCCGGCTGCGGCAGTGTCAGGGTGGCGTATTGGACTTTAACAAGACCGGCGCTCACGAAATGGCCATCGTAACTGTCAAGGGAAGGACTTGCGCAAAAGATTTCAGTTTGGAGACAAGATAGATGTTGATATAATGTGTTCGTAGGAGCATGTCCATTCGACGCAATTTGTTGTCCTGTATCAGACCACTTGTCTGGTGTAGTAGTCGGCCGTACGTAGCCTCTGCCGTGCAGCGAACATTCCTATAGAACAGCACTCCCAAATATT
The DNA here is from genome assembly GCF_023898315.1 of Schistocerca nitens. Lineage (NCBI taxonomy): Eukaryota > Metazoa > Arthropoda > Insecta > Orthoptera > Acrididae > Schistocerca > Schistocerca nitens. Next base: position 363,206,869 of record NC_064617.1, read on the forward strand.
TGAGTATGGCCGCCTTGTTAAAATACGCCGCTGTTGTTTGGGGAATCCCCCCTCCGACATCCATGTATTTTGTCTTCATGTTGATGACGCTCCCAGCAACCACCCAATACTGGCGGTAGTCAAGCGCTGTGTGTATTTCATTCCTTGGTCTGGCCAGGAACACCACATCATCGGCAAATGTACCACAGCGAAAGGTCACGTCTCGCATGCAGATATCTGCAAACCACCGCTGTAGACCATGAAAAGCTGGTTCGAGCACTGGCGCAAATAATACGCCCGACGAACGGCATCCTCGTCGCTCTGGCCGTCCAACAACAGTGTGAACAGACCGGTAGCCGTTCAACAACATGCTTGGACGTTCCCCATGGATCAATCAAAAGACCAACTGTGCAGACTCTGGAGAGAGACCCATGCATTCCAAAACTGCCTGTAGGAATACGCCGTTGACATGGTCGAATGCACGGTCGAAATCGACGGCGACAAGGGCGCTCGTATTTTGCAGGCCACCGGCAATGCTATTACGTCGCGGTATGCTTCTGACGCGATATGAATGTTGCTGGCACTATCTAAACATGTATGAACAGTGTGAATTGCTTTTCAGATAACCGTGTGGAGACGTGTGCGGAGTCTGTCCAGGCGTCTCGGACTGAACCAAAGTGATGTTGTTCAGATATGGAGGAGATTCAGAGGGACAGGAACTGTCGATGACATTACTCGCTCAGGCCCCCGAAATGCTACTACTACAGTGCATGCTCGCTACCTGCGGATTATAGCACGGAGAAACACTGACAGTAACACGACCATGTTGAATAATGCTTTTCGTGCAGCCACAGGACGTCGTTTTACGACTCAAACTAGCATCACGCTCTCTTCACCGATGAGTGTCGCACATACCTTCAAACGGACAATGGTCGGAGACGTGTTTGGAGGCAATCCGGTCAGGCTGATCGCCTTAGACATACTGTCCAGCGAGTGCAGCAAGATGGCGTTTCCCTGCTGTTTTGAGGTGGCATTATGTGAGGGCGACGTACGCCGCTGGTTGTCATGGAAGGCGCCGTAACGGATGTATTGTCGCAGATACCTTCAAACGGACAATCGTCGGAGACGTGTTTGGAGGCAATCCGGTCAGGCTGATCGCCTTAGACATACTGTCCAGCGAGTGCAGCAAGATGGCGTTTCCCTGCTGTTTTGAGGTGGCATTATGTGAGGGCGACGTGCGCCGCTGGTTGTCATGGAAGGCGCCGTAACGGATGTGTTGTCGCAGATACCTTCAAACGGACAATCGTCGGAGACGTGTTTGGAGGCAATCCGGTCAGGCTGATCGCCTTAGACATACTGTCCAGCGAGTGCAGCAAGATGGCGTTTCCCTGCTGTTTTGAGGTGGCATTATGTGAGGGCGACGTACGCCGCTGGTTGTCATGGAAGGCGCCGTAACGGATGTATTGTCGCAAATACCTTCAAACGGGCAATCGTCGGAGACGTGTTTGGAGGCAATCCGGTCAGGCTGATCGCCTTAGACATACTGTCCAGCGAGTGCAGCAAGATGGCGTCTCCCTGCTGTTTTGAGGCGGCATTATGTGAGGGCGACGTACGCCGCTGGTTGTCATGGAAGGCGCCGTAACGGATGTATTGTCGCAGATACCTTCAAACAGTCAATCGTCGGAGACGTGTTTGGAGGCAATCCGGTCAGGCTGATCGCCTTAGACATACTGTCCAGCGAGTGCAGCAAGATGGCGTCTCCCTGCTGTTTTGAGGTGGCATTATGTGAGGGCGACGTACGCCGCTGGTTGTCATGGAAGGCGCCGTAACGGATGTATTGTCGCAGATACCTTCAAACGGACAATCGTCAGAGACGTGTTTGGAGGCAATCCGGTCAGGCTGATCGCCTTAGACATACTGTCCAGCGAGTGCAGCAAGATGGCGTCTCCCTGCTGTTTTGAGGTGGCATTATGTGAGGGCGACGTACGCCGCTGGTTGTCATGGAAGGCGCCGTAACGGATGTATTGTCGCAGATACCTTCAAACGGTCAATCGTCGGAGACGTGTTTGGAGGCAATCCGGTCAGGCTGATCGCCTTAGACATACTGTCCAGCGAGTGCAGCAAGATGGCGTCTCCCTGCTGTTTTGAGGCGGCATTATGTGAGGGCGACGTACGCCGCTGGTTGTCATGGAAGGCGCCGTAACGGATGTATTGTCGCAGATACCTTCAAACGGACAATCGTCAGAGACGTGTTTGGAGGCAATCCGGTCAGGCTGATCGCCTTAGACATACTGTCCAGCGAGTGCAGCAAGATGGCGTCTCCCTGCTGTTTTGAGGTGGCATTATGTGAGGGCGACGTACGCCGCTGGTTGTCATGGAAGGCGCCGTAACGGATGTATTGTCGCAGATACCTTCAAACGGACAATCGTCAGAGACGTGTTTGGAGGCAATCCGGTCAGGCTGATCGCCTTAGACATACTGTCCAGCGAGTGCAGCAAGATGGCGTTTCCCTGCTGTTTTGAGGTGGCATTATGTGAGGGCGACGTGCGCCGCTGGTTGTCATGGAAGGCTCCGTAACGGATGTGTTGTCGCAGATACCTTCAAACGGACAATCGTCGGAGACGTGTTTGGAGGCAATCCGGTCAGGCTGATCGCCTTAGACATACTGTCCAGCGAGTGCAGCAAGATGGCGTTTCCCTGCTGTTTTGAGGTGGCATTATGTGAGGGCGACGTACGCCGCTGGTTGTCATGGAAGGCGCCGTAACGGATGTATTGTCGCAAATACCTTCAAACGGGCAATCGTCGGAGACGTGTTTGGAGGCAATCCGGTCAGGCTGATCGCCTTAGACATACTGTCCAGCGAGTGCAGCAAGATGGCGTCTCCCTGCTGTTTTGAGGCGGCATTATGTGAGGGTGACGTACGCCACTGGTTGTCATGGAAGGCGCCGTAACGGATGTATTGTCGCAGATACCTTCAAACGGTCAATCGTCGGAGACGTGTTTGGAGGCAATCCGGTCAGGCTGATCGCCTTAGACATACTGTCCAGCGAGTGCAGCAAGATGGCGTCTCCCTGCTGTTTTGAGGTGGCATTATGTGAGGGCGACGTACGCCGCTGGTTGTCATGGAAGGCGCCGTAACGGATGTATTGTCGCAGATACCTTCAAACGGACAATCGTCAGAGACGTGTTTGGAGGCAATCCGGTCAGGCTGATCGCCTTAGACATACTGTCCAGCGAGTGCAGCAAGATGGCGTTTCCCTGCTGTTTTGAGGTGGCATTATGTGAGGGCGACGTACGCCGCTGGTTGTCATGGAAGGCGCCGTAACGGATGTGTTGTCGCAGATACTTTCAAACGGACAATCGTCGGAGACGTGTTTGGAGGCAATCCGGTCAGGCTGATCGCCTTAGACATACTGTCCAGCGAGTGCAGCAAGATGGCGTCTCCCTGCTGTTTTGAGGCGGCATTATGTGAGGGCGACGTACGCCGCTGGTTGTCATGGAAGGCGCCGTAACGGATGTATTGTCGCAGATACCTTCAAACGGTCAATCGTCGGAGACGTGTTTGGAGGCAATCCGGTCAGGCTGATCGCCTTAGACATACTGTCCAGCGAGTGCAGCAAGATGGCGTTTCCCTGCTGTTTTGAGGTGGCATTATGTGAGGGCGACGTACGCCGCTGGTTGTCATGGAAGGCGCCGTAACGGATGTATTGTCGCAGATACCTTCAAACGGACAATCGTCGGAGACGTGTTTGGAGGCAATCCGGTCAGGCTGATCGCCTTAGACATACTGTCCAGCGAGTGCAGCAAGATGGCGTTTCCCTGCTGTTTTGAGGTTTATTTATTTCGAGTCAAAAACATTACAACAATATTTACAATATATACAATATAACAAATCAGGTCAAATCATAAAAGAACAAACTAAACGGTATTAGCCCAAAATTGTGCAACGGCAGCAGCATTGTCTGAAACATCAACAAGCTCTTGTGTGGAACATGATACAGGACATCTAGGACAGTTAATTAAATGTTTGGTTGTCTGTTCTTCTCCGCAGTCACACAAGGTGGAAGATTCCTTCATGAAGCCCCATTTAAACAGGTTGTCCTTAGTTCGTCCGACGCCACTCCTGAGCCGATTTAGAGACTTCCACACTGTCCAGACTTGATTTCCACCAGGAGGAAGGGTCTCAGAAGGAGTCATCCAATCATTGCTGTCAGATTTTGCTGTCCACTGAGATAGTCTGGCTGCTCCAGTCCGACCGGTGAGGGGTGTAGTAGTTCTCATAAAGCTCCTCCTAGATTTGAGTCTACTAATTGGTGGCTGGTATCCATGTAGCAGGTGATCGGTGTTATGATCTGCTTTATGTCTCTCAAGTTTGGCTGCGACTTCACGCCTTATGTCTGGAGGAGCAATACCTGCTAGTTTATGGAGTTTATCAATAGGTGTAGCTTTGAGGCATCCCGTTACTGTCCTGCAGGTTTCGTTCAGTGCCACATCAACCTGCTTTGCATGAGATGACTTGTACCATACAGGACATGCGTATTCATTATGTGAGGGCGACGTACGCCGCTGGTTGTCATGGAAAGCGCCGTAACGGATGTATTGTCGCAGATACCTTCAAACGGACAATCGTCGGAGACGTGTTTGGAGGCAATCCGGTCAGGCTGATCGCCTTAGACATACTGTCCAGCGAGTGCAGTAAGATGGCGTTTCCCTGCTGTTTTGAAGCGGCATTATGTGAGGGCGACGTACGCCGCTGGTTGTCATGGAAGGCTCCGTAACGGATGTATTGTCGCAGATACCTTCCAACGGACAATCGTCGGAGACGTGTTTGGAGGCAATCCGGTCAGGCTGATCGCCTTAGACATACTGTCCAGCGAGTGCAGCAAGATGGCGTTTCCCTGCTGTTTTGAGACGGCATTATGTGAGGGCGACGTACGCCGCTGGTTGTCATGGAAGGCGCCGTATCGGATATATAGAACGTGAATGCCATCCTTCGACCGATAGTGTAGCCATAGCGGCAGCATTCATTAACGGCAATTCGTTGCCTTATCGCGCACATCTTGTGAATGACTTCTTTCAGTATAACGACATAGCTCGACTAGAGGGGCCATCATATTCTCCAGACGTACCTGGGATGGATTGGAAAGGGCTGTTTGTGGACGACGTGACCCACCAGGATACTGCACGGCCGATTCAGTATGTAGAGGGGAATGAAAATGTGACATGCTTAGGGCATATTACTGCAACTATAGAGGAAGATATAGTATAAAGGGTGAGAGGTGAATATGGGGTTCACAGTAGGAATGGGAGAGGAGAAAGACTAGCTGCGTTCTGCAATAAATTTCAACTAGTTTCAGCCAATACTTCATTCAAGTATCAGCAGAGAAGGAATATACGTGTTAAAGATTCAGAGACATGTAAAGGCTCCAGCCGGGTTACATCATGGTCAGACTGATCTTCCGAAATCCAGCTGGGTTGCATCATGGTCAGACAGAGCTTCCGAAATCAGATATTTGACTGTAAGGTGCACTCAGGAGCAGACATGAGGATCACAATTTAGTAATGATGAAGAGGAGACTTAAGTTTAGGAGAGTCATACGGGAGGATCAGTGTGGAGTTCGCTAGGGATGCGGATACCGCTATAAGACATGCCAGACTGGGCAGATCAGTGAATAGACGCATATATATCCAAAAAGAACTTCAATTGATCGACAAAAGAAGGAAGTACATAAATTTTCAAGAAAAGGTGGGGATACAACACAGTAAATCCCTTGGTAATGAAATAAGTACGAAGTGCATGGCAGCCAAGGCGAAATGGTACCTGGAAGGATGTGAAGAAACCGAAAATAAATAATCGTCGAGAGGACTGACTCAGCACATAGAAAAGTTTAAAAACGTCCGGTAGATACAGGAATGATGGGTAATATCCAAAAGGTGCAACAACCAAGACGTGAAAATAAGTTTTGGAGACCAAAAACGAGTGTTAAGATTAATAAAGTGCGTAAGACAGGGATGGAGTCTTTCGCACCTACTCTTCAATTAATACGTCGAAGAAACAAGGAAAGTTACAATAGTGGGATTAAAATTCTTGGTGAAAGGATAACAATGATAGGATTCACTTATGACGCTTCTATCCTCAGTGTAGCTCAAGAAGAATTACAGCATCTGTTGAAAGGTGGGATGACTCAAATGAGTACAGAATACGGTTTGAGGGTGAACTGAAAAAAGACAAAAGAAATTATAAGTAGCAGAAGTGAGCCCAACAGATGGAGATGTACGCGTGTTAACGTAAATTGGATCGCCTACGAATGACAGATGAATTGCAATTCGACGGCTATGGATTGAGTCACACGTCACACCATCCGTACTGTTCAGGTTGGCTGACTGCGCAAGTCCGGCAGTCAGCAGTTGTGGCACTGCTTGTTCGGTTATCTCATCCATCACGACCAGACCATAGGACGACAGATGGGAAAAATCGTTTTTTTATTGTCCTGAGACCGAAAACTCATTAAAAAGCAAAATAACATCGGATGTTAATTCTGCTGGGCTAAAAACTTTATAAAAAGCTAAGTGAAATCGGTTTCTAATAGTCGTGATACTGGCGCATGACGGGTTCAATACGCTGTCCGTTGTCTCTGCCGCAAATTCAAATCGACGGACAGTATGTTCCTCAACAGATCGGAGTGTCTCTGGGGTCATGTGCAGAACGCGTTGCCAATGTGTGCCTGTAATTCAGCTACGTTCATAACTGAATGCAACATCTTTCAGATAAACCCATAACTGGAAGTTACACGAATTAAGATAAGATTGTGTGGACGCCCAGGCTGTTGGGAAATTCTAGCGTTTCCGAAATACCTCTGTAGCAGCCACTTCACTGGCTGTGCAATGCGCGGAGGACCGCCGTCTTCCATAAAAGTGATCCTACCCGCACATCCACGCTGTTGAAGGACTGGAATGACGCCGGCTCGCGAAAGACTCAAAGCGTTTACCAGTGATGGTAAAGGTAACGGAACCTGCAGGACTCATCTCCCCCCAAAAATACCTCCCAATAATAAACGATGCCATCAACCCGCAACACAGACTTCTTTGCAGGATGAAGTGGTACCAGTTGATATGCATGATGACTTACTATTCAAAATACGCTGTTAGTACTATTCAACAGATGCTATAATTCTTCTTCAGTTACACTGAATGTTCCATGGGCATTCTATTGTCCACGTCCATGCGAGCGAGAAACTCCAGAGTGAAGTTTGTTTTTATTGTAAGTCAGCACGAAGTAACCCCTTATCACGGTTAATTGTGCACGGATAGCAATACCGGATATTCAGTATGATTTTATGCACAGTACTCCCAGGCATGTGCAACGTTCGTGGTATTCGCCGTGCACTGCATGTTTGTATACCACTGCTATACTGCTCCTATAATGCTGTATCCTCACCTTCGACAGATATCGAATGAACTTCTTTCCGTCCTCTACCACATTTCACTTAAAACGCAACCGTCTTTTCAAATTTTGTAATCTTTCTCCGGACCCTTGGCAGACATCGGACCAATGGCTTTTTTCGTACCCTTGAGTGTCCGAAACTGCTGCAGAGGTACTGGCGGACAGTCACCTTTCTTGTAAAAGAGCCTTAGCTACAGCTCTCGATCCTTCATGTAGACAGTCATGTTGAGGATCTCTAACGCTAGCTGAGGAACACCCGCTTGCCGCGAGTCTGTTGAAGTGCCCATTATAACACACTGCCATCTATTGGTCGAATTTTCGTTACACTATTTTGTTTCATGAAGTTTCCTCTGGGTCAACAATATGCTGTTCAAATGTGACGTCATTATGAGCAGCTGTTCTCTTTCTACAGCGCAACTGGAACTTGAATTAAGGAACGCTATACATTCATGAGGTGATAATATGTGGAAGCAGACTCAGGAAAAGATGACCTGTTGGTCATGTGCTACAGGAAGATTAACTAAACGCCGATATTCAGTTTTCCTTCGACAATAAGCTCTTATAGTATAAAAAAACGTATCATACCTAAACTCGTTGGCTTAGGCAGATTGTAGATAATTTTTAGCGCACTACATTTTATTTCTTTCCAAACACGGAAATCAAGCGCAGAGCATGGTTGATTTGCAATACCAGGCAGTTAAAGCGACTGACGTAAATATATGTTATTTAAACCGGTACAGAGTACAGAAAATTCTCGCCCACTCTACTCACAGCAGCATACGAGGGCAGTTCAATAAGTAATGCAACACATTTTTTTCTGAAACAGGGGTTGTTTTATTCAGCATTGAAATACACCAGGTTATTCCCCAATCTTTTAGCTACACAACACTATTTTTCAACGTAATCTTCATTCAATGCTACGGCCTTACGCCACCTTGAAATGAGGGCCTGTATGCCTGCACGGTACCATTCCACTGGTCGATGTCGGACCCAACGTCGTACTGCATCAATAACTTCATCATCCGCGTAGTGCGTCCCACGGATTGCGTCCTTCATTGGGCCAAACATATGGAAACCCGACGGTGCGAGATCGGGGCTGTAGGGTGCATGAGGAAGAACAGTCCACTGAAGTTTTGTGAGCTCCTCTCGGGTGCGAAGACTTGTGTGAGGTCTTGCGTTGTCATGAAGAAGGAGAAGTTCGTTCAGATTTTTGTGCCTACGAACACGCTGAAGTCGTTTCTTCAATTTCTGAAGAGTAGCACAATACACTTCAGAGTTGATCGTTTGACCATGGGGAAGGACATCGAACAGAATAACCCCTTCAGCGTCGCAGAAGACTGTAACCATGACTTTACCGGCTGAGGGTATGGCCTTAAACTTTTTCTTGGTAGGGGAGTGGGAGTGGCGCCACTCCATTGATTGCCGTTTTGTTTCAGGTTCGAAGTGATGAACCCATGTTTCATCGCCTGTAACAATCTTTGACAATAAATTGTCACCCTCAGCCACATGACGAGCAAGCAATTCCGCACAGATGGTTCTCCTTTGCTCTTTATGGTGTTCGGTTAGACAACGAGGGACCCAACGGGAACAAACCTTTGACTATCCCAACTGGTGAACAATTGTGACAGCACTACCAACAGAGATGTCAAGTTGAGCACTGAGTTGTTTGATGGTGATCCGTCGATCATCTCGAACGAGTGTGTTCCCACGCTCCGCCATTGCAGGAGTCACAGCTGTGCACGGCCGGCCCGCACGCGGGAGATGAGACAGTCTTGCTTGACCTTGTGGCGATGATGACACACGCTTTGCCCAACGACTCACCGTGCTTTTGTCCACTGCCAGATCACCGTAGACATTCTGCAAGCGCCTATGAATATCTGAGATGCCCTGGTTTTCCGCCAAAAGAAACTCGATCACTGCCCGTTGTTTGCAACGCACATCCGTTACAGACGCCATTTTAACAGCTCCGTACAGCGCTGCCACCTGTCGGAAGTCAATGAAACTATACGAGACGAAGCGGGAATGTTTGAAAATATTCCACAAGAAATTTCCGGTTTTTTCAATCAAAATTGCCCGAGAAAAAAAAATGGGTTGCATTACTTATTGAACTGCCCTCGTACTAGAGATCCGAACATAATCTAAGCCAAATAGCAACCAAGGGTCTGATCATTCCGATCATATACTTAATGTTTCTTCAGTTCCTCAATCATTGTTCTGTGTATCTTCCAATGTGCGAGTAATATCAATGAGATAATTGTATTCTTACGACAGATGTTTACGTTTGTGCTAAATCAATATATACCTTACATCACCATATAACAAGTTGACATCGTTGTTTTGGGGTTATTGGCCAATACTAAGAATTATCTCTGATCAGGTGACCATAGGGAAAATGTTCTACTTAGTAATAAAAATGTTTTTGCACTCTCATTTCTACAAGTGGATATGCTATATGCATTAAACTGCTTTAAACTGAGTCTTTTGGAAACCACGTCACATAATGACCAGTTTCTTGGAGAACTCAGCTAAAGCAATTTTTAATTGATATGCTACAATTATTGTTCTTCAGTGCTATTTCCGCAACGGAGTAACTAGAAAGTATTCCAGACGGAAATGATTAACTGTGTGATTTATTTTTTCAAGGGTACCTCTTCAGAAGTTCTTACTTTCACAAGTGAGTGTAATGTCAGTGGTAATCAAATATCCAGTGATTATATACCCTTAGCACCGGAAAACATCTCTGGCATACAAGAAAAGTTTTGAAAACACTTCGTATTTATATTCTGAAGCCTTATATCTGTTTTACTGCTGTTATCATTTCTAAATAAGTATCCACTACATTTCATATTCACTCTCACTTAATGGTTTTGTTTACGTGTGCGTTTACGACATTTAGCAAGGTAAATGCATTCAGCTTCCGTGTTGCATTAAATATTTTCGGTTTCTTTACTTAGACTTTTTTTTCCAAAAAGCACTACAAAGCATTTGAAAAGTGAGATGAAGATATTCAAGACAAATTCACATACAACAACAACTATTACTGCTACTACAAGAGTAAATGTAGAAATACAAAATATCCAAGAATTATCTAATTACAACATCCCAAACCAGTTTTAGTTGAAAAGTGGATGGAAATAAAAGAATAGTTATACGTGCAAGAGTTAACAGATAAATGGAACTTGCGTTTGCGTTGTAAAATCGCGAATGAGGTGTGCGCCTATGTTACTAATAGATAGGAGTGTGGGAATAGCAGTTATGGACGCTAAGATATTAGAAAAATAGCCGTAGGTATTTCTGCGACCACTCTTTTCAATGACGTGTTTCGAAAATATCATCATGAGATTCAATTAAGGCAACAACACCATACAAAGTACCGAGTCAGCTTCAGTTTGCCATGTTGAATAGGAACTTGTTATAGCACACTTAAATTGACTCAGTACATTGTCTGGTGTCTGTTCCCTTAATTGAATCTGATGATCGTATTATCGAAATGCATCATTAAAAAGAGTGGTTACAAAAATATATGTGGCTATTTTAGTACTATCGTGGCATCCATAATAGCTATTCCTATAGTCCCGTTTGATATATGGAATGCTTGTTATAAGGGTGATATCAATGCTGAAGATAATTATTTTAAAGTTAATATTATTCCGCTGTAGGTCCAACGACGTAGTACTGGCTGCAGCAATTATAAGTAGCATTCATGCATGCTCTCTCTCTCTCTCTGTCTCTCACTCTCTTACTCCCTTCCAACTAGTGAGAGACTAATGACAGCACGTGATACGTACTGCGCGATGCAGCTGTAATAATGTTCTGCAATGGCAGGCTATACTGCCGGATATCGACGATATTATGATGAGCATACTTGGCGCATGTTAATGAGTCTGCCATGTTTGCTGTTCCACACCCCACTACACGCGTTGACGTTGCACACGACTCCAGATTTCGAGAGCCACTCTCGTCCTTTCGAAATTAATTTTCGATATGTGAAATATTGTATTGATGTTTTCATAAATTTTCACTGTAGTAATCCTCGAAGTAAAGACAGTTCAATAGTACTCTTTTATTTATCATTCAAGAATGGTTATGAAAATGCGCAGTCAAATCTATTTATCTCTTATTTTATCTTAGCTGACTCTCTAAAACTGTTCATCTAAATTCGTATCCCCGTATCAACTATGATAAGAGCTGGAAAACAACTGCCAAAGTGAAAAGAGACCAAATGAGCACATCTATACACAAAAGTACAGTTTAAAAATGTTTCTGTGCATTTGTCATGTAGATGTTCACATATCTACAATTGACTGTAATGTCTCGTTTTGATCTTCACAATGACCGCAGTTTGTAAAAGAAATAAAAATGGAAATTAAAATCACTTAACCGCAGGGGCGCACTTATAAGCATACCTAATTAACTACAATTAAATAACGAATTTCGTTCTCTGTGTTAATAACACGACGTCCCGAAACAAATCATTGGGTAACGTGAAAGTACTGAAAGCAGAAAAAATATGAAAAACTCAGTTCAGAATTTTTACATTTCAAAAAAAATATATAATTTCAGAAAATAATGATACTTTCAAATATCAGATGTTGTTCTATTTACTAATATTAATAAAGTGAAAGGAAGGGAAAAGTAATACTGAAAGCGGATAATCAGGTTCATATCTTTACATCAAGAGTTTCTCATAATAAACGTTTTATTTTATAATACGTTGGAGCAATCAAATGTACATAAGATATCCACATATGATCATTATTGCCACTGATCCATTAATTTCAATGATTTACACTCCCATTTCTGATTTTTCGCCTGTTAGGTTTGTATTTTTCAACTTGTATATCTACTTTTGTTCGAACTTACGAGATTATGATCACGTCAAATTCGCAAGTGGTTTCACGAGTGTCGCGTTCTGTACAACGCCTAACAGAATCAGTGAAGCACCCAAAATAGCTGGAGCAAACATATTATAACTTCCTGGGTTGAGTAGGTATGTGATGTCAGTTCAGAGATGTTTCTGTGACTAGCTGCGTTGTGACTTCTTAGACTTGCTCCATAGTGTTGAGAACTGTACGGTCACATTGAAATGGTCAAGTGTGCACTTCACAGCAGAGGCAACCACACAGGTAGCTTGTTGTAAGGCACACATAAGGGCATTTTAGATTTTGCAGCTGTTCGTCCATTCCACATGACGATCTCAGTAGGAAACGCGTACCTATCGTCGTAAGGTCCACGCGCCCCACGGTTAAGAGTATTAATATAATTTTGGTTAATTACCGAATCATTTGCAACAAGGTGTCACAATTTGAAGCACTCATAAAGACAGAGACGCTAGCTCAATACTAGTAAGAGAAAGCTGTATAACACCCGAAGTTGACAATAGCGATAATACTGGGGAAAGTTCAAGAGTATATAGAAAGAATATGCTATTCGGAAATGAAGGTAGGAATTGAAACGGCGAGCGCTTCGGCAATAATCAATTGAGTCAGTTACAGTTTTGTTAGTGGTGGGTGTAACAGGACATTCTGTGAAATATTACTAAGGGCCCTTTCTCTAAACTCTCCTGAAGAGATATTTAGGAATTCCTCTCACTACGCCTGCCGGACTGGGCGTGCGGTTCTAGGCGCTAAAGTGTGGAGCCGAGTGACCGCTACGGTCGCAGGTTCGAATCCTGCCTCGGGCATGGATGTGTGTGATGTCCTTAGGTTAGTTACATTTAATTAGTTCTAAGTGCTAGGCGACTGATGACCTCAGAAGTTAAGTCGCATAGTGCTGTGAGCCAGTTAAGCCAGCCTCTCACTACGGTAAAATATTATGTCTATTGTCAACAAGTAGAGCTGACCTCTTTAAATATGTCTATATCTATTTGGTATCAGTGGCCATTAGGCATATATAGCAACAAATAATAACGTAGTACAAAAGACAAGTAAGCCATCTGGAAAGAAATGTCAGTTCAATAAACTAGACAAAGAAGCAGCAGTGTGATGTTGCAATTAGGAACTCGAAACTTTTCTCTCGGGACAGAAGAATGTAGAGGAACTATAATTCCAATTTGAATGAATAGCTGGCCGTGCACTGGATGGATATGAACCCAGTGGAATGGTTCATGATGAGAGGTACTCTTCAGGGTATTCATTTATTGCAAAGAAACTTCTAAAGGAACTAACGATAATGCATAACAGATATGAAAACACGCATAAGGCTATAGACAGAGATGCTGAATGAAACGTGTTTCACTGCAGAGAGAGGAATGCGTAAACTCTTCAGTGATTACCAGCTCCAGTCACTCAAGGACGAAACAGAAACTGGAATTGAGAACAGTATAGTAAAAGGAAAACCCAGGAATATTGCCACAATTTAATTCTTGTAACACTGAAAAGATGAGCGAAGTACTGGGTGGTTATAATTAAACTTGACATTTTGAACATGTTACAACACGGAAAAAATGGCTCTGAGCACTATGGGACTTAACATCGGAGGTCATCAGTCCCCTAGAACTTAGAACTACTTAAACCTAACTAACCTAAGGACATCACACACATACATGCCCGAGGCTGGATTCGAACCTGCGACCGTAGCGGTCACGCGGTTCCAGACTGAAGCGCCACTCCGGCCGGCTACAACACGGAAACTAATTACCGTTCGAGTACGAAACTTGATAGCATTAATGTCCACTGTACTTGGTGCGTGATTTCCATGAGTTACAGCGCCACCGTCCGGTTGCAACTATGGCCACCAGGTGCCGTCATCAGTCATCTTGACCTATAGTCTGACACACCTGACCAGTAGCAGTGCACTTGTTGACGTGTCAACATGAGCTCGGGCAAAAGGAGCAGGGCATTACTAGTGAAGCTCTATTATCAAAGCAACAGTAATGTTCAGCTGCACTTCCAGAAATCGCTGACTGAAAGGACGACAGAACGGTCCTCTTCCTCCACCTGCTGTGCAGAGCATGATGAATAAGTTCGAATCAACAGGAGAAATGGGAGTCGCTGCTGGAAGAGGCCAACGACCGGTTGCACCACTGATGGTTGGTGAAATCGCTGTTGGTATGGCAGACAACGCTGCGGCAGTTCCTGACCGGCTGGCAGTACGCATTTTTTGTCACGACTGTTGAAAATGCCATGATCCACTGTACGGAAGGTGTTTCGAGCCATTCTCAAATGGTATCCGTACAAGATCTATGTCGTACCGCAGCTTGCACCACAGGACGCACAACGACGTGTTGACTTCGCTCTCCACTTTCTCGCAATGATTGAAGTTGACGAGGGCTGGCCCTGAACCATTAATTTTTCTCTGCTGGGTGAGGTGAACACATAGGATTGCCGAGTGTGGGGACCTTCACCTCTAGTCAGTGTGCATGAAATTACTCTGTATGGTGAACGTGTCACCATACGGTGTGTCTTCACGAATACGATCAGCATTGGTCTATTATCTTTTGAACAGGTTGGCGCTCTAGGACCAAAGACTTGCAATGTGACTGGCGAGCGTTACTGCGATATGCTTCGCCACCATGTCATACCCGCCCAGAACTCAACAGTTTGCCGGCCAGAGTGGCCGAGCGGTTCTAGGCGCTACAGTCTGGAACCGCGCGACCGCTACGGTCGCAGTTTCGAATCCTGCCTCGGGCATGGATATGTGTGATGTCCTTAGGTTAGTTAGGTTTAAGTAGTTCTAAGTTCTAGGCGACTGATGACCTCAGACGTTAAGTCCCATAGTGCTCAGAGCCATTTGAACCATTTTTGAACTCAACAGTCTTCATGCCAAATGGGGCCCCACAGCACATAGCTCGTGAAATTCACCTGCTTCTCCGAAACACATTTGGAAACGATCAAATTATCAGCCAATCGTTTCCAAATGCTTGGTCAGCAAGATAACGAAATCTCACTACCTGTCGTTTCTGGTTGTGGGGCTATCTGAAGGGCGGGGTTTACCAGGGGAAAATTCACGCTTACACCGGTCTGAAGCGCTGCATATCAAGATAGGTAGCCAGCATTCCTGCAGGCATGCTTCATTCTGATGTTCAGAATGCAATCCGGCGCTTTCAGACGCTAATGGGCGCCATCTTGAGCCCCTTTAGTAGCAGTAATGGTACCAGTATGTAATGGCATGATGTGCCGTATCAGCACATTAAAAGTGTTTTGATTGAATTGATTCTGCAATATTTATCCTTCCCATGTCTTGGACATTAATGCTACCGAGTTTTGGTGGCCGAGGGGTTCTAGGCACTTCAGTCCGGAACCGTGCGACTGCTACGGTCGCAGGTTCGAATCCTGCCTCGGGCATGGATGTGTGTAATGTCCTTAGGTTAGTTAGGATTAAGTACTTCTAAGTTCTAGGAGACTGATGACCTCTGATGTTAAGTCCCATAGTGCTCAGAGCCATTTGAAACATTTGCTACCGAGTTTGATACTTGTACGGTAACTCGTTTCCATGCTATAACATGTTAAATAGGGAAAATATAATTATAACCACCCAGTACATAATGTCAGTGGCGTTGAGAAACATCTGAAATCGTAAAAGCTGAGCAAAGTCCCAGGACCAGTTGAAATCAATATCAGATTATATAATCAGTTTTCAGCTGAGTCCGTCCCTCTGTTAAGTACTCGTACAATATAGCACAGATCCCTCGAGTAATAAAGCGTGCCCAGCAGCTAGAAGAAAGCACAAGTCACACTCGCCTACAAGAGAGGGTGCAGAAGTGACACACAAACTGCCGTCCAATATAGTTAAAAAAAAATGGCTCTGAGCACTATGGGACTCAACATCTGAGGTCATCAGTCCCCTAGAACTTAGAACTACTTAAACCTAACGAACCTAAGGACATCACACACAACCATGCCCGAGGCATGATTCGAACCTGCGACCGTAGCAGTCACGCGGTTCCGGACTGAAGTGCCTAGAACCAATATAGTTAACATCGATTAGTTGTAGGGTCTCAGAACATATTTTCAGCTCAAACACAATGCGGTATCTCAAAAATCTTCAAAAGTGTGTGAATTCCTAAGGTACCAAACTGGTAAGGTCATGCTCCCTAGGTTTACACACTACTTATAATAACTTTACCTTATCCTAAAAACAACACACACACACGTTTTTGATATCCATGGGGCTGCCAAGGAGCCCTGTTTGAGATACAGAACCGCGAGGAGTGCCCCCACATTCCGTGATATAGCGCCTCAAACCGCGCGGCCACTCCGCATGGTTCGGTATCTCGAACAGGGCTCTTTTGGCAACCTCCATGTATTTCAAAAACATCCGTGATGTGAAACCCAACTCGCATCTTTCTCACATGGCATATCGAAAGCTACGGATCAGCTAAGCAGATAGACACAGTATTTCTGGCGTTGAAAAAGCATGCTTGTTAACAAAACTGCTACCTAGGGGTATCAAGGGAAATTTGTGACTGAACTGAAGATTTTCTGGTAGAGAGGTCGTAGAGATTTACCTTGTATGGAGATTCATCGACTAATGTAGACGTAACTTCGCGTGTACTCCAGAGAAATGTGTTGGACACTTGCTGTTCATATTGTGTATTAATGACTTTGTGCACAATGTCAATAGGAATGTCAGACTTTTCACAGGTGATGCCACTACCTGTAGTGAAGTACAGTCTAATAAATGCTGCCAAAATAATCAGTTAGATATTGACAAGAATTCTAAATGGTACAAAGTTTAGTAACTTGCTTTGAATGTTAAGAAATGTAAAATTCTGTGCGGTTGATCTCGGCTGAGGTTCGAGTCCTCCCTCTGGCGTGTGTGTGTGTCTCCTTAGGATAATTTAGGTTACGTAGTGTGTAAGCTTAGGGTCTGATGACCTTAGCAGTTAAGTCCCATAAGATTTCGCACACATTTTAACATTTTTCGAAATGTGAAATTATGCTCCTAGCAGTTCACA
This sequence comes from Schistocerca nitens, assembly GCF_023898315.1. Lineage (NCBI taxonomy): Eukaryota > Metazoa > Arthropoda > Insecta > Orthoptera > Acrididae > Schistocerca > Schistocerca nitens. The sequence goes on from NC_064617.1 coordinate 363,224,190, forward strand.
AAATGAAAGAAAGCTGTTGGCAGTTACATATGACTATAACGTCAGTGAGTCGCAACTTGAAGCTTTAAACTCATACAAATACTTGTGTATAACACTTCGTAGGGATATGAAATGGAACGATCACTTTGTATCAGTAGTGGGTAAAACAGGTAGCATACATCAATATGTTAACTGAATACTGGAGACAAGCAATCTGTCTACAAAGAAGATTGCTTACACATCACTCACGCTACCCAACTTAGAATATTGCTCAAGTGCTTTGGACCTGTATCAGGTGTGTCTGATGGAATATACCGAAAGTATACAGAGAAGGGCAGCATGAATTGTCACAGAATTGTTTGACCCGTAGGAAAGTGTCACAGAGATGTTTAAGGAACTGATCTGACAGGCTCCTGTAAACAGACGTAACCCATACAGAGAATGCCTACTTACTAAGTCTCAGGAACCGAGTTTGAATGATGACTCTAAAAATTTGCTTCAAATCCATACATATCGCTCCTCTAGCGATTGAGAGATAGGTTAGATTAATAACAGCACGCTAAGAGGAATTTAAACATTATTCTTCCCGCATCCCATACGTGAATCAAATGGGATAACGCCGTAATAGCTGGTACAATGGGATGTACCCTCTACCACTTATTTCACAGTACTCTGCAGTATTTGGTGGTAGAAGCAGATTAGAAAATCGAGTTAAATTAAAAACAGAAAAGGACTTAGCAGAGTGAGCCCAGTTATCAGTGGACCCCGTTTGACTGGTATGCACGCATTCATTCCATTGGGAGCTGTGCCATAAAAACGTTCTATCCTCTCCTGATAAAAACTGGAAAAGAAGTATTCCAACTGATCTTTGATGCGATGGGTATTTGAACTAGGATGGAGTTGAAGTGCGAGCTTGTCCCATGAACGTTCCATTGGGGGCATACCAAGGGATATAGCTAGGCACGGGAATACCTCAGCATAGGGCAGGCGTTTCATAGAGACAAGTGTCGTGTGTAGACGGACATTGTCAAGTTGAAAAATGGTACTAAGATGATGGCACACGACAAGTAACACATAAGGGCACATGTGTCTGTGACTGTTGTACTGTCGGAGCTTCCTCATTCATGATATATGCAGAATGAAGCGACGAATGAAAATATGTAAGAAGGCAGGTTATGAATCCCGGCCTTGGTATAAGTTTTTATTCACCACTTCAATTTGCATATACAGGGTGAGTCACCTAACATTACCGCTGGATATATTTCGTAAACCACATCAAATACTGACGAATCGATTCCACAGACCGAACGTGAGGAGAGGGGCTAGTGTAATTGGTTAATACAAAGCATAAAAAAATGCACGGAAGTATGTTTTTTAACACAAACCTACGTCTTTTAAATGGAACCCCGTTAGTTTCGTTAGCACATCTGAACATATAAACAAATACGTAATCAGTGCCCTTTGTTTCATTGTAAAATGTTAATTACATCCCGAGATATTGTAACCTAAAGTTGACGCCTGAGTACCACTCCTCCGCTGTTCGATCGTTTTTATTGGAGAGCACCGAATTACGTAGGGATCCAAAGGGAACGGTGATGGACCTTAGGTACTCAAGCGTCAACTTTAGGTTACAATATCTCCGGATGTAGTTAACATTTTACAATGCAACAAAGGGCACTGATTACGTATTTGTTTATATGTTCAGATGTGCTAACAAAACTAACGGGGTTCCATTTAAGAAAACGTAGGTTTGTGTTAAAAAACTTACTTCCGTGTATTTTTTTATGCTTTGTATTAACCAATTACACTAGCCCCTCTCCTCACGTTCGGTCTGTGGAAACGATTCGTCAGTATTTGATGTGGTTTACGAAATATATCCAGCGGTAACGTTAGGTGACTCACCCTGTATACATCACATATGTTTCAGACTTGTCTCTGGAGCCGTATAGTGTCATTTGATTAAAGGCCCCTCATACACTACCAACTGTAACTTGAAGTCATACCAGATAGTTACCCATAACATGACGTCAGAAGCAATAACGTTTTTCCTCTTTCAAATACTGGAAGTGTAGGACCTCTCAGCAGGTGGCTGCCCAAATCGACGACGACGGTAATCCGAAGAAGTTCAGAACCATGATTCCTCGCTGAACACAACGTGACGCCTTTCATCAGCAGCCCTAGCTTTCACTCCAAGTTTCCAGATCACTCCAAACCGAGTTATTTGTGTAGTAATTTAATGGCAGCCTATGCTTGGTATGTGAGTTGAGTGAAAGTCCTACAGCGCCATGACCAGCTCTGGATTAATGCTCTTGTGAGCCATGTGAACAATGGCTTGAGCACGTTGCTGCTGATTGAAATGAAATTTCATATAAGTGAAGTACCTGTAGCTACAGTTGGGTGACGTGGATATACACACGCACCCTACACCTAAATAGGAGACGGCGGCTACTTCTTGCAGAAAATGTACGGGGCCTCCATGACACAAACCTATATCCCTTTGGTTACGTATTTTAGGCCAGAAACAGGATTCCAGCTCCGTGTGTCGAAGGAAGTTAAAATACAAGAAGAACAACACTAAATGTTGAAAAATACAGAGAAAAATTTGGTTAACTGATTTCGTCATAATTTAAGAGGATTGAGTAATAAGGCAGAAGATATTACTCCACGTTTGGAAAACTTAACTATCTCTGAAAATGTAGGCATCTTGTGCCTCCACAATAATCACAAGCTTAAATAAATTACATATCAAGGGTTAGACACTAGCATCTTTTTCGTAAAGAACTAATATGCGGAAAGTAGGAGTTGTTACATACGTTAAGACAGAAAAAGTTTAAAAATATCTTGACAATAATATTTTGTAGTTCTCAGCTACAGAAGCTGTGTGCTTGTTAGTTACTACTGAGAAACAGATCAGTTTTAATTGTAACTGTACACATATTTTCACTATGAAATTTCATAGGAATATTTTTTCCTTACTATGCTACCTGTCAAAGAACAGAAAATAGTTAACGGTCTGCGGTCAGGTTGGTGTAGGTTTTGTAAAGGATTCTGATAGGGAAAATGATCTGGAAACAATATTTCGACCCTAGAATTAGATCTCAGTACAAACGTTACAACTCATGTAGATAAAGACTGTAGGAAACTAATTCATAATACTCACAACAAGAAATTAACTGTCTACCCAGTTACAAATGCTTCCTCTGATCATGATGTACTGTCAGTTAGGACAGATAAGAAGGTGCTGTTAGTGCCTCACAATACTCACACTCCTCAAGGGAATTCAATTAGAATAATTAATGTCTCTAGGACAAACCTATAACGGAATTTATAATGAACCAAATGCTAATTTTATCTACTCCATCTGAGCGAGTTTCTAGAGTGCGATAGTTTGTTTTGCCTTTACGTGTGCTATCTTCGCCTAAAGCTTGCAGTGGCCGGTCTGATGGCGCCGCCATGGGTTCTTGTGAGACTGCTTCTACCAGTGAGTGGTGGCGTTCACAATGAGTCGTACTGTGATGAGAAACAGTGAACTTCTGCCCATATCTATGACATATTGTCGGCATCTGTGGAGTTGCGCACAGAGTCTGTAAGGAGTATAGACGCAGCCGTGGTAACGATACATCTACACCTACATCTACATTTATACTCCACCTGCCACCCAACGATTTGTGGCGGAGGGCACTTTAAGTGCCACTGTCATTACCTCCCATTCCTGTTCCAGTGGCGTATGGTTCGCGGGAAGAACGACTGCCGGAAAGCCTCCGTGCGCGCTCGAATTTCTCTAATTTTACATTCGTGATCTCCTCGGGAGGTATAAGTAGGGGGAAGCAATATATTCGATACCTCGTCCAGAAAAGCACCCTCTCGAAACCTGGACAGCAAGCTACACCGCGATGCAGAGCGCGTTTCTTGCAGAGTCTGCCACTTGAGTTTGCTAAACATCTCCGTAACGCTATCACGCTTACCAAATAAACCTGTGACGAAACGCGCCGCTCTTCTTTGGATCTTGTCTATCTTCTCCGTCAATCCGACTTGGTACGGATCCCACACTGATGAGCAATACTCAAGTATAGGTCGAACAAGTGTTTTGTAAGCCACCTCCTTTGTTGATGGACTACATTTTATAAGGACTCTCCCAATGAATCTCAACCTGGTACCCGCCTTACCAACAATTAATTTTATATTATCATTTCAGTTCAAATCGTTCCGCACGCATACTCCCAAATATTTTACGGAAGTAACTGCTACCAGTGTTTGTTCCGCTATCATATAATCATACAATAAAGGATCCTTCTTTCTATGTATTCGCAATACATTACATTTGTCTATGTTAAGGGTCAGTTGCCACTCCCTGCACCAAGTGCCTATCCGCTGCAGATCTTCCTGCATTTCGCTGCAATTTTCTAACGCTGCAACTTCTCTGTGTGCTACAGCATCATCCGCGAAAAGCTTCCGACACTATCTACTACTACTAGGTCATTTATATATATTGTGAAAAGCAATGGTCCCATAACACTCCCCTGTGGCACGCCAGAGGTTACCTTAACGTCTGTAGACGTCTCTCCATTGAGAACCACATACTGTGTTCTGTTTGCTAAAAAGTCTTCAATCCAGCCACACAGCTGGTCTGATATTCCGTACGCTCTTTCTTTGTTTCTCAGGCGACAGTACGGAACTGTATCGAACGCCTTCCGGAAGTCAAGGAAAATAGCATCTACCTGGGAGCCTGTATCATTTATTTTTTGGGTCTCATGAACAAATAAAGCGAGTTGGGTCTCACACGATCGCTGTTTCCGGAATCCATGTTGATTCCTACAGAGTAGATTCTGGGTTTCCAGAAACGACATGATACGCGAGCAAAAAACGTGTTCTAAAATTCTACAACAGATCGACGTCAGAGATATAAGTCTATAGTTTTGCGCTTCTGCTCGACGACCCTTCTTGAAGCCTGGGACTACCTGTGCTCTTTTCCAATCATTTGGAACCTTCCGTTCCTCTAGAGACCATCGGTACACGGCTGTTAGAAGGGGGGCAATCTCTTTCGCGTACTCTGTGTAGAATCGAATGGGTATCCCGTCAGGTCCAGTGGACTTTCCTCTGTTGAGTGATTCCAGTTGCTTTTCTATTCCTTGGACACTTATTTCGATGTCAGCCATTTTTTCGTTCGTGCGAGGATTTAGAGAAGGAACTGCAGTGCGGTCTTCCTCTGTGAAACAGCTTTGGAAAAAGGTGTTTAGTATTTCAGCTTTACGCGTGTCATCCTCTGTTTCAATGCCATCATCATCCCGGAGTGTCTGGATATGCTGTTTCGAGCCACATACTGATTTAACGTAAGACCAGAACTTCCTAGCCTGTCAAGTCGTTACATAGAATTTTATTTTCGAATTCACTGAACGCTTCACGCATAGCCTTCCTTACGCTAACTTTGACATCGTTTAGCTTCTGTTTGTCTGAGAGGTTTTGGCTGCGTTTAAACTTGCATTGAAGCTCTCTTTGCTTTCGCAGTAGTTTCTTAACTTTGTTGTTGAGCCACGGTGGGTTGTTCCTGTCCCTCACAGTTTTACTCGGCACGTACCTGTCTAAAACGCATTTTACGATTGCCTTGAACTTTTTCCATGAACACTCAACATTGCCAGTGTCGGAACAGAAATTTTCGTTTTGATCTGTTCGGTAGTCTGAAATATGCCTTCTATTACTCTTGCTAATGTCCGAATCTGCTATGTGCAAGGGGGAAACCTCATTCACACTCAGCTAAGGGCATCCTGTGAATCCTCATGCTTGGCATCACTTGTGATTTACGTGACACGATGGTGTCTTGGCAGAGATGAGTCATTTGATGGATGAGCTGTCCACATGCAAACGAGCTGTTTGAGTTATTTGTTATGGTTTTAGGGCGCAAAACTGCTACGGTCATTAGCGCAAGCTGTTTGAGTGGGCCACTTTCTCCACTGTTTGGAGTCGCCTAGAAAAAAATACATAAATATTTTACTGCGGTTTTAATCGTCAGTTTCCGATGGATATTTTGCTCTCTGCTTAACTTCTAATTTGTTGAATACTAATATTGCTACGAACTGTAAGTGTGAAACCGAAATTTCTTCTTTGCCTCATTGGAAACTGTTGACTGTAACAGCTTTATGATTGTTGGTCATTAGTAAGTAAGGTGATTTTTGTAAATCATTTACCTGCTATGGTGCAACATCAGAGTTATTGAGTTAGCTGTAAAATTTAGGTTAGTTAAATTGATGAAGTTGAAGTTTTCCAGTAGGTCAGTATTATTTAAATGTTCTTACACACTTCATGTCCGCCCGGTAATGCCGGCACGGTAGCTTAGCGTGTTCAGTCATAGAGCTGATTGGCTTCTGTAATAAAAAACTGAGTGGAATGGTCGAAAAAACGAACTTGACCGGATGTCATGTGACGTCCGCAACGACCAAACACATCAATCAACAAAAAAAAAAAAAAAAAAAAAAGATTGCTGGATCGGATATTTTCTCCGCTCAGGGACTGGGTGTTGTGTTGTCTTCATCATCATTTCATCCCCATCCGGCGCTCAGGTCGCTCAATGTGGCGTCGAATGTAATAAGACCTGCACCAAGGCGGCCGGACCTGCCAAGCAACGAGCCTCCCAGCCAATGACGCCAAACGCTCATTTCCATTTCATAGATTTCATTACCTACAGTGAAAATAACAAGACTCAAATTTTACATGTTGCTTGGTTTTTTAAAGTTCTGTCTTTTAAAGTTGTTTTTTATTATACAGGGCTCAGGTTTCGTTATGAGTTGCAGCGTAGGGCGGAGAGTGTCTTACGGTGAATACTTCAGTGATATAGTTGTTCTCATCAGAATCGACAGCAAACCAACATCGACAACGACAGTTCAGGTATAAATGCCGACGTCGCAAGCTGAAGAGAAGAGATAGAGAAAGTGTATGAGTATATTGAAAGGGTAATACAGTACATCAAGGAAGATGAAAATCTATCATGGGGGGACTGGTATACAGTTCTAGGAGAAGGAATAGAAGAAAAGATTACAGGATAATATGGGCTTGGGGCAAAGAATGAGAGAGGAGAAAGACTAATTGAGTTCTGTAAGAAACTTCAGCTAGTAATAGCGGATACTCTGTTGAATAATCACACGAGTAGGAGGTATACTTGGAAAAGGCCAGGTGATGCGGGCAGATTTCAGTTACATTAAATGATGCTCAAACAGAGACTCCGAAATGAATACTGGATTGTAAAGCGTATCCAGGAGCAGGTTCGATCCAAACAATAGATCGCTAGGATTGGTAGCAGTGAGACAAGGCACGAAGCACAGCAATTTCTACAGAGCAGATCTTGGATTCCTGAGCTCAACTAAGACTGTAATTCAGACACTCCATGTTGACGTTGTTTCTATTTTCCTAGTTCTGTGGCTTCATTCGGATTCCCACAGAATCGTCGTTTCTGGTCACCTGGTTAATTTCTCATTTATTCCATCTAGTTAATTGTGGTGATTTCCGTGAAGTGAATCATTCTCTCTTTGATAGCGCTTTAAAAAAAGTTGAAAAACATCTTATAAAAACTAGTACCATCACTTTTAAAAACATATACTACATATTCTTGCAATAAATTAAAAAGAAATGTTTTCTTCTTTTTGAAACTGAATGAAAGTAAATGAAATAACCATCCTGCTGCATGTCTCAAAACTAGGGGTTCAGTGCCGGCCGCGGTGGTGTAGCGGTTCTAGGCGCTCAGTCCGGAACCGCGCGACTGCTACGGTCGCAGGTTCGAATCCTGCCTCGGGCATGGATGTGTGTGATGTCCTTAGGTTAGTTAGGTTTAAGTAGTTCTAAGTTCTAGGGGACTGATGACCACAGATGTTAAGTCCCATAGTGCTCAGAGCCATTTGAGCCTAGGGGTTCAGTAATACAAAAACATAGGCCATGGAAACTGGTATTTATTTTTTATGAAAATGGCGTAGTTCCTTGTTTAATGTTAATTCTGAATCAAACATAATGTAGACTGTTTTATAATAAATACACCGTGTTAACGATAAATAAACGTAAACTGGAAAACTGTTTTCTGGAACCGATCGATAACTAAATGAAGAAGTTTCAGTAAGTAACTATGATAAATTCGAAAAAAGATCTTCTTGTTTAGAAATTGACTATACAGTGGGATCTCGTTTAGTTAGTATAATTCGCTTCTGAATCTTACCTGCATTGCGAGACACTCGTTATGCGATACATATTTTTCTTTTCGAATTCACGTAAAGAAAGGATAATGCATTCCATACCGAAAAAATATTAAAACCGTATATAAAATGTACATCCCTTTTCTACAAAAAGTCGTCTAAAGAAATTTGTTTTTAGGTTCTCTTCAAAATGAGCCATAAACACAGAAAACAGCTAGCTGAATAAAACATCTGCCTACATATTGGTTAATGCGTAGCTTTATTGAATTCGTGTTCGTTAACGACGACGTATCTAAAATGGAATTCCTGTAGAAGTATTTCAAGGCCATGAAGTGACTTGAGTCTTGCTTGCAACACCGTCACAGAGAAGTTCGTAACATCGTTGAGTAGACCCAGACGTAGGTAGTTACAATAATTGCAACGCGAGGAGTGTCAGTAACAGTACAGCTGAATACCGCTTTGTCGGCGCGTCTGATGTACTTTGTTCGTCGTAATAATAATAATAATAATAATAATAATAATAATAATAATAATAATAATAATAACAGTGATGTAAAAAATTACGCTATTTTTTCTTTCCACGTTTTCTGTTATTTCACTGTCATTTCTTTCCCAACGACATAAGCCATACCATCAAGAGTAATGTCAATAATAACAATGGTACGATCCAACGATTTTGAGCTTTATCAGCACAACTGCTATTTGATGCCTGATGACTTATGTGTGTCATCTGTATTATTCAAAAACATACTTGACACTTATTAAGATTTTATTGTCTTGAAGAGTTTTTATTCATAGGGCGACATGAGCGATATCTGCCACGGGTGGCACTTAGCCAGATGAAAGTAAGCAAGGGTTATAGGTCATAGACTACAATAAAAATACAACAGTTTCAATGAGAAGGCTGTGCCTGTTTATTTATTAATAATTTGTCAAATCGTGGTTATATTTTTGAAGCACAAACCGACAAATCATTTTCTAGGTGAAGTCCATTTCTGTTGTTATTTTTTACGGTCACCATTGAGGAGAACGCAAATTTACAAAGGTAGGAAGTGTCGAATGGCACTAATACTCTCAAAGCTTCCTTTGCCAGCTGTCGATACTCCTCTTTTCTCTTCATCCAGAAGACGTCAATTTTTTTCGAATTAAGTTCCATTTTAAGCATCCCGTCAGCTGCTAAATCTGTAAGTATTTCTTTCGTCATCGTCCTCAGATCCTCTGAATACAAGGGAAAGACTTAAACATCATCTTTTGTAAATACGTTTTGCGAGGAATCCTTTGATTTTATCGTTAGCTATTATAATGTTGTCTTCTTTCCCCTGAAGCCTATTGTTTTAATTATTTGTGTGGTTAAAAAGATCCGCGACAAATGCTAATTTTAATAGCCAAATAGGGTCACAAAAGTAATTCGCATATCCAGATTTAGAACCTTGTAATAACATTAACAATTCTCTTTTTAGTTCCAGAACTCGTGCAAATACCTTTCCTTTGGAAAGCCACCTGACCTGTGTGTGATAAAGGAGATTTTGATGGAATGAACCCATGTCTTCACAAATGATTCTAAAGAGTCGAGTTTGAAACGCTTTGCCTTTAATAGAGTTTGGAACTTTGATCAACTCTTTAAACACATCGTTTAAATCACAAGTTGTAATCATGGCTGCCAGAGCTTTTCGAAGAAGAAAGCAGTGTGTTCACAAAAAAGTATTAATCTTAATTTCGTGACGAGCCCACTTTTACTGGCATTTATGATTTTAGCACCATTAGTACAAATGGCGATACATTTTGTCCAATCAGTCACGTAGTTGTGAGTGCTTTCTAAAAACATGTCTTACAAGCGCTGGCTAGTAGTGTTCGGAGGGAGTGGTTTGCAAATTAAAATGTCTTCCATGATAACTTTCATCTGCTTGAAAGCGCACAAATACTATAAATTGAGCACAATCTGAAAAAATTAGAACACTATTTTAAATCAACAAATAACATTACTACTTTATTACCTGATCCATGATAGTTTGCTGCTTCTTAAGTGTTTTCAGTTTCCTTTCGAAGAAATCCAACGGTTTATCAGCGTCCTTGTAATGTTTAGCTGGGGGTGACGCAGAGGCTTTGATGATTTCATACTCCCACGTGACAATACTTCACCGCAAATTACACATTGAGATTTATTGTTCATGAAAGTAAAACCATACTTCAGGTAACTGTCACCATAAAGTCTATTTTTTTTCAGCTTTGATTTGCTTCCGCCACTGCCACTTGTACCAGACGTGGTGGGCTGCACAGATCTTTTAAATAACTTGTCCATTTTATGCTCGCTCGGAGCGAAGCGCGAAGACAGTAATCACATCCGTACTTGCTGCGGTACCCAGACAATTGATCGTAGTGACCGAAAACACGCGGCTATGCCTCCGATGACCCCTTCTCATACCCACGCCTCTACCGCGGCAAAGAATATAATGATATCTCTGCCCGCAGAGCACTGCGTCCTCTTTTCACATTGCACTTGATTTCTCGATCTGCATTGTATCAATGGAAAGACAATTCAATCAATTACCTTTGAAATCACTAACATACGTTTATTATGGTATTAGGGTTCTGGTGATCCCCAGAATATTTTTGCTTGGAAAAGTGTTGCGCATTCAAAAGCTTGAAAAACACTGCTGCTGCGTGAGAAAAAGGGGGGCTAGAGATGTGTGTGCCTACAGTGACACTAGTGATAACCCTGTTACCAAGAGTTCGTGTTGACATGTACCATAGCATAGATAAGAGGGCTTATGAGCCCAACCCTCTTGTATGTGCTGTGGTAGCTGTATGATCTGACACCGCTGACCTTACAATAACGCGATCCTGGCAGGTGTCTATGCTGTGTGGACGCTCAGAACCTCTTCTGCTAGTGGATGATGTTCACGTGACCATTAACTTCGATGTACAGCTAACAAACCACGTTCAACTTGTGTGGGAGTCCACTGAAAGGAGCATACCAGCAATAGGGAAGCCACAATTTGAACCCTCTCATACTCGCTGAGTTTATTGTAGGACGCATGAATCCATCTCCATGACATGGTCGCCTCCTTGATTTACACGTCTGCTCCAGACTGAGTACTGAGACTGTGAGTAATCCCTATTCATGGGTAGACACAATGGCGCTCTTGTATCTACACCACTACGCTTTATATTGATGGACGACGTTGAAACCATTTTCAATACATGTACTGGCCCCAATGTGGCATTGCCATCATTAGATCAACATCGAACAGTCTTTCCACTTGCGTTACTACCTTTTTCTGGCAGTGTATCATGATTACTTATTCGCTGTCCTTGAAAATGTACTAAAACGTCTCCCAATTATGATGAGCTATGTGTTTGGCATGTGCATGGTTGTTTGACTTTGAAAGGGAGATGAAAAGGGGTAGTTAAAAGTGTGTCGACCTCCTATATGACTTCAACGTCTTAGATTTCCGATTTTCTTTTCTTTCATCTAAGTAACACAATAAACATGCTTAGGGGACATGTTAGTGCAGTATACAAACTGAAGAACACCACACACAGTTTGACAGTTTCATCTATATGTAGAGAGGCTCACCACTGCAGTGTGACAGCAGTCTGCTATGGAGCGCTGACAGTTGCAAGCTGGAATTCCATCAGTTTTAAATCCTGCGAACGGTTGTTATGTTCTTACCACCAGAACTCTACTTGCAGCTGGTATGTATTGGATAGAAAAACACTGCATTCCGAATTCAAATATAGGTGCAATAGAATGTTATAGGTCAGAGCAGGAAGCATCGTGTGTTTTAACCATGTGCAACACTCAAATGTATTAAACACAATCTAAAAGTATTTACTGTGTGCTTCACTCTACTCTACAAAATGCAGTTGGCACAAAGTATCCAGATATCTGACTACAGGGAACTTTTTAAATCTTCCTTGGCGAAATAAAATTATATTACTGTAGACAACTGCAGAATGGATCGTGTTTTTGATTCCTGTGCAACACTCTTTATGTATGTGAACAACTACTTTGTTATTACCGCTATATTCATGTTATTTCACCTCTGCTTCTCACATATTTTGGTGTCGATATCTTCGTCTCTGTAGACCGGCATTTGCACGCTGTTACATTGCAGTTTTGAAGTGCCGCAGCTCCTAGTATTTCCAGCCGTTTTGATTGAGCTTTGCTTCTTGGAAGTCGTAACATATGCGATGTGATTGAGGACACGAGATTGAGCGTTCATCCCAGCTGAAGCAGCACCATGAGCTGAAAGACTCTCCAAAGCCATTTCTAGTTGTGATATACTAATTTTTTGAACCCATCTGCATCTATATATCTATTCATAACCGAGAATAAAAAAAATATCGAAACATTCCTCGGTAAGCCCAAGGGTATAAACTGACCACTGTGTCATCCTCAGCCGAGGGGCATGTTGTGAGCGCACTGCTCACCAAGCAATTGCCAGTTTTCGTGACCAGAGGCACAACTTCTCTGTCAAGTAACTCCTCAGTTGGCTTCACAAGAGCTGAGTGCACCCCGCTTGCCAACAACACCCCACTTGCCAACAGTGCTCGGCAGACTTTGACGGTCACCCATCCAAGTTTTGGCCAAGCCCGACAGCCCTTAACATCAATAAACTGATGGGAACTGGTGTTACCACTGTGTCAGGTTGTTTGCATATGACGGAGAATAGCATCACGTTAATACATCTTGTGGTATTTGTTTGGCTTTCATAACAGTGGAACGTGGTTGTGCGAAGTCTTGCGCTAGGCATTGGACGTATTTAGAGGGCTCTTCGTTTTTGCAAGCCATATTAAATGTATTTTTCTTAGCGATTCTCTTCATATTACGATAAATGAGTATTTTGGTGAGTTAAACAGGCAATTTAGATGTGGCGATATTTAATTTATGCTTTAAAAGTGCGAGATGTCTCACAATATATGATAAGTAGTTTTTCCTAGACGTCGACACTGATACTGCCTTTGAAAATATCAGATTTCTCACTTACTGTATTTCGTCGTGTTTTTGAAAGATTTAGGCCACTTTCTTCCGTCGTAGAAGTAATATTTTTGATAATGAAGTCACCTTATTCTTTCCTCTTTTCTCTAATAAGGAAACTATGTTGCGTGTGCATTTGCGGTGTTGCAGTCGATTGCGCGTTTTTACGAGTACTTTCGTCAGCCAGAATTTCTGGAAGTGCAGCTGCACAGATTTAATGCATACTTTATATATTTATTTACACGAACATCGCTCGTTTGGCGACAGTGACGTAATTTTTAGAATGTTGTGAGCAATGCTATCAAACGATTCAAATGGCTCTGAGCACTATAGGACTTAATTTCTCAGGTCATCTGTCCCCTAGAACTTAGAACTACCTAAACCTAACTAACCTAAGGACATCACACACATCCATGCCCGAGGCAGGATTCGAACCTGCGACCTTAGCGGTCACGCGGTTCCAGACTGTAGCGCCTAGAACCGCTCAGCCACTCCGCCCGGCAGCAATGCTATCGGACAAATGCAGTCTATAAGGTCTTTAGGCAACCTTCCGAGTACAGACTGCTGTTATTTGTGTAGCCTTCAGAAAGGAATAATAGCAACAACTGGGAATGAATAGCTCTGTTTATAAGATTTCTAGTGGATAACACGATACATTACCTTTGTCCGCCGTAAAAAGGTGATTCAGAAATTTTTAATTGCTGGAATATATATTTTTCAGACAATTTAGTTTTGAAGGTATTGAATGTCTAATAATAGTAAATTTACAACTCTGTTGCATTTTTCAAGCCTGCAGAAATATACTGGCGGCAGTATGAACTCGTGGTCTAAAGGTGGGTCCTCCCCACAACTAACTATGTAAAGATCACATTTTACACGTTGCTGACCGGTTTTGAAGACATTTTAGAGTTATTCAACCTCTTAGATGTGGAAAATAGTAATTTACGAATCTGTTGCGTTTTCAACGATGCAGAAATCAGTTGATGGTCGTACGGAATCGTTGCACAAATAACGAACTTCTTCGTTCTACAAATGCCGCCATCTGCTGGTGGCGCTAAGCACTTGTTCTCTACATTGCAGCAATCTGCTGGTAACAGATGGAAACAGAATGTAAAAGCAGACTTGCTTTTATTTACGTTTTCTGAGGATTTTTTTTTCTTTACTGAGTTTCGATTCCCCCCGAAGGGGGCGAGCTGGCAGCAGCTTAGTATGCTGCACTTCAGCCTAAAGAATTTGTTTTAAAAAGATGAAGATAATAAATAATAAAAACAGGCGATAAAATCGGAGACTTAAATGGTAACATGGCGGAAAATCGTGGAACTTAAAACATAGAACAAAGGGTTGATGATGCTAATAAAATACATATGAAGCCGACAGGTAAAATAATAGACTGACAATTAAAAAAACACGGTGACAATCTGATTTCTGTTCGCATACGTTTTCTGACTTATGAGGTAGTATTTAAGGTAAGAAACTCATTTTCAACAAATACTAATTCCTATTTCGTTACTTTTATTTTTTGAGTGAATGTTGGTTTTTACTTATTTATATAGAAATACGCTGATTGTTCCAGTATTCCATAGCGAGTGATTTATTGTTTGAAATTAAAGTTACCGATGTGACTGGTGAACCAATGGTTAAACGAATTTTTGAAGTCAGTAATTCAAATATAGTTATAGTGCGGAGTTGCTCGGCGTGGGCGGTGGAAGCTTCATGAAAAATTTTCTGGGGTGCAGGTGTAGTGGGGGAAGCCTAGCCCTCTCTGACGTCAGCACTTAGTAGGATGCCATGATTCCTGGAATGACATTGGCTATGCTGATGTTGCTGATAGCAGAACACGACATGCGCAATTGCCTCCACGAACGAGGAAGTGCCGTGTCAGCACATTCTCCACCAGGACACACACTGCTGCACTACTCATCTATACAAGGCATCTCACTGGATGAACCACAGTATTCTCCTATATACATTGATGTCTCATTGGATTAGTGTTATAAACAACCAATGGATAATGATATATCTAACAGAAAGAATGTTGAAAGTTGTACTTAGTAATTCAACCTATGTAATTAGGGGAGGTTCTTGTGACTGGGTAAAAATCACGTATATGGTTTTCCATGGCTCAATCGTAGGCTCACTAGTGTTCCTGATATATGTAATTGACCTTCCGCCTAATATGCGACAAGCAGAATTAGTTGTTCCTGCAGATGACACTAGCACTGTAATTAGTCCATGCAAACATACAGCGAAAGTATTGGTGACTGGTTTTCTCCGACTGGCCTCACACTCAGTTTTAAAAAAGAGACAATAGATTAAGTTTAACACATCTAGTGGTACTACACCAGTAAGTCTTACAAATGGCGGTCATTTTCAGTCATTAATAGTGTCGGGTCTCAATATTCATAGCGGTCCATATTGACGAGAACTTAAGCAGGAATAAATACAATTTAAATCTCCCCAGACAACTTAGTTCAGCCAATTTTTTGCATATTTTCCTTCACAAGTATCGTATACAGAATGATATAATGGGGTAGCTCATAATTAAAAAAGAAACATTTCATTGCTCAAAACCGTGCTGTACGGATAATTTGTGATGATCACCCACGATCATGTTGGAGACATCTGCCCAAAGAGATATCAGTTTTAATACTACTTCACAATACGTTTATCTCCTCATAAAGTTTGTTGTAAATAATCCACTGCAGTTCAAAAGGAGTAAATATGTGCATAATCAGTTTCCAGAAGCAAAAATGTCATTCGTTACTTCACATTCTTTTCAGCACGAAAAGGGATACATAATGCTGGAACTAAAACTTTTCATAGTTACGTAGCGACATGAAATGCCTGACAGACAGTAAAATTGAACTTGGAAACAAACCGAAAAATTTCTCGTTGACAACTTATTATGTTACGTACCAAATTTCTATTATTGTAATGGGTAAAATTTGGTGGGTGGGAATTAGTATCTTACCTCTGTATATTTAATAATAATAGTAATAAAAATAATAATGACTATCAAGAAGTTTGTAAATGGTCAGGTGTAAGCATATTTACAAAATAATTTGCGATGTGGGTGTAAAATGACTTTCTTCACGATTAATCGAGCAATTGATCCATGTAATATTAATCTATTTAGCAAAGTAGTTCGGCTGCTGTTAGTCTCCGACCAGTGGTGTGGGATGACAGAATGTCACAGCAAGTCCTTAGCATGTTCTCAAATGGAGGGCCGGCCGAAGTGGCCGTGCGGTTAAAGGCGCTGCAGCCTGGAACCGCAAGACCGCTACGGTCGCAGGTTCGAATCCTGCCTCGGGCATGGATGTTTGTGATGTCCTTAGGTTAGTTAGGCTTAACTAGTTCTAAGTTCTAGGGGACTAATGACCTCAGCAGTTGAGTCCCATAGTGCTCAGAGCCATTTGAACCATTTTTTCAAATGGAGGGCACCGATGTGAAGAGGTTAGATATACTTGATGCAAAATACTACAATCCTCCTCTGTGGTGGTCAAACGTGGTCTATTAGAACTCTGACGACGAATATGCCCACCCTGCAGTTTCCATGCAGTCAACATCATGTCACTCTCACATATGAATTCCCCAAAAATCTGAATACTGCATGATTCCTCCATCTGGCCAAATGGAATCACCTCATAAGGCCCCTTTCAAGCCCTGCCAGGTGCTGATAACGCTGTCTCACTCGTTTACGCGGCATCTCCATGTCCTTCAAGGTGGTCACACAGAATATGAAGCTGTTTACTTCCCCTGCATACCCTACCAGGTCTGGTAGGAACACTAAACGCAAACAACACAAATTAACTCTGGTGGCCGTTCTGCCTGCAATGGAAAAGTGCAAATGTAATCATTTGCGTATCAGCTGATGATGTGCGCACGTTTGAAGTTACAGTGGCGTTCGACAAAGCTTTCTCTTTCTTTCAGGCAGCAGTAGTCATTAGTTTAAAAATTATTAGATCATTTCGTCTTTTACTATATTATAATTTGGCGTCTTCCAGAAACGTGTAATTAAACACATACATGTCAATGTTATCAGCAGATTGTTCTAAAATATCATCTGAGTGTATAGTTATTATTTCCGATGTTTCCCACTGAAGACGAGCTTCTTCTCTTATTTTCGCATTCACATCTATTATTATTATGTACGTTGGTGTATGTACTCTAACGTAATACAATTCATAGAATGCTTGTTTTTCTACTCAGTTTGAGATGCCTTAATTTTCAATTACTTGGTTTTCAATTTTATTTTTAAATGAATATCCACCATGCTCAGTTCCTCTGCACAAAACATACATTCTTATTTTAATTCTATTTAGTCTTAGATTCTTTGGTGCCCTACCGATTATCCAGTTATCTACCATATGCCTTTTTAAGGTTGGACAGCATGGTCTAGATAAATTCGAAGAATAATATTTTCACCGAACTTTTACTTTAAATAAGTACTTTGTTAATCACCACTGACCAGTTCCATTCGTATGCCAAATACCTAAATCAAACTAGATTTGAACATGATCCTAAGTATGTATAAAAATGACATAACGTGCACAATTACCCCTACTATGATCATGAATTGACATATCCACAGAATAAATATCCGTAAACCACGCACACGTAGAGTTTATCTTATCTGCCATCTCATTTTATTTAATTGCCTCCCAAATCCGATGGCTTACATTTTTGTCTTAAAATTCTGCAGTTTATCACGCATGGATAAAATTTAAACGAATCAGCTGTATTTCTGAGGTCCATAATATTGTTCATACAGCTCAGGCCATGGTCTGTTTTAAATCTTGAAGCCTGGGAGCGACACTAGTTCACTTCATGGTCAGATGACAACGAACACCTCCAGTCAGTATTGTCATTTGACTCTCAGACTTAGTGATAAATTTGATAGACGCACAAACACTGAATGACCTCACTTTCTGTAAAATGGCTTGATTATCATCTCATCTTTGTTGCTCAATAGAAAACCCATCAAGATGAATACTTTACCAGCACTAAAAGCCACTCGCCTTGAACGTTTAGTTCTAGAGTAGGGAACTATTATGAGTAGTTAACATCTTATTCACTTATAAGTAATGAATGGCTGCACAAGCAGATCTTAAGTCTCCATATCGTTTATGAGGAAGTTGTTGGACGAGTATTATTATTAACATTATTATTTGCTTCGTATATGGAGTACGGCTGTTTATAGTGGGTATGGCGACAGCACGTCGAATAATTATACGGCTGGTGAAATAAAAAGGAAGGCATAACGCAGGTGTGTAAAGATACAATATTAGAGCTGCCGCAATGTTAGAACTTCGATATCAGCCACCGTGCTGTGTAGTCGATGAAAAGAGTTGTGCTGCTATGCTGAATTGATTCTATGATTAACATTTGAACAAGTTGTAATGATTAGAGGACTCTTCGTTTGTTCATGATGAAGTCGCGCATCTGTGTCGGGAACAGAAATTCAAATAAGAGAGTCTGCGTTAATACTAGAGTGATACTTCGAGGCACAGAGTTCAGTGAGCCGCATCCTGAATCTACTTTTGGCGATAGATGACAACGGAGTCAGTAAAATACTATCGACACTATATGTGTTGCATTTCTGTATTAGAGTTTTTTTTTATCCAAGGCATTATAAAATAATATTTGATTCCACTTGGAAAAATGGCAACAGGAATATAGAACTAAAAGAGACCTAGTACGTTCTTGAAAGAATGGTTGACACAAATGTTTGCTGTCTTTTGGTTACGTTGAGCTACGCTTAACCAATCAATTGTATTTATAACGGCGAGCCAATACGATAATACAGCATTCCTAATGGAAGACTCCTGTTTCATTTATGGCAACATTTATTATTCGTAAAGCTGCCCCTTTTTCTTCCCTTTGTGTACGGCAACTGCGGCACATCCATTTGGGATGATTTATCAGCCTGTTCTCCCGTTACAGCCACCGTCGTAAAACTGTAGTGGCCGCATCCGCACAAACTCTGCGAAATTACGGCACATTAAGGGTGAGAATGCGCCAAGACAGTCATCTTGGCCTAAATTGTAGCAGATTATGAACAGTTATCTTTTTAAAATTATGTGGCCCGGCGAGGGCCGAAATATGTGGAGCTAAAGGGAATAATATTTTGAAGGGGTTGTTTGTAAATTTCCATTGCAAAATTAAATCGTACTTTAATTTTTCAATAATTTCAGGTTAACTGTCGGAACTAAAAATGTAAAACAATATTTATAACCATTTGAAAACTGTTTTCGAGTAGTTTTAATATAAAAAGAATAAGAAATGGGATGAACTGTTCTGAATTTCTGTCCATTATAGAAACATAATTATTAATCTTTTTTAATGAGATGTTCTTCCAGGTTGAAAGAAAGAGAATAACTGTGAAATATTAAGCCCAATGTAGTTCGCATGACCTGTGATTTCTGTCTCATAATATCGTAAGGCACGAACGCACGACACGATGCTTCTAAAGCTACGAGTATTTGACCATATTCTACACATTACATATAAGCTTCAATAAGTATTTCTGTTCTTAAGGTAAGATCATTGTGTTAACATATTGTGACATCGAAATCTGCGTCCCACGATACCCTGTTTGTACTGATGACCTTAGAAGTTAAGTCCCATAGTGCTCAGAGCCATTTGAACCATTAGAACCATACCCTGTTTGTATTTAATTACGGAGTTATGTGACGTGAGTACGAGGGAGTGCTGGAAAGTAATGCTCCCGAAATTTTTATGTGAAAACTGTTACAGCTTTTTAAATAAAAACACTTTATCAACATTCTACATATCTGTTCTTCGTGTATGCAAACCTATTTCTAAACGTAGTCACCCTACCGACGAACACATTTCTCCCAGAGAGATAGCGGATTTTTAATACCTGCACTGTAGAATATTTGACTTTGTTGACGGAGCCAAAATCTTACCGCTGCTTGCACCGCTTC
The DNA here is from genome assembly GCF_023898315.1 of Schistocerca nitens. Taxonomy (NCBI): domain Eukaryota; kingdom Metazoa; phylum Arthropoda; class Insecta; order Orthoptera; family Acrididae; genus Schistocerca; species Schistocerca nitens. The sequence continues at coordinate 363,244,268 of NC_064617.1, forward strand.
ATGTCAAAGTGAAGCACTCGAAGGTATTCTTTAAGTGCTGGAAACAGAAGAAATTCGGATGGACTCAAGTCGGGACTGTACGGAGAATGATCGATGACAGTGAATCCAACGCTTCGCATTGTTGCAAGTGTCACAAAGATTGTGTGCGCTCTAGCACTCTCATGCTCAAGGAGAGAGTGCTCCATATGTGGAGGAACTCTTCGATTTCGAAACTCGATTCCAGGATGCGGTTTCTCATGCAGCGACATAGTTACGTCACACCACCATGTTAGGCGGTACAATTCTGAAACTTCTAACGGCGGAGGGCAGCATTTCAAAATGAAGACTAAAGATGTAGAATGTTAATCGCGTTTGTTCTGTTTAAAAAGTCTTAGGAGTTTACACACAAAAAGTAGGAGGCATTACCTTTCAGGATGCCCTCGTAACATCAAAAGGTATTATAAGAATGTGTCTGACATGAACTTTTCATTTACAGAGTCTCTAGAATGAATCCATAGCCGTCAGGAGCTCTCTGTTGTGTGTCAGGACGTGTTAATAACCAGACATATACTCAGTACGTACTGTCGGCTTTCGCAGAAGTAGGCGTAGCTAGAAGAAAAGGAAGTTTTCGAATGCAGACGTGATAGATGGACACGTTCATTGGACATGTTGCTTGTTGGTACAAGATATATCGTAGTGACGTGATGTTTCAGCCCCTATGAATCGCTAGAATTGCTACATTGCGCTGCACTTTAATATGGAGATAAGATAGAGCATCAGGGGCGTGGTGGATGGTCTTTGTAACGTCCTTGGCAAGGAGAGGGAGCAGATACTTTTATTCAAGTGAGCAGTTTACAGTAATATATGTTTCTGTCAATTAATTCATAGGAGGATAATATCTTATTCCTAGATTATAATTGTCGACGTCTTACAGTAACCTAATTTTATTATTGCAGTTTGTACTACAGAGAATGTAGCACAAATGCTACATTTCTATCTGCAGGAAATCCTAAAGCGATATCGTTACATGAATAGAGACTGGTTGCCAACTTCGTTCTGAATGCAAAACAGAATTCTCAATGATCAGAAGTTTGTGTATTACGGCACTTGAGGCGAGCGTATCTCTCGCCTTTTGGCTTGAATCGGCTAGAGGTTTAGTTCGAAAGAGAAACTGTCGAGCAGGAGTGGACGTGTGGAGTTCCGGGGGCGCCCAGGGAGGCGGAAGAGTTATTCATTGAGTGACCTCGAGTTTGTTGTGGTGGCTTTTCCTTTTCTTGAATGGAATTATTTCACTGTTGTCTTGAGTGACTTTGGACTTGTCTTCAGATGTTAATGAGGTTTTAAGTGTTGGGGCGACTAGCCGGCTAGTTATTGAATTGGTTTGAGTGGCAGCAGTTGTAAATAAATTTTCATGTGCTTTTAAGTGCTGCACAGATCAGCTGGACAATCACCGTATTCGTTTGCTACGTGTTAGTTTGTTGCTTACATTTACCAGTGGTTTTAGGTGCTGCTTACATCAGCTGGGCAGCTATTGAATTCATTTAAGTCGTTGCAGTTGTTGTTTGAATTTTCGTGGGTTTCAAGTGCTGCAAAGAGTAGTCAGGCAGCTGTTGACGTCGCTGATGCTGCTGCAGATTATGCTTGTTACACATTAATGTGAGTTTAATTGTTGCACAGCTCAGGCTGGCGGCTTTTGAGCTGGTTAGCGACTCTGCAGGTCGACGTTGGTGTTTCTCATGGCAGTTGTGAGTTGGAGGGAGCTATTGACAATATTTACTGTTTCTGTGAAGTACGATATTGCAGCGCCTGTGTTATTCAGAATTATGATGCAGTGTTCATTCAGACATAAATGCATATCCGATGCATGGTAAGGCGACCTCTCGCGTCAGCAGGGAAATGTGGGTTTGATTCCCGGTCCGACGCAAATTTTCATCGTCGTCGTTCCATTATACAATGATGGCTGCCCGTATTAGTAACTGCGAATACATTTATCGTACTTCTGTTAAAGTCGCAGTAGTAGGCGTTGGATTCTACTGAGATTATACGCAGCGATAACGGAATCGTCCGTTATTAGCAGACTGAAAAAAAATGGTTCAAATGGCTCTGAGCACTATGGGACTCAACTGCTGAGGTCATTAGTCCCCTAGAACTTAGAACTAGTTAAACCTAACTAACCTAAGGACATCACAAACATCCATACCTGAGGCAGGATTCGAACCTGCGACCGTAGCGGTCCTGCGGTTCCAGACTGCAGCGCCTTTAACCGCACGGCCACTTCGGCCGGCAGCAGACTGAAATCCGGTTGTGTCGCAGGGCGTGGATAATGATTTAGAACACTGTCAGACAAGTGTATCCTTTAGCATTGCACATATGCAATTAGTGTGTGACCTCGCGATCCAGATGTGTTGTCGGCCTTGGCGGCTCATTTACTTGTTGAAATAGGTGGTTGTTGAGGTAATGTAATTGGGGCAGTTCTCTAGCCCTCCACTCAAGAATTGCTCGTGAGTTCGAGCTCGGGTCACAATTACAACGTATTAACTTCGGCCTTTTAGTAAAAGCCATTTACCATTCAAACACATTCAAGTCTTAGACAGTGTACTGCAGACATTCATACAAATCGTCTGTCTCTAACCTAGTTCGCTTGTCTTACAGCACGAATTGATTATCAGCTTCGTTCTCGTTGTCTTCCTCTGAGGGCGAAACTGGTACAGAGAGACTTCCCTTGAGTCACTCAAAATTCTTTCTTTCTCTTGCATACCTATTCTTACAGGACAATTTTCAAATTACAAAGGATGTATGAACGTAACTGAAACAAACACCAGAGGTAGTGAATTTAATTCGATTGTTTATTTTCAGTCGTCGAATCTTTTTAAAATGTAAACTACAAAGAAATCAGAAATATTTTATTTGCAACATTTAGGTGTATCTACATCTGCTTCTCCTCATAGTCACTGCTCCGATTTAGACTCTTGTATCAGCTTTCCCATATCCTCATCATAGGATGCAGCTGCTTGTGATTTCTGCCAATTCCACATGCTGATCTACGTTGGTTTGCACTCACTCACTGTGTCAAAATGATGTTGTCATAGTCAGCGGTTTACGTGGGAGAAGTGGTGAAAATCAGATGAAGCCAAGTCCTGGCTGTAAGGCGGGTGCTCAAACACTTCCACTGCAAACGCTGCAGGTTCAAATGGCTCTGAGCACTATGGGACTTAACATCTGAGGTCATAATCCCCTAGAACATAGAACTACTTAAACCTAACTAACCTAAGGACACCACACACATCCATGCCCGAAGCAGCATTCGAACCTGCGACTATAGCGGTCGCGCGGTTCCAGACTGAAGCGCCTAGAACCGCTCGGCCACCAGAGGCCGGCAAACGCTGCATGACCGCCTTCCTTGCTCCTGCAGTGTACCGGCACGAATTGATATGAAGAATGGAATGCGTTACATAGGCTGTATGAAGCCTCTTACCACGGCTTCACACTTGGCAGGACCCATCGTTTTCTAGGCAACTTTACGTGTTCACTGTGTGCTCAGAAATGAAAATGCGACGACGTAAATGGGCTTACTGGAGAAAATGCACAAGACATTTGCGCAAAGCTTCACTGGATTGCATTTTCAGTGTGGTTTTAAGATCGTGTCCCATCGGATGTTGAAGAAAAGAAGAAGACCCGGTAAGCTCTTCTTTAATTCATTTTTATACAGTGGTGAAACCTATGTGTAATTTTTCAGTGAGCTGAGTCCTACGGATGACTGTTAGAATGAGAGGCAACAAGAGTGGAATAAGAGTCGGTAGTAAAACTGTTTCTCGGTAAAAGACTGGGTCCCAGGAAGCATACATTGGAGATCAGCCACTGATTGGAACGGAGCTCAGCGCCTCAGTGACGGACACAATAGGGGACAGGAAGCTGAACTCGGCAAATTCTAAACTCGCACTGAGAGAAGCAGCAAGAAAAGTCGTTTCTAAAACGATAGGGATCTACAAGGGCATGGGAAAACATGAGACAGAGCAAAAGGAACCTGCTGCACTCAAAGGTGGTCAGCAGCAATTTACTGGTAACTTGCGTGAGGAAGCCCGGGGTTGGATCACCTAAACTATTTTTATAGCAGGGACGAGAGATCGCCGATGTCTACGCGTAGCTGCTGTATTGGCCAGAACATGACACCATCGTCAGTGTGGGACAGAGGTCATGATTTCAGCCACATGGTAGGAGAGAAATGTGATTCTACTGGTCAACCGTAGAAGATTATTTAAGAGACGGGAAAGTGCTAATATTTTTATGAATTTTTCTGTGGACAGAACTCAGAAGGTCCACAGAAACTCGCTAACGAGTATCCAATGGTGGCAGAGTCAGCATGATATAGTGAAGAAGAGCATACACACACTTCGTGTCTGAGCTCCGTAGAGGGCTTTGTTTATGCTTCTAGCAATGCTTTAGCTGATGGTTGTTTTGAGACTATCTCAGAGCGAAGTCATTTGTTTCGAGTTAGGGTCGTGCTGTTTTGAATTTACGCACTCAACAAGTTGAACTCAACATGCGCGTAGGTTAGAGAACTGATGCTCATACGTACTTTTCTGTGTCTTTCCTTTAATCTGTTACCTAATTCAGCGATCACTGGCGGTTTACGTGGACTTAGCTAACAGCACATCACTATCGTCATTTCCTTCCCAATTGCCAGGGTATTATCATGTATGCTATTTACAATGGTCAAACAAAAAGTTGTATTTTGAGGGCATTGCTGCAGCATATGTACATCGTTGCGCGTCTCTGATGCGGGTGTGTGAGCACCGACAAGTAGGCAAGTGACAAGTGTGGCATTCGTGTCTTTGCAACGTGCGTGCGGTAAATGTGGAAGCACGAACTGTGGTGACGTTATTGACGTTATTACCGCATGCGTCCAAACAGATCTACGCACTGTTATTCTTTTCTGCGCTGCCGTGGGACAAATACGGTAGACATTTATCGGAGAATGAAGAACGTATGTGCCTGTCGAAAATGACCATTTGGGAATGGCGTGCCAAGGGTTTCTGCTTCATGGTAACGCTCGTCACCACATCGCAAATTTCGAAACGCAGAAGTCGCGCCAAACGAAGTGGGAGACACTCGAGCGACCGCCCTGTAATCGTGATCTCTCTTCGTGAGATTATTACACCTTCGGTCCTTGAAAAAGGTCTTGAAGACTAGACGACACCTGTCGGACTTCTTCACGCAGTATTACACAGTGTTTTACCAAACGGTTATCTTCAACCTGGTGCGTCAGTGGTATTGTTTCATTCCGTAGATAGATGAAACGCTGTTCGTTATGTCTTTATGATGTGTGGTACACATATTTTGCCTATGACTGGGGCACCACTTTTTAAATTCATATATCTCACAAATTATTTTTGTGCAATTTTTGTTTAGTTATTCACATGATTTTACGGCGCGTCATCTGTTCACTACATAGGTCACCAGGTTAAGGTCTTAATACTGTTACAGGGGTACGCTAAAACATCACCCGTAACCTTAGAATTTAGTTTCTTTTATTGAGCAATTTGAGTGAAATATTAGATAATTATGTGCACTGTTCATGAATGCCGGGTGCTACTGCCCGCTGTGATTAGTCTACTTTTTTTTGTGGGAGCGCTCTCAGCTAATTACGTCAGTAGTGACTATGGTGCGGTATGACACTTCTCTTACCCTTCAGAGAAATTTAGTACTTGAAGGGCGGGTAGTTCCGACTGTAATTAAGATGCTCTTGTCTGATGTTAAATTTCACCTCGTTTCGACAGTTTTAATGCTATCTGTTTCCTTACCGATGCTAGTATCGTCTTCATTATCGTTTTAAATTCGGTTTGATCTTAAAATTATTTTATGGATCTTAAAAGTTATTACGAAGCAAGCGAATGCTTTCAGAGAGGAACTTTCTTGACAATAATTAGTCTCTTTTTATCGTAGTAAAAGAGGAAGTTCAAATGGTTCAAATGGCTCTGAGCACTATGGGACTCAACTGCTGTGGTCATAAGTCCCCTAGAACTTAGAACTACTTAAACCTAACTAACCTAAGGACAGCACACAACACCCAGCCATCACGAGGCAGAGAAAATCCCTGACCCCGCCGGGAATCGAACCCGGGAACCCGGGCGTGGGAAGCGAGAACGCTACCGCACGACCACGAGATGCGGGCAAAAGAGGAAGTAACGTGACTACCATCGAAAGATTGATTAGCGGGAAGAAGAACCGGAGCTGTCCAGTACCATACATTCGCAAAAGAAGAAGAAAATTTTGAGAACTCCAGGGGCATAATCCTTCTACTTTAGGACTTACCGATATCAGCCGCTACGAAGGACTTTTCGTTTCTAGGCCTGAAGTAATACTATTTCTCTTGGAGATCACATAAGGTAGCCAGCGATAGTCACAGCCGGTATCCTCCTGCCAATGTCCCACATCGATCACAGCCGCATAATTCTGCAAACAGAAACCATCACTTGAGAATACAGAAAATGGGCTAACGCCACCGAAAGTCTAGCATTAAAGCTCATTTACGCACAGCTTGGTAAATGACACCTATCACTATAGTCTGCCAACCAATGCTCTGATTATTTCAGAGCAGCCATAAATAAATCCTGGGAGCGATCCTGGAAGATTCTCGTTAATATAATGGGTGTAATTTTACTATTTGCTTGTTTTATGTTGTAGTGACAAAATGTATTAATTTGACAATTATGTTTTGCAGAGGGAACTGAAAGTGAGTAGCCATCGATTATTTCATACATAAATTGCAAAACGTTCACACTACGGTTATTATCTTATTAATAAGAAAAATAATCAACTTTGCTTTATTGCTTCCATACATGGGGAACTAACTTAAAGAACAAAATTCAGATCACTACTACATATCGTTTTACTAACGGAATCATTAGTGTTCTGTTAGGTATTTTAGTGGCTATTCTCAGAATGGATCAGTACAATAACAAACTATAATCAAATAATAAAGTGCTGCGTTTGTAGTGCAGGTTTTCGGTGAAATGGGGTTTGAGGTTCGGAGTGGATCAAGCTTGTGGCTATTTAACGGTAACGTTTATTTAAGAACATAAATATTAGCAGACAAACGCAATGACATTAATAGAAATAATTGACGGTTCATAATGCATCAACAGGCAATTATAACACGTACAACTGAAATCTGATTCATCCCTTGTGACACAAAATCACGTAGCATCCAACAACGACTGAACAGAAGCCACAGTATTTGTAGTTTCAGACCTTAGTACATTATAATCGGGCACCCATGGTAAAATAGAATAATAAATGAATAAAACCACAATATGTGCTACCTCTACCAACAAGAGCCTCCATGAGCTAATCACTAATGGTACAGACAACAGAAGTTCACCACAGCACCCAGTCTGCGGACAATAAACGTAAACACACCTTTCAGAAACTTGTAACTACAGCGATGTAAAAAAATCGCAACACCAAAAAGTAATTAACGTAGAGTAATGAAATTTCGAGAGTTCGCTTGTCTAGGTAAAATATTTACGTGATTGTCATTGCAATATCATAGTTTAATTTAAGAACGGGGTAATCCCATGGCAAATGTGAAACGCTGGTACGTTATTAACCGGTGTAACCGCCGGCACGTTGAATGCAAGGATGCAAAGATGCATGAATTGTGTTGCACAGGGGCCGGATGTCAATCTATGGGATGGAGTTCCGTGCCTGTTGCACTTGGTCTGTCAATACAGGGAAGTTTAATGCTGTTTCTGAATGGTACTGCAACTGTCGTTCGATAATGTCCCATGTGTGCTCGATTGGAGACAGATCTGGTGAACGAACAGGCCAAGACAACAAGTAGGCATTCTGTACAGCATGTTGAGCTACAACAGCGGTATGTGGGGTTGCGTTGTCCTCTTGGAAAACAACCCTCTGGAATGCTGTTCATGAATAGTAGCACATTAGGTCGAATCATCAGACTGACGTACAAAATTACAGTCAGTGTGCGTAGCATAACCAAGAGAATACTGTGCTGTCATACGAGATCATAGCCCAGACCAGGTGTAGGTCAGTGTGTCTAGCGCAGAAAGATTGGTTGCATGCCGTCAACTGGCTTTCTTCTCTCCAACACACGGCCACCACTGGCGCCGAGTGAAAATCAGCATTCATCACAAAACACAACAGACCTCCAGCCCGCACTCCAAAGAGCTCTCTCTTGACACCACTGGCGGTGGGTTAGGGTCAGTGGAATCCATGCTACAGGGCGTCTGGCTCGGAGCTGTGCTTGGAGCAAACGATTTGTAATAGTTCGTTGTGTCAATGTCGTGCCACCTACTGCTGAAATTGCTGGTTTACGATGCACCAGAGTCATACGCCGAACACGATGGTCTTTCCTCTCGGTAGGTCTGCGCGACCGGAGGCCGGTTTTCTTACGATCGTGCCTTCTCGTGACCACTGCTGCCAGCAGTCACGTACGGAGCCTACACACCTGCCAAATCTTTTTGCAATATCCCAGAAGGATCATGCAGCTTCTAATGGCTATTACACGACGCCGTTCAAACTCTACTGGATGTTGAAAAATGGAGTCTTTTTCGCCTTATGGGTAGTCTTGACTGAGGACCACTCACCACGTCCAGTCTCAAAGGTAATTGATGCTCACGACTGCTACAACGTGCGTTTAAAACAAACCTGATTTGCATCCTCATAGTGGCGCTACTAGCGTCACTCTCAAGCGACTGATGCGAAATCTGAGTAGACATCATCTTTCATTTGTAGAAACACGCCTGCCAACTCTTGTTTCCGTCGCACAACTTCTTTTTGGTGTTGCGATACTTTTTTTCTCTCCTCAGTTTATGTACAACAGTTGAACACACATTCAGCGTAATCACGAAACACAATACAGGGTTATTACAAATGATTGAAGCGATTTCACAGCTCTACAATAACTTCATTATTTGAGATATTTTCACAATGCTTTGCACACACCTACAAAAACTCAAAAAGTTTTTTTAGGCATTCACAAATGTTCTATATGTGCCCCTTTAGTGATTCGGCAGACATCAAGCCGATAATCAAGTTCCTCCCACACTCGGCGCAGCATGTCCCCATCAATGAGTTCGAAAGCATCGTTGATGCGAGCTCGCAGTTCTGGCACGTTTCTTGGTATAGGAGGTTTAAACACTGAATCTTTCACATAACCCCACAGAAAAAATAGCATGGGGTAAGTCGGGAGAGCGTGGAGGCCATGACATGAATTGCTGATCATGATCTCCACCACGACCCATCCATCGGTTTTCCAATCTCCTGTTTAAGACATGCCGAACATCATGATGGAAGTGCGGTGGAGCACCATCCTGTTGAAAGATGAAGTCGGCGATGTCGGTCTCCAGTTGTGGCATGAGCCAATTTTCCAGCATGTCCGCGGGCTACGCGTGAAACTTGCATGCACGCGTTCAACCGTTTCTTCGCTCACTGCAGACCGGCCCGTTGATTTCCCCTTACAGAGGCATCCAGAAGCTTTAAACTGCGCATACCATCGCCGAATGGAGTTAGCAGTTGGTGGATCTTTGTTGAACTTCGTCCTGAAGTGTCGTTGCACTGTTATGACTGACTGATGTGAGTGCATTTCAAGCACGACATACGGTTCCTCGGCTCCGGTCGCCATTTTGTCTCACTGCGCTCTCGAGCGCTCTGGCGGCAGAAACCTGAAGTGCGGCTTCTGCCGAACAAAACTTTATGAGTTTTTCTACGTATCTGTAGTGTGTCGTCACCATATGTCAATGAATGGAACTACAGTGAATTTATGAAATCGCTTCAATCATTTGTAATAGCCCTGTACAAAAGTGTCTCTTCTACACGGGTAAACATATATTCAGCATAAAAATGAAACACACTACAGAAAGCACACATTTGCGCCCTGACAACTACGTAGTGCAATATCACACTTGCAACGAACACCTCGTATTCAGATATACACGCCAACAATAACAAACATCCACTCTTCCCTGTCTACTGATGTGGTTGCCATATTCTCTGAAAATTCTGAAAGGAAACTGTTCGCCTTTCAGTTAGCCGATGTCTATAACAGGTTGTCCATGTCCAACGTTGACTTTGCGGTGCGTGGTGCACCGCAGGCTCGTGTCTTCTTATCAGCTGCTGGCCACCAACCAACTGCTGCTCACTTCAATAGGCCGCCACAGGACGTCCGGAGAGGCACCAGCGTCGAGCCCCGTGCAGACACAGAACCTCATGTCGTAGCGCGTGGAAAGAAACAACGCCAAAAGGTCACACCCTGGGCGGGAAGTCCAAATATGGCACTTTACAGGACACACCGTTTTCTGAATTTTAATATGTGTGTGCAATGTAATCGTTTCGGTCACCTCAGCCAGAGCGGTGTGCCCTTCCTTCTTCCACCGGTTCTCTTTGAACTGCAACGCGGCTAGTGAAGACGATGGGCTTTCTTTGAGTTAACAGTGTGGAGCCCATGATGTCTGGGGGCATGAGGCACTCAGTCGTGCTGAAAATCTGAAAGGCTCTGTAACACCGTTCACCAACGTTGGCAGCATGCTTCCGTGTAACAAGTTAACATGGGACAGAGGTCGCAGCGTCGCGAGTGACATGTGCAGAATATAGCTTACGTTGATCACTTCATGTAATTGGACGCCTTATCGATGGGAATGAACAGACATGTAGGAACAGCACAACTTTGATTTTAACTGTGTGCGTGCAGAAAGCTTGAAATCACAGTGAATAATATTTGATAATAAATTCGAAAGCGTCGTGAAACTTAAAGTAGCGTTCCAGTTTTTAATTGTATACTCGGCATCCACAGAAATTTACTCATGAGGGAGAAATAATGCAAAAGTTCCGTTTCTCATACTATTGCTTAGCTGAGTTTGAGAACCTGTCCTCCCTGTACATGGAAACCTGACCCGAAGTACACAAAGCTTATCGCATCTTCAACGTTTGATATTTATCCAATCAGTATTGGATTAAAAACTCGTAAGTCAATAGATGGAAGTCTAGCAGTGATGCATCCCACATAGTCTATGAACCAAATACTTTGGGAAAGTAAAAACGCCATTTACTACACCTGAAGGACCTGAAGACCAGGACCCAGAAAGCACTAAACGTTTTGAAGTGATTTAGCCAAAGGTCTCTGGGAGCATACGGGTTCGTCTGCTCCAGTTTTATAGGACTTCCGTTCGGTCGTAACTATAAAATGGGTGTACAGGGCACGGGTTGGCGAGGCCTTCATGCCTCAACATCGTTGACTGTACACCTTGAGGTGGTCAGGCGGACCACGAGCACCTACAAGACCAGCCCCGTACCCAGTCTCTGTGGTGAGGCTGGTGAAACTTCAGTCGCCATCTGGCGGCAGATTCTCTTGTTGCGTCAGGCGTGTCAGTTCCTCGCTACTCCCACCTCTCCAGAACACCGTACCGTTGCTCGTACAGCTATGGAGTGCTTCTTTGGCAATCGTTCGTGAGCAACGAAACCATTTGCGATCCACGCGGACTGATATCGAGTCCGTTGGTGGATTACATGTACGGGGGTCAAGTCCTGTGTTTTAACCGACTGCCACTCTGGTGAGTGCAGAGTTACAGAGCAATTTCTAGTTTAGTGCAGTACAGGGAAGACTGCCCCCCTGCTTCTAATATGATATTTTCCGATCTTTTGAATGAGGTCCACGACGATGTATCTGCATTCACGGGGGAGTCTAAACAGGGGAGCTTCAGTGGTTGCTTTGTTGTTTTCCCATCCTCGTTTCATCAAGATTTGGTTCCTTCCAGAGTTCACTGTATTTGATGCCGAACTATCTGCGGTCATGAGGGCACTTGAGCAGACGAGATGTGCCATACCTCCTACGTTCCTCATCTATTCCGACTCCTTGAGTGTCTTTTAGTCTCTGCAAAGTTTTTATCCAGCTGATAAAGTAGTTCTTGATATCCAAGACGCCCTCTTCCAACTACAAGCGACGGGAAAAGAGGTGTCCTTCTGTCCTTCTGCTGGGTGCTAGGGTACGTGGGTATTGCTGGGAACGAAAGGGCGGATATTGCAACGAAGATCGTTTAGTTCAGTGTGCCATCCCCCCTCCATGTTATCGACTCGTTGTTGAGGTTCAGAGTCATGCGTCGATGGAAAGATGATAGGCTGGAAGTGACAAACATAAGCTCCGCCTAGTAAAGCCTGTAGCGCGGCCGTGGAGTATCTCCTTCCAGCCATGCAGACTGGATGAAGCTCTCCTTACACGTCTTCGCATAGGCCACAGCCCTATGTTGCATGGCTTCTTGCTCCGGTGAGAGGACAATGCAAAGTGTGGTGCTTATGGCGTACAAATCACTGTGCTCCACATTTCAATAGACTCTTTGTTTTATTTTTCGATCAAAAGGCAACGGCAGATTTGGCGACAGATCTGCCCTCTATTCTACGTGACATTCAAACGAATGTGGTGTGGGTTTCAAGGTTTTTTATTCGTTCACCTTGTGTCCTAAAATTTTAGGGAGATGTTATCCATGTGTTAACAAATTTTTTACGTGGTTGGCCACTCACATTTGCCTGTGCCTGCATCGCATATACGTGTCACTAGGTCTTATACAGGGACTTGTGGCTGCCGAACGATGCCCTCTGGCCTTCTCTGATCACAGTGATCTGCACTTTGCGTCTTCACCCTCAACAGCTCTGTAATAGTAACGGCCTTTGGAAGATGAATGTAACACACCTCCAGGACCCGGACTGCCGCCAGCAAGTCGACTGTGAACTGTGAACGACGTCACTCCCCATGTCACTCGACTTTGGTGTGGAGAATCCAAAGCGCCAAGCCGGCAATCCACAAGACACTTACGCACGTCGGCAAGGACATGCTCTGTGGCACCGGCAGATCCTAGACTTTCATTATGCGGTGGTCTGTCCCAATCGATGAACAGACGAGAAAGACATTGAATCCACGCTCACATACTATCGCTGACGAAGGGCCGACTACAAGGGGCCATTGTGCCCTCGCGACTCGATCGAACGGGTGCAGAGGTGCCCACCATACTGTGGCGGAGATCCGCCAACACCGCCTGTAGTTAATCACACGCCTTACGACGCGAGACGATCACTCCTGTACGACCCAAGCAACCATGGTTGCATTTTCGTCATCTTTACTAGGAGAGAACCGTAGATGACGAGGCGACTGCGGAAGAATTACAGTAGGTGACACACACGGCACCGGTGACGGCAACAATGGACGAAATTTCGTCTGAGGAGGTGGGGGATACTTGGCAACGTCTCCATGCAGCTGCGGATTACCAGTCGGATGTCCTGGTATTTTCGTGACGCCATGTATTCCCGATGGCTTACAGTGTTCCGCGAAATCATTTCCCCAGACTACACAATACCGCCTACCTCCGTCGAATGACTTCTCATAACAGTACACAAGTCAATAGGAGGGCAATCGGTCGGTGACTATGGCCACTTACAACGTTGAACGCTGAATACAAGATTTTCGCCAGGGTTTTTTCAGGTAGCGTTATGAAGATGTTGGCAATGATCCTCGCTCCAGGACAGCCGTCCAAGTTGGGAGATGCCAACATACAACTGGAAACTGGGTACTTATGGGACTTAGTAGCGATCGCCTGGGCGTGTAACCTGAGAGTGGCCATCGTATCCATTGATTTCAGTTGGGCCTTCGATAGAGAGCACCATAACCTCCTCCCGAGACGATACCCTGCGGCGCCTTCTAGCAGCATCCAGCTATTAAGTATAGGTCAGTGGGCCCAACATCCATTAACAGGTCTCATTGACAAGGTTGCCCTACCTTTATGCAGTCGTGCTCCCATCCGGGTTCTCAATGACAGGCTATCGGGCATAACCCTGCAGCACGTCACCTTCCAATATAGGGTGTATGTTGATAAGCTGGTACTGATGATTCATTCCACCGATGAAGTCCACAGCTTACTAAACTGGATCGGCCGATATGGGCAGGTCGCGAGGAGTCTTCTGAACATCAATAAGTCGGTGACACTGGATAACGGGTGCGGTCTCGGGTTCGGCGCTGTCGCCCACCTCACGCCGGTTACTGAAGTGAGAGTTTTGGGAGTCGTTTTTAAGAAGGATGTGCGCGGAACGACAGAGACTAACAAATGACTGTTACTACAGCTTGTATGCGTGATGGTGAGCCAGAATATGTGGGACTTGAACCAGTTGCCACGTGAGGAATACTTAAACCTCTACGTGATGTCAAAACTTAATCACGTGGCATAGTCCTTCCCCCACCGACAGTGATATGTTGCACACTTCAGCCGACATTCGGTTAATTCCTATCCACAGGACACATATTTAAACTACGTTATGATGTTCTACTTTTCCCTCCTCCCTCCCCTCAGCGATGGAGGGATAGGACTGGTTAAAGTCCGGGCGCGAGCAGCTGCCTTTTATATGAATAATATGTGGAAACGGTGGAGCAGTCAACCCGCATCCCTCACGGGTCGTCTACTGGACGTCCTGATGCCGGTCTCTCACGTCCCGCCGGTGTCGTGGCGCACTTCAGGACACAGCTCTCCTACCTATTCACATTCCTTCTGAAGTACAGCTTTAGAACCTCGGATTTCCGAGAAATGGACCCGCCAAACGCAAAATATTTTTAGACCACCTCTCTGCGACCAGTTCCGCGTAACGTCGTAGAAAGCAAATACACAACTGTCAACTGGCCACGAGTGTATAAAACGGCACACCACCACTTTCTGCTAACCATCGTGCACGTGACTTTGCATCAAGTCAACAACAAAAATTATGTGACGAGATACACGCTCCACACTATCGGACTGACAGTCTCTACTTTGCCTTGACTGTCGCCTCCTGGGCGCTGATGAACATCGCTTCACGTATGTGTCGTCGTCCGGCGATCGGTGACGGACACAGAAGATCTTAGCTTGTTACCTCCGTGCCACATATGAGGTGATTGAACTTCGGACCGTCTTGTGTCCGTATGAATATTACAGTCCTCTTGTAAAACATCATTAGCTTATGTGGTTCAAGAGAATGACCGATAACTATCTCTTCAGCGAGGGCGAAAAATGGAGCTTGATTAATGGTGGTAGCTGCTAAACGCCAACCATGCTCTTCAATTCACACCAAGGTAGTATACGTTCTTTGTAAAATTATTTACACAGGGTACTCGTAAATTCCTGTAGTTGGGTAGTGCCAGGCTCATTGTGACGCTCCGTGCAGCATCACATCGAAGTCAGAATGACCTGAATTGCAAGCACTCAGGAAGAAAAGACTTAGCTGAAACATAGAAGCTACATTCATTGAGACACGGGCAATGCAGCTTAAGTCTGTTGCAGATATTTTGGACGTCATGTTGGAGATAGGAAACGCCAACGGCAGTGAACAAGAAAATTCCAGTTTCACCTTCCTGTTTCACCTGAAGCAGCTCAAGTAATACATAAAGTTACTTTAGTTTATCTTGTTTTTGTATCAGTTACTAATTCCAGTTGTGTAAAACAATAAATAAATAAAATTATAATCTTGTGGAGCCTATCAACTTGGGAGAATGTTTGGGGTTAGGGTCAAAGGCTTTTGAGGTTAAGCTTTGTTAGAGCTTAAATGTTGAATGAAAATCATCTGCTATGGAGCCCGGACATTTCTTCCAACATCCTTACTGCCCTGTCAAAGAAGGTGGAGGAGCGAGCAGAGATTCAGGAAATTCTCATGGCCGTGGGGTGGTAAACTGCCCCTAAAAGGCGGAAGAATCAGCTATGATAACCGGTATGAGGATGAACACGCAATGGAAACCAATGCATTCAAGACACATAACATACTACCATAGGACATGTGGATGGTTCAAATGGCTCTGAGCACTATGGGACTTAACTGCTGTGGTCATCAGACCCCTAGAACTTAGAACTACTTAAACCTAACTAACCTATGGACATCACACACATCCATGCCCGAGGCAGGATTCGAACCTGCAACCCTAGCGGTCGCGCGGTTCCAGACTGTAGCGCCTAGAACCGCTCGGCCACTCCGGCCGGCGGACATGTGAACTTAAAAAGTGTCATAAAGATCTCTCCATCGGCAAAAGATTCCGGACTAGTCCCCCACTAGGAACCGCGGGAGGGGATTGCGAAGGGGAGAACAATGGATAACCAACGAAACAATAACGTTCTACGAGTTGCAGTGTCCAATGTCATAAGTTTCAACGTATCGGGAAATGCTAAGGCTCTGTCTTGATATCATGGGAGTCAGTGAAGTGAAAAGACAGGGATTACTGGGCAGACTAGTATAGGATAATATCAACAGCAGCAGAAAATGATGTTGTGGGAGTATAATTCGTTACATGTAGGAAGTTCAGTGATAGGTTTGTTCTCATCAGAATCGACGGCAAATCAACAGCGACAACAACAGTTCAAGAATACCTGACGACGTCACAAGGAGATGATGAATGGAGAAAGAAGAGATACTGAATGGGTAATTCAGTACGTAAAGAGAGATGAAAATCTAATAGTCGTGGGACACTGGGATGCTGTTGGAGGGGAGGGAGTGGAAGAAAGGATTAAGTGCGAATATGAGCTTGTTAGTAGGAAAGAGACACAAAGTCAGTCAGTAGTACCTGATACTTTGTTCAGGAATCACAAAAGGAGGAGGTATCCTTGGAAAAGGCCGGAAGATACAGGAAGATTTCAGTTAGGTTGCATCGTAGTCAGAGAGAGGTTCAGAACTCAGATATTGAATTGCAAAGCATACCCATGAGCAGATATGGACTCAGAGCATAATTTGGTGGGATACGGAAGTACTAAGGAATAAGGAGTTACTCTCGAAGTTCTGTGAGACTATAGATACTGCCATAGTGAAGAGCTGACTGGACACTTCAGTAGAAAGGTGTAGACATCTGTAAAAAGATGAGTCTCATAAGTTGTAGACAAAAATGTAGATAGAAAGAAGGTAACTGAGGGGAAACCGCGGGTAACAGAAGGAATATTTCACATGATCAACAAAAGAAGGGAGTGCAAAACTGTTCAGGGAAATTCTGAAACACAGAAATGCAAGTCACTTACGAATGAAGTAAATAGGAAGTTCAAGAAAGCTAAGGCGAAATGGCTATGTGCAAAATGTGAAGAATCGAAACAGAAATAATTTAGGAAGTGCTGACCCAGCTTATACAAAAGTCAAAACTGCGTTCGGTGAATTTAAAAGCAAAGACGGTAACATTAAGAGTGGAATGGGAATTTCACTGTTAAACGCCGAGGAGGGAAAGGGGATGTGGAAAGATTACACTGAGAGCGTCTAGAGGTGGAGGACTTAGCTGATGACGTCAAAGAATAAGAAAAAGGAATGGACAAGGAACGGATACAGGATCTTGTGTTACAATCAGAACTTATAAGAGCTTTGCAAGACTTAAAATCAAATAAGGCAGAAGGGGTAGGTAGCATTCCATCGAAACTTCTAAAATCATTAGGGTAAGTGGAAACCAAACAACTATTCGCCTTGGTGTGTAGAACTTATGAGACTGCCGGTATACCATCAGACTTTCGAAAAAACTTCATCTGGACAATTCCCAAGACAGCAAGAGCCGATAAATGTGAAAATTATCGCATCAGCTTAATAGCTCAAGCATTCAAGTTGCTGAGAAGGTACAGACGTATGGAAAAGAAAACTTAGGACCAGTTAGATGGTGATCCGTTTGGCTTTAGGAAATCTAAAGGCACCAGCTAGGCATTTCTCACGTGCAGTTAGTAATAGGTGCAAGAATGAAGCAAAATAAAGACATATTCACAAGGTCTGTTGACCTATAAAAATCGTTCCGTGATGTAAAATGGTGTAAGATGTTCGAAACCCTGAGAAAAATAGCCTAAGCTGTAGTGAAAGACGGGTAATGTAAAATGTGTACAACTACAAAGAGGAAACAATGCGTCGTTCACCAAAGAAGGCAGTGAACGGATTGAAACGGGTGTAAGCCAGATAGAGTCTTTTGCCCCTGATATTCAATCTATACGTTGAAAAGCAATGACGGTAATAAAAGAAACATTTAAGAGTGAGATTAAAATTCAAGGTGCAAGGATGTTGGCGTTAAGATGCGCTGATGACATTGCTATCCTCATTGAAAGTGAAGATGAATTACAGGATCTGTTAATTCGAATTAACACTCTAATGAGTACAAAATACGTTTTGAGAGCAAATTGAAGAAAGAAGAATGTAATGAGAACTAACAGAAATAAAAACAACGGCAAACTTAACATCATAATTAGTGATCGTTAAATAGACGAAGTTAAGAATTTCTTCTGCCTGGGCAGTAAACTGACGCATGTCGGACGGAGCAAGTATGACATAGAAAGCAGACTACCACTGGAGAAAAAGCCGTTCCTAGTCAAGGGAAGTCTACTAGTAACAATTGAGGAAAAAATTTCTGAGAATATACGTTTGGAGCACAGCATCGTGTGACAGTGAGACATTGACTGAGAGAAAACCGGAACAGAATTGAATAGAAGCATTTGAGATGTGGTGCTACAGAAGAATTTATAAATCAGGTGGACTGTTATGGTGAGGAATGAGGAGGGCCTCCGCAGAATTGGCGAGGAAAGGAATATATGGAAGACACTGACAAGAAGGAGCTCCGAGACGAGAGGACCTCTGTTAAGACATCGCGGAATAGCTTCCATCTTACTAGAGGAAGCTATATAGGTGGAAAACTGCAGACGAATACACAGATTGGGATACATCCAGCAAATAATTTGTCACATGGGTTGCAAGTCCTAAACTGAAATGGAAAGGTTGGTACAGTAGAGAAATTCCAGGAGGGCTGCATCAAACCAAGTAGAAGACTGATGAGTCAGATAAATAAATAAATAAAACTACGAGACTGCCACAGCTAATGGAAGAGGCCGTGGAAGCGGGTCAGAATGGAGCGTACCAGATGCAGTTACATCAGGGGCTTCCTAATGACTTGGCAAGTACAGTGTTCCAGGCGCTGTGGGGATTAACACATGTCACAGCCGAACAGAAGAACCAGAGGTGTAATAGTTTCGCAGCAGAAAGGCAAGGAACCAGAGGTGTAATAGTTACGCAGCAGAAAGGCAGGACCACTGCGCCATGGATGACCTGATTCCTTCACGTATGAGCCATTGTTCTGTTGTGACTTATGTTACAGAAACCAATGCATTTGCAAATGAGGACAGGCTAAATTCTGGTAAATATTTATCATTTCTAATTAAAGGTATTGCAGTCTACCATCTACCAGTATTATAGAAAGGGGGGTGGAAGGGGGAGGACTTACGACAGTCTAAGCATTCTCTAGTGTACTTGGGTTAAGAGGTCACCTCCAAACTGCCGCTGCTAGGTGCGGCGCTGGCGTTCGTGCTGGGACCAATGTTGTGATCATTAGGGATCATAGAAGAAAGTATACTGCCCTTAATTCGCCAGCGAGTCTTGTGTCATCTCGGAACGCGCCGTCTCTGTGTGCCTGCAGTCTCGACTCGAGAGTCTCGGCTGCAGCCCACTCGTCGTCTGAGTGTGTTGTCGGGCACGGGTGGACTCGACCCGCTCAGAAAAGAGAGCGAGAACACGAATTCGGAAGTATAATCACGAGTCCCCGCTACTTCTTTTGGCTCAACAATCTTTTACTAGTTTGATGCGGCCCGCCACGAATTCCTGCTACATACGCTACCGTTTTTTTAAAAAAAAATTGCGCAGTTAAAATATAAACTACTATTTCTTTCTTTCACAGAATCTTGTTTTCGGATTTACAACTATTTCAAGTGCAAGTTGAAATTTCACAAAATGTCCAACATGTCTAAATAACAGGGCGTGACGATCATTGCATAACAATAAACGCCTAGTCGTTTATCAGTGAATATTTTTCTCTTTATACACACATTGATATAGGTACAACATTTTTGATGACTGCTGCTAGTTTATTTTAATATTTAACACCTATTCAGAGACTTTCAACAGTTACTCTGAACATACTTCAGAAGCGATACTGAGTCTGTACCAACAGTAGCACATGTCATGACATGAGAATGATGTGCAATATCTGAAGTGCGATTAATTATTGAAATAAATTACAACTTGCTGTTAGTCAGAGGCTATACCTGCTACAGAAGCAGTCTTGAAGATTGCTTGTGTCGCAGTTATAGTCATATTTTAATGGACACTTTCTTTGAGTTGTCAAGGCTGTACGCCTAGTTGGTTAGGAAGCATTTGAAGTTTCTGATGTCTGAAGATGGGTGTAATCCCGAAACGCGTAACATGTTCTAATAAAAGAGTCAATCGAACATCTCATGACTTTATTGCGATTGTACAGCATTGGTTGCCAATTATTGTCGACTGTTGTAGAGTTTGAGTAATACTCGTAAATGTTCGTTCTAATAATGATGTTTTTGAGTCGATACCTCTGACAACTATTATAGATCTTCTCATCCCACAATTATTACCCTGAGCAGGGTGGGGTACTGCTGGCTTATGCTAACAACCCAGTTCCACTACCTACTATCCACTCCCAGAAATTACAATGTTTGTACAGAATAAGAGTGCAGCGAATCTTGTCTCCTACGAAACTCGCCTTCCAGGACGGCACACGTCATTCCGTAAACTAAAAAACCTTCGAGTCACCCATATCTGAGAAAAGGAACGTATTCCGTATACTAAGATCTTGGATAATAGTTTGCACTGTGGCTCTGTGTCAAACGCTTTCCGGAAATCAAGGTATGTGGTATCTGCCTTTCCTCTTCATCGATAGTTCACAGGATGTTTTGCGAGAAAAGAACACGCTGAATTCTAGAAGAGCGATGCTTTGTAAATCAATTCTGATTTTGGAGAGAACCTTTTCTGTATCTAGGAAATTTCAGTTTTGCGAGTTTGTTCTTTTGGCCTTCTTGTATGTGGGAGTGAACTGCCCTTTTTCCCAGCCGGGGGGATTTCCGCTAGGTGAGAGATTCACGTTAAATGCAAGCTAAGAGGCGAATACCGTAGAATACTGTATGTGCTCTAAATTTGGGGTATCATTTACTTTTATAAGACATTACGTTCTATTCAAAATAAATTAAAGAATGTTATAGTAAAGCATACTTTGAAGTGTCTTGCTTAAAACCATTATGACGAAATGTAATATCCTCTTACTATTTCTTATTACTTTGGATTTAAATAACAATAGTGTGAAGTTGACTGAACTTAGAGATTTGGTCTAAATTTTGGTTAGTCCTAAAGATATTTAGCTGCCACTGAAAAACTCAGTAAAATGAATGGATAACAATTTATATATAAAATAAAATATTAGAAACAGTTTATCTAAAATGCTGTTACATATTGGTAAACATACTATTTATTTGAAAAAAGTCCAAATATGAATCCTTTTATCAATCCTGCACATTCGGTGTGTGCCCACATATTACATATGACGCACGTAATACACATAATACACAACTTTCTGTGCACGTTGTCAGAAAATTTTCATTCATAAAAAGACGCATTCTGCGTCATCAGTAACTGGCTTGTTTTTTCCAGTGGGGAAGTCTAAATCACTCATTTCTTCACCAACGAGTGGCACGGTTAGTTTCTCTGTCTGTGACATCTGAAGTACCTTCTAGCTTTTTCGAAAATTTACATTTGTATTTTTCCTTCTTCATTTACTTCTCTCAACCGTCCCTTTTTTGGATGAGATTCCACACTCTTTTCAAACATTTTATACCTCATAGAGTGGGAGGACTGGTAGAAACTTTTTTGTTGAGTAACACTATTCTGTAACATTATTTTGTAAGAACAGCCAATTATCAGAACCGATCCGACGGCTTTCTTTTGTTGCTGTTTAACTTTGTTTGCCGTAGGAATAGCAGTAATGTTGTACCTTTTCAGGACTAACAGGAGATGAGATAGACTCGTTTGACTAAGGTTAATACATTAAAAAGGGTTGACACATCGGATGTTTCCAACAAAACACAATCCGAAGTGGATGCGCCGTGCTGAGAAGGTTTTCGCCATTGTTTTATATCTAACTAAGCAGTCTACATCCATTGAACTAGCACACATGACTAGAATTTTCTTTCTAGACATAGAATTCAAGTATCTGAAATTGATAGTGAATCGTAAGAAATAATATCACAGCAATTGAGTAGCTGTATGTGATCTAACAGTCAATGAGTAGCTTTAGTTGGATACAAAAAATGTTCAAATGTTTGTGATATCTTATGGGACTTAACTGCTAAGGTTAGCAGTCCCTAAGCTTACACACTACTTAAATTATCCTAAGGACAAACACACACACCCATGCCCGAGGGAGGACTCGAACCTCCGCCGGGACCAGCCATACAGTCCATGACAGTTGGGTACAGTGTAGCTCAAGAAACATGTGTATTCTCTTCTTCAGTAAGTGAGGCCATCATGAAGAATATACGTGGTGATATCAGCACAAAGTCACCATTCATCGACTAATTTTTGTAACGGATGCTGAAAGAACGCCTGTTAGGTTCTTCTAAACGACTTACTGAGTTTCTTATAGCACCAGACACGGACTGTCGTGAATTCTGGAAGTCAAAATTCATGTCTGATAGTAGTTTTCTTAATCTTGTACGACGTCTATGATATAAAATTCATCTGACCTATAAATGGAAAGCACAAATTTATGGATGTTCGGCACTGTTAATTTATTTCGTTAAACCATTTGCGGCTTATTTTAACTCACAGTCGTCGTCAAAGAGAGCACAATACTTGTGAAGATGACGTTCACATGGGGAATGAGATGCCAAGGAAGACTTCGTCCTTCTTGACACTGCAGATAACGATCACAAAAATATAACATTAACAAAGGACAGCAGTAGTGACGAGTAGCACGAGGAATCATTACATCAGAAAAGTGAAGCAGAAATAGAGTAAAGGATAAAACTGACAATTTCAATCACAAGCACCATTCCTGGAGTTTCAATTTTCGTATACGTTAATTTCTGTCGTACTGTAGTTTTTTTCAGTACCAAATCCGGATGCGTTCGAGAGCTAGAAATAAGTAAACTTTGTTTTTTAATAGTTTACTAGAACGATCCTGCTGTGGCGTATATGTACCGCACGCTGTTGTGCCCTGGGTCTCCCTGCACGGCCGCCGCCGCCGCGCGCCTGTGTGCCGACCCGGCCGCAGTACGCGCGACCGCAGCCCGCAGACCACTCGAGCGCCACTGTGCGTCGCTGGCCGCATCGTCCGCACCAGGCGCGCTCCCACGCCGCTATTACAGCACTGCCTGTGCGGCCTGCGCCACTCCTATTATGAGGTGACTACGGACTAACCGCCCTCGTTCGCCCTCAAGTGCACGTGCCCTTCTATATCGCAGTGGGACGCTTGTATTTCAGCCACGGCATCCAGGTAAGAGCCAAGAAATTTGTTATAATTTATTTAACTGCACTCATCCTATACGATGTTGCATTTTACGTCCATTATCGGACCTCGATCAATTCTATTGCTTCCATAGTGCAGGAAATTGCGAATACCATATGTGAAATACTTTATTATGGGTAACAAGGAACAATTAATTTACTACTTTTGTCCCACACAAAGATATTTCTTCAACTTATTTGTAACAGACTTAGAAGCAACTACAGCTTCTTCTTTTGACACCTACATATCAATACAGAGTAACGACTCAAGTATGTTATAACAATTGTGATTATAACATACAGAGTGCTACAGAACTTTTCATATACAGTAATACTTTAACTCCACATTCTTATTGATGATGAACTTTAAACATTGGTAATAATTTCAACATGAAAAAATCTGTTCGAGACTAGTCATCATTAACTCAAAAGAGAATGCAAAATACACAGAAAAATAAATATTTAGAAATAGTAAATTACAAAATAATACGTATCCCTTAGGGGATAAAGTATGGATTAATTATCAGACAGTTGTAATTCCCTACATTGTCTCACGAACTCAACACTACAATTTTTATGGGTACATTACGTGAGTACTTAACACATACAGTTGATCGACTGTGTTTTTCATTCTTATTGTGTAGACTGTGTCTGATGAAGCTGAAATAAGTGTAAGTGAAATCCGGAAATGGGTAAACCTCTTCGTAAATCACGTAGTATCTGGTATCTTAAGACATACTATTCTCTCTGTTAACACACATTTATGACTGTCCGATAGCCAATAAGGTTTTTACTGTATATAAAACAAGTAGATGTGCTTGAGATATGGGGCATTCACCAACTTACTTTGATGTGCTGAGAAATATGTGATACTGCTTCCGCTAATCTTCTTGGAAATTGTCGGAAAATTAGGATTTGACAGAGGAATCGGTCGAGGAGCTCCTCTATGAGCAAAGTATACGCATCAGTACGAAAGTTAATCATAGCATCGAGATTCATAATAACTCTATAGCATTTTCCAGTGACCGAGGTTTGCGCTCCTAATGATGGAAAAACAGAGACTAAAGCAGATTATGAAAACTTGAAAGGGTACAGTACCGCCCGACATTGAAAATAGGTACAACGTACTTCATTACTTTCGTCAGAAGAACACATTTTTTTGTAAAATAACTCAATTTCAGTTAATACAGCGAAGCATGTGCACTCCCACAAAGTAAATCCCTACATCCAGTTTGGTGAGATCTGTGAAATGAATGAATGTATGGTCGTCTGCTAACCGCAGATAGTGAATGTGAATATATGATCATCTTTGAGTCGATCCTTTACCTGAGCTTTGAGCGCCTGAAATGTGGCTGACCAATATGGTAGCAAGGTGCTCCCCCACTTGGACAGAGGTGTGAAAGGACCGGGAGAACGGCCATGTTTCAGCACCTGTTTTAGTTGTGCTCCGTAATGACAAAAGAGTGGAGACATGGTATGCATGAGGAATATTTAAGAGTAGTTTGAAATAATAATTTCTCTATAAAATTCTTCTCGGGTATGCAGCCGGATCATGACGTCTTCAAGACACAATATTTCTGCCGTCCAACTGTCCGCCATCATCAGGTGAGAGCGCTGGTGCACAATCTCGCCGGAACTGACTTCCCAGCGCAAGCGGCAGCCCATATATAGGCCGCAGAAGGCCCACAACGCGTGCGCGAAAAGGTGCCGTAGCTGCCCTCTAGTGCAGTAAACATGCCGCGCCGCCGGTGGTGGAAAGAGGCGAAATCGAGATATCGCTGTCAAAAATAAAAGAAAATTAAAAATTTTTTCTATTCCGACGATTGAGACGCAGACCGTTGTTTTTTAATGTCGGATAACACCGGGTCCCAAGTCTTACTTAAAAGATAGCCCTTGTCCCTATTAATAAGATTGTCAGATAAACGAATCTCTATTGATTCTTTTAAAAATACAGTCCCAATATCGAGATGCAGGGGCAACCATTTGTGTCGCATCATATTGCATTCTGTGTCCCTGGGTGAGACAGTGCTCCGCCACTGCGGATTTCTCGGGTTGAAGCAGCCGTGTGTGCCGCTGATGCTCAACACATCGGTCCTGAATGGTCCGGATCGTCTGACCAATGTAAGCCTTCCCACAGTGGCAAGGGATCTTGTATACACCGGGCTTCCTCAACCCCAAGTCATCCTTCACAGAGCCAAGAAACGCTCTAAGCTTGGCCGGCGGACGAAAAATACTTTTGATGTCATATCTTTTTAGAATTCTTCCTATCTTCGAGGAAATGCTCCCAGCAAAAGGCAGAAAAGCCACCGATTTGCAGGTATCTTCTGGTGGTTCAGGCGATGGTCCAAACTGGAAAGCACGACGGATCTGTTTATCTGTATAGCCATTCTGCTTGAACACAACCTTAAGGTGGTCCAATTCTTGTGGCAAGCTTTCTCCATCTGAAATGGCATAGGCTCTTCTCGCCAACGTTCGCAGGACCCCTGTACGCTGGAACGATGGATGACAGCTAGAAGCATGCAGGTAACGGTCCGTGTGCGTAGGCTTTCGATAAACACTGTGTCCCAGTGTCCCATCATCCTTTCTGTACACCAGAACATCCAGAAACGGAAGCTTTCCATCACTTTCCACCTCCATGGTAAACTTGATGCTAGGATGCAGGGAATTAAAATGATCTAGGAGGCGGTCAAGAGCCTCTCTCCCATGAGGCCACACCATAAACGTGTCGTCAACGTACCTCCAAAAACAGGTTGGTTTTAAGGACGCCGTCTTCAGCGCCATGTCCTCCAAATCTTCCATAAAAAGGTTGGCGACTATTGGGGACAGTGGGCTCCCCATAGCCACTCCGTCAGTCTGTTCAAAATATTTGTCATTGAATAAAAAGTACGTTGACGTCAGCACGTGGCGACAAAGCCTGGTTGTGTCCTCATCCAGTTTCTCACCAATTAATTGCAAGGATTCTTCCAGAGGAACCCGGGTAAAAAGCGACACGACATCAAAGCTCACAAGCAAATCGCAGGGACTAAGAGACAAGGACTTCAATCTCTGAATAAACACCATAGAATTGGGAATGTGATGTTCGCATTTACCGACGTGAGGGCCAAGAACAGATGCTAAATACTTGGCTAGATTGTAGGTAGGAGCACCCAAGTTACTCACGATCGGACGAAGCGGGACCCCTTTCTTATGAATCTTGGGTAGGCCGTATAGTCTCGGTGGCACGGCAGCACCAGGACGAAGTTTTTTGAGAACGTCGTCAGGTAAAGAACTCTTCTTCAACAGTGAAAGCGTCTTACGTTTTATCCGTTCAGTTGGGTCGTCCTGCAATGTTCTGTATGCTGAGTCCTCAAGTAAGAGATCCATCTTCCCCGGTGTATACAAGATCCCTTGCCACTGTGGGAAGGCTTACATTGGTCAGACGATCCGGACCATTCAGGACCGATGTGTTGAGCATCAGCGGCACACACGGCTGCTTCAACCCGAGAAATCCGCAGTGGCGGAGCACTGTCTCACCCAGGGACACAGAATGCAATATGATGCGACACAAATGGTTGCCCCTGCATCTCGATATTGGGACTGTATTTTAAAAGAATCAATAGAGATTCGTTTATCTGACAATCTTATTAATAGGGACAAGGGCTATCTTTTAAGTAAGACTTGGGACCCGGTGTTATCCGACATTAAAAAACAACGGTCTGCGTCTCAATCGTCGGAATAGAAAAAAAATTTTTAATTTTCTTTTATTTTTGACAGCGATATCTCGATTTCGCCTCTTTCCACCACCGGCGGCGCGGCATGTTTACTGCACTAGAGGGCAGCTACGGCACCTTTTCGCGCACGCGTTGTGGGCCTTCTGCGGCCTATATATGGGCTGCCGCTTGCGCTGGGAAGTCAGTTCCGGCGAGATTGTGCACCAGCGCTCTCACCTGATGATGGCGGACAGTTGGACGGCAGAAATATTGTGTCTTGAAGACGTCATGATCCGGCTGCATACCCGAGAAGAATTTTATAAATTATTACGCCGGGAAAGCCTTCGTAGTCACAATAATTTCTCTATTTCAGGAACTTCTGTGGGGAGAATTAAATGTCAGGCAGGTAATATTAATGGGATTGTAGTAATCTTTGGAAGTGGCCAATAGTCACAATGAAACCACGTGTAGCAATAAGTTGAAATACTTCCGTGTGCTTAAGTTAAGCTGAATTACTAGCGTGTGTACAATAAGTTGAAATATTTAAGAAATAGTATGTGTACCATAAGTTGAAATGTTTAAGAAATGGCGTGTGCAGGACTTGAAATTAGAGACGAGTACTTCCACGTGGTGAGTACTGTGTGAGTCTCAATCTGTGTATGAGACAAAGGATAAAGAGAAGTACTCGTCAATGGTATCAGTTGAGGGCTCGCGTGTGTGATGAATATGTTCTTAATATTACTTTGCGTGATATGATTCCGTGTGACGCTAGATTAAAACTCTGAGAGAGAAGTAAGGTGAGTCGGCCGTCTATCCAGCAACGCCACTTGGCTTGCATTGCACAGGAAGACGTGCAAATATCGCCAGAGTTCATAGTAGGAAAGTAGAAATACAAAGTGGGGCAGTGTCGTGTGAAACTGGGATAAATATTTATTGAATTGGGAAAGCTGAAAGTGATAATGTTGTGACTATTCCCTGTGTAGCATTTCGTGTTGTAGTGTGGTGTATGTCATGTAATTTAAGTATGTGTGGTTTGCATGGGAGAGTAGCAAGGTAGTTTCAAAAGATTAGTGGGTTATGCCTGTTCCTTCGGTACCGTTCGGTCTGGAGGAAAGTTTCGTGATGATGATTGTGAGAGTCGAAGTGTGAGGTATGATAAAAGATCCACCAGCCTATCCAGAAAGTGCACTGTAGCGTTAAATAATTACGAGACCATAATATAGAGATTCACCAATGTAAAGCCATGCCCACTGGTCGGAATTTCTCAT
The DNA here is from genome assembly GCF_023898315.1 of Schistocerca nitens. Taxonomy (NCBI): domain Eukaryota; kingdom Metazoa; phylum Arthropoda; class Insecta; order Orthoptera; family Acrididae; genus Schistocerca; species Schistocerca nitens. Next base: position 363,272,526 of record NC_064617.1, read on the forward strand.
GTGTTATTGTTGTAGGTTATAGAATTTGTGTGTTTAGGTTATAGAATTTATCGGAATAAATAAGATAGTGAAAAGAAAAAGATTGGTGGACTTTTCCTTCGAATTGTATGTTGTCATGATGTCCCGAATTTATAATGTGTGCGCCATTCATATTCAGTGCGGTGGCCACGTGTTGATAAAAGCCGTTAAATAAAAGACAAAAAGAAAATGTGGTATTGCCAGTGCGTAGTGAACAGTCAGAGTTCTGTAAATCACTGATAGTCAGATATGCGTTTCCGTTGCGTATTGTTCATACAGGAGGATAATTTGTAACTTAATTGTGAGTACGAGAGTTCATGTTACTCGATAAATAAGAATGAATCCACTCGCTTGGCAGACCACTCATCTTGCAGGCCTGACTGCTTGATGCCACAGTATGAGCAAGGCATGTGGGTGCCTCTCATAATTTCGACCCTGCCAGGATTGTACTGTTAGGGTTAGCTGTTAAGATTTTTTTTATTTGAGGGAATATATTGTGATAGCGCTAAGAAGTAAAATTTTTTCTGTTTGCAATTTCTTTCTGGATTGGTGATGATCTTATATTTTTTTATGTAATTAATTGCTATATCGTCCAAGGCTGGAAGATCGTTGTATAAGTTTTTTGCGTAATGTCCGTAGTAACTAGGTCGCAGTCGAAAAGTGTAGTCACCATGGAGAATAGCGATTCTGGGGTGAACGTAGCAGTGCAGCAGCAAGTAGGTGTCGACCATGGGCTAATGAGCGGGAACGGCAAACACTCGGAAGGGGCTGAATTGCTCAGTGGGACGCTGCTAGGTGATCCTTTGAGCGGCAGGCTTTGTTCACAATCGGGGGCTTTTCCCGACGACGCGGGCGAGCCGGGACTAGGTCAGGTATGCAGTGAAAGTGCAGCTACCCTTAGCGAAGCTACGGTTTCTCAGGCGAACGAGGTGAGCGCACTGAAAGTAGCAAATGACAGTGTGCTACTGCAGTTTTTACAGAGGATGGATAGAGATAATAAGGAAGGATTAGAAGCGATAAGTAGAGATAATAAGGAGAGAGATAGGGAGAATAAAGAAAGATTTGGAGCAACTAAGGAAAGATTGGAAGCAAATAAGGAAAGACTGGAGGCAATGGATAAGGGAAATAAAGAGGCAATGGGGAAGCTACACACAGTTATCGATGAGCGTCTGTCCGCAGTTAATAATCGGTTAGATGAAGGGGAGAAGAATCTGGGTGCGATGAAGCAAGTATGTGATGCCGTGAAAGAAAAAGCCAATAATTTGGAGGTACGAATAAGTGCAATAGAGAGCGATATTACAGAACGTAGGGACGTGTTGCCGGATGAGCGAATCAAAGAGATAGTGGAGGACTTACTAGCAGATAAACAAGGGGCACTAGACAGCGTGGAAGCTCAAGTCACCTGGCAGGAAGTGGCGCTAAATAAACACAGGGATGAGGTTGCGGAGGTAGTGGTCAGAATGAATACGATTAGTGCAGATGTAGAAAAGATCAGTATGAGAGGCGAAACAGGCTCTGACACTACGTAGCGAGATGTTTATGCTGACCAGGAGGAGATACAATCACTATTACAGTTTAAAGAGGCACAATTAGAAACAAGTAGGAAACACAGGGAAGAACTTGCACAGTTGCAATTAGCGTGCAGAAGTGAAGGTGAAACACCACCAGGTAGACTGCAGAGGGAGAGTGAGATAAATTCAAAAAACGAAAATAGGCAGAAAGAGGAAGACGAACTCAGAGAGTTAGAAGAACGGTTGTGTCAGATAAAACAGGTGGCAAACCCAACTGGGTATAGTCCAAGGTCAGAAAACATAAATGCGGAAGAAGAATGTAGGAGGCACTTCGTGACGGTACAAACGTACACTTGTTTTCCGGATCCTGATAATTACCAACATCCATACCTGTGGCTGTCTCAATTTCTAGATTCATTACCTTCATCGTGGGGACCGCTCCTCAAAATGAAGTTTGTGTGTAACCATTTGAGGGACGAGGCTAGAGCGAAAATGCAGGAAGTTATTAAAGACTGTAGTAGCTACAAGATATTTTGTGACAAGTTTTTAAATGAATTCTGGTCGAAAAGTAAGCAGGACCAGGTTAAGCAAAGCATATTGATGATGCCAAATTGTAACGAAGGTGGTATAAGAGATCCAGTGTCGTGCTATCAGGAAATGCTGAGACGAAATAGGTATTTGGATGTGCCATACAAAACTGGGGAGCTCATTAGGATCTGTATAACGAAGTCGCCAGTGAGATTGCGCAGAGATATAGTGGTAGCAGGCAGAGGCTTAGACGATTCCGCGTCATTTCAGCACTTGTTACATTACTGGGTAATGAGGGCAACATTGTGAACGGCGAAACGGCTCATAGGTCAGACAGAGTCGAGGATAGGAACGGCAGAAACTATCAGAATGACAGGAGAGCATGGAATCCTGGCATTTCTTTCTTGTCGTAATGGATTGAAGGATAGGAGAAACTAATCCAACATATCAGCCCTTAGCATCTTGCCTTAAAACACATGCAGCTGGCACTGAAAATTGTCTATGTAGCAGACATACTCTACTGATATGTAGGAATGCAAATACCATACTTCTGATCAGAGAATAAAACACCAGTAATAGCATCTCTTAGGCTGGTCTCTCAGAGCAAAATATGCAAATCTTTATTTCGAACAGTAAAGTAAAAGGACTGTTTCCTCAAAGAAACCAGTTGCTAAAATGTTATGTAATAATGCCAATGAGTCCAGTTTAATTAGTGTGATTTGACTATTGCAGGTACTTAACACGTAATGTAAAAGGTAAACGTTGTGATCTGTATGGAATAGGGTACGTTTATACTGCTGTTACAGGTAACGTCAGTAATGTGATCGAAGTTTTTAAATTAGATGCCATCTGATCGGTAGTATGTCATTGTCATAGTGACAGTTATGAGGTGTTGCGTATGGTTGTTCAGAATCTGGTGTTAGGGAAAGAGGCCACTAGCACCAAAGTTTCTAACACTTGGGCTGCCCATTTCTCCCAGCTTGTATATTCTCTACACACATTTAATTTTCATGTAAGCTCAGATTCCTAACTAGCAAATTCTTTACTGTGTATAGTAGACCATTCAGAGTGAGGCGGATTGTCCAGGAAAATGCTGTACTGATTGAGACGATCAAGGGAGAACAATCTCGTGGGCTTCATCACATTTCTAACATCAAATTATGGAAAAGTTAAGGATAGATCGAAAGTAGGCAATTTATGGTAGACAGTCAGTGTATTTATTTGTGGTGTGTAACGTTGTGCAGGGTCCAATCTAACATAACAATTTTCAGGCGGGATGTCAGGAAGTATGACGGAATAGACTGGTCGAATGAGTCATGAACAGGAGTCGACAGAGTGGTGTATATACGTATTTTTTGTCATATGAATAAGGAACAAGCAGAAACGACGTGATGATTAATGAGTGGATAAAGATGGTAGATAGAGAAGCGACGTGATAAATAGTAGTGGATAGAGGTGATATTTAAGGAGAGAAGCGACGTGAAGCAGTGTGAATAATAAAGAGAGATTCGACGTAATGAAACAGTGGTAAATAAAGGTGAGTAGAATTGAATAATGTGGAGATGTCTTAGATGTATGTTACAGAGAGGCAGGTGTATGCTGCAATCGAGATAGATGCGAATGGCGAAGGAAGACCAGGAAATGATGGAGTAATGGACGGATGGAGAGCCGAAATACGAATGAAGAGATGAGGACAACTGCACAACGTGAAAGGACATAAAGGGAGTATGAGATCCAGATGGTGAACGTTGTGGAATACTGACGTAAGATGTAATATAAGTTTAAATCCAATTCTTACCATAACAGTTGCCATGTAAAAAAAAAATAATTTTTGTTGTTGTTGAAGCCTGGTACCAGTATAACTAATCAAAACGGTACTAAGAATGGGTACAGTTATTTTGCATATTTTTGTTCTTAGATGAAATGTCGCAATCCTAAGTTGATATTTAGCAGGATGAATAATCGGTAAAGTGAATGCGGAGGTAAGCCGATGGAGAGAGGTGCCAGAGTGAAAGGACGAATTCAGAGACTGGAAAGCTATCTCCGAAGCAGCTTCATGTGTTATGTGGTTGAGTATAAGGGAGCAAAGGTATGGTATGTTGTCGTGAGTGTGGTGACTTCTAGACCTATTCTGTTAGTGTATTAATGGGTTGAATGAGAAGGAAAATGTGATGTCTGGTGAGTGAGAGTCGTAGAGTAGTGTGATCAATGCGCACACTCATCTAAAGGGGATGCTACCGATCCATAACGAAAACATTATTGTGCTTTATTGTTTGATTTGGATGAACCTCGATGGCAGGTCAGGATCTGACATCATGTGGGTGGTACATACATGTCCTAGAAATGTTGTTATATATAATAAAAAGGTAAAATATATAAAGAGATATTAATTTCAGTCTGTCACAAGCACAAAGGTGCATTGTATGTCGTAGATTTAGAGTCATCAGTTTCTAAAATGTTTATTGTGTTAGGATGTTAAAGTAGTTTACTATTTAGTAACTTGTGGTAGGTAATTGTGAGCTGTGTAGATTATTTCTTTTTTTTTTTTTGTTAGAACACTTTCAAGGGGTATTAATTTCAGTCTGTCACAAGCACAAAGGTTCACTGTATATTATAGTTTTAGAATCAACATTTTCTAATATTTTCACTGTGATAGGATGTTAGAGTAGTCTACTATTTGATATTGTAATTATGGTCTGTATAGATTGTTTCTTATTTCTTTTTTTTTTTTTTTTGCACTTTCATGTTTTGTATGAGGGACGACAGGTACAATCAATAGCACAAATGTGGGCTGTATATATAAAAGGGATAAATGTTGATGTTGTATGTGTAGAAAACTAGGGTGTATGATTTTATGTTTTCTAGAACAAAGATTCTTTTATTACCAATGTATCTAATAGATCATACATGTAATCAATGAGTATTTAAATACTGTAAGAATATCCTTTTGTCTGTAATGTTGCGAGATGCACGGAAGGGTCTGACTGATTGGGTGTCATAGCGCTGAGGGGCTACACCGAACGTGCCCGTACCACATAAGCCAAGCAGACGTCGGCAACAGAACCACGGCACTCCCCACTCCACTGCCGGTCGGGGTACACTCCACGCGCCCGCTACAGCAGGTCAATGGCCTAGGGCGACACGCACGTACCACTGGCCATTCATAAGTTCCGCCACCCTTACGACTGGGTAAAGTATCCCGCGGAGGCAACAGCGGGTTGTTTCTTCTGCTCAACGGCGGAGCGATGGCAGAATGAACGACGCGCGGCAGAGTCCGGCGGGCATTTTGTAACAGCAACTATTAACTAGTACTGGACTGTGCAGCCGTGAAACAAGATGACTGCTCGTATGTCTCCATAAGGTAAAAAGTGAAGGACTGGTGTTTCCACGTTGTGAGTGGTGGAAAAGATTTTGTCTTTAGCAGACAGGACGATCGTTTTGTTTTGTCTTGACCACTGAACGGTGGGATCCATAAACTTTTGGCAGTGACTTGTTAAGTGTGCTTTGTGAATTGCATGTGGGACGCTTGGTATACTTAAAGAGGACAGTTGTCGTTTGGTGACTAATTATTGTATGAACGCAAGGAACTAAAGTGGAACATTGACATTTGCAAATGTAGTAGGAGACATTTCTTTAATTGGTGCGGGAATAAGTGCTGTTTGTTGGAACTAACGACTTTTAATTACACCATGAACTGAAAGGACAGAACCGTGGGTAATAGTAATTGTAGGGCTATTTCTGTACGAACAGATTCGTGTGGATGGTACTCTGAGAGTGACTATGACATTTGTGTTTAATGTGAGATACAGTTTACTGTTCAGTGCATGTTCAAAATGCCGATTTGAGTGACTTAAAGACTTTCGTCCGGGTAACCATGGGAGAGCTTTGACACCGAGACAGTGTTTCTGGGGAACGTGTCAGCAACTTTTTTGACCCTGTAGGGAAGCAGCCTACTCACGCTGTAGTAAATTCATATCAGTCTTTCCATTGTGTGCCAGCCAGTCTGCTGTAACTAGCTCTGACGTCACAAATGTTGCGCAATACTTTAAAAATCAAGCAAATAACCTAAAACATTTCTAGCATGTCAGGAGTAATACTAAATTAATGTGTGTTGAATATCAGTTCGATAACTTTAGCCATTTTCGAAATTTGGACATTTCTCTGTAAAAATCATTGGCTCAACAGAAAAGAGCTACAAAGTTAAAAATTAATAATTACATTCATTTTTCATAATTATTTAATAAAAACAGTACTTTGGATTTCACAAATTAAAATTTTAGTGGAAATTCATGATTTTCTGGTTTTTGTCTTAAAACTTAAGGAAGCAAGATAGATTAAGTAGGCTAATAAATAAGGCTAGGATGTTTATATTTAAGTAGGTTGGAGATCCGCTATAACTATGAAGATGTGAGAAGTTTCATTTTAATACCTATAAAACTATAGCGATAGCGTATCTCCAAAGGGCCAGTTCAGAGCTCGTCTACTGCGTGCAGTGTAATTAATTAATTCTCTCGCCCAAAATATTTAACTTAGCCACGTCAAAATTTTTATTACCAATACTTTCCTGTGTGCTGAATGAACATTTAAATTGAGAGCTTCATCGGCCATCAGCAAAAGAAGCTATAATTTATTCAATAACTTAATGTGGTGCATTACTAGCCCAGCGGCTAGTCGGGAGAGCCGATTTGATCAGGCGTTCCCTTAGCCGTCCGCACCGCGGCTTTATATATAAGAACGCTGCAGGAGGAAGCAAGGCCCCAGTTCTCTCCAGACGCTGAATAGCACGCCATCTGTGTCGGGAGTCGCGTCGCGTCGGTATCATTGCTATAAACGGCCTCGGATGCCGTAGTAAGTTACTCGAGATACGCGTAACATGAAATCATTTTCGAGTGAAGTGTTAATTCTGGGATGATTTTAACTATCTAGCTTCAGTTTGTGTATGTCGTATTTTCACATGCCATCGCGGGACAGACATTCTACCATTAGAAAGCGTGGCGTTTGATGAACCTTATCATCAAATTATGGCGAGCATTCATTTAAACATTTAATTTGGACATTTATAGTTGCATCAGCGCATTAGACTCTGAACTGCTCTGTTAGTTAGATTGTGTGGATCCTTTTGCTTTCATCTGTGACTTTCAGAATACAGAACGTTTTTTTTTTCACGACCGTTTTTGATTATAAATCCCGGACAATCTCCTAATTCCTCAGAGCTATAAGCTGTAACTATAAGTGTATTCTCAGATGAAGTGGGCACTAGGAATTCTAATTACAGGCTTCACGTTTTGCTAATCACTTTCTGGTTGCCAATATTGTAGTTAGAGAGCCAGTGTTGAGAACGGCAAAAGACAGCATAAATAATAGGAACATTTTTAACAACAAAAATTCCACCCGCCACCCCACATATGGTGCATCGGCTGGGAAAGTAAACTGAGTAAAAGTGAAAGTGATTTTTGACTATTCGGATTCGTGAGTGAAATGCGACACGCAACTGAGCATAGAACAGTGAATGTGTTACGTGTGCATGTGGACGACGCAAATGGATTAACAACGCATCTGGATTGATGGAGCTGGCACTGAGTCTAGCGGCGCTGCCGGAATCTAGAGAAGCCAGTTTCGCCTCACCGCAGTCGCCCGCTGGAGCAGCCGGAGCCGCGCCTGCAGTTGCGGGCCATGCAAACACACAACAGCCGTCGGCGTGCCATCGGCAGTTCAGCGCGCTGCGTCGCATCAGTAATCCCGGTACGCCGCGCAGACAACGCCATACGTTGTGCCGAAGGAACTAAGTTAAGTGAAAAGCTGTTAAAAATTTTACTAACCTGCACTAAAAGACTGTCGGAAATGGAACTGCCAGAAGAAACTGAGGTTAAACTTAAATCAGAACTTATGTCTATTGAGGGAACTGTAAATCCAGACAACGGTTCAAGTGTAAATATGCATGAAAGTAGTAACGTTAAAGTGAAATATGAAGTATTGTCTCCTGACAGTAGTGTAAAAAGGGGCAATGATTCAATAATAGAAACCCCTGTAGTAAAGCAGAAATCAGAAATTGTTAATTTATTGGAAGATAGTTTATCTGATGAGTTAAAAACGAAACTGTCATCAGAGATGGTGGAGTTTAAGCAGGAGAAGTTAAATATGACTGATCAATCAGAAGTTTCGTTTAATTTTGATGATTCTGGTGTTGGAGTTAGTTTTTCGTCACCTGAGTGTGATTAAAAGCCAGCTAGTGAGCAACCCAAAGATGCTGGGGCTATTGATTTGAATGTTATATTACAAGCAATAGCTGCCAGTAATGCAAAAATGTCAGCCAGTAATGCTAGAATGACAGCTGAATTAAAGTCTGAAATAAGTGAACAGGTCAAAAGCAGTAATGCTGAATTAAAGTCTGAAATAACTGGGGTCAAAAGCAGTAATGCTGAATTAAAGTATGAGATTATGGCCAGCCAAACTAATTTTAATAAACGATTGGAGGTAATGGACGATACCTTCAAGGCTGGTTGCAATAAGTTGAAAGAGGATCTAGACAGTTTGAATTATAAAATTGATTACAATCATGAGGATATTAAGAAAAAGGTTGCTCAACAGTTTTCTGAAATGTATAATACAGTAAAATCCGAAGTTGCTGAGGTTCGCAGAGACTTCCAAATGGAAGATGCGAAGCTGGAGCACAAATTAACAGAAAAGATCGAGGCGGAATCTGAACTGTGCTCAGATAGGTTTAAAGATGTTAATATAAAAGTAAACATATGTCAAGCAGACGTAGATGCAATCAAAACTGATACTACTCATATTGTGCAAAGAGTAGATAATGTTGAAATGAAAGTAGAAAATATTAGTACTAACATTGCTAACATTGAGAGTGAAGTAGCTTCAGTAACTTCTGGTAATGGTAGTATACAACAAGTTGTGGCTGCAAACGCCGCTTTTATCGGGTGTCGGCAGTTCTTGCGGTTCGATCCAGATAAAAATATCCACCCGCTAGATTTCTGGAACGATTTTGAAGATGTGATTCCACCAACTTGGTCTGAACGAGAGAAAATCTCATTTATTAGAAGCCATTTAGCAGGTGACGCCATGCGTTGGTCAGCTGATGTTATGTTGAAGTGTAAAACATTAGCGGAGTTTAAAACAGCTTTCATTAATAAGTATTGGTCTAGTAATAAGCAAAATGAAGTGATGAGAGAATTTTGGAGTGGAAAACGCTTCAATGCAGGCAAGGAATCAATTAAAGAGTTTGCTAGGTCATGGATCTCACGTTTGTCATATTTGGCGGAAAAGCTAAAACCGGAAATGATTATACTAGGTCTTGAAGCCAAACTGCCATGGTATTGGCAAACTAGAATTATATCTGCCCCTAGAGACAATCTGGATCGTTTCATTGAATATTTGGAACGTGTAGAACGTGTTGCTGCCAATGAGGAGCAAGCACGTAATAACAGAAATGCTAATAACAATAGTAGTAATTTTAGGAACGAGCCAAATGGCAATGTAAACATCAGAACAGTAGGTGTTCGCCATCCTAAGTGAGGTAGGAATTGGAGAAATAATTATCAGAACCAACAATGGCATCCAAATGATAGTAATTTTGTTCCGAACAAAATTATGCAGGTAAACAACATTGCCCAAACCAATGCTGTGCCAGTTAATTATCATGGAACTAAAGCAAACAGTAGTAGGCCGAGGCAGGAAAACTAGTTCCCGTCTATGAGGATACTGGCGCTCACCAGGCGGTTACTTTTCCTAAGCCAGTAATTACAATAATTGGTAAGACAGATCAGAGTACTCAAACTGAACATGTTGATGAAGTGTCGGTAGCATCTAAGGATACAACAGAAATATTAGATCACTCACAGTATTTGATAGATACCGTGTTAGAGGCGCTTTCAAAATGGGAAGAGAAAGAGAAGGCGCAGCAGTGTAATGATAGGGAAGAGCTACAAAATATCGAATTGTCAGGTGAAGAAGCAGAAGAAATTCATGCTTATATTTACGATGAGAATGATGTGCTCTTATCTAATGTGCCTGTGCAGGATGTTGATAATGTACTAATAGATTTAGGACAGGAGATAAGTGAGAATGTAGAGGGTAGCCTGTTGGGGGACGATGAACCCAGTAGCTGTGACCAGTTGTCACTTGAGAAGGAACCCGACGATAATAGTAAAAGTGGTTTAGCTGTAACTAGTGTTATGCCCGGTCTGGAGGCGCAGAATCGCTCAGACTACAGTAATTTGGGTCATGTTCAGCAAACTACATGTAATGAAGTCGTGCGGTGTTTCGATTTGAAATTAATTGACCGACTGGAAAAGGCAGCTGAAAATGTAATTCAGGAAACCCCTACACACTGTGACCTAAATGTAATGAAGACAGATGTCGATCACTTTAGTTGGAGACAAATCCAAAAGGAGCTATTGGATGAGTTTGAGGAAGCACCTGTACAACCTAGAATAAGCCACCCTATAATAATAGTGAATATGTTGGGTATCAATGAACGTTGTCTCTTAGCCAGTGGAAGTGAAGTGAGTGCGATATCTCAGTCGTTCTTTGATGCATTACCTGGTAAAGACAAGCTTACAGTAATGAGGGTATGAGGACTAAGAATAATTGGTGCTGCTGGGAAGGTGTCAAAAACGGTAAAGCAAGAAGCTTTGCTGCCCTTTAACATTAATGGTAATTTAATTGATCATCCATGTTTAATTGTAAACAATCTCAGTATTGAGGTTTTAATTGGCATAGATTTCTTGTCAAAATATCAGAGTGTAGTTGACTTTGAAAGAAGCCAGTTAAAAATGGTCTTGCCAATAACCGGAGTAATTACAGTACCTTTTAGTGATAAACATGTAGTAACTAATGATGAAACTTGGGAGCTGCCTATACGAGTTCTGAAAAAGAGGACATATTGGGACGAAAGTGTTAATCTTAGTAAGAGTAAGCTAAACACAGAAGAAGAAGAAGCAATTATTTTGGACAAAATAAAAGCTAAATTGCAGGAAATCGATAAAATTTCAGCTAATCAGAAGGAAGAACTGAGACAGGTTCTAAAAAGGCATCATAAAGTATTTTCAGATCGACGTGGCGTGGTCAAAGGTTATGAATGAATGCTGTAGGGAGGAGGTTGTTCTGTAACCTCTACACAGTGTGGCAGCTGTGCAGTCCCAGCTGTGTGAGAACTTCTTTCCTTTTCAGGTCTCACTCATTCTTCATCTTTACTATCCACCAAAATTTCGGCTCTTATTCTCAAATACTAAAATCTTCCGGTAGGACTATTAAGTCAGGAATAATAGCTAATGAATGCTGTAGGGAGGAGGTTGTTCTGTAACCTCCACACAGTGTGGCAGCTGTGCAGTCCCAGCTGTGTGAGATCTTCTTTCCATTTCAGGTCTCACTCATTCTTCATCTTTCCTATCTACAAAAATTTCGACCCCTTCTTTCCATTACGAAAATTTTTCGTCATGGCTATCAAGCCATGAGGTCTGGAACCATTCTACCCACCGATTAGTGAAAAAAAATACCTAATGTGACAAACCTAATAGTGACAAACAATAGAGAAGTATGACATAATTAAGATACAAAGGTATTTGAGTAACAATTATTTATAGAACCCAGGTAATATAGTAAGTAGAAAGTGTTGTTTTATTGGGAATGGCCCCACAATAATATTTAAAAAGATGTACAAATTCGTGTTCAAGCAGGATCTGAAGTGGCAATGAAACCTATTGTATGCTGCAGAGCTAACTAATTAATAGTAAAAGAGAGTGCTTAGTGTTATGAAAAATATGCAGACAAGTTGTAAGAATAAACTCACTTTGTGTAGCAAGGAATGGCAGTGTAATAGAATTGAACAGTGTTTGTGGTTGAGACGTGAAGGACACGTCTTTGAAATATTTATAAGGTTGGAGCTGGCCGTTATTTGGTGTAGTGTGTGACAGGACACACCTACACGTATTGAGGTTATGAGTTGGAGGCGTGAATGCGACCATAGGTACCCTTATGTTAGATGAGACAGAGCAGCTCATGGTGTCCTATAGGTTTAAGGAATTTAGCATTACGCTCGTCCATAATTACTTGATGCACTTTAGTGGTAGGTCGAGAGAGACTACCTGTGGTTTCAGCGTCCGATCGAGTGGAAATGGATTGCCACGTGAGCAAATTGATCAGCTGCAATACACTATAGATATGAAATAAATGTGCTATTCTATGCTTTAAAATGTTAATAGAGTGAGTGTTAAATAAGTTCATACACTAGCAAAGTAAGTAAGTATATAATGGCAGACGTGAAACATTATTGATAGCTCAGCATAGATACACTTCAAAGTAAGTAAGTACATAATTGCAGATGTGGTACTCACACAGCAGCAGAGGACCAATAAGTGAATTTAGTAGTCAACTAAACGTGGTGTGTTTCGAACACTTACAACTGTACGGTTACCAAAAGTTACTCACATGTACAAAGAAGCTGAGAAACAACTACTAATCAATTATACTCATACTATCTCTAAGAATAAGGTAATCGAAGATGAGTCAGCTAAGGGAATAAAATACAGATTTGTCAGGAATGTACCGAGCATTGGTTCAGTGTTCCGGCCCAGAAATAATAAATTCAGATTAAATAGGATTTATGATTGTATGCCTTGAGCATAAATTTTCTCAAGTACGTCATTAACGGCGTTTTAAGCCATTTGTTTATCGATTTTGACAATTAAGTAACCATGAGAGTAAAATTGAAAAAGTACTGTTAACTTTGTTCCAGCAACATATTGAAGGATAAAATGTATATATCCCCATTTCATTGTGACCCACCCTTAGATGTTCAGTGAACAGAGTCTGAGGCACTCTTTTTGTTTGTTCTACAGGACAAACCAGATAATGGCAGCCTGGTAGCTGCGTGAAAGCGTGGAGTGACTTGGACACAACTCACAGTGACCCCTCCCCTTTCCCCATGTAATTTAGAGTGAACGTGAAGGACGCACACCATAGCAACTTCCCCTCCTCTACCCTTGTGAATGGAAGTGTAGGACGCCAGCCAAAGCGGCTACAACCACGTGTGTAAAAATGATTTGTGAAATATTCTTTCAGGTTTAGAAAAGACTGCTAAGAGATAATCATCTGTAGTGTATTTTCTTGTATTTTCTTTGAATTTGTGTATGTAAAAATGTATTTAATGGATTTAAGATTTTCATAATTTTACATATTTTTATGTGTTTGCTTGTCTAAGGCAATATGTATGCCAAAGTGTCTCATTGACTTTGCTTAAATTTTGAGTAATAATGTTGCTTAAGAGGCAGTGAACATGCCCGCAATTTAAATAATGAATGTAGGTAATCAGGTTTCTTTTAATATTTCTACATGTTTACATTTCAATTTTTATTTTCATAGGAACTTAAGCTGTACTCTTGCTTCCCTTTTTTAATTAATTTTTTTCTCGTTCATTAACATTCATAAAAAATATTTAAGTAGAGGGTGATGTAGGGAAGCAGCCTACTCACGCTGTAGTAAATTCATATCAGTCTTTCCATTGTGTGCCAGCCAGTATGCTGTAACTAGCTCTGACGTCACAAATGTTGCGCTATACTTTAAAAATCAAGCAAATAACCTAAAACATTTCTAGCATGTCAGGAGTAATACAAAATTAATGTGTGTTGATATCAGTTCGATAACTTTAGCCATTTTCGAAATTTGGACGTTTCTCTGTAAAAATCATTGGCTCAACAGAAAAGAGCTACAAAGTTAAAAATTTATAATTAGATTCATTTTTCATAATTATTTAATAAAAACAGTACTTTGGATTTCACAAATTAAAATTTTAGTGGAAATTCATGATTTTCTGGTTTTTGTCTTAAAACTTAAGGAAGCAAGATAGATTAAGTAGGCTAATAAATAAGGCTAGGATGTTTATATTTAAGTAGGTTGGAGATCCGCTATAACTATGAAGATGTGAGAAGTTTCATTTTAATACCTATAAAACTATAGCGATAGCGTATCTCCAAAGGGCCGGTTCAGAGCTCGTCTACTGCGTGCAGTGTAATTAAATTAATTCTCTCGCCCAAAATATTTAACTTAGACACGTCAAAATTTTATTATCAATACTTTCCTGTGTGCTGAATGCACATTTAAATTGAGAGCTTCATCGGCCATCAGCAAAAGAAGCTATAATTTATTCAATAACTTAATGTGGTGCATTACTAGCCCAGCGGCTAGTCGGGAGAGCCGATTTGATCAGGCGTTCCCTTAGCCGTCCGCACCGCGGCTTTATATATAAGAACGCTGCGGGAGGAAGCAAGGCCCCGGTTCTCTCAAGATGCTGAATAGCACGCCATCTATGTCGGGAGCCGCGTCGCGTCGGTATCATTGCTATAAACGGCCTCGGATGCCGTAGTAAGTTACTCGAGATATGGGTAACATGAAATCATTTTCGAGTGAAGTGTTAATTCTGGGATGATTTTAACTATCTAGCTTCAGTTTGTGTATGTCGTATTTTCACATGCCGTCGCGGGACAGACATTCTACCATTAGAAAGCGTGGCGTTTGATGAACCTTATCATCAAATTATGGCGAGCATTCATTTAAACATTTAATTTGGACATTTATAGTTGCATCAGCGCATTAGACTCTGAACTGCTCTGTTAGTTAGATTGTGTGGATCCTTTTGTTTTCATCTGTGACTTTCAGAATACAGAACGTTTTTTTTTCACGACCGTTTTTGATTATAAATCCCGGACAATCTCCTAATTCCTCAGAGCTATAAGCTGTAACTATAAGTGTATTCTCAGATGAAGTGGGCACTAGGAATTCTAACTACAGGCTTCACGTTTTGCTAATCACTTTCTGGTTGCCAATATTGTAGTTAGAGAGCCAGTGTTGAGAACGGCAAAAGACAGCATAAATAATAGGAACATTTTTAACAACAAAAATTCCACCTGCCGCCCCACAACCCCAAGAAAATCACAGAATGAAATGCTTCCGTGTGACTCGCAAGATAGGAAATAGTGTATTTGTATTTGTAATTGTCTAAATTTTTTTTATATGTTTCATTCCTGAAGGGACAGCAAGTGTAATTGTATTTCATTAATATTTCTGTTTAGAATAGTTAGTGTTTTTGTTTTTGTTTGTTCTGGGTTACCAGTTCACGTAGCATGTTTATTAGAATATTTGGTACAATGACACTTTAATTATTAGCCAGTGCCGTAATACTAACGTAGCGGCTCTTGCTGCATTGGTCAGTAAGGTTGTCACAGGGGACAAGAGTTTGCATTGCACAACAAATATCAGAATTAACTGATGCATTTTGATGTCGTGGACAGTAATGATCTTGTTGGTGTGTTGACTGAAGCCACTTATTTTTATTATCACAGTGGTGATATTTCACTTTAGAGTGTAACGAAGGCTAGTCGAAATGCAAGTTCTTGTCGTCCAAATGTGTAACAACAGAGAAATGAGCAGTAGAGTAAGATACGAGAGCTACTGGTGGATTCAAGCACTTATTGCTAAACTATTTACTGCGTGTATTGATCAAAGTTGATGGACTGACTAGCTCAGCAGCAGGTATTTGTACTGGTCGACAAGGATAAGGTTAAACTCACAGTCGAGTAGTTGTGCCAATTGCTTAAGTGATGATAATTAATTAGGGATATTACATGATGTCTTAGACGAACTATATTACGTAACCAGTATGTAACTTGTGGTTTATTTCATTGTTTTTCTTTTCAGTTTTATTTCTCTGTAGGTTTGATGTATATTTTAGAGTAATGGTATGGAGCCTGACATTCTACATGTAACTAGTGTACGCAATGTTTCTCTTTTGTTGATTTTGTTTTGTATTTAGACTTTGCTGTGTAAAGGTTTTTACCACGCTATTTATGAATGTCAGAGTACTTGCTCTGTGTTTGGACGGTGAGCTATTTAAAATTTCATGAGTACAATCAGTATTTTTTTTTATTTGTCATAGAATTAGTGAAGTTTGGATTACTCATAAAAATAACGAAGATCCCAGTAACTAAGCAAATTTTTATCTCAACATTATTTTTTATTTGTATGATGTAATGTTTTATTTGTCATGTGGATTGTTGTAAATTTGTATGTGTACGTTACTCCGGATTGTGGAGAGTACAATAATGCAACAACTGTGTCAATAATTTGGTAAAGTAACAGCATTCGGTCGTCTATTTGAGGTCACCAGGGGCTGAGGTCTCCTCCTGGTGATTTTGATGACTTGCTACGTTTGTTCTAATACAGTTTTCTTAAAAAAATGTTCAGAACTACCCTCGCATTGCAAGGATAGTACCGTGCCATTTTTTTTGCATGGGTAGCCGGTGGTGAAAGGGTACAGTACCGCCTGACATTGAAAATAGGTACAACATCATTATTTTTGTCAGAACAACACATTTTTTTGTAAAATAACTCAATTTCAGTTAATACAGCGAAGCCGGATATCAGTGTGGGAAAGAATGACAATTTATTTATTTAATTGATCACATGTGCACTCCCACAAAGTAAATCCCTACATTCAGTTTCGCGAGATCTGTAAAATGAATGAATGTATGGTCGTCTGCTAACCGCAGATAGTGAATGTGAATATATGATCATCATTGAGTCGACCCTTTGGCCAACTTTGGTGGGACCAAAGAGATAAAATTTACCTGAGCTTTGAGCGCCTGAAATGTGGCTGACCAATACGGTAGCAAGGTGCTCCCCCACTTGGACAGAGGTGTGAGAGGACCGGGAGAACGGCCATGTTTCAGCACTCTGCCGCTGGATCTTGTGCTGTTAAGACCTGTTTTAGTTGTGCTCCGTAATGACAAAAGAGTGGAGACATGGTATGCATGTGGAATATTTAAGAGTAGTTTGAAATAATAATTTCTCTATTTCAGGAACTTTTGTGGGGAGAATTAAATGTCAGGCAGGTAATATTAATGGGATTGTAGTAATCTTCGGAAGTGACCAACGGTCACAATGAAACCACGTGTAGCAATAAGTTGAAATACTTCCGTGTGCTTAAGTTAAGCTGAACTACTAGCGTGTGTACAATAAGTTGAAATATTTAAGAAATAGCATGTGTACCATAAGTTGAAATATTTAAGAAATGGCGTGTGCAGGACTTGAAATTAGGGACAAGTACTTCCACGTGGTGAGTACTGTGTGAGTCTCAATCTGTGTATGAGACGAAGGATAAAGAGAAGTACTCGTCAATGGTATCAGTTGAGGACTCGCGTGTGGGACGAATATGTTCTTAATATTACTTTGCGTGATATGATTCCATGTGACGCTAGATTCAAACTCTGAGAGACAAACAAGGTGAGTCGGCCGTCTATCCAGCAACGCCACTTGGCTTGCATTGCACAGGAAGATGTGCAAATATCTCCAGAGTTCATAGTAGGAAAGTAGAATTACAAAGTGGGGCAGTGTCGTGTGAAACTGGGATAAATATTAATTGAAGTGGGAAAGCTGAAAGTGATAATGTTGTGACTATTCCTTGTGTAGAATTTCATGTTGTAGTGTGGTGTATGTCATGTAATTTAAATATGTGTGGTTTGCATGGGAGAGTAGCAAGGTAGTTTCAAAAGATTAGTGGGTTATGCCTGTTCCTTCGGTACCGTTCGGTCTGGAGGAAAGTTTCGTGATGATGATTGTGAGAGTCGAAGTGTGAGGTATGATAAAAGATCCACCAGCCTATCCAGAAAGTGCACTGTAGCGTTAAATAATTACGAGACCATAATATAGAGATTCACCAATGTAAAGCCATGCCCACTGGTCGGAATTTCTCATCTGTTAATGTTGTAGGTTATAGAATTTGTGTGTTTAGGTTATAGAATTTATCGGAATAAGTAAGATAGTGAAAAGAAAAAGATTGGTGGACTTTTCCTTCGAATTGTATGTTGTCATGATGTCCCGAATTTATAATGTGTGCGCCATTCATATTCAGTGCGATGGTCACGTGTTGATAAAAGCCGTTAAATAATAGACAAAAAGAAAATGTGGTATTGCCAGTGCGTAGTGAACAGTCAGAGTTCTGTAAATCACTGATAGTCAGATATGCGTTTCCGTTGCGTATTATTCATATAGGAGGATAATTTGTAACTTAATTGTGAGTACGAGAGTTCATGTTACTCGATAAATAAGAATGAATCCACTCGCTTGGCAGACCACTCATCTTGCAGGCCTGACTGCTTGATGCCGCAGTATGAGCAAGGCATGGGTGCTTCTCAAACTTACAAAGACAATTAGATAAATGCACCAAAAGGGACCACGCATTAACCTGCAGAGATCTGAATATTAGAATAGGAAATAACGCAGTGCCTCTAACAATGGGACATACCGGCGAACATCATAAAAATGGTAATGGACATTCTCTTATACATTATGACTCAAAAAGTGAACTGAACGTTTTTTATTTTTTTTTTATTTTTTTATTTTTATTGTTTTTTAAGAACAGATAAACATACATACACTTGGAGCGCGAGAGGCCAGAGATCAATAACAGATTATGTGATTGTGAACAATAAAATACGCAGACAACTTCAGAATATATTCAGAGTTTTAGTCGGGCTATTACTTAGTAGTAGCAAAACTAACAATGCTCGGTAGCCAGAAGAAAACAAAAGACTTGAGGCAACAGGCTAAGAAGGTTTACACGACGATACCATGAAATTTGTATAACAGAGGAGATTAAACCTTTGCTTAAACCAGACAGATACAAATTATAATTTAGAAACAGAACAGAAAAATATAAAGCCATGTAATGAACAGGGTGCAAATGACTGACTGGGAAAAAGTAATAAGAGAAGAAATAAGAAGGTATAAGAATGTAGAACGAATATTAAGGCAAGGAAGTCAGCATAAACGATTTATTTTCAGGTCAAAACAGAACGTGTGAAATAATAGTATGAAGAGAAAAGGAACAAATTAAGGCTAACAAATGAAGAATCGGGGAATAATTTTGCAAGCAGCATTGAACCCGATATCCATCGAAGTTTGCCTACTGATTACTGAATGATAAATCATTTACATAAAACTGATAATGAGACAAAAAATGAAGTACAATACCGTCAGACAAGTGGAGATAACATTATAAACAATTCTGGTGTAACTAAAACCAAGCTTTAGTAGAAGACGCCTCCCCCACCCCTTTGAGAAATGGACAAGCGATATTAAAGCGATCTCATAACGATCGAATAAGTAAATGAGTCACTGAGCAAAAGAAAAAAACCGGAAAACAATTGGACATAACGGGACAAACGCAGAGTTACTGGAATATGGGGAACTACTTTTAAAGCTTAGATGGTTTCATTTATAAAAAAAAAGTGTTGGAAAAAAGGCTAAATTCCAAAAACGTTGGCAGTTGCAGATATTATATCAGTCTTTGGAAAAGGTAAATGACAAGATTGCAGTAATTATCGTGGTATGACATTACTGGCGATGGCGTGTAAGATATATGCCGAAATAATAGAGCAACGATTACAAATCTTTGCTGACAATCTGTTATTAGAGGAACAAAATGGTTCCAGAAAACCGAAATCCTGCATTGATTGCGTAATGTATTAGAATCGAAACTGCTATGGACTAAGATCAGAACCAGAAACAAAACAATTGAACAAGTTAGTCACTTCAGTTATCTGGAAAATATTACAAGCTACCAAAATAATCTCGAAATTGTTGCGAAACTATAGAAATATCAAACTATGCACGGAACAAGGTAGTGGTAAAAAAGTTGGGAAAAATAGAAGAATCAAGTTTTATAAAGTATCAGCTACCTTCACAATATTACTGGGAGTGAACTTGCTGAGCTATAAAACGCAAGAATGCACAAGATTAGATAGACCACGAAGTGAAAACATAAGAGTAGAATGCTATGTATGAGAACATCAAGTCTAACGGACAACGCTGACTAGAACATCTAAAAAGAATACCATATTCGAGACTACCAAAACAAGCCTTATATTGTACGTCTTTAGGTATAAGATATGTAGCGAAACCCATAAAAATGGCTGGACATTTAAAGAGACGGAACAGGCCTATGGCGTCAACCTTGATGAAAGAAGAAGTTCTAAATTAGATTTTCAGATCTTTCGAGTGGCACAACGAAGAAGGAATACGTGCTAATGGAGAGTGAACCCTGGGTAATGCGAGCCACTCGTGCTGCAGAAATGTCAGGAAAATCGTTAAGGAAACGTCGGCCAAAGATCCTGACACAGAAGCCAACATTCAATGCGTCAACAAGTGGACACGAAAACCTCAACAGTTTAGTTACCTGTCTTCTGTCAGTCGCGTATGTCGGTGGATTTCCCCATTTTCTGTCTGCACTGTAGCAGCAATGTTTCCTCATTCGTCACTGCTCCGCTTGCGTACTTTTCCCATCGTGTCTCCTGCCACCAGGCGGCATTAGATGTCACCATGGACCACGGTCATAATGCTTTGGTTCAATAATGTATATAACTCAAAGTTGCAAAGTCAAGGGACATGACGTAACTTCTACTTTACACACCCACAGTGTATTTTATATAAAGTCAGGTCTGAAATGCCGCGCGGGGAGCCGCGCAGTCCGTGCTACTCCTCCCGTCGGAGGTTCGTGTCCTCCCTCAGGCGTGGGTGTATGTATGTTGTCCATAGCGTAAGTTAGTTTAAGTTAGGGGACGTAGTGTATAAGCCTAGGGACCGATGACCTTAGCAGTTTGGTCCCGTAGGACCTTAACATAAATCTCCGATTTTCAGGTCTGAAATGAATCATTAATGAAGAAAGTGAGAGGTACGCTAATAATCCTGATAGAAATTCCATTGTTTCATTAATATTACGGGTGCTGTCTGTATAGCGTGCTTATTGAAAACTTCCAAAAATGAAAATTTGTGAGATGTACATTGTTCATTTTAACTGGAAAAACAATGCTGTGTAGTAAGTCAGAAATTATTTCTGCCAAAGCAACAACTGAAAAGTATCTTTTATGTTAATGGGAATATTCTTATGTTAATGGTCTCTGAAGAACGAAGTAAATTGTTATTTTCGTGTAATCTAATAGCTTATCTTGCAATAAAAATATGCACAACAGCATTGCTCTCGAAAGTCACAATATGCAGGATGATTGAGTTGCCCCTGCCGATGTCATCTTACGCAGCCCTCAATGTTATAGACGGCTTTCGTAAACAACATGCGCGATTTCCCTATTCTCACGGTCGCTACGCGCAAACTACTAGTCATACAGATAAAAAAATAAACAGGTCCTTTTTGTAGGAAATTTAATGTAGTTCAATTTTGTACTCGGATATGTACTAGCTGGAGGCCCCAGTTGTCACGTTATTCAAGAAAGGCGTACAAAAGTGTTCATCAAACGCACCGTCACCCCCACATTCATCCATCACCAGTCAGAATTTTTAGTATGTGTCTTGTGGCACTCCCACTGAACAAAACTTCCTCCTATCAATGACGAAAGTTTCCAGTTACATGAACTATTTACGATATGCGACCCTTTTTGTCTCTATTAGTTAGGCTATTACGTCATTAGTTAAGTCGTCTGTTTCGTTACGGCATTAATTTAAACGTGTCCTTGAGGGTAATAAAGGAGACACGGCTTTTCTACGCGTTAACCTAAAATTAATTACTTGAAAATTCCATCGAAACTCACCGTTACAAGCACAATAGCATCTTATTCAGAAGGCCTAATGAAACAGGTATGTAATTGTTTATTTTATGCTGTTAAGATACATAAAATTTACAAAAAAAGTCAGTTTTACAATTTATAAGTGCTCCACTAAGCCGGTGGCGTAATAAGGACAGTCGACGTAGACCAAAAATGGTGGAATATGGGAAGTAATTGGTGCAGTCACAAATATTTATGCAATGGTAGGAGGGAGAGCCAATAAATACGTGCTAGACGTCGTGACACTTAGGGACTTAGTGAGCGAGTGTGGGTGCTTTTTGTGGGTTACTTTTGTACGGTTTTCATAAATAACTCGAAACCTGCGGCGTCTAGCGAAAACGAGTCCCAGTACAAAATTTAACTACATTAAATGTCCTACAAAATTTCCTGTTCATTTTATCTGTAGGATTAAAACCCTGTAGACATTGACCATAATTTTAGTCAAACCCATTCGACGAATGTGTAAAGGAGAAACCGTTAAAATGATTATTGCCACAGCAAAATTATACAGTTGAGAAGTAGTGCAATACACGTTAAGAAGCACTGGTTGGTCTTTCCACTGCTTTTTCCAGTTTACAGTACTGTGTTCACAGCCATCTTAAGCATGCAAGCCGTCGACTCTAATTCTGAGGCTGCCACAACATTGGCATGCATAAGATTGACGACCAGCGAGGCGCTGTACTCTTTGTCACTGTCTGTCGCATCCTTCACGCAACGCGTCCATCCCGGGGCCCTCTTGTCACAGGCGAAAGGTCTTGGTGTGGCGCGGGTCCCCTCGGCGGTGCTCCTGGACAGAAATCACGTGCCGGGGCGGCTCTTGGTGTTTCTGCTGTTGGTATTCCGCCGCCGTCAGCATATGATGCCTAATGGACATGTGTTGGCAGCGGACGCGCGCGTGACCGACATGCAGACGGCGGCCGGCCGCCCTCGTCAGCGCAGCGCCGCTTCTGCCGTCACAGGCGCCACCACCACAACAACCACCACCACACCACCCCCACACCACCACACTTGCTGCTGGCGCTACCATCGGCCCTTTAGGTGTCGTTGTGTGACTACAATGATTTGTTCAGCACCTGTACGAGTCATTACGACATACAGAGCTCTACGTTCCATAAAATAACAAATTACCAAAATATTTATTCCCTGTACCTCATTTAAGCTTCCATGCCTAGCCCTCCTATATTTCAATGGACTTTATCGACTGTAAATTAACTATAGGCACACGTGTATAATCTGGTTGGAGAGATGAAATACAGTAAGGTGGCAAAAGTCATGGGATACCTCCTAATATCTTGTCGGACCTCCTTTGCTCGACATAGTGCCGCAACTCGACGTGGCATGGATTCAATAAGTCATTGTTTGTCCCCTGCCGAAACACTGAGCTATGCTACCTCTACAGCCGACTACAATTGCGAAATTGTTTCTTGTGTTTGATTTTTTTCTCGAAATTAACTCTCGAATATGTCTTGTAAATATTAGATGGGATTCATGTCGAGCGATCTGGGTGTCCAAAGCATTCGCTCCAATAGTTCAGAATCTTCTTCAGACCAACTGAGAACAACTGTAGCTCAGTGATATGGAGAATTGTCATCCACAAAACTTCTCGTTCTTTGGGAAGACGAGGTCTACAAATGACTGCAAATGGTCTCCAAGAGTCTAACATAAACGAGAAGCCTGTCATGTTTTCACAGCACACACCATTATGGACCCACTAGCAGCCTGCACACTGCCTGGTTGACAACTGGGTCAAGGGCATCATGGTGTTTCGAACTGTAGCACCAGCTCTTGCGGACTGAAATAGGGACTCATCTGCCCAGGTCACGGTTTTCCAGGCGTCTAGAGTCCAAACGACGTGTTCACGAGCCCAGGAGACGTGCTGCAGGCGATATAGTGTTCTTAGCAAAGGCAGTCGCTTCGGTCTTGTACTACCATAGTCCATTAATGCTAAAGTTCCCCGCACTCTGCTAACGGATACGTTTCTCGTAAGTCCCACATTTATTTATGCGGTTATACCACGAAGTGTTGCTTGTCTGTTAGCACTGACGCCTCTACGCTGCTTTCGGTCGCCAAGTGAAGACCGTCAGCCACTGTGTTGTCCGTGGTGAGAGGAAATATATGGAATTTGTAGTTCTCGGCTCATACAGGACGCTATGGATCTCGGAATATTGAATCCACAATAGAATCCCCCATGCATGTAGCACCAACTACGATTCCGCGTTAAAAAATTGTTAATTCCTGTCGTGTGGCGAGATGAATCACGTGAGTTCAAATGAGAGCTCTGCTAATACACTGATCTTCTGTACCTTATGTACACGCTTATACTGCATATCGCTATCCCACGACTTTTGTCACGTCAGTGTAAACAGGTTAACACCGGTAGATCACGAGCTGTCACTGTGTCCTAGTACGTATCCCATCAGTCTGCTCGATTGAAATAAGTCTGAATTATTATTCATATCAATTAAAGAAGAACAGAATTCAATAGACAGCTTGTAGTGTTATTCAATAAATAAAAAAAATGTTTGAATGCAATTACTGTTTATTACACAATATTTCAGTCCTAAGGTTTCCAATTCGTACTGGCACTCACTAGAATACAATTTTCGATCTCGTTTCTCTCGTTTGAAATTTTACCAAAAGTATCGTTCTCATTACTTAGGAAACAGGACGACAGGGACACAAATATTAACTTTCAAATCTCAAGTAGCAAAATTAGTGTTCTTTATGTGTCACTTGACGGACTCGGAGACTGCATCATTATTAACTTCTAATTACCATATTTTCCCTTTATGTTGCTTGTTACTATTCTTCCTTTCACCACTTTTCACTACGTCTTTGCGACTGTACAAAGTTTTTTTTTCTACCAAAAGCGTTTCGCTTCACATAAATTACCTTTATTGGTCTAGTTTCTGTGTTCTATATTATTGTCATGAGTTTTTCTACATTTGCGTGTTCCATTCTTAACAGTCTGCAATGCACTGAAATGCAATGTGTAATCGTTTGAATGTTATTATATCCACATAACTTCCTGTACATCGTGTGTAGTCTAATCCATATTTTAAATTCGTAAATACATGTTAGCCTTTCCTTGTCCTCCCCTTTTCACAAAACGCTGCGTCGACTATGTGCATCATGCAGCGCCATCTATCCTGTTAGTAAGCATTATCTTCACAAAGCTTAGCTTCATCAAATCACTCTAGAGCCTGGAGAGCCAGCCAGTATGGATGTGGTTTTTTTTTGCGGTTTCTCACATCCGACCAAGTGACACCAGGCTGGTTCCCAAATACCGCCTCAGGTACAGGCTACGCAAATATCTTAATAACGGTGTCCCACTTGCAAATACGATTTACTCTGTACACAGACACATGGAATGGTCACATTCAGGCCTTGGTGGTGGGCGGGGGGGGGGGGGGGGGGGCAGGAGGGGGCAATGAATAGCAGACTGATGCCCTTAAATGTTCAGTATCCTTAAAACTGTAATCAGCAGCAGCAACACTATTTTGGATATTCGTTAAGCAAGTGGTCTCAGGTCTTTCATCCTTCTGCCCTTCGTAGCCACAGAAAGACACTTGCTCTCGACAAGGTCATCAGGTCTTCGTGTTAAGTCACCGTACCTCAGCCTGAATTTTGAGACCTTTCCGTTTATGGTGACTACTTTAAAACTACCTCTAATGAATTTGTTGGGCAATTTGTCTTTCAGTATATCTTCTCCTGCTCATCGTAACATGCGTGACTTCAATATCGTACAATAGCACTGACACCTGTAATAGGAATCTGATAAAATATCTATTAATTACGGACATATACGATAGCACTTTTTAAAACTTTGTTGAAACCTAATTTCGACTCGACTCTTAGGTGTCTGATTTATGTTGCAGGTCATTTCAGATGTGTATTAACACTCGACCGATAGTGTCATACACTTTTAGGCTTCATCATGAAAATTAGTTTTCCTTTACATGACATTAACGGTATATAATCACAACACCAGTTCCGGTACTTATTCAATATAAATGTCACAAATAATTTAAGTTTTGGTTAACTTACTGATCGACACTATAGTAAATTAATGATGTGGCATAAGGGAAACAATTTTAGAAATATTCAATTTATTTTGACATCCTTGTATATGTCATTCATTTTCTTAATGCTTCCAAAAAATTTACATGTGAAAATTACAACTACCAATCCAGGAACTATGTTACATCTTAGAAAGCGGATGTTTGTCATTTATTAATTTGAGTCATCGATTGTTCTAGGATCTTCTTGAACAAAGCATAATTGATACACCTTGTATTTTTGGAGCCAATAGAGCCACTCAGTCAAGGATCTCGTTGCTAGTTTTCAATGAACAAATACACATTATGCCTTGTAGCAATTTTGCGAAATTCACTGGATGTAAGGAGTGCCTAAGAGTAAATAAAGGGCAGATATATGAAAACTAAGCTACATCAGGCTGTTTTGCTTAAAAACCCAGGACCAATTTTTACTAACATAATTATGCAGACATCACATCTCCTGAACACTGACGCGAGCTACAATTTTCGCATCGTCATATATTTGTTTCCTGCTCCTCTACTCTCCTTAAACTTTGACTACAAAGATTGAATTAACAGTGTTTATCACTAACAAGCAATATATTTGGGACTTTTACTTGCTACAGTTAAACCTAAGGAGATGGTTAACACTTAAGCGTCCACCGTTGATGTGAAGATTTACTGACTGAAGTATTAATGCAGTCTTTTGTTTTTGGAAAATACTTGAATGTATGGGAAACAAATATTAAGTACTCAACGAGAGCAGCAGAAAAAAGTGTGATGATCGATACATTCGAGATTGTACGAACTTACAAATTACTGTAACAGTGACTGAAATGAGAGAATCAAACAGAAGATCGTCGCATGAGACGTTAGAGGCTTCAGGACATATTTTTGAAAAAGGCTATAAAGTAATAGTTTCCTGGTGTGTTTGGTTTCCATCGTAACAAAAATAAAAAAATAACAAAGAAATTCTTACTAGGTGGGGGAGGTAAATGATTCTAGTTTGAAATCAGGCAATGGAGAAGTTGAAAGAATACCAGATCAGGACGGTTTGTGTGAGGCAATAGCAGTGAAATGCAAGGAGATACAAAATCTAAATACGACTTTTTAAAATCTGAAATAAAGAACAGTCAAGTGGTTGAAAGAAAATTGAAGAGAACTGATAATCAATCAAAAAGGTTTGGTACTCAACTCTCACATTTAAAGCGTCCTTTGAATAACGAGGTAAAGAACACTAACAGTAAAGGCCGCTGCATAGTTGTTAAGGAGGACCATACAGTTGTGGAAACTTGTGTTGATACCTGTACTGCAAAATGTTGAAACTTCACACAATGGTATTGAGACAGAGGGAAAACTGCTTGTACTTATTGTCCAAGGAGCTTGTATAGACATTACCACACCAACTATAAATTTACCTATAAGGGAATGCAGAGAAAGTTCAGTGTTCTCTTACAAATTATTCAAAAGAACAATATTTGGAAACAAACATAAATGAAAACCCAAACTTTGTATTAAAAACCTTTATAGAATGAGCCATGACTTTTCTTTTGCTTGGCCTAAGCTCCAAAATAATAGGACTCTATTAAGTTTATGTGAGGATTGTCATTCCAGAACTAATTTGACAAACTTACAAGCTGATAGGAAAGAACTTCATACAAGCAGTTTTCCTAGTAATATGTTTTGGTATAGATTTGCATTAAACTTATTTAAAACTGAGTTCAGGTATTTTCTTGGCAGAGTGTTGTGCATGAAATGAGCGAAAAGTTGAAAAACTGGGGTATGTCACTGAAACACTAAGAGTGTTCGAAACGGTCATGAAAGTGATGTAGAAGAGTTGCAATAATAGTACCCTCAGGTGGTCGTAAAACCTTTTTGTGTGGAAAGCCCAGGGCTCTGATGCTTTTTCAGTATTATTTCTGAGATGTAGATTTCCGTACTGCATGTTTTCCTCCTATTCATCTTTTTATTGTTTTACAATTACCGTCCAGTTTTAATCTGTCTTCTATAATATTAGTACAGAAACCATGTTGTAATTATACAGATGTCTTACGATAATCTCACACTGTTAGGAGGGATTACGCTGACATGAATATCCTGAAACCCATAACGATCTGGGGAGTGGAAAGAAATAATTATTAATGTTCATTTTGAGAAAACTTTTGAAGATGATAAAAACTATTTTCTGTTGTTTGAATATTCACTGTGTTTAAAACTTTATGAAGTCCACGAATACAAAAGGAGAGAATGGAGAGATTTTCATGCTATTCTGAAACCCATATTACTTTTGGTCAGTATCACATAAGCAAAGAAGTAATATTTTTTATGTTGCTGCTTTGAAATAACTAAAGGTAAATGATGAGGAAATCTTAAAATCAGCGAACACTTATGTGCAAAGTGGAAAATAAATTTGTGCTCTTAAATAAAGAGAAGTCAGACTGGAAATATTTTACTGTTTTGTGATTCTAGTCAGCTGATATTAACACTATGAAACATCTGAAATCCTAATAAGTGAAAAAAATGTTAAGGGAAATGGAAATAAATGTTTTGTAAACTGTATAAACTGTGTTACTGTTGTGGTTGTCCGGTCAAAAGAATATGAGCACAGCTTTATATTTTATGGCCTGTTGTTTCTTGGTTCAATGTATATGCTGTTTTGTCATGAGTGAGGTATGTGAACTACGTTCAGAGAATTATGCTACCTGAAGTACTACTGAGGTTCGCGGAAGCTACAGAAAAGTATTTTGTGGTATATATGGTGTTGTAAAGAGATTTATTATAGCCTGAAATTTATGCTATTGTGAAACGCATTTGAGGGCTATTGAAGATGTTCAGGTGAAATATTATGAAATATTATACAAAATTCGTAATAATTATGAAGAGATGTTGATGTGCTAGGGACTTATTGGAAGTCTGTTTTGTAATTTTGTTTGCTCTTATATGTGATACTACGCTATATTGTTTTGAGGATTGAGCAAGGTGAGTTGATGCTATTTGTTGAAGTACAACTTTGGTCTGTTGTCATGTTGATGATTTCTGCACTGTGTCTGAAATGCGTCTGAGGTATGTGAATTTCAGGTGACAACTTTATATTTCATACTTGTAATAAATTGAACAAAGAGGACTATGACTTCACTGACCTATTTTGCATTTCGTATTATACTGTGACATTACGTAAAATAGAACGTTGGAACATGTCGTCTTTTGTGTATTACTTTGTACATTACGTTTGTTAGGGTATTTGCTGGAAGATGAAGTGAGTTTCTCCTTCAACTCAAGTTTATTGGCGAACTGAACATTAAGTTGGAGAACTGAACATTAAGTGCTGTTCCTATTATTCAAAAATGATACTTTTGGTATTTACTATTTTAATAAGGCTATGCAGACATCACAACTTTCATATCATAGAGTTCTCTACATAAACCTAGACTGAAAATATTGCATTAATAGAGTTTACCACAAACGAAACATACATTTTTAGCTATAATTAGTTATGTCAAAACTGAAGGATGAATTTTATATCTCACAGTCGTTTCGTAAATTCTTTCTTTACTTTCCGCAATATATTTTGCTTCTCACATGACCTCTGCAAACATAAAACACTTGTTTCAACGACGTGTTATTGTACTTGTCGTCTTTTGTTGATTTTTCCTCTGATATTACTGTTCCCAAGTATTAAAATTTTTAACTCTTGGAAGTGTAAAATTATATGGGTAGTCTATGAGACTTGGGACTGAAGTAGCACATCTTGGGCTCGGTCGCTGTTCTACTGACTCATGGACCACTTGTTTCAAGTGCCGTTCTCTATTCCTCAAGGTTCTCTTGAATATCCTGGACGTCACATATATAATGGTTACATTATGAGGAAGGAGAATATTTCACAGTGTGGATTTCCGCACATGTGCAGTTAAAGTATCTATTATAACGTAGAACAATAAGGGACATCGAGTGATGAGGACCATATCATTTATTGGTACGCCAGCTGGACTTCTGACGAAAATTTGTATGCTGTTGTTCAATCCACGATAAGTCATGTACAGTAATCTGCAACATGACTTGCTCGTAGGGCTTGCCATAATATGGGTCTTGGTATATGATCAAAAGCATTATCTAGCTCTGTAATAACCAACCCAAGGTTTTCCTTTTTACCTTCTGTTATTGACATTTTTCCATAACTAGTCATATGGCATGGAAAGCACCTGTAGTTTCATTTCACTCTGTGAATCGAAACAGATTTTCTGTTAGTAGGATAAGTTGACCTAGGCGGCCTTCAGGGACACTTTTCCAAATGAAGAGTATGAGACGTTTCCACAGCAAGTTTTTTTTTCTTTTTTGGAGAATGGCAATTAGCAGACTTACAAGCGTGTGTGAGCCATGTTTTCGCTTATCAGGATGCTGTTAAACAGCTTTGCTAACCAGTCTGACCTATAGCTTCCAATGAATCTTCATCAGCTGTTAGTAGCGTGTATTTGATTTCTTTGATGTACTTTGTAATTCTAAAGTAGATTTCAATATCCTCAGCTTTTTCAGTCAACTTGTACAGGTTGATCTCAGCATTCTAGGGCTCAATAGCAGACATTCTCCCCGATATTTTCTTAATCTGATTGTAAGATGCCCTATCTACTACGGAACGAGCTCTTACGGCACTTCGAATAGGCGTTTCTTTCTACACATGGCGTGTTTGGTGTGGTTGTTCCACCATATGGGATCCATATCTTGTAAAGGACTTCTTTGCTGTTACGTAGTTAGCTTTTGGTGGTAATTACAAAGAACAGTTCAAATTTGAACTAATCTCCCTTGAGGAGAATCTTTGGAATCTTTGGAAAGGCAGTCATTAACTCCTTTTCGTTGAATTAATTCCCTTCCCAACGCGTAATTCAAGCCGGATTATTCTTCCTGTTTTAGGTTGTTTCGTTTTTGTCCTGAGAGTCCCATTTGGTAATGTTAATGTGTGTTGCAGCCCATAAAATATTTAAAGTAATCTATTTGTGTTATGGTTCGCCCACTTTCCAAAGTGACGCGACGCTCTTTCTTCTTGTAAAGTGTGTTTACTACTTTACGACTTTGACACGCTGATGCACCCAATAGCACGTGCCCTTTTGTTTACTTGTTATTCCATAGCTAATTTTACGGAGATGGTACGATCACTTGTTCTGTTTATTTCGACTACTTTTGCGCCATCTATTGCTCTAATATTATGACAACTCCAGTGTTGTTGATCTCTTGTTCCCTCAATATTACATTTAAGTTTATTCCCTACTAGCCGCCTTCCATGCCTCTATTTTTCGTAATTTTGCACTATTCTGTTTGTTGTTTTTTTTTCTTGATCGCAGAAGGGTTTAGTGTGATGTCCTTCTAACATAGCACAATTTTCTGCACTGTGTCGTATCATAGTACTAGTTCCATGTGGAATGCACACCGTTGTTTCCAAGGTTGATCACTTAAGAGGCACTTCCTAGCGCTATCGTCTTTTAAAGTGGACGCCATAGTGGCAAATGGTTCAAACGGCTCTGTGCACTATGAGACTTAACTTCTGAGGTCATCAGTCGCCTAGAACTTAGAACTAATTAAACCTAACTAACCTAAGGATATCACAAACATCCATACCCGAGGCAGGCTTCGAAACTGCGACCGTAGAGGTCGCACAGCTCCAGACTGTAGCGCCTAGAACCGCACGGCCACTCCGGCCGGCCGCCATAGTGTCACATGTTTCCTATCTTTATGTTACTCATTATTAGTATAAATTAAGAACTCCATGTTTTAAGATCGATTCCCACCTGACATAATGGTCATAATAATCCATGAAAACTTGAGCGCTGCCGCATACCCCTGTGGGCTCTGTGCTATTCCGCCGCCATCTGAACGCTCTCTTAAGACATGACCTCAACGGACGTGTTCAAGAAGCTCCAGGGCTTGTTGCTGTATAGAAGTTTACTCTCCGGCCATCGCGATCCCCTCAAAGGGCATTTATTTATCTCTCCCTAAGAAAGATGAAGCACGCCTAGTGGTGTAGTATGAGATAGGGCCCCATCGAAACACGTTGCAGGCTTCGCATTCTACGTACCCTTGCTTCTGCTGGAAACAGGATGTTTTTGGACAAAACCTCCGGGTATCTTGTGGACTACAGTGCTCATAAAATCGCATTTAGAGTGTTACGCTCAGACAGATCAGTTTAAACTCTCTGAAGAGGATCAAGCACCCCTTTCTAATATGAAACTGAGCACTGGATGGCGAAGAGTTCTCGGGCTTCCAGCTGGGTGGCGGTGTCTTCAAACTGCGACCTTTCGACGAGTGACATACTCATCAGAAGATGATGAGTATGTCACTCGTCGAAACGTCGCAGTTTGAAGACACCGCCACCCGGCTGGAAGCCCGAGAACTCTTCGCCATCTGTATACGCCGGGAAAGCATACATTCACATTTTGAGCACTGGATGTTACTAATGGCTGCAAATATGAAAGAAGGCGAGATATAATGTGTTGTCATTGGAGAACGCTAACAGCAGATATGTGCCCATCAAAACCCGAATCGCCGTTGAGGAGTGGGACAATCTGGACCAACAGTGCCTTGATGAACTTGTGGAGAGTATGCCACGATGAATGCAGGCGTGTATCAGTGCAAGAGGGCTTGCTACTGGGTATAGGGGTACCGGTGTGTACAGTGATCTGGACCACCAAAGGGAGATCTTAGTGATTTGTAACGTCAACCAGTCTTCGTATCTCACTTTAGTAATATATCTGTCGGGGAAATTTCAGTCCTTCTTGAGCTGCCACTAGTTATATGACTGTTAAATGGAAACAGGCAGGAACGTAACAGATAAACCAAGTCCAGGTAGACCTCATGTACTAACATACATGAACCGACCGGCATTGCGCAGGTTAGCTGTAAAAATTGCATGAAATCAAGAGAAGGAATCACTTGTGAGTTCCATAATGTTTCCAGCAGACCTTGTAGTAAGATGAATGTGTGTAGAAAGTTAAAAAGAATGGCTGACAAAGGTTGACACTCCATTGGCATAAAGAAAAAAATTGTTCAAATTGCTCTGAGCACTATGGGACTTAACTTCTGAGGTCATCAGTCCCCTAGAACGTAGAACTACTTAAACCTAACTAACCTAAGGACATCACACACACATCCATGCCCGAGGCAGGGTTCGAACCTGCGACCGCAGCGGTCGCGCGGTTCCAGGCTGTAGCGCCCAGAACCGCTCGGTCACTCCGGCCGGCTGCTATAAAGAGCGACAGTTAATACACACATAAAACAGGTATTACATCACCTCGGTTTCGACAGTTCTGGAATCTGTACAGAAAACTGAAATAGAGATCAACATAAACACCATTTCCGCCTTTTTTATTACTCATGAAAATCACACATTGCATGTTGTACCATTATACAGCGAGATCTCCAGAGGTTGTGGTCCAGATTGCTGTACATACCGGTACCTCTAATATCAAGTAGCTAGTCCTCTTTCACTGATGCATGCCTGTCTTCGTCGTGGCATACTATCCACAAGTTCATGAAGGCACTATTGGTCCATATCGTCCCACTCCTCAACGGTGATTCGGCGTAGATACTTCAGAGTGGTTGGTCTGTCGCGTCATCCATAAACAGACGTTTTCAATCTATCTCAGGCAAGTTCGATAGCGTTAATGTCAGGAGAACATGATGGTCACTCTAGGCGAACGATGTCATTATCCTGAAGGAAGTCATTCACAAGATGTGCACCATGGGGGCGCGAATTGTCGTCCATGAAGACGAATGTCTCGCCAATACACTGCCGATATGGTTGCCCTATAGATCGAAGGACGCCATTTGCGTATCGTACAGCCGTTACGGCGCCTTCCATGGGCACCAGCGGCGTACGTCGGCCCCACATAATGCCACCTCAAAAGAGCAGGGAATCTCCACCTGCTGCACTCGCTGGACAGTGTGTCTAAGGCCTTCAGCCTTACCGGATGGCCTCCAAACACGTCTGCGACGATTGTCCGGTTGAAGGCATATGCGATACTCATCGGTGAAGAGAACGTGATACCAATCTTGAGCGGTCCATTCGGTATGTTGTTGGACCCATCTGTAACGCGCTGTATGGCGTCGTGGTTGTAAAGATGGACCTCGCTATGGACGTCAGGAGTGCAGTTGCGCATCTTTCAGGCTATTGCGCACAGTTTGAGTCGTAACACGACGTTCTGTTTCAGCACGAAAAGCACTGTTCAACATGGTGGCGTTGCTGTCAGGGTTCCTCCGAGCCATAATCCGTAGTTAGCGGTCATCCATTGCAATTATAGCCCTTGGGCGGCCTGAGCGAGGCATGTCATCGACAGTTCCTGTCTGTCTCTGTATCTCCTCCATGCCCGAAAAACATGGCTTTGGTTCACTCCAAGATGCCTTTACTCTTTCCTTGTTGAGAGCCCTTCCTGCCATAAAGTAACAACCGCGGTATTGACCGTGTAGGCGTGACTGAACTACAGACAACACGAGCTGCGTACCTCCTTCCTTGTGGAATGACTGGATCTGATCGCGTCTCGTAGACGCTGCAGATGCGTGGTTGTTTACACCTTTGGGCGGGTTTAGTGACATCTCTGGACAGTCAAAAGGACTGTGTCGGTGATACAATATTCACAGTGAACGCCTATCTTCAGGATTTCTGGGATCTGGGGTGATGCAAAACTTCTTTTGATGTCTCAAACACTGTTTACTGGATAACCGGTTTCAACACAATAAAGGTGCCATCATCGGATCTGAATGTAGATTAACAATTATAAACCATTTGGATATAACGTTACATGAGGCAGACCAACTGATATAAAATATAAAATACGTACTGATATATCAGTTGGTCTGCCTCATGTAACGTTATATCCAAATGTTAATCTACTTTCTGATCTGATTATTGCACCTTTAGTGTGTTGAAACCGGTTATCCAGTAAACAGTATTTAAGCGATCTTGGCTTTTGAATTATTTCTACAACTGAGTGATCGCCCCACTACACACTATGTGTTCATTACAAATTTTTTTTGATGTGTGTATTAATTGACTCCTGATTTGTTGGAAAGGGCGACGCCACTGAATATTGGATGAGAGGAAAACGAGTGAGCTGACATGATGAATGACGTTACACTGTTGAAATCCAATGGAAATGCTTGCTTTTGGCGAATGAACAGATAAGGTTACCTGCCGTCGTTTGTAGTGCCAACAGTGAAGTTTGAAGGAAGTGGGGTTACGGCAAGGCTTTCTTTGTTTTCGTGGGTAGTGTGTAGCCCCGTTACTGCGCTTAAGACAACGCTAAATGGCTACTGCCCGCCATCCATGTGGAGCACGTATTGGTCTCACCGTGGACTTCTAGTACTTAGCCACACACAGTTGATATTATCAAAGTGTAGGGGCCTGAAGATGACGTTGACGCAACGTCGAAGCTAATAGCCAAATAAATATTAAATCCTAAATACAGCTGGATGAGTTTCATTCTTAATAAAAGAAAATTATACCAGCTGATGCCCCACCATCATTCAATTTAAATACGGATGTACGAAGTCTAAATGGCTGAGGATGTGAAGACTAATTACACCATTGTACAACGCGTACAATCGTATAAGAATTCAAAGACGATGACTGTATCAGCACGATAATGTGCCTTGTCATAAAGTGGGATCTATGAGGCAAATGTTTGTTGGCAATAATAATCCTAAATCTGAAAAGTCTACCCAGGGTCCAGACTAGAACCCAATATAACATCTTTGCTATGAGGAAGAATGGGCTGCCATTCCAACACATACATTCACATAGTTCACTGAATGCGTTCACTGCAAGTTAAAACCGTCTTAAAGGTGAATGATGTACACACACAGCATTAATATCCACTAATAGGCTCCCCGATACTTTTTACCTTATAGTAGACAGTAATACCCTAAACAATGAGTTTCTTTCTTTCGTAGTGCTACTATTTGCTCCATTCAGAAAATGTGAATTTTCTCAAGCATTACAAGAATGTCATCGAAGGCCGTTGTCATTTTTTTGTCGTTAGGCTTCTGATTGATTTGTGTAGCTCCTCACGAATTCCTCTCCTGTGACAGCCTCTCCTCTCCGAGTGACACTTGTAAACTACGTCCTCAATTATTTTCTGGATGTATTCCAATCTCTGTTTTTCTTTACAGCTTTTACCCTCTACAGCTCTCTGTAGTACCATGAAAGTTATTCCCTGATGCCTTAACATGAGTTCCACCATCTGTCCCTTCTTCTTCTCAATGCTTTCCGTGCACACGATTCTTCTTCTCAATGCTCTGGAGAAATTCCAAGTTCCTTACCTTATCAGTCCACCTAATTTTCAACATTCTTCTGTAGCATCACATGTCAAGTGCTTCAATTTTCATCTTTTCCGGGTATCCATAAAAAAATGGTTCAAATGGCTCTGAGCACTATGGGACTCAACATCTTAGGTCATAAGTCCCCTAGAACTTAGAGCTACTTAAACCTAACTAACCTAAGGACATCACACACACCCATGCCCGAGGCAGGATTCGAACCTGCGACCGTAGCAGTCCCGCGCTTCCGGACTGCAGCGCCAGAACCGCTAGACCACCGCGGCCGGCGGGGTACCCATATTCCATGTTTCACGACCATACAATGCTGTATCAAAAACGTACATTCTCAGAAATTTCTTTATCAAATCAAAGCCGAAATTCGATATTAGTAGCCTCCACATGGTCCGGAATGCCCTTTTTCACATTGCGAATCTGCTTTTTATGTCATTTTTGCTCCATCCATCCTTGGTTATTTTGCTGCCTAGCTCGCAATATCCATTAACATAATTTAGTTCGTGATCACCATGCCCGATGATAAGTTTCCCGCTGTTCCTACTTCTGCTACGTCTCATCACTGTCGTCTTTCTTTGATTTACTCTCAATCCGCAATCTGTACTCACACCGTTCATTCAATTCGGCAGATCCTGAAATTATTCTCCATTTTCACTGAGGTTGTTAATGTCATACGCAAATCTTATCATCGATATATTTTCACCTTGAATTTAATTCCATTCTTAAATCTTCCTTTCATTTCCGTCACTGCTTCCTTGATGTGTAGTTGAAAAAGTAGGGGTGAACGACTATATCCCTGTCTTATACCCTTTTTAATCAGAGCTCTTCGTTCTTGGTCTTTCACTCTTATAGTTGCCTCTTGGCTCTTGCACATATGCTATATTACCCGCCTTGCCCTACAGCTGATCCCTACATTCCTCAGAATTTAGAGCATGTTGCACCACTTGACATCGTCGAACGCTTCTTCCAGATGGACAAGTCCTCTAACGTGTCTTGCTCCCATTATAATCCGAAACGTCAGAATTGTCTCTCTGGTGTCTTTACATTTTCTATAGCCAAACTGATTGTCACTTAACAGATCGTGTTTCCTTTCCCAGTCTTCTGTGTATTGTTCTTATCAGCAACTTGGATGCATGAGCTGTTAAACAGACTGTGCGGTCATACTCACACTCGTCGGCTCTTTAAAGCTTAGGAATTGTGTGGATGATGTTTTACGAAAAGTTAGACGATATATTGCCGGACACACACGTTCTACATACAAACGTGAATAGTTGTTTTGTTGCCACTTCCCCCAATGATTTTAGAAATTCTGATCGAGTGTTATCTACCCCTTCTGCATTATTCGATCTTAAGTCTTCTAAAGCTCTTTTAAATTCTGATTCTGATACTGGACATACTATCTATTCTATATCGGCCCCGGCTTCCTCTTCCATAACGTCATTTGAAAAGTCTTCACCTAATAGAGGACACCAATGAACTCTTTTCACCAGTCCGCTCTCTCCTCTCCATTTGGCAGTGGAATTCCCTTTGTACTTTTGTTGTTACCACCCTGTTGTTACCACCCGTTTAACTTTCCTGTAACTAAATCAGTCTTCCCCGCGATCATTTATTTTTCTATTTCTTCACATTTTATATGCAGCCATTTCGCTTTAGCTACCTTGAACTTTCCATGTATTTCATTCCTAAGTGACTAGTATTTCTCTATTCCTGAATTTCTATACTATATTTGTACTTCCTTCTTTTATCAGGCAACTGAAAGAATTCTTACGTTACCCAAGGTTCCTTTGCAACTATCTACTTTCTACCCACTTTCTACCCACTCTTCAACTGAACTGCCTGCTGGACTATTCCTTATCGCAGGATCTACATCCTCAAAGAACTTCAATCGTCTCTTCATTCCTTAGTACAACCGTGTCCGA
Source organism: Schistocerca nitens (assembly GCF_023898315.1). Taxonomy (NCBI): domain Eukaryota; kingdom Metazoa; phylum Arthropoda; class Insecta; order Orthoptera; family Acrididae; genus Schistocerca; species Schistocerca nitens. The sequence continues at coordinate 363,310,475 of NC_064617.1, forward strand.
CTTCTTTAGGCATTGATTCTTTCTGACTACTCTCTCAAACTTCAGTTTCCTAATAATACCTACTAAATTACAATCTCTGCTCCTGGGTACTCCTTACAATGTAGTATCTGGTTTCGGACGATGATGTAATCCGAATGAATTTTTCCTGTATCCAAACCTTTACCGAGTATACCTCCTTCGCTTGTGATTCTTGAATAGGGTATTCGCTATTACTATGTGAAATTTACTGCAAAACTCAGTTAGTCTTTCTCCTGTCTCATTCCTTGTCCCAAGGCCATATTTTCCGGCTACCTTTTCCTCTGATCCTTCCCCTACAACCGCATTCCAATCCCCCAAGACTACTAGAATTTCATCTCCCCTTGCGTACTGAATTACCCTTTCAGTATTCTTATATACTTTTCCTGCCTCTTCATCTTCGGCTTGCGACGTCAGCATATACATCCGAACCACTGTTGTTGGTGTTGGCTTGCTGTCAGTTCTGATCAGAACAACCCTAACATTGAACTATTCACAGCAACTCACTCCCGGCCCTTCCTTCCTATTCACAACGAATTCTACTCCATTTATACCATTCTCTGTTGCTGTTGATATTACGCACACTCATATGACCAGATATGATTGTTTTCTTGCCACTTTTCTTCATTGTCTCTCACTATATCTAGACTCTGTTTCTGATTTTCTAGCTTCCTTAGGACCTTCAAACTTCTGATATTTCGTGCCTCAACCAATAGAACGTCATCCTTTCGTTGGTTGTCCAATCCTTTTCTCATGGTCATCTCCTCCTTAGCAGTCGCCTCCCGGGGATCTGGATAGTGGACTATTCCGAAATCATCTGCCAATGGAGAGAACATCTTGACACTTTTTCAATCATATGCCACATTCCTGTGGACACACGTTAAGTGCATTTAATGCAGTGGTTTTCATTGCCTGTTACGTCATCATGCTTTTGATCATCGGTTATTCTTCCGCCTTTACGGTCAGTTACCCACCCCAATAACAAGAGAGCCCCCTGAACCTCTGTTCGCTCCCTTCCCTCTTTGGCAAGACAGATGACTTAATGAGGGTGACTTCTCATGCCGGAAGTCCTTGAACGCCATTGTTGGCAGTTGATTTTCATTCAAAATTTAAGCGATGCTGGTGTTCCAACCCAGGACCGAGGACGTTTTTCTTAGTAAAGAATCCCTAGTCCAAGGGTGCAATCGTGCACTACTGTAGGCAGGGGTCGCGACCCGAGGCCTGGCCACGATGTCCCGTTATCTCCCTCAGAACTAAGAAGAGTGGAGTGCGTAGGATCCAAAAGGACCAAAACGCAGCAAGGAAAAGGAGGGAAAAATGTATTTATATTTGTTTATTCATTTTATTTTTTTATTTTAATTTAGTTTATTTTTTCCGTCACAAATTTGTGGCAAAAGCTCGTGGCGTGGCATGCCCCATAATACCGAGGGGTAGGCAAATGAAAGCTGTACTATATCAAACAGGAAGAAAAACAAAAGATGTTGTTTCGTTAGGAGATGAGGACGCTTCATGGTACCACTCGCTATTGAATTATCCATGCTTGTCTTCTTGTATTATTGTTGTTGCCGTTGGTATTTAAATCCTAAGAAATAAGGGAAAGATTATTAGTTCAACTTCTTCTGTCATGAATAATCCAGCTGCGAAATGGGTTATGGAACGCTCCGGAGAATATTTCAGAAGTATTGCTGGTGCTTGGGGTTCCGTAAGATTGCACAGTGTCGTTCGTTTAAGCAGTGCCAGAATCGAGGACTGTCATCTCACCATCACCAAACAAGTAGTGGAAGACGTAGCTGCATACCCATGTCACATAATTCGTTTATGCTCTCGGAAAATACATGTCATCTGGGAAGGTACAGCTATCCGGTAGGGAGTCACGCGCGTGTGGAAAGCTGTCATCTGGTGCATCAAATGTCAAACATCATTCGCCAAATAGCAGACAAGGTAGGGTCATCCGCATCCATCACTACGCAAGTGAAAAACATGGAAGGTCTGTGAAGTGAATTTGATATGGGCGAGACTGGCACATCTGCTTCCCGTTAACCACTAAGTACAAAGCGGACTGTTCATCCATACGCGTACCGTCACGTACCGTCTACGCACAACACGTCACTCTATGTTGTGGTAACCCCTGGACTTCAGACGGATATGTGCTGCATTACACTCACTCTATTGCATGTAACGCTATTCTTCGAAACGCCGTTGCTACATTCCAGAGATAACCTGAGTGCTTGCAATTTTACACACTTGCTAATCAAAGCCAAAACATAGTGCTACAGAGCTCAGCTTATGTAGTTATGTTATAGAATATGTTCCTGATAGATACGGTATACTTACAGCCTTCAAGAAGGTAAAGTATCTAGGATCCACTGTGCGTGCAAGGCACCAATGACTAATTAATGTATTGTTTATCTGTAAAATTTTGGAAGTACCTCATTTCAGCTCATTTGATAAGTGGCAAATACGCATTCGGAAGAGCAAGTATGAAATCACTGTATGGATCTCATAATCACCTCATAACAACATTTTCGTCGGATTCCGTATATTGTTGTTGGTTAAGGCTGAGATGGTTTGCCGGCCGAAGTGGCCGTGCGGTTAAAGGCGCTGCAGTCGCAGGTTCGAATCCTGCCTCGGGCATGGATGTTTGTGATGTCCTTAGGTTAGTTAGGTTTAACTAGTTCTAAGTTCTAGGGGACTAATAACCTCAGCAGTTGAGTCCCATAGTGCTCAGAGCCATTTTTTTTTGAGATGGTTTTTTCTACGTCACATAAGAGTTTTTTCCCAGTCCTGGTTCAACAGCTCTTCCACAGATCTTTATACAATATCCTTTTTTCTATGAGTTTTATTTATTCGCCGTTAATCCTGTTTAATAACGGTGATCTGCTTTTGGACTCGGTATGTTGATGTATTAATTGTCTTCTTTCTTACTTATTTATCCATATGCAAATAATATAAGTTTCCGAACATGGATTGGGATCCGTACTACTTAGACAAGTAAAGAAGCAATGCTTAGATTCCGGTCCTCTAGGATCAACCTAAAACAGTATATTCTATTTTCTACACTTGCTTCGCTTTCCGAGAAGTCTCCATTCTTTAACTTACTTTTTACTCCTTTTTCGGCCATCGAGCAGCGTTTTATTTTCCTTCTTTTCAAATTTTATACCAAATTTCCAAACGCAGATAATTTTTTCTCATATCTTTCATTATATCCATTCTTATGTAAACTTTACTCCTTGGTGTAATGTTTTTACTTTTGTAAATCTGATCCGAAGTGTGATTTTTATGTGCTGTGTTTCCTGTCCTCACTATATGTAGAAATATCTCTGTTGCTTACCGTCAGACAAGTATTTGGATGAATTTTATTGTTATTTGACATGGTCAAATTGGAGATACGTGATCTGTAATTGTTTCCGTTTACTGTATTCAGAAAAAATTCTTTCTTAGTCAAGATCGCCATTTATAATTTTTATTGATTACTAGTCTCTCTGCTGAAGTTGTTGGCCATCTTCAGAGCAAAGGATAATTTTTCTTTTTTGTGTACAGTCTACAAACGGTGTGAGCACATCGTCATTCGTTTTGTGCAGAGTTGCACAACTCAATCTTGTTATACATCCTGATGAAACATTAATGTAAATACACTCACTGTGTAATAACGGTATATCAGATAATCTACACACGTACGTATGAGATTACAATTAACACACTACGTGCTACCCTGCCCTTGTACATCTTCTATACAGTCTTGATTTTCCCGCATGCGATTTCCATATCTTTAGATTCCTCAAGAAATATATTCATGACCGTCGATTTTCTTTGGGCGAAGGGGTACACACATGGGTACAATCGAGAACCCGTAGGCAACCACAAACATTTTTCTAAGAAGACATTGAACACCTTACCTCACAGCGGATAAATGAATTAACGGCTATGGCATTTACTTCTGGAACAATAAATAGCTTACTTCCTTTTTTCTATCTTTCTCATTTTTATTTGACTGCCGTTATATGTCAAACACACCACAAATATTTACTTACCAAAGAAAGAAACAAACTGTAACTTTCTCTGGAATTCAATGGAATACATAATGGTACCTATAATACGCGGTCCAGTCAAATTAATGAGACTACCCGTCAATTCCTGAATAACCACCTTTTACACTGTGAACGTGCTGAAAGAGTCATTGAGGTTGCGCAAAGACCGACGGGATGTGGAGCCATGCTGACTCCACTGCTTTGTCCAGCTTTTCTACGTTTGGTGGTTGAGGACCCCGACGGGAACAGCCCGATCGAGGTGACAAGCAGGTACCCGACTGAGTTTAAATCCTGGGAGTTTAGCCAGGCGACTAGGAGAAATTCATTCCGGTTCTCTTCCAACAACCCCTTAGACTGAGAGTTGTCTGACACGTTGCATTGTTGTACTGGCAGATGCCATCGTGCCGAGGGAGGACGAGCTGCGTGTACGTTCCCAATGATAGGTGCATAATTACTTTCATCCATAGTGCCTTCCAGAAGTACGAGACCACCAAGGGAATGCCACGTAAACATTCCGCGGACCGTAACGCTCTCTCTCCCGGCCTGCATCACTCCAGTGGCCCTATGTTCGATTGAACGAAACATAATTTATGTATCTGAAAAGTCTGCCCGTCCCTACCTCGTGGACATCCAGCGGCGGTACTAATGTGCAAATTCCAGCCTTTGTCGCCCATGAACCACTGTCAACAAGGGTGACTTCAGGCTGCTGCGTAGGCCCCTACGCAAGAACATATGTTGAGTGGACGTTGAGGAGACACTCTTGGTACCTCCACGATTCATCTGGGCAGTCAGCTGCTCAAGAATTGAACGACACGTCTCCGCAGCCATCGTTCACCACGGCCATCTATAAATAAAAATGTCGTGTGACTTGGGTCTCCCGTCGGGTAGACCGTTCGCCGCGTGCAAGTCTTTCGATTTCGGCGACTTGCGCGTAGATAGGGATGAAGTGATGATGATTAGGACAGTACAACACCCAGTCCCTGAGAGGAGAAAATCTCCGACCCAGCAGGGAATAGAACCCAGGCCCTTAGAATTGACATTTTTTCGCGCTGAGCACTCAGCTACTGGGGCGGACACGATCATGTATGCCCCGTGGTGAAACCTTGTTTCCTCGGCGTCTGTTTTGGGTAGCACCGTGTTGCCACGAACGGTGTACTTTAACCACGGCAGGACGCGAGCTGTTTACAAACTTAACTGTTTCCGAAATACTACCCCCCTTGGCCCAAAAGCCAGACGTCCGATAACTCGCTCCGTTTCCACAATACGAGGTGGTGGTTACATTAATGAGACAGCACCGTCGAATAACTAGTCCGTCAGAGAAGTGCTACATATTCCTATATTCTGGATTACATGCAAAGGTTCAAAATGGTTCAAATGGGTCTGAGCACTATGGGACTTAACATCTAAGGTCATAAGTCCCCTAGAACTTAGAACTACTTAAACCTAACTAACCTAAGGACATCACACGCATCCATGCCCGAGGCAGGATTCGAACCTGCGACCGTAGCAGTCACGCGGTTTCGGACTGAAGCGCCTAGAACCGCTCGGCCACACGGCCGGTTACATGTACCAGTGCTGTGACTGTTTAGTTCGGTGGTTTTCTGATTGTGTATTCGAGGTTCGTGTCCTGTTCCATATCATACTTCTGGTTATACATCCCGATTCTGTCTCTAGCCAAGAAAGTGTTGTGTACACTGCTGTAAACTACTGAATTTGTTTCTACATTTAATTCTCCAATCTGAGTGTTCTTCGCCAAGTTCGTCTCAAGTCCCCAGTTGGCTACTGTAAGACGTCGCAATTATGGTGGGTTCATTTCATATGCCAAGTCCTATTATACCTGCCGGCCGGTGTGGCCGAGCGGTTCTAGGCGCTTCAATCTGGAACCACGCGACCGTTACGGTCGCAGGTTAGAATCCTGCCTCGTGCATGGTTGTGTGTGATGTCCTTAGGTTAGTAAGGTTTAAGTCGTTCTAATTTCTAGGGGACTGATGACCTCAGATGTTAAGTCCCATAGCGCTCAGAGCCGTTTGTACTATTACCGGAGCACACAATTTCGTGTGTTGTCTTATAGGGTGTTTATACTACCAAGTTCGACTGTGTTTTTTTTTATTTTATTTTTTGTACAGGTTTGCCATTTAACTTTAATGATCGAGTCTCTATCTGTGAGGACTTTAAATTTGCGTTTGTGACACCTGTCTTACACGTAGTTGTAATGTGATTCAAAATTTTACGCTCTACCTGCGTTAGTCAGGGCATTGTTAGCCGACCGAATGCTTTATACTGGGGTTTAGTGCTCCGGTACTCGCGGAGATTACTTGTTTAGCCGTCGCCCACAAGGCGCGACTGTGGTACAACTTTTGGTTGGCAGTCGCTCTTCCTAATCGGTAACTGTATTTGGAACTGTGTTTAGATTTTGACCGTCTTACAAGTTTCATTGATTTCATTCAGTTAAGTCACTGAAAATTTTTTTATTTGTTTTTCTCGTTGCTTTAATTTTGACTGTCGTGCGGCAGCGTTTTGTCTTTAGTAGAGGCCTGGCATCAATTTCTGTACTAAATTCTGTATTTCTCTGTCAATTGGGCTACCACTTGCGGTTCTTTTGGTGGGTCTTGCAAGAGATTTTAATGGTTGACAGAGCAAACGCAGTGTCCGAAAACGGTGCCAAGTCCGCGCTCGACCGAACGACCAGCCGAGTACAGGTTCTCTTGCACCACTTAAAGTTTCCGAGCCGACTACACCTTGCCAAGACAGCATCGTATAACAGGTTTGTGTCTTTAACACTGCGCTGCCACTGATGCTCTCGTTTTAATGTTTTTCGTTCTAGGTCACGTAAACTGTTGAAGTGTTAACCAGCTAATTCGGCAGCTGAACACTTGCTACATTAATTTTCTTAGATGTGTTTATGCAAGTTTGGCTCGGCCAACTGAATATTTATAAGTATTACACCTTGTACGCACTGTTGGTTTCTGAACTGGCCAAACACTAGGAGCTTTGACATCTGTTAATTTCACTATGGTTCCCAGTGACTATTTTTATAATTCAGGACACAATATTTTACATCAATTTTGTCTGGTTATTTCTCTTGATCACCTCGCGCATCTCCGCTAACCGGCGGTATAATAATTTTCTTATATGGTGCTTACTTGCGACGTATCGTAAATATTAAACTTCCTTTCGAGACATACTGTTTAGCTCTTTTGTTGTGCTGCAACACTTCTGGTTATTCTTTACACTCTGTTTGCTGTTAATCAATCTGGTACAGATTTATGATTTTAAATTATTCTAATGCTTAGAAGTCGTCACCAATGGCAACGTTTTTCCAATAGATGTTAAATAAATCTAAAGAGAAAGTTCAAAACACCAACGATGTTCAGTCTCCCTTAGGCCCTGGCCTCCATACCACAAACATCGTGAGGCGGGTACTCCATACCAGGTTTCACATGCATTATGAGAATACAAATACAAGAAATAGTGTAAAGAATAATGTTGACACGATTACGAAGAATTAGAGGCATGAAATCTACCAGGGAGAAACATGTGACGCAGAGGGAACTACACAAATGGCCATTAAAATGGCTACACCAAGAAGAAATGCAGAGATCTGGAGATCTGGAGAATGTGCTGGCCATGGCAGCAGTCGAACATTTTCTGTATCCAGAAAGGCCCGTACAGGACCTGCAATATGCGGTCGTGCATTATCCTGCTGAAATGTAGGGTTTGGCAGGGATCGAAGGAATGGTAGAGCCACGGGTCGTAACACATCTGAAATGTAACGTCCACTGTTCAAAGTGCCGTCAATGTGAACAAGAGGTGACCGAGACGTGTAACCAATGGCACCCCATACCATCACGCCGGGTGATACGCCAGTATGGCGACGACGAGTACACGCTTCCATTGAGCGTTCACCGCGATGTCGCCAAACACAGATGCGACCATCATGATGCTGTAAACAGAACCTGGATTCATCCGAAAATATGACGTTTTGCCATTCGTGCACCCAGGTTCGTCGTTGAGTACACCATTGTAGGCGCTACTGTCTATGATTCAGCGTCAAGGGAAACCGCAGCCGTGGTCTCCGAGCTGATAGTCCATGCTGCTGCAAACGTCGTCGAACTGCTCGTGCTGATGGTTGTTGTCTTTCAAACGTCCCCATCTGTTGACTCAAGCATCGAGACGTAGCTGCACGATCCGTTAGAGCCATGCGGATAAGATGCCTGTCATCTCGACTGCTAGTGATCCGAGGTCGTTGGGATCCAGCACGGCGTTCCGTATTACGTTTCTCAAGCCACCGATTCCATATTCTGCTAACAGTCATTGGATCTCGACCAACGCGAGCACGAACGTCGCGATACGTTAAACCGCAATCGCGATAGGATAGATTCCGACCTTTATCAAAGTCGGAAACGTGATGGTACGCATTTGTTCTCCTTACACGAGGCCTCACAACAACGTTTCACCAGGCATCGACGATCAACTGCTGCTTGTGTATGAGAAATTGGTTGGAAACGTTCTTCATGTCAGCACGTTGTAGGCGTCGCCACCGGCGCCAACCTTGTGTGAATGCTCTGAAAAGCTAATCATTTGCATATCACAGCATCTTCTTCCTGTCGGTTAAATTTCGCGTCTGTAGCACGTCATCTTCGTGGTGTAGCAATTTTAATGGCCAGTAGTGTAACTGAATGGCGGGGAACATCTCAAAGAGCCGGATTATTATAAAAATTTTGGACAACTTTACAGATGTGTGTGTGTATGTGCGTGTTCGTATGTGTATGTGTGTGTGTGTGTGTGTGTGTGTGTGTGTGTGTGTGTATGTGTGTAAGACAGAGAGAGAGAAGGAGAGAGTGAGAGGGAGAGAGTGAGAGAAAGAGCGTGGGTGGGCGCTTGTTTGTTTGGCTGCGTTTCAGAGAAACAGAAACAGAGCAATGTGTTGTTAGGATGGGGAGGGAGTGAGAGAGAGAGAGAGAGAGCAGTTAAGTGGCATGGCGGGGACAGAAAGGCCCCGTCTGCACGCGGACGCACAGCGCTCCCGCACCACTCCGGTAAATTAACACCATTCAACTAGCGCCACAGTATTTCAGCTTGAATGACACTAATGCCCGGCGGCCGGCTGTCGACCCAGATGGCCTCCAGCCGTCCATCGAGCCTCGCGCTGATTGTGCCGCCGCGATACGGCAGTGTGTGCGCCTGACGGCGCGAGGGCGCGTTTGCGGCCCACCGCGCTGCTACCTGTGGCAACGATCTTCCGAATTTCACGTTCTGGAACAGCGGCACGATAGCGCTAATACTCCTGTCGGCGTTATCGGACGGTCGCCACGCACAATAACAGTTGCGCGTGGCGTAGCCTGTTGCCTAACTATCAGCTCCATTGTAACAACTGACAGTTTAGTTGTAGGTCGCTGCACGGACGTATAGCAAATAGCAGTGCCTCTATGCTTCTGCTTATGGCATCCTTAATGGTAGTGGCTATGAACATACAACTTGACACGGGATACTTAACCATTGAATGATTACGTAAGTAGTTTTCTGAATTGGATATATTTAAAGAGATAGTACCTAGTCACATTCCACGACTTTGATTTTTCTTTTTCCCTCGTAAATTTCTGTCGGCTCTTCCATGGTGAACACCTCATGACGAGTCTCGAAACTTAAGTTTCCTACACTTGAGTCTGAATTCAACTTTCCACGCTTTATAGCTACCTTGACTAACTGCAGAATGCAGATTAATTTGGAGTACCATCTAACCTCCTAGACCGTGCACTGTTTATTAACACAAGCAACGCGTCTCCTTAATTTGATGTTTCAAATACTTCAAGAATCCCATTGCGCAATATCTAACTGTCCAATAGTAAGAAATACTAAAAAGAACATGAATAGTACTTTAACTAGTAAATCCTTTCTTGAGTGTTACGATAAAAGCAGCCACTATTCGTGTAGAGGAGGTTGGAATTTATAGGTATCAGCTTTAGTTTCATAACAGAAGCAGGTACATCATTCGATAGATAATTCTTGATTAACATGGCAAAATTGAAGTCTCCAACTGGACAACAACTATTTGAAAACATTAATTCGTATAGAAGCCTGTACAGTTATTTAAAAAGTTTTTGAAGGAAATTATTGTAAGTTTCACTATAATCGGCATAATCGTCTGATCTGATTCAGGTATCGAGTCGAGACAGGATTTTTAGGCGCTGCAATGCGTTATGAATAAACACGCAAGACTTTGCATCTGTTATTTTTACATACATTCTTCTTACAACGAAACTATCCTCTCCAAAAGATAAAATGTGACTTTCAAGACCAATCTTCAATTGCTTACGGTTCCAGTTATTATTTTTTATTTAGGACAGAATATAACTCGATGTCAGGGAAAGATTTATTTCCCCAATACTGCCGCGCATTGACTGATAGCATTAAGGAATCAATTTCACGTGTTAAGCGCTAAATGCTTTAAGAGTGCCTCAATTAAATTAAGATTTTAATATTTGCGCTGCCATTCGCAGCGACAGCTCCGATCTTTCAGATTATAATCAACCAAAAACTATCTTAATATGACCACCAACGTCCTAAATCGGTGGTAACTACGATGATTCTTTTCTCAGACCTTATTGAACGTGATAATTAGTTTTAACTTTCTGTATTTTCTGAAATTTAGGTTTGCAAACTGTTACAAAACACAGTAAGGAAATATTTCCCTCTATGACGTTTGCCCTCATGGATAAACACTTCATCATTAGTGGTATACGGTTACGTGACTGAGTTAGGGTAACGTATACCTCTTAAAAGTACGTGGGAAAAGAGTCATTAGATTTCAATTATCAGCTTTAAAAATAAAATAGCTAATTATTTCATTGCTTGTTTACATTTAAGTGTGTACCGTCCTGGTACACACTGAAATCCCCTCGCCACAGTACCGTAACACCACCTACCTATGCAAGCAAACATAAACTGCCACAGCCAGTGTTGGCACCTCAATAAGCTAAATGTGTCTTCAAATGCCCTAAACAAGGAGAAATAAATATGTGTTACTGGACAGTTTTATTTTTGCGATAATTATACTCCGTATTTTCTTAATTAGGAATCTTCTGGACATCAGAATAATTCAAACGATTAACTGTGAACGTATCATATTATTTGAGTTACATATGCTTGATAATATGGAAACAAAGGACATGCAGGTTTAAAAGTTCTAAGCGGGTGATATGCGTCACTACACATGTTAATTTAGACACTAATCTACCTCCACGAAACCTATCTTTAGTACTGCTTCATCCAAATCGTATCATCTGTGCGTTGTAGTGAGACCGATTCACCTACATAAGACTGAATGCGTCCCATTTTCCTTACAGAGCAAGGTGGAAGAATGTAATCCATATGATAGTTATTGTAACTTAGAAGACTGCTCGTACTTAGGGAATAGCATTCAGCATCTTAAAATTCATTTAATTTCCGTTGTTCTGACTGTAGTACTGATTAAGTATCCCTAAACATTCCCATACGCTAATGTTTATTGGTACCTAAATAAGCAAACTGAAAGGCCCATCACCTATATCTTTGCGAAAACCCTCGCTGAAGTGAATTGATGAGCGTTGTTAATGTGAATATATAGGATAGTGTCACTATCAGCTCCCCTAGATGAGCTGTTGCTATTATAGCAGTAGGCCTATTTGTGCAAACAGACAGTGCAAGAGTTCCCTTAGGATCGGTTATTTTCTCATTCTTAAGTTTCCTTCAGCTATCTGATGAGAAAGGTTTCACAGCAGTGCAATGTTTATTTATTTATTTTTAAGCATTGTTTTTAAGATCACATTTCTTTCTACGAGTTCACATCTGCACAATTTGTAGTAATCCTTTGTAGCACCTTTAGTAAGTTTTTGCAATTCAACCGTTAAACTGTTCTTTTCTAAGACATTCTATGCAGAATTTTTTGGTGTAAAGTACTTGGCGAAGCATTTCGAATACTCAGCATGTACATGCCCTCACATAATAAATAAACATTCACGGCTCGTGTGTATTTTACTGCTATGCATACGTAACGCATTTAAGAGTAGGACGGACGTAAACGAAAATACAGTAAGGTAGACGTTTTAGATAGTCTCGACTGTACGGGGAACAGTTTTGCATCATATCTTAAATGTATATACGACATTTCATTGTAATAGCATTAATAGCCGAAGGTATTCGAAAATATAAAGATTTCGGAAAGCACAAACGTATAAAAATTTAGAGGCGTGCCTCATGCATGTCATTGGAGAAATAATCTCTGGATGCACTTGTACTTCGTAAGCAGATATGACAAATTGTGATTTATTGCTACGAAAAGTATGTAATTACATGTGTGTAAAGTTTGACGCAAAAATACATTTAAATAAAGATCTTCATGTCAGTTTTTTTCGTAATTTCTTTTTCTCACAAGAACAATATAAATAGCGTTCCTGTTACGTACTTACAGGTCAAACTTCACGATATCTGTATTGTGAAATAACATTATTTCTTACAGTTAGCAAACTACAGAACTGTATAGAAGTCCGCTTTTTCTCTCCTCAGTTCGGTCGGTGGCACATTGATTGTAACTGAAACTTTCTGATTCGTCCTTTGTAAATCAAATTCTGCAGTAGTTTGAAGAGCTTCCTTCATTCTTCTGAAGTTTCGACACTTCGCTGATGTCAAGGTATGCTGCAAAAGCGCTCCCAACTATTTAAATTGTGTGTTTTGACTTTTGTTTGTCTATGCTGACGAGCCCAGAATGTACAGACCAATACAATTATAGTATGCTTTGTTTTGTTTTGTAACTCACTGTAATGGTATAGTTTCATGTGATATTAAAACGTGTTTTAAAATCTTAGTTGAATGCAAATGCAAATTTTACTTCAATCAACATGGAGTTCAAAGCTTTCCTATAGTCAAGAAGAAAAACCAGAGAAAAACCAAATAATTGTGAAAAAACCATGTTCCCAGATCCCAGCTAAATCACTCATTTGCCACTTAAATTGTGTAAAAAGTAGCCATAGTGTGCTCTAAAGAAGGTGATCTCGCAAAATAAAACACAGCCCACTGATAAAGTGGAGTCTCATATGGTAACACGTAGCTTGTATTTGAAGAGGAACAATGCTGCATCAATCCTTGCACTCTTGGTGGAAATGTGAGACAACAATGGACCTTGATGTGCCACGGAGACAGTTCTGCCGCAGTCAAACAATTGCTTAGCTGTATTTTCTGCTACCAGTCACTTTTATTTGCTTTATATTTAATTTGACATATAGCAACTCATTGCGAGCATGTTCTGCTCATATTCAGGCGTATATACATAAGGGAAATTGTTACTTAAAAATAAAATATTGTAGCGTAAATTACCATAATACCTTGTGTTTATTGTTCGCCGCTGGTGTGGCTGTTGGCGTATTTGGTGGGAGAGGGAGCAATGGTTGGCCAGGAACCGATGTCTAGTGACGTCTTCTGCAGGCGTGGGGCTTTGTCTCGTTGTTGTTTACAACAGCCACCATACCAAGTTTAGGTTCCAAATAAGTTGCTTGCATCTTTGATACAATGGCGGAGCTGTTGTGACACACTACATAATTGAACTATTTATTTTGGCACTGTTTTTAGACGTAAGTCACAGCACAAATTTATTTTATTACGTGTGAACATTGTAACTGTTATCACTTGATGACAGTCACATCTCAATGCGCATTGACTGTAAACTTTGATACACACATCTGGCTAATAGTTTCCTTAAGTCGCAGTCGTATTTGAACCAAGACGAAACTGAGGCTGTAGGAAATGATTAAAGAGTGAGGCTGCTCTCTGACGTAAGTAAGCTTCCAGGAGCGACTTAAGGGTGTGTCTGCGTCGAAGTCTCTCATTCGTTGCTGCAACTGTCTTTCGCTGGTGGTGCCGTTGAGAAGTATTTACCTGGAGCCTCACTCTTCACACGACACCCACATTCCTCCTTCCCAAACCTCTGCACCGTCGTCGTGTAGTGCTGGGTGAGGGGGACGGCCGATGACCGATGACACCTCTCTGTCCGCCCCATGGTATCCACCGCAGTCAGCGACCGAAAAACAGGCAACAGGCTACAACCCCGTTTCCCAAGGACAAAAACGCTGTGGTCACGCAGACAGCAGTCGGAACTCGTGACTGCTGTGTGGGGGCGGCTCCTCCACGGAGGCTGAGATATATGCTTTTGTGGACCCCAGCAGCATGCTGGGTCTGTGGGCAAAAATTTTGCTGCAGAAGTGCTGACATAAGGGTGCTGCAACTGGTTCTTCTGCAACACAGAGGAACGTTGAACGACGTATGACGAACGCTCGAATACTTGTTTGATTATTCCCCGTTGTCAACGGTGCTTCTTGCCAAAACTTAGTTTTGTGGCTCAAACTGTGTCGGACACGGTGGAACGAACTGTTTCTAGGGAGGTCGCAGAATATGTAACAGCGTATGCAGACGACGAGCGTTTAATAATTCGTCGACCAGCTTCCTTCAAGTTGCCAGGAAGGATAGGAGGGAAGAAAAACCTTTCAGGATTTTTCTCGTCTGTGGGAAAAACTATGTCCCTCCGGTTGACTTTTGAACGATCGTACGAATCCTACAGCTTCACCGTAGGACTGAGTGTGAAAAGCGAAGTAATAACATGGCGCATGCTGTGATAAATAGCTTGAGTCAGATTGTTGTCCTTCGTCTGAGACAAGGACCTCAGGAAGACCTTAGGGACAAAATATAGAAGAGAAAGCCGATACAGTACTAGCAGTAATGGTGGATTTCGTGGGGACTACTAAAGGAAATTTCTGGCACTTAAGTACCACTAACAACTACCGCGCGTTCGAGAATGGACTTACGAAACCCTTTGTATACGCTACCATGGTTCGGATGGACGTGGTACTGGAAAAAGGACTACGTCAAAGCGGAGTAGTACTCCTTTCTAACATGGAAACGAGACATCGCTGCTGAATTTGGGCGCCCATCCCCTGCCAAATAGAATCACATCGAGCGAGTTCCTTTGTGCAAACTACGCTCCATTGACCTTGATGCAACAAAGACAGAACTTCTCTCTAGAGAGCGTGAGGAATCACAAACAGTGGATCACCGAAAGTCGAAAGGACATTTTGGAAGAATTTCAATATCTTGATTATCAGTTTGATAATAGGATTCTTCAGAAAAATCAAATGCTGTTTCGGTACTGGCCGGTAACCAAGACAAGAAGTCAGTGTTTTAACTCTAGAACCGCCGGAACTAGTGCTATACTTAGAACCGCCGATGTGGTCAAAGTGACCACTTTCTTTGTAAGTACATGCTGTGCTGTTTAATGTAAATATTAATGACTTTGATAACAATGTATCACTTTAATTACGTTTAATACCAGTATCATTGTATTTCACAACACCAATGAGAACATAGTATTACTAATATTAAAGAACATAATTCACAATATATATCTGCAACCATACTACCTGTATTGCAGTAGTTTTAAAATGAATAGAAATTCATCTTACTGGAGAAACCTATGAATATGTTAAGACAAAGACCAATCTTAAAATATGACCATGTATAGTACCTAATCCTACTTACAAGCATTACAAACTACTGCCTTTATTACTTTATATCTACACGGCCCACAAACATATCTCTTGCATTTACTACACAATTCATTTGCCTTGTTTCTGCATTTCCTGTTTGGCATAGTTGTCTACTTTCGCAGGAATTTCCGCTTCTTCTCTTTCTTCATCACCATCGGTCGTTTTCTTCCTTTCATTTTCCATCCCTTGGCATCCTTTCCTGATTTCTGGTTTCCATATAGGCTCTACGTAATTCTCCTGCTAGATTTAGGATGAAATTCCTCGTACTTATTTTGATCCCTGTCACTAGCTTTAAAATGATCCATGCGTTGATGGCTGCTAAATCAAGGATATTGTGAAATACGTGTACAGGCCATCGACGAGTACCAGAGGGGACAGAATATTTCCCTGTCATCTGGTCCAAGACATCTACAGCAAATTTTGTGTTATTGTAGAAGCTCACTGTTTCGGGAAGGTGTTTCGAATTAATTTGTATTTCAACATCTGTGTGCATGGTGCTATACAGAGGAACATTTTTGTTCTTTTTCTCTTGGCAAACAGTCAGTCCTTTTCAAGAGAACAGACGTACAAAGAGGAGTTTTCATTTTTTTTATAGTGTTCGGAATTTCTTTTCTTGCACGGTTGATAGTGCCGACAAGACTAGTTTTCTCTTTTTCCAGTCTCTCCCCAAGTGTGACCGTATTAAAAAATTTATCAGTAGTCACATTTCCCCCCTTATTGCCATATGGAGCTACCAACTTCATTACTACTTGTTCTGGAAGCTTTCCATTAGGTGCCCTCAGTTCGATCTTTCCTACATCAGGGAACCCATTACAAAGATATTTTCTTTCTACATCCGCTAGAAGCCAGAGTTAGATTCCGAATTTATCAGGCTTATTCGGCATATATTGCAAATACGGACACCTGATTCTGCTGGGGAAAAGTTGTTCGTCCGCAGTGACATTTGATCCAGGTATGTAATTCAGCTGACAGTTTTCTATAAAATGGTTTCAAGTAGTTGATATAAGTGCAAATTTGTCACTTTTCAAATGTTCCGACAGTGTATTATTTTCATCAAAACGCAGATATTTCAAAATTTCTCGAAACCTGTTTCTGCTCATTGTGACAGTGAAAAAATGGGGCTCCCCACTTTTTCGACCACAACTCATCTACTTCAATACATCTGGCACCTAGTGCACCACGAGCATATAATAAAGCAACAAATGCATCTAATTCTTCTAAATGCAAACTCCAGGAATCATTTCCAAGAAGCCGTTGTGCCTCTGCTTCTGTGCATTTCTTTATGTGTTTCAACATTCATTGATCAAGTAAGAGGCGCCAGGCACTCGAAACATTATCATTTGAGACGTGCCGCTTTGCGTGTGGAGTAAGTCCCCGTGTTTCTTTCAATACATTCTGTTGACCTATCCTACCTGGAGTAGTAACACCGAAGTCTGCTACAGTCCACTCCGTGACCCCGTCCTTCCCCAAGAGTTTTGAGCCAGGTTCTGGAAGCGAACCCTCACTTCGTTCTTCTACGTCGATTCTGTATTGGTCCACTTACAATAGGTGCAGATCTTTTTATACCCAGGGTTGGTCCTTCTCTAGCATTGTTTATATTACTGCTTGGTCCTGGTACAGCAACTGCGTGAGGAAAGAGACAATTAGAAAGCTACAACTCATTATAAAGATAACATAACACACAATAAAATAGCACTAACAGAAGTAGCAGTAGAAGTGTCAGCTCTATTATAATAGTGATAATTATTCATATAGTAACAATATAATAATAACAATAATAATGATAATAATAATAATATAAGTGAATGTAAATTACTTTCATCTTCAGTCTCGGAGCTGTCACTCTCCACATTAGCGACAGGTTGGTAATCTTCATCTGTAGAATCTTCCACAAGGTCCTCAACTTCAGGATCATTCTCAGCATCCGATTCATACAAAGTGGCCGTGGCCGTGGTTTGTATCGCTCTGATATCTGAGCCATGTCTACTGCTCTGAGACCAGTACTCAAGTAATCAGTTTTGTTTATGTTAAACCCAATAGCAAACAATAAATGACATATTGCATTTTGAGCTTTTAAATTCAAACAATGCGAATAAACTTCAGTGAGCAACATATTTAGTACATTGTTGACGAATGCTAAGAATAAATCTGGGGAGTGACGCACAACAATTTTTAAATAATCTGTTTTCAAATATATATGTAATGTGGTCAAAGTGACCACTCGGCGGTTTTAAGTATAAGCGGTCATTCAAAGAAAACTAATGAAGATAAAATAAATATTGGACTATTTATATGATCTACATAAACATTTAGGAAAAGTCATTAACTCACAACAGCATAGATTAAAAATTGACCGAATAATAACATGTTAAAATATAAAAAGTGGTCAAATTGACCACTCGGCGGTCCTAGTGTTAAAGCTGTGCAGTGGGCCTTTACAACAACATATGTTGATAATTAGACAATAAAACAGACAAACGCGTAAAATTTGGAAGGACAGATCAAAGCCATTGGAGTCCGATCATCTGTAGGCTGACAGAACTTTCGACTGTACAAATAATGGTGGAACTTGGTAAGATCACAGACAATGGTGGCCCCTTTTCTTCAGGTTGACTATAATTGCACTGCTGATTTTGTTCTGATTTTTCGGGGTAAAATCAAATTAACCAGTCCTGTGGGAAAGCAAATCTTCAACTCCATAAGACGATGAATCCACAGTTAAGGGGCTCCGGAACGCCCTATACTTGCAATGTTAAAATAACGCTTATAAATTACATCTTTCCTCACAAAGTATTTGAGGTAGGAAGTTGAACTTTTTACAGATTATTTATTGGAATATGGGCTACAACTTAAAACAGGGATTTTACAAAATTTTAGTTCAGTTATTAAAGATGATTTTTTTTTCAATTGTAATGAAAATTCACAACATTTTTTTGCAATTTTTTATTTATATATTCAAAAATATACAGTTTTTTGGAAAAAGGCTGTGTTAAATTATGCAGAAGGTACTGTGTAACATTTACTGAAAGTTTGAAACAAATATGTTTGGAAGATCCTTAGAAAACATGTAATTAGTATGAGAAAATAAAAGTTTTGGGAATCGAGCGACAAAGATTGGATTAACTTTTTAGTGCATTCCAGGTCCATAGGATGGATTATCTTCATCCTCTGCAAACTCCTCCTCCAGCTTCCTCTTGTTCTCCTCCTGTTTGCTCTTGCTTGTATTTCTAGACTCTTTACAGCCGTGTCTGCAGCCCCAAGGCGTTCCTTGTCTAAAGGAAGCATCGCTCGTACCATGTTAGAACCTATCTTCATTCCCATATTTCTAAATACCTTGCACCTTACAATGTTGCCATCATTGAAAGTCGCAACAGCATCATACACACCAAAGTGAAGTGTTTCTATTCCAACAAATACAGTCTTGGGGATTCTCGACCATATAACGCTATTTACACTTTCATTGGGGTTTTGAGTTTTTCCGTGAATACAGTTTTTCAACAGTTCAGGTGCTGATAAGTCTCTGAAAACAAGGTTAGCCACAACACATACTTTATCTCACATCACTAAAATGTACCTGATGAACACGGACGTTAATAATAACACCATTTGACAGCAGTTTAACAGCGCCACAGTGGGTCACGCCCATGTAGAACACATTTCAAAAAAAAATTTAAAAATAGTTGCAGTCTTCGGAATTGAATAAATTATATATCTGTTAAAAGGTAATAGTCTGCAGATTCAGAAAACGCAAAAAAGTAAAAATTGAACTTTTCATGATTTTGAGCCTTTCCGGAGCCCCTTAAGACATGTGTAAATGGATAAAATGAATCAGACAATGAAGGACTAACATTGCGTCCTTTAACCGCTGAAACGAGTCCTGACGGTCTTGGGACAACACAAAGGGAACACCTTCCTGGCGCTACCGGTCCAGCGAAGCAGAAATTCACGCAGCGTTTGCAATCAACTACATGTAGTACGTTACGTTGGGCATAAAGGCCCGTAGGTACTTGATATGATGAGACACCAGCAAATATTTAATTGCAGATAGGTGGGAATGAGCAGGATAAGTACTCCATACATTTACATCATCTCATAAGTATTCTTCTTCTTTGTGGAAGAAGGAGCACTATTACTTGTTATACTTTAAGACAGCCACATCAAGCACGTTCTAAATTTGCCACATGTTCAGCTGACGTGGCCCGTGACAGTAATATTGTTTGCATGAAAGGACATTTGCTGTTAATTGTTCAAGGAAAAGTTGAAATATATCTGGAGCTGAAGCGCCTTCAAACAGTAGTATTTGGAACTTGAACAATACCAGGTGAGTATTGATCACAAATTATTGCTTGGACTGCCCATCCAGTGGCAACCGTAAGTATCCTCAAGTAAATCAATTTTGGAATATAATCTTCTCTGTCCCAATCTGTTTGCTGCAGTCGTAGGAGAGAAACTGAATCCACTACAGTTTGTGGGCATACCGTGGCTTTACAATCAACACACAGTCGTAAACCTCCTTATGACATCTTGAGCACTGACTTTCAGAAACGGATTGTATCACTCCACTGACCTATTTTTGCAGTTCCTGAACAGCATACTGACGTAGAGCACTTTTGTCTGAAATTTATGTGTTGAGTCCCTCTTAAATGGACAACAAGTTTGTTCCTCTGTCAATGGCCTGCAGTAAAATGTTTTCCAAAATGGAAAATAGAGCTTTTGTTGGTGTCTGATGAAATGCAAAAATGATGCTTTTGATGTACAGGGGGGGTTTTCGGTATTTAGGTACGTGGCCTCTGGTTAAGTAATATATAGACAAGCCTTTATTTTTTGTATATTTCATACATTTTAATCCACGTAGCAGTCTTATTAATGTACTTTTACATATTTAGCAGATTCGCTTCTGTTTTTTAATTACAGCCAAATTGAATTTGGGAAATTTTACCTTCTTTTATTAGCCAGTAACGGTGATATGACGTTTGTAGTTAATTTTATTTGTAATCAACAGCTAAGTTAATGAGGTACAATCAAACCCAGTCACGTCCATTCGTATTAACGTAGTATTCTGTCCCCCGCTGGTTCTTTTAGAGTCGTAATTACGCTTGTAGTTTCTGGCACTATTTGAAGTAAAGCGCACCTAATTATGATTATTTAACGTCCTTGATTTAAACATCCAGAAATTCTAACAAAGCTCGATTTTATTCTTATTTAAAACAGACGACTAAACCCGTCAAGTTTATTAATTCAACTATTATACACATGTAGTCACAATACGATGTATTAATTTTTTATTTGTCGGTCACAATCATACTTTGTGATCATAATTATTATTTCATTTATATTATACATGGCTGACTTTGATATACTTTTATTATTAAGTCCGCCGCTCGTGGTCTCACGGTAGCGTTCTCGCATCCAGAGCACGGGTTCCCGGGTTCGATTCCCGGCGTGGTCAGGGATTTTCACCTGCCCTGAGCCGGCAAACCACGTCCACTAGAACCTAGCCTACTGCAGCTGTGCGGGTCTCCCGCATCGTTCCCCCTCTGTCAGGAAGCATGGGACTTTCTTTCCATTTATTATTAACATGAAGACTTAACATGTATATTTGGGTTATTAAAATGTTGCACATATGTAATGGAGACACGCCTTTTAGTCATCTCCGTTTTTTATATCTATATGACACCATCGTTTGCATAATCACTGTTATTTACTGTTTTACGTGTTTAATGGCAATACGATTATTTGTAAACATTGGTCATCGTTCCTCTTGTGCTGTGAATATCAATTCTGTTTCACTTTTGATACAATGCCGATTCTGTTAGAATAACTGTGAGATGTCTTTTAGACTTCACTGACATCTATGTAGTTCGTTCCTTTCAACATTCATGGCGTACGTGCAGTGATAAATGATTTTGCATTTTACTTGTAGTCTGAGTTTACATCTACTTGTATTAAAAGATAACTGTCGCCTTTTGATAGTGCGAGGATCAACTTTGTGAAATCTCTTTTCTAATATCCTAAATCCCAAGGATGACTAGGCAAGCAGAGCCTAAGTTCACTTGCCTCGAACAAGTAACAAACACAAATTTATGATTAGTGGGCCAAATTTATTTAAATATTAGCTAATCACACCCATAAAAAGACGTCACCTCACAGATCATTGAATGATGTAATAAAATGCCAATACATATATTAGATATACAACAGTCACGGTAAATTTCATTGAAACATATTTAAGGGGAAGTCCAAACTGACTGATTTTGAGAATCCTGACACGGAGCGGAATGGCGCTGTGAGACGTAAGAGCAACGAATTTAGCAATAATTTACATTTATTTTCTTATCAAAAGTAGCGCACACACCCAGCTGTTAACTCAAATCCAGTTACTTGGCATGCTGGTGAGTGAATCTCGACACATGGTACGTTATACAATGCAACAATTGGAACGATACGTGTGGGGTAAATCTACCAAATTATTGGTTAAGACTTATCACGATCACGTGCGTCACGTTCACACTGATAACTCACACAACGGAAGACAGAATTTAGAAGTAAGCTTACTTATTGCACATGTAAGCTGACTGAGTCAGAGCGCGACTGGCTTTAACGATTATCACAGAAATAAGCCCACTCCTGAAATTCCATACAGCTCAGAAATTTTGTAAATAAATTTACGAAACTTGAACACATCTACTCTTCTATGAAACTGAGACAGTCAAGTTGAAACGGAGCCTCATGGTTTTCAAAGAGATGCACTTGGTGCAGCAGAGTACAGGCTACTAAGTCCGTGTGAATGAAACATAAATTGGACTGTAAATTAAATAAAAATTAACGCAAGCATTCCACAAAGCATACGACACATTCGTACATAATACACGAAACTAACTGAAACTGTACATCACGTGGCGATATCGCTCGTCCGGCCGGAGTGGCCGTGCGGTTCTAGGCGCTACAGTCAGGAGCCGAGCGACCGCTACGGTCGCAGGTTCGAATCCTGCCTCGGGCATGGATGTGTGTGATGTCTTTAGGTTAGTTAGGTTTCAAAAGTTCTAAGTTCTAGGCGACTGATGACCTCAGAAGTTAAGTCGCATAGTGCTCAGAGCCATTGAATATCCCTCGTACACGTCAATTTGCGGTTGCACAAAACATATCAGCGATAAATTGAATAGTAATGAAATTAACAGCATTCGCTGACTGAAATAATTGGTGCAGCATGATTATGAATGTCACACACCAGAGTAACTACCAGAAACCCAAACAAAGGTAACTCTTACACATTTCAGATTAGCAACTAGCGATTCTACTCAGAGCAACCTTACTCACCGGTATCCTAGGGAGGAGTAAACCAAACCTACCTCGTCGCCGGGGCCTACACAGCCACCTGGGATCGCTCGCAGACCGTAATAGTTTCTTACCTGTACCAACCTCACAATAGATACTGTCCAGTGCCACTAATGCCTCTCTGAATAAACGTAGCCGCATTCAAAGCTCTACACAAAGTTTGACTAAACTGCCCTTAACATTCAAGGAAAGCTGAAGGCAACTGAGGAAACCTAAAGGGCCAGCTGTAGACAAAGCACACATTTATGCTAGCAGACAACAGTGGGGACAAAAGAGATACACAGAGAACATAGTTATGAATTTGAAAATGAAAAAGACATTCAATATCACGCACTGTCGTCCATTTTTCTCTCTTTCTCTCCATGCATAGTCATACCGAACATTTCGTCATTAGGTATAGTAGCAAACCCGAAAGTTGCCATCTAAGATCAATGGAACGGCTCACATGGAGACGTTTCTGTATCTATTAGGATACACTCATGCACTCAAAGTCATTAGCTTTGCCTGAAATGTCTGTGATGTCCTGTATACGATGTATCGCAATCGACAGGTATCAAGTCAGACATTTACGTGTGCTTTTCTTTGGTTGAGCGGCCCTTTCAGGCCAGACCAGCATGGCGTAGTACTTTGCTACGTTTCATGCATGGGTCTCTGACTGTGCCTGTGAAAAGCCGTCAGCGATGTAAATCAGTGTGCTCATCGTGTTACAGCATGTGCATCGTAACTTATCACGTGGCGATTAGGAACTTTTTGACTTATGAAACCAGTCATAATACCAGTTACAAAGACTGTCGGTGAATTTTTGAAGTGAGGTACATATCAGACGTGACATACGCCTTTTACTAGCTTTCATTCTTATTGAACTGCAGTACGAAACATATTGTGCTATAATAAATGCACATGGAACAACATCTGTGGTGGACTTTATTAACTTTGTAATATACACTTTGTTATATACACTGAATGTTTCTGCGGTTTACGTGGCCATGATGGGTAAATGTAGCTTCATCACTAAACAAGATACATGACACATTTTGAATATCCTGTCTCACTGCCCATGTACAGGAGTTAACACAGTTCTCACAATCGATTCCATGCAGCCCTTGATGGAGAGAGATGTGATAGGGATGGAACCTACGTCGACAGAGAATGCGACGCGCTTGCAGTTCAAATGGCTCTGAGCACTATGGGACTTAACTTCTGAGGTCATCAGTCCCCTAGACTTAGAACTACTTAAACCTAACTAACCTAAGGACATCACACACATCCATGCCCGAGGCAAGATGCGAACCTGCAACTGTAGCAGCAGTGTGGTTCCGGACTGAAGCGCTTAGAACCGCTCGGCCACAGCGGCCGGCACTTGCAGTTCCTCGCACTGCTTGAAGTAAAGCGCACATGAGCACTGCAAACATGGCAGAAATGGAAAGTGCTATGGATGTGTGGTTTTAACCGAATGGATTGGTAATCAGAGGCTCATAATGTTAGCGAAACGACAGATTGTAATAATACTTAGAAAGTGTATTTTTTGTGCAAAAATATTATTGTGTAAGTGGAACAATGCCTATTGATACTAACACCGAAAAGCAGGGTAAATTAGAATATCAGTGGTGTTTGTTGCTGGATCCTAATGCGAGTCGTTTAAGAGATATCGTATTTTGAAATGATCCCATAGTAACACCTGTATAATACCTACGCAGCACACACCGCAGAACAACACAAGAGAATACATTACTTGTGTGTATTCTGACCTGTAAAGAGGCAACTGACCATCACAAGTTGTGTTCAAATGACCACCGGCAGTGGGAACGCACACTTGCTGTCAGATATGTAACGACTGTTGGCATTTCAGCTGAGATGCCCTAGCAGTCAGCAGTTATATGTCGTTGCATATCATCAAGTGCAGTTGGTATACCCTTGTAAACAGTGTCTTTCAGATTTCCTCAGAGAAATAAGTCTTCAGACGTCAATTCAGGGGAAAGAGCCGCCAAGAAATAGGTCCTCTGCGTGCAGTGTAACTATTCGTTAACAATTGGTCCAAATGTCCCTGAGCACTATGGGACTTAACATCTGAGGTCATCAGTGCCCTAGTACTTAGAACTACTGAAACCTAACTAACCGAAGGACATCACACACATCCATGCCTGTGGCAGGATTCAAACGTGTGACCGTAGCAGTCGCGCGGTTCCGGATTGAAGCGTCTATAACCGCTCGGCCACCGCGGCCGGCCGTTAACAATTCGTGAAGACATGTTGCAGTAGTCAGTGCGTCTTATACCATCCACGGAAGATAGAGGCTGCGCTACTTGTGCGCGTTGATTGTTCCGTCTATGAAAAACGAGCTTTTGAGCTGATGTTTTACTATTCCACACCAGACGTTTACACTCCGTGGACGCTTATTTTTCACCTGTAGAAGCTAAATGTGATCGTCAACAGACAAACACTGCGCGTTTCGGTGGTTTACTTGGCCATGATGGGTAAATGTGGCTACATCACTAAACAAGATACATGACACACGTGGAATATCCTGTCTTACTGCCCATTTACAGTAGTTATCGCAGTTCTCATAATCGTTTCCATGCAGCCCTTGATGGAGAGAGATGTGATACGGATGGAACCTACGTCGATGCAGAATGCGTAGGACTCTCATGCCACTTCCTCGTGCGATTGCGCCGGAACTGTCGTGTGGATAAACTGCAACAGCAGCAAGAACATTAATTTTCCCTTCTTCTATCGTTACTTGTTTCCTTCTGTTACGTTGTCTAGGTGTTACACTACCTTTTGCGTATAACTGAAGTGGTTCATACATATTTGCCGATGTAGTTGACTGCTATTGTATCTCGTCGCATACAAAGTGCAAAAATGAACTGCATTCTTCTTTCACTCTCCACACACCATGAGCATGTCGGCTATTTCTGCATTGGTTAATCCCATCGTCCACTCACGAGTTACTGCTTTCGCTGTCACACATTAAATGGCTAAGGAGTCACAATGCACTCAAGGAACACACAAGCATACTGTAAACAAACGTAACGACATCGTACATTACAACTTCACAGGTTGAATGACACATACAAATGTCGTTGTGGAAACTTTTCAATATACGACGTCTCGTAAACTACTCGCACTAGATTCCTGCAACGTACACCACTGAAATTCTAATTTACCCTGCGTTTAGTTTTTTAATGTCAATAGGTATTGTTCCATTTAGAAAAGTGTATGTTTGCAAAAAAATACAAAGTATTATTACAACCCATTCATTGGCTAAGAATACAAGCCTCTGACTACCAATCCATTCAGTGAAAATCGTACATCAATAGCTCTTTCCATTTCCACAATATTTGCGATAAAAATTTCAGGTGATTCGTCCTACATATACAAGGTGTGTTACATCAGATGTAAAATTAAATTCATTTCGTGAACTGTTACACTTATGGAAACGCGATTTCCATCAAATTTTAGAGCGTCGACGGGCCGTATTTTTCTTGTTTGGTTAGTGTTTTTAGTACAAGTACGTATTTTAAATGGAACCGTATACATTTTATAACTGCAGTTGATAGCTCTTGAGAAGACAAGTAGAATTTTGTAGCGTTTGTTAAAGTCGACGTCGAAACCTGTCATAAAAAATTCGGGTAATGTTCTACGATTGGCTCCCCCCATCGGAGGTTCAAGTCCTTCCTCGGTCATGGGTGTGTGTGTCGTCCTTAGAGTAAGTTAGTTCAAGTTAGATTAATTAGTATGTAAGCTTAGGTACCAATGATCTCGGCAGTTTCGTCCCATGAGACCTTACCACAAATTTCAATTTGTTCTACGATTTACGCAGTGAAAATACCTCCGAGCAGAGCTCTCGTGCTACGCTGTATCAGAATGTCAACAAATTTGCTTGTTTTCTTCTCTACACTGCAGGCTGCTAATTTCTGCTTCAACATTTGTTGCGTGCAGGTATGTACACCAATAAGGAGAAGTTGGATATACTACTTTCGGACGGTGAATGTAACAGAAATGCCACAAAAGCAGTACAGTGGTATAGGGCTATGCGGATCGCCGATGTGCGAATCGCCAGGCCGTTATTAAGACACTAGCGCGAACACGTTGCTTCAACATCAAACGAGGACAAGAAAGAAGACTGCTACTGACAGAAAACACTAAGAAGCTGTTGTGACTATGACGCTAATGAATCCGCATAGAGAAACGATACATATTGACAAGGAATGTGGAATCAGACAGATGAGTGTCACTCGGATCCTGCATCGACAGATTTTCCATTCCTATCACCTGTCACCACGTCAGGCAGACGACCGTGATTTCGAGCGCCGTACAGATTTTTGTCGGTTTGTCCCCCAGCGAGTGAGAGACGACCCTAAATTTTTTCGACGTTTGCTCTCTACCCATCAAGCAACATTTACTAAGCGCGCTAGTGTGAATCTGCATAACGTGCGCAACTGGCTAGACGAAAATCCACAGTGACTTCGTCAGGTGAAACATCAACGGCCGTGTGGCGTAAACGTATGGTGCGGTATCATGAGAAATTACACTGTCGAACCTTACGTCATCTCAGGTATTCTAAATGGGTATTCCTAAGCACACTTTCTGACGAACATTATGCCGGTCTCTCTAGAAGATATTCTAGAAGTAATCGACAGTGCATGCGGCTGTAACACAAAGGTTGTCCAGCTCACTCGTCGCGTGTTACAATGCAAACCCTGAATGAGAGCTTTCCTGGACGTTGGATACGACGATTCCTGCTGTTATACGGCCTGCGACTTTCCCCGATTTGACTCCTTTTGCTTTCTTTCTTTGGGAGCACAGAAAAATACAGTCAATGACGTACTACGCCAGACGATATGTGTGGTCGAACTGCCAGAGCATGCTCTACCACATCATCCACCATAATTTGATCTGTTCATCGCTCTTTCGAACAGCGATTGCAAGTATGCCATTCAGTCCATGGTCAACAGTTTGAATACGTATTTAAGTAAAGGAAATCGTTATATTTGTGGAAGACAAAATTTATGTTAAGTGGTTTGGATGATTACCAAATCATTGTTAGTATATTATTTCATTGATGTGTGTACGAAATTGCGCTGCAATGTCAAATAAGTCGACAGTGCGTATTGTTCGTATCTGGTTCAAATGGTTCAAATGGCTCTGAGCACTACGGGACTTAACTTCTGAGGTCATCAGTCCCCTAGAACTTAGAACTACTTAAACCTAACTAACCTAAAGACATCACACACATCCATGCCCGAGGCAGGATTCGAACCTGCTACCGTAGCGGTCGCGCGGTTCCAGACTGTAGCGCCTAGAACCGCTCGGCCACTTCGACCGGCTCGTATCTGGTACCACTGTCATTAAGCGCATATGTTCAGCATGAAACGATGTTTCAATGAGAATAATATTTTATTTTGCGGTGCACATGTAGTCTCCAAAGTATTTTAATGTATTGTTCAGTTCAATGAATGTATCCCATATGATACAAGTCAGAGCAGTGTAGGTAGACAAAATTGACCGACAGTTTGTATTTTACCTCTACGATGCCACAGCCATGTACAGAAAAAGACCGGTCAAATCTAGCTTCCAACATTTACGTATTTAAATATTTAATACAGTAATTGCTTTTTGCAGTATTTAGATTCTCTTCATTTTTGAGGAATGAACAGTGCGTTTCTCTGTTTCTGCTCACATAAATCTTGGAGGATATACAAACATGAAGCAGTTTTCCTAAGCCGTTTGCGATACGCTAGATTCTAGCATACGTCATATTCCGATATACAACATTCATACGTTAACCTGCATCTAGGTCAAGTTGGTTCAAGGGGAAATTAAGCATTATTTTTGTAGCGAAGGCCGACCTTACCGGTATAAAACTATGCAGCCTGGTCCGACACGTCTGTTTGGCAGTATTTGTACCACAAATGCAGTTCCTACCACCGTGCTGTAGGACATTAAGTTGTCTTCTCAAGAGCTATCGAGTCCAGTTATAACAGGTATACGGTTCAATAATTAAAAAAAAAAGACCTACACCCTGTATGTGAATGATAATAGTATACCGAGTTTACAATCAATGGGAATTACATTTATTTATTGTCCTATACAAAACAAACGTAGAGAGGAGGCTCAACGCGGCAGTGGAGGCCTACATGATGGCAGCAGCTGTGACGTACTGTACCTTGCGGATGGCGTGTCTCCGAGCGGCGATTACCGCCGCTCCAATGAATGAGTCCTGGGGGGTGTTCACTTATTAAAAAGGCAGCGGCGCGGCGGCCTACCTGCAAAATGCACACCCCGAGCCTCCTGCCTCGCACGCCCTCTGCAGGCGCTGCCGGTGTGAGTATCGCACGCAGAGCTGGGCAGTGTTCGGCGAGATCGCAAGTAAGGACACGCATAGAACGCTAGTGAAGCCGTATCGATTGTATGGCACACGCGTTGTAGTAACTTGAATTAAAATATGCTTCTAGATTACATTCTTCACTATTGCACAGTTTCGGGTGTGTAGTCATTTTCAACTATATAGTGTAGCCAAAAAAGAAAAAACAGTTATAGTTGGGTTACAGTTAAAATTTAGTTTTTCATTGTTAAAATAGTGACATGAACGGATTTTAGACGAAACAGTGTTACCTGGTTTAACTTAAATATTGGGATGTAATATGTCACAAACAGTTATACTTAAGTACTTTAAAAAAATTCGAGTCCAAAATCTGAGAGACCTAATCCGTTGTGGCAGACTGCCACTCAGAAAACTTGTGGCTGTGGATTTTGTTTGAACTGAAAGGCATGTGCTAAGGTCTGATCAGTGTCGCTCCAGAAAATAGTCGGTAGTTGCCAACCACAAGGTGGAACGAGAATAACATCTTTGAGTAGGAGGATAGCTTTGTGCACGGAGGAAGCAGACGTGTGGTGACAGCGTTAAGGTAGGTCGCTGCCCCTGCCCAAACTTTAGCACGTAAATGAGAGAAAATATATGATCATTTCGAATTGATTTTTGTTAGATAATGTTCAGAGTTAGGATCTGTATGTCCAAGGTTTGACGCAGAAGCGTTTTCTAAAATTTTTTGTAAGAGTGTTTTGTACTACAAAAATGTTGGAATTGGTGGGTTTTGTGTATGACTTTATATATATATATATATATATATATATATATATATATATATATATATATATATATATATATATATATATATAGGGTGTTACATAAAGGTACGGCCAAACTTTCAGGAAACATTCCTCACACACAAATAAAGAAAAGATGTTATGTGGACATGTGTCCGGAAACGCTTACTTTCCATGTTAGAGCTCATTTTATTACTTCTCTTCAAATCACATTAATCATGGAATGGAAACACACAGCAACAGAACGTACCAGCGTGCCTTCAAACACTTTGTTACAGGAAATGTTCAAAAATGTCCTCCGTTAGCGAGGATACATGCATCCACCCTGATGCGCTGATGCAGCCCTGGAGAATGGCGTATTGTATCACAGCCGTCCACAATACGAGCACGAAGAGTCTCTACATTTGGTACCGGGGTTGCGTAGACAAGAGCTTTCAAATGCCCCCATAAATGAAAATCAAGAGGGTTGAGGTCAGGAGAGCGTGGAGGCCATGGAATTGGTCCGCCTCTACCAGTCCATCGATCATCGAATCTGTTGTTGAGAAGCGTACGAACACTGCGACTGAAATGTGCAGGAGCTCCATCGTGCATGAACCACATGTTGTGTCGTACTTGTAAAGGTACATGTTCTAGCAGCACAGGTAGAGTATCCCGTATGAAATCATGATAACGTGCTCCATTGAGGGTAGGTGGAAGAACATGGGGCCCAATCAAGACATCACCAACAATGCCTGCCCAAACGTTCACAGAAAATCTGTGTTGATGACGTGATTGCTCAATTGCGTGCGGATTCTCGTCAGCCCGCACATGTTGATTGTGAAAATTTACAATTTGATCACGTTGGAATGGAGCCTCATCCGTAAAGAGAACATTTTCACTGAAATGAGGATTGACACGTTGTTGGATGAACCATTCGCAGAAGTGTGCCCGTGGAGGCCAATCAGCTGCTGATAGTGCCTGCACAAGCTGCACATGGTACGGAAACAACTGGTTCTCCCGTAGCATTCTCGATACAGTGACGTGATCAACGTTACCTTGTACAGCAGCAACTTCTCTGACGCTGACATTAGGATTATCGTCAACTGCACGAAGAATTGCCTCGTCCATTGCAGGTGTCCTCGTCGTTCTAGGTCTTCCCCAGTCGCGAGTCATAGGCTGAAATGTTCCGTGCTCCCTAATTGATTCGAAAGTCTTCCTGTTGGGACACGTTCGTTGTGGAAATCTGTCTCGATACTAACGTACCGCGCCACGGCTATTGCCCCGTGCTAATCCATACATCAAATGGGCATCTGCCAACTCCACATTTGTAAACATTGCACTGACTGCAAAACCACGTTCGTGATGAACACTAACCTGTGATGCTACGTACTGATGTGCTTGATGCTAGTACTGTAGAGCAATGAGTCGCATGTCAACACAAGCACCGAAATCAACATTACCTTCCTTCACTTTGGCCAACTGGCGGTGAATCGAGGAAGTACAGTACATACTGACGAAACTAAAATGAGCTCTAACATGGAAATTAAGCGTTTCCGGACACATGTCCTCATAACATCTTTTTTTTTATTTGTGTGTGAGGAATGTTTCCTGGAAGTTTGGCCGTACCTTTTGGAACACTCTGTATATTGAGATCAACATTGTGTTTAAATCTAACAGCCTGAATCATAATCCACATCCTTTGCTTGTTCAAATGGTTCAAATGGCTCTGAGCACTATGGGACTTAACATCTGTGGTCATCAGTCCCCTAGAACTTAAAACTACTTAAACCTAACTAACCTAAGGACATCACACACATCCATGCCCGAGGCAGGATTCGAACCTGCGACCGTAGTAGTCGCGCGGTTCCGGACTGCGCGCCTAGAACCGCTAGACCACCGCGGCCGGCCTTTTGCTTGTATTGAATATGAAAACGAGTAGTAAAGTAAAGTAACCCACCAATGAAATAATGTAAAGAAAATGAGGGCTCTATGCAATATATGTGTGCAATTCATGGTTTGGTCGAACTAACGTTATCAAAGCAAAATTAATTCAAATAACTAATTTTATGACATTCAAGAACTTGCGTTATTCAAGTCAAGATATAATTTCATTAAGTAAATCTCAGGGCGAAAGGTTAATTTTTCAGTACCATCTTAATGCCATTGCGCAAACGGCATTATTCTCTTAAACTTGATTGCTGAGTCAAATACATGTTGCATTTCTGGCTAAATGGAGGAGTGCGAGAAACAAGTTCACAGACGCAGTCAGATGCAGGTTTGTTGAAAAATTAATTTAGAACAATCTTATCAATGATGCAATCACAAAAAAGGATACAATTTTGGTTAGATACTTTCAGAACTAAATTATCAGTTGTACTGAAGAGCGTCAAAGAATAGCCTGTATACACTTTTCTCCTTAATATCGGCCAACTGAACAAACTCACTTACTTCTGTCCAAGACGTTCCCCTTTCATGTCATCAGTCTAGTGACTAGATTTCTCTCCGATGTCAACTGCTTCTTGTCCAAGTAGCACTAGCACCTGACATATTCAGTTATTTGCATCGATGTATTACAATTTCTATCTTTCCTAAGATTTTTACGCTCTACAGCTCCCAGTAGTGCCATGGAAGTTATTCGCTGATGTCTTCATGTATGTTATTTTATTCTGTCTCTTCTTCTACTCAATGATTTCCATACGCTCCTCTCCTCACAGGTTCTGAGGAGGACCACCTCATTACTCATTAGTCCACCTCCCCTTTGTACAGAACAACTGTCAACCGCTTCGATTTTACTCTGGTTTTCCCACAAACCATTATTCGCTTCCGTGCAATGCTCTGTCGAGACGTACATTCTCAGATATTTCTTTCTGAAATTAAGGTCTATGTTTGACACTAGTACTCTTCCTTTGCCCAGATATTCCTTCTTTGTATCGGCGATGCTGGTTTTTACGTCCGCTCTGTTTTGCACATTACGTGTTATTTCGTTTTCAAGGTGGCAGAATGCCATCACTTTCACTGTTTCGCGGTCCCAAATTTTAATTTTCATTGTATACTTCATATAATTTCTGCTGCTCTTCATTACTGTCGTAATCCTGTGGTTCACGTAGTCCTTCTTTATTCGAAATGGTATTCAGTAAGACGCGAATGGAGGAAAACTCTTCTAAGCTGACACGAAAATTATAGCAATTTTCACGATATAACTAGAAACGTTTTGACCTCATGAAGTAAATAACAGAAACAGGATGTCTTTCCAGTAGCCAGAACCAGTAGGAAACGACAGAATAGAAATGTCTGTTATTCAGAGGAAAAAACTCAATCTGTAAAAGCGACATAGATTAAGTTGAAGACCAAACACGTAACTTTCCTGGAACTGCGATGGACTGAGAAAATGTAGGAATAATGTACAGTAGGCCTGCGGAAGGAGGCGGACAATTTCAATCTTACGAATGGACGAGGACTGGCTGCGCTAGACATTTTTGAGTCGGCATGTCCGACTTCCAATGACGGGATTGTTTTTCCCTTGATTACTTTGCTCTGAAAGTTTGGCAGGTTGTAAGGCAAGTTAGTTATAGAACGCTTTGGTGAACAGCTTTTGACAGGTTCTTAGAAATTAAAATAAACGATGTTCTAAGATGTTTTGGCTCAATATCGCAACTACAGCGATTGTCACTGAAATAAAAATAAAAGGCCGGCCGGTGTGGCCGTGCGGTTAAAGGCGCTTCAGTCTGGAACCGCGTGACCGCTACGGTCGCAGGTTCGAATCCTGCCTCGGGCGTGGATGTGTGTGATGTCCTTAGGTTAGTTAGGTTTAATTAGTTCTAAGTTCTAGGCGACTGATGACCTCAGAAGTTAAGTCGCATAGTGCTCAGAGCCATTTGAACCATTTTTTTTAAATAAAAATTAAGGGTCCAAATAGCAATGTACGCTCTTTCCACTGGAGGTGACGGGTTTTGGTTATAATGAATATCACTAGACCAAGATTCTAGGCCATATGATCACCGGTGTCTGGAACTCTGCTATACCATACGCTTAAGTTGGTCTGAGTGTTAATTATACGGAGTGATTGTTTGGAGTTTCACAGCGTACTTTGCCGGAAAATTTGATTGAAAATTTAAAGAAGTTTCTTATTGCCATGCTACATATTCCTAATGGTCGTAATGACGCTTGTGTACAGTAACAATCTTAGATGTTTCGCTGTGTCTGCAAAAAAAAAAAAAAAAAAAAAAAAAATACCACCAAAGAAAAGCCTGTGTTTTTGCCATATAGAAAGGAATTATCACTCTGTATTCTACCAGTTGATTGATAATGTGACGGTTCAGTTCCATCACGGTACGGAGCTGACTTGCTTACGCGCACAATGGCTTCAGCGCTGTCAGTACGCGTTGCCAAGGTGGTGGCGACCGCGGCCAACAACTGCTGAGTGGCCGCTCCGTGGCTGCTTTGGGGTGCTGCCTTCTGGGGCTCTCTCAGTTTCTTTCTAGCTGTCAATAGGCTGACATTCGAGAGACCACCTCCACCGCACGGGTACCATTTGCTGCATGTGCAGACCCGGCAAGAAGTGGGACACAGGATATGATTTCAAGCTGTGGTGCTAACACTTTTATTCGAATTATATGGGACATTCGAATCTTGCCAAGCTGCACTGGGCTACAGATGCGGCTGTCTGATGAAACAAAGTGAATGTATTTACTACCAATTCGTTATTAGTTAAGAGACCTTATCTTGTGCGGCCTATTACTGGCTGTGAGTTATTTATCTTACCTTTTTCTTCTTTCTTCTTCTTCTTTTTTCTTTTTTCTTAAGAAAGGAAGAATGATTATCGTCTTTGTGGGCTTTTTTTCATTATTATATATTTTGCTGGACCCCTGATAGAAACTAGTGTAGTATCACACTTATTGGGTTCATCCGAAACTAATTTGCTATAGCTGCTAGCCTGAAATTCAAACTGTATGAGAATTTTTCCCTCTGTTGATGTTATTACTGAAACGTGGATGATAGGCTATTTCCTTTAATTCTGTTCTTGCAGTTTATCTTTCTTAGCGAAAGATTATTATTATGTTTGCCAACTATATATGTGGCGCTATTTATATATGTTTGAAATAATTGTGTTCATTGGTGTTATTATAAATTGTTCTAATAAAATTGTGATTGAGGGTTCCATTCTTGATCGGGGTTCGCCTTTAAAAGCGTGTTTTCGCGATGATAAATAAAAAAAAAAATTTGGGAATTTCGTTGCACACGTGTTTCGAACGTCACGTCATCACTCCCACTACCGTCACAGATACCTTCTATCGATACCCAGCATACGTTCAGGAGAAGTTTGATGGTTTTCATTATAAGGGGTATTTTCCACGTATATCGTATTTATGGATGTTAAATTTGTTAGATGATGTAACTACATAGCGTATTCGCACTTTTTATTCGCTTTGTATGTCCAGAAGGCTTTCGTCATGTATGAAGAACAAAATATATTACCTTTCTCATCGTTAGAGAAGAACGGCAAAAATGCCTGTAACAATCGTTAGGAACAGAGAAGTGCTCAGGTATCTTTTATTAAACAAGCAACATAATCTCTACACATGTTTGTGTTTCAGTAAAAGTAACTATTGACTTCCTTTTGGACGAGTAACCTAAGCATCGAAATACATATCATCTTTTACCTGAACAATCATTCGTAGGTTTGATTATTAGAAGCCATCCAATGTAAGAAAAGCGGTTTACATTTCCGGATAGCTGTCGTTTACCCTGTTTGCCAGTGGCGTGTGTTGATCGTTGCTATGAGCCACCGGTTCCGTGTTTAACTGGTATATCAAACACGAAGGAACGCTGGAGCATAACTTCCTGTGGACAACGGGCAAACCATATAACAGCAACAGCAAACTCCCACGCTAACAGTTCTATCTGTAATATTACAGTTCAGGTATAAACTGGTCGCGGAACAGAACTAATCTTCAGATAACGTATTAATAAGGTTTCGCTTGTCTTCTCTGCAGCGTTTACTTAGTACTCATGAAAGTAAGATACATTGCTCGTCAGGGCACAAATAATTAATTAGCTTCTGTAGAATTGGTGAGAAGGGGGATATGGTGACTTAAAGGATGTGTGTGTCTTTAATAAATTTCAACTAAATTTTTTGAGTCGGAGACCTGGGGCCTCTTGAGTGAAAATATTTTCTTTAAATTCGGAATTATAATTGCTAATTTTTCAAAACATCGAATTCTGTCTCAAATGCACTCCCGGTAGCTTATATATTATGAGAGAAATTTACAGTTAGATGTCTAAGGCATGTTATCCAAAATACGTCCAGAGCTTCTGACATATGAAGGTAATTAATAAAGTTTATAGTTATTAAATGATGAAAACGACTCTCCTTAAGTGGAACTGTATACCTTTCTGTGGCCCTGGAAATTTCCCTTAAACAGGGATTAGCCGAAATAACATCTCTGGACGCGACTGCTACGGTCGCAGGTTCGAATCCTGCCTCGGGCATGGATGTGTGTGATGTCCTCAGGTTAGTTAGGTTTAAGTAGTTCTAAGTTCTAGGGGACTGATGACCACAGATGTTAAGTCCCATAGTGCTCAGAGCCATTTTTTTTAACATCTCTGGAATTTTATCAAATTTTAACAAGTAAATAATGCCGGATAGCATTGTCCCGCCGTCAGGCCAGAAGGTCCGTAGCATGTCTGCCCTACTGCGCCAAATATGAATAAACACATGGCTGAAGTCGGATTAGTGCGTTCATTATTACGATATATCAAGGTCTCAAAGAGTTTACCCTTACCACTCACACAAGATTTTAACTGATTCAGCACAAACTATACTAGACGTTGAAATTCGTCTTGACTTTCCATGTTTTACACTAATTTACGTGTACTTCTCATCTCTTATCTTAATTTTTCCAGCAGCTAAATATTTGGAAAGGGTAAGACTAGTTTGTGTGTACGTAATTTTATGTTCCCCAAATGACAGTGAGACCTGGTACTTAGGGAAAAGCAGGATTCGGTGTGGACGGGGCCGTAATCAGTTACCGTTGGTTGCTTAGTTTTTCTTAATCACGTACACTTTATTTGGAAACAGTTGCGAATAAAGTTGACAATGAAGAACAATTATCAAATATGACTATTAAGACATAATGTCAAATTAAAAAAATTCTTAAGGAAGTTGCGCTCATGGCTGAACTCCTTATTGACCAGAAATTCAAATTATTTGTCGGCTTAGGGACCCAATAGTAATAGCTCAAAGAATAATTTGACGGCTGAAGGCCTGGATAGCAAATTCTAAGAACCCGACAGCAGTGACAAGGCGAGGAAAGGTACACTACCACGAAAATACGCTAACCTACAGGGGAGGTAACTGGGGCGTTAGTGGCCACTAGGCAGAAAAATACCGCTGGTTGAAGTTCACCAATAATAGCACAAGGAATTCAGTGATTAATGATATTAGCTAATTAATTTCGCCAACTCCACTCCACTTGTTGCTCTTCGCCTCAGCGACCCTATGAACATCAACGCATGAACAAACGGCATGATCTCAAAATAGTGGAGGTTTCACTACTGGGTTAATGTTCACTCAACTCAAACGTCATGGGTCCTGCGGACAACGAGGTTGTGGCCGTCTCAACTACAGCCCCTCTATCCGGCAGTGCCTGCATGCCGCCAGCGGTCCTGGCATGTCTTCGCGCTGCTGGACCTCACTGCTGCTCCATCCCAACCGAACTCCCCGACACCCTCGACCCGGAAAACACTTGACGTGCTTCCATAGATAGTACCGCCTTACTAGATATCAATAACCGCTGCTGCTGCCACTCGTGGACAGTCAACGCTAGCAAATGTAGTGGCGCCAGTAAACACAAGAAGAAAACGAGAGGACACTATCCCTATTACATGGTGCTAACCTACCAACAGCACGAACGCGAGCCGCAACACGGGTCAAACCGATCCCAAAATTCTCTAAGTGTTATATTAAGTAAGACATAATTATTTGTGGAATGTGTGGAACATAAGTCTTGTTGATACTGTGTGAACTGACTCACATCCGCCCGTTGAGATTTCTTCCTGCGGCGAAATTTTGGTTAATTTGGATCAACTGAGGATACCATCAATAAAACAGGCAGAAAAATGCGATTCTTGAAAATCCTGCACCAAACTTCGGCAGACATTGTTTATCGTTATCTGGTGTGTTCTTTCAGTTGAGCAGTGTTGCATATTGTGAAGAATTTGCCCATCGTTCGGTAAATGGTCATTCGTAAACAAAATCTTAAACAGAAACGTCACATCACTTTGCAGTTTTGGTACACGCCATTCAGAGAACTGAGACTGATCTTGAACCTCATTGCCATGAGGTATCGCAGCCAAAACTTTAACTACATTTCTCTCGTCAGGTGCTGTTCTTTTCCGTTGGCGTATTTTATTTTTTACAATTCCAGTTTTTATATTTTTCATGATGTTTCCAACGACAGTGTGTGACGGCTTGGTACAATCGTGATATGTTTCATCAGATCACCATATCCCCACCGCTGCTCTAAGGATTGGCCGACATTCACCATAAATGAAAATCGCATCTTGTTTATCAAATTCAAATATTCCTTTTTTTGTTTTGTTATCAGACTTCCGGCAGGTTTGATGTAGCCTGTCATGAATTTCTCTCCCGTGTAACCTCTTCACCTCAAGAGTGGTATCTGCAACCAATGTCCTCAGTTTTCCATTGGATACATTCCAAACTCAGTCTTTCTCTAACGTTGTCACCCTCAACTAATTCCTCAAATGCCATTGGAGTCGTTCCTTGATATCTTAACACTTGTCCTATCAATGTATCCTTTATGGTCAGTGTTTTTCATATATTCCGCTCTTCGCCGATTGTGCAGAGAACCTCTTCATTGTTTATGTTAATAATCCACATTATTTTCAATATCCTTCTATAGTACCACATCCCAAACCCTTGATTCTCCTCTTTTTTTCTTCCCATAGTCCATGCTTCACTACCACGCAATGGTGTGCTCCACACGTACATTGAAATTAAGGCCGATATTTGATGCTGGTAGACTTCTTTTGCCCAGGAGGCGCTTCAGTCCTGAATCACGTGGCTGCTACGGTCACAGGTTCGAATCCTGCATCGGGCATGGATGTGTGATGTCCTTAGGTTAGTTAGGTTTAAGTAGTTCTAAGTCTAGGGGACTGATGACCTCAGATATTAAGTCAGATAGTGCTTAGAGCCATATGAAACATTTTTTCCTATGTAAATCTCATTCTCTTTATCCTTTCCCTGTGTAATACTGCAAATATTTCGTTTGGTTATATATATGAACAAGAGGTTCATATAGTTACCAGACAGTCCATTAGAGATATGGACTGTGTACTGAGTCCTCATGAGTAACGAAAAATTCAACGCAAGGTGAGAATCAAATTCCCATGGCTTTCAACAGATGTAAACAATAGTAAGTAGCATGTAGCGTAAAGATGAAGCGGATTTCTATGCAAAGTCTTCTGATGATAAAAAAAATGCATGAGGCATAAATGGTTCTAATGGCTCTGAGCACTATGGGACTTACCATCTATGGTCATCAGTCTTCTAGAACTTAGAACTAACCTAAGGACATCACACACATCCATGCCCGAGGCAGGATTCAAACCTGCGACCGTAGCAGTCGCGCGGCTCCAGACTGAGCGCCTAGAACCGCTAGACCACCGCGGCTGGCCATGAGGCATAAAATTAATAATTCTATTACCTGTTTCTTGCCAGTCAGATCCAAATAAACGTAGTGCTTCGAAAAGCTAATAGATACAAGAAACTGTGAAGAGGCCATATTCATCTGTTTGCACCTTGTGCGTGTGATGATGGAAAAGTTGTTGTACACAGTGAAAAAGTTTTAATCAGTAGTACTGATTGTAATCAGAACAATAAAGTCTTTTTGTACTTCATTCATGAATATTGTCAGGATATTTTCCATAAAGAAGAAATGAAACAGGGTCTCATCGATGAAGAGGTAAATACAGACGGATCACGATCTCAGAATGAAGAAGAAAGACGACCATGTATGTTTCAAATCTACCATCACAACATATGCCGTAGATGATACAGAGAATTTTGGAGAAACTGATCTGGGTGGTTGGACAGAGATTTATACCGCCGTCCTCCAGAATGTGACTCCAGTGCCCTTTCTTCACCTCGATCTTTTCATTCACTGAATTTATGTTACTAACAGGGCAGTCAAGACAACTAATGAACAATATTTTGCTGGTGTTCATCGTGGGTATGCAGCCGGATTTCATCGATCTTCAGATACGATACTTCGACGGTCCAGCTGGCCGCCATCTTCCTGTGATATTGTGAATGCACAGTCACGCCGGACCTGAGGTAACATCAGATGCGGTGGCTCCGTTATACCCCACGAACAGGCCACTGCCAGTGCTAGAGAAGCAAAAGAGCTGCACTCTGTGAAGCGAAGAATTGCAGTGCCAACGGCGGTAGAAACTAACAAAGACAATGAATCTCGAATTAAGATGCAGCCGGTTGTATCCGATAAAATAGGATTCCATATCTTGCTAAATGGAAAACCTTTATCTCTATTAATGATGTCAACGGGTAGCCGTATTTCTGTCTGCACACCCATGAAGCGCATCAGCATTTATCATTCCGTAAAAATCTACTTTTCACAACAGCGAACTTTGTTTCTGAATCAGTATGGGGGTTACCAGACGGCTTAATGCTGTCTGGTTCACTGTGTGTGGTAGGGTAGACGGCGGAAAATACTCCCTCTTTACGAGTTGGCTTTTCGCTTTGTGCCGAGTGTTTTCTCTGCTCTCGCGTCTTGCAGAGGCCAAGTGTTTCGGCCGACAAGGTTTCCCGCTACCTGCTGGCAGAAAGCATCGGCCAGAGTGTCACTGCAGCCTCGAGAGCTGCGCCGGCCTCTATCTGGAGCGGCTCTCGCGGCCGGCCCCTCACCACTCGAGGCCGGGTTCTGGAGCTGGAGTGTTTGTTGGTCAGCGCTAAGTCACAAGTCGGCCCACCACCTCCGGGTATCGATTGGCGGCGGCCGTGAGCTGCTCCAGGCTGCCGCGATAGAACTGGGTCATCCCCGGCTCGCCGTCGCCACACGCTCTCACCACTTTGCATTATTGTTGCTTATTGGCTGTGTCATAATTACCAACTGATGGTTTATTGCTACTCCTCCAATGCCAATTTTACTGCTGGCCATTTACCATAAAAGTAGGAACAACCTGAAGACGACATGCAACTACCGTCCCATTAGCATCCTATTAGCACAAAGCAGTATTGACAGTCTATCTGTGAGGGAAGATTATGCAGCACATTTCTCAATCGAAAGCTGAATTTACGTGTTACTTGTTTATTGGAAGGTCGTGTTACACCATGTACGAGAAACCCGTGTCAGAATATGTCAGCAAGAACAGGGCCTACGGGGACCGCTTATTATAGCCCTTGCATGGGGGCTTAATTAAAATAAAATGCAAATAATTTTAATTTTTTGTAGCTGTTTGTCCGATTACGAAGTCTCGTAACGGTTGGCCCTGACTAGTATTATTGCGCAATCTGACTGCATAGAACAACAACAAAGAATGAAATGGAAATTTTCATTAACACAATTAATTAATTAAGTCCCCAGCAACTATAAAACCTACGAAACCAAAGCACAAGTGTAACTGTTCTGTATGTGGAAGTATGACTCAACGCACATCTGGCACGGTTCTTCTTCAACAAGACAAGAATTTTTAAATACCAATTATACTGACGTGATAAAAGAAAATTAGAAATACTATAATTGCGCAAAAAACCCAGAATTACACTCTAATACAAGAACACACGCCAGATGCTTTGTTGACTGAACCTGTAAAGAAGCATTATTCAGGACATTGAAATAATGAGAAAGAAAAGAAAAGTAGTTTGTTACCTTAATTTATATTGATGAAAAGCACTCTAGACATTACAATCTCTCCACACCGACTCGCTACTATCACATCTCAACAAGAACTTTTCAGTATCACATCTCAGCAAGCACTCCCTACTAGCACATCTCAACAAACACTCTCTGCTACGAGTTCTTAACAAGCACTGACTACCACGAGCTCTCCCCAAGCACTGCCCACTACGACATCTCAATAATCACTGCCAGTGGAGGCGGCGGAACAATGCTCTCTAGCGCGATCTCTGGCGCTGTGGCTCAGTGTAGCCACCTTTCATATGCCCTTCCTCCACAGGCTAGAATTTGATGGTATTTTTGGCAGTATTGGTGGTGAAAATACCACCAAATTCGTCAAAAAAATACAGACAAAAATAAAAGATAATATTAATACGTAAATATCACATACTAGATAAAATTTTGGCTTTGCACTGACCTTTCAATAACCTAATATATAAAATACAGTAAGCAATACAAATTCTTTCATACATGTGACTTTACATAACAGTTTACACAAGTATTATGTGGTTAAACAGTTCAATCAATAGCGTCAGCAATGACGAATATGTGCAGGTAAGAGTCTCATAACTTTTCACAAACAGTAATACACAAAAAATCGGTTTATACAAATATTCACATAAACGCTTTCCATAGCCCAAGAAACAAGTAGTTGACAGTTCCAGCAGTAGCACCCAGCAATTTGTCAACAGGTGCAAATACCAACAAGTAACATTATTTCAATAGAAGCAGTCCATCAGTGGCACCCAGTAATGTTGAATAGGTGCAGACACCAACAAGTAACACCATTTCAGTATAAGCAGTTCCATTAGTGGCACCAGCAATGTTGAGCAGGTGCACACAGCAACAGGTGACATCTTTTCAGTAGAAGCAGTCCATCAGTGGCACCCAGCAATGTTGAGCAGGTGCCGACACCAACAAGTGACATCATTTCGGTAGAAGCAGTCCATCAGTGGCACCCAGCAATGTTGAGCAGGTGCAGACACCAACAGGTGACATCTTTTCAGTAGAAGCAGTCCATCAGTGGCACCCAGCAATGTTGAGCAGGTGCAGACACCAACAAGTAACACCATTTCAGTAGAAGCAGTCCATCAGTGGCACCCAGCAATGTTGAGCAGGTGCAGACATCAACAGGTGACATCTTTTCAGTAGAAGCAGTCCATCAGTGGCACCCAGCAATGTTGAGCAGGTGCAGACATCAACAAGTAACACCATTTCACTATAAGCAGTTCCATTAGTGGCACCAGCAATGTTGAACAGGTGCAGACCGCAGTCCATAATATTCACTTTCACTAATCACACTGTTCATCAGCAGAAATTAAACATGACTAAATGTCACACATCATGTTGAAAAGTGCAGCACCATCACTAATCAGACAGTTCAGGCATGAACAATAGTTTGAATACACATACAAT
Organism: Schistocerca nitens; assembly: GCF_023898315.1. Taxonomy (NCBI): domain Eukaryota; kingdom Metazoa; phylum Arthropoda; class Insecta; order Orthoptera; family Acrididae; genus Schistocerca; species Schistocerca nitens. The sequence goes on from NC_064617.1 coordinate 363,353,857, forward strand.
GCTTTTACACTAAACATACAAATCATAACAAACACACAAATGATATCAGATAATTGTCCTATTAACTATTAAAATACACAAATAGCAGTAAACCTATAATATTTATGGGTGTCAGTGCAAGCCACAACAAACAAGTAAAATAATATTTAGGAGATAGGTTGAGATCACTTCTCTGGGATTATAAAAGGAAAACACACAAAACACACTCACTCATCTTTCATCCACATTAGTGCTACTGTGTAATTGAATAGTGTTAACTGTGTAAATGCAATTCTGTCAAAATTTTATGTTCATCATGTGTATCAAGTAGTAGTGGCAGCAATGTATAACAGTCAATAATAGTTAGTCAACGTCATAGTCATCATGTCAAGACCAATGTTTGCCAAGCCAGATCAAAATGTACGGTTGCTGAACAACTGTCAGTGAGCCAAGATATGCAAATACTTCCTCTCTTCAAAAAAAGTATATACTGCTTAGTGATTTAACAAAGTGTGTGTTTAGACAATCTTCCTTCTACTTGAGTGTTCTAGTCTGCCATCTTTATCCTCCTTGTTCCATATAGACCAACAAAAAAAAAAAAAAATATGCTCCTCACTTACTTCACCTCTTATCCACCAGAACTCCAATAATCATCAGCATCACATAATCTCAATACTTCAATAATACCTCTTCAATACGTCGATCATCAATATCATTTACCTTACCTCTTGTCCACGAAAACTCCAATAATCATCAACTTCACATAATCTCAATACCTCAATCATACCTCTTCAATACGTCGATATATATAAACCTCATTGCCAATATCATTTCACTTCCATAACGACTCTTTCCTCTAGTCAGTCTCCTCGAACAAGTGCAGACAAAATCCTAATGCAAACCTCAATTCATCATCTCATACAATCCGAAGACACAATGTCAACACACAACCTCTCGTGTAATCCATCTGATCCAAATCTGCTACTCATTATAAATTATAAGATACATTTTGTTTACCTTGTCCATCATTAAATAAAAGAAATGCGTACATGACCTCTAACAGACTTAGTTCGAATAACTCTCAGTAATTAATTACGATTACGGAGTGTGAATGATCATAATATTTCACAGTGTGTACACCACTTCAAGAATCATGGCAGAAGCAAACATGTGGAGTATTTTTTGTGTCAAGTGTCACTTCCTATTTCAATTGCTCACGAAGAATGCAGTGTAATAACTCTCAATGGTCTAAACCTAGTTTTGGTATGTCATGTCGTTAGCTTCCTTCCTATTAGCATAAATTTATACAGCTTCCATAAAACCTCCAGCTCATGTGATTTCAATGAAGTTTCTTGTACTAATGTCGTTCGTCGAATTACTGCAGTTCATTTTCTTATCTTAAAAATGTAAGGCACTGAGCATAAGCAAAACAAGCAATAGCGAGTAAATATACCAGTAGAGAACAGAATGTCAACAAGTGGATGCAACACAATTCCTACAACGAGGCTCTGCCAAGCAAACAATCTATAATTAAAACCATAGTGTAACCTAAACTCCATGTACGTACACCTCATATCAGCATTTCTATGTATAGCAAATTAAAGAGTAGTTATGACAACAAAAGGAAATGTGTTAATATGCAATCCATACGCAAAGCAGCAAATATGTATCTTACATAATAAACAGGTCATTATCATCATATCAGCATAAGCAAATAAATGTTCATATGTAACCTTAATAAGTAAACATGAAGGCGCAAGCAGATAAATCACAAAGTATAACTTACATACATAACCACAGTCAGCACAATTAATCAGTTGACAATTACAATTTAAATAAATAAGCACAGCAGGCACATAATAAAAAAAATATGACATCAGTGAAAAAGCATAGCAGCCAAGCGATGCATAATATAAACAAGTAACAACCCTGTTCATTAATCACTCATTGTCAAAATCAGTTAATGTGCGCAAGCACGTCGTTTCATAAGTAAATTCACAAAACATGAAATTTAGCACAAAGTATGAGTCACGTAATCGCGAGCAGCAAATTACATCTAAAATACGTACCTGAATGGAAATATGTTACCTGAAAAAGAAACTCAATTAATAGTTACCCTTTTTAGTTTATTACTTTTTTCTTAGAAATTACATTCTTCCTGAAATTTTCTCCATAGCAAGTCGTCTTAACGTCGGACACGCACAGAATTTACCTGAAGGTCTTAAATATTTTACACAACCGTATCCTGAAAAATACTGAACGTTAATAACATAATTCATCAAGTCACTATAGCTTTATACTGAATTTAATCCGAGAAATTAGACTGTGTATTTGTTTACGGCTATCAGTGCATTCGCACTGAGCGCTCGATCAGCTGTTGGCGCGTGACGTAGGAAGTAATTGTTTGCGGTCAACGACTGCCTTGTGCGGCGCGCAGACTGACTGTTGCTCTGAGTATGTGCCGCCGCCAAAACACAGCGCGGTATCCTTGTACTCTCTTCGTGTTTACATGTAGCTGTTAGTTTCTCACAAGTATGTCATTCCACAAATTTTTTTCAAAATTATATCATTCCACAAAAATTTTAACGTTAGATATATGATGTATTCCCTTAGAGCGTCGAGATTTAAGAGTTTCTACTTCAACAATGTTATCATGAATGATTTTGCGAACTCTATATGGACCGTTATAAAGCAGAAAAAATGTGCGACGTAAGCCTTTTCCTTTATGAGACAAACGATGAGATTTAATTAACACCTTCTGACCGACTGACAAGATTTTTAAACGACCAGGACGTTTAGCTGATTTCTCTCTTCTTGCAGCCGCAGACGCAATATTTCGTAGAGCCAGGTTGACAACTTCAGAATGCCGCAGTTTCCGTGAAGGCGGAAAAGGAACGATTTCAGAAATGCGATTTGTTGGTACTTTATTTTTTAATATCAATAGGGGCGGTAAAGAAGTTGAGTCATTAGGAAGTTCATTCAGAATGTTTTGAAAAATATGAAGATACTGATCCCACGTTCTGTGATTCTGATGACAATAAAGACGACACAATTTATTAATTTCTTTCATCCATCTTTCTGAAGCATTAGATTGAGGGTGAAAAAGTGAAATGAAAATTGGTTTAATCTTACGACGCCGTAGAGTACGAAGCCAAATTTTAGAGCGAAACTGTGATCCATTATCTGATATAACCTTATCAACATGACCCACTTCTTTAAGAAAATGTTCGATGAAAGCATTAGATACTGAACGAGCTGTTGCTTTGCGTAAAGGTGTAAAACACACATATTTTGATGTCAGTTCCACTGCTACGAAAATGTACGCAAAACCATTAGTAGAACGAACCACTGGACCGAACAAATCGACTGCAGCCATGTCCTTTAATTTCGCTGGAATGATAGGAAACAACGGTGCTCTGTGAGAAACAGTTGGCGGCTTAGCCTTTTGACATAATTTGCATTTGGCACGAACAGAACGAATGCGTTTTTCCATATTACTGAAGTAGCAATTTTTTCGTAATTTATGAAAGCATTTTCTGGAACCAAAGTGCGCATAACTAAAATGTGTGTACCAAATCAATTTATTGACCCACTCATCAGGAATACAAACTAACCAAACAGAGTTGTCGACCGATTTTCGTTTGAAAAGAATGTCATTGCGAACTAAATAATGCTGTCTAATCGCTACGCTTTCCTTTCTCGTCCACTTCTCCTTAATGTCCTTCCAGATTGGATCCTTATTTTGCTCCTTAACGATGTGCTGGAGCGAAGACGAGATAAAGTTCTCAAACGCAACACCTTGAATATACATCAAACAATAATGGTTATCTTTGCAGTCCTCTTCAGCACTTTGTTTCAAACCCATAGGTGCACGTGATAAAGCATCAGCAACAATATTTGAAGATCCCTGTATGTAAACAATACTAAAATCAAATTCCTGTAGGTACAACGCCCATCGTGACAATCTGCCATGAGTTAATTTTGTCGACATAAGAAATTCCAAATCTCGATGATTAGTATGTCTACCGAACAAAAATGTGCGAAATTTTGTGAAAGCCCAAACAACAGCCAAAGCTTCAAGTTCCGTAATCGAATAATTCTTTTCTGATTTAGAGAGAACACGACTTCCAAAGGCAATAGTTTTCTGTACTACAACGCCGTCTTCTTCTATCTCTTGAAATAAGTGTGCACCTAGGCCCTTGTATGATGAGTCCGTCGCCAAACAAAAATCTTTAGATAAATCCGGATGTGAAAGAAGTGGAGCAGCAACTAAAGCATCACGAAGTTGTTCAAATTCTGACTGAGCTTCCTCATCCCAACACCAATTAGAATTTTTTCCAGATAGTTCACATAAAAGAGGTGTGGCCAAATTGTCCAATCTAACAAAGCGTCTAAGAAAATTACAGACACCAAGGAAACTACGAACATCACGTTTTGTGGTAGGAACAGCATAATTACGAATAGCGTCTAGTTTCTCTGGATCAGGGAGAATACCTTCTGTAGAAATAATGTGACCGAGAAATTTCACCTGAGAACGACCAAATTCAGATTTTTCCAAGTTCACTGTCATGCCAACTCGTGCAAAAATACGTAATAATGAATCCAAAATTTTGTTATGCTCAATCCAAGAACGTTTAGCAATAAGAATATCATCAACATACGAAGTAATATTGTCACGAAGATAAACAGGTAAAATTTCATTTAAACTACGAATGAATGCTGCAGAAGATACAGTAAGTCCAAACGGTAATTTCCGAAACTGGTAACAGTTACCAAAGGCTAAAAAGGCAGTATATTTTCTACAATCAGGGTGGAGTTCTATTTGCCAAAAACTTGCGCGCATATCAATCGTGGATAAAACTTTAATTCCATGGAAATGTTGAAGAGGTTCATCTAAATTTTGTGGACGGTCAGTATCAGGAATGATGATATTATTTATCTGTCTGGAATCCAGAACCAAACGAATTAACCCATCCTTTTTAAGAACAACGTGTAATGGGCTAGTATAAGGACTGACTGCTGGCTCAATAATGCCATGATCTAACATGTATTGAAGTTCATTCTTAACCTTGTCTCTGTAAGCCAAAGGAATAGCGTACGTTTTCCCGCGAAATGGTGTGTGTTCTTTTACTTTAAATAAATATTGTAAGCCTTGTATAGTTCCTGCGTGATGACTAAATACTGTAGCATGTGAAGTCAAAATGTGGTGCAGCTCTTCTCTTGCAACGTCATCTGGCACTTCAGCTTTCTTAACCTTTTCATTAATTAATTCTTCGCTATTAATTATATCATCCATCGCGTCCCTGTATCTATTGTCATTGTCATGAATAAACACACTGTCGTCATAATGCTCAACGAAAACATCAGAAGTAAGAAACCTTAAACATTTTGTATCTGATTCAGATCTTGCTAAACACTCGAAAAATTTCAAACATTTCGGCATTCCGGCAACAGTCAAATTCACCCTTCCTTCTTTAAAGTTCAAAATTGCCTTATGTGTGTTAAGAAACTCCATACCTAATATAATCTGTGTACTGAGTAATGGAACAATAATAAAATTAGCAGACAATTCGTATCCTTGACAAATGAAATTTAGGTTGGTCTGTTGTTTAACTTCCACACCTTTTCCAGAAATCGTTCCTCGAATTGTAGTTTTAGAAATAGGTAACACAGGACAGGCAATAGTTCTTTCACATATACGAAAAACTGATTCACTAATGACGTTCAATGGGCTCCCAGAATCTAAAACTGCAGTGAACTTATTCTTACCCACACATACTTCAATAACAGGATGTAAAAATGCGTCTACATTATTTTCCTTTTCGCCTAGCAAAATGTCTCTCATATCTTCCAGGCGTACGTAGTGTAAAGTTGTAGTGTCATTACTTTCTGAACCGTCTATATTGCTGCCAGAAGCCGAAGCTGCAAGTCATGGTCGATTGTTTGCGTCACGTCTTCGATTATTCCCGTCATTTCGCGGATCAATTTCTACTATTTCCACTTGTCTCTCTGAATTTCCGTCACGCGGAGGATGCCAATTAGGTCCTTCCTGTCTGTTAGATGCAAATTATTGGTTGTGTCTGTTATTAAAATTTCTGTTTTCCTGTCTGTCTGCATAACTACTTCTTGTATAATTTCGACTGTCACTTCTGAAATTATTGTTAGACCTACTACCCTGGTTATTTCTGTAGTAAGAGTTTCTATTATTGTATGAATAATTTCTGTCTTGATGATACCGATTACTGTTTCCGTATGATTGATCATTCAGGTAAGAATTACCGTTATTATAATTGTCTGTGTAATTTCTATTAGAACGTCTGTTATTGTCATAAGGCTGGTATCTATTGTCCTGTCTGTTACGTCTGTCATTCTCAAAATTACCCATATAACCTCCGTTCCGATCACTATCCCGTTTCTCTGAAAATCTATCGTAATTACTGTTACTGAAAAAGTTACAAGAAGTCCCGTCGTTGTTGTCATACTCAAGTTCTTGTAACAAAGTCTTAAAAGTCTCAATGTCGTCTTTACATCTTCCAGCTAAAGCAATTTGTCTTATGGATTGTGGCGGCTTAGTTAAACAAATGCGAATTAATTCAGTCGGGCTATAAGGGTTGGACAGGAACTGATTCTTTCGAATCATGTCTTCAAAGTATTCTGCCGGCGTGCGGAACTCAGACTGTTTAAAATTACGCTGCATAATCAGACTATGTTTGACTCTGTCTTGTGTGTTTTCGGACCAATATGCCCATAGAAATGCATGATAAAAATCATTCAGATTATTACAATCTCTAATGAGTGCACGCATCCGCGTCGCCGGTTCGTTTTCTAAATATCCACACATAAATTCCAGTTTGTGACTTAGTGGCCAATTTGGTGGGAGTGCATACATAAATTGATCTAACCATGCACATGGATGTATGTCATTCTTAGAATTGCGGAAGATCTTAAATTTCCGAACAGTCAAAAAGTGTTTATAGTCAAAGTTTTCGCCTCGTGGCGACAAAGACCTACCGCGTCTGTCCCAGTTTGAATGTCGATTATTGTCAAGTTCGCGCGCCTGGCGCTCTCTTGTTGCATCCCGTAAATGAAACAAATTACTTTCTTCAAACCCTTCTGCTATCTGTGATTCTAAATTTCTTCTACTGTCTTTTCCTATAATTTCACCTTCGATTTGTTTGACTTGCTTTCGTAATGCCTCAGTTTCCCTTTTAACACGTTCATTAAATTTTCCCTGATTTTCAACATGCTTATTTATGTTCTGGTACTCTTCGGTTTCTGCAAATGGTAATGGAGCTGTATCATCCGACTCTCTGTCCCCATGTAAACTAAGATTTGTCAATTTATCTGAAATCTCCTCAACTCTTTCCGATAAGTCACCTATTTTTTCTTTCTGTTTACCTACGTCTTCCGTAAGTGTCGCGACTCGGGTTTCAGTGTTGACACATTTGGTAGTTAACTGTTCATATTGTTGTGTTAGGTTATTTAATCTGTCATTTGGTACGGATTCCTCGATTCTCTCAAATATTTCTTCCTTATCGTGTGCACGTTGTAAATTTAACTCTGAAAATTTTTGTACTATCACGCGATCTCTTTCTTCCTGTTCTCTATCTTGTTCCCTTTGTCTAATCTCTACTGCAATTAATCTATTATTGTGAGAATTCAAAATCGGTTGTACTTCTTCTCTAATTTCTTTCTTAAACTCATCTTTCATGTTTTTGAAACATGTCCCTATTCGCGAATCTAACCGTGTTTCCAAAGTTCCCATCTCTGTTTTTAATTCAGATCCAAACCGTGTTTCCATTGTTCCCATCCGTGTTTCCATTTGTGAGTCTAACCGTGTTGCCAAAGTTCCCATCTCTGTTTTAAATTCAGATCGTAACTGTGATCCCACTGTTCCCATCTCAGTTTTAATTGTTCCTATTTGTGAATCTAACCGTGTTTTTAATTCAGATCCCACTTGGTGCAGGGAGTGGCAACTGTCCCTTAACATAGACAAATGTAATGTATTGCGAATACATAGAAGGAAGGATCCTTTATTGTATGATTATATGATAGCGGAACAAACACTGGTAGCAGTTACTTCTGTAAAATATCTGGGAGTATGCGTGCGGAACGATTTGAAGTGGAATGATCATATAAAATTAATTGTTGGTAAGGCGGGTACCAGGTTGAGATTCATTGGGAGAGTGCTTAGAAAATGTAGTCCAGCAACAAAGGAGGTGGCTTACAAAACACTCGTTCGACCTGTACTTGAGTATTGCTCATCAGTGTGGGATCCGTACCAGATCGGGTTGACGGAGGAGATAGAGAAGATCCAAAGAAGAGCGGCGCGTTTCATCACAGGGTTATTTGGTAACAGTGATAGCGTTACGGAGATGTTTAATAAACTCAAGTGGCAGACTCTGCAAGAGAGGCGCTCTGCATCGCGGTGTAGCTTGCTCGCCAGGTTTCGAGAGGGTGCGTTTCTGGATGAGGTATCGAGTATATTGCTTCCCCCTACTTATACCTCCCAAAGAGATCACGAATGTAAAATTAGAGAGATTAGAGCTCGCACGGAGGCTTTCAGACAGTCGTTCTTCCCGCGAACCATACGCGACTGGAACAGGAAAGGGAGGTAATGACAGTGGCACGTAAAGTGCCCTCCGCCACACACCGTTGGGTGGCTTGCGGAGTATGAATGTAGATGTAGATGTAGATGTAGATTTAATATTGCACCCATCAACTGCTCCATAATAGCCGGTTCGAAATTCTTTTCGCCCCTAACATTTCCCGCGAAACCAACTTCTTTCGTCATGGCTGTAAAGCTATCTGTGTTCGATACTATTTCAGAATCTTCTATCGTTAATCTCGGATTCTGTGAATTTTCTGATTGAGAAAAATTTTGAAATGGTTCCGGACTATTTTCCCGACTTATTACATTGTTTTCAACTCCATTATTCATCATACTGTTGTCCTGTGTTGGCGAGTTCGCCATGTCAACAATTCCGTTATTCTCACTGTCCATCATTTTTGCCTTTTTCATCGACCGCGTAATCATTTACAAAACATACAAAACTCGTCACTATATGAAAATTACACACAATGACACTTTATCTCCAACAATACCATTCACACGAAATGTTTCCCTTAAACACGATTAATCGAACAATTGAAATAATTTCACTAATTGTCAAACCCGTAGACAAGACAACAGAAATGAAATTTTGCAAAAAAAAAAAATACCATTAGAAGAATGACAATTACCAAATCTACACATGCAAAATAGACTACAATTACTAAACTACAAATTACTACAACAATACTACTGTCTACTATTTTTACAATCAGAAGATTCCAAGGGACGATCCGAAACAGCGGTCGCCACGTGCATGGGGGCTTAATGAAAATAGAATGCAAATAACTTTAATTTTTTGTAGCTGTTTGTCCGATTACGAAGTCTCGTAACGGTTGGCCCTGACTAGTATTATTGCGCAATCTGACTGCATAGAACAACAACAAAGAATGAAATGGAAATTATCATTAACACAATTAATTAATTAAGTCCCCAGCAACTATAAAACCTACGAAACCAAAGCACAAGTGTAACTGTTCTGTATGTGGAAGTATGACTCAACGCACATCTGGCACGGTTCTTCTTCAACAAGACAAGAATTTTTAAATACCAATTATACTGACGTGATAAAAGAAAATTAGAAATACTATAATTGCGCAAAAAAACCAGAATTACACTCTAATACAAGAACACACGCCAGATGCTTTGTTGACTGAACCTGTAATGACGCATTATTCAGGACACTGAAATAATGAGAAAGAAAAGAAAAGTAGTTTGTTACCTTAACTTATATTGATGAAAAGCACTCTAGACATTACAATCTCTCCACACCGACTCGCTACTATCACATCTCAACAAGAACTTTTCAGTATCACATCTCAGCAAGCACTCCCTACTAGCACATCTCAACAAACACTCTCTGCTACGAGTTCTTAACAAGCACTAACTACCACGAGCTCTCCCCAAGCACTGCCCACTACGACATCTCAATAATCACTGCCAGTGGAGGCGGCGGAACAATACTCTCTAGCGCGATCTCTGGCGCTGTGGCTCAGTGTAGCCACCTTTCACCCTCCGATGCTGCTGTTCGTGTTGGACGGGATCATACGAGTTGAAACAAACCAAGCGCTGTATCATGTGTGAGATACAGAGGCGAGCGAATGCGCCGGGACTTACCCCAGTTCACTGCTAGTAGCGCCACGTCACCTTAAAGCGTGTGCATGTAGCGCACAATTTATGTTTCAAACTTTGTTAAATTATAGTTTAGTGTAATAATGTTCCAAATACCAAGTCTTTATGTTCTAAACTTAATAGTTTACGGAAAAATGCCGTTTTAAGAGAAAAATCAGAGGCGATAAATAATGACGCTAGGAAGCCACAATTTGGTCAGAAGGTGCAGTTAGAAGTTATAAATAAGAGATGCTGGTTTCCAAAACCATAAAACAAAAATTAACGCCAGAATCCACGTTTTTCTGAAAAATCAGAGGCGCTATATAATGGACTTAGAAACTTGAAAATTTGTTTTATGCTTCAGTACACCCCAAAAATAATAACAGAGAGTCCACGTTAATCTACCTGTTATAGTTTTTGAGTAATTAAATAAAAAATAATTTTGTAACTGAAATGTACCTAAGTTTTGTAGATTAAGTACTTGAAATTTTAATGATAGAGGATTTTTGTTAAACCAGATGATCAAATGTATCAAATAATAGAGCTACACCAAGTTTAAGACTTGTAACATAAATAGAAACTGATATAAGTCTTAGCAAAGGTATGGTTCAGAGGTAACAATCTACCGTTAGTTCCACTAAATAAATTCTATTAAGCAAAGTTTTCATTCTAGCAAGCTGAAATTTTCTACGTGCTTTCAAATTGCTTATCTACATACCAGCAAAAAAAGTTTCTGAAGTAATTGGCAACTATATTATTAAAGATTATGTGCCCGAGATAGCGGTCGTTTGTAGACTGCCGCCGTATGCATATAGACAGAGACAACAAATGTTTTCTCGGCAGTCCGCACCGGCACCTTATAAATACAGCCCCTGAAGCAGTAGGAAGGTTCACTTCGCTCTCCAGTTAAGCGTCTGGTCGCGCTCTGCCTCGGATGACGTCAGAGCCGAGCTGTGACAAGCGCGTATTTGGCAGTGAAACCGGATAGTGAACTCGCGAGGACTGTACAACGTCCTGGATCGTTTAGAATTCGGTAAAATAACTGTTAGTGTGCCGTCCGTGTAAAATTCAATTTAACGTAGCAAGTGGTGAATTTATTTCCACTTTTATGGCGAGCATTAATTTTTGAACATTTATTGCGAACTTTCAATTGAGTGATGTTAGTCAGGGCGAAAAACAATCTGGTAGGAAGTTACCGTAGAGGTCGCCTCTGAACTGCTAAAGGCGCTGTTAGATTAGAAAGACTTGTTTTCAATTGAACATAACGCAATTTTAAGTGTTTTTTGTGAGAAACTATAATTAAATTAAATCCTGATTAGAACTTTAAACTTTTATTGAAGTCATAATCCTGATACCGCAAAGAAATGGGAAATAGACACTTTCCTTTCAGTGGCCTGGACCGGAATGTGGCCGTGCAGACTGGACACTAAGGTCAGTATGTTTCCCTTCGCTTTCTGGCTGACCAACAGATTAGTTGCTAGGCTCACGTGATAAAGACGGCATCAAAGCTTTAAACCAGTGAAGTAACTTACTCGCCGCCCCGCAGAGTGTCTAGCTAAAATGGAATCGATGGGTTTCAGCAAGGCCATTCGCTGTTCCGGATCTTGAGGAACTCACATCACAGCGCCAAACAAGAACCAAATGTTTGCTCGGTAGTGCGGGACTGTAGTGTGCCGTCACATACCTCGAGTAACGAAATGGGCTGGTTTGGAGAGAGAAAAGTTTATACAAGTACACTGCTACGACGTACTGTAACAAGGTTACCGCTGTAGCAGCTGCCCTTCGTGCGTCAGTATATAAAGCTGGCCTTCAGTGGTGCACCAAACAATAACACTGGACCTGTCTTTCCAAGAACTACCTCGGTTCTACGTGCAGCATCATGATTGACATATCCCTTTATGAAGGCTTCGGGGAAAACGAACATTTGGTCGTCATCGTTTGACCCCAACACCTTATGAGAAGGGAATGGGCGTGACTGAGTGATTCGAATATTCAGAAATTTCGACAGCTGGTGTTATATTTCTTTCGCTGCTCCTGACGTGCTCTCTGCATTCCCTGCTGAATGGGGATTTTTTGTGGCAGTAATGCTCACCTAATGCTGTTACCTGTGCTGAGAGACGGCGTTCCGGGTGTTATGAAATACGTCTCATCCTATTTTCAGAAAACTGGTGGCTGAAAAAATTTGATTTTCACACATCTTGTAGTATGATGTCTTTGCTCGATAAAGGACTGAACATGATTTCGTTCTTCGTCATAGCTGCCGTGCTGCATCGAATTATGTAAAGCAAATTATGTAAATTTTAAAGAGTTTGCAGAGGTAAAAATACATTGGTAGACTTTAAATATGGTCGATTTTACTGATACACAGCAGTATAAGAAATGCAGGTAATTTAGCTAAATTTTATCTAAAAATTGAGAGCGAAATAGCATTTAGCTCTCGCGTTATTGATTTTTATATCCGATGAACAGTCACGCGCACCGCACGCATTTCTGTCCCTACGCATTTGTAATTATGTGCTCGTAGGAATCGTCATATTACATACGCAGTTCATGATATCGAAACGAGTTTTTTTTTGCAAATGATAGTACGCTAACAGGCATATGTGTGGTAAGGTAGAAGTTCGAAACCTTTTTATTCATATACAAATGAAAGTAATATGTCCGCAGAAATGAAATAGCACTTCAATAGCACTTGGATAAGTGGCATGCGTATACACGTTCTCAGCACTTGGGAATAGTGCAGCAGGACATGTACAAACGTCTACAGCAGCGAAGTGGTTAAGGCCAGTGGTTATGTCCTATCTTAAAGCTCTCCATGATCTTGTATTTCAAAGCTTTCGCTACTACCGGATTTTTAGCTACAAAATAATCTATGTACGTTATGACTCTGGTGCTGATCCCTTTAAACTATTCCCTCTTTTTATGAAATTTCTGCCACGGACTAAAAAACAACAGTTACCGTTAATGACATATGTAGTACGGAGCGAGCTTTCGTAGCCCACCACGATATGTAACGGGGCCCTCAACATTTGTTAACTCAAGATAGAATTATGTCAAAGTTCTTCAATGGTTGTAGTACAACGCATATGCATGCAGATGGGGCTGTTTTTCGCCTGGCCTAAAATCTAATAAGAAGAGAATAAATAGCTGAAATGTAGCGTCTCGAAATCTATATGGCTGCAAAATGAGTCACAAATTTCTCTGCAACTCGCGGATTTCCTTAATTGTGGTGCAAATCGTCTGTAAAACAAGGAAATAATTGGTATGCTGAATGCAGTTTATAGTGGCAGATAGCCTGTAGAAAATTCTCCTCACACCCACTACTACCCAGAACTAAGGCTAATCGAACGCATATGTCACTGACACTAATAATTCGTTAACTTAAAAAATAATGTCAGGAGAAAGTAATGCTTTAGAGGTTTTATTTTCAGTTATTAATGAAAATGAACATGGAGATTGCCGTAGATACAAATGTCCGCAATCGGACCACTCGATCCTACAATTACTGCAAATTCACAAAAACCGTAAAGAACTGAATACATTTTCAAATCCACGCAAAACTAATAAACGAGTGGAAAAGTGACATAACAGTCGACTACACGCATGGATGACTTAATGAAAGATCGGTAATGGTCCATGAATATTTGGACAGAGGCTCCGTCCGAAAGCATGTAGGCTATACCACTGAACCACAAAAATCATACAAAATGTAATCATGATAATGCAATGCAAGCACGCAACATTCTGACAAAAATTTCTTAACGCTGCAGTTGTGTAATGGCCATCTCAAATGACACACAAGACGTCAAATATTAGTGAGTCGTCGATATGTAGCAAGGTGCAAAAAGCGTCTCCATCTCAGGGTGTATCGAGGAAGGAAGAAGGAGTGCTTTGTCCGCAAGTGCGAGGGTCATGTAACTCGAATTTAAATGCCTAACGACCTGACTCGTTGTTATGGCTCTACCTCCAGAATATGGCTTGCAGCTATGGTTCACAACCAAACATGAGACTCTAATGATAACGAAAGCATGTGACGTGTAGGCTGCATCATGCATAAGAATCGCAGGTCGCGGAGCGATATACTCGTATAGTATGAGATACGTATTTAACAGACAGCTTTTATGCCTTTTGCGTTGCTGTGCTAACTTCAATCCCTGTCAGCAGGTTATCCTGATCTCTCTCCCATTGCAAAAATTCTGGCTGAGAGACAGGCACACCACCGCTCACTAGCCACTAAGATTACTGAGCTTTGGTACGGAGTTGAAGCTACATTGAATGACGTACCCACATCAGTCATCCAAGCTCACAAGGGGAGGCCGCCAATTGTGAAATTTAGATTCGATTCATACTGCGCATAATAACAGCTCATGGCCAGAGGTGTAATGTGGCAAAGCACCAAGATGCACTTCTCAGCCGTTGTCGAGAAAATCGACAGTTAAAAGAAACCGTTGCGGTTAAATGCTCTCTACGATTAATAATGTTCTACAGCGTCGTGGCGCAGCGGTAAGCGCTCGGGTTCGAAATCCGAAGGTCGCCGGATCGAATCTCGCGGCCTGCAATCCTTTTTTTTTGGTATTTGTTTTTTGTAATTCAAATATATATATATATATATATATATATATATATATATATATATATATATATATAATTCCCGGCAATCAGTTGCAACAATTATGCATATAATAAGTTGTTGAAAGTCGTTTCTCGTGGAAAAACTGGCGACTTCGAACATCATTACGTTTTCCGCAAACAAAGTTGTATTTCACAAATGTTATTAATTGTCTTCATAATGTTAACCACGTAGAATTAACGGAAGACGTAGAAACGATATTCCGAAAAGAATACGTATAGCGTAAGTCAAACGTTCGAATTAGAACAGAGACCCCACGAACATAAATTTGCTGTGGCAGGTATGAAATATAAACTCCGTTACTCGCTCGTTACACTCGAAAGACAGATGTTGAATGGGCCGAAACGAGCAGCCGCATAACAGCGTAGTTGCCTGCTAACTTCGAAAGAAGGTAGATGCGGTCCCTAGCGCAACTTATAACATCGTCGTAAATCAGTGCGGACGGGAGAGCTTTGGTACACCGTGTTAAACAAACGGAAAAATGGAGGCGGTACAATTGGAGAGCGATCCGCCTTCACCAACATGCATAAGCAATTCATTTGAATTACAAAAAACTAATAAAAAATATTGCACGGCGCTAGATTTGATCCGGCGACCTTCGGATTACGAACCCGAGCGCTTACCGCTGCGCCACGGCGCTGTAGAACATTATTAATCGTAGAGAGTATTTCACGGCAACGGTTTCTTTTAACTGTAGATTTTCTCGACAACGGCTGAGAAGTGCATCTTGGTGCTTTGGCACATTACACCTCTGGCCATGAGCTTTTATTATGCGCAGTATGAATCGAATCTGAATTTCACAATTGGCGGCCTCCCCTTGTCAGTTTGACTCGATGCTCAACCTAATATCGCCATTGGTTCGACTCGACGTTCACCGAATACAGCCATTGGTGCCGCCAAGATAGCAGTTCTGTGTATTATATTTAGAACACGGTACTAGCTCAAATTACCTGCAAGTTGAATCACATATTCTGCCTAGTATACTGCACACGCACACTAAGTAGAATTTCATTATTTGCTATACTTACTGCTGTTGCAACTTCAATGGATAGCAACGTATCTAACATTATTAAAGAGTCTGTGTGACTGCAGCAGGGTGATATTAACTTCTGGCCTCGATACTTCAGCTGGTAACCAGACGGAAATTTTCCGTTCAATTTTAAAACTGGAATTTACCGTTGTGCGTCATTATGTTTATACAAAAAATAAGCTGTGGTGCAAGAACGTGAATAGTCAAACATTTTAGGAAGTGGCTATCGGCAGCCGTCAAGTTATGTATAAAATGCTTATTTGACCGACAGTTGCTTTCATTTTAAACCCAAGCATCGAAAGGATTCAGTCGCGGACCATCTTCACGGATAAGTGTTAAAATGCCTTAAGCCACAACATTACATTTACTGGAATACTGCTCTGAGTACCCTTGGTATTAATATGTTCGCTTCTAAAAGTCCTGTGTCGTATATTGATATTCATGACATGCTCTACATACCAAGTAATGACAAATACAATGTTGTGGCTTGAACCATTTTAACCCTTCTCCGTGAGGATGGTCCACGACTGAAACAGGTCGATACTTGGGTTTGAAATTAAAGCAACTGAACTTCAAACATGTTTTTTATACACGTAGGTGCTGATTGCATTACTGTACTCTGTCAAATTTTGTGGTCTTTGTTGTACTGGAACGGTCGAGGTACAGGGGGAATCCGACGTCGACGACAACATTTCTGAGGTTGTTCAGAGTTCAAAAACGGCTCTGAGCACTATAGGACTTAACTGCTGAGGTCATCAGTTCCCTAGAACTTAGAACTAACCTAACTAACCTAAGGACATCACACACATCCATGCCCGAGGCAGGATTCTAACCGGCGACCATAGCGGTCGCACGGTTCCAGATGTTCAGAGTTATTTTTATGAATATTCTGATATCAGGAACACACTGTCTCCGGCGGATCGTTACTTAGTAATAACAATTTGTATGCTTTCTCACGGCCATTTACTTTTTTATCTCTACTGCACTGGAAACGTCAGCCGCATGAACTGCGAGTTTTATGTAGAAACAGACTTGTCTTGTTCACTCACTGTGCTTACTGTTGGTAAAAATCCTTTGCCGCCAGTCTTCTATTTACTATTGTTCTGTTCTGTCTTGGATTTCTTCTTCCTGCAATGATAGTTTTGCTTGAACAGCAATACACAGCAGTATGGACTGATGTGCTGATGAAGTGTTGCTTACATGCATCGTGTGCATGGGTTCAGAAAACGCATTAGGAGTGCCGCACAGAAATGCTACCCTGACCTGTTCCTAAAGCGACAGCAACAGCATCACATTAATTTTATATGTGCTTAAAATTATTGAATCTTCTGGACAGAATTCCTTGCACAAGCGACTGATAGTCTATGCTGCAGTACTGGGCATTTCAAACACGTGATGGCATGAACAGAATTTCAAGGAACTCTTAATCTCCATATTCTCTTGCGTCTATACTTCTACTACGAAAACGTTTGTTCACCAATAAACATTGAAATACATTCGTACAACGTTAAAAATGTACATTCTGTCGTGACACTCAGAAAACTTGAGTAAGTGCTGATTGATGCTGGCACTTAAAACAGTTAACTGCCGCTTGTTACCTGATAATGCTTAATAGGATCTACTGTTAGCACTCCAATTTGAAACATCCATCTATCTTTTTTAGAATCTACAGTTCGCTTATGTACATAGTGAGGAGTTCCACGCTCCACATCTTCATCTTGAGTATCGTCCCATCGATATTGGATTACACACTTCCTGTTTGACATCAAAATACATCTAGAGCACATCAGCCAACGTGTTCTCTGAGGCCATTCTTCTGTGGGTGGTAGGCAGTTGTGTTGTTGGTGAAGCCTCAATGAGAAACTACCTCTGATACTAATCTTGAATGGAAACTTTTCCATGATCAGATATCACCGCATCAAGTGTTCTACAGGAAACTTTGTAATTTCAGGTGCTTCAGAAGGCAGCACAGGTTTGGTGGCAGCATAGCAGGTGCGGACAACCATCCATTGCTTCCTGTTCTCGAGTCCGGAAACGTCTCCGAGTGGTTGAATCCAGTTTGGTGGAGTGGCACCATTGCATGCAGGGTTGGTACCCGATGCTCTGGAGGCAATTCCGGCAAATGCATCCATGAGCTATATTCCACACAGTAGCTCACGCCGGGTCTAATGGAACGATGGAGCGCTGACCAGTGATACCTGCGTCTCATTGTGTCTAGTCTTCACGAATCCCTGGTGACCACATACTGGAAAGTCATGCCCAGTAGTCATAGATCCAGTTATGAAGTGCTCCATTTATTAAATGGATTTCTCGTTCTTTAAGACTTCCGTGCTTTTCAGCAGTGCTTGGTCTTCCCCTTCAGCGGCAACATCATTTAATTCAGGGAATGAGATTTTGTTCACGTTGCTATGTTCCATCAAAGGATTTCTTGAAAGGCAGTCGCCGTCCTTTGCAACTGCTTTTGTGTACCACTGTGACGTCAAACTCCGGAAGCCTCATTGCCTATCTCAGCAGTCAAATCGACCTATCCTTCAGGCAAACCATTCAGCATAGACAATGGTGGTCTGCCAGAACAGTGAATTTGTTAGCATATAAATTCTTCCAGATCTTATTGATGGGCCAAACAACTGCTAGGCATCCTGTCTCAACTTTAGGGTAGTTTATCTTGAACTTGGAGAGTCCTCTGGAATCGTAAGCTATCGCCCATTCAGTACTTTCAAGAATTTGCACTAGAGTTGTTCCTGTTGAAGAACCACTCGCTCCGGTGTTAACTTGTGCCTTGGCATTCTCGTCATGCAGTTCTAGAAAAGAAGAAGCTGTCGGAGTATTGTTAAGAACAAGGGAAAAATTTTTTTTCTCGCTCCTGAAAAATTTGTCGTCCTCGGAAGTTCTGTATGAATCGCCGGTAGTATTGAACACATTCAGAGAAAACTTCACATGAATGTGCTGAGGAGGAGTCAGAAAATCTCTGGTTGCTCTTATTTCCTCCGGATCGGGGCAGTGTCCATCACCATTTTACTACCTCTTCAAAAATTTTGTTTTTTGGGCGGCGAAGAGGCAGATTTCCGGATTCTGGAGGAGTCTTGCAGGAGACAGGCGGCTGAGACGCTCTTAGAATGTCTTCGAAAGATCCAGATACCAAAAGTGTTCAAGCAGGCTGGCGTAGCCCTAGTGTTTTACAGTTCAAACGGCATTACTTTAAACCCATAAAGACCCTTCCTATCCCAGTTAGTCTCACCGACTTCGATTTGCAGTGGGCTGTTTGCATATGTTTTAGAAATACTTTATCCTTTTCAAGCAGTCTGTGGTGTCACCAGAGCACACAAATGGTTGAACATGTTTCCCCTTGAATTTATTTAGTTGTCAGTGGTGACACAGAGATATGGTGTCTCGTCTTTCTTCACAATGGCCACGAGAGAGGACCAATAAGGAAAGGCAAACCTACGTTTCTAGCATTTGTAGACTTAGAGAAAGCTTTCGACAATGTTGACTGGAATACTCTCTTTCAAATTTCGAAGGTGACGGGGGTAAAATAAAGGGAGCGAAAGGCTATTTACAATTTGTACAGAAAGCAGATGGCAGTTATAAGAGTCGAGGGACATGAAAAGGAAGCAGTGGTTGGGAAGGGAGTGAGACAGGGTTGTACCCTCTCCCCGATGCTACTCAATCTGTATATTGAGCAAGCAGTAAAGAAAACAAAAGAAAAGTTCGGAGTATGTATTAAAATCCATGGAGAAGAAATAAAAACTTTGAGTTTCGCCGATGACATTGTGATTCTGTCAGAGACAGCAAAGAACTTGGAAGAGCATTTGAATGGAATGGACAGTGTCTTGAAAGGAGGATATAAGATGAACATCTATAAAAGCAAAACAAGGATAATGGAATGTAGTCGAATTAAGTCGGGTGATGCTGAGGGAATTAGATTAGGAATTGAGACACTTAAAGTAGTAAAGGAGTTTTGCTATTTGTGGAGCAAAATAACTGATGATGGTCGAAGTAGAGAGGATATAAAATGTAGACTGACAATGGCAAGGAAAGCGTTTCTGAAGAAGAGAAATTTGTTAACATCGAGTATTGATTTAAGTGTCAGGAAGTCGTTCCTGAAAGTATTTGTATGGAGTGTAGCCATGTATGGAAGTGAAACATGGACGATATATAATTTAGACAAGAAGAGAATAGAAGCTTTCGAAATGTGGTGCTACAGAAGAATACTAAAGATTAGATAGGTAGACCACATAACTAATGAGAAGGTATTGAATAGAATTGGGGAGAGGAGGAGTTTGTGGCACAACTTGACTAGAAGTAGGGATCGGTTGGTAGGACATGTTCTGAGGCATCATGGGATCACCAATTTAGTACTGGGGGGCAGCGTGGAGGGTAAACGTCGTAGAGGGAGACCAAGAGATGAATACACTAAGCAGATTCAGAAGGATGTAGGCTGCAGTAGGTACTGGGAGATGAAGAAGCTTGCACAGGATAGAGTAGCATGGAGAGCTGCATCAAACCAGTCTCAGGACTGAAGACCAAAACAACAACAACAACTCTGTATGAGCGCAGGTAAGTGGCGGATGGTCCCCTTGTTGATATGGTATTTTATCATGGATCGCTTGATATGTCTTCTGTCCAGTCCAGATAAGACAGCATCTGAAAACAGACGCAGAGCTTCTAACAACCACTGACGTTGTTCCTTGGTTACGAAAGAAACTGCTCGTAGTTCCATAAAAGCTTCCTCCCCAGTGTTGTCTCTAGCGGTAGTGGAGGTCGATTTTGCATCAATGATACTGACATGTCTCCCCTGGGCTGTTTTTCTGTCCCAACGCACATACTTTAAGGGATGTAGTATGGTTACTCGGACAGTTAGTGATCCAAAGTACTATTTGAGCAACAACAATGCATAGGATCGTCGTTGGCATGTTGACATCTTTTATGAACCTCATTACCTTTCGCAGTAGACAAAAGCTTCACTGTGTAATTGAGCATCCAAATTGACGACTAGAACTCGTCTTGCTGGTAAGGGCGGGATAATTCTTCAGCGGCAAATAGCCGCCCCAGACAATTTTCGTTATGTGTACTTATTCAAATAACTATATCAGTCTCGGGGTCTGATCTTTCGCAGCTTGACTATATGCTTACAAGTTGTGACATAGATTATTTGTGATGTCTGCAGGAAATCTCACCCAAGAATAACATTATGACGAAATTCTGTTGAAACTGCATATCCGGGGGACAGCGTTCTGTCATTGACAGTAATGCGGTAATAAATATTGCTATCACCTGGACATATTTCCATTGGCGACTTTCAGCACAATACACAGGACATAGCCCGCTTTAGCTGTCGACGACAAGCATCTGGTATTACGGAAAAGGAAGCGCCTGAGTGGACAGCACTCACACTAGTTGACTGTTGATAATGGTGTCGATGCGATTTTCAGACATCTTGGTCGCTGTCACCCATGGAGGATTTTCATTTGTGGTAGCCTCACGTCCATAGATGGACACCTCTATCGGTATTCCTCAAGTCAGCAGCTAGGCGGGCGTCCAACACCTACGTGCAGCGACGGGGAACGGCTACAGCTCTAGGCGAGCGACTTCGTCGAGAGTATCGCTATGGATTTCGTCTCACAGATCGACTGTAATCATATGCAGGATGTAAGTAAGAGAGACTTGGGTCTAACAACCCATCAATATCGAGTTCATTGGAGACGAAGCACATGCTCGGACTGTTTCAAGAATTGGAAGCAAATCGGCCCTGACCTTTCACAGGAACCACCGCGGCGTTTCCTTTGGGTGACATAGGAAAATCACGGGTAGCCCTAAGTTTTGATGGCCTGACGCGTATTTGAACTATGGTCCTCATTGGAACTCCTGTGTACTTAAATCGTATGTAGTTGACTGGCGTGATTAGAACTGCCGTGATGGTTGACGTCTTATCGCATACTAGTCGTCAAAAACTCGCAATCTTTCTCTACAGTAGCGTACACCGTGTCCGGGCCATTCCCAGAGTAAGTACCAATCTTCTTGATCTCGGTGCTTCAAATATCAGTGATTCTACGAATCCTTGTACTTGGGGGGAGGAGTTGGTTGCACCTACGACGGTCGGGTGCTAAGTTGTCGTTTGACGGTTGCAGCGTAAGTCAGGTTTGGTCAAGTCCACTCTCCATACCGCTTTTGGCTGGTGGCGGAGAGAGGAGCTGTAGATCGCTCCACCTCTCACAACACGTGTAAGCTCTCGATGTACACTGATGTCTAACAGAGAGACTGTAACACAACACGGCCCGTCGTAAGAGTCATACACTACACAGCGAAGCCAGACACTACTGTTTCTGCTTCACGGTCGCTAGGCCGACACAACAATGGCTACACTGCTCCCGTTTCAATCATTCGACCTCAGTATGATTACGTGAAACATCTCATCACCAGAACCGAAGAAGCAAGCCATGAGACTCTCGTACCGACGCCGTTTGCTCAGGAGAAAGCCTGAGAGCGCTATTACGCCAACAATGACCAGAAAAGCACAGCCCAGGAGACTTGGAACGGACTTTTAACGCTGCCCGAAAGAAGGTACTATTGAAAAACTTCCTAAAGCGCCACTTTGGGCTGTTCAAAATGGTTCAAATTGCCCTAAGCACTACGGGACTTAACATCTGAGGTCATCAGTCCCCTAGACTTAGAACTACTTAAACATAACTAACCTAAGGACATCACACACCTCCATTCCCGATGCAGAACTCGAACCTGCGATCGTAGCAGCAGCGCGGTTCCGGACTCA
The DNA here is from genome assembly GCF_023898315.1 of Schistocerca nitens. Lineage (NCBI taxonomy): Eukaryota > Metazoa > Arthropoda > Insecta > Orthoptera > Acrididae > Schistocerca > Schistocerca nitens. Next base: position 363,376,487 of record NC_064617.1, read on the forward strand.
AGCACCTAGAACCGCTCGGCCACAGCGGCCGGCTCTTTGGGCTGTATCGTATCCTTCGTCGCTTGTCGGGCACCACATATGAAGTCGAGGATTATGATCCTCCATCAAGAAGATAAAAGCACAGAGACGTCGTCTGTGTACCTTCTTATGAAGCCCTGTTACAGTCCAGAGACACAGACGGACGATGGGAAGTCCAAGGAAACTGATTACCCACTCGACAATCACGAAGCTTCGTTGGGTTGGGCAATGCTCATCAACATGAACTAATCACGACTAGAACGTGAGGATCCATCAGGGCCATTATATAGTGGATCGTGGACAAAATCTGGACCCAGGTTGCTGAGGTCCGCAGCAATGCGAAACTCTGAAACAGAGGGGATCGCTACTTATCGAGGAGAGTGAGGTATGCCTCGAGCATTGGTGTATACAGCGTGGCGTAGAGCGCAGTATCTCTGGGGTCTCCAGATGACACTCCACAACCATCCACTGTTTTTTGTATAGTGTGTATCATTTCTTGTAAGTTCATGACATATGTTAAGTTTGTATATTCTGGAATATTCGATGTTTGTATAAATAGGTGCGTTCTCCGCCCAGGACGACAGTCCTGTCGCAACTGTATATAGGTTTTTGTAATAAACTTTCTTGCAGTGCTGTGTGTTGACGATTTCGTTGATAACCCCGCTTTCGATTTAGATTTTTAGCGTAGATACCACGTGCAAATATTGTGTTACTGCCCAGCTTTTGTATTGTTGTAAGTGATCCATTTATTTTGAAATAGAGTATGGTTTCAGGAGCTGGCTTTAATCAACCTAATACGTTTTCTTACTTCATACCCATGAAAGACCACTGTAAAGTAAAAGGTGATTCTTAAAGGTATATGGACGATGATTTCAGTACAAATCCTCAAAATCTTAGAGTAGACTGTTAGCTTTTTGTCTCACAAGAATTTAGATCCAATTTTAGGTATGTGCTCTCAGAAATATGGCCTGTTTCGAAAAAAATACATTCCGTCTGTGGAGACGGTAATTGACTTGTTGTAAGGTCTTATTTTTTATTATTGACACTTTTTATCATACAATCATAACTGGGTTTTGGCCTTCAGAGGCCAGCTCCGGATGCAATGGGCGGCATGTTATGAACAAGCGTTAATGAGTCATTAAATAAACTTTGCCTTTGAGGGCCAAAACTACTTATGATTATATCATAAAAATGACAGTGTCAAAAATAAATAAATAACACCTTACAATGTGGCCTGTACCTCTGGGACCATGTATATCTGCATCGTCATGCTGAGAAACAATAGTTTTTCATGAAATCCATGAAAACAATGGTCCGTCCTCTAAAGTGCCTGAATTAAATTCATTGTTCAAAGCTACTTACAATTTACTGTAAGTGCCATTAATTCGAGTCCCCACTAATAGCGTAGATTACCAAAGTCCCGCGTACTCTGAATATACTTACTTGTAGTCTTTTGTTGTCCAGGGTTGCAGGTTCATGGCTTCATATGTATGTTTGAGGTGACCTGTTAACGTTACAAATCATAAACCAAATCCTGAATAATGTTAACTAATTGTATTTCCGTACATAAACAATAATACGAGATCGATGCACTGAAATATCTTGTTATTTTAGTAGGTCAATGTCTCCACCTTCATCCAAGGTAAAACGTTACAGCGCCATCTGGGGATCAAACGCACATCTGTCGGCTGCTAAAGTATCTCGTAATACCTGCCGCTATCTCTCAAGACATTGTAGCGCGTTAGTTACACAGTTTCTTGACGAACGTATTACCTCTGTGCAATATGACAACTCTGGTCTGTAAAGTGTTATAATAAATGACTATGACAACAAGAGGTAGTTATTTCCTTCGTTCGACGTTTGTAAAATAAACTGAAATGACTAGTAATACCTTGTTGTTGCTGTGGTCTTGAGCTATAGGACTTGTTTGGTGGAACCATTCTCATTTCTGTGTATAACTGCCACCATTTAAGACTACTTAATGTAGACAATCTTTGGTTTCCCTGTATATTCTACAATATCCCTCTCCACAAACGCACACAAATCCCTCCACTACCAAACCGATTGCTTCTTTTAAAAATTTAGAAAGAATTCCTTAGATGGGGAGTGAACAGCAATCGATGTTAAATATTGAAATTCAATGCCGCGGTGTTCCATAGCTGGCTCTGTCCACCGGCACCAGCCATCATCATAATGTCTACTGCCTGAAGATGGTTAAATCGTAAACCGAAACAGGTTGCCAAGAAGAATAAACATCTAATGCGAGCAAGAGAGTTTCACTGAATTATGAATTTTAGTGATCAGCTCTTGTTCCCAGGGAATGTTTCCTGTCGAACAAGCCCTGCTTTCACTCATGGTGTACCAAAATTTGAGTCTCCAATTAGGTTTAGTACATCGTCATTAGATATTCGACGTATCCATATATTTCACAACGTTTTATAGAACCACATTTAGAAATTTGCCGTTGTATTAATCGTGTATCGTCCATGTTTCATTTTCGTAAATACATTAAGAACTTTTTAATTTTTGAGAAATGTTATCCTTCCTATCACCAAACTGTGATTTATATTTACTCTGCTTTTGCCGTCGTCAGTCATCTTCTACTTTTAGCTTTCATATCCTTATCTAATTCAGCACTGCCTGATTTGAAGCGACACGGTTCCATACTTATGCCTTTTATTTTGTGACGTTTATCTTACAACTTATTCTGAAAACATATATTGCGTTCAACTGATCTTCCACGTGTTTCCCTGTCTCTGACTGAATTAACATGTCACTGACAGCCCTCGAAGTTTTTAGTTATGTTCGCTGAACCTTAGTTCGGTCTCACATTTCTCCTTGGTTTTATTTACGGCTAGCTCAATATAGAAGCTGAATAACATCGGGGATAGGCTTTAACCCGGTCCCACTCTGTCCTCAACTAGTGCTTTCCGATCAGTCTTATGTATTTGTAGATAACCTTCCGCTTCATGCATTTTATCCCTGCTACTTCCATAATTTCAAAGAGTGTATTTTAAGCAATGTCGTAAAGGTATTCCTATAAATGTAAATGGTTGTAGACGTAGATTTGTCTTTTCTCAAGCTTTATCGTGGCGTCAGAGTGGCCTCTATTATTCCTGCATGAACCCGGACCACAAACAGATCTTCCACAAGATTGTTTTTACCAGAATTTCTGTTTTTCAGTAAATGATATACCACAGCCACGAATTAATATAGTTACAGTTTGGTAATATTCACAGATGTCAGTTTCTACCTTCATTGGAAACGGGGTGATTTCATTCTTGATGTTTGAGGGTATTTTGCCTGTCTCACATATCTTGCATACCATGTGGCAGGCCTACATGACTGTCTCTCTCAAGGTTCTCAATAATTTTGAGGGAACGCCGTCTACTATAGTTCAATTCTTTTATCTTGGGCGGTTCGCGCATGCCCGCCCAGACGCGGGAGATTGCTGCGTCGCCAGTTGTATGCGCCAAGAGAAGCAGCGCCATAGATAGTTCGCAAACTTACGTTTAGGGGGGAGCGCGCAGTTTATGAAGTAAAGCCATCTCGGCCGCATTACCCCTTTCGCTGCTACAGAGACGTGCTCCCCGCATTCCGCGATGTGCGCGATTTTATCATTATTGCATCGCTCGCCTGTGCAGATACATGGTATTTCAACTGCTTTGACATACTTTATCATTCGATTTCATAAGAAAAATTTGGCCCAAAAATTTGATTTTTACACATCTTCTTGACTGGTACCTTCCCCCCCCCCCCGTAAATGACTTAATTTTGTTTCGATGTTCAACGTAGTTATTGTGCAGCATTAGATGTAGTAAACCACTGCACGAAATTTTGAAGAGTTTGCATAGGTAAACGTCCATAGCGTATACTTTCCATATGGTCGATTCTAGTTGCCACTAGAAATTTCAAAAAATTACATTCAAACGAATACAATTAATGAAGTAAGACACTTCAATATTGTTTTTAAATAAAGAAAATATTAAGTACCGAACAAGCTTTGAACTCAGAATCTTTCGCTTAGCAGCCATACACTTCAACCATTACACTAACGCAGCTCGTCGTTCAGCGCTTCTCCTGGTGGACTTTAACATACCACGCAAAATACCGACAAACACTGTTGGTATGATTATGAATTACTCACGTTTCGTCAAAGTAGAATAGGAAATAAACAATTACCGCTGTTCTTTATTGCGAAAAAGCGGTTAGTGGGAATGATCCAAACACATTTCCTTGCTATCGCCTGAATTAGTAGGCTTATTGCTTCTTTGGTTTAATTAATTAATAGAATATGAAGCAATTGGTATAAAGAATGCTATTTCCAAACTTTCTATAAAAGAAAGTCTTCTATCAAGACAATGCTTTTGTTCAATAACTTTATTTATGACTGAACGTTTCTAAAACTGAAGACACTCGTCCATGCTCTGCACTGTAGTCGAGCTCTGGCAACGTCGCTACCTGTTCATTGGCTGACTATGTTTTGTGACGTCAGATGCGCAGAACGAACCTAAACTCGGCCGCCATCATAAATGACGCGCACTTTAGTGGTATCTTGTTTCGATTCAGGTCCATCAGTACTCTACAAAACTCTACTCCCAGTAATTTTCGAAAACCAGTTCCATTAGGTTTGACCCTTTTTTATTTGTAAAACCAGTAGAGTATAAACTATGTTTAGCTCTTTCGATAACTGTATCAACGGGGAAACACAAAGCAACGCTCAAAAATGAAGAGAACGTTGGTGCCTACGCCTCGCACATTTGCCGCAAATTCACAGCATAATCATTCCATTAATATCGGTATGTAACAGTTTTAACGCTGAATATGCAGATCTGCGAAAACAGACATAAATGGCCGAAATACATTAGCGGCGGTGGCAGCATCAGGAGTGGTGTTTTACCGGTTGCTTTATTTACGCGCTGCCCTCCGCAGCACCCCGTGCTAACCTGCCGGCGGGCGCTGGCATTTGATTATGGCGCGGTCACTGCCACTCCGCCGATATTACCATATGAAACCTGCTGGCGCGCCTTTAAACAATGCACACGCACGCTGTTGCGGAACGGTTTCCAGTGGCGTGGTGCCAAAGTGTTATAAGACTCAGTGAAACTAGCAGCTTTATACTTTAATTTCCCATCTTTTACGGTAACCACCAACATTACGTTATTATTAACGGGCAGGAGTGATAGGGATATATTATCAATCGGTTTAGTTGTTATAAGTCTCAGATCTAAACTGCTGATCTTTCCACAACTCATACCACAGAACGTTTACAATACTCTGAGTATTGCGAACTCAGTTTTCAGTTCCTGTGTACAGTTTCCTGAATTTTGTTGGTGTCTCTGGTTTTCTAACTGTAAGCATTCATTTATTGGTATAATTAAGTCAAATGTTTCAGTCTGCATTCAGTGAAGTCTACAAAATGGTTGAAATGGCTCTGAGCACTATGAGACTTAACATCTGAAGTCATCAGTCCCCTAGAACCTAGAACTAGTTAAACTTAACTAACCTAAGGACAGCACACACATCCGTGCTCGAGGCAGGATTCGAACCTGCGACCATAGCGGTTGCGCGGTTCCAGACCAGAGTGGCTAGAACCGTTCGGTCAGACCGGCCAGCCTGAAGTATACATCACTACATCATTTTTCTGCATCAAAGATCTGTTAATCTCGCTCGGTTTTTGTCTGAAATGTCTGCTTGGGGGTTGGTTGGTACAAAAGTTTAGGTAATTACTGTCACATGTGACGATCTATCCCAGCAGCGTTTTTAGCAGTTTTTGGTTAGTTTTACGTAAGGATATTGAGAAATCATAAGAACAGGAACAGAGGAGAAATTTCTCCAGGCACCACGTGTACAGCAGCGAGGAGGTTAAGAAAGGAGGGATTCTCACTTAAAGCTGCATCTGATAGTCAGATCAGTTGTCGAACCTTACGAACACATTATAGAGTATTCAACAAGATGAAATTAACGATGAAAAGATAGTTCGACCTTCTACCACCGTTTCCCAATCGAAAACTTTAATTTCTGCTGAAGATGAGAAGAAATTAAAGTTCTATGTTGCTCAAGCAACCGATGTTTGCTACGGGTTAACACAAAAAGAAACCAAGACTTAAGCTTGTGGTCTGTGCAAGGCAGATTCTATTACGTGTCTTCAAACTTCTAAACTTAATGGAAGTGCTGGACGTGACTGGTTCGCTGGTTTCTTAAAAGGACACCTAGCGCTTTAATTACAAAAATCAGAGGTTCCCAGCTATACACAAGCTTTTAGTTTCAACAGGAAGAATATGGAATTTTAAATAACTGGACGTCAGTTCTTAGAAGAAATAATATTCAGCCTCGCGAAACTTGGAAGGTGAACGGAAGGGGTGACACTTCGGTGCAGAGGCAAGACAGAACTGGTTATAACAGGAGAATGAATCCATTGTGTAGAATATAGAAACTGTGATATTCTGTGGAATGACGACATAATACAAACAGTAGGAAAAGCAGATGCCCGGCTGCTATTCATAGAAAGAATATTAAGGTAATGTACGAGACTCATCTACATCTACGAGAGGGGTGGCTTACAGGCCTATTGTTCGACTGATTTTATTGTTCATCGATCTTGGATCCGTACCATGTAGAACTGATAGAACAGATGCAGAATATCCAACGAAGAGCGGCGCGTTTCGTCACGGGATCGTTTGGTTGGCGCGAGAGTGTTACAGAAATGTTCAAGAAACTCTAGTGACAGGCGCTACAAGAGAGGCGATGGGCACCACATTGTGCCGACAGTATCTTCCAGGGAGAGTCGGGCAACATATTACTCCATCCAACACACGTCTCGCGACATGACCACAACGAGAAAATTCGAGAAATTAGAATTAATATAGAGGCTTACCGAGAATCATTTTTTTCACGCTCCATTCGCAAGTGAAACAGGGAAGTTTGGGTCATTTAGTGGTAACAGTAGTATTCACCGCCCCACATCGTCAGGTGGCTAGTAGAGTACTCCTACCCCCAACCGAAGAAAATAAAAATGTTACAAATAAATACATGGAAAAACAAAATAGATATGATACGCAAGTTGGGATGGAAGTCATTAAAGGAAAGACGTTTTTCGTCGCGGCGAGATCTATTTATTAAATTTCAGTCACCAACTTTCTCTTCCGAATGCGAAAATATTTTGTTGAGCCCAACCTACATAGGTAGGAATGATCATCAAAATAAAATAAGAGAAATCAGAGCTCGGACAGAAAGGTTTAGGTGTTCGTTTTTCCCGCGCGCTGTTCGGGAGTGGAATGGTAGAGAGACAGTATGATTGTGGTTCGATGAACCCTCTGCCAAGCACTTAAATGTGTATTGCAGAGTAATCATGTAGATGTAGATGTAGATGCAGACTTTATTTTTCGACGAAGTTCGTCATGATCTGAGACCAAGGAAAAAGCAGGGCTACTCTGTTGCATATTCTTCCTCCAATGAAAAAGCTTGTATGTATCGGCAGAAGTGCTCACTGCCTTTGCCCGTTTTACGAATTTTCGTTTTTCTGAAAACACCATAGCTCCGTATGCTTGCCCTGTTGAGCTCCCATTTTCCACAAGGCCAAGAGTTTGATGATAAGATGGCTCTCTTAATGTTTTTCTGTTAATGTTATCGGTCGGTTTATGAGAGAAAATACCATTATTATAGGTGTATTCGAGAGACAGGTATGTTCGGGAAAACTACCACCAAACGACAGGAGAACTATAGAAATAAAATTGATTTAAGTTCTCTAAGGTCAATAATAAGGTATCGAAGGTAAATAAATACCAATAAAATGTGCTTGAATGCGCTAGAAGCGACAACACAAGTCAGAATACAAGTTATTGGGCAAAAGTTCAAAATACTTTCTTCAATGAACTGCGAACTACTATCTCCTTAGACCTTCATACTTGAAGCCCATTCCGCTATTTTCTTTATCGGAAATCTATGGATAACACAAACAACTAAAGTCACTGAGATCGGGGATATTGGAAGATCTGGTACTGAGTTTTAATCTAATTTAAAATGGATTTGGGTTCACTTAACATTGCATCAAAACTATACAAATTTTATTTCGAAAATGTACAAAAGTGACTTATTACATTTTGATCAGATGTAAGTATCCGACTGCCACGAGGTTCCAGAACACAATTGAGGAGTGATGACGTATATTCCGCCTGGTGGAGAGTGGTGAACTTATGCTTTTGGGATCTGAAAAGTTTATACGTACCTTTCCAGCACTCGCACTTTTATCCCCACCCACCCTGCACATTCCGTCACACCACACATAGAGAATTAGGAAAATGGTACTTTACATACGTTAATAATAACTGTAAATAATATAATAGAAACTATGGTAACTTGACAGTAGTCTAAAATAATTCTTATAACTGTTTCATCCTCTACTTCAGGTAATTTACCTACACGTAACCGTTGTCTGACTGTTCTGCTCCTGTTAGTTGCTCTACTATCTGCTTACAGAAGATTCTCACACCTCTCCCACTCCGCCCCATACTGGCCCTTAGAAATAACGATCCATAACATAGGACCTGCAGGCAAATGAAAAACATGTTTCTAGCTAAAAGTTTAATTATCAGTGCTTCCTTTTCGCTTATGAGCTGTAAAAATATTTGCTGTAAACAGTTGCCTGGTAACGCGTTCAGTACCATTTCGCGCACTGTCGGTGGGTTTATATAAGTGAGGTCCTCAATCGTTACTAAATCAGTACAGAAATTATCTGCTCTCGCAGTGAATTACTTATATGAAAGTATATCCTCATATGCGTAGAACAAGATTAAATTGTAGAGTACACTCTTATGCAGTGTATCTTATTAATAAGAGTTACAGAGAACGTGCAAAGTAAAATACAGTATATTATTCTCATACAAATGAAATGTAGACTGGGCTACCTCAGCCTACTACCTAAGCTGCTGGTTCTAACTGCAGTATGTTGTTGCATTTCGAAGAACCGTTCCATTCTGTGACAGGAGCACGGGAAAGTGTAATATATGTTTGTGGAATTTTACGCTAAATGAAAGGAAGAAATGTCAACTGGCTATTGACAGGCACACAATTCACATCTGATAAATCATTCAGATATAGTTCGGCATATTCAGCGGCATGAATTTGTCATTAAGGGCTGATATGAGAGAATGATCGATGGGCAGGCTCATTAAACAGTAGACCTGGCTAATGGAAAGCGAAGTGATGCCAACTCATCAGCCCGCGTTCTGCATAGGTGCATAGTAACACAGAAAAATCACGAACGAATCTAAATGGGAGTCCTCAAAATACATTCCACTGTTCGTAGCTTAGGAGAATAGATTTAGTCAGAAGTTGTCGAAGGTTCCTTCACGATCTGAATGTGTAACATCCAGTGGTTTACCCGGAAACTGTGAGTTAACAAAAATTATGTTGACTAATGTGACAGAGGCAAAGGGCAGAAATGTTATATATCGGGGAAAGGATGAATCTTATCTAGTAATAAAAGTATAATTGAGAAGCTTTTTCCCTCTACCTAATCGTGACATTCATTGTTTGAGCTACAGCAGTAACATTACGTATGGCAATAGCACATCACTTATATTTGATGATATTACGTATCCACCTCTCATTACTAATGAGAATGCAAATTTTGTGAAATTACTTACTTTTGCCACTCAAAACTAATTTCTTAGTGCAATATGCGAAAAAGTATTTAAAAGATGGCAATGTAGAAATAAACGGTGGGAAACCAGAGGGTTCACTAAGAATTGTATAAAAAGAACTCATCACACAGAAATCACTTTTACGATATACATTGAGGTGGCAAAAGCTATGGGATATCTCGCGATATCGTGTCGAACCTCGCTCTGTCCGGTGTAGTGAAGCAACTTGACTTTCCATGGACTCAACAAGTCGTTGGAAGTGCCCTGCAGAACTATTAAGAAATGATGCCTATATAAATGCTGCCTCTATAACTGTCCATAATTGCTAAAGTGCTGCCGGTGCAGGAGTTTGTGTGCGATCTGACCTCTCCATTATGTCGCCTAAATATGAGGTTCATATCTGGTGATCTGGGTAGCCAAACCATTCATTCGAATTTTCCAGAATGTTCTTCGAACTAACCGCGAACAATGGTGGCCCGGTGTCGTGGCACACTGTCATCGGAAAAAATTCCGCCTTTGTTTAGAGACCTGATGTCCTTCAATGGCTGCAAACGGCCTGCAAGTAGCCGAACATAACCATTTCCAGTCAACCATCGGTTCAGTTGAACCAAGGGACCCAGTCCGTCCCATGTACACAGTCAACTCCATTATGGAGTCACCACCAGCTTGCACAGTACCTTCTTGACAACTTCGCTCCATGGCTTCCTGGAGTCTGGGCCACGCCGAACCATACCACCAGCTCTTAACAGCTGAAATCAGGACTCATCTGGCCAGGTCACGGTATTCTAGTCGTCTAGGGGTGCAACCGATATGGTTACGAGCCAGGGAGAGGCGGTGCAGGCGATGTCTTGCTGTTAGCAAAGGCACAAGCACTGGTTATCTGCTGCTATAGAAAGTTAACGCCAAATTTCGCCGACCAGCGACGGATACGTTCGTCTTACGTTCCACGTTGATTTCTGCGGTTATTTGACGTCAGTGTTGCTTGTCTGTTACTACTGACACGTCTTAAGCAAACACCGCTGCCCTCGGTGGTTAAGTGGGAACGTAGGAGAAAATGGACGTGTTAACGTAATCTTACAAAGTTTTGGTGTTTGAAAGGCAATAGAATCAAATTTTGGACGCCAGGTAATTATGCTATGACCTACATTCTGGAATTTTTGGAAATTTTTTTCTCAAAAAATTTGATCATGACATTGATGGAAATTTTCGCAACACATGCTATTACATAAGGAAAATTTTCACAAAAATTACTTTACTTACAACTTTCATATTGTGGTAGGTAATTCTTAGTAATCAGGTAAGCTACGTGTGGAACAGTTTTTTAATATCAGTTTTACAGCGCTTACAATTCATTTTGAAAAATTATGAGTTTGAAACAAAACAATTTCAGTTTCACAGGAAAGTGAATAATTTTTAGGGAAATACACTTAGAAAAAATTTGTACCACATTAAGTTGCGTTATACTATGAAGAAAGTCTGCAGTATCTCCAATGGTTCAGGGAAAAATTTTCCTTAAACACTAAAAATTAAAGTTCCGGGAAATGCACGGAAAAGATTTTGTAAGGATTTACACCATAAAATGGTACCTTGATGTTGACCAAAACCATACATTTGGTCTTCTTGCTCTTCGTGTACCTGTTTCCTTTTTATCTGATGTTCCTGGCGTGCCCTTTTGGTTATATTCTTCACATACAGTTCAGAACGTGCAACACGCGCAGTATCTATCTTCTTCAATGGCTTCTCGGTGAAGCAACCTGCAACAAATCCTAGTCCAGTAAGGGTCCTTTATCTTCCAATGTTACCATCACTAAACATCAGACATTAATCATATGTGGCAATTGTAGACGAGGTAAATGTTGCTTTTGGGCATCTCTTCCAAATGAAGACTGTTGAAGCTCTCATTCATGTTTCGTGTTCCACCATGGGTATCTTTCTTTAACAATTCTGGATGAGCTAGGAATTGGAATGTTGGCTTTATGGTGTTTAAGACTGCTTCAGGAAGACTATGTTTATTTGAATAGATTTTGTTTTCTGCTTTTGCCTGCTTATATTTGCACCAGGATATATCACACAATTTATGTACTGGCTTCTCATCGGTTGACAATTTGTGAAAAAATATTGTCTAGACTGTCTTCTGCATTGACTTCAAATCTACGGTGTTTTGCCTCATTGCTTTGCCATAATACTTTTGCATATTGTGGCTCTCTTTGTCAGACAAATTGGAGACACTATTTCTAATATGCTACAGAAGTATCTGGTGGCAAATTGTTTTATAATATTTGACCAATTTTACCTATGACCCCTTAAACGGTGACAATCGGCCTCTGCTTTGTACATGGTATGGATAATAACTGAAATTTTGTATTCTCGGCACATCATTGAAACTATGGATATTGGAATATTGAATTGTCTAACGATTTCCGAAATGAAATCTCCCAAGCGTCTAGGCCCAACTAACATTCAGTATTCAGAGTTTCTTAATTCCCGTCATGCGGTCATAATCACGTCGGAAACCCTTCAGCATGAGTCACCAGAGTACAAATGATTGCTCCGCCAGTGAACTGCCCTTATTTACCTTGTGTTCATAGCACTACCACCGTCTGTATAGATGCATATCGCTATTCCATGATTGTCACCTTAGTGTAGCCTGAAAACCGACAGGTCACACGCGCAAATAAGTCAGGCCACGGATTTTTTAGTCTCTCCTTTATCCTACTCTTCACCTTTCTAGAATGCATCATAAAGTTTTTTTCTCTGCTGTTCCGTCAGTAGCTCTTTAGTAATTATAAGATACCTCCACCAAATCTCCAATGTTATTTTGTAGCACTGCATATTAAAGAATACTATCTTGGTTGAACTGTTTATCCAGCACGTTTCGTTGTACTTTCATATAAGGGTACATACCAGACAAAAATATTCAGAAAACATTTCCCAACATGTGTGTTTATATCTGTTTCATTCAGCTTTCGATGCTACTCTAAACTGTGCTAGTTATTCATCTCCGAATAGCAATTGCAAACTATATCCTTCTGAATCTTATTACTGTAGTGATGTCTTGGTCTCCCTATACGATTTTTAACACCACTACCCTTCGCCCCCCAAAATTAGATTGGTGATCATTCGATGTATCAGAACGTTTCCTATCAACTAGAGTTGGGCTCTGCCAGAACTGCGGTTCTGTAGTATAAGTACAATACATAAATGTCGTAGTAAATGGTAGGATGACCGGTAGTATTGTTAACATTGGTAGGGAAAAACACAAATAAGTTTGTGAGAGAAACTGGAAAACGAAGATTTCTCTTTGTTCTTTATTTGTTTGTATTTCATATAATTAGAACAGCAGATCGTTCGTGTAAGTCCATTGTGTATTTCATATTCTCACATAACATGAACTATATTTTAAAAGTAATAAAATTAGGTGATGGCTTAAAATGTGCTCGTTTAGCTAACTAAACCGCATGCTTTTGATGCGGGCTCAGTTTACATGCACAAACATAAAAAATCTATGTAATTAATATTGTTTTATATACTCAATAGAATGTTCTTCATCGTAATTGAAGATCAGAGTTTTCTGTTACTATTGATAACTTCAAAAGTTGTTTATAAATAACAGAAACATGTTTTATATAAGCTCGCGGAGTACTGAAGCGTTGTTTGATATGTTTTTGTTGTGCATAATTTTTTTCTTTAATTTGCTTTTTTTGGAGGAGTTCGCCTTTTGTACATTTATACGATAAATCCGTATTTTTTTTATTTTTACTACAACATTCCCCTGTTTCACGTAATAAATAAATAATTTTGAAATAAAATCTGATTTTAATATTAACAGTTTCCATTTTGCTGTAAATGCTGTCAATTTTTTGGACAGGAAGAGAACTACGTAGAACAGAAATTCTCCTTAGATTACTTAGTTCTTCACGTACGCTCACTCTTTTTCTAGGTGGTTCACCGCTTTCGGTTTATCGGAGAACTTAGTAAGTCACTGATCGCATACGCAGACAAAGATATCAAAATGACCTAATTCCTGATAAGGATCAAACACACTTAATGCTATTACAATCTTAACTGGATAAGGTTAGTGGGAAAACTATAGTAATCTTATTTATGACTTGCTATGGTAGGCTGCTGTAGTTTTACACTTCTGCTGTCAACGGGCCTCGTCTTTTAGTCAAGTTGTGCCACAAATTTCTTTTCTAGTTGTATTTGATGTTAACAAATTACTGTTTTCAGAAACTCTTTCCTTGCTATTTCCAGTCTGCACTTTATATCACGTCTACATCGGTCATCATCAGCTACTTTGCTGTCCAAATAACAAAATTTATCTACTGCTTTTAGTATCTCTTTTTCCCACTCTATATCCCTAAGCATCACCTGATCTGACTATACTGCATTCCATTACATTTGTTTTACGTTTGTTGAAATTCATGTGTTAGAGTCTTTTCAATACAATATGGATTGCATCCAACAACTCCACCTAGTTCACTGACGTCTGTAACGAACTCATAATATCCTCTGCCATCACATTTTATTGGAGTTTTCACACTCCTGAATACATATTCAAAATTTAGATAAACATTATTTTTTTTCTTATTTTCAGCCAGCTCCTTCTCGATGCGTGATGTAGCCAAAGTTACAAAGAGAGCGCGACCCAAATATTCTCTCATAATCCTTCAACAAACTCGCCCACAAATGCTGTAATTGTCTCATGTGCAATAATGAAGTGGTACTGAATTTTGCAAATTTCCATAGAGCAAGAAATTACTGATTAATCATTTATGTAATTTTAACTTAATTTAAATTTGTTAAACCGTTCGGGAAGGAAAGACCGGGTGGCGTGGGGCAGGGGGAGAGGGAGCGGGGACGACGACGACGACACCTTATTCCAGTATTAAGAGACGCAATGGGGTAAAGTATATTTGTAACAGCACCAGATTGACTGACGACATCTAATTTTTTTTTTATGAAATAGTTCCACTTGTATGAGTCTGTATCGCTGAACTGTATACTATCAGATACACGTTTTCCAAAGTCATTCTCTTACAACATTGTCTATGCAACACGTGATAACTGTTAAGGCATACTAATGCAATAGCAGTGATTACAGCATGTTAAACTATTATGACAATTGAGTCCCCCTTACTGACGGAGTCTTCCAACAGATAATGGCGTTTCGGATTATATATCATGACGTATCTCTGTAATAAAGGGTTCAGCACGCTCGAGTTAGAACGGGAAAGATGTCTGCGTCACCTGTAACACAGATTGCTGGAAATCCGTAATCGGAGTTAAATACTGAAAGAATATGACACACCTTACAACAGCAAGAAGATCATGCATTTACATCATCAGGTACATGGAAACGATCAGCATTGGTGACCAGAAATCTCTGACCGCATGACGTATGCTGCTTTGTCAGATGAATTGGGTGTAGCGCTTACGAATGGTTTAGTACTCCTAAAGGATTTTCAGCACAGGCCATCTTTATGCGTTAATCTTGAACCCTAACAATCTCCAGATATACCACCAAGAGCAGGCGTTGCCAGCAGGGGGAGCGACAGCTAAAATTAAGTTTTCGAAAAGAGCCGCAAGTGGCACTTTGTATTTATTGTTGACCGCTTTCGCTCTACAAATGAACAGGAGCTTCATCAGAATATACAGTTTAAAGTTGGCAGACAGCATTAAAGATTGCCTTTAAAGTTGGCTGACAGCTATAAAGATTAATCTGGTTGTACTATGTTCCTTAAACTTCCGTTCAAAGTGAAGTATTAAGTGATGAATTTGACACGACAGCACTGCCATTGTTCGTGTCATCATATAATACTGCACTTAAACCGGAAGTTTAAGTACTATAATACAACCAGATTAATATTTATAGCTGTCAGCCAACTTTAAAGGCAATCTTTAATGCTGTCTGCCAACTTTTAACTGTATATTCTGATGATGCTCTTGTACATTTGAAGAGCGTAAAGGTCAATAAAAAATACAAATTGCAACTTGTGGCTATTTTCGAGAACTTTGTCACCAGATATCATTTACATAAAGTCAACTACTAACTAATTTACAGACACATGGTCTGTGATTCTTTAGTCATAAAAGACTCGTATCGCCGTCGAGTGGTCAAAGTAACAGCAAAATTACAGCATAAAGGTAAAGCAAAAAGAAAAACCAAAAAACCACGTATAATCATATTTAAAATCCGTGCGGAGTAATGTCTGAAAATAAACCATTCGCGGTAGAAACAATTCGTTGCACTGCAAAACCGAACTGGAATCTGCCACAAGTGGATTTCGATGTCAGAGAGACGAGGAGACGAGAGAGCCGAGTAGTTTGTGAATTTATGAGCGAGGTCGAATGCCGTGCACACCGACAGGCAGCTACGCTACACCGTGTCACGTGAGCTGTACGGCTCTCCGCACAAGGCAAACATGCTGTAATTAAGCATCGATTGGTGCATTTGAAACAGTTGTTCAGTATTTAGCAAAGAGGCCCGTGCTTTGTTGCAAGTTAGTCATTCACTTGCAGGATTCCAGTCTCCCAACAAAGAACAGCGATAACAGAATACGCTGTGCCGTACATTTATGGGCCAAACAAAGCAAACATTTTGTTTACCTGTCGACACAAACATTTAACACAGTCTATAGGCGTTTCTACAGTGAAAGATGCCGTTACCCGATCGGCTAGTACACTTGGTAGCCGTACTCGGATATGTACACTTCGCTGAATGTCCACCATGATTGTTGTTCTAGCAAATTAACAAGCTAATTAGCAGACAAGTCCTCCAAATCAGTTTTTATCACAAAATTAAGTGCTATAACTTTTTGTGATTCATATTCATCTGTTGAGTAATAATAGGTGAAATCACAGAATCTTTTTCTGAATTAATATTTGCTCTGAAGCTGACATCGGACTCTTCAAATCACTGACGTCGTCCATTGTTTATTTAAATACGTTGTGAGTGTTGAGGAAGTATTCAGAGTTAGAACATAACCATCTTCCTGAAAAAAAAAAAGATCTGTGAGGCAGCAACGGTCTCTCGATCATCAGCATGGTATTCTTCTAGCTATAATATTCACGGTAATGATTTATCACTGTTCTGCGCAGTGTCACTGCTGAATTCAGAGGAAATATCACGTTAAATGAACGTACTGCAAGGAAAAACAAATTACACGGTGGAAGTATAGAGTGTCATCGTACTATATATGTAACTCATCTATGACCTGTGTGTATGTATGTTGCACGTCTCCTTCTGCACCACTGGACCGATTTCATCTAAACTTCATACACTTATCCCTTACAGTCAGGCAACAGTCGCTGGAGCGATAATAAGTTGCTTTAAAAACTTCCGTATCATGCATGACGGTTAAAATTGTTACTCCTTTGCTACTAATTCTATTCACAACGTATTTCGCAGACAGTATACAAATACGCCACTGACTGTACCTACACAGATATATCGTTGTGCGGCACATAGTACAAGAGAGATTACGTCGTAAACACTGGAATTCGTGAAAAATGCTACGTTGTGGATCACATATTGATACGTTTATTCTTTACTACTAAGACACTCCTAAGTCGAGTCAGCCTAAGAAAATACCTTACACCTGGCAGCGCTTTTGGTAGCTTTCAACTGTGAAGCGCAAACGGCTATAGGCGAGAAAGTAATAGCGTCTATAGAACTATGAAGAGGCGTTGCCGCAGAGACGTTTGCAAAATAGCGCTGTAGACAAGCGAAGCACTTCAAAGTGAGCGACAAAATATAGAATGGTTGCGAGCCACCATCGCGAAATTTCGATGTAGTGAAAGATTGTCATTAGTGCTCAACAAATAACTTGATACTTTTCAGAATTTTATACGGAAAGTACGTCTGGAAAATACAAGTTGATTTATAATTTAAAAAGGTACTTGTTTGATTTTGGTGCAACCTAGAGTCAGTAATACGAAGTACTAAGGTGTCCCATGGATCTTTTGGATGAATACAAACTGGATTTATGGTACGAACCTGCACATACGGTCACACATATTTGACAGAAGATTTCTGCTCTTTTCAAATTTATGTAATGAATTCCTACATCCAGTTTTCGTTATGAACGCTGTCATAACATCGTCTGGTTCCGGCCGATCTATAGGGAGTGAGTAATTGCATGCAGTAAGATTTCAGATTTCGCCGAGAATTTACGGTTTCGTCGAAGAATAGCAAATGAAATTTTCCAATGAGCTGTAACGTCACTGTGCTACTCAAAGGAAAGGTACACTTTCGACGATAAGTACATTATCTCAAGAAAAGGTAATTTGACCATGTTGTTAAATGTTAAAAAGTCCTTTCAAGATTTTGTCATTAATGTTTCCGTATAAAGAATTTTGCACAATATCTGAAGCCTAAAACCAACCAATAATTTAATTGCAGTTAGCGTCATTTGAGGTAGTTTAAAGCGAACACTTACTTGTTGTCTGAGATCATTCGCAACTGTGATAACGGGCATTTGTGCTAGAAATGCAATATTATAAGAATGAATAGATACGGGAAGACCATGTTCTTTTTGTGATTCTCAAAATTTATGGTGACTATCCTTTCAATGACTTTATTATTCTGATACAGGTGTAGGCACTCCCTCTTGCATATGTTCTGGGAAAGAAGATTCAACCGGAACGTAGTAAAATCTCACCGGAGCTGCCGCTTTCGTCGTCCTGGCAAGAAAGGCTAATCGTCGGAGGGAGCCAACTCCTCTGTCTGTGTCTGCAGGAGACCAACCTATGAGAAAATGTATCCGTTTCATGGCGACGACTGCATCGGTCTGTCTCACTAAGGTCAATGCGAAAAGTCGAACTTTGGTGGGGACAAGATTATGAAAGGCTTGGTACTATGAGGACGCCACTTACATCAGAAAATCAGGTAGGCTGACATTGGACCTAACAATTTTCCAATCTGTAGCTGGCGACAGCAACTCGACAGAGGAAGCGCGATTTGGAAACGTCCAGCAACATAACAGCATTTATACAGAGAGATGGAACTGAGAAAGGATACCAACCCCTAAATAACTAACGTCAGTATATATTCTCGAATATGTCTTAATTTATTATTTATTCCACCAAGTTCTACTAGAGGGGTTAAGCTCGCAGATCGGAGACAGGCGAAAAGGCTAGCTGCTGTAAGTGACTGGCGGAGCGAAGAGACGTTAAAATAGTGCGTTGAAGAAATAAAACAGAAGGCTTGGTCCGAACAACGAGGAGGTCTCTCTATAACCTCTCTCTATAACCTCATAGTGCACCCGAAAAACAGAGTTTCGCCAGGTAAACTTGCGCGATAATCGTTGTAGCTTTCGGGATATCACCGAAAGTTGGGAAGAAACTTGTCCAACAAAATAGGCCTTACTCAACACATAAGTTTCCGAGGTCCGAATCTCCAAGGATCGTTCCATTAATCCTATCTCTGACGGACTTACAATTCAACACAGCCATCTTCATCGGACAACGATCGATAATAACACCGATCGAACGATAGCGGTTGACTTCCGCAGTGCATGAAATCTCAACCGCTTCAGATCTCCACAAACTGAGTAAACGTCATTTCCGGTCGTTAACCTGTGACCCCGTAAGACGACAAAAAGCATCCAAGACGTCCTCGAACGCCGGTATGTCGTCATGAGTATGAAGAAGTGCCATAACGTTATCAGCATACTTGAGGACGATGAACTTCAGTAACGACCAATCACACAATCGAGCAACTACGGGCCGCAATAAGGATTCTAGAAGTAGCAGAAATAACAACACAGCTAGGGGACTCCCCAGCAGGACTCCTCGACGCACTTCAATTCAGACTCTAGGAAGACCATTCAACTCAATAGGTCCCTGAATGCCAGGAATTAGAAGGGTAACATCAGTCTAGCTACATCACTTAAACCAACTGGCTTCAACACTCGTAACATAAAATCTTAATTCGGTCATACACATGATTAAAATTAATAAAAAGTAAAGCTCCCGACAGAGGAACAGCGGAAGCAGCCGAGAGGAGACCACGATATTGAGCAACGGGAGTCAGGATATTACGATCCGGGAGACAACTTTGATAACGTGCGTCAGTGTCAGCAAGAAAAACCTAGAAACGGCTATTTATCGGCGGCGCTACAACTTCATAATTAAAACTGAGTAGCATTATCGGTTTCACTTGATACACAGACAGAAGTTTCGCCTTTTTGAGGATTAAAACAATTTTACCGACATTAAAGGAGGGCGGTACGTGTTTCCCTTATACCACTTCACTCATCATAGGTGTTATTGTATCTCCTATCAGAGACCAAAATCTAGCTTAAAATCGTTTGGGAAGACCATCCTAGCCGGCCGCGGTGGCCGAGCAGTTCTAGGCGCTACGGTCTGGAACCGCGCTCGCAACCGATACGGTCGCAGGTTCGAATCCTGCCTCGGGCATGGATGTGTGTGATGTCCTTAGGTTAGTTAGGTTTAAGTAGTTCTAAGTTCTAGGGGACTGATGACCTCAGAAGTTAAGTCCCACAGTCCTCAGAGCCATTTTTGAAGACCATCCTAACCCGAAAATTTGCGAGAAGGAGAGCGAATTACAATGTCTGTCACCTAATCACTGTGAAAAGCGTCCAAAAACTCTCCATGGAGAACTGGCTTAGCAAGACTTTAAAGTAGGGAAGCAAAGTCAACAGTATACTGTCTGATTCCACTCCAGCACAAAGATCGGAAAAATACCGGGAAAGTTCGGGCACTATATCGGTTTGGGACGACCATTTATTTTCAACTGTAGAACGAATTATAGTGAGACACGTCTTTTGAGATCGCTTTCGAGGCCGGATTAGATGATTGAAGCCGACTTGGATGATACAGAGAAGCCAACCCATCCCGCAGAAGCAAACGTTGCTGGTAATGCAAACGAAGACAATCTAACTGCAGACCTTTGAGTTGGACGAGCTTCCCGTTCACAAGGTGAGCATCCATACCTCACAAAGGGATGCCTCGAGCAAATGTCATAAATATCATGAAGGACAGCGTAATTCCTGATTCCGGCTCATTGCAGCCGCTTTACCGACGCTAAAGCGCATGAGTGCAGTACGAAGCCGAGGCCTGGTAATGGCAACCCGCCATTCCATAACTGAGAGACAACGGCTCTTGGAGACGGCTTGCCAGGTGCCCCACGGCAGCGGTTACATCATCCAGGCAGGGGTCGCCAGATGTACAACACTTAGCTCCCAGAAAGGGCGAGGAAGTGGTACCCGCTGCGGGAAGTCATTAAAAGTCAGTGATAGAGCACAGTTGGTCAGTGAAGCTTGCAGGAACAACATAGATTTACAAAAGCTGGCTATATTGGAAAGTAGAGGAAAAGGGTCCAGTAGACTACTACGTAGAAATAGCTGTAAAATACGTAAACCGAACTAACGTGGGATATCTGCAGAGCCAGGTATCCTGTGGACTCAACGACGTCATCAGATCATTTTCACAAGGACAATAACCTGTTGCTCCACCGTATCAGAACGAAGGCCTGGTAATGGCAATCCGCCATTCCATAACTGAGAGACAACGGCTTTTGGAGACGGCTTGCCAGGTGCCCCACGGCAGCGGTTACATCATCCAGGCAGGGGTCTCCAGATGTACAACACTTAGCTCCCAGAAAGGGCGAGGAAGTGGTACCCGCTGCGGGAAGTCATTAAAAGTCAGTGATAGAGCACAGTTGGTCAGTGAAGCTTGCAGGAACAACATAGATTTACAAAAGCTGGCTATATTGGAAAGTAGAGGAAAAGGGTCCAGTAGACTACTACGTAGAAATAGCTGTAAAATACGTAAACCGAACTAACGTGGGATATCTGCAGAGCCAGGTATCCTGGGGACTCAACGACGTCATCATATCATTTTCACAAGGACAATAACCTGTTGCTCCACCGTATCAGAAAGAAGAAGGGATGGTATTGCACTGGAACGCTGTAAAACCAGAACGAAATCACCGTTACATCATCATAACCCACCGGAAGAGACATTTCTACGGGCGGAGGAGAGGATGCAGATGCAACAGTCACTTAAAAATCAACAGAAACAACCTCGTTATCCCTGGCGAAACAAGAATCGCAATTAACTTAAGTATTGACACTACCACCACTGCAAGAAGCACCCTCCATCGTCACCTTCTCGGAGCGGTGAGGCTGGTGAGGAGTCGTTTAAAATTCTTCTCCATCCTCAGTCCATAAACGTTAAAATTGTGCCTCGAATGCTGCCGCCTTAACGGTAGCAGGGGCCGCATCTGAAAGCGCCGGTAACGGCAGAAAGTCGCGCGGAGTGTGGGATAATGTCTCCCTAACGTCCTCTAAAGCTAGAGAAGTACTGACAGCTGATTGCGAAGACACTAATACAGCTAATGCTAACGGACAACGTTTTTCATAGGAAGACTTTCAAACCGTAACACGGCACGCACAATTTGATCTGAGGTGGCCACTTTCATTACAAACTAAGCAGTTTCCTTCTTGCCCTGTATATGTAAATGAGTGTGATAATCATAAACATTCAGGTGTGGGAGAGTTTCCCTTTGAACACTCTCTTCTACGCTTCTGATACCACTGTAGCACCGCAAGCAATGTTGTGCAAGCCAGAGTTCCTGCCGGATATGCCGAACGATTCCAAAAGGAAGTAACAGCAACTTAAGAAATGAATCGTCCACTTAGGATGGAATATTTTAAACTCCAACCGGAAACGCGATCGACGTATCTGGAGGAAGGACAAGACTAACGGAACCATCACTATGTGTAAACATCACCTGAGAACCAACCCGAGAGAGAAGATTGTCTTCTTGCAAGGGATATTGAAACTTCACACAAAATGCTTGCAAATCAGAATAAAAATAAGCACTATTTACCGGATGAGATGTGACTCGAATCGTATCGAGCGAATGTCTAAAGGGCATTGTTAAACATGTCAAAACTAAAAATAACGATACCCCGACGAGGAATATTATTGGGAGACGCGACTGACATCATTGCGCTGGCGGAGAAAACCGGCGCCAAAGAAGCAACAAACAAAAATTCCGCTAGGCATGAATGACACGACACCAACTGATAGAAACAAAAAACTGAATACACACAAATTCGACACACACTGCGCTGTGGCTTTGGCCGAAGTAAGAGAAAGCTGATCGCTCGACGTGCAAGACGGAAGTGATTGTGACCTAGCCTAAGAACACGGTTCACTCCTCATTTGCAATACCATTTTCAGATCTGTGAGACTTAAAATCGTTGATGGGTTAAAAATTGTGATAATATTCGGAAGTAGTGCTAATGCAGATTGATTATAAATACATATTGAGCATGTAAACAAATTTCTCATTTGGAAGAAAGGTATTATTGGGATAAAATGACTCCAGTAATGGCTAAAACCATGCTATACTGAAAAATAATTGTCGATCAGACAAGAAGACAATAGGAGGACTTGAACTCTGGTGCTATAAAAGAATGATGAAGATTAATTGAGTAGATCGCGTAAGTAGTGAGGAGGTACTGAACAGAATCGGGGACACAATAAATTTGTGGAACAACTTGACTAAAAGAAGGGGTCGGATGATAGAATACATTCGTAGACGTCAATGGATCATTAGTTACGTATTGGAGGCAAGTGTGGGGCGTATAAATCGTAGAGGGAGACCAAGAGATGAATACAGTAAGGAGTTTCAGAAGGTTGTAGGTTGCAGTAGTTATTCGGAAAGGAAGAGGTTTGCACAGGACAGATTAACTTGAAGAACTGCACCAAACGAATCTTCAGACTGAAGACCACAACAAAAGCATATGTTGTTTCATATGTGAAAATAATTTTCTAAACTAATGTCGCCCATGTTTGAATAAACAATCCTACTATGGGGTTCTAAGTCGTTGTACGTAATACGGAACTGAATGTGGAAAGACAGGGATACTCATAGCGGAACTAAGTTTTGAATTGCGTGACGTATTTATAAAACTGAGAAACGAACTTCGGGAGAGTAAACGAGGGATATTCGGAACGTAAGATACGATCGAGTGCGAAATGGAAACCACAGTCAAAATCTAATAAAGCTTTGCACAGATTTGTCGGGCGGTGTCTCTAGTGTGCTCGTCGATAGCATCACGTCGCTCCTGTCTGTTCTGAGCGCACAGTCACCATGTAAAGGTGCCTAAATACGGGGGTTGCCCAGAAAGTAATGCCCCGCATATTTTTCTTCAACAACTCTTTATTGAACGTAATGAGAATTACACACAGGAACGAATGGTGTTTTAACTACCCACCCTGTTTTTTCACGTAATCTACATCCCATTCTATGGCCTTCATCCAGTGTGAAACATTGGCGTGTGAGCCCTATCGATACAGTCCTCGTTGTGGTGGTGGAGCCACACTTCCTTTTCTGATTGACAGATGCAGCGCCAACTGCCAAGTCGTAATGCATCCTTCCTCTCGAATGAAATCATCTCGTTGCAACATGTCAGGTGAGACAACCGTGGATGGTCTCCCCGACCTCTACAAAAAGTGGAGCTCCTCCGCACCACCTTCTGAGCACCTCAACCCCCGTGCCCAGCCACTAACTGCACTTCTGTCGACAGACTTTGCACAAGCGTTTGTGAGTATTCCCTACAGTTTCATTCTCTGCAGTGAGAAATTCAACGATGGCACGTCCCTTGTAACGTACATCACCTACATACGCCAATTTGAAACTGTCCTGCAGCAATGCTATCTGTCGGAACTGAAGGAAACTTGGTGCGCTCTCTCAGGGAACCTCAAATAATACATACGTTACGTTTCACATTCGTAGCATTGTTTTCAGTTGACAAGAAAGATACGGTGCATTACATTCTGGACAACCCTCGTAAACAGTGTGTCATCCTAAGTATGAGTGGCTGGTGAGAGATCTCGCCTGATGTAATGCAGCCCACATAACGTAACTGTTATGCATTTACCTCTTCATGACAATTCTACTCTGCAGGGGCAATGGACATGTTACTGCAGCGTTTCCGATGTGAAGAGTTTGATCACCCACAATATAACCTATAACTGCCTCCCATTGAATGTCATCTCTGCTCAGATGAATCGCTGGTTAAGACGACAACATTTTGTCACAGAAAACGAGCTCTAGACCGGCGCAGGAACGTAGGCGACTGTCTCCTATGGCGAGGGTACTGGAAAGTTGGTACAATGCTGTAGATGATGCCTAAGTTGGAGCGGCGACTATGTCGGAAGTAGCTGGAAGATGTAGCTAACTGCTGCAAAAAGAAACGTATTTCATTTTTACAGGGGTTTTTATTTCGCGACCGATCGGATCTTAAATTCCGAATAGCCCTCACAATGAATACTTGTTCTCGTCTATCAGATATTTGCGTATATGATGATTCTACAGCCACTTTCTTGCCTAGCATTCCACGCTCTCGTCTGGTATGCATAACTGATTGTTAATGTAAATAACTAATCTGTGATTCAGTCGTGATCTTCATTAGAAAAGAAAGACTTCTCTTGTATTATTTATGAGCAGGCGATAAAAATATTAAAATGCTGTTCGGATGAACGGACATATTTTCTAGTTATCTGCGGTGGACGCCGCTTTAAGTGTGCCTGGGCCGGATTTGCTGTTAGGGCCTTTAATAGGGCTGTTCGCACCAGGCGCAGGAACTTGGAGGCTCTTCCCGGAATTCTAATGTCTTCCGCCTGATACTCCAGCCATGCATAAAACATTTTCCGTAAGGCTTGCCCCATATATATCTCTGTTAACATTATGTAATGGTGCAAGGTCCTCCGCGAGGACAAGACACCGTGGTTGTGGGGTCGCGCTATTATTAATCGCTGTTTGCTTTCGGTGTCATGATTGTTCACTGAAGAAGCCAGTGCTCAAAAGCGAGCAAATTGATCATCTACGTGTTTCTTTGACACAGATAAAAGCATGCCAGGAAACTATAATCAGGATGTTGTTTACTCTCGTAAATTACCTCGGGCTGTGTAACTGCATCATGATGTAAATTACTAAGGAATTTTGGCCACTGCTCCAAAGGGCCTTAATCAGTGTAACGTTGTATGCCACACACAGTGTTTTTAATTTAATTTACGCTGATTTAAGGTATATTTTATTTGTGGTCAGATACTCGTCGCATCGTCATGTCATCACATATCCATAATAAACATTTAGTAAACGTAAATGCATGACAAAGATATGTAAAGAGAAGCTGCGGTCGGTAGAACTTTTGTAGAAATATATATCATAAGCTTTTATTTTTCAAAACTTTATTTAGGCTACGAATTCCATCGCTTACTAGCGTCTTCTTCAGGCCCCAATACATCGAACGTCCGCTGTATTCCAGTCTTACGTATATGTTATACAGGAATCGCTATAGTAACTATTCCGTAGAAGTCTTTCGAATAGTGTGTGCTTTCCGAACGTGCAACAGCAACTCAAGAAGTTGAAACTAGTAACCTGAATACAGTTTTCAAAACTAATGGTCGATGGTATTTATTTATACATCAACAATACAGATTTCGTGATTGAGAGTAATAATAATTTTACGATTGATGTGATTAACACCTGGAGGCAAAAAAAGATGGCTGTAGGGAAGGAAATCATTAACGACCAATTCTGCTGGCTCGGCGCTCCATCTTTCCTGAGCCCCCATCATTGGAATGACTGTAGCACGTAGCCTGATCTCAGTCTGGCAGGCATAGAGTTAACTTCATTAGGACGGCTGCATTCACACCACCTTCTGTACGTCGTGGGAAACTTCTTTTCCGCCTCCTCTTTTAAAGATCTGTTCTCAAGGGCGGCTACACTACAGCCTTAAAAGTCCTCAAATTCATCTTACCTCCTGTAGTGAAGGTGCCTTCGGTGAGGCAGTGTCCCCTTTGGGAAGACCTTAATGTGATATGGTAGGAAAAACCAAGAACGTCATTTATCAACAATACAATACCTCTCAAAATGATACGGCTTAGAGTCAGCTTCGTGGTACGAAGTTCTTACTCTCATGGGAAGTATACGATGTACACAGAGTATGTATCAAATCAGCGTTGAGCCAATAACGTGTTATCGTTTCAGTACTCCGCAAAGCTTATCTGAATGTCACAAATGCATAAATACCATCCCTGAAAGGCCCGAATCTAGATTAGGACCGCGGTCCGGCAGTGATGTAACTGCTATAAGTAAACTACGAAAAATCTAAATCTGGACGAACGGCGATTTTAACCTCGCTCCTGCTGAAAGTGATTCCAGCGCCTTAACACCTGTGCCCAAACGTACTACTGTAGAGACTCTCCAGCATAATGGAGTAAATGAACTGACTAATTTATTTCGGATATTTCCCAATTTAGAATTTATCCTGCTGAGCTGAAAGATATAACAAATATTTTTTGTCATTTTCTATTAATTATTGAGACATTGTTATCACACTCTTAACTGACGACAATAAAACTGTAACAAGAAAATTAAGCTTTGGAAGCAATAAATGAATTCATAAATGATATGTGAGACCAGAAAAGGTCTCTGGAACCATAGAGTTTCATTTGATTAATTCAGAAATACTGGACATCAATTTGATGTGTGAAGTAAGGTTGGCGAAGAAATGAGAAATAGTAAATCGTGATGTGTACATATAGACGTATTTTCTGCTGATTACTATGAATCTATACATTGTTCCACTGAAAAGGCACACATTACTGTTAAAATGTCGATTGGCAATACAATCAAGTCACTGTAGGAACTTGAATGCCTTCACATACTGACTTTGGTCTTTAGGCTGTTATCTCCGGAAGCAGTTTTTTAAATACCACCCATGGCGAACTGTGGCTCTCACATTGTGGACCACTCCAAACGCACTTCCGCATATGTAAAGTCAACCTCCGGAGAATGTTTATCTACATTTTAGGCATCATATTCAAATAGTGTTCCTGAATGATGAAGCCTCAGATGTTTATGGTGGACAGCGCTCGCTAGAGGTGTCAACTCTATAAACAAATATTACAAAGGTAGCTCGTAATTATAACAACAACAGAGCCTAAAGCCATCCATGATGTCGTTAAGGTAACGATAAATATTCTGCGGCTGTCGTAAAATCATTTGACGGTATGTTTCTCTCTCTCTCATTCGCTTTATGTTGTTCGTGTATTCCAATATTTCCCCTGTGGATTTGCCGCTGCTGAACGAGAAGAGAGGGAAGGTTCGGTAACTTGTAGAAGTTGATTAGTTTAAGCACGCTTTGCCAGTTATTTCAGTGGTACCACAGTTATTTATCAAATGAGCTTCTTTTGCCATTAATTATTAGTTTCATTCGATGTAAGTGATTATTTCAGTCTATTTACGACTCTTATTTTCCCAGTGTTGTAATCTCCCCCAATTTCCACTAATTTAGTAGCCTGATGATGATGGCTTTATCATAATCACAATGATTAATGTACAGACGAGGTGAATTACTCCTTCCCCTGCGACGGAAACTGACCTACGGGTCAGGATCATGACAGGAAGCTATAATGCGGGTGCCGAACTTAGTAAGAACAGACAGCACTGGAAGGGAAGCGAATCCATGATGGCTGTTGCGACCACTGTACTTCCTGATGATAATATCATAAATCTTATAAAAACGAGTTCCAGCGCTTTTCACTCTCCGAAACTAGTTAAGTAATTTCGGACAGATTACAGTATTTGTAACGGAATTTGAATATGAAACCATCTGGTGTCTTCGCTGTCGTGATTTACTATTCAGATAAGGAAATACGTCACGTCTGATACCGATGAGACAGAGTTGTAACCACATGATACCGACATAAAAGGGATGGAGAGGAAATGTAGTTTTCTATTCTGTATTTGAAGTTTACGTGTAGGAAGTAATGCATACTTTGAAATAAGGAAAGTGAAATACTAAGAGAATGATACATGCACATTGGTATCCTAAAAGATGGTGCCCATGAGGAAAGTCAGTTCAGTGAATGTGGAAATATATTGTTGCAGGAAAGGCACTAGAATACTAAGCAGATGGTAAGAATATGGTGGTATGTACAAGGAACAGGGTGAGAGGGGACGGTGAAAAACTATAATAATGTTTTAGCAGCTGATTTTTTAATGTACATTTTACCTCTAGAGGATAACAAATACTTTTGGAATGAAGCCGTTCAGTTTTCTTCGAATTTTTGTGGACAAATGTATCATCAGCAGCAGATTAATCCGTGGAATTGCAGAAAGCACATCAACTTATGTCTCTCGGTTTTGAGGCTAAAACAGGTTCTTTTTTGAAAGCACTAGAAAGCTAAACATGAAAGGTATAGGAATCTGAACATTTCGTGCGAGGGTATTCGGTCCTATGCAACTGGTCCAGTCCTTACTTCATTGTATACTAGGTTAATCACCTAAAACTTGCATTGAAAACATTGCGATAGTGGAAAGCGCTGTTGATAGATTGGATTAGTAGTCAGGGGGTCGTCCTCTTACACAATAAACAGATTGCAGTAAAATTTACAAAGTTTATTTTTTGTGTAAACATACTTTTTCTTTAAAACAAAGAAGTCTACTGACATTAACAAACTAAAAGTAAGGTAAATTAGAACGCTAATGGTAGTTGTTGCAACATTCTAATGCGAGTCATTTAGGAGATACCGTATTTTGAGAAGTTTATGCGCCGCTACTTGTGTGTGTCATTCAACCTGCCTAGATGCTGGGCACGATGTTGTTATTTTTGCTCAATGTGAGCCTGTGTGTTCGTTGAGTGGGTTGCGACCTTATAGTCAGTTAGTGTGTGACATTCCAAGCAGTAGGTGATGAGCGGACGATGGAATTTACCAATGCATGAAAAACCGAGATGCTCATGGTGTGTGGAGAGTGTAGGAAGACTGCAGTTCGTTTTTGTTCGTTGTATGCGGCAAGATATTCCAATAGACCTCAACGATTTCGGCAATTATTTACAAGCGTCTTCAATCAGTTACGTGAAAGTAATAATCTAACACCTAGCCAACGTAACAGAAGGGAGCAAGTGTCGACAGAAGAGGGGGAAATTAATGTTCTTGCTGCTGCTGCAAATGATCCGCACATTAGCTCCCACGCAGGCGGACGAGGAAGTGGCATGTGTCACGAGAGTGTCTTATACATTCCTGATAGACATAGGTTCCATGCGTATCACATATCTCTGGATCAATAGCTGCATGGAAACGATTATGAGAATCGTTTTAACTTCCGTGCATGGTCGCTAAGACAGGATACTTCAGTCGTATCATGCATCATGTTTAGTGAGGAAGCCACATTTTCCAATCATAACCAGGAAAAGTGCCGAAAAATGCCGTTATGGTCTGCTGTCCACCTATTTGCCTTCGTCAGGTGGAACTCCAGCGTCCATGGAGTGTACATATGTGTGAACTATCAGCTCATAGTCCCGTTTTTCATAGACAGAAGATTGAACGCGCATAGGTATCGCAGACTCCTAACATACCATCTTCAACGGATGACAGAAGCTGCTCTGCAGACTAGGATGAACCTGTGGTATCAACATTATGGCTGTCCAGCTCACAGTGCACGAAGTACTGCTGTATGTCTTCACGAACTGTTTCCAGATCGTTGGACTGGATGCGGAGAACCTGCACCTTGGCCGGATTTGACGGATCTACACTTTTTTTGTGGGGAAAGCTGAATGTCGCTGTCTACAAGGACATACCAACTACAATCGATGATATGCAACGACGTATTACTGCAGCCTGCTCGGACATCTCCGCTGAAATGCTAACACCTGAGCAACAGTCGTGATCATATTGAGAAAACCTGTGATGGTCAGTTGTCTCGTTACCGGCCAGAATCCACATAATTAGTTTATGCACCTGTGTTGTTCCCTAGTGTTCTAGAATAGATGAAACAGTTACGGAGAAATGGG
This sequence comes from Schistocerca nitens, assembly GCF_023898315.1. Lineage (NCBI taxonomy): Eukaryota > Metazoa > Arthropoda > Insecta > Orthoptera > Acrididae > Schistocerca > Schistocerca nitens. The sequence goes on from NC_064617.1 coordinate 363,406,992, forward strand.
CTTCGGACAAGGAATCGGAGAGAAGAGAGGTTAGTTAAGTTCTGTAACATATTTCAGCTAGTAGTCGTGAATACTCTGTTCAAGAATCACATGAGGAAGAGGTATACTTGGAAAACGCAGCGTGATACGGGAAGATTTCAGTTAGATTGCATCATGGTCAGACAGATTCCGAAATCAGGTACTGGACTGTAAGGAGTACCCAGGAGCATATATACACCCAGATCATAGTGTAATAGTATTGAAGAGAACTTCGTAGTATAAGAGATAAGTCAGAAATAATAAATACTCAAAGAAGTGGGTTGGTTCAAATGGCTCTGAGCACTATGGGACCTAACATCTGTGGTCATCAGTCCCCTAGAACTTAGAACTACTTAAACCTAACTAACCTAAGGACATCAGACACATCCATGCCAGAGGTGGGATTCGAACCTGCGACAGTAGCGGTCACGCGGTTCCAGACTGAAGCGCCTAGAACCGCACGGCCTCACCGGCCGGCAAAGAAGTGGGATACAGAAATTGTAAGGAATGACGAGATACACTTGAAGTCCACTGAGGCAATAGGTACACCAGTAAGGAATAGCTCAGTATGCAGTACAGTTGAAGAAGAACGGAAGTCTCTGAAAAGGGCAATCACTGAACATGGAAAGAAAAACGTAGGTACAAAGAAGGTAACTACGAAGAAACCAAGGATACCAGAACAAATATTTCAGTTGATAGATGAAAGAAGGAAGTACATAACCGTTCAGGGTAATTCAGAAATACAGAAATAGAAGTCACTGTGGAATGAAATAAACAGCAAGTGCCGGGAATTCAAGGTATAATGCTTGCAAGAGGAATACGAAGAAATGGAAAAGGAAATGACTGTCGGATGGACAGACTCAACATACACAATGCCAAAACACCTACGGTGAAATTAAAAGTAAGGGTGGTAAAACTAAGAGTTCAATGGACATACCACTGTGAAACGCAGAAGAGAGAGCATGTAGGTGGAAAGAGTACATTGAAGACCTCTATGAGGGGTATAAAGGCACATTTGCATGCCGAGCGTGAGTTTCCGCGGAAACGCGAAATATTAATTAAATAAATAATCAGTGACTAATAAATAAAGCCTATGGCACACAACTGCAGCGCTGTGTCGCTGATAAAGACAAAAGAATAATTACGTTACTCTTATGTTTGATTAAGAGAAGGGAGAGCTCAGGTAGAAGTGGTGCGAGAAGCACGTATTTTATTTTATTGTCTGGCACACCGCCATATTTTCATGTTATAGAAGAATACTGCGAGTTGCAACCACACTAGGCACTCGATTCTGTAATGAATTTATATTTATAAAAGTAAGTAGGATTATGAACTGTAGGCTATTTCATTGAATATATCTGATTTAACTAACTGTGTAACTTATTTATGTTTAGTAGACAATCACCTCTGTACGACGTATTGGCATGGCTGGCAAATCATTGTAATATTGAGATTAGATCATGAGTCCGTACCTACCGCAGCAGTCTTTGGAAACGATTTGATTACGAAGTCCGATTATTTCAGTTTTATTTCACGGTCAACTACGAGTTACATTGCCTTTTCCAAATAGACATTGTCAAGCGTCTGATACCGAATAATTAAACGTCCACGTTCCAGATATGCAAATACCAATTACAACCAATCATCATACATACAGAATAATTAATCATTAATATTTTATTCCCATTTTATTTTTATTTATTTTATATTGGCGACTGCGTGTCGGACTTGTTATTTTGTCATTTGTTACATTGTTCTTTTTGTTTCATGTCAAAAATCAACTTTCTGGACCTGGACGTGAATGTATGAGAGATAATGAAAATCTGAAGATATTTTCCAATTCTAAAGTTTTGCCGGAAGACGCAATGAAGCTTCCAGCAAAATAAGGTAAGACGCAGCATCTTTGCATTAGCAGGCTTGACCAGACGTATAATTCAGTGTATTAGCTTTTCAGTAAATTCTGTAGTGTTTCTTTCGCGCATAACAGTTTTCAGTAACAAATTTCATTCTTAGCACTTTTTTCCTAAACAATAACGTATCCAACAATACCAATACACGAGTGTACAATATGGCCGACTTCTGTACGATATGATGTAACATGGCCAGCAGCCATTACCAATAATCTCAAATTCAGTTTATATTTTTAAATTAACGGGACAGCCATTGTTGCTACGAGCGATTCATGCTCAACTGCATTTCATTTTAAAATCAGTGTCAAATATTTTCTTGAAACGTAAATCACGTGTGGCATGGTAATGACTAGAAATCAATACGCAAAAATGGAACAGCAAAGACGTACTATTCAGACACAATCCGACTCGGACGAGAGACAAATGTTAGAAAATGACTTTACGACAGCAACCGGTAGTGACGATTTATCAAACATTGACGCAAGTGTTGACGGAAATTTTGACAATAGGCCGTCCACCACAAAATTTCAAAGTCTCAGTCAGAGCCCATGTTAATGCATGACGTCACGTCTAATGACGCGGCGGGGGCACAGACGTTGCAAACGGTAAACATTGCCGACATGTTACAAATGATAATGAAACAGAACGCCGAAAACATGGCAACCTTACAGACACAAAATGACGAAATTAAATCTGACCTCATAGCACTCAAGACGAGTAATGACACTTTATGTAAACGTGTGGAACTTATAGATGCCACACTGACCAAACAGATGACTGAACTCAGTACTAAATTTTCCCAGCTTAATACGACACAAGAAAAGACTACAACTGACGTAGCACTTTTACAGACACAAGTAAAAAATCTTAATGTCACGTGTGAAGTTCTTACTGAACAAATTCAAACATATCCTTCAGTACACGACAACCTTGAAAAACGAATTACTGACGTACAGAATAAATTTGACAATGTTGAACAACACCTGACTGACATCTTACAATCAGATGCTACAGCTCATTTTCAAAACATTAATAAAGAATTTCATGATTGGGTAGTGAACAAAGACAAACATTTTGATAGATGCCTACGTGAAAATTTACCAACAATTGTGCACGACTCCGTAGCGCAATATATTACTAATAACAAACAGCTGATCAGTGACGCAGTACAATCCGTCACTGGACCAATGACACAATTCACCGATCGACCACAGTCTGAATGTAACGAAAATATCAGTCAAAATGTACAGTTCAGGAACCAATATACATTCGAGTATGACACACACATACCGCACACGACAAACACACAAGAACAAAACACACCACGACTACAACACATACCACGATGTACAAACACAAACACAAGCTATTATCATGGTAAACCACAGCAACATTATTGTAATTACTCGCCAGCTGAACATTGCAGTAATTACAGTGGAACAAATCCATATCACAATGCGAAGGAAGAAGAAAGCTTAATGAAACACAGGCAATTTCAGATTTTTATCCCAGAAAAACGAACCATTCATCCGGTGATTTTTCTTAAATCTTTTAGTAACGCATTTCCACGCACTTGGAGTGACCGGAAAAAGATTTCATATATTGTCGGTTACATCCAAGGCGATGCAGCTGTCTGGGCATACAGTCAAGCTGACGTATGTACCACGTACAGTGAGTTTGAGCGTGCTTTTCTGAACAAATTCTGGTCGCAATCCGTCCAGGAGCGACTCAGAAGACAAATTCTAGAACCTGAAACTTTTAACAGTAAAAATGGCAACTTACGCCGATATTTTGAAAAATACTTGAACATGGGACACTTTTTAGACGAACCAGTCGCAACACGCGATATACTCCGTGCGTTGAAGGCCAAATTGCCTTTCAACATTAAAGAAAAACTCCTACATATCCCGGATGACGATTCAGATTATTTTTTAACAGCTTTAGATTCGGTTGACATGTTACTTGAAGATCAGCGCTTCGCGCGGCAAAACAGCAGCCACAATGTTTACACTAGTGGAATGCAAAACATGCAGGCTTGCCAACTCAATTCTGGCGTGCCCACAGTTGGATACGCGGTACAACAAAAACAGCAAACTCACATGCCGTCTCAATACGGAAATCAAAATCAACACGCGTATTCCAATACAAACAATAGTTACAACAGTAATAACACTTCATGCGGCAATCCATACAAAAGGCACCGCGGTAATAACTACAACGGTAACAACGGATACATAGGCAACAACAAAAACACAAACAGAAACAGAAATAATAATAACTACGAGCCAAGACAGCGACAAGGCTGGACTCGTAACGATCAGTACTTTCATTCAAACACTGCTTTACCACAGCAGCCACCAGGACAAAATTGGAGCATACCTTATGACCGACAGGTAAGTTATAATGCGCAACAGCAACAACAACCGCAAAAGTTTGGAGATCACAATAGGCAATATCCGAATGTGAATATAATAGAAATGACACCTGACACACAACCTCAATCTGTGTCAGTACCTAGTACAAATGCTAATCCAACAAACTAGAAACAGTCACTTCTATGCCCCAGGTCGTGGCTGAGGAATTCTTGGGGGGCGACTTCAATGTTAATCAGTTATTTGGCACCACAGAAGAATCATCAGAATAATGATATGCCGAATAATTCTAAACAAAAATTACCTGTTTTATTTATAAGATACAACCACAATAACAATATATCAGATGAACTTTTACAAGACAGTACACAATGTCGTTCAAACACAAATGAAATTGTTTTAACATCTACCACTGGTGTAGTAGGTGGGATTCCAACTACTATTATTCTAGATTCAGGTGCAGCTGTGAGCGTTTTGTCTTTTAATTTCTATAAAAAGATGTGTGAATTGGAACCTGTGCCTGAGTTTCCTGCCCAAAACTGTAAAATAACTACTGCACTAGGTAATAAGTCATGTAGGGTTACGAAGCAAGTTTTTGTAAACATTAAAATAGGTAATGGAACCGTACAATGCCCATTCCTGGTTGTACAAAACCTTGTGACAAGTTGCATATTAGGAATAGATATTATGAGCGAGAAGGACTGCATTATAGACTTCTCCAAAGGTAAATGTATTTTAAATGATAGAGGCAGTGTAATTATTATTGATTTGGACAGGAGAACTCTAAAGCATGACAAACACTGTACAGGGTACAAGGTTCAGTTAGTACTTGACAATGACATTCAAGACACGCAAACACACTCATTTGACACAGAGCTAATGGACTTGAAAACATTGCTTGATCATAAGATAAATGAAGCTACAGCTCTCAGTGCACATGAACGTATAAAACTACAGGAAGTGTTATCCAAATATTTACAAGTTTTTGCCAAACGAATAGGTGTTATCAACACGTATGCGTACAAGATTGAAGTTAAGCCTCACAAGATCTTCTACCACAAGACATATAACGTACCGTTATCTCAACGACCTGCTGTGTGGCAAGAACTAAAACAAATTACAACATAGATTATAAGTAGTATAGAAATTTTCATTTCAGCGGTTCCAGTGTCGCAGTTGAAGGCAGAAGAACTCTTCTTTCAGCGCGCGCCACCACCTGGAAGACGGAATATTAAAATAAAATTTATGTTTACGTAGCAGTGAATGATATATTAATTTTTTCACGGAACATTTGTGACTGTGGGTATCACTGACTTGGTGTGACACCTGACGAACCGACAGACGTCATCTGTGAAGCGAACTTTTACTTTGAGAAATAGATTAGACGCACATCTCTCAACACGAAAAGCATCTATCAGTAGTCAAGGCCACACAGACACTATACACACACGCACAAAACGCGAGGAATCAAACATTTTCTCTCTTACTATTTTGAATATTTATTGAGTAGTGAAAATGCCTGGTCTTGCCTACTGATGTAATGAATGTTGTGTCTAACCTATCTTAATTTCAGATGACATCACAAAATAAACATCGATAAAATCCCAGCAAAACTGATAAAGAGGACGTAATTATCTGCAATTCATGTAATCAAATGTGACACAATGTAATAACCCATAGCTATGTAATAATGATGTAAACATGTTTATGTGCAACTGTATTATATTTATGCTAAGAAAATATGTGACGTGTGTATGTATGATTACTTATATTTTTTTTTCTCTTTCAATGATGTATAATGTAACTGTTACTATGTAAAAGAAATTTGAACAAAACGAGTGCCAAAAGGACATTGCATAGTGAACCATTGTTCACAGACATTAATGAACATTACTAACTCTGCAACTACGCAGAAACCTATGTGAAAGAAACTGTTAATGACATTCATTATGCATCGTACCTATGTAAACGCGATGAACCATTTCTTTGATTAATAACTACGAACATTTAGGTGAGCTATATTCAGCAAAAAACTGAAAATGTGAAGTGCATAATTCGTGCATCGTCTAGTGACAATACTACAGTACCTAACTTCAAGATGTTAACTGGATTAAACGGACACAAAGTGCCTGTCCAGAAAACAACACGACGGGTGGAAGAATTTTGGTTGGAACTTCAGGGAATGAAATGTTCTCGAAATGTGACGGACACTCTTACCTGGACTGTCCAAGGATCCACGCCAGCTATGTGCCGTCCGAGGTTCTGCAACCAAGCTTCCACGGAATGTAAAAAACGAACTGCACGTGGACCAATTACTAACGGGTCACGTCAGATCTGTAATAAACAATGTTTTTTGTCACAACGAACTGCATCACAACGACTATAATGGAAATGGAAATGGACACGCTTATGTTTTAATCACGTTGTTATACAACGATGATACTAACCTGTGAAAAAATTATTGTGCAGCAGATGAATATGAACTGTAATAACGACACGATGTGAATAGGTCGACGCACCTGAAACATACGGACATTTTTCTTTGAAGTATTTCAAAACAATACTATGTAACTAAGAACATTCAACAATCTGAGTTGTATTGTGATATAACAAATATTGTAAATTTAAAACTAAGTTACCTGTTATAGAATGTAGTCTTCATATGTAATCTTGGTTGAATATTTTCTTTGTGCAACGACTAAGATACGCGCGCACACGAACAATATGAACTGCATTACTGTGCCGCGTGATCTAACTGTATGATATAACGGCACTGCCGGAGTCACACAGACGCTTCTGCGCATGCGCGCACTCTATCTGCCAACATAAGAACTTTTACGACACACCCGCGTCATTCAAATTTTGTATATAATGTGTATAATGTGTGTAATGTAAGTCATGTGAATAGTTGTAGATAACTTAGATTTACTTGTGCCTTTAGGTGAATTGCTCGCCTGCAGGTGTGTCCTTCCGCCTCGCAATTCAGGGGGCAATATAAAGGCACATTTGCATGCCGAGCGTGAGTTTCCGCGGAAACGCGAAATATTAATTAAATAAATAATCAGTGACTAATAAATAAAGCCTATGGCACACAACTGCAGCGCTGTGTCGCTGATAAAGACAAAAGAATAATTACGTTACTCTTATGTTTGATTAAGAGAAGGGAGAGCTCAGGTAGAAGTGGTGCGAGAAGCACGTATTTTATTTTATTGTCTGGCACACCGCCATATTTTCATGTTATAGAAGAATACTGCGAGTTGCAACCACACTAGGCACTCGATTCTGTAATGAATTTATATTTATAAAAGTAAGTAGGATTATGAACTGTAGGCTATTTCATTGAATATATCTGATTTAACTAACTGTGTAACTTATTTATGTTTAGTAGACAATCACCTCTGTACGACGTATTGGCATGGCTGGCAAATCATTGTAATATTGAGATTAGATCATGAGTCCGTACCTACCGCAGCAGTCTTTGGAAACGATTTGATTACGAAGTCCGATTATTTCAGTTTTATTTCACGGTCAACTACGAGTTACATTGCCTTTTCCAAATAGACATTGTCAAGCGTCTGATACCGAATAATTAAACGTCCACGTTCCAGATATGCAAATACCAATTACAACCAATCATCATACATACAGAATAATTAATCATTAATATTTTATTCCATTTTATTTTTATTTATTTTATAGGGGGACGATTTGTCTAATGTGATTTAGAAGAAACGGCAGTCGATTTAGAAGAGATAGGGCATCCAGTGTTGGAAACAGAATTTAAAAGATATTTGAGGGACTTAAGATCAAGTAAGGCAGGAGGGATAGGAAACGTATCATCAGAATATTTAAAGTCATTGAGGCAAGTGGCAACAAAACGCCTATTCATCTTGATTTGTAGAATGTATGAGCCTGGTGACATACCATCTGGCTTTCGGAAAAATATTCTCCACACAATTCCGAAGACTGCAAGGGCTGACAAGTGCGATAATTATCCAACAATCAGCTTAAGATCTTACGCATCCAAATTACTGACGAGAAATAGAGAAGAATGGAAAAGAAAATTGAGGATATATTAGACGACGATGAGTTTAGCCTTGGGAAACGTAAAGGCATCAGGGAGGCAATTCTGACGTCGTGGTTGATAACGGAGGCAGGACTAAAGACACATCAAGAAACGTTCATAGGGCTTCTAGACCTGGAAAAAGAGTTAGAATATGTAAACTGGTGCAAACTGTTCGAAATTCTGAGAAAATAGGGGTAATCTCTAGGGATAGTGGTGTAATATACACCGAAGCGCCAAAGAAAGTGGTATGGACATGCGCATCTAAATACATAGATATGTAAACGGGCATAATACGACGCTGCGGTCAGGTCGGCAACGCCCATATAAGACAACAAATGTCTGGCGCAGTTGTTAAATCGTTCACAGCTGCTACATTGTGAGGTTATCAAGATTTGAGTGGGTTGTAACGTGTGTTATAATCGGTGCACGAGCGGTGGGACACAGCATCTCTAAGGTAGCGATGAAGTGGAGATTTCCCAGTACGACCATTGCACGAGTGTACCTTGAATACCAGGAACTCCGTAAAACATCAAATCTCCGACATCGCTGAGGCTGGAAAAGGATCCTGCAAGAACGGCGCGAATGACGACTAAAGCGAATCGTACAACGTGACATAAGTGCAAACCTTCCGCAATTGCTACAGATTCCAATACTGGGCCACCAGCAAGTGTCAGCCTGCGAAACATTCAACGAAACATTATCGGTATAGGTTTTCGGAGGCGAAGGCCCACTCGTGTACCCTTGATGACTGCACGTCAACACCGACATTGGACTGTTGATGACTGGAAACATGTTGACTGGACGGACGAGTCTCGTTTCAAATTCTATCGCGTGAATGGACGTGTACGGGTGTGGAGATAACCTCATGAGCCCATGGACCCTGCGCGTCAAGAGGGGACTGTTCAAGCTGTTGGAGGCTCTGTGATGGGTGGGGTGTCTGCAGTTGGAGTGATATAGGATCTCTGATAAGTCTAGATACGACCCTGACAGGTAACACGTACGTAAGCATCCTGTTTGATCACCAGCATCCATTCATGTCCATTGTGCATTCGGACGGACTTGGGAAATCCCAGCAGGACAATGTGACACCCCACACGCCAAAATTGCTACAGAGTGGCTCCAGGAACACTCATCCTAGTGTAAACCATTCCACTGGTCACCAAGCTCCCCAGATATGAACACTCTGGGATACTTTGCAACGTACTCTTACTCTGAAGAATTCATGATGTTATTTCCCTCTAGCACTACTTCAAACATTAGTCAAGTCCATGCCACGTCGTGCTGAGGCACTTTTCCAAGGCACCTACACGATATGAGGCAGGTGTACCAGTTTCTTTCGCTCTTCAATGTGCGATATGTACATGACCAAAAGAGTATAATAAGAGTGGACCACGAAGAAAGAAGTGCTCGGATTAAAAATGGTGTAAGAAAGGGATGTAGTCTGTCGGCCCTACTGGTCAATCTGTACATTAAAGAAGCACTGATGGAAATAAAATAAAGGTTCAGGAGTGGGATTAAAATTGAAGGTGAAAAGGTATCAATGATACGACTCGCTGATGACATGCTATCCTGAGTGAAAGTGAAGAAAAATTACAGGATCTGCAGAAGGAAATGAACAGTCTATGGGTACAGAATATAGACTGAGACTAAACCGAGGAAAGACGAAGGTAATGAGAGGGTTCAGAAATGAAAAGAGCGAGAAACTTAACATCAGGATTGATGAATGTACATGAAGTTAAGGAATTCTGCTACGTAGACAGTAAAATAACCAATGACGGACGGAGCAAGGAGGACATCAAAAGCAGACTAGCATTTGCAAGAAAATGCATTCCTTTTGAAGAGGTATCTACTAGTCTCAAACATTGGCTTTGTTTTCAGGAAGAAATTTCTTGGAATATACGTCTGGAGCACAGTATTGTATGGTAATGAAACACGGACTGTGGGAAAACAGGAACAGAAGAGAATGGAAGCATTTGAAATGTGGTGCTACAGAATAATGTTGAAAATTTGGTGGACTGATAAGGTAAGGAATGAGGAGGCTCTGCGCGGAATCGGAGAGGAAAGGAATTTGTGGAAAACACTGATAAGGAGAAGGGACAGAATGATAGGACTTCTTTTAAGACACCAGAGAACGACTGCCACGATACTAGAGGGGGAGGCGTCTGTAGAGGGAAAAACTGTAGAGGATTACATAGATGGAATACGTCCAGAATAAGTGAAGACGTAGATTGCAAGTGCTACTCTGAAATGAAGAGGCTGGCACAAGAGAGGAATTTGTGGCGGGCCACATCAAAGCAGTCTTAATTCTGATGACTCAAAAAAAAAAAAAAAAGATCTGGAAAGGCAACTTTCGTCAACCTTAATAAATTTAATGAATATAAGACTTTTATTAGTGCTAACTACTGCTGTCTTGTAGAAATCGCAATAGTTGGCCTTGAAATAAATAGCTCAGTCGTTGAAAATGTGATGTCACTTAAAAATTTATAGGAGTGTGTGATCGCACAACAAACACATTAGTCCAGTGAATCTATACTGGAAACTCAGTCCTGCTTTCTGGTTGCAAAGGTAGTTAAAGGCATGACTGAAAGAAGAGTAAGTTTCCCGTGTGTTAATACTGTGAGATGGTACTTTAATTTACCCTATCAATAATTTTCAATTCCACTTTTACCAGCTATCGAAACTACTTCTCCTACTTCCAGGGGATTACTATGAGTATGGTACATAAAATTACGATGATTGTAATTTGTATCTTGTGCACTATGGTATCGTGCGTACAAGGTATCTGTCCCCTTCCAACAAACATAACGAAAAAATTTAAACGTACTATTAATATTTTTTGTCATATTATTTTCAATTGTTCTGATGGCCGACAGTGGTGACTGACCTTAGCTGAAATCATTTGTATTGGTCTCAAAGAAAATAATAAATGTACAACTAAAAATGACAATGACTATTTCCATGAAACCAAGTTATTTTTTGCGAAATCCTTTGAATGGAGGTATAGTATTTACCTAGGAATTTAGTATGTAGCACTCTGGAGGGGATCAAAGAGCGTATCAACATGATATACAACAGATAAATAACTGTCGCCTAACCGTGAGAAAATGGTGCAGTCGTTTAATGTACACATAAAAATGGGTATGTATGTAAGTATGTTCCACATTTTTTTCTAAACCACTGTACCGATTTCAAACAAACTTTGTATACATGTCATTTAATGTCTGTAAAGAATCACTGTGGTTGTGAGAACCACATATCTATCAAAGGAGTGGGGATGGTGGAGAAAAAGGAAGTGTAGCAAACGATGCGCTAATACCCAGAATTTAATCATTAAATATTTGAGGATGTGACATACAACAAATTTTACGCATAATTTCAAATGTTTACGAAACTTTTTCTCGCTGACAACCTCCACAAACTTATGAGAGGAAAAATATTTGATTGCTTACTATGCTCTGGCTGTTCATGCAGAACCGCCGCAGCAGGTATGACGTTTTAATTTATTACTTCTTCGTTACCAACTCAATTCGAGAAAACTTAGCAGACAGTATTGACGAATACTAGTGAACTGTACGACAGGACTTGTGACATTGTAAACAACGAGAAGTGTGAAATACTGCCGCATCATTTATGTGGTTTTAATTCATTACTTTTTTAGTACTACTTCCATTCTCAACATGTTTCACAGACAGTATCCGTGTATACCACTGCCCGTACCTGCCTAATTATACCATTGAACGATGCAAAGTTTAGGAGATACGGTGTGATAAACATTGAGCTTTGTGAGAACGAAACTGCAGGGCGAAATTCTCTAGAGATACGAGTGAAATATGTGTACAGATATGTGTGAAATATGTTGTGTATCTGTGGAATGTATGCGATACTAGCATATGTGGACAAACCATGTGTGAAAAGCTCTGTCTAAACCACTGGATCGATTTCAGCCATACTTGGTAAATACATTACTTACTATCTGGAAAGAAATACAGTGGTTATAAGAACCTGCAAGCTCCTGTTGGGGTGATAATGCCGCGAGAGAAGCGGCAAGAAGGAGATAAGAGGGAAGACGAGGAGATGGCTCTATAGGGAAGGAGGAGACGAATTGAGAAGTACGGGGAGGAGCAGGTAGCCAGAAAGGGGGGATGAAGCAGATGAACATATAGAGGGGAAGGAGGAGATGGACAGGGAGTCGGGGGTGGGAAAAGAGAGAGAGTGAATGAAAAAAGGGGGATAGGAAGAAGAGATGGACAGAGAGCGAGAGGGGAAGGAGAAGATGAATTAATAGAGCACTGGAGTAAATATGTACCCCGGCGTCGCCGGGCACACAGCTCGCTGGGTAACCTACTGCTTCTTCTTCTTCCCTTAAGGTATTAGACGAAATTGACTGTTAGTGTACTCATCGTCGCCGGGTTTTTCCTTTATCTTTCCTTCCTTGGCATTTACATTTTCTAACCTTTAAAGGGAGTCTGTCACTCTCCTTTCCTCCTAGGTGTTCGTTCCATTTTCTCATTTACTCTATAATTTTATCATTTTAATTACAAATTTTGAGTTTTTCTCTAATATCTTGATTCCTTAGTCTGTCTATTGTGAAACTTTTAACTCGTCTCAGAAGTTTCATTTCTTGTGCCTCAATATGGCTTTCTTGTTGTCAGCTAACCGCCCGGGTTCCGCTTCCATAGAGCAGTATGGAGATTGCAGCTGTTTTGTAGAGTTTAAATTGACTATCTTTCCTAGATTTGTTTTTAACGTTCCTGTTAATTGTTCCACATGTCCGGCCAAATTCACTGAGCGTAATTTCTATACTCTTGCTGCAGCCGCATGTCGCTTTACATCTTACATAAATGAAGTGGTTTACTTGTCCTAAAATCTTTTGTTCTAACGTTTCGGTTCTAACGTGTTCTTTCCCCATGGTCTACCATCTTGACGTTGGTGGGGAGAATTCTGTGCAGTGATCCACTGAGGTATGCTGGCAGCAGCTCCCTTGCAAGACTGGTTAGTTGGCGAGATTCCGGACAAAGTATAGTCCCCTAGGAGTCTTCCTTCTTGGGAGTATGTGGATGGAACCACATAGGCCCTTAGCTAAGTCTGACATTACTCTTCCACTTACCTGTATCAGGCTTCTTCTGCTTTTTCTTTCTGTAGGCCTCCTTGGACAACGCCTGTTTTTCCGATCCCCGTAGTATTAGGTTTCGAGGCCTCAGCGTGTCTTCCTTTTCCTTTTCTTTAGGTTTCGAGGCCTGAGGGTATTTTTCACTTTTGTATCCCTAATGATCAAAATTTGGTAAAACATCTCCGAGACTGTTCAGGCTTCTGAAATCTGATGAATCAATCAGACCTCGAATAATTCATGGCAGCTCTGCGAACAGACCCTACTCCCTTGTCGAAGCAGACATGAGTAGCGTGACCTACGCTCAATGGGTGGCAAACAGTGGCTTTACGATATGTAGTCAACGGGAGAAGAGGTAAGGCGAGTTTTCCGGCTCCATTAAAAAACCAGATCATATCGGTTGAGGGAATGACATTAAAATATCCTCGTGTTCCTAGAAAGGGGGTTGAGCAGATGGCTGGTAACCAGCTCTCTTAAAACTTTCACTGCTCATAGTACACGAAGGAGCCTTGCCGTGTACTCAGCTACAAAAATACCATGGAACCACTCCAACACAAAAATGATCAATTTTGAAGTGGAAACAATACTTGATAGCTACTAGCCGTCCACTAAAGTCTCTCGAAGGGGACACTAAGTGAGCTTAGACGGTCGAATACGTTTGAGGGTGAAATACAATAAGTACGACTTCATATTACTGAGAGAGTAACTAAACGAATGAATGAGAACAGGCACCCTGTTACCAGCGGTTTTACACTCTCGGCTATTCAAAATATGCTGTTTCTTCTTCTCTCGCCACCCGACTTTTGTTACCAACACAAACGGGCATCTCCTGAGGAAATTCCAATACGGTTACATTACACATACCGACGATTGGGTTCTTCTGAGATTGGAAACAGACGTCAATGCAGAATTTGGGACTGTGGAAGCGACAGGGATGCTGAGGTCACTGGCCGCAGGCTGTCGTGAAATTTGGTCTTATTCCGCGTAGCGGCTTGTCTTAGCGCCTTTCTTTTCTGAGAGAAATACGTAAAATTAATCTAAATTAACTACTGATGCTGATTAATTGTGAGTCTAGGCTTACGAAGTTTATTACTTATTCCCAATATGCAGTCCAATAATACATTATCTTGTTAAAATGGGAAACTGAGTTAGTAATATCAGTATCTCACTTATGTAGATGACAATAAATGAGATACGCCATTCAACACTCATTAATTTCTTCATGTTAGATTACAGTCCCACTTAGCACACTGAGATGCTGGAACATTAAAAATCGGTGGGCATCTACAGTCTCTGAAGGCAAGACTCGGAGACGATGTGTCCTACCGTGATTTGCAGCTTTAATCAATAAGATATTCTCATACCACTTTGGATTTCGTTTCAGCTTTTGGAAATTTCCACAGTTGGACTACGACGCCGTAAAGAAATATTATGTATCATTCACGAGCGAGCGTAATCGATCCTGCAGATCATTTGCGTCAGAAATAGTCTCCTTCCTCTGCTTGCTACTAAATAAAGAGGGCCGGCCGGTGTGGCCGTGCGGTTCTAGGCGCTTCAGTCTGGAACTGCGTGACCGCTACGGTCGCAGGTTCGAATCCTGCCTCGGGCATGGATGTGTGTGATGTCCTTAGGTTAGTTAGGTTTAAGTAGTTCTAAGTTCAAGGGGACTGATGATGTCAGAAGTTAAGTCCCATGGTGCTCAGAGCCCTTTGAATCATTTTTCCTCCAAAATTGCGGACCGGCCAGTCCAAAGTAACGCCCCCACCACCAGAGGCGATGCAGACGCTGCTGACTAATGGAGAGAGACTCTTTGGAACCACTGCCAACCTCAAAAATAACATTGATTGTTTTTGCAAGATTTGATTGGGAAAATTGTGCTAATTCCTCATGTGTTTGTACGTAGAAAAGGGGAATATTCATTCATCTGTTAGGCAGTAGCTATCAGTATCCTCTCCAAGCGGAGTTTGGAATTGTGGAAGCTCAGAAAAGAGATCGGAGATGATTCGCTTCCCGGCTCTCGAATGGTGATGACCAGAGCTCTCTTGCTTTACTTTAAGAGTGTAAATTTCACTCATGCAGTGGCACAAAGAACAACGTGTATTTAATCCATAACGTTAGGTATCTTGAAAACTCAGTTATTATCTATATTGAATATTTGTCTCATTCATGTTGCTTTGGCGACGTCCCATATGTGGAGGAGTTATTCACTAATGTTTCCTGCAGTCTTCCAATTAAACGTGAGTTCCACGGAGTTTAGAGACATTTTGTTTTAGATTGCTACAATTTTCAGTACATTCCTCTGTAGTATTCGTTGTCAGTTGAGCATTTAATTAGATTAAATAAATGTTGTATATCCCATTTAACTTACATGTCGAGATCCCTAATGTCCTGCTAGATTCCTGCTGTTAGGCAACCCTCAAATAATAAACATAACCCGCTGAGTTTACAGTGTGTCTGCCTCATTATAAAGAGTGGCCATGCACTATATTTAATGCTATGAAATGCATAGATCAAGACGAGTATCAAACACTCACAGCCGGTGGGGGTGGCCTAGCGGCTCTAGGCGCTACAGTCTGGAACCGCTCAACCGCTATGGTCGCACGTTCGAATCCTGCCTCGGGCATGGATGTGTGCGATGTCGTTAGGTTAGTTAGGTTTAAGTAGCTCTAAGTTCTAGGGGACTGATGACCTTAGTGCTCAGATCCATTTGAACCAAACGCTCACATGATTTTAGAACAAGAGTTGGTGTACGAGCTATTGAGCTTCACTTAGATGTCTTCAACGCCTGTTAATTGTGTCACTATTCATGTTACTTCTTTCATGCATCTTGTGTAGCAACATTTTGCATAATTAGCATTTAATTTTCAAAAGCACTAGATCATGTAATTCCAACCGAGATGTAAGTTCTTATCAACACGATGCATCTAATTTTCAACATACACGAAGAAAAGGAGATGTTCATCAATTTTAGATGAAATTTGCAAGATATGATAATAAATGACAATAAGCAGCGCTTTCCCTCGCCGTTTTCGCACCATGTGGTAATGATCGGATTTTCTGGAAACTGTGATATTATTTGTTCATATATCAGCCAGGTATCAGTGAAATCGTCAGCAGCTTTCCTCTCGTAAATCAATATTCTAACGGCACAAGCTGGAAAAGTCTTCTATTCAATCAAATTTTTGTAAATGATGGTGTACACCCTGTTTATGTGAACCGCTATTACTCTGATATAAATTAGCAGTCGCCAGTTTTGTGCCATATTCTATGAGAGCTTTTTTTTCTATTTGGCTCGGTGATCACTGGTTGCACAAAACAATAACAAACTTACTTCCTAAACACAGGATCAGCTCTGTTATGCTAGCACAAACTAGGCAGCCACATTCGTCGCAGATGTAAGCTATGTGTAAGGAAAGAAACACGAAATATGGACCAAACCACGGTGGAGTGGCTTGCGTTTCTCAATTGTAGATGTACCCGTACCGTAGGTGTAATGACATCAGAATGGAATGTGTGGAGAGGCTAGGCTAAGTTATGGTTCCAGAAAAGGTTTGCAGTACTTGTAGGGCCTTGATCTGGATGATTGACTGATCTGGTCTTGCAATATTAGCTAACATAGCCGCTATTTATTTGCATAGATTGTCTGTTCCGTCGATTCTTGGTAGAATATTTTATACATTATGAATGAAAAAACACGAGTGTTGTGTGTGGTTTCATTCATAGCATTAGTTATTTATTTAGCGTATGGAGTAGTAAATCGGATGAGGTAATTAAATATAAGTAGTGTACAATATAAGCGTTAACTATGGATAGAAACCTTAGAGATCACATAATAACAGTAAGTATCAAAATACATAAAAGTATAGAACCACAAAATGTATGGAAACACAACTAAAGCCTAGTACCCATATTACTGATATATTCTACCGACTTTTCGGTAGCATCCAGGACTTCTGATGGGTCAGCACTAGAGGTGATATTCAACTATTTGATGGTATTCTGGCAGCTCCTCAATAACACTAGGAAGTATGTTTTCTGCCATCTGTACAATGAGGCACAACATACAATTCATTTTGTTCGGTTTGTAGCTATGACAGACTAAATTTTGCAAGGTTTGTCGAATATAGGTGATGTGGTGGCGAGTCGAGAACATTATGAAAGGCAAGGTGCCTTTTTGGACCGCTCTTATTTCTCTCGATCAGTTAGGCTGAATCCATTTTCATCCAGAATTGTTGCATTACTTGGTGGATGTGTAGAGCGCAGTCTGGTTCTCTCACTTTTAGGTAAGTGTTGGTGGGTTTCCAAAAGAGAGCTGTTCTTGATCTTTTTCAGTGTTCTAGTGAGTGACTCCCCTCGTTGCAGATGGGGAGGAGCTTTACTGCTCAGTGTGGGTATCCATTGGGTTGAAGTCGCCTTTATTGCCCCTGCTGTTTGGCACATAGTTTGATTTTGTAACATAAAATGTGTGACAGGGGGGAAGTAGGTGTTTCATCTAACTTAAGGGCCAACGGCCTTGCCGCAGTGGTAACACCAGTTCCCATCAGATCACCGAAGTTAAGCGTTGTCCGGCTGGGCTAGCACCCGGATGGCTGACTATCCGGTCTGCCGAGCGCTGTTGGCTAGTGGGGTGCACTCAGTCCTTGTGAGGCAAACTGAGGAGCTACTTGATTGAGAAGTAGCCGCTCGAGTCTCGTAAACTGACATACGGCTGGGAGAGCGGTGTGCTGACCGCATGCCCCTCCGAATTCCGCATCCAATGACGCCTGTGGTATGAGGATGACACGGCGGCCGGTCGGTACCGTTGGGCCTTCCAAGGTCAGTTCGGACGTAGTTTAGTTGTTCTAACTTAAAAATATTTCTTCTGGACTATTCCTTTAATACGACTGACAAATTTC
The DNA here is from genome assembly GCF_023898315.1 of Schistocerca nitens. NCBI lineage: Eukaryota > Metazoa > Arthropoda > Insecta > Orthoptera > Acrididae > Schistocerca > Schistocerca nitens. The sequence continues at coordinate 363,425,360 of NC_064617.1, forward strand.
TGCTTAAAACTGGTAGTGAGTAAAGAAGAAAGAAAGATTGCGAGGTGCCAGGGCTAGCAGTGTATTTAACACTAAATTCTTCGAGAATCTTCATACATTAATGATGCTCTAAGCACCCCTATTCTAACTCCGACTTTTGCTGTTGCACATGGATTAAAAAGAAACGCGAACCAACTGTAATCGACCCTGCAAGTGGAGTAGAAAAGAGTTTGGCACCTGCAATAATTTAGTTTGATAGACATTAATTAAATAAAGGAAAGTTTCAGTAACTTAGTGAGAAATGAAAGGGTTGCTCTGCCGATTAACAGAATGAAAGTTCTGTCCAAAATAACAATATGATTTATTATGACTAAACTCAAAATAATAAACAAAACACATGAAACATTTACAATACATCAAATTGGCTCAAATTGAATACTCAAATAAATGCTGTGAAGGTGAAGTTGTCCCTAAACTGGAATGTGACATTTATGACGAAGTGGTATGTGGAGCCAATTCCTTGCAACTCAAATCTTAAGAGGTATCACACAGTCAACCCAACATTAATTGCTGCTACCCAAGACAGAACAAAGTTATAAAGAGACGAACAGGCGCACTCTGCTGAGCTCTGATTATCACCTAGGAAAATCCCTGTCTGCCGGTGCTGCGGACATATATTACCAAACTGTCTTCTTAACTACCAGAACACGATCTGGCGTACCGGAGGCGATGGCTGGTTGCTTCGACGTCCCGTCGTGGTGATGATAATGTCGCGAGTATAGCCCGAAACAAATTATCCTGGTTTGGTTCATCCAGACTAAAGACTTCCTAGCAATACAAATGCGCCTCTGGGGGAGACAAAGAAGGCTCGCCACACAATCACTGATGGTACAGTCATTGGTTTTCACAAGCGAAGTCACACAGTAACTCGAATACAGTCAACTTTAGCCAAAACTGCCCAAGACAGACAACATAGGCCGCTTGTACGCAGAACGCTCAATTGTCAAATGTACTCGGAAAGTTACGTTGAAGTCGAAACTTCAGCAACTTCGTTAAACAGTTACAATCAAATAAAAGTATATTAGACAGCCAACTGAAGCCAGGCTGTCCAGAGCAGCGAGAGCTGAGTGCTGTAAACTACTCCGACCGAATGGCGAGAGCCGACCCCTTCACAAGAGCACCCGTACAAACTGAACACCGAACATTCCCCCCCCCCACGACAGTGGCCGTGGTTAAACGTTCCTATCAGCAACTCGAAAACCGGCCGAAAATTCCACTCTATTGCCGAAGCACTACCATTCCACCAATGGAGATTCTTGGCGCCAATTTCTGCGCCGATTTTGCTACGTCACGGAGCTATGCCCTGAGCAAGCCAATCACAGTTACTATACTGCAGAAAACGCGGGAATTTGCGCGCCAAGGCTGCTTGGGAACACAAGTCATTCCCATGCCTCGCTGGTAGCCCGCAAGAAAGTGTTTTCGCTAAGTTTCTGCGAAGTAACGGAACCTCTAGCCCAGCCGCTACTTCAGGCCCCTCCAGACGTGTCTTTTGACAATGTCGGCACCTGGAAAAGCATTCACTCGACTCCCTCACACCCGTCGGCTTACCCTTTCAAGATCAGCAGAGCCCGCCTGCCACCGGACCACCTGGGTGACGAGAGACGCTGCGTGGGAAGTCCGCGTGTGAAGGAATAGCAACTTTTCACCGCATGCAATTAGAGAGGAAAATCGTAAGATAGAAATATGAGAGAGGGCTCATGCCACCTCTCAAGATCAAAGTTAAAAAGGAACTTGTTTTAAATTGCAGCTGTATGTGAGGACTAAAAAATATACCATGTTCATTAACGTCAACACTAATCACATATATGTATCCTGTAAACTAACACTTTACACATCATTTAGATAAAAGAATCGCCGAGCGGTTTTAGGCGCTTCAGTCCGGAACCGCGCAACCGCTACGATCGCTGGTTCGAGTCCTACCTTGGGCGTGGATGTGTGTGATGTATTTAGGTTTGTTATGTTTAAGTAGTTATGAGTTCTAGGCGACTGATGAACTCAGATGTTAAGTCCTATAGTGCTCAGAGCCATTTGAACGATTTGATAAAAGAATCGTTCACATTATTTATGGACATTATAACTAACTAACTAACATTGATGTGACTATTGTGAGTATTGTTGAATGAAACCGGTGCACAGTATTTCGCTGCTGGACAGTTTTTGTGTGTTGGGACTGCAAACCGTTGAACTATGTTTTTGTATGTTGGGACTGCAAACGGTTCAACTAGGTTTTTGTATGTTGGGACTGCAAACGGTTGAAGCCCACGGAAAAACTACAGCTGTTATTTTTATCACTGGCATGCACTAATTTGTGGCTTAGTGCTGATCATATTCTCTTGGGTAAAATACATTTGAATTTCCAGATGAAGACTATTCAGGTGCATGTTACTATCAAGGAAAACTAAATTGGACCAATGTGTAGAAAATTTGATCTCTTAGTCAGGTAGGTAGGTTAGATTAGGGGACCCTAGTGTTTCAGGGGTCAGTACTACAAGTTTTATCATTCCCCTCTGACAGCGTTTGCTAACTTTGTGATGGCTTAACCTTATGTCCACTGTAACTGACGGGGTAAGTCAATTAATACAATGGAGGGAAGAAAAGGCTTACTATCTCCAGTTGGTTCTTGCCTAGCCAAGCACTGCGGTGTCGAAACCAATTTTCGGTTTTCCCAGAGGTTTACTGTTATACTCGGTTAGGTTAAGGAAAACAGGAAAAGAAATATGTATTTATACGTTGTTCCTTTGTACCCTGATCCAAGTCTATAAACACTGAAGAGCTGCACCAAGCAGGTCGATTTTCATTTCGTGTGTTCGACACTGATCTTCTTGCCAACTTGTCTCTCCGCGAGCATAGATTTGAAGACTTTTTGTGACCCATTTACAAATAGATTTCCATTAACTCACTCTTCCTTCTGAAGTCACACCTTGCAGTGAAATGAGACTTTAAAAGCACCATTTACCGCTAATGCTACAAGCTGGTAGTAACACGTAAAAATATGATACTTGTGTCTGTAATTTAGCTAGTGTATTATGATATGTTATGTTAGCCGGGGATCTGGAGACGACGGAGAGTCTCCGTCCCCGCCGCAATCGCAGTGGTCCGCAACCCCATGACGACTACCACAGTCAACTTCACCCCTCCGCCGCCCCACACCGAACCCAGGGTTATTGTGCGGTTCGTCTCCCGGTGGACCTCCCAGGGAACGTCTCTCACCAGACGCGTGTAACCCCTATGTTTGCGTGGTAGAGTAATGGTGATGTATGTGGAGAACTCGTTTGCGCAGCACTCGCCGACATAATGTAGCTAAGGCAGAATAAGGGGAACCAGCCCGCATTCGCCGAGGCAGATGGAAAACCGCCTAAAAACCATCCACAGACTGGCCGGCTCACCGGACCTCGACACTAACTCGCCGGGCGGATCCGTGCCGGGGACCGGCGCTCCTTACCGCCCGGAAAGCCTTGCGTAGGACCGCACGGCCAACCGGGCAGTGTAGCAAGTGTATTACTGTATTATCTATCTTCATTCAGGTTAATTCTTAGTGTAGAACGAACATGGAGGTAGGTTTTTTTCCCCTAGTCGCCACTGCCGAGATTTTATTGCCGCTGGTGTAGAATTAGAGGACAGCTGCCAGACGTTAGAGCGCTGTTAGTAGAAAATGGAACAGAGCGTGTCGTCGGTAGGACCGCCCTGCGTCTAGCGGCTGTCCGGGCAGGGAGGACGTGCTTACTGTACGCACTGTCGGAGCGGCTCGTTAGGAGGGGCGGTCCCGGCGGGGCACTTCCGGTGCTAAATTACAAGAGGGCTGCGGGGGGCCGGGCGGCGAGGTGCCGCGGCCCGTCGCCGGAGGATACCACTGTGCACTACTGTGTGCAGCAAGGCACCTTTACGCAAGACCTATGTGCCGCTGCTGTGAGTGAGACAACCAATGAATTTTCTGTATTACCAACAGTAGTTCAGTGGTAGGACAGATTAGTCGATGACCAGATACACTGTAACATAACCGTCACATATCGTTTTGTGATTCTGTTTCAGCTCTGTTACCTTTGAGTGAGAATTAACTGTGTGAGCTTGGTACTTTTTGTTGGGAGTGGGAAGTTTTGGACTTCTCGTCTGAAGGAAATTGGCCAGGAGGACTTGGCATACCCTTAGGTTCTGCAAAAACTTTTCACGATGTCTCAAAAGCAGAGAATGAGTGCCGCCTGGCTCTCAGCCAGGTTTTGAGGACACTTGTCGTCTATTCCGAAATTCTTATTGCAGACATTCGTGGTGCTAATCCTCTTGTACTAGCCACAGTCTCGCTGGTCACCGCAGCATTCCCAAGAGGGTGAAAATTGCCTTTTTGTACGCGCATCGAATATGTGCCTCCATAAGAGGCTTCCCTGAAGTGACAAGTTTCGTCACTTTCCTCAAAAATTGCGGACTGACCAGTCCAAAGTAACGCCCCCTCGACCAGAGGCGATGCAGACGCTGCCGACTAATGGAGAGAGACCCTTTGGAACCACTGCCAACCTCAAGAGTAACAGTGTTTTTGCAAGATGCGATTGGGAAGGCTGTGCTGATTCCACATCATTTTTTACTTAGGAAAGAGGAATATTCATTGATCTGTTAAGCAGTAGCTTTCAGTATCCCCTGCAAGCGGAGTTTGGGAATTGTGGAAGCTCAGAAAAGGGATCGGAGATGATTCGATTCCTGGCTCGCGACTGGTGATGACCAGTGCTCTCTTGCTTTACTTCAAGAATGTAGATTTCACTCATGCAGTGGCACAATGTCTCGACTAAACAACATGTATTTAATTCATAACGTTACGCATCTTGCAAACTTAGTTATTATCTATATTGAATATTTGTCTCACTCATGTTGGTTTGGCGTACTCCCATATATGGAGGAGTTATTCACTAAACGTGAGTACCACGGAGTTTAGAGACATTTTGTTTTGGATTGCTACAATGTTCGGTACATTCCTCTGTATTATTATTTGTCAGTTGTTCATTTGATTAGATTAAATAAATGTTGTATATCCCATTTAACTTACATGTCGAGATCCCTAATGTCCTGTTAGATTCCTGCTGTTAGGTAACCCTCAAATAATAAACATAAACAGCTGCGTTTAGAATGTCTGGCTCATTATGAAGAGTTTCATGTCGACAAGCTACAGTATTACCAACGTTACTATTGTGTGCTTGTACACACTCCATCTGACAAAAAAACGTGAAGCATCTTGAAGGGAAGATATGAATCTTCTCTACTTGAGTGGGGACAGTATTTTATTTCAGTGATAATGGAATCGCGATACTTTTGCAAAGAACTTGGTAGTATGATCCATCTGGCCTAGATGCATGAACTGATTCGGCTGGGGCGTCATAAAGCCGTTTCCTGACGCAAGTCACCCCACAATTTTGTGCCTGGTACTTGGTATCCTGAACTTTCGGACTGGGATAATGCAGAAATGTGGATTAGTCGGTGTCAGGGGCTAATCTCGCTGGGGTTGCAACACTTGTGAGGAGCGACAGTAGTGAGGAACGACATTTGTGAGGAGACCCGGCCGAACAGGTAGCGGGTGCTCTACAGGGACACCAAACAGGTGGCACACCGCAGTTCAGTACTGCATCGCCACATCACTGCCGTCACACAGGAGTGCAAAACGATCGCTGCAACGCATCAGGCAAAAAGCATGGCATCTACACAAGATCCGACCGATGCTGCAGGAATATTTCCACAAGAAAATTATTTGCTAATTAATTACGGGAGCAAATTTTTACTTGCTGATGACGATAGAGGATCAAATGATAGGATATTGGCGTTCGCCAATGAAAGGGGAAAAATCCTGTTTAAAAGAATGCAATTCGTTCTTTGTCGATGAAACGCTCAAAAGCTCCAGTAAGCAGTTTGGACAGTTATTTGTTGTTCATGCCGATATTTCTACTGCTGAGGAGGAAACAAACACAGTTCCAACCGTGTACGCCTTGCTACCCAATAAAAAGCGAGAAACGTACGATCGCTTTTTCACAGCTGTTGAGAGCAACGTACCTGGATGGAATCCTATAGCTGTCATGATGGATTAGTAACACATTTGTTTCCTGATGCAAAGATTAATGGCTTCAACTACCATTTCAATCAGTGCTTGTGGAGGCAAGTGCAGAATTGCGGCCTTGTTGCTGCCTACAAGGAAAACGAAGAAATTCGTTTTCACATGAGATTGTGTTCCGCTTTGGCTCACATTTCCCTGGACGTGTTAGATGATGGGTGGCTATGCATTCAGGAGAGCGCGCCAGATAATGAAAAACTGCAGGAGTTTTACGACTATTTTGTTGAACAATAGCTGGATAATGAAGACATGCCAAGAGATATATGGAACTGCGCAGGAAGGAGTCACCGCACCAACAGTTTTTCAGAAGGATGAAATCGGACGATAAATACATTAATTTCGAAGGCCCAACCAAATTTTTACTCCTTAGTAAAAACTCTCAGAGAAGACGCAGAATATCATGGGCACCGACTAGTTTTAAATCTAGGTGGGAAAAGAAGTCCGCAATTAACACAGATGAGATAGTTTCTAAGACCCTTACAAGACTCCAAGTTGACGGCAATATAAAATCATTTCTTACTTGTGTGGCTTATGCCAGAAATTACAACGAAAAGGAAATGGCTGAAGCTACAGCAACACATGTAGTTGTTGAAAAAGATTCAGTTCACGCCGATAGCCTTATTGTAAAAATTGTAAATAAATTATCATCCTGTAAATATTGTAAATAAAAATAATGCGGGACGAAGAGAGACTACCTCCTTGTGGAGTTCCCTGGAACCGACAAAAAGTCGGCTAAATGTCTCTTGCAAATTGTAAAAGATTCACTAATGAAGTCTGAAAAGTCATAGCTTTTCTAACAATCACAATCAGCATTTTTGTGTAGAGAATTTTAGAAACAATGTCTGAGTGGACGATGAATACATCTTGTTTCAATACATAAATTGCAATCATTAACGCTAATTGCTAGCAGGACTCACATCAGACCTCAGTACACTTCCCTGCGTAGTACTGAAAAATTGAGGTTTATTTCGAAATAATTATAGAAAAAGTTTTTACCGAGAACAAAATTCCTTAGTTGGCTCCTCTTAAAATATGGTAAAAGGTTGCCACTCCTATCATATCAAATTTTGGGCGAGGGGTTGAAAGATGGAAAACATTTTCGGTTTCTATATTTTCCGTAAGATACATCGTTAAATATAAGGTTGAGCGAAAATTATGCCCTTTGTAAGATTAATCAGAACAAAAATTCCAATGAAAAAAGTCTTACGCGTAAAGCCGTCGGCACACGGACCGTGCTGTCGAACGTTAACGTTGAGCGTGCTAAATTCAACGTGCTGCTGAACGCTCAGGAACGATGCGACTTGTGCATACGGCACGTGGGCCCCAACGTGGTATATGCGATCGCAACGCACTCCAGCGGCAGTTGAAGGATGGTTCTAGTTAGTAGATCACACTGTTTACTCAACGGGCGCGCCTAAAATTCCCATGCTAGTTTTATTAAAACCCACGTTTACTCCATCGTCCACGAATATGAAAGTACCATGTCCAGTCAATAAGGACACAGGCTTATAAAAGTTCCATTACAAACAGTGCATTACGAATTTGGAATACTTCTCCGAATAAGATAAACATTATTTCATCATTCCCACATTTTAGTAAAACCCCAATGTCAGTCTTACTTGATCACTGTTCCTACCCAGTAGCAGAATCTTTGCAACATGTGAATTACGAAGCGTAAAAGAAAAAGGAGCAAACTATCTTTATAGAAGTAGTGCAAGCTATCCTGTAGATTAAGCCAATGAAACAAAGTCACCCCTAAGAAAAAAGGTGAACTTATATTTACATAACATCAAATATTATAGTATATATTATGTTAGGGAAAAAAATTGGTATTGCCAAGTGGCGAACCACCGCCCCATCTAACGACTCTACCAGGACAGTGACCCTACTCATTACGCTAAACCATCAGACTTTTTACATTTAATCATATTGTGTTACTCCTTGCTGAAAACCTTAATCGTAGATATGTTACTAATTGAAATTTAGTTATAACAAATTGTACCAAGAACAATACGTTTTGGGTGCATCTTCAGTGTGTCGCTGCCTTCAAATAGCCTACTCTCATAATACGCAAGTTACAATAATTCCTTCGCCACTAATATGATGTTTCCCATTATTTTATTGGGCCGGGTCATACAGTTAACAACGGGTTTTCCAGTGATTCTCAATTTGCTGGTACTCAGAAACGGCATATATACATATAGGCTTGAATTGTATGCCAATATGGCGCCGCACAACTCTGTACTGAATGGAGACGGCGTGCTTGTGACGTAGGAGGCGTTGTGCCATCTCATTGGTCAACGCTCAGACGCACGCTCAGAATGTCTGACATGCCAGATATTGCTCTGCACGTTCGGAAAGACTCCCGAGCATGCTATTCCACGCTATGACGTCAGAAACTCGGCACGCTCAACGCTCAACGTTCGAATGCACGGTCCGTGTGCCGACGGCTTAACTGTGCTGCAACTAATGGTTGACATGATATCATGGGGGGAAATCAGCTCCGATTTCTAATTTGGCTGAGGCTATTCTTCCTTGCCTAAAAAAATTCTGAAATAATGTGACCTGGCTGCACTGGAGGAGTGTGAATGTCCCTCGGCAGCTGCCCAGCCCGGCACAAGCCGATCGCTCAGTCACACTAAAGCCGACGGACCGGGCAACCGAACGTTGAGCATTGAGCGTGCCGAGTTTCTGACGTCATAGCGTGGAATAGCATGCTCGGGAGTCTTTCCGAACGTGCAGAGTAATATCTAGCACGTCAGATATTCTGAGCGTGTGGCTGAGGGTTGACCAATGAGGTGGCACAGCGCCAACTACGTCACATGCACGCCATCTCCCTGCACCACAGACTCGTAAGGCGCCATATTGGCATTTATTTCCAGCCTATACGTATACATGCCGTTTATGAGCACCAGAAAATTGAGAATAAATTGAAAACCCGTTGTTAACTGTGAAATAATGAGAAACAGCATATTCATGGCAAAAGAATTATTGTAACTTGCGTATTATGAGTGTATGCTATTTGAAGGCAACGACATACTGAGAATGCACTAAAAACGCGTTGTTCTTGGTACAGTTTGTTATAATTAAATGTCAGTTAGTAACATAGCTACAATTAAAGCTTTCAGCAAGTGGTAACATACTAGGATTGACTTATGAGGTTGTGTTGCTGATTTAGTGTAGTGAGTAGCTACACTTATCCCTGTTGGAAAGAGTTGTAGGGCGATAGTTAGTGTCTCGCCACATCTAAATTTTTTCCCTTACATTTGCGTTGTTATTAGGTTCTGATGCTTTATTATTAGTTTAATATAAGTATATACTATAATATTTTATGCTATGTAAAGATAAGTTCACCTTTTTTTAAGGAGTGAGTTTGTTCGATTGGCTTTATCTACAGGACAGCTTGCGCTACTTGTATAAAGATATTTTGTCCCTTTTTCTTTTATATTTTGTAATTCACATGTTGCAAAGATTCTGCTACTGGGTAGGAACACTGATCAAGTAAGACTGACCTTGGGGTTTAACTAAAATGTGGGACTGATGAAATAATGTTTACATTTTGTGGCGAAATATTGCAAATTTGTGTCGCTCTGTTTGTAATGAAAGTTTTATAGGCTTGTGTCCTAACTGATTGGACACGGTACTTTCCTTTTCGTCTTAAAACATGTACATGGATATTGAAGTTTTTATTTGTGAATATTACGTATAGAACGTGACTAGCATATGGACAATGGAGGAAATGTGCGCTTTAATAGAGCTAATGTGGGAATTTTATACACGCATGTTTAGTAAACAGTGTGATTTATGAACTAACAACATCCCACAACTGCCGCTGGAGTGCGTAGCGATCGCTTATACCACGCTGGGGCCCACGTACCGTAGGCTCAAGTCGCATCGTTCCTGAGCGTTCAGCGGCACGTTGAACTTGGCACGCTCAACGTTAATGTTCGACAGCACGGTCCGTGTGCCGACGGCCTAAGCGGCAGCAGGTAGTGGCCGAGCAGGTAGTGGCGCAGCATTTGCGACACACCCTGCGGCGGTCCCTTAGCATCTCGGATTTCTCACAAGTGTCGCCACATTCCAATTTCTCACAAGTGTCGCTTCTCACAAGTGACTACAACTCAACCTCGCTGGCCGTGAGAGTTCCACAACATCACACCGACAGTTCATAGACACCTTCCACGCGTGGGACGAGCATTGTGACCTGGCAAAGTGGTAGCCCGATACTGTAACATGAAAGGTGACGCATGAGAACACAGGATGTCCGTGACGTACCACTTTGTAGTCAGAGTTCCCTGTCAGCCGTCACCTCAAGTCGCACTGAATGACTCCCAGCAAGATGGCGCCAGGCATAACACCGCTATTTCTCCACGAAACATCGTAAGGTGCCGCTTCTGGAGGTCACACCATACTGGTCATCAGTGGTAATCCGAGGTAGTACAGAACTGCGAATCGTCGCTGAACACAATGCGAAGCATTTCAACAGCAGGCAATGCTTTTCAGTTACGATATCACTCCAAACGCTGCAATTTAAGTTGTGTTATTAACAAAAGTCTGCACATGTGAAGACAGTTCTCAAGACAGCATGCTACCAGCCTTCAACCAGTGGTACAGGAAGACATGAGGTGTCACAGAGAGACCATGATCTACATCTACATCTACATTCATACTTCGCAAGCCACCTGACGGTGGGTGGCGGAGGTTACTTTGAGTACTTCTATCGGTTCTCCCTTCTGTTCCAGTCCCGTATTGTTGGTGGAAAGAAAGATTGTCGGTATGCCTCTGTGTGGGCTCTAATCTCTCTTATTTTATCCTCACGGTCTCTTCGCGAGATATACGTAGGAGGGAGCAATATACTGCTTGACTCCACGGTGAAGGTATGTTCTTGAAACTTCAACAAAAGCCCGTACCGAGCTACTGAGCGTTTCTCCTGAAGAGTCTTCCACTGGAGTTTATCTATCATCTCCGTAACGCTTTCGCGATTACTAAATGATCATGTAACGAAGCTCGCTGCTCTCCATTGGATCGTCTCTGTCTCTTCTGTCAACCTTATCTGGTGCCGATCCCACACTGGTGAGCAATATTCAAGCAGTGGGCGAACAAGTGTACTGTAATCTGCTCACTTAGTTTTCGGATTGCATTTCTTTAGGATTCTTTCAATGAATCTCAGTCTGTCATCTGCTTTACCGACGATCAACTTTATATGATGATTCCATTTTAAATCACTCCTAATGAGTACTCCCAGATAATTTATGGAATTAACTGCTTCCAGCTATTAACCTGCTATATTGTAACTAAATGATAAAGGATCTTTCTTTCTATGTATTCGCAGCACATTACACTTGTCTGCATTGAGATCAATTGCCATTCCCTGCACCATGCGTCAATTCGTTGCAGATCTTCCTGAATTTCAGTACAATCTTCCATTGTTACAAGCTCTCAATATACTACAGCATCATCCGCAAAAAGCCTCAGCGAACTTCCGATGTTATCCGCAAGTCATTTATGTGTATCGTGAATAGCAACGGTCCTACGACACTCCCCTGCGGCACACCTGAAATCACTCTTACTTCGGAAGACTTCTCTCCATTGAGAATGACATGCTGCGTTCTGTTATCTAGGAAGTCTTCTATTTAATCACACAATTGGTCTGATAGTCCATATGCTCTTACTTTGTTCATTAAACGACTGTGGGGAACTTTATCGAACGCCTTGCGGAAGTCAAGAAACACGGCATCTACCTGGGAACCCGTGTCTATGGCCCTCTGAATATAGTGGACGAATTGCGCGGGCTAGGCTTCCCACGATCGTCTTTTTCGAAACCCATGCTGATTCCTACAGAGTAGATTTCTAGTCTCCAGAAAAGTCATTATACTCGAAGATAATACGTGTTCCAAAATTGTACAATCGATCGACGTTAGAAATACAGGTCTATAGTTCTGCATATCTGTTCGACGTCCCTTCTTGAAAACAGGGATGACCTGTGCCCTTTTGCAATCCTTTGGAACGCTACGCTCTTCTAGAGACCTACGGTACACCGCTGCAAGAAGGGGGGCAAGTTCCTTCGCGTACTCTGTGTAAAATCGAACTGGTATCCCATCAGGTCCAGCGGCCTCCTGGATAGGCAGGAGCACATGTGAAGGTATTAGACGTACTTGGTGCAAAATACGGCGATCCTCGCTTGTGGTGATTAGACATGGCCGACCGGAAACTTGACAGTGAGTATGCCTGCCCTCACAGTCCTATGCGCTCGAACATCGGGCGAATGTGAAAACCGAATGCTCGAAAAATCTAGATATTTCCATTTTCGACCATCCGGCCAAATGTAAACGGACAACAAGGCCACATTCGAGATCTGACAGCTGCTGATAACGCTGTGTAACGCGAGTGAGTAGCATCTCCATGTCATTCAGTGATGACTAAATATCTGACGGTTTTCTCGCGCCTTATACTCACCACCAGGCCTCATAACAACACTATACACGAAAAACTCTAACGTACTCGGATTATCCTTCAACCTTCGCCGCCAAATAAATCTCCACTCATTTACATGCCCACCGATGATGTGTACGCCTAGAACTCACACTGATATTCGACTATGTCATCTGAGTGCTTCACTTTTTGGTGAGGTAGAATGAACAGCGGAGAATAATTTAAATACTTCTTAATTTGATGGAAACTCACTCACATTCTCAGAAACAAACCAGATCGTACAGAAGCTTATCACACTGTGATGAAAATAGGTAGATATTACAGCCGGTATTGTACAGAGCGAACGCCCCTGCCTCCACGAAGTACGAAATTGGTTTTCATATAACGTTCTTGGTCTGCTATCACACTTAAGTGCTTTCGCATAGCAGGGTGTCCCAGTGGTAAGACATTTTAATCCCGGTCGGAGTGGATGGCGAGTGACGTCCGCATCTGGCAGTCGATATTCGGTGTCTCGGTGGTGTTTAGGGACCGCGCACCGTATCTCGTGAGGGAATCAGCCAGAGATCTTCAACTGCGCCGTCGAAGACTGGCATCAGCTACCCACGTCACAATTTATTGGGGTGCTGTGTGCCTTTCATGATCATAATTTCAAGACCAACCACAATGCCCGCAGGCAGCGTCCTCGAAGGTGAAGATATGATACTCTACTGCTGTTATTTTTGTATTCCATGTACGCTCAGCAATGGAAGGAAAAGTCAACCTCTCATTCAAGATAGGCACGAACCTCCTGAAAGTTAATTCTCCGTTCAACACCTAATATTCCAGAACTTCATTTACTGAGCGATTTTTTATCGTAGCGGGATGTTGACTGCAAAACTGGCTTGAAATAAGCTATAGCTACCATGTCAGTCTATGAACTGAAAACCATTGTTCCTCTCCGTAACCTCTTTAGGTGTTACTGTCACCGATCCCCAACTTAACGATTGGACCAACAGTACTTGCTCCTGACAACTACCTACGCACATACCTGCTTCTTACGTGTATTCGAACATCGCCGTAGCGACTCTATAATGCTCCCGCCTACGAAAAAAAGGTGCTTAGCGTATCGAAGGTTCAGAAATGTCAGACTCAGGGCTAGTGTGTGCTACGCAAGGAGAACGAGCGGATCAGTGTCGCACACCCAGTAGTGTTACAGACGACAGTCAACGGCGAGGGCGAAGACGAGTGGCAACCCGCCGAACAACAGAGTATCGGATTTCGTCTATAGAACGTCCTTCTTGACGGCAGTCTAATTGACATTGCAGCTATGATCATGACACATTCATGAAACGCACATATAGTGCTGATAAACTGTGCCACCAAAGTAGCTCGTGTTGATCTTAGACAGCTCACGTATAAATTTTGATCTTCGGTGGATCACACACATGTACAGTAGTAAACAATGATCGGCTGTGATCCCAAAACATCATAAAGTATTCAGGACGTAGAAACAGTTTAAAGATTCAAATCAGATACCATTTCTCCGTGGTTTCCCTAAATTGCCTAAGGCAACATCAAAATTTTGCACGATAGAACACCGCAGTGTGCATTCACCAGTAACAGTATCTCACTTAGCACTGCGACTGGGAACGCAGGCATGCAGACTAAGGTCATGCGAGGGAATAAGTGAGTGGAATGATGTTTCACAGACTCACTGCTGCCTACGTTCGTGGAAGTCAGTCTCTCTGTTACGTTTTCCCTGGTAAGTGCGTGTATGGTGCGGGGGGGGGGGGGGGGAGTGGAAGTTTCCTTTCCCTTTCCTGCCCGGCTTGTTTAGTTCCTGCTGTTCATGGAGATGAAATGGTGAAATGCTCTGCACTGTCAGTTAGGACGCTGTGGGCAAGAAACCGGAATGTGGGTTTCAGTTTTCTATAAACATTTTTATTGAAATGTTTTTCTTTTTTTGTGGAGGGGGGAGGGGAGGATGACTCACATGGCCACCACTTTTTCTCCACCACTTTTTCTCGCAGAGGGAAGACTAATTTCAATTTTTGAATACCCTATTTCAAGGATATATAATGTGGGGTTTTTTCTTTTATACATATTCTTTTATGTGTTTGTGTTCTTGATTCTTGTTCTGCTTTCTTGAACCTTTCTGATCTGATACGTATCCAGATTTCTACTGTTTAAAAAGGTTTCTTTAGTGATTTAAGCCGTTTGATTCTCCAGAGGACCTACCTCCATTAGAATGTCTGATAATAATAATAAAACATCCACATCTGCATTTACATAAATCCTCCAGATTCCACCGTACGGTGCGTGACGGAGGGTACCCCTCACCACTACTAGCCATTTCCTTTCCTGTTCCACTTGCAAATAGGGCAAGGAATAAACGACTGCATGTATTCTTCCGTATGAGCCCTAATTTATCTTATCTTCGTGGTCCTTACGCTCAGTGTAAGTTGGAGGCTGTAGAATCGTTCTGCAGTGATCATCAAATGTCGGTTCTCTAAATTTTCTTACAAGGGAACCTCCCCATCGCACCCCCTCAGATTAAGCTACAAGTTGCACAGTGGATAGGCCTTGAAAAACTGAACATAGATCAATCAAGAAAACAGGAAGAAGTTGTGTGGAACTACGAAAAATAAGAAAAATATACAAACTGATTAGTCCATGCACAAGATATACAACATTAAGGAGTATGTTAGCGCAGGAGACCCGTGGCCGCGTGGTTAGCGTGAGCAGCTGTGGAACCAAAGATCCATGGTTCAAGCCAGTCGGCTCTCCGCCGTGGCAGCGTGCGGACGGCCCCGCGCGCCGGCCAGTGCTCCGCTGCAGGCGTTGTTTACTTCCGCGTCGTAGCTTTAAGGCTTGTGTCCGTCCACCGTGAACAACATGTCGAGCGCTTACCGCCGTGCGACCCTTAAAGTTTCCTTCCCAGCTGAACATGCGCGACCTCGTGCACATGAAGTTGAAACGTTCATACGTGAAGAAGTTCGTTTAGATCCTAACCACGTTATCGGAATCCATTTTTCGATCACGAGTAGTGTCGTTCATATTAAAATGACAAACACCGAGGTGTGTGCAGATGTTATTCGCCGCCATGCCAATGGACTTAAGTTCAAATACTCTGATGGTCACGTCGGAGCTGTAACACTTGAACTCGCAGAGTACGGTCAACGCACGATTAGGGTGTTTGAACTACCTTTTGAAGTGCCGAAGGACGAAGTTGTCTCTGCGTTACAACCATACGGTAACGTCATCGGTTACGTAGAGGAAAAATGGCAAACCTTCACGACCTACCATGTCCTTAATGGTGTGCGTCAGGTCAAAATTGAACTGAAAAAACATATTCCATCATACCTGACCATTGGCGGGGTGCGAGCCATTGTCATGTACGACGGCCAACCCCGAACATGTGCGGGTTGTGGACAAGAAGGCCACGTCCGATCCGCCTGCATGCGACGCCGCCTGATCCAGACGCCGGTCGGCGAGGAAGCGTCCCCAGCAGTGATGACTCAGATCCCTGTCACATACGCTAAGGTTGCCCAGGAAGGTAGCACGTCTACACAGAGTCTTCCTGCTCCGTTGACGTCGTCTGATCAGGTAGATGCAACCGCTCCTGAGATTCCTTCTGAGGTGCCCCAGACGCCAGATCCTAACCTGCCGAATCATCGCAGCACTGTGACTGAAAATGCTACTGAGATGGACGTTGACCCGGGAGTGGTACCTACTTCTGCTTTCCTTCAGACTGGTCCAGAGTCAGACGAAAGCCACCCGCAATCGGACTCTGAACGACATGTTAGAAAACAAGGGTCGACACGAAAGAGAAAGAAACGTAGCCGTACACCCCCTGATGAATCCATTCTACGGATGGATACCAGGGATGCAGACCCGAAGATGGACGACAAACCGCTCTTTGATGACCAAAAGTCTGATGCGAAAGACCCGCCACAGGCGACCACTGGCAACGAACACCCCTCCTTACTGACGCCGTCGCCCCCACAGGTCGACGTTGAAGAGAGCCTATCCGATGAGACGAAAACTACGTCTCCTCTCCACGTGGATGACGTGCACAGCCGATGCCCTACCGCAGTATCAGTCTCCTGGGCAGACGACGTGGAGATCGAAGGGACTGGGGTGGACGCTGCTGATGATGGGGCACCCCCATCGGTTGCGCCCGCGCCCGCAAACTCTCCACAATAGCATCCTCTTCAGCGGACCGGCAAGATCGACGACCTCTCGCTCCTGAAGAAGAAGCACCACCTGTGCCTGTGGGACTCCAACACCAGCATTATCGTGTCGCAACGATTAACCTCGCGACCATTCGTGCGCCCCACAAACTCGCGCTGCTCCGCGATATGATTTATGATGCGGACATAGATATTGCGCTTTTTCAGGAAGTGCATGTCGCCGATTTTTCACCTCCACATGGCTTCACGGTGCATCTTTCTCCCGCTTCGGACACCGGTAGTGGTGTTGCCATCATCTTACGCGAAGGTCTTCCTGCCGAAGATGTCCTATACCTCCCCAGCGGCAGAGGTATGGCCCTTACTCTCTTTGGTGTACGCATCGTCAACATTTATGCGCCGTCGGGCTCCAGCTACCGTCGTGAACGCAATGCCTTCTTCGCGAATGAAGTCACACCCCTTTTTATGGGACCACACGATGACTGGGTCATGGGTGGAGACTTCAACTGCACCCAGCGACCTCAGGATCAATTGCCGCGTCACTCACCATGCGCAGCTCTGGAAACAGTCGTCACGCGGCTACAATTTGTCGACACGTGGAGACATGTTCACGGTGATCTTTTGGGCTTTACGTACTACACTGCGCACTCCTCTAGCCGACTGGATCGCATCTACATCTCGCGATCCCTAATTCAACACACTCGACAGGCTGAAATCTGGCCTGTTGCTTTCTCAGACCACGAGGCTTACTTCTGTGATGTTGTTCTCACAAGACAGGCAGTATGGCACGGACGTGGTTTATGGAAACTGAACAAATGGTTCAAATGGCTCTGAGCACTATGGGACTCAACTGCTGAGGTCATTAGTCCCCTAGAACTTAGAACTAGTTAAACCTAACTAACCTAAGGACATGACAAACATCCATGCCCAATGCAGGATTCGAACCTGCGACCGTAGCGGTCTTGCGGTTCCAGACTGCAGCGCCTTTAACCGCACGGCCACTTCGGCCGGCGGGAAACTGAACACGGCACTTCTTAATTCACCTGACTGTCGACATCTAATAGAAGACACTTGGATTACATGTAATAGACGCCGACCCACGTATCCGTCTACCATATCCTGGTGGATCCAGTGTGCAAAACCTGCTCTTCGAAAAACTTTAATCCGGTATGGCAAAGATGTTGTCGCCTGGAGGAAGAGCACTATGGACTTTTACTACAGGATCCTCCGAGAATGCTCCACGATGCCAGCCTCCCCTGAGCGCCATACAAGGATGAACCAAGCTAAGGCCCAAATCTCCCATCTCATGCGACGGCATTTGGAAGGAGCGATAGTACGATCTCGTACTGCTGATCGCATGCCTCATGAACATCCGTCGATGTACCATATCATCCAAGAACGACGAAATCGACGCCGAAAATTGATTCACGTCCTAACGGATCAAGAAGGGCGTCGCTACGTAACCCAATCTGCAATAGGGAATGTGCTACGCGCCCACTACCGGCAGCTCTACGCCGCAATTCCACATTCCCCAGAGTTGATCGAGGAAGTCTCACAGCTCAACTTCGGTGGTATCCCAGGAGATGCGGCGATTGACTTGATGTCGGAAGTGACTGGTGAGGAAGTCCGCGATGCGATCCGGGCAGGAACCATCAATCGCTCCCCAGGACCCGACGGTCTTCCCCTCGAATTTTATCGCACCTTCCGTGATTTGTTAGAGTCAACCTTCACCTCCATCTGTCGGGAACTGATGTCTCCGGAAGTACCCGTACCGGACGCTTTCATGGAAGGAATTATTATTCCTGTACATAAACCGCACGGTGGCAACAATATCAGTGATTATCGGCCCCTCACCCTCCTTAACAGTGATATGAAAATCTTCACTCGCCTTTTGGCAGCACGACTTAAAAACGTTGCCCGATATGTTGTGTCGCCAGACCAAGCATCTTTGGGAGGAGATAATAATATTCGCACGGCTTTATGCCGCTACAGGGATATGATCGCCGTTACCCAGGCACAACGCCTCTCTGGGGCACTTGCGTCTTTGGACTTTAGTCAAGCTTTTGATAGGGTTGACCATTCGTTCCTTACGGCCGTTCTCCACCATATGGGTTTCCCAGTCGCCGTTATCACGGTAGTGATGCGCCTTCTGCGGGGTGCCTCATCCAGGATTATGTACAATGGCAGACTCACTCCACCGATAATAATAGGTCGATCTGTACGTCAAGGTTGCCCTCTATCAACAATTTTGTACGCCTTTTCCTTGGAATCCTTGCTATGTGGACTAAGACAACGTTTGGTAGGGTTGTCCATAGATCGCTACCGATTCTGTTGCACGGCCTATGCTGACGATGTAGTCATCTGTTTACGTAATGCCGACGAGGTTCGAGCTGTTTTGACGTGGGTAGCGACTTATGGTGAGGCGTCGGGTAGCTCTTTAAACGTACGTAAGTCACAAGTTATGTTCATTGGCACGGGACTTCCCGTGGAGTGCGTTACACCTCTCACCATCATTGATACCATTCGTTGTTTGGGAATAGATTTTTCATCTGATCTCCGGCGTTCAGCCACCATCAACTGCCGACGCCTCCTTTTAATGATCAGAGCAGGTCTTATGGACCATCGCCTTCGATCCCTAGATATCCTCCAACGAGCTCGATATGTCAATACATATATCGCATCCCGAGTTCCCCATGTAGCGCAAGTTCTACCTTTCCCGCTTACTGTGGCACGTCGCATGTTGGCAGCGATGGCATCTTTCGTCAGCTCTGGGATGTTGTTCAAAGTTAACTATACAACCCTTACTCTTCCCCGTGAACGAGGTGGGATAGGTCTGTTTCACGTGCCGGATAGAGCTCGCGCCCTATTTATCAGCTCCCAGATGACGGTATGGAACCGTTGCCCAACGAGCCTCACTGGTCTCCTCCTGTCGGCATATTCGCCGGTCTCACTGTCAGCCCCAGTGATGATCTCGGATGTTCCGGCCCAGTTCCATTATATCCGGTACTTCTTTCTGGAACTCAGTTATCTACGCCTCACCTTACCAAGACAGCTTTTACTCAAGACAAAGGCAGTATACAATGTCCTCCAATTAGGTCGTCCACCTAACCCGATTGAACAAAAGTTCCCCCAGGTTGACTGGCGTCATGTATGGCGCGCGGTGTTCGCCTGTTACCTTGACACGAATGTTCAATCTGTCTGGTACCTAACTGTCAATGGTAAGCAAATCAACCAATTTCGCCTTCATCGTATCCACCTCGCCCAATCACCTCTATGCTCCACGTGTGGCGTGCCAGACAATGATGAACATCGGTTTGTTTGCGGACCGGCGGCGGAGGTTTGGCACTTGGTTCGACGTATTGTGGCTTTTCTAACGCGGGACATTCCGGATCGGATTACTCCCCTTTCATTATTATTTCCGGAACGTGAATATTTTCCTCGGACAAAGACCAATGCTGTGAATTGGATTCGCGGACATGCCATTCACTACTTATTTGGACAAACTGTAGACTCTGTACTCGATTTTTGGACATACCTCAATGACCGTCATTATGTCGTTGTCCGTCACCCAAAATACAGACAATTTTTCTCGAACTTCCTTGGGAGTGCTTTCCACGAGCCGCCTCGCAGCTGGAATGTGTTAAGCCAAGAGAGAAGAAGGTTTCCTGTTTGAACCAATGCACATTTCTGAACAATTGACAATTGAACGGAACACATCAATTTCGAGAAGACGTGACTCAACATATTACCAGCGGGGCGCAGAAGGCCTCTGATCAATTACACACAAAAAAAATAAAAAATAAAAAAATAAAAAAAATAAATAAATAAAAATATAAAACAACAAAAAAATAAAATAAAATTCAGAAAAAGGAAGATTTTGTTTTGTTTGTAAGGGTAGCCCTAACCTTGATTTCCCATATTTCCCCTGGTATATAGGCAGCTATCTGGGGTAGGTTTAGTCAGGAGCCAACGCCTGAAGTGGCCCAGATTTTTTTGTTATAGGATTAAAAGTGGCGGTGGCACTTGTTTTAAAAAAAAAAAAAAATAAAAATAAAAATAAAAAAAAACAATAGAAAAAAAAGCCTGCCCTCTAGTGGAAAATTTTAATTTTTTATTTTCAGACAATTATTATCTGTCTGTCCGTTATGTTTTCATCACTTTTTTGGGAGTGATTATCACATCCACAAGAAATCCTAAATCGGAGAAGGTAGAAGAATCTTTTTACCCATTCGCCATTCGACAACATATTCCTGTCATGTGACGCACATGCCGTCACCAGTGTCGTATAGAATATATCAGACGTGTTTTCCTGTGGAGGAATCGGTTGACCTATGACCTTTCGATCAAATGTTTTCGATTACCATTGGAGAGGCACGTCCTTTCGTCTACTAATCGCACGGTTTTGCGGTGCGGTCGCAAAACAGTCACTAAACTTATTACAGTGAACAGAGACGTCAATGAACGAACGGATAGATCATAACTTTGCGAAAATAAATAAAGTAAAGTTATCGCTTGAGGAAAGACTTGAACCAAGAACCTCCTGTTCCGCAGCTGCTCACGCTAACCACGGGACCACGGCGTTCCTGGGCTCAGACTATCCTTAGTGTTGCCTATCTTGCCCATGGGCTACTCAGTTTGTATATTTTGCTTATTTTTTTCATAGTTCCACATAACTTCTTCCAGTTTTCTCGATTGATCTGTGTTCCGTTTTTCAAGGCCTATCCACTGTGCCAACTTATAACTAAATCTGAGGGGGGTGCGATGGGGAGGTTCCCTTGTTAGTAGTGCCACTCGAAAAGAACGTCGCCTCCCCTCCAGGCATTTCCATTTGAATTCCTGAAGCATGTCCTTAACACCTCTATGTCGGCCAAATCTACCAGCAACAAATTTAGCAGCCCGCCTCTGAACTGCTGCGATGTCTTCACTTCATCCGATCTGGTACGGATCGCAAACAATCGAGCAGTATTCAAGAACAGGTCGCGCTAACGTTCCATATGCTGTTCCTATACAGGTGAACCACATTTTCCTAGAATTCTCACAATAAACCAAAGTCGACCAATAGCCTTCCTTACCACAATCTTCACATACTTGTTCCATTTCACATCAATTCACAACGCTACATCTAGATATTTAAACGACGTGTCTATGTCAAGCAGGACATTACTAATGCTGTACCCGTACATTATGGGTTTGTTTTCCTACTCATCCGCATAACTTAATTTTTTTTTTTTTTTTTACATATAGTGCTACTAGCCATTCATCACACTGACTGAAAATTTTGTCTAAGTCATCTTGTTCGCTCCTACTATCACCGAACTTCGACATCTTACTGTTCACCACAGCATCGTCAGCAAATAATCACAGATTGCTGCCCACCCTGTTTGTCAAACCACTTACGTATACAGGGAATAAAAGCAGACCTATCACACTTGCCTTTGGCACTCCTGACGACAGCATTTTTTTTTCTGCTTCTGGAAGAATTCTATTGGTAGATTTTACAATCGCATTATACTTGCCACACAACGTATGTATTTTGGAGTGCTGTACTTCCATTCAGTGGTCTCGCGTAATTTTACATTTTGCAGGTACCTTTTTACTATTGTATATGCCTCTGTGCAGTCCTCCTCTTCGGATTCATATAACTGCATCAAATAGTCATCAAGGTTCAAATAAATGCAGTATCCTTTCTTTATTGGTGGTGACTAGTTTCGGACGTTGTGTCCATTTTCAATCCATTCGTCTTCGTAACGGATTTCAGATCTCTCTTCATACTGTTCACTCCTATTTGCTCAGTTTGCATTATACTATCTGCTTTGACGATTTAATTGCTTGCTGTAGGTCTTCCAAACATGCATACGTGATTGTTCAAAAATGGTTCAAATGGCTCTGAGCACTATGGGACTCAACATCTTAGGTCATAAGTCCCCTAGAACTTAGAACTACTTAAACCTAACTAACCTAAGGACATCACACACATCCATGCCCGAGGCAGGATTCGAACCTGCGACCGTAGCAGCCCCGCGGTTCCGGACTGCAGCGCCAGAACCGTACGGCCACCGCGGCCGGCCCATACGTGATTGTATTTCATCTATTTACGAAGACGATTGCTTTGAGAATGGACACAATGTCCGAAACCAGTCACCACCAATTAATAAATGACACTTCTTACCGCAACTTATGTCGGAATTCCAACTATTTACTCCAATACAGCAAAAACTGTTGTCATACTTCATAACGCTGGAGGTCCGTAAATAATCAGGGTGTTCAGACGGAATTTCTCTTGTCGTAATAATTTAATTAATATGATTCATGTTATTTGGAATACGTAAATTTATATGTATGTAAGTGTTTTACACTTACATTTTCTGTTTTTTGGGGGTTATGCACAGATTCATATGTCCAACATACTAGAAACTAGCTGTTGAAGAGAAGTGAAAGGAGATGAAAAATAAGGATTATCGCAAATTTTATGGACATCAGACTGATGGAAACGAGAGTTATTACGATTGAGGTGCTGTCAGTGAAACAGATCGAATCAAGAATGTGCGATCCTAACTGATTCTGCTAGTTATTTTTATTGCGCGAGAAGTTTCTGGGCGTTAGAGGAGCTGCTTTATGAGGAAAAAAGTGCCTTTTTACCGAGTTACAATAAGGAGATATTAATTACTAAATAATGCTTTTGTGATAACATAGCATATCTAACTGTTCTGTGTGTCTTTTCAGTGTAACAACTGATCGTCTCATACAATTATTTAGCAGACGTTGCGGTGATTTTTGAATGAAAACTAGTGATTGTAAGCAAATTGAAAATTTCTGTCCTACCAGGACATTTCTTCATACACTGCTACAAATTTATTTATACGTTCCGGAAAAGCTGCTTCCATTCTAGCCATTTTTCCGTCTAAGACCGAACGGAACTACATATTTCCGTAAACTCGAGAAAGATGTCATGCCATCCTAGCAAAATCGGCCATGGCAAGATCACAGTAGTAGTGGCCATCATGTGTGTTGAACAATTGGCGTTATTAGCTGCCGCGATACCTAGTAGCTAGCAGTACGTTAAAAGATACAATATTGTGGAACCAATAACAAACTGATGAGTGGCATGCAATAAAGCAGTTTCATATAGCAGAAACTATTATATTACACAAATTTTGTAGTATATTAACAGAATCTTCCGTCGGTTCTTGGTAGAACAACATTATAATAATAAATGAAAAGCACCAGTTAACTTTTGTTCTACAATATTGTAGAACAAATGCAAACTGGTGCTTTTCATTTATTATCAAATTTTGTAGTTTTTGGAAGGTGATTATTTACGCGAATTTCATATGTGCGTTGTGAAATCAGTTTTGCTTCCAAAGTAAAGATACGTAGCGAGACAGGATTTGTATGGAAATTTAGATAAAAAACCAATACATTTATAGTGTGATCTGAACTAAATTAGAACCCATAGAGTGCTTTTATTTTTAAATTTTACTTTGATATGCAGTTGCTGATCTTGTAGCCCTCTGAAAGCTACAATCAACATATTCTCAAATTCCATATGCCTCTTATGCACTGTAATATCATTTGCTTTATATGTATTATGTTGGTGCTGCAGTTTATTACGATACAGTACGTTATCGTTAATGTGTTGGGACTAGAGTACAAAGTATTATTATGACTGGTTTCGAAACCTTTTCCCGTATCCTACGTGTGTGCTATATTTCTAATTGTAATGTTGTAGATTTCTTGAACAATTAGCGTTGAATGTATATAGATAACAGCGAAAATTGACCGAAGGTTCTACCAACATATAAAAAGGGCAATAAATGAATGTTCACGAGTCAGTCAGTGGAGATTCATGATCAAGTGATTCAAGTAGTCTGAGATTGAAGAAATATCGTAAGGATTGGAATGCACAGAAAACCATTACTGACGATACGAGTACGCATATTATAATGATGTGCTAAGCTTCTTTTATAGCAATTTTCGTTTAAATATTGTTCTACATGTACCATAACATCAAACTATGTCATTATTCGTCCCACTGATATGTTTATTAGATGTGATTATGTACATTTATGATATTTTTCTATGAAGCGTACCGTAGTCGGTCACTTCACTCGTTTGGTTTAGAAGTTGTGATCCGCAGATGGAACAAAAATAGATATTAATATGAAATGGTAGTGTACAAACTGTTATTGCTTATAGGATTTCTTCAGTTATTGACTGAACTATAGTCATGTCAACTTGTTAATGCCTGTTGATTTATTTATTAAGGGTACGTCAGAAGACGTCAGAGGATATCAGAGGATGTAATTTCTCTCTTTGCTGTATTTCTGTATGATTTATATTCCAGATTTTTCGAGTTACAAAGATTGTGTTTTTAATTTTGTATAATGTCCCAATATTTTTAGTAAAATATGTCCTGTGTTATGGGTTATTTGAATAAAGAGGGAACTGTGGCACCTATGCCATGCTCAATGCTTTGCTGTCTGTAATGTAAGCTGCAAGTTCAGTCCAAAATTTGTTCGTTAACTGCTATGTACTTCTGTATCGATGCCATGTTGAAGTTGTAATACGCGCTTTTGTTACATGTGTTCAAGACTTTAATATTTGGCATGAACTGCACATTGTAACTGTAATCTACTCCCTGTGATTTACACCTTTATTTTATAACATTGTCCTCATGTCTGATTTTATGTCTTTTTAGCACCGAAGATGGTCCCACAGTGATGGTAATCGATTAGCTGTAATAAATGATTTCAAACCTCTTACGACCGAGGCTGCCATTTTTCTTATTTCCAAAAATGTCATAAAATTATTAGTTTTGCCAGTGAAAGTAGGTTACAAGAGACCTCTTGCAACAAAGAACTTCATTTGTTACAGCCGCTGGAAACAGTAAATATTAACACGCCAAGTTAAGAGGTAAAACCCTACGTGCATGTGCTGTCACCATAAGTCTAATAACAGATACTGTGATATACTATCGTCCATTGTATGAAAGTGGTACCAATCCCCTTATACGAAGTCTGAAGATATTGTGGTACGACGGGATGGGATTACAAGAGCTCTTGGTATAGATATCACATGTTAACACTGCTCGAAACACAATATTCCGTCGGAGTCGCTCTCTTTTCTCTTTTGCGTTTACTTTCACTAGACGTGGGAGAGAAATAACGGTCCAATTACCTTCAGCAACAGCAGTGTGTTTATTACTTGCCGGAGCGTGTGGCATTGTTTGCGAAGAAAATACCGGCCTCCCTGGAATTCTGACTGCAGAATGTGCTATCCGGAGAGCTGTGGAGAACCTTGCGGAGGGAAAGGTAATAAATGTATCGAAGGCCTGGGAGCGCATGCGGCGGCGCCCTGCAGACGGCACTCTAAGTTGTCGGTATTTATAGGGCAGTTAGGCCGCCGGATCAGCGGCCGCTCGCCGACCATCTGTTCGCATTATGAGAATCCGCCGTTATGGTTTATGGGTAAATAAGCCGGCGGACGGAGATATCCTTATCTGAAAGCGATAAATACGCGAGGAGGCCGGCACAGGAGCGAGCGAGGCACATCTCCGACTCTGGAACGGGATTATGCGGCAGGTGGCAGGGTCGGCGGGGGGGGGGGGGAGGGAGGCGTATTCAGGGTCTGCAGCTGGGCCGTAGCCAACGCTGTACGCCCTGGCGTGCTGCGTGGCGAGGAGACGAGGTAGCAGCGGGCTACACGGGACAGGCTTTCCAGCTGAAGTGTATCACCCTCATACGATTGGAACTGATTGTGTGCTAGGCTTCGTCATTTCACTTAATAAAATGGAACACCTGTAGCCGTATTTAGGTGTTATTTTATTATATTACAACCAGTTTCGGTGACTCAGTACATAATTTTCAAGGTGTGAACTGTACCCGTATACACGATCCCATCAGTGGCCAGCATCTGTGAAATGGCTTCCGTAGAACATTGTACAAGTGAAGTGCCTGCTCTCAGATGCACATACAACATCGCTTTTACAGTAGTTTGTGGGAGCCAGTTTATAGATGTCGGCTGCTGATGGGATTGTATAAACGATTGGAGTTCACCCTCTCAGCGTTAAGGCCTGAAGATGGTGTACTGTTACAGAAACTGGTTGCAATAAAATAAAATGACATCAGAACGACAGCTGTAGGTGTTTCATTTTATTAGGTCATTTGTTTGGATCCATGGTTTGTTCAGTCTCCCTCCAACCCACTAAGTGCAGGACGGCACACCAAAAGCCGGCCTGGAGTACGGACTGCTAAGTTGCACACGAATTATTGCCCGCCACGAGCAGATACAACACCAAATAGAAAAACATGCAGTAATTAGATAATAAAGAAATAGTAAATAAGCTAATGCAAGGATCAATATTTCCTAAATTCCTCTGGTTTTTCTTACACTGAGGAGACAAAATCTCATGGGAGAGCGATATGCCCATATACAGATGGCGGTAGCATCGCATGCGCAAGGTGTAAAAGGACAGTGCATTGGTGAAGCTGTCATTAGCACTCAGCTGATTCATATTAAAAATGATTACGATGTAATTACGGTCACACGACGGGAATTAAGACTTTTAACGTACAGTGGTAGTTGGAGCTAGATATATAGGACATTGTGTTTCGGATATCGCTAAGGAATTCAGAGCTTGAAATCACAGTGTCAAGAGTTTGTTGAGAATACCAAATTTCAGACATTACCTCTCACCAAGGACTACGCAGTGGCCGAAGGCCTTCACTTTACAATCGACAAGACCATAGACGACAGAAAAACCGTGGTCTGATCAGAGTCCCGATGTCAGCTGGTAACAGCTGATGGAAGGCTTCGAGTGTCGTGCAGACACCACGAAGCCATATACCCAGGTAGTCAACAAGGCACTGTGCAAGCTTCTGGTCGCTCCATAATGGAGTCCTCTGATCAAACTGAATCCATCACTGACTGGAAATGGTTGTGTTAGACTACTTAAAAAGCATTAACAGTCATTAATGGAGGTCATGTTCCCAAACAAAGTTGAATTTTTTTGCAAATGACAATGTATCTTATCACCAGTCCATAACTGTTCCCGATAGGGTTGAACAACATTTTGGACAGTTCCAGGGAATGATTTGGCCGCCCATCGAACGTTTATGGAACATAATCGAGAGGTCAGTTCGTGCACAAATCTTACACCGGCAACGCTTCCATATTACCGACGAGTGTAGAGGCAGCACGGCTCAGTATTACTGCATGGGACTTTATCGACTTTTCGAGTCCATACCAAATCGAATTGCTGCACTACGCTGGGAAGAAGGGGGTCTGGCACTATATTAGGAGGAATCCCATAATTTTTTCTAACCTCTGTGTACATTACATTACTTTAGGTGCTGAAGATGACCTTGCTCCCCAAAACACCTTTGTGTGCCCGCTAACATGTTAATGCACAGTTAGTGCGGCTCTGTCGAATCAGTTCTCAAAAAAGAAATGGTTCAAATGGCTCTGAGCACTATGGGACTCAACTGCTGTGGTCATAAGTCCCCTAGAACTTAGAACTACTTAAACCTAACGAACCTAAGGACAGCACACAACACCCAGCCATCACGAGGCAGAGAAAATCCCTGACCCCGCCGGGAATCGAACCCGGGAACCCGGGCGTGGGAAGCGAGAACGCTACCGCGCGACCACGAGATGCGGGCTAAATCTCAAAATTTCATTCAATATTTTCATTCGAGTCTTCTAACATTACTGGATTATTTTAGCACACTTTCCCCTTTGGACTGCCCCATGGGTAAAAGTCACTACTGCTTAGTAGTGCACCAGCGACGGTCCGTATCTGTCAGTCCTTCGTTCTGTGAATCTTTCATGATTAGTGAAATACACTCGTGTGAAGTATTAGTAAGACAGGCCGTCCCAAGACAGAATACGTACGTTCACGAGGGGAAAAATTCCTTAAAGGTTCGCAGTACACAGTAGTTTTTACTGTTGCTTAAAAAAAAAAAAAAAAAAAAAGACCCACAGTCTGACTTGCTGAAGTGGTAAACCGCATGCCGATTTTCCACCGTGAAGAAGTTCCTTATTAACGGTATAGGGACTGTTTGCTGACCAGTATCTGGTGTTCCCGGAGTTCAGTTGCCCTGTCAGATGGAACCACGCTTCATCACTCACAGAATACAGCAGCAGGTCCAACATCCCTTCCTCAATTGTTTGACATATTCACGCACATTAATTCACATGTTTGCCTTATCTTCCACCTTCAGTTCATGGACACGTGTCATTTTATAGGGCTTCATCCGTATATGGTATAAAACATGATGAAAGTACCTACGCGATACGTTCACTTGCTCTGACAATTTGCGTGTCTACTTCTTTGGATTCTGGAGCATTCGTGCTCATTGCTCACGATCAGAGCAGTTCTACGAACGGACGGGGCTCGATTCATTTATGCTTTTGCAAATGATTTTATAGTACACCACTTTGTCACGAAATGCTGTATATTACTCTTTGCATGCATGGAACTGCCAGGAAACTTCTTTGCACAAATCTTCCGCATTTCCTTAAATGAACCGGTAGACACGTACGCCTCCACTATTGCGATTCTTTCTTGAATATAATACATATGTCTGAGATATTTACTCAGTACCTCTAAATTCTGTCGCAATGTCTTTCATACAGACAGGGTTCGTTTCACAATTCCTGTAGGTTGACTCTTTCAGCCGTGAGAGTGGAATGCTCGTTAAGTCACAATGATATCTACTTACCGGACGGTTTCGTGCACACTGCCACTAGCAATTTACGTTTCCTTCAGCAGGAAAACATCACATGTAGCTCACACTTAACACAATATAGAGAATCTAAGAGCCTTTGTCCTGGCTGAGAACATTGTCTTAGTAGAAAATCCCTCTGCTTGTCAACACCTGTAAGTGCTTTTCACAGAGCGTGGAGAAGATTCAGGCATGTGTACCCTACTTCTGACAACAGTCCTGCAGAAAACAGAAAAAAGAGATTGTGCAATGTGTCATTGCTATTTATGTTACTGCACTGTTCAGTAATACTGGAAGTAAACATACAGGGGCAGTACAGAAAAAATTAAGTAACAAAAATACAACACATTACCATGCCGAACACAAGTCTTTCTTCCGGCAAGATAGTGGCAAGTTCAGGTGACGATGATGGTGGTGGATTGCGATCACGCACCCTTATACGCAAAGTAAACGACAAAGGCTCAATAATACTGCGATCTGGTTACTTTGATGGTCATGGTCGATGTGGCAGTTTGTCCTGTCTTTTTAGAGAGTCCTGGCCGCCACGATGAGGGTTAAAAAGAGGGCCTGTCATCTTGGACCACTGGGGAACAATTATCATACCATGGGATTGACCTAATGAGCCAAAAGGGTCACATAATCCTCGTATGTGTTGAGTAACCGTGGGGTCCACGGGTTAACCTGATATGGTAGGCCAAATCGGCACCCAACGCCCTCCATGTTTATTCTTGGGAAGTAAACTCGACCGTAATCTACATGTACATCCACATATATACTCTGCTAGCCACCAAGTGGAGTGCGACGGAGAGCATTATTCGCGCCAAAGTCATACTTCTCTCCTTCTGTTCCACTCGCGGATCGCGCGAGTGAAAAAGGACTGTCTGAACGCCTCAGCACGAGCTCTCATTATTCTTATCTTTGAATGGTGATCATTTAGCGATCTGAAAGGTGGTAGTAAAACTATATACTCTACATCCTCGGCGAAGATCGGATTTTGGAATTTAGTGAGCAGCCCCTTCCGTTTGCCGCGTCGTCTATGTGCAAGTGTGTCCCACTTCAAACTTTCTATGAGATTGGTAACATTCTCGCGATGGCTAAATGTACCAGTCACGAATCTCGCCGCTCTTCTTTGGAACTCTCAACTGGTAAGGGTCCCATACAGACGAAGAATACTCTAAGATAGTAAGAACTAACGTATTGTAAGCAATTTCCTTTCTTTAAGAACTGCATCGCTTCTGGATTCTACCAATAAACCGCAATATAGAGTTCGCCTTACCCGTTACTTGTGTAATCTGATAGTTCCATTTGAGATCATTTCGAATAGTCACACCCAGATACTTGACGGATGTTACCGCTTCCAAAGACTGGGCATTTATTTTGTACTCGTACATTTATTGGGATTATCGCTTTGTTATACGCAGTCGGTTACACTTTCTAATATTGAGAGATAACTGCGCAGTCATTACATCACGCATTTATTTTCTGCAAATTCTCAATTATTTTTTCACAGCTTTTGTGTGATACTACTTACTGTAGCCTACAGCATCATCGGCAAAGAGTCTAATGCCGCTTTCAATCCCATCAACCAGGTCGTTTATGTAAATTGTAAAAAGCAGTGGACCTATTACGCTAACGTGGGGCTCACCTGATGTTACGCTTGTTTCAGTCGAAGTCTTCCCATTCAGTACGACGTACTGATCTCTGTCTGTTAGAAAACTTTCTATATATGTCATCGGATAGACCGTAAGCACGCACTTTTTGAAGCTAGCGACAGTGCGGAACTGAGTCGAACGCCATTAGAAAGTCTAGGAACATGGCATCAGCGTGGGTGCCGGTATCTGGAGCCATTTGTATATCATGCACAAAGAGGGCCAGCTGTGTCTTGCATGACCGCTGTTTCCTAAAATCGTGCTGGTTTCTGCACACGAGCTTCACAGACTCTAGAAAGGTCATCATGTCTAAACACAAAATTCGTTCCATGATTATACAACAAATCTATGTCAGTGAAACCGGCCGGTAAATATGTGCATCCGATTTTCTGCCCTTTTTATAGATTGCTATGACCTGGGCCTTCTTACAGTCCCTTGGAACTTTCCGCTGTTCCAATGATCTCTGATAAATGACGGATAAGAATGGTGATATACTTGTAGCATAGTCAACATAAAATCTTACGGGATGCCGTCCAGGTCAGATACCTTCCTAGTGTCTAAGGATCTTAACTGTTTTACAATCCCAGATACACTAAAGAGTATGTCAGCCATAATTGCGTTTGTTCGATAATTGAAATGGGGAATGGTGCTGCAGTCCTCTACCGTAAACGCGTTTTTGAAAGCTAGGTTTAGAATTTCGGCCTTCTGTTCATCATCATCCGTCACATTACCCGACTATCAGCAAGAGAAGGTATAGAAGAGAAGGTATAGATTTTACATGCGACCAAAAATTTTTGGGTTTATTTTCAGAATCTTCAGATAAAACGTTGCTTTCAAATTCGTTAAAAGAATCTCTCATCGATCTTTTGACAGCTGATTTCATTTCGCATAATTTCTGTTTGTCAGCGGAGCAGTGACTATTTTTAAAACGACTGTGCAAAACTCCGTACCGGTATTTTCGTCATTGATGAATGGATCTGGAATTTCCTCTCGCCCTTCATTTCACTGTGGAGTTTCTTTCGTGCTGTTTTGGTGCTGACAGGTTTCGCGAGTGCAACATTCACTTTCTCACTGACTTTCGCAGCTGTTGTCTTCCTCTTTTTCGTCACAATCCTGTTCAATCCCCGTGTGTCACGTTCACTCAACACACGCCTTTTCGCCGTGACTCAGCGGATGATGTTTCTCCACTGTCCCTGCGTGAGGTATACATCTTCGATATGGCGTCTACTGAAACATCAAACACTTCGCCTACTTTTGCTGCGGAAGTCCCCCGCGGCCCTCACGCGGCCCTTTGCAAACTTTCAATCGAATCTGCCATCACAGCTAAGTCATCCGCATATGCGAGACTGCTTATTTTGTGTTCACGTATCTTAATCTCACCCAGCCAGTGTATTGTTTTCAACATATGATCCATAATAATATGAAAAACAGTGGAGACAGATTGCAGCCTTATCTTACCCCTGAAACTACTCGGAACCATGATCTCAATTTACGTCAACTCTAACTGCTGCCTGACTATCTACGTAAATACTTTTAATTGCTTGCAAAAGTTTGCCTCCTATTCCATAATCTCGTAGAACAGACAATAACTTCCTCCTAGGAACCCGGTCATATGCCTTTTCTAGATCTATAAAGCATAGATACAATTCCCTGTTCCACTCGTAACACTTCTCCATTATTTGCCGTAAGCTAAAGATCTGGTCCTGACAACCTCTAAGAAGCCTAAACCCACACTGAATTTCATCCAATTTGTCCTCAGCTAATTAATAAGGATCTATCACAGACATTGTGTAACTTTCTCCTCTAGATCAGAGAACTATTAGATATACATAAAAATGAAAAGTACTTTTAAAGAGAGCGAGTTTTAGAAATTTTGTGATTTAGTCGCAATGGAAAGTGGTCTTGGCCAAGCAAGCTAGAGGTAACTGAACAGGAAAAATCCTACTTACTCTGTAAAATAAAAATGAAGTTTTCTTAATATTTCTGGAAATTTGTTTGTGTCTTTCCTCTGAAATATTAAAATCAAGAAATTGAAAAAAAAAAAAAAAGAAAACAGGTACAAACACGTTGCTTTGATTTTAGATTCAGTTATTTATTATCTTCAGCATTCTTTTATAAGGAAATAAAATTGTTATTAAAATACACTTCCACTTTTGAACTTCCTTTTTACATCGTTCTATTTCATAATTTTGCTTCCATTTCTTTTATTTTTTTCGTCCTGCCTTGTATAGTCAGTTTTCATTACGTTGATCCATTTAAAGGTCTTTTAATCTTCGATTCATCGAGTGTCTACTGTCTCGGAAATATCGATATTTACCTCAACGTACAACCAACAACAATATCACTTATACGATTTAACGTAAAGTCGATAAATCACTGCAACAGTTTGTATCATTTTTTTATTCACATACTGCCCCTTTCTTGCTTAGTACTGCAAAACGTCCTTTTTGCACATCGGAAGGGCCGTTTTAAACTCGGCCGACAGATAGCTGTGCCTAGTAGCAAGTTTTTAAAAGTTCAGGTAAGGGTTTGGATTATTATCCATACGAGCGTACTTCCCTTAGCTCACATGATATTACCAAACTGATGTTGACCTTGAGTAAGGTGTCTTACCATCTGTACATATTTCGGTTACCAGTTTGAAAGATATGAACGATGACTAAGTGATTCAGTTCCTTTCTCTACATTTTGTAATTAGTTGGGTCAACTGGCACATGCATGACAGAATAAGCTGATAGCGTTGTTGCCGCATTAGCTGAGGGTAAGCCTTTTTATTGCTGACAAAGACCGAACGTATGATATGTATATCTAAACAAGATTCCGAGGAATTTTGTGACTGTCCTATGTACCATGGTACCAACCAAGGTGTAGCACCACACGAAGCAATCACTGTGAACAATAAACAAGCGTAGCCACTACTTTGACGTGGCGAACGTCTCTTAAACTAGATTATAAAATGTCTTCCCTCATTTCGGATTGTCGTATACCAACATTATCGCGATAGAGGAAATAATTGTTGAAAGATTACCTCGGTTGTAATGTCCTACTTTTTCTTACATGGAACGCGTCCCGAAGCGTCAAGGCACAGCTAATAAGGTAATCGGCGGGTGTACATTTCTTTTTTCTTTGGGGGCTGTGGGGGGGGGGGGGGGGGTTCGATAGGGGAAGAGGTGCGGAGAAAGACCAAGTGCTGGCAACAGTAAACATCTAATGCATGTATATTTCTGTAGGTATGTGGAACTGCGGAGTTTTGGCCAAGGAAAGGCTGGTATAAAGAGTTGCACCAAACCTGACTGAAGATGAAGCACATACAATTGGTTTAGAGCTGTAGACTAATTATAAAGTGTTTTGATCACAGTAAAGAATTACATACAGCCAGCTCTAATCATGTCGAATTCCTCGATTTAGTGAAAACTACACGTTTCATACCGTGCTGCTCGGTTGTGCCAAATCACACTAACATCTTTATCTCCAATATGTCTGTTAATGGGACTAAGAAAGTTTCAATTAACTGAAGCGGCAAACATTCATATGATATGAGCCTGAGAGTCCCTACGAATGTAGCATGGATCAAATTCGAAGATACGTAATGGCGGTCACTGCCCTATATATAGGTTGTCTCATTTCTCTTGACCAACTGAAATAGTTTTTTGTTCGGAAGTAAAATAAAATTGTACGAAGCTAATGTTATTTGTCTACCAGAGGTACATTAGTATACATGACTGCCCCTCTTAAAATTAAACTCATTACTGTTTTATTCTGCAATTTATATCTTCTCTTCAAGACCTGTTAATAAACGTATCACAGTGTACCATTCTCGGAAACATGACGCCGACCGGGGTGGTCTAGCGGTTCTGGCGCTGCAGTCCGGAATCGCGGGACTGCTACTGTCACAGGTTCGAATCCTGCCTCGGGAATGGGTGTGTGTGATGTCCTTAGGTTAGTTAGGTTTAAGTAGTTCTAAGTTCTAGGGGACTTATGACCTAAGATGTTGAGTCCCATAGTGCTCAGAGCCATTTGAACCATTTTTGAAACATGACAATTTTTGAAACGTGACATAAAATTGACTTAGAAACTCCAGTATTTCCAGACAGTCCTGGTAACAGAGGTAACGTAACTCGTCTATGTGCAGTAAACAAAATAAACTCACGGAAAATGCACACCAGTTATTCAGTGAGCAGTGTTCATTTCAAATTTTGTGTCAGTACGATTCACACCATTAAACGAACGATTGGAATGTAAATATGTTACTCATCTGTGCAGAATTTCGAGAGTTTATACTAACTTCTTGTATGAATTGCTTATCGTCCACGTTTCACTTCCGTATAACTTCCAGACAAATACCTTCAAGAAAGACTACCTAACATTTTATTTTAAAAGCACTTATCGTGCAATAGCTAAGTCTGCATTCAATAATGTCTCGACAGCCGGTTATTGTTCGGCCCAAACTGCAAACAATGTTCACTACTTTAGCGACTCTTTTTTCTAATCGGATTCCGTAAGCATCGGCTCGTTTAATTCGACTATTGAACATGATCCCTATTTTACCTTTGTTGATACGCAAAACTCTTTTTCAAGTCACTATTCATTCCGTTTACCTGATTTCCCATGATCTTTGCCGTCACTGAGAGTATTTAAGTCTCACTGACAAAGCACAATTTATTTATTTCTTCCCCCTCAACCTCTACTTTCTGTCCAATTTTCTCCTTGGTTTTCTTTACTCTTTGCTCAGTCACGAACTGTATGACATCTGGAATAAGCTACAGCCCTGCCTTACATCCATCTCAACTTCTACATCCCTTTCACATTTAAGTTTGAACAAATATTCCGGTAACAGTATGTTGTCCCTGCTTTGCTTTATCACATCTAAGAGAAATAATTATTCCGGATAATCTTAACATTTTTAGTGCTTCTGCAGTAAAGAAATAAAATTCTGTTCCAAATAAAATTAGGTACTCGACAGGCAGTCATCGGGATAAGTCAGAAAACAAGAATCGCTTGTACCACTTTGCGCACTAGGCGTGGCGAGGCTTTTTGTCCAGGGAGCGGGACAACGCCCTCCGTTTAGGCAACCAATCGAGCAGGCTCGGCACGCGCCCGCTTCGGCGGCGAAGTGCCAAATAGGATATAAATTTCTGTGGAAAGCGCTTCGATAAACAGAGTTTAGTTGCGCCTTCGCCTTCTTCGAAAAGGGCTCTGCATAGCGTGAAATACGACGCACGTGACCGGTCACTTCCGGCTGAACCGAAACATACTGAAAGTAAACCGTAACTTGCCAAGGACTGCTGAGTTAGTCACTGAGTGATTGTGTCTTGGATGGAATAGTAATAGGAGCATGTTTAAAATCTGAATTTAATTGTACGTTTCATGGATGTATTTAAATTAATTGTACTTCTGTTTATTGCATTTTGTTTCGCTTTAGGGAATACTGAAAGCATTAACGCTCGGTCATTATATTTCATATATTTCGCTACATTCAAACATTCCTAAAGGCACCCGTCGTTAGTGGCGGGTGGGGGGGTGGGGGGGGGGAGCGGTGGGGGGAATTTAGAGAGAGATAAGTGTTATATTTCGAAACTAAAGAATATTTTGTAAATGACGAACATCACTTCACCGTTTCTCTACAAGTGTTGACATTCAGTAAAGGCCTCTAGTATTGCTTTCATTGCTGTAAAGCGCGTTTCGTAACGGTACACACAATGTTCATTCACATTTTGGTGCTGTTTGTCTTTTCGCGAAGCATAAAATTCGATTACGTAACGATAGGTGATCCTTTCGTATCTCACGAGATGAGAGGATGCGTATTTTGCGGAGACCACACTGAGCATCCGGTTTTCAGTCGTTTTTTTTCTTCTTCATTAAGTACAGTTATACAACTTCTAATGACTAGTTTGGGTCTCACTACCAACTTATCTTCATCTCTGGTGTTCAAAATAATCATCAGTTCTTAAATTGAACACAATGTCAGTCAAGTCAATTAAATTATAATTCGGTTCTTTTGTAATACGATTGTTTCTGTCTTACATATTTTAAGAAAATTATTGAGTGATTTACGACGTTTGTGAAGCCCAAAAATGTGTACTTAGGTTGTATGTGTAAATACTTCATGCTTAGAAGGTAAAGCCCAAGCCCTTGCCTTGAGTATCTGTTCGAGTGCAGGTACAGTTCAGCCTTTCAATTCACCCCGGCGCTGGAAGGGGAGGGGTTTATGGGTCCGTCGCACCCAACACCTTTTACCGCGGGGAGAGAGCCTCGACATTCATTTCATAGCAGGCTGAGTGAACCCGACGCCATTCTCAATGGAGCAGAAAGACAAAATATCGCCGAAGTGCCTTGTGGATTGAACTCGGGATCTCAATGGCCAGAGTCTACTGCTTTACTCACTACCAACACCAAAGCCATACTTTACACCTAATTAAATGAAAATTTACAACGACTCTACACGGTCTGTCCTTGAACCACGGCAAAATCTCAGAGGTTGTTCAGAGTTATAACCTGAGTATAATGCTAATGGGGTGCCAGTGGTCTCCGGTAGTTAGTTACAGAGAAAAGGTATGTCGTTTCACTATATATATATATATATATATATATATATATATATATATGCAGATACTTTCACTGAAACGTATATATATATATATATATATATATGCAGATACTTTCACTGAAACGTGTATATATATATATATATATATATATATATATATATATATATATATATATATATACGTTTCAGTGAAAGTATCTGCATAACAATACAAATATTGACGGTTTGAGTTGCGTCTTATTTTCGAACAAACTTATACCATTCACTCACTATTCATGCTCTTGGCAGCAGGCCGTGTGCATATTGCTATTTGCACTCAAGCTTGAAATGAATACTATTCGTTTCTGTTTCTTTATTTCGGCGGTGATAGGGTTACGTTAAATGTAATACACATTATTAGGCTAGGTTCAAATGTTCAAATTTGTGTGAATTCCTCAGGGATGAAACCGCTTAGGGCATTGGTCGCTAGACTGACACACTACTTATGCTAAGAACAACACACACACCCATGCCCCGGGGAGGACTCAAACCTAAGGCGGGAGGGGCCGCGCAGTCCGTGACATGACGTTGGGCTAGGTTTACTGATGAAGAGTTCTCTAATACTCGCCTCGTATATGAGTTCACAGGAAGCAGTGCACAAGCGGGTCAATAACGCACTGTCCAGATGCTCCCACAGCGATAGCAACCACATCACTTTTGACTAAGTGTTGCTATATTACTTTGTGCTTTGTGTTGTCCTCTTTGGTGCTTGCATACTATACAATTTACACTCTATTGAAAGTATATACGCGGAACAAAAGTAACTGGAGTAATAAACAGAAAATATTACACAAACATTATTATACTGTGACAATGAACCAGAGACCGCGAATAGCCTGTGCTCAGAAAATGTCCCTGAAACTTTTGCCAGTCGAGTTGGTGTTCAACAAGTATTTTACGTGGCATTCGAGTAAACGTAAATGCATGTGAACTTATCAGTGTGTTTAAGACAGAAGATTTTGGATTAACTTCTGTTTCAGAGCACAGAATTATTCGTTACCTACAGAAATGTACTGGTCTCAGTTCATCACAGAAACAACAGATATCTGAAATGAGTAGAGTTAAATTACGTTCCATGGAGACTGCGATAAAAGACTTCCAGCAATAACATGTCATATCACTAATTAAATCAGAACATACCACACAAATGCAGGTTTGTGTTACCTTTCTTCTCACTCCTAATTATTCAACATATGTAAACATGTGTAAACATACACTCCTGGAAATTGAAATAAGAACACCGTGAATTCGTTGTCCCAGGAAGGGGAAACTTTATTGACACATTCCTGGGGTCAGATACATCACATGATCACACTGACAGAACTACAGGCACATACACACAGGCAACAGAGCATGCACAATGTCGGCACTAGTACAGTGTATATCCACCTTTCGCAGCAATGCAGGCTGCTATTCTCCCATGGAGACGATCGTAGAGATGCTGGATGTAGTCCTGTGGAACGGCTTGCCATGCCATTTCCACCTGGCGCCTCAGTTGGACCAGCGTTCGTGCTGGATGTGCAGACCGCGTGAGACGACGCTTCATCCAGTCCCAAACATGCTCAATGGGGGACAGATCCGGAGATCTTGCTGGCCAGGGTAGTTGACTTACACCTTCTAGAGCACGTTGGGTGGCACGGGATACATGCGGACGTGCATTGTCCTGTTGGAACAGCAAGTTCCCTTGCCGGTCTAGGAATGGTAGAACGATGGGTTCGATGACGGTTTGGATGTACCGTGCACTATTCAGTGTCCCCTCGACGATCACCAGTGGTGTACGGCCAGTGTAGGAGATCGCTCCCCACACCATGATGCCGGGTGTTGGCCCTGTGTGCCTCGGTCGTATGCAGTCCTGATTGTGGCGCTCACCTGCACGGCGCCAAACACGCATACGACCATCATTGGCACCAAGGCAGAAGCGACTCTCATCGCTGAAGACGACACGTCTCCATTCGTCCCTCCATTCACGCCTGTCGCGACACCACTGGAGGCGGGCTGCATGATGTTGGGGCGTGAGCGGAAGACGGCCTAACGGTGTGCGGGACCGTAGCCCAGCTTCATGGAGACGGTTGCGAATGGTCCTCGCCGATACCCCAGGAGCAACAGTGTCCCTAATTTGCTGGGAAGTGGCGGTGCGGTCCCCTACGGCACTGCGTAGGATCCTACGGTCTTGGCGTGCATCCGTGCGTCGCTGCGGTCCGGTCCCAGGTCGACGGGCACGTGCACCTTCCGCCGACCACTGGCGACAACATCGATGTACTGTGGAGACCTCACGCCCCACGTGTTGAGCAATTCGGCGGTACGTCCACCCGGCCTCCCGCATGCCCACTATATGCCCTCGCTCAAAGTCCGTCAACTGCACATACGGTTCACGTCCACGCTGTCGCGGCATGCTACCAGTGTTAAAGACTGCGATGGAGCTCCGTATGCCACGGCAAAATGGCTGACACTGACGGCGGCGGTGCACAAATGCTGCGCAGCTAGCGCCATTCGACGGCCGACACCGCGGTTCCTGGTGTGTCCGCTGTGCCGTGCGTGTGATCATTGCTTGTACAGCCCTCTCGCAGTGTCCGGAGCAAGTATGGTGGGTCTGACACACCGGTGTCAATGTGTTCTTTTTTACATTTCCAGGAGTGTATGTAAACATATGTAAACATATGTGGAATGTCAGATCCCTTAATCGGGCAGGTAGGTTAGAAAATTTAAAAAGGGAAATGGATAGGTTAAAGTTAGATATAGTCGGAATTAGTGAAGTTCGGTGGCAGGAGGAACAAGACTTCTGGTCAGGTGAATACAGGGTTATAAATACAATATCAAATAGGGGTAATGCAGGAGTAGGTTTAATAATGAATAAAAAAAATAGGAGTGCAGGTGAGCTAATACAAACAGCAAGTGAACGTATTATAGTGCCCAAGATAGACACGAAACCCATGCCTACTACAGTAGTACAAGTTTATATGCCAACTAGCTCTGCACGTGACGAAGATATTGAAGAAATGTATGATGAAATAAAAGAAATTATTCAGGTAGTGAAGGGAGACGAAAATTTAATAGTCATGGCTGACTGGAATTCGACAGTAGGAAAAGGGAGAGAAGGAAACATAGTAGGTGAATATGGATTGGGGGTAAGAAATGAAAGAGGAAGCCGTCTGTTAGAATTTTGCACAGAGCGTAACTTAATCATAGCTAACACTTGGTTCAAGAATCATAAAAGAAGGTTGTATACATGGAAGAATCCTGGAGATACCAAAAGGTATCAGATAGATTATATAATGGTAAGACAGAGATTTAGGAACCAGGATTTAAATTGTAGGACATTTCCTGGGGCAGATGTGGACTCTGACCACAATCTATTGGTTATGAACTGTAGAATGAAACTGAAGAAGTTGCAAAAAGGTGGGAATTTAAGGAGATGGGACCTGGATAAACTGAATAAACCAGAGATTGTACAGAGTTTCAGGGACAGCATAAGGGAACAATTGACAGGAATGGGGGATAGAAATACGGTAGAAGAAGAATGGGTAGCTATGAGGGATGAAGTAGTGAAGGCAGCAGAGGATCACGTAGGTAAAAATACGAGGGCTACTAGAAATCCTTGGGTAACAGAAGAAATATTGAATTTAAATGATGAAAGGAGAAAACATAAAAATGCAGTAAATGAAGCATGCAAAAAGGAATACAAGCGTCTCAAAAATGAGGTCGACAGGAAGTGCAAAATGGCTAAGCAGGCATGGCTGGAGGACAAATGTAAGGATGTAGAGGCTTATCTCACTAGGGGTAAGAAAGATACAGCCTACAGGAAAATTAAAGAGACCGTTGGAGAAAAGCGAGCCACTTGTATGAATATCAAGAGCTCAGATGGAAACCCAGTTCTAAGCAAAGAGGGGAAAGCAGAAAGGTGGAAGGCTTATTACAAGGGCGATTTATTTGAGGACAATATTATGGAAATGGAACAGGATGTAGATGAAGATGAAATGGGAGATACGATACTGCGTTAAGAGTTTGACAGAGCACTGAAAGAGTCGAAACAAGGCCCTGGGAGTAGACAACATTCCATTAGAACTACTGACGGCCTTGGGAGGGCCAGTCCTGACAAAACTTTACCATCTGGTGAGCAAGTTGTACGAGACAGTCGAAATACCCCCAGACTTCAAGAAAAATATAATAATCCCAATCCCAAAGAAAGCAGGTGTTGGCAGATGTTAAAATTACCGAACTATTAGTTTAATAAATCACAGCTGCAAAATACTAACGCGAATTCTTTACAGACGAATGGAAAACTGGTAGAAGCTGACCTCGGGGAAGATCAGTTTGGATTCAGTAGAAATGTTGGAACACGTGAGGCAATTCTGACCTTACGACTTATCTTAGAAGAAAGATTAAGGAAAGGCAAACCTACGTTTCTAGCATTTGTAGACTTAGAGAAAGCTTTTGACAATGTTGACTGGAATACTCTCTTTCAAATTCTGAAGGTGGCAGGGGTAAAATACAGGGAGCGAAAGGCTATTTACAATTTGTACAGAAACCAGCTGGCAGTTATACGAGTCGAGGGGCATGAAAGGGAAGCAGTGGTTGGGAAGGAAGTGAGACAGAGTTGTAGCCTCTCCCCGATGTTATTCAATCTGTATATTGAGCAAGCAGTAAAGGAAACAAAAGAAAAGTTCGGAGTAGGCATTAAAATCCATGGAGAAGAAATAAAACTTTGAGGTTCGCCGATGACATTGTAATTCTGTCAGAGACAGCAAAGTACTTGGAAGAGCAGTTGAACGGAATGGACAGTGTCTTGAAAGGAGTATATTGGATGAACATCAACAAAAGCAAAATGAGAATAATGGAATGTAGCCGAATTAAGTCGGGTGATGCTGAGGGAATTAGATTAGGAAATGAGACACTTAAAGTAGTAAAAGAGTTTTGCTATTTGGGAAGCAAAATAGCTGATGATGGTCGAAGTAGAGAGGATATAAGATGTAGACTGGCAATGGCAAGGAATGCGTTTCTGAAGAAGAGAAATTTGTTAACATTGAGTATTGATTTAAGTGTCAGGAAGTCGTTTCTGAAAGTATTTGTATGGAGTGTAGAAATGTATGGAAGTGAAACATGGACTATAAATAGTTTGGACAAGAAGAGAATAGAAGCTTTCGAAATGTGGTGCTACAGAAGAATGCTGAAGATTATGTTGGTAGATCACGTAACTAGTGAGGAGATATTGAATAGGATTGGGGAGAAGAGAAGTTTGTGGCACAACTTGACTAGAAGAAGGGATCGGTTAGTAGGACATGTCCTGAGGCATCAAGGGATCACAAATTTTGCATTGGAGGGCAGCGTGGAGGGTAAAAATCGTAGAGGGAGACCAAGAGATGAATACTCTAAGCAGATTCAGAAGGATGTAGGTTGCAGTAGGTACTGGGAGATGAAGGAGCTTGCACAGGATAGATTAGCATGGAGAGGTGCATCAAACCAGTCTCAGGACTGAAGACCACAACAACAACAACATGTAAAGGGCTG
This sequence comes from Schistocerca nitens, assembly GCF_023898315.1. Classification (NCBI taxonomy): domain Eukaryota; kingdom Metazoa; phylum Arthropoda; class Insecta; order Orthoptera; family Acrididae; genus Schistocerca; species Schistocerca nitens. The sequence continues at coordinate 363,468,547 of NC_064617.1, forward strand.
TGAAATGAAAAGGAGACAAATGTAAAATTGTAAGTAAACTGTTTATCACTGAAAACTTATTTCTATAATAGGTAATTCATTTATCCTAGTGTGCGACAAGACGGTCAGTGCCTTCATGAAGAATGTTTACGGTTGACTTTGGAATCATGATCATACAGAGGCATGCACCTCTTCGTCCGAAACGAATCAATGCCCACAAATTTCTGTCCTCAAAATTAAAAATTGACAACCCCTAGTCTTTGTCACAACCAATTATCTTATGTGAGACAATACGAAATATATGCGATATTTGTGTACTTGGGCAAAGTCACGAGTAAAAAGCTCCTCCTGAGCCTCTGGATCGAATCCAAGAAAACTTTGTACTCATATTTCTTACTATCTGGAGAGAAATATTGTGGAAATAGGAAGCAGGAACATGTTGTTGGGATTGCGGGGTGACAACAAAGGGAGGTTCAAATGGCTCTGAGCACTATGGGACTCAACTGCTGTGGTTATAAGTCCCCTAGAACTTAGAACCACTTAAACCTAACTAACCTAAGGACATCACACACATCCATGCCCGAGGCAGGATTCGAACCTGCGACCGTAGCAGTCGCACGGTTCCAGACTGCGCGCCTAGAACCGCGAGACCACTGCGGCCGGCAACAACAAAGGGAGGCATAGATGCACAGGGAAATGGAAGGATGAGGTGGACACAGATAGTAGAAGATTGTGTGAGAATGGGGGGTGAGGGGGGAATGAAATGAGAAACGGAGGAGAAGATGGACAGAGAATGAAAAGAGGAGGAGGCAGGCACAGCGAGGTAGGAGCAGAAGATGGATAGAGAGAAGGAGAGGAGGAAATGGACAGAGGAAGGGGAGGAGATGGACAGAGAGAGGGGAGAGAAGGTGATGGACAGAAAAACGAAAGAGGAGAAGATGAACAGAGACAAGAGGAAGGAGGAAGTGAACTGCGAGAATTGCAGTTGTTTGTGGCCTGATGTCGATTTTAGCAGGGTGTCTAACAAGAAAGACTAATCCAAGTACTGTAGAAAACTTCTGTCTTATAGTTGGCGACACTTCCATTTGCTCACGAATACATGCACTTCCTATCTTAAACTCGAATTATGTTCCTGCTACTGAAACTATAATACTATCTCCTATTTCACATACTGTGTAGCTCTGATTTTTCAGTCTCCTCTTTCCCACCAAGGTCAGAGTCACAACCGATACGAGTGCCGCAGTGTTTACCAGAAATTTGCAAATTTTTTGTTTACCCAAGCTTGACATCCCGTCTCTTTGTATGCTTTCAAAGTATTGCATTTTACTAGCAATACTTCCCGACGCAGGGAACAATTGTACCTGCAATTAACGGCCTCTTTTTCCTGTTTTGTTTCCATTTTTTCCTGTATTTGCACTGCTGAGTTTTATACCCAAAGCGTTGAGAACTGTAGTACCGTGATTGCCCGCATTGTGACTTCAAATGTTCCTGTTTACCACAACGGTAACATTGTTTACCGGACGTAAATATTCTCCGCTCATTGCGAGTTTCTGTTGCTCTGTCTGCCTCTTGCAAATGATGAGCAACGAGAAGTGCTGCAGCATAATCACCCATCAAGATAAATCTGAGCTATTCCTCGTAAGGAAAGTCAGATTCACTTATCTCTGCTTCCCTCAGCTTGACATTATTCGCATCTGGATCTGGTGGCAGCTCTTAAGTTTGTGCATTCATGTTGCGAATCCTATTGGAAAATGATTCTACCGTTTCATTCTATTCCTGCGGTAAGCCTTTGAGATTTCCTCTAAAAAGCTGTGTGTTGATTTTGTTCTCAATATCTTCACCATAACTCCTCTGCTAATTCTTCAGATGTGTGTGCCTTACTGTGAAGTTCATGATAATGACTTAAGACTTAACCTCGCCCGTGATATGTAAATTGGACAGTCACATTCATGTTTCTTCTGACCAGTTACGTAACTGGGCCGTGGCTAATACATTTACAAACGTAATTGCGCCCTCTGATGTTTTCCCAGACAAGTGGGCTATGAAATTCGTGAATTAAGGATTCATAGGTGAGGAAGGAACACTTACAACTGTTTTAGTTTTACCCAAACCCGTCTGCGATTGCTGTGACGACTTTGAGATTGTAACTGCTGTCTTAACAGTTCACTGTATGCTTTCTGCTGCTCAGTGTCATATAAAAAATTTAGCACCTTGCTCCATGAGAGAGGCAATTGACTCATTATTACCTGTGTCATATCTGTGCAATTTTCTTGTTCCTTTCTTACACTAACACGCTAGTATAACTCTGAAAATACAAAATTCAGTAAGCACAATTGCACAAAAACAGTTTGACAAATTTTCTTACATGTGATCGTCGTCCTGCGACAGTGTGCAACCTACTGCGGGCCTGTACATCCTGTATGTAGTGTATATCGTGGGTTTCAATTTACTGCAAGATGCACTGATACTTTTAAATTGCAGATTCTAGAATTCATCGGTTCACTTTGTCTTCTAAGAGTCACTTTCCAGTCCTTGAGTCCAAATCTGGACTTTGCAGAAATTCATTTTACGCGAGCAAGTAACAAACCTGTTTTCCTGACTCACCCCTTGTGTGGATGACGCGCTTCCGTTGGTGCGTCAGGTGGGAACCACTCCTGGGTCCGACAACCTTCTTAGGCTTCTCCAACATTGCTTGCCATCCGACATCCAATTTGTAGGAATCGCTCACTCCCGGGCTGAAAACTCTTGGGACGCCGTTTGACGCAGACGAAACAAAATTAGTTAATACTTTATTGTTCAGTATACGTGTCGTAGCTGTGTCTTCAGCGAGGTTTGGTTGTTGTGTAGGCCGTAGTGAAATCTGTTGTCATCGATGGGAGACTCAGTTGCCCCGAGGTCGCTCTATTAGTCTATAGCGTAGGCAGGGGAGTCGTGGTCTGGCGGGTTGCCTACTCGCCGATCCATTGACACTTACTGTGCGGCAGGTTCGCTGCGAAGGAAGTGTGACCGCAGGGGGGGCGGGGGGGGGGGTGATTGATTTACACGCCGCCCCGCTGAGAGTGCTCATCCCCCCTGTGGTCACTACACGCGTTGTCCTTGTCCCATTATATGGAAAATGGTGTGAGGTGCTGAGAGTTTTGAGGTCGTGATGTACACTGATGTCGGCCTGCCAGTTAGGTAGCTCCTCGTGTCCGTAGGATGCTGAATTATCACATCACCTCGTGGCATGATCTGGAACAGTGTTAGTGGACCCATGGACTACACGTCAGTAGCAGCTTTAATTATGGACTCCCGCGCTAGGTTTCCATAGTTACGAAACTCCTGTCATTACGCCAGACGTCGAGAATATGGCTGAAATAGTATGACAATACTGAAAACATGTTATACAACGTGTTGCATTAAAATGTACAGAAAACCGAGTGCGAACGACGCGGTCGCCACAGATCGTAATCGACCACCGTTAGGCTAGATGGTCGGTACTTATTTCACTGAGGAGAGCTTTTGCTGTGAGATGTCATTTGAAACGATTGATACTATCCAGTTTATTACGAGCAGTCAGCAGTTTTTAGTTCCGGTGTATTTCCTTTACATCCTACATATAGTCCGATTAAAATTACTTGATAGTTGACTTCAAACGTTGGGGCTGGTTGGACTGGCTTCTTCCAAACAAAGTGCTCAACTTATCGCTCGAACCATTCACTGTTGCCAAGCTGCCACGAAAATTGGTCACTTTACTTCCAATTCTTTGTACGGCGTTCTTTTCTGATGTGTTTGGCCTCTGGCACTTTTAGCTCGCATTTCATAATATGTGATAACCACGTCAAAACACAGACAAAGAAACACACGCATACACACATACACACAATGGTGCTAATGAAATGCAGGTGTTATGTAGATAGCACTAATCAAACACTACTGGGCACTTCCTCACAAGCTGAGATTCAGTATCACATACACGATTATCGTAATTACGGAGATCGGTTTACATTAGAAAAAGATACGCACGACACGGTGTGAAGCCTAATTTTTTAAGGCTGCAATTCATCCTTGCGATGGGATCATCACAGTCACAAATATTGAAAGGGTACAGTACCGCCCGACATTGAAAATAGGTACAACATTCTTCGTTATTCTTGTCAGAACAACATATTTTTTGTAATAATAACTCAATTTCACTTAATACACCAAATCCGGATACCAGTATAGGAAAGAAGGACAATTTATTTATTTAATTGATCACATGTGCACTCCCACAAAATAAATCCCTACATACAATTTGGTGAGATCTGTGAAATGAATGAATGTATGGTCGTCTGCTAACCGCAGATAGTGAATGTACAATATATGTTTATTTTTGAGACGATCCTTTGGTCACCTTTGGTGGAATCAAAGAGATGAAATTACCTGAGCTTTGAGCGCCTGAAATGTGGCTGACCAATACGATAGTATGGTGTTCCCCACCTCGGTGGAGGTGTGAGATGACCTGAAGAATGGCCATGTTTCAGCACTCTGGCACTGGTACTTGTGTTGGTAAGACCTGTCTTAGATGTGCTCCGTAAAGAAAAAAGAGTGGAGAGCATGGTGTGCATGTGAAATACTTAAGAGTAGTTTCGAATAATTATTTCTCTATTTCAGGAACTTTTTGGGAGACAATTAATTGACAGGTAGGTAATATTAAGGGGATCGTAGTAATCTTCGGAAGTGACCAACGGTCGCAATGAAAACACGTATAGCAATAAGTTGAAATACTTGCGAGTGCTAGTACTAAGTTGAAATACTTCTGAGTGTTAAAGTTAATCTGAATTACTGGCGTGTGTACTATAAGTTGGAAATATCTAAGAAATGGCGTGTGCAGGACTTGAAATTAGAGACGAGCACTTCCACGTGGTGAGTACTATGTGAGTCTTAATCTGTGTATGAGACAAAGGATAAAGAGAAGTACTCGTCCAAGGTATCAGTTGAGGACTCGCGTGTGTGACGAATATGATCATTATTACTTTGCGTCTTATATTTCCATGTGACGCTAGATTCAAACTCTTATACTCTGACAAAGAAGCAAGGTGAGTCAGCCGTCTATCCAGCAACACCACTTGGCTTACTTTGCACAGGAAGACGGGCATATATCCTCCAGAGTTCGTAATAGGAAAGATAAGTTACGAAGTGGGGCAGTGTCGTGTGAAACTGGGATGAATACTAATTGAATTGGGAAAGCTGAAAGTGAGGTGATTCTAACGTTGAAACTATTCTTTGTGATGTATTCTATGTTGCCAGTGTGATGTATTTAATGTAATTTAAGTATGTGTGGTTTACATGGGTTATGCATGTTCCTTTTTGTACCGCTCGGTCTGGAGTAAATTTTCGTGATGATGGGTGTGAGAGTCGAAGTGTGAGATGTAGCAAAAGATCCAACATCCTATCCAGAATGTGCACTGTAGCGTTAGATAATTAGGAGACCATAAGATAGGGAATCACCAATGTAAAGCCATGCCCACTGGTCGGAGTTTCTCATGTGTAACTGTTCTATAAAATGTAATGGTGTGCTTACGTTATCTTTGATTCATAATAGAATTTATCGGAATAAAAAAGATAGTGAAAAGAAAAAGATTGGTGGCCTTGTTATTCGAATAGTATGTAGTCATGATAACCAGGATTTATAATGTGTGCTCCATTCATATTCAGTGCGATGGCCACGTGTTGATCTAAGCCATTGGGTAAGGAAGAAAATGTGGTATTGCCAGAGCGTAGAGAACAATCAGAGTTGTGTAATTCCTAATAGTCAGATGTGCATTATCCGTTTCCGTTGAATAATATTCAAACATGAGAATAATTTGTAGCTTAATTGTGGGTATTAGAGCTCAAAATCAGTCATTGATGTTACTCGAGACTTGGCACAACACTCACCTTGCATGCCGGACTACTTGATGCCATAGTATGAGCAAGACTTGTGGGTGCCTCTCATAATTTCGACCCTGCCATGAGTGTGCTGTTAATGTTTGCTGTTAAGACTTTTTTTGATGGGATTTGTCAAGATTTTTATGTATATAGTGATAGCGCTAAGAAGCAAAATTTTTTGTTTGTAATTTCCTTCTGGATTGGTGAGGATCTTAAATTTTTTTTGTAATTGATTGCTACGTCGTCCAAGGGTGGATGATCGTTGTATAAATTATCTTTGCATAATGTCCGTAGTATCTAAGTCGCAGTCGAACAGAGTAGTCACCGTGGAGAAGAGTGATTCTGGGGTAAACGTTGGAGGCGGCATAGTGGAGCAAGAAGTAGGTGTCGACCCTGGGTTAATGAGCGAGAACGGCAAACATTCAGAAGGGGCTGAATTGGTCAGCGGACCGCAGGTAGGTGATCCGTTAGGCGGCGGACTGAAGGTACTAAAAGGTTAATGGTAAGACAGAGATTTAGGAACCTGATTTTCAATTGTAAGACATTTCCAGGGGCAGATGTGGACTCTGACCACAATCTATTGGTTATGAACTATAGATTAAAACGGAAGAAACTGCAAAAAGGTGGGAATTTAAGGAGTTGGGACTTAGACAAACTTAAAGATCCAGAGGTTGTACAGAATTTCAGGGAGAGCATAAGGGAACAATTGACAGGAATGGGGGAAGAAATATAGTAGAAGAAGAATGGGTAGCTTTGAGGAAAGAAACAGTGAAGGCAGCAGAGGATCAGGTAGGTAAAAAGACGACGGCTAGTAGAAATCCTTGGGTAACAGAAGAGATACTGAATTTAATTGATAAAAGAAAATACAAAAATGCGGTTAGTGAATCAGGCAAAAAGGAATACAAACGTCTCAAAAATGAGAACGACAGGAAGTGCAAAATGGCTAAGCAGGGATGGCTAGAGGAAAAATGTAATGATGTAGAGACTTATCTCACAAGGGGTAAGATACATACTGCCTGCACGAAATTTAAAGAGACCTTTGGGGAAAAGAGAACCACTTGCATGAATATCAAGAGCTCAGATTGAAACCCAGTTCTAAGCAAAGAAGGGAAACCAGAAAAGTGGAATGAGTATATAGAGGGTCTATACAGGGGCGATGTTCTTGAGGACAATATTATGGAAATGGAAGAGGAGGTATATGAAGATGAAATGGGAGATATGATACTGCGTGAAGAGTTTGACAGAGCACTGAAAGACCGAAGTCGAAACAAGGCCCCGGGAGTAGACAACATTCCATTAGAACTACTGACAGCCTTGGGAGAGCCAGGCCTAACAAAACTCTACCATCTGGTGAGCAAGATGTATGAGACAGGCGAAATTCCCTCAGGCTTCAAGAAGAATATAATAATCCTAATCCCAAAGAAAGCAGGTGTTGGCAGATGTTAAAATTACCGAACTATTAGTTTAATAAATCACAGCTGGAAAATACTAACATGAAATCATTACAGAGGAATGGAAAAACTGGTAGAAGCTGACCTCGGGGAAGATCAGTTTGGATTCAGTAGAAATGTTGGAACACGTGAGGCAATTCTGACTTTACGACTTATCTTAGAAGAAAGATTAAGGAAAGGCAAACCTACGTTTCTAGCATTTGTAGACTTAGAGAAAGCTTTTGACAATGTTGACTGGAATACTCTCTTTCAAATTCTGAAGGTGGCAGGGGTAAATTACAGGGAGCGAAAGACTATTTACAATTCGTACAGAAACCAGATGGCGGTTGTAAGAGTCGAGGGACATGAAAGGGAAGCAGTGGGCCGCGCGGGATTAGCCGAGCGGTTTAAGGCGCTGCAGTCATTGACTGTGCGGCTGGTCGCGGCGGAGGTTCGAGACCTCCATCGGGCATGGGTGTGTGTGTGTGTCCTTAGGATAATTTAGGTTAAGTAGTGTGTAAGCTTAGGGACTGATGACATTAGCAGCTAAGTCCCATTAGATTTCACACACTTTTGAACATTTTTTTTGGAAGCAGTGGTTGGGAAGGAAGTGAGCCACGGTTGTAGCCTCTCCCCGATGCTATTCAATCTGTATATTGAGCAAGCAGTGAAGGAAACGAAAGAAAAGTTCGGGGTAGGTATTAAAATCCATGGAGAAGAAATAAAAACTTTGAGGTTTGCCAATGACATTGTAATTCTGTCAGAGACAGCAAAGGACTTGGAAGAACAGTTGAACCGAATGGACAGTGTGTTAAAAGGAGGGTATAAGATGAACATCAATAAAAGCAAAACGAGGATAATGTAGTCGAATTAAATCGGGTGATGCTGAGGGAATTAGAGTAGGAAATGGTAAAGGAGTTTTGCCATTTGGGGAGCAAAATAACTAATCATGGTCGAAGTAGAGAGGATATAAAATGTAGACTGGCAATGGCAAGGGAAGCGTTTGTGTAGAAGAGAAATTTGTTAACATCGAGTATTGATTTAAGTGTCAGGAAGTCTTTTCTGAAAGTATTTGTATGGAGTGTAGCCATGTATGGTAGTTAAACATGGACGATAAATAGTTTACACAAGAAGAGAATAGAAGCTTTCGAAATGTGGTGCTACAGAAGAATGCTGAAGGTTAGATGGGTAGATCGGACAACTAATGAGGAGGTATTGAATAGAATTGGGGAGAAGAGGAGTTTGCGGCACAACTTGAGAAAATGAAGGGACGGGTTGTTAGGACACGTTCTGAGGCATCATGAGATCACAAAATTAGCATTGGAGGGCAGCGTGGAGGGTGAAAATCATTGTTGGAGACCAAGAGATGAATACACTAAGCAGATTCAGAAGGATGTAGGCTGCAGTCGGTACTGGGAGATGAAGAAGCTTGCACAGGATGGAGTAGCATGGAGAGCTGCATCAAACCAGTCTCACGTCTGAAAACCACAACAACAACAACAAATCTAAGAGAAAGCTTGATTATTATTTTGTTCACTTTATTTATTTAATATATTTTCTTACGTATATTTCTTTGCCACGTAATTTTGGTCATCCTGTTGACTATTTTATTTGTTCTTAATTTTCTTCATGTCATTCATTTTTCTTTTAGAGTCTGCTTGTGTGACCTGTAAATTGTAACCAAACCCCAGCTAGAACTGCTCATCGGTTGATGATGTGGTAACTCGTGCGGCCAGAATGTGAATACTCTCAGGTAGCTAGTGACAGCGACAAATTACACTTTGCTTTTAGCTCTGAAAGTGAATTTTTTCTGCCTTTAGTTTGCTCACAGAGGTTTGCTTTAATCCTCGTGAAGATATCCGTCGTGATTTTGGTTATGTTGCAGATTACTTGCCGCCGTTTCCTCAGATATGTTGCACATCACGGGGTTGTGATTAGCCCAAGGCCACGAAACGCGTTGTCTGTCGCAATTAACTCATTGGTCACTTAAAATCAGCTGTCTAAAGAACATTTCACATAGCCGACGTACCTCGCGTGACACGTTAACAGCGTATGTGAAGTAACCCTCCATGTTTGTGTGTCGCCTAAAAGAAAATGGCTCTGAGCACTATGGGACTTAACACCTGAGGTCATCAGTCCCCTAGAACTTAGAACTACTTAAACCTAACTATCCTAAGGACATCACACACTTCCATGACCGAGGCAGGACTCGAACCAGCGACCGTAGTGGTCTCGCGGTTCCAGACTGCAGCGACTAGAGCAGCTCGGCCAACCCGACTAGCTGTGTCGCCTAAAACTCTGAGATAGCTGGCAGACCATGTGGCAACTTTGTGGCGGCAAGTGACAGACGTCAACTATCAAGTAATTTTAATCGGACTATTTTGCATTTTATTTAACGTTACGAGAGCAACGAAAGTAGTTCGGTGCACTTATGTCTTACACTACTCCGCTGAGTTCGTTCCCTCTCTCACAAGGAAGTTTCAATGTCGCTGTCTTGGTGACAGACTATCTGTCTAGAAATGATTACGCCTTGCGGGTATGGGAGTTAGAAAATACTTACAGTCCCACTCGCATAGTGCGTAACAATATATGGATAATATGAAAGGCCGAATTTGACTAGTGTTACGGCGGACAAACTAAGAGAACCGTGAAGAAAAGCTGCAAGAAACATGAACGACAAACTCTACTAAATTAGCCTAGCTAATTAGATGTCGCCCACCACTGTTCGAATATAATCATGAAATGGAAAATGAGGACACATGTTTCGTGATGCATAATCCCCCATCACATCCACCAGAGCTGGGAAACGCAGAATGAAGACAATAGAGCACCAAAGGGTGTAGTGTACGTCGAGAGTCGAACTACCATTCAATCACAGACAGCGGCGCGAGACCAACAGTAGTTCACAGTCTGTCTGGTGTCTAGGCAGTGAGTAGCCTTCCCCACAGCATTTTCTATGTGCTCCTTGCAATTTAAGTTCTTCGTAATTGTAATTCCTACGTATGTAGTTCAATTTACGGTCTTTAGATTTGACTGATTTATCGTGTAACCGATGTTCATCGGATTTCTGATAGCATTCATGTGGATGACGTCACACTTTGCCTTTTTAAGGTCAATTGCCAATTTTCGCACCATACAGGTAGCTTTTATAAATAGTTTTGCAGTTTATTTTGATATTGTGATGACTTAAGTACTCGATAAACGACAGCGTCATCCCCAAGCAATCTAAGATGGCTGCTCAAATTGCCTCCCAAATCGGTTATACAGATAAGGAACAGCAAACGCCACGGTAATTCACAAGCCGCACACGAGGAGCAGAAGTAAGCGATCTCCAAGAAAATATTTGCGACAAGTGGCCTGTGAGACAGTTCCCCGAACTAGCACCCGACGCATTTTTAGGCATATCCAATGGAAAACTTTAACACCTCCACGTTCTGAACGAGGATGTGCATAACCGCAGGACTGATTTTTGTAAGATGCGCGCAGGAAACGATGGGACCCTTTTCAGTTTAATGGGTCAATAATCGATACTGTTGGAGCTACTAGGCAGGTGAGAACCCTTTCGTAATAGTGGAAGACCATGTGAATCTATTGGGAGTTGTATTGAGATGTGGTTTTCCAGCATTTGCTTTGATTGGACGTTCCTTTTTTGAGCATACAATAGCTGGTGAAAATTACATGAACTTGCCACAGGAATACGACATGCCACGCATAGAAGAGATTTTTCGGGATGGAGATTGGTATATCCAGGAAGATGGAGCAAATCCTCACTACCATTGTGACTTAAGGAGCTACCTTGACGAATACCTACCAGACAGAAGAACAAGATGAAGAAAATGCAATGAGATCACCAGGTTTGACCGCAATGTATTTTTTCCCCCTATGGGGTCATGTGAAGCACAATGTCTATAACAGAACATCAGTTACAATCAAGGACCTGAAAGGAGCCATTGAAAGCGAATGTGTCCGAATAGCAATTCTAACGCTAAGGAACATGTTAGGTTCTATGGGTCAGCGTTATCAGCCGCGTCTGTTACAGAATGGCCTACAATTTGAATACTTCCGATGAATGGCTGGTTTCTACTTTTGTTCCTATTATTTTGACAATTTTCCTACATTTCTGGGGACACCCTTTATATGAGAGATGGAGAGAAGAAGAATAGAAAAGGACGAGGAAGACTGGCGAGATTTAGGCGTTCGGCGACATAGATGCGAGCGACAGCTCTACGACTCACGGAACAAGAAGAAGAAAATATATAAGAGATAGCTATCGCTGCCTAAGTCCGTCTCAGTGAAATTAAGCCTCGCAATATGAAGAGTGTGCCGGTTGGTGTGGCCGAGCGGTTCTAGGCGCTTCATCCCGGAACACTGCGACCGCTACGGTCGCACGTTTGAATCCTGCCTCGGGCATGAATGAGTGTGATGTCCTTAGGTTAGTTAGGTTTAAGTGGTTCTAAGTTCTAGGGGACAGATGACCTCAGATGTTAAGTCCCATAGTGCCTAGAGCCATTTGAACCAATATGAAGAGTGTGTGCGTTTGTATTAGGTGAGAACGGTACTTTACACCCAACTTCTGAAAATAATGTAATCTACGTACTCAGTTACAATATATTTCAAAAATTTGAAAAATAGCATTTGCCGTTTTTAATGACGTCTCCTACCAGATTCCATATAAGTTTTAAATTTTTCAGTTGAACTTAAGAAAAAATTGAAGTCTCTGTATGTGATGTCACTTTTCCCCATGAATGTCGTATCCAAAATTTCCAGGTTCAGGGCCTTATTTATACTCAATATCTCTTTAAAAGGTGCATTGAGAGCAAGAGTCAACGAAAGCGAATGAAACTTGCAATTTTAATTTTCTGTGGTGGTCATGAAGTCGGTAGTATGCGTTACTGAAAATGCGTTGAAGCTGCTAATAAGGCTCAGTTTCTGTACCTTAACTGTACATAATTACTTCATTGAAAAGTAAGTTGTTAATATAATTCAACAACCATTAAGAAATTTTGTTCTTAATTTTTTGGGGGTGGACGTAAAGTACATTACCCTCAAAAAAAAAAAAAAGTTCAAATGGTTCTGAGCACTATTGGACTTAACATCTGAGGTCATCAGTCCCCTACAACTTAGAACTACTTAAACCTAAGTAACCTAAGGACATCACACACTTCCATGCCCGAGGCAGGATTCGAACCTGTGACCGTAGCCGTCGCGCTGTTCCGGACTGAAGTGCCTAGAACCTCTTTTTTTCCTTTCTTCTTTATTTTGTTCGTTTTCGTTCGTCGCGTCACATCAGGACGGACGTCGTAAGACACCTTTTTAAGTTCGTGGTTGATCAGTTAACTCAGTTTTTTTTTTTTTTTTTCTTACAGAGAGCAGTTAACCCCCTGACCGAACACGCTGAGCTACCGTGCCGGCAGAACCGCTCGGCCACAACGACATGCACTTTCCCCCTCCTTGTTGCTGCACGTTATGGAAAATGCCTTGGTATTCCTGGGGTTAACCGTGGTATTGGGCAACTTCACTATGTCATAAGACTGTTGCCACTACGGCTACTGCTGCAGGGTGCCTTTATAATAGTTTTGGACGGGAGATTTCGAGGTGGACACACTTGTGGTGCAACCGCCCGCCGGCTTCCGCACCTCATTGCTGAAGGGGCGATGGGAGCGAGGTTGGTGGCTAAGCCGGCCGGTGCGGTGCCTGCGCCCGGATGGAAATGAGACGGCGTGCGCGGCGCCAGTAATCCGCCGGGCCGCGCTCTCGAGACCGCCGGGCGGACGACCGCGGCATTCATCTCGCTCCGCATAATCAGACGGCGGACTCGCGCTGCAAGCGGGAATTAATTAGCGAGAGCGCGACCCGGCCGCAAGACGCGCCGCCGCCTGTTAAACGCATTCATTACGAGAAAGGGCCGCTCGCCGTTATTACTGTGGGTCCGCTCCGGGATTTGTTTGAAGGAGACGTGCACTGCTACAAATTTCGTTACTCGCCGCCCCTTCACGTGATTACGGAGGATCTAGTAGTGCAATTGTCCAGCTTTAGTAATTCTATTGTAGCCATACAAGTTATTCTCCACCAAACCGAGATTGTTATATATACACTAAAGAGCCAAAGAAACTGGTACAGCTGCATAATATCGTGTAGGGTCCTCTCGAGCAAGCAGAATTTCCGCAACACACGTGGCATGGACTCGACTAATGTCTGAAGTAGCGCTGGAGGGAACTGACACCATGAATCCCGCTGGTCCATAAATACGTAAGAGTACGAGAGGGTGGAGATCTGTTCTGAACAGCACGTTGCAAGGCATCCCAGTTATGGTCAATAATGTTCGTGTCTGTGGAGTCAGGTGGCCAAGGAAGTGTTTAAACTCGCAAGAGTATTCTGGAACCACTCTGTAGCAATTCTCCGCATGTTGGTTGTCGCAATGTCCTGATGGAATTTCCCAAGTCCGCCGGAATGCGCAAACTACTTGAATGGAGAAGGTGATAAGACAGGATGCTTATGTACGTGTCACCTGTCAGACTCGTATTTACACGTATCAGGGGTCACATATCACTGCAATTGCACACGCCCGACACCATTATAGATCCTACACCAGTTTGAACAGTCCCCTGTTGACATTCAGGCCCCATGGATTAATGCGGTTGTCTCCATACCCGTACGCGTCCATCTGTTCGATACTATTTGAAACGAGACTCGACCGATGAGGCAACAAGTTTACAGTCATCAACAGCCAAATGTCGGTGTTGACGGGCCCAGGCGAGACATAAGGCTTTGTGTCATGCGGTCGTGAAGGGTACACAAGTGGGCCTTCAGCTTCGACAGCCCATATCGATGATGTTTCGCTGAATGGTTCGGACGCTGACGCTTGCTGAAGGTCTAGCATTGAAATCTGATGCAATTTGAGGAAGGATTGCGCTTCTGTCACGTTGAACGATTGTCTTCAGTCGTCGTTGGTCCCATTCTGGCAGGATCCTTTTTCGCCCGCAGTGATATTGGAGATTTGATGTTTTACCCGATTCTTGATATTCACGGTACACTTCTGAAACAGCCGTACGGTATAATCCCCACTTCGTAGCCACCTCGGAGGTGCTGTGTCCCATCTCTCATGTGTCGACTATAACACCACGTTCAAATTCACTTACATCTTGATAAGCTGCCATTGTAGCAGCAGTAACCGATCTAGAAACTCCGTCAGACGCTTGTTGTCTTATATAGGGGCTGCCGACCGCAGCGCCATATTCTGCCTGGTTACTTAGCTCTCTATTTGAATACGCATGCCTATACCAGGTTTTTGGCGCTTCAGTGTATGACATAGTCCACGTGTGTATGTCTTGGATTTACTCCCAAAACCCTGGATCAAGATTCCGCCAAATTTAGCACAGGATCAGCAGGCTTTTCGACTGTCAGCAGTGTTTCTTTTATAACCAACTAGCTGCAATAGGCGTGGAAATACTGGAAAAACATATTTTCTTCTGTCCTCTGGTATAAAGACTGCCATGAACGACAGGCCTGTGTGAACAGCATCGGCGAACCGAACCTAACTGCTTTGCTAGGCATCCTACATGTCAGGAGCAAGCAACGGTCTTCCAGGCCTCAACATACAGGCTGCCCTGCATGATAGGCGTGTCATGTTGCAGTTGTATCGGCCTGCTTTACCGACCTGATCGGCCTGCTTTAGTGAACAATATTTCAGGGGTTGCATGTGCCGATGACCATTGCTGCAGAAAGGATGAGCTGGATAGTGGTGGGGTGGGCAAAAGGAGGAGCAGGAGAAGGTCAGGGAAATATAAAGATGGCGAGATTTATGGAACAGGTGGAATGCATCAAGGTGTCATGGGCAGGTGGGAAAGGAGAAATGGCAGACAGAGATGGAATTTGGGGTGGGGAGGAGGATATGGTCACAGGGACAAGGGAGGGAAATATGGTCAGAGATAGGGTTTGGAGGAAATGAACCAGAAATGAGGGAAGGAGGAAAACAAGAGACAGAATGGGGCAGATGGAGATACACAGAGTTGGGAGAATGATGCAGATAGACAAAGAGAGAAAGAGGCGCACACAAAGGGGTGGAGTAGGAAGAGAGTTCATTATATGTGTCGAATGCTTCTCTGGGGATACCCAAGGGGAAAAAGCTTGTAGGTTTCATCTAACGTGTTTCCAATTAACATTTTCAATTTTGGCAGAGTGACAATGTTATCACCAGGACATCAGTTTTACATAAAGCCTTTCATTTCAGTGTTACAGCAGAAATACAAATCTGACAACGTTTCTGATTTATGCTGTATATGTCACACGAAAAAGTATCTTCCACTTGTTGTTTACACTGGTAAAGTGGTTTACACTGGTAAAGTGGCGTTGGATTCTAACCACCGACGAGTGCATCATTTGTTAACACCTGATGACCATTTTGGGAGAGAACACAGTCGGTAACGCACCAATACATATCTCTAGCACGCTTTCTCACAGGTTGGGAAGAGAGATGACGTTCGGGTGCAGTATGACACATGGAATGGAAGGCGAGGAACGAGGTGCCCCGGTTACAAAGTTGCAAGCCAAAGATTTAGCCTGTCGTATCTACCCTTCAATCTATACATTGACAAAGCAATGCTGAAAGTGAAAGAAAGGTTACAGAGTAGGATTAGAGGTCATCGTCAAAGCATATCAATGATACGACTTACTATGACACTGCTCTCCTCAGGAGTAAGAATTGCCAATTCTGTTGAGTAGCATGTACAGTCGAAGAGCACACATTACAGGCTGATAGTTAACCAAAGAAACAGAAAAGTGCACTTATGAGAAGTGTCAGAAATAAGATTGCCAATACGCTTAACTTCAAACCTACGCGCAACAAAGTACGCGAGGAAATTCGTTATCTTGAAAGTATAGTAACACATGACAGACGACGAAAGGAAGACGTAAATCAGACTACTAAAAGCAAAAAGAGCACTTCTGAGCAAAAGCAATCAAGTAGTATGTACCATAGGCCTTAATTTGAGGAGGAAACTTCTGAGAACATATGACTAGAGCGCAACAGTTTATCTAAATTAAACATGGACAGTCCGAAAACAGGAAAAGAAGACAGTCGAAGCGTCTGAGATTTGGTAGTGTAAAAGGACTGAGAAATTGCGAGGTACTCCAAACAATCCTCGAGGAGATAGGCTGACGAGAAATCCTGCGCTGCAGTCAGCACTCGCCATATCTCAGCTCTCAACAAATGCTCTGTTCTATATTCAAAGAGTGTTGTTTGTGATTTACGTAATGTTCGAAGTTGTTACAGAGTATACAAACAGCCCTAACATGTGCATGTCACAGACGATATCCTATAATTAGACATTAGACATATGTGTACTATATGGTTCACTTACCTTTTATAGGACTGAGTAGTCATTATCAGTCTCAGTCATTCACGTCTAATACTCAAAAGTTTATTTTGCGTTATGCTTGCGAAGTTTAACTGTGGCACTACACAGATAAAAGATATATATTTACATGGCCTGTAAACAAGTTGCAAATATCTTTATAAGAAGTAAAGACATAGCTCTGGCTGTATAAAGGCCTTTATTGGAACCTCGACCGGTTTCACGCCAGCATAGGCGCATTCTCAGGTGATATACTTTACAATTTTTCTTTTTACACTGGATTTGTAAATATTGTTATATGAAATAGAAGAGTCCTCTATTTTAGGTACTTGTGTTTGTAACATTATTTTACGCTTTCCTGAAGCCTCTTCACATCCTTCACATCACTGATATATTACAACCCGCTGAAGCGTTTGTCAAGCATATAAAAGAGAGTGTGTAACTGAAATAAAAGAAAACGAATTTTTGGTGCGGAGAGTATAAAACTTGTGGAAGAAGGTTTACACAACCAGAGCTGTAATTTTTGCTTCTAAAAAAATGTGGACGTTTGGCAGCGGTTGTCCGCAGCTCAAATAATATGTAGAAAACATGCAAATAGTACTAATTTCGGTTATGTTATTAGATTTTCAAGAAGCATATTTCAAGTTATGTGGCAACGATCATTACTGAGGATTGTCGTCCCCTTATTAACAGAGACAGCAGCTGCCGGCTAGGAGTTCCACTGGCTGTTCATCGATTGAGACTCCGATAGATGTATGAGCAACAGAGAGAGAGAGAGAGCATATGGGATTGTACGAAGTACTATTTTCTTCTTTAGCCCAAATGAACTGACAACTGGCATGCTTATCTCCGATCGCAGATAGAGACTGCTTTTCTGCTTGCCTCCTCAGCTCCTTTCAAATTCATCTTGACCAAATATCAAAGGCTGTATATATAAGGAGCTAATACTTCGTAAACCGATCACAGTATTTCTAGCTAAAGCTCCCTCTGCTCTTCAGCGTACACCCTTCTATCGCTGCTGTGATTAGGTGTTCGCTGTACTCCAAGAGCTCGGTACGACCTACTTCTCTTCCAAATCCTGGTTACAAACATGAGAAGCAAAGTTGTGGCACCAAGCAGTGGATAAAAGCAGGTAAAATCTGAAGATTAATGTTGCTAGCTAGAAGAGCTCCTGCAGGATACAACAATGTCGTGACGTGAGATAAGATCAAGGACTCGAATTAGAAGCTATTGGAATCATACAGTGTCACTGTTGAAGGTCGTTATACACATTTTAGTGGCTATTGACTGAGAGTAATTCTGAGCTGCAAGCAGAAAAAACTGTTATAACGGAGTTTAGGCTTGTACAGATCAGCAGTATTTTATTTTAGCAGTCGAAAGACGAGGAACTGCTTTGATTACTTTCAGTTACTCTTAAAAAATGCAAGTAAGAAAAGAAAAATAGAAATTAAATTTATTACATTATTCACAGTAATATTTGTAATATATTACAATATCTTTGCCATTTATTTTGGTCCTTAGGGGTATCAGAATTTTCTTAACAGACTGTTTTGGTATTAGTTTTCATGGAAAGCAAAACTCCATTACAACAACGTATTTCTTTTACAGCGTAATGATTTGTATGTTAAGCTTGCGATTAAGTAATAGTAAAGCCATTAACAGAATAATCCTTCAGTGACTACGTATTACTATGCACATCAGCACTCCATGAGTCACATGAGTCAAGAATGTTTTCGGAGAAATTTCGAGCTCAGAGCTAAATTAGGGTCAAAAATCATGGCGTCATGCTACACACAGATGTTCGTCAATATCACTAGATAACAAATTTAAACTTTTTCTCTGCATCTTGATTGTAAATGGGTGGATTTACCTATTTTTGGGGTGCTGAATGCACTGGTAAAATCAGTTTTTTTCTATGGCGTCACATTTCCTAGACACGCAGCAGAATAAGAAATGGTATTAGCGAAAATTGACACAATTAAGTCAAACAAAAGTAATCATTCAGAACTTTTGAAATAAATACTTTTTTGTATGTAAATATGGGCATGATGCCAATAAAAGGTGCAAATTATTTCAGAAGATATTTTCACCTTCAATCGACTTCGGTTTTCGAAAAATGCGACGATGGAGCTCTTTTTTTTTGTTTTTTTTTTTTGCCATTTCATCACTCTCCCTAACTTTACTTACTTTTCCGTGTCCAGATCAAATTTTATTTTTCCAATAGTTAGCCACCGCTACGGCTTTGTCTTTGCCTTGTAACAGGTCACTAAAACTGCAGCGCTCTGGCAGTAGTCGGCACATGAGCAGATGTGCCTCGTCTTGTACCTCTCCGCATCCGCAAAGAACGACGTCATCGTTAGTCAGCAGTCCCCACTTGCACAGATTAGTTTTGCATCTGGGTACACCAGCCCTCAGCCTATTTAGTGTTCTCCACACTGTATAAGGAAGTTTGTTTCCACGTGCCATTTGCTCTTTTGGTATTATCTGCAGTGCGGTTTGTTCATTCTCCCATTTACGGACTCTATTATCTTCCTGTGAACCGTCAAGGATCTTGGTTCTTGCAATAAAGCTATTTCTAGACTTAAGCCTCCGAGCCTGAGTGACGTACCCATTCAGTGGGTGTCGAGAATCTGTTTCTTTCTTTGTTCTCTCAGCGTCTGCTGCCACATGCCTTCTGATCTTGGATGGGGCAATTCCAGCAAGTAGGTACAAATTACCCGTTGGTGTGGGTCTGAGACAGCCTGTAACAATTCGCATTGTCTCATTTACACTTACATCAACCTGTTTAGCATGTGCAGATGCTTCCCATATTGGCGCTGCATAGTCTGCTGCAGAAACACACAGAGCAAGTGCTGATTTTCTCAGTACTGATGGTTGAGCTCCCCATTCATAGTCTGTCAGCCTGCGGATGATGTCATTCCTTGATCAGACTTTAGCCTTGGTGTTTTGGCAATGCTGCTTGAAGGAAAGCGTTCTGCCAAGTACAACCCCCAGGTATTTAGGTGTTGGACAGTGCTTTAGCTTCTTACCCTGCCATGTAACGTCGAGCTCAACTCCAGCATCTCTATTGCGCAGATGGAATGAACATACTTGGGTTTAGTCAGGGTTTGGCTTGAGGTAATTCGCGTCGTAGTATTGAGCCAGTGCTTCAAGCGCTCTACAGAGATTTCCAGATGTTGCATCAAAACTGTACCCCTGGACCACCACAGCTGTGTCATCAGCATATACGAAAAGTCTTGCATCTTGAGGTATAGGTTTGTCATTAGTGTACACATTATAAAGGATGGGAGAAAGTACACTTCCTTTTGCAGTCGCCATCTACTGTTCTTACCATTTAGGGAGACATAAAATCTTCGATTCTGCAGAAGACTACCAATAACCATCGTCAACCTACAGTCCCCTGTGAGGTGATATAATTTGCGCAAGAGCTTTCTATGGTTTACCGTGTCGTATGCAGCAGTAAGATCTATGAAAACTGCTCCAGTTACTTTTTTTTTCAAACCCATCTTCTATGTGTTGCGTCAGATTAAGTATTTGCCCACAACAAGACCTTCCTGGTCTGAAACTGGCTTGTTCCTTTATGAGCTTTCCATCTATGGTTTCTGCCACCTGGTTGAGAATCATCCGCTCCAGTATCTTATAGAGATGGCATCGAAGTGACAGTGGTCTGCAGCTTTTGGGGTCCTTTATCTCCTTGCCAGGTTTTAGTAAAGCCACCACTCTCGCCTGCCGCCATAGTTTAGGAATATTCAGCTCTTTAATACAGGTATTCATCATTTGTAGTAACCAGTTTCGAGCTCTGGGCCCAAACTGTTTTATCTGCTCCGTTCTAAGGTCATCAGTTCCAGCGGCCTTATTCAGTTTCATACTCTGAATGGGAGTTTTTCAATTCGGTTGCTGTGAATGAAGCATTGAGGAGTCCGTAATCTTTTTGTTCTTGGGGTATAACTCTTTCCCTTTCTCTTTTCCCTTTGGTTTTCCCAGCCTTCAGAAGTTGGCTAGCAATCTGATTTGCAGTTAGCCCGTTGTTCTTCTGCTGGTGGTCAGTTGGGTCCCCACTTACGTTTTTCAGTAATTTCCATACACGTCTGCTGTTTTGTTTCATGTCAAGATTCTCGACTAGTTTGCACCACCGTGATCTCTTATCCTCAGCAATAGCCTTCATTAGTTCCTCCCCAGCCTCCATCGTATCTTCGCTGAAGGGGTCCTGAGTGAACAGCTTTTGGTACCTGTCAAGTAAGACCTTGCTGCTGCCGGTCAGACCCTGGATGTACTGGGTACGGCAACCCCTTGGGATGTTTTTCCTTGAGATCCCTTTCACAAGATCGATAAATCTACCATACTGATCTGGTCGAGGAGGGATTTTCTCAATCTCTTCATCCAATTGATCTTTAAATTTCTGCCAGTCTGCCTTTTTGAAATTAGACCATCTTCGGAAAGGCACCTCCTCTGGTTTAACCATAGCATTCACAACACAAATGACGGGTCTGTGTTGTGTACTTGGGATAGGTTCTTCAACAAGCTTCATGCACTGTGCTGCCAACTTCCTACTCACAAAGATGTTGTCAGGATTATATCCCCTTCTCCATCTTCTGCTGTTGAACGATGCTGGCTGTTTTGGGTCATGAATGAGTTGTAGGTCATTAGTGTCAGCCCAACTCTCCCTAACAATACCTAGCAGTAGTCACCCATCATCCAAGGGTTCCAATGGCCTTGGTAACGGTGTTCCATGGTGTTGTGGACTGGCAAGACAGCCAATCCACTCTGACGGGAAGCCGAAAGGCACGCGTTTAAGCTCACGCACGCTGGCGTGAGGTCTGGAACAGGACACTGAAATGAGACTAGTAAAAAAGGTACGTAGCCTCTGGAATACTTAACTTTAATCCATAATTGGTGAACATCGCTCTTGACGGTACATGCATCAGAAGATAAATAGCAAATGATAATGGCGCCTTGCTAGGTCGTAGCAATTGACGTAGCTGAAGGCTATGCTAACTATCGTCTCGGCAAATGAGAGCGTAATTTGTCAGTGAACCATCGCTAGCAAAGTCGGCTATACAACTGGGGCGAGTCCTAGAAAGTCTCTCTAGACCTGCCGTGTGGCGGCACTCGGTCTGAAATCACTGACAGTGGCGACACGCGGGTCCGACGTATACTACCGGACCGCGGCCGATTTAAAGGCTACCACCTAGCAAGTGTGGTGTCTGGCGGTGACACCACACATGGTAAGAATAGCTTGGTGAAAGCGTTCACCATGCTCATCGATTACGGCTCCCAAATTTTCCGGGAAGAAATCAAGGTGGGACCGAAAAACGTGAATTTTAAGCAACATTCTAAACTCCATGTTCTTATAGTTGACCAACAGATCATTCACAATGGTAACATAGTTTTTGTCATTTCTATTACCCAAAAAGCCCTTTACAATTGCTTTAAATGAAGACCAAGCAGCTAATTGGCTGTCTGTGAGTTTGGTACCAAAGGTTGGATCTTTCAGTAATTTTATTATCTGTGATCCAACAAATATACCCTCTTTCAACTTTGCCTCACTTAATTTGGGAAACTTTTCTCTTAAATGACTGAAGGCCTCACGTTCTTTATCCAGAACCTTTACAAAGTTCTTGATAAGGCTCAGCTTGATATAAAGGGAAGGCAAAATGGTTATATCTTGTTCAACCAATGGGGTATTGTTCACATTTATGTTTCCACGAACATGTGACTTACCTATAGTCCAATCCTTGACTGTATAGTGTTTCTTGCGTCACGGCTGTCCCAAAGGCACAAAAAGCAGCAGTATTTCGTGAATACAGCCTGTACACCTGTAAGGAGTGCAACCACTTTTATAACACACAAAGCTACCATTCATGATCCTTATATTTGATTGCCTCTAGGAGCAAAGCTTTGGTTTTATAAGTTTCTTTCATGTCTACTGCGTAACCCGAAGATATCTACGGAAATGCATTGCCATTATTTAGTAGTACTGTTTTCAAGCTGGTTTTATTGGAATCAATAAATAGTCATCACTCCTGTGGATTATATTGTACACCTAGCTGCATCATCACACCACTGACATCTGTATATAGACACATTGAATTCTGCATATCGAAATACTGAGCGAAGGAAGCACCTCTTGACATGAAACAGAAAATTTGTGTACCTGGAGCAGTTGCTGCAGTCTTGACCCCAAAAGTTCAGATTGCTGTTTCGAAAGTTTTAGATCACCACCAAATCGTAACTGCTTTTGATTAAAGAGCTGAGACGAAGTGTCGTGATGCTGAGGGCAGTACTCTTCTATATGTTCAATACTTCCTGATTCACTTAACGTGGAGTCTGGTTTCGTGGCTTTCAAGTTACAGACAGGAACAGGCAACCCGTCATCATGGGGCACAGGCAAATGCACTGAGGATACATTTTGTTACTTTATTTTATGTCTAGTTTTGCTTGGATGTTCCTAAATATTTGCAAGACAGAAGTAACAGTCTGAATAATCATCATTAGGCTTACACCACAGCATCGGAACAGCGAATGGCATGGCTCGGCGTTTTCTTTCAACCACTGTAGTACAATTTATGCAGGCAATATGAGGTGTACCAACAGGACAATCAAAATACAATTTATATGCTTTCTTAACCAAATCAGTGATTGGTTTTCTTTGAAATTTTTGAGAGAATTTTCCACACACGTAACAAAAGTTGTCGGTGTGGTGTAGACAACAACGAAATTTACTAGTTACCATTTCTATTAGTGTAAGTTTTAAACACAAAGAGTTTCCAGTCTCTTTCACAGGGAACACTCACAGAGGATCTCTTTCACACCACTGGATTCCCACACCAATCATTTACCGATGATTTGTAGATCTTTTAGCTCTCCCCTGCAAATCAAAAACGAGTAAACATCAAAAGAAAACAACAGCAAAAATCGAAATACTGAATTCGAAGAATAAAAAACCTTTAAAAACCCAAAAATGGTACGTGCTAGAACATTTTGAAAGGTGTATTCGGATTCTACACATCAAAATACATACTAGTTGACGTATCACATCACAGATGCAAAATAGCTTTTGACTAGTGTATTCATGCATGACGAGGTGTTTATGTTATTTCGGCTACATTTGCTACACAAGGGTAAGAGAGGGTGAGAGAGAGAGAGACAGAGACGGAGAGAGAGAGAGAAATCGATGTACAGATTGTGACCTGTTTTCTGGTACTCGGTCGTAAATCCCACGCTTGATTACAAACATAGGCATTGTGTATAGAGTAGATACTGCTACGTATAGTAATACTGTCGGTAATTCGCTAGTATGTAAACGATAAGCGCTCTAAAATATCGGTTGTACGTTACAGAAGCCGTATTAACACTTTTCTGCTAACTTCTACGTAACTCGCCCTTTCCGAGTGTACATGTTTTAGGTAATCAGCGTAGTTACTCGCTGAAGTCTGTGATATAACAAATTGACTTTCGAATGACTAGCAGCTGTGCGTGTGACGTGCATACAGAACTCCACAACAACACCGATCAAATTACTTCCAGGTCGCCTTGACTATAGCACCGTAAATATGTGCCCTGATATATTTGAGATATAACTTGACAGTTTATTCTCATACACATCGTACGAGGTATTTCATCTTTATGTAATGGAAGACATTCACGTCTTGTAACTGGAAAATGCCCTCCTTTCCTGAAACATGCGACGAAATTCGGTTCACACTATTAAGCATCGCTTTAAGTACTTCATCTTCCACTGAATCCCGTATCTCATATTACAGAAATTAAGCTTCAGTTAGGTAATCAAATTCAAATAGAATTGATCTATATTTAATTTTTAGAACCTTGCTATGCAAATGCAGTACATTGTTGATACCAATCATTTCGCTCTCTCTCTTTCTTCCCTCCTCCCTCCTTCTGTCCTTCCGTCTCTCTCTAATGTGCGCCACACTTTAGGGGGGGAAAGGAAAGAAAACAGACAAAAAATTAATCTCAGGCGGAGTCTATAAGCCGGAGCATTATGTGGCGGGGGAGCGGCTGTTGACTGTTGAAAGCCAACTCCCCAGCGAAATCTTCCCCGGGTTCGGCACGGTGGGGAGGGGTAAATCCCCAATAACGGGGCGCGCGGCGCGGCGCGGCGCGGCGCTGCAGCTAGCTACAGCTGGCTACAGCTAGTCCGCCACCCACGCCCCCTGCCGGGCCCGCTAATTAAGTCGGACGGGACGGGGCGGGACGCCTACGAGAGCAGGCGAGGCGCCGGAGATGCGGCCTGCTGGCCCCGGCTAAGCGAAGTGGCTGCAGCGGAGGAGCACCGGGCCCACAACACGATGCTCAGGGCCGCTCTCTGCCTGCCGTTGTTTTCTTCAGCGTTTCCAACTAATACTTTGCTGTGGATTCACTACAGTTAACGAACATGTCATTACACAAGCAAGTTTTCGGATGCTTTTTGTGTTACACCACATCCTCAACGCAAGTCACAAAATTTCCAATTATTAACATTACGTAATGTGTTTTTTTCTACGTTTACATCACTGCCCAGAAGTTCACACATAAGTGGCCTGGCCGAAGGTACTTCGAACTACCATCATACTTTTACCCCGCCGTACGAATATGGTATGCGAATGTATGTAGGCAAAGGAAGGAAATCAGAAACTTAAAAGGAGTATATAAAGGATCTATACAAAGTAGATGTTCTTGAGGGAAATATTATGGAAGTGGAAGAGAACACAGATGAAGATGAGAAGGGAAAAGAGTTTGACAGA
This sequence comes from Schistocerca nitens, assembly GCF_023898315.1. Classification (NCBI taxonomy): domain Eukaryota; kingdom Metazoa; phylum Arthropoda; class Insecta; order Orthoptera; family Acrididae; genus Schistocerca; species Schistocerca nitens. Next base: position 363,493,945 of record NC_064617.1, read on the forward strand.
GTATTGAAAGACCTCAAGTCGAAACAAGGCTCCGGGAATAGACAACATTCCGGTAGAACTACTGATAGCCTTAGGAGAGCCGCTCACGACAAAGTTCTTCCATTTTGTGGGCAAGACGTATGGCCTGGTGAAATACCCTCAGTCCTTCAAGAAGAATGTAGTAATATCAATTCCAAGGAAAGCAGGTGCTGACAGGTGTCAAAAATACCGAACTATCAGTTTAATAAGTCACGGTTGCAAAATACTAACGCGAATTCTTTACAGAAGAATGAAAAAACTGGTAGAAGCCTACCTCGGGGAAGGTCAGTTTAGATTCCATAGAAATGTTTGAACATGGTAGGCAATACTGACCCTTCGACTTGCCTTAGAAGATAGATTAATGAAAAGAAAATCAACGTTTCTAGGATTTGTGGACTTAGAGAAAGCTTTTGACAAGGTCGACTGGAATAATCTAAGTTGTAAAGGTGACAGGAGCAAAGTACAGGAAGTGAAAGACTATTTACAATTTGTACAGAAAACCAGATGGCAATGATAATAGTCGATGGACTCGGAAGAGAAGCAGTGGTTGAGAAGGGAGTGAGACAGGGTTGTAGCCTATCCCTAATTTATTCAATCTGTATATTGAGCAAGCAATAAAGGAAACAAAAGAAAACTTTGGAGTAGGTATTAAAGTCCAGGGAGAAGAAATAAAACATTGAGGTTAGTCGATAGCATCATAATGCTCTCAGAGACAGTTGAACAGAATGGAGAGTGTCTTGAAAGGAGGATATAATATGAACATCAACAAAAGCGAAACGAGGATAATGGAATGTAGTCGAATTATATCAGGTGATGTCGAGCGAATGAGATTAGGAAATAAGGCACTTGAAGTAGTAGGTGAGTTTTGCTATTTGCGGAGCAAAATAAAAGATGATGTTCGAAGCAGAGAGGATAGAAAATGTAGACTGGCGATGGCAAGAAAAGCGTTTCTGAAGAAGAGAAATTCGTTAACATTGAGTATAGATTTGTCAGGAAATCTTTTCTAAAAGTATTTGTATCGAGTGTAGCCATGTATGAAACTGAAACATGAATATAAACTGATTAGACAAGAAGAGAACAGAAGTTTTTGAAAAACTGTGCAACAGAAGAATGCTGAAGATTAGATGAGTAGATCATCTAACTAATAAGGCCGTATTGAACTGAATTGGGGAGAAGAGGAATTTGTAGCATAATTCGACTAGAAGAAGGGACTGGTTAGTAGGACACATTCTGAGGCACCAAGGAGCACCACTTTCGTACTGTAGGAACTTGGAGGGTAAAAAACGTAGAGGGAGACCAAGAATGAATACAGTAAGAAGATTCAAAAGGATGAAGGTTGCAGTAATTGTTCGGAGATTAAGAGGCTTGCACAGAATAGAGTAGCATGGAGAGCTGCCTCAATTTAGTCTTTGGTGTGTAGACCACAACAACAACAACAACAACAACAACACGAATGTTGTGTCTGTCCTTTTCCACATGTACGGTAGAAAAGACACCAAATATACAATTCATGCATGGATGGCCAATAATCCCTTCAGTGCTGATACACAGCAGGCTTGACCTGTTACAGGAATCGGCGAGATGCTGGGAGTAATGAGGATAGAGCGCAAGGGTTACTACGTAAGTACGGTGTGGATAAGTTGATTATTTGGGTCCGACGGGAGACTTCTTACAGTGGTCCGTGCAGTTACCATGGCCACTGTGTCCAGATGGCGCAGACGTCAGCGCATTTGTTTGCTAAGCAAGAGATCCCTGTTCGAATTCCAGTCAAGCGCAAATTTTCAACTTTTCCCACTTATTGAAATTAGTGACCACCGGTAGCTAACATCTTTAATTCCTCTGTGTTTTGATTTCTCTACCGTTGCACACTCTAACAGAGTATGGGGAAAACGCACACTTAAATCACTTTCTACGTGCTCTGGTATCTCTTGTTTTACTATGATGATGATTTCTTGCTGTTGGCGACATTGAAATATTTTCACAGTGAGAGCAGAAAGTTGCTGACTGACAAGTCGTGTAAAGATCTCGCAGCAACCCCTCGCAACCAATTCGCTTATCGTATGCGCGACACTGTCTCCCCTATTTTGTGATAATACGAAACGAGCAGAATTCCTTTGAACTCTTACGATGACATCCGTGAATCCCGCCTGGTAAAGATCCCATTACGCATAGCAGCACTCCAGAAGAGAGTGGTGAAGCGTAGTGTAAGCATTCTCTTTATTAGAGCTATTGCATCGTTCTAGTGTTCTGACAATAAAACGTAATCTTTGGATTGCTTTCCCCACCTTACCTATGCGACGGCTCCAATTTTAGTTGTTCGAAATTGTAACTCCATTCTATTTAGCTGAATTACCAAACAATTGATACTTCTCGCACCATACATATATCATGTCTAAGTCATTTTGCATTTCGTTTTGATCGTCTGATTACTTGACTGGGGAGTAAATGATAGTATCATCTGCAAACAACCTAAGAGGGCTGCTATATCGTTTATCTAGATCAGGAACAGCAGAGGGCCTACAGCACTTCCTTGGGGAGCACCGGATATTAATTTTGTTTTACTCGATGATTTATTTCCATCGATTATTACGTACTGTGGCCTTCCTGAGAGGAATTTGTGAATCCAGTAACACAGCTGAAGCGATACTCCGTAGGCACGCAATTCCATTAGAAATATCTTGTGAGGAAGAGTGCCAACAGTCTTCTGGGAATCTATAACTATAAAATCAATTTGAGATCTCCTGTCGACAGTACTCATTACTTCCAGCAAATAAAGGGCTCTTTGTGTTTTACAAGAATGATATTTCCTGAATCCGTGGTGACGATGTCTCAATAGACCGTTACCTTCGAGGAAATTCATAATGTTCAAACAAAGCATATTTTCCAATATAGTACTGAAAATCGACATTAGTGATACACCTCTGTAATTCAGTGGCTTGTTCCGATTTTCTTTCTTGGATAATGATGTGGCCTATGTTTCTATTTCAGTAGTATAACCTTCACGCAGTTACTATTCCTTGCTACAAACGAAATATAGTTTATTTGCAGTTACACAGGAAAGTGATGGCATATCTCATTTTATCTTCAATCTTAGTGATTCTACTACGTGAAGGGTATCGTGATGTTGTTAAATTTAGGGACTATGAAAAAATGAATTAGAGTGACACAGTGACAGTGAGAGAAAGCGAATAGGTCGAATGTTACAAGCGAGAACGCGACGATTACAGCCTCACCTTCACTCTGGTGACAGTTGTAAATGTCCAAGTAGATATTGCAACAGTTCCATTTATCAAGGCCACTTGCATAACCATTTAAAACTGTCGTTCAAAGTGGTGTCCTTGAGTTTCTACGCGGGCATCGCATTTTCGCAGAAAGTGTTGACGAACGCCTTCTGTCAATCTTGGTGTTATTCGACCAATAAAACGGGCAACAGCAATTCTTGCCTGCAGCAAGCAGTCCTTGCCGGATATCCACTTACGCCAGATGTCTCGTACACGAGAAGTTCCACATGACGCCCCAAGACGAAATCACATATGGTCAGATGAGATGAAAGAGCTTGCTAGGTATCAAGAGCTTCTTATCCATTTTTCAGGGACTATTTGACGTAGGTTTTCATAAATTAGATGTTAGTTTCCTTAATTCAGCTCTGGTTAATTCTATAGTAAATTATTGTAGATGCACATGTAATTTTCCTCCATCCTGGACAGGTAACTTTCATTTTTATCCAGCTGCCTCATCTCGCGTGGTGACTGATCAGGTTCATCTCACTTTACTACATGCAAGAATGATTAGGCTTATACTAATCATCCGTTGGATGTACATGCGAATGCATTCAGTATAACGGGCAAATTTATACTGGAAAGCAAACAAAAGGGACTCATCATTGACTTCAAGAAACAAGCATATTACACTGAAGCGCCAAAGAAATTAGTATAGGCATACGTATTCAAATACAGAGATATGTACAGGCCTATTACAAATGATTGAAGCGATTTCATAAATTCACTGTAGCTCCATTCATTGACATATGGTCACGACACACTACAGATACGTAGAAAAACTCATAAAGTTTTGTTCGGCTGAAGCCGCACTTCAGGTTTCTGCCGCCAGAGCGCTCGAGAGCGCAGTGAGACAAAATGGCGACAGAAGCCGATAAAGCGTATGTCGTGCTTGAAATGCACTCACATCAGTCAGTCATAACAGTGCAACGACAATTCAGGACCAAGTTCAACAAAGATCCACCAACTGCTAACTCCATTCGGCGATGGTATGCGCAGTTTAAAGCTTCTGGATGCCTCTGTAAGGGGAAATCAACGGGTCGGCCTGCAGTGAGCGAAGAAACGGTTGAACGCGTGCGGGCAAGTTTCACGCGTAGCCCGCGGAAGTCGATGAATAAAGCAAGCAGGGAGCTAAACGTACCACAGCCGACGGTTTGGAAAATCTTACGGAAAAGGCTAAAGCAGAAGCCTTACCGTTTACAATTGCTACAAGCCCTGACACCCGATGACAAAGTCAAACGCTTTGAATTTTCGGCGCGGTTGCAACAGCTCATGGAAGAGGATGCATTCAGTGCGAAACTTGTTTTCAGTGATGAAGCAACATTTTTTCTTAATTGTGAAGTGAACAGACACAATGTGCGAATCTGGGCGGTAGAGAATCCTCACGCATTCGTGCAGCAAATTCGCAATTCACCAAAAGTTAACGTGTTTTGTGCAATCTCACGGTTTAAAGTTTACGGCCCCTTTTTCTTGTGCGAAAAAAACGTTACAGGGCACGTGTATCTGGACATGCTGGAAAATTGGCTCATGCCACAACTGGAGACCGACAGCGCCGACTTCATCTTTCAACAGAATGGTGCTCCACCGCACTTCCATCATGATGTTCGGCATTTCTTAAACAGGAGATTGGAAAACCGATGGATCGGTGGTGGTGGAGATCATGATCAGTAATTCATGTAATGGCCTCCACGCTCTCCCGACTTAACCACATGCGATTTCTTTCTGTGGGGTTATGTGAAAGATTCAGTGTTTAAACCTCCTCTACCAAGAAACGTGCCAGAACTGCGAGCTCATATCAGCGATGCTTTCGAACTCATTGATGGGGACATGCTGCGCCGAGTGTGGGAGGAACTTTATTATCGGCTTGATGTCTGCCGAATCACTAAAGGGGCACATATCGAACATTTGTGAATGCCTATAAAAACTTTTTGAGTTTTTGTATGTGTGTGCAAAGCATTGTGAAAATATCTCAAATAATAAAGTTATTGTAGAGCTGCGAAATCGCTTCAATCATTTGTAATAACCCTGTATATAGGCAGAATACGGAGCCGCGGTTGGCAAGACAAGTGTCTCGTGCAGTTATTTGATCGGCTACTGGAGCTATAATGCGAGGGTTTCAAGGTTTAAGTGCGTTGTGTTATAGTCGGCGCACGAGCGATGGGGCACAGCATTTCCGAGCAGCGATGAAGTGGGTTTCTCCCGTACGATCGCCGGCCGCTGTGAGCGAGTGGTTCTAGGTGCTTCAGACCGGAACCGCGCTGCTGCTACGGTCGCATGTACGAATCCTGCCTCGGGCATGGATATGTGTGAAGTCCTTAGGTTTGTTAGGTTTAAGTAGTTCCTAGTCTAGGGCACTGTTGGCTCAGATGTTCTGTCCCATACTGCTTAGAACCATTTAAACCATTTCCCGTATGACCATTTCACAAGTTTATTGTGAATATCAGGAATCCGGTAAACACGAGATCCCCGACATCGCTGCGTCAGGAAAAGATCCTGCAAGAACGGGGTTAACGACGACTGAAGAGAATCATTCAGCGTGACAGAAGTTTAACCCTAACGCAAATTGCTGCGGATTTCAATGCTGTGCCATCAACAAGTGTCAGCGTGCGAATCATTCAACGAAACATCATCGATATGAGCTTTCGCAGCCGGTACGTCATAAAGCTTTACGCCTCACCTGAGCCCGTTAACACCGACAATGGGCTGTTATGAATGGAAACACGTAGTCTGGTCGGAAGGGTCTCGTTTCAAATTATATGTCGAGCAGATGGACGTTACGGGTATGCAGACAACCTCACGAATCCAAGTACCCTAACATAGACTCTGTAATGGCGTGTGCAGTTGGAGTGATAAGGAACCCCTGATAAGGCGAGATGCGACTCTGACAGGTGACACGTACGTAAGCATCCTGTCTGATCACCTGAATCCATTCATGTCCATTGTGCATTCCGACGGACTTGCGCAATTCCAGCGACGCCCCACACGCCCAGAATTGCTCTAGAGTGGCTCCAGGAAGACTCTTCTGTGTTTAAATACTTCCTCAGGCCAACGAACTCCCCAGTTATGAACATTATTTAGCATATATGCCTTGTAACCGGCTGTTCAGAAGAGAGCTTCGCCCCCTCGTACTCTTACGGATTTATGGACAGCCCTGCAGGATTCATGGTGACAATTCCCTCCAGTACCAATTTAGACATTAGTCGAGTCCATGATGTTGTGGCACTTCTGCTTTCTCGCGGGGGCCCACCACTATATTACACAGGTGTTACTTTTTCTAGGGCTGTTCAGTGTGATTCAGCACTTGAAAAGTGGGGACTTGATTTTCACTCAAAGACGTGTACTGAATGTGTCCGGTGGATGCAATATTTATGGCTTATCTAGTGAGGATGAAAATTGTAGGCCATCTAAAGAGTTTTCTGCCAGTTACGAAGGTATGATGTCTCGTCATATGTATAACAGCGCCAGTTGTAGGTCAATGAATGCCTGAGATCTGCTTATAACTGGTGAGGAGGGAAACAAACAGCATGTAACATCACTTACTCCTGGAAGAAGGATGTTGTAGCCTCGCTATATTTAGTCACTAATATTTTACAAAAAAGAGTGGCACGTAAGGTTGACTCGTGAAACGTCAGTACAGGTGATCCACTAAGAGGGCGCTAAAGCATACTAGCAATGGAGGTACTAAGAAACAACGCCGCCCGATGTGGCCGAGCGGTTCTAGGCGCTTCAGTCTGGAACCGCGCGACCGCTACGGTCGCAGGTTCGAATCCTGCCTCGGGCATGGATGTGTGTGATGTCCTTAGGTTAGTTAGGTTTAAGCAGTTTTAAGTTCTAGGGGACTGATGACCTCAGACGTTAAGTCCCATAGTGCTCAGAGCCTTTTGGAAACAACAGAGTACGCATTTCATGAAAGATTAGTGCAGGGGTAAGGAAACAACTGTATTCTTAAATGCGTGGTCTTCAGTTTCAGAAAGAACGATAACTACCCAAAAATATCTTCCACAGCATTTGAACAAAGACACTAAAGAAATTGGCTTGCTTTCCACCAACAAGACTGCATGATGAAAGATTGAGTTGAAAGCCTCGTCCACTCCGCTATAGAAGCTCAACCCGATTCACAAACTTCGAACTCTGTTCCACGTGGTGTGTCAATAAAATGGATTGAATTATTATGCGTGAAACAAACATCAGAATTAGAATGCCTTGTGGTTAATGCAGAAAACTATAATAGCCGTGCTCTCCCTACGTGCCAGAGTGTCGTGCGATAATCAGTTAAAGAGGTATGTGGCTCTACCGAGAGCTGCGTCTTTCAAATACAGAGTATCCACCACGAATCCTAAATCAGACCCAGGTCCTTTCGAACTGTTGACAGCCAGGACCTGATCGGCAGTCATTCCAAAGCAGTCTGTTTACCCTGCCGCGTGTCAGACCAAACACGGTCGTATAAAGTGTAACATAGACAGAGTCAAGCATGCACCTCTGGAAGTTCGGTCGTATATAGTAGCTTACGGTGCTAGCTGATTAAGTAAAATATGGTTCAAATGGCTCTGAGCACTATGGGACTCAACTGCTGAGGTCATTAGTCCCCTAGAACTTAGAACTAGTTAAACCTAACTAACCTAAGGACACCACACACATCCATGCCCGAGGCAGGATTCGAACCTGCGACCGTAGCGGTCTCGCGGTTCCAGACTGCAGCGCCAGAACCGCGCGGCCACTTCGGCCGGCTAAGTAAAATAGCGTTTACTGAGAAAGTGCTTACTGAAGCGTCCATAGCCATACGCGCAGGGCTGTCTCTTCAAAGTCTGAGTTCTTTACAGTTCATAACACTAACTGAATTTTCCATCGCTGCATGGCAGAACATGATAATACTATTACAAAGGAAAATAATTCCTAATGTACTGCAAATTGGTATTCACTTGGTTACCATCGCCGGCCGTTGTGGTGGAGCAGTTCTGGGCGCTTCAGTTTGGAACCGAGCGACCGCTAGGGTCGCAGGTTCCAATCCTGCCTCGGGCATGGATGTGTGTGACGGCCTTATGTTAGTTAGGCTTAAGTAGTTCTAAGTTCTAGGGGACTGATGACCTGAGATGTTAAATCCCATAGTGCTCAGAACCATTTGAACCATTTGTTTACCATCCGACTTTCAGCTTCTCCGGCCATCTTCAGGTGACGTGAACGTCGCAAACACTGATAATCACGAAGTGCGACTTAACAGATATTATTTCTACAAAATATTCTAAAATGACAGGGTGTTTACGTAGGATAAAACTGCATTTTCGCCAACATGGATATAATTACATTATCTAAAGAAGACAGTACACATAATTTTTATGTGCAGATACAATTTAACAACCGATGAGAAAAAACGTCAATTGACAGTTTGAATCTAGTATATAGAAAACGTTATTTTTTTCTCACATATAAATAATTACATTAGCTAAAAAGGAGGGTTATCAAAGTTATATGTGGAGATACGTTTAATAACTCGATTCAGGCTCTAAACTGATTTTGTTTCTCTTCAACTGTTAAATGTATTTAACCATAAAAAATTTGTTTATCCTCATTTTTGTTTAATGTAATGATTTCTATGTGAAAAATGTCATTCTTTCCTATGAAAACACTCAGTCACTTCTGTATATTCTGTACGAATATCATCGGTATAAGATCCAAACCTTGTTTATCTCTGTTTACGACATACAGTTGTCACTTGAAAATTGCCTGACAAGCCGGTAGGCAAATAAATATAATTTTGCAGAAAAGTGGGAAGCGTTTTCCCTTTTAATATCCTTATAAGTCGTCGTCTTCCTTTATCGTTTGATAGTGGTGTGACTCCTGTTATTTTTACTAACCGTTGAGTAGTCATGGACGCATCGTGTGCTTCCAGTAGATTCTATGTAGCTTTTAATCCTTACAACAGATCACATTTTCTATTCTGTCCATAGACACCAGCTTTCTACTTTCGTAACCATGTACAACGTCATTTGATTTTCTGATCCATTGTACGACTTGCGAACATAAACTATTTTCTTATAGACATTTACATTATGACTTATCCTGTCACAATAAACATGACGTATTAGTGGAGTCTCCAGTCTTTACCCCTCAAGATGTACGCCTACACATGATTCAATTTGCGCTTCCTTCACTGCTTCCAACTACGTACACAATCAGTTGATTTATTGAGACGTACAAACAGTGATTGATTGCTTCTAATATTACATTGCCATACATCTAATAAAGTATCATTAGTCACTCAAACCGAGACCCTCTATTTCGCTGACTTCTTTATATCAGACACATACATTTACTCTTCTCAACGATTCGTTGTCTTTTTTTATTTATTTTTATCGCTACACCTTCTGCAACACGTAAACCAATTGCCGATCTCTCTCTCTCTCTCTTTGTGTGTGTGTGTGTGTGTGTGTGTGTTTGTGTGTGTGTGTGTGTGTGTGTGTGAGGATACAATACAGGCATAAAGAGAAAAGAAGCGCGATATATATAAAGATAATCTGCGAAGAAACTGTGGAGCAGGTGCAATACAACGTGAAAGCTATAAAAAGATCTATACATTTAAACAGAGACTGCTACGCTGGTTGATAGCATGTCATCCGCAGAGAAGGGGCCGCTGTATTTCTTCCCTCCTGTAGCCTTTCACGAGGTGATAAAATTGGGTTTTCCGCACCACATCCGTGTGCTATGCGGGGGCGCTCTTATCATCTATATAAAATTTTTATTATGAGGAGTCAATAGAAGGGAAGCAATAGACGTACCTGCTTACATATCCATAGGTTTGCCACAATAGAGTCATTCAAAAAAATGTGAAGACTTTATGTAATGATTAACATTGCAAACTAGCGCATTGAATACAGAAAATGAAACAGCAATTTTATTTTCTGCTCAAAATTAAGTGTGTTTCATTAGTTATCTTCATTCCATTTACGTATTTTGTAGTTACCTGCGTTCTCTCCACACTCCATTAATTCAGTTTTCTACCTTACTTTGCTTTTTGCCCCAAACATGTCATTTTTCTTCAGATATGTAGAGGAGAATATTTTTTAAGACATTCGGCATTCTGTTATTTCTATACGTAACAGTCTCTCTCTGAGTTAGTATTGGGTTATTCCAAGAAATAATTTGTGGTTTACAAAGCCAGGAAATTGCAAAAAATATTTGTGTCAGGAAATCATTAAAATGTGAGCTTTGTAATATAGGTCTTCAAGTAGTCATATATCTATCTAGAATTATATGTAGTAATGACATAAGTCTAAAAATGTTGGCTAATTGATTGTTTCAATAATTTATCACAAGAGCACAAGGAACAAATTGGATACTGGAGGAACCCTGTCCTGAGTCAAACCTTTACTTGTTTATTAGAAGGATATGTTGCTTTATTCGTCTTATGGTACTGTGAGTAAGAATCATTTCCATTTGTAAAATAACAGTTCTAAGATTATGTAGATGTGTTTTTTATCATATAAAATATGCTTATAATTGAGACCGTGAATATTAAGTTGGTGATTTAATTTAACTAACTTCTTGAACGGGAGGCGTATTGCAAGCCCGTTTCACTCGCTTCTCACCCATTTCAACGGAATTGTTCACGTTGGATAGGCGATTAATGCCCAGTGTGATAAAAAAACGCAAGCAAAATTATTACTATTTGAATCCTTTTGAATCAGTGCTGCTGCCCTGTTTTTTTTTCCAAGCAAAAGTCAGAAACATCCAGTAAGATCAGTTTTGTAAATTAGATAGATCGCTAATATCTTCGGAGAGCATTTATTTCTAATGCGAGTAGTTCTTTGGCCCCCCATGAACCATGGACCTTGCCGTTGGTGGGGAGGCTTGCGTGCATCAGCGATACAGATAGCCGTACCGTAGGTGCAACCACAACGGAGGGGTATCTGTTGAGAGGCCAGACAAACATGTGGTTCCTGAAGACAGGCAGCAGCCTTTTCAGTAGTTGCAGGGGCAACAGTCTGGATGATTGACTGATCTGGCCTTGTAACACTAACCAAAACGGCCTTGCTGTGCTGGTACTGCGAACGGCTGAAAGCAAGGGGAAAATACAGCCGTAATTTTTCCCGAGGTCATGCTGCTTTATTGTATGAGTAAATGATGATGGCGTCCTCTTGGGTAAAATATTCCGAAGGTAAAATAGTCCCCCATTCGGATCTCCGGGTGGGGACTACTCAGGAGGACAACGTTATCAGGAGACAGAAAACTGGCGTTCTACGGCGCTCCGGCTTGGAATGTCAGATCCCTTAATCGGGCAGGTAGGTTAGAAAATTTAAAAGCGAGATGGATAGGTTAAAGTTAGATATAGTGGGAATTAGTGAAGTTCGGTGGCAGGAGGTACAAGACTTTTGGTCAGGCGAATAGAGGGTTATAAATACAAAATCAAATAGGGGTAATGCAGGAATAGGTTAATTAATGATTAAAAAAATAGGAATGCGGGTAAGCTACTACAAACAGCAGAGTGAACGCATTACAGTAGTACAAGTTTATAAGCCAACTAGCTTTGCAGATGACGAAGAAATTGAAGAAATGTATGATGAAATAAAAGAAATTATTCAGATAGTGAAGGAAGACGAAATTTTAATAGTCATGCGTGACTGGAATTCGGTAGTAGGAAAAGGGAGAGAAGGAAACGTAGTAGGTGAATATAGATTGGGGATAAGAAATGAAAGAGGAAGCCGCCTGGTAGAATTTTGCACAGTGCACAACTTAATCATAGCTAACACTTGGTTCAAGAATCATAAAAGAAGGTCGTATACATGGAAGAAGCCTGGAGCTACTGACAGGTTTCAGATAGATTATATAATGGTAAGACAGTGGTTTAGGAACCAGGTATTAAATTGTAAGACATTTCTCGGTGCAGATCTGGACTCTGACCGCATCTATTGGTTATGAACTGTAGGTTGAAACTGAAGAAACTGCAAAAATGCGGGACTTTAAGGAGATGGGACCTGGATAAACTGACTAATCCAGAGGTTGTACAGAGTTTCAGGGCGAGCATAAGGGAACAATTGACAGGAACGGGGGAAAGAAATACTGTAGGTAAAAGTAGGTAAAACGACGAGAGCTAGTAGAAATCCTTCGGTAACAGAAGAAATATTGAATTAAACTGATGAAAGGAGAAAATATAAAAATGCAGTAAATGAAGCAGGCAAAAACGAATACAAACGTCTCAAAAATGAGATCGACAGGAAGTGCAAAATGGATTAGCAGGGATGGCTAGAGGCAAATGTAAGGATGTAGAGGCTTATCTCACTAGGGGTAAGAAAGATACTGCCTACAGGAAAATTAAAGAGACCGTTGGAGAAAAGAGAACCACCTGTATGAATATCAAGAGCTCAGATGGAAACCCAGATCTAAGAAAGAAGGGAAAGCAGAAAGGTGGAAGGAGTATCTAGAGGGTCTATACAAGGGCGATATACTTGAGGACAATATTATGGAAATGTAAGAGGATGTATATGAAGATGAAATGGGAGATATGATACTTCGTGAATAGTTTGACAGTGCACTGACAGACCTGAGTCGAAACAAGGCCCAGGGAGTAGATAACATTCCATTAGAACTACTGAAAGCCTAGGGAGAGCCAGTCCTGACGTAACTCTACCATCTGGTGAGCAATATGTAAGAGACAGGCGAAATACCCTCAAACTTCAAGAAGAATATAATAATTCCAATCCCAAAGAAAGCAGGTGTTGACAGATGTGGAAATTATCGAACTATTAGTTTAATAAGTCACGGCTGCAAAATACTAACGCGAATTCTTTAGAGACGAATGGGAAAACTGGTAGAAGCAGACCTCGGGGAAGATCAGTTTGGATTCCGTAGAAATATTGGAACACGTGAGGCAATACTGACCCTACGACTTATCATAGAGGCTAGAGTAAGGAAAGGCAAACCTACGTTTCCAGCATTTGTAGACTTAGAGAAAGCTCTTGATAATGTTGACTGGAATACTCTCTTTCAAATTCCGAAGGTGGCAGGGGTAAAATACAGGGAGCGAAAGGCTATTTACAATTTGTATAGAAACCAAATGGCAGTTATAAGAGTTGAGGGACATGAAAGGGAATCAGTGGTTGGGAAGGGAGTGAGACAGGGTTGTAGCCTCTCCCCGATGTTATTCAATCTGTATATTGAGCAAGCAATGAAGGAAACGAAAGAAAAATTTGGAGTATGTATTAAAATCCATGGAGAAGAAATAAAAACTTTGAGGTTCGCCGATGACATTGTAATTCTGTCAGAGACAGCAAAGGACTTGGAAGAGCAGTTGAACGGAATGGACAGTGTCTTGAAAGGAGGATATAAGATGAACATCAACAAAAGCAAAACGAGGGTAATGGAATGTAGTCGAATTAAGTCGGGTGATGCTGAGGATATTAGATTAGGAAATGAGACACTTAAAGTACTAAAGGAGTTCTGATATTTGGGGAGCAAAATAGCATGATGGTCGAAGTAGAGAGGATATAAAATGTAGACTGGCAATGGCAAGGAAAGCGTTTCTGAAAAAGAGAAATTTGTTAACATCGAGTATAGATTTAAGTGTCAGGAAGTCGTTCCTGAAAGTATTTGTATGGGTTGTAGCCATGTATGGAAGTGAAACATGGACTATAAATAGTTCGGACAAGAAGAGAATAGAAGCTTTCGAAATGTGGTGCTGCAGGAGAATGTTGAAGATTAGGTGGGTAGATCACATAACTAATGAGGAAGTATTGAACAGGATTGTGGAGAAGAGGAGTTTGTGGCACAACTTGACTAGATGAAGGGGTCGGTTGGTAGGACATGTTCTGAGGCATCAAGGGATCATCAATTTAGTATTGGAGGGCAGCGTGGAGGGTAAAAATCGTAGAGGGAGACCAAGAGATGAATACGCCAAGCAGATTCAGAAGGATGTAGGTTGCAGTAGGTACCGGGAGATGAAGAAGCTTGCACAGGATAGAGTAGCATGGAGAGCTGCAACAAACCAGTTTCAGGACTGAGGACCACAACAACAACAACAACATAGTTCTTTGGAAGTAGCCTTTTTTGGCGCATGCCGCTACTTGCAACAGACACGCAATAAACACAACAGCCGTGCCTTACCTCCTTAAGCCGGCTTCCCCATGGAGCCAGCTTTGCCGACTGCTCATAAACGCAGTGTACACACAGTCCGACAGGCCATGAGACATCGGACTAATAGCGTGTAACACCACCAACAGCCCTAATATTGGCTGTAATTCGGCGGAGGAGAGATTCGAAAAGCTCCTGCAGATATACCATAGTCATCTGACGGTACTCACTGATAATTAGTTGCCGTAGAGCTACTAAATTAAGTTGATGTTGACTTCTTGTCTCACCTGCTGTTCGAAGGAGGGCGAAAAATTATCTAAGAGGGATCGGGTGATATTTTAGCCGAGTCGTGATGTGTGCAGTACGTGAGGGTTCGTCAATCCAGGAACGTGTGCATGCAGAGAGGTGACCATGACGAAAATGTCCTAACATAGTCATGAGTATGAAGAAGAAAGGGCAACATTTAGTCATCGAGAATTTTCAAGGCAACTTGAATGCGTGTGCCAGTTTCATGGTACGATAAACACAACAACCACCTCAGACGGAAACAGACATGAATTACGGTACTACAGAGGTATTAGCATTCTGAATTCATGTTATAAGTTGTATGATAGAATTATAACAAAAAGACTGTCGACAATCGCTGAAACTATATTCCCTAACATGGTTTTCGAAAAGGCAGATCATGCTCGGACTGTGTCTTCGCACGACACAACTAATAGAAAAACACTATGTATTCAATTTACCAACTTTTGTTGCCTTCATTGACTAAGAAAAGGCGCTCTATAAAGTAAAACGTAACAGACTGTGAGAAATTTCAAGAAATAGATGGCCTACATCTCATCGTATAAAAGCATTACATTAATTTAAGTAAAAGAGCCAGAGAATACAATCTGAACGCCTTCATCGCTAAGGCAAAATCAATTATCTTTTAGGGCATCAGCCCATGCGAGTTGAGACTGAAACTTACATGCAGATCATACTCAAGTTAATGCATTACATTATTTATGGTGCAGTGCAAACAAAGATATACAAAATAGTTAGACCTACTTAAGAAATTCAGTGTAACATTACTCAGAACACTGGGAAGGAAAGTCTACAGAAATACTCTACTGCAGTTCTATAACATTACAGCTACTCCTGCATTGCTGTACGATCGTGGAAACTGGACTCTTAAGAAGGTAGACGAGTAGAGGAGAGCAGCATGTGAAACATGTGAATAAAATTATACCAGTTAAGCCAGAGAGAACATAAAGACTAGAATGAAATTTTCACGCTACAGTGGAGTGTGCGCTGATGTGAAACTTCCTGGCTGATTAAAACTGTGTGCCGGACCGAGACTCGAAATCGGGACCTTTGCCTTTCGCGGGCAAGTGGTCTACCAACTGAGCTACCCAAGCACGACTCACGCCCCGCCCTCACAGCCTTAGTTCCGCCAGTACCTCGTCTCCTACCTTCCAATCTTCACAGAAGCTCTCATGCGAACCTTGGAGAACTGGCACTCCTGGTAGAAGGGATATTGCGGAGACATGGCTTAGCCACAGCCTGGGGGATGGTTCTAGAATGAATTTTTCACTTTACAGTGGAGTTTTCGCTGATATGAAACTTCCCCGACTTCGAGTCTCGGTCGGGCACACGGTTTTAATCTGCCAGGAAGTTTCATATCAGCGCACCTCCGCTGTAGAGCGAAAATTCCATTCTAGAAACATTCCCCAGGCTGTGGCTAAGCCACGTCTTCGCAATATCCTAGGAGTGCTAGTTCTCCAAGGTTCCCAGGAGAGCTTCTGTGAAGTTTGGAAGGTAGGAGACGATGTACTGGGGGAATTAGGGCTGTGAGGACGGGGCGTGAGTCGTGCTTGGGTAGCTCAGTTGGTAGAGCACTTGCCCACGAAAAGCAAAGATCCCGAGTTCGAGTCTCGGTCCGGCACACAGTTTTAATCTACCAGGAAGTTTCAACATAAAGACTGCATGCCAGATACAAGAATCAGTAGAGCCATAAAACAGTATAAACCAATAGGCAAAATATCTTTAAGAAGACAAATGAGGAAATGGATTGACCAGTTTCGGAGTAGAAAGAACGAACTAAAAGGCCCAACCCTAGATGAAATGATTATGACATCATCCCAGAATCAGCTCCGGCCTGAACTACGCCCTCCATACTCTGAGAATCAAACGCCCTGTTCGGAGCCTGTGCACTCGGATCTTTGCATCACTGTAAAAAAAAGTTAAATTCATAGCCCGTCGTATTGCATCGCATACCTCCATTCAGTTACTGTCCAGTGTCCGTGTTGGTTTGCCCACTTAATCGTTATGTACGGCTCTTAACAACGACGTTTAGCGAGGTAACTGACTCCATTGCATGTAGTTCAATTCACAACGTTTGGTCAGGAAGTAGTTGAGGAGTATCGACTTTCACTATCAAGTACAATTTCTGTTAGGTTTGAAATATCACTGAGAAATTATGACGCATTTAGAGAACGAAATTTTCCTCTGTAAAAGTCAACATGGATTATGCAAACACAGATCTTGCGAAACTGCTCTTCCATGAGATTCATAGCACTGTTGACAAGTTGACGCTGTGCTCCTCTACCTCAGGAAGACTTTTGAGACCGACCCGCATTGCCGTTAAAAGAAGAAGGATGAAAGCTCACCGAGTACCGGACGAAATTAGCGACTGGAATCAAGACTTCCTTCCAAATAGAAGTCAGAACGACAGATGTAAAAGTAACTTCCGGAGTACTCCAAGGATTTTGATAGGACCGTTGTCGCTTACAGTGTGTATAAATGATCTAGTGGAAAGCGTCGGAATCTCTTTAAGACAGTTCGCAGATGATGCAGTTGTCTATAAGAAAGCTTCAATGCCTCAAGACAGTATCGATTTGTAGAATGACCTGCAGAGGATTGGCGGTTCGTGATGGCTGTGGAAACTGACCTATTGCCCGTACTTAGGGAATGATATTCAGTATTGTGCAACCACCCTACTGATGACGAACTGTTGGCAACAGTAACCACCGTAGTATATCCAGCGGTAACTATCCAGAGCGTCCTTATGTGGAATGGCCACATACACCAATTGGTGCAAACAGCAGATGCCAGACCGGTATTCACAGGAAAAATTTTAAGGAAATGTAACTCACCCCGAAGGAAGTGGCTTAGAACGAGCCAGTTCGGCCGACTCTTGACTACTGTTCATCAGTCTGGCATCCTTACCAGGTAGACTGATAGTAGCGACAGAGAATATACAACCAGGTGAGGCATGCATTGTCATGGAATCGTTAACTGGCGCGAGAGCGTTAATCGAGGTGCTCAACAAATCACAGTGGTAGACGCTACAAGAAGGATGTTGTGTATCTCAACAGATTTACAGTGAACACTTCCCTAGAAAATTTGGAAATGTGTGGAAAGGGAGCAAACTGCTGAGGTAATCGGTCCCCACACTACTTAATCCAAGTTAAACTAACCTACGCTAAAGATAGCATAGACTCCCATGTTCGAGGGAGCTCTCGAATCTCCGACGAGGGGAACGGAGTGAACCGTGACACAAGGTCCCCGTAGACCGCGCGGCTAAACGGCGTGGCTCACTTCCCGGGCAGAGTCGGACCACATATTACTTCCTCCTACATACATCTCACGAAATGACAATGAATTCAAGAAATTAGAGCTTATTCACCATACAGCGAAACAATAATGATTACGTACTTTGTTCTAGATTTAACTGCTATCACCAATTCTCATCACTGTACAGGATTAAGTTGGTAGCTGAAAACGCGTTTCTTGCAATATCACTAAACAAAAGTAAATACAAATTATTATGAAGAGCGAAATATATGTATAGTTCAGTGAAACTGCAGAAGATGTTCATATTGATTCCCACGCTGCTCTGAACAAACACTGTACCTTTCCAACACTGATTTATAAATTATGTCGCAAATCTTCCTGGACTTCAGCTTTGAAATTCTGATTGAATTCATTCATTCAAATGACGTCGACTTCATGCCACGATCTTTCGACTAACGACCATTCAGTCATCTTCATGTCAGTGTTCAGCACTGAAGATTCCTAGCTGAAATCGCTGTAAACTGGACAAGGCGTGGGGCACGGTGATTTCTTTAATATTTACACTCAGGGAACATTTATAACTAGTCACACGTCTGACGACAATTAATTTGACATCTGAATTTTAGATCCGCAAGCCCGCATTTCGACACAGAGGTCGCATGTAATGTCACCATTAAGCATGCACCTGCGCGTCATGGATGGAGCAGTGTTCGAAAAGGGTGCGAACTCGGTAGAAGTCGCTCAAGTAGCGGCTGCCTTAGCGAATGAGTCTCGTCACCAATTTTTTGGTATAAAGTTAGCTGTGTGAACTGGCAATCTATAGTGCTAAACACTCACTCATTACGAATATTGACGGAATGAACCTTGTACTTCAGTATAGCTCAAACAGAAAAATATATGGGTGTGATTTCTGGGGATCGTGAATGCCATTAAGTGGCACCCCGTTCATCACTTTCCGTTTAGAAACACTCTCACAATAACTCCCTCTACTTACCATATCAACTTTTCCTTAACAAGCTGTAGATGTGAAGAAGCGGACTATCTTCCCGTTCCTACAACACTTCTTAAAGGATATCTAGGTAATTTCCGGAATTGCCCTACTGTTAAAAAATAACGCTCGATTAGCCCACCGCTAAAAATCCCTGCCCACACAGTCACGCCAGGGGAGCTTGACTCTCTCTCTCTATCTATTGCCACATGGCGATTCGTGGAATCCCAGTAGACACACCTGTGTTTGTTCACTCTATCACTCACCTTCAAAGCCTCTTCATCACTCCAAAGAATGGTTTTGTAAAACGTGGGATCTGCTTCTTGTCGAATTGTGGGCAACGCCTGATGGGATTACCTCCAATTAGATATTGAATTATAGTAGGCCGATATGGTCTCAATTTCAGCTTCTCCTGAATCCTTCCCTACTCCTTTTCTTCCTCCACACGTGATGGACGCATTTCTTTGAGATTTAGCCAGTGACTGCTAGAAACGTTGTTTTGTTCTGTAGTAACAGACGTGGCCTGTCTGAAAGAGGAAGCTCCGCTACCTACACAGTATCTTCAAAACCCTTATCGAGATGGAAGCAGGATGATTAGATAACGTTCCAAAAACATATCACAAACATCATTGTAATTATGACCATGTTTATTATATGTTTGCAAAACAAAATCGACACTTTTCAGCAATTAACTTTCTATTCATTATGATAAGGAAATGTAGTTCTGAGTTGAGCAAACGCAGTTTTTCTAGTTTTGCTACCCATACATGTTTCGGAGAAGTTTCTATGTCTTTAGTGAGCTTTTTCAATACCTGTTGAACAAATACAAAGAATTGATCCAGTGTGAAATTGGAAATTTGTGGTAAGGACTATGGGACCAAACTGCTGAGGTCACCGGTCCCTAGGCTTACGCACTACTTAATCTAACTTAAGCTAACTTACGCTAAGGACAACACACACACACACACACACACATGCTCGAAGGAGGACTCGAACCTCCGACGGGGTGGAGCCTCGCAAACCGTGGAAAGACGCCTCAGACCGCGCGGCTACCCCGCTCTGCCAAACGCATTATGATATTTACTAGTTCTTGAAATTAAATTATTTACATTATTATAAGTACTAACATAACTATTAACGTGAAGAATCAATATATAACTTATTGTTAGATGCTGGTGTTGATAAGTCTGTTTGGTTGATGGTGTTAGGACAGCAACCAACCACAGATGCTGGTGTTCATAAGTCTGTTTGGTTGATGGTGTTAGGACAGCAACCAACCACAAATATACTTTCAGTTCCTTTATTCAAAGGTTACCGTTACCGGTTTCAGATCGTTGTGATTCATCCTCAGACGGTTTACATGCTTTCTTTATGACATGTGGTGTGTTTTTTACAGATTAATCGTCCTAAAATATAAATAATACATAATTATAAACACGCCAAACACAGATGGTTGCGTTACAGATTTTCCTTGCATGTGACTTGCGTGAAACGTCGGTTTCGAGTGTTTTTCTTCATAAACTTCGTCCAACAGATGTAAATGCATTCCCATTGCATTCTTATTGTTGCACCAACACTCGAAACCGACGTTTCACGCAAGTCACATGCAAGGAAAATCTGTAACGCAACCGGCCGGCCGCGGTGGACTCGCGGTTCTAGGCGCGCACTCCGGAACTGTGCGACTGCTACGGTCGCAGGTTCGAATCCTGCCTCGGACATGGATGTGTGTGATGTCCTTAGGTTAGTTAGGTTTAAGTAGTTCTAAGTTCTAGGGGACTGATGACTGCAGCAGTTGAGTTCCATAGTGCTCAGAGCCATTTGAACCATTTTTGAACCATTAACGCAACCATCTGTGTGTGGCGTGTTTATAATTATGTATTATTTATATTGTAGGACAATTAATCTCTAAAAACACGCCACATGTCATAAAGAAAGCATGTAAACCGTCTGAGGATGAATCACAACGATTCGAAACCGGTAACGGTACCCTTTGAATAAAGGAACTGAAAGTAAATTTGTGGCTGGTTGCTGTCCTAACACCATCAATATTTGTCTTCAAACAACAGCCAAGGTCTCCATCATGTCATCATGTGACAAAATTGCAAGTCTTTGGTTTTTCCAACCATTATAACTATTGCCTTCCGATACGTCATCTGCAGTTAATAAGCGTTCATCAGTGTTTTGTTATGCAATTTTCTAATTCTAGGATTCCGCCCATGAACCATGGACCTTGCCGTTGGTGGGGAGGCTTGCGTGCCTCAGCGATACAGATAGCCGTACCGTAGGTGCAACCACAACGGAGGGGTATCTGTTGAGAGGGCAGACAAACGGGTGGTTCCTGAAGAGGGGCAGCAGCCTTTTCAGTAGTTGCAAGGGCAACAGTCTGGATAATTGACTGATCTGGAATTGTAACAATAACCAAAACGGCCTTGCTGTGCTCGTACTGCGAACGGCTGAAAGCAAGGGGAAACTACAGCCGTAATTTTTCCCGAGGGCATGCAGCTTTACTGTATGATGAAATGATGATGGCGTCCTCTTGGGTAAAATATTCCGGAGGTAAAACAGTCCCCCATTCGGATCTCCGGGCGGGGACTACTCTAGAGGATGTCGTTATCAGGAGAAAGAAAACTGGCGTACTACGGATCGGAGCGTGGAATGTCAGATCCCTTAATCGGGCAAGTAGGTTAGAAAATTTAAAAAGGGAAATGGATAGGTTAAAGTTAGATATAGCGGGAATTAGTGAAGTTCAGTGGCAGGAGGAACAAGACTTCTGGTAAGGTGACTACAGGGTTATAAACACAAAATCAAATAGGGGTAATGCAGGAGTAGGTTTAATAATGAATAGGAAAATAGGAATGCGGGTAAGCTACTACAAACAGCATAGTGAACGCATTATTGTGGCCAAGATACATACGAAGCCCACAGCTACTACAGTAGTACAAGTTTATATGCCAACTAGCGCTGCAGATGACGAAGAAATTGAAGAAATGTATGATGAAATAAAAGAAATTATACAGATAGTGAAGGGAGACGAAAATTTAATAGTCATGGGTGACTGGAATTCGAGTGCATGAAAAGGGAGAGAAGGAAACGTAGTAGGTGAATATGGATTGGGGCTAAGAAATGAAAGAGGAAGCCGCCTGGTAGAATTTTGCACAGAGCACAACATAATCATAGCTAACACTTGGTTTAAGAACCATGAAAGAAGGTTGTATACATGGAAGAACCCTGGAGATACTAAAAGGTATCAGATAGATTATATAATGGTAAGACAGAGATTTAGGAACCAGGTTTTAAATTGTAAGACATTTCCAGGGGCAGATGTGGACTCTGACCACAATCTATTGGTTATGACCTGTAGATTAAAACTGAAGAAACTGCAAAAAGGTGGGAATTTAAGGAGATGGGACCTGGATAAACTGAAAGAACCAGAGGTTGTAGAGAGTTTCAGGGAGAGCATAAGGGAACAATTGACAGGAATGGGGGAAAGAAATACAGTAGAAAAAGAATGGGTAGCTTTGAGGAATGAAGTAGTGAAGGCAGCAGAGGATCAAGTAGGTAAAAAGACGAGGACTAGTAGAAATCCTTGGGTAACAAAAGAAATATTGAATTTAATTGATGAAAGGAGAAAATATAAAAATGCAGTAAATGAAGCAGGCAAAAAGGAATACAAACGTCTCAAAAATGAGATCGACAGGAAGTGCAAAATGGCTAAGCAGGGATGGCTGGAGGAAAAATGTAAGGATGTAGAGGCTTATCTCACTAGGGGTAAGATAGATACTGCCTACAGGAAAATTAAAGAGACCTTTGGAGATAAGAGCACGACTTGTATGAATATCAAGAGCTCAGATGGAAACCCAGTTCTAAGCAAAGAAGGGAAAGCAGAAACATGGAAGGAGTATATAGAGGATCTATACAAGGGCGATGTACTTCAGGACAATATTATGGAAATGGAAGAGGATGTAGATGAAGATGAAATGGGAGATACGATACTGCGTGAAGAGTTTGAGATAGCTCTGAAAGACATGAGTCGAAACAAGGCCCCGGGAGTAGACAACATTCCATTGGAACTAATGACGGCCTTGGGAGAGCCAGTCGTGACAAAACTCTACCATCTGGTGAGCAAGATGTATGAAACAGGCGAAATACCGTCAGACTTCAAGAAGAATATAATAATTCCAATCCCAAAGAAAGCAGGTGTTGGCAGATGTAAAAATTACCGAACAGTCAGTTTAATAAGCCACAGCTGCAAAATACTAACACGAATTCTTTACAGACGAATGGAAAAACTAGTAGAAGCCGACCTCGGGGAAGATCAGTTTGGATTCCGTAGAAACACTGGAACACCTGAGGCAAAACTGACCTTACGACTTATCTTAGAAGAAAGAATAAGGAAAGGCAAACCTACGTTTCTAGCATTTGTAGACTTAGAGAAAGCTTTTCACAATGTTGACTGGAATACTCTCTTTCAAACTCTAAAGGTGGCAGGGGTAAAATACAGGGAGCGGCAGTCTATTTACAATTTGTACAGAAACCAGATGGCAGTTATAGGAGTCGAGGGACATGAAAGGGAAGCTGTGGCTGGGGAGTAAGACAGGGTTGTAGCCTCTCCCCGATGTTATTCAATCTGTATATTGAGCAAGCAGTAAAGGAAACAAAAGAATAATTCGGAGTAGGTATTAAAATCCATGAAGAAGAAATAAAAACTTTGAGGTTCGCCGATGACATTGTGATTCTGTCAGAGACAGCAAAGAACTTGGAAGAGCATTTGAATGGAATGGACAGTGTCTTGAAAGGAGGATATAAGATGAACATCTACAAAAGCAAAACAAGGATAATGTAATGTAGTCGAATTAAGTCGGGTGATGCTGAGGGAATTAGATTAGGAATTGAGACACTTAAAGTAGTAAAGGAGTTTTGCTATTTGGGGAGCAAAATAACTGATGATGGTCGAAGTAGAGAGGATATAAAATGTAGACTGGCAATGGCAAGGAAAGCGTTTCTGAAGAAGAGAAATTTGTTAACATCGAGTATAGATTTAAGTATCAGGAAGTCATTTCTGAAAGTATTTGTATGGAGTGTAGCCATGTATGGAAGTGAAACATGGACGACAAATAGTTTGGACAAGAAGAGAATAGAAGCTTTCGAAATGTGGTGCTACAGAAGAATGGTGACGATTAGATGGGTAGACCACATAACTAATGAGGAAGTATTGAATAGGATTGGGGAGAAGAGAAGTTTGTGGCACAACTTGAGCAGAAGAAGGGATCGGTTGGTAGGACATGTTCTGAGGCATCAAGGGATCACCAATTTAGTATTGGAGGGCAGCGTGGAGGGTAAAAATCGTAGAGGGAGACCAAGAGATGAATACACTAAGCAGATTCAGAAGGATGTAGGTTGCAGTAGGTACTGGGAGATGAAGAGGCTTGCACAGGATAGAGTAGCATGGAGAGCTGCATCAAACCAGTCTCAGGACTGAAGACCACAACAACAACAACAGGATTCATACAACATTAATTTTTTCCCTAGAGCACTAATATCAATGTAATATGTTGTTTTGTAAACAAACATTTGCCATTATACTATTTGACTGGCGTCTTTTAGATTACAGTACTATTTTTAGAAAAA
This sequence comes from Schistocerca nitens, assembly GCF_023898315.1. Taxonomy (NCBI): domain Eukaryota; kingdom Metazoa; phylum Arthropoda; class Insecta; order Orthoptera; family Acrididae; genus Schistocerca; species Schistocerca nitens. The sequence goes on from NC_064617.1 coordinate 363,518,476, forward strand.
ATGTTGAAATTTATCATGATTGTGATTACGCTTTGTTAAACTGGGGAGGGAGGAGACTATGTATGTGAATGTGTGTACTTACTTTTGGTAGATCTCTATTCTTCATGCTTCTGGAGGGTGTTACGCTGAGCTTCGTAACGCACATTGTTTCATTGCATGTGTGATATTCACTTGTTCCGCCATCTTATTCTGGGTGTTCTGTGTGGGAATTTTAATTTTGTGATGACATAAGGCTGGGTATATATATATATATATATATATATATATATATATATATATATATATGTGTGTGTGTGTGTGTGTGTGTGTGTGTGTGTGTGTGTGTGTGTGATGTGTCTTGGCCTTCTGATAATTCCGTCAGAGCTGAGAACAGGGTTCCATTGGTAATACCGCTGTGTATTCATTCATCACTTCTTTTCTTTCCAGTATGGATCTCTACATGTGGTAATCATTTTCTATTATAAATCTCTGTGGAGGGCTGTTGCTGTATTTAAGAACTTTTAGGTCTGTGTCTGTGTAATGGCCTATTTTTTATTGTCAATAAAATGATCTGCAAATGGGGAAAGACCGCTGTTACTCGTAAGTGCCGTTCAGTGTTCATTTTTACTGGTACCGAAATTTCTACCCGTTTGTCCAATATAAAATGAGTTAAAGTTCAAAACATGGCTGTCTCTCAGCAACTGTATATTAGAAATTTTGAGAAACCGTATAGTTACACTGCGAGAAAGCAATGGTCAATGTTTCGAGCAGATATGCTACGTTCAAACCTCTGACACGTATGTGTTGATAGGAAGAACTTGTCACAAAGATACGTGTCAAAGGCTTGCATGTGTTTAATTTTAATTTCTGACTTGATCATATCTGCTCGGAACTTTGGCCATTGGTTTCTCGCATTGTAACTTTACGGTTTCTCGAAAGTTCGTTCTGATGAAGAGACCGTTAGAGTTGTCGAAACGTAGATCGGTGTACCAACCACTTATTTGCAACTGGTTGGGTATGTTTCCCATGCTGATAAACTGAGTTACAGTCTTGACACATGAGTTGCTTGACTTTAGAATTGTTGTGATTGTGGTAGTGTTAGATGCCCTCATTTTCTTCTGTATAGAATTGTCTGTTCAGCAGGCAGTTTTTAGTCCTTGTTTTTTAAAATGTTGCCTTACCTATAATCTTCTTTCTTGCTGCAGAGCAGTATGTGCCATAAATTTGTTGTTGTGGCAGCCTCGGTCTCAGATGTTTTGCGTGTGTGTGTATTTCTGTTTATCGTTACGCAGATAACAGCAAACTAATTAGGCTAACTTTAAACTGCTAGTGTCAACGGACTTACGGGTACTACGTGCAAGTTAGGTTCACAACTGACTACCACTGCGCTAAGCAAAACAGAATAAAGTCTTAGCACTGCTTGTGACAGCTGAATTACGGCCCTATACGTATTTTCTACACACACACATGTTGTAAAGTATACAATCTCTGCAACAGTCGCGCATTCCTGCTCCACATTTTTTCAAGGTGTGCTTGACGAAATATTATTGCACAGCCGTTTTGCTGTAGCATGAACTACGGGGACCCTGAAGGCACACAGAAGAAAAAGTTAAATATGCGGTGAAGCACTACGGTTTTCTTTGTGGGAGTCGTAAGTTCTAAATCAAGACTCTGGCTAGGCGGTCGTAGACAGCGCAGCAGCGATGGGTGGAGCCGCACAGCATCGGGAAACAATACATCAGCCGCCAGGGGCGAAGTATAGCGAGCGGCGAAATGGAGCGAAGCGAACGCCCGTTGAGCCGCGCGTCACATGAGGAACAGCGACGTATACGGCGGGAGATAGGAATTTATAAAGTGCTCGAATTTATTCAACGTGGCCGCGGGGGCGGGCGAGCCGGCACGATGGGTGCGCCGCGCGTTATTCCTCGCCGTTTGCGTTTAAACGACCGGCAAAAACAGTTACGGCTCGTCGCGTAATGGGGTCCGCGCGTGACGTAATGATGGGACGCGGTGCCGGCTTACGACTAAACCGCAGTGCACCCTGGTGGCGGACAGAAGCACCAGTGCCCGCGCGCTCGTCACTTAATTTCATGGATTACACTCCAATTTACATAAGATAAATTTGACGGAAGCGGCGCATCTGCATTTCGCGTTAAATAAAGCACCTGAGAGGCTTTTACGAGAGTAAGAGGTTTCCGGCTGTTGGCCGTGTTACACGGGAAGAGTTCCGCCGCCGTTATGGCAAACGGGGCAGCTACCTATATTTTCACACTCGCTTCCACCTTAGTTATCATTAAGCAAAGTGCCACAGTTACAAGCATGAGGTGTTAGTATCTGAAATGACGTTCTTAGTACACTTCTCGAGACATATTCACGCTGATTTCAATTATTTTAGGGGAAGCACGCTAATGAATATTGACAGACATATCTTTAAAATAGTACAAAGGGAACATTCTACACGTCAATCTAGTCATGTACATTTTTGTTGTAACTGGTTTACTGTATTACACAGGAAATCTATTTCGGTATTGTGTTAAATGGATTCCGTAAACTTGATTGGATTAAGATCATACCAAGGGGAACGTAAGAATGGATTGTGTGAGTGAATTATGTGAACTTCTGCTGTTTACTATCTGAGAAAACGGGGAATTATGAGGTCTGCTCAGATACTCTGTATTCCATCAACTGAGGCGCTGACAACCGTAAGGGCTTACAGCACACCGTCATCGATTCTGAGATTTTAGCGTGCAAGCATGACCCTGACATCTGCTGATCTTATGGTGAACTAGCTTTATCTAGATCTGTATCCCACACTGTACACATGAACATTCACGAGAAGCTGTCTCACCAATTTCTCGGAAACTCATTGCCACATGGCCTGAAAGTACCAAGCTTAATTTTATTGCTGTGCGATGCTCAGTTATTATCTAGCATTGACAAAATAATTTAGTGTCTATCTCATATATGTAGCATAATAATTCATAGTCGCAGGTGTATTTACAGTTTTATCTGGAAGTCAAGCCTCAGAAGATGCTTAACGTAAATGATGGTTGTTGTTGTTGTGGTCTTCAGTCCTGAGACTGGTTTGATGCAGCTCTCCATGCTACCCTATCCTGTGCAAGCTTCTTCATCTCCCAGTACCTACTGCAACCTACTTCCTTCTGAATCTGCTTAGTGTATTCATCTCTTGGTCTCTCTCAACGATTTTTACCCTCCACGCTGCCCTCCAATGCTAAATTTGTGATCCCTTGATGCCTTAAAACATGTCCTACCAACCGGACCCTTCTTTTTGTCAACTTGTGCCACAAAGTCCTCTTCTCCCCTATTCTATTCAATACTTCATCATTAGTTATGTGATCTACACATCTAATCTTCAGCATTCTTCTGTAGCACCACATTTCGAAAGTTTTTATTCTCTTCTTGTCCAAACTATTTATCGTCCATGTTTCACTTCCATACATGCCTACACTCCATACTAATACTTTCAGAAATGACTTCCTGACACTTAAATCTATATTCGATGTTAACAAATTTCTCTTCTTCAGAAACGCTTTCCTTGCCATTGCGAGTCTACATTTTATATCTCCTCTACTTCCACAATCATCAGTTATTTTCCTCCCCAAATAGCAAAACTCCTTTACTACTTTAAGTGTCTCATTTCCTAATCAAATTCCCTCACCACCACCCGACTTAATTTGACTACATTCCATTATCCTCGTTTTGCTTTTGTTGATGTTCATCTTATATCCTCCTTTCAAGACACTGTCCTTTCCGTTCAACTGCTCTTCCAAGCCCTTTGCTGTCTCTGACAGAATTACAATGTCATCGGCAAACCTCAAAGTTTTTATTTCTTCACCATGGATTTTAATACATACTCCGAATTTTTCTTTTGTTTCCTTTACTGCTTGCTCAATATACAGATTGAATAGCATTGGGGAGAGGCTGCAACCCTGTCTCACTCCCTTCCCAACCACTGATTCCCTTTCATGTCCCTCGACTCTTATAACTGCCATCTGGTTTCTGTACAAATTGTAAATAACCTTTCGCTCCCTGTATTTTACCCCTGCCACCTTTAGAATTTGAAAGAGAGTATTCCAGTCAACATTGTCAAATGCTTTCTCTAAGTCTACAAATGCTAGAAACGTAGGTTTTCCTTTCCTTAATCTTTCTTCTAAGATAAGTCGTAAGGTCAGTATTGCCTCACGTGTTCCAATATTTCTACGGAATCCAAACTGATCTTCCCCGAAGTCTGCTTCTACCAGTTTTTCCATTCGTCTGTAAAGAATTTGTGTTAATATTTTGCAGCTGTGACTTATTAAACTGATAGTTCGGTAATTTTCACATCTGTCAACACCTGCTTTCTTTGGGATTGGAAATGATGGTAGCGAGGGCTAAGAAGTGTTGCAATAGGTCTTCATTGTGTTTGTGGTGTATTCGATACCTGTTTTTTATATTTTGATCCTTCTTTCACATTAATTACGAGCTGAACTACTGTTAAAAGACACTATTGTCACTAGCCTAAACGCTTAGATGGCAATATTGTGAATCAACATTTATAATAAATATAGTCTTAAACTTTAATTAATATTTTGGGACATAAAGTGGGTAAATTAGTTTTCATAGGAAGGAACATATATTGAGACTTGATTAAAAAACAATTCAGACCTATGAGGCTGGTGGTTTTTCTGTAAATTTCGTTTTCAAAAGCACCTGTTTTTGACAAAACTTAGTTTTTGTGCTTCGTGCCATTATTGTTCTCAGTGCCTCAATTATTCAGGTTCACTACCCAAATGAGATGGTGAAATTTACGATTAATTATAACAAGAGAATCAGTTGTTAACTTTGATACACATCAATTGTGAAGTTTTAATTGCTTTCATCAGTTCATCAGCAAAAATTAAATTATTCATGTGGCATGTTCTTTCTGAATGAAAAGCGACAAGATGTTAAACGTCGTTATTATACAACAAACTCTTTCTGAAAAACAAGAAAATACACTCCTGGAAATTGAAATAAGAACACCGTGAATTCATTGTCCCAGGAAGGGGAAACTTTATTGACACATTCCTGGGGTCAGATACATCACACGATCACACTGACAGAACCACAGGCACATAGACACAGGCAACAGAGCATGCACAATGTCGGCACTAGTACAGTGTATATCCACCTTTCGCAGCAATGCAGGCTGCTATTCTCCCATGGAGACGATCGTAGAGATGCTGGATGTAGTCCTGTGGAACGGCTTGCCATGCCATTTCCACCTGGCGCCTCAGTTGGACCAGCGTTCGTGCTGGACGTGCAGACCGCGTGAGACGACGCTTCATCCAGTCCCAAACATGCTCAATGGGGGACAGATCCGGAGATCTTGCTGGCCAGGGTAGTTGAGTTACACCTTCTAGAGCATGTTGGGTGGCACGGGATACATGCGGACGTGCATTGTCCTGTTGGAACAGCAAGTTCCCTTGCCGGTCTAGGAATGGTAGAACGATGGGTTCGATGACGGTTTGGATGTACCGTGCACTATTCAGTGTCCCCTCGACGATCACCAGTGGTGTACGGCCAGTGTAGGAGATCGCTCCCCACACCATGATGCCGGGTGTTGGCCCTGTGTGCCTCGGTCGTATGCAGTCCTGATTGTGGCGCTCACCTGCACGGCGCCAAACACGCATACGACCATCATTGGCACCAAGGAAGAAGCGACTCTCATCGCTGAAGACGACACGTCTCCATTCGTCCCTCCATTCACGCCTGTCGCGACACCACTGGAGGCGGGCTCCACGATGTTGGGGCGTGAGCGGAAGACGGCCTAACGGTGTGCGGGACCGTAGCCCAGCTTCTTGGAGACGATTGCGAATGGTCCTCGCCGATACCCCAGGAGCAACAGTGTCCCTAATTTGCTGGGAAGTGGCGGTGCGGTCCCCTACGGCACTGCGTAGGATCCTACGGTCTTGGCGTGCATCCGTGCGTCGCTGCGGTCCGGTCCCAGGTCGACGGGCACGTGCACCTTCCGCCGACCACTGGCGACAACATCGATGTACTGTGGAGACCTCACGCCCCACGTGTTGAGCAATTCGGCGGTACGTCCACCAGGCCTCCCGCATGCCCACTATACGCCCTCGCTCAAAGTCCGTCAACTGCACATACGGTTCACGTCCACGCTGTCGCGGCATGCTACCAGTGTTAAAGACTGCGATGGAGCTCCGTATGCCACGGCAAACTGGCTGACACTGACGGCGGCGGTGCACAAATGCTGCGCAGCTAGCGCCATTCGACGGCCAACACCGCGGTTCCTGGTGTGTCCGCTGTGCCGTGCGTGTGATCATTGCTTGTACAGCCCTCTCGCAGTGTCCGGAGCAAGTATGGTGGGTCTGACACACCGGTGTCAATGTGTTCTTTTTTCCATTTCCAGGAGTGTATTACGCCAGCAAAAAATGCGCTCCGAAATCGCCAGGTTCGCCGCGTTAGTATTATTATGAAGAGAGCCGTTTGCGTAAAGAAATTGTTATTAAAACCTAAACTGAATAAGAGATAAAATTGAATTGAAGTTCACCGTTACCTGTACTGAAATACTGACATAGTTTTCAACAAACAGTACGCCGAATACCAATAGAGATCATGAGGACAGTTCATACGAATTTATAGGAAGGACATGGTGAATTCACACACGCAAATGAAAGAATCAAGAACAAACATGAAATGAAGTCAGTTCTTCACCATGTAACTACTCATCGAGAGCTTTGTGTCTTCCGATATAGTAACGTGGAAATAAAATTAAAAAAAAATACACAGAGCAAAGCTAGGCAAAAAGGGAACGTCTTGCACGCAAGAATCAAGAAGTGGGACACTCGCCAACTATCCGAATATTTACGGCCGGCCGGTGTGGCCGAGCGGTTCTAGGCGTTACAGTCCGAAACCGCTAGACCGCTACGGTCGCAGGTTCGAATCCTGCCTCGGGCATGGATGTGTGTGATGTCCTTAGGTTAGTTAGGTTTAAGTAGTTCTAAGTTCTAGGGGACTGCTGACCTCAGGTGTTGAGTCCCACAGTGCTCAGAGCCATTTGAACCCATATTTACGAACAAATTAAGTGTAGGTACCCCTGACGATTAGAAATTGTAATGAGATGCAGTGGAAACGACGAGGCCATGAATACGAATAGGTGATGGCTCAACAGATTCGTCTGAGCACGTGGTCGATAAGCACAAAGCAAATAACCGATATTTGAATTTAACAGCCCGCATCTCGTGGTCGTGCGGTAGCGTTCTCGCTTCCCACGCCCGGGTTCCCGGGTTCGATTCCCGGCGGGTTCAGGGATTTTCTCTGCCTCGTGATGGCTGGGTGTTGTGTGCTGTCCTTAGGTTAGTTAGGTGTAAGTAGTTCTAAGTTCTAGGGGACTTATGACCACAGTAGTTGAGTCCCATAGTGCTCAGAGCCATTTGAACCATTATTTTTTTTTTTTTAATTTAACACAACAAAAACGCACGAAAAGTCGGCGAATCACACTAAGCATATAATATCATGTGAGTTGACGATAAGAAGTACAATCGTAGAACGCTGAAAGTGCGTGGAAAGAATTGACTACTACGTGGTGTGAGACGAAAGTCAAAGTTACAAAAAATGCTAAGAAACAAAAAAGGAATGAAATTACAACAAGGAATTAAAATACTATCATACGAGAGTATTATCACACAACGATTCACACTTAACGGTAAACATTATATCGAAATCTCAGAATTTCTTGGTACAACACATGACCACACCACGAGTCCTGGTAGAAAACAGTAGCTAAATATATTGCCTTGTCTGAATACACTTTCAAACATAATACTGAAACTAAAACTCTAAAAGTAAATCAATTTAAATACTTAATATAGCCTGAAGACTTAAATGCATCATCTGAAACCGATGTCCCCAATATGACTTAAATATACGCTTCACGCTCACCAAACTCTCAACATTAAGCGCTCAAGTACGGTCTCAGAGCAATGAAATTCTCCAAGTAGCCAGAAGTGACTGAGGTGTCCCTTCCGCCACTAAACTAATTACGGTCAGATGACTATATATGGGCCACGAACCGCTTTGGCATCCCTAGACACCCTACTGTAAGTGGGCCACAATGTGGCTCTTACAGACAGCAAGGTGCTGCCATACTAACTACCACTGAAATAAAAAAAATTTATACACATATTTACTCACTTTTGCACACATAGGATAGGGAAAGAAACGAAATTTGGAAGCAGGAAATATAACACTATAACTGTGACTGAGAGCTTTTGTCGGATGACAAATGCGAATCGACAAATTCTTTTGGAGAGATGCAAAACACGGTGTGTCTTCATCTTTCAGTTAACTTAGAACGAAATAAACATGTTCCTCAGCTCAGTTTGCCGGCGGGCTGAGCCAAGAAATGCGCCATGAAATGGAAACGCGAATATTGAATTGCTGTATCATGTAGCGTAGGAAGGACTATATGTAATGTTTCGGAAGAAGACGTTTCAGTATTTGTGTTTCAAAGATCTGCAAAGATATTAACCACACTTCGTACTCCTATGAGCTAGTTTTTACAAAACCAAATTAGTCCCGTGGTAACACAAACTAACACCCCATGGAGAGGGTTGTCTAATTTGTAAAACATGCAATAAGTCCAACGAAACGTGGTACACACATTCTCAAATATCTGAGTGAAACGGGCAGCAGTGATTGCAAATCTGCTACAACCCTAGGATTTGGCGGGGTGCGCTGAAGCCTGAGAGGGAAGACATATGTAAAAACATACTTAGCTCTGTAACGGGTGAATCAGATTGTACATCACTTGTTGAATGTGTAAGTAACTACTACTGTAAGGATAAGACCGCATTTAGAAACAAATGTTTCAAATGGATCTAAGCACTATGGGACTTAACATCTGAGGTCATCAGTCCTCTAGATCTAACTAACTTAAGGACATCACACACATCCATGCCCGAGGCAGGATTCGAACCTGCGACCGTAGCAGCAGCGCGGTTCCGGACTGAAGCGCCTAGAACCGCTCGGCCACAACCGCCGGCTATTTAGAAACAACAAGTGCTAGAGGAAGAAAAGGATAAGACTAACACAACATGACACATTAGTATTGAATCCACAGTTTTCGGTATCACTAGGTTCACTGATTACAGTTCCAATGACATTAGACCCGTGGTTTTGGAGTAGTTTTTCTGTGTCACATGGGCTAGTAACCGAAAAGTCCTATATTAATGTCGAAGTAGTACTTTTTCAGATCTGTTAGTTGATTATTTAGAGACTCAACATTAATTCACCATAAGTGGGTGAACAGGAAATTGGAGGGGAGGGGGGCATGGATAGGAACAATGGAAACGAACCGTACTCTTGAGAAAGCCGCAATTTTTTGGGTCGCCAGTTATCCGTTTTCCAGGACACTCTAACATCTCGATAAGTGCCATTGTCGTCTCACTTAATTTGATCTAGGCACCATTGAATTGTTTTCAGTAACGCGCCAAATCCTTAACACACAATAATAAATATAAACTTCAGTCATAGTGATAAATTACATCATTTTCCATTTTCTTGTCACGGAACCAGCACCAACATTACGCTACGAAATAGTCATGTGATCTCCTGTGTCCAACATGGAGATGAGCCTGAAAAGGTTATAAAGCCGGTTCGTGGAATAAAAAAAAGGTAATGAAAAAGTAACTGGTTGCAGTTTTCTGTATTTATATTACAAGGATAAAACTAGAAGAGACGATTTTACCAGTGCACTTAGGCAGTGAAACCTAGTTGAGATCCGTGAGAGCAAAGCACCAAGCTATCCATTTATCTGTATATCGCGCTCAAATATTGCCTGCGGCAATCTGATATTATGAAAGGTGGTTACACTGAGCCACAGCGCCAGAGATCGCACTAGAGAGTATTGTTCCGCCGCCTCCACTGGCAGTAATTATTGAGATGTCGTAGTGGGCAGTGCTTGGGGTGAGCTCGTGGTAGTCAGTGCTGAGATGTCGTAGTGAGGAGTGTTTGTTGAGATGAGCTAGTAGGCAGTGCTTGCTGAGATGTGATACTGAAAAGTTCTTGTTGAGATGTGATAGTAGCGAGTCGGTGTGGAGAGATTGTAATGTCTAGAGTGCTTTTCATCAATATAAATTAAGGTAACAAACTACTTTTCTTTTCTTTCTCATTATTTCAATGTCCTGAATAATGCGTCATTACAGGTTCAGTCAACAAAGCATCTGGCTTGTGTTCTTGTATTAGAGTGTAATTCTGGTTTTCTTGAGTAATTATGGTATTTCTATTTTCTTTAATTAATTCAGTATAAATGATATTTAAAATTTCTTGTGTTGTTGAAGAAGAACCGTGTCAGATGCGTACGTTGAGTCATACTTCCACACACAGAACAGTTACACTTGTGCTTTGGTTTCGTAGGTTTTATAGTTGCTGGGGACTTAATTAATTAATTGTGTTAATGAAAATTTCCATTTCATTCTTTGTTGTTGTTCTATGCAGTCAGATTGCGTAATAATACTAGTCAGGGCCAACCGTTTACGAGACTTCGTAATCGGACAAACAGTCACAAAAAATTAAAATTATTTGCATTATATTTTAATTAAGCCCCCATGCACGTGGCGACCGCTGCTTCGGATCGTCCCTTGGAATTCTTCTGATTGTAAAAATAGTAGACAGTAGTATTGTTGTAGTAATTTGTAATTTAGTAATTGTAGTCTATTTTGCATGTGTAGATTTGGTAATTGTCATTCTTCTAATGGTATTTTTTTTCTCTGAATTTGATTGTTGTCTTGTATACGCGTTTGACGATTTAGTGCAATCATTTCAATTGTTCGTTAATCGTGTTTGAGGGAAACATTTCGAGTGAATGGTATTGTTGGAGATAAAGAGTCATTGTGTATAATTTCCGTACAGTGACGAGTTTTGTATGTTTTGTAAATGATTACGCGATCAATGAAAAAGGCGAAAGTGATGGATAGTGAGAATGACGAAATTGTTAACATGGCGAACTCGCCAACAGAGGAAAACAGTATGATGGATAATGAAGTGGAAAACAATGTAATAAGTCGGGAAAATAGTCCGGAACCATTTCAAAATTTTTCTCAATCAGAAAATTCACAGAATCCGAGATTAACGACAGAAGATTCTGAAATAGTATCGAACACAGATAGCTTTACAGCCATGACGAAAGAAGTTGGTTTCGCGGGAAATGTTGGGGGCGAAAAGAATTTCGAACCGGCTATTACGGAGCAGTTGATGAGTCTATATTAAATTTGGGAGCACGAATGGAAACAATTAAAACAGAGATAGGAACTTTAGCAACACGGTTAGACCCACAGGGATCACAAATAGGAATAATTACAACTGGTATGGGAACAATGGAGCAGTTTCGATCTGAATTTAAAACAGAAATAGGAACAATTAAAACTGAGATGGGAACAATGGAAACACGGTTAGATTCACGAATAGGGACATGTTTCAAAAATATGAAAGATGAATTAAAGAAAGAAATCAGAGAAGAAGTACAACCGATTTTGAATGCTCACAATAATAGATTAATTGCAGTAGAGATTAGACAAAGGGAACAGGATAGAGAACAGGAGGAAAGAGATCGCGTGATAGTACAAAAATTTTCAGAGTTAAATTTACAACGTGCATGGGGGCTTAATTAAAATATAATGCAAATAATTTTAATTTTTTGTGACTGTTTGTCCGATTACGAAGTCTCGTAAACGGTTGGCCCTGACTAGTATTATTACGCAATCTGACTGCATAGAACAACAACAAAGAATGAAATGGAAATTTTCATTAACACAATTAATTAATTAAGTCCCCAGCAACTATAAAACCTACGAAACCAAAGCACAAGTGTAACTGTTCTGTGTGTGGAAGTATGACTCAACGTACGCATCTGGCACGGTTCTTCTTCAACAACACAAGAAATTTTAAATATCATTTATACTGAATTAATTAAAGAAAATAGAAATACCATAATTACTCAAGAAAACCAGAATTACACTCTAATACAAGAACACAAGCCAGATGCTTTGTTGACTGAACCTGTAATGACGCATTATTCAGGACATTGAAATAATGAGAAAGAAAAGAAAAGTAGTTTGTTACCTTAATTTATATTGATGAAAAGCACTCTAGACATTACAATCTCTCCACACCGACTCGCTACTATCACATCTCAACAAGAACTTTTCAGTATCACATCTCAGCAAGCACTGCCTACTAGCTCATCTCAACAAACACTCCTCACTACGACATCTCAGCACTGACTACCACGAGCTCACCCCAAGCACTGCCCACTACGACATCTCAATAATCACTGCCAGTGGAGGCGGCGGAACAATAGTCTCTAGCACGATCTCTGGCGCTGTGGCTCAGTGTAGCCACCTTTCAATATGCCTAAAATTGGTGTAAACCCTGTTAAAAATAATAAGTGTGACTAATACCCCGCCCAGTACAAGTCTACTCTCATAACACTGACAACCGTCTAACAGCTAAGAACACCAGCAACTGAGTGCACGTTAAGCTAATGTTGTCGTTCATGTCGATATTAAAGTAAAGTGAAATTGTTGTTGTTGTTGTGGTGGTGGTGATGGTAGTGATCTTCAATCCGAAGGCTGGTTTGTTGCATCTGTCAGTGCTGCTCCATCCTGTGCAAAGCTTTTCATCTCCGAATAGCTACTGCAACCTAAATCCTTTTGAACCTGCTTATTGTACTTACCTCTTGGCCTCCATCTCCATAAACGTTTTACCGCTCAAACTTCCATCCCAAAGTAAATTGGTGAACCCAGAATGTCTCAGAGTGTGTTCTTGCAGCTGAACCCTTCTTTTAGTCAAATTGTTCCACAAATTTCTTTTCGCGCCAGTTCTGATCAGTATGTCCTCATTAGTCATATGATTTATCTCTACGGCTGCGTAGTGGCTGGCAGTTCGAGATGGACAGAACTGGAGTCGCTGAATGCGATCATGTACGGGAAATAAAAATCAATGACTTCAGAATGAAATGACTTATCTTTGTGCCCTGTTTTAAACAAAATTTCGATACTCTATTTATACTTAATATACAACAAACTATGAGCTTAAATCAACCATACGCGATGTTCCTGGTGACAACAACATCCTCTTTATCACATTCCCTGACGATGATATAGTCAAGGGGTGGCCGAGCGGTTCTAGGCGCTACAGTCTGGAACCGCGCGACCGCTACGGTCGCAGGTTCGAGTCCTGCCTCGGGCATGGATGAGTGTGATGTCCTTAGGTTAGTTGGGTTTAAGTAGTTCTAAGTTATATGGGACTGCTGACCTCAGTAGTTAAGTCCCATAGTGCTCAGAGCCATTTTTGAACGTGTCAGTGTTTCTAGCGTCCTTGCATCCAAGTGGTCTTGTAGCCGTTATGCAGGTGTAACTTGGTGTTGGAAATAGAGAGAACATGTTCAGTGCATTAACCAAGGAGCGGTAGACTATTAGCGCTGCAGTTGCCAAGTACTTGTTCCCTATCACGTTGCTCCATTGCTAATGACCTTTACCAATTCTTGAGCTGCAATCGCCAAGTAATAAGAGCTCCTAACGAGGTGGCACTTAGTTATTCTCAGCAGGTTATAGAACTGATCTTCAGTGTCTACATAACAATTTAAGGTAGGAGCGTATGCAAAGATGATAATCATAAATTTACAGCTAGACAGCGGGATTCTGTTGGACATAATTCTTTCGCAGACAGAAGTTGGAGTTAGGGATGATCATTCAACAATGTTGTCTTCACATAATGAATGCGGCATTCTCCCTTATCTCTTCCCTTACAGAAGATCGAGTAACCTGAACTGGACTTTGTAGTCATTCCTCCTCTGGATAATCTCGTTTCACTTAAAGCAGCTGTATCAATGTTCATTCGACCAAGTTCCTGGGCGAAAAACGTTGTTCTTCTCTCAGATCTGTTATTTTCTTTCAAATCAAGTTACGTTTCGAACATACCATGTTACTATCATTATGGGTTTGGTAATCTTCGCTTTTCGAGCTTATGAATGATCACCAGATGCTTGCGGCCTCCCAGATGGCTGAGTGAATGGCTGCCGACGTTTAGTCATATTTTCTAGGGACTTCCCATTCAGGGTGGGCAGCAATGGTCCTGAAGAGACTTTTCCAAACACATTTGATGACCGAATTCTTGAGAGTTCACAGGGTCTCCGAAGGACGACCATCACAAATCGTTGCCAATGTGCAGGTCCAAAATAGAGGCTTCCAGTATCACCCGAAAACCTGCCTCCACCAACCTTATCCCATTGCAATGGACATGAGTTGAAGCTCTGTCAGCAGTAAAAAGTGCCACAGGCAGGATGTTGTTCAAAGTGGATCTCAGATCGGAAGGAAGCGACCCAAAAATTATGACTGCGACTGCAGCGGACTGCCACATGCTCCAAATGCCACTGAGTTACGTCTTTACAGCCATTCCGTCTGGCATGACATCATCCACCTCCAAGATCGTTGAGAACCACAAAGAAGAGGTTTCTGCTCTGTCCATTTTGCCGTAGGGACAAAAACACAGAATTGGCTCATCTGCCAGCACCGCCGTTCCGATGGTCTCTATTTCCGGCCTAGTTGTCGTTGAAGTCATCACCGTAGCCAGCCAAGAGGCCCTCACGTAGTAGCACCACAGAGGCCGGGTGAATGAAGGGTTTTTATCGAGGTGTTACTCCTCCCTATCCGCCTTTCTCAGCCAGGCTTGGGACGGGCTATGTCGGAGTTTCGTGATCACTCGACATGCAAATGTATATCGCAGTGGTACATTAGACTCATAGCAGATGGATTTTTTTATGGAAACAAGAAGAAAAATTTGTCTACATCGAGGTCCAAAATAAATTCTACTGTTAACTCGACGATTCAAAACAGTGTCAGAGAACTCCGATTAGTCGTTAATCAAATACGTTGGTGGTAAAATCAAAATTTCGTGAGGCATCTTATCTAAAGCATACAATAGCAGAATGGACGACTATAAATTAGCATAGAGTACATTGGGGTAATTACTTGGATTTTACCTGTGGTAAGGATAAATAGTTACGTGGGATAGTACTGAACGCATGATCACAGACCTCTAGGATTCAAATATCCTCTTTTCGAGTGTCCCCAGAATATGGGGATTAACGATTATGTTGTTACTACAGGAACGATGGTCAGCAAACGCAAAGACAGAAAGAAAAAACTGTAATAAATAAAGGCTGAAGAAATTCGGCGTCACAAATAACCAACCTGAACTGATATCAGTTAGTACACAGTCGAAAAACACAGAAGTGCTGCGATTAAAGTGCAGGCTCACAAATCGCGTTCTAGATAATTAAATTAAAGAGTACTTTGGTTTAAAGGTAACACTGAAAGACTGCTACATTACATCCTCAAAACAGGATATAGATGAACTGATAGAGACTAAGTACGTAAGAAGAATTATGGGAGCAGCATACAAGATTTTCCAGCCACATTCTGACGAATCATCTGTAAAACAATTCGAATAGCTTCTCGTGGGCCGCAAAGAAAACATACACGGGTCAAAACTATACGTCCAGTCTTTAGCGGATCAGTTTATTGTTGAAGGAGTAGACAGTAGACAGAAAGCCGAAAAATTTAATTCCGCACTAAAATCGTATTTTGGGTGAGATTATGATCATCCCACAATGCGCACAATGACAAATGGGAGGTATTAAAATAAGCATCCGTGGTTTTAAAAAGCCAAACAAAGCATCACGATGTGACCTAGATTTTATTATACTTCACATGCAATACGCTGCGGAACTATCTCATCTCCTCATATTTACTGAGAATACCCACGCAACGAGTAGTACCGCGTAAAAGAAAAGAGCACAAGTCAGCTCACTTTTTACAGAGTATAAAATAACGGCTGCATAAAACTATCAAAGTTGTTAATCCTTATATGTTGCAAGATACTATAGCACGTAGAAACCTCGAACATTGTGATTCGTCTTGTTGAAACTTAGCTTCTTTTAATACACCAGCCCGGGGAATCAGAGAGCGCCGAAGCCAACACACACACACACACACACAAATATATACAGGAATATCGGGAATTACCGCCACAAACTTGCAGCATTTGTAGAGACGGACTGCGTACATACTACTCTGAATAGGAACCCACGTCTGGAAACGTATCATGTTTCAGTTCAGATATTTAACTCATCCACTTCTGCTTGACGAAATGGATTAGGTTGGGCGTAGTACAATTATTAGGTAACAATAGGAATGGAAACATAACTAAACATCCATTTATCACTTAAGCATATTTGTTTTATTACACTTAAATATTAGGTGTTTACATTATTCCAAAAGATAACAGAACCCAGTGTACTGTACATACACAACGTTACGTTTAAATGCTTAGGTGATAGACGGAGTTTGTTCCGTTTCCTCTCGATTGGTTACCTAATAATTGTACTGCGTCACGCCTAATTCAGTTCCTAAGCAGGATTGAACGACTTAAACATCTGAATTGAAATCGTCGTAGAACGGAAACGGTACGTTTCCTTTCGAACATGGGTTCCTTTTCAAAATATCAATTCAATTCCCGCGACTGGGGAAATCTTTAATACACTGTATCACTTAAATTGCATGTTTCTGTAATATAAAACTTTTTCGTAAAATGCAAATACAGCTATGAAACTACTAACGCTTCACCTTACGAAGTACTATTTTCGCCTGAAGAAAATAATCACCATGTCCTACACCAGATAAACATAAATAAAGTTGTTGACTGGCTAATTGAGCTTTACATTACTTCGACCTTAGGCCTACTCCAGGCTATGCTACTGGTGATACAAAAGTTGGATTTCCATGTACTGATTATTTAGAACTTTTCAGATAATACTTCATCTTACTAAGCAGCATTTTTAAGGAGAGAAAGAAGATAATGCATCTTGTTATAAGCTGATAAAAACAACTGACGTTATTGGCTGGCTTTATATTTGCTGTACTTCACGAAAGTTCCGAGATAACTTCATGTTTGAACAGATACGGTGAATGGTTGCCATACCGTAGATGGTAGTGACAGCCACGGATCGAAATTAAGGTGCCAAGCTCTAAGAAGTTATAGACTTTCTCCTTTCCTTTTCGTACTCGTCTACCAAATAATATCAAGAACTAACTACAAGATGAGACCTATAGCAAGTTTATATATCGATTTCATTATTTTTGACTCTTTAGCACAGTAAACCACACTCAGAATAGTGAGTTTTGGAGAGACCATTAACGTGGTGTATCATTTAAACTCTGTAGTTTCGTAATACGATAATACATCTACGAAAAGTACCTAATATGACACATTAGCTTCCTTAACATTTACTGAGCATGGCGGCTGCTTCATTTTCTTCTGTCATAGACGTTTTTCATCTTCTTGTGTATACATTGCCAACCCTTTATCTCAGAGGAATCTGCATATTTTAACCTAATTTTACCAGTTTTATGTTGTTAGAAGGACAATGTTGAGACAGCCACATTTAGATACAACGTAATCACACTTTCTATGCATACAAAAACTGGAATATAGTTTTATGAACAGTTTTTTTAATGTCCCATAATGTAGTAAACGTGTCTCGGCCCGTTGTTTTTTACGGTCGCTCCAATGTCCGGCCAATTTTATTTGGTATTGACGGACGGCGATGATATCTTGCATTTCTCAGTAGTATCCACATTTTCCCATATAACGTTTTCAAAGCAATACTTGAAATGTTCCCATCCGGAAGAAGTATTCCACTGAGTTTCAGGACTAAAACCGGATAACGTCGACTTATTGCCACAACCATTCTGCATCCTCAAGTGAGTGTTTTGCACAGGGGATTACTATTTCACTTCGCTATCTTTACATCCCTCTCTCATTAACAAAAAAAAAAAAATATCTGCAGTGAAGACGCATGCGCAAAGGCATCCGCTACATGAGCGATTTCTGTCGAGTTACGCGCCCTCTTAGAACATTGCTCCAATTGCTCCATCTATGGCACGCAGGTACATGCATAATGTAACACAACACACGCGCTGTCTGTCGGAATACTCACTAGGAGAGCTAAAAATTCAGATCTTAAAATAACAAAATTATATGTCACTAGACTTGTCATTGGTCACAAAATGTTTTATTTCTGACGAAATTAAAGGAATCACTGTTTCCCAAGCCTTATCCAGTTGAAAGAAGCCATCACGATTCGTAAGATCTTGCGCCTTGCGCTAAACGTATTTCCACTGACTCCTTAATAACTGAGCTAAAACAATCTGTGGTAGGGTAATCCACGGAATAATCCTGTGTAGATACAAAGCTCAGCTGTGGCTTACGTACTGGGTTGCGAAAGGTGAGTCTGGTGATTATGTTCAATGCATCTTTCACGCACGTGGCCAATGTAGGCTTTGCCACACTGGCAAAGTATTCTGTAGATCCTAGTCTTCCGTAACTTCGTCCTTTGCCGAAACGGGAAGTATACACTGTCCTCGTAAGTGTGCGGAAAATTACTTCAACATGGTTTTTTTATTAAAATTTTGTCTAATTTTGACGAAATCTTGTCGAGGTACGGGAGAAACCCTCTGGACTTGAACCGCTATTTCTCCTCTTGACACTATGGGGCGACACGTGTCTTCTTCCTTAAAGCTGTGCTTATATGACATGAAGAACATCCATTATCTTTGAACAATGATTTTAGGTGTTCCAGCTCATTTGCAAGGCTGTCTCCATCACACACATCATGTGCCCAGTGCGTCAAAGTTCGAGGGATTTCTGTAGTCTATAATAGGTGGTGACAGCTATACGCGTGTAAATATAGTTTTGTATTAATGGGTTTCCGGTAAACGGAATGCCCCAGTGATTCATCCAATTTCTGTCTGCCCAAGACGTCCAGTTCTGCCGAATCAAGTGCCCTCTCCTTAAAGTTTTGCACAATCATGTTTGGTACCGGGGGGGGGGGGGGGGGAAGCGACACCTACCCATAACAACACGGTCAGTTCGCTCAAAAAAGCCTAAGGAAGAAGAAACGTGATCACACACAAGAACAATAGTAGAAGGAGCAGTTAAAGTACAGAGCGTTCCTCCCTTACGTCGGCATCATTTTGTCGAAATTAGGCAGAACGTTAAAAACACATTATGCCAAAGTAATTTACCGCCCTTTACAAGACGTGTGCTCTTCTCGGTTCGGCCAAGGACGATGTGGGATTGAGGAAGGCTGGACGCTACAGAACACGTTGCCAATGTGGCAAGGTAGTGCGTGAAAGATGCATTGAACATGATCAACGCACTCGCCTTTCGCAGCCCAATAAGTCAGCCATAGCTGAGCATTGTATCTCCACAGGACATTCCATGGATTATTATGCAACGGAAATCTTCGCCTTGATGAGATCCTTAAGGGATTCATTTATTACGGAATCGGTGGAAATACGTTTAGCGCAATATCATATGAATCGTGATGGAAGCTGTCAACTGCTTAACTCATGGGACCCGAAAGTTATTTAATTTCTCCAGAAATAAAAATGACCAATGACACGATAAAGTCAGCGTTGTGGACTAGCAATCTGTAGTGCATAATATTCACTTGAAGCTGGCTGAATGATTCTCAGCCGAAACACCATGGTTAGAAGTGAACCTTATCCGGCGGCATTCCCGAAAACTCATGGAACAATGTTCAACGTAATTTGTACATATCGATTTTTATTCCAGTGTTAAATTACATTCTACTTTCACATCAGTTCGTTTCACAAAATACTCTGGTTTCTATGTCTTTTTTTTAATTTTCTGTAACCTATCCAGTAGTTTACATCACATACGGGAGATCTACTCAGAGCAAAATGCAGCCCATCGTAGATATGGTTATTTGATATTCAATGGACTCACACAGTCTTCAACAGGATAAAACACATAAGCCATCCTGTTGTTGTAAATCGTTGTTTTCAGTGTCGTAATACCAATTACTTTAGGCAAGGAAGATATAAAAGTTTCTCATAGACATAGATCAGGGAACTTTTCAGAACTGATAATGTGGTTACCGATATCACTGTTCACTCCTCTGCTTGTCATTTCACACACAAGTTCATTATATATCTTTATTCTAGTGTTATTCGAGCTCATCTGCATTAAACTGTTTACTCTACTTTCTAATTGTTGCTCACAATAAGATTAGTTTTTCTTGTTAAATTTCTAGTACACAAAACTCGATATTCGGTGTTAAGTAATCACACTTCTCCATTTCATCCCAAAGACTTATGCGGAATTTTACAGTTGCATGAGGTAACAGGACAGCTACCTAGAGATCTTGCAGTATCACAGAGAATTTATTTTTGAATGTAGGCAACTTTAAATACATCACAAATTCCCTTCTTCAGCATTACAGACTGCCCCTTCTCTAACTTTTCTTGTCTGTCCACTAGTACATAGTTACCTCCCTCTGGCAGCAATCTGATGCATGCGCACCCGACATCTGAGCAGTATGACATATAACAGCTTTGCAACATAGGACATGTCAACAAGTCTTGACTTATATTTGTAGAGAAGCCACGAGTTGCCTGTAACATTCCTTTATAGACATGCTTTACTCTTTCAAAAATTAACTAGCCGAGGGATACATGTTAAATATACATGGGTATGTGTTGCGCCAACGTTATACAGATATGCACAACTGGAAAACAAAATAAGTGCACGTTTTTAGAGGTTTCAAATTCATTCAAGATTTATTGTCGCCACAGTCCATATCGAATAGATGAAATGGTTACATATACAGGGTGAGTCACCTAACATTACCGCTGGATATATTTCGTAAACCACATCAAATACTGACGAATCGATTCCACAGACCGAACGTGAGTAGAGGGGCTAGTGTAATTGGTTAATACAAACCATAAAAAAATGCACGGAAGTATGTTTTTTAACACAAACCTACGTTTTTTTTAAATGGAACCCCGTTAGTTTTGTTAACACATCAGAACAACTAATCAAATACGTAATCAGTGCCGTTTGTTGCATTGTAAAATGTTAATTACATCCGGAGATATTTTAACCTAAAGTTGACGCTTGAGTACCACTCCTCCGCTGTTCGATCGTGTGTATCGGAGAGCACCGAATTACGTAGGGATGCAAAGGGAACTGTGATGGTCCTTAGGTACAGAAGAGACTGGAACAGCACATTACGTCCACATGCTAACACCTTTTTATTGGTCTTTTTCACTGACGCACATGTACATTACCATGAGGGGTGAGGTACACGTACACACGTGGTTTCCGCTTTCAATTACGGAGTGGTATAGAGTGTGCCCCGACATGTCTGGCCAATAGATGTTTAACGTGGTGGCCATCATTAGCTGCACACAATTGCAATCTCTGGCGTAATGAATGTCGTACACGCTGCAGCACATCTGGTGTAATGTCGCCGCAGGCTGCCACAATACGTTGTTTCGTATCCTCTGGGGTTGTAGGTACATCACGGTACTCATTCTCCTTTAACGTACCCCACAGAAAGAAGTCCAGAGGTGTAAGATCAGGAGAACGGGCTGGCCAATTTATGCGTCCTCCACGTCCTATGAAACGTCCGTCGAACATCCTGTCAAGGGTCAGCCTAGTGTTAATTGCGGAATGTGCAGGTGCATCATCATGCTGATACCACATACGTCGACGCCTTTCCAGTGGGACATTTTCGAGCAACGTTGGCAGACCAATCTGTACAAACGCGATGTATGTTGCAGCTGTTTGGGCCCCTGCAATGAAGTGAGGACAATGTCTCAAGCGTCAACTTTAGGTTACAATATCTCCGGATGTAATTAACATTTTACAATGCAACAAACGGCACTGATTACGTATTTGTTTATATGTTCAGATGTGCTAACAAAACTAACGTGGTTCCATTTTAAAAAAAAAGTAGATTTGTGTTAAAAAACATACTTCCTTGCATTTTTGTATGGTTTGTATTAAACAATTACACTAGCCCCTCTCCTCACGTTCGGTCTGTGGAATCGGTTCGTCAGTATTTGATGTGGTTTACGAAATATATCCAGCGGTAACGTTAGGTGACTCACCCTGTATGGATCAACAGCACATGAGGTGCCAGTATCGACCCATGCCGCACATTCTTATTACTACGTGGTGAGCCTCCATTATTTGCATGAGGGAGAATCTGATCTCATCGCAGAATATCACGGCACGCCATGCCGTCTTCCAGGCGATCCTCTGACGGCAACAGTCTAGCCGTGCACGTCGGTGCTGTGGGGTGAGTGGAAGGCGGGCTGTAGGTGTGCGTGCCCGTAGTGCCACTGCTAATAACCAGCTCGCAATAGTTCGTGTTGACACGTATGATCTCACGAGACATCATATCTCTTCTGTGGTAGCCATACGTTCTGTCACCGTTGCCCTTACAAAACGTGATACCGGCGGGCGTCTGTGCCGAGTGGACGCACAGAAACTCGTCCACGAGCTGGAGAATGCTCACACGATCATTGATGTCAGTATTGTTGTACAACTGACACAGGACATCCAACTTGTGTGGCAGCTCTCCGAAAGGACGTACCCGCCACTCGGAATGCCACAATTCGAGCCCTTCCACACTCGCGTCATGCAGACATTTTCCTGCCTTAGAAAGTTAATGGGAAACAGTATATAAAATCATTAGGGGAAGTGGCAACAAAACGATTAGTCACGTTGGTGTGTAGAATATATGAGTCTGGCGACATACCATCTGACATTCGGAAAAGCATCATCCACACAATTCGGAAGACGCCAAGAGCTGAAAAGTGCGAGAATTATCGCACAATCAGCTTAACAGCTCATGCATCGAAGCTGCTTACAAGAATAATACACAGAAGAATGGAAAAGAAAATTGAGAATGCGCTAGGTGACGATCAGTTTGGCTTTAGGAAAAGTGAAGGGACGAGAGAGGCAATTCTGACGTAACGTCTAATAATGGAAGCAAGGCTAAAGAAAAATCAAGACACTTTCATAGGATTTGTCGACCTGGAAAAAGCGTTCGACAATATCAAATGGTGCAAGCTGTTCGAGATTCTGAAAAAAGTAGGGGTAAGCTATAGGGAGAGTCGGGTCATATACAATATGTACAACAACCAAGAGGGAATAATAAGAGTGGACGATCAAGAACGAAGTGCTCGTATTAAGAAGGGTGTAAGACAAGGCTGTAGTCTTTCGCCCCTACTCTTCAATCTGTACATCGAGGAAGCAATGATGGAAATAAAAGAAAGGTTC
This sequence comes from Schistocerca nitens, assembly GCF_023898315.1. Lineage (NCBI taxonomy): Eukaryota > Metazoa > Arthropoda > Insecta > Orthoptera > Acrididae > Schistocerca > Schistocerca nitens. The sequence goes on from NC_064617.1 coordinate 363,541,678, forward strand.
AGGAGTGGAATTAAAATACAAGGTGGAAGGATATCAATGATACGATTCGCTGATGACATTGCTATCCTGAGCGAAAGTAAAGAAGAATTAAATGATCTGCTGAACGGAATGAACAGTCTAATGAGTACACAGTATGGTTTGAGAGTAAATCGGAGAAAGACGAAGGTAATGAGAGGTAGTAGAAATGAGAACAGCGAGAAACTTAACATCAGGATTGATGGTCACGAAGTCAATGAAGTTAAGAAATTCTGCTACCTAGGCAGTAAAATAACCAATGACGGACGGAGCTAGGAGGACATCAAAAGCAGACTCGCTATGGCAAAAAAGGCATTTCTGCCCAAGAGAAGTGTACTAATATCAAATACCGGCCTTAATTTGAGGAAGAAATTTCTGAGGATGTACGTGTGGAGTACAGCATTGTATGGTAGTGAAACATGGACTGTGGGAAAACCGGAACAGAAGAGAATCGAAGCATTTGAGATGTGGTGCTATAGACGAATGTAGAAAATTAGGTGGACTGATAAGGTAAGGAATGAGGAGTTTCCACGCAGAATCGGAGAGGAAAGGAATATGTGGAAAACACTGATAAGGAGAAGGGACAGGATGATAGGACATCTGCTAAGACATGAGGGAATGACTTCCATGGTACTAGAGGGAGCTGTAGAGGGGAAAAACTGTGGAGGAAGACAGAGATTGGAATACGTCAAGTAAATAATTGAGGACGTAGGTTGCAAGTGCTACTCTGAGATAAAGAGGTTAGCGCAGGAAAGGAATTCGTGGCGGGCCGCATCAAACCAGTCAGTAGACTGATGACCAAAAAAAAAAAAAAATAAAATAAAATAAAATAAAATATGCGAGGAAAAGTCAAATTAGGTGTACCATTAAATGAAGGGATTATTAGACTTACAAAGGTTAATAAGCTAATTATTTCTTCGTATTGTATAAATATGTTGAAGTCCGTACAAGCTATACACGAAACAAGGGTAATGCATTATTGACAAACAACATCACATAATATTTGCACCGAAATTTGTTTTCCAGATGGCGTACAAATTCGAAATAACGTTAAACCATCTTGAATACCTAGAAAAAATTCTCTAAATATTTGCTATTTTGACAAACTTCGTGCCTCCATATGATTCTACACTTAAATCCCAAGGGTATTACGATATTGCTTAATGGAATCAAGTGAATTCTATGTGAAGATACTTCACAGTAACTCCATATCGTCAACGAAATAGGACAGAGTATAAATTTAGCTTTCAAAAACTTTAAGGCTCGCAGAAGGAGTATTATCAATGCGTCACATTGTGGCGCAGCAGAAATCTGCAAGGTAGGAAGCATGTGAAGCCGAAGCAATGTTGGTTTCAAGAGCTGAATGTGGTCTCACCTTTAACCAAATTATCTCTGTGGCTAGGAAGAAGTTTGTTTTTGTAATGTAACAAACAGTTCATGCTACGAATGCTCGTTAAACTAAAATGATATTTTATTCTGTCGGCGTAGAAGAAAACTTAAGAAATTTTCTACGTGTGTGATATCGACTGCAAAGATACTTCTTTTCTTTTACTTCTTGTGACCACCGAAAATTGATACAAATATTTTTACTGTGGTATCAAATGTATTTACTGACGAAATAGAAGCACATCGGCCAAATTTGCTGTAAAATAGTTCAACTTATTAAGACAAAAATAGGTAAGAATCTAGTTTGTAATATACTGGTTGTTATAGGAGGTTATACGCATTAGAAAAAAAAAATTATCTCAACTGAAACACCTAAAAAGTTACTGCACATGCGTTGATTCAACACTGTCTCCCATTTATTCAATTACGATTATTTTACCAGTTTTCTCAAATTCCTGAGCAACATTCTTTTGTATCCACATTTAAAGTCTCGATCCGTTCTACGATAATTCGCAATTACGGCGACTGCGCCTCTACCGTGGACACATCGCTCCTTGGCTTTGTGACCGTTGGCGGGGACCCTTCCCTCCGAATTATTTCCAGGCCGTTAAACCTGACCGGTCGTAACTTACTGCCCGATAGCTGTCCAATTGTAGCAGTCCTTCCGGCATCTGTTCGCACAATTACCCCTGCTGATGGCCTGCGTCTCCTCGTTGGCGATCTTCAGCTACAACAGTCTTTAATATATTACACAGATTGTCCTTGTACGTTACACGCCATGGTTGTCCAATGCTTCGAGTCAACACCACTCTATTAGCATCCAGCCGTTACATTATCTCAGTTTCACAGAACGTAGGTCACACATCATGTACACAGATGCTGAAAAATGCAAGATATACTTCACCTTATTCGTATGTCCGTGGCGGAGAAGCCAACATTACATTTATTTCCCAGGAAATTACTCTTTGAACTGTAATACCGTTTAGAACGTTTACTTATTAAATCTCGTTTCACATACATATTTGCCGCAACTCTATCCACCTATGTCATATTATTAAAGGCCTTCTCTCATAACTCTTTGCAAAAATGTATAAATGCTGCCGTCTCTCACGCGTTTTCGTCATTCACTTTAAGGCATGTCAGTGCAGCATACTGTCATGGTTGTGAAACACAGAAAAATCCAGTGCAGAAAGAGACACAGATATCTCCAGACGTCTCAGCTCTCCTAATAAGACACAGTGCAGCTGAGAGACAGATACTAGCTATTGTTGTGTGGACACAGATTATACGAATAGACTGAGCAGGGAGGTGGAGGTTACATAATTCTATTTACAGTTTACCTTAATTTGTTGTCCTGGAGCACATGGTGAAATAGGTGATATGAATAGTAAATATATATATATACTCCTGGAAATTGAAATAAGAACACCGTGAATTCATTGTCCCAGGAAGGGGAAACTTTATTGACACATTCCTGGGGTCAGATACATCACATGATCACACTGACAGACCCACAGGCACATAGACACAGGCAACAGAGCATGCACAATGTCGGCACTAGTACAGTGTATATCCACCTTTCGCAGCAATGCAGGCTGCTATTCTCCCATGGAGACGATCGTAGAGATGCTGAATGTAGTCCTGTGGAACGGCTTGCCATGCCATTTCCACCTGGCGCCTCAGTTGGACCAGCGTTCGTGCTGGACGTGCAGAACGCGTGAGACGACACTTCATCCAATCCCAAACATGCTCAATGGGGGACAGATCCGGAGATCTTGCTGGCCAGGGTAGTTGACTTACACCTTCTAGAGCACGTTGGGTGGCACGGGATACATGCGGACGTGCATTGTCCTGTTGGAACAGCAAGTTCCCTTGCCGGTCTAGGAATGGTAGAACGATGGGTGCGATGACGGTTTGGATGTACCGTGCACTATTCAGTGTCACCTCGACGATCACCAGTGGTGTACGGCCAGTGTAGGAGATCGCTCCCCACACCATGACGCCGGGTGTTGGCCCTGTGTGCCTCGGTCGTATGCAGTCCTGATTGTGGCGCTCACCTGCACGGCTCCAAACACGCATACGAGCATCATTGGCACCAAGGCAGAAGCGACTCTCATCGCTGAAGACGACACGTCTCCATTCGTCCCTCCATTCACGCCTGTCGCGACACCACTGGAGGCGGGCTGCACGAGCGGAAGACGGCCTAACGGTGCGCGGGACCGTAGCCCAGCTTCATGGAGACGGTTGCGAATGGTCCTCGCCGATACCCCAGGAGCAACAGTGTCCCTAATTTGCTGGGAAGTGGCAGTGCGGTCCCCTACGGCACTGCGTAGCATCCTACGGTCTTGGCGTGCATCCGTGCGTCGCTGCGGTCCGGTCCCAGGTCGACGGGCACGTGCACCTTCCGCCGACCACTGGCGACAACATCGATGTACTGTGGAGACCTCACGTCCCACGTGTTGAGCAATTCGGCGGTACGTCCACCCGGCCTCCCGCATGCCCACTATAGGCCCTCGCTCAAAGTCCGTCAACTGCACATACGGTTCACGTCCACGCTGTCGCGGCATGCTACCAGTGTTAAAGACTGCGATGGAGCTCCGTATGCCACGGCAAACTGGCTGACACTGACGGCGGCGGTGCACAAATGCTGCGCAGCTAGCGCCATTCGACGGCCAACACCGCGGTTCCTGGTGTGTCCGCTGTGCCGTGCGTGTGATCATTGCTTGTACAGCCCTCTCGCAGTGTCCGGAGCAAGTATGGTGGGTCTGACACACCGGTGTCAATGTGTTCTTTTTTCCATTTCCAGGAGTATATATATATATATATATATATATATATATATATATATATATATATATATATATATATATATAAATCACATGCAGCGTCACACTGACAGTTGTAACAGTTTTCGATGGAATTGAAGAAAGAGCTTGAAGAGCTTGGAGACTTTATATATCACTACGAAGTACATTGGTTAAGTCAGTGTGCATGCCTGGAACCAACTTTCGGTTAAAATCCCGCTGTTGTACAATTGAAGGAAAAGAAGTGCAAGAACCTAAATGAGTACCTCCAGAATGGATCGCGGACATTGGTTTTACGGGTAAGTGGACTTAGACTGCACGCTACCCACAGTAAGACATAGCAAGGTGAGAAAAAAATTATTTCTGATTTGACTGAGATGCATTTAACATGAAAATCGCATTGTGGAAGGGACAAATTCTACTATAATCACCGACCATTTCGATAAGTTCATTGGTGTTAAAGAAAACACACGATACGTGAGGAAGTCATTGTGGCATTGAAAGAATTAAGAGGATAGTTTTCTGAACGTCTTGAGATCACTTCTAATCTCTTTTTGCGCTATTTTTGAGAAAGTTTGCTATTTCAGTTGAAAGCGCACCTCTGCATGCGCTGATGCTACTATATGGTCTGCACTTAATTGTCACTCAAAGGAGAAATTCCTTTACGCAATAACTGTGATCGAGGTATACATTATTTTCCTCCGGAATAATTTCTAATGAAGTTTTAATCGTGACAGAATATTTCGATGAACATATACGTAAGGTGTCTTTCGATACTATCACGTGACAACCTCAGTGTGGAAATCTGTAAAATGTTTTGCGTCTGTCCATATGACGACAGTTTGTACCAGATAAAAATTATACTCCGTCTTCAGCATACCAAAAATTTAGAAAGAAATGAAATTTTTTTTGTTTGTGATCCATGCTGTTGGGAAATATAAGAAATATTACTCATTGTCTCATTTTTCCTGTTTCCGGAATCCGAGGAATGTTGCGAACAGTGGATAATGAATGTTATAAATTACGGTACAAGGAAGTAGTCGTGGTGAAATACAGAAGCTTAGGTCAGAGCAGGGGGCATGCGCTGATATCCCAAATAGTTTTGGCGAACGTTCACAGTAAATAGGAGTCATGGGCCGCCACAAATTGTAGTATGTCATTGGTTAGAACTATACCTAATACAGCTGTTAGTTTCAAAATATTTTCGTGCAGCTGTCGATCCTCAACAGTGTCTGCTCTTTCAGTCGAGCATGTAAGTATAAAATTTCTTGTTACAAAAATATTTTCCATGCCATGCTGTTACATAGAAAAATTTCACAGAAAATCGAAGAATTTGAGATGCATAATCTCAGTCAGAAGACTGATGACGTGCATGTCACTTTTCCTTAGAATAAAAATAAGACAGGCGGAGTACGCATACTACAGTTGAATGATTATGATAAATAATGCTACTCCATGAGAGCTCCGAAAACTTTTTCATGGAAAAAAAGACATACACCTGTATTATTAGCACGCTGCCACATTAATAGATTCGCACGCCTGTCACAGTGGTGTCTCGTAATGTTCCGCAATACAACTCGGAATTTTTATCTTCTATCATACATATCACAGTTACCCATTCGAAATCCATTCTCTGATGTCATCAGAGGGATTTACAGGTGTTTTCTTTGTGCTCACATACACGTGGTTTTGCAAAAGTAATCTACAGGTTAGTGAGACGTTCATCTTAACAGTGCGATTCAGCTATTGCACTGTGCTGGGTAAAACTGCAGACATACAGCAATTCATTGTGTGGGATCTTCGAACAAATCATAAATGACTATTACGACAGTAAACATATAATTTTTAAAAGTTGAACTCTCACGAACAGTTTTGAGGCCGTAGGGGCTTGGTTGGGGAATGGTAAGGCGCAATGCTACCTTTTTGGACTATTATCAGTAATTTTAAAATGTTTCGTAAATGAATCACCCATCATTTAAAATTATGTATAAAGTATTGCATTAATTGGTCTCAAAGTAACACTGATGACGACGATGACGATGTCTACAGAGATTAGTTGATGCTCTGCAGATTCTTTTTCGCTTCTTCTTCTTCTTCTTCTTCTTCTTGCAGATTATTTTCCTAGATGCTCGAACAGTAGTACTGTAGATACTGAAACATCGAAAAAAAGCATGTATTCAGAGATAAGAAAAATGTTTGGCAAACACACTCCATTACTCCTTGCATCTGCTCGATCAGATTTCTAAGAAATTAGTCTTCTCTCAACTAATGCTGAGTGTTGCGGAAGATGTCCACAGCTCTGAATATCAAGCAGGAATCACTTCTGCGAGTCGATGCTTTGCTTTTTATACACTCGCCTTCCTTCTGAGTCATCAGACATTTCTTATAGATTACACAAAGCAACTAGGTTAGCACTACTTTTGTAAACATTATTGTTGTTGAGTGAAAGTTGGCATTAACCCAATTGTCTTTGTTTCAGATGGGTAGTGAATTATCACCAGAAGATTTGCAAAAGGCAAAACAGTCACTTGCTGCAGGTTTATTGATTAGGAAGGTTGCTGAAAAATATATAATCCCGAGTAGCACGCACTGAGACATACTGAAAAGTGTAAACGAATTGGATTCGAGCTAAGGGAAAAAATTTGACTTTCCTTCTGGTCATAAAGACTGACCAATGCGATTGATTACAAAAAGCATGTGTAGCCTAACGCATAACGGCTTACACCTAGCTGCTAACGCGTCCGAGCAACAACATTATAATATGTTACGATGTTTATTCGTTGTTGGGGAATTTTCTGACGTCTGCTTTATTACATGCTGAGAAGCGGGGGACTCCAGGTTCGAGTTCACGTCCTTCTCACAAATAGAAATTGTATCTCTACGTGGTCAAAAAATTCTCCATCGGTGAATAAATTTCGCGGCACGTCAGCAATGTCTGTTCCCTCAGACATGTATATTCAAAGGAACAGACATAATACAAATAAATCAATATAAGCCTCAACAGGCAGAAACGAAGATAATAACACTAACTCAATTACTTGTAATCTCATTCTCCAGGTTGCGGGAATTGCATAATGTGGGAGAATGATGGGACGTATACATTTTGTGTGGCATGTTGATATTTGGACCAGCCTTGGAAGTATGCATGGACAGCCGAAGTGGTCGAGGTAATTGCTCGTGATTTGCGGGAAATATGAGTCTAGCAGAAATTTTCATGTGTTCCAAATAGGTAGTATATCTATTCCTAATATAGCTGACGTCGTGAACTTTGCCATCAGGGAATAAATTTCGTTATATTTACTAAAGCTGTGGCTCTACAGCGGACAAGTATGTAAGGCTCAGTAGAAATAAATTATAATACACTACAGAGGTAATACAGCTTTCCCTCTCCGGAATCTAACTTCCGTCTCGGGGGTGAATACTAATCTAGACCGAGCAATACTTCACGCCTAACACTGTAAGGAGTGGTGTAAATTGAATGTTTGCTCGTAATAGTTTCAGATGTGACTGAACACTGCAGCTGTCTGCATATCTCTCAGTTTGACTGGATGAAGGAGTAGCCTTAAGAAACAGATGTTGAAACCTGTGGAGATATCCGCAGAAAGCTATCATTGCTTCAAGAAAGACAAGCGGAAGCTCCAGACTCCGTACTTTAAAATGTATTTAAACTCGTTTCTCAACGAGCCGGCCGGTGTGGCCGTGCGGTTCTAAGCGCGTCAGTTTGGAACCGCGTGACCACTACGGTCGCAGGTTCGAATCCTGCCTCGGGCATGGATGTGTGTGATGTCCTTAGGTTAGTTAGGTTTAAGTAGTTCTAAGTTCTAGGGGACTGATGACCTCAGTAGTTAAGTTCCATAGTGCTCAGAGCCATTTTTTTTCGTTTCTCAACGGCTTGTGAGTTCAGGATGTTTATACCGAAAGAAGACAGACCAAAGGAATACAAAAAAAAATGTATTTATGAAAGCAGGAGAATGAGTTATATGCAGTGTGGAAGATGGTGATGGAGGAGAAGAAGAGACAGAGGGTCAACATTGTTGAACCAACAGACATAACAGGTAATACTGTATATGGTATCAGATTTGAACTAAGAGAAAGAGTGTGGATGATTCGTGATTCACCGACCAATGTCAATGGAAATTATTTAACCATTTATGACGTAAGATGCCGAGGAATGATAGGATTATATAATCTATTGTTAAAGTAAAACCTCGTGAAAGGCGTTACACATTACAAGATCTTCAAAATAATGGTAAAATTCTCAAGGCTACCAACTATCATAAGCAAAGCTACCTCACCTACCTAAGTTCCCACGTTATAAATACAGGGTGTTTCAAAAATGACCAGTATATTTGAAACGGCAATAAAAACTAAACGAGCAGCGATAGAAATACACCGTTTGTTGCAATATGCTTGGGACAACAGTACATTTTCAGGCAGACAAACTTTCGAAATTACAGTAGTTACAATTTTCAACAACAGATGGCGCTGCGGTCTGGGAAACTCTATAGTACGATATTTTCCACATATCCACCATGCGTAGCAATAATATGGCGTAGTCTCTGAATGAAATTACCCGAAACCTTTGACAACGTGTCTGGCGGAATGGCTTCACGTGCAGATGAGATGTACTGCTTCAGCTGTTCAATTGTTTCTGGATTCTGGCGGTACACCTGGTCTTTCAAGTGTCCCCACAGAAAGAAGTCACAGGGGTTCATGTCTGGCGAATAGGGAGGCCAATCCACGCCGCCTCCTGTATGTTTCGGATAGCCCAAAGCAATCACACGATCATCGAAATATTCATTCAGGAAATTAAAGACGTCGGCCGTGCGATGTGGCCGGGCACCATCTTTCATAAACCACGAGGTGTTCGCAGTGTCGTCTAAGGCAGTTTGTACCGCCACAAATTCACGAAGAATGTCCAGATAGCGTGATGCAGTAATCGTTTCGGATCTGAAAAATGGGCCAATGATTCCTTTGGAAGAAATGGCGGCCCAGACCAGTACTTTTTGAGGATGCAGGGACGATGGGACTGCAACATGGGGCTTTTCGGTTCCCCATATGCGCCAGTTCTGTTTATTGACGAAGCCGTCCAGGTAAAAATAAGCTTCGTCAGTAAACCAAATGCTGCCCACATGCATATCGCCGTCATCAATCCTGTGCACTATATCGTTAGCGAATGTCTCTCGTGCAGCAATGGTAGCGGCGCTGAGGGGTTGCCGCGTTTGAATTTTGTATGGATAGAGGTGTAAACTCTGGCGCATGAGACGATACGTGGACGTTGGCGTCATTTGGACCGCAGCTGCAACACGGTGAACGGAAACCCGAGGCCGCTGTTGAATCACCTGCTGCACTAGCTGCGCGTTGCCCTCTGTGGTTGCCGTACGCGGTCGCCCTACCTTTCCAGCACGTACATACGTCACGTTCCCAGTCCGTTGAAATTTTTCAAACAGATCCTTTATTGTACCGCTTTTCGGTCCTTTGGTTACATTAAACCTCCGTTGAAAACTTCGTCTTGTTGCAACAACACTGTGTTCTAGACGGTGGAATTCCAACACCAGAAAAATCCTCTGTTCTAAGGAATAAACCATGTTGTCTACAGCACACTTGCACGTTGTGAACAGCACACGCTTACAGCAGAAAGACGACGTACAGAATGGCGCACCCACAGACTGCGTTGTCTTCTATATCTTTCACATCACTTGCAGTGCCATCTGTTGTTGAAAATTGTAACTACTGTAATTTCGAAAGTGTGTCCGCCTGAAAATGTACTGTCGTCCCAAGTATATTGCAACAAACGGTGTATTTCTATCCCTGCTCGTTTAGTTTTTATTGCCGTTTCAAATATACCGGTCATTTTTGAAACACCCTGTATATAGATATGATTAAGGCTGAGTTACTTAAAACTGGTGTATCACTACTGAGAAGTGATGACACACACATCACCATGGGAGAGAACGCAATAACAGACCATAATCGAGCTGTGCCTGATGCTGGATACAAAAAATCTCGCCACATTTCGTGAGAGGATAAGAAAAAGGAGCTGCAGTTCAAAAGGCACGCATGTTTGAAATTCATCAGACCTATTTATCCGTGATTGGATCAGCTACTCCGCAAAAAGTGAAATAGAGACGTTAAGAGACCACTTCCGCAATCGTACTCCTGACGATCATTTCTTTTTCAATTTCTTCACATCTTACTTGCAGCCTTTCCCCTTGCCTGTCCTGCATTTCCTAAGCGATTTATATTGTTATACTGCGGTATTTCGCTGAATATTATTTTACTTCCTTTGAAACGGAGCTTGTAGTCCCGTTCCATATTATTCCAATAAATTACGGTACAGGAGAGATATAGCCCGAGTATTTTGACTCTGCACAATCGAATTCCGTGTATAACAAACAGAAGAGAATGGACCAAGTGGTGTTTATTTATTCATTTTATTTCATGTGCGCCACGTTCCTTGTATCCTTTCCCGTATGCGACCTTGGACTGTATGAATGAGATACTATGTGATGTAGCAGAAAGCTCTGGTCAGAGGTTCTAGCATTGCATGTGTAGAGTCGTACTGTGGTAGGATTGTACCAACCCTCTAAACGTGGACAAATTTAGCAAAGATGGTGGGCAAGTCAGGTCAGAGAGATCGCGAAGGCCCGAGTATTGGCTCTGTTAGGTTGGCCAACCATCCCCTCCACCACCTTTTGAACGAAGAACGGTTAGGTGAGGTGTCCGGTGGGGCACTTGTTCTTGGGTCGCGGTGCTGGACAGTCATGGAGACGCAGCTCTCGTTTTGGTAATGTTAACAAGGGTATTAGATTGTTTGAAATCTACTCTGTAATGAGGTCCAGATGTTGAAATCAGGTGCGAGATTACCACTAATCCCCACAAGAGAATTTATTTTCATAATTTATTCGAATTTCAGTAGAACTTTGCGTTTGTGCCTTGGTAAGGCCACACACCATGGGCCTTAAGTTCACGGTCACATTATCGCTCTTTGCTTAACGTAAATTCACTCATTCATTGTATTTTAATCTGCTCTTTCATTTACAGTAATATTTTTGGGGATTTTTATTTATTTTCTATATGTTTTCTTTGTGAACTTGCTTTCGCGCCACGTGGTCGGTTGAAGCAACCACCACGTTGATAAACTGGAGGTTCGGTCTGAAAATGTATTGTACACGATGATGGGCGAGTATAAAATAGGGAAGGAATAATCTTGTGTGTCCGTAATTTTCTGGATTTCTGTTGGCTACCGAAACTTACCTACGTATGTTGAAAAGCATTGAAGAAATGGTTTTCTTGTGCTCCCCCACATCTATTTGATTTATTGGCGATGTTGTGCGTTAAGTAAAATACATGGTTTAAAAAAATGGTTCAAATGGCTCTGAGCACTATGCGACTTAACATCTGTGGTCATCAGTCCCCTAGAAAGAACTAATTAAACCTAACTAACCTAAGGACATCACACACATCCATGCCCGAGGCAGGATTCGAACCTGCGACCCTGCGACCCTACGACAGTAGCGGTCGCTCGGCTCCAGACTGTAGTGCCTAGAACCGCACGGCCACTCCGGCCGGCCATGGATTTTAATGTCCATTGATTTGATAAAGACTTGCGAAATACTCTTACACCCTGACCTAGTTTTGCTTCTGGTATCTTTGCTGAACTTGTTCTGAGTCGCCTATAGCAATTGAATGTAATATGCGTGGGCTTAGGTATAATTTTGTGTTTTTATAAAATTACATTGAAGCCAGGTCTGCGCTCCCCTGTCCCATTCCGTAATTACGTGGCGAAACTGAACCATGTTAACCTGAGAGAGAAGTTTTGATGATGTATATTGCCACAGAAACACGACTAGTTGTTGAAACACCATCGGTACTGAATAAACATCAATCAGTCTCTACCCTCGACTGATTATTTGCTCCCTCCATAATAAAGAATAGGTGAAGGTCAGAACCAAAGTCGAATCCTGAGTCATGAAAGCAAATAAAAGCTATATACTGCCTATTAAGCCCTGTATAGGTGCCTTCTGTAGTGGTTAAGAAAACATATGGCGTTATCCGTTGCGTTCAAATTTTTACCGATCGGGTAAAACCTTCCCCTAGAAATTATTAATGCCCGGGAATGACTCGCAGGGGCCAGTAATTTCGTGAATCACACGAATTTAAGAAACCATTTACTACAGACGGTAACTTGCAGGAGCTGTGGGACATGACAAAGCGACGGTAATCTTCCTACTTAAGTAGAGTTTTACCACCACCAGTACTGGAAGGTTAAGTTGCACCTTTCTTCGTCGGTCAGTTGAATTTCTTCGCAGTCACCTTAATTGTACCTAAGTCTTCAAAATGGTTCAAATCGCTCTGAGAACTACGGGGATTAACTTATGAGCTCATCAGTCCACTAGATCTTAGAACTACTTAAACCAAACTAACCTAAGGACATCACACACATCCATGCCCGAGGCAGGATTCGAGCCTGCGACCGTAGCAGTCGCGTGGTTCTTGACTGTAGCGCCTAGAACCGCTCGGTCACTCAGGCCGGCTGTACCCTACTCTCTGTCCAAAATTGGTCACTGCCATTGTAACCTCCCCACACGAAATAATTAAATGAATTTAAATATGAATAATGAATGTGATTTTAATTTAGTGTAACCTCAGAACAAAACTGGTTCCCATTTAATGTACCCACAAAATTCTTTTCTCATGTAATATAAGCTCGAAACAGAAAAATTCCTAAACCTCGTAATAAAAAAAAAAATTCAGTAACCTGGTAAAATTTGGACGACAGCAGTGCTGCGTCGTGGCCCAGTAAGATCATTCTGAATAAAAAGCAAAAATTCTTACCTCAATAAAAACGGCGAATATATCTGCTCTTACTTAACATTTTTCCGGCACAGCTCCGTGCAATGCTGGCCTATACATTTGTGATTTGTGAAAGGAAGCAACTGATATTTTTTTAAATGAATGCTTTTTTTAAAAAAAATTACTGTATATTACAAAAATTATTATTAGGACATTTTTTTTAAAACATTTGGATGACAGTTCAGATACATTACTAGATATGCGCGAGGTTGATTTTTACCTTATGCAATAATACTCAGGCTCCGGCATCGCAGCACCGCGACCGGCCCAGCCAACACGATACACCAGACCAGAGCAGACAAGCGACAACCGCAGACTAGCGACTAGCAACAACTTACGGCTACAGCTACACAGTTCCTACCCAGTCAACACTGCTCTCTGGTCAGCGATTCTCTTATACCTTGCATATCACAGGCAGCGCATACCTCTTACATAACCCTCCACTGGGGGGGGGGGGGGGGGGGGGCAAAAATTTGGCAGCGATGGTGAGTCAATTGCACTTGCCATGAGCAACAAATTTTTCTTAATTAACTAAGTTTACAGTCACAGAATATATACATATATATAAGTGCAGAACATGGAATGAAATATAGTGCATATGCACTGAGTACAGAACATATCAAGCAATGACAAAATGTATACGCAATGAGTACAAAACATATTAACAAATGACATAAAGTGCACACGCACTGTAGTACGGAACATATCAAGCAATGACAAAATGTATACGCAATGAGTACAAAACATATTAACAAATGACATAAAGTCCACACGCACTGTAATACAGAACATATCAAGCAATGACAAAATGTATACGCAATGAGTACAAATCAAATTAACAAATGACATAAAGTGCACACGCACTGTAATACAGAACATATCAAGCAATGACAAAATGTATACGCAATGAGTACAAAACATATTAACAAATGACATAAAGTGCACACGCACACTGTATATATATATATATATATATATATATATATATATATATATATATATATATATATATATATATATATATAACCATTTTACAAGAATTAGGATAGGAAAGGGAAGGACTGTATCATGGTTGTAGCACAGTAGGTTGCACGTAGCTGCACTGAAAGTCCATATCTTTCTACAGAAGCACAACACCAAGTGAGACAATGTGAAGTTCTCTTCCCTGAAGTATTAATCAGTGTAGCCAAGACACTGAAGTGTCATATTAATATTCAATGTTATCATGTTGGTAGTAAATTAGGTACACCAACAGTGGGACCATAATAACATCTCCATCGTTCAAGGTGAAGGACAGCATGTCGTGTCAACACCACGTTCTTGTAAGGTACACCAACATAGAATTAGTGCAAAAATAACAAATATAGTGCTCCATGATCATAAGGATAGACAGGACAAATGGATATTGCTGTAATTTCTGGTAATTAGGTCAGAAGGTGAAGGACATTAAGTCTTATGCCAGTCATCATTGAGAATTACACTAGTCTATCAACTGATTTGAGTAATTGGTGGCACTCATCGCCTAGTTACTGAACATTTTTGTACTATGTATGAAGTATTACAGAATAATGTTCATAAGTCATCTGATTATAGTGAACATTGGCACTCATTGGCCAGTTACAAACCATTTTTATGCATTATTCAAAAGTGATCATTCAACACAAGAGTTTATTAATGGCTTACTATTTACATAATTTAGCTAGTTATAGTAATCATTGGCACTCATTGGCCAGTTACAAAGCATCAGAAGTCATCCTGAAACACGTATGTATTCATTACCAGCGATGGCGAGGCATGACAGAATCTCTGAGCAGAGTGTTATTTATCGTGACTAGTCTGCGCTTGACCGCGCGAGACGACAGTGTTGTGTGTGGCGAGTGGGCAGAGAGAGTAGACAGTTGGATAGTAGTAGCAGTCTGGTGTAGTAGTCGGTGCTAGTCTGCGCGAGTCGGCATGCGTCGACGGCGTGCTGTCCTTCCGAATCTGGTCAGGATTGTGGTGGACGATGTGTATTATTGTAGAAGGTAATGAAGCAGCATTGCACTCAGCTAATAACGTATGTTAATTGTAATTAATTTGTTCAAGAAATGCCTCAATAATAACTTTTTTTATAAAGTAAATCTTTTAAAGAAAAGTAATCATTTCAATTTAAAGAATTTTTCCACTCTTTTGAAGAAAAAGCATTCATTTCAATTTAAAGAATATTTCCTATGCATTTCCTCCAAGAATCTGAATTAAATATACGCCAGCATTGCACGAAGCTGTGCCGAAAAATAAGAGCAGATATAGATGCACTTTTACTGAAGTAAGAATTTATCAGGTTTAATTATTTCACAGGGCCGAAGCTCAGCGATGCTGCCCTTATAAAATTTATCAGGTTTAATTATTTGTGTTGAGAAGTTACATTAAGTTCATGGTTCATTATTCAATTAACATTATTGTGGGTTTAATGATCAATCATTCCTTAATTTTTGTGGGGAGTTTACATTTGGGCCATTATTATTCTTTAATTTTGCAAGGAGGATACGCTTGGCTCATTTTTATTATTCAGTTTTGTGGGAAGACAACATTTCACTTAACATTGACTTTCATATTCTTGCTGGGAGGTTACAATTTCACTATTATTGACTTTTAAAATTTTTGTGGGGAGGTTACACTTGGCGACATCCGGACCAGGATTGTATTTCTTCGAGAATCTTCTGATAAGTAGTCGCATATCTGCTCTTATTTTCTTAAATATAATTAGCATTTGGCGCTACGCATTTACTAATCTTGTCACTTTCTTTCACAGAACATCAGCAATTTGTTGCTCTTTGTTGTATTTGTGTTTGTTGCTTTTTGCATTGTGCTTATTTCATTTGTGATTAATTTGTTTTAAGAAAAAGGCCGCGAAAAACTTTTAACAGTACATCGCTATGTGTAATGAATGAAATAGCCGATTCTAATAATTTGAACGATAGTACTTGTGACACACAGTGTAATGATGACCATCCTCCGTTTACTGACAATCAGTGCGTACCGATCATTAATAATGATTTTGATCTTAACGTTGAACAAACGAATTCAATTGTGTCCTATGTTAATTTGACGACAATTGATGACGCGGGACGTTCTGTTGCAATGAGCGCTGCCCAGCTTGACACACCCGGTTTGCAGGTTTTACGTGACAAACAGATAAATTTTTCTAATGAAAACGAACAGTGTACCCAAAGTACGGCAGATTTGTTTGATTCTGAGGTAGGGACTAACAGTGAACATCCGATTAGCAAACCTTTTCAAGAATCACAGAATATCCAAATGGATACACAAAACGTGACAATTGCAGGTACACCATCAAACAGCACAGACAATAGAAATGTTAATTTTGGCTCGGATCAAATGATGGCATTATTGCAACAACTTCTTGAATCAAACAAACAAAATATTGAAGATAACAAACAAGTTAAGGAAAGTTTGAAACAACTTAATGAAATTAATAAAAAACAAGACAATCTTAAAGAAGATTTTAAACAACTTAGTGAACAGAACAAACACCTTAATGAAAAATTACACAACAATTCCAGACAGTTAAATGAGAAATTAGACAACAATTGCAGACAGCTTAGTGAACAGATTAGAGCCGTTGCCGCGCAGTGTCATGATACTAAGCAACAATTACGTGAGGAAATTGAGACTTGTGCTAGGAAAAGTAGTGAGGAAATTAGATCTGTTGCTCAAGAATTAAGTGATATGCAAACAGCTGCAACAGAATCACTTAGAGACGAAATTAATGGAGGCGGTAAACAATGCTCTGAGAAGGCAACACAATTACGCGACGAGTTTAAATTAATTACAGCAGAAATTTCGAGCACAATGAATGCAAAGATAGACGCGAAATTTGAACAACAGAACAGTCAAATTGACGAGCGTTTTAATCTTCACCTACAAAACAGTGATATGCGTTTCCGTAAATTTATACAGGAACATAATAAAGTAAAACTACAAGTGATGGAAACAATTACCGCACAGAGACAGGAAGATACGCGTAAATTTTTTGCGAAGACAAAAACATACGTAGACAACAATATTGCTACAGTGTCAGACGAAATTAACACAATCAAGCAGTTGAATACAGAATTGCGTGATGAAATTTCCGATCTTAAATCGAAAAAAGACACACACAAAGCAGACTTTCAGACAGTGACAGACAGACTCGAACAATTAGAACTAACACAGGATTCCGATGTCATTAAAGCTGACGTTAAAAAATTGAATGAAACCACACGTAAATTACAAAAACAAATTAATACTTCAGATAATAAAAACGATGATCAGGTAAAAATATTGACTGAAAAATATGATGAATTGGCCAGTCGTATTGATGTTATCGAAAGTAATAATGACAGAAAATCAGACGATACGACACCGATTTTGTTTAACCAAACACCTGAATTCCAAAATTTACAGCAGACGATCAGTGAGATAGATTCGTCTAATAATATATTGCGTAGAAAATTGTCAACTTTACAACAATAAGTGACAGAGATAAAAATTTTTTGCAGTTAATAACACGTCACAGCATACGGCAAATTCCGAACATTTCTCACACTCACACAGCCAGTATAACTTAAGAAATTTACAGAGACTACGCGAGTTAAAATCCGAAAAGCTACGCAACTTGAAATCCGAAATGACACAGACAAACAGATTCTCACACAAACCTGACCGTGTTCTCAAATTCAGTGACAAGAACGTTGATTATAAGCAATTTGTATGTGTAAGAAAATCTAAGAAATTTAATAATGAAAGAACACAGGTCCACGCATTGAACTGGATACGACAATTTGCTCTTGAACTTTTACCAAGATTTCGTCTAATGCAGAAACTACAATTAGCATGGATACAGTAATTTATTTTTGAATTTTCACCGGCATTGCCTGTAACGCAAAAGCTAAAATTTATTTGTAGCGCATAAATGACCTCAGGGGATTCATTACGCTTTAATGAGTATGTGCCGTAGCGTGCAGAGGGCCCCGAGCTGTAGTAGTGCTGTTTCATCTTTAGTTTTCTGCACTGCTGCCTTAACTTCTACTATCCATTATATCTATCAAAACAGCTCTTTAACTATTGCTCTATCTATACGGCAATTAAGAAGAATGAGTCAAGAAAACCCGATATGACAAATTTTACCGAAAACGACAGTACTCTTTAGACACTCGCGAAATGATAACTACCAGCGTAATTTTAATATCAGAGAAAATTTTAATCATCAGTATGTACAAAATTTTCAGCAGTCGCAAACACATTTTTGTAACAATAGACGTTTTTCTCCGCAACAGCATGAAAGCCAACCGGTTAGCATACCTAACCAACAATGTAATGTACAAGGTCAACCGCCGGCCGGTGTGGCCGTGCGGTTAAAGGCGCTTCAGTCTGGAACCGCGTGACCGCTACGGTCGCAGGTTCGAACCCTGCCTCGGGCATGGATGTGTGTGATGTCCTTAGGTTAGTTAGGTTTAATTAGTTCTAAGTTCTAGGCGACTGATGACCTCAGACGTTAAGTCGCATAGTGCTCAGAGCCATTTGAACCTACCATTTGAGCCAAGGTCAACCACGCATTAATGTTTCGCCGCGTGCACGTATAGCATCAGCTCCAACAAATAGTAACGCACAGCAACAAGGAAATAACTACGTGCAGAAAACACAGTACTTCAATTCCTATCGCAATGCACCGTATAGAAATGACTATCACGACAGACGTAAAAACAATGAGCACAATTATCAACATACGTTTAATAACAGTCGGTCTTACCAGCAGCAAAATGATCAGCAACAACATATTCTCATGAAGGAACCAGACAGTAGGTATCATCCAGAGCGTAATACGTCTGGAAGAAATAACAGAACAGTTCAAATAGTCGAAATTCCACAGCATCCTCCTGAAAATATTAACACGTCAGACAGAATCTGAACAGATACAGTACAGGTTGCATATTCCAGTAACGCAATCAATACTGTTGACACGCAGAATCTTGTTCATGAGAATGTTATTTGAAACATGCTTTGTTGAATACACCAGTTTTATCGCACCCAGATCTTACCAGAAATTTTTCCATTGCCTCCGACAGTTCTAACACCGCTTTAGGCGTACATATTTTTCAGGAAATTGAAGAAGATGGCTCAACAGTAATTAAAAACATAGCATTTTCAAGTCGCATTCTATCACCTGCTGAGCGAAATTATTCCGTTACAGAACTTGAAACATTATGTGTTGTTTGGGATTTATCAAGATTTAGGCATTTTCTTTATGGAAGACACACCACCGTTTACACAGACCATAGAGCGATACAATTTTTACTTTCGGCTACATTTACACACGACAGATTAAGCAGATGGAAACTTTACTTGCAGGAATTTAATTTTACAATTGTTCACATTCCCAAAATGTTGTAGCAGACGCACTATCTAGTTCTCTTAGCAACAATCAGCAAGACATCGCAACCAACTTCTGCAAAGCAAATTTCAGTGTCTTGTACATTCAACAAGTTGCATTTGAAAATTTTATTTCGTCGTCATTACAAGATATAGCACAAGAGCAGAATAAAGACAACGTATGGAAAGAGATTAAACATCTTTGGCAAGATAGGAAAAATGTTACCATTAGAAACCATTACACTGTACATTACTTTACATATTCCTCCATTATATCCCATTGTACCTGTTAAATTGAGACATATGGCCGCTGTAGTCATTTTTGGTCCGATTCCCAGAACTATTATAGGTTTTTGCTACATCTTTGTCGCTGTTGAACTGACTTCAAAATTTGTTACCTTCACTCCGTTATGCAAAGCTACTGCTAAAAACTGTTTCGAAAGCATTTGTAAAACATTTTCTATTTCATGTAGGGCATGTGTTGAAAGTAATTTCCGACAATGGATCACAGTTTCGATCTGCTATATGGACACGTATGTTACGAGCTAGAAACATTTCTCCGATATATATATCCAGGTACCATGCTTCTTCGAACCCTTGTGAACGAATAATGAAAGAAATTGGTAAACTGTGTAGAATTTACTGCCATAAAAAACATATTGATTGGGACACACACATACTCTTTTTCCAAGATGTAATTAACTCCATACCGAATGAATCTACTATGCTATCTCCGTCTGTTATACTGAAATATGTTGAACCACCTAACAAAATTAAAGAATTAGTAACATTACCTACATCTCGTCGACTACGACACCATGAAATAATTTACATTGCGCTGAACAACATCAAACGTGCTGCAGAGCGCCGGAGAAGACAAAAAAACAGGTTTGTATACGCCGTGACTTTCACGTTGGACAGAAGATATTAGTACGTACACACTATTTATCCAACAAAATAAAAGGTAGGTGCAGTAAATTTGAACTTCTATACACAGGTCCATATCGGATTCGCAGCATTCCTCACCCCAATGTTGTATACGTCGAAACTTTGAGAACCAGAAAATCGAAAGGAAACCACCACATATCGAATATTAAACCTTTTATTGAATGACGATACTTTATGATTTAACATGCTGTAGTGCCATTTCCTAATTTTTATGACCAATTATACAATTATATTCATGTGAATACTTACTGATGATTGTCGTATTTTTCTTGGCAAGTGCCCGGCAAGGTAAGGTTTGCAGGTAGCCTTTCTTGTCGTTACACATCAGACCGTGCACATTTTTCCAGATAAACTTACGTATCTTATGAATAATTATGCAATTCTATCTAGTGATATATTAATTTTATTAAATTCTCTCTCCATTAAAGTCAACAATTCTCGCCTCTATTAACTACACAACATACAAGCTGAACACAAAGAAGGTCACATTCCTTGCCGTTATATATCACACCGTGCATATCTGCCATTTTTCATGTATGTATGATTCTTTTCCTGTTTTGTTTGTATGCACTATGAAATATTTACGATATAACAAACACCAGTTGACTTTGACATTTTTGCCTTATGATATCTCAACATCGTGACTATTTTACAATTTTTTTTTGCTGCTACATTGTGATACTCTGTGTAAATTTTTTGCACCTGCACACTGTCTATGTTTTTGACATATTACGTTTTCTGTCATGCTATGCTGTATGCTTAATTATATCACTATAAACCAGTTTTTATCTAATGGGTATATGAATTAAATGCAAGACATTAATCTTTGTTCATCATTTTCAGAAAGAAATAACGTGTAAAGGAAATAAATTAAACAGAAATGTGAATTTAACGTACGGAATAAACGAAAGAACATGCAAAAACCTTATGAGGAAGAGTAAATGGATCAGAATTAACAAGCTTTAACCAGAATATACTATACACATCGTAGAATAGCAGTCTTAATTAATTTTTTCTTTCAGAATACGAAGCGATTGATGCAGGCTGTCAGACAGAACTTCACATCTTAGTTTTAGTGAGGAAATATGCTAGAAATAAGGAATAGTTGTGTAATTAATAATGAAGTGATTTTTTTTTGCAGATGATAGTGAATGGTGATGAATAATGATGAAGAATATGTAGCTATGAATAATGAAGTTTTTCTTTACAGGTGATGGTAATAATGGAGTTATGATAATGAAGTGATGGATAATGAAGTTTTTTCTTTACAGATGAGGATGATGTTGAAGTTTATGTATTTATGCTCTGTAGTTATTTAAGTATTTGTTGCAGTTCGTTTTGACAGTATGTGTTGTATTGCATAGTATGATGACTGAAGGTTTTGAAAGGACAACTAGGGAACACATTTTATACACATTTCACTACCTGTTAATTCGAAGTTCACTACTTTTCAGCATAAAATGCGTTTCTTCTTTCAGTCTAATAATCCATTTTTGTATATTTTGCAGAAGAAATTATTCATGAAATTAATGTACTATAAGCAGTTGTTCATTAAACCCATGTCATTTATGAATGTGATTACATATACTCTACTTGTTTCATAATCTTGATACAGCTGACTCATGACGAATGACGTTACACATCTTCATTTGCAGCAATAACTCAAAAGCAAATATTGTTATTAATTATCGAACCCAACGCAATGCATTGCTAGCACAAAAAAATGCTTTGTGACTGGCAAATGAATGCCACTGATTAATGTAATAAGATGAACTATGAGGACAATGTTTACTATAATTAGATTAATTATGCCATTTATTAACTCATTTTCAATGATGACTTCTAATGGTAACTAGGCAATGAGTGCCAATGTTCTCTGTAAATGACTTCTGATGGTTTGTAATTAGGCAATGAGTGCCAATGTTCTCTGTAAATGACTTCTGATGGTTTGTAATTAGGCAATGAGTGCCAATGTTCTCTGTAAATGACTTCTGATGGTTTGTAATGAGGCAATGAATGCCAATGTTCTCTGTAAATGACTTCTGATGGTTTGTAATTAGGCAATGAGTGGCAATGTTCTCTGTAAATTACTTCTGATGGTTTGTAATTAGGCAATGAGTGCCAATGTTCTTTGTAAATGACTTCTGATGGTTTGTAATTAGGCAATGAGTGCCAATGTTCTCTGTAAATTGCTTCTGATGGTTTGTAATTAGGCAATGAATGCCAATGTTCTCTGTAAATGACTTCTGATGGTTTGTAATTAGGCAATGAGTGCCAATGTTCTCTGTAAATGTTTTCTGATGGTTTGTAATTAGGCAATGAGTGCCAACGTTCTGTGTAAAGTTACTTATGAACATTATTCTGTAATACTACGTACATGGTACAGAAATGTTCAATGACTGGGCAATGAGTGTCACCCATTACTAGTGCAATTCTCAATGAAGACTAGCATGTGACTTAATGTCCTTCACCTTCTAACCTAATTACCTGGAATTACTGCAATATCCGTTTGACCTGTATATCCTCATGATCATGGAGCACTATATTTGGTTTTTGCACTAATTCTACGTTGCTGAAACAGACAAGAGCGTGGTGTTGACACGCCATGCTGTCCACCACTATGAGCAATGAGATGCTATTATGGTCCCACTGTTTGGTGTACCTAATGTACTAGCAAAAGGATAACATGGAATATTACTACGGCATTTCAGTGTCTTGGCTACGCTGATTAATACTTCTGGGAAAAGAACTTTAGATTGCCTTACTTGGTGTTGTGCTTCTGTAGAAAGATATGGACTTTCAGTGCAGCTGCGTGCAACCTAAAGTGCTACAACCATGACGCAATCCTTCCCTTTCCTACCCTAATTCTTGTGACATAGTAATAAAAAAAATATTTTTTGTTATCATGATTTGTATTTATGGCCTATACATTTTTGTGATTTGCAAATATGTTTTGAACTACAGCGCATGTGCACTTTTGTCATTTTGTTAACATGTTTTCTACTCATTGCATATACATTTTTTGTGATTTGCTGATATGTTCTGTACTACTGTGCGTATGCACTTCTGCCATTTGTGAATATGTTTTGTACTCATTGTATATATTTTGTCTTTGCCTGATATGCTCTGTACTCAGTGCATGTGCACTATATTTACTTCATGTTCTACACCTATGTATATCTGTATATATTTTGTAATTGTAAAGTTAATTAGTTAAGAAAAAATTTGTTGCTCATTGCAAGTCCAAATGACTCACCATCGCTGCCAAATTTTTGCCCCCCCAGTGGAGGGTTATGAAACACGTATGTATTCATTACCAGCGATGGCGAGGCATGACAGAATCTCTGACCAGAGAGTTATTTATCGTGGCTAGTCTGCGCTTGACCGCGCGAGACGACAGTGTTGTGTGTGGCGAGTGGGCAGAGAGAGTAGACAGTTGGATAGTAGTAGCAGTCTAGTGTAGTAGTCAGTGCTAGTCTGCGCGAGTCGGCATGCGTCGACGGCGTGCTGTTCTTCCGAATCTGGTCAGGATTGTGGTGGACGATGTGTATTATTGTAGAAGGTAATGAAGCAGCATTGCGCTCAGCTAATAACGTATGTTAACTGTAATTAATTTGTTCAAGAAATGCCCCAATAATAACTTTTTTTATAAAGTAAATATTTTAAAGAAAAGTAATCATTTCAATTTAAAGAATTTTTTCCACTTCTTTGAAGAAAAAGCATTCATTTAAATTTAAAGAATATTTCCTATGCATTTCCTCCAAGAATCAGAATTAAATATACGCCAGCATTGCACGAAGCTGTGCTGAAAGATAAGAGCAGATATAGATGCAGTTTTACTCAAGTAAGAATTTATCAGGTTTAATTATTTCACAGGGCCGAAGGTCAGCGATGCTGCCCTTAAAAAAATTTTACCAGACATTATTATTTCTTTTAGGAAGTTACATTTCCTACATGGTTCATTAGTTAATTGAAATTATTGTGGTTTTTGGTCAATTTTCATTTATCAATTTTGTGGGGAGTTTAAGCTTGGTTCCATTTTGCATTATTATTTAACATAATTTTGTGGGGAGTTAACATTTGGCTCATTATTATTGTTATACATTTCACTGGGGAGGTTACAATCCTTCAAAACAGGAGCTAATGAGTGTAGCAACAAGCTACTGGTATTCATATATAATAGCATGTAAGTGACATAATACAAATTTAAAATATAAGAAACAGTGGCATTCATTGGTCAGTCACTAAACATATATCAAGTATTGAATATTACAAAACATTTTTCATCATTCAAGTGACATACAACATATTTAAAATAATTATTGGCACTCATTGGCCAGTTAAGAATCATCAGAAGTCATCTTTTAAATGGGAACTAATGAGTGTAGCATTAAGCTACTGGTATTCATATATAATAGCATGTAAGTAACATAATACAAATTTAAAATATAAGAAACAGTGGCATTAATTGGCCAGTTACTAAACATGTATCAAGTATTGAATATTAAAAAACATTTTTCATCGTTCAAGTGACATACGACATATTTAAAATAATTATTGGCGCTCATTGGCCAGTTACAAATCATCAGAAGTCATATTCAAAATGAGAGTTAATTATTAGCATAGCATTTATAGAGAATAACAAAAATATTATTTACAGAAATTATTGGAATAGCATGTATGCATTACTACAAAATATCATTCACTATTACTCAGAACTCATCATTCAAGTGACATATGACATATTTAAAATGTAACGCACTGTAACTATTACTCAAGGTCTGTGATTAGAAAACATCATTCAGTATTACTCAGAACTCTCTTAAACTGGTAGCATTATTTGGCACTGGTAATACATTCTTTTTGTGCTAGCAATGCATTGCGTTGGGATCGATAATTAATTGCTGGCGAATAACAATATTTGCTTTTGACTTACTGCTGCAATGAGGATAGGTAACATCATTCGTCATGAGTCAGCTGTACCAAGGTTATGAAACAAGTAGAGTATATGTGATCACATTCATGAATGACGCACACAAATGGGTAAAAAATGCAAGTACTAGAACTGGTTTAATGACCAACTGCTTATAGCACATTAATTTCATGAATAGCTTCTCCTGGAAAAAATAAAAAAATGGACTATTAGCTGAAAGAAGAAACGCATATTATGCTGAAAAGTAGTGAACTTCGAATTAACAGTTAACGAAACGTGTACTCAACATGTATGTACTCTAGCTGTCCTTTCCAAAACATTCAATCATTATACCACGTGACATAAGACATACTGTTAAAACGAACTGCAACAAATACTTAAATAACTACACAGCATTTCTTAACTAACAGTAAATATATAAACTTCATCATTATTCTCATCTGCAAAGAAAAACTTAAAAGTGGTGCGTTAAGTGGCCTTATAAAAATCATCACTATGATCACCTGCAAAGAAAAACTTCATTATTCATATTAGCATAACTTCATTACTATCATCACTTGCAAAGAAAAACTTCATCATTGATAGTACCATATTCTTCATCACTATTCATCATCATTCATTATCATCTGAAAAAAGACACTTCATTATTCATTATTCATATTACCATTTACTTCATACAACTATTCACAGTGTAGAGTTCCTTATTTCTAGCATATTTCATCACTGAAACTAAGATGTGTAGTTCTGTTTGACAGCCTGCATCAATCGCCTCGTATTCTGAAAGAAAAATAATTAGTTAATACTGCTATCATACGATGTGTATAGTATATTTCTGTTAATGCTTGTTAATTCTGATCCATTTACTCTTCGTGACGAGGTATTGCATCTTCTTTCGTTCATTCCGAAGGTGAAATTCCCATTTCATAGTAATCCACTGTGGTTTGTTTAATTTATTTCTTTTACACGTTATTGCTTTCTGAAAATGATGAACAATGATTAATGTCTTGCATTTAAATCATATACCCATTAAATAAAAACTGGTTTCTAGTGATATAATTAAGCATACAGCACAGCATGACAGAAAACGTATTATGTCAAAAACATAGACAGTGTTCAGGTGCAAAATGTACACAGAGTATCATAATGTAGTAGCAAAAAATGTAAAATAGTCACGATGTTGAGATATCATAAGGCAAAATGTCAAAGTCAACTGGTGATTGTTATATCTTAAAGATTTCATAGTGCATACAAACAAACAGGAAAACAATCATACATACATGAAAAATGGAAAATGTATACAGTCTGATGTGTAACGACAAGAAAAGCGACCTGCTAACGTTACCTTGCCGGGTACTTGCCAAGAAAAAATATAATTATCATCAGTAAGTGTTCATATAAATAATTGCATCATTGGTCATATAAAAATCAAGAAATGGCTTTACAGTGTGATAAATCATAAAGTATGTTCATTCAATAAAGGATTTAATATTGGAGACATGGTGATTGCCTTTACTTTTTCTGGTTCTCAGAGTTTCGACGTGTACTACATTTGGGTGAGGAATGCTGCGAATCCGATATGGACCTGCATATAGAAGCTCAAATTTACTACATCTACTCTTTCCTCTGTTGGATAAATAGTGTGTACGTACTAATATCTTCTGTCCAACATGAAAGTCACGGCGTGTACAAACCTGTTTTTGCTGTCTTCTTCGGTGCTTTGCGGCACGTTTGATGTTGTTCAGCGCAATGTCAATTATTTCATGGTGTCGTAGTCGACGAGATGTAGGAAAGGTTACTAATTCTTTAATTTTGTTAGGTGGTTCAACATTTTTCAGTATAACAGTCGGAGATAGCATAGTAGATTCATTTGGTATGGAATTAATTACGTCCTGGAATGAGAGTATGTGTGTGTCCCAATCAATATATTTTTTATGGCAGTATATTCTACATAGTTTACCAATTTCTTTCATTATTCGTTCACAAGGGTTCGAAGAAGCATGGTATCTGGATATATATATCGGGGAAATGTTTCTAGCTCGTAACATACGCGTCCATATAGCAGATCGAAACTGTGATCCATTGTCGGAAATTACTTTCAATACATGCCCTACATGAAATAAAAAATGTTTTACAAATGCTTTCGAAACAGTTTTAGCAGTAGCTTTCCGTAACGGAGTGAAGGTAACAAATTTTGAAGTGAGTTCAACAGCGACAAAGATGTAGCAAAAACCTCTAATAGTTCTGGGAATCGGACCAAAAATGTCTACAGCGGCTATGTGTCTCAATTTAACAGGTACAATGGGATGTAATGGAGGAATATTTGAAGTCGTATCTGACTTAGCTTTCTGGCAGATTTTACATGACGCTAAAACTCGTCGAATACGTTTCTCCATGTTGTCAAAATAACAGTTCTGTCTCAGTATTAGAAAACATTTTCTGGCTCCATAATGTCCGTAACTTAAATGAGTACACCAAATTAATTTGTTAACAAGCTCGTCAGGAATGCATAGTAACCAGTTTTTGCTGTCAGGGTGAGAGCGGCGAAACAGAATATTATTGCGTACAGTGTAATGGTTTCTAATGGTAACATTATTCCTATCTTGCCAAAGATGTTTAATTTCTTTCCATATGTTGTGTTTACTCTGCTCTTGTGCTATGTCTCGTAATGACGACGAAATGAAATTTTCAAATGCAACTTGTTGAATGTACATGACGCTGAAATTTGCTTTGCAGAAGTTGGTTGCGATGTCTTGCTGATTGTTGCTGAGAGAACGGGATAGTGCGTCTGCTACAATATTTTGTGTACCGGGAATGTGAAAAATTGTAAAATTAAAGTCCTGTAAATAAAGTTTCCTTCTGCTTAATCTGTCGTGTGTAAATTTAGCGGACAGTAAAAACTGTGTAGCTCTATGATGTGTGTAAATGGTCGCATGTCTTCCATAAAGAAAATGCCGAAATCTCGTAAATGCCCATACAACACATAATTTTTCAAGTTCTGTAACAGAAAAATTGCGTTCAGCAGGTGACAGAATGCGACTCGCAAAGGCGATGTTTTTGCTTACAGTACAACCATCTTCTTCAGTTACCTGAAAAATGTGTACGCCTAAAGCGGTCTTAGAACTGTCGGTGGCAATGGAAAAATTTCTAGTAAGATCTGGATGTGATAAAAGTGGTGCATTCAACAAAGCTTCTTTCAGGTTCACAAATTCAGAATGTTCTTGGCTATCCCAGGACCAAATAGTGTTTTTACCCGTCAATTGACATAATATAGGGGTGTCTAAAGCAGAGTAATGAATAAATTTACGGAAAAAGTTCATTAAACCCAAAAAGCTGCGTACTTGTTTCTTCGTCGTAGGAACAGTAATGGCACGTAAAGCTTGACGTTTTTCCGGGTCAGGCGCAATGCCTTCTGCTGAAATTACATGTCCAAGAAATTTAATAGAAGTTTTGCCAAAGTGCGATTTACTGAGATTAACTGTGACTCCTTGTGCACGAAAAGTTCGTAACAGTTGTTCAAGAATCAGATTGTGTTCAGACCAGTTAGCTTCTGCTATAAGAATGTCGTCTACATACGTTGTGATTCTGTCTCTAATGTAAAAGTCTGAATCGGATTTCATCAAAAGTAATAAGATTTTCGTGAACAAGATTCTGCGTGCCAAAAGCATTGCTTGCGTTGCTGAAAGATGCAACCTGTACTTTATCTGGTCAAAGTCTATCTGACGTGCTATTATTTTCGGGAAGATGCTGTGGCATTTCAACTATTTGTACTGTTCTGTTATTTCTTCCTGATGCATTACGTTCGGGATGCTATTTACTGTCTGGTTCATTCATGATAATACACTCCTGGAAATTGAAATAAGAACACCGTGAATTCATTGTCCCAGGAAGGGGAAACTTTATTGACACATTCCTGGGGTCAGATACATCACATGATCACACTGACAGAACCACAGGCACATAGACACAGGCAACAGAGCATGCACAATGTCGGCACTAGTACAGTGTATATCCACCTTTCGCAGCAATGCAGGCTGCTATTCTCCCATGGAGACGATCGTAGAGATGCTGGATGTAGTCCTGTGGAACGGCTTGCCATGCCATTTCCACCTGGCGCCTCAGTTGGACCAGCGTTCGTGCTGGACGTGCAGAACGCGTGAGACGACGCTTCATCCAATCCCAAACATGCTCAATGGGGGACATATCCGGAGATCTTGCTGGCCAGGGTAGTTGACTTACACCTTCTAGAGCACGTTGGGTGGCACGGGATACATGCGGACGTGCATTGTCCTGTTGGAACAGCAAGTTCCCTTGCCGGTCTAGGAATGGTAGAACGATGGGTGCGATGACGGTTTGGATGTACCGTGCACTATTCAGTGTCCCCTCGACGATCACCAGTGGTGTACGGCCAGTGTAGGAGATCGCTCCCCACACCATGATGCCGGGTGTTGGCCCTGTGTGCCTCGGTCGTATGCAGTCCTGATTGTGGCGCTCACCTGCACGGCGCCAAACACGCATACGACCATCATTGGCACCAAGGCAGAAGCGACTCTCATCGCTGAAGACGACACGTCTCCATTCGTCCCTCCATTCACGCCTGTCGCGACACCACTGGAGGCGGGCTGCACGAGCGGAAGACGGCCTAACGGTGCGCGGGACCGTAGCCCAGCTTCATGGAGACGGTTGCGAATGGTCCTCGCCGATACCCCAGGAGCAACAGTGTCCCTAATTTGCTGGGAAGTGGCGGTGCGGTCCCCTACGGCACTGCGTAGGATCCTACGGTCTTGGCGTGCATCCGTGCGTCGCTGCAGTCCGGTCCCAGGTCGACGGGCACGTGCACCTTCCGCCGACCACTGGCGACAACATCGATGTACTGTGGAGACGTCACGCCCCACGTGTTGAGCAATTCGGCGGTACGTCCACCCGGCCTCCCGCATGCCCACTATATGCCCTCGCTCAAAGTCCGTCAACTGCACATACGGTTCACGTCCACGCTGTCGCGGCATGCTACCAGTGTTAAAGACTGCGATGGAACTCCGTATGCCACGGCAAACTGGCTGACACTGACGGCGGCGGTGCACAAATGCTGCGCAGCTAGCGCCATTCGACGGCCAACACCGCGTTCCTGGTGTGTCCGCTGTGCCGTGCGTGTGATCATTGCTTGTACAGCCCTCTCGCAGTGTCCGGAGCAAGTATGGTGGGTCTGACACACCGGTGTCAATGTGTTCTTTTTTCCATTTCCAGGAGTGTATGTTGTTGCGGAAGATTTTGCTGCTGATAAGACCGACTGTTATTAAACGTACGCTGAAAATTGTGCTCATTACTTTTACGTCTGTCATAATAATCATTGCTATACGGCGCGTGTTGATAGGAATTGAAATCTTGTGTTTTCTGTACGTTGTTATTTCCTTGTTGCTGTGCGTTACTGTTTGTTGGAGCTGACGCTATACGTATAGGCGGCGAAACATTAAAGCTTGGTTGACCTTGCATACTGCATTGTTGGTTAGGTATGCTAAACGGTTGGTTTTGATGCTGTTGCGGAGAAAAACCTCTATTGTTACTAAAATGCGTTTGCTGTTGGTGATAATTTTACACATACTGATGATTAAATTTTTTGTCTGGTATTAAATTTCTCGTGGTTGTCATTTCTGTAGCGTCTAATGAAAACTGTCACTTTCGGCAAAACTTGTCGTATCAGGTTTCTTTACTCATTCTTAATCCTAGATAGACCGATAGTTGAAGAGCTGTTTTGATAGATATAAAGGATAGTAAAAGAGTAGGCAGCAGTGCAGAAAACTAAAGATGAAATAGCACTACTACGGCTCGGGGCCCTGTGCACGCTACGGCACATATTCATCGAAGTGTAATAAATCCCGTGAGGTCACCTATGCGCTGCAAATAAATTTTATTTTCTGCGTTACAGGCAATGCCGGTGAAAATTCAAAAGTAAATTGTTGTATCCAGGCAAGTTCTAGTTTCTGCATTACAGGCAATGCTGTTGAAAATACAAAAGCAAATTGTCGTATCCAGTCCAAAGCATGTACCTGTGCTCTGTCATTTTTAAATACCTTAAATTTTCTCACGGATAAAAATAGCTTATAATCAGCGTTATCGTCTCTGAATGTGTCAACAGGTTCAGGATTGCATGAGAATCTGTTTGTCTGTGTCTCTTCGGATTCTAAGTCGCGTGGTCTCTGTAAATTACTTAAGTTATACTGCCTGTGTAAGTGTGACAAATGTTTGGAACGTGGCGTATGCTGTGATGTGTTAGTGACTGAAACATTTTTCATTTCTGTCACTTTAACACGTTCGTCAATTTGGCTGATCTGTTGTTCAAATTTCTTATCGAATTCCGTATCCAGAGTGCGTGAAAATTCTGGTGACTTTAAATTAAACTCGTCGCGTAACTGTCGCATTTTCAGAACATTGTTCAGCGACTGCACTACTTTCATCTCTAAGTGATTCTGTATTACTTAATTCTTGTGCAACAGGTCTAATTTCTTCACTACTGTTACTAGCACAAGCCTTAATTTCCTCACATAATTGTTCTTTAGTATCATGACGTTGCACGGTAACGGCTGTAATCTGTTCACGAAGTTGTTTGTTCTATTCATTAAGCTTGTCATGTTTTTCATTTGACAGTTTGAAACTTTCATTGAGTTGTTTGCACGATTTATTAAGTTGTTTGAAATGGTTGTCATGTTATTCATTAAATTGTTTATGCTGATTGTCTATTTTTTAATTTAGTTGTTTGAAATGGTTGTCGAAATTTTCATTCCGCTGTTTGAAACTTTCATGTTTACAATGGTTGTCGAAATTTTCATTGAATTGTAGTAATAATGCCATAACTTGATCAACAGCCAATATTACCTACTCTATTCTCTGTACTGTGTGATGGTGTATTTGCATGTGTCACGCTTTGTGTAACCATTTGGTTATTCTGTGATTCTTGAAAATGTTTGCTAATCAGATGTGCACTGTTGGTCACTACACCGGAATCAAATAAATCTGACGTGTTCTGATTACACTGTTCATTTTCGTTAGAAAAATTTATCTGTTCATTACATAAATTTTGCAAACCGGGTGTGTCAAACTGGGCAGCGTTCACTGTATCGGAACGTGCTGCGTCATCAATTGTTACACTTACTCTGGACATAATTGCATTTGTTTGCTCATCATTAGGATCAAAATCAATATTAGTGATGGGTTCGCACTGATTGTCTGTAAATCGATGATTATCATTATTACCCTGAGTTTCGCAAATATTATCGGTCAAGCTTTTCGAGCCGACTATTTCACTCATTGCACATCGCGATGTACTGTTAACAGTTTTTCGCGGCATTTTTCACTGATCAAAATTAAGCACAAAAATGAAACAGAGACAAAGCGAAATGAAGCCAACAATTACAACAAAGAGCAATAAATTGCCGATGATCTGTGAAAGAAAGTGTGACAAATTAGTAAATGCGTTGCGCCAGATGCAAACTACATTTAAGTAAATAAGAGCAGATATATGACTACTTCTCAGAGATTCACAAAGAAATACTATCCTGGCAGGGTCGCCAAGTGTAACCTCCCCACACGAAATAATTAAATGAATTTATATATGAATAATGAATGTGATTCTAATTTAGTGTAACCTCAGAACGAAACTGGTTCCCATTTAATGTACCCACAAAATTCTTTTCTCATGTAATATAAGCTCGAAACAGAAAAATTCCTAAACCTCATAATAAAAAAAAAATTCAGTAACCTGGTAAAATCTGGACGACAGCAGTGCTGCGTCGTGGCCCTGTAAGATCATTCTGAATAAAAAGCAAAAATTCTTACCTCAATAAAAACGGCGAATATATCTGCTCTTGCTTAACATTTTTCTGGCACAGCTCTGTGCAATGCTGGCCTATACATTTGTGATTTGCGAAAGGAAGCAACTGATTTTTTTTAAATGAATGCTTTTTTTAAAAAAATTACTTTATATTACAAAAATTATTATTAGGACATTTTTTTTTAAAACATTTGGATGACAGTTCAGATACATTACTAGATATACGCGAGGCTGCTTTTTACCTTATACAATAATACTCAGGCTCCGGCATCACTGCACCGCGACCGGCCCAGCCAACACGATACACCAGACCAGAGCAGACAAGCGATAACCGCAGACTAGCGACTAGCAACAACTTACGGCTACAGCTGCACAGTTCCTACTCAGTCAACACTGCTCTCTGGTCAGCGATTCTCTTATACCTTGCATATCACAGGCAGCGCATACCTCTTACACCATTTCTAGATAAGTCAACTCCTCTTGAGCTGAACTGCCTGCTCTAATGTTCCTTATTGCAGTATCCATATCCTTAGTGAACTTTAAGTGCGTCTCATCATACTTCACTACCTCAGTATCCCACTTCAGCACACACTGATTCTTTAGGACGACTCTCTTAAACTTCAGTCTACTCTCCATCATGACTAAATTGTTACCTGAGTATGCACCTGGATACGAATTGTAATAAAATATCTGATTTCGGAATCTCGGTCTGACCAACTGGAACCTTACCTTGTCTCCCAGTGTTCTCAAGTATGCCTCCTCCTTTTGTAATTCTTGAACAAAGCATTCGCTATTACCATCTGAAATTTATTGCACAAATCTATTAGGCTCCCTCCTTTCTGATACCTGCTACCTAACCAGTATTCCCCCGTAACCCCTTCTTCCGTTCTTTCCCAACAACCGCGTTCCAGTCCCCCACGACTAACAGATTTCCATCGTCCTTCACATACTGAATTATCCGTTCAATATCCGCATACATATTTCCCTATCTCTTCATACCCTGCTTGCGACGTTGACATGCATACCTGACCTACCTTTGTCGGCTTTGGTTTACTGTCGGATCTGATGAGAACAGTAACTAATTATCTGCCCCACCTTCCTATTCGTAACGAATCCTGCCCTGGTTATAACATTTTCTACTGCATTTGACAATACTTCATATTTCTCTGACCAGATATCCTAACCTCCTTTCGATTTCACTTCGCTGTTCCCTACTACTTATGTACTGAGCCTTTGAATTTCCCTTTTCAGATTTTCAGGCTTTCCTATTACTTTGAAACTTCTGAAATTCTATGTTCCGACTCGTAGAATGTTACACCTTTGTTAGCTATTCAGTCTTCTTCTCGTGGTCACCTCCCCATCGGCAGTGCCCACTCGGAGTTCCCCATTGGACGAGTCCGAAATCTTTTGCCAGTGGAAAGATTATCATGAAACTTTTTCAATTACCGGTTACATGTTCTGCCCTATTTTCAGTTATAGGCCACATGTCCTGTGGGTACATATTATGTGTCCTTAATGCAATGGTTTCCATTGCCTTCTGCATTCTCATGCCGTCGATCATTGCTGATTATTCCGCCTCTTGGGGAGCAGTTTTCCACTCTAGTGCAAGAGGGTGCTCTGAAGCTCTGAGCACTCATCTGCCCTTTATTGTGCAGGAAGTCTTCACCCACCATTGTCGCCGAATTTTATTCACTATTGGAGCTGTTCGGAGGTTCGAACCCGGGACCCAAGACGTTTTCATTACTAGTGAAAGACGCTGCTCGCTTTCTTTGTAAACTCCTTCCCTCCCTATACATCCTTTCCATTTGTTCACATTTAGTTGCCTTCTCTGTGTGGCTTTTATCTTGTTTGCTAAAATGTAATAATACTCACTGAAAACAGAAGATATTAACTAACGTAAGTATGTCATGTGACGTGGCATCCTGTTTATCTTTCGTTATTTACTTAAATTAAGTTGCTTCTTAATTGTGAATTAAATGATAAGGAAAATTTTCCATCTCGTAGAACTGAAAGAGGAAAGTAATGACTTAGTAAGGTTGAGACGCACCCACATGCCTTGCTCATACTGTGGCATCAAGCAAAGAGGCCTGCGAGATGAGTGGTCTGCCAAGCGAGTGGATTCATTATTATTTATCAAGTAACATGAGATCAAGTACTCACAATTAAATTACAAATTATTCACCTGTTTGAATATTACGCAACGGAAACGGATAACGCACATCTGACTATTAGTAATTTACAAAACTTTGACTGTTCAATACGCA
The DNA here is from genome assembly GCF_023898315.1 of Schistocerca nitens. NCBI lineage: Eukaryota > Metazoa > Arthropoda > Insecta > Orthoptera > Acrididae > Schistocerca > Schistocerca nitens. The sequence continues at coordinate 363,577,117 of NC_064617.1, forward strand.
CTGGCAATACCACATTTTCTTTCTTACCCAACGGCCTTAATCAACACGTGGCCATCGCACTGAATATGAATGGCGCACACATTATAAATTCTGGATATCATGACGACATACTATTCGAAGGAAAAGGCCACCAACTTTTTCTTTTCACTATCTTTTTTATTCCGGTAATTCTATTACCTAAACACACCATTACATTTTCTACAACAATTACACACGAGAAACTCCGCCCAGTGGGCATGGCTTTACATTGGTGATTCTCTATCTTATGGTTTCGTAATTATCTAACACTACAGTGCACTTTCTGGATAGGATGGTGGACCTTTTGCTATATCTCACACTTCGACTCTCACAGCCATCATCGAAAATTTCCTCCAGACCGAGCGGTACAAAAGGAACGTGCATAACCCACTGCCTCTGAACCTATCTTGCTACTCTCCCATGCGAACCACACATACTTAAATTACATGAAATACACCACACTGGCAACATGGAATACAACACAAGGAATAGTCACAACGTTGTAATCACATCACTTTCAGCTTTCCCACTCCAATTAGTATTCATCCCAGTTTCACACGACACTGCCCCACTTCGTAACTTTTGTTACCCACTATGAACTCTGGAGGATAAATGCACGTCTTCCTGTGCAATGCAAGCCAAGTGGCGTTGCTGGATAGACGGCTGACTCACTTTGCTTCACTCTCAGAGTACTATAGTTTGAATCAAGCGTCACACGGAAACATAACACGCAAAGTAATATTAAGAACATATTCATCACACACGCGAGCCCTCAACTGATACCATGGACGAGTACTTCTCATTATCCTTCATCTCACACACAGATTGAGACTCACATAGTACTCACCACGTGAAAGTACTCGTCTCTAATTTCAAGTCCTGCACACGCCATTTCTTTAATATTTCCAACTTATGGTACACACGCCAGTAATTCAGCTTAACTTTAGCACTCGGAAGTATTTCAGCTTATTGCTATCCGTGTTTTCATTGTGACCGTTGGTCACTTCTGAAGATTACTACGATCCCCCTAATATTACCTGCCTGACGTGTAATTCTCCCCACAAAAGTTCCTGAAATAGAGATATTATTATTCCAAACTACTCTTAAGTATTCCACATGCATACCATTCTATCCACTCTTTTTGTCATTACGGAGCACACCTAAGACAGGTCTTATCAACACTAGATCCAGCGCCAGAAATCTGAAACATGGCCGATCTCGCACCTCCGCCAAGGTGGGGGAGCACCATGCTACGGTATTGGTCAGCCACATTTCAGGCGCTCAAAGCTCAGGTAATTTCATCTCTTTGGTTCCACCAAAGGTGACCAAAGGACCGTTTCAAAGATGATCATATATTGCACATTCACTATCTGCGGTTTGCAGACGACCATACATTCATTCGTTCCGCAGATCTCACCAAATTGGATATAGGGATTTATTTTGTGGGAGTGCACATGTGATCAATTAAATAAATAAAGTGTCCTTCTTTCCTACACTGGTATCCGGCTTCGGTGTATTATGTGAAATTGAGTTATTATTGCAAAAAATATGTTGTTCTGACAAGAATAACGAAGAATGTTGTACCAATTTTCAATGTCGGGCGGTACTGTACCCTTTCAAGGTCACTTTTGATGGTTGTACATTCCTTCATCCTTAAAATGTAAAGAAATCGTCTGAAATACTTTACGTCCCTTTTCCCTCCAGAAATGAAACGTATGCTTCTTTACAAATGCGAATAAATCTGATATTTTGCCTAGATGCAATCACTTGTCATCTATAGAAACTGTGGTTCTTGTTTCTTAGTCACGAAAATTAGAGAAACAAATAAATTAAATTTCTTCTCCTTAGTTATAGAATATTTTCTTTCGACTGTCTGTATGCAACTTCGAGATCATTAGGTGCATTTCTAGTTCAAATAACATAAGGAGTGAATGTATTAATCTTATTACAAAGTAAGAGGAAAGTACGAAGCAGTGTACACACTGGTCTCAGTATCTTAGGTGCAGGGTTACCACACTCTTGCGCTGTTGCATAACTGTTTCGATAATTTCGCTTGTTCTGCATTTCATGGTCCAATGTTGTCAGTTTAATTCCGTTAAACTCGGTGGTTCTGTTGTCATGCAGTGCACGAATTGACCAGATAGGCGTCGGGGTGTCGCTTATGGTCTGGCTTCACTACTTTTTGTAGCTTGACTTATTCCGGTGCCGCCCGCAATAGTGATGCATGATTTTGTTGAATCCATTCCAAGATTTCGCGTGGTTGTTTTGTTTTGTTTTAGGGCGCAAAAACAACTAGGGTCATACGCGCCTATGTCAGAACTGTAGGAGTTAAAAACGACTACACGTTAATCCCAATCGACGGAAGAGAAGACAGCTAAAAACAGGAACTAGGAGAAATGTCTATCAATACGCCATAGAGAAACGGGGCTCCTGAACTAAAAATTAAATCTCCATGTTGCTACAACGGATAAAAAGTAAACCTCAGTCGACAGCTCGGGTCTCGTTCGCTAATACAGTCGGTAACTCAGACGAAAAACACTGACGAGAACGTAAGTGGTTAAAAAAAGGGCCTTCCATCAGGTAACGACGGACCATCAAAGGTTGAGCGCAATGAGCACAAAGTGGTGGAGGAGCACCACTTAACAGCCAGAGATGGCTAAAAACACAGTGCCCGATACGCAACCTAGCTAAAAGTATCTGTTCACGGCGAGAGGAACGGAAAGAGGTCGTCCAAGCCTCTGGGAGAGGATTAATAACCGGGAGCTCGTTCCCATGAAGGGAGGACCAGTGGTGAAGCCACCTGCTGACAGACGACAACACAGATATCGTCGGAGGGAATGTAAGTTCTAGCCGGCTGAGGTATGAGGACTGCAGCCTTGGCAGAAGCGTCACTGGCCTCTTCTCTTGTCAGATCGACGTGACCAAGAACCCACATAAACGTCGCAGTGGCTCCATCAAGAGTGAGCAAATGACAGCTTTCCTGGACCCGTTGCACTGAGGGATGGACGGTGTACAGAGCACATAGGCTTTGAAGGACATTGAGAGAGTCGGAGTAGATGACGGCGAATGTACTGCGTGGCATGATACAGGGTGAAGAGCTTTGCTGTAAATACTGTAGCCGGCCGGAGTGGCCGTGCGGTTCTAGGCGCTACAGTCTGGAGCCGAGCGACCGCTACGGTCGCAGGTTCGAATCCTGCCTCGGGCATGGATATGCGTGATGTCCTTAGGTTAGTTAGGTTTAATTAGTTCTAAGTTCTAGGCGACTGATGACCTCAGATGTTAAGTCGCATGGTTCTCAGAGCCATTTGAAACATTTTTTTGTAAAAACTGTTCAGTGTTCCGGGAGCCGATACCGAGAAACGTCGATGTCAATGACGAAGGCACACCCAACACCACGGTCAGTCCCAGAGCCATCAATGTACACAAAGATACTGTCGCGAAGTTCCGTGTCAAGGTCGTGAAACTAAAAGCGACAGAGAGAGGTTGGAATAGCGTCCTTAGAAAGCGAATGAAGGTCAAGATGAACACGGGCCGCCGCACGAAGCCAAGGCAGTGAAGGGTTCATACCCGTCGTGAAAGTTGCAGGCAGCGTATAGTTAAGCTGCCGGAGCAAGAACCGAAAGCGAACTCTAGAGGGATGCGCCCCATACTGGCGATAAAAGGAGTCATCGAAGAAGGAGACATAGGATGGGTGCCCACGCATGGCAAACAAACTGAATGCGTACCTGCTGAGGAGAAAGTCACGGCGGAATGACAGCGGTAGTTCGGCAGCTTCTGCATACAGACTCTCAATCAGACTAGTATAAAAGGCGCCAGTGGACAAACGGATGCCACGATGGTGGATAGTGCTGGGACGGCGTAAGAGAGACCGACGTGCAGATTCATTCAAAATGTTCAAATGTGTGTGAAATCTTATGGGATTTAACTGCTAAGGTCATCAGTCCCTAAGCTTACACACTACTTAACCTAAATTATCCTAAGAACACACACACCTAGCCGGCCGGACTGGCCGTGCGGTTCTAGGTGCTACAGTCTGGAGCCGAGCGACCACTACGGTCGCAGGTTCGAATCCTACCTCGGGCATTGATGTGTGTGATGTCCTTAGGTTGGTTAGTTTCAATTAGTTCTAAGTTCTAGGCGACTGACGACCTCAGAAGTTAAGTCGCATAGTGCTCAGAGCCATTTGAACCATTTTGAACACACATCCATGCCCGAGGGAGGAGTCGAACCTCCGCCGGGACCAGCCCAACGGTCCATGACTGCAGCACCTAAGACCGTTCGGACAATCCCGCGCGGCGCAGATTCATTAACGAAACACCCATAGCCTAGTTTAGAACGGACAGGGGACCGATACAACGGAGGAGGGTGCTTCGATCTGCTCCACAGGACACATATGACACTGAGGGACTGCCAGGTAAGACACGTGGAAGGACCAAGTGTGTTATCGATAGCTAGGATGCCACGGCATAGCTGCCAGCTAAGTTGGCGCTACGACAGACAACGACGACAGCGCCATCTAGCAGGCGCTGTTCAGCTCTACGAGCACCACTGTGGATTCGCCCCGTTTTCATTAAGTGCAGAGGCCCTGGACCATCGCTTAAACTACAGTTTGTGTTGGCTTCCTATTGAGACTTTGTACTATTCACGACGGGATGCACACAAAGTTATGTAACCATTTCCTAACTTGTTTTTGCCTATACTAAATATCTAATATTTTAATCGCAGTACCGAAGTGCTTGTCCCCTCCTGCTCCTACTCGCTTTCTTAATTCAGTCTACCCTTCAGTTTGCAGAAGCTGATCCACGAGCCGCCTTCCAGGCGGGATACAAGACAAAGGAAGTTTCCTATCGAGTATCAGCCCCAGCAATTTTGTAGTTTCAACGAAAGGAAGAGCAACAGGCCCAAGATGTAAAAATGGTGGAAGAAACCACCTGCGGCTCCAGAATTTCATGCAAACGGTTTTGTCAGTGTATAAAAGAACGCCATTGTCGATACTCCATCAGTAAAGCCGATCGAGAGATCGGTGAAGACGCCGCTCAATGACACAAGTCCGTGGAGAACTGCAATACATGACAAAATCGTCACCGAAAAGGGAGCCTGAGGTGCCCGGCGGGAGACAGCTCATTATCGGATTAATGGCGAAAGCAAAGAGGACGACGTTCAGGACGGAACCCTGAAGCATACCTTGGATAAAGATGTCCGACAAGGCAGAACCCACATGTACCTTGTAAACTTGTTCTCTTAAAAATTCCTGAAAGATACCGGGCATGTGACCACGGAAGCACCACGTGTAGAGAGTACAGAGGATATCAGTCCTCCAGCAGGTGTCGTAGACTTTCTGCAAATCTAAAAACATAGCCACAGTCTGGGACTTCCGCAGAAAACCATTCACGACATGGGTGGAGAAAGTGACGGTATCGTCAATTGCAGAACGGCGCGCTCGAATTCCACATTGTGCAGTGGTTAGTAAATTGCGAGACTCGAGCCACCATACAAGCTGGACATGAATCATACGCTCCATTACTTGCAAACACAGCTGGTGAGAAAAATTGGGCAGTAGGTAGAAGGAAGGTGTTTGTCCTTACCGGAATTAGGTATGGGTATGACAGTGGCTTCACACCAGCGTCTGGGGAACGTGCCCTCTGCCCAGGTGCGGTTATATGTATAAAGCAGAAAGTGCTTGCCCGTAAGAGGAAGGTGCTGCAACATCTGAATGTGAACATCGTCTGACCCTGGGGGGAAGGATCCGGATTAAGTGAGAGCATGGTCCAGCTACCTCATAGTAAAGGCGGCATTGTAGTACTCATGATTCTGAGAAGAGAAGGGTAGCGCCCGAGCCTCCTCCGCTCGTTTCCGATGGAGGAGGGCAGATGGCTCTGGGCACTATGGGACTTAACATCTGAGGTCACCAGTCCCCTAGAACTACTTAAACCTAACTAACCTAAGGACATCACACACATCCATGCCCGAGGCAAGATTCGAACCTGCGACCGCGGCAGTGGCGCGGTTCCAGACTGTAGCGCCTAGAACCGCTCGGCCACCGTGTCCGGCGGAGGAAGGCAGAGCGATAGTAGGAGGAGCTCGAAATCCCCAAAAATGGCGGCGCAAAGTGTTGGAAATACCAACAGGAGCCACTGTGCCGTAGTCTACTACTGTCAGGGAAGAAATTGGGGAATGGATCTTGGCCCCAGATAGCTATCTGTGGTTGGCCCACAGGATCAAAATGCATTTTTCCGTCGTAGTATAATGGTTAAAAACGTGGAGAGTACTCCTTCGAGGGCGAATTGCGTCGCGGCACCAAGGGACCGGAACACGGCGTGGTAAAGAGGAAGTGCAAGGAATGGAACGTTATGCGGCGACAAGTATAACGTTTCGCTTGCTTGGTTACGTGTAAACCGGTGTGTAAGTGTATCCTCTTTATTACGCCAATCACAATACGGTGAAAGCGCAAATTGAACATACTGTGGCTTTGTACGCACTGGAATCGTTTCATTAACAACTTTTTACCATTCTATTCTAAGTTATGATGTACGTCGTTTGCTGTGTATGTTCTCCCAAACCCAAGGCCAATTGAGATGACAATATTTAGTTTGCATTCCCTCATGAACTGAATGTTCCTTAATATGTTGATACTATTCCTTTGCATTGCACATTTTCTCTTCCTGGGTCACGTCGCTGTTCTCGAATATGGGGCTTCTAAGATAGATGTGCTCTGAATGTATTTTGCCATTAGAGACGGGTGCTACTCAGCTTTCTGCCTAGCTTCATTGCTTTCAGAAGTGTCCTTGTCAGGCTGGTAGGACTGAATTTAGATCTTTGAAGGACACTGTATACTAGTCACGCTTTGGACTTTGCGTCAGTATCTATTAATCCGATCCCATTTTCTTCAAACGGTAACGTTGGTGTCCCGTATTTTACTTTTAAAATATTCCCACGGCATAGGAAATATACAATCGCTGATAGTAGACTTTTGGCTATTGGCACTGTTACTGGCAAAACGCAATACACTTTCGATAAGATCAACGCGTTCAAAAGTTTCACTCCCTGGATCATATGAAGACGTCGCTGGGAATATCGATGTATGTTGGCCCTAACTTTGTTCAGCATCGATCGCCAGTTCGTAGTTTGAACCCTTTATACATCTCATACAGGATCCAGCTCTTGACTTTGTACCTTTGTTCAGTAAGTGTTTTGCGTGTGGTATCTCCTGTCGACACAAGTATGCTCAGATCATCTGCTAATGATCGGCATACGATTTTTTCCTAGGTCAAGCCTATAGGCGAGGTTTGAAGCTTCATTACGAGAGGCTCGACAGCACTTGTGGATAGCACAATTGATAGGGGCAGCCCTGACGCACTGACCGCTTTATACCGAATGGCACTGATAGTTACCCATTGACAATGATTTTGGACTGAGCTGCTTGCAAAATGAATCTGACAAGTTGGTATAATTTGTTTTCAAAAGAAAACTCCGAGAGATCCGATCGAAAGCTTACGAGAAACCAATAGACATTACAGAACCCCTTATTGTACGGATATCCGTGATGACTGTTATGTCACGGTAACCATCCAGGATGTCGGTTATACTGCGCTAAGGAACTGCTCACGTCTGGTAATCTCCTATCAAGTTTCTCATTATGACTCTAAATCTTGCATTTACTGCTGGGGCTAGTGTTTCGTAGTTGGCGATCATCAAGGTTATCGGCCTAAAGGATTCGATGCTTCTTGGCGGGCGTTTCTTAGGCACCAATACGTTGAATCCCTTGTGGAAGCTTGTAGGAAACTGTTGGACATTCCATGCACCATTGAATACATTAATTCGCTCTACATTCAATATTTCCCAACAAATGAGATAAATGCAGCTGGTATGCCAAGTGTTCCTGGTAACTGTCCTTTCCGGCTTCTCAGTAACACTTAATATAAATCCGTCCTCTGCAAACTCTTCGCTGGCAGAAATGTTGTCTGCATCTGCCGGCACGTCATCAATATCGTCCAGAAAAACTGATTCGAGGTTTTCGTCTACGTCTACGGCAGCATACAACTCACAGAAATGTTGCAGAGCTCGACTTTTAATCTAAACCTACTGTTGTACTGTCTCATTTCCTAAACTGAGTTTCTCTATTATTTTGTTTTTCATCCTTTTCAGTGTTCGGATTAGGTGGTAGAGTGACAGATCCTCTTCTTGGATAATATTGTCAGATATAGACTTAATTTTTAGATCTGTGCAATGTTCTTTCCTTACCGACGTTCCGCAAGAACAAAAGCTGAAAGCAGTTCAAATGGCTCTGAGCACTATGGGACTTAACATCTTAGGTCATAAGTCCCCTATAACTTAGAACTACTTAAACCCAACTAACCTAAGGACATCACACACAGCCATGCCCGAGGCAGGTTTCGAACCTGCGACCGTAGCAGTCCCGCGGTTCCGGACCGCAGCGCCAGAACCGCACGGCCACCGCGGCCGGCGCTGAAAGCAGTGCTGCAGAAAAACTGAAAGTCCCACTGAGGAGCGAAATCAATTCTGCTCTGCATTTGACCCTCATGCACAATTTTCCGCACGAGCTCAGGAAATCGTACACCTGTGGTGCCGGTCTGGAGCGGCGGCGAAGCTCGCGGCAGTCACTCGGCATCCAGCAGGAAGGCGGCCGTGGTCGATTAGCCACTCAGCTCAGCTCAGTCCAGGGCGCGGCGCGCGCGCTCTGTTTGCGCAGCCTAATGGCCGCGTGCCTGGGGGCCTAATTCCGGCGTCGTGGCAGCAGTAGCAGCAGCAGCAGCGGGCCGTCTGGAGGTCCCTCGCGGCCGCCGCCGAGGAGCTCTGCCTGACCGCGCAGGATTAGCCGAGTCCTTACTGCTCAGGACGCCACGCGGCGCTGCGCCGTGCCTGCTCGAGGAGCGTGCCTCATCCCCTCCCCTTATCCCTCCCAACTCCTCCCTGTCTCAATGCATTCCCTCCAGACCATCCCCTCCTGCTCCAGAACTGACCATACGCAAGTAGCAGTTATGTACTCCGTGATGGCTCAAAGGCTGACAAGTATGAACGGCAATGTTAAAAGAAAGTAAGACCTGAATATCTTGTTGGTACCGAGGGCAACAGATACAGATCATAAACATTATTAGAAAAAGACTGAAAGTCGCGTGGGGTAGCCGTACGGTCTGAGGCGTCTTGTCACGGTCCGGGTCGGCCGTTGTGACCGAGCGGTTCTAGGCGCTTCAAAAAAAAAAGTTCAAATGTGTGTGAAATCTTACAGGACTTAACTGCTAAGGTCATCAGTCCCTAAGCTTACACATTACTTAACCTAAATTATCCTAAGGACAAACACACACACCCATGCCCGAGGGAGGACTCGAACCACCGCCGGGACCAGCCGCACAGTCCATGACTGCAGCGCCCCAGACCGCTCGGCATATCCCGCGTGGCTCTAGGCGCTTCAGTCTGGAACCGCGCGACCGCTACGGTCGTAGGTTCGAATCCTGCCTCGGCCATGGATGTGTGTGATGTCCTTAGGTTAGGTTTAAGTATCTCTAAGTTCTAGGGGACTGATGTCCTCAGATGTTAAGTCCCATAGTGCTCAGAGCCATTTGAACCACCCGGTCCGGGGGGCTCCCATCGTCGGAGGTTCCATTCCTCCCTCAGGCATGGCTGTGTGTGTTGTCCTTAGCGTAAGTCAGTTTAAGTTAGATTAAGTAGTGCGTAACCTTAGGGACTGATGACCTCTGCAGTTTGGTCCCAGAACACCTTACCACAAATTTCCAAAAGACTGAAAGAATCGATCATCACTTTGTGAAGCCACACACTGATGGGATACTGTGAAATCTTTAGGATTAATTGGACTAAAGAAAATGACACACTTGTGGCTAAAAGTTCAATTTAGAATCTCAAGTAGTTAAGGAATCGGAAAATTTTCCAATCAATTTTGTTTGTGATACGAGGTCGACCAAGAGATAATAAATAATGATGATTCATGGGAACAGACATATTTTTCCTTGATTGTAGCGATTCGTTACGTAGCTTCATAAAAAAATTACTAATTGTTGCCAAGATGGCGGTTTATCTTGAAACCAGATTTCTGTAGGAACTTCAACACGTTTACACGCAGATATACACTTGCAAGGTGAAGTGCGCTGTTAGGAGACGGCCTTGCCTCGGAACCTAAGATTTCAGAGTAATCGTTCCAGCACTGCTACAAGAGACAAAGAATGTGCACAAAAAGTGATTGCAATTTTGATTGTAGACTTTTCCATTGCGAGTTGACGTTTTAAGCTACAGCCAAAACGAGTATTGCAACTTACGGCTTATATACGGATCTCCGTGAAGAGGCCGTTGGTGGCCGAGCGGTTCTAGGCGCTTCAGTCTGGAACCGCACGACCGCTACGGTCGCAGGTTCGAATCCTGCCTCGGGCGTGGATGTGTGTGATGTCCTTAGGTTAGTTAGGTTTAAGTAGTTCTAAGTTCTAGGGGACTGATGACCTGAGATGTTAAGTCCCATAATGCTCAGAGCCAATCTCCGTGAAGAACCCAGTACGCGTTTCCACCACAGATACTCTTGGTCCCATGCCACATTTTTTGGGACCAAACATTTGCGCCATTTTGTATCAGCATACCTGAGTGCCGAAACCTTAGAAGTTAACAGAAGTCTGTTTCTTCTCAATAAGAAAATCATTGTAACACTGCATTGGTTGTTCGTTGCGACACCTTAATTAACAAATATTACCATTATAGTTCTAAAGCACGACAAGAACCGAGTTTCTGAGTCTTCCGTGCTGGCGCTCAACTAATGATAGCTCTCCTACTGCTGTCACAACGTCAGTTGGCACCCTTCTCCTCGTTCGCTTTCATGTCTCGTATATTTGTTCAACACTTATATGAGTGACTTTGCGTTTAACAACCAAGCCGTGACTACCTGCTCCATAAACTGTACATATCCAACAATTTAACCACACTTTGCCACCAACTTCTGTGCTAGGTGGTACTGTTATCAGTTGATTAAGTGCAATGCTTGTTTTTGCGTCAGTGGGTCATATCAATATATACGTTTATTAGAGTCTGTCTACGACTTTTTTTACATTGGAATTGCTCATCTGAAAAAAACGTGGAGAACAGAATACGTGCTGCCCATGTAGCACTTGGTCGTCTCACAAAACGTGTCTTCCTGAATGAAGACGTAACACTATACACCAAACTGATGGTGTATAAAGCTGTTGTCATCTCAACGTTGCTCTACGATTGCGAAACCTGGACATTTTATCACCTCGATCTGAAGAAACTAGAACGCTTCAACCAACAGAAGGTAAGGTACATCATGAACATATGGAATGACTTTATATTGAATACCACCGTTCTTGAGAAAGCGAAATGAATTGTATAGAAGTTCTCATTATTGGACACCTACTTAGATGGGTTGGTCACGTCCAACGGATGAGAGATGACAGACTTCCACGTCGGATGCCGTACAGTGAAGTGAGCACAGGTAAAAGGCCGCAAGGTGCCCCTCTCAAACGCTATAAGGATCAGTATAAGAAAAAATCTAAAAACCTTCAACATCGATCCGAGTAAATCGTTCACCACAGCAGAAGATCGCAGTCGATGGCGCTCAACTACCTCAAATGCTCTTCAGAATTTTGAGCTGGAACGGCGAAGACTGGACAATGACAAACGCCAGGGAGGTAAACTCCTCCAGGCCCAGCCACGTCCCCCACATTCCACTATTTGTAACTTCTGTGGTTGCATGTTCCATGCATGATGAAAAGTTGTAATTTTAAATTTTTCTGATGCTACAAGAGAATGTCTACTGTCGTACTACACGAACTCCTCTAGACGTGAGGTGCATACAATATGGCTACACGTAATAATTATTTCAGAGTCAGAAAAGAAAATACACTATATGATCAAAAGTATCCGGACACCCCCAAAAACATACGTGTAGTCTAGGAGACTACTATTAGATAAGCTGGTTAAAAAAAAATTATTTAAATGGCAGCACTTACAATTAACAACTGAACCTATAGCTACATTTTTCATATATCAAGGTCTGGCTGTTGCTCAAAAAATTAATATAATGTTGGAAAGTTTAACTACAATAGCAACCTGACATTTATTTTCAAATAAACTATATAAATTATTCTCAGTATAGTTTAAACCAATGGAATAGCCTTATTAGCTTTGTAAGTTGGGTGGAAAGCGGAAACATGAAAATGAGATTTAGAGAACATACAAACGTTATGATGCCAGTTCCTCAGTATTTAGTGCTCATTTAAAGGAATACAAGCTTTCTGCAAATGATATTGACTAAAACATCTCCATTTTCCAAAAAGCAGAGGAAGACAGATCATTAAATATTCTACAAGAAATTGAATCATATACCCGTATGACAAAATAACCAGACATCGAAAAGAGTTAAGGAGTAAGATATATATATAAAATTTCAACAATGATTTAACCGAATCATTTTAGTTTGGAGCGTATATCCTGAATGTAAAATTCAAACTTACGTGTTTATTTGATTATTTTGCAATTTTATGCCTTTTGTATATTCCACCATCATGTACGAGTTGTCAAGAAATTGTAATGTACGTGAATGACTGCATGTCTCAGATATATATAAAAATGATCTTAGAAATAACGTAAGGCAGGTAAAGTAGACTCCTTGACCTGTCAGTACCATATTTATTCTATATGGCAGTTATATCAAACGTTATAAAGAATTGTCACTGCCTAACGTATGATGGCTATAACATACGTAACACACTGTGTACTGTATTATAGGACAGCTTCAGATACTGCCATATTATCTGACTTACATGTCATTGCTGCAGAAGTACATAATGTAAGTAGAATTGTATTGCTGCTACTATATCTACAGTTACCATTTTGAATAAATCGATGTATGCATTGTTGTTTGTTGCTCTGTATTAGATGCCAGTGACAATTTTGAATGATTTTGACTAAAAAAGAAAATATTTCTAGTGCAGGTTAATTTCCTTTAAGAAATGAAATTATTTTTGACTTTACGTATAGCCTTTGTCTCAGTTATATCCTATAAGTGTATTAAAAAATAATAACTCCGAAAATGCCCCTTATTATACGTAAAGAGTCTTGCCCACGAACGCTGACGATAAATGGATGTGTGCAGAACACCGTCACATGTAAAGGGTTCAGCTCACTTCGTCGCATTTTCAGGGCAAAAGTCCATTTCGTCCACGGGCTTACGGTTAGGTGTGTCGTGACTTCGCTGTTGGCAACATATCCAGTGGAAGAGGTTGTGAACGCTCTAGAAGAACGAGTTGCACCCAGCCTAAGTGACATTCCGCCACAATGCTTGACTATTTTTTCGAGTGAAAAAGAAAATTCTTTGAGCAGACGTACAGTGCAGTGGTCCTCATGATGGAAGCATTTCAAGTAACAGTACTTACTAGAAGTTACTACGACCAAAGTCCTGCCTTCGCTGCTACGACAGTACTCCGACATTGGGTCTCATGATGAGAAAATGAAATCCCACAAATTACAATAATATCTCAACGTCAGCACCGAAGCGGAAAACAGCGGCTAGCTCCTTTGCTTGGCGTGAAAGTTATGGTGGAAAGATGAAAAATGTTTGTGTCCTTTATGTCAATATCTTCGGCTTGGAAATTCAAATATAAAGGAATAAGGTGGAAATCCGTGACTTAGCAGTGCTAATGCGAGCGGAATTCCATCACCTTTGGAATTCAACATTACGAGATCTGCTTTACATTGCCGTAGCAACACTATTCTCAACCCAAACAACCAACACCGACACGTCTGTGACTGTAGCAGGTGTACAACATTAGCAGATAACTACCCGAAATGACTACGTGTTAACTAGATGCTTTTTCTGTAAACATGCCCTATTTACAATGCCTTATGGAATCGCACGTAACATTATAGTCACTCAAGATACATACGGCAACTGAATCTTTGATCAGTTAATGTAGCTAGACTATTGCATGGTTATCAATAATCGCAAATCGTATCCTAGGCTGACACTTTCCTTTAATAGTTAGCTATGACATAAACGGATGGTTGAGGGGAAGATACGACCTCTAATGAGCAAAGTGTTCTATCTGCTGCATCGCACCAGTGAATTGCAGGATTCAAACTTGGCGTCGTCTCTCTGCAAGTATGCTCATCTCGAGATTCCAGCAACTAGTGTTGTCAAGCCTTCTTCTCCCGACAGACTCACCCAACCATAGGTTGTGTTGACCAGTCAGGAGCCGTCACATGGTAAATACTAGTATTTTATCAGTTGGCGACTGTACAAGAAGAAAGGCCTCCCCAGATTACATTCTGGAACAATGGATCTCGTTGGCTATTTGCAAAGTAAACAGAAAATTCAGAGTTCAAAGACTATCCTGTGATTTGTGCGTTTTTATTTAGGCAGTGTCCAGCGAACTTTCCTCGTCAACGGAAAGCAGGGCTTCATCGCCAACCGTTGGATATGATGCCGCGGGGTGTCAGTGCCTCGAAGGTGGAGGTATTTAAGCTCCCTCTGTTCCCTTTCAGGGCCACAAAAGCGGTAGTGGCGAGTTTTTCCTTCCAAGACCTGCACTTGACTTTTTATTCCACCAAAAGTGCTTTGCAAAGTCTGCAGTTCGCCTGATGTAACGCTTTGTCACAAAGCCCGCATAACATCCTCTAGCTCCAATGGATGCCGGAAATATCAGTACCACCGGGTCTTATATCAGAAGAATTCGATCTTACGAACTCTTACCGCTGGGTCACTGATGAGTGACGTTAGCAATGAAATGTAGGAACTTCCGAAGCTGTGTGCTACCTCCAGACCTAATGGATGCAGTGGATGATCCATCAATAAAATCAAAGAACAACAGCGACCCGTTTGCCAGATATATCGATGTCTTTGGGATTTAGTATCGATATAGCGGTAGGCTTGAATATAAGTGGCGGATCGGCCGCCACGAGAGGTCAGGACAGTTGGCGCAAAAAGGTAATTTTTGGTCTTGTGGTGCGGGTGGAGGGACGGCAGTTGGAGTTGGATCGGAGGTGGGCTGCGAGTGTAAATAGCTGAGACGGCGCGTTTGCTCTTGTGTAAGACCGTGACAGTGGCTGAGCACTGCCGATGTACATACCTCGATGGGGACAGCTAAAAATGTATATCAATAACACATGTCGGCAGCTGAGGCTTTCAATTAATGATCATTTATGCTAGAGAAGCTGTACGGTCATCAATGGTTATCTGTTCTTTCGGGAACAGTTACTATCTTCATATATAGTTGTAAGGCTACCCAGCCATTGACTTTCGTCTGTGCGAATGTGCACAGGTAGCCCGAACTCTTACGGGAATATTCACCTTAGTAGACGCGAGCAATGAGTGGATAGGCAAATATCTATTAGGAACATTACGTATGTAGATTGTGGACAGTTGGGAATGCGGCTCTCACGGGAAGCGTGCAAGGGATAAGTCCCTGCAGTCGCGCTGTTCATCTGTTTCCTCGGTGGCTCAGATGGATAGAGCAAGTGCCATGTAAGCAGGAGATCCCGGGCTCGAGTCCCGGTCGGGGCAGACATTTTAAGCTGTTCCCATCGAGGTATACACACAACACCTGTCGGCAGCTGAAGGTTTCAATTAATTGCCATTTATTCTAGAGAAGCTGTACGGTCATCAATGGTATCTGTTCTTTCGGGAACAGTTACTATCTTCATATATATATTGTACAGTTTTTATACGCCTGTAAGCATGGTTTGTATGCTGTGCAACAGTCATCGAAAAATCTCTCTTACTTATGAAGAAAAGTGTATCTTTAGCAAGAAATTCAGCCAATACTAAGTGAAGAAATGGTGAAATTTCACATGTAAAGAAATTGTTTTGTTATGTTTTTGAACTTCCACTGCCATGAGTGTGAATCCTAAATCCTTCTTTGTCATGCTGACCAAGTTTTATGAATTAGTATAGATAGTGGAAATTGTGTGTGTGAAATCTTATGGGACTTAACTGCTAAGGTCATCAGTCCCCAAGCTTACACACTACTTAACCTAAATTATCCTAAGAACAAACACACACATCCATGCCCGAGGGTGGACTCGAACCCCGCCGGGACCAGCCGCACAGTCCAAGACTGCAGCGCCTGTGACCGCTCGGCTAATCCCGCGCGGCACTGTGGAAATTAAAATGTCCTATGGTGCCTTTCCTGCTCCAAGTCGGCCTGTTTGGCGTCCTACCCCCCTTAAGGGGTATAATGTTCAATACAGCACCACAAGTAAAATATTACAGTTATGAACCGACCAAATGACTTGAGTTAGCGTAACTCACCGTGCGCAGATAAGCACATTATATTCATCCAGAATTTTAGAATGAGAGGACTTAGTGACTCGAAACAACCCTTACACATTGTTTCAAACAATTAAGAAACATTATCTCTCTAATATCCCCCACAAAATGATGAAAGGATAAAAGTTTACCATCTACTACTTTTTCGCTGTTCATGCAGTAAACTGCCGCATCAAGCCTGACGTCTTAATTAATATTAATTACATTCACAAAACGTTTTGCAAACAGCGTCCTCATACAGCACTCAATGTAGCTGCAAAATTAAATCATTGTACGAGAGAGAGTTGTGGAATATGACGTCATAAATACTGAAACGCGTGAAAAACTAGCTTTTGCTTACACCAAAGCGAAAATTACCCAGAATATACTCATCAAGTGTTTGATAATGGGAGCTCTTAGTGACCCCTCCAACAAACTTTAAGCATAATTTCAAACATTTTGTAAGCTTTTTCTCTTTTAATTGCTTAGCATCAGATGTTTAACACAATAACTCATTTTTAATCAGAATTTTGAAAAATTTCTATATGAAGGAGTCCGATCTCTTAAAGCGACCGGGGTTGTCTGTCGAGAAGCAATAACAACCTACTTGGTCCGTCAGAAAAGCACAATGACATCGAACGTGGATATGTCAGAAACAAACCTATGACGCTCATTTCAGGCCTTCTAAAGCTGCCCATGTCGATTACTGGTGGCATGATTCTGAAGTAGAAGCGCGAAGCAACAGCTAAATCAAGACCAGGTAGACCTCATGCAGTGGCGGGAATGTAGCGCCGACCACTGCGTAGTGTGGTTGTAAATATCGCACGAAGTCTGTCACAGGAAAAACTCGTGAGATCCAAAGTGCTATCTACAATGCAATTTGCATAATGGTTGTGGGCAGGAAGGTAAGAAGAAAAGGACATAATGGTACAGTAGCTCTTTGTAAGCCACTGATTTGTGATGTCAACGATAAGCAGCGCTTCAGGTAGAATAAAGAGCGTCGACAGTGGGTAGTGGATAACGGAAAAAGACTAATTAGTAATGATAGATCACGCTGTACCCTGTCGCAGTCCAGAGGAAGCATTTGGATCTGGTGAGCGAATGGAGAACGCTACCTGTCATGCATGGTGCCAACAGAGAAGTACAGAGGATGAGCTGTTGCCGTATAGGGACGAATGTCCAAAGAAATTAGACTGTTTTTTATGATTTTTTTATCCATCAGAGTTTTTATTTTCATTTTAAGTTTTTTTCGAACGGCAATATTGTCCCCTTCAATGTCGTTCGCTTTGGTAGCTATACAACGGTGGAGTCGTTGTTCCCAGTTTTGGTAGCAGCGCTGAAAGATTTCGGCTGGAAGGTCCTTTAATATGTCGATTATATTCCTTTGAATGTTCTCCTGAGTGCCAAACTGGTACCCTTTTAAAATATTTTTCAATGTCATGATAGTAAAAACATTTACAAGGATTCATATTCATTGGCTGTGGACTAACAAGAATGCCTCTTGAGGTCAAAAATTCCGTGATGGTGGTGGCCATGTCACATGCGGCGTTGTAAGGATGCTGCATCCACTTGTCTGCCATGTTCTGTCTCAGTCGAATCGTCCTTTCCCTGAGTCTTTCGAGGATATGTTTGTAAAACGCTTGGTTGACAGTTTGTCCTGCGCGACACCCCTACGGCACAAAAAGCAAATCAGCACTGTTTCGATATTTGGTCATTCGAGCTTTCTTTCTGTCGAGGATATGTCTCAGTGTTAACTGCTCTCTTTGCCGCTTTGTGTCCGGATCATAGTCTAAAATCCAAGAGTTATCACCTGTGATTACAGGACTCAATCATTCGTTGCCTAGTATGAGTCCTCTCAAGAGGGGCAACGAACAAGTTTCTTCGATTGTTTTTCTGCTCAGACTTTCGCTACCATTCTGGCACAAACCTTTCGCATGTGCAAAACGTTGGTAACAATTTAATTTGCGGAGGATGTGTTTCAGTTTTACACGTAACCGGTCATCCTTACTGTTAAACGTCGGTCTGATTTCACAAGAGCACTCACACGTTCGACGTTTTCGTCGGTTTTTGAAGTTCACAGTGTCCCTGAACGAGGTTGATTTTTAACGTGTTCTCGCCCTACTAAAGCCGGCCGAGGTGGCTGAGCGGTTCTAGGCGCTACAGTCTCGAGCCGCACGACCGCTACGCTCGCAGGTTCGAGTCCTGCCTCGGGCATGGATGTGTGTGATGCCCATAGGTTAGTTGGGTTTAAGTAATTCTAAGTTATAGAGGACTGATGACCTGAGAAGTTAAGTGCCATAGTGCGCAGAGCCATTTGAACCATGTTTTTTCGCCCTTCTAAAAATGATTACAAACAGCGAACAACTCGTGTTCGTGATAAGGAGTGTTCCCCAAAGGCGTGTTTCAACTTTTCAAGAGTCACACTTGTACATTCCCCAACTTTAACAAAAAACTTGGTATCTACACCTACATCTACATGCATACCCTGCAAATAACATTTCTACATCTACATCTACATTTATACTCCGCAAGCCACCCAACGGTGTGTGGCGGAGGGCACTTTACGTGCCACTCTCATTACCTCCCTTTCCTGTTCCAGTCGCGTATGGTTCGCGGGAAGAACAACTGTCTGAAAGCCTCCGTGCGCGCTCTAATCTCTCTAATTTTACATTCGTGATCTCCTCGGGAGGTATAAGTAGGGGGAAGCAATATATTCGATACCTCATCCAGAAACGCACCCTCTCGAAACCTGGCGAGCAAGCTACACCGCGATGCAGAGCGCCTCACTTGCAGAGTCTGCCACTTGAGTTTATTAAACATCTCCGTAACGCTATCACGGTTACCAAATAACCCTGTGACGAAACGCGCCGCTTTCTTTGGATCTTCTCTATCTCCTCCGTCAACCCGATCTGGTACGGATCCCACACTGATGAGCAATACTCAAGTATAGGTCGAACGAGTGTTTTGTAAGCCACCTCCTTTGTTGATGGACTACATTTTCTAAGCACTCTCCCAATGAATCTCACCTTGTACCCGCCTTACCAACAATTAATTTTATATGATCATTCCACTTCAAATCGTTCCGCACGCATACTCCCAGATATTTTACAGAAGTAACTGCTACCAGTGTTTGTTCCGCTATCATATAATCATACAATAAAGGATCCTTCTTTCTATGTATTCGCAATGCATTACATTTGTCTACGTTGAGGGTCAGTTGCCACTCCCTGCATCAAGTGCCTATCCGCTGCAGATCTTCCTGCATTTCGCTACAATTTTCTAATGCTGCAACTTCCGCGAAAAGCCGCATGGAGCTTCCGACACTATCTACTAGGTCATTTATATATATTGTGAAAAGCAATGATCCCATAACACTCCCCCGTAGCACGCTAGAGGTTACTTTAACGTCTGTAGACGTCTCTCCATTGATAACAACATGCTGTGTTCTGTTTGCTAAAAACTCTTCAATTCAGCCACACAGCTGGTCTGATATTCCATAGGCTCTTACTTTGTTTATCAGGCGACAGTGCGGAACTGTATCGAACGCCTTCCGGAAGTCAAGAAAAATAGCATCTACCTGGGAGCCTGTATTTAATATTTTCTGGGTCTCATGAACAAATAAAGCGAGCTGGGTCTCACACGATCGCTGTTTCCGGAATCCATGTTGATTCCTACATAGTAGATTCTGGGTTTCCAAAAACGACATGATACTCGAGCAAAAAACATGTTCTAAAATTCTACAACTGATCGACGTCAGAGATATAGGTCTATAGTTTTGCGCATCTGCTCGAGGACCCTTCTTGAAGACTGGGACTACCTGTGCTCTTTTCCAATCATTTGGAACCCTCCGTTCCTCTAGAGACTTGCGGTACACGGCTGTTAGAAGGGGGGCAAGTTCTTTCGCGTACTCTGTGTAGAGTCGAATTGGTATCCCGTCAGGTCCAGTGGACTTTCCTCTGTGGAGTGATTCCAGTTGCTTTTCTATTCCTTGGACACTTATTTCGATGTCAGTCATTTTTTCGTTTGTGCGAGGATTTAGAGAAGGAACTGCAGTGCGGTCTTCCTCTGTGAAACAGCTTTGGAAAAAGGTGTTTAGTATTTCAGCTTTACGCGTGTCATCCTCTGTTTCAATGCCATCATCATCCCGGAGTGTCTGGATATGCTGTTTCGAGCCACTTACTGATTTAACGTAAGACCAGAACTTCCTAGGATTTTCTGTCAAGTCGGTACATAGAATTTTACTTTCGAATTCACTGAACGCTTCACGCATAGCCCTCCTTACGCAAACTTTGACATCGTTTAACTTCTGTTTGTCTGAGAGGTTTTGGCTGCGTTTAAACTTGGAGTGAAGCTCTCTTTGCTTTCGCAGTAGTTTCCTAACTTTGTTGTTGTACCACGGTGGGTTTTTCCCGTCCCTCACAGTTTTACTCGGCACGTACCTGTCTAAAACGCATTTTACGATTGCCTTGAACTTTTTCCATAAACATTCAACATTGTCAGTGACGGAACAGAAATTTTCGTTTTGATCTGTTAGGTAGTCTGAAATCTGCCTTCTATTACTCTTGCTAAACAGATAAACCTTCCTCCCTTTTTTTATATTCCTATTAACTTCCATATTCAGGGATGCTGCAACGGCCTTATGATCACTGATTCCCTGTTCTGCACATACAGAGTCGAAAAGTTCGGGTCTGTTTGTTATCAGTAGGTCCAAGATGTTATCTCCACGAGTCGGTTCTCTGTTTAATTGCTCGAGGTAATTTTCGGATAGTGCACTCAGTATAATGTCACTCGATGCTCTGTCCCTACCACCCGTCCTATACATCTGAGTGTCCCAGTCTATATCTGGTAAATTGAAATCTCCACCTAAGACTATAACATGCTGAGAAAATTTATGTGAAATGTATTCCAAATTTTCTCTCAGTTGTTCTGCCACTAATGCTGCTGAGTCGGGAGGTCGGTAAAAGGAGCCAATTATTAACCTAGCTCGGTTGTTGAGTGTAACCTCCACCCATAATAATTCACAGGAACTATCCACTTCTACTTCACTACAGGATAAACTACTACTAACAGCGACGAACACTCCACCACTGGTTGCATGCAACCTATCCTTTCTAAACACCGTCTGTACCTTTGTAAAAATTTCGGCAGAATTTATCTCTGGCTTCAGCCTGGCAGAGTGTTCATCGAACCATCTTCACAATTCTCTATTATTCCAATCTCGTATAACGCGCGGAATGAACGAACACCTATATCTTCCTGTACGAGCTCTAGTTTCCCTTATTTTATCGTGGTGATCGTTTCTCCCTATATAGGTCGATGTCAACGAAATATTCTCGTATTCGTAGGAGAAAGTCGGTGATTGGAATCTCGTGAGGAAAAACGCCTTTGTTTTAATGATGCCCAACCCAAATCCGGCATCATTTCAGTGACACTCTCCCCCATATTTCGCGATAATACAAAACGTGATGCCCTTCTTTGAACATTTTCGATATACTCCGTCAGTCCTATCTGGTAAGGATCCCACACCGCGCAGCGGTATTCTAAAAGAGGACGGACAAGCGTAGTGTAGACAGTCTCCTTAGTAGATCTGTTACTTTTTCTAAGTGTCCTGCCAATAAGACCTAGTCTTTGGTTAGCCTTCCCCACAACATTTTCTATGTGTTTCTTCCAACTTAAGTAATTTCTAGGTATGTAGTCGAATTTACGGCCCTTAGATTTGACTGATTTATCATGTAACCGAAGTTTAACGAATTCCTTTTAGCACTGAAGTGGACGACATCACACGTTTCGATATTTGAGGTCAACTGCCTATTATTGCACCATACAGATATTTTTTAAAAAAATCGTTTTGCAGAGTGCTTTGGACTTCTGATGACTTTAACGGTCGATAATTGACAGTGTCATCTGCAAACAACCTAAGAGGGTTGCTCAGATTGTCTCCCAAATCGTTTATAAAGAACAGAAAAGGGCCTATAACACTATCTTGAGCAACGCCAGAAGTCACTTCTGTTTTACTCGATGACTTTCCGTCAGTTACTACGCATTGTGACCTCTCTGACAGGAAATCACGAATCCAATCACATAATTGAGACGATATTCTATAAGCGCGCAATTTCACTACAGGCCGCTTGTGTGGTACAGTGCCAAAAGCCTTCCGGAAATCCAGAAATACGGAATAAATCTGAAATCCCTTGTCAATAGCACTCAACACTTCATGTGAGTAAAGAGCTAGTTGTGTTTAACAAGAACGACGTTTCCTGCATCGGTGTTGACAGTGTGTCAATACACCGTTTTCTTCGAGGTAATCCATAATGTTCGGGCACAGTATACAGGGTGTCCATAATGTCCCTTTACAACTTCAAAATTTTATTACTACAGCGGTTGTTGAAATATTTTAACAACGTTTCTTTTATTGTAATCAGTGTTACTATTCCCTCACCAGTGCGTCTATTCAAGGGTTCGTTCGGCCATGAAAGCAGTTGTATAGATGACAATCAGCGACAGCATCGAACTGCACGGATGGAAGTGCTCATGGAATGAGAGGATATTCGTTGACTATTGGGCTGCCCGTCCTCCGGACTTAAATCCCATAGAGCACGTCTGTGATGCGTTGGGAGGCGTACAGAAACACGTCCACATACACCAAAGACAGCAGATCGCTCTGGTGGAGGAATGGAACATTCAACCGCAAGAACTGCCATCTTGGAAACACATTGCTGAGCATCCGATGCCACCGTGGTGATCATACCTTCTGTTAGCATCCTTGTTCCTCTTTTTGTGATGTACAGGGGACCATCAAGAATCGTGGTGACTTCAGTCCATTTATTTTCTTTGAACAAAAACGTCATTTCCGTTCGTCTCCCTGCGTATTGCTTTCAGTTACCTACTGTACTAAACTGTATCAGTTCTTTCTGTATGGTCTATATTTCATTGAGCTATGTTACGTTAGAGTGAGTTTCGACCCTAAGTTCTGCACACCAGTGTATTTATCAAGTCCGCTACAGATTCAAAAGTATCACAATGTTACTCAAAACTCTGTCATGAAATGTTAACAGTAAAGGAGATTCACATACTGGTTTCCATGTATTTTCAGTTTAGTGTGCGGACCGACTATTACCTACTAAGATTGAAAGATACTGTTTACCTACGACAAACTAGGCCACTTGTGTACATCTTAGATGTACAGCTTAGACGGAAACGCAAAATTAGTGTTGTGCTATTGCCACTGGATCGATAGCCGTGGAAGAAAATTAGAATAAACCATCGTGGAACTCATCCTTGTGCTACTGAACACCCTCCGACCATCTAGGAAAGCAGAGTAGGAGCAACTTCAAACACAGACGTCACTCTACCAAAAATGGCAGCAGCACCTCCTGTCGGAGGTTGGGAGGTGGAAAGTGGAGTGACGTGGAATGATCGCAGCATTATACACGAGATCAGTACTGAGAAGGAAGTCCAAGACACGAAAGAAAGCGTACGCTTAAGGGCAAAGTATGAAGTTAATGAGGTTAACTGGGATTACTTGAGATTGACTTTCATTCTCGAGGAAGTCCGTGGTGGATGGAGACGTGGATAACCAACATATGAAGTGATTAATGTATATCTATATAGCAAAATGCTGCCGGACTCATTTTCAGCTATCATTGGCAGATTTCCGGAAAAATCAGTAATACCAAATGTTGATATTTTTATCAAAATATCAGAAATTATTCCTGTCTCTGGCCCTAAAGAATCGCTAGGTCTTCAAGGTGGTATTTCCTTTAACTGAACTGATTTTCAAGGCTTTTGTAGTACAGGACACATCGGACATAAAATCATTATTACAGAAAATAGCTGAAATGTGCTTCATGGAAATAAAAGGTACATTGCAGACGTGCATGGATAGAAAATAAGAAGATTAATAATATACTGTCAGGTGGAGACAAACTAGTCGGACCCTAAAAGAACATATTTTTGAAAAGTCTTATTTTTCTGTTTGGAGATGTAAGAGAGACGCCTGTGTTAGAATATATATCTCTCATTATACATGAAAAATATTTTGTGAGAGGTTTTGTTAGGAGTGTGGAAATACGTGGATCAGAAGCCTAGAACTTTCTGTAGGAGGATTAAGCACATATTCCACGCCTGATAGGAGGACGAATGAAATGTTTCTGAGAAACTCAGAAGAAGGAACAGCTAACCACAAAGGACCACAAGTAGTTCTTCGGTGACGTGAAAGTAGCTTGGCGAATGGTAAGCAAATAAAGAAGGGCAAATTGTTAGTGAGTCAGATACACTATAGAAGCAGTTATCTTACCTTGTTCATTATGGCTTATGCATTTTGTAATGTATAATACTTTACAGAGAAAGGCACTTTTATTGATCAAATATTTGTTTTATCTTATTGAGGTTGGTAAACTCCATCACGTTATCAAATCGAAGTACTAAATTAGAGTAAATCTGAGCACTGTCAGTGGTGTGTTAAACAGGCAAGGAACGTATGTATACTTCAGAGTCGGAAAAATATTATGAATTGTTGTAGTAATCGTAATCTTTGGTGATACTTCTTTTCAGGGTTACGGTAAAAATTATTAACGAAAGAAAGTGTTACTGGCAATAAAAGTCTTGCGAAAGGCATACAATGGTTACGTTTTATCAGTATTAGGAAATGACACAGCAGATTAAGTGATAGTTTAACAATTTATAAGAGGGTTCACTGGGTCATAAATGAATAAAAGAGATTGTACATCTCAGTTAGAAAATACTGAATGTGATTAACTCATAGTGATCGTATAAAATATGACGGATGCAGACACAAGCAATTTTCTGTTGTTTCTGTATAATCAGTAGCAGAGTAATAAATCTAGTATATACTGGAGACTAACAATTTGTTGAAAATTAAGTTCTTTCTTCAATATCAAATAATTATCGATAGCTTCAATAAATCACTTGTTTAAATTCTTTGAAGGTATTTCGCCCTCACTGCAGCAGCTATTTGTAACCTGTTGACATTTTCGAGTAGACGCAGTGCTAACTGTTGACAGAATTTCACGCCTCCGTACACGTGGAAGTTGCTTACACGGTAAACAGTGCTGTGTGACATGGGTTTTAGCGGTAAGTCACACACTGGCGGCAGTAATTAATGACCAATTGTGGACGGTATTTTTCAAAGCTAGTAACGTGGCGATGGCATACGACATTGTCAATTTATTATCGACAATTTATTACTCCACGTACCTTGCAAAAGCATATAACACACGATTGTAGCTGTTGTTTAAGCCTTTAATACTAGGTCCTAAAACACGAATTTCAACATGTGCCAACCGCACTGCATCTCAATGACGACTCATATGTAGATAAACAATTAATATATATCGGCACATGCTGTATTTCGGGTGGATTTCGATCTTCTGTCAACTGCATTGTTCAACACATTTAACGAGTGACTTTCTCGAAACTTTTTCGGGACCAGAAAAACACAGAAAATTGAGAAAATTGAGGGAGATCAATACAAAGGTACAAAATCTAATCAACTGAGGAAAAATAAAATGAAGATAGACTTTCCCGAAGTTTTTTCCATTTTAAATAAACGCAGAGTCGATGTCAGCAACCTGATTTCGCAATCTTAGAGCTAAGTGAAATACTGATGATTGTGAGAACGGAGTTCGATTTTACACTGTGTAAATTATTAAGTTTTCAGAATGACGAAAGTTTGTTGCTATTACAGTTCCTGAAATAATTGTATGACGCAAGAAGACGTCAAATTTTTAGTCATGTGCTTTTTAGATGATATGTTTGTTTGACTTGAAATTTATTGAAGTCGTGCTGAAGTGATATGCTAAACACTGACGTGAACGTATTGTACCTAATGATTTTATACCATAACAATTAAACAATGTACTACATATCTATACATCTTGATGGCCCAGCATTTAATTATGCATAAATCTGCGGAAGTGGTGCACTTCTGTCAAGTTGAAGGATTCTCTTCAGTCGTCGTTGGTCGCGTTATTGAAAGATCTTTTTCCGGCCTTAGCTATGTTGGAGATTTGATGTTTTACCGGTTTCCTGACATTCAAGGCACTATCGTGAAATGATCGTACGGGAAAATTCTCACTTCATCGCTACCTCGGAGATGCTGTGTCCCATCGCTCGTCGCCGACTATAACACCACGTTCAAAGTCACTTAAATCTTGATAATCTGCCATTGTAGCAGCAATAACCGATCTAATAACTGCACTAGACTCTTGTTGTCTGATATAGGCGTTGGCGAACGCATCACCATATCTGCCTGTTTACATATCTCTGTTTTTGATTACGCATGTCTATAACAGCTTCTTTGCGCTTCAGTGTATAAAATCGTTCTTATTCCGTCTTAGTATTAGTGTTATATATCTCTGCATTAATCAATCTCTTTCAATAAAAAGAATCATCATCATCTTGGACAGTTTCCAGCCACTGGCTGGGTCTGTCGGGAACACAAGCCTCTCCATCGTGTTCTGTCTTTCCACTATTCCCCCTCTTCCACCTTCGTCCAGTTCTCTCCTCTTCTCGTCACACATTCCTTCACTCCCTTCACCCATCTATCTCTTGGTCTTCCTCTGGGCCTCTTCCCCTCCAGTTGCAGATCAAACATCCTCTTTGGAATTCTTCCCTCATCCATTCTCTTCATGTGTCCATAACACTGCAGTCTTGATTTTTCTATCCTGTCCTGTACTGGTTCCTCCTTTAGTCTTTCCCTCACATACACATTTCGCAATCTGTCTCGTCTTGTTACACTCAACCTGCTCCTCTGGAACTTCATTTCACTAGCCTGTATTCTACTTTTGTCGCTTTTGTGCATTACCCATGTCTCACTTCCGTATGCCAATATGGGGACAAAGTAGGTTCGGTATATAATTCCCTTGGATTTCTGTGGCACCTCCTTGCTCCAAATAAGCCCCCTAATGCATTTGTAGAACTGCCCTGCTTTTCTGCACGTTTCATTTATTTCCATTGCGTTTCCCCCCTTACTTTCAATCATGCTTCCCAGGTACTTGAAGTTCTCTACCACTTGTAGTTTTTCCCCTCCACGAGTTATATCCACATTTGGCCTATTCTTCTTCCTTGTTGTGACAATTATTTCACTTTTCTTTGCAGAGAAATGCATTCCATATTGTGCTGCCGTTGCCTCCCATGCATCTAACTGCTCTTGCACCTCCTTCTCGCAGTTTCCCCATAACATTTTTTTTAAACCTATTTACAATATTTTCATAATTATTCTTTTTATTATGGGGAAATAAAAAGAATAATTTTGAAAATATTGTAAATAGGTTTAAAAATCTTTTGATAATTATAATAAAACAGAATTTCTTATACCATTGTTATTATTTATAAAACACCCTGATCCTCTCACGATTAATGTTGCTGTAGGATGCAAACAAATACTGACACTATGTTGTAATGTGTTGTCGAAATAGTTCTTTCTTATATTTTTTGAGTTTTCCTGAATCATATTCAGACCTAAAGGCTCAATTACCTGTGGCCTCCACAAGATTTAGAATGTGTGCTTATAAGGTCTCAGGCGTATATTGTGGTGCTGGATGAACATAGTCACTTTACACTGCTCGAAGTGAATTTAATTCACAGTTTTCTCATAAAAATAGTCAATAAAATCACAGTATGAATCTCTAATATAAGGGCAACAACGGCTCAGTCTGTCTGATGAGATCAGTAAAGCATTGTACAGGTTGTTCAAATTCACCTGACTTGAATGTTTAATATATATAACTCCACCTTCAGGTTTTAACTCTAGGACTGCCTTTCAATACAAACTGACTACTGAAGCGTCACTCTTTAACATGTTAAGGTTATTAGGGGTATGCGATGGGCTATCTGCAATCGTCATCTTTCTCTCTAAGAACTCAATATACTATGGAGATATTTCCACTTGTACCTCATACACTGCACTCAAGAGCCAAGATGTTGAGCTTTCTCTATCTTAATCACCTAAGCAAAGTCACTAAGTTTTTCTGGGGCTACATTCACTTGTTTGGATCCACTTGCACTTAAATTGTATATATTGGTGAATAGTAACATTCTGCCAGCACATAGCTCAAACTCAGGATCCTGTAGCTGCTGTCATTGTCTTATGGTATAGTCAAACGACATTAGGTCCAAAAGTTTAGGAAGAAATCCCATGGACAGTGGCTGCTGTGGTATTGTGATTCAAGTGGAAACATACGCATGTCCTGGTGCAGCAGTTAGGCTACCACCAGATCATGCGCTGTAAAAATATCAACAAAATCTAAGCATTAACAAGCAATCCGATATCGTTCTTAATTTGTCACAATATAAGTAGTTCAGTCCCTGTGTAAAATACACATGGAATAATTCTCTTTCTTGCATGAATGTAGTATAATGTCAGCTACTCTTTTCACGGTAAATGTATTTTTTTAAATAATAACGATATTGTTCTAACAATATTGAACTGAAAAATACTTACTGATAGTCTTCTTTTTCACAGCTGATCGTTTCTGCTATTGGCACAGCTTCAAACTGGACAAAGTACAGAGAGCAGATGATAGTACACAAGCAAACAAATTAAAAATTTCTTTGAAGTTGGGAGCTGAGCTTGCATGCCATGACCTTCGGGAGGCCATGATGTCAAAGTTATTGAAGTGACCATGTCATATCTTCGGTGGATTTGTCCAGATGTGATGGTTTAGCATTCCTGAAATGCTGATGCCAAAAGACGCTCAGCTCAGTGATTTTGGCCAGAAATCCCCGCGCTCCGTTACTCATAATGCTTAGTGACCATTTCTGCATTATAAGGATGTCAAAATACTTCGATGATGTTTTATATGTAGACTTCTAGTTGCGACCTGTCTGAATTGTTAGTAATCCTCAGGGGCCGAACTAATTCCGCATAACTAATTCCTCATTCAAGGGAGACGTGAAGTACACGCAACAATAACAAACTGGACTACGAAAAGTAACGATTCTGCCTTAGTGTGGCACAAACTGCGAAGAAGGAGAGTATTAAACGAGTAGTGTAGTTACCATACAAACCTATTTTTCGCCAAGGAAAGCACTGGGCGTGTTACAGCCCCAGCAAGAGAGTGGCAAGTGGCGCCCTCAGGCGGCGGTGGACCACCGATTAGTCGCCGTTTCGCGGCACTGTGCGGCTCGGCGCGGCGCTGCGCGGCGCCGGCTGTTTGCGAGGCGTAGCGGTTGTCGGCTAATGGTCCCCAGGCTCGACGCTCCCAGGGCCGGCGCCTAATGACCGCCGCGCGGGGGCTGCGGACATCGCTCTGCGACCGGCGGCCGGCGGCCGGCAAGGAGCGGCGCTCTGGCCCTAGGGGCAGCAGCGGCTGGCTTAGCTACTGCAGCCAACGGGACTGCCGGACCATATAGTCTCTGGAACAGGACGGTATATTTCTCTATCTTTACAGTATGTTTCATACCACTATAGTTTAAGAAAAAATTTTCAAATAATTGTTAACTGCGTTCATTTCAACCAGATGTTCAGAGGACATCGGTATATGTTGCGTGTTGAGACTCCACATTTATGTCTATACTCTACAACCCAGCGCCCATGAGCTCTAGCTCCTCTGTTTTTCTCATCGCCGACCTTTCCTCGTTGATATACCGGGTGATCAAAAAGTCAGTATAAATTTGAAAACTTAATAAACCACAAAATAATGTAGATATAGAGGTAAAAGTTGACACAAACTCTTGGAATGACATGGGGTTTTATTAGAACCTAAAAAAAAAAAAAAAACAAAGTTCACAAAATGTCCGACAGATGCGCGTCGTTTGGTGGTGATCGTGTGCTCAGCCGCCACTTTCGTCGTGCTTGGTCTCCCAGGTCCCCAGACCTCAATCCATGCAATTATTGGCTTTGGCGTTACCTGAAGTCGCAAGTGTATCGTGATCGACCGACATCTCTAGGGATGCTGAAAGACAACATCCGACGCCAATGCCTCACCATAACTCCGGACATGCTTTACAGCGCTGTTCACAACTTTATTCCCCGACTACAGCTATTGTTGAGGAATGGTGGTGGACATTTCCTGTGAAGAACATCATCTTTGCTTTGTCTTACTTTGTTATGCTAATTATTGCTATTCCGAGGAGAAAAAGGGCCATCTGTCGGACATTTTTTGAACTTTTGCATTTTTTTGGTTCTAATGAAACCCCATGTCATTCCAAGCATGTATGCCAATTTGTACCTCCCTATCTACATTATTCCGTGATTTATTCAGTTTTCAAATTTATACTGACTTTTTATCACCCGGTATATGGAAGGAAGCAATTTTCAGAAAAAAATTGTATATCGTTTATTGCTCAGTCCCAGTTGCACATTTTTGTACTGTATGACTAGTTTTGATTTCCCTGGATGGTCTTCACATCTAAGTAGTAGAAGAAGAAACACAACGTGGATGTATCCGAATATTCGGATAGTACTTTCTAACGTATATGCAACCAATATTGCTTATGTTCGTCAGTGAAAATTGACTCGATAAGCAACCTGACCTATCGGTAATCGAAATCTAGCCTGCAGAACACTCTGAGCGTGTTGGATGAGTGTCCGTTTCACTGTCATTTAAGCCCTCAACAAATCGTTGCATGAAATACTTAAAACTAACATTTGGATAAGCTATCTGAAAACGTATTTGAATATGAAAAGCTACAGGGACAAATGAACCCGTAACAATGAATACCTATGCTACCTGACTATATTTTTCAACAAAAATTTACAAATGATACAGAATCTGGCTTGTGCAATGGAATTTACTGGATTACGGTACATGACATGTTATGGTGTGTCAGTGTCTGTGTTTTAGTCGTACGTTTTGCACTCACCTATTCAGATGACTATCTTTTTCCATGTGGTTTACAGCATTTCGCAGCAGCATGCAACGGCAGTGGCTAAATCTGATTGTTACTAAGAACGAATTTTTAAAAAAAGTGTTTGATTTGATACTGTTAACTATTAAGTAACTCGTGAGAAAGGATTTCCTAAATTCTGTTTAAAACTTCACAATCATCATAACCCATGACCAATAATAGACAATGACAATTATAATAACGTAGGTGTAAATAATGGCAGCGTGGCAGATTAACAAATGACAGATTAATAAATTATTACAGTTACAAAGTTACTTTAACATTTAATAACAACAGCGTATATTTGTTAATTGGATGTGAAGAATAATAATTTTTATTTCGGGGTAACGAGGCTTCTTTGACAGACAAGCAAAATATGCGATTATTACAAACTCGTACTAACAACCACGAGTCTAACCCTGCAATTGCTTTTGCGCTATGCTTGTGAATTTTACCTAGAATTCCATATTGAACCGTAGCTAAGCCATCTAAATCTCTCCTGGCTATGTAAGTGAAATCAGGCCTTTAGTGTGGTAAGATTTGCCATCACCGAGCTGAAGGCAGCGTGACACGTCTTCTGTCTCCAAGCTCTAGACCGACACTACTACTTCCACTCTCGCAGACAGACCTCGTGTCACAACAATGCTTACAGTCGCGCTCCCATGTTTCGCCTCCAGATTGTTACTATCGATATCTGAGTGCGTTAAGTTGGCTATGTAGTTTTCAATGTAATGGAGAGTTCTGACACACTCCTCACAAGTTCCTATACAGGAAGCTGCATGTGTAATTACTAGGTAGCTATAATTAAAGTGCAGCAAATCACAGAGGACCAATGTGGGCTGTAATTACCACATGGCAGCAATACTTGGTAGATATTCTAACGCATTAATGCAGTACCGATTTACACTGTAAAAATTTTAGTTCCAAATTGGGCCACCAGTAGCAAATCTGACACTGTGAAGGTAAGACAGACATACAGAAAGTTTTCCATATATGATGGATTTGGAGTGGTACTTGGGCAGAAACGTCAAACAAGTGAGAGAGGCAGGATATTGATCCTGTTATTAACTGCCATGAGGCACCGCCTTATCGTAGCACTCTCCGTGTGGGCGGGAGAGTTTGTGTGCTCCAAGGAACCTGAGAGCTATATCGGCGGTAGCGTAGCTACTGGCAGGTCCAACCTAGCCGGGCAGGTCTCAGCAGAGGAGCCAGACAAAGTGTGCCTCACAACGACCCGTCTTATATCCTATATCCTATATATACTATTCCCTACCCTCTCCTCAGTTACCATTCCTTCTCTTTCTCTAATTACCTTAACACACCACTGCCTTGTGGTTGGTCTCGGGAGGGATGAAGGCTAAGGGAGAAAACCCTGAAAGAAAATCTGGAGTGGGGACCCAAAGGCGGTTGGAAGGCGTACTACGTCCCCTTTCGGCAGCTCCTGCAACCGAAGTGATACCAGACGTATTGGCTTGCCTTTCCTCTGGATATTATCATTTAGGTCGAGAGGGAGACCGTGATGATTGGGCAACTCACATGTCTTCATATTTATCGCTCAGGCTTGTAGCATCCTGGAGAGGACACTTCAGCGGCGTCCAAGGACTTCGGCACAACACGGGAAGAGGCAGTTACCGGTTATAAGCTCTGTCTGATTGGCGTAAGACTGGAGTGCCAGGGGCCACTTCCGACGGTGGGAGAGATCATTGCATCTCATTGGACGGCTACCGCCCGCCTCAAGCTGGGCAGCCCCCAGCCAATAAGGTGCTGTCCCGCCACTATCCGCCTGCTTCACGGGGTGTGTGAAGCTTAGAAGTAATCTTCGACAAGCAGGTTGATATAGTACACCTACCAACAACAAAAATGAAATAATAAAGAAATCACTATTTCGTATTGCCACCTGGAATGTTAGGACAATGTGTCCAAGGTACATTGACGATGCCCAAGAGGTTGATTTCATCCGTAAGACTGCCGTAATTGACAGAGAGCTCCATCGTTTGAATGTAGACATTGCGGGACTGCAGGAGACGCGGCTTCCAGATGCGGGCTCTATCAGGGAGGATAATTACACATTCTTCTGGCAGGGGAAGTCTCAAGACGAGCCAAGACTTCATGGCGTAGGATTTGCTGTTAAAAACGCCCTCCTGGACTGTACTGTGCCACCATCCGGTGGAACAGAGCGAATTATTGATTTGAAAATATGCTCCTCAAGTGGCACTGTCAACATCCTAAATGTGTACGCTCCTACCTTATCATCCAGCATGGAAGAGAAGGATCTGCTTTATGACTTACTCAGTGACAGAATAGCCAAGGTACCTAGCACCGAGACACTGTATATTCTAGGGGACTTTAATGCTAGAGTTGAATCAGATAACGACATATGGCCGAATTGCCTGGGACATCATGGGGTGGGAAAAATAAATGAAAATGGCCAGAGACTGCCTGAAGTTTGCTGCTTTTATGGACTCTGTATCACAAACACATATCTCCTGCTTAAGGATCAGCACAAGGTGTCTTGGAGACACCCGCGCTCTCATCACTGGCATCAACTTGACTTATTCATAGCTAGGCGTACTGGTCTCAAAAATGTGCTACTGACACGAAGTTATCATATTGCTGATTGCATCACAGACCACGCCCTAGTAGCGTGCGCATTTAGGCTCACTCCTAAGAAATGTCACCACGCTAAACCGAGAGGTCATCCCCGTATCAACACAGATCATGTTCATGACACACAAAGAAAGCAGGATTTTGCCAGTAATTTTGAAAGTGCTTTCCCAGGAAACGTGCAAGCAGAAAGGAATGTTGATAAGAAATGGGCAAAACTCTCGGGTGCAATCTACAACTCAGCAGTATTGGCCTATGGAATAAAAGGAAAAAGAAATAAGGACTGGTACGAGCAAAATTTGGAAGAAATGGAACCAGTCACTGAGGCTAAACGGAAAGCCCTGCTTGCTTACAAAAGAAACCCAAATGAAAGAACTCGAGATGACCTACGGAAAGCAAAGAACAGGGCACAGCAAACATCCAGGAGATGCGCAAATAACTACTGGCTGAATTTATGTGTAGGTATACAGAAAGCGGCCGACTCTGGGAATGCAAGGCAATGTACGATGGTATTAAGAAAGCAATTGGACCAACTGTCAGAAAAACAGCTCCTCTGATGTCCAAGACGGGTGAAGTCATTACTGATGAAGGCAAACAAATGGAACGCTGGGTTGAACACTACCTCGAGTTGTATGCAGTCGAGAATGAAGTTAGCAAGGATGCATGTGACGCCATCAAACAAATGCCAGTTGTGGAAGAACTAGATGCAATGCCTACTATGGAAGAACTTAGTAGAGAAATAGATTCTCTTGCTAACGGAAAGGCCCCAGGTGAATATGGGATCCCTGCAGAAGTTATTAAGTACAAGAAGTCTGTTATTCTCAAACATTTATATTCACTTATCACAACCAGCTGGGAAGAAGGTTATGTCCCGATGAGTATGCGGAATTCGAGGATAGTTACTCTATAGAAACAGAAAGGGAACAGAAGTGACTGTAACAATTACCGAGGCATTTCATTACTAAGTGTAGCTGGGAAAGCTTATGCAAGAGTCATCCTAATGCGATTACAGATCTTAGCTTCCAGAATCTACCCAGAATCTCAGTGTGGCTTCAGGCCCGTCCGATCAACCGTAGATATGATCTTCTCCTTAAGACAGCTACAAGAGAAATGTCGTGAGCAGCAGAGGCCACTTTATATTGCTTTCATTGACCTTGTTAAAGCGTTTGATTTAGTGAGCAGAAATGGGCTTTTCAAACTGTTGCAGAAGATTGGGTGCCCACCTAAACTACTGCAGATAATTATCTCTTTCCATGAGAAAACACAAGCAACAATTTGCTTCAACGGTAAAACATCAGAAGTATTCCCTGTTAATAGCGGTGTGAAACAGGGGTGTGTGTTAGCTCCTACATTGTTTGGGATTTTCTTTTCCCTTCTGCTCAGATTTGCCTTTGAAGACTGTGAGGAGGGAGTGTATCTACATACGAGGTCCGATGGAAATCTTTTCAACATTGCTCGCCTCAAGGCCAAGACCAAAGTAAATACAGTCGTTATCCGTGAGTTGTTATATGCGGACGAAGCAGCTCTAGTAGCGAACACAGAAGATGAGCTGCAGTATATAATCAACAAATTATCAAATGCCTGTGAAAAGTTTGGTCTACTCATCAGCCTTCAAAAGACTAAGATCATGGCGCAGAGCACTACCAACCTTCCATCCATTAGCATTGATGGCAATCCTCTCCAGACAGTTGATGACTTTACCTACTTGGGATCCACAATATGTAGCAACTTGTCCATGGACACTGAACTTACTAACAGAATCGCAAAGGCATCATCTGTCATGGCTAGACTGAAAAACAGAGTATGGAACAACGGACTGCTTACCACAAAAACTAAATTAAAAGTCTACAACGCTTGTGTTATAAGCACCCTTCTCTATAGCTGTGAGACATGGACAACTCTTTCTAGGCATCAATCTCGACTCAACAGCTTCCATCTCCGCTGTCTCCGGAAGATCCTTCAGATCTCTTGGAGAGATAGAGTACCCAACACCGAAGTCTTTCATCGTGCAAGCACAACCAGCATCTTTGCACTCCTGAGTCATCGACGTCTAAGATGGTTGGGACATGTCAGGCGCATGGATCCTGAGCGGATACCGAAACAGCTGCTGTACGGCGAACTTCAGGAAGGTGTGAGGCCAGTGGGACGACCGCATCTTCGTTTCAAGGATGTCTGCAAGAGAGACCTGACCAAGACCAGAATCAATCCAAGCCTCTGGGAAAGCATTGCAGATGACCGTGTCAAGTGGCGTGTAACTGTGCGCAACGGCGTCAAGCTCTCAGAGGACGAACGCACACAGGAACAAATCAGGAAGAGGACAAAGCGAAGAGACAGAGCGGCTTCTGTTCGAAGTCCCTCAAATTTCACATGTCCAAACTGCAGTAGGGACTGCTACTCTCGAGTGGGACTTTTTAGCCACAGCAGACGCTGCAGACTCTGAACCAAGCATGCTACACCATCATCCCTCAAGGATGGACGGATGCCATTATATTAACTGCCATCTACACAGTTTGTTCAATATGAGCACCAGAGTCGCCGAAGAGGTGCTGTACAGCGCCAGATTTTCACCTGGTTGCCAAAACTGCTAATACTTTTTTCCAGCGTAAATCTGTCCGTTTTAAAGTATTAGAATATCTGTTATAAAATAATTATAGCCTACGTTGGACATCAGAGTAGATGCACTGTAATTATAACTACCCAGTGTATAGCTCCGAAAATGATTCATACGTAAAATAAGAGCAACCGAAACTGAAAAATAAACGGTATACAAGAGTTTTTAAGAATGAAAATGGCGGCCTAATAAGGAAGTTGTATTTTGATCGAGTCGTTTTGGAACGCACTCTCTCGGAACTACAGGGTGTAAATTTTAAGTTGACAAACGAGAATAACTCGAAAAATAAGCTTCACACGAAAAAACGTGTGGAATCCAAAGTTGACTACTTTCGAGGGGAGCATCTGCTTGTGCTGAAATTAGCCCGCCACCCCAGCCATTGGGGGCAACTTTAAAATTTCAAATGGGAACCCCCATTTTTTATTCCAGAATCAGATTGTACATAAAAAACTACCTACGTTTTGTGTTAAACGTTTGTTTTGATTCTTGGTAGTTGGCGCTGTAATTCAAGAAAATCCATGTTCTCATTTTTGCGTGGAAAATGGTTACAGATAAATAAGAAATACTTATTTACTTCGTAAATTTTGATTCGCTAAAACTAGTTTGCTAGTCAGATGATTTGCTTGGTAATTTGAAGTTCTGTGGGCTCATGACCATGAAACAAACAAAACTTATCCGAATCTGCGGAAAAAGTTAATATTTGGGTCAACAGTTGTAAAACTCTAATTACTCTCTCTCAAACCCCACCCTAAGGGGAGAGAGGGAGAGTTTTAGTTTTAGCTGATCAAAATTTACGAAGTAAATAAATATTTTTTATATATCCGTAACCATTTTCCACGCAAAAATGAGAACATGGATTTTCTTGAATTACAGCGCCAACTGCCAAGAATCAAAGCAAATGTTTTATAGAAAATTTACGATTTTTTTATGTAGAATCTGATTTTGCAATATAAAGGGGGTTCCCATTTGAAATTTTAAAGTTGCCTCCCGCTCCATCCCCAGGGGGCTGGGGTGGCGTGCTAGTTCTAGCACCAGAGGATGTCCCCCTCGAAAATAATCAACTTTGGATTCTACACATTATTTCGTGAGAAGCCTTTTTTCGTGTTATTCTGGTTTGTCAACTTAAAATTTACATGCTGTATAACAGCAAACGTCTCCGTCGTACAAAAGTCTCTGTTGGAACGTCTGCCACTGAGGTTCGTTGAGCATCTCCGTAACGCTTTCCGCTTACTAGACGAACCCGTCGCTGCTCGCAGGAGATTCCAACCCGCAAATGGGTCGTAGGATGATGAACCATCTTAAAAAATCAGTCTTACATATATTTAGAAAGCTACTTTTTTGTATCAGTTCGGTTTCTTGTGACTTTTCGCTAGTAGTGCGAGAGCATGCTGAAAAGTAATGTTCCCAATTTTTATGTTTAATTTCTGGCAGCTTCTTAAATGAAAAAAAACATTGTTGACATTCTACAGCTTTATTCTCCATTTCTACATATTTATTTCTCAACATACTCACCATGGAGACTAGCGTATTTCTTCCAAAGAGAGACCAGTTTGTTGTTAGCAGCACTGTAGAATGTTTGACTTTGTTGACGGAGCCAAAATTTCACCTCTGTTTACACCCCTTCATCACTAGCCAAGTTAAGTTCTCGAAAGTGTTCTGTTTCGGAAACAGTTGAAAATCTGACGGGGCCAATTCGGAACTGTATGGAGAATGATCGAGCACAGTCAACCGAAGGAGTCGGATTGTTACAGGTGTCTTAGCGCTCGTGAGTGATCTGGCATTGTCATGCTGAAGGAGAGGATGCTCCATAGGTGGAAGAACTCATCTAATTCTAAACTAGATTACAGCTCACTCTTCCTCAGTTTAAGAGTTTCTCATGTAAAAATTCTGAGGTATTACTTTTCAACACACCCTCGTATAATCGAACTTAAGTGGATCTCTGCACACATTTCTGGGCAATAGTCTACACTCATTTACGTCAAGGGTCAACTGCCAATCTCTGCACCAATCTCTCTGACCCTCCCGAGTTCTTCCTGCATTTCACTATAGTCCTCTTTCGCTACAACCGTCCTATAGACAACAACGTCTGCTAAAAGTCTTGTAGAACTTCCGACGTTACACATTAGATCATTTATTTATTTTGTAAACAGTTGCCGTTCTATAGCACTCCACTCTCGAAATTACAGTAAGTTTTGTAATATCGGGTCCACAGTCACAAATTTCCTAAAGGACATTTGATTTCCAATTTGTCTGTTATATGATAAGTCATTTACTTCTCACAGTCAGCTGGTTTCAGCGATTTGCACAATCAAGTGCTTAGCTTTGGACGATATCTGCAAGCATTTGGAAATATCACATCACTGAAGGTGTGGTGTAGTAAGCGACTGTGAGCACAATACAGCCAAAGTGCAATTGTCTTCCAGAAATTAGTTTCAGATGTTTCGAACAGTCTGGCAAAAAAAAAAAAAAAAAAAAAAAAAAGTTCTGCTCTATATCTGCCAGGAAGACCTGAATCCTCTCCAGGATAAGATACTCGTTAATTGTATATTTTTCTGCGTTGAAGGACAATCCGGAACTGTATACCATGCTTTCCGGGTGTCAAGGAACGCGGCGTCAATATGAGCGCCTTTGTTTACAGCGACCTTAGATTCATGGACTGACTCTGTTTCACATCTCTGTTTAATGATTTAAGTAGTTCATAATTTGAAGATTTTTGCTTGGAGCGACTGGCGGAGACTACGCCCAGCACAGACAAGAAGCGCTCCTCAGTTAAGCGCAGCCAAGAAATGAGAGTACTCGTCGGAAACGTAAGCGCGAAGCCTGAGTCGGCCCCTTCCTCTCCTTCCAGCACTAAGATAACAACACTAAGACAAAACATTGGACACCAAACACGGTTCACAATCAGTGAACAGACCGTAGTTTCAACCATAGATCACAGACGGTGAAACCATAATTTGTTTCGAAATCTGCGGGAAACGAATGAAACTAATGTGAAGGGAGCTTGGATCTGAGAGTGTAACGTTCTGAGAACTAAGAAAAAAATCACTTTCAACATATTTATTTTCCACAAAGGTCAAACTTTGTACAAAGACGACCAATTCATCACAGAGGCCAAATTCAGCACAAACAATAACGGAAAATTAAGTTCAAGGATACCATAAACAGGTAGCAAAACTTAAAATTGCAGCGATTTAAATGTTTCAGAGAATTACGTTTCTTCAATTTATAAAGGAAAATAAAGCTTTTAACTTCAAAGGCATTAAAAAAATCACCTCCATAGGCACTGAAGAGACTTAACATTTGTTTCCTGGAAAATCATTGGTACAACAACACCATTAAGCGCAACGCTTTAAAAATTAGAAGAAAACATCGTTCGGGATAGCGGAATACTGACTTTAAAAGAGAGGGCCTTAGGAAATCAATAAGCATACGTAAGGATAACTGGCTATTCACAAGAGTAACCAAGGACAAATTCATACCAAATAAAGTGGCTGAATCACATGGATTACCCAATGCACGATAACCGGCCTGAGCTTCGCTCATGCCCTAAAAAGTTGCTCGATTCGGTACAGACTCTAAAACACACGCGTCAAATATACAGGGCGAGTCACCTAACTTTACCACTGGGTATATTTCGTAAACCACATCAAATACTGACGAATCGGTTCCACAGACCGAACGTGAGGAGAGGGGCTAGTGTAATTGTTTAATACAAACCATACAAAAATGTACGGAAGTATGTTTTTTAACACTTACCTACGTTTTTTAAAATGGAACCACGTTAGTTTTGCTAGCACATCTGAGCATGTAAACAAATACGTAATCAGTGCCGTTTGTTGCATTGTAAAATGTTAATTACATCCGGAGATATTGTAATCTAAATTTGACGCTTGAGTACCACTCCTCCGCTGTTCGATCGTGTGTATCGGAGAGCACCGAATTACGTCGGGATCCAAAGGGAACGGTGATGGACCTTAGGTACAGAAGAGACTGTAACAGCACATTACGTCCACATGCTAACACCTTTTTATTGGTCTTTTTCACTGACGCACATGCACATTACCATGAGGGGTGAGGTACACGTACACACGTGGTTTCCGTTTTCAATTACGGAGTGGAATAGAGTGTGTCCCGACATGTCAGGCCAATAGATGTTCAATGTGGTGGCCATCATTTGCTGCACACAATTGCAATCTCTGGCGTAATGAATGTCGTACACGCCGCAGTCCATCTGGTAATGTACATGTGCGTCAGTGAAAAAGACCAATAAGAAGGTGGACGTAATGTGCTGTTCCAGTCTCTCTTGTACCTAAGGTCCATCACCGTTCCCTTTGGATCCCTACGTAATTCGGTGCTCTCCGATACACACGATCGAACAGCGGAGGAGTGGTACTCAAGCGTTAACTTTAGGATACGATATCTCCAGATGTAATTAAAATTTTACAACGCAACAAACGGCACTGATTACGTATTTGTTTATATGCTCATATGTGCTAACGAAACTAACGTGGTTGCATTTAAAAAAACGTAGGTTTTGTGTTAAAAAACATACTTCCGTGCATTTTTGTATGGTTTGTATTAAACAATCACACTAGCCCCTCTCCTCACGTTCGGTCTGTGGAATCGATTCGTCAGTATTTGACGTGGTTTACGAAGTATATCCAGAGGTAATGTTAGGTGACTCACACTGTATATTACATTTACGTAAGGAAAAAATGGAAAATCGCACCAGACCTCCAACCATGGCATTGACAATCAGGTGCGACAACCGAGACCGTATGGTCCACACTAATTGAGGTTGAAAGAGTAAAATTTACGTAACCAAATTAAATGCAGCATGCACATTGCCCATTTAATCCTGACTGAGGTGCCAAAGCCAATAACTGAGTCTCTTTGACTTATAAGTACTTAAAGTTAAGTGAGAGTGAGAAATTTCTGGTGTAACCACAAGCGCCGTAACGAAGATGCGGAACGCAAGAGCAGAGAAGGCGCTGAGGAAACGGCGGCCAATGGTGCGCAGAATTGGACCGCGCCGTGCCAAGAGCGACACCTGGAAGAAGCGAATATAAACGCCGCTCCCGCTAGCCTCGGCCACGCAGATCGGCACCGGATCGCGGTCGTAAGTTGTCAGTGTGTCAACTTGCCTGGACAGTTCACATGTCAAGAACTATTATATTGCAAATCGCCCCTCGCTGCAACTACTATTTGTAAATCTCCAGAGTTAAGGATTGTCAGTTGCTTTCTAGAAATAAAACTCTTAATCTTATTTGTTGAAACTGTTGTATAGCATTCCAAGAAGACTGCATCCGGTAGGCACTCTATTAGCGACAGGTGGGCAAGACCCCACACAGGAGGTATTAAAGATACTTAAACCTAGAAAACACGTGCACCGTTACTGCAGGTAGAAGAAAATCTTACCTACTCACATACAGAACGGGATAAAAAGCAAACCTTACAACTCCTACAACCGAATCAATGTTCAGTCTGGCCACATACCGCTTATCCGGATGCTGATCCACGTTCAGGCATTGGGTAAAAAATAGCCAGTATTATAAGCCAGAACAGCATATGGCAAGAACACTAAAACAACCCAGTAGTAAAAGCACGAACCGCGGCGGACGCTTCACCCCGCACAAGATATGGTGCTCACCGTTATCTCTGTGTCGAGTCTAGGAGAATTAATGACGCTGTATGTGGTCACGTCCATTAACGAAGGCCAAAGGCAGCAGGAAGCAGGCCTCGTCGAACTCCAGAGTCCGACCCGCTACTGCAAGAGCGGAGGGAAGCGGCGGCTCACCAGCAACCGTATGCACGTTATCCAACGCAAACATTTACCATCCAAACGCTGCGAGGAGACCTGCACGGCTCAGCAGTTCAGGCCACAACCCATACGGACTCTTTCGTTGACTGTCAACCCCGCAGCAGTTCCCTAGCGTGAGCTGCACATTCACTTAAACCATGTCCTAGATGCCACAAGACGATCACCTACGAAGACCCCACAGAAACCGTAGCTTAGCAACGAAACTCAAGTTTGCCGCGCGGGGTAGCCGTGCGGTCTAGGGCGTCTATCCACGGTTTGCACGGCTCCCTCCGCGGAGGTTGGAGTCCTCCCTCGGGCATGGGTATGTGTGTTGTCCTTAGCGTAAGTTAGTTTAAGTTAGGGTAAGTAGTGTATAGGAGGGACTGATGACCTTAGCAGTTTGGTCCCATGAGACTCACCATAAATTTCCAAATTTCCAAACTCAAGTTTGCTTCTAAAGGAATAAGAAATAAAAGAAAAACAATAAAAAGGGTAAGAACATGGCCATTAATCTCTGAAAATCATTACTTGAATCTAATCCAATGTGTGTAACATTCGCACGTTTGTTCAGGTCAGTCTTTCCGGTGCTCGAACTAAGTACGACCGGATCTTGAAGTATACACTTCCGTGCTGCAAAGGTAAGTACTTAGGTTTTTAATGTTTCGCCAATTTTCACACATTAAAGAAAATGATTCATTTCAACACTGATGGAATGAAATTTATTTATCTTTTGCATTCATTGAGCTACTGAAAGGAATGTG
Source organism: Schistocerca nitens (assembly GCF_023898315.1). NCBI lineage: Eukaryota > Metazoa > Arthropoda > Insecta > Orthoptera > Acrididae > Schistocerca > Schistocerca nitens. Next base: position 363,620,040 of record NC_064617.1, read on the forward strand.
TTTTCATAAGTCTTCTGATAAATTACTTCTGAACTCTTAGTTGCCAAGAAAAAGTATGGGTCATAGTTGATATCGGTCGTCCGTGTGCTTGATAAAGCTTGACCGCGTAAGCGATTTATATTCACACACGTATAAAATATTTTGTATAAAATATCGGCTTTTGTAATGAAAATGCAGGTTCACCCTTAACAGCTAACAACACAGCACTAGTGGAGCTAGATCGCAGGTTACCAAACGAATCGCCTGCAGCCCAGTTAAAATGGCCAAAAAGCACTGCCGTACGTCAATTAATATGAGAGGAATAATAGGATGCTTCATTAGTGAAACAGAACTGCGTTCACATTAAATGCCACAATATTATTCACAGAAGATTTGCAGTACAATAAACTTATATCCGTGCTAGTTGACGTCCTGAAAGAAAAGAAAGACAATTGAAAAACCTTCTAAGAACGGTTCTCTGTTACAAAGATTTCATCGCTGTATTATATTTAATTTGCGTTGGCAAAATTATATTACGTTGTGCATACTCTGCATCATAAGCGTTGCAAAGTTATTGTTTTACTATGCGTGAGCATTGGACGTGAGGGAGATTATGACAAGGAAATCTTACAATAGGAGGTGTGATTTTTCTCACTCTGTGTTTAATGTATCGGTTTCTTAGTCAATCATGTCCTTATTATCTCTCCTCTCGTGTCAAATGCGAAGTATCATTTTATATATGAAGAACATAATTGTATCCTGTCACCATCTTGGTTGTTTCTTGGACCCGATTCTGAATCCTTCTCCATCACTTTCATTTCGTCCATACAACAGTGGAACAAACTACACTGTTTATGGGTAAACTATCTCAACATATAATTGTTATTGTACAATCTCTGTGTCTATCGCCAATGAGAGCAAAAACTGTTGTGCAGGAAATGAATAGAAAATCGATCAGGAGAGTGATATCCTAAAGTAATACTTCTCTAAGCTACCCAGAGGCCACTGGCATGGTCGTCGATTGACCGCCATATTCTCCGGATCTGAACAGATGCGTCTCCTTTTGTGGAACTATATTAAAGATAGGATGTACGGCAACAACCCCAGTCCCATTTCTGAACTGAAAACAGCCATTCAGGAGGTCTTCGGCAGCATCGATTTTTCGACACTTCAGCAGGTTATGCAGAATTTTACACATCATCGCCAATGATGACAAGCATATAGAACATGTCATACCATAAATCTAAATATCTGTAGTGACGTTCACATATTGAATAAAGTGTGTACACGCCGGAGTTTGTAAGTAATTTACGTTCTTTTTCATATTGTTCAATGGTTATCACCCCATACCTTTCGACAATACTAACACATATAAGTACCGTGTAGTGCTTGAAGATGGAAAACCACCAGGAAGAAGAGAGAGGCTTACTCTGAAAGGTATTGATTCTCTTCAGTTATCTTATGGAAAAAGGATCAGGAAGAACACCAACAGTTCAAAGACAATGAGGCGTGTTGTGAGGCCAATTTTTTCCACAAACTAACCACTGACGAAATACCAATGCGTAATCTGTGTCAGAAAGGTGACTGTTGTAAATAAAATATACGAAATTAGACGTATTCATAGAAACAGTCATTACCAGACTCTGTTATGAACGTAGTTCAGCACACATTCAGGTTTCTTCCACAGCCTGGTTTACTGAGAAAGTGTCTCAATGGGAAGACACAGAATGCAAATGAAAGCCTCAGGAATTTAATTTGGATTGGATGCTCAAGAAGGACATTCTGTGGAGTTTAAGTACTCAAAATAGGCGTCTATGATGCAGTTTTATGTTTTAATGACGGAAATAATGGTAGAATTGAAGTGCAGAAGAGAGTTGTTATAGATCCAGGTCTGTTCACAACGAAAGAATTTTACACTATTACACTACAATACTGTTTCCTGGACCATGAATACGACATTTCGTAATGATGTGAAACACATCAGTTTAACATAAGTTTTCTTTACACAATATAATTCTTTTGTTTGACAGTTACTGCTTCATGTCTAAAAATTCGCCTATTGAGTAGAAGGAACTCTCATTCAGAAATTCTTTTAATTTGTTTTTAAATGTTGGTTGGCTATCTGTCAGACTTTTAACGCTATTTCGCTAATCACCAAAAATTTTTATGGCAGCATAATTCACCCCTTTTGTGGCAGTCAGATTAAGCCAGAATAGTGAAGATCATCCTTTCTTCTAGTATTGTAGATATGCACTTCGCTATTATTTGTGAACTGGAATGGTTTACTAATAACTAATTTCATAAGTGACGACATGTCTTGTGAAGCTGCTGTGAATATTCCGAGTTCCTTAAATAAACGTCTGCACGGTAATCTAGGGTATGCTCTAGCTCTTACTCTGATTACACGCCTTTGTGCAATGAGTACTTTTCCTCTTAATCATGAGTTGCCTCAAAATATGAGGCCATATGAAGACAGTGAATAAAAATAGGCGTAGTAGGCTAATTTCCTGATATGTTTATCACCAAAACTTGCAATAACCTTAAGGCTTACGTGGGTGAGCATATCATCATGTGTTTCTTCTAATTCAGTTTCCAGGCAATCTACACACACACACACACACACACACACACACACACACACACACACACACACACACACACACACACAGAAATTTTGAATATTCTGCCTTAGCAACAGACTTCTGTTTAAAGTATATATTTATCAATGGTGTTACGCCATAAGCAGTACAGAATTGTATTTACTGTGTTTCCCCAGATTTTAGTGAGAGTTCATTTGCAAAAAACTATTTAATAATTTTCTGGAAGACATTATTTACACTTTCCTCAGATTATTCTTATTACTTGGGTGTGATTACTATACTTGTATCATCAATGAAAAGAACCAGCTTTGCATGTTCATGAATACAGAGGACCAAGTCATAAATATATATTAAGGACAATAAGGGAGCCAAGACTAAAGCCTTTGGGAGACCAGTCTTGCTGCCTTCCGAGTTAGAGGACTCTTCTCATTTTTGCAGACTATCTGTTTTGACAATTTCAACCTTCTGCATTCTTCTAGATAAATGTGAATTAAACCATTTGTGCACTGTCCAACTCATACCACAATAGTTCAAATTATCCAGAACATTTTAATGATTCGCACAATTGTTGAGAGGTCACAAAATATTTCAATTGATGCTTTTAGGTTATTCAAAGCATTTAATATCTAATTAGTGAAAGCAAATATAGCATTTACTGTTGAAAACCTTGTTAGTACTTCATTTTTACAAATGTGTAATGCTACCCTAAAAAACATTGCTTTTTCAAGAATTTTGGATAAAGCTGTCAGAAGTGAGATTGGATGGTAGTTGTTAGGATCGGACCCATCCCCTCTTCTATGGAATGGTTTAACAATAGCGTATTTGAATCTGTTTGGAAAAATACCCTGTTTCAGAGAATCCTACCTACCTGTTGGGAACAAGCTTTCAGTACTCTGTTGGAAATGCCATCAATTCCATGTGAGGTTTTACTTTTGAGTGAATTTATTATTCTCCTAATTTTAGTCAGAGATGTGGGTTGATTTAAATTTCATCAAATTCCATAGATATTGCCTCTTCCATATACAGGATTGCCTTTTCTACTGAACAGCTGGAGCCTATTTTCTCTACAACACTTAAAAATGATTATTAAAAGAGTTTTTTATTTCTGACTTTTTGTTAAGAAACTTTTCATTGAGTGTGATAGAAATATAGTCTTCCTGTGCTCTCGGTAGCCCTGTTTCTCTTTTAACAAATTCCAAATTGTTTTGATGTTATGATCAGATGTGCCAATCCCAGACATAATGCACCTACTTGTGAACTTCTTAGTAGCTTTTCTTAATACAGTGAAAGCCAAGAAAGCTGACTGATCACTGTCTCACCTAGAAACACAGGCCAGACAGATTCGAAGTGAAGAGAAGAGAAACTGGAGGATGAGGAGCATCATTATGGAGTATTTTAAAACTGAGGTAGGAGTATCTGAAAAACCCCATTTTCTCGGTTTTACATTTTTTGCGTTATTAGAAGCCTTTTCTGAAAAAGCATGTGTGCTAATGCTATGAAATTTTCAGGAGCTGTTAGAAACACGTTTTTCAGGATTTTTAAGGATTTATAGGGTAATTTTAGGTGCCCAAAATTCAAAACTCTCTTAATATTACATCTAGTGCCATAAATTAATGATAGTAGTTAGTGGTCTTCTAACCTTCTTAGGAGACTATAATAGTATTTTCTAATTCATTCCATGGTTAGAATTTAATTATAGCTTTTTATAAAAAAGACAGTTAAAAAATTAAAAATTCAAGTTTCTGAAAAAATATTAATCATGCGACTTTTATTTTATGCATGACGAGTGATGGCCCACTGTACTGTTTCCTTGTAGTCCAAATTTCCATTTATTATTCTTTCGTCTAATCGCCTTCAGCGGATTTTCCTCTTTATATTCAATCAGGGTCATTTTATTTCTAGTTTCCACGTCATACGTCCCGTAGTTTGAACCCATCCGTTGTGTGGCACTGTCCTTTAAGTGTTTTCTAATCTGAGTTATACAAGCAAAAATCCTTTGTGATAGAGAGAACACAATTCACTGAGTGTTGTGAATCCATAACTCAATGCTTATGAATGTCAGTAAATTTGTTTTTTCAATGTTTATGTGTCTTATTTCATGGAAGGCTCTGTCCTTTCCTTGTCTTTCTGTAGCTTCCCTCTTCAGTAGCACGATAATAACTACACAGCTTGTGGTGTAACGAATGCCTATAATATGATAATCGTTCCCTGTTTCAGATTTTATTGAAATGATCCGGTTTTGCTATGCGTGACATCCTAGTTTTCTCCTCCCTTTATGTGGTTGATTATTCGAGGCGAATCGACAGTATTCCTTTTATTACCTTGCATAACATCAAGCTGATTATTTAATTGATTGGATATATTCATCGAATAATTAATGAGATGAATAATGATTTGTGCAAGAGACATTTGTGAACTTACTTTTCTTCGTGGTGTAAGGAACCTCTTTGGAGTGGAAAGGGAGTTCCATGTAATAAGATAATAAACGTTCATCTTCCGGAACTGATTACTAGCTAATTCATCTTTTCGACGCTCTCAATTCCTATTACTATAGCTATAACTGTTAAATTATTAAGAAGTTACAGTCCCCAAGAGCCTACTCTGATAGACTATCTAAGTGATACATCATTTTTTACTGTTAGTATGAAAAAGTAATTGGTAGCTAAATGGTTGTTACCTGTGGTCGTCGTTCTAACCGTTGGGCGACTTTATGTGTTTATTACTAAACAGGTCAGGGATTAAGTTCTCATGTAATGTTGATTTTCTACGATCCTTTCATATACTGTGGGCGAAATATTGTATGTATAAGAGTTACAGAAGTAAAGCATTTCATTAGTCACACAAAATCCATTCAATACCGTGAGAGGGATAGGTTCCTCAGAAGGGTAGATGAATTTTACGAAGAGTAGAAGCCGATCCTAGCAAATAGGGAACTTTTTCTCCTACACTGTCTAATTATATCGGTTTCGAAACGTAATTGACCTCTTTTAGTGCTTGTGTTCAAATAATGCTTCATGAAATTGACCTTGTCATTGTTCGATCGTAAAAGTAGATCCCTTAACAATATTACATGGAAATCCGTTAATAATCACCATGGAAGGTGTAAGTATAACAGAAGAAACTAGGAGGAGATAATCGCACACTAGTACCCAGCACCTTAACCAAAATCACTCTGCGTTAAGATGAGGCTATACACCCCAGCTTTTATCCTTGTGTCCAGCAGGGAATCACTATGTCATATTGTATATTATCCATGATTTTTACTTCTGTTTTCTTGCTACTACTTAACTGCTAAATTTAACCCATTATTTCTCCCTCTTCCTCCAACCAGTCACCTTCCCCACACCGATTCCTATTATACTCCTGCTGCATATTTCTATTTGATATCGAAAGATTCGATAAGAACGTAATGTAATTTCTTGAAATAATGTTAATAGGACTGACATTTCATAAATTCCACATATTACCAGATAACTACTATCTTGGAACGGGTTCCCGTTAATGCCTGGTGTCCACTCCGAATTCAATCAGTCTGCCAAAGAACTCTTCTCTTTCAACCGAATCATGTTTTCTATCAAGTCTACTACACCTTTTCGGAAATAGTTTCCAGCACTCCTTTCCGGTTCCAGATCTGTTCCTCACAAAGTGTTTAAAAGTCTTCTTGATATTTTACAATCTGATGATCTATTTGCTCGTCTAGCCTCTTCTGTAGTGGCTTCACTAAAATTTTTATGTTACAGGTATGAACGTAATTCTGCTGTAGTTATTAGGACCCATTCTGTCATCTTCCATATGTAAAGTATGAATTTCAGCCGTCTTCTAATCATCGAGGGTTAATTAAGATTCTCAGTCATTATACTTTTCTTGTTTTAAATAATTAATTCTGATTTTACAACCATATTTTAGCATATCAGCTTTGACTGATTTTCCCATGTGGCTTTGTTACACAGTTCTGTTCCTTTACTTTGGAATTATTTCTGATTATTTATGTTCATGTTTATCAGAATTTAGCAAATCCTCTAAACATCCAGCCAGGTGCTCCAAGTTTCATCCATATTTATTGGCATTTCCTAATCATTTCTTCGAAAACCCTTGCCTCGTGGTTGTTACAAATTTAAGTAATACTTGACAGTGCTGTAGGACATCCTTCTATCGTTCTTCTTAACTTCTATCCTAATGCTTAGGGGGAGACGGTGGCAGAAATAATGAAAAATCTACAAATTATTATTATTTGCTTATTTAATAGGAAATATAATTGAGATTATTATCCCAAATTTTTTCCTTTAAATTCGAACTGCAAATGGTATAAAAAAATTACAACCCTAAGCTGTGTAATGCGCCATGTCCACTTTTAATTGTACCAAATGGAGGAAAAAATTTATTGCAGATTTTGGCCTAGAAAATATAGCTTTAGAAGGCTGTGATTTTTTGTATACATAACAGCAGTGTTGTAAAGAAGGCTGTGGAGCCATTTTCTGGTTCAATCAGTGTTATATAGAAGGCTGTGGAGTGTTGTAAACAGGTTGTGTGCTGTTCAGTGGAATTCGAGTGACACTTGATTTATTGTGCCATTCTTTGTGCAAGGTTGAATATGTTGATCCCTTTTTACAATGCCTAAGCCTGGTAAAGTATTTAAAACATATACTAAGTCCCATATTTCCAATATAAAGCATAAAACTGACATTGAGGTTAGGGTCGGACCTGCAGATGCAAACATTAGCTTGTCTCCAAGAGCATCTAAAATAAAACTTGGGACAGGGATTGTGTCAGAAGAAACAAATCATGACAGAAATACAGGTTTCAGAATTGTGGATCTGGAAATGGTGGCAGAAGCACTTAGAAAAAGCCTGCAAGTGCTCTGTTTGTGGAGGAAGTGTGGATTTGGTTGATGATGGAAAGAGTGAAGGTTTGGTTTGCACATTGCACATTTTGTGTCAAAACTGTGATGCTGACAGACGATTCAAGACATCAAAGGTCAGTAATAGAATCTATGAAGCCAATATGGAATTTGCTTATGGACTAAGATGAATAAGGATTGGAAGAGATGGTGGAAACCTTTTATGTGGTATTAAGAACATGCCTGGACCCCCCCTAAAATTTTCCACAATGAATACTACTCTCCTCAATGCAGCTGCAGAAGTAAGTGAAGAGAGCATGAAAATGGCAGTCCTGGGGGCTATTCAAGAAAATTGTGAAGCAACTAATAGCAACGATATCAACGATATAGCAGTTTCCTGTGACAGTTCCTGGATGAAGAGGGGACGTACTTCATTGCATGGAGTTTCAACAATCATTAGTGTCGACACTGGAAAAGTATTAGACTTAGAGATGATGTCTAAATATTGTTCTGCATGTTCCTTGCGCAAGAAATATATTGATGCAGGTAAAGAAACAGAATGGCAAGAAGCCCATAAAGCTGTTTGTAGCAGAAATTATGCAGGCTCCAGTGGTGGGATGGAAGCTGCAGGTATGAAATTCATTTTCCATAGATCTTTGCAAAAATATGGAGTAAGATACGTACAGTATTTACGTGACGGAGACTCTAGTGCTTTCAAGTATGTTGTTGACAGTCAGCCCTATGGAAAAGATTGCACTATTGAGATACTGGAGTGCTTAGGCCATATTCTGAAGAGGATGGGTGGACGACTCCAAAGACTTGTTGCAGACTATAAAGGTAAGCTACTAGAGGATGGGAAGCCACTGGGAGGTAAAAACAGACTAACAAAGAAGAGAATTGACAGCTTACAAGTCTATTATGATGTTGCAATTAGAAGTAACCTCACAAGCTTGGGCAGTATGAGGAAAGCAGTATGAGCCATTTGGTTTCATTACTTGTCGACAGACATTACACCTCAACATGGCCTCTGTTCTAATGAATGGTGCAAATTTTTGAAAAGTAAGGAAGGTGGGGAAGCTTATACCCATAAAAATAACCTTCCTTACGAGGTTTCAATGGCCATTAAACCAACTTTTAGAACACTGCGTTCACGAGAACTGCTAGAAAAATGTCTGCATGGGAAAACACAGAACCCAAATGAAAGTTTCAATGCTCTTATTTGGAAAAGATGTCCAAAGACTGTGTTTGTTTCCCATTTGATGGTGAATATTGCTGCTTTGGAAGCCGTAGCAGTGTTTAATGATGGGAATATGGGAAGACTTCACATCCTCAGCAAGTTGGGCTTTACACCTAGAGTCTTTACTGAGCAGATACTGCAGATCATCGATAAGCAAAGAATTGCGAAGGTGGAGACTTCAGTCCAGAACATGCAAAAAATTGCTAGGCAAAGGAACAGAGAAGCTAAAAGAGCTGTAGAGGATGATGAGGAAGAAATGGAATATGGATACGGGCAGTTTTAGCTAAGGTATGGCAGTTTTTTTATTTTTTTTATTTAGATTTCAGCCAAACTTTAAAATGATTTGTCTGCAGCTTAAGGTTTTCTGCTTTCAGGAACACACATATCAGAAACTACTCGAAGGATTGGAATGAAATTTGGCATACTTATTCTTTTACTTTGAAGCAATATTTAAGTGGAACAAAATCTTGATCGAGATATTATACACAGTTTTGTGGTTGATAATATATTGAAAAGTTTGCTTGTAAGAAATGTTCGAATCCAAAATATCACAGAAAATAGTAGCATTAATTTACCAAAACGTTACTGCACTTAATTGTACACCTATTAGCGTAGCTTATTTTACCATTAAAAAATTTGCCAAATTTGCCTCGAAATTATGAAAAAGTGCACCTTAAAATAATAATGCAATAAAAAATTCAAAATTATCCCACTGCATTAGATTGTTATTAAAAATTCAGAATTTTTTTTAAAAATCATATTAGATCTCTATACACATAACTTTGCACAATTTCAATGAGATTGAACAAAAAATGGCAAAGATATAAATTTACAAAAATATCAGTGCAAGACTGCCACTGTCTCCCCTTAAATTTATTTGGATATTTGATTTTTTGTCGCCTGTTGTACGATCTTCGCCATCTGTTTACGCACTTCTAAAAATGGTTCAAATGGCTCTGAGCACTATGGGACTCAACTGCTGTGGTCATCAATCCCCTAGAACTTAGAACTACTTAAACCTGACTAACCTAAGGACATCACACACATCCATGCCCGAGGCAGGATTCGAGCCTGCGACCGTAGCGGTTGCACGGTTCCGGACTGCGCGCCTAGAACCGCGAGACCACCGCGGCCGGCTTACGCACTTCTTTCACATGTTTCCATTTGTCTTCTCTTTTGTCTGCATGCCTTATCTGTTGGCACCTGCTCCCTTGTCAGTTTCCTATCAACAATCTTTTGCGCGTTCGTTGTGGTGGTGTAGTTTCCTTGGCTGTATCGACCAGATTCTGCCATATATCAATCCACGTCGTCCTACCTCACAGCAGCCCTTCAAAGTCATTCTGTTTTCTGGTACCTTTTTACGGTTTACCTTTATTATTCTATACAACTGCTGACTTCTCGTGTTTAATGGAATGGGCCCGGATTTTATGTTGGTCAAAATGTGATTCGAGTCTAGATTAACTCGTTCCTGATCAGATAGAGTCACAATTTCTCTACTATTTCCAGCTGAGAAGGCATTCTGGTCCAGCTGATAACCACCAAGGTCCTTGAGTAGGTCTACACATTTTCTTTTTCCAGAAACTCACCTGAAGTAAGCGAACATGAGTTTAATGTCGAACGTTTCGTACAGTTCTACGAGTCTTTTTTTATCAACTGTATTTGTTCCGTTTTGAACAGTGTAGGAGCCTACTATTTTTCAAAATTGTGATCTGAAATCGCCCGTTATTTTATTTTATTTTTTTTTACAAAGTGGCCTGGAGTTTTATGTAGTTCACTCTCTAATTGATCGCACATGCTACCACCTTCTCAGAATTTCTTCGGTTGTCTTTGTCAATAGATGCGTTTGCGTTGAGTTAGGCATATCTCTCGTTTGCACATTTTAGTGTCAGAATGGACGATCTTTCTGTGGGAGACGTTAAGTCCATTGAGGTATTTGCTTATTTACACAAAATGCTTCGAAAGGCTGCCAAAGATTCCATCAGAGTTTTGTTACAGATTTTCCCTGAACCTAAAGTATTCATGTATGTAGAACGTGGCTTCTGTAACGTTCATACTGAGATAGTTAGCATTTTCATTTCCTCCAGTTCTCCGTGTGCAGCGAGTAGGTAGTTTCAAAACAGCGACCTCTTTAATTCGTGTCCTTCATCTAGTGGTAGTCATCGTCAAGTCTGTTGTAAATGCGTCATTGGTCTGGGTATAGGATGGCTGCAACTCCCTTTAGCAACCAGGTATAGTCACCCACAATCCGTAGGTCTGCGTGCCTCCTGAAGCAACAGTGAACTTCTGTTGACGGGTACCACACGCGGTAGATCGTTGGAAAAGACTTCCATTATTCATATTGTTAGGTATGGGGACACAGAACCCTCCACTACTAAAACTGCTGTAGAACCGTGGGTTCGTAAGGCAACTACTTCCGTCCTGTTAATCGTTCGAAAATTTCCTCTTCCGCTGTCAAAGCAATTGCTTGCATTCTTGCTAGCCTCAGTCGATGCACGGCTATTTATTCAGCTGGAGCTTATTCACAATCGTCTTATCAGTCACTACTGTGCATCTCTACATACACGTAATGTGACAAAGGACGTCTTGTCAGATGTGAGTGCCACGAGGACCTTATTTTGCCAGGCAAAATGAATTCGAGAAAATTAACCGTCTTCTCATCCCTTACGTGATCGTTACAGAGCGGAAGCTCTGTAACAAATATGTTTGACAATGCCGCGGGCAGAATTGTGCGTTGGTGGGGTGACTTGGTACTCAGTTCATATTTGAGCTAGGAACGCGGGGTAGAAAGTTTCTGGGTTAGCCCGGACCAAAGACGATTTGTATAGCTATTTGAAAATCTGTCTTATTGTAGCTATGTTACAGTACATGAAGCAAGGTTTGGAAGACAAACTGGAGCTGGTATCCTGGCAGATTGTGCGAATTGATTAATTCCTCTTGCAAAAGATATTAATTGGCCTGAAATTAATTCTCAACTAAAGGCACCTTTTGCATGTGCACCGTTGATGCTTTACATGCAGATACGTGCAAGGAACACTCTTTTCTGGCAGGTTTTTGAAGCGGGATACATCTATACTTTAAACTTGAAAGAATCGGTTCAATATTTACTCTGAGGTAGGCAAATGGATAAACTCAAAACGATTTTATCCGTTTTTGAGATACAATGGTTTAAAGCCGAGACAAATAAATAAATAGTGCATTTTTACGATAAAATTGATAAGTCGCTTTCAAAAGTCTAGCTTCATTCGGTTTTTATGTGCAAAAAAATGTGTTTTTTGAGATATTAAGGGTGTCTCTTATATGTTTCAAAGCTGTGCGATTTGGTTCAAATTTTGTAAGAAGGTAGACAAATATATGTAATTAGTGGTAGTCCTCTTATTTTATGAAAGCTGTATCCGTTGCCACCCACTATATAAACAACATTGTTCTGAAGGCAATAGAAAATCCTACACGGGATCAGTCGTCACTCGAGTTAACAAAATTCTACATTGGTTGCCAAGCTATGACTCTCTAACATCAAAATTATGATACCGTAAAAGTTGGGAAGTAGACTGAAAAAGGCTTCTATCATAGCACCAAAAAGGCGAATAACTTCTGAGCAGAGTTAGTAATGCAAAAGGTGTGAAATAGTTTTTTACTTATCTGGCAGTTTCACAGACATTTAAATCAAAACATATTTATATATTTCCATTTTTTTACGAGTTAACCTACTTCACCAGCGCAATGAGCTTCTTAGCTTCAAGGATTATACACACCTGCGTCTTGAAATTTATAGGCTAAAGTCCCTAATCATGTGCTCAAAGTCCAGAAGGTTCGCCAGCTGCAGTAAACCATACGTAACAACATACGGCTGTAGAGTATGTATGTAACAGGTAACAAAGATCTTCTGGGGTGGAATAAATGTTCTGGGGCTGGGTGTACTCCTGGACATTATGTGTTATGTTACATTACTTGACATGATGGATTACTTTATAGGGAAGGGGTACTAACACTAGACAGTAAGAAAGTTGGAATATGTCACGACGTTTCGATCAAAATGTCTTTGACGCTGCCAAATAAGTCGAAAATCTAGTTCCTTTCTTTTACATAGTTAACTTTGCCCAGAACACATTTTTTGTTATAATAGGAGCATTTTGCATTCTCGTACACTTATGAGAGAAAGAAACAGACCTAAAGCACGATTCCTCTTTCTATTTGACGTTGACTTTCTGCCATTTCTTTCTCAGTTTTCCCTCCATCCATAGTTTTACCCCATCCTACCCCCATGTCACACGAACCATAAACCCAATGACCTGGAAGCATTTGACGTCCACAGACTTAGAAATGAATACTGAAATACCTTACCAATACTTGCAAACAGACACGAGTCCTCAATTGTTTTCAATTAAGGTCACATTTCGGCCCATCAGAGACTTATTTCATCTTTGAGTCAGGAAAATAATAACTTACTACGAAAATTCAAAACGATAACAGAAAGAATCGCTCAGTTTTTTGCCAGATGCATGCAGTGCAATGAGGAAGCGTCTATTTCTTTTCCCAGACATTCGTAACATTAGTAAAACGTTCCACAGCTGTACCAACATGTCGAGAATAATAAAACTGTTGCCGTTATACATGCGATTTACATGGCGTCGATAAATTTAGGCCTACTGCCTCTTCCCATAACAGTCCATAACAACGGTTTAACGTGAGCTGGGCGTAGCTCCCGCGGATTATGGCCATACATCTTCTCACACACGGTTAAGCGCATACATTTGTCAAAGCTATTACACGTCTCCTGAACAGTGGACAAGGATGCAAAAATTTATCTTAGCAATTTATCTGCCACGTACCGCGTACTGCTGTACAAATTACAATTTTTCAATAGTGACATCCTTAAAGTCACATGATTTACAGATAGTGGTTTCTACAGTTGTCTATTCACTACGCTTCATTTAACAGATAAGTACAATTAGTTGGCGGACATTACACGAAGCTGTTCGTGGATGTTAAGTCCCATAGTGCTCAGAGCCATTTGAACCATTTTTTTTTTTTTGTTCGTGGATGTTTATGTTGTATGCAGGAACACCACGCTTCATTTACAGATAAGAACCATTAGTTGGCGGACATTACACGAAGCTGTTCGTGGATGATTCTGTTGTATGCAGGAACGTCGCAATGCCAGATATCTCTGTAGAATTGCAGGAGACCTGAGGACGATCGACACTTGATGCAAGGACTGGTTCTCTCAACGTAAAAAGATGTGACGTAATGGGCATTAATTTGGATTATTTGATTGTACGATTACCAAGCAACTACTGAAAACACTATTTAATATCACAACCTTATAATATATGGGAGCATATGAACGAAATGATTTAAATTTGATCTAAAACACGAAACTACCTATCAGAAAAGTGGACGTGTTGATTGGAAGAGGTCAAAGTAAAAGTAGTTCATCCACAACTTATGTAACTTACAGACGCCCATTAGATCGATTCTTGAGTACTGTTCGTCTGTCTAGGACACTTACTACGTAGGATTATTATTGAAGAATGAAGAAAAGCGCCGAGTTTAGTCGTGGGTTAGTTCTATAAGCTCAAAGGCGTCATGAAAATTATTATTAAACTCTACTCTCAGACGCTAAAAGAGAGTCTTTGTACATCTTGGAAACGTATCTCGTCGTAGTTTAAGGATAAATATTCTAACAACAGACATGCTGTTTATTAATTGGAGGCCTAATATTTTATGGTTGAAAAAATTTGAATTCATACGAAATCTTACCGACAATCGGAATAATGCCGGAGGTACCGCCGTCAACACTCCATAACGTTCATTGAGGAGCGTAAATGTTGTTGTAGGAGCAGAATCTCTTGTTCTGGGAGCGAATATGTTCGTGTCCTCTCCTTCTTTACCCATCCTACCACACTCTTTCTGTTTCTGTATATTTTTCTACCTCTCTTTTTTGCTTATATTTACACTTATTTTGTGTTACACCCTTAAGTAATCATTGCATTATTACAAAGTTAATTTGTGTGGTAAGTAACTGTGATATTTGAAAAATGGATCTAAAACTAAATGTTTCGTTCACCTGACGAAAACTAAAGTAAATCTGAACATTTGCACTTGGAACTTTAAGGCCACCACCTGTTGTCTTCTTGACAAACTTAAAATAATGACTTCAACTTAAGAGTTTACAGCTAGCGAACATATGGTCGAGTTACAACGCACTATGACGCGTTAGCAAACCTAGATACAAAGGATGATCCGGTTAACTGCTACGTGCAGGTTAATTCAAGAGGTTGTGCGAAAATCGACTTAACCTGTAATGGGAGTGAAGTGTAACTATTTTCGAACATAAATTTTTATTCAAGGATGAATTCTTTCGCTGCAGCTTGGTGAAAAATTAACAAATGACACTTGATGATACTGATTTGATCCCGTTATTTCAGACTGTGTTGTCAACACTAACGCTGAAAAGATCGCTGAGATGCGCAACCGCCCTGTAGTTGAGAGTCAGATGAATAAAAACCTGCTATAGAAGAAACAGCCAGTTAAATGAGATTTTCAGTGCATCTTGTAACGTACCTACAACAAATAAATCTTATGTTCGTCTGTGAAAATGGACTCGATTAGCAACGTGAGCTATCAGTAATCGGAAACTAACCTGCGTAACACTGTGCGTGTTGTATGAGTGTCAGTTTCACTGTCATTTAACTTATAGACCAGGGTTAAATCACCAGTTACAGTTACATTCTCAGCAAGTACACCAAGTCCTTTCATCCATACATGTATTTTTTCATCACCACTAACTTTACGACAGGAACGGGTATATAATGTAAAAAGCATATTACTATATTCATAACTAGGTCTAGATTGGATCTTAGCATCTATTCCACAATGGCAGGGCTTGTAAGCGATGACATCTCGGTCGGCGAATTATTCCAATCCAGGTAGACTATAACTTAGAACTAACATTTGGATAAGCTATCTGATTGCGCATTTGGATATGTAAAACTACAGGAACAAATGACCCTGTAACAATGAGTACATAAGCTATCTGACTGCTCATTTGAATAAGAATTTACATGTCGTACAGAATGGTGCTTCTGTTACGGAATTTACTGGATTAGAGTTCGTGAAATGTTGTGGTGTGTCAGTATCTCTGTTTTGGCCCTAAGTTTTGCACTCACCTCTTTAGATGACTGCCTACCTCGAAGTGGTTTACAGCAATTCGCAGTAGCAACGGTTAAAGCTTATGGTTACTAAAATGAATTTAACAAACAGGAGTTTTCTTGAGTCCTGCTAACTACTATATAACTTGTAGGAAGGGATTTCATAAATTAACTCTATTTAAAAACTTAAGAAATCATCATGACCATTAATACTTTGAAAAGTATTAATAACGGCGAAATGCCTGACAACGACCTTGTAAGTATATAATGGCTGAGTGCAAGATTAACAAATTATTTCAATTTCAAAGTTACATTAACATTTTGTAACCACGGCATTTTTATGTATTAGGTGTGGAGAATAATTATTATTGTTTGGAGGATAAGGAGGCCTTTTTAACTGACAAGAAAAGCATTCGATTATTGTAAACTCGGACTAACAATAACGAGCTAACCCTGCAATTGCGCTTTACGCTATGCTTGCGATTTTTACCTTGAATTCCATCTTCAAACATAGTTAAGCCGTCTAACGCTCTCCTGGCCGTATAAATGAAATCGGGCTTTGAGTGTAAGGTCTGCCATCACCGACATGAGGGCAGCGTGAGACGTCTCTTGTCTCCGAGCTCCCGCCGGACACTTCTGAAATCTTACTCTCGCAGACAGACCTCGTCTCACAACAGTGCTTAGAATCACGCTCCCATGTTTCGCTACTATCGACATCTGAGTGCTTATTTACTTCCACAGAGAATCGCAGAATCTTATACAATGCAGAGAATAGTCTAAAGTTGGCTACATTATTTTCGATACTCACTGTAATATTTAATCAATGTAATGGAGATTTCTTACACGCTCCTTATAGTATGCAGCGGTAGGAACGTTATCACAAGTTTGTTTACAGTAAATGAGGGCCAAATAATGAGAAGCATCGTCATTGCAAGGACGACCTATTTGAGTTACCAGTTTCCTTTTTTAGTTTTTCGACCTCTTTGCTGCAACCATAGTTTCAACAGTAATTTGGAATATATATTGTGTGTGGTAGGTATTGTGTTCTAATAAAACTCTTATCTAGAACAGACGCGTTTCCCTTTATCTTACTGCATGTTTTGTGGTCAGTATTTTTGGCATCTGCTACGTTTCCTACCGTTTTTCAAAACAACGGTGTTCTGTTTTTAGCAGACTTCACTGGCAAAGTATGAATGTGGATTTGCAAAACATGAGAACGAAAACATTTTCTGTCATCTGTAATTTTCTTTCCCTATACTGTAAAATAAATACTTCACATTAATTTTTATGCTGGAGAACGGAATTTTAATAATGTAAACATGATATTCAAATATTAATGGCAGAAAATTTATAAAGTCATCACGAGTTGCGCGTTGGAAAGACCCTTAAATTGATATGTATAAAATATATGTAAACTGAAAGAAATGTAAATGGCGAAGCAATGTGTAAACTGAACGGCACTGGAGTTGCTTACTTTGCGGGCAGACTTTTGATGGGCACGGCTGCGAACGGTCGCGCTAAGAAGGTAGTAGCCGAACGACGTAAAATATGAAACTAGGATTATATTAATTGAACTACACATCTTTAGTCGCAAAAAATGAATTTAGCTTTTTATACTACAGAGGGACTCTTTTGTTTGCTGATTGCTTACGTTCACATTCGGATTCAGGATGACCGTGTTTGTAAGCAGATTACTTCGACTGAAGTTAAAGATAAAATCAGCTTGCTCAGAACAGAATCTGGCTTGTTAAGAGGTTGATTTCTGCACTGCTTAGAAACATAACTAATATTTATGTTTACAGATTTTGGTATTTATCGCAGTGAACATTGCAATAGAGGAGGTCGGGAGTATGATGGTTTCTTTGAGACCTATTACGGAACATTCAGCAGTCGTTTTCTGATAGCTAGAGTGTAGAAGCGGGAAGAAAAAAAAGTGTTAAGATCTTAGTGGTTATAGGAAAAAGTGCGATGTTGTCTTCACTCACATCGTTTCATGCTCTTCCTTCTAGATGTCAGCGGATTCCACAAATTCCTTACCTCGCCAGTGCTGAGGTGGACAATACAATTTCTTATCTGATCATTCTACCTAATATCGAGCAAACGTTTTTATGACCACACCTCAGCCGCTTCGGATATTTTCCTTTATGTCTTTTCCACAGTTTTACTCTCTTCCACACAGTGCTGTACTCCAGTCATAAGCCCTAAGAAATTTCTTTCACAAGTGAAGGTTTACGTGTGATGAACCATGGTTGCTCGTACTGATTCTGTTCTTGATAGGAGTCGCCTTCCTTGATGTCTTCTGTTCGAGTCCGCTAGGTGGCTTGCAGGGATGGCAGTATTCGGGCGTGTACTGGCGAAATGAATAAACACACAGAGTGTTTCTCCGTACGGCCGGGCGTTTAGGTTTGGCATCTGTTCGGCCTTGATGTGATGTGCCCGGGCTCATGGTGGACCTGCTGTAGCGCCTTCTTGAGCATTGCCATGTTGTGGAAGACGGTTTGGTTCCGCCTTCGTCTCGGTCAATGATTTACTTCTTGGCTTTCTAGAAAGTAAAGTGTTCCCTATTGCGAAGGTGGCGGATTGTTTGTGGCTAATCTCTCACTCCATAGTTTGAACCTTGTTCTGCTTTTACTTGTGGCACCGTTCGTTGCGTGATTTCGAACGGTATTAAATAAGGTTCGAGCCTCGATGTATTATATGTTACCTCCATTTACACAAATAAGAGAAAACTACAGCTGGTGTGAATTTGATCTTGATAAGAAAGGAGCTCTTTCCATCATATAGGCCGGCCGGGATGGCCGAGCGGTTCTAGGCGCTACAGTCTGGAACCGCGCGACCGCTACGGTCACAGGTTCGAATGCTACCTCGGGCATGGATGTGTGTGATGTCCTTAGGTTGGTTAGGTTTAAGTAGTTATAAGTTGTAGGGGACTGATGACCTCAGAAGTTAAGTCCCATAGTGCTCAGAGACATTTGAGCAATTTTAATCTATCATATTGAGAATAAACTGTGTGCTACAATTGTTCTTTTTTTCTAAAACCTTAGTGTGTTTTAATTGTTTTCTTTTGGGCGCGGTTAAGACTTGTAACGTGCTGGGGCACCGTCCAAATGCGGCGTGTGACGCTTTACACGTGCGCTTTTTTGTACCCGCCCGTGTACTGGGTGAAGGACAGCGGTTTGGAAACAGTAAGCAATTTTGGTATTCAAAATAGCAATCCTCTAAGAGTATGTGTCTTTCGCTGTTTAAATACCGCTTATTTTAATTTCGATGTTTGTGATCCTCTGTAGATTAATACTAGCTCGTAGCGCTAAGATTATTACTGGTGTTTGTTCGAGTATTTACCTTTTGATTAGAAAGCACTCACAGGGTGCATAATTATGTGTTATATGAAATCGCCCTCATTGGTATATATTATCTCCTGATAAGTGTCATTACTAGATGATGCGACTTGCAGTTTTATTTGGGCCTATCCTACTGATTTTTCTGTTAACTGTTACTTACCTATTGTCATAGCAGTGATCAAAGTTAAGGAGTAATTTTTAAAGTTACTTCATTTTAGTTGTTTGTGTGGTGTCACCGCTAGACACCACACTTGCTAGGTTGTAGCTTTAAATCGGCCGCGTTCCATTAGTACATGTCGGACCCGCGTGTCGCCACTGTGTGATCGCAGACCGAGCGCCACCACATGGCAGGTCTAGAGAGACTGACTAGCTCTCGCCCCAGTTGTACGGACGACATTGCTAGAGACTACACGTACGAAGCCTTTCTCTCATTTGCCGAGAGACAGTTAGAATAGCATTCAGCTAAGTCCATGGCTACGACCTAGCAAGGCGCCATTAACCATATCTGGAGAGAGTCTCACTTGTATTATCAAGAGCGATGTACCACAATGAATTAAAGTTAAGTATAAGAGAAGCTCCGTTCTTTTCTTTATAGCATTCATAACGTATCCTGTTCCAGACTTCACGCCAGTCGGCGTGTGTGTACGTGTGCCTTTCGGCTACCCGTCACTGTGGACTGGCTGCCTTGTCAGTCCACTACAGTTTGTAGCTTGCCTTAACTGATAATTTTGAACCTACCCGTTCTACTCTTCATTTCGTATCGAATCTAAAACTGAATAATTATTATGCACCTATCAGCCAAAACATTATGACCACTGGCCAACGCGACGTTGGACGACGCCTGTTGGCGTTGCAGGCACGTGACGCAGTAATAAAAGTTTTAAGAGGAGGAGACACGGACGGGGATCAGTGTAGCGAAGTTATGGTCTGCGAATGGGGAAATTCATTGAGATAACGACTTTAACAAAGGGTAGATTATTATTACCCAGAGACTGTGAACGAGTATCTTGAAGACGGCGAAGCTGATCGAATGTTCACGTGCTACTTTCGAGAGCATCTACGGAAAGAAGTAGAAGGACAGTGCTCAGTAATTGTACGTCCATTACTATTCACAGAACGTGAGGTTTGGAGGCTTGTCTGCTCTGTAAAGTAGGATAGATGTTGATCTGTGGAATCTCTGTCGAATGAGTACAAGTCTGGAGCACGCTCAAGTTTTTCGGAGCAGCTCATTCATAGCACATTGTTGAACATGGAGCTCCGCAGCAGACCACCTTCACATGTCGACTCAACGAGAACGTCAATTACGATTGCAGTAGGCATGGGACCATCGGGACTCGACCGTCGATCAGTGGAAACGTGTCGGCTCTTCGAGTGAATGACGTTTTTGCTATGCTAGGTCGATGGTCGTCTCTGCAAACGCAGTCATCGAGATGAACGGCGGCTCGAAACGACAAGCGCGCCACAGACGGAGGCTTGGCGGGAGCAGTATTATGCAGCGGAAGAGATTCTCCTGAGACCTGTGGTAGCAATCGAAGACACACTGACAGCGGCGAACCACTTGCATCCCTTCATGCAGGATGTCTTCCGCGACAGTGATGACATCTTTCAGCACGATAACAGTCCAAATCTTGGAGCCAGAATCGTTCTACAGTGGTTTGAGAAGCATTACAGTGAACTCAGGTTCATGTCTCTACGACCTTCTTCGTTTGATTTCAACCCTATCGAATCCATCTGGGTCGCTATCGGGCGCCATCGGCACGTACGCAATGGCGGTCCGTTATTGATGCGAATGATGTGACCTGTGCGTATGCATCTACAGTCACATACCTCCGCAAAACTGCCAACAAACCGTCGGATCCATGATACGCAGAATCAGTGATGTATTTTATTTCAAAGACGGACAAAAATGCCATGAAACAAATAGTTATAATGTTTCTGGCTCATCAGTGTATGTTAACTAGTAGTCTGCACTACAGGTGCATCTGGTCATGCAGCTATCGGCCACAACGTTATGACCAACTGCTTAACAGCCCGTATGTCCACCTCTCGTACGGATAAAAGCGGTGACGTGTCGTCGTATGGACGCAATGAGACCTTGGCTGGTCGTTGGAGAGAGTTGGCGCCACGTCTGCACACACAAGTCACCTGATTCCGTAAATGCCGGGGAGGAGGGCTACGAGTTTTGACACCAAGTTCAAACACATATGTTCCATCTGGTCCAGATCTGCTGATTTTGGGGGGCAGTCCATCAACTGAAACTTACCACTGTGTTCCTCGAACCACTCCATCACGCTCCTGGCCTTGTGAAATGACGCATTATCCAATCGAAAAATGTCACTGCCATCGGGAAACATGATCGTCATGAAGGAGTATACGTGATCTGCAACCAGTGTACGATACTCCTTGGTCGCCATGGTGCCCCGCACGAGCTCCACTGCATCCATGGAGGCCCACGTGCATGTTCATCATTGAGCCGCTCCCAGCTTGTCTCCGTCCTACTGTGCAGCTATCAAGGAGATGTTCCACTGGAAGACGAAGGATTCGCGTCCTCCTGTCGGCATGATCAAGAAGGTACTTGGATTCATCACACCATGCAACGCTCTGGCTCTGCGCCAACGTCCAGTGCCGATG
The DNA here is from genome assembly GCF_023898315.1 of Schistocerca nitens. Taxonomy (NCBI): domain Eukaryota; kingdom Metazoa; phylum Arthropoda; class Insecta; order Orthoptera; family Acrididae; genus Schistocerca; species Schistocerca nitens. The sequence continues at coordinate 363,641,816 of NC_064617.1, forward strand.
GTCACGTGCCAATTTCAATCGTAGATGCCGATGTCGTAGTGTTAACATTGCCACATGCATGGGTCATCGGCTGTGAAGGCGCATCGTTGGGAGTGTTCGGTGCACTTTGCGTTCACACACACTTGTGATCTGCCCACAATTGAGATCTGATTTTAATTCCGCCACAGTACGCCACCATTCGTGTTACCAGTCTGCTCAGCCTACGACGTCAGATGTCTGTAATGAGGGTGGCTGATAACCCCACAACGTCTGGACGTGGTTTCACCTTCGTTTCGCCACGTGTCGAAGACAATTATCAAAGAGCTCCTCGTACAGTTTTTGAAACGCTCGTGCCGAACCCCCGGGCAATCACAATCTGCCCTCGGTCAAACTCAGATCGCGTGCCTTCCCCACTGTACACATGGTTGACACGCTCACTGTTACTATAAGCAACGCGCATGTGTTTGGCTAACAGTCATTCCTAGCCAGGTGATGCTGCTATCGCTTTTATGGGCTTATATCGATAGTACTCTGTGGTCATAATTGTGGCTGATTAGTACAAATCTGTTATTTAATGGCTTGATAAATGTTATATTGTTGCTGTTTTTGACGTATCTCAGCACTGAATTCTGTTTTGTATTCACAGCCGACGTTCAGTGCTACCGGCCTGTTTAGACCATCACCTTGAATCTTCGCACAGGCAGAAAATGTATTAGGCTGGTCAGCTATCATTGCAGACACCTCGGGATGCGTGTATTCCGCAGATTAGCATTTTTTTTCTGCCCTGGACTCACGGCCAAATTTTAAAAGTCTTGTAATTTTAGGAGTGTTTCTATGGTTCTTTCATTTGCTGGAATCTGAAAGGCTAGTTTTCAACAAGAGATAATATTTTGATTGCTTACTGCTGTTAATTTATAATGCTGTTGTTTTACTACTGTTGAAGTTATGGTTTATGTTATTTCGAGTTGTTATAAATTTGAGGCCATCTGTTGTTCATTTGGACAGTTCAAACGTTGATGATGTAATTTCAAGTTGCTAAAATTTGAGTCTACTCACTGTTTTCTTGGACAGTAAAATAAAATGGAAATTTTGAACTTAGTCAAATTCCATGGCTATTGTAAATAACTTTAATCTCTGAGTGTGGTGTGAAGTAAAGGTGTAGCGCGTTTTAATGGCGAGTGATGTTTTAATCCTTCTACTTAACAACATTTGCCGGTGCATATTTAGGCGCAATTACCAGGCTCATTTGATACTAGCAGGCTTCATGTAGATAGGAGTGCCCTCTTTGCATGTTCTAGTCTGCAGGTTTTATCATCTTTCTCCGTCCAACGCGAGTTACTTTGCCCCTGGTCGCCCCCGTTGTCGTTCCTATGTCCATTTCCTACCAAAAAGACTAAACGACAATCAGGTTTTTGTGATTTTTTTTACATTTATGGTACATGAAGTCCATAACCCAGATATTAATCCTCAAAAACAGTTCGATATGAATGTCAAAAATTGTTGAAGAATGCCAGATAAAGTTTGAATTTTCTCCACAGGTCGTGTAGCAGAATGCTCGCTGGCGCGTATTGCTTTTAGTTTCGATTACCAGCTAATGCAAATTGTTAAACATAACGCGCTTGGCCTGCTAACAATTCTGTGAAGATTAAAGCACAAAAATATGAAAAAAAGAATCAGTAGCGTCCGAGACTTGTAATCACTGGTTCGAGTCTCGTTTCGGTCATTTTGTCTTTGTCTTTTCTCGTTCCGTTCGAACACCTCCGTTACTTAAAAAGGTCATCAAATTTATGCTAACTAACAGATATGTAAGTGCTGTTTTTATGAAGAAATGCTCGCCTTCTTATTTCCAATTACGAACACACTCAAAAAGCCAGTTTGCATTGAATAACTGATGTTTTATTGGAGATTGTATGGAGAAAAAAACCACTACAGTTCAAATTCTTTTTCACCCTTATGTACTTTACGCTTCATCGAAATGTTCATGGAACATTCCCCTTTGCTTAGAATTTTGGCAGGGCTACAAATCGAAACTATACCACACATATTGTAGGTTATCATCATACCACACGGCCACACGCCATCTCGAGAAAAATGGACTTTGCCTTAGAGGTTTAGAGACTGTCGTAAAAGTTCAAATCGATTTTCTCGATAATTGTCGAGTTACATCGGAATGCTTGTGAGATTGGTATTTTAGTCTTTAACTTTAAATAACATATTTATAAACACAAAAAAGTGATAACCATGTGGCCCCCTTCTAAGACAAAATGCGTTTTTAGGGGAGGAGTCTTCCCTTAGCCTCAGGTTGATGGGTCAGTCTTACCTAACCCTTCTTAATGGGTAAGGGTCTGGGCACAACAGGCCAGCTCACTTCCGAGCGATATCCATCTGTGTTGCCAGCAACCATTGCAGAGAAACTTGTGGAAATTATCGTAGGGAGCAGCATCGTTCAGAGGCTCTATAACTGGGAACCGGTAATGGCCAACTGAAATGCCTACATTCTGACTGGATGAAAGGCCTAAGTGGAAAATAAGTTGCACAGTGTTTTGAAGCTCGCGAAATCCAGTGATCCACCGGTAGCAATCGTGGGATGTAGAGATCATGTGTCTTCTGTCAGAGATGGTGTTTTCGTAGTGTACCTCAGAACTAGGGAGAATATAATCCTTTGAGATCAGGTATCTATTTGTTGCAGAACGGAAAATTCACAGATTCTGAAAGTGCATTCCCGTGCCTAGTTGTAAAAATGTTCATATGTGTGTGAAATCTTATGGGACTTCACTGCTACGGTCATCAGTCCCTAAGCTTACGCACTACTTAACCTAAGATATCCTAAGGACAAACACACAAACCCATGCCCGAGGGAGGACTCGAAGCTCCGCCTGGGCTAGTTGTAAATTTGGATGTGAACCACTGCTTTTCTCTAGGTAAGTGTTATCTTTTACGAAGTGAGGTGTTTTACATTGGGGCAGAGCCTTCAAACTGACTTAAGGATACAAGTAGCTTGTGTTTAGTGAACAGGAGCCATTTGACAGACTTTTACTGAAGTCAATAAATTATAATCGTGATAATTTGAGTATGGCGTTTTTGGGTCATTCTTTTCCTTATGACTTCCAACTGTGCTCCTGTTTTGTCGTTGTGGGTATTAGTTGTGGACATTGCTGGGAACCGGTTTAAGGTGATGTACTGCACTGTTATTTATGAACTCTTGTGTCTAAATCTTTTGGATTGCTGTATCGCTTTAAAATTTTGACTTTGGAAACCCTGTTAAGAATATTAATTCCGTATAATGGTTTAAAGGGAGGCTACAGAGCCTTGTTTAGACTTACACGCGTGTGAGTGCAGAGCTTTGATCCTGTCCTCCAATAAACGCTTCAGAATCGTTTGTGGAGCAGTATGTTGCGTAAAAGTCTGATGCCCCGCACAGTGACAAGAATGCACGGATTCTGATTTTGCAAGAGGCTACGGAAGCTCTGAGGCACAGCTGGTGGTAACCTTTCATATTTATGAAAAGAAATTTTAAACTCTGCTCCTAAACGTAATTGAGAAATGTCCCCCAAAGTTGTAAATTTATGTATGTAAAATCGGATGTTTTTCTCGAATAATTAAGTGCTTCTTCTGAATATAACGCTTTTATAGCGAGTTAAAACGTACAAAAAGTTTCATTCTCCATTTTTATACTATAGAAGACAAGTGGTTACGAAGTTTTTTGAAACAACTTGCCCTTTGCACGAGGCATTCGTATTACTTGTAACTGACCAAGAACTGGTTTGAAGGTTCTTCATCCAGGCGAGCAACGAAGTTCAGAGTCCGTATTCTCCCTGTTCCCCCTGGTTCGAAGTGTATTGATACTATTTTCCCATTAATCTCTCCGTCCGCCCCCGGTAGCTGAGTGGTCATCGCAAAAGAACGTCAGTCCTAGGGTTTCGATTCCTGGCTGGGTCGGAGATTTTCTCCGCTAAGGGACTGGGTATTGTGTCGTCCTAATGATCATCATTTCATCCCCATCGACGTGCAAGTCGCCGAAGTGGCGTCAAATCGAAAGACTTGCACCGGCGAACGGTCTACCCGATGGGACGCCCTAGTCACATGACATTTAGATTTTATTGACGTCTCCAATGTCTCGCTGGGTCCCTCACAATGAAAGTAGAATTTTTAACAGGCGAGAAGCAGTGCGACTGTCTTGGACCACTCATGAGGAAAGGGTGTGCTGGGAGAGCGTGGCGGTGTTCGTTCACGGGAGCGGCGCATGCCAATGGAACGGGATAGGTGCGGCGCGTACTGTAGTATATTACAAAATACATAAAAAACACTAAATTAAACTTATATTCACCTGCAAACTGGGCTGACAGTGGTGGATGGGTGACGCTTCAATTTCGCGTCCCACTACAGTACCTAACCAACAGCCTCAAAGGACTCAAGGATCCTGTCCGCAGCTCGTGGTCGTGCGGTAGCGTTCTCGCTTCCCGCTCCCAGGTTCCCGGGTTGGATTGCCGGCGGGGTCAGGGATTTTCTCTGCCTCGTGATGACTGGGTGTTGTGTGCTGTCCTTGGGTTAGTTAGGTTTAAGTAGTTCTAAGTTCTAGGGGACTGATGAGCATAGATGTTAAGTCCCATAGCGCTCAGAGCCACTCAAGTATCCACAGAGAACCCTATCACCTTTGTAAGCGAATACACAATAAAGTGAAAACCTTTCTCACACTTTGCCACTCCAGAAGAAAAAATCGCCAAAGGCGATCACTCTTTGAACATAACATGCCAATATTAAAAAGAAAAAGTGTGGCGCGCCCAATCGCAGAGGGGCCATCAACCGCCGCCGGACCCACTAGCCAGGCAGTCCTCAGAGGCCAGGCTGACGGCAGCGCCTCTGGCGGCCACTGTACTGATCGACGGGAACTTCCTCGGCAGCCGCGGCGACGGTTCCGCTCCGGCGCTCCTCTTCCCGTCATTGTCTTTAGAATGAGAATAAGACTGCACTCTAAATGCACTGCCTCTGGTGTACCGCAAAGCACTTCTCAATAAAATTTTAAAAGATATTTCTTATCTGGGCTTGACAGAGATGTTTAAATCAGGGGAAGATACTGTCTCCATCTTGTGCCATGAGATTGGGAAACAGATGATTTACAATTTCACTGGGGGAATTTATAAAGCGAAACTCACCAACTTTCATGGCTCTGAGCACTATGGGACTTAACATCTATGGTCATCAGTCCCCTAGAACTTAGAACTACTTAAACCTAACTAACCTAAGGACAGCACCCTGACACCGCCGGGAATCGAACCCGGGAACCCGGGCGTGGGAAGCGAGAACGCTACCGCACGACCACGAGCTGCGGACTCACCAACTTTCATCATAGGCATAGAATTTTAAGATGTTTCCCAGATGTAAATTTCCTGAAGCAGTACTATCCAGTTGAACTGAATATATACAGGATAAATTAATTCAAATTCTGTAGGAAAATATTATATTGAACCAGAGATAGTCATATGTGGTGTAGATTGTGTAGCTGTGTCGCTGCTCAACTGAAATCGCTGAGTCAAGGTGTTATGGATAATGTGTTGGAGTAACCTTAGGTAGAGAGATGTATGGAGGACCGTCAAGCGTAAAGATGCGTTGTACCTGACTTGTGCCTGATATATACTTACTCGCTACGGGCAGTAATGATTTTTTTCATTTGCGAGATACTATGATGTTTGCTAACTGTGAGCGGAATCTCAACAGACGTTGGAAATAATTAAGGTAAAGAAAGTTTTTTTATTACTAACGCACCCACATCTCCTTGCGAAGGCTTCACTTGCTGGCTGTTCAGATTGCTAACATAGGTCGCTCGCCGTGTTGTGGTTGGCGATCGTTTGCCGTGAAGAGCATTCCTACACTGTTCGAAGAATCACAGATTTTCTGTACCTCCGAGGTCGTCGTTGCGTCTTCTGGGTTGACCGCATTCTCATTTCTGCTGCTTTAGTTGGTGGATGTGGCACTGACAGTATTCCTTATTTTACGCAGGTCTGGTACAGAAGCAATGGTGAGCACTTTATTTTCCATGTCAAATTAAATTTTGCAGACGACCAAACCCCAGGTCTTTTGCTGAGCCGTTGTCACTCAAATTTTTCTTTGTGTTTTCGCCTGTAGCTTTGTGTAGCTTTCGCTGGCCTGTGTTGGTAATATGAATCATAATCCTTGGTAACATGACTGAAACGTTCTTAAGCCAAATGTAAAATGGCTCCCATTGTAGTGAATTCTATTTCCATTACTACCTGATTAAGTATAGAGTCCGATTATTGAAAATTTTGTATGGGTCTTACTTTGAAAGATGAGGTACACAAATCGTTTTAAACAATAACTATCTTTATTTGCCTGCCTGCCATAAAGCTCGTGTGTATTAAATTGGCACAAATACTTTGTTTTAAGCTTATTAATCCCTTTTCTTTGTTTCTGGTAGGGTGTCAAGGTATGCGTCACTAATGTGGCACGTTTTACATTAGAGTACTTTTCGTTTCAGAAGATCCGTAGTGAGGAGATTCTCCATTACGCATATCAAAAATACACAATAGTAATTTACAAAGAAAGGTGTAACCTTCCGTAGATCCCATGTGAAATGATAGTCATGAATGTGGAATGAGCGAAAATTTCTTAAATATATTTTCATTTAAAAGACATTAAATAAATTGTCACGAATTATGTAAATGTTCAGTGTACTGGTGTGCATTTGACGATTTATTATGGCGCTCTGATCTCTGCATCCTGAGTGAGTCTCACATAACTGTATATTACTCCTATGTCTGGACGTGGAATTAAGTGCCTATGAAAGTAAAGTGATTGAGCAAACTGGATTCATAATTTACGAATACTTTCCATTCGGATAGCTCGTAGATAGTCACATTAACGATGGTAATTAGCCGTTGGCAAGGCTCTTAAATGGTTTGGGGGTGATAATTTGGTTACGACGATTTGCTATCACTGTTATTAAATCTCGAAGGTAAGAGGTAGGTATTCACTGATTGCAAGGCAAGAGGCTGAGAATGAATGAAGACAAATATCTTACTGAGGCAGAGCGACCGTTTGAGAGGATACTTCATTCATCGACTTTAACACGCTATTACTCCTATCTGTCCCACTAGTGCTGATACGGAAATATAATCTAAGGATACGCACCGATGGTCGGCGTCGAAACTTCGTGGCATAACTTGAGGGATCACTCCATGTCTGCCATGGAGGGGTGCGTTCCTCTGAGTCCGTACGTCTCTGATTTACAAGGTCCGAATTCTGATCCTGAATGTTCCACCTGGCCGCGAGGAGTTGTCACGCGATTCGAGGCGACATGTCACGAATTGCGCTACCCCTCCCGCTGGAGGCTCGAGTCTTCCCTCGGGCATGAGTGTGTGTTGTTCTTAGCATAAGTTAGTTTGATTTCTTTTAAGTAGTGTGTAAGCCTAGGGAGCGATGACCTCAGCAGTTTTGTCCTTTAGGAGTTCACACACACACTCTGTTCAAACTGAATCTCACTCCTCGAATCCTAATACTCAAACGTTTCTACTTCAACATGAAAACCCCGAATCTCTAAAAAGGGCACTCCTCCGCCCCTGGCGACAGTTCTTCGCGCTTATCAGATTTCGTAGCCAGTCATACGTCTTATCTATCCAATGTCATAGTTTTGTAATGTCTTTCGTCCTCCGTCCAGCCGCTCCATAAAAACTTCTTTCGCCGAAAATAGGGGGTTTGTGGAACAATATGAATGCCCTTTGTGGTAAAAAATTCCGCGTGACATGTGGGGTCGCCGTGATGCAGAGTCCACTTGTCTGTAGTGCCGAGTCATATATCCGACCCTTTGAAGGAGTCCTTTGTAAAACACTTGGTTGAAAGTTTGACCTGTAGGAACAGATTCTTTTATGGCATGTCCCAGTGTGTCACTGCTCACTTTACCGCTTTCTCAGGATCGCACTCAAAAATTCAGATTTCATAACCTGTGATCACACGACTACACACTACTAAACCATTCGTGGTCATTGGCAATAATGCAATTCTCTCAAGAAGATCAACGCGCATATTTCTTCGATTGTCCTTCTGCTCAGTTGTGAGCTTTCCCGGAAACATTTTGGCACAAGCCTTTCGAATTTCAAAACGTCAGTCAACATTTGACGTGCGGTGGGAGTGTTTAACAGGTCACTCATCATCCTTATTGTCAAGTGCTGAGTTGTTCTTAAAAGAGTACGAACACGTTCGATGTTTTCGACGGTTTTTGAAGTTGAAGGTCCGCCTGAGCGAGGTTCATCTTCAGTTCTCTTCCTTTCAAAAATAATTTGTGCTAGCGAGAAACATGTCCTTTTGATAAAGACCGTTTCCCGTAGGCCTGCTTCAACTTTTCAAAAGCACACTTGCGGATTCCCAAAGTTTATCACGAAACTTGATGGCATGCCGTCAATCGAAACTTCACTGTTCCAGTTTCGTAACACACAACTTCGTTGATGGTGCTCTCAAAAATCACGCGATGGTTAAACGGGACTGAGACTTGGACTTAGCATCTAGAAGGGATGAACACAACGGTCTACACAAGTAGGATAACACGGCGTTGCGGTATCCCTCACAGAGTAGCTAGTCTCATTATTGTTTTCACACACCTCGTATGTGGCTGTCCTATGCGGCTCCCCTATCTGCATTTTTGGTACATTTTCGTGCGTCTAAGCTGGACCATAAATTCCATTTCTAGATAAAGCTAATACAGAGGCTTACCGATAGCCACTCTTCCCACAAAACCATTTACCGTGCTAGGACACAATGATATCATCATGCCATTGATGTCACTCACAGTGAATCGCTAGTTTTGAGACGACTACCTCTAGGAGACTGTTGAAGGAGGCTGGTCAGAGGCCGCCCCTGCCCGTGCAGTCATTAATCGTGAGGCAGGGCAGAGAGCAGATAGCCGCACAAGACGCGCCCCTGGTGATTAATGCGGTCCGTGACCGGTGCCTGCGCGCAGTGTTGCCAACCTTAGGGCGCCTGTTCGCAATTATCAGCTAATCAACGGCCGCCGACATGACGCGACGTGCGGTGATAAATATCGCCTGTCGCTCCGACAACCACTGCCGGCCCTTGTCGGCCCTCACACGAGACCGCAACTAATCCCAGTGCATCCGGGATAGAGATTAAAGAGTCCCCGTCGAATGGGAGCATGCTTAAGACTCGTTCTTTAACGAATAACAATCAAGGCTGTGACATAGGTTTTCCCAGCATACTACAGGAATATAGAGTCCGCTCGCTGCAGAAGCGATTGTAACCCGCTTGACTGTTTGGTTCGAGCAGGCTGAACTGTTTGGTGAAATGCGTTCAAAAGAGGTTATAAATTCTGATGGCCAAGGAATCATCCTTTCATTGTTGTTGTTGTTGTGGTCTTCAGTCCTGAGACTGGTTTGATGCAGCTCTCCATGCTACTCTATCCTGTGCAAGCTTCTTCATCTCCCAGTACCTACTGCAACCTACATCCTTCTGAATCTGCTTAGTGTATTCATCTCTTGGTCTCCCTCTACGATTTTTACCCTCCACGCTGCCCTCCAATACTAAATTCTCCCCAATCCTATTCAGTACTTCCTCATTAGTTATGTGATCTACCCATCTAATCTTCAGCATTCTTCTGTGGCACCACATTTCGAAAGCTTCTATTCTCTTCTTGTCCAAACTATTTATCGTCCATGTTTCACTTCCATACATGGCTACACTCCATACAAATACTTTCAGAAATGACTTCCTGACACTTAAATCTATACTCGATGTTAACAAATTTCTCTTCTTCAGAAACGCTTTCCTTGCCATTGCCAGTCTACATTTTATATCCTCTCTACTTCGACCATCATCAGTTATTTTGATCCCCAAATAGCAAAACTCCTTTACTACTTTAAGTGATTCATTTCCTAATCTAATTCCCTCAGAATTACCCGACTTAATTCGACTACATTCCATTATCCTCGTTTTGATTTTGTTGATGTTCATCTTATATCCTCCTTTCAAGACACTGTCCATTCCATTCAACTGCTCTTCCAAGTCCTTTGCTGTCTTTGACAGAATTACAATGTCATCGGCGAACCTCAAAGTTTTTATTTCTTCTCCATGGATTTTAATACCTACTCCGAATGTTTCTTTTGTTTCCTTTACTGCTTGCTCAATATACAGATTGAATAACATCGGGGAGAGGCTACAACCCTGTCTTACTCCCTTCCCAACCACTGCTTCCCTTTCATGTCCCTCGACTATTATAACTGCCATCTGGTTTCTGTACAAATTGTAAATAGCCTTTCGCTCCCTGTATTTTACTCCTGCCACCTTTAGAATTTGAAAGAGAGTATTCCAGTCAACATTGTCAAAAGCTTTCTCTACGTCTACAAATGCTAGAAACGTACGTTTGCCTTTCCTTAATCTTTCTTCTAAGGTAAGTCGTAGGGCCAATATTGCAATATTTCATTAGCAGGCCTATTAGATTAAGATCTGAGATAATTTCAAGAACGATAAGAATACACACAACTAAAATCAACATTCCTTGCACTGAATAAGTACGCGACTATGCACAAATTATCTGGATTATACAGGGTGGTGAGAAACAATCTGAAAAGCTCTTAAGGAAGTTGCAAGGTAGACTGTTAAGAGAAAACATTGCATTGTTACCGAGTTAACTAGCACTGAAGTTAGCCAATGAGGACTTTGCTTTAGAAAATTCGAATGGTCCACCAGAGACAGTGTCCCCAAACATTTTCTTGATTGTTTCCCTATGATCGAACAAGAGACCGATACAGAAATAAGATATGGGATGGTAGTAAAGATTGAAATCCACCCAAAAGTCTGAGCAGCCTTCTGCGCTATCATCTATGCTATGAGAGCAACTGCCACTAATTGTATCTAGTGGGCTGCTTGAATATGCACGTGCAATGGCCTGTTTGGTTAACTTCAACGTTAAGTAACTGGGAAACGGAGAACTGTAAAGAATTTTTTGCTTAACAATTCTTTCTCAGCACAACATAACCTGCAACACTATCACAAGCGTTTGAGACTGTTTCTGACCACCATGTAGAACTTAACATGTTCTCTGGAACTAAGAAGTCAGGTCTGATTTAGAACTCGAAACGGTGTGGCATGTGGTCGAACAGTCAGGCTATTTCTGTGTGGATCCCCATGTTGTCTCTATCAAATTCATCAATTTCAACACAGATGGCTTATGAATTGCTTGCTGACTAAGCGTCTAACGAATTGCTTGTAGATGAACTAAAAGATATGCTAGTGTCCGATTTCATTACTGGCGATAAATCATTGGGGATATTAACAACTGGAAGGTAGCTAGTAGTTACAGCCATGAATAACCTTATGTGGAATAAGTACACAACACTAGCTGTAGGAAAATCAGATTCTTGGCTGAGACTCATGGGAACAATACCATGGAAAAGTAATTCACCTACAAAAGGAGTAGCGTACAATGCAATCTGTCAGTCTTTGAACTATTACCGGATACTATTACTAGATGAGACTGAAATGTTCTAAACAACAGTGGGACATTTCGTCACGGTTTCCTTTAGTAAGTGGAGAATGTTGCAAACATTCTCTTCAAACTGCGTTGGTAGGCGGTACGTGAGAGCCGTTTGTACATCACGGAGTTGGTTACTGCAAAAGTTATGACAACGTACGTCCTAAAAACAATCAAACAACATGTAACTTCACAAGAAGAAAAATGGAACACGGAAATTCACCGATAGTCGTTCTTTCCACGTACATTCCCTAAAGGAACGGAGGAAAATGATACATGCGTCAGGATAAACTTCTGCTACTCACAGTAAACCCAATCTGATTTTTAATGCACTTGATCCCTTGAAAATAGAAGAATCGATACGAAACTGTGTTTTCCACTTCAGAAACCACCCAGAATTACTCTCACCAAGCTTCATGGTGACTGAAAGGAACATGCTCCGGTGGAAGAAACAATTAAGTACGTCGGTAAAGCCACAATAGTGTCTGATATGGTCTTCGATCGAGTGAGAGAAGATCCATCAATAGTCATCTGTTAGCTTGACCATGATATTTCTTTTTATTTGACCTTCTGCATGAGTATAGCATCTACCCATCAAAAATTAGACGATTTACACTTTTCAGCAATTAAATTGGCCATCAACAATTACACAAACTAACGTCTCTTAAATGTCCGAATAAACATATTACATTACAATAACTGAAAAATATTTATTCACTATTAGTAAAAGGAAAATTTAAAAGAAGACGAATGTTTAAAGAAACGTTTTAGACAGTTGGGTCGAGTCACTAACCTTTGAGACACAATTTTTTTTAACTTACCACTATAAATAGCGATTAAACCTTCTTCCAGGTCTCTCATCAGATTTTCAAACTGCTAACGAAAATACATCTTGTCACACATCTAATAACTGCTTATCATTCGTTACTAAAAGACCACTAATGCTTGCAGGCAATTGTACTATAAGTTATCTCAGTCCTGTGAACAATTGTTCTTTATGTTACTGGAACTTTGGAAAAGCGAAGATTAAATGACCAATACCTCCAAAATGTAATTATTGCAGCCACTTGTATATGATTTTCTTAGTTTCAGGCTATACAAATGAGAAGTGGAGCTGAAGTGATTGAATCTTATCTGAATGATAGCAGAAACACCTCTGCGTTGTGGCGAGATATTAAGAAATAAGGTAAATGAAGAATGTGAGACTGAACTCGATCGTAATAGTTTTTATTTATTTGTGTTTGGTGTTCCTCAGTACTCTTCCCAGTGGGATGCATCTTTCATCTTTACGTGATGTTTCAAATCGGTGAGAGGTAACTTGATATCAAGGAAAACTCCAGACACAGCAGATTATTTGGCCAACTAGTCTACTGTTTCGTTATACAGAATGCTTGCGTCTCCCTTTATTCCAAGAACATAAATAGATTCATTTCTCGAAAACATTCCGCTGCTTGGGGATATCTCGATGGCAAATTTACTGCTGTGTTTTCTCCAGTTCCTGCTCTCTATGGAGCTAAGAATGCTTCTGTAATCAGAAATAATCAAAATTTATTCGTCTAACACAGGATGAATAATTTCTTACTTGAACTTCACTATGGGACTAAAGACATCTTGAAAAAATAAGAACAGAAGATTTCACGGAAGAGATACCAAGGCCGTTTGCGTACACGTCTATTACGGCCTCATTCTGTCAGCTGACTGAAGAATCCACCGCGAAACAAGATGACTATAAGCGTACGTGATCAACACAATGAAGAATTTTAGCAATAGGAAGAAGAAAACTCTTCGAGATCCCACAGTAAAATATGTATGATAAGAGGCTAAGGATCGCTCCCTAGGATAAACCTCTCGACACGACAAAAAGTTCCTATAAATTGGTTCTGATAACTTATATGTATCGTTCTCTTACTCGAGGAAAGTACTAATATATTTCCAGATGACTGAAAGTCAATTTCACCTCAGTTTTTCTAGAAGGTAGGAGACTTGGACGTTATCTTAGTGTGACGTAGGGTCAAAGAAAAGCGATATTAGGAACTTTTCTGCCAAAGGTGAAAGAGCATCAGTGCACAGAATTGTTATGTTCTTCAACGTTTCTCGGAAATTCGTGCAACCAAAGTGGGACTTAGGTCCAATAAATATCCTAAGAAGCAGTTCCAGAGCTTCAAACCGTGGGCATCTTCCCATTTCGTGGTGTATATAATCAATTCCTACGAATGTACTCGTAGACGTTTTCTCACTGTACTTCCTACATATCACTTGTCAATACAGCTACAAGGAACCAAACAAACTTTAATGCACCTTTAATAACGGTTAATGCAGAAAGTAACTTGAATCACTGCTCGTCGCACCCATTCCTGTAAGGTTAGCAGACAGAGCAAGAGACAAAAGACCATGTGTATGTCTCCGTAGAACCCCTAATGTCTCGTATCTGGCCTCCGTGGTCCTTACATGAAATGTATGTTGGCTGTACTAGGTCTGTTCTGCGGTCAACTTCAAATTTCGGTTTTCAAAATGTTCTCAGTAGGTGTTCCTCGAAAAGGGCGTCGCCTTGCCTCCAGGGATTGTCATTTGAGTTCCTGAAACATCTTTGAAGACATTGCGTGTTGTTCGAACAACAAAAGAATCCAGCAGCCCACCTCTGAATTGCTTCGATGTCTTGCTTTAGCCCGACTGCATGTGGATCCAAAAAACTCAAGCAGTACGCAAGAACAGATTGCACCAGCGATCTGTACCTTTTCTCCTTTACCGATGAACCATACTTTCCAAATTTCTCCTAATAAACCGAAGCCGATCATTCGCCTTCCCTGCCACAATCCTCATATCGCTTTGCAACGTTACTACCAGATATTTCCACAATGTGGCTGTATCAAGCAGTAGACTACTAATGCTGTGTCCGAGCATTACGCATTTGTTTTTCCAACTCATCCTATTTAACTCATATTTTTATACATTCATAGCTATCTGACATTCATCGCACCAATTAGAAATTTCGTCGCAGTCGTCGTGTGCCATCCTACAGTCGATCAAAGATGACTCTTTTCCGTACACCACAGCATCATGAGTAACAAACCGCAGGCTGCTCCCCACCTTGTCCGCCACATCATTTATGTCTGCGGAAAATAACCACACTTCTCTGGAGCACCGCTGACGATACCCTAGTCTCTGATGAATACTCGCTATCGGGAACAGCATTCTGAGTTCTACTGTATTACTTAATCAGTCTTCGAGCAACTCAAATATCTGGGGACCGATTCCGTGTGCTAGTACCTCTGTTACCAGTCTGCAGTGGGGAACTGTGTTAAATGCTTTTCGGAAATGTGGAAGTATGGAATCTGCCTATTACTCTTCACGTATAGGTCGCAGTGTATCACGTAAGAGAAAGGCGAGCTGAGTTTCACTTTGTAAAACATCGCTGATTTGTGTACATAAGCCTTTCAGTCTCCAGAAAACTTATTGTATTCGAACTCAGGATGTGTTTTAGAACTCTACAAAAAAACAGATTTTAAGGATCCTGGTCTGTAATTTTGCAGTTCCATTTTTTTTCACCCCTCTTGTGTACAACGTGACTTATTTGTTTTCAGATCTTTCACTTTTTCATCACCCTCAGGGGTGCTTATAACTATGTCGTCGCTACGGGACTCTGTGCGATGGTCAAACGACGGAATGTTCGTACGATTTTCCTCCGTGAACGATCTCTTAAACGCGGTATTTAAAACTTTTTCTTTCAGTTTTGTGTCTTCAACTGCCACACAAGGCAGGTCATCGAATGGGTTGGATGGAAGCCTTCGATCCGCTTTGCGGTTTTACATAGGACTACCATTTTTTTAAGGATCTCCGCTAGATCTTTTGGTAAAGCAGGACGGTGATAGCTGTTGCTTGCTCCATACATAGATATTTACATAGACAGACGAATCTCTACTAACCTCTGCCTGTCGTCATCTGGACGTTATCTTTTGAAACGAGAGTGGAACAGCCTTTGCGTCCTCAGCATTTTCCAAATTTCTTTGAAAATCCACGGTATGCTCGGTGGCGTAGCTTCCCCATTCAATGAAATCCACACGTTTTCTAACAGGGCAGGTGTGTCATCTGAGTGGGTGGACATTTCCTATAGGGGAAAAAAAGTGCCATGGCACGTCGCCGGGTCAGGATAGGGCAGCCACTATTTTTATGAATTGTTCTCATGCACCCAAACGAGAACCTAATTTATTAAGATGTTTTAGAGATAGAACGTATGACCGTCAGATGAAAACTCTGAAGAAAGCGGTGTGGATAGTATGGCGGAATAGCAATGAGGCATGTGTTGTAAGCAAAAGGTGCAACAAGTAGAACCAAAGATGTTCAGTCGAGACTGCAGTTCTCTTATTGGATTATCGAGCGCAGTATTACGATAAAAATTTCTTATTAACTGTATTTTACACGGATGAGGTTTGTTTTGACTGTTTTGACGTTTTCACTTTCAGCAATAGACTTCACTGGTGCAATATAAAAATGCATACGTTGCAAACTGTTGTTCTTGGTTAACATGTCGGCTCCTGTTGTACAAAATAAAATTATAGGATTATTATCAACCACCCGATCACAACAGTCGTTCTCTAGTGTACCTTTAAACACTTTTCCTGTACTCGATACGTCAGAGACAAGACAACTGCGTCTGCTGTCTGTGAAAGCATACTGTGTTGTAATTTCTCAGCGCCAATTCTTTGACGCTGTGAGATTTATAATGGAAAAAAGACAAGCAACGACAATCTGCGGTTATTGGCCCTGAATGAAAGATGTGTTCCATAATGGCTACCTTCTTAATTTGATAAACGGAATTGTAATTATATAAGAGATGTCCGAACTGTGGACCACATTAGTTTCATTTCTGATATATACAAGGCAAGAGAATATCAGTGTACAGTAAACATGAGGCGAACACATAATTCCGCCACTTTTTTTCTCACAATTTTCTTACACATGTTAATGAGCAGACGCAGCTTGCGGGTCGTATGAATTATTGCCTGCAGCTTCGGATCGAGCCCTGTTTGAGGAAAATTTATTTCATTTTTCGAAATCGCCAATAATAGTGCCGTGCTTTGTACAAATTGCGGTCCCTCTTCCATCCGTAATTTTGTGTTATCTGTGCTTATCGATAACTTAATATTTATAACAAATTTCAGGCGATCTGCAGAGATCGCGGTGATAGAGGAAACTCTCTCGTTATAAATCAGACAGTTGGAGCTTATCAAAGAGTTCCACAATATTTTACTCGCCATTGTATTCTCGCGGTCATCAGTTTACAAAGAGCTTAAGGCTACGTATCTTCTTACAATAATTAACTAATACTTCATGCCATTAATTACTTACTTCAAAGTACTTAATAATATGAAGTACCATCCACATAATTTTGATCTGAGATTCGTGACATCATTTACATGCATTAACTCTTTTCGTAACACCAATGCTCTTGACAGACGAACCAATGCTTTGAATCGAGTGAAAACATATGTGTTAGCATATTGTGCGTAGGGGTGCATGGACACTTAACACGCACGCCCACGTATGTGTGTCTGTAAGTATGCCCTGTTTTGTGTGTGTGTGTGTGTGTGTGTGTGTGTGTGTGTGTGTGTGTGTGTGTGTGTGTGTGTGTGTGTGTTCAATTGAGTAAACGTTGGGAGGTAATAGCGCCTACGTGTGGTGTGATAAAGGACGCATAATACACGACTATAACTCTTGTGGCATGGTACTGTACGTTTTTGTGTATGCCTGATTGTGTGTATTTTTCGCTTCTTTGTATGTTTTTGAGGTGGGAGGACGATGTATAACCCCAAACATATATGCAGGGTGAAACACAAAAACTTGCGCTGCAAACATTTCGGAAATGGAACATGCTATTGATGTTCGGTTCTTACAGAATGGTTTGATAGTCAGGGGCTCGTATTGTTAGCTAGTCAACAGATTTTAATAATACTTAGAAAGTGTGTTTGTTCTGTGAAGATACATTTTAAATGGAACAATGCCTATTGACACTTACAAAGTTAGGTAAATAAGAATATCAGCGGTGTTTGTTACAGGATTCTAGTACGAGTCGTTTACGAGATATCGTACTTTGAAAAGTTCCCATATCGACAGTTGTACAATACCTGCGGTATCATACACTACGAAACAAAACAACTTCATAAACTAGTTTATGCCTCCTATAAATGGTTCAAATGCTTGTAAGCACTGTGGGACTTAACATCTGAGATCATCAGTCCCCTAGACTTAGAACTACTTAAACCTAACTAACCTAAGGACATCACACTCATCCATGCCCGAGGCAGGATTCGAACCTGCGACCGTAGAAGCAGCTCGGTTCCAGTCTGAAGCGCCTAGTACCGCTCTGCCACAGCGGCCGGCTTGTGCATTCTGACCAGTAACGAGACAACTGACCATTACAGGTTGTGTTCGAAATGACCGCCGGCAGCGGTAATACACGCTTCCAGTTTGGTAATGAACGACAGTTGCACACGTGCTAGCATTTCGGTAGAGATGTCTGAACATTCTGCAGCGAGACGTCGTTGGAGTTCCGCCGTAACGACAAGCGTCAGCAGGAACGGCAGCTACACGAACAGAATAAACCACCGCGCCGCGTAGCCGCGGACATCGTAGAAGACGAGCCGTCATACAAACGCTACAGCGGTGACTTATGAACTGTATTGTTTTGCTTGAATTGAAATTGTGTATACTGCTGGAGTTTGATTATTTGCATGTTGCCATTTGCTTTCGAAACACCTTTGTTAATACGCAAAGTTCAGTGTTGTCAGTTTAACTTACTGTAATAAACTCCATTAATATGATTTGCTTGGATTGTTGTCTAGCGATCCAAGAAAATAGCTTCCTTAGCACCTTACATTTGGAGAGTGGGCAGGATACAAAAAAGTTTTTACGTTCCTTTAGGCAGCGTCTTAAGGCTTTCTACAGAGTCAGTACACGTCCTCTGCGTCCAATCCAACGATTGGAAATGATTCGTGAAGACGTGCTGTCGTACTTCATGCTCTATGTGCTGAACGTCCTTCATATTGGCACCACAGGTTCCTCCTAGTCTGCAGAGGAACGACTTCTGACATCCGTGGAAGATGGTATGCGAGGAAGCTGCGATACTTGTGCGCATTCAGTGTTCCGTCTATGAAAAACGGGCCTATGTGGTGATGGTTCACTACCCCACACCACACGTTTACACTCCATGGTTGCTGCCGTTGCACCTGGCGAAGCCAACTGGGATTGTCAACAGACCAATAGTGCGTGTTTCGGCGGTTTACCTGACGATGATTGGTACGGGCTTCATCACTAAAGACGAAACATGATACATCTGGAATATCCTGTTTTAATACCTACGTACAGAGGATAACACGATTCTCATAATAGTTTCCATGCAGCTCTTGACAACTGCAACAGCCGCTAGAACATTAATTTCCTCCTCATCTGTTGTCACTTGTTTCATCTTTTATGTTTTCGCGGTGTTACACAAACATTTTCTGTGACTGGTTGACGAGATTGATAAATAATGAGATTGTTAACGTCTGTTGTGATATCTTGTGGCATACACCGCACAACAACGAATTGCATTCTTCCTATCTTCTTCATGCACCATGAATAAGTCTGCTTTTGCTGCTTTGGTAAATGCCATATTCCACTCACGGCGAAATGTTTCGACTGTCACACACTGACTACAAAGTCGCAGTGCACCCAGGGAACACATATGGACACTGAAAGCAAACATAACAATATCCTACATAGCAAGTACAAAAGCTGACTGGAAAAAAACAGTATTGGTATGGAAACGTTTCAAAATACGGTATCTCGTATACGACTCGCACTAGAATCCTCGCAGTGGCATTCTAATTTACCCTAATTTTAATTTGTTAATGTCAATAGGCACTCTTCCATTTAAAACGGTGTGTGTTTGCATAGAAAATACAGTTTCTATGTATTACTACAATCTGTTGATTGGCTATGACTATGAGTCCTATTCTGTGAAAATCACATATCAATAGCAGTTCCCATTTCCGCAATATTTACGGTACACTATTTTGGCGGTTCACCCTGTGTATTAAACTGTGCATACGTGTTTGTGTGTGACTGACCACTGGTATGTTCGTCAGTGATTACGTGTATGTGTATGTGTGTGTGTGTACGTGTGATCGTGCCTGAAAGTGTGCGTGCATGCATGCATGAATTACGTGCCTTCTAATGGCTCGCTCTCATTGGTACTGTGGCTGCCCAGATTCCTGAAAGGCACAACAGACCAGCATGCGCACCACATTTTCCTCTGACACGGGAGACTGCGATAACATTAGGGCACTTTAGTTCCATCACGGCTAACGGGGAAGCCGTAATTGTGTTGGCCGGCTGTCGATCGTGCTCGCTTCACCTTTCGGTCACAGCGCTCTCTGCCCGGAGTGATGTGCGCTGTAATTTCAATATCCATCCTCCTGATACAGGCAATCGATTGGCAGCGGGCGATCAGCGTGCCCCAGTGTAGTACACGACAATGCCATTACGGGCCGTGGCGAACCCGCGCCCTGCAGCGGCCGCACCACTTACAAGTCGCAGCGGGCTCTGCTGCAGCGCAGCTGGGTCAGCGGAGCAGCGCGTCGCCACCGGGCGGTACAGGAGGAAGCGTCCACAATATCGTCCCTTGTTTTTGGGACGTAATCAGTCGCAAAACTGAGGTAATCCGAATTCCGTTAGCAAAAGATGACGTTGTGTCCTTCTGAAGTTAATCCATTATCAAGTGCACACAGATTTTTATTGGCCGTTTGGACTGCATTCCCATTTAACCCTCCTAATACCGTGGGGTCTATAATGACCCCAAGCCGTAATTTTCTGTAAAATATACCCTATTTCCTATTCCTAAAAATCATGAAAAATTCGGACTTTTCCTGAATTAAGTAATGGGTTCGTAATATATTAATATAACTTTTTGAAAATATTTAGTTCTGCCGAAAATCAAAAGAGAGCCACTGAAAACCATTGGGCTTAAATGCGACCCCATTTCTCTCTTGTGGTATTGTTACCCAATAATGCTGCATTGAATTCGTAACTGTTGCTGTATTTCCTTTGTTTTATTCTTGTAAATATTGTTGTGACGTGTGATTGTTGCCAATACTTCATAAGCCGGCAATTATTCGTTCCATTCAAGTTTATACTACTATTGTGTGTGTTGAGAATCAAATAGTGATATCAGCGATATAGTTTCTGATGTCTCATGCAGCGATGGAGAAACTGACGTTTTAGAAGAGAATATTCCTCAATCAGACGGAAGTTCAGAAGAAGATTTGGACAGCGCAGATGTCCAGCCTGAACAGGAAGTAACACATATTTCTTGCTGTTATATGTAAGTACACACCGTATTTTTGTAAATGTGCGTTAGGGTCTAGCGCCAAGATATACCCTTTGTATTTCTTTTTTTTTATTTTGTGTAGGTCTAAAAACAAAGAAGAGTTGTGGCACAAACTCGAGTTGAGAAGAGCTTGTGGAAGAGAAGAGAGATGGAACATAATGCGAGTAAAGCCAGGTCGAACAAAATTCGCAGTGAAAAATGTAGACTCCATAGAATCAGCTTTTCGGTTGTTTCTTAGGAGAAACATTGTTGATGTAATTCTAAGGTGGACTAACAAAGAGGGTAGTCTTGTTTACGGTAGTAAATGGAAACCAGTAGTTACCATTGAACTAAAGTGCTTTATCGGTGTCTTGATCCTAGCAGGTGCTTACAAGGCCCACAATGAAGCAGTTACACATCTGTGGAACAAAGAGGATGGTAGACGCATTTTTAGTGAAGCAATGGCTAGCAATGGCTTTACACAAATTTCAAGGAGCATCCGATTTGATGACGCAGATGTGAGACGTCACAACCGTGCTCCTGACAAGCTCGCTCCCATTAGAGAAATATTTGAAATGTGGGTACACACATTTCAAGAAGCATATGTTCCTCACAGCAACATAACAATTGATGAACAACTTGTGGCATTTCGTGGTAGATGTCCATTTCGACAACATATTCCTTCAAAACCAGGAAAATATGGGTTGAAATTTTGGGCTGTATGTGATAGTGCAACGTCTTATATTCTCAGTCTCCAAGCTTACACTGGTCGACAAGAAAATGAATCCCGTGTAGTTGGTCAAGGCAAGAGAGTTGCTTTAGATATGGTGAAAGGCTTAGAAAACAGTGGCAGAAATGTAACAACTGATAATTTTTTCACTAGCCTTAGTTTGGCGAGAGAACTCCTGAAAATCAATTTCGCACTCTTAGGAACAATTAGAAAAAATAAAGGATAACTACCAAAAGCTTTCACTTAGACCAAAGGTCGAGTCAAATATTCATCCATTTTTGGATTCCAAGAGCATGCTTCAATTGTTTCATATTGTCCGAAAAAGGGAAAAGTTGTAACTTTGGTCAGTGCAATGCATTCAAGGAAGGAAGTGGAAGATTGTGAAGAATGCAAGCCAGTAATAATTCTGGATTATAATAAAACAAAATCAGGAGGAGATACTATGGACAAGCTGGTTAGAACATACACTACAAAGAGGATGAGCAGAAGTTTGCCAATGGTATTATTTTACAACATGATTGATATCAGTGCACTGAATTCATTTATCATATGGCTACATCTTACACCAGATTGGGCAGAAAGGACCAGCTACAAGAGGCGGGCATTTCTCATAGAATTAGCAAAGCAGCTCGTCGGAAGAAAGCCAGACAAAATTATTTCCCCAGTACCTGCATCAACTGTACAGACGAAAAAAAAAGAGGAAGGTGTCCGTTTTGTAAAAGGTCTGTAGATAGAAAATTCACCAATAAATGTTCAAAATGTGGATGTTCTATGTGTAAAAACCACTCTGCAATTTATTGCTGTAAGTGTAATGTGTCATAAATGTCAATTCAGGATTTAATCAAAAATGTTTATAGTTTCATGAGAATCGTTTGTAAATTATACGAAAGTAAATAATTTTAAAAAAATATGCATTTTAATTTGACGTAATGTCACTGAAATCATGTTTTACATTGTGGAAAAAATAAGGAATGTGATTTTATCCTACCATTATTAAAACTATCCTTAATAAAAATATAAATTCCGTTGGGATCACTAAAGACCCCAATGGTACTCAGTGTAACAAAAAAAAAAAAAAAACTCGGTATTAGAAGGGTTAAAATTGTGGAAGCTTTCGATTACACGTGACTCGTGTTCTAATCAGATTATATGCGGTACAGGAGTATCCTATCAATTTCGACAAAACGCTACGTCATGGGACAATGTAATCAAACAGCGATTGTATTGTCCTGTGACGCAGTATACACTACTGGCCATTAGAAGTGCTACACCACGAAGACGACGTGCTACAGACGCGAAATTTAACCGACACGAAGAAGATGCTGTGATATGCAAGTGATTAGCTTTCCAGAACATTCAAAAAGGTTGGCGCCGGTGGCGGCACAGACAACGTGCTGACATGAGGAAAGTTTCCTATCAATTTCTCATACACAAAAAACAGTTGACCGGCGTTGCCTGGTGAAACGTTGTTGCGATGCCTCGTGTAAGGAGGAGAAATGCGTACCATCACGTTTCCGACTTTTATGAAGGACGGATTGTAGCCTATCGCGATTGCGGTTTATCGTATCGCGACATTGCTACTCGCGTTGGTCGAGATCCAATGACTGTTAGCAGATTATGGAATCGAAGGGTTCAGGAGGGTAATACGGAACGCCGTGCTGGATCCCAACGGCCTCGTATCACCAGTAGTCGAAATGACAGATCGTGCAGCCACGTCCCGATCCCTGAGTCAACAGATGGGGACGTTTGCAAGACAACAACCATCTGCACGAACAGTTCGACGACGTTTCCAGCAGCATGGACTATCAGCTCGGAGATCATGGCTGCGGTTACCCTCGACGCTACATCACAGACAGGAGCGCCTGCGATGGTGTACTCAACGACGAACCTGGGTGCACGAATGGCTAAACGTCATTTTTTCGGATGAATCCAGGTTCTGTTTACAGCATCATGATTGTCACATCCGTGTTTGGCGACATCGCGGTGAACGCACATTGGAAGCGTGTATTCGTCATCTCCATACTGGCGTATCACCCCAAGTGATGGTATGGGATGCCATTGTTTATACGTCTCGGTCACCTCTTGTTCGCATTGACGGCACTTTGAACAGTGGATGTTAAATTTCAGATCTGTTACGACCCGTGGCTCTACCCTTCATTCGATCCCTGGGAAACCCTACATTTCAGCAGGATAATGCAAGACCACATGTTGCAGGTCCTGTACGGGCCTTTCTGGATACAGAAAACTTTCGACTGATGTCCTGGCCAGCACATTCTCCAGATGTCTCACCAATAGAAAACGTGTGGTCAATGGTGGCGAAGCAACTGGCTCGTCACAATACGCCGGTCACTACTCTTGATGAACTATGGCATCGTGTTGAAGCTGCATGGGCAGCTGTACCTGTACACGGCATCCAAGCTCTGTTTTACTCAATGCCCACGCGTATCAAGGACGTTTTGCGGCCAGAGGTGGTTGTTCTGGGTATTGATTTCTCAGGATCTATGCACCCTAATTACGTGAAAATGTAATGACATGTCAGTTCCAGTATAATATATTTGTCCAATCAATACCCGTTTATCATCTGCATATCTTCTTGGTGTAGCAATTTTAATGGCCAGTAGTGTATAATATGTTGCTGAAATTGACGGGTTACTTCGGTATCCAATGTAACCATATTTTAAGATGGTTCATTTGGACCTGAAACCTTCCACAATGTTAATTACAGATGCAATACAAGCAAGCAATAATATTAAGTTGGTGCATAAGATCGTAGCGTAATTTCTTTCCATGTTGGTATTCCGGTAGCTATGGTTTTGTTTACCAATTGCAATTTTTCATTTGAAGTTCACTATTGCTATTTGAGTTTACATTTTGTCATTTGGAGATAGTGAGTGGATCTGTGGACGCTAGAAAATGGGTTGTCACGTTGAGAAATATGAAAATTTCAAACATTTTCGTCTCTTCGATTTCGAAACAGGGGTCACAGCAGCGGATGCATCCAGAAATATTTGCGCCGTATATGAGAATGACACCACTCGTTTTAACGAGGATTGTTAGTGACAATTCTTGTTCAGGAGGACCTGCGTTTACTCCCATTAATCCTCAATGATTCACGTCACTATACTCGAGAATTGGCAAATGTAACGGGGGTTTTTCAAAAATCCAGTGTATAGGTGACACATGCTTTAAGCCGAAATCACAAAAATCAGCGGATGTCCATAAGTGTATCTCTGCTTGCTCCTCATCAACTGGCTCGTGAGCCGACCATTCATATCCTGTATCGCTACTGCTGACGAGAAATTGTGGCTTTATGCTAATGAACCCAATAGAAAGGAAGGACTGAACACAAAAAAAGCATCCATAAAGCTAATATTATGAATGTGTTGGCACAGCGAGGTGTCGTGTACTGCTAGCTACTTCCCCTAGGTGTGACCGTACGTGCTGACATTGTTAGTAGCTGAGACGTCTTGCAGACGTAATGCAAGATCAAAGACCAGGAAGACTCCATGAAGTGTTGCTACTCCACGACAAAGTCCGCCCGCATTCTCCTTGACGGACAAAGAATGCTACACACGTTTCACCTGCCCTTGCGCCCTCAAAGTTTCCCCTTTTCCGCTTGCTATGGAACAATCTTCAAGGAACTTCCATTCCGGATGACAATTTGCCCCGAACATGGCTCGACGAGTTGTTCACCTGAAAACCACGTGATCTCTACAGTCACATAATCTAAAAGTTACCTCTGCATTGGTATACTTCTAAATGCTATATGTATTATTGATGACCGACGTCTCAGTTACGTGTGACCATTGTGTTTATTAAATTTATGGAAAAACACAATGAAATTAGGTACCAACCAAATATATGTTGGGAAGTTAAGCCTCACATGTGGTAAAAACGGAAATGATGAAAACAAACTGCCTGTGAAGTAAGTCTCTCATGTCCTGTTTCGATTTAAATTTTGTTTTAACATTCCTCACATTACGTCACTCACCAATAAGAGAGAAACTCCCTATAGTTTATAATTAAAAAAGTAACAAGCGTAAATTGCTCGCACCCCTCCTTATTATATATGCACACATCAACAAAACTTCAAAAGTTTGACATCATCGACTTATAAAAAGTAATTGCACAAGAAACAAAAATAGGCTCTGAGTCATACGAATTTATTTATTAGTACTATTTAAATATCACATAAAACAGCTTTCTGTAAAGACGAAATGGTCCCCTTGCCCTTGGGTGGGGGTAGAGTGTTTTTGTAGTGCACTCCTGAGCAGTGTCAGTGCGTGGTGGCATGTCCTATTGTTCAGATGCAGGCTTGAATCCGTGTGGCATACCGTCGATTAGATCATCAAGCAGGCCTTGGTCCAAATTGTCCCAATCTTTAATGACGACTCTGCGTAGGTTGCGCATAATACGTGCTCGTTGTCGACTCCAAAAACAGCTTCTTTCAATCGATCCCATACAAATTCGATTGGATTCATGTCTGGGGAACAGGAAGACTACTCCACTTCGTTGGCCGTCGCATGCTGAAAGAACGTGTTCGAGTGTTCACAACAGTACTATGAGCACTATTTTTGAGTCTTCATTCTTCTCACTGATTTGATGCGGCCCGCCACGAATGAATTCCACTCATGTGTCATCGCCTTCATTTCATAGTAGCACTTGCAGCCTGTGTCCTCAATTATTTTCTGGGTGCATTTCAATCTCTGTCTTCCTCTGGAGTTGTTACGCTCCACAGGTCCCTCAAGTACTACGGAAGTTATTCCCTAAAGTCTTAACAGATGTCCGAATGTTCTGTCCCTTCTTCTTGTCAGTGTTTTCCAAGTATTCCTATCCTCTCCGATTCTACGCAGAACCTCCTCATTCCTTTTATTATCATTATCAAGAATACACACGAAAATTTTGTCGGTATGCTTCCACTATAGTCTGCAGAATTTTGTCCGTGAGCAGTGAGATACTGGGCTGTCTGCAAACACATTGTCTGCGATTATCAGTGTACAAATAGATCCGAGTTTCATGTGTAAACATAACGCGACGCCAATCCTAGAGCGTCCATTTAGCTTGATTTCTTGCTCATGTGTCAAGGTGTCGATCGTTTTGTGTTGTTCGACATGGTGCTCGCCTTTCTCTTCAGGCGTGGAGATTCACGTCATACAAATGCCTCCTAACAGTTGAATACGATGCATGATGCCCTGCAGCCTCTTCGAACGCCGAGATCCGTTCTGGAACACTCAACCCACGTCTCCTTTGATTCAAAACTCGTAGGTCTCGATCATTCTGTGCCCCTGTACAGCGTGGGAGGTCTGTGTTGTGGTATTCCTGAGCATTACCTGTCCACAAAAATTGATTCCATTTCTGTACAGTTATCAGTCTGATTTCAGAATACATCTCGAGCAACTTTGCAGTTTGGCATGCCTTCTGTGAGTAACATGATGATGCGGATCCAATCACTCCTCGCGATTGTCATTCGTGGGATGATGAATATTCACTTTACTGTTCCACATACGTCTTTAATGTGTCCCTACTGCTGCTTTGCTGTCAGTAGCAATGGGTCAGTTGAACCAGAGAATACAAACACGCCACAGGACAGAATTAGACGTTCAACGATAAAGTAGATGGGCTTCTGCTGCCCCACTCTGCGTGTGTATCCGCTGGGAACAAACAGGAGGAAGGGGAACCAGGGCCGTCTTGCTACTCGAGTCCGTTTTTTCCCAGCCAAGCAAGTTTGGCATTGCAGTCGTCCACCAAAGATACTGCCCGATTGCGGTAGGTGCTTGCAGCCTTCGAGAGCCACGTAACCGCCACTTGCTGCTGCTCGATGGCATTCCTTAGGTTCGCTGCGAGCAAGAAGCGAGAACGAGCCGATTCAGTGAGGTGTTAAACCAACGCGCCTGTCCGCGCGTGTGACCCCTTGACAGGACTCTTGAACAAAAAGTTGCTTGGCAGCCTGCAGAGAGGTTTCATTAAAGTTAGTTGACTTTCTGTTGTCTTCCGATTAACTGTCAGAGACTCGCTGTTGACGGTATTTGGGCAGTTTCTAATATTGTCGAGTCGTTCCCGGTCTTTTCGTATTCCGATCACAATAGGTAGACTAATAATGTAAGGAGTTGAGTATGAAATTAATATACTAAATATTAATTAATTGGTATAATAACGTAATAATTTAAAGCTATATACGAGAGATTACTTGTTATCATTAGCGTTAGGCTACAACTTCTGACAATAGACGAAAGGTTCATTTGATTCGAACTTCATTTTACAAATTTTCTTGAACAACTGTAATTCGCATTGCACTGTGAAGGGCATAAGCACTCGAAGCCACTTTCCATGATATTTATACTCTCATTTAGGGATGAGAGCTGCCGTACGTTGTTTAAACAACGACTACTTTCCCGCAGGCCTTGGTAGGTGTTCCAGTTACTTCATATACCAACAAATTAAATAATTAAATGATGAATAGAAAAATGTCTGTGTTGAGGGAACCGAAATGGAGAATCTTTATCTTTAGTGAGACAAAGGACTGAATGGATAGAACCATACCAACTATTCCTTAACATCTCTCAATTTGGTAGACGACTGTTATAAAAATTATAGAACAGAGTAAACAATATTATGTCTGGAATTCATATACTTCGATAATATTTCGAGTAGGTTCAAAGAAATTGACAAATCCATGGACTACAAATTAACATTATAGATGAGGGCTGGAGAGTGGGGAGGGGGGGATGGGAGGTTTGTGTACCTTGATGAACCACTGAGCTATGGTGGCAGGAGCTATGCTCCCAGAAGGGTCACCCATGCCAGACTGATCACTATGCGAGAGACTAGACCAAGAGTAGTAATCGTATGGAGTTCCCTTTTAGGGAGTGTGTGGGCGGCAACCACATGAGTCTTAGCTAAGTCTGACATTTCTTCCACTTATTTGTGTTTTCCTTCCTATCGGCCTCCTTTCACCAACTCTTGTTTCTTCGACCCCAGCGCTATTAGGTTTCGAGGTCGTTTCCATCTCTAACCTCGGAAGCGGCAGAGAAGATATACACTGGTCCAGAGCAGAAGAGGGAACTGTAGCATATGTTCTCAGAACGGCGTCTAGAAACGGTGTCAAGCTGAGTGCATGAATTCAGCCGAGCAACCATCTGCCTATGTGGAAATAAATGGGACACTAACACATTACTTTCGCCAGGAAACAAATGGCATGGCTTCCTTTGTAAAAGAAATCGGAGGAATAAGTGCCCCTCTGTCGGATCTCCAGGAGGGGACTGCAGTAAGATCAAATACAAAAGAGATGGAGAACGATGAAGAAGGAAAGCACAAACGGAACAGGAAGAGTGAAGGGACTAGCGGCTGGAACACAGAATGCGTTCATAACCTTGTGGGCTTACAAACTGGAAAATGCCGTACAGGAAAATATGGAGAATAGACTGGACATTTCAGGGGTGTGTGAAGTAAGACGGGGGAGTAAGGGAGAGTTGGATAGTGGAAAACACAAACTGCTTTACTCAGGCTTCAAGATGAGTGGCAGCTGTGGTGTGGCAGTCATCTTAGGAAAACAGCTGATGAAGAATGTATTGAAAGTGGTGTACATATACACTGCAGCGCCAAAGGAACTAGTATAGGCATGCGTATTTAATTACAGAGATATGTAAACAGGCAGAATACGACGCTACGGTCGGAAACGCCTATATAAGACAACAATCAAGCGCAGTTGTTAAATCGCTTAATGCTGCTACAATGTCAGGTTATCAAAATGTAAGTGAGTTTGAAAGTGGTGTTATAGTCGGCCCACCAGTGATGGGACACAGCATCTCCGAAATAGCGATGAAGTGAGGATTTTCCCGTACGACCATTTCACGAGTGTGCCGTGAATATCAGGAATGGGGTAAAACATAAAATCTCCGACATAGCTGTGGCCGAAAAAAAGGTCCTGCAAGAACGGGACCAACGACAACTGAAGAGAATCGTTCAACGTGACAGAAGTGTAACCCTTCCCTTAACTGCTGCAGATTTCAATGCTGGGCCATCAACAAACGTCAGCGTACGAACCATTCAACGAAACATCATCGATACAGGCTTTCGGAGCCAAGGGCCCACTCGTGTACCATTGATGACTGCACGACACAAAGCATTACGCCTCGCCTGGATCCGTCAACACCGAAATTGGGCTGTTGATGACTGGAAAAATGTTGCCTGGTCGGACAAGTCTCGTTTCAAATAGTATCGAGCGGATCGACGTGTACAGGTATGGAGACAACGCCATGAATCAAATGACCCTGCTGGTCAGCAGGGGAATGTTGAAGCTGGTGGAGGCCCTGTAATGGTTTAGGGCGTGTGATGTTGGAGTAGTGTCACGACTCTAACGGGAGACACCTATGAAAGCATCCTGTCTGATAACCTGCATCCATTCATGTCCACTGTGCGTTCCGGCGGACTTCGGCAATTCCATGGACACTCTTATGGGTTTAAACACTTCTGCTGACCACCATACTCCCCAGACATAAAATTTTTGAGCATATCTGGGATGCCTTGTAACGTGCTATTCAGAAGAGATCCCCACCTTCTCGTACTCTTACGTATTTATGGGCAGCTCTGCAGGATTCATAGTGTCTGTTCCCTCCAGCATACTTCAGAAATTAGCCGAGTCCATGCCATGTCATGTTGCGGTACTTCTACTTGACCGCAGGAGGCCTACACGATATTAGGCAGGTCTACCAGTTTCTTTGGCTCTTCATTGTATGAATGACTGGTGATGATGAGGTTAAGAGATAACATGGTAAGATGTCAACAAACCGATGAGGAAGTAGAGGAAATTAGCGAATAATTGTTGAAATGATGGATAAAGGGGAAAGAAACCGCTGCATCGTCATAATAGCTAATTTGACGCTGTGGCAAGAGAAGGAAGAGAAGGAGGATTGGTTAGAAGATTTGGACTGGTAAATAGGGGTGACAGGTTGATTAATTTCTGCAGAAAAAATTGTCTTGTGAATGGAAACACCTTGTTTGAACATCACAGAAAATGAAGATCGAAATGAATATCTAGGCTGAATGACAAGATACCAAATTCATTACGCCGTTGTTCATAATAGTTACAAAAACTGCCTAAGGAATGCCACAGCGTACCCTTGAACAGACATAGATTCGGACCACAGCTTGGTGAGGGTGGAATTGCAAATGAGCTTGAAGAGAGTGAAAGGAGGATAACCAAGAGAGAAACTTGACCTAGAAAGCCTGGAGGAAGAAAGTGAGGATACTGAGTTGCAAAACATGGTAAGATGAAGAAAGATAGAACTAGAAGGCAGTGGAAACTGAGGAAGATAAATAAATGTAGAAGAAGCTGAACGCACAACAGCTTCTTCTACATTTCAAAATTTCCTTCCTTTCCAGCTTCTCTGTTTCTTTACATCTCAGTTTCATATATATATTTTGTTGTGGTCTTCTGTTCTGAGACTGGTTTGATGCAGCTCTCCATGCTACTCTATCCTGTGCAAGCTTCTTCATCTCCCAGTACCTACTGCAACCTACATCCTTCTGAAAATATATATATATATATATATATATATATATATATATATATATATATATATATATATATATAAGTTGCTGACATGGTGTTTGAAGCAAAGAAAATCAGGACAAGTATGGGAATAGGAAGAGGTGATGGTACTATGTTTCTTCAACTAGAGGAAGTGTTGCGAATTTGGCAATAATATGTAGAGTCCCTATAAGAGGCTGATCAAAAACAAGACGGTATTGTAATGGAAGAGAAGACGAGAGTTACAGAAGAGAACAAAGGACCTTGCATTTTGGAGAAGAAGTAGAAATGGCTTTAAGGGAGATGAAGAAACATTAAACAAATGAACTGATTATCAGCAGAGTTGCTTAAGAGTCATAGGAGTAGTGGTGTGGAAGAGTTCACTTACCAATGTAAAAAAATATTTGAAAAAGGTAAGCGACCGGACGACTTCCTCTCGACCGTAATGATATCGATTGAGAAGAAAAGCAATTCCACTAAATGTGAGGAATTTAGAGCCATCAGTTTGATTCTTCATGCAGCAAAAGTTCTAGTGAGGGTGATAAATATAGAACCTCACGAAAGACTGGCGAAAAGTATTGCAGAGGAACAGTAAGGATTTAGAGGAAGATAAGACAAAGGAGATGCAATTGCGACGTTGAGAATTAGAGGTGCATTAAAAGAGGAAGAGGAGTTGATACTGTTTTCATTTGTTTGGAGAAAGTCTTTGACAGACACTTCACGACGAACGGAGATGACTGAGGGAACAGAATGCTGTTTAGGAATCTGTACGTACAACACAAAATCTGAATACAGGTTGGGAATGAGGTGACAGAGGAAAGCACAACTGGAACGGCTTGAGGCAAGGTTGCTGTCTCCGCCCAGTGTTGTTTAACAAATATTTGGAGCATATTATCAGAAAATTTTGAAATGCGAAAGGAGGTTACAGGTTGTTGGTAGAAGCATAGAATGTATTCGATTCGCGGATGAGATGGTGTTACTGGCAGAGAGCGAAAGAACTACGACTGCAATGTTAAAGGAGTTGAACAAGATCTGTGAGGAATTTGGAATGAGAATTAATAAGAAAAAGACAAAATGTTATAAAGTTGGGACAGGAAGATACAGACTAAGTTAGTGCTTACAAATATCCGGGAAGCATAACTACGGAAGACATGAGATGCAACAAGAGGACGAAATCGCGTATAGCAATTACCAGGGAGACACTGAATAAGATGAGAAGGGTTCTATGAGCGTGCATAAACAGGGACTCGGAGAAAATAGTGGCGAAGTGCTTTCCAAGGAGCGTGGAACTATACGGAGCCCAGACATGGACATTGAAGAAAGAAAAAGGAAGAAGAATAGAAGCATTTGAGAAGTGGATTTGGAGGGGGATACAACGGATAAAATGGGTAGACAAAATGAGAAATGAGGATATGAGATGAGTGAGAGAAGAGAGTGAAATTTTAAAGGTGATCGGGAGGAAGAACACACTAAGCTTGGAGATTTGCAAGAGAAGTGATTATATACTGATGGATGAATAGAAGAAGAAGAAGAAGAAGAGGAAGAGGTGGACGCTGAAGAATCCAGATGGTGGATAATAGAAGAATAGAAAAACATTACAATAAAACAGTAAGATCTGCCATAGGGCAGAAAATTAACGATGATGACGATGATAATGATGGTTGTGATGATGTTGATCACGAAACAATCTGGCAACTAACGTTCCTTCAGAGACGAGAAGTTAATTGACACACTTTTAATATAGTGGGGATAAACTATATGTCTGTACTAAAGTTTTATTTGAGTTAATCAGATTAGAGAGAAAGTCAAAACAGAAACAGGAGACAGCCAAGGATATTCCGCATCTTTTCTAATTAGTACCAGAAGACACTTCCTTAGTCATCACCTGTGAAACAGAGAAGTAACATTCGTTAATGGGAAATACCCGCTCAATCTACGTTTCGCCACTGTGTTCTTAACATCAAGTGCAAATTAACGTTAATAAATAACTGAATTAATGTAAAAACCTTACTTTAAAGACAGATATAAAATCAATTACAATAAATTAAAATAAATCACAAGAAACTTAGCGAAAAAAGTGTCTTTTAAGAGTGACAACAAAGAACGGTAAAACGTTTTACTCTTACACCTCGAACTGACTAAGAGAAAATGTCAAAATCCAAAAGTGCTGTTATTGACAATGTACATTGGTTGTCGTATGTACGCAAATTCCACCGGAAGTGGAGCTGAAGAAGTAAACTGCTACACCGGCAACTTAACGTTGTGTCAGGTTGAACACTCGATAATATGGCTTGGTATTAACGGCTGTCGATGAAATCGATGCGTAATATATAGAGTTTGAGTAAAAAATATCTTCAAATGTCGGAATTTTAGGTGTAGTCCAAGTATTTCAAATTTCCAGGTAAATACTTTGATTGTTTTCATTAGTTTCTTTCCATGTGCAATATTTGCAGGTTTTGAACAAGAAAAAACTGTCAGGTAAGTTACGGCTATGGTTTCTTACGATGACTGTAATTGCATGCTGCCAAGGGAAGTCGGGGAAGATAAGTGGGTGTTAGTTAAACATAATTAAGAAAGACATAGTTTTGATCCCTGAAACCTCTCTTTGTCTATAGGTAGGAAATGCAAGCTGAAGAAAAGATATGTTTACGTTGAGTTCATTCTTTCGTAAATGTTGCATTCACATCTGAAGTATCAGCCTACTTTTGTACAACCGTATGGCATACAAGTGAAAAAAAAATTCGTTTAATAACTGTCTGCTGAAGAATCAACACAAACTTGACAATCAAGACAGTCTTTACTGCGGACTGTAAGACTATATTTTATAGATTTGCTTCTCCTCTATTACTTTTTAATAGTCCTTTATGAAAACGAATTTTTTTTTGTTAAAAAGCTATAAGTAAATAATATTGATTCGCAATAATTACAAACAGTATAAATTAAGCTTTTAATTGTTAGGATGTACACTGTACACTGCCTGAAATTACATGTTGGTGCACACAGATACTCATATTGATTACAGTGATGCTCCATAGAGCAAGTACCATTTAGACACGATTTTATTTCCGACAGAAACCAGTACATGTGCAGGACACTAAAAACAAAACTTCTAAGACTTCGTTAACCTGTTTATTAGTGATATTTTGTTATAGTATGAGTGTAAATTTGTGCAACCAGATGATGTCTTTCAAGTCCATTAGATCAATACGTCCTACGAACTAAAGTAAGAAGGATACTTTTTCTAGTGCTAACCAAGCTTTCTGGTTGGGGAAGAGTTCTCCACATTTATATGGAATAATAAATTAAAAGGCCGTGTTCAACGACTTAAGTGGACTGCCTCTCTGGATGTAGAACTGGTTTCACCTCCGTTAAACCACAGTTGGTTTTAAAGTCAGAAAATACATCGTGGATTTTAAATTTAAAAGTTTTGTTTGTTAGTACTTTCCTAGAAAAGAGTAAGTGCTAAGCCATTTCCAAATTTAATTCCTTAATAGCACTTCGACGTTGAGAAATACTTTCACGTTTTTCAACACTGCGTTTATTATTATCCAACGTATGAAGTCACTACATTAAGTATGCATTTTTGAAGTCGCCTCCGAGGTAGCACGATTTAGACTTAAGAAAGTTACGCTGCTTTGTGAGACGATATTACTCTTGTCAAAACAATTTGTCATCAACTTTAATCTTTTCTGGTTTCAGTCAATTTTCACAGATGTATCGCAAGTACAGAAATTTTGTTTCTGTTTCTGGTATGTGTACATGTGGCATACAGAATTTCGATCATAGTGTTAGGATGACAATGCAAATTTCGTGCAAGTTATTTAGTAACTGCAAATAATTACTTATACCTTCGGATAACATGATGATTGATTCATATGTAAGTCAGAATCAAGTTATTTCCCCTTCCGAGCCCAGGTCGGAAGTTCAGTTTCAACGTAATTACGGATAGATGCTGTAAATTACCGCGAAATCGGAGCGATAAATAAGCATCGTTGCTGTCACGTTTGACGTTCGTGGTGAGTTGCGAACGGTATTACGCCAAAGATCAATGTCAAAAACAGCACAGATCTGCATCGCTGCGATAACAAGCTTAGCGGACGGTGGAAAACTGGTGTTGCAGACACGCTGAATGACAAGCTGGCAGAATTCCCTGAAACAACAACAGCAGTGCGCATATTGCAGTCAGCAGCGGCAACTCTCAGAGTCTGCCACGCATGAGCGAGTCGCATGTTCGCCTCCAGCGGTAACATGTTATACTAATTAACAGTTTCACCTCGTATTATAACTTTAAGGACATTTGCTAATGGTTACTCACAATCTGGGGGCTGGAATTCTTATTGGTTTATAATCTGCTTTCAGTCTTCTAGAAACTAATTGTGGTGTTTTCGTTAGAAAGGCTATTTAACCTCTGGACAGAAATCGCTGTAGAAGTTGAATTGAGTTCGAGCTGCAGAAGGGCTGGTAAAAAAGACGTATGAAAAGAATTCCGGACAAAAGCATTCAATTTAATTTTAAATTGTGAAAGTAATTAGAGAGGCTGAGGATAGCTCCGGAGGGCAATTTCAGAGCAGAGAGGGAATCCGTGAATAATGGACAATGCTGGCGGCAAAGTGGGGCCAGGAAGAAAAAAAGTGCCGTCCCTAATCAAATCGAATAAATTATACGGAGAGGATTTTGACAAACAGCTGCTTCGTGTCGGTGAGCAGAACGCAACGGAAATAAAAATTAGCATCTCAATTCGCTATTCGTACTGTATCTAGTGTGTGTTTCCCTCAATGCTTTATCGTCCGCCTAGTGATTGTCTGCAACATTAGTACAGTGGAATTTTATTGTTTGTCGACAGCGTTCACACAGAACGTCATGCGCCACCGCTTTCATACAAAAGAAATTACACGTATTTACGATGAGAAATCAAGAATATAGCCGCACTATCGCTTTGTTGATACCAAACATTTCCGGACCTGCAACCTGCTAACTCCATCATCAGTAAGGACACCATTACAATACGTTTGTAGCAGATAAAACCCAAAGGGATAGCAACACAGTAAATTTCTAAATTTCCCTTCAAGCTCCTTGACGTTCATAAGTTTCTGGCTGAATAATTAGAAATGTGTACGACTCTTATGTGACTGTTTGGATGGATATGACTAACCATTTACTCCCATTAGACTTGCGACCAACTAATATCCACTACTAAAGTATCACCGAAATGTACAATATACCAACCATTTTTTTCAGAACTTTTTTAAAGACAATTATGAAACTGTTGAGTATCCTGATTAAATTCATCAGACAAGCTTCTTTAATAGAGAGGTCCTCACTGAAGTCTTGCTTTGGTTACAGTCCCATTCCCAAATAGAAGTAATATCATTGTTGCCATGAACCTACATCTACATATCCATGCATACTCTGCAAATCATATTTAAGTGCCTGGCGAACCACTTTCACACTTTCTAAGTGTCCTCCCAATGAAACACAGTTTTGGTTAGCCTTCCCCACAACATTTTCCGTTTGGTCCTTCCAATTTAAGTTATTTGTAACTGCAATTCCTAGGTATTTAAATGAATTTACAGCCTTTGGATTTTACAGATTTATCGTTTAATCCAAGCTAAACGGATTCCTTTTAGCACTCATGTGGATTACATCACACTCTCCGCTATTTAGGGTCAACTTCCAATTTTCAAACCATACAGACACAGTTCATCAATCGTTTTGCAATCTTCTTTTTTTTCACCTTTTGGTGACCTCACTAGTCGATAAACGACAGCGTCATCTGCAAACAACCTAAGACAGCTGCTCAGATTGTCCCCTATATCGTTTATGTAGATGAGGAACAGCAAAGGGCCTATAACATTACCTTGGGGAATACCAGAAATCACTTCTATTTTACTCGATGACTTTCCGTCAGTTACTACGAACTGTGAGTTCTCTGACAGGAAACCACGAATGCAGTCACATTATTGAGGCGGCATTCCATAAGCACGCAACTTCACTACAAGCCGACTGTGTGGTAAAATGTCAAAAGCCTTCCGGAAATCCAGAAATACGGAATCGATCTGAAATCCCGTGTCAATAGCACTCAACACCGTGAGTAAAGAGGTAGTTGCGTTTCACAAGAACGATGTTTTCTAAACCCATGCTGACTGTGTGTCAATAGATCGTTCACTTTGACGTAATTATAATGTTTGAATACAATATATGTTCCAAAATCCTGCTGCATAAGGACGTTAATGACATGAGCGTGTAATTTAGTGGATGACTCCTACTACTTTTCTCGAATATTGGTGTGACTTGTGCAACTTGCCAGTCGGGCGAGCGGTTGTATGTAATTGTTAAGTATAGAGCTATCGTATCAACATACTCTGAAAGGAACCTAACTGGTATATATTCCGAACCGGAAGACTTGCTTTTGTTAAGTTATTTACGCTGCTTCACTCCTCCGGGGATATTTATTTCTACGTTACTCATGTTGGCAACTGTTCTTCATTCGAATTCTGAAATATTTACTTCGTCTTCTTCGTTGAAGGAATTTCTGGGGGCTGTGTTTAGTAACTCTGCTTTGGCAACACTGCCGTCGGTAGTATTTTCATTGCTATCACGCAAGGAAGGTATTGACTGTGCCTTGCCACTAGCATACTTCACATGCGACCAGAATCTCTCCGGATTCTGCCAGGTTTCGAGAAAAAGTTTCGTTGTGGAAAAAGTTACAAGAATCTCGCAATGAACTCAGTACTAAATTTCGAGCTTCTCTAAAAGATCACCGATCTTGGAGATGTTGCGTCCGTTTAAATTGGGTAAGTATTTTTCGTTGCTTCTGCAACTGTATTCTGACCCGTTTTGTGTACCAAGGAGGATCAGCTTCGTCGTTTGTTAATTTATTTGACATAAATCTCTCAATTGCTGCCGATATTATTTCTTTGAATTCAAGCCGTATCTGGTCTACACTTAAACTTAGACCACAAGCTTAACTACTAACAGCAACAAACACGCCACCGCTAACTGTGTTTAGCTTATCCTTTCGGAAAATTATTTTCGCAAAATTTTCGGCTGATTTTATCTCCCGCTTCAGCCAGCTTTCAATCCCTTTCACGATTTTAGCATCAGTGTTTGCTATTAGCACTTGGAGCTCTGTCACTTTCCCAATACAGCTACGACAATTTACAACTGCTATGCCGATTGTTCCCTTATCTACGTTCTTTCTGTGTTCGGCCTGCACGCTTTGTGACTGAAGCCATTTTTATGTTTTCCCGAGACCCTCTGACCTAAAAACTCTCCCTGACCACACCACACAGCCCCTGCTACCGGTGTACCCACCTTCTGCGGGTAGTGGAGTCCTGATCTATTCAGCGGATCCCGAAACCCAACCGCCCTTTGGAATCTGCAGCCTACACGGTCGCAGAACCGTCTGAGCCTCTAATTCAGACCCTCCACTCGGCTCTGTACCAGAAGTCCGAAATCGGTCCTGTCGACTATGCTACAAATGGTGACCTTTGCTTTCATCTCGCAAGCGAATCTGACAGCCTTTACCATTTCTGCTAACCGCTCGATACCAGAGAGGATTTCTCCCGATCCAAAGCGACACACAGTATTGGTAGCCTCCACCTGAAATTAGCTTGACGCTGTGTTCTTCACAGCATCCAAAAGGACCTGTTACACATCTGGAATGACTCCACCCCATATGCGCATAGAGTGCACATTGGCTTTGTTTCCCCTTATTGGCAGCCATGTCCCTAAGGGGCTCAATAACCCGCCTAACTAAGGACTTTCCAACTACCAACAATCCCACCCTCAGTGATTGCCCAGGTGTTGAAGGCTGAGACGTTTCTTCTGAAACAGGACAGGCGAATGCATCTGACTTAATGACAGTGGCAGCCACAGACAGCGCCTGGAAACTGTTTGTCATTTAACCAGGGAGGCCTTACGAGCAGCCCCCTGGGAAGTCTTTCGCTATCTGCCACGCCTCTCACTCGACCGCAGGTGAGGGGTCAACCTCAGTGCGAGCAGTAACTGGTCTGGGCACCGGTAAGGACCTATCGGAAGACTCTTGACGTGCTGGACGTACATTTTATCCCCACAGGTGGCCGACAACAGTGGTGCCCACTCACTGCAGCTTCAAGACATGTAACCAAAGTCATCACAGCATGGAGCACAGAGCGAAGTGTCACCAACACGGCTCGCGTTCACACACAACAATCACAGTCCCTATCCATACTAAAGACCATGGAAAATTACACTAGCCAGACAAATGGACTACCGACAAGTGCTGTGGAACTCTGCTGTTGACCCTGATTAAAACTCGATAACTGTGTCTAATAAATTAGATTAATACGTAGTGATTCAAAAACCGAACTACCGAAGCACTCAAGTGAGACTAAATAATTCGATCATGATTAGGAACTTGTAATACTTCACAAAATCGGTTTACTTTCCGACACAATCGAAAACGCTGGAACTGTGGCTATTAGATATTAAATTAACACGCAGAAACTCAAGAAACTAAACTATCAAAGCACACAGATGAAATTATATAATTCGCTCCTGATTAGGATCTCGTAAGAAGCACAAAATCGGCTACTCTCTGTTGCTGCTTCTGCCTCAGCCACTTTCTGCTCCCTGACTGTTACAGGTATTGTGATATACTGACGTAAATGGAAAATGTTACACCATGAAACAACAGCCTGACAGCGATCAACGACTTTTGCAGATGTTCGTCAAATAGTGAATGGTGTATGACTGGACCATCATTCGCTTCGGAATTATGACCAGTATCATTATTATAACACTACAGTACAAATACACTGTTGTATTCATCGTGGTAGCGACGGACATAGTGTCAAAATGTTATCTAGAAGAGTTTCTTATCATGTCTGGACCACAAGCTGTGTTAGTTAATGAAGGCTGCTGCCTAGAAGCTGGTACAGTCGTGGACAAAACGAGCGAGACCCCTCGCCTTTTCGTTATGCTGATCCGCACAGCTTTAAAGTCTGCTACACAGCATAACAGGCAAGGCGACGAAGTGCTACCAACATACTACGCACAGGCGTGAAATTGAAAAACTATCCGAACTTTGTCAGACTGTTTTCAATCATATATTAATGCTGATTAGTGTGTTAAACACAACACGTAAACATAAGATGTAAATGGAAGAAGAAACGCTAATTAATATGAACTGTACTAATAAAAATTAATTTCAGCTTATCGATATAACATAACTGTTTTAGTAAGACAAAGCACCCCAGATCGCTACGAATTAGCAAAATATTATGCGCATTCAGCCGCGAAACGGTCTGTGCCAATGTTCAGACCAGTCATACTGGATTACCGTTGCTGACCTACTATGCAAGTGTGGAAATTTAGCAATGCGTGAAGATTCATAACGAAATTCAGCTAAAAATCATTCACTGCCACACTTAAGTCAATTCAATTATTGACTGAAGCGGAAACAGTAGACAGTAACAGGTATGAAATTCTACAAGAGTTTCATATTGAGATCCACAGGGCGCCAGTGCAGAATAAAGGTAGCAATAAAACGTGTTGGAGGCGCGAGAATTTCTTAAAATAGCTTACTGATAGTCTATCTGCCTCCATCGAGATCAGAACCGAAAACAAACTAGACCTTCCTTGCAGTAGCAAACACCTTTCACTACGCTAGCAGACAACCCAGGCTAACAGCCCTCTATTATTACCCCGGACATGAATAAGCTGGCAATTTCGCAAAGAAAATGGCAAAATGATTTGCAGTTTCTGTTGTATAGAGCTTTCTGGACAGAAAAACATGTATTTTCTACCTTTATGGCACCGCTTATGTGACAATCATTCGGGATGTTTATCGAAATAACAAAATATTGTTATTGGCGAGTAAATTTAGTAGGATAATTCAGCACCACCCCAGGAAGTAAAAGGCGACATTGCTGCCAAACGTATTCTACTATGTTTCGAATTCTCCATTAGACTCACCACAGCAAGAAAACGATCATTAGCCGAAGTGTTTCTTAAGCTAGCTGCCAATGGGAATGATCGCAATTCTAAATCGTGGTGGCATTAATGCTGGGATCTGAACTACCACGTGTATAGGCGAATGGATTTTGTTTGCATTCCTGTAAACGTGGATCGAAAAGCTACGATTAATATGCTGATGTATCGACTGTAACTAGAACATTTGAATAAAGAGTAGGGGGAATTATTTATGCGGTCCTCATCTTCAGTAACTGTCGTAGCTATTTTCGTTGTTAGGATTTCGTCACCTAAATCGGTAAAAATGGAACCCTACTAGTCTCACTTCCTTGAAAGCCTATCTGTCTACCCAACCCTTAAACCCGTTTACTTCGAGTACGGGTAGACATAATAAGAGTAGAATGAGATTTTCACTCTGCAGCGGAGTGTGCGCTGATATGAAACTTCCTGGCAGATTAAAACTGTGTGCCCGATCGAGACTCGAACTCGGGACCTTTGCCTTTCGCGGGCAAGTGCTCTACAGTCAGAGCTACCGAAGCACGACTGACGCCCGGTACTCACAGCTTTACTTCTGCCAGTATCTCGTCTCCTACCTTCCAAACTTTACAGAAGCTCTCCTGCGAACCTAGCAGAACTAGCACTCCTGAAAGAAAGGATATAGCGGAGACATGGCTTAGCCACAGCCTGGGGGATGTTTCCAGAATGAGATTTTCACTATGCAGCGGAGTGTGCGCTGATAAGAAACTTCCTGGCAGATTAAAACTGTGTGCCCGACCGAGACTCGAACTCGGGACCTTTGCCTTTCGCGGGCAACTGCTCTACAGTCAGAGCTAACGAAGCACGACTGACGCCCGGTACTCACAGCTTTACTTCTGCCAGTATCTCGTCTCGTCTCTGTAGAGTACTTGCCCGCGAAAGGCAAAGGTCCCGAGTTCGAGTCTCGGTCGGGCACACAGTTTTAATCTGCCAGGAAGTTTGATAATAAGAGTAAATATACGGTCCCTTGGTGGTGTAAAAAAGTGAGGTTCTATGTCAACGCAATCGAAAATACGGCCGTTTATGTAAAGAAAATTTACGCGAAAGGTCAAAAAATGGCTCTAAGAGCTATGCGACCAAACTGCTTAGGTCATCATCAGTCCCCTAGACCTAGAACCACTTAAACCTACCTAACCTAAGGACATCACAAACATCCGTGCCCGAGGCAGGATTCGAACCTGCGTCTGCAGCAGCCGCGGGGTTCTTGACTGAAGCGCCTACAACCGTTCGGCCACCGCACCCGGCGAAACCCTCATCACCTCATGTATAATGATAATATACACTGTCTAGTGAGGATAAACTGTAGTCGCCAGCAACTCAAATCGTTTGATCACGGAAATTTTACGAAGCTACATTCAAATTTTGTTCGAAGTCGTCTGAAATATCCACTTATAAACACCCTAGGAAAGTCGTATGCGATATCCACTCCTGAAGACGCTGGCAGATACTGCAGTACCACAACATGTAGTAATTAATTTATTGTAGTTGGTCCGTGCATGACACTTTATTTCAGTATCGATTTAACGCACCTAGGTGTTGTCTATGGCAGAAAATAATGAACAAAAAATAAATAAACAGGAACAACTTCGATATTCAAATCAAATGTAGCTCACATGTAGCATATTACAATATAATTTCGTTGTTACATCTACATGACTACATCTGCAGGATTTATTTGCAATCCAGACTTACGTGCCTGGCAGAGGGTTTATCGAACCACCTTCGGACTATTTCTCTACCGTCCCAGTCTTTAACAGTGTGCGGGAAAAAAGGACCACTTAAATCTTTTCTTATGAGCCCTGAATTACATTATTACTATGGTCATTTCTTCCTGTGTAAGTTCCCGAGGAAATAATGTTTTGGCATCCAGGACAGATGTTGGTGATTTAAATTTCATGCAAAGATCTCGCCGCAACAAAAAACGCTTTTGTTTTCATGAATGTCACCCCAACTTGCTTATCAAATCTCGGACTCTCTCTCTCCTATTTCGTGACATTACAAATTTTGCTACCGTTCCTTGGATTTTTTGGCGTGCACCGTCAATCACGTCTGTCAAGGATTCCATACCGCACGGGAATACTGTAGCAGTGGACGGACAAACGAAGAGTAGGCAGTGTTTTCACTAGACCTGTTGCGTATTCTTAGCGTGCGGCCAATAAAACGAAGTCTTTCGTTTGCCCTCC
Organism: Schistocerca nitens; assembly: GCF_023898315.1. Taxonomy (NCBI): domain Eukaryota; kingdom Metazoa; phylum Arthropoda; class Insecta; order Orthoptera; family Acrididae; genus Schistocerca; species Schistocerca nitens. Next base: position 363,685,064 of record NC_064617.1, read on the forward strand.
CCACAAAAGTATGTTTGCGATCGTTCCAGTTTAAGTTTTACTGGGTACTGAGATGAATAGACAGTATTTCGATTTGTGTTTTGTCATGCAACCGAAAGTTAATTATTGTTACTGGACGCAGCTTTTGTGTTTAATGTATTCCTCATTCAACAGAGTACATTCCTCGTACACCACACACCATTTATATCTTATATTTATGTGTTGTGTTTAACGCAATAATCAGCATTAATATAGTCTTACACATGACTGAAAACAGTCTGACAAAGTTCGGATAGTTTTTTAATTTCACGCCTGTGCGTAGTATGTTGGTAGCACTTCGTCGCCTTGCCTGTTATGATGTGTAGCAGACTTTAAAGCTGTGCGGATCAGCATAACGAAAAGGCGAGGGGTCTCGCACGTTTTGTCCACGACTGTACGTAAGTGTACGTCTTCGCATCACATCCCAAACATGCTTTATGGGTGACTAACGAGAGAAATGGACAGATGTCAAGGATCTGTATATTTTCCAAGTAGTGTAAGGCGTGAACTGCAGTGTGGCGTATTTCATTACCCTACTGGAATATTCAGTTTGATACATTGTTCATGACGTGTGTGACAACACGGTTTACAATTCTTACCTCATTCCGCCGAACATCCTGCTTGCATTCAAAAATTAGAAAATCGGTCCTGTTGTTATATTCAGTGCCACCCTTCGTCATGATTACTGTTTGATGTCCTTCCCGAGGACGACGACATCTTACAGCAGGATGATTGTCCGTGTTACAAAGCCAGAATGGTGCTACAGTGTACTGAGGGACACGATAGGGAATTCTTTGATGTCTTGGCACCCTAATACGGCCTTATCTGAATTCCATGTAACACACCTGGGATGCTGTCGGGCGCCAGCTCTGCACCTACAAACCATCTTCCCGTAATTTACAGTGACTGCGTAACCTGTGGGTAGACATGTGGTGCCTCTTCTCTCCGTAGACCTAAGAGGGACCTGTCCAGAGCATGCAACCATGGTAGCTACTGTATTACATTCCAAAGATGGACCAACACGCTATTAAGTATGTGCTCACAAAATTGTGGCTCATCAGTGTCTGCCATTATAATGAAGAACATACACATGAATACTGAAGTTCCCTGCAGACTTAACAACAGTGAAAAATTCTCAATTCGAAAGGTTAAGCAAGTAGTTTACATATCATCAAAACTATCCTCAGGAGTCCTGCAGGAAGTTTTCACACACTAATACAGGGAAGCGAAGAAGCAAACTGTGTTATCGAACTTTTCTGAATCATCTTTGTTTCCACGATAATGTTGTATCCTTTCCCCCTAGTGTAGATAATCTTCGATGACGATGTAGACAAGTTTCAAGTTCAGTCATATTGAAAATAAAATAGGTGGCGCGAAAAGTACAGTAACGATTAGATCATGTAGTCACTGGATGAGATTTTATATTTAATAAATAAGAAAACAAGGATTGCACAGACAGGATGGGAAATAAACAGAAAAGAAAACATGGTTTGAAATGCTTCTTCTAAATTAAATCGGGCTTTCAAATGTAAGCTTCGGGCATCTGTGAATGTGAACGTTTTCACCAATTCGCATCATCAGTTTTGACTTTCCAAGTGAAAACTAGTTAAAAACTAAGAATTATTCAACGAACAAATGACAGGCACGTTTTTTAATTTACTGGGAGTGATTGGGAAACAAATACATAACTCAGGAAATAGACTGGCGATGACAAGGTAATCAAGACCGTAGTGAGAAGGAAATGCAGGGGGTAGGATTCACAGCTACACGAATGCATAATACGTCGGCGAAGAAAAGTGTTCTAGGCACTTCAGTCTTCAACCGCGTGACCGCAACGATCGCGTTCGAATCCTGCCTCGGGCATGGATGTGTGTTATGTCTTTAGGTTAGTTAGGTTTAAGTAGTTCTAAGTTCTAAGGGGCTGATGGCCACACATGTTAAGTCCCATAGTGCTCAGAGCCATTTGAACCATTTTGAAGGAAAGTGTTTGTTAGTTCCAAGAGATAAGAAGACACGGATAATACAGTCCATTGCAAGATCAGAAGATGACATTCGAAAACACGCAGGTGTCACATGAAAACGTATAGCTGAAGTCAGTAACACGTGGGCAAATATACAGTAGGCTTTTGAACAGCTGTGGAAATCAAATAGTTGATGATAATAGTGAAAACGATGGAAGAAATCTGTAAAAGTTAAAGATTACATTATGTTTAATTTCGAGAAAATGTTTTCACTCTGCAGCAGATGAGCGCTGATTTGGTGCCACCGGTCAGTTTAAATGTGTATTTCGGACATGGACACCTGGAACATTGTCTTCCGCGAGCCAGTGCTCTACCGACTGAGCTATCCAAAAACGAGTCACGTACTCCCTTTCCGTCGTACTTCCGACGATATTACATCTCCTCGCCAAAGACACACGTTCGGGTACCGGTCTGGCCTATTGTTTTAATCTGACAGGAAGTTTCACTTCAGCGAACAAATTGACAGTAGAGTAAAAACTCATTGTGGAAACAGTTCCCCGGGCTGTGGCACTACTGGTGCTTCAAGGTATGGAGCATAACTTGTATGAATTTTGTTGTGTCGATACCCTAAGGTCTCGACACAATGAGTGGCTAGGTGCACGCGAAACTAACGCAGACGGGCGTAAATTCTGAAACAGGAGACTGGATGAAAAACTATAAAGAAAAGAAGAGAGATTGTCATATACTTAACTTTTAATGATGTTCTTCTTGTTGAAATACATCTCTTGCATAGTAGTAAGCAATTAGCACTGATACAAATGGCGCCTTGCTAGGTAGTAGCGATGGACTAGCTGAAGGCTATTTAATCTGTCTCTCGGCAAATGAGAGGAATACTTGGTAGGTCTAGTCGCAAGCTATGTCGTCCGTACAACTGGGCGAGGTCAAGTCCGTGTCTTGTGACCTGCCCTGTGGTGGCGCTACGTTTGCGAATACACAGTGGCGACACGCGGGTCCGACATGTACTACAGGACCGCGGCCGATTTAAGTTACCACCTAGCAAGTGTGGTGTCTAGCGGTGACACCACATTCCTCCCCCGCAAATCGGCGAACGGTCGTGAGATAAGGCTTCCGCCCGCCGTGGGGAGGACCCCATGGTGACGTATGCGATGAGGTGGGGAGCCTAACAACAGGCGAGGCTGTGCCACCCGCACCCGGCCATTCGGTCCGAGGGGAGCTAGGAAACGCCTGCAAACCTAGTCCAGGGTGCACGTCAACATGAGGTGTATGCGCACGTAATGAGACAGAAGGGTCGACCTCCATGTGGTCGGAGCACCCGACGGGCGAAGACGACATCTGGTCCGGAGCGGGCAAGAAGTCCATGGCGGAGGACGGCTGGTCACGGGAAGCAAGCGGCGGCGCGTGACCCAGGGAGGCGCCATGCGGTTGCAGCGAAGCGTCCGCTGCGGGCGGCGCCGGCGGCGGCTGCGGCGGCGCGACGCCATGAGGCAAAATGGAAGGCATCGTCGGTAACACCTGGGGATGAGGCGAGCCAGTAGATGGGTCCCCAGGGCGCTGACCTGACGGCTCCGTCGCTGAAAGCAGACGGGGAGCGGCAGAACCCAGGCGACGACAGAGGCGCAGCTGATTGAGATGCCGACGCACCTCACCAGAGGCCCCCAAAACCAAATACATCGCGCGGCCGAGGCAGCGAAGAATGCGCCCTGCGAGCCAACGCTGTGAACCGCGATAGTTGCGATAATAGACAACGTCGCCAGGAGCAAAAGCAGGAGTCTGCCGCTGCACAGGAACCTGATGTGGCGGATGCAGCAAAGACATCAGAGTTCGATGAGGACGACCATGGAGCAACTCAGCCGGCGAGCGACCATCGCGGGGCTGAGAGCGATATGAGGACAAAAAGAGCAACAAAGCGTCCTCCCGAGAATGCGACTCTTTCAACTTCAACATCTGCGACTTGAAAGTCCGGACCAATCGTTCAGCGGCACCGTTTGACTGAGGCGAAAACGGCGCGGATGTCAGATGTTGAATACCATTGGCCTTGCAGAACGACTGAAATTCTGCGGACATGAATTGTGGGCCATTGTCGGAAACAATAGTCTGCGGAAGACCTGCAAGGCAAAAGATAGCAGACAAGGCTTGGATGGTGGCAGAAGACGTCGTGGAAGACATCCGGACAACAAAAGGAAAATCACTGAAAGCATCGACCACAACCAACCATCGAGCATTCCAGAATGGACCAGCAAAATCGATGTGCAAGCGTTGCCAAGGGGAAGTGGCTTTCGGCCATGCAAAGAAATTCCGCGGCGGTGCGGATTGTTGGTCGGCACACGCCACGCAAGAGGAGCACATATTCGTAATCGCAGCATCGATTCCGAACCAAGGACAATGCTGTCGAGCAAGTTGTTTAGTTCGCACTATACCCCAATGTCCTTGGTGAAGAAGCTTTAAGACAGAGGACTGTAACGAACGTGGGACGACGACTCGAGACTGATCATTATCGGAACGCAACAACAACACACCACGTCGTACAAAAAGTCTCTCCTTGTGAGCAAAAAAACGGCGAACCAAAGGATCCTCGATCCGTGACTTTGACAAGGGCCATTGCGTAGCAACAAAACGCAAAACGGAAGCAAGGACAGGGTCAGCAGCTGTGGCTGTAGCGACACGACGAAAATCAATCGGAAACGATGCGACCACGTCATCGGCTTCCGAATCAATGAACATGCAAGCAAGTTCGGAAGAATCGAATGCTTTATCCTCAGCAACAGGCAAACGGGACAACGCATCAGCGTTGCCGTGCTTAGCAGTGGACCGATACAAGATATCGTAGCGGTACTGCGAGAGAAAAAGCGACCAGCGAATGAATTTCTGCGCTGTACGTGGAGGTACAGGCGTGTTCGGATGAAAAAGTGATGTCAAAGGTTTGTGGTCCGTGATGATTGTAAAGTGACGACCATACAAGAAGTCATGGAACTTGGTAACACCAAACACGAGAGCTAAAGCTTCTTTCTCTATTTGTGAATAATTTCTTTGCGCAGATGAGAGCAATTTGGACGCAAAGGCAATAGGGCGATCATGCGAGCCATCTTTGTGCGCAAGCACCGCACCGATCCCGAAATCCGATGCATCTACCATCAACAAAAGGGGTTTTCGGGGATCGAATGGCGTCAGGCAAGTATTTGAAAGTAACGCCGATTTCAACTGGCGAAAGGCGCGTTCGCATTCCGTCGTCCAGACGAACGGAACACCTGTACGGCGTAATCGATGAAGCGGAGCTGAAATAGAAGAAGCATTGCGCACAAATCGGTGATAATAATTTACCTTACCCAGCACACTCTGTAGCTGTGTTAAGTTCTGCGGTGACGGCAAGTCCTGAATGGCACGAAGGTGCTCTGGACTCGGATGTATTCCTTGGGCATTTATGACATGCCCCAGGTACGGTAAGTCACGAGCAAAAAACACACATTTGTCCTTCCTCAAGCGAAGACCATTCTGACGCAATACCTGAAATAATGTTCGGAGATTTTGCAAATGTTCTGCTTCTGTCTTTCCTGAGATTACAATATCGTCCAGATAGTTCGCAGCAGTAGGGACCGACGCACAAATAGTTTGTAAATATTGCTGAAACAAAGCAGGGGCGGATGCACACCCGAATGGCAGTCTTTTGAAGCGATACAAGCCAAGATGCGTGTTTACCACTAAGACGCGCTGGGATTCGTCGTCCACAGGTATTTGCAAGTACGCATCTGCGAGGTCCAATTTTGAAAAATATTTTCCCGGGCACAGTTTGTCAAAAAGATCTTCCGGGCGGGGCAAAGGAAAAGTAGCAGTCACAAGTTGTGGATTCACAGTTGCCTTGAAGTCCACGCAAAGTCTCAATTTTCCGGAAGGTTTTGGCAAAATTACTAAGGGTGAGGCCCAGAGAGAAGCCTGCACACGTTCAATTACACCTTGAGATTCTAAATCGGCTAATGTTCTTGCGACCTCATCACGCAATGCGTGGGGAACATTGCGCGCTCTGAAAAATTTCGGTTGCGCGTTGTCTTTCAGTTCCAAATGCGCTTCATAGTTCTTAGCGCAACCAAGGCCCGGTGCAAAAATGTCTGCAAATTCGTCACAAAGACTAGAAACACTGGCGGAAGGCACAGTCTGATTCACTGAAAGGACCTGATTTACAATAGACATATTAAACAATTGAAACAAATCTAAACCAAACAAGTTCACTGCACTAGAGGAACGAAGAACATAAAATGACACAAGTTTTGTCTGTCCCTTGTATGTTGCAATAAGGCTGCACTGTCCTAACACAGGGATCGGCTGTCCTGAGTAACTAGTTAACTTAACATTTGCGGCACGCAATGGCGGGGCGCCCAGTTGTTTGTACGTGTCGTGATTGAGCAATGAAACTGCAGCTCCGGTATCGAGCTGGAATGGTATCACTTTTCCTGCAAAGTCTAAGTCCACAAAAAGTTTATTGTCCTGTTGACGACAAGAGCGACTGTCTCGTGCAATTTGAACTGATACAGGTCCAGAAGCACTTGCAACTTTACGGGATTTCCGGCGACGTCGACGCACACTGTGGGTGGGACGAACACAGTCACTGTTAGCTAAAGTGTCACTGGACGGGTGGGCATGAACTACATGAATGTCCATGGGCGAAGGTCCACGAGCCTGATTGTCCTGGGTTCGATTCCGGCGCGAAGCAAAAGGCCTGGAATTATTGCGATTGTCTGTTCTAAGCTTTTTCTGGCAAACACTTTGTACATGTCCTTTCTTTTGACAGTAAAAGCAAATAGCTTGGCGTGACGGGCAATTTTCACGCGAATGTCTAGTTGCACACCGCGGGCAAGATTTCACTGCATTTGCTTGCTTACGCGGCGCACGTGGTTGCAAGCTAGGCGGCCGCAGCGAAGTCGGGCGCGAGGGCCGCTTAGCGTCCCGTGCAGCGGGCCGGGCGGGCCGATTAATGTGACACACTGCTGGCGAAGTTTCAAATGATGCCTGAGCAAAGTCAAGTGTGTCTTGCCTGTCCAATATGTCTATCACTTGTTGCAGGGAGGGATTAACTAGTTTCAAAATCTGTTCCCTTATGCGAACATCAGAAACGTTCTGTGCAATTGCATCACGCACCATAGTATCTGAATATGGGAGACCACATTCACAGGCAAACGCGCAGTCTCTAGTAAGGCCTTGCAAAGTTGCTACCCACTCCCTATTAGTCTGACCGGCCGTACGTTTTGTACGAAAAAACGTATACCGTTTGGCAACTACATTTACTGTTTCTTTGAAATAGGCATCCAAAGCAGACAAAATTTCTTCGTAGGACAGAGTTGCTACGTCGCGTCGGGGAAACAATTTCACTATCACACGGTAGGTAGACACACCGACACAAGAAAGCAAAAACGGCTGCCGCTCTTTACCTTGAATTCCATAAGCAGTGAGGTGGAAGTTGAACTGATCGGCCCACTCAGTCCAGCTTTCGGTTGTGGCCTCAAAGGGCCTAAATGGCGGTGCGACAGCGTTGTGTGGCTGCGGTAGCGATGAAGCGGCTGCTGCCGCATCGGTTTGCAGCGCACGTTGACCCTGGACGAGCTGTCCAAGGGCTTCCAATAACGCCTGCGTCTGCTGATTCTGCAAGCGAAAAAATTCGGACAGTACATCTGGAGAATGCGGCGAAGCCATGACACAAGCAAATTAGAGCAAATAGAACACAAAGACTGCAACGTGGGCGCGGCACCACACCTCGTCGCCAAAATATTGTTGTGTCGATACCCTAAGGTCTCGACACAATGAGTGGCTAGGTGCACGCGAAACTAACGCAGACGGGCGTAAATTCTGAAACAGGAGACTGGATGAAAAACTATAAAGAAAAGAAGAGAGATTGTCATATACTTAACTTTTAATGATGTTCTTCTTGTTGAAATACATCTCTTGCATAGTAGTAAGCAATTAGCACTGATACAAATGGCGCCTTGCTAGGTAGTAGCGATGGACTAGCTGAAGGCTATTTAATCTGTCTCTCGGCAAATGAGAGGAATACTTGGTAGGTCTAGTCGCAAGCTATGTCGTCCGTACAACTGGGCGAGGTCAAGTCCGTGTCTTGTGACCTGCCCTGTGGTGGCGCTACGTTTGCGAATACACAGTGGCGACACGCGGGTCCGACATGTACTACAGGACCGCGGCCGATTTAAGTTACCACCTAGCAAGTGTGGTGTCTAGCGGTGACACCACAAATTTGGAAAGTAGGAGGTGAGTTGGTGGCTAACTAGGTCTGTGAGAGAGGGTCGTGAGTCGTGTTTGGGTTCCTCAGTTCGTAGATCACAATACCGCGTACAGCGAAGGTCCAAAGCTTCAGTCCTGGGTCAGTACATAGTTTTACTTTGTCAAGAAGTTTCAACTTTTATTTATTTGCTTTTAAACATATTATTTGCACAATCGCTATTTAGGCTTTTGAGCCGTTATAGACGGTAACCGGAAAAGATATCACTATATGTGAGACCTCACTTTCTAATGTCGAATAACTTACGGGGATGAAGCCTGGTGATGTCGTCGACAACAGCCGGTACTTGGAAACGTGACCACCCTGTCATTTTGAATTTAAAATTCCAGCAACTATGTGCTATCCAAGAAAAACTAAAACCTCGGTTTCCAGAGCAATTCTGGGAAGATAACACACACAGACGCACAAACACAAGCATTACAAACAGTAGCGCCACAAATGTGGCGGTCACTAAAACTACTAACATGGCCAACGTTAGTCGACCAACTCAACTAAATATGGCCGACACCAGAAGTTATCGATAGTGCAAAGTACTAAACAACGGGTGGGATAACATTCACTCAGTCCCTCTGTTTTTTGACAAGGGAAAGAGCAAGAGTCCATGCAGAGTTTAAGAAAAAACCTCCCTCTCCACTAACAGGGTTATTTGTTAATGCAGTGTCAAATGTTTCCTAACGAAGCTACACCAATAGCCATAAATGCATGACAGAACCTCCGTGCTGTTATATCCCATAGTACGCCCGGTGTCAAGACAATGTTATTCAATACCCGATTTGCTTGGCAGTTGTAAGTTTGTATGTCACTTACGCTCAAAACACCGGTTCTCAAAAGCCATGACAGTCAGATCAATATAAGACACGTCATAACTGTAACAAATACGAAAGACACCCGCGCCATGCAAACCAAGCCTAAAGGTTCCTTAAGTCACACCAAGGTCGAAAAACACATTTCACATCATATTTCAGCAAAATGCGAACAATATTGTTGGAAATGCTCCCTACGTAAGGCAGAAAAGCAGTAGATTTTGTTGTCAACGCGGTATTATCATCACTCAAACAATGCAATGTTAGTCGATAACACAGCACACGTCTGCGTCGAATTTCAGTATACCTATTCTGACGAAAGGTGTCTTACGCAGGAAGCATTTCCAACATCGTTGCGGAAATATGATGTGAAATGTGTTTCTAAGATTTGCATCCTTTTAGGTTCCTAAAAGGATGATTCTGATTTGAATAAGACTGGTGTATATCGTATTCGTTTCAATTGTGGCGTCTCATCTGTTTGTCATACTATCAGGACTGTGGAGTTCTAGAGTATTGAGAATAAGCGTCACACACGCTTACAACACCAGAGCAAATCGGGTATTGCATAACATTGTCTTGGCACCGGTAATTCTGTAAAGCAGAACAACGGAGAGTTTTGGTACACTCTTCCAGCTATTGGGATAGTGCCTTCAAGGAAGCGGTTGAAATTAAATTAGCAAGTAACTTTGTAAATAGAGATGCGTGTCGTCCTGCTCTCTCTCTAATCAAAAACGCAGGGACGAAGTTAAAGCTATCAAACCGTTGTCTAATTTTCAGTGTTTATAACTTCTGACGTCGATCGCCTTTGGCCGTGCAGTGGTGCTAGTATTTGTGTGTGTGTTATCTCTCCGGAATTGCTCTGCAAACCAAGGTTTCAAATTCCTTTGTGCAGCTCTTACTTGCTACAGTATTGCTCTGAAAATAATAGGGTGTCAAATGGTTCAAATGGCTCTAAACACTATGGGACTTAACATCTGAGGTCATCAGTCCCTTAGACTTAGAACTACTTAAACCCAACTAACCTAAGGGCATCATACACATCCATGCCCGAAGCAGGATTCGAACCTGCAGCAGCGAGGTTGCAGACGGAAGCGCCTAGAGCCGCTCTGCCACAGTGGCCTTCAACAGGGTGTCGTCTGTCGAAATATCGGCGGTTGTCGACAGATGTCACCTGGCTGCTCACCGCTAGTTATCTGAATGCTGATACAGGTCGCATAACATGTCGTTGTCCAAATATTGCAATGCGTAACTTCAAGACGATTTATTAAGCCGACATCTTCCCCAGTCCCATTTGATAATTCTTCAAATACGGTAGTGCGGCAGTAGAGTTAGTAAGAAACTCTACAGTCTAATGGCTTTAGTGTTATTAATTAGACTGATGACCATAGATGTTAAGTCCCATAGTGCTCAGAGCCATTTTGTTATTAATTAAACAGATTCTTATGACTGCGGTCCTCAAATCATATACACCGCCGGAAAAAAATTGTACATACTTTTAGAGGTGTTCAGTTCACTCAAGATCTGTTGTTTAATCATTTCATTTGTAGTACATGGAACGATTGCATTTACATATCAATAACAGAATCGATTCTCAGGTATCATGTATTGACCCACACTGAAACGCTCATATTAATACGAGTGGTAGCCTCCACGGATGGCAGTCCAGGCACAGACTCTGGCATCCAGACGATCGTACAGAAGGCTAATACTCTACTGGGATACGTCATTCCACGTCCGCTCCACCTGTTCACGTAGTTCCGTAAAAGTTGTTGGTTGACGAGTCTCTTCTCGTCCCATCACATCCCACACGTGCTTGTCTCTAGGCAAGTGCGGAGATCTTGCTGGCCAGGAAAGTTGCTGCACATATTGCAGAGCATTTTGAGTTTGAGGGGCAAGGTTTGGGCGAGCATTATCCTGTTGGAACAACACATCACATTCGTGTTGGAAGAACAACAAAGGAACGAATCTAAAAACATTTCGCATGTACCGAACGCTGGTTAGCGTTCCCTCCAGAGACACCAAATGTGAACGAGAGCTGTAGCTTGTAACCCAGACCGTTAGGCCTGCGAGAGAGCCACTATGTCTTGGGCGAATGCACCTTACCACACAGCGCTAACGGGTGGTGAACGTCATACACGTGAACGATCATCTCTCGTGTACAAACAGAATTGCTTTCATCGCTGAAGACTACAGAAAACCATTACATCTTCTCAGTGATCCACCGACGGCACCAGTCATGCGGCGCACGTCGACGCAGCGGCGTGAGTGGTCTTAGAGTTGTGCGTGCCCACAGACCCATTTCTAATAACCGGTTCGTGACAGTTCGTGTTGACACGTCTAGGCTCCCAAGCCCTTTTATATGTGCTGTGGTAGCTGTAGGATCTGTCACCGTTGTCCTTAAAATACGACGATCCTGGCGGAAGTCTGTGCTGAGTGGACGCCAAGAACCTCATGTACTAGTGTGAGAATTTTCACGTGACCAGTTATACCAGAGTTCTTACGTAATTGACGCAGCACGTTCATCCTGTGTGGCAGTTCTCCGAAAGGACCACCCCGTACCTCGGGAGACCTCAATTTGACCCTATTCAAACTTGCAAACTTGGCTGTACAAAGCATTATAGTGCCTCCGTGGCATGGTTTCCTGCTTGCTTCACACGTTAGCACCACACTGAGCTTCCTGGTTGCGAGCATTTCCCATGAAAGGGTAGGCACAAATTGTGACCTGTTAGCTATGGCTCTACGCTGTCTGTTGGTGGACGAAATTGAAACAGTAATCAGTACATTTACTATCCCCCAGGTGGCATATGCCGTCGTCAGATCAAAATGGAAGTCGTCTTTCCAGGTGTACTAATTTTTATATTATCGTGGTGTTCGCTACGATTTATGTGCTACGTTCGTTCAACAAAGGGATATGCAAACTATCAGAAATCATCCATACCTCTCATGTATGAACATTTCACATCGGCAAAGAGTAATTTTTCAGCAAAATAATGATATCTGCTACGTGGCAACAAGTATCTGCAAATATCCGGAAAACCTTGGCCCTAACTCTGTATTTTTTGGATAATCTTGTTAGTTCACGGAGTAGTTGTTTCACCAAGATTTCCTAGACGATAGTGGAAGACCTTGGCCCTAACTCTGTATTTGAGGCATCAGCTTGTTAGTTCACAGTGTGATTGGTCAGCAAAGATTTCCTAGACGATAGTGAGATTCACTACATGTAGCATATCTCCTGATATAGAGCATTTTCTCTGCCTCGTGATGACTTGGTGTTGTGTGCTGTCGTTAGGTTAGTTAGGTTTAAGTAGTTGTAAGTTCTAGGGGACTGATGACCATAGATGTTAAGTCCCATGGTGCTCAGAGCCATTTGATATAGAGCAGTCCCTACTGGGTTGTACTGATTTACCTTTCAAGTTGTCTACCAACTGTGTTTACTGATACCGGTGGTTACTAATGATACCTCCCGCCTCAGTAGCTGAATTTTCAGCGCGGCTGACTGCTTTGAAATGTACCAAGTTCGAATCTGTGGACTGCTGGTTATCTTTCCGTGGTGGGAAGAGTGGTACGTGGTGCACTCACCCTCGTGAGGCTAACTGAGGAGCTAATCGATCAGTTAGTAGCGGTTCCAAGGTCAAGAAACCCGACAACGGTCAAGACACCTGTGTATTATCCACATGCCCCATCAAACTACATCCAGTGACGCAATTGGCAGAGGATGGCACGGCGGCCGGTCGGGCCAGGTTGGCCCGTCTAAGGCCAGAACGCGGAACTTTACATTACTGTCACTTACGAGTTGCCGATAATGTATATTTATATGCATGGAAATAATTTTATACATGTTCTGCGTTGTGCGGATGGTCCCGGCGCAGGTTCTAGTCCTCCCTCGGGCATGGGTGCGTGTGTTTGTCCTTAGGATAATTTAGGTTTAGGAGTGTGTAAGCTTAGGGGACTGATGACCAAAACAGTTAAGTCCCACAAGATTTCACACACATTTGAACTTTTTTTTTCTGCATTGTGCTTACACAGTTGCTATTACGAGGAGACTTCGAAAAGTAATGCTATACTTTTTTCTGAAAATAGGTTCGTTTTATTCATGATTCCAATACACCATATTATTCATCACTATTCTGGTTGCAAAATCCTCTTTTTCGATCTCCATTCAATGCGATGGGCTTACGGCAACTTACTGGCAACACCTGTGTGCCCGCATGCTACCGCTCTACTGTTAGACGTCGAAGTGAACGTCTTGATGCATCAGTAATCTCCCCATCATCCACGTACAGTTTTCTGTGGAGTGCGGAGGGCCAAAGAGATTGAAGTCGGAAGGTGTAAGATCCGGGCTGTAGAGTGGATGAGGAAGAACAGTTCACTGAAGTTTGTATGCTCTTCTTGGATGCGCAGGCTTTGTGAGGCCTTAGGCTGTTATAGAGAAAGAGAGGTTCCTCTGCATTTTTGTGGTGATATCGAGTTAGAGTGGATGTTCCAACGTTGCAGGAATCACAGCTCATGTGGCCAGACGGCACGCAGGATACCGGACAGGTTAGCGCCACATTGTTCTGATGATAAGAGTCGCCTCGCCCAACTACTCGCCGTGCTTTTGTTCACTGCCAGGCTCCTGTAGACATTCTGCAACCTCCCGATAATTTCTCCGATGTTCTGGTTTTCCGCTAAATGAAACTCAACGACGATCTATGCTGAGGACACACCCACGTTACAGACGGAATTGTGATGGCTACGCAGAGAGTGGCCACATGTATTCATGAAACTGTATGGGCTGAAGCGGGAGCATCCCACTATGTACCAAAACAATCAAATTCAACCGAGAAAACAATATTTGCAGCATTACATGTTGAACGTCACTCGATCTTTAAGCTAAAACACCATTTTAGCTGCAGTTACAAAATTAATCTCCACTACTGGTCCCATTCATTGACATAGTCCATGTTACGGAGGAATTTGGTACAAATGAAAAAAGTTTCTATAGGATGTGATTTTATGGTAAATATAATGATGGAATAATAACGAGTACAAATGAAACAGTGAGATAATAGGTATGACAAGATAGCTTGCATTATACATACTCAGTCCAGTAGTGTTTCTATGCACGAAGTGATAATCCAGTCGTCACTGTAAGAATGACGGTCCTAGTACAAGCGTGTTCAAGCTCAAGTACTGGTTATTCCCAGCCGTATGAGAAGTTCTGCCTGACCTCCGTATATCGCTTCTACATTTTAGCTGCACAGATATCCTTTTGCGAACGGCATTACAGTCGAACCAGTTTCCTTTACATCACGTGTCTAACAGCTCCCCTGTGGGGATCCATAAGGTGGTTCCCGCGCAAGGACGCCGAAGGCAGGGACTAACGCAATAGCAGCTACGCCACCAGATGCGGCGACGGATGTCGCTGCAGATGAATTCTGAAATTTTAATATCGTAAGCGGCGCTTTTGGCGGGTGACGCGATGTTCATCTCCTGGTCCGCGGATTCCGGCGTCAAGAGGCGTCTGGGAGAAGTCGCTCCCTACGTCTCCCCCCTCCCGCCCTGCAACACGACCGCACGGCTCTGGCCCCGCAGCCAAGATTTTTAATACAGGTAAATGCGCGCTCCCGCCCCGCGCGCAGCAGCAGACACAAGGAATTTTAAAGGGGGGCGCCTTACCCAGGCGCAGCTGGGCTCGTGGCGTCTCTTGCCGCGCTCCGCCACCCATCACGCATTGTTCGCGTCGCCCCCCATTGTTCTCGGGCGTGCTTTGTTTCTGCAACCTGCAGCCTCTCCGCCGGTGCCACCGACCTGGCCTCCCGCCGGTCCTATTAACGAGTCCCGACCGGCGACGGCTGAGCTGATGCCGATGCTGGCTGGCGCTTCACTCTTCTCAGCCTTCGGAAAGTGATAAAAAAATGCGGGGCAATTGCAAGACTCGCTGAGATAGTTGCACCGTAAACTACCAGAAGAATTTCTCACTATCAGTATAATGGGTGTTAGTTTTAACTTGAGACAAATAACTGTCTGCCGGCCGCTGTGGCCGAGCGGTTCTAGGCGCTTCAGTCAGGAAACCGCGCTCCTGCTGCGGTCGCAGGTTCGAATCCTGCCTCGGGCAAGGATGTGTGTGATGTCCTCAGGTTAGTTAGGTTTAAGTAGTTCTAAGTCTAGGGGGACTGATGACCTCAGATGTTAAGTCCTATAGTGCTTAGAACCACTTGAACCATTTATTTTTAAATAACTGTCTAAATGAATTTTATCCATAGTGACTGTTACTTTATGGGGTGTAGAAAAATATCCGCTGCCAGTCAGAATTGCGACTGGTAGCAGATATTTTTCTACACCCCAAATAACTGTCTCACAAACAACGTATACTGCGTCGGCGAGGTCAACTCAGTACTTTCAAATGACAAGCCCTCGTTTTTATGGCACATTCGGATTCTACGTCAAAAAATACGTACTGTTTACCAAGCCATTACTTCCCATTCGCGTATAAGTAAACTTCTGTGTGCCAACGGTTGATAGCTACGTCGAAATTTATCTTTATGTTCAAATTTGATTGTACAGTATAACATACTTAACTGTTTCAATGTCTGGTTGAAAATTACATTTAGCGTGATCGAGGAACAACGATGTCGATATAATGGCTTTCTATTATCGTCAGGACGCTTGATTCCGATGAGTCCCCTTACCTCTCACCATTTGGGTGTTGTTGGAAATCACCCTTGCCTCTCCTTATTGAGTTGCTTTATTTCGGTGAGTCCCCTTGAGTCTTACCACTGGGGTGCTCGAGTTCGGTGAGTATCCATGACAGGTGCGGCTATCAATCTCATTTCACGGACATTTTTCGTCGTTACAATGGCTGTGGTCTGTATTCCGCCGTTAGCCGCGTAGCTGCCAGTGAGAGAGTTGTGGAGATTGGGTGGAAACACACACCGAAATCAGGATTCGAGGGCGGCGACTGAAATCAATCGTTTGGATCGTCGGGGACTCATCACAGTCAACCGGGCAGGGAACAGAAAACAACGTTGTGATACAAGTACCTTATTTGCCAGAAGCATCTGCTACACTCAAGTAACGAATTAAGTATCAACCATTAGAAGACAAAAGTCTACATATATAATGAAGACAAAAAGAAACTGGTACACCTGCCTAATACCGTGTAGGGCCACCGCGAGCGTGCAGAAGTACCGCAACACGACGTGGCATGGACTCGATTAATGTCTGAAGTAATGCTGGAGGGAACTGACACCATGAATCCTGCAAGGCTCTCCATAAATCCCTAAGAGTACTAGTTGGTGGTGACCTCTCCTTAACAGCATGTTGCTAGGCATCCCAGATATGCTCAGTAATGTTCGTGTTTAGGCAGTTTCGTGGCCATTGGAAGTGTTCCTGAAGAGACTGTGTAGCAATTCTGGACGTGTGGGGTGTCGCATTGTCCTGCTGGAATTGCCCAAGTCATGGACATGAATGGATGCAGGTGATTAGACATTATGCTTAAGTATGTGTCACCTGTCAGAGTCGTATCTAGACGTATCAGGTGTCCAATGTCACTTCAACTGCACACACCCCACACCATTACAGAGTTTCCACCAGTTTGAACAGTCACCTGCTGACATGCATGGTCCATGGGTTCATGAGGCTGTCTCCATACTCGTACACGTCCATCCACTGGATACAATTTCCAGTCAATAACAGTCGAATGTCAGTATTGACAAGCCCAGGCGAAGCGTAAAGGTTTCTACCGTGCAGTCATCAAATACACGAGAGATCCTATGGCTCCAAAAGCCCATATCGATGATGTTTTGTTGAATGGTTCACACGCTGACACTTGTTGGTAGCCCAGCACTGAAATCTGTAGCAGTTTTCGGAAGGGTTGCACTTCTATCACGTTGAACGATTCTCTTCAGTCGTTGTTGGTCTCGTTCCTTCAGGATCTTTTTCCGCCCGCAGCGATGTCGGAGACTTATATTTTACCGGATACCCCATTCTCACGGAACACTGTTGAAATGGTCAGACGGGAAAATCCCCACTGCCTTGGAGGTGTTGTGTCCCATCGGTTGTGCACAGACTGTAACACCATCTTCAAGAGCTCTTACATCTAGATAACCTGCCATTGTAGTTGCAGTAACCGATCTAACAACTGCGTCAGCCGCTTGTTGCCTTATAAAGGTGTTACCGACTGCAGCGCCGTATTCTGCAATTTACATTTCTCTGTATTTGAATATGCATGGCTACACCAATTTCTTTCGCGCTTCAGTGTATGTCGTAAACGAGTCGGTCCTTAACTGTGAAAACAGGCATACTTCGTATTTGTCGATTACAGCACCATCTTTTACCAATGGAAATTAATGCTTTTGTAAAGCGTACTTATTTTTTTGGAGTAGAATCCCAAAACGTAATGAAAATAAGAATTTCCCACAGACCCCTGCCACGCAGGAGGTGTGTTTAGGAGGCGGCCAGCTGTAACACAGACAGATGTCCCATTTACTACTATTAACATTTCGCGTGGAACTTTTTTTTTTTCATGCGATGCGTCGTTCTCGAGATCTTGAGTGTCTCAACTTAAAACAAACACAACTGTGTGCTGCATTATGCTCTACACAGTAACTTCCTCTCCTTTACCAAAACTTCTTTTCAGAGTGACAATATTCCGAACATCCTCAATTATTTGTTGGATATATTCCAGTCTGTGTCATCCTGTACAGCTTTTGCATTTTACAGCTCCCTCTAGTATAGTGGTTTGCAGCCATTCTAAGGCCATTCCATCCGACTGCATGACTTTACTATCTAGTATTAGTTGAAAACAATATTGGATACAATTTTAGCTTTTTTTTTATTTATCAACTACGCATTTCACCTTCCTGATATTAATTTGGTATTTCTTAGGACGATCCATTAGACAGTGTAGCTAAAGGGCATCGTCAAGTACATCAGACCAACATCGCCTTCGTCAACCTCAATAAATACTTTCTAGATGGACGTTAGTGACTCCAACACCTGCACTCGTTCACAGGAACGAGTGAACGTGAACGCGTTATGCAGGTTTTGGAGTCACTCACGTGACTTTTTAACCGTGTAGCGTAAAACAGAACGTGGCAGTAGTAAAGTACTGCAGATACACTGTTTATTTTCGAACATATGTTGTGCTAATTATTTAGCTGGTTTTCCTGTTAGGTATCACCTTCAGACGTTTATTTCTTCGTTATACTTTATTTATTTCCGGAGCACATTGATATTGGAGCCATGTAAATGTGCAATATGTGAAAGTAGAAAAAGCAACAGCGTGGAGCTGAGTTTTGAAGCAGCTCCCACGCACTAAATTTATTAAATATTAACCCGTTTTGGAGGAAATGCTGATCACCAGAAGGCTATAGTAAATATGTACTCGAGAAACTATACAAGTAAACTGAAATGTGGGACTGAAGATTTTAGTTACAGCTTCGGTCTCGTCTGACATGATTAACATTCTAATTAACCGAATGATCAACCTTTTTCGGCAGACTAGAGTTATTTAGTCTTATAATTATTTCCTCTCTCTGTGAACGACCCCCCCCCCTCTCTCTCTCTCTATCTATCTATCTCTCTCTGTCTATCTATTCCACCCCTCCCCAACCCTGCCCACACACACACAAGTATTTATCTACAAAAAGTAATGGGTGTAACTTTTTTTAGTAATTGAATCGGTTTTCAAAAGTATCCAGACGCCGATCTCTTTTTACCAACATTGTCGCCATTGATCATAATTCTCCATAGATTATAATTCGCCACTGACCATCATTCTCTAAACTGTCCATAATTCTCCGTTGACCACAGCTCCTCGTTGATGTTAATTCTCCATTGACCATCATTCACAATTACTCCGTGACCATCATTCACCATTGACAATCGTACTCTCAATCAACTATCACTCTCGTTATTCGCAATCATTTTCTTCAAAACCATAACTCTCCATTGACCAGCGTTCTCCATTGACCATAATCCTCCAGTTGACAAGTTTTGTATTCTGAACATGTTGCTTAAGATTCCAAGATTTGTCCACGAATTGCTTTCTGCGAGCATAAAATGTTCCCATTGTTTACTTTGGTAATTCTCAGTGGACCTTTGGGTGGCACTTGGATCTGCATTAATGGCAATTTGTGTTTTTTTTTAAAAGCAATTTATTATTTATTTACATGAAATTAGTGGGTGGTACAATGATTCAATTGCTGTCATCTACTACACATGAATTTATTTAAGTAGTGACAATGAGTGACATATGTCTATTTTAATAAGTTATTCAGACAATTTTCTTATAGAAATATTAACTTCGAAAATTCATGTACATAGTATAGACAATATTCATGTGAACATATTCAATTTGACCATTCTTTTCTTGTAAAGCATGTTTCCTGTTTGAAATCTTACAATTTAATTTTCCGGAGAATTAGAAATTTAGAGATATGTAATTATACTTGCGTGAAACCGAAAGGTGTTTCTTTGCAGCACAATCTTTGTTGGAGACGATTCCTCGTTTTCGTCGTCCCTGATTGTGTGTAAATATACAAGAAGTTCTCATGATGTATTACGATCAGTAAGCAGAATATATCCTACATCATATAAAATCATCAAAACTCCTTCTTCCTTACATCATTCTTAATGTGATCTTTGCCTAGCTTTTTTGCCTTTTGGCGTAGAGTGCGAGTGTGTCTTTTTACATAACGTATTTTATTTGATGTTGGTGTTAATTAATAGCTGATTACAGGAAGTACATTCTATATACGTTTCCGTGAGCCCTGGGGCCATAGTTCCGACAGGCAAAAATTGCAACCTATGTCGGAAATTGGTACTGTAGGACTGAATCATTTGCAATGAAAGCCACAATAGTCCATAAACAACGTTAACCGTAGTTTTCTCGTTACACATTATCTTAATCCCCCAAAACTTGATAGTGAACGATGTTATATTATGACAGCACACAGCATCAGTTCGAAAACCCTACATGTATTCAGATATCGTTCTAACACTAGAATTACTTAATTTAAGGATGTTACACTTAGAATATAACTGAATAATTATGTCCCGAATGCCTATTTTATTTTTGCGTTTGCTCAGTATATTTGCCTGCTCAGGTTAGTTTTGACCTTTTAGGCCTTCCTTTAAATAGTACCTGTTTTTTTGTAACTATGCACATAGCTGCGTTTGGGGATGGAAATAGCATTAACGCACTTAATTTGAAAGTGGTCGGCAGTGTTTTAGGTCCAGCACAGAAAATCAGCTCGTAGTTTATCACGTTATTTGTGACTGTTTAGGCTTGGAAAGGGCATTTCGTTACTTACTATAGAGTTCACAATCATGTTTTAGGCAACATTCTGGCAGAAATGTTTCTGTGAGGAAAATAGCATTGTGATACTAGACATAAACGTTGCACATTGTTCCATTGATGACGTATTTTTACAGAAATTTTCAGGCTTGTAAACAACATTGTGATTCTTGACAAATTCCACAGAAGTCGGAAATAATTAATCTGAGCGTATGTTGTGTCTTGAAGCAAGCACTGTACACAGAAGCACTGCACGCGGATCGAAATACGAATGCCGCAACCTTTTGGTAGTGACAAGCAACACGAGCTTAAGGCAGCAGTTGACTTTATTTCACGTTTCTGAAGTTTTGCAGAATGCTATTTAAAGTAAATATCATTTTCGAAGACTACATATTACTAAATCGTTAGTTGCACTGCATATGCAAACGCTGATTCTCAACTGTTTATGGAGTATATATCTTATACTAGTTCTAATATTCCGTAATAAGTTTACCTACCTGTTCAGGAGGTCACATGTGTTTAGGCATGCAAAAAGCGTTGAACTACGTTTGTTACAGTTCCCAATCATGCCTTCAACATTTATTTCACGCACACACATTGTACTTTTCTGCGTTGTTGACTATTTTTGCAGATACTTTAGACGTGGAAAGAATCTTATATTTTACAAGCATCACATATACGCGAGTAATTAATTTGATGGGGCTACTACAATGTTTAAGTAACTTTGATATCAGAAGAGATTTAGACGTTATAATAAAATTGCGTATTCTGTTCGATAAGTACACTTTCAACGGTAGTGTCCACACTTGTTTTGTAATGCGGCCTGCATATCATATTACGCTGACTATATATGAGACCTATTGGAACAAACAAAAGTAATTAGTGAGTCAGTAATTTTGCATTCTCTAAGCGTGTTGTACGTCACAGACTTCATAAAAAAAAACCGTGCTATTCTCAGATATGATCTGGCTTGCAAATGTCTAGTCAGAGAGTTCATCTTTCTCACTGCTTGCTTGCCTGCCTGCCTTGTGTCACGTGACAATAGTTTAGATGTGGAAAATAATGATTTGAGGCTTCATTCAACTTTCCATGGACGCAGTTGATGCTTTACGTAAATCTTCGGGTAAACACCTGTCAAAAAAACCCTGGACGTTAAGATAAATTTGAGCGAGCGCGCTCGTTACCATGTTGGTGTTTTGTGTGTGTGTGTGTGTGTGTGTGTGTGTGTGTGTGCAAGCTGAATATTGCCAAATCACACAATTAAAGTGAAGAATCTTACATTACTTTTGAAAATACTGTAGCATTAACAAATATCTTGTCACCATAGTTGCAGTTCAGTGGGCTCTGGACAGCTGTTTTGTGACTGGATGCTTCATTTTGATCTCACGTTGTGAATGGCTGGAGGGGGAAGGGGAGGCAGAAAGATATGGGAGGGTTCTCTTAATCGCCTACCTTGATCACGTGACGTCACAAACGTAAACAAAGTGTGCTCGAATGCCCATAGCCAGTTCTACTGTCGTCGAATCGAAATTTTACGGACTCCTTTGAGTAATGTGGATGACTTCACACTTTACGTTATTGAGTCAGCTATCACTTTTTGTACCCTTCAGATGCAGTGTCTAAATAATCTTGCGGTTGGTTTCAATCTTCTAATGACTTTATTAGGCAGTAGGTAAATGACATTATCACCTGTAAACAATCTAAGATAGCTGCTCAGATTGTCCACAGATTAAGAATATCAAGGGCCTCTAACTCTTTCTCGAGAACGCTATACATCACATCTGTTTTACTCGTTGGCTCCTTTTTAATTACGATGAACTGTCTGACAGGTAATCACGAACGCAGATTCATTAGAAGTGCTTGTAAGAAACGGCGTCGGAAAGCTGTGGGAAATCGAGAAATATGGAATCATTCTGAGATCGCTTGTTGATAGCACTCATTACTTAGTGTGAATAAAGAGGTAGCTGTGTTTCTTGAGAAGGGTATTTTCTGAATCTGTGTTGGCTGTGTGTCAATAGATCGTTTTCATCGAGTTTATTCATAATTTTGGAACGTGGAATGTACTCCAAATACCTGTAATTCTGTGTATTCACCCTATTTCCTTTCTTGGGTACTGGTCTGACCTGCGCAGCTTTCCTGTCTTTATGTGTGGATCTTTGATTGAGCGAGCGGTTGTGTTTGATTGCTAAATGTGGAGCTATTACATCAACAACTCTAAGAGGATCAAACCGGTACATAGTCTTGAAGGGGATACTTGCTGTTATTAACTGACTTAAGCCGCCTCGCTACACCTAGGGCGTCTGCTTCGAAGTTACTAATATTGGCAGTCGTACTAATTTGCTGAAGTAATTTTGCTAAACTGTGTTTAGTAACTAAGCTTTAATGGTAATGTCACCTGTAACAATTATATTGCTATTTTGCAGTGAGTATGTCTTGTCAATGGTGTAATTTACACGCGATGAGAATCTCTCAGGATTTTCTGTCAGATTTCGAGACAGAGTTTCATTGTGGAATCTCTTAAACACATCTCGCACTTATGTCCATAGTAAGTTTCAAACTGAGTGAAGCATCGACGATTTTGGGGATTTGGCGTTGTTTCACATTTGGCATGCTTTTTTCGTTCCTTCTGCGGCAGTGTTCTGACCTATTTTGAGAGCCTTGGGAGATCAGTTCCATCTGTTAGTAATGGTCAATCGAAACGTAATAACAGTTTTAGAAATAAGGCCGAATGCGGAAAGGCTAGGGAACATCCAGAGAAAATATTTTACACCCCTTAGTTTACTCTTTATTTAAACAAGGCACGACATTTTTCAACAAGAAAATATTTCCGGTGTTTCAAGAAATATAATAACAAGATTTAAATTTAAAAAAAAAAAAAAAACGTTGCGTAAACTACAGGTCTGCTCAAGCACTTGAAAAAGGAGCACAATTACCCAATTGCTAAAGGAAATGTTAACCAAATGGGAGAGGAAAAAAAACAGAAATTTTAGAGACTCTCGAAAAATGTGCTTTCATCTCAACTTAGCAAATATGTATCAAATCCTTTAAGATATTAAACTCCCAACGAGTTCAGACTATTAATTGAAATCTTAGATTTTTCTCTCAGTTAAATGAACAACAGGATTAGTTTAAAGGCTTAAGGAGGACGAACATGGAAAGGACACCCCGAAAACGTACTTTCAAGCCAAGCTTCCAGTTATGCATTATTGCTTTAAAATATTAAAGTCACAGTGATTTCACCGAACATAATAAAATCTTACAATTTCTTTCAGTTAAAAAAACAACAGGGAAATTATTAAGGTATTAACCACATGAGAAAAACAACAGTTTGAGGAACACCCCCAAAATATGCTTTCAACTCAGTTTTTCAAATACATATGCACTGCTTTACGTAACTCTTGATTCGGCGAGCCTTTTGCAGAGCCTTCGTCCCCCGGTTGTCACAAGTCCGGACACCCCTCCAGCCCGTCAAACCAGCGTCGTCTTCTGCATGGCATGGCTCTTACGCCGGCAAAACTAGAACACAATAACGCGTGTGTTAACAGTCGAGTTCATACCACTTGCCCAGATGTATTTTTTATAAATATGCCCGACATGGAAATGTGAGTCCTGAGTGAAATAGCAAAGGGCCTTTGGGAAACCATAGTCAATATGGAAGCACCGAGCTACCGTGGACTCAAAAGGCAACGGCAGCAGCCAATGCTCGCTACCCCCACACGGCCGTTACATTACGTTACATTTGTTGTTTTCTATGGATGCCTGGAGAGGAGTCTCTGTGATGTGGAAAGAGTATCGAACTAAAAAACAAGAGGTACGTTATGGAGACCCAGAACAACTGAAGAGGTGGCCGACGGACTAAAAAGTTAAACAAGACAGCCGCACAATCAACTCCGGAGAAGACAGTAACGTCCACAGCTGAAGGAAAGGTTTCAAGGGTACAACCACATTAAACTGACACCAAGCCGACACTATCCAGGATCATTATTTCGGGAATTCAGGTAAGCAAGCAGCTGAGCTATAAGTCTGATTTTCTTAACTAGGATCAAAATTCATGTCCGGGATCACAGAACTATACCGGCACTCTACCAAATAACAGAAGTTAAAGGTCACCAAGTAGTGGAAAAACACCCAGGGTGGACGGTGATCACCTTCAAATGAATGCTAACACTCATGGGCCTCTATTTTTAAAAACTGATGGAACCACCTCCTGTTCGTTCTGGCGGTCGCGTCCTAACTCACGCTGCCAATTTCGTCCGGCCACAGCTGCTCCACAAGACTTCCTTACATCGATCTCTCCATCCGCCGTACTGCCGATCGCGCCTTCTCGCGGCCACTATCGCTGAAATGGAGCTGCCGCCACG
This sequence comes from Schistocerca nitens, assembly GCF_023898315.1. NCBI lineage: Eukaryota > Metazoa > Arthropoda > Insecta > Orthoptera > Acrididae > Schistocerca > Schistocerca nitens. The sequence goes on from NC_064617.1 coordinate 363,709,786, forward strand.
AGAACAGCTCCTCCCCCAGAACAAGAACGTCTCAGAAGCGGACAAGCAAGGACAGACAGACGCCAGGAATTCGAAGGGCGCTAAACCTCACGGCTCAGTATACACCTGTCAATTGCCGTCAATATTACTTCTCTGAATTTAAGCCGCATCCGATCTAGTTTCCAAAGACTGGAGACTGTCTCTTAGCAAGGACTCTAGCGAAGTTTTATATGCGATTCTAAATATATTTTGCATTTTTTTATTTTTTATTTTATTTTGGGAATTTGACTTTATGGTACTGAGTCTTATTACAGAGCTTTCGGTCACTAATCCTTACATATCATGGAGATCCCTATTTCCTCTGGGTTATTTGTAGCTAAGAGGTTCAAATGGTTCAAATGGTTCTGAGCACTATGCGACTTAACATCTGAGGTCATCAGTCGCCTAGAACTTAGAACTAATTAAACCTAACTAATCTAAGGACATCACACACATCCATGCCCGAGGCAGGATTCGAACCTGCGACCGTAGCGGTCGCTCGGCTCCAGACTGTAGCGCCTAGCTAAGAGGCAAGTATATTTTCGTAAATATTTACACCTAGAGTGGCCCCTGAGTTAATTGCTCAAAATAGTTTCCGGAGAAAGCATTTAGTAAGATATCGGACGATTTTTATGCCTACCATCAAACTTAAACATGCATTTTCGTCAATATGTCGAGGGCCGATAGAGGTCGCCGCAAATTATAATTGTATGAGAGAGGCTCCTACTTGAAATGAGACTCAGCTTTTCTTTGAACCATTCAGCAATTGTATAATAATAGTCACTGAGTCGGTAAAAGGAGGCTATTATTATTATTTTATGCCGGTTCTCAGGTATTGCCGCTACCCATACTAATGCACAGGAACTGTCTGCTTCATTTTCAGTACAAGATTAATTTCTATTAACTGCAACAAACACGCAACTACCGACTATATAATTCATGTTTTTTGAACAGCATCAGGTACCCCTGCTGAACTCACTTCCTGCTTCAGTCAGCTTTCAGTGACTGTAACTATTTCAGCTTCTGTGTTTCTTATCAGCGTTTGGAGCTCTGGGTCTTTCCCAACACAAATACCACATTTTATAACTATAATACCGATTGCTGCTAAGTCTACCTTCGTCTGTGGTTGCCCTCCACCTCATGAGAATGAAGCTCTTTCTGCTCTTTCGCAACACCCTCTAACCTAAAAATACGCCCAATCTACTCAACACAGTCCCACTACTCGTGTAACCAGCTCCTGACTTGCAAGAAGCAACACTGTTATAAAAGTATAGGCTCTTTCTTAACGGCTGCGTGATATCTGTAACAAACAGTTTGTTTCGTTTGCTCCTGGGACGGACTACTTTTCAATTTGCGCAATAATATAATAACGGAACTGGATAGTTTGTTGCTGCTTGACAAATGTCAAACAAAGAATAAGACAAAGAATGTTTAATTTGCAGCCTGGACGTGCTGCATTTTTATGTTCTAATGCAGTAATGGAAGTGGATATATTTTTGATTCCTGGCAAATTTCAAGCAACAAAGTGAAATTTCTTCGTTTCATTATGTGCTTTGTTGTTTTTTTAGTTCTTTACGTAAATCTGACTGATCTAAAATCAGTATTTCAATGTGTTTCAGCATTCCTTTGAAAATACTCCACCTTTGTACAAGTACCTTATCCGATGATATTCTACGCCTTGAGCGAAGCATTAGAGAAAGGGTTTGCCATGAAGAATTTTTTGTGTCACGACACGCCTTGTTCTCACACTGGACGAAACTCATGAAATGCTGTCTCAAGTTGCAAACCGGAAAATGAAGGTGCGCACATCTTCTTTACTTGGGCGCAAGGAGACCCGGCCGTAGGGGGGTCAAACCGGGTTGCCTGCCCGGGGGGCAATTTCAGGGGGCGCCAAATTACTATTCTTGAGGAAAAAAACTTTGTTTCACAAAGCGCTTAGTATCCAGAGCACGTTGGTCTATTGACGGTTCGTATCATTTTGAAACAGACTTCTGTTGGTTTTTCAACATGTTGGGAAACATGTTGATTTCTGAACTAATCATAAGTTGATTTTTGAATGTGTGCACAGTGTACGTGATATCTCTGCCAGGGAATCCACGTAGCATCTAGAAATAGAAAACATTCCCGCAGACAAAACGGGACGAAGCTATACTAGATAAGCTGAATATGCCCGATCGGATGGATGCCAATCGCTGTTCGTTTGTGTTCTTGATTGGGTGCGCTAATGGTAAGCGCTGTTATAATTACTATCGAAATTCATAGATTCAGACTACCAGAGGAGACGTTAAGGACTAACAGGAATAACAGGTAAGAAAGATAACATATTGTCTTTTCGGTGTATCCAAGAAAATGAAATTTTGGCAGAAATTTTTTGCCAGATCGCTACACTACTAAGGGTCATTTCTACAGTGCCCGGTTAGGAGCCACTTAATTATGTTCTCTCAATACCACGTAATACGCGTTTGACGAACATGTAATAACGTGTAACGGGAGAATGAATGCGGGATAACTAAACCGGTGATACTGGAAGGGTTAGTGAAGTAAACCGGAAAATAAATATTGACAATGAAAGAATAGTTACAGAATTAGCGAGGACAAGATTGTTTGATAGAATGAGGAAGGAGAGGAAATGGGGACATCACACAGATTATATCGAATAATAGGTCGATTCCAAATGTTTGTAAGAAATTCGTACTTCTGCTACTTTTCGATCCCATGCTTGAGAAACTGGAGCGTATGAATGAAATGTAAGATTATTTCGTAACACAAAAGTTTTTGCTGGTAGCAGGCCTAATACGTATTTTATACTGGAATTTCTTGAACTATATTCTGTCGACTTGTTTATGAAAGTTAGATAGAGAAGAATGTTCATTTGTTGCAGAACAGTCCCGCTTATTTGACGTATGTTGCAGCTGCCGCAATATTAGAAAGGCCTGTTTCGTTTTATCGACCAGACAGTGACAGTGACATCAAATCGAGGAACCACACGAATCTTAGGTACTATTTGTGTTAACAGCTGTTTCAGTATTAGACAACGACATTTTGATATGTCATCTAGCAAAAAGTTTGACGAACTTTGATGAGGCTATACATTCTTTCGAAGAAAGGAAAGCACGCCTTGTAAAGCTGTAGCAAGATTATGGAGAGAAAAATGCGGGGTCCTAAGGATTGAAGAAATGTGTACTCGCTTACTTGTCTCTTGTCTTTACTGCTTCTGTGTTTCCCACATTTAAATTTATGTCACACAGAAGAGAAAGTCAGTAGCTAATAAGTAATAAAGAGAGAAAATTTTCTGAAGAGTTCTTATTCTCCCGTTCAAAATAATCCCACTCAGTATTAATAGTGAATTGTTTTTAAGGAGGATAGCGTCTCAAACTGACCAACTGGGAGCAGGAGAGGAACCACAGGACATTTAGTTTCTACTGTCCTGAATATATGTTTGACGGTTTCCATTACAAAATATACACGTTTGAATTCCACACAGCGAAATACAGTGACTTGCGATAGGAGAATGCTATGTAAAGAGGCGTGGCACAGGACATTGGCATACTTAAGACCATATAAGATGCCTGACATTTCCTCGAACATACATGTTTTATAAGGTTCGTGGTCTAGGGGTAGCGTCTTTAATTCATAATCAAAACGTCTTCGGCCCCGGGTTCGATCCCCGCCACTGCCTAAATTTTGATAAATAATCAGCATTGGCGGCCGAAGACTTCCGGCATAAGAAGTCAGCCTCATTCTGCCAACGGCCTTGTCAAAGAGGGCGGAGGAGCGGATACAGGTTGAGGGCACTCTGTTGTCCTAGGGGTGGGAAATTGCCCCTAAAGGCGGAAGAATCACCTATGATCAACAACATGAGGATGCAGAAGGCAATGGAAACCACTGCATTAAAGACGCGTAACGTGTATCCACAGGACATGTGGCCTGTAATTGAAGAAGTGTCATGATGATCTCTCCATTGGCAAAAGATTCCGGGATAGTCCCCCATTCGGATCTCCGGGAGCGGACTGCCAAGGGGGAGGTTACCATGAGAAAAAGATTGAATAATCAACGAAAGGATAACGTTCTACGAGTCGGGGCGTGGAATGTCAGAAGCTTGAACGTGGTAGGGACACTAGAAAAACTGAAAAGGGAAATACAAAGGCTCAATCTAGATGTAGTAGGGGTCAGTGAAGTGAAGTGGAAGGAAGACAAGGATTTCTGGTCAGATGAGTATCGGGTAATATCAACAGCAGCTGAAAATGGTATAACAGGTGTAGGATTCGTTATGAATAGGAAGGTAGGGCAGAGGGTGTGTTACTGTGAACTGTTCAGTGACCGGATTGTTCCAATCAGAATCGACAGCCGACCAACACCGACAACGATAGTTCAGGTATAAATGCCGACGTCGCAAGATGAAGATGAACAGATAGAGAAAGTGTATGAGGATATTAAAAGTGTAATGCAGTATGTAAAGGGGGACGAAAATCTAATAGTCATGGGCGACTGGAATGCAGTTGTAGGGGAAGGAGTAGAAGAAAGGGTTACAGGAGAATATGGGCTTGGGACGAGGAATGAAAGAGGAGAAAGACTAATTCAGTTCTGTAACAAGATTCACCTAGTAATAGCGAATACCCTGTTCAAGAATCACAAGAGGAGGAGGTATACTTGGAAAAGGCCGGGAGATACGGGAAGATTTCAATTAGATCACATCATGGTCAGACAGAGATTCCGAAATCAGATACTGGATTGCAAGGCGTACCCAGGAGAAGATATAGACTCAGATCACAATATAGCAGTGATGAAGAGTAGGCTGAAGTTCAAGACATTAGTCAGGAAGAATCAATACGCAAAGGAGTGGCCTCCGGAAGTACTAAGGAATGACGAGATACGTATGAAGTTCTCTAACGCTATAGATACAGCAATCAGGAATAGCGCAGTAGGTAGTACAGTTGAAGAGGAATGGACATCTCTAAAAAGGGCCATTACAGAAGTTGGGAAGGAAAACATAGGTACAAAGAAGGTAGCTGCGAAGAAACCATGGGTAACAGAAGAAATACTTCAGTTTATTGATGAAAGGAGGAAGTACAAACATGTTCCCGGAAAATCAGGAATACAGAAATACAAGTCGCTGAGAAATGAAATAAATAGGAAGTGCAGGGAAGCTAAGACGAAATGGCTGCAGGAAAAATGTGAAGACATCGAAAAAGATATGATTGTCGGAAGGACAGACTCAGCATACAGGAAAGTCAAAACAACCTTTGGTGACATTAATAGCAACGGTGGTAACATTAAGAGTGCAACGGGAATTCCACTGTTAAATGCAGGGGAGAGAGCAGATAGGTGGAAAGAATACATTGAAAGCCTCTATGATGGTGGAGATTAAGAAGAGATAGGGGATCCAGTATTAGAATCGGAATTTAAAAGAGCTTTGGAGGAAGTACGGTCAAATAATGCAGAAGGGATAGATAACATTCCATCAAAATTTATAAAATCATTGGGGGGAGTGGCAACAAAACGACTATTCACGTTGGTGTGTAGAATATATGAGTCTGGCGACATACCATCTGACTTTCGGAAAAGCATCATCCTCACAATTCCGAAGACGGCAAGAGCTGACAAGTGCGAGAATTATCGCACAATCAGCTTAACAGCTCATGCATCGAAGCTGCTTACAAGAATAATATACAGAAGAATGGAAAAGAAAATTGAGAATGCGCTAGGTGACGATCAGTTTGGTTTTAGGAAAAGTAAAGGGACGAGAGAGGCAATTCTGACGTTACGGCTAATGATGGAAGCAAGGCTAAAGAAAAATAGGATTTGTCGACCTGGAAAAAGCGTTCGATAGTATAAAATGGTGCAAGCTGTTCGAGATTCTGAAAAAAGTGGGGGTAAGCTATAGGGAGAGACGGGTCATATACATTATGTACAACAACCAAGAGGGAATAATAAGAGTGGACGATCAAGAACGAAGTGCTCGTATTAAGAAGGGTGTAGCCTTTCGCCCCTACTCTTCAATCTGTACATCGAGGAAGCAACGATGGAAATAAAAGAAAGGTTCAGGAGTGGAATTAAAATACAAGGTGAAAGGATATCAATGATACGATTCGCTGATGACATTGCTATTCTGAGTGAAAGTGAAGAAGAATTAAATGATCTGCTGAACGGAATGAACAGTCTAATGAGTACACAGTATGGTTTGAGAGTAAATCGGAGAAAGACGAAGGTAATGAGAAGTAGTGGAAATGAGAAGAGCGAGAAACATAACATCAGGATTGATAGTCACGAAGTCAATGAAGTTAAGGAATTCTGCTACCTAGGCAGTAAAATAACCAATGACGGACGGAGCAAGGAGGACATCAAAAGCAGACTCGCTATGGCAAAAAAGGCACTTCTGGCCAAGAGAAGTCTACTAATATCAAATACCGGCCTAAATTTGAGGAAGAAATTTCTGAGGATGTACGTCTGGAGTACAGCATTGTATGGTAGTGAAACATGGACTGTGGGAAAACCGGAACAGAAGAGAATCGAAGCATTTGAGATGTGGTGCTATAGACGAATGTTGAAAATTAGGTGGAATGATAAGATAAGGAATTAGGAGGTTCTACGCAGAGTCGGAGAGGAAAGGAATATGTGGAAAACACTGATAAGGAGAAGGGACAGGATGATAGGACATCTGCTAAGACATGAGGGAATGAGTTCCATGGTACTAGAGGGAGCTGTAGAGGCAAAAACTGGAGAGGAAGACAGAGATTGGAATACGTCAAGCAAATAATTGAGGACGTAGGTTCCAAGTGCTATTGTGAGATGAAGAGGTTAGCACAGAAAAGGAATTTGTGGCGGGCCGCATCCAACCAGTCAGTAGACTGATGACAAAAAAAAAAAAAAAAAAAAAAGTTTTATGTATCAAATTCTGCAAAAATATGTACGCTACAAAATGAACATATCTTAGAAAAATTTTTTTTCTTTTACATTTTTGACGATCAGCTCAAACTCTGAAGGGGGGGGGGGCTGCGCCACCATCAAGTTCGTGCCCCGGTTCGAAAATATCGTAGATCCGGGCGTGGGTGGAAGTTGACAGTCAGTTTCTTTACTTGCAAGTTCTTTAAGTTAATTTGTAATTTAGTATAGAATGCACATTACACGGAGGTATATGCTGAATGTAGGAATTCGTATCGGCCGGCCCAGGTGGCCGAGCTGTTCTAGCCGCTTCAGTCCGGAACCGCGCGACTGCTACGGTCGGAGGTTCGAATCCTGCCTCGGACGTGGATGTGTGTGATGTTCTTAGGTTAGTTAGGTTTAAGTAATTCGAAGTTCTAGGGGACTGATGACCACAGATGTTAAGTCCCATAGTGCTGAGAGCCAGTTCAACCAGCAATTCGTAGCAAACAATGTTGTGTTTTGGCGCTGATGTACAATTTCATCTTAAAGAAATAGGTAATATTAACGTTAATGGGATTGATACAGGTTACTGACAGGGATAAACAGAGGATAATCGCGGTGTGAATGAAGCATTGAACATTGAATATTTAAGATTATAGGTCAGAATTTGTAGGAGAAAAATGAATTCTATGTCAGAAAAACACAAAATAATCACAGGTACAACGTAGTTTACATAAAACGACAATTTCATCATGCACAATTAAGACACATGGTCAATTCAATTAATCCCCTCTCGCTTTGGTTGTAAGTTAGCTTAGACTGAATTTACCGTTGCCTAAAAATGCACTAATGGCAACACAGGTAAGGAGGGTTGACTTCCAACTTCTTTATCTGAGAATACAATCTGTAGATAATGTGTACCAGGCGGATTCGACTACTACATGTGGTCCTGGTGAAGTGGTACCCACGCAGCGTTGTTCCACTGCGCGCTCTGACACAGACCTTCCGCGCACATTTCTCATCTGGCTGCAGAGCGGCACGTTGCGTCAACAGCGGAGAACGCGCCTCAGACACAGCCGCATCCATCATCTCAATATGACGTTTCGGTACTCGGCTGCTTTTATCCTAAAGCGTATCTCTCCGCTCGTACGATAAAAGCAGCGCCGGGAGAAGATGTCGAGCGACCGAGAGATTGCGTAATCCCGCGGAAATGAGTGCTTGCTCCCACCCGCCCCGTTCTTATCTCGCGAGGCACGGGAAACAACAGACAGTCCAATTTTTAAAGAGAGTTCGCTCGGACAGAAGTAGCATCGTTTTATTCGTTCATATAACAACAAAATTTTGTATTTTATTCGGCTATTTTAGAGCACTACTTCTATTCTACGTTTCTATGTCAGTAGTGCATCTGCATTGAATTCTTTTCTGTTGCCGATGAGATACAAAGCAAACAAGGTAGAACTATGTTATACTATTGGTTCTTTTACTCAATACAAAAATGGACAACGTACGAAGAGAACAGCAAATAAAGCTCCGCTACATTAATCCAGCAAAACAGTTGCTTCCCAGCGTGTAACAGTTTGAATACTTTTTATATATTACGAAAAAGAACTCGAAACTCTGAAGAAATATTTAAGAATATCTGTTTAAAAACTTGTGATCAGTATTTAATAATTAGAGAATTGAAGCTGGCAAGAATTATGTTATTAGGTAGCATACTTATTTCTATGGGAAATATTTTGTATTTCTTCCAATGGATAATACTGTCCCAAACAGATGCTTAAACCACATTTTCAAATAAAAAAATTAAAAAAGATCTTCTTCCAGTCCATCTGTGGCATGAATCAGCATACCGGTGTTTAATAGTATTAGTTCAAAGGAGTCTTAGTTACAGTTTTAGTTTTTTTTTTAATTTCTCAACTACGCGTTTCAACTTATGTAGGCATCTTCAGGCTGATCTTAATTTGATATTTCTTAGGACGATCCTTTAGACGGTGTAGCTGAAAGGCGTAGTCGAGTACATCAGGCCAACATCGCCTTCCTTAACCTTAGTAAATACCTTCTAGATGGACGTGAATGATTCCAAGATCTTCATAACGCGTAAACGTTCACTGACGCAAATAATGGAATAAGATGGGGCTTAAGTAGTTAACTTCTGGTCGAATATCGAACTTCCTACAGAAAGAACTCCTTACTAACCTTGTCGACAGTGAAACATTATTTTCTTTTGTCCAGTTTTTCCTCATTTAAGTGATGATGTGATAATGTATAATAAGAGAAAATAATTTCGTTTGTAATAAAACGAAACTATCTTTTGGAAAACAATGTTTTTCAAAGATCCAAAGAACATATTTCATACATCGACACTTACAGATACTGTAGGGGTGGAGAATGTAAGTCCACCGAAAAAGTTGAAGGTATTGTAGTCTTTTGTCATGTTCTTACTTACTTGCCTCTAGTTCCTGGAAACGCAAGCTAAGAGAATGTACGCTGTGTAATCCTAAAATGATAGCTACATAAGAGTTATCTATGCTATATATTTTGTCGAGTCCATCCTTAAATCAATTCTGATTTACATATTTTTCAGGGAAGAAACAGCATGGGTGGCAGTGGTTGTTCGGACACTATAATACTGGGTTTCTTTCGTTACTTGCCTTTCAAGTAAGTGCCATAACTCCCTGAGTATCCGATCATTCTCCTGCCGTACACAATACTTCATAGAGAAAATACCGCGGGTCTGATCGGTTGCTGCATCTGGACATAACGCCTGCCAGCGCACTCACTGGCCTGATATAGCGCAAACGATTCTGAAAAAATCCGAAGGGCAACAATAAAGTAGTCTGTAAATAATAATCATAGAAACTTCGATATGCTCCCCTGCAGCGTGGTATTTAAGCACAAACTGGACTTCCTCAGTGTGGTTTCCCCTAATGTCATTACTGTCATAATATACTGAGTCCCAATATTTGCAAATCGTTAAATTAATGTCATACTGCTGCAAATCTTTACAGTAATTCATTGTGAGACAAGAGGTTTCAGCAACGCCGCACCAGCATGGGAACTTGTTGCAGAGATACATTGCCGTCTGTGGTGATTACCAACCCCTTAACAACTATGTCCCGCCTTTTGTAGTGCCTAAGGGGCCATCATAACTTGTGGTGACTTTGTATAAAAGTGTCATCTCTGTTTGTTTCACTGTGTATTACTTTCAGTTACCTACTGAACGTACTGTAGCAGTTCTTTCCATTTGTGGTCCATGTTTCATCGAGTTACGTTGCTGGACACTGAAACATCACGTGGTAGTTACTTTCGCCGTTAAGTTTTGTACATCAAATACAGAGTTGTCAGATACTGTCTCAAAAGCTTGTAACGTTGTTGCAGGATAATTTGCAAAGCTTGATAAGCAGGCTGTTGACAGCAAATTGAGGCGGCCCGCCAAATGCAATTACTGTCAGTGTTCTCATAATGTTGCTGATAGCCTTTGTGACGGCCCAGCCTTTGGTTCTACATCTACGTTTACATTTATACTCCGCAAGCCACTCAACTGTGTGTAGCGGAGGGTACTTTACGTGCCACTGTCGTTACCTCCCTTACCCGTTCCAGTCGCGTATGGTTCGCGGGAAGAACGACTGCGGCTCGAATCTCTCTAATTTTACATTCGTGATCTCCTCGGGAGGTATAAGTAGGGGGAAGCAATATATTCGATACCTCATCCAGAAACGCACCTTCTCGAAACCTGGACAGCAAGCTACACCGTGATGCAGAGCGCCTCTCTTGCAGAGTCTACCACTTGAGTTTGCTAAACATCTCCGTAACGTTATCACGCTTACCAAATAACCCTGTGACGAAACGCGCCGCTCTTCTTTGGATCTTCTCTATCTCCTCTGTCAACCCGACCTGGTACGGATCCCACACTGATGAACAATACTCAAATATAGGTCGAAAGAGGGTTTTGTAAGCCACCTCCTTAGTTGTTGGACTACATTTTCTAAGGACTCTCCCAATGAATCTCAACTTGGCACCAGCCTTATCAACAATTAATTTTATATGATCATTCCACTTCAAATCGTTCCGTAACCACACTGCCAGATATTTTACAGAAGTAACTGCTACCAGTGTTTGTTCCGATATCATATAATCATACAATAAAAGATCCTTCATTCTCTGTATTCGCAATACATTACATTTGTCTATGTTAAGGGTCAGTTGCCACTCCTTGCTCCAAATGCCTATATACTGCAGATCTTCCTGCATTTAGCTGCCATTTTCTAATGCTGCAACTTCTCTGTATACTACAGCATCATCCGCGAAAAGCCGCATGGAACTTCCGACACTATCAACTAGGACATTTATATATATTGTGAAAAAGAATGGTCCCATAACACTCCCCTGTGGCACACCAGAGGTTACTTTAACGTCTGTAGTCGTCTCTCCATTGAGAACAACATGCTGTGTTCTGTTTGCTTAAAAGTCTTCAATCTAGCCACACAGCTGGTCTGATATCCCGTAGGCTGTTCCTTTGTATATAAGGCGACAGTGCGGAACTGTATCGAACGACTTCCGGAAATCAAGGAAAATGTCATCTACCTGGGAGCCTGTATCTTACATTTTCTGGGTCTCATGAACAAATAAAGCTAGTTGGGTCTCACACGATCGCTGTTTCCGGAATCCATCTTGATTCATACTGAGTAGATTCTGGGTTTCCGGAAATGACATGATATGCGAGCAAAAAACATGTTCTAAAATTCTACAACAGATCGATGTAAGAAATATAGGCCTATAGTTCTGCGCATCTGCTCGACGACCCTTTTTGAAAACTGGGGCTACCTGTGCTCTTTTCCAGTCATTTGGAACCTTCCGTTCCTCTAGAGACTAGAGGTACACGGCTGTTAGAAGGGGGGCAAGTTCTTTCACGTATTCCGTGTAAAATCGAATTGGTATCCCGTCAGGTCCAGTGGACTTTCCTCAGTTGAGTGATTTAAATTGTTTTTCTATCACTTGGACACTTATTTCGATGTCAGCTATTTTTTAGTTAGTGCGGTGATTTAGAGAAAGGACTGCAGTGCGGTCTTCCTCTGTGAAACAGCTTTGGAAAAAGGTGTTTAGTATTGAAGCTTTACGCGTGTCATCCTCTGTTTCAATGCCATCATCATCCCAGAGTGTCTGGATATGCTGTTTCGATCCACTTACTGATTTAACGTATTTAACGTAAGACCAGAACTTCCCAGGATTTTCTGTCAAGTCGGTACAAAGAATTTTGTTTTCGAATTCATTGACCGCTCCACGCACAGCCCTCCTTACGCTGACTTTGACATCGTTTAGCTTGTCTGAGGGGTTTTGGCTGCGTTTAAACTTGCAGTGAAGCTCTCTTCGCTTTCGCAGTAGTTTCCTAACTTTGTTGTTGAACCTCGGTGGATTTTTCCCATTCCTCACAGTTTTACTCGGCACGTACCTGTCTAAAACGCATTTTACGATTACCTTGAACTTTTCCCATAAACACTCAACATTGTCAGTGTCAGAACAGAAATTTTCGTTTTGATCTGTTAGGTAGTCTGAAATCTGCCTCCTATTACTCTTTCTAAACAGATAAACCTTCCTCCCTTTTTTTATAATCCTATTTACTTCGATATTCAGGGATGCTGCAACGGCCTTATAATCACTGATTCCCTGTTCTGCGCTTATAGAGTCGAAAAGTTCTAGTCTGTTTGTTATCAGTAGGTCCCAGATGTTATCTCCACGAGTCGGTTCTCTGTTTAATCGCTAGAGGTAATTTTCGGATAGTGCAATCAGTATAACGTCACTCGATGCTCTGTCCCTACCACCTGTCCTAAACATCTGAGTGTCCCAGTCTATATCTGGTAAATTGAAATCTCCACCTAAGACTATAACATGTTGAGAAAATTTATGTGAAATGTATTCCAGATTTTCTCTCAGTTTTTCTGCTACTAATGCTGCTGAGTCGGGAGGTCGGTAAAAGGAGACAATTATTAACCTAGCTCGGTTGTTGAGTATAACCTACACCCAAAATAATTCACAGGAACTATCCACTTCTATTTCACTACAGGATAAACTACTACTAAGAACGACAAACACGTCACCACCAGTTGCATGCAATCTATCCTTTCTGAACACCGCCTGTGCCTTTGTAAAAATTTCGGCAGAATTTATCTCTGGCTTCAGCCAGCTTTCTGTACCTATAACGATTTCAGCTTCGGTGCTTTCTATCAGCGCTTGAAGTTCCGGTACTTTAACAATACAGCTTCGACAGTTTACAATTACAATACCGATTGCTGCTTGGTCCCCGCATGTCCGGACGTTGCCCCGCACCCTTTGAGGCAGTTTCCCTTTCTGTACTTGCCCGAGGCCATCTAACCTAAAAAACAGCCCAGTCCACGCCACACAACCCCTGCTACCCGTGTAGCCGCCTGTTGGGTGTAGTGGACTCCTGACCTATCCAGCAGAACCCGAAAATCCACCACCCTGTGGCGAAAGTCGAGGAATCTGCAGCCCACACAGTTGCTGAACCGTCTCAGCCTCTGATTCAGATCCTCCACTCGGCTCTGTACCAAAGATCCGCAGTCAGTCCTGTCGATGATGTTGCAGATGGTGAGCTCTGCTTTCATCCCGCTAGCGAGGCTGGCAGCCTTCACCAAATCAGATAGCGGCCGGAAGCCAGAGAGGATTTCCTCCGATACATAGCGACACACATCATTGGTGCCGACATGAGTGAACACCTGCAGATGGGTGCACCCTGTACCCTTCAGGCATCTGGAAGGACACTTTCCACATCTGAAATGACTCCCCCCCCCCCCCCCCCGGTATGCACACGGAGTGCACATTGGTTTACTTTCCCTCCCTGGCTGCCATATCCCTAAGGGGCCACATTACGCGCCTGACGCTGGAGCTCCCAACTACCAGTAAGCCCACCCTCTGCGACCGCCCGGATCTTGCAGACTGAGGGGCAACCTCTGGAACAGGATAAGCAGCCTTGTCTGGCAGAAGATCAGTATCAGCCAGGGACAGAGCCTGAAACCGGTTCGTCAGAAAAACTGGAGAGACCTTCCTTTCACCCTCCGGAATGTGTTTCGCCCCCTGCCACACTTCGAGATGACCTCCCACTCTACCACGGGTGAGTGGTCAGCCTCAATGTGGGTAGTATCCCGGGCAGCCATAGCCGAAGTCCGATCGGGGGATGTGTGGGACGAGCTGGCCGTCCCCAACAAACCCCCATCCGAACCCCCACAGTGATGCCCATTGACAAAAGCTTCAAGCTGTGTGACCGAAGCCAACACTGCCTGAGGCTGGGAGCGAAGGGATGCCAACTCAGCCCACATCCGAACACAGCAGTCGAAGTCCCTACCCATGCTAAATACTGTTGTGCAAGATCCTTACGACAAAGTTTCCTGTCGCTCAGTTGTTCGGTTTTAGTAAAACATATGAAGAACACGTTTGACAGGCAGTTTCAATTTGCGCCTGCAGTGACCTGATTGGCTATCTCCAATGCTAATTAAACCAGAGAGTGCTGTTGGGTGCTTAATGATCCAAGTACTAAACAACAAGAGATTCCATTTCTCATCAAACGGAAAATCCCGAAGTGCTTGTGACTTGGTAGATCCCCCTTGCTTTACTTAGGGCAACCTTTCCCATGTGAGGCATCCAATCCAGTCAAGCCATACCAAACTGACATTTCATGAAGTCTGCTCACTTTGTTCTCTGTTGTGTTCTTCTGATCATTTATTTCCTGTTCTCTTTTCTATGTGCTTTTTTACATGTATGTTTTTTATCATACCGCTGAGCTCCTCAATTACTTATGTTACCTTGTGTGGCTCCCACTTAATTAATAACTTATTCTAATGAAATGATCCAGTTTGTCTTGTTTCCACTTGTGTCTGCTATCTCAAAGATTTGCCTTATGAACATGGTCACGTCTTCTTGTCGATATATGTATAAAATTTTATCTTACATTTTTTCTGAGGGTCACCGTTTCTGTGTGTTTGCAAATGTCTCTTGATAGGCTTTTCATCCAAATTCCTTCACAAAAACCAGGTTAGAATGTTTTCCTTACCTACATTTCAAATTCTCTTACTTTTATTTGACCACATATCTCTGTAGTTTCTGCAGCATACAATGCTCCCTGTAGAACTGCCATGTTCTAATGTCCTCGTTTTCCACTGACAAAGATATACTCCTGGTGCTCTTTCACACTTTTTGATATTTCAGGTTCTTTCTCGATTTCAGTCGTGATGTTTGGAAGACCTCCCCTAGATATTAAAAGTGAGTTACTTGTGACGTTTCACCGTACCAGTTTATAATATGGAGATGATTTACAGAATTCCTCTCCATATATTGGGTAGTCTCGTAGGAGACATTTATGCCAGGTTTCCAAGGGATTTCGTGAAATATGTCAAGGGAGAATTTCGCTTCTCATCTTTTGTTTGTCAGAATAGCGAGATTATGTGAGAAAGTGAAGCACTTCACTTGTAGGACTCCCCCTGATAGGTCAGGGGTACTTTACACAAAGGAACCGGTTACTCAACAGAGTACGTGTGGAGAGTACCTGAGGGTTTTTCAGGATAGGCGGTAGTTGTAGGTACTCCGATGAACACTCGCCCGTTGATACGTACCAAGTGTAGTCAGACCGTGTTCAGAGAAAAGACAATGCGACTGTCAAAATTTTATCAGTCAGTTGTCGAAGTATTCGTAATAAAGTTGCCGAATATACTACCCTACAGGGAAGTTCTTAGGCTCAAATTATTCTCGGAACCGAGAGCTGGTTGATACCCGAAGTGGAAAACTCTGAGACAATTATAAAATTTTGGAACGTATGTCGGAAAGAACAGTTAGAGACTATAGGTGGGGGAGTGTTAATTGTAGTTGACAAAAATGTCTCTATTGAGATAAAATTTGACTGCGACACTGAAGTTGTCTGGCCACGTGTAACAGGTCAAGCTGAAGCCAAGGTAATTGCCGAATGTTTTAACTGTCAACTGATTCTGCTGTGACAGCTGTTGTAGGGTCATTCAAGGAAAGCCTATGGTCAGTAGCTCGTAAATATCCTGATCATGCAATACTAGTTGAAGGGGAGTTTACCTACCAAGTATAGACTGTAATGGCTATGGATTCACTGCAAGAGGTACTGAGAGACAGTCGTTCGAAGTACTTTTGAAACCTTTTTCTGAAAATTGTATTCAACAGCTACTTAGGTAGTATACACGCAATGGAAATATCTTATATTTTGTAGCTACCTTATCGACGAAATCAAAATAGAGACGAGGATTAACTATGTGATGCCATTATAGCCAGTAAGGTTAATAAATAAGTAAAAGTTAATAAATCAGTTAAGGAGGCTATGCAAGAGTTTCTGTTAGAAAGGACAGACAAACGTTGTTAGCATCTCACTTAGACAAACAACTGACATCATTTATTTCTATTGATATAGGTGTAGAGGAATTAAGAACAAAGTTTAAGCAGATTGTAAATCACTGTCTGGGGAATTATGTGCTTAGAAAGTGGATTCAGGGTGGAAAAGATCCACAATAGTTTACTAACGAGATTCAAAAAATGTTTAGGAAGCAGAGGCTGCTGCACTGTCGTTTCCAAATAAAACGCGTAAATGATGACAGGTAAATGTTAGTAGAGTTTCATACCTCAGTGAAAAGATCTATGCGTGAGATATACAACAGCTACCACCGTGATACCATAGCAAAAATCTAGTAGAAAGCCGAGAAAATTCTGGTGCTACTTAACATCGCTAAGTGGGTCTAAGGCTTCCATACAATCACTTGTTGACCAGCCTGATGTGGCAATTGAAAGCAGCAAACCGAAAGTCGAGGTCTTAAATTTCAAATTTAAGAAGTCTTTCATGCAGGAGAATCCGTGCAACGAGCACTGGTTCGACTCCCGGCCGTGCTGGATTTCTTCTCCGCTCGTGGACTGATCGTTGTTCTCATCATCGTTTCATCATCATCGACTTGCAAGTCATTTCAAATAAGACATTCAACTCGGCGGCCGTACTTGCCGAGATGGAGACCCCCGGCCATCAATACCACAAGATCATTTCATTATTCTCTGTGTACGTAAATGATCTCGCGGACATGGTGCGAATCAACCTGCGGGTGTTTGCTGATGATGCTGTGGTGTATGGTAAGATGTCGAAGTTGAGTGACTGTAGGGGGAAACAAGAAGATGCAGGCCAAATTTCTTGTGGGTATGATGAATGACCAGTAGCTCTAAATATAGAAAAATGTAAGTTGATGTGGATGAGTAGGAAAAACAAACCCGTAATATTCGGATACAGCATTAGTAATGTCCAGCTTGACACAGTCATGTTGTTTAAATTTCTTGCCATAACGTTGCAAAGCGATATGAAAGGGGACGCTCATTTGAGATTGTGGTAGAAAAGGAGCGGTTGACTTCTGTTTATTGGGAGAATTCTGAGGATATGGGGTCCATCTGTGAAAAATACCGCATATTGGACGCTAGTGCTACCTTTTCTTTAGTGCTGCACGTGTGGTTGGGGTTAAAATAAGACAGTGAAGCAATTCAGAGAGGCGAGCTATTAGATTTGTTGCTGGTATGGTCGAACAACACGCAAGATTTGAAGGACATGCTACAGAAATTCGATTGGGAATCCCTGAAGTGAAGGAGACATTCTTTCCGAGGAACACTATTGAGAAAATTTAGACGACCGGCATTTGAAGCTGACTGCATAATGGTTCTATTGCCTCCAACATACGTACATTGCGCTTAACGACCACGAAGATAAGAGACGAGAAATTATTGCTCGTACGTTGGCATGCAGATAGTGGTTTTTCCGTCTCTCCATTTGCGAAGGTAACGGGAAAGGAAATAACTAGTGGTGGTATTGGGTACTCTCCACTACGCACCGTTCGGTGGATTGTGGAGTATTTACATGGGTGTAGATGTAGATATAGATGGATTCTCTTCTATTTACAATACTGAGTGGGATTCAGTTTCAAAATGGTTCAAATGGCTCTAAGCACTATGGGACTTAACATCTGAGGTCATCAGTCCCTTAGACTTAGAACTACTTAAACCTAACAAACCTACGGACATTAAACACATCCATGCCCGAGGCAGGATTCGAACCTGCGACCGTAGCAACAGCGCGGTTCCGAACTGAACCGCCCAGAACCGCTCGGCCAGGGATTCAGTTTATTTCATTTTTCGATGGTCTAGCATTTTTTTGCAGAATTTTGTGGGATATAAAATGGGAGACGCTATTTCCTTGGCGAACACTTGTGTGGATTCGGAATGCCTCTGTTCACGCGCGATTTTAACTTTCTATGTTGTACCCTTTAGTATCTATTGTATAATTGCTTTTGTTTCCCTGTCGAATTTGAATTTCCCTAAAAAATGGAATAATTTTGGGCAATCTACCTAATCACAAGCCTTTTGAAGTGAAACGTTACAGCAATATTTGCACACCTTATTTATTAGAGCGCCTTTAGGTTCCATTTCTGTTCTAAACAATATTGCCTTTCGTGATATCCTGCCTAATTCCTGTTAATGGGTCTGCCCTTTCTTTCAGTCGACGTAACGGTGCTTTCCAAATGATTTTGCACACAACTGTAAGCTGTAAAATCGCATCATTTTTGGCTTCTTTTTGTGAACAGGATTAATTAATGCACATTTCCACTCTACATATCTTTGTTCAGTGTGTCAAACGTTTGAGATAATTCTTTGAATTTCGCATGTGGTATTACCGTCATTTCATTCCCCTAGATATGTTATGATTCCGTCTTCCCTTTGAGACATGTGATTTTTCGAAGAATTGATCATTTATCTGAAGTAATGGTTCCATTTTATCAGTACTAGACTTCTTTTTAATCTAGGTTTTCTACTGGGGGCTCACAGCTCACAAGTAACTGAAACAACATGGCTAAAATTTGACAATTATTTTTCGTGTTCGTTTCCAGTGATTCATCGGGTCAGGGGAGGCACAGGTTAGGTGGCTGACATCCTATTAAGTTCTCTCTAAAAATGTTGTAAGGGTTTCTAGTGTCGTCCTTGACAAAGCCTTGTTCATTGTCTTTAAGCCAGTACATATCATACCTTCGCTTCTCTCTCCACACTGTCTTGGTGGATCTTCACTATAACTTTAACAATTCCTGCTAATTATCTGCGGCTTTGTTGCTACTGAAAGCTTTCGATGATTGTATTGCCTCTCCTATTGCATGACCACAGGCAATATACCACTACCTATTTTTTTTTTCTTTCTTCGAGGTTTATCCCATCTCAGAGTGTTTTTCAGTATTTGATGCAAGTTTCTTCCAATTCATGTTATTTGATTGCCAAATTTCCTGAACACTTTCTTTGTAGCTGATTTTCCGGTATCGCGGATTAATTTTGAGTGTTTTTTTTTTTTATTTTTTAAAGTGATTGGGGTTGAAGTCTCATCCTTGTATGCAGGAGCTGGTGGCCAGACACCAAGTATTGATTCTTTGCACGTACGTTAAGTTTTTCTTTGGTTTTCTTATTGCATATAACAACGTGGTATATCTGAAACACACTTAAAATGGATAGTAGAGATTTCCATTTTCAAGTTTCTTCTCAATTTTAAAGAATTGCGTGGACATGATTTTAAGATCAAAATTATCTCAAAGTTTATTAGTCTCGCTCCGTTCTTGTTTACTCCATTGTGCACCTTACCAACGCTAATAGTTGTCCGGAAATTTGTCTCTTTGCCGATTGTCCATTAAAATCTCCTAGTAAAAGTTATAAGTGATGTTCAGGGATTTTATTTCTGCTTTCCTCTTTTAGCTGGTAGAAGTTATCTATTGCATGAAGTTTTTTTTTCTCCTCTGGTCATTTTTGGGAGTATGCGTATTTATCACAATGTACGCCTTGTTTCCAGATTTTGCTAAAATTCTGATGTTGAGTTGAATTTTATTACTAGATCTGTAATAGATTCCTGCACAACAAAAGCTATGCAAAATGGTTTTGCTTCCTTGTTTTGCTTGATTGCAAGTTTGAAATTTTAGAGTCTGAAGATTCCATCAAAATGATTTTCGTTGGTAAATCGCGTTACTTGAAAAGGAAAGATTTTTGTGTGGGGTTTACCCACAATGCTTCTGAGTTCTTTTAGTTCACTCACTTTGGAGACCGTATTTTTCTGTTTTGGTCGGACAGATTCAGATAGTCTCTGACCCTTCTACACATAATATTCCTGGCCCACCAGATTCCGGTGACCAAGGAAATGCAGTCTATGAAATTACTGTTGTAGTGATTTTCTACGCGGGATCACATGTTTACGACTTGATGGTTAATAAATCCTAGCGAATTTGGGAATTTCTATTTTTCATTTATAGGTGGAAGCCGGACTGCCTTTTCTGCCATTCTCGCTTAGTGGTGCTGCCTTTCGAGTCCATCTTTATCGCCGATGAGGACTTCACCATAATCTTGACAAGCGATCCTCAAAAGCTCCTACAGATCTCGGAACCAGCTGCGTGTGTGTGTGTGAAAAAGATATCGTTCCACCAGACTATAACGCTGTATTTTATTAGTGTGAAATTTTTAATAATCAGCCTGGGGAAACACAGAGTAGTGATAGTTATATTTTTAAGGCTGTGGTGCCCACAAACTACAGATTTCTCACGTGCATAGGCAGCTTCCCGAGTGGTGGACATCGCAAAGCCTCCCCTGTATGGGTGGTACTTGGAAAATGAAATACTCAGGGCAATCAAACACTATAAAAAGATCCATCAGCGTCTGATCTGATATCCAGCAGATGTTGGTCAGCTTTTGTTGAGGTAGGTATGTGGTCATTACAGATATGGCTTGATCTCAATAATCAAGTTTTAAAATCACGTCATCTTCTTTGGAAATCACCAAGAAGTAATCGTAAACCTAATACAACAATGGCAGAACAGCAGGAAAGCCTTCTCAACGTAAACACTGTTACGATACCAGGGAAGCTAAAACACTTAACGAATTCGCTTGACAAGTTCGGCATAAATATTCTGGATGTAACTGTTCTTGAAGTATAAACGAAAACAGCAGTGCAGGTCAGTGCTGTGCTACAACACAGAGAGGGAGCACAGTAGAATCATAATATCGTACAGCGCTCACAGCAGAAACAATAATATTCAAACAAAATTTTAATGTTAGAATTATGTCAAATTAATTCTGCAAACTGAAGCAGAAATTAAAGACACGTAAAGTCTTCAATAAAACGCTCGGAGAGTTCACGGCTGATCATGCTGATGTCTTTAAATGGAACACCAAATAAGTCCTCATAAGTCAGGATAACCGTTCTTCGAGTCACAACACCATCTACTCGAAATAAAGATAAAATTAAAACCCAACAGAAAACGGACAAAAGTAGTCCACTTTTCCGGACTGATCTCGAAAACCTGTACCATAACAAAGTAAACATCGTTAAGAGATGCGTAGGCTGGATAACATGAAATAGGATAAACCTGCAGAGAAATGGAAGGAAACATAACTTGCACCCTTTCACCAAGATACAGCGAATACAACCAAATCACTGAAAATAGAGCACCTGGAGGAGATAGAATTACTGCGAAATTGTTGCACTTCCATCACAAAAGCATAAAACAAAAAATTCCCAGAATAACAAGTCTGAAAAACAGAGAAAATCCGAAAAGAATGGAAGAGAGTCTTGACACACCCACAACATAAGAAAGAGAAAAAGGAAGTTTGAACATTTACAAAGAGGTATCGTTTCTTCCAGCAACGTATAAAATTCCGTGCAAGTTTTGTGGACAGACCCGAGCCGCAAGTAGATCCGCAGGTTGGCGAGTATCAGGTGGCATTCAGGAAACAAATATTTTCTATTGAACTGATCTGGAACCCCAGACCTGTACTACGCATCAGACGATACCAAACACTACAGTCCCATTCGTAACGTCTCTGCTGCCAGAACATGATTACTAGCCTAGAAAAAGTATAATGCGGTAGAAACACATGGGCCGTCGTCCAGGAACCATTATCGAGAAGTAATTAAAATTTTAAAATCATATAGAAATCTCATTTCATTCGAAATTCACCTAAGTGTCCGATATGGAGATACCTTATAGCGACATATATCATCAACGTAGTAGGAAAAATAATCGTAGAATGGGAAAACACGTCAAAGGTATCCTAACTGGAGAGGAGAAAGAAAAATGAATCCTTGTGAAATACTTCGTCTTTGCGAATGGCATGTATATAACAACGGAAATAGCGAAGAAAAATTAGTTGAGGCTTTCGTAGCGCCGGCCGGGGTGGCAGAGCAGTTCTAGGTGCTTCAGTCCGGAACCGCAGGTTCGAATCCTGCCTCGGGCATGGATGTGTGTAATGTCCTTAAGTTAGTTAGGTTTAAGTAGTTCTAAGTTACAGGGTACCGATGACCTCAGATGTAAAGTCCCATAGTGCTCAGAGCCATTTGAACTATTTGAAAAGATTCCGTAAAACAAGTTTTAACAGTGCTAACATAAATAAATTAATGGTCAGTTCGATGAAAGTAACAGAAGAAGAGCTAGAAAGAATGAAAATATGGGACGTAGGAACTCGGACAGAGATCAATTCATAAACACAATCAGAAGTAAGAAAACTGAACGACACTCCAGCAAAGGAACGACAGGAAAGATATGAAGAGTATGAATTATTGAGGAGGTTTTGGGAAAGCGGAAGAAAAGGGAGTAAAACTGAGAGTGGTTCAAGCGCACACGCTCATCTAACGGGGACTAATCGAAGATAATAATGATAATCGACAACTGGAACTGAACAAGAAAGTGGCACTGACGAAACACTTCAGTGAACTATTAGACTATCCTGCACTTGTGTGAGGATTCGAATGAGCGAAGACACCAAGAAATGTGATAAGTCAAAAGCACCTGTCGATTCAGCGATCAAGGCACAAATCAGGAAACTCAGAAATGGTAAAACAACAGGAGAAGAAGCGTCGCAACTGAAATGCAAAAGGAAACTAGGATACCATCAGAGAAGTAGCGAAAATCGTCCAAAACCTGTTGGAGACTGAAGAAATACTAGAAGACAGGAAGTGCATTGTTTAATACCCACTCCATAAAGCCGGCCGAAGTGGCCGTACGGTTAAAGGCGCTGCAGTCTGGAACCGCAAGACCGCTACGGTCGCAGGTTCGAATCCTGCCTTGGGCATGGATGTTTGTGATGTCCTTAGGTTAGTTAGGTTTAACTAGTTCTAAGTTCTAGGGGACTAATGACCTCAGAAGTTGAGTCCCATAGTGCTCAGAGCCATTTGAACCCACTCCATAAGAAATAGGATGGGACCAATATTAGCACTTATAGAGGAATATCGCTACTATCTCGGTTTTCTATAGAGTAGACTGCAGCATAGTTCCCGTACCTAACTTGCATTTATCGCGAATTTCTCGCCCAGCGCAAAGTCCCAAGCGGCTGGAAAAAGTACAGTTGACTCCTGTATACATTACTGGACATTTAAGTTGATACACCAAGAAGAAATGCAGATAATTAACGGGTATTCATTGGACAAATATATTATAGTAGAGCTGACATGAGATTACATTTTCACGCAATTTGGGTACATAGATCCTGAGAAATCAGTGCCCAGAACAACCACCTGTGGCCGTAATAACGACCCTGATGCCCCTGAGCAATGGTCAAACAGAGCTTGGATGGCCTGTACAAGAACGGCTGCCCACGGTACCACAGTTCATCAAGAGTAGGGACTGGCGTATTGTGACGGTCCAGATGCTCGGCAAGCATTGACCAGACATTTTCAATTGGTGAGAGATCTGTAGAATGTGCTGGCCAGGGCAGCATTCAAGCATTTTCTGTATCCAGAAAGGCCCGTACATGACCTGCAACATGCGGTCGTGCATTATCCTGCTGAAATGTGGGGTTTCGTAGGGATCAAATGAAGGGTAGAGCCACGGGTCGTAACACATCTCAAAAGTAACGTCCACTGTTCAGAGTGCCGTCAATGCGAACAATAGGTGACCGAGACGTGTAACCAATGGCACCCCATACCATCACGCTGGGTGAAAACGCCAGTATCGCGATGACGAATACACGCTTCCAATGTCGCCAAATACGGATGCGGTCATCATGATACTGTAAACAGAACCTGGATTCATCCGACAAAAATGACGTTTCGCCATTCGTTAACCCAGGTTAGTTGTTGAGTACACCATCGCAAGCGCTCCTGTCTGTGATGCAGTGTCACGGGTAAACGCAGACATTTTCTCCGAGCTGACAGTCCATGCTGCTGCAAACGTCGTCGAACTGTTCGTGCAGATGGTTGTTGTCTTGCAAACGTCCCCATCTGTTGACTCAGGGTTGGAGACGTGGCTCCACGAGCAGTTACAGCCATGCGGGTAAGATGCCTGTCATCTCGAATGCTTGTGATACGAGGTCGTTGGGACCCAGCACGGCGTTCCGTATTACCCTCCTGAACCCACCGATTCCATACTTTGCTAACAGTCATTGGAACTCGACCAACGCGAGCAGCAATGTCACGATACGATAAACCGCAACCGCGATAGGCTACAATCCGACCTTTATCAAAGTCGGAAACGTGTTGGTACGCATTTCTCCTTCTTACACGAGGCATCACAACAACGTTTCACCAGGCAACACCGGTCAACTGCTGTCTGTGTATGAGAAATCGGTTGGAGACTTTCATCATGTCAGCACGTTGTAGGTGTCAACACCGGCGCCAACCTTGTGTGAATGGTCTGAAAAGCTAATCATTTGCATATCACAACATCTTCTTCCTGTCGGTTAAATTTCGAGTCTGTACCACGTCATCTTCGTGGTGTAGCAATTTTAATGGCCAGTAGTGTAATTATAAGAAGGGTAAATAACAGACGCGAAAAATTACAGACCATTATCCCAGACGTTGGTTTTCTACAGAATGCTTGAACGTATTATTATTTCGATGAAAATGGTTCAAATGGCTCTGAGTACTATGGGACTTAACTGCTGAGGTCATCAGTCCCCTAGAACTTAGAACTAATTAAACCTAACTAACCTAAGGACATCACACACATCCATGCCCGAGGCAGGATTCGAACCTGCGAACGTAGCGGTCACGCGGTTCCAGACTGTAGTGCCTAGAACCGCTCGGCCACTCCGGCCGGCTATTTCGATTATAATAAATTTCCTTGAGATTGAAAATGTTATGTCTACGAATCAGCATGATTTTAGAAAGCATCACTCGGGCTACAATTAGCTTTCAGTTTTCTCATATGAATACTGCGCCCTATGGATGAAGGCAAGAGGAAGATTTCATATTTCTAGATTTTCGGAAGAACTTTTGACACAGTGCCACATTGCAGGCTGTTACAGAAAATACGAGCATATGGAACAGGTTCACAGATATGTGAGTGTCTTGAAGACTTCTTAAAATTAGGACGCAGTATGTTGTCCTGGATGGTAAGTGTTCAAGATTACTTTGACCAAATTTGTAGTTGGTGTGACGGATGAGAGCTAGCTTTAAGTGCTGAAAAATGTAAGTTAATTGGAATGCGTAGGAAAAAGGAACCCGCGACATTTCGCTAAAGCAATTGTAACGTCGTGCATGCAGTGTCGATAGCTGCGATACTGCGCCTGCCACGAGAAGAAACGCAGGTTGGCAGCAGTATCGAGTCTTCCTGCTGAGAAGACGACGAGCCATACAGCAGAAGTACACCAGCTAGCTAGCGGAGAAGAACAAATTGTCTATGAATATGATATCCAGTACATTTCTTCGCTCAGCGTATCGGAAGTTATGTAATCTGTTTATTTCTCTTAATACAAATTATTACTAATTGTTTGCTTTGTGTTGCATATCCTCACATCCTGGAAAACTTCTTCGAATTGAACCCACACTTTTGCTCTGCTTATCCACTAAGGATACAGCACTGCATGATACAGGCACGTCGTTAAAATATCCGGTCGTAACGTTGCAGAACGATATGGCTTGGAACGAATATGTGAGGATTGAGGTAGGGAAGGAGAATGGTCGTCTTCGGTATAATGGAAGAATTCTAGGAAAGAGTGGCTCACCCGTAAAGGAGACCGCATGTAGGGCGCTAGTACGACCTATTATTGAGTACTGCTCAAGTGATTGCGTACCATATCAGGTCGGATTAAAGGAAGATATCGAAGCAATTCAGACGCAGGCTGCTCGGTTTGTTACTGGCAGGTTCGAAAGACGCATAAGTGTTACGGACATGCTTATGGATAACAAATAGGTATCCTTGGAAGAGAGACGAAATTCTTTTCGAGGAACACGCCTGAGAAAATTTAGAGAACCGGCATTTCAACCTGACTGCAGAATGATTCTACTACCTCCAACATACATTGCGCGTAACTACCACGAATGTAAGACACGTGAGGGTTCATACGGCGTCACATAGGCAGTCGTTTTTCCCTCTCTCTATTGGCGAGTGGAACATGAAAGGCAATGACTAGTGGTAGTAGGGGGTGCCAGCGGCCTTGCTGCAGTGGTAGCACCGGTTCCAGTCAGATCATCGACGTTAAGCGCTATCGGGCTGGCTAGCACTTGGATGGGTGACCATCCGGTCTGCTGGGCGCTTTTGGCAATCGGGGTGAGGCAAACTGAGGAGCTACTTGATTGAGAAGTAGCGGTTGCGGTCTCGGAAAGTGACATACCGCCGGGTGAGCGGCGTTTCCCTCCATATCAGCTGGAGGATGACACGGCGGCCGCTCGGTGCCGTTGGGCCATCATGGCCTGTTCGGGAGGAGCTTAGTTTTAGTTTTTAGTACAGTGTATCCTCCGCCACTCACCGTACGGTGGATTTCGGAGTATTTGTGTAGATGTAGATGGAGATACAAAATTGCATCATAGTGGTGCTTCATAGGACACTGTTGTAACTAGAAATCGAGACAGAATGTCAACCAGGCTTCAGACCAGGTATATCCTATGCTGAAGAGAAATAAGATAATCAGTTTAAAGACAGTCCTATGATATGAAGCGATGAAAAGCAGTGAGACCGTAACTATCTTTGCAGAATTAAAGAACAGGGATAAGACTCTGTAGATAGAGCTTCACTTATTCAAGAAGTGTAGGAGAGTGCCCTCGACGGGAAGGCAGTGAACATTATCAAACAGTCGCTAATCAACACCAAATGTAAAATTATATTCTTGGGAGAGTTACAAGAGTTCTCTGACATTATAACGGGTGTGTTGAGATGCAGCGATGTTAGTTCACCACCATTACTATATGTACCACTAGAGAAAGTTTTCAGGGAATGGGAGAAAGAACTGAAAATACAGTGACTTTATAAACCGATGAGGTAAAGAAGGAAAACTATAGGTTAAATATTGTTCGTCTGGCATTTGCTGGTGACTTTGCGCTACTCGCAGATAACGCAGATACGTCATTGAAGTAAATAGAGGTCCTGAAAGAGAAGGGTGATAAAGGTCGGACTACAGATATCCTTCGAGAACCCAGAATGAATGGAAGTCAAATAGGTCCACTAAAAGAGATCACAACTAAGTAAGAGAAGAGAGTTAATAAATTCAAGTATCCCGGGGGGACGCAGTAAAATGCGATAGAAAAAGAAGCTCATGAGCATATAAGTGAGACAATAGAACACTCTCATCAAGGCAGGAATCTCACACAAATTAGAAATGTTGTTTATGGATCGGAATGATAGACTAGAAAATATTAGGAAACTACAGCGAAGAATAACCAGAAAAATTTTAGGGCCGAAATTGATGCAGGAATGCTACAAACTGATGAGCAGACAAGAGACCAAACAGATATTTAACATAGTACACGAAAAAACATCTACTGAAATTTTACGGGCCTTTCAAGAATTTGCGTAGAGTACTGCAGTCTGCAGGAAAGAACTAACGATGAAGTTTGAACACACTTTATTTTAACTATGATGCCTTCGTGGCGTGCACTAATTTCCAAACGCAGGAACAACAAGATGCACAACAATTAATTGTGGTGGAAAGATCCAGATCAAAGTACAAGACAATGAAAAGAAAATAATAGCCAAAATACTGCTCTACACAATTACAAAGATATAACTTCTACTGGAGGCTACAGCGAGAGACCATTAAGTCAGAGCCGGCTTAGGTATTGGCCAGAGGTGCGCTAGCTGTAGGTACACACTGCTAGTCTGTCTCTGCTGGCGTGATTATAACGCCGATTCGGCGGAGTGCAGCATGTAGTAACATTAGTTCCAGTTGGTCGATGTTTGTGACATGGCTTTCCACGAAGTAGTGCCGTGTTTATTCGGAAAGTCTGTTTATGTTTACAGCCACTGGCGATGTTTTGATCTGAGATCTTGAACGTAGGTCGGCAGCCCACCTTGCTTGTCTGCTGCATGGACCCTGTAACTGATTAGGGGCCACTACGACGGACTGCCTGGCATCCGACGAACTAAACAGGTCTTGGGGTACACAGAAAGCATTAAGAACATGAAGTGGGAAGTTAGAAAATACTTCATGGATGCTGGCATAACAAGCGCAGTTATACATGACAATCAAATATTGAGGCAAGAAGTGCTCAAATGGAAAGTGAGCCAAGAGGTAAAGAAATTGAAGGGAGCAAAATTATGTTCGAATGATAGGAATATAATGCACAGTGATGAGATGCAAGAAATGTGACTGCCCCTGAGATAATATCACATCAAGTAGGCACCTCTAGTAGCCCTGTGAGGCTACTCGTGTGTTGTACTATTAACGATAATAATAATAATAATAATAAACATATTTTCTATACTACTGCATGAAGACATGTCTTCGTTTAAAGGTATTACCTTAAATCTCGAAACATTCTTAGACATACTCTTCAAAATTTTATATGATGCTTTAATAATATCTTAAATACATATAGTTAATGGTTATGTTTAAGATATATAGAGGAGAAACATTACTAAGAAAACTGTCATAATGTTCTTGCTAGCATACTTCAGATTTATACATGAGTCTCTACTGGACATTCTGGGAGGCACAAACTATATACTTATATAAAAAAAAACATGTTTTTGAAACAAGTAAGTAGAAGTTTTTTTCTTAAAGTGACTGCAAGAAAGAGGTTGCTGTACTGTTTTAACTGTTATAGCAGGGCATTTAAAACATTACCCCAATTGCATCTCACATTAATTCTCTTTCTATATAACTTCAAATAACAATCGTGCACACAACAAGACGCTGTTTTGTGTCCTTCCTTACAGTCGACTTTAACAGACAACAGGAACATTGTATTTATGGTTAGCTTTGTCGCCCTACCCATTCGCAGATTAAAACTATGCGAAATATAGTTATTGTAGCTGCTGTCCTCACAAAATCCAGCACCTTCACGAGTCTCTCTAGTATCCTATGTGCTACTGATCCCAGCCGAGCTTCCCACTCATTTAAGTGACTTCCAGTACCTATCCCAGTTTTATTTGCAATAACTTAAAACAAGGGTAAACGTCAGAGAAGGCGGAGGGAGTGGAAGAGGAGATAGTCAGAGAGGGGCTGGGGGGCAGGGTGTGGACACAGGGAGAGGGGAGAAGGAGATTAGGACGTATATCCAAAACCCATACATATCAGCAGTTGTAAAGCATTGACAGGTTCACTTGTAACATACGAGGGCTATTCGAAAAGTAAGGAACAATAGGCCGTGAAAAGGAAACCACAGTGAAAATCAAAACAGTTTTATTTGCAACAATTAGTTACAACCTCCAGCTACTTATCTC
Source organism: Schistocerca nitens (assembly GCF_023898315.1). Lineage (NCBI taxonomy): Eukaryota > Metazoa > Arthropoda > Insecta > Orthoptera > Acrididae > Schistocerca > Schistocerca nitens. The sequence continues at coordinate 363,739,335 of NC_064617.1, forward strand.
TGTAGTCATAAATCCGATTTAGACGTCTGTCATAGCCTTCTACCAACTTTCCAATACCCTCGTTATAGAAGGCAGCCACCAGTGCTTTCCGCCAATTCTCTGTACTGGTCTACAGCTCGTTGTCTGTGCCAAGATGTTGTCTTCAGAGCCAGTGATTCATGCAGGCATAGATAAAATTCAGAGGGAGACAATTACGGGCTGTATTGTGGGTAATCAAACATTTCCAGTTGAAAAAGATGCAGGAGAATCTTCATTGCCCCTGCAGAATGCGGCTGAGAATTGTCTTGAAGAAGAAAATGGTTCAAATGGCTCTGAGCACTATGGGACTCAACTGCTGAGGTCATTAGTCCCCTAGAACTTAGAACTAGTTAAACCTAACTAACCTAAGGACATCACAAACATCCATGCCCGAGGCAGGATTCGAACCTGCGACCATAGCGGTCTTGCGGTTCCAGACTGAAGCGCCTTTAACCGCACGGCCACTTCGGCCGGCTTCTTGAAGAAGAAAACGCACAATAGTTATCTAATGTTTGCTGCATTTCTCACCAGGCACTATTGTTCTAGGTATCTTTATGTGCTCCCTGTGTGCTCAGAACTATAAAGAACTACGTAATGCGATCGATGGGCATACTAGAGACACTGCCGAACATACCTGTGCCAAACTTCATCGGATTTTCACTGTAGTTTCCATTTCGCGACCGAACCTTTCTTACTTTCCGAATAACCCTCATATATGTCTGATACGATAAAATTCAAGGTAAAAGAATATCAATGATAAGATTCGCTAATGACATTGCTATCCTCAGTGAAAGTGAAGAAGAATTACAAAATTTGCTGATTGAATGTTCAGTCTATTGAATACAGAATACAGATTGAGAGTAAATCGAATAAAGACGAAAATAATTACAAGTAGCAGAAATTTAACATTAGGGTAGATGGTCACGAAGCAGATGAAGTTAACGAATTCTGATGCCTATGCAGCAAAATAATCCATGACGGACACAGCAAGAATGAGATCAAGAGCAGACTAGCACTAGCAAAAAGGGCATTCATGGCCAAGACCAGTTTACAATTGTCAAACATAGGCTTTAATTTGAGGAAGAAATTTCTGAGAATGTGCATTTAGAACACAGCATTGTATGGTAATAAGACATAGACTGTGGAAATACTGGGACAGGAGAGAATGGAAGCGTTGGAGATATGGTGCTATAGACGACTGTTGAAAATTACGTGGACTGATTAAGTAAGGAATGAGGAGGTTCTGTGCAGAAACTGAGAGGAAGGGAATATATGGAAAATACTCACAATAAGAAGGTGCAGAATGACAGGACACTTGTTAAGACGTCTGGGAGTAACTTCCATGCTAACAAAGGGAGCTGCAGAGGGTAAAAATTGTAGTGGAAGACAGCGATTGGATTGTTGTTGAAGTTTTCAGTCCGAAGGCTGGTTTCAAGCAGCTCTCCGTGCTGCTCTATCCTGTGCAAGCTTCTCCACGTCCTAGTGACTACTGGAGCCTACATCTTTCTGAATATGCTTACTGTATTCATCTCTCGGTGTCTACGAATTTTTACCCCTCCCCCCACCCCACGCTTCCCCCCAGTCCCTTCTTTGTGATCTGTCCATCAAAACTTCATTATTCTTCTGTAGCACCACATTTCAAAAGCTATTCTTTCCTTTTCTAAACTGTTTACCGTCTGTGTTTCACTACCATACATTGCTAGAATCCAGACAAATACTTTCATAAAAATCTTCCTAACACTTAAATCCATACTCGATATTAACAAATTTTTCTTCTTCAGAAATGCTTTTTATGCCATTGCCAATTTACGTTTTATATCCTCTCTACTTCGACCAAATAGTAAAACTCATCTATTACTTTAAGTGTCTCGTTTACTAATCTAATTTTCTCAGCATCACCTGATTTAATTTGACTAGATTGCATTATTCTCGTTTTGCTTCTTTCATATTCATCTTATATCCTCCTTTCAAGAGACTGTTCTTTCCATTCAGTGTTCTTCAGAGTAGTTTGCTGTCTCTAATAGAATTAGAACAATATGAGGGAACCTCAAAGGTTTTTTTCTTCTCCCTGGACTTTAACTCCTACTCCAGATTTTTCTTTTATTGTCTTTACTGCTTGCTCAATATACAGATTGAATAACATGAGGGATAAGCTACAGCTCACTCAATTCTCAACCACTGCTTCGCTTTCATGCCCCTCGATTCTTATAACTGCAGTCTGATTTCGGTACAAATTGTAAATAGCCTTTCACTCCTTGTATTTTACTCCTGTCACCTTTAGAATTTGAAAGAGACAGCCGGCCGCGGTGGTCTCGCGGTTCTAGGCGCCATTTTTTTGTAGGGATTTTTCAAAGTCGCCGGCCGAAGTGGCCGTGCGGTTAAAGGCGCTGCAGTCTGGAACCGCAAGACCGCTACGGTCGCAGGTTCGAATCCTGCCTCGGGCATGGATGTTTGTGATGTCCTTAGGTTAGTTAGGTTTAAGTAGTTCTAAGTTCTAGGGGACTTATGACCACAGCAGTTGAGTCCCATAGTGCTCAGAGCCATTTGAACCATTTTTGAAAGAGACTGTTCCACTCAACATTGTCAAAAGCTTTCTATAAATCTGAAAATGATGTATACATTGGTTTGACTTTCCTTACGCTTCTATGAGAAGTTGTAAGATCGATAGTGTATCGCGTATTCCTTCATTTCTTCGGAATCCTAAATGATTTTCCCCGAGGTCTGTTTCTGGCAGCCTTTCCATTCTTCTGTAAGAAATTCGTATTAGTATTTTGCAACAGTGACTTATTGAAATGATAGTTCTGTGGTGTCACCGCTAGACACCACACTTGCTAGGTGGTAACTTAAATCGGCCGCGGTCCTGTAGTACATGTCGGACCCGCGTGTCGCCACTGTGTATTCGCAAACGTAGCGCCACCACAGGGCAGGTCACAAGACACGGACTTGACCTCGCCCCAGTTGTACGGACGACATAGCTTGCGACAAGACGTATCACGTCTTCCTCTCATTTGCCGAGAGACAGATTAAATAGCCTTCAGCTAGTCCATCGCTTCTACCTAGCAAGGCGCCATGTGTATCATTGCTAATTGCTTACTACTATGCAAGAGATGTATTTCAACAAGAAGAACATCATTAAAAGTTAAGTATATGACAATCTCTCTTCTTTTCTTTATAGTTTTTCATCCAGTCTCCTGTTTCAGAATTTACGCCCGTCTGCGCTAGTTTCGCGTGCACCTAGCCACTCATTGTGTCGAGACCTTAGGGAATCGACACAACAAGTTCAGTAATTTTCTACCTGTCAGCACCTGCTTTCCTGGGATTTAGAATTATTACATTCTTCTTGAAGTCTAACGGTATTTCGCCTGTCTCATATATCTTGCTCAGCAGATGGAAAATTTTGTCATTGTCTGGCTCTCCCAAGGCTATCAGTAGTTCTAACGAAATGTTGTCTATTCCCGGACTCATGCTTCGACTTCGATCTTTCTGAGCTCTGTCAAATGCTTCTCGCAGTATCATATCTCCCATATCATCTTCATCTCCCTTGTACAGACCCACTATATAATTCTTCCACCTTTCTGTTTTTCCTTCTTTGCTTAGGACTTCTTATTTATCTGAGCTCTTGATATTCATGCAGGTGGTTCTCTTTTATCCAAAGGTCTCTAGCGATATCTACTTCTAAGTCCTTACATTTGCGCTCCAGCCTTTCCTTCTTATCCAGTTTGACTTCCTGTCAATCTCATTTTTTTAGATGATTGTATTCCCTTTCTCCCACTTCATTTACTGCATTTTTATATTTTCTCCTTTCATCAGTTAAATTCAACATTTATTGTGTTGTCTAGGGATTTCTAAGAGCCCTCGTCTTTTTATCTACTTGATACCCTGTTGTCTTCACAATTTCATGTCTCAAGACTACTCATTCTCCTACGGTTCCATTCCTTTCCCCTGTTCTTTTCAATCACTCCCTAATGTTTCCTCTGGAACTCTCTACAATCTCTGGTTCTTTCAATTTATGCATGTCCTATCCCCTTAAATTCGAATACATTCAGCAAGTAATTGAGGACATAGGCTGAAACCGCTATTCTGTAATGTTTACAGGTACTCTGGAACGTTCCTACGGTCATGCATGCACGTTCCCTGTACAAGAAATAAACATTATGACTGCAGGTTGTAGATATATGGTTGACGGCGTGTGGAAGTTTGGATCTGGCCACGAAAAGTGTTCAGTCTAAAGGTAAACGACTGCTCGCGATTAGCGGGTTTTAGTCCCAGTTCGGCACAAAATTTCATTGCCGTCCTTCCATTACACAGCTGATGGTTGTCCATATTCGCAACTGCGAATACATTTCATGTACATATGTATGGATCTGTCAATGATTCTCTGTCTCTCCGCCCATGCTCTTTTTGTTTCGTATCCCGTGAGCGAGGCGCTAGAGAAACGTCTCTTCTCCGTCAGGCCGTCCATCCGCCTAGGAGCGTCCACGCAAAGACGGAGCAGAGGCGAGTCGTGCGACTGATGTCCACCGGGCCGGCAGCACGGCGAGGACCGCATTTCTGTCGCGTCGCGGCGTCCTGTAGTGGATTACCAGGCCGGCAGATAAACGCCAGGCCTGGCCGGGGATCGATGGGCGGCCGTTAAGGCCGGCTGCAGCCGCAGCTGTCGCCCGGGTGTATGGCGGTCGATGGCGCCGCCACCACCCCATACTGGTCGTCAGCGTCTTATCTCGGCCGGCCTGGGCTGCCACTTCACCAGCGCGACTGCCCCTGCGCGCTCGCCGCCGCGGTGGTCTAGCGGTTCTAGGCACTCGCAGTCCGGAGCTGCGCGACTGCTACTGTCGCAGGTTCGAATCCTGCCTCGGGCATGGATGTGTGTGATGTCCTTAGGTTAGTTAGGTTTAAGTAGTTCTTAGTTCTAGGGGACTGATGACCGTAGATGTTAAGTCCCATAGTGCTCAGAGCCAACCTGCGCGCCCTGGCTCACAGTGGCCCAATGGCGCCTTATACTGGCTCCTTTGCTACAGATGAAATCAGTGTTTTGTAAGGGTCTCCAGCAAAGTAATACAAATATTCTTATGCTAACTCTTCGTCTCCAGTAAGGACACTGCACAAAAAAAGAAGTTTGTTACATTTTGTGATATGACGCAAGTATCGTGTAATACCATTTACAACCTTGACAACTGCCTTGATTCGGAGAGGAAGGGAGTATGCTATTTCCATGTGCAACCACTCATTCATGTTTAGATCCTGCATAGCTACAGGCATTTGAGAATGTTAAATGTAGCATCTCATCTCCTGTTCCAAGGAGTCCAATACATACAGGGTGTAATGGGTATAAGTTCAGCTGTTTTTGTGTGTGGTGCTTAATATGTACACACATCAGTGGATGTCTTTCATCTGCATCGAATCGTCTTCCACCAAGGCGTCACATAACTTACTACCTCATGTTTCCGGCATGGTCCAAACAGCACCACTAAGTGTACTACCACTGTCAGTACAGACTAAAAATGTAGTATCTGTGTCTCCATACTTTTTAACATCTGACCTGCTGCCCAGGAGAAAAAATGCATTAATAGCTTACTCTTGCGACATGTACTTGGTGGTACTATCCATCCAAAAAACTATAGCTATATACACTACTGGCCATTAAAAATGCTACACCAAGAAGAAATGCAGATGATAAACGGGTATTCATTGGACAAATGTATTACACTAGAACTGACATGTGATTACATTTTCACGCAAAATGGGTGCATATATCCCGAGAAATCAGTATCCAGAACAACCGCCTCTCGCCGTAATAACGGTCTTGATACACCTGGGCATTGAGTCAAACAGAGCTTGGATGGCGTGTACAGGTACAGCTGCCCATGCAGCTTCAACACGATACCACAGTTCATCAAGAGTAGTCACTGGCGTATTGTGACAAGCCAGTTGATCGGCCATCATTGACCAGACGTTTTCAATTGGTGAGATATCTGGAGAATGTGCTGGCCAGGACAGCAGTCGAACATTTTCTGTATCCAGAAAGGCCCCGTACAGGAACTGTACTATTCGGTCGTGCATTATCCTGCTGAAATGTAGGGCTTCGTAGGGATCGAATGAAGGGTGGAGCCACGGGTTGTAACACATCTGAAATGTAACGTAAACTGTTCAAAGTGCCGTCAATGCGAACAAGAGGTGACCGAGACGTGTAACCAGTGGCATCCCATGCCATCACGCCGGGTGATACCCCAGTATGGCCATGACGATTACACGCTTCCAATGTGCGTTCACCGCGATGTCGCCAAACACAGATGCGGCCATCATGATGCTGTATACAGAACCTGGATTCATCCGAAAAAATGACGTTTTGCCATTCGTGCACCCAAGTCTGTCGTTGAGTACACCATTGCAGGCGCTCCTGCCTGTGATGCAGCGTTTAGGGTAACCGCAGCCACGGTCTCCGAGCTGATAGTCCATGCTGCTGCAAACTTCGTCGAACTGTTCGTGCAGGTGGTTGTTGTTTTTCAAACGTCCCCATGTGTTGACTCAGGGAACGAGACGTGGCTGCGGATTAGATGCCTGTCATCTCGACTGCTAGTGATACGAGGCCGTTGGGATGCAGCACGGCGTTCCATATTACCCTCCTGAACCCACCGATTTCATATTCTGCTAATAGTCATTCGATCTCGACCAACGCGAGCAGCAGTGTTGCGATACGATAAACCGTAATCGCGATAGGCTATAATCCGACCTTTATCAATGTCGGTAACGTGATGGTACGCATTTCTCCTCCTTACACGAGGCATCACAACGTTTCACCAGGCAACGCCGGTCGACTGCCGTTTGTGTATGAGAAATCGGTTTAGAAACTTTCCTCATGTCAGCACGTTGTAGGCGTCTCCACCGGCGCCAACCTTGTGTGAATGCTCTGGAAAGTTAATCATTTGCATACCACAGCATCTACTTCCTGTTGGTTAAATTTGACGTCTGTAGCACGTCATCTTCGTGGTGTAGCAATTTTAAAGGCCAGTAGTGTATATTATGTCAATACTGATGTTATGTAGTTCAGTATTCCGTCTCCAGTCATGAATAGAAATAAATGCACTTATGTCCCCTAAACCCTGTATTGTATGAGGTTAGGATCGAGTAATTTACGCAACTAGTCGATGTGTGACAGTATAGCTGAGTGTTCGTCAAACCAGGAACTTATAGGGATTGGACAAAAATATGGAGGCACCAGGAGAAATGTGTGCTGGTCATAAATTCAGATGCTAGTGAAGCCTGCAGATTGCGCCGTTGTATTTGTCTACGAACAACACCTTTGCAATGTCAATGTGTTGCAAGTGTCGCCCGTTGCCACAACAGTTCTCTGTGTAGTTATGAATGCGTTATATCGGAGTTACTTGAATTTGAACGTCATAAAACTTCTGTTGCTCGTGTTGTGGCACTTCCTCAGCCACGGCAGCCAAAGTGTTGCTGTTTCAAGAGACACCATATGGAAGAATTTCATTGCATACAGCGAAAGCGGAGAAACACATCGTCCCCTGAATCAAAACGCGGACGATAGTTAGAGTTCAATCATCGTGCAGACGGTCACTGTAGGAGATTGGGACGAAAAAGATGGCATCTGTAAAAATCACTGCAGAACTAAATGTTGCACGTGAGAGTCCTGTCACTCTAAAATAACACGAAGGGAGATCCATGAACAGGGAACTGCACGGTGGGCCGAAGTTCTAAAACCACGCACCAGTTTCGCAAAAGCCCATTACATGAAACCACTATCCCGAAGTCATAAAACCTGACGTATAGAGCAAGGAAGGAAAGTCATATGCTCGAATGAATATTGTTATACATAATTTTCAACATCTGGTGGAGTTTGGGTCCTGAAAGTGAAACATGGCGGAGATTCGGTGTTGATTTGGGTAGCCATATGGTGACATTCCATCGACCCCTTGGTCACTCTGCAAGATCACAATGCTGCCAAGGATTATGTGACAATTTTGGCTGGTTAGGTCTATCCAATCTTACAAGTATTATTCCACAATGATGATTGAGCCGTGGTAAAAATTGCTGTTTTGAAGAGCGCGCCGCAGCGCGTTGTGTGAAGTAGTCGCCCTCCGTTTCTGGTGGTGGCACCGCTGTGGCAATCGCAACTTTGGTGTTTCCCTCCAGTGGGAAAAGGGAAAGCTAGCCTGTTCATGTGCATTTAAGGGATGCTATGAGCTCGCTAGGCGGCGAATCTGGTGAGTTGGTCAGCCGGGTCAGTGTGGGGCAGTCAGTGTCTGTCTGTCATCCGGAGTGCTAGTATGTGTTAGGCCGCCAGTCTGCTCGAGTTTGTTCAGGCAATGGGCATTGGCGGGTGGGTCGATCGGTTGGTCAGTCGCGCACTGAGACTCAAGATGACTTGTCAGCCTTGAGCGTCGGCGCATGTGAGGCCTCCACGGCAATCCAGTGGGCCGCGCCGTATAGCGAGGGGTAGTAGCTTCGCGGCCGACACGAGAGTAACAGGAGTCAATCAATCCACGACATCGGTCTGGCCGGTGCGAGCTGCGACGCCGTGAGACATGAGATCGGCGCGCCTTCCTGCGTCCGTTGAAGTGGCTGGCAGCGGACGGTTCGGGAGAGCGTTTTGTGGGTGCTGCGCCAGGTCTTCGCCAGACTTCGCAGTTGATTAGAAGTTAAGTGATTCGTGATATGTTGTTTCATTCACTTGTTAAATTCTACTTGTTTTCTTTGTCAGTCCCTCGTCCCCAGCTTGCTCTTCTGTCTCTCGTCCGCATTTGTTAGGCAGTTAGTGTCTGTGTCTCGGTCTGCCGTACGTTAATAGCTGCTTCTGTCATGTTTGTCGGATTCGGTGTTAAGGAATTTATTGCTTGAATTGTAACGGCCGAATTCCTGAATTATGTTTTTATCTTGCCTATCATCTTGAGAGGCGGTATACATGTAATGTAAAGCATGTTTGGCCAACCTTGTATATTTTATGTAAGACTTCATTTCATGGGATTTGTTTAAATGGTCATTTTATTATGTAAAGTTGCCACCCTTCCACCGTAAGAGTTTTTTTTTTTTTTTAAATCAAGTTGCACTTTCGGTGCCAAATTAATCTTTTAATGTTAGTGTTTTGTACCATTTGCATCCCTCCTATGGGGTGCATAGTTTATGCTTGTGTGAGTTGTTAAAATTTTTGGTTTAAAGAAATCTAGTGTGTTGCAGATTTGCACCAGTGTAGTCTTTCAGAGGTTGTTGTGAGCGGTCGTAAGTACAGCCGTGTCAAAATGGAGCGGCAAGTTTCTCAGCCCGAAAGGTCATACAGTCAAAAAAAATTGTTCTTTCTGCCTCTGAATAAATTGTAACTTGATATTTAGAGGGTGCTTTCTGAATCGCTAGTAAATAAAGTAAATTCTTAAGAAAAAGTTTTGAAAATAAATTCACGGTTCAATGATGCTACATTCCAAGACGACAGGGCCTCCAGTTACACAGCTGGCATCCCCTACGCCTGGTTTTGTGAACACGGTGATGAATTTCGCATCTCCCCTGCCCACAGTAGTCACCAGTTCTCGGTGTTATTGAGCACTTGTGGTCTACTTTGGAGAGAAGGATGCTTAATCGCTATCCATCTCCATCACCGTTATCTGAATTGGCAGCTATTATGCACTACGAACGCATTAAGCGTTGGATCTTGGCCACTTGTCGCTTGTAGGGTACGTATAGGATGCTGAGTTCTCGGAATGCTATACAACAATTCAAAGAAGTAATATTAGTAGTTTTACTTCTATAAAGCAATTGACAATAATTGACTTTGGAGTTACGTCGTCGTCGCAGGTAACATGCAAACAGCAACAGTAATTGCTATAGGCAAAGTCCAGACAAGTAACTGATAAGGATCGCAACTGATCTTGTAGCACGCTCTGCAAACACGCTCCGCTAATGTCAGTACTCTCAGGCGATCCGAGCCCCCGAGGCAAGCAGGAGCGGCGCTTACATTCACTTCTTCCAGGTGTCGCTCTTGGCGCGGCGCGATCCTATGCCCTGCACCATAGGCCGAAGTTCCTCACCGCCTTCTCTGATCTTGTGTACTCTGTCTTCGTTCCGGCGCTTGTGGTTACACCACAACAATAAGATTCCCATTGAACACCACACGGAACCTATATTTATCCATTCCGAGACAACTAGAAGCTGTATTCAATGCCGCGGTTTTCCTGATCGTAATGGGCAATTCGTTCCGGCGCTTGTGGTTACACCACAACAATAAGATTCCCATTGAACACCACACGGAACCTATATTTATCCATTCCGAGACAACTAGAAGCTGTATTCAATGCCGCGGTTTTCCTGATCGTAATGGGCAATTAACCGTCCAAAAGAGGATCACAGTATGTCGGCCTTAAAGGTCAACAATCTATTATACAAGGTAAGCTTTCACGGCTGGTACTGACATCACTTAATACTTCCGGGGTATTAGGCCGTAGTCGGTGCATAGAACTTTCTCGTAACGTTTCTGTAAGTACCTTTTCCTCTCTTAATAACTTTGTTAAATTTTTACTGTGATGAATGCCGAGAATCCCTGTGGTTTGGAATCCACGTTAAAGTAAATGTTTCCTATAAAATGCTGTCCTTTCCGTCAAGGGCAAGCAGAAGTATAGATGGCAGATCGATTTATTATCCACTAAGAGGCAATGATGATGTATGAAGAAATCCGTGCAATGTGGTTTTGGAAAAGTGTCTATTGTTTATATCAGGATGACATGGCAGAAACTTGAGTGTTGTACTTGCTGAATGTAAGCCCAATTTATTAAAAACTGTTTACTTATAATTTTCTCCGACGTGTTCTGGTTTGTCAGTTTTTAAGTATTGTTGCTCTTCCTCATGTGACTTCACGTCCGCACTGTAAATCGCCAGGAGCTATTCCTGGTGGCTTGTCCTACCTGGGTAGGCTGCCCAGCGTCGCACGGTACGTTGTCTGGCTGCAACGGACACTCCTTGGCCCGCGGCGAGCGAGGCCAGCCGGGGATCATAACTTGAGAGGTTGTCGGCAAAGCCCTCGGGCGCTAGGGTTAAATACTGGCCCGTCCTGCGGCTGCCTGCAGGGGGGATGGAAAGGGGTGAGAGAGGGGAGGGAGGCTGGCGGCCAAACTGCTCCTTGGGGAACTACCCGCAGCCACCCCAGCGCCACTGTCCCTCTCCAGGCACTGCGATACAAATGCCTTTAATGTCTCTCCGGTTCACTGTTGCGCTGCAGCAAATCGGTAAATGTGTTGTGGTATGTACACTTCTTTTTACTATGTTTTTTCTCAACATGCAGTCATCGGACACATTGAGATAATCCGTCAGAAACTATGATTCTAATACAGTTTAGATTTTACTTTCTACATATCTTTGCTTTTTGTTACAGACACGCTACACGTATCAAAATTAATCTTCATGCCATGAAACACTCAATTTAAATATGGCTATTAATTTTGTTTTTCATATACGTTCAGTAGTGTTCCCTGTTTTAAGGATATTTCCGATAAAGACACTCATGTGCCAAAGATTCATTTGTCACAATTTCTTCAAAATGTTTATTTCTATGATAGGTTAACTATGATGTGAATTCATATATTTTAGCAGTTTTATAATCCTGACGATCTCTTGAGCGTATTCTAAAAATTTTCAGGACAGACGGATGGCGAGAGTGAATTAATGTTACAACTGATGGGCGATCAGTCTCATACCTAATACTTGTAAACTAATAATGTGAATACACGTGAAAATAATGCAAAATTATAGGATAAGGGACTAAGATAACAAAGGTTTCAGAAAACGATAACTTATCAAAGAAGTGATTCCAATTAACCTTTCAGCAACGAAAATAATAATAATTGCAAATTGGGATACTTTCCTGCCATATAAGGATCTACATGAAACTTTCGACAATTAGAGCTGAACTAGGATATATGTAACATTTAGACAATTTTTTGCTGAATTGCAGATAAAGATGATAAAGCAGTATTTTTGTGCCGTTGGTATTAAACTGCCTGTCCGCAGCTCGTGGTCGTGCGGTAGCGTTCTCGCTTCCCACGCCCGGGTTCCCGGGTTCGATTCCCGGCGGGGTCAGGGATTTTCTCTGCCTCGTGATGACTGGGTGTTGTGTGATGTCCTTAGGTTAGTTAGGTTTAAGTAGTTCTAAGTTCTAGGGGACTGATGACCATAGATGTTAAGTCCCATAGTGCTCAGAGCCATTTTTATTAAACTGCCAATGGATCAGGCTCTTTAAACTCCTACTAGCTGATTAGCGATTTTCTTCCATCCCCAGAGCTCCCTAGGTATTACTTGGACATAAAAATAACTGCTCCATTTTCTCCACTTTCCAGTCATCATACAGCGAACAAGGTCTAGGACCGTGGCTATTTCAAACAATGCAATGTGTGTAGCGGCGCAAACAATGGACTGCGGTTCAGCTGCCCCATAACGACTCATTTACATCTAAATCTACGTGATAACTCTGCAATTCCATGTAAGTGTTTGCGGAGGGTTCACAAAAGCCCCATTCTATGCGGGCACTGATTTCTACTTTACCCAGTTGATTACCTCATCCTATGTAGGTGGTAGTCACCAAGAAGATTTGTCATTTGAAGGCGAAAGTTAGTGATTCTAACATCTTGAAAAGATCTAGCGGCCACGAACATCTCCTTTCCTGTAACGATTGCCACAGCAACTCGCTTATAATATCCATGACACTCCCCTCTCGCTTTCATTAAAATACAAAATTAGCTCCGTTCTTCGTTTCTGACTTCCTCTGTCAATCCTGTTTGGTAAGGATCTCGTACCGCACCGCTATGCTCCAAAAGAAAGCGGAAAAGCGTAGTATAGGCAGCCCCTTCAGCGTTTTTAAAGCTCTCAGCTGTAAAACGCAGCCTCTGATGGGCCTTCTTCACATCTTCTGTGTGATAGTCTCACTTTATATTCTTCGTAATTGTATTCCTTAGATATTTAGTTGAATTGAGTTGGTGTAATTTTATATGTAACCGAAATTTAACGGACAGTTGCTCGTACGCATCTGTAGAAACTCATGCAGCTCATTGTGAAGAGCTACTTTTCACACCAAGCGTGTATCATGTGTAAATCGGTTTTAAACTCATTTTGATCTCAAAATTTATTAACTAGACAATAACCGGAACTATCGTCTATAAAAAGTCTAAGAGGGCTGATCAGATAGTCTCCTAAAACGTTTATGAGGGTTAAGAACAGCACCACTTCAATATACGACCTCGGTTTCACTGGATGAAATCTCGTTAAGTATTAAGAACTACGACCTCCCTGAAAGAAAATCACAGATCCATCCACACAGCTGATACGATATTCCATAGCCACGCCGAAGTTGATTAGAAATTAGTTGTGAGGAACTGCATCAAAATCTTGCTGGGGACCTAGTACTATGGAATGAATTTGAGGTCCCCCGTCAATAGCACTCATCGTTTAGTGTAAGTGAAGAGCCAGTTGTAGTTCAAAAGAGGGATAATATCTAAATTCATGCTGATTATGTGTCAATAACCGCTTCCGTAGATAAAGTCGCTGACGCACACCTGTGTGGCGGCGCATGACGTGGAGGAAAGACGGTTCGAGTTCTGGTGGTGATAAATTTTCACTGCAAATATTTGGGCGACAAGGGCGGAGGGAGGGGGAGGGTGGAGATGGTTTAGATGGTGACGTAGCGTTCCTGACCACCTGCCTTTGCTCGAATGTTTTGGATCAAATTCTATATCTCTACGCAGTCTCTTGTGAAGTGAGGGCATTTGAAACTCTTTCTGTCGGATGGTGACCTTAAGGTTGGTGGTAGCTTTGCTGGTCTTTGTAAAGTGTAGGCTCCTTGCGGCACCATGTTTCACCTCTCATTTCCTTTCATACATAACAGCACAAAAACGACACTACAGTGTACGCGAACTTATCACAGTCAACGAGATGACACAGTCACATACTTGACACTTACCACATTGGAAAGAATCAACCGAAATCTCCATTATGGCCATGCAAAGAGCAGAGATTGAGGATACCAGCACCTGATCCACAGTTCTCATTTGCTGAATATGGAACCACTTTGAGTTTGATGCATCAATGGTTCATCTTCTTCGATGAAACAATCTATTCCAAAATTTGCACCAGGTATCCTGATATACGTTCACATTAAATAGAGCTACAATGAAGTATGTAAACGTTTGGATATTTCCAGCTGCCTTGGTTCTAAAAAGTCATAGGTTTCGGCAGCATTGGAGAACGATCATAGGCTAACGATGATTTTATGGCTGTCGTGTCAAATCTTTTCTGGGTAGTAACTGATGCCTATGTTGCTAGTGCAATACAAATGTACAGACCCAATACAGTGTGTTACGGGTATAAGTGAAAATATTTCTGCTTGTGACTGAGGACAATATACTGCAAAATGTTAGGTTAGTATTTCTTTCATTTGTAGACTATTGATTACAGATATTCCGAGGAGTAAGTTTTAAAATTGGCTGGTACTTACGAGTGTGTGTGCCATATACAAGCATTTAGCGTTCATTTTCTCATGAACAGCATGCCAGGTATTGAAGTGTGGGCTTGAGGAGGAGAACAGATAGCGTATGTTGAGAGGGGCAGTTCACTTTGAGGTGCCGTTACAAACGTTCAGAAACTTGAGGAAGTAAGAAATGTGACGTTTTGTATGAGAAGACTGTTACTTGCAGAAGAAAAACAGCTAACACAATGTAACGGTTAGGTACCAATAATCAAAATACCTATACCTATAAACCTAACCCTCTGTTTATGTCGCACTCCACTGGCAAATTTATGAGGGATGTTCAACAAGTAAGGCAACACGTTTTCTATGAAAGCAGGTAATTTTTATTCTGAATTCTAATACACCATATTATATCGCAATGGTTTGGCTACAAAAACGTCCATTTCAATGCTAACTTTTTCCGTAGATTCTAACATGTTGTTGTTGTTGTTGCTGTTGTTGTGGTCTTCAGTCCTGAGACTGGTTTGATGCAGCTCTCCACGCTACCCTATCCTGTGCAAGCTTCTTCATCTCCCAGTACCTACTGCAACCTACATCCACCTGAATCTGCTTAGTGTATTCATCTCTTGGTCTCCCTCTAAAATATTTACCCTCCACGCTGCCCTCCAATGTTAAATTTGTGATCCCTTGATGCCTCAGAACATGTCCTACCAACCAGACCCTTCTTCTTGTCAAGTTGTGCCACAAACTCCTCTTCTCCCCAATTCTATTCAATACCTCCTCATTAGTTATGTGATCTATCCATCTAATCTTCAGCATTCTTCTGTAGCACCACATTTCGAAAGCTTCTATTCTCTTCTTGTCCGAACTATTTATCGCTCATGTTTCACTTCCATACATGGCTACACTCCATACAAATACTTTCAGAAATGACTTCCTGAAACTTAAATCTATACTCGATGTTAGCAAATTTCTCTTCTTCACAAACGCTTTCCTTGCCATTGCCAGTCTACATTCGATATCCTCTCTACTTCGACCATCATCAGTTACCTTGCTCCCCAAATACCAAAACTCCTTTACTACTTTAAGTGTGTCATTTCCTAATCAAATTCCCTCACCACCACCCGACTTAATTTGACTACATTCCATTATCCTCGTTTTGATTTTGTTGATGTTCATATCCTCCTTTCAAGACACTGTCCATTCCGTTCAACTGCTCTTCCAAGTCCTTTGCTGTCTCTGACAGAATTACAATGTCATCGGCGAACCTCAAAGTTTTTCTTTCTTCTCCATGGATTTTAATACCTACTCCGAATTTCTCTTTTGTTTCCTTTACTGTTTGCTCAATATACAGATTGAATAATAGCGGGGAGAGGCTACAACCCTGTCTCACTCCCTTCCCAACCACTGCTTCCCTTTCATGCCCCTCGACTCTTACAACTGCCATCTGGTTTCTGTAAAAATTGTAAATAGTCTCCCCCCCTGTATTTTACTCCTGCCACCTTTAGAATTTGAAAGAGAGTATTCAAGTCAACATTGTCAAAAGCTTTCTCCACTCTACAAATGCCAGAAACGTAGGTTTGCCTGTCCGTAATCTTTCTTCTAAGATACGCCGTAGGGTCAGTATTGCCTCACGTGTTCCAACATTTCTACGGAATCCAAACTGATCTTCCCCGAGGTCGGCTTCTACCGGTTTTTCCATTGGTCTGTAAAGAATTCGCGTTAGTATTTTGCAGCTGTGACTTATTAAACTGATAGTTCGGTAATTTTCACAAATGTCAACACCTGATTTCTTTGGGATTGGAATTATTATATTCTTCTAGAAGTTTGAGGGTATTTCGCCTGTCTCATACATCTTGCTGACCAAATGGTAGATTTTTGTCAGGACTGGCTCTCCAAAGGCCGTCGGTAGTTCTAATGGAATGATGTCTAACATAGGGTAAGGTAAATTTATGAACGGGACGATGTCTCAGCGTTGATGCACTGACTACTATCTTGACAGTAAGCTTTTACGAAATGCACCCTTGTTAAGAGATTTTGTGCTATTTTCTTCTGAAGTCATGAATGGGGAGCATAGAAATCAGAACAAAGTAATATCTACTTTCACAGGTGACTTCATAAATGATTTTCAAATTGACGAAGTTTCTCTTACCGTACCCTAGTGGCAGTCAGCTGCGTTATTGTAAGTAGATCGAACAATTTTTTTTTAATAACTGAAGGTAGTAATGTTTGTTCCAACAGTGTCGTTGTACTGCCCTACTTGTCCATTTCTTACAGATCAAAAATTAATGACTCTAAGATGAATGGTAATTTTTAGGACTCTGATAATTTGACTATTATTTTTCCACGTGATCGGTAGCATGTTGCATCAATGTACATACAAAACTGTATATGAAATTTCGTACCGAAACTGGCCGCCTTTCTGGCCGCTGTATGTTTTCAGATTATTCTCATGGAGAGAGATGAACCACAGAATTCAGCTTGTATTGGCTGTAGCCTGCACCCATGACCACAGTTCGTGACATTAATATCCCTGACTGCACCAGGGCAACAAAGCTGCTCTCTCTGATCCTAACAAGTAATTGTCTTTTCTTTGGAAGACATCATGTTTACTCCAGTGACTGTTAAACTTTTTATCTCCACTATTGTAATTTCGACCTTAGGCCATTATCAATTGCAGTGTCTTCACTTTTATCGTAAATGACGCTTTAGTTCAGCTTAAACTGAATTCCGTCCGAACAAGCCTAGAAAGGCCCAACGGGGACCGACCGGCCTTCATGTCATCCTCAACCCACAGGCGTCTCTGGATGCGGATATGGAGGGCCCTGTGGTCAGCACACCGCCCTCAGTTTACGAGACCTGAGCCGCTACTTCTCGATCAAGTAGCTCCTCAGTTTGCCTCACACGGTCTGAGTGCACCCCGCTGGCCAACAGCGCTCGGCAGACCAGATGGTCACCCGTCCAAGTACTAGCCCAGCCAGACAGCGCTTATCTTCGGTGATCTGACGGGAATCGGTGTTTAATGCGGCAAGGCCGTTGTCTTTAGTTCACTCTGCTTGCCCACAAACCAATGTAATAACAGCATATATTCAGTTGATGGTCAATTCACAACGAAGGTTTGGTCAGAAAGGCTTCAAAGATACCTTATTATAACTAAATCGAGCATTTTTTTTTAATAACTGAAGGTAGTACATTAAGCTGTACGGAACTGTTCTAGAGAAAGTAGCCGGGTGAGCTCAAGGGAAGCGTCACAGGATCATTGATGTTTTTATGAAATATAAACCATCAGTCAGATATGTTCAAAAGCAATGTCGTATTGCTTGGTGCAATCTGTTGTCTACCAGAAGTATCGTCGCCGGACAACATTAAGGACATGTCGAGAGATGAGACATTCTTTCCTCTTGATGTGAAGAATGTTATCTCTTATTAAATGTGGATAAATACAGCGTAACATCCGCAGCTAAGAAGAAAGTAAAACGAAGTAAACTGGAGCGCCACACACAGTTTAAATATTTGACGATTATGTCTAGAAGCAATATAAAGATGAACAAGTAAAAACAGAATTTAGAAAGGCGAAATAATAATTGTTTTATTTGAAATAATCTCGGTAAGGCATTGCATCTGTGAAGGAAAAGGCACCCAAAATGGTAATTGGGCCACCTGTGGAATGTTTTTCCATTGTTTCCTGACTGTTCAGGTTATCAAACTTCCAACAAATTCGTAGAACCTCTACTAGGATCGTAACTGGTTGGCATCATCCGTAACAAATATTAGTCATTGGTACTCGGGGAACGTAAAAGAAAGATCATGTTGCTCTAATGAAACCTGGTTAGTTAAGTTTAGAAAACCGCACCTCGATGGAGACTTTGTGAAAGCTTGGGGATCATCAAGACGCGACACATTACAGCACAACCGACGCATAAGCACACGTTGTAAATAGACTATACGTGATTTATTTTCCCTGTATGCTAGCGTTTCTAAGTTGTGTTTCAGATGTCAGCTGACGGTCACATTTTACTTACAGGAAGAGAACTTCTTTTCAAATCGGTAATGACATTCAAATAGAGGTAGTGACCCATTCCTTACATCAGACTCATTACTCATACCTCCGTTCATTTAAGTGCAACATTGAATGATACAGAACCAGCAAGCAAGTGTATATAAGGTACAACAAAAATGATTCTTTGTATCGCTTCAGGCTGTACGAAAACCTCATGCTCTCTCCACTATACACTACAATATTGGCTGATGGAGCATACACGTAGATTTTGTTGTTGCTGGCACCATTATTCTGTTACTGGTCAAAAATCCTTCTTATTGAAAGTAGTATACTGCCTTTGACGACAATATTAACTTTTCACTCAGTAGCAAGTTTACTGTGCAGCATAAATTCGATATGTATGCATTGGGGTGTTCAGCTGCTGCTGATATCGATACTGCACATTGTGTCAGTAAACATACACTAAATAAAATCATGTTTATAGAGATTTATGTTTTTTGGGTGTTAGGGGTTGCTGACTGAAACACATTTTGGAGAAGGGGGGCCGGCCGGTGTGGCCGTGCGGTTCTAGGCGCTTCAGTCTGGAAACGCGTGACCGATACGGTCGCAGGTTCGAATCCTGCCTCGGGCATGGACGTGTGTGATGTCCTTAGGTTGGTTAGGTTTAAGTAGTTCTAAGTTCTAGGGGACTGATGACCACAGATGTTAAGTCCCATAGTGCTCAGAGCCATTTGAACCATTTTTTTTTGAGAAGGGGAGGGGGGAAAAAGTTTCCTCCTTTTGCGCTGGATACATTCTCAGAAGTCATAAACCTATCCGTAGCTAATATTCACGTCTTGTACAAGTTCTACAAGCCACCCGCCCATATAGCTGAACGTGTTAAAGCACTGCCTTCCGAAAGGTCAGGTGTGCAGACCCCAACTCAACTTGGCTGGAGGATTAACGAAGAGAGGCGGCGTGCCAGCCAGCCTGAATGTGATATTTAGGCGGTTTTCCGGTCTGGTATCCAAGTTCCGCCTCAGTAACGCGATTCGCGAACGTTTAGAGAAGTTTCGTACAATTTTACATGCACAAGACTACACGTAGTGTGCTGGAACATGCTCATTACGTCGAGTGTGATAAGGAGGTCGTGAAGAAAGGATATCGGGTCACCTCTGAAATTAATCGCGCCAAAGCCGTTGATAACCACGTCGCCCCTATGCAGATGCGGGACAAACGGCACAAGAAAAGGAAGAAAAGAAGGGTAATGTCAGCAAGCTGACTCTAGGGAGCTGTTAATGTGCTTAAATTTGAAAGTTAACCAAGTACATTTTTATAGCCTCTGAGGGACGAAACTGAGCCCTGAAACATGCCCAAAACTCAGACCTAATGGACATCAGACTGAAATCACGAACGATGTAAATACCAGCAGTGAAAGCCGACAGCAGGCCAGAGTGGCCGAGCGGTTCTAGGCGCTACAGTCTGGAACCAAGCGACTGCTACGGTTGCAGGTTCGAATCCTACCTCGGGCATGGATCTGTGTGGTGTTCTTAGGTTAGTTAGGTTTAAGTAGTTCTAAGTTCTAAGGGACTGATGACCTCAGAAATTAAATCCCATAGTGCTCAGAGCCATTTGAACCATTTTTTTGAAAGCCGACACAGTGTGATTAAAACAACTATCTATACTCTGCAACATCACAAGGTATTGATTCGGCACTTCACTGCCCCGTCAAGAAAACTGTTATTACTTAAGTACAATTGTATACAGCCTTTGCATCACACGGAACAGGAATAAAAACGTCATCTTATCTTCGTAATGTGAACTGTAGCTATGAAGCCCGTCAGTAGAGAATTGTTCTGCGCCACTGCTAGAATCGTACGAACGACTGTTTCGCGGACAATAGACAACAGCCAATTAATTCTCGCAATGCCATCCAATCCGAGCAAAAGCGCTTCGTCTCTGCGGGCCCCATTCTGGGCGTAACAGTAAGCGCCTGCAATAAAAGAAGATGAACGACCACATTTAACTGAAACCCTTTCCCTTTACTATCGTTTCACGAACGATTCCTGTTATACGATCAGATATTTAGGTTAGAGGGACCCCCCCTTGGGCGAAACGATAAAATACCTGACGGCTTACCAGAGAGAACATTATCATCGTTGATAAAGAACGTCCGTCCTCAGAGACCAAAAACAGGAAAAGTTAACGTAATGTTGGTAAACTGCAGGAGTATCCAGGGCAAGGTTCCTGAATTAGTATCTCTTATTGAAGGAAATAGTGCGCATATAGTATTAGGAACGGAAAGTTGGTTAAAACCGGAAGTGAACAGTAACGAAATCCTAGACACAGAATGGAATATATACCGCAAGGATAGGATAAACGCCAATGGTGGAGGAGTATTTATAGCAGTAAAGAATTCAATAATATCCAGTGAAGTTATTAGCGAATGCGAATGTGAAATAATCTGGGTTAAGTTAAGTATCAAAGGTGGGTCAGATATGGTAGTCGGATGCTTCTATAGACCACCTGCATCAGCAACCGTAGTAGTTGAGCGCCTCAGAGAGAACCTGCAGAACGTCGTGAAGAAGTTTCGTGATCATACTATTGTAATAGGGGGAGACTTCAATCTACCAGGTATAGAATGGGATAGTCACACAATCAGAACTGGAGCCAGGGACAGAGACTCTTGTGACATTATCCTGACTGCCTTGTCCGAGAATTACTTCGAGCAGATAGTTACAGAACCAACTCGTGAAGCTAACGTTTTAGACCTCATAGCAACAAATAGACCGGAACTTTTCGACTCCGTGAATGTAGAAGAGGGTATCAGTGATCATAAGTCAGTGGTTGCATCAATGACTACAAGTGTAATAAGAAATGCCAAGAAAGGAAGGAAAATATATTTGCTTAACAAGAGTGATAGGGCACAAATCGCAGAATATCTGAGTGACCACCATCAAACGTTCATTTCTGAGGAAGAGGATGTGGAACAAAAATGGAAAAAATTCAGAAACATCGTCCAGTACGCCTTAGATAAGTTCGTACCGACTAAGGTCCAAAGCGAGGGGAAAGATCCACCGTGGTATAACAATCATGTACGAAAGGTACTACGGAAACAAAGAAAGCTTCACCATAGGTTTAAGAGTAGTCGAATCATAGCTGATAAGGAAAAGCTGAACGAAGCGAAAAAGAGCGTAAAGAGAGCAATGAGAGAAGCATTCAACGAATTCGAACATAAAACATTGGCAAACAATCTAAACAAGAACCCTAAAAAGTTTTGGTCATATGTAAAATCGGTAAGCGGATCTAAATCCCCTATTCAGTCACTCGTTGACCACGATGGCACCGAAACAGAGGACGACCGAAGAAAGGCAGAAATACTGAATTCAGTGTTCCGAAACTGTTTCACTGCGGAAAATCGTAACACGGTCCCTGACTTCAGCCGTCGCACGGACGCCAAAATGGAAAATATTGAAATAAACGATATCGGAATTGAAAAACAACTGCTATCACTTAGTAGCGGAAAAGCATCCGGACCAGACGAGATACCCTTAAGATTTTACAGTGATTATGCTAAAGAACTTGCCCCCTTTCTATCAGCAATTTATCGTAGATCTCTGGAAGAACGTAAAGTACCTAGCGACTGGAAGAAAGCGCAGGTCGTTCCCATTTTCAAGAAGGGTCATAAATCAGATGCGAATAATTATAGGCCTATTTCACTTACGACAATCTGTTGTAGAATAATGGAACATGTTTTGTGTTCTCGTATTATGACGTTCTTAGATAATACAAATCTCCTTCATCATAACCAACATGGATTCCGCAAACAGAGATCATGTGAAACTCAGCTCGCCCTATTTGCCCAAGAAATTCACAGTGCCGTAGACACTGGCGAGCAGATTGATGCCGTATTCCTGGACTTCAGGAAGGCATTTGATACGGTTCCGCACTTACGTTTAGTGAAAAAAATACGTGCTTACGGAATATCGGACCAGGTTTGTGATTGGATTCAGGATTTCCTAGAAGAAAGAACACAACATGTCATTCTTAACGGTTCAAAATCTGCAGATGTAGAGGTAATTTCGGGAGTACCGCAAGGAAGCGTGATAGGACCTTTATTGTTTACAATATACATAAATGACTTAGTTGACAACATCGGTAGCTCCGTGAGGCTATTTGCAGATGACACGGTTGTCTACAAGAAAGTAGCGACATCAGAAGACTCGTACGTACTCCAGGAAGACCTGCAGAGGATTAATGAATGGTGCGACAGCTGGCAGCTTTCCCTAAACGTAGATAAATGTAATATAATGCGCATACATAGGGGCAGAAATCCATTCCAGTACGATTATGCCATAGGTGGTAAATCATTGGAAGCGGTAACGACCGTAAAATACTTAGGAGTTACTATCCGGAGCGATCTGAAGTGGAATGATCACATAAAACAAATAGTGGGAAAAGCAGGCGCCAGGTTGAGATTCATAGGAAGAATTCTAAGAAAATGTGACTCATCGACGAAAGAAGTAGCTTACAAAACGCTTGTTCGTCCGATTCTTGAGTATTGCTCATCAGTATGGGACCCTTACCAGGTTGGATTAATAGAAGAGATAGACATGATCCAGCGAAAAGCAGCGCGATTCGTCATGGGGACATTTAGTCAGCGCGAGAGCGTTACGGAGATGCTGAACAAGCTCCAGTGGCGGACACTTCAAGAAAGGCGTTACGCAATACGGAGAGGTTTATTATCGAAATTACGAGAGAGCACATTCCGGGAAGAGATGGGCAACATATTACTACCGCCCACATATATCTCGCGTAATGATCACAACGAAAAGATCCGAGAAATTAGAGCAAATACGGAGACTTACAAGCAGTCGTTCTTCCCACGCACAATTCGTGAATGGAACAGGGAAGGGGGGATCAGATAGTGGTACAATAAGTACCCTCCGCCACACACCGTAAGGTGGCTCGCGGAGTATAGATGTAGATGTAGATGTAGATATTACTGTTTCCGCTATAAGTCCCAGTATTAGTCATCAGTTGAATGGTATTTCCGAAATTACTTGGGAGCAACATCTTACAGAGTTCTTCGACACACAAAGAGAAATCGTTATCTAC
Organism: Schistocerca nitens; assembly: GCF_023898315.1. Lineage (NCBI taxonomy): Eukaryota > Metazoa > Arthropoda > Insecta > Orthoptera > Acrididae > Schistocerca > Schistocerca nitens. The sequence continues at coordinate 363,762,905 of NC_064617.1, forward strand.
AAACAAGTTTAATTTGCAACAGAAAATTGATATGTGTTCACTGAAGTGTTCAGCTGCTGCTGATATCGATACTGCACTTTGTGTCAGTAAACATACACTAAATAAAACCATGTTTATAGTGATTTCTGTTTTTTTGGTGTTAAGGGTGGTTGACTAAAACAAGTTTTGGGGGAGGAAGGGAGGGCAAACGTTTCCTCTCCTAGCGCTGGAGACGTTCTCAGAAGTCATAAACATATCCGTAGTTAATATTCAAGTCTTGTACAAGTTCTACAAGCCACCCTCCCAGATAACTGGACGTTTTAAAGCACTGTCTCCCGAAAGGGTAGGTGTGCCGGGCCCAAATCGAATAGGCTGGTGGATTAACGAAGTGTAAGCACTTCCGTGTCATAGAATCATACATCAACTCAAAATAATTTTCTCACTTCGGTGAATAAAAAAATGTAAATTTGCACATGGGTCAGACAGGCGATAAGAAACATAATTATTGTCAAGGCCTGACAAAATTTGGAATATAATAGTTATTAGTGTCAAATGGGACTTCATTTCACGTCACCCGACTGTAGTTCACTGTATTCCACTGTTCAAAAAATGGTTCAAGTGGCTCTGAGCACTATGCGACTTAACTTCTGAGGTCATCAGTCGCCTAGAACTTAGAACTAATTAAACCTAACTAACCTAAGGACATCACACACATCCATGCCCGAGGCAGGATTCGAACCTGCGACCGTAGCGGTCACGCGGTTCCAGACTGAAGCGCCTTTAACCGCACGGCCACACCGGCCGGCTATTCCACTGTCTCAGCCGCAAACTCTCATGCGCCTTCAGTATTCGTTGCAGCCATAGTGTCTAATGTCGGAAGAGCAGAGACAGTGTAATGGACGGAGAAAATAATAGTAAAAACTGTCTACTGTCTTCCCAATAGTGTATTTACGTAGCGTATTTACATTCCGATGTCACAGCTTCTTCAGCAGGGCTTATGTCATAACGAGGATCATCTTAGCGATGCCAGCACATCAGAAACGCGTATCTGCTAATTCTACTAATTTCTTCTGCCAATGTCGTCACATGATATAACTTCCACATTTTGTTCAGACTACATTGACAAAACAGGCACACAAAAGACGTAGTCAGATGTCAGTGTAACTTCTCACATGTACACAACATGGTGTGTATGTAATAATGAGATTTGCACTTTTCTGTGACCGCATTGGTATTGTGAGTGTTTATTGTTGTTATCAGCACTGGTAGAGTATATAAGGGGCGTGAACAAATTCTAATTTTGAATAGTCACTGACATGCACAAAGAGATGTCTTGTACTCGTTTGGAGACAGCGCTAGCAGCAACTGATGACGATGGGGTCCCATACTCGGAGCAGCGTAGGGGACGATGCACCGCCGTACTAGGCAAGGTCCTAGCGGAGGTGGTTCGCCATTGCCTTGCTCCGACCGTAGTGGGGATGAATGATTATGATGAAGACGATACAACAACACCCAGTCACCTCGAGGCAGGGAAAAACCCTGACTCCATCCGGAATCGAACCCGGGACCCCGTGTGCGGGAAGCGAGAACGCTACCGCAAGACCACGAGCTGCGGGTAGCAGTAACTCACGGAGTTTGAAAGTGGCATCATTTTGAGTCTTCTTTTGACTAGCTCGTCAAATCGTGCAATATCGATTAGGGAGGACAACGGTTCAAATCAGCGCCCGGCCATCCAGCTTTATCATTTCCTTTGGTTGGTTTGTTGATTAATTTGGAGAGGGGACCAAAGAGTGAAGTCATCGGTCGCATCGGATTAGGGAAGGACCGCGAAGGGAGTCGGCCGTGCCCTTCCAAAGGAGCCATGACGGCATTTGCCTGAGCGATTTAGGGAAACAACGAAAACCAAAATCAGGATGGCCGAATTCGGGTTTTCAACCATCGTCCACCCGAATGCGAGTGCAACGAGTTAACCACTGCGACACCTCGCTTGTTATCATTCCCATGTTTTCCCTAAATCTCTGCAGCCAAATGCCTGGATGGTTCCTTTGAAAGGGCACGGTCGATTTTTTTCTTCATCCTTGACACAATCCGAGTTTGTACACCGTCTCTAATGACCTTGATATCAACGGGACGTTAAGCCCAGCCTTCCTTCCTTCCCTCCGTCGTGCAATATCCAGATTTGTGGGGCATTCAGATGTGCCAGCTACTCATGTTGGAATGCATGAGGGCATGAGGGCAGGCATAAGCGTCGTCATGTTTCCGGTCAATCACGTATGACAATCACAAGAGAGATCGTCGTATTGTGCAAGAAACACATCGAGACTCCTTCATATTTGCGCTTGCCATCCCAGAACAAACAAGTGGGATCTTTGCTGTCTTCGCGCAGCAGCCAAATTAGGGAATTTCCGTCTAGGATGTAGGCTTCCGTTAACAGCACAACGCGAACGGAATGGTAACGTGACCGGCAGACATGGACTGATGAATGGTGTCGCATTGTGTTCAGCGAGGCTTTGAACTACTCCTGATGACCAACGTCGATGACTACAGAGGTGACCTGCGGAGAGGTACTAGGCTTCACAGCACAGGAGAGGCACAGTGGTGTTACTTCTGGCCTCACGGTGTAGGGAACCATCTAGGATGGCGTCAGATCAAGCTGCTCGTCCTTGATGGAAATCAGGCGGCACAACATATAGCACGCACATCGTGTGTCCTCATGTGTTACCTCTCATGCGACAGTAACATGATGCCGTTTTTCAACAGGACAGTACTCGTCCACAAATGGCACCTGTTTCTATGCACCGTCTGCGTAACGTTTAGATTCCCCCATGACCAGCAAGTTTCCCAGATGTATTCCCGGAAGAACATGTGCGTGACCATCTCGGACGTCGACTCCGTGACCCAGTAAAGAGGTTATCACGAGCTAGTGGGACAGTATGTTCACTAGTGGATGCCACTGCTATTTGTCGCTCTTAGCAGTCGAATATGCATGAAGCCAGGCCAAAGGAGGTGCAACGTCATACTGATAAGTGGGTTTGTACTCTTCAGTCGGCCACGGTGGCCGAGCGGTTCTAGGCGTTCCAGTCAGGAGCCGTGCCACTACTACGTTCGCAGGTTCGAATCCTGCCCCGGGCATGGACGTGTCTGATGTCCTTAGGTTAGTCAGATTTAAGTACTTCTAAGTTCTAGGGGACTGATGACCTAAGATGTTAAGTCCCATAATGCTCAGAGCCATTTGAACCTTTTTTTTTGTATTCTTCATTTCTTTATATCTGAGTCGATATCGTAATTATTGTAGTAATATCCTATACCCAGTCAACCCGCGAAGTAAACTTCCGTTTCCTATTCTTATTCTTCGCGCTTCACTTTATTTCTCCGACAGAGTATTATATCAAAATATATCCATCCGAGAGGATCAAGATTAAAATTTATGTTCGGCCAACATAATTTCTTTCTGCTTACCATAAATTACTTTAAATCAAATGAGTTTTTCTTTTGGTAATGAAACGGCCATTGTCTCTACTGAAACTAACTGTAGATGCTACATGGAAAGCTAGTACTCCTCAATCTCTCTATTTTCGTAGTCAATAACACTTACTGAAATTATGGTCCGTTGGCAGGAAAAAGGCTGAGCAGCATAAGAAACTCTCGCTATCAAGTAAGAGTTATTGACTCTGATTACTGAAGTGGGCTTTCATTGTCGTATAGATTATTGCACATAATCACCGCCACAGCCACATTAGTGAGATTCTCTTTCACCTTTGATGTTTCTACCTACTCATCTCAGGTAATTTGTTGATTACTGACGTGTTTCCGTAGTTTCTCTATAGTGTATAACAAACAAGAAGGACCTTAACATTACTCAGAGAATACAACCAGAGCGACACAAAAACAGATAAAGAACACAGCCTCCGTAGCAGTCATATACATCTACATCTACATCTATACTCCGCGAGCCACCTTACGGTGTGTGGCGGAGGGTACTTATTGTACCACTATCTGATCCCCCCTTCCCTGTTCCATTCACGAATTGTGCGTGGGAAGAACGACTGCTTGTAAGTCTCCGTATTTGCTCTAATTTATCGGATCTTTTCGTTGTGATCATTACGCGAGATATATGTGGGCGGTAGTAATATGTTGCCCATCTCTTCCCGGAATGTGCTCTCTCGTAATTTCGATAATAAACCTCTCCGTATTGCGTAACGCCTTTCTTGAAGTGTCCGCCACTGGAGCTTGTTCAGCATCTCCGTAACGCTCTCGCGCTGACTAAATGTCCCCATGACGAATCGCGCTGCTTTTCGCTGGATCATGTCTATCTCTTCTATTAATCCAACCTGGCAAGGGTCCCATACTGATGAGCAATACTCAAGAATCGGACGAACAAGCGTTTTGTAAGCTACTTCTTTCGTCGATGAGTCACATTTTCTTAGAATTCTTCCTATGAATCTCAACCTGGCGCCTGCTTTTCCCACTATTTGTTTTATGTGATCATTCCACTTCAGATCGCTCTGGATAGTAACTCCTAAGTATTTTACGGTCGTTACCGCTTCCAATGATTTACCACCTATGGCATAATCGTACTGGAATGGATTTCTGCCCCTATGTATGCGCATTATATTACATTTATCTACGTTTAGGGAAAGCTGCCAGCTGTCGCACCATTCATTAATCCTCTGCAGGTCTTCCTGGAGTACGTACGAGTCTTCTGATGTTGCTACTTTCTTGTAGACAACCGTGTCATCTGCAAATAGCCTCACGGAGCTACCGATGTTGTCAACTAAGTCATTTATGTATATTGTAAACAATAAAGGTCCTATCACGCTTCCTTGCGGTACTCCCGAAATTACCTCTACATCTGCAGATTTTGAACCGTTAAGAATGACATGTTGTGTTCTTTCTTCTAGGAAATCCTGAATCCAATCACAAACCTGGTCCGATATTCCGTAAGCACGTATTTTTTTCACTAAACGTAAGTGCGGAACCGTATCAAATGCCTTCCTGAAGTCCAGGAATACGGCATCAATATGCTCGCCAGTGTCTACGGCACTGTGAATTTCTTGGACAAATAGGGCGAGCTGAGTTTCACATGATCTCTGTTTGCGGAATCCATGTTGGTTATGATGAAGGAGATTTGTATTATCTAAGAACGTCATAATACGAGAACATAAAACATGTTCCATTATTCTACAACAGATTGACGTAAGCGAAATAGGCCTATAATTATTCGCATCTGATTTATGACCCTTCTTGAAAATGGGAACGACCTGCGCTTTCTTCCAGTCGCTAGGTACTTTACGTTCTTCCAGAGATCTACGATAAATTGCTGATAGAAAGGGGGCAAGTTCTTTAGCATAATCACTGTAGAATCTTACGGGTATCTCGTCTGGTCCGGATGCTTTTCCGCTACTAAGTGATAGCAGTATATAATGTTTGCATAAGCGAAGAATTCGGCCGCAGAAAGTAATGTCATCTTGTTGGTTATGAGCTCTCCTACAACAGATTTATTTAGTCAAAGAGCAACATGCGAAACAAGAACCACCAGCTGTACAATTGTGTGTTTATTCTCTACCGGTTTCAGTTATTACAACCATATTCACTGGTCCAGAACAATATACGTCAATGGATCAAAAAAATATGTTCGTCAAATATGACACAAACAAATGTAGAACATACCTGACTGCCGTAATAATGTGACTAAACACAGTATATATAAGCCGGCCGCTGTGGCCGAGCGGTTCTAGGCGCTTCAGTCTGGACTCGCGCTGCTGTTACGGTTGTAGGTTCGAATCCTGCCTCGGGCATGGATGTGTCTGATATCCTTAGGTTAGTTAGTTTTAAATAGTTCTAAGTCTAGGGGACTGATGACCTCAGATATTAAGTCCCATAGTGCTTAGAGCCATTTTTGAACAGTATATGTAAACATGATGTGCCTTGACGTAACAACAGTTCAGATGGCGTGATTGTAAGGCCAGACCTTGATTATGGAGACCTCTTCCGGCTGGCTGGTTCACATTCTTGTGGTCAAGCAGTGACTTTTTTTGATGGTGGTCACTGTAACAACACGTTGCTGGCTCAGTCACTGTTTGCTTCTTGTTGGTGGCCCTGAGATGCGTCTGTTCACACCCATGATTTGCCTGTGTTCATACCCAGCTATTCAGTCGCTAACTATTTGTGTCACTGTAGAAAACATCGTAGTAGAGTACTCTCTGAAGAAGATGCCAGTAAGACATAAACTATGGTGGTTTGTTTGCTAGAAGACATCCCTCAGGCACTAGGATTCACTTTTACAACTATCCGAGGCTAAAGAAATAAATATAGTGCAATGATCTGACTTGTCTTACAAACGAAGTTTCCTTGTGGGTGAATTTCTTGACACAGCGGCCCTGCTTCAGTTGTAGACGTCCTAGCACTTGTGCTGTTCCATTATGATTGACAATTTCATTAATACAAATAATAAGCCTATCTTTCGATTATTCCTTAGTCGCTAATGTTTCCCTTTTTTTTTCTTTCAATAAACATTATACAAATCCCTGTTAGTTTCCCTTTTCACGTACTTACTTGCTTTCACATACTTATCTGCTGTAGCTGATCGACTTGTATGTTCCTAGTGTTTGGGTTTCTTTCTTTAAGATTCCTATACATAAACCCGAGCCTGACATATGCCTTCTACGTCAGCTTACTCCACATGCTTACTGCTAGAAATTTTAAGGCAGTTAACGCCTCCGATGACACGATATTGATAGCCCCGTTGATGTGCAATAGATTTAGGCACGTTCAAGTCGACAACCATCTCCACCACGGGCCTACCTGCAGACACCTCCGTCACCTACGAACATCCCACATCTCAAACGAATACAATGCTAACTGTTGTACGGGGTATGGTGTAGGATACCCATCAGCATTCTCGATTACCCTTCTATCCCAATCTCACACGCTAATTGAGTCAAAAGTTGCCTGTATACATACATATGTATACTAGACCACCCATATGTTTCCGGGAGAAATACTTCGTCTGGAAACAAACGAAAATTTGTGCTGGACCAAGATTCGACCTCTTTACGCAAGCATCCACTTCAACAGCTTCGGATATATGCGCATGCTTCATTGGTAGACACAGACTTCCTTATGTCCCAGTTTCTGATTCCCATATAACTCGCACAGTTATATGATTCCCACACACACAGAGACCTATGTAATTTTCTCGTCGAGTTGCGTTGGCTTTGGCATGAAATACATTAGTGTGGCGTCTATATTTTACAGTGTCTGGAACAGCCGATACAACGCTCTATGCGACATGCATGCATATCCGGAGGAACAAACAGTGCTAATGATTTCTAACCATATTAATAACTGAAATGTGTTCATCAACTGTGAATGTGGTACCGCCACAAGTATACAGTTTGCGGGAAACAATCATAAATGTGTGCCAAATCGGGACTCAGACCCGGATTTTCCACCTTGTGGAAGAGGTCGCCTGAAGAGGTTTGGCTATGCGAGCACACTTCACGGATGGATCCAAAAATCCGTATTTTATCCTAAAGTCGGACTTACACAGTGCTCGAAAAGATATGTGACACTCACACTGATAGAGACTTACTCAATAATCTCGTCAGGCTTTGTTATTGACTAAACTAACCAAATCTGTTGGGAGGATTTCAGAGAAGCAGATTGATCCTAAAAACGATCACCCTTCAATAATTATTTGTTTGTGGAACGTGCTTCACAATGATGGTTCCTTATTCCCGCCGTATTTCCGTCGTTGCATGTAGGAGCGCTAATTACCATGATTCTGTAAACATGTGCATTCCTGATACATTCACAATACGTGACTAATATCGAGAGGATCAGAAGACGCCGATAATTACATATACGGTCTAGGATTATGAACCAACAGAATAAAATTAAAATTAATTCCTTGCTTGTATCAGTTTACACTACTGGCCATTAAAACTGATACACCAAGAAGAAATACAGATGATAAATGGGTATTCATTGGACAAATATATTATACTAGAACTGACATGTGGTTACATTTTCACTCAGTTTGAGTGCATAGCTCCTGGGAAATCAGTACCCAGAACAACGATCACTGGCCGTAATAACGGCCTTGATACGCCTGGGCATTGAGTCAAACAGAGCTTGGATGAGCTGCCCATGCAGCTTCAACACGATACCACATTTCACCAAGAGTAGTGACTGGCGTATTGTGACGAGCCAGTTGCTCGGCCACCATTGACCAGATGTTTTCAATTGCTGAGAGATCTGGAGAATGTGTTGGCCAGGGCAGCAGTCGAACATTTTCTATATCCAGAAAGGCCCGTACAGGACCTGCAACATGCGGGACTGTATTATCCTGCTGAAATGTAGGGTTTCGCAGGCATCAAATGAAGGGTTAACCCACGGATCGTAAGACATCTGAACTGTAACGTCCACTGTTCAAAGTGCCGTCAGTGCGAACAAGAGGTGACCGAGACGTGTAACCAATGGAACCCCCATGCCATCACATCGGGTGATACGCCAGTATGGCGATGACGAATACACGCTTCCAATGTGCTTTCACCGCGATGTCGCCAAACACGGATGCGACCATCATGATGCTGTAAACGTAACCTGGATTCATCCGAGAAAAATGAAGTTTTGCCATTCGTGCACCCAGGTTCGTCGTTGAGTACACCATCGCAAGCGCTTCTGCCTGTGATGAAGCGTCAAGACTAACCGCAGCCATGGTCTCCGAGCTGATAGTCCATGCTGCTGCAAACTTCGTCGATATGTTCGTGCAGATTATTGTTGTCTTGCAAACGTCCCCATCCGTTGACTCAGGGATCGAGACGTGGCTGCACGATCCGTTACAGCCATGCGGACAAGATAACCGTCATCTCGACTGCTAGTGATACGAGGCCGTTCGGATCCAGCACGGCGATCCGTATAACCCTCCTGAACGCACCGATTCCATATTCTGCTAACAGGCATTGGATCTTGACCAACGCGAGCAGCAGTGTTGCGATACGATAAACCGCAATCGCGATAGGCTACAATCCAACCTTTATCAAAGTCGGAAACGTAATGGTACGCATTTCTCCTCGTTACACGAGGCATCACAACAACGTTTCACCAGGCAAAGCCGGTCAACTGCTGTTTATGTGTGAGAAACCAGTTGGAAACTTTCCTCATGTCAGCACGTTGTAGGTTTCGCCACCGGCGCCAACCTTGTGTGAATTCTCTGAAAAGCTAATCATTCGCATATCGCAGCATCTTCTTCCTGTCGGTTAAATTTCGCGTCTGTAGCACACCATCTTCGTGGTGTAGCAATTTTAATTTCCAGGAGTGTAGTTGACTCTCAGACCTCTGACTCTACGCATTAGACTCAATCTTTGATCATATCATGTTAATCTATGTCTGTATACTGTTTTCAAAATTATAAGGAAATGTGACCCTTGTTTGACGACGTGTGCGTTGACACAAAGGATAAACCAAAGTCATACAGCGTGAAGAGGTTAAAATAGTTCTTCCTTGCTTGTTCGGTAAGTTGTTCATTGTTTATCCACATTTTCATTTTCTGCATTTGAATACCGAAATACATAACAGACCATCAAACTTTCTCGTAACAGGAACATACACTTCTCCTTACTCAATATGGGAAGTAAATACAATGCTAAGACGATTTAATCCTATATTATTTGCATACATACTATATACATACACATATATACATGTATACTGTATACACATAAACATATATGTAGATACTCCGCAAGCCACCGTACGGTGCGTGGCGGATGTACAATGTACCACTAGTAGTCATTCCCTCCGTCACGAATGGGGTGAATAAAAAACGTCTACACACCGGGACGGAAATGCCTCGTGTAATTCAATGAAAGACAAAAAAATTTGACTGCAGCTCTTTTTGTTCACACTTCCTCTGTAATTTTTAAACATTTACCCACAATTAAGAATGAATGTCTTAATAATAGTATTTTCATAATTTTAAGTTAATATAAATATGAAATCTGTTTAGAAGAATTCTAGTCTCCTATTCCAAAGAAGGCAGGTGCTGACAGATACGAATATTAACGAACTATCTGTTTAGTAAGTTATGGTTGCAAGATACAACATGAAATGTTTAAAGAAGAATAGAAAAATTGATGGAAACTGACTTCGAGGAAAACAAGTTGTGTTCCAGAGAAATGTAAGTTTATGGGAGGCCGTACTGACCCTCAATTTTTATTTGCCTGAAAAAAGGTAAACCTACGTCTACAGCATCTCTAGATTTATAGAAATGTATTCAAGATGTTGGCAGGAATACACTAGTCGAAATTGGGAAGGTAGGAGGTGTAAAATACGGGAAGCGAAAGGTTATCTACAGAAACCAGCTGCTATTTCAAGAATTATAGTCATGAAAAGTAAGCAGTAATTGAGAAGAGAGTGAAGAAGGATTGTAGGCTCTCCTCAGTTTTATTCAATCTGCAAGTTGAACATCCAGTACAAGAAACAGAAGAAGTATTAGGAAAGGGAATTAAAGTTCAGGGAGAAGTAATAAAAATGTCGATATTCGCTAATGACACTGTAAATCTGTCACAGACGCCTAAGGACATGGAAGGGAAGTAAAGCAGAATAGACAGTGACTTGAAAAGGTCTTATGAGAATCATATCAACAAAAGCAAAACAATTGTAATGGAATATAGTCGACTGAAATCAGGTGAGATGATAGAAAGAGGTTAGGAAATGAGACACTGAAAGTGGGTCACTGAGTTTTACTATTCAGGCAGCAAACTAACTGTCGATGACCGAAGTAGAGTGCATTAAAACGCGCGTTATCAATGACAAGAAATCCGTTTCGGAAAAAAAGGAATTTATTGATGTCGAATTGAAATTTATGTCAGCAAGTTATCACTGGAATTATTAGTATTAATAATAGGCTTATACAGAAGTGATATGTGGACGGTAAGCATATCAGAGAAGAAGAGAATAGAAGCTTTCGGAATACTGCACTATACATGAATATTGACACTTGCATAGGTATGTGAAATAACTGTATCGAATTGAGGAAAATAGAAATTTGTGGCACCACTTGGCTAAAAGAGGGCATCGTGTGATATCTTACTTTCTGAGGCAACAGGGTTTCATCAGTTTAATATTGGAAGGAAGCGTCTACGGAATGACGTGTAGAGGAACACGAAATATTGATCAAAGGAGGCCTGTTCAAACGGATGAAGGCTACAGCAGTTACGCAGATGTGAAGAGGCGCCCACAGGAAAGAACTGTGTCGAGTACCGCATCTGACCAGTCTTCGGATTGATTACGACAACAGCGTATTTTGTTAGTGCCTCATAGCAAGTGGATTCTTTATCAAGTTGACGCTTACTGATATTTATTTTGATGCATCGATTTCAAGTAAAGGAGACGATATGTCTGAAATGTAAAATGTTTCTTTTTACCAGATACATTAAATGTCACAACTTGTCTGTTGCCGTATGTCCTGTGATCCTGAAACATAGTTAATCATTGTTTCAGAAAATAAAGTTTCTCTTTAAAAAAATTATGAATAGTATCTGAGCATTTATGTAGAATTGTCGTTTTTCCCAGTAATTCCCTACCCAAAGTATGTAGAGGCTGCCATACAAGTTGACATATTTTAATATATCTTTCTGCCATAAGTTGACAGACGTGTCGTCAGCTGGTACTAGTACAACATACATCCGGTGGATTTAACTGGCGTGTGACGGAGGAATGTTTTCGTTTTAGTAAGTCTGAGAATTTAAGACTGTACGTAGTGGTAAACGTGTAAAACGCGGTCAATACAGTTAGAAAGGTAGAGATGAGGCTGCAGTTAATTTATATAGCATTTAGGAGGTAAATTTGATCAGCGGAAGACTGATTTTGGTAGCAGATTTGATCAACAGCTCAGTGCTTTCCGAGTTATAAGCCAACGGCTGCAAACTTATCTAAATTATGAGCTTGAAGAGATTAAACTGCTGGATATTCTGCCAGATGTTTTTGAAATCCAGGAATCACACGAAAGAGTAACTTCGGCCGAAAGCGAACAGTAAAATATGTAAGTTTTGATATGGACAAATTCGACAGTCCAAATGAAAAAGTTTAAACTTGTATAAGAGAATATTATATATGAGAACGTGGGTTGGAAAGTAAGATTAAAAGTATGGGTCGAAAATGTGAAACACTGTAACATATTGTAAGTGAATATTTTGATAATTATGAACAACATATACAGGAATCCCAGCGGAATCAACTTCCTGACACCTATATATATATCTAAATGTTTTGAGGAACACCAGCATGAAAATAATTTAAAACTTTGAGCGTTGAATTGGAATTAATTAAAGGGAAAGTAATGGTTGTTATAATGACAATACTAATATTGATTTGCAATATTTATGTGTGGAAAAGACTGATTTTAACTACAAGAGCGTATCATAACAACAATCGTAATGGGTGAGGGAACTGTAGTATCTAAAAATGGGAAATCAGACTCCGACTCAACTGAGGAGTGTCGGTACAATTACTGGGTGATAATTTAATCCCCCCCCCCCCCCCCATGAACCATGGACCTTGCCGTTGGTGGGGAGGCTTGCGTGCCTCAGCGATACAGATAGCCGTACCGTAGGTACAACCACAACGGAGGGGTATCTGTTGAGAGGCCAGACAAACGTGTGGTTCCTGAAGAGGGGCAGCAGCCTTTTCAGTAGTTGCAAGGGCAACAGTCTGGATGACTGACTGATCTGGCCTTGTAACAATAACCAAAACGGCCTTGCTGTGCTGGTACTGCGAGCGGCTGAAAGCAAGGGGAAACTACGGCCGTAATTTTTCCCGAGGGCATGCAGCTTTACTGTATGATTAAATGATGATGGCGTCCTCTTGGGTAAAATATTCCGGAGGTAAAATAGTCCCCCATTCGGATCTCCGGGCGGGGACTACTCAAGAGGATGTCGTTATCAGGAGAAAGAAAACTGGCGTTCTACGGATCGGAGCGTGGAATGTCAGATCCCTTAATCGGGCAGGTAGGTTAGAAAATTTGAAAAGGGAAATGGATAGGTTAAAGTTAGATATAGTGGGAATTAGTGAAGTTCGGTGGCAGGAGGAACAAGACTTCTGGTCAGGTAAGTACAGGTTTATAAACACAAAGTCAAATAGGGGTAATGCAGGAGTAGGCTTAATAATGAATAGGAAAATAGGAACGCGGGTAAGCTACTACAAACAGCATAGTGAACGCATTATTGTGGCCAAGATAGATACGAAGCCCACACCTACTACAGTAGTACAAATTTATATGCCAACTAGCTCTGCAGATGACGAAGAAATTGAAGAAATGTATGATGAAATAAAAGAAATTATTCAGATAGTGAAGGGAGACGAAAATTTAATAGTCATGGGTGACTGGAATTCGAGTGTAGGAAAAGGGAGAGAAGGAAACGTAGTAGGTGAATATGGATTGGGGCTAAGAAATGAAAGAGGAAGCCGCCTGGTAGAATTTTGCACAGAGCACAACTTAATCATAGCTAACACGTGGTTTAAGAATCACCATAGAAAGTTGTATACATGGAAGAACCCTGGAGATACTAAAAGGTATCAGATAGATTATATAATGGTAAGACAGAGATTTAGGAACCAGGTTTTAAATTATAAGACATTTCCAGGGGCAGATGTGGACTCTGACCACAATCTATTGGTTATGACCTGTAGATTAAAACTGAAGAAACTGCTAAAAGGTGGGAATTTAAGGAGATGGGACCTGGATAAACTGAAAGAACCAGAGGTTGTAGAGAGTTTCAGGGAGAGCATAAGGGAACAATTGACAGGAATGGGGGAAAGAAATACAGTAGAAGAAGAATGAGTAACTTTGAGGGATAAAATAGTGAAGGCAGCAGAGGATCAAATAGGTAAAAAAACGAGGGCTAGTAGAAACCCTTGGGTAACAGAAGAAATATTGAATTTAATTGATGAAAGGAGAAAATATAAAAATGCAGTAAATGAAGCAGGCATAAAGGAATACAAACGTCTCAAAAATGAGATCGACAGGAAGTGCAAAATGGCTAAGCAGGGATGGCTAGAGGACAGATGTAAGGATGTAGAGGCTTATCTCACTAGGGGTAAGATAGATACTGCCTACAGGAAAATTAAAGAGACCTTTGGAGATAAGAGAACCACTTGTATGAACATCAAGAGCTCAGATGGAAACCCAGTTCTAAGCAAAGAAGGGAAAGCAGAAAGGTGGAAGGAGTATATAGAGGGTCTATACAAGGGCGATGTACTTGAGGACAATATTATGGAAATGGAAGAGGATGTAGATGAAGATGAAATGGGAGATACGATACTGCGTGAAGAGTCTGACAGAGCACTGAAAGACCTAAGTCGAAACAAGGCCCCGGGGGTAGACAACATTCCATTAGAACTACTGATGGCCTTGGGAGAACCAGTCATGACAAAACTCTACCATCTGGTGAGCAAGATGTATGAAACAGGCGAAATACCCACAGACTTCAAGAAGAATATAATAATACCAATCCCAAAGAAAGTAGGTGTTGACAGATGTGAAAATTACCGAACTATCAGTTTAATAAGTCACAGCTGCAAAATACTAACGCGAATTCTTTACAGACGAATGGAAAAACTGGTAGAAGCCGACCTCGGGGAAGATCAGTTTGGATTCCGTAGAAATGTTGGAACACGTGAGGCAATACTAACCTTACGACTTATCTTAGAAGAAAGATTAAGAAAAGGCAAACCTACGTTTCTAGCATTTGTAGACTTAGAGAAAGCTTTTGACAATGTTAACTGGAATACTCTCTTTCAAATTCTGAAGGTGGCAGGGGTAAAATACAGGGAGCAAAAGGCTATTTACAATTTGTACAGAAACCAGATGGCAGTTATAAGAGTCGAGGGACATGAAAGGGAAGCAGTGGTTGGGAAAGGAGTGAGACAGGGTTGTAGCCTCTCCCCGATGTTATTCAATCTGTATATTGAGCAAGCAGTAAAGGAAACAAAAGAAAAATTCGGAGTAGGTATTAAAATTCATGGAGAAGAAGTAAAAACTTTGAGGTTCGCAGATGACATTGTAATTCTGTCCGAGACAGCAAAGGACTTGGAAGAGCAGTTGAACGGAATGGACAGTGTCTTGAAAGGAGGGTATAAGATGAACATCAACAAAAGCAAAACGAGGATAATGGAATGTAGTCAAATTAAATCGGGTGATGCTGAGGGGATTAGATTAGGAAATGAGACACTTAAAGTAGTAAAGGAGATTTGCTATTTAGGGAGTAAAATAACTGATGATGGTCGAAGTAGAGAGGATATAAAATGTAGACTGGCAATGGCAAGGAAATCGTTTCTGAAGAAGAGAAATTTGTTAACATCGAGTATAGATTTAAGTGTCAGGAAGTCGTTTCTGAAAGTATTTGTATGGAGTGTAGCCATGTATGGAAGTGAAACATGGACGATAACTAGTTTGGACAAGAAGAGAATAGAAGCTTTCGAAATGTGGTGCTACAGAAGAATGCTGAAGATAAGGTGGGTAGTTCACGTAACTAATGAAGAGGTATTGAATAGGATTGGGGAGAAGAGATGTTTGTGGCACAACTTGACTAGAAGAAGGGATCGGTTGGTAGGACATGTTTTGAGGCATCAAGGAATCACAAATTTAGCATTGGAGGGCAGCGTGGAGGGTAAAAATCGTAGAGGGAGACCAAGAGATGAATACACTAAGCAGATTCAGAAGGATGTAGGTTGTAGTAAGTACTGGGAGATGAAGAAGCTTGCACAGGATAGAGGAGCATGGAGAGCTGCATCAAACCAGTCTCAGGACTGAAGACCTTAACAACAACAACAATTTAATAATGATGAAAGCACGTGGAAGAAGTTCCAAATACATTAACGACGTTCTCGCATAAGGTTTAAGAACCACGCGAGATAGGAGAAAAATGTCGCAGGTTACCTATAAGGTTAAATGATCTGCGAAGGGGAGCGATAAAGGATATTAACAATGTTGACCATGTAATGTAATATCGTGTCCTCCATAAGAGCAAGGAATCACGGAAGTCAAAGATCTACATGAGAGAATATCGTCTGTTCCATTTCCAAAAGAGAGAGTAGTTTTGAATAATTTTCATACTCCAGGCTTAATGGAAAGGCGATGATTTTTAGCTCTGTAAACTATATACTGAATAGAAATTTAAAACTTAAACCATTTGTCTATAATAGCCGTATTAATAAGTGCAAGTATCAATATCGAGATCATGGATATTGAATAAAAGAGAGGACAGACAACGAATTTCGTCTCTCACAGTCGGATTTACGGGGTGCAGAAAGTTGCAAGGTAGACGTTTTCTAGTAGAGAAATGCGAACCAGTGTTGTCAGGATATACGGAATTACTAAAGAACTTCCAATTTGCTGAATTTTTCCGCAGAATAAACAATTTTATGTATATGTTCCGAATTTTTCCGATCTTCCTAGCATTTTGTGTAAATCTTCCTAAATTTTTCAATCTTCATTTGGAATTTTTCCGCAGAATAAACAATTTTATGTATATGTTCCGAATTTTTCCGATCTTCCTAGCATTTTGTGTAAATCTTCCTAAATTTTTCAATCTTCATTTGGCGATAGTATATGCTGCTACATAACACATCACTTCCACTACAACAAAACACTGCTTTAACAATGACTAACGCTCTACTACTACAACCTGTTTGGCCACAGGGCCCACAAGGCCATGAAATACATACTGTCGAACTGATGTATTCAAATTTCTTCCGATTCAACAAAGGAGCATACGGGCAACAGAGTGCATGCAACTGCATTTTTCTCACATTGAATAAAGGATCTGAAAGTAAATTTGTGGCTGGTTGCTGTCCAAACACCATCAACATTTGTCTTCAAACAACATCCACGGTCTGCATCACGTCATCATATGACAAAATTTCATTTTCATAGCATTTGTCGACATGGAAAAAGCGTTCGAAAATGTAAAATGGTGCAAGATGTTGGAAATTCTGTGAATAATAGTGGTAAGCTATAGGGAGACAGAGGTAATATACAATACGTACAAGAGGCAAAAAGGTATAACAGGCGTGCACGACCAAGGACGAAGTGCTCGGATTAAAAAGGGTGTAAGACAGGGTTGTAGTCTTTGCCCCCTGCTGTTCCTTCTGTACGTCAAAGAAGCTGTGATGGAAATAAAAGAAAGATTCAGGAGTGGAATTAAAATCTAATAATACGATACGCTAATGACATTCTTGTGGCACAAACGTCGCGAACCAACCACTTACATCTGAGGAACTGGAACCATCCTTGATTTCTTTTTGATAGGTTGTGTCGTTTCATTTTGTAAGAATAAAGTTGTAACACTAAGAAAGAAAAACTAAATTATACGTTCTGTGGGACGGGAGTGTTTGCTAACAAACGTCTTGTAATTAAGAGTTGGCGAGGGTAGATTAAGAGTAAGCAGGCTAGAGGACATAAAGGGAAGCAGAAGCTACGTGGACCTGAAGAGGATGGCAGAAAAGAAGAGAGCGTGTCGGTTTAGTGAAAACCTGCCTTTTGGCACAAAATGATGACTTCAGAAGTGCTTCTATCCACATTTTCCTTTTGCTTTCAGCTGTTTCTTGCCTTTATCAGTCCCTGGTCTCGTGGAATTATTTGTTTCCGCTTAAGATTCATTAGGTTCAAACAGCTTTTCTAGCAATTTCTAGCCTTTATTCTCCTGTTGCTTCGTGATTATAAGTTTTGTTTGCAACTGCTCTTGTCTTAAATTTTTTTTGACTCGGGTATCGGTTAGGAAGACAATGCAAAAATGAACATCAATGTGTTCCAACAGAACTGTGATCCATTGCTATGTTTAAAATATTTTCGAAAGTACAATAGTAGCTTTCAGGATTTCAAATTACACAAATGTACCCAGTAATTCAGAATAATGTAATGTGAAAGAACATGTATTTGTCTTTTCTCAAACCTAAAAGTTATGCTCCCTACGAGCTTCGATATTTGAGTAACGAAATTTACTCACCTTACTCAAAAACACCAATATGTTATTGGGTCTAAGACATTCATTCAGCTGCTGCCGTTAACTTTGACAGCCCCCAGTAATTACAGTACTGATCTTCCCGCCGGCCGGTGTGGCCGAGCGGTTCAAGGCGCTACAGTCTGGAACTACGCGACCGCTACAGTCACAGGTTCGAATCCTGCCTCAGGCATAGATTAGTTACGTTTAAGTAGTTCTACGTTCTATGGGACTGATGACCTCAAAAGTTAAGTTCCATAGTGCTCAGAGCCATTTGAACCATTTTTGAACTGATCTTCCATCTTCAGCAGCTCTCTAGGAAAACTTTTACCCCACAAAATTACTCTGCGGAAAGGTGACCCATCAGTAAACGCGCGCCGGTATCCCCTACGTCGTGTTCTGTTCTCACACACACACAGCAGCGTTTATAATGGTAACGATAATTTAAAGACGGGACCAACGAGGTTTAAGGCTGCGTTATCTTCTCGGATGACAGCTCATTCAGTCTAAGTAGCAATTCCGCACGTACGCTCATATGGCGAGATGGGGGAAGACGTAATGCACCCAGGAATATTATGGAAAGAGATCGTTTTAGCGTTTCGCCAGTTATAATGTGGGGAGGCAAAATTTTGCATAGGCGTACTGATCTCGAAATCGATTAATGTGGTAGAAGTACTACTTAACGTTATTTTAACATTGCTCTCCTTTCCCATATCTTTCTTTTCAGTGGTGTGTTCGGTTTGACTTCATTTTTATGGTTGACAATGCGCGACCGCTTCGAACAACGCTGGTGAAGCAGCTCTTGGGACGAGAGAATACTCGGCGAATGGACTGATCTGCCCGTTTTGCCGACTTCAATCTTATCGAGTACGTGTAGGAGAGGTTGGGGAGACATGTTTCAGAACGACCACATGCACCAGTAAGCATTTAACATTTCTCAAATGCGCTGCTGGTGGAGTCGAACGCCCTGCCATAAAAACTCGTTACCAGCCCTGCCGCTAGCATGGGAGCACAGTGCGGAAAATGCACTGCAGTCTGTGGCGGGCACAGATCCTATTGAGAACCAGGTCTCGATTTTTGCAATGTCCAAAGGGTCGTTATTAGTGGCAGTTGCTTCAGTTTAATAATCGTCCTTCAGTAAAAATGTCATTTCGTTTCGACTGATTCCGTATTTCTCGTGCTTCCATCAGTTACCACGTGTACTAAAATGTAGGACTGGTCTCCTATATGGTTCAAGTTTCTTCTAACCATGTTAGTAGGCAATGACGCACTAATCGAAAATTATTTTCATTCTTATGTTTTTCACACCATTGTAGTTCTCTGATACTTGAACACTCGTGGACTACCGCATATTTGCGAATGTGGCACTGTTTTGGTCTGTCCAGCTGGATTTTTGTAGATCCAACATATGGATGTGGATGTGGGACTGCAGCTGATCACTAAATCGTAGAAAAAGTAAACCACCAGCCCTAATTCTTTCTTAAATATGTTATTATTTATTTAGATGCTTCATTAGCATTATCTTCAAGGCCGTGTACATCAGAAATCAACGAATATACAATATACCTGTGGTATAAGTCTGGCACACAAGTAACCGTGATAAAATAACGACAAATTAAACTTAATAAATGTTATTAACGTATAAAACATATACATGAACAAATATATAGAGTTAGATCTGCAAACGGCATGTGATGATATAAACCGAAAATCAAGTAGTTGGTGTCATTAATAAAACAATATAAGAGAACTGTAACAAAAAATTAGTGAGGTAATATACAAAATGTACCGTATGAAATGGTAACAGACAATATATTCTACTAGAGAGGTATATATTTAAGCACAGTTGGTCTCAATATAATGATTCATCAGGAAATTAGACACGAAAAGTTATAGAAAACATACAGACGTATAAAAGGGTGCAGTGTCTTTTCTTTTTTCTTAAATTAGAATGTGGAAGCTGTTGATATCTTGGAAGTTAAATAGAAATCAGTGCAGGTAAAAATAAAAACAATTATTTCAAGAAGCAAATAAATCTCTCTAAATTAGTGTTACACGCCAACATGAAGTATAATGTTTTACAGGCTAACCAACATATAACAGGTAACCATTCATGAAAAATATATCAAAACTTAGGTCTATTAGAAAAAGTGTCCCATCGAACAAGGAACAAAACCCTCATCAATTATTGTGTGAGGGAGACTGTACTATGACGAGGTGAAGAGTAAGGCCTTAAAAGTCTATAAGGTTTAATATCTCAGCACATAATGAATAGGTATGTGTTAAGCTTGTTCTTAACAATGAATAATCCTTTACATTACGGTACCAGCCCTGGAAGGGGTCGAAAATCGGAAATTCAAACGTTGTGTGGAACAGGTAGAGTAAACATGAGAAATGTGTCAGTTTTAATATGATACGTGTATACAGAAGCAGACGCTAACAAATTAGGTGTTATTATTTGACATCTACTGACACATGAGGGAAATGAATCCATGAAGGAGCCTGAGTCACTATATATGCAGTTTACACAATGGAAATGTTGGAAAAGAAAGGGAAGAGAGAATGTGGAGGGCCTTCCGCCGTGTTCCTCAAACCCACCTAAAACAAACCATGTGCTATGCGTATTAGTCAAAGACCTTGATTGTACAATACAAACGTATGTGTAAAGATAGTGAGCCTTTGAGTTAAACAAGAACAGAACATGTGACAAAATAAACATAGACATAGAAGAATCTAGGAAATACGAAAACTAATCATGGTGGTGATACAAATCTGGGAGCGGGCAGAGGGGGTGGGAGGGAGGGAGAAGGCATAAGGTAAATTGGCAAGACGTAAAATCTTTCCATAGCATGAAATATGTCCTAAAATATCGTCAAGGCATCTTATACACAAAATAATTTGTAAAGGGAAATGAAAAGCAAGTTCGTAAGGTAGTACAAGAATGTAGCTACGTTAGTCACTAAGACGCAAGGTAATACTTGTATTAAGTAGTCACAATGTGAGAAAATACCATATGTTAAAATCTTAGTACCTGAAGTAACTATTTTTAAAAAAAAATATCGAATTTCGGGATATCATAAAACACGTAAAACCAGCAGGAAGTCATACAACTACCGAAATGGTAATTATATTGTCATAAAAGAGCTCTATATTTCATACGGAGGACTAAATATTTTACAAATATAAGGAAAACGACATATGAATCAGTTCTGAATACCCGTAAATGCGGTTAGAAATTAATATCTAATCCATAACTAAAATTGAATACATGTCAAGTCTTAAACGCGAATCTACAAAACATAATAGCAACGGAAAAAGCGTGAATGTTTCGTCAAAAAATGGATCCGTATCCCAAAATAACTGAGAAAAAATGATACGTAATATAGCAGTGATTTAAAGAAGAAGCCCCAAGTAAAAGAAAGGAACTTCCTTAAACTGAAAACAAACTTAGTGGCCACCAGTGAAAAATATTATAAGGGGATAACTACAAGCCAAAAACATTAATATGATGGCTTAATTTAATCGAAGTCATGAATGCCATGAAAGAACACTAAATCGAGCGGGATGTACGCTACGTTTGTCAGAGGAAGCAAAGCGTACCGAATTAAAAATTAAATACCAGTGTAAGGCTGAGCACCAAAACAAGATGCATGTCTTCATCACTATGCGCAAGGAGCAGTAAACGACCCTTGAGACCTAATCAAATGTACTTGGCTATAAGTGCCATATAAGCCAAGTCAGAATAGGTTACTGTTTTAAAAGAGAAACGGACTTACTGAAATATAAACATTGTAGAACAAATAATATAAAATTTTAAAAAAATCTTGATGCTCATTTTGAGAGAAATGTACAATTAAAACGAATATCCCTTAGAATCATAAAGTGCATAAGGTACTAGCTCGATTACAAAACCACATACGTTGGAGAAATAACTGAAAAGTAATCTGTATGAAAATAGATAGGCTGTTAAGTAAAACATCAATTGTAAACCACTTATCAGTGAGAGAAATGAATGGAACATCTAAACAAAGGTGTACAAACAGAAAGTACCGTAGTGTAGATTTGTAGTAGCAAATATAAGCAAAATCCATAAGGGATAATAAAAGTTTCTTAATAGAAAATAGCTACCCATAAGCGGTAACAAGCCGTTATACGGGGACACACTAAGCCAAAAACTTTCAGAAGTAAATACTATGCACAAAGGCTAATAGCATTACGATTAAATACAGGAGTGTAAAGAGGAAAATACATTATACACCAAATACGTAAAAAGTCAGATATAACCTCGGTCAATAAAACTCATGTGCTAGGAAAGACGTGCTGTTATACATAGGCACCACAAAATATCTGTCGTCAAAGAAAATGTAAAACTAAGTCAATGATAGTGGCAGCATTTTAAAAGCCGGATGAAGAGAATCTCTTTTATCAATATCATCCAAAAACATATAAGATCGGAAACTGAAACCAAGGTCGTTATCCGTTGCGTCATTCTAAAGACATAATACTATGTGAGTGAATGTGCCGTACCGTAGGTGCAACCACAACGGAAGGGTATCTGTTGAGAGGTCAGAGAAACGTGTGGTTCCTGAAGAGGGGCAGCAGCCTTTTCAGTAGTTGCAAGGGCAACAGTCTGGATGATTGACTGATGTGGCCTTGTAACAATAACCAAAACGGCCTTGCTGTGCTGGTACTGCGAACGGCTGAAAGCAAGGGGAAACTACAGCCGTAATTTTTCCCGAGGGCATGCAGCTTTACTGTATGATTAAATGATGATGGCGTCCTCTTGGGTAAAATATTCCGGAGGTAAAATAGTCCCCCATTCGGATCTCCGGGCGGGGACTACTCAAGAGTATGTCGTTATCAGGAGAAAGAAAACTGGCGTTCTACGGATCGGAGCGTGGAATGTCAGATCCCTTAATCGGGCAGGTAGGTTAGAAAATTTAAAAAGGGAAATGGATAGGTTGAAGTTAGATATAGTGGGAATTAGTGAAGTTCGGTGGCAGGAGGAACAAGACTTGTGGTCAGGTGACTACAGGGTTATAAACACAAAATCAAATAGGGGTAATGCAGGAGTAGGATTAATAATGAATAGGAAATTAGGAATGCGGGTAAGCTACTACAAACAGCATAGTGAACGCATTATTGTGGCCAAGATAGATACGAAGCCCACACCTACTACAGTAGTACAAATTTATATGCCAACTAGCTCTGCAGATAACGAAGAAATTGAAGAAAAGTATGATGAAATAAAAGAAATTATTCAGATTGTGAAGGGAGACGAAAATTTAATAGTCATGGGTGACTGGAATTCGAGTGTAGGAAAAGGGAGAGAAGGAAACATAGTAGGTGAATATGGACTGGGGCTAAGAAATGAAAGAGGAAGCCGCCTGGTATGATTTTGCACAGAGCACAACTTAATCATAGCTAACACTTGGTTTAAGAATCATGAAAGAAGGTTGTATATGTGGAAGAACCCTGGAGATACTAAAAGGTATCAGATAGATTATATAATGGTAAGACAGAGATTTAGGAACCAGGTTTTAAATTGTAAGACATTTCCAGGGGCAGATGTGGACTCTGACCACAATCTATTGGTTATGACCTGTAGATTAAAACTGAAGAAACTGCAAAAAGGTGGGAATTTAAGGAGATGGGACCTGGATAAACTGAAAGAACCAGAGGTTGTAGAGAGTTTCAGGGAGAGCATAAGGGAACAATTGACCGGAATGGGGGAAAGAACTACAGTAGAAGAAGAATGGGTAGCTTTGAGGGATGAAGTAGCGAAGGCAGCAGAGGATCAAGTAGGTAAAAAGACGAGGGCCAGTAGAAATCCTTGGGTAACAGAAGAAATATTGAATTTAATTGATGAAAAGAGAAAATATAAAAATGCAGTAAATGAAGCAGGCAAAAAGGAATACAAACGTCTCAAAAATGAGATCGACAGGATGTGCAAAATGGCTAAGCAGGGATGGCTAGAGGACAAATGTAAGGATGTAGAGGCCTATCTCACTAGGGGTAAGATAGATACTGCCTACACGAAAATTAAAGAGACCTTTGGAGATAAGAGAATGACTTGTATGAATATCAAGAGCTCAGATGGAAACCCAGTTCTAAGCAAAGAAGGGAAAGCAGAAAGGTGGAAGGAGTATATAGAGGGTCTATGAGGACAATATTATGGAAATGGAAGAGGATGTAGATGAAGATGAAATGGGAGATATGATACTGCGTGAAGAGTTTGACAGAGCACTGAGACCTGAGTCGAAACAAGGCCCCCGGAGTAGACAACATTCCATTGGAACTACTGAGGGCCTTGGGAGAGCCAGTCCTGACAAAACTCTACCATCTGGTGAGCAAGATGTATGAGACAGGCGAAATACCCTCAGACTTCAAGAAGAATATAATAATTCCAATCCCAAAGAAAGCAGGTGTTGGCAGATGTGAAAATTACCGAACTATCAGTTTAATAAGTCACAGCTGCAAAATACTAACACGAATTCTTTACAGACGAATGGAAAAACTAGTAGAAGCCAACCTCGGGGAAGATCAGTTTGGATTCCGTAGAAAAAATGGAACACGTGAGGCAATACTGACCTTACGACTTATCTTAGAAGAAAGATTAAGGAAAGGCAAACCTACGTTTCTAGCATTTGTAGACTTAGAGAAAGCTTTGGACAAAGTTGACTGGAACACTCTCTTTCAAATTCTAAAGGTGGCAGGGGTAAAATACAGGGAGCGAAAGGCTATTTACAATTTGTACAGAAACCAGATGGCAGTTATAAGAGTCGAGGGACATGAAAGGGAAGCAGTGGTTGGGAAGGGAGTGAGACAGGGTTGTAGCCTCTCCCCGATGTTATTCAATCTGTGTATTGAGCAAGCAGTAAAGGAAACAAAAGAAAAATTCGGAGTAGGTATTAAAATTCATGGAGAAGAAATAAAAAATTTGAGGTTCGCCGATGTCATTGTAATTCTGTCAGAGACAGCAAAGGACTTGGAAGAGCAGTGGAATGGAATGGACAGTGTCTTGAAAGGAGGATATAAGATGAACATCAACAAAAGCAAAACAAGGTTAATGGAATGTAGTCTAATGAAGTCGGTAGATGCTGAGGGAATTATATTAGGAAATGAGACAAAGTAGTAAAGGAGTTTTGCTATTTGGGGAGCAAAATAACTGATGATGGTCGAAGTAGAGAGGATATTAAATGTAGACTGGCAATGGCAAGGAGAGCGTTTCTGAAGAAGAGAAATTTGTTAACATCGAGTATAGATTTAAGTGTCAGGAAGTGGACGATAAATAGTTTGGACAAGAAGAGAATAGAGGCTTTCGAAATGTGGTGCTACAGAAGAATGCTGAAGATTAGATGGGTAGATCACATAACTAATGAGGAAGTATTGAATAGGATTGGGGAGAAGAGAAGTTTGTGGCACAACTTGACCAGAAGAAGGGATCGGTTGGTAGGACATGTTATGAGGCATCAAGGGATCACCAATTTAGTATTGGAGGGCAGCGTGGAGGGTAAAAATCGTGGGGGGAGACCAAGAGATGAATACACTAAGCAGATTCAGAAGGATGTAGGTTGCCGTAGGTACTGGGAGATGAAAAAGCTTGCACAGGATAGAGTAGCATGGCGAGCTGCATCAAACAAGTCTCAGGACTGAAGACCACAACAACAATGTGCATTAGATCCGTAAAAACTTTGAAATCAACGAGTGAAACAGTCAAATCCACTAGAAAAAGCTCATCAATAAGAGAAATAATCAAGGAATAATCTGTATAGGGTTAGTCAGAATGTATGATACACCCACCTATGCGAAAAACGAATGGATGCTCTAAACACTGGCGCACATAGAATGGGTACCATATCTGTTGAACTAAATACCTTGGTTCTAATCGATATACATTAGGATAGACATTCTGTGCTGTCTAGTCTGAACAAAATACCTTGTCAGCAAAGAGAAAACGGAAGACTGAGCCCATGATTGTACCACTGTTTTCAAATGTCACATTAAACGGTTTCCAGGGGCGCTCAGTCACTGACTAAGTAAATCTATGATAATATGAACACCTATTCTTGTAATATTTTTAATTTCCTTATTTATTTTAATTTAGGAACTGCACGAGACAGAGCTGCGATAGCCAAGGATTTGTTAAACGAGGTTCCTGAAACCTACGTACTTCGTAGGTTACAAACTCCTCCCTTCCGGACTGTTTCTATAAATATTAATCTAGCATCTGCCTACACTAAATTTTTGTAGTCATTTCACCGATTGCATTACAGCTGTAATAAGCGGCCTTGTGCATATGATACGTAATTATGTAAATTGCATGAGATATAAAATTAAGTAAATTGTACCTACGATATTGTACCGAATACTGATACAAATAAGAACGGATGCTGCCAGTGAAATTCTGTCGGAATAGCTTAGCGACATTTTTATCGTCTGTTACTTCTTTGAGTGGTAAGAGTTTGCTGCTGAAAATGGAGTGCCATTTCGTGCCCTACCGCTGTTGCCCTCTAACGAACGTAGCATCAGAACTCTCTTCCTCTTCTTCGCAGAATGACATCTATCGGCGCGATCGTGGGGCAGCCATTTCGACGGGAGAGCCGATGGCATCTAGACACGCATTCTTGTCTGCTATGCTTACATCCAGTGCTAGCAAAAAGAGCAAGATTTTCCTGTTTCCTTCACGTCTGGACAGCAGTGTTACCTGGTGAAGTAAATTACCTTGCAACTGTGACGTGAATTTCCCACCTCTGATTAGCTATAATTTATTTTACAAAAGAATTGCTATAATGGTATAATGGATATAAAATATGTCGAAATATGCTACAATGCAGCACGTTAATGTAGGAAGTAGTTGAATGTTACAGTTTTAACCATCGGAGAGAGTCAACATAAAGTTCTGTCGGAAAAGTTATTACCATATCAAGATTGTTGCTATTATACTAAAGCTTAACATTTTGAAGGTTCTTAACGGAGTCACACACAAGAATATTAATAATAAGTAGAAATTCCACTATGTTCGTCTCAGTGGTGCATCCCTATGAAGGAATTTAGGCAAGCTGTGAAATTCTTAAAATCATAAGGTGAGTTTCTCAAAAATAGATCCGTAAGTATACAAGTACTTTTAATCAGTTGTCAATTTAGGGCTTACGCTTGATACCTTTGAATAACATCCGTAAGTTCATCAACCCATGAAACAAACGTACATGCGTTCAGACAATAATGAAATACACATTTTGATGATGATATTGATATGTACATTCTGAAATGGAAGAGATAATGCTCAGTTGGGTTTCTCGATTTTCTCTGATTGAAGAATCATTGATAATGAACGATTTTATTCGTACAGATGATACAGAACATATCGGCAACTAATTACTGATGCAGCTGCTGACAAAACTCATTACACCGAGGAAGCCTTACGAGTGATACAGCTAGGTACAGAGAAAAAATTCACTGCTCCATAGCTGCTGTTTACTTAGAACATCCTTCGCACCCGCGAAGTGTTTGTGTCTGTCACAACGTCTGAGATGCTCACCAATCTGGCGTTCTGCTTTGCCCACCGCTTATAATGTAGATCTTTATACATTCCACGACGTAACGTCATCATCTGATTTCCATATTCTGCATCAGAAAATCAGAATTTATCGTCATTTCTCAATTAGCTTCCAAATGTAGAAAACCCTTTGTATTTCGTCTACTGCGGATTCCAGGTATTTCTCGTGAAGTAATTACTGCTGTAAGTTACTTGCCATAGCACATCTATTTATGCCATCAATTTTCAAAAGGCCCGCAACTAAGCTTAGGCATTTTCCTCACTGATTCATCATCGCTCAGCCCAAACAAACACGAACAGAAACTTTAAATATAAAGATGATGTTTATTTTATATTGTAGGCATCGATTAAGATGGGATTTTTCGGAAATTACACCACTAACATGGAAAAATATCGGATGAAACAGTTTATGAAAATATGTCTCTCTTAAGGCAATTCTGCAGCTAGAGCAACGAAAATTTGTATTTGGTTACTCGGTCAGAAATAAAGAAATATATGTTTCAGGATGATAGGCAAACTTAGGATGAAACTGTGTTTAGAAATATTTAATTATGCAAGTAATTTTGAACCTTACTCTATGAAAATTTGTATTTAACTCCCGCGGGGGAGGAATACAGGGTGAAAGTTTCATTTTAAAGGAAACCATTACTCAAAAACTACTAAAGCTTTTTAGAGCTATCTCTCCAAACAGTTGTATTTGACGCCTTGGTTACAAATCAACGAAATGGGTGTTACAGTGTTTTCCGAAATTCAGCTGCTACGGGGGTGAAATGGTGGATCAAATATTTTACGAAATTATTTCATTATTAAAGCATTTTTCTAGATAAAATAAGAAAATTGGAATTTGGCTTGTCGATTCGAAATAAAAAAGTTGTGTGTTTTAGTGGTTTCGGAAATTCAGCCTCTTTTAGGGTGAAATTTTGGATGAAAGTGTTTCTAGAAATATTATATTTCTCATGCATTTTTTATGTGTAATCTATGAAAATTTTAATTTGGCTTCTCCCTTCCAAACTAAACGAATACACACTTCACTGTTCTTGGAAAATCAGCTTCTAAGGGGGTGAAATAGCGGTTGAAGTGTTTTGTGAAAATATTTCATTATGAAGCTAAGTCTTTGAAAATTGGTATTTGGCCCCTTGATTAGAAATAAAAAAGGTGTTCTGCACTTTTTGGAAACTCAGCATGTATGGGTGTAGGACAGTGGATGAAATGGTTTTTGAAAATATTTCACTAAGGCAAGTTTGAATGTAGAACTAAGAAATTTGTTATTTGGTTTCTCAATCGGTAATAAAAAAGGCATGCTTCAGTATTTTTGGAAATTCAACCACCAAGGTGGTGAAATAATGGGTGAAAAATTTTTGATAATAGACGTTTATTAAAGAACTACTAAAGCATTTTAACGCTATATCTATGAAAATTGACATTTGACATCTTGGTTTCAATTAAAAATAAGTGGTTAAATTTTTGGGACATTCAGCCTCATACGGGAGTAAGGCATGGGATGAAAAAAGTTACGAACATTTCTTTATGAAAGAATTTTCAAAGCTAAATCTATGAATCCTTATGTTTACTTCTCTGTTAGTAATAAAGATATCTGTGTATTTATCTGTTTTTGGAAATTCAAATCCTAAGGGGATGATACAGAGAATGACAATTTTTAAGAAAATATTTCGTTAGAATAGAAAATTTTTGAAGCTAGAACTACGAAAATTTGTATGTCATTCTCGGTTGGTGTAAAGTAATGTGTATTCGGGGATAAAATTTTCTATAGAATGCAAAAGTCATGATTAACAAAAACGTTGGATTCCAACTACCAGAATCGCTTTTTGCCAGAAGCACATTTGGAAAAGACCATTCTTCTATGACTTCAGTTAGCGTGAAAAATTTTGAACGTGTTGCAATTTGTGAATAACACAAAAATTCGATTAAAGAAAATTAATGTTCATAAACTACTGTCTACGCAAGCAAAACAGCGTGCGCTAAGTTAGTACCAACTAATTTTTAAGCACTTATTAAATAAGTAATTAAAAGTAAACATTTGTTGCCAAGCGACACATTTGACTTGCTATGCAAGATAAATAAATACACTAATTTACATCAAACAGATCCTCGGGAACACGTTTAAAATCGTAGTACGCAGATTGGTACATTTGTGAGAGTGACTAGCTTTTTCATGACAAACACGTTACGTTCCAATTCAGTCACCTACATACCACCTCAAAACACCTCGAACGTAATTAAACATTAATAATAGCTTAGTTTAAATACGCTATCGTTGTTGATCGGCTTCCACAGAGCATATCATCCACTTAATGGAGTTCAATACTCAACCTGCTGTGCGTCAGTCTCAAGTTCTTCAACATCCAGAACCTAAGTGAGCGAGGGACGCCCTGCCACACCAGAGGTACGTCAGTAAGCAGACCGAGGCTGGCAGAAGTTCGAAAGATGTCAGGTGCGCAGATATGTCACTGCTCAGCTGAAGTTCAGCCTATCGACGTTCATGAAAC
The DNA here is from genome assembly GCF_023898315.1 of Schistocerca nitens. Taxonomy (NCBI): domain Eukaryota; kingdom Metazoa; phylum Arthropoda; class Insecta; order Orthoptera; family Acrididae; genus Schistocerca; species Schistocerca nitens. Next base: position 363,792,955 of record NC_064617.1, read on the forward strand.
CAACCCCCACCACTAAACGAACCCCCTCCTTTCATTAGGTACTGCCCAGATAACAATTTTTCTTCCTGTATGTAATTAATTTTCTATATACTGAGACGGATTCTGGTAGATTTATTTCGTTTCTATGTCACTCGTCAATCGTATTACTTCTATAGTAAGTAGTTACATGGCGTAAAGATTTGTTCCTACAAGGTTCTCTCTTATTCCTAAACTCGCCATAACGACGGTAGGAGCTAGGTCCGCTCACCCGGAATTTATGAAACGTGACACGGTCTCCCACTAAGGTAGTTAGGCCTTGCGAGATCCGGAACGGTTAATCACACTTTATTATCCGTCTATGACCGTCCAACTTCAGTCACCCCTTTATTCATCATTTGCTTGCTTGGCAGAAATATTACCATTGAACATATTTGTGTTCCCTTACATTATACTGAATGTCGAAGAAAGCTATTCATGGAAAAAGTTGTAACTCCGTACCTTATGGTACCCGGTAACAATTTGAACCTGTGGCTGTTGCTTCCTTTCTCTCTCTCTGGTTGAAGTCGACTTGCTTATCGTTAATTTCGTGTCATTTCCCAAAAGCATACAATAATTTTCCATGGCTGCTTCTTCTCTCTGAAGTACAGCGCCGCAAGCAAAGACGTTTTCTGCTGTAATGAATCTTTCGCTGGTACAACGCCAAAAATACAGTATCTTAAGAGAACGACTCCTTTCCGGACTTAACGTCCCATCATGAACGAAATGATAGATTGAAATGATAGATTATTGCGTCTCCATGATGCAAGTTCTGCTGGCTGAGTTACCTACTTATCGTAGCATGAACCAAAAGCTTTCGGCTCTTGCCAACACACACATGCAACCCGTAATTTATGACAGGGAAATCTCGCTTCCTCAGTGGACATCAAGGTTCCATGTGGAATTACCCTGACTGAGGATTCCTTCCTTACAAGTCAATATAACCCAACGGAAATAATATTATTCCGAGATTTTAATGAACTCATGAGTGACTCGTCACAAACAGGCAAACGGAATGCAATAAAAATTCTTTTGATATCTCAGAGGATCTAATATTGATTGTAACCTTGTAATGTAACTGTGTTACGGTACAATGTAAGGAGACCACTAAGAAGCTGTTGGCCACAGGCTATCGAGCAAACATACCTGACGTAATGTGAAAATAGTTTACTAATGTTAATATATTTTCAAATAATTGCTCGAAGAAGAAGTGGCTACTAAGTCACAAGACCATGCGACTCCGACGAAGATTAGATCCCAAGTGTCCTGCGCCCATCCAGCACAAGAGCGAAGCCAACGTTACTCATCCTCCCAGTACCCTCGAAAACCGCAAATCAGCATTCAATGCTGATTACAAAATTCCCCCACAGTATCTTAGACATCATCCGCCCCAATAGTGACCATTCCCTTCAATTTCGAGAAGGACTTTATAACGTCAATTATCCTTAGTTTAAGCTTACCAATCATGCTTCTGCTACTCACTTGGGTGCATTGAACTTGCTGTTTGAGCGGATACGAAAACATCATGCCTAGACCACTGGCCATCAAGTGCCAGACAGTGGCACCCATCAGGGCACGGTCCACAAGTATTCTCAGAGTCATTAGGACAATGCAGTCAGTTGGTGCCAGCAGTCTTCATTCCAGATGCGCCGGAACGGTAAACACATAAACTGCAGCGACACTCAGCCGCTCGCATGTCTTTTGCCCCGATTACAATAGGCTAAACTCGACCGAGGGCAGTCGTCCCCAGTCGGTGAAGCCCATTGTTGTATGACCCTCTCAGAAGTGCAGCCTCCCACCGGAAACACATTGTGCTATGTCCTCAGGTGCTCGCCTCGCTCCGGCCATGCAGGGAAGTTGCAGAGGAAACTAAAAGAAAGACCACTTACAGTTCCGAACTTGCTTAGGAATCAAGTGAGAATTACTTTGAGCTCTCACTAAAAATACTCTCATTAGAATAACCTTATTCAGCCCATTACCACTGTGCAATGACATAACACATTAATAAATTTGACGGAAATGAGAGGCGACGTGCAGAAGAGTGCACGGAACCTCTGAAATTGACGAAAGGAATGAAATATCCATAAGGAAATGAGACAATATTTTAATTTCAGTATCCTTGTCCCAAAAGGCACAAGGATTTCACACAGAACAATTAGATCAATGTTATACTATTTATGTTGTACTCGCGGCAGAGTCATACAAAGCCCTGCTCCACAAAATGGATTTGAAGAGTACACACAAAATGTAAACCTTCTTGGTGAATGAGATGTGAGGTTGCAGAACCCTATCACGAATGATACAACACGTAAACGTAACATTATCTGCAGCACATCCATCGCACTAGCAAGTTCCACTCTATTGTTTTTTGTATTTTTTTCTTTGGGTCATCATTCTTCTGACTGGTTTGACATGGCCCGTCACGAATTCCTCTCCTGTGCCAAACTCTTCTTGTCAGAGCTGCTCTTTGTACCTACGTCCTCAATTATTTGCTGGATGTATTCCAATCTCTCTCTACAGTTTTTTGCCCTTTTCAGCTCTTTCCACTACCATGAAACTCACTCCCTCATCTATTAACAGATGTCCTCTCATCCTTTCTCTTCCACTTGTCACTGTTTTCCACACATTAGTTTCCTCTCTCATTCTGCACATAAACTGCTCTTTCATTATCTTACCAGTCAATCTAATTTTCAAAATTCGTCTGTAGCACCACAACTCAAATGCTTAAATTCTCTGCTGCTCCGGTTTTCCCATGGTCCAAGTTTCAGTACCATACATTGCTCTGCCCCTAACGCATATTCCCAGCGATTTCTTCCTCAAATTAAGGCGTGTAGTTGGTACGAGTAGACTTCTATTCCTCAGGAACGCTCTTTTTGCCAGCTTTAAACGGCTTTTGAAGGCCTCATTGCTCAGTCCGTCATTGTTTATTTGCTGCCAACATAGCACACTTCTTTAACTTCGTCTACTTCGTGACCATCAATCCTCATATTAAGATTCTTGCTCATCTCATTTCTCTACTTCTCATTACTTTCATCTTTTTCGACTTACACTCAGTTCAAATTCAGCACTCATTAGATTGTTCATTCCATTCACCAGGTCATGTAATTCTCCTTCGTATTTATTAGCAATGTCATCAGGGAATCGTGTCATTGACATCGTTTCAAGATGAATTATAATTCCACTCCTGAACCTTTCTTTTATTTCCAGCATTGCTTCTTCGATGTACAGTTTGAACAGCAGGGACAAAGGACTATATTCCTGTCTGACCCCTTTTTAATCCGAGGACTCCTTTCCTGGTCGTCTATTCTTGTTATTTCCTCTTAGCTCTTATACGTATTGTATACTACACGTTTCTCCCTATAGCTTACCCGGGTTTTTCGCAGAATGTCTAACATCTTACACCATTCTACGTTGTCGAACGCTTTTTGCAGGTCGACAAATCCTATGAAAGTGTCTTCATTTTTCTTTATTCTTGCTTCCATTATCAACCGCAACGTGGGAATTTTCTCTCTGGTGCCTTTACCTTTCTTAAAACAAAGCTGATCGTCATCTAACACATCTTCAATTATCTTTTCCATTCTTCTGTATATTATTCTTATCAGCAACTTGGATCCATGAGTTGTTTAAGCTGACTGTGCCATAGCTCTCGAACTTATCAGCTTTTGCAGTCTTCGGAATTTTCATATCATTTTTCATGCAGCCATTTCGTCTTAGCTTCCCTACATTTCCTAATCATTTCATTCCTCAGTGACTCGTATAACTGTATTCCTGAATCTCCGGGACAATATTTGTACTTCCTTGTTTCATCGATCAACTGAAATATTTCTTCTGTTACTCATGGTTTCTCCTCGGCTACCTTCTTTGTACTACGTTTCGCTTTGCATCTGCTGTGATTGCCCTTTTTAGAGATGTACATTAATCTTGAACTTTACTGCCTACTGAGCTATTCCTTATTGCTATATAGCCTTACACAACTTCAACTATCTCGTCGTTCCTCAGTATTTCCGTATCCCACTTCTTTTCGTATTGATTAATCTGACTAATGTCTTAAACATGAGTGTACTCTTCATCACTACTGCATTGAGATGTATCTATTCGTTCTTACGCCTTACAATCCAATATCTGATTTCGGAATCTATGTCTGATAGTAACGTAATCTAACTGAAATCTCCTCATGTCTCCCAGCCTTTTCCAAGTATACTTCCTACTCTTGTGATTCTCTAACAGAGTACTTGCTATTTATTAAAGAACTCAGTCTTCCTTTTCTCTCGTTCCTAGTACTGAGCCCATATTTTTCTGTTACTTTATCACCTACTCCTTCCGCTACATCCGGATTCCAGTCCCCCATGAGTATTAGATTTTCATCTCCCTTTAAACACTAAACTACCCATTCAATGTCCTCATATAAGTTCTCGTTCTGTTCATCTTACCGAGTGAGGTGGCGCCGCTATTAGCACACTGGACTCGTGTAGGGGAGGGGGACGGTTCAAACCCGTCCTGATTTAGTTTTTTTACGTGACTTCTCTAAATCACTTCTGGATAAAGCCGGGATGGTTCCATCGAGAGGACACGGCCTATTCCCTTCCCCAGATATCCGTAATCCGATTTTGTGCTCTATCTCTAATGACCTTGTCGTCGACGGGACGTTAAACGCTAATCTTCTCCTTCTCCTCTCTTAATCTTCAGCTTGCGACGTCGGCATCCCCCGCTGAATTATCGTTGTCGGTGTTGATTTGCTGACAGTTCTGATGAGAGCAACCATATTACTTACCTGTTCACAGTAGCACGCTCTCGGCTCTACCTTCCTATTCATAAATAATCCAACTCCCGTAATACCATTTCCTGCTAGTGTTGATACTCCCCTATATTCATCTGACCTGAAACCTTATCTTTTTCCCATTTCAATTCGTTGACCCCCCCCCCCTCCCCCACTGTAGCTAGACTGAACCTTTCCATTTCCCCTTTTAGATATTCTAGCTTCCCTACCAAGTTCAGGCTTCTGCCATTAAACGCTGCGACACGTAGAACGTTATCCTTTCGTTGATTATTCAATGTTTTTCTCTTGGTCATCTATCCCTTGGCAATCCTCTCCCGTAGATCCTAATGGGGGCCAATCCGGCATCTTTTGCCAGTGGACAGATTGTCATTCATTGACAAATAGTACCGATCACAAATTACTGTGGAAAGTAAGCGTATGTGTATTACAGTCATAGCAGAAACACCAAGCACAGAGGAGAGCAGCACCTCACATACACTGCAGGAAACTAGGAGATTATGCCGTACTGTGACAGACGACTATACAGTTTCTAATACTTTTCTTCAAACTTCCCACCGGGCTGGTACTCGGACCCGACCTGCGGCTAGAGTCAGTTTCGCAGTACGGCACACAATATTTATCTGCCAGGAAGTTTCATATTGCCACACACTCCACTGTATGGTGAAAATTCAATCTAGAACCAACTCATAGGCTATTACTAAACCAATTTTCCGCAGTATACTTTGTTCTAGGACTGCTAGTTCCCGTTGGTATACAGAGAAAGTCTGTGAAGGTTGAAAGGCGTGAGAGGAGGAACTGGCAGAAGTGAAGTTTTTAGGAGGGTCGTGCATAGTGCATGCGTTGCTTACTCTCTAGAATACACAACACCAAAATGCAAAAGTCCCAAGGCTAAGTAATGTCTCGGCATAAAGTTTAAATCTACCAAGAAGTTTGATATAATCGTGCTCATGTCTCATTAAAAACTTCTTCTTCAGTTTCATCTTGTAGAATATTTACCCTTACTTTCCCCTTCTTCAACGTGAAAGTTTGGGGATGTGATTGTTTTACTCTTATTTAAACAAAGTGAATCTTCTTCAAGTGCAATTGATTAACATTGGTATACACGCATATCTCACTTATGTTGAGTACAGACAGACGTTTGATTGATACTGCATAAAAGCATCTGACTAAAAGTGATTATAAGTTCATGTGACTAATGTTGAGTGTACAAAGGCAGTGGACTGATAATTTATGTAAAAGCGCACCGGTTTGAAAACGATTATAAATCGGACTACAATGAATGCTAAAAGTAACGAAATTAATTTACTTTTATTAAGACAGTTCATACATTGATAGGCGTTCATTGTTCTGTATCTCACCAAGTCTCGAACATTTTAGTAGCTATGTCAGTTAGTAGAAAAATTTCCAACTAGATTTCATCTTGAGTGCAATCCGCTTCATAAAGAAACATGAACTGATAAAGCGATAATTGTTATTGAATCTAAGTATTATCTTACTAATCCTCTGGCTGGCATTGTGGATTAATCTTTGGACGGACTGTTCGTTTTAACGAAAACGATTCCTAGCTGTGAACATAGACAGTACGTAAATACTCGCTATAAAACAAAAGGAAAATTGGAGATCATTATACACACGCAATAAAATTAATACACGAATTACTTTAAAGGCGCACGTATTAATCACAGCTACCAAACTGTTTGCCTCTGCCTCCCAAAGTCCCTCTTTCATTTGTATTGTGTATTCAAAAAAGTCGAATTAACAACATAATTTACACAATGCATTGGTCTATAGATAATACTATAGGCGACACATCAGACTCTCCCATTCTGCACATATTATCCACAAAGTTCTAGGCCTACCATGGTTAACGACGTGGAAACACTTCGAAACTGACTTAGATAAAAATAAGTCGTGTGATAAAGCATTCTTATTTCGGAAAATACAGATTGTGGCCTCATTAATTACTAACTGATGAGGCGAAGTACTTGTGGGTCACTAATGATCTCGTGGTACGCAAAATTTCTAATTTAATGAAACAGTTCTCTAAAGGAAACTACGACCACAGTATACACTTCAACATATCACATTCCCAAACAGCTACTAAATACAAAGCCGAATAGCGACCGCTATATCACTTGTGAAGTCACTCAAAGAAACGTGACAAAAAATTGTAAACACTACCTTGTTATGCTCAGTTACAAAAATTTGTAGGAATACATCACAATAAAATACAGCAAGGCAAAGCATGTATGTAATAAACAAGCAAGCAAAGTAATGTTAAATCTAACTACTTCGCTGGGACTAAATGGGCTTTGAAGAACCCTTAGACCATAAAAGATTTTAACTACAATTTTAATGAATAAATTTATGGAACTGATTTCAGGAATTAAATTAAAAAGAGACATATACTGCCTAGGTGACGTAAAGTAAATTCTTGCTCTCCCGCATAAGCTACGTATCACGCAAGTACTCCAGCAATGGCAGCCAGGTCTATCACAGACAGCATCTCCCATTCAAGTGTATCAACCAGAGTTTATCCACCGGTCTGTGGCCAAGGATCTTTGTTCTCCGTTTCCGCTCTATCCTACTAGCCTCTGTGCCTAAGATAACCCACTTGACAATGCTCACACGTTGTGATCAACAGCAAAACCATTTTTCTAGCTAAGCCACAGCTAACGTGACATCTTTCACCAACACGAAAGCCAGAGCATGCACGAGAAATAAACAACTGTTACGATTCAAGGGAATCTGTCTCTCACTCTCTACTAGAAACATACCAGATGTGTATGAGGCTTTCACTGAATTAGATATAAAAACAAGAATACGACACAAAACCGTATTTTACATTATTACTGAGTCATCCCCACATGGCAGAGAACTTTCAGACATTGATTTCAGAGCGATATAGTGAAGCCGATATAATTGTAATACGTCCTCGCCTTATGGCCGTGGTATGTTAAGCCTACAGACGCCACTCAGATTTAGAATTTGACGTAAATTTCGAGCAGTTCACTCATCCTCACAATTTGACCACACACTTAGCGCACGAGGAAAGATCTAACAGAAATTACACGATTCAAAGGCAACACACAGACGGATTCCCTCACTTTGCGTCAAGCTGAACAGAAGTCACTGAGAAAGTGCCAGTCACAGAGGTAAAAGAAAACTGCAAAATATATACAAACTATAAAATGTAATTTAATTAGCTGAACTTCGGCTCAGTAGCCGAACTCGTCACAAAAGTGAAGCTTCTCTATTTTGCTGCTGTGTAGGTTTGGATGCAGGAGGAGGAGTGGTCTGCTGTGCATCGTACATGTATTTCATATCGTATTGTGAGAGTATAGGAAAGGGAAAGAGTTGTTACATAATTGGTCAACACATCTCGTATTGGCTGTATCAGAAATGAGTTAATGTATTCAGCTGCTGACTGTGATGGACAAAGGTGAGCAGACGAGGTGAATTTACTTTCGATTTGTCTCTGAAGTATGTAGTGGCTAGTCCGTTGTTGGTAGTACATGAGAAGGATTTAGACGACGTTGCTATTACTTAGCCACTGAGCACGTGGTTCGTGCAACACCCCCGCTGCCAGATCAGCACATCATACCCCGCAGGTGTGCAGCGCTTGGTGCTGCTATTTATGCGGCAGCCGGCTATCTGCGCTAATCCGACTCTGGCGCTATCTCGCGGTGCAGGCCGCCTGGCCTCACAACAGCTCCTCTGGCCCACAGACTTGTCGAGCCAGCGCCACGCCGCCCCTGCAGTCCCTAAAATTAGGCATCCCTCCACACAGGGCAGGCTTGCGGCTGAGCCGCTGTCAGGGGCAGCCTACCCGTTACCTGTCTGCATGCCCCCGCGCCGTTTGCTACCAGCCCATTGCGATGCCCCGTTGTTGTTCGAGGGCCCGCCTTGCGGCACCATTACCGAGATTAAACTGGCCTCCGTAACTACCTCGTCGTGCTCCCCGCAACTGGAGTTAGTACAAGCGCACGTGCGCATAGCGTCTGTGTGTGTGTGTGTGTGTGTGTGTGTGTGTGTGTGTGTGTGTGTGTCTGTGTATGTGTAGGAGCGTGCGCAAGTGAGTGAATGAAACACACACACACACACACACACACACACACACACACACACACAAATATACACAAATAGAAAGAGAGAGAGAGAGAGAGACGCACACTTGGGCAGTGCGTTAGCTAGGAATTAGTAGGTGTGATGCAGACTGGAGTCATACAGTGAAATGTTTTGTGGAGTGACTCCACCCTAACAGTTGATTTCACGCTCCCTTAAGACTATGACATACCTTACTAGCAACAAATGCCGTTTTAACTGTGGTGGGTTTTGTATTGAGTGGAGTTTATAGAAATCAGAGCGTTAGTACTAACATGTCCAATTTCAACAATACTACGATTTCACGTACTTTCAGTTCTATCCATCTCTCAATATACCCAGAAATCTAACATCTTGACTTACTGAAGATCTGTACTGGAAACAGAGATGGGATATGCTCTTGTAATTCAACAAAACTTCACATAGATAATTGAGATAACTAAATATCTCGAAAACGACGCATCGCACGAAATGTTTTGGGTGAAAAGTTAATAACAGTAAGGTAGACAGCAATCTTTGCTACAACTGGCCACGTACAGGGTGTTTCAAAAATGACCGGTATATTTGAAACGGCAATAAGAACTAAACGAGCAGCGATAGAAATACACCGTTTGTTGCAATATGCTTGGGACAACAGTACATTTTCAGGCAGACAAACTTTCGAAATTACAGTAGTTACAATTTTCAACAACAGATGGCGCTGCAAGTTGGGGTTGGGTTGTTTTGGCGAAGGAGACCAGACAGCGAGGTCATAGGTCTCATCGGATTAGGGAAGGACGGGGAAGGAAGTCGGCCGTGCCCTTTGAAATGAACCATCCCGGCATTTGCCTGGAGCGATTTAGGGAAATCACGGAAAACCTAAATCAGGATGGCCGGACGCGGGATTGAACCGTCGTCCTCCCGAATGCGAGTCCAGTGTTTAACCACTGCGCCACCTCGCTCGGTGCGCTGCAAGTGATGTGAAAGATATAGAAGACAACGCAGTCTGTGGGTGCGCCATTCTGTACGTCGTCTTTCTGCTGTAAGCGTGTGCTGTTCACAACGTGCAAGTGTGCTGTAGACAACATGGTTTAGTCCTTAGAACAGAGGATTTTTCTGGTGTTGGAATTCCACCGCCTGGAACACAGTGTTGTTGCAACAAGACGAAGTTTTCAACGGAGGTTTAATGTAACCAAAGGACCGAAAAGCGATACAATAAAGGATCTGTTTGAAACATTTCAACGGACTGGGAACGTGACGGATGAACGTGCTGGAAAGGTAGGGCGACCGCGTACGGCAACCACAGAGGGCAACGCGCAGCTAGTGCAGCAGGTGATCCAACAGCGGCCTCGGGTTTCCGTTCGCCGTGTTGCAGCTGCGGTCCAAATGACGCCAACGTCCACGTATCGTCTCATGCGCCAGAGTTTACACCTCTATCCATACAAAATTCAAACGCGACAACCCCTCAGCGCCGCTACCATTGCTGCACGAGAGACATTCGCTAACGATATAATGCACAGGATTGATGACGGCGATATGCATGTGGGCAGCATTTGGTTTACTGACGAAGCTTATTTTTACCTGGACGGCTTCGTCAATAAACAGAACTGGCGCATATGGGGAACCGAAAAGCCCCATGTTGCAGTCCAATCGTCCCTGCATCCTCAAAAAGTACTGGTCTGGGCCGCCATTTCTTCCAAAGGAATCATTGGAACATTTTTCAGATCCGAAACGATTACTGCATCACGCTATCTGGACATTCTTCGTGAATTTGTGGCGGTACAAACTGCCTTAGACGACACTGCGAACACCTCGTGGTTTATGCAAGATGGTGCCCGGCCACATCGCACGGCCGACGTCTTTAATTTCCTGAATGAATATTTCGATGATCGTGTGATTGCTTTGGGCTATCCGAAACATACAGGAGGCGGCGTGGATTGGCCTCCCTATTCGCCAGACATGAACCCCTGTGACTTCTTTCTGTGGGGACACTTGAAAGACCAGGTGTACCGCCAGAATCCAGAAACAATTGAACAGCTGAAGCAGTACATCTCATCTGCATGTGAAGCCGTTCCGCCAGACACGTTGTCAAAGGTTTCGGGTAATTTCATTCAGAGACTACGCCATATTATTGCTACGCATGGTGGATATGTGGAAAATATCGTACTATAGAGTTTCCCAGACCGCAGCGCCATCTGTTGTTGAAAATTGTAACTACTGTAATTTCGAAAGTTTGTCTGCCTGAAAATGTACTGTTGTCCGAAGCATATTGCAACAAACGGTGTATTTCTATCGCTGCTCGTTTACTTTTTATTGCCGTTTCAAATATACCGGTCATTTTTGAAACATCCTGTACTAACCATGCTTCTGAGTGGGCAGGGGCAATTTTGTGTTTTTCAGTGTTAAACCTCCATTTTATTGCATACTCTGATTCTACTCCCAAAATAGTACAGTTTACTCAAACCAGTGTTTGACATTTGTGGCGATGCCACTGAAATCGAAAAATATTAAGTATGTCTGTTTCTGCAATTAAGAATCAGCGCATCTGATTCCGCATTTCATTAACAACATAAATGTAAACCTTCGTGTTCCAACGGTTGATATTTATGTTCGAAATACACATTAGTACTGCAAATTCGATTGTACAGTACAAATAATATGCATAGACATTGAAGTTTCTGGTAAATAAACTACCTGGGTGATAACGTAATTTTCTCTACCCTACGGGGATGATTTCAGTGGGTCACCAAACCATCGGAGTGATTTCTCTAGCCGCTCTTGAACCCTATCATCGGAGTGACTCATTTCGGTATGTGTTTCCGTCCAACCGCCGTAACTTACGCACTGGACACTACACCACTACCTACGCTGTACAAAAAGCAACTTTTGTAACGACGTAAAATGCCCATGAACTGACAAAGTCTCACCGACCGTGGATACTCAGCGGAATAAGCAGCCCAATGGCGATAGGGATCCGGCCTCACCGACATCAAGCATCCAAATGGGAAGAGAAAACTATTGAATGTACATCATTTTTCCTGAATCACGCTGCACATAATTTTCAACCAGACAATGAAATGGCTAACCAAATTGTACCGCACAATAAAATTTGCAACACTAAAGTAAATTTCGAACACAAATAATAACCGATAGAAAACAATGTTTTGCATTTACATCGTAAATGAAATATAGAATCAAATGCATCGTTTCTTGATTACAAAAAGGTGCATTGCTTGATATTTGACGATAACAGCGGCATCTACCTCGGATGTAAAACAATGGTTAGAGTTAAAAGTACATATATTTTTGGCGTAGGATCCGAATATGTTGCAAAAATTGGTGGTTCCCATTTGAAAATACAGGGATGATACCACTTATTCAAGAGGGACGGATAGGAAGTGGCCAGTTGTGGTACAGACAAAGACCCATTTTAGTAATATTAATCTTTCATCTACAACACTTTTCCGTACGATGATTCGTTTAAGAGATATTTAGTTGTCTCAAGTTAAAACAAACATCCAGTGTATCTAGCTCAGAATATTTCCGTTTATAACGATACAGATAGCCATACCGTAGGAGCAACCACAACGGAGGGGTATCTGTTGAAGGCCAGACAAACGTGTGGTACCGGAGGAGTGGCAGCAGTCTGGATGATTGACTGATCTGGCCTTCTAACATTAACCAAAACGGTCTTGCTGTGCTGGTACTGCGAATGTCTGAAAGCAAGCTGAAACTTCAGCCGTAATTTTTCCCGAGGGCATGCAGCGTTATTGTATGGTTAAATGATGATGGCGTCCTCTTGGGTAAAATATTCCTGAGATACGTAGTCCCCATTCTGATCTCCGGGTGCGGACTACTCAGGAGGACGTCGTTATCAGGAGAAAGAAAACTGGCGTTCTACGGATCGGAGCGTTGAATGTCAGGTCCCTTAATCGGGCAGATAGGTTAGAAAATTTAAAAAAGGAAATATATAGGTTAAAGTTAGATATAGTGGGAATTAGTGAAATTTGGTGGCAGGAGGAACAAGACTTCTGGTCAGGTGAATACAGGGTTATAAATACAAATTCAAATAGAGGTAATGCAGGAGTAGGTTTAATAATAAATAAAAAAACACGAGCGCGGGTAAGCTACTGCGAAGAGAATAGTGAACGCATTATTGCAGCCAAGATAGACACGAAGCAGCCGCCTACCACAGTAGTACAAGTTTATATGCCAACTAGCTCCGCAGACGACGAAGAGATTGATGAAATGTATGATGAGATTTAAGAAAAATTGTTTTCTTTTTTTTTTTTTTTGGTAAGGACTATGGGACCAAACTGATGAGGTCATCGGTCCATAGGCTTACGCACTACTTAATCTAACTTAAACTAACTTACGCTAAGGACAACACACACACCCATGCCCGAGGGAGGATTCGAACCTCCGATGGGTGAGCCGTGCGAACTGTGACAAGGTGCCTCAGATCCCACGGCTACCCCGCGCGGCTGAGATAAAAGAAATTATTCAGATAGTGAAGGGAGACGAAAATTTAATAGCTATGATGGCCTGGAATTCGATAGTCGAAAAAGGAAGAGGAGGAAAAGTAGTAGGTGAATATTGAATGAGGTTCAGGAATGAAAGAGGAAACTGCTTGGTAGCGTAACTTAATCATCACTAACACTTGGTTTAAGAATCACGAAAGTAGGTTGTATACGTGGAAGAGGCCTGGAGACAATGGGAGGTTTCAGATTATACACTCCTGGAAATTGAAATAAGAACACCGTGAATTCATTGTCCCAGGAAGGGGAAACTTTATTGACACATTCCTGGGGTCAGATACATCACATGATCACACTGACAGAACCACAGGCACATAGACACAGGCAACAGAGCATGCACAATGTCGGCACTAGTACAGTGTATATCCACCTTTCGCAGCAATGCAGGCTGCTATTCTACCATGGAGACGATCGTAGAGATGCTGGATGTAGTCCTGTGGAACGGCTTGCCATGCCATTTCCACCTGGCGCCTCAGTTGGACCAGCGTTCGTGCTGGACGTGCAGACCGCGTGAGACGACGCTTCATCCAGTCCCAAACATGCTCAATGGGGGACAGATCCGGAGATCTTGCTGGCCAGGGTAGTTGACTTACACCTTCTAGAGCACGTTGGGTGGCACGGGATACATGCGGACGTGCATTGTCCTGTTGGAACAGCAAGTTCCCTTGCCGGTCTAGGAATGGTAGAACGATGGGTTCGATGACGGTTTGGATGTACCGTGCACTATTCAGTGTCCCCTCGACGATCACCAGTGGTGTACGGCCAGTGTAGGAGATCGCTCCCCACACCATGATGCCGGGTGTTGGCCCTGTGTGCCTCGGTCGTATGCAGTCCTGATTGTGGCGCTCACCTGCACGGCGCCAAACACGCATACGACCATCATTGGCACCAAGGCAGAAGCGACTCTCATCGCTCAAGACGACACGTCTCCATTCGTCCCTCCATTCACGCCTGTCGCGACACCACTGGAGGCGGGCTGCACGATGTTGGGGCGTGAGCGGAAGACGGCCTAACGGTGTGCGGGACCGTAGCCCAGCTTCATGGAGACGGTTGCGAATGGTCCTCGCCGATACCCCAGGAGCAACAGTGTCCCTAATTTGCTGGGAAGTGGCGGTGCGGTCCCCTACGGCACTGCGTAGGATCCTACGGTCTTGGCATGCATCCGTGCGTCGCTGCGGTCCGGTCCCAGGTCGACGGGCACGTGCACCTTCCGCCGACCACTGGCGACAACATCGATGTACTGTGGAGACCTCACGCCCCACGTGTTGAGTAATTCGGCGGTACGTCCACCCGGCCTCCCGCATGCCCACTATACGCCCTCGCTCAAAGTCCGTCAACTGCACATACGGTTCACGTCCACGCTGTCGCGGCTTGCTACCAGTGTTAAAGACTGCGATGGAGCTCCGTATGCCACGGCAAACTGGCTGACACTGACGGCGGCGGAGCACAAATGCTGCGCAGCTAGCGCCATTCGACGGCCAACACCGCGGTTCCTGGTGTGTCCGCTGTGCCGTGCGTGTGATCATTGCTTGTACAGCCCTCTCGCAGTGTCCGGAGCAAGTATGGTGGGTCTGACACACCGGTGTCAATGTGTTCTTTTTTCCATTTCCAGGAGTGTATAATGGTGAGACAGAGATTTAGGAAGCAGGTTTTAAAGTGTAAGACATTTTCAGGGACAGATGTGGATTCTGACCACAATGAGTTGGATATGAACTGTAGATAGAAGGACCTGCAAAGAGGTGGGAATTTATGGAGATGGCACCTGGATAAAGTGAAAGAACCAGACGTTATGGAAAATTTCAGAGAGAGCATTAGGGAAAGATTGACAAGAACAGGGGGAAGAAATCAGTAATAGAAGACTGGGGAGACCCGAGGGATGAAATAGTGAAGGCAGTGGAGGATCAAGTAGGTAAAAAGACGATGGTTACTAGAGATCATTGGGTAACAGAAGAGACATTGTATGTAATTGATGAAATGAGAAAATATAAAAATGCAGTAAATGAAGCAGGCAAAAAGGAATACAAACGTCTGAAAAAATGAGGACAGAAAGTGCAAAATGGCTAAGTAGGGATGGCTAGACGACAAATGTAGGGTTATAGAAGCATGTATCACTAGGGGTAAGATAGATACTGCCTACAGTAAAATTAAAGGGACCTTTGGACAAAAGAGAACCACTTCTATGAATATCAAGAGCTCAGATGGAAAACTAGTTCTAGGCATAGAAGGGAAGGCAGAAAGGTAGAAGGAGTATATAGAGGGTCCATGCAAGGGGCGATGTACTTGAGAACAATATTATGGAAATGGAAGAGGACGTAGGTGAAGATCAAAAGGGAGATATGATACTGCGTGAACAATATGACAAAGCCATGAAAGCTCTAAGTCGCAAGGAGGCTCATTCCATTAGAGCTATTGGTAGCCTGGGAGATCCAGCCCTGACAAAACCCTACCGTCTGGTGAGCAAGGTGTAAGAGACATGCGAAATACCCTCAGACTACAAGAAGAATATAATAATTCCAATCCCAAAGAAATCAGTTGTTGACATGTTTTAAATATACCAATCTATCAGTTTAATAAGTCATGGTGGCAAAATACTGACACGAATTCTTTACAGACGTAATGTTGGATCACGTGACGCAATACTGACCCTACGGCTTATCTTAGAAGACTGATTAAGGAAAGGAAAACCTACGTTTCTAGCATTTGTAGACTTAAATGTTGACTGGAATACTCTCTTTCAAATTCTGAAAGTGGTAGGGGTCTAATACAGGGTGTGAAAGGCTATTTACAATTTGTAGAGAAACCAGATGGTAGCTATAAGAGTCGAAGACCATAAAAGGGAATCAGTGGTTGTGAAGGGAGTGAGACTGGGTTGTAACCTATTCCAGATGTTATTCAATCTATAAATTGAGCAAGCAGTAAAGAAAACAAAAGCAAAAGTTGGAGCAGGAATTAAAATCCAAGGAGAAGAAATAAAAACGTTGAGGTTTGCTGATGACTTTGTAATTCTGTCAAAGACAGCAAAGGACCAGGAATAGCAGTTTAACGGAATGGATAATGTCTAGAAAGGACGATATAAGATAAAAATCAACGAAAGCAAAACGTGGATAATGAAATGTAATTGCCAGGTGATGCTGAGGGAACTAGATTAGGAAATGAGACACTTAAAGTATGAGTTTTGCTATTTGGGTAGCAAAGTAACTGGCAATTGTTGAAGTAGAGAGAATATAAAATGTAGACTGGCTATGGCAAGGAAAGGGTTTCTGAAGAAGAGAGATTTGTTAACATCGAGTATACATTTAAGCGTCAGGAAGTATTTTCTGAAAGTATTTGTATGGAGTGTGGCCATGTATGGAAGTGAAACATGGACGGTAAACGGTTAAGACAAGAAGAGAATAGAAGATATCGAAATGTGATTCTGCAGAAGAACGCTGAAGATTTGATAGGTAAATCATGTAACTAATGAAGAGGTACTGAACAGAACTGGGGTGAAGAGAAATTTTGTCTCGACTCGTCTGGAATGAATTTGTAAGTGACCAAATTGCTTAGGTCATCTGTCCCTAAACTTACACACTTCTTAAACTAACTTATGCCAAGAACAACACACACACCCATGCCCGAGGTACGACTCGAACCTCCGGCGGGAAGGGCCGCGGAGTCAGTGACATGGCACCTCAAACCACGCAGCCACTTTGCGCGACGCTCAAATTTAGTACTGGAGGGCAGCGTGGAGGATGAAAATCGTAGAAGGGGACCAAGAGATGAATAAATAAAGCAGATTAAGAAGGATGTAGGGTGCAGTAGTTACTTAAAAATGAACGAGCTTGCACAGGACGCCGTAGCATGGAGAGCTGCATGAAACCAGTCTCTGGTTTAAAGGCCACAACAACAACAACAACACTTTGTCTTCCATTTTTTTTCATCCTATTAAGTAAAGTGCATTGTGCGTGCTACAGTTCATATTTGTATCACCTGAATTTATTGCTTTTATCCGTTTCCGCTTAAAATCAGGACTTCTTGCACTAATAAAAATACTGCCCAGAATATAGTTCTAAGGATTGATCGCGAAACTCTGACATAAAATAAAACAACTTTCCCCCCGTTGCTGCAATAAATAAAGACAGAGACCATGGAGATGTAAACACTGACGATGGACTGAAAACTGTGGTAAGATTCAAATGGCTCTGAGCACTATGGGACTTAACATCTGTGGTCATCAGTCTCCTAGAACTTAGAACTACTTAAACCTAACTAACCTAAGGACATCACACACATCCAATGCCCGAGGCAGGATTCGAACCTGCGACCGTAGCAGTCGCGCGGTTCCGGACTGACTGTGGTAAGGCAGTCGAGGAAAGATATACTCTCAGATTTCAAAGAAGTGGAGAAGCAGTCTGCAAAAATCCTACGCAAAGTCAAAAAATTCGGTTACAGAAGAAATCTACAGCTCTGGATCAGTTTTCGAAAGGGTCTACAACAGCATCTATTGCACGCCATTCGTGAGGCATGTAAATATCAGTCACTCTCAAGTTTGAACTCCAAGCAGGGCAACAGAAAGCTGGCAACTAACAATATAGAAAATCAAGTACTTAGAGAAATTGGGAATATCCCTGAGAAAAATGGACAAGAAAAGTTCGAGAGAAAAGGAACAACGGTCAGCTTCTCCTACTCTTGAAGAACGTGTGACTACCGCGTAACTGAAGAACAGCAAAACCACTGGAGCAGGCTATATCAACTAGATCACCTTAAATGTTTAAAAGTAGAGAATAAACCAACAATAATGACCTAAAACAAAGGATTGAAAGATCAGGGAAACTGGAACAATACCTAGTGAATGGCAAACAGCACTGGTTCGCCCATTACACGAAAGTGGAAATACAACTGACGGGAACAATATAGTGTCACTTTTGTCAAACCTCAGAGTTCCAAGTTACTCTCTAACACTGTGCTGGCTAGGCTGATAGAGAGTGTAGCTCATGAAGTGTTTGATTATCAAGGTAAATTCCACAAAATGAGGTCCTGAGTCGAGAAGGTCATTAGTCTAACGATCTATAAATTGCTTTCATCGGCTTAACATGGGCATATGATTCAGTTGACCGTGAAGTACTAAATTATTTGATATCCCAACAGAATTTGCACGAGACTCAAAAGCAAAGGAAAACACGTAATAAACTCTAACAAACGCTCATTCGGTAGTAAACTTCAACGCAGAACTATGGAAAGAGTGAGATGTGAGTGATTGCCCTGATTTATCCGAGCCACGTTTGAGTTGCTGTCATACGAGAACAGTGCAAGGAAATAGCTTGGAAACTGCTACTGGATCAAAATTCACGTTGAAAGTATTTTTAAGGAGGGCGTCAGATGCAACTGACTTGCATTAGCAGATGACCTTTAGATCCTGTTCAGGAATATAGGGAGAGTTCTTTACAACCTAAACACGTCGAAGAAACGAATAGAAAAAGGTAGCCTCGAAGTCTCTTTCGAGAAAATTACACAAACAACTTCCTAACATACATTTAACATCTTTAGAAAACCAACAGCCACGGACACAATAATACATTCCACATCCAACCACCCCCACAGCCAGAAACTTGCAGCACTAAGACACATGTTACATAGATTAAACAGAATCCCACTCAGCAAGAGAAACTATGAACAAGAAATGAACACGATCATGCAAATAGCTAGGAACAACGGGTATGACACACATGTGGTACACAGGCCCAATCAAAAAATAAAAACACAAATAAAAAACAAACACAACATTTCCACAATACAAAAGAACTCACAAGCTGAAAACTTACAAACACGCTCAACAAACACACACAATGACAACACCACACAGAAAAGAACCAGATGGTACACCATGACCTACACACATAAACTAACACACAGAGTTGCAAACATCCTAAAGAGACAGGGCTTCAAAATAGCATATAAACCTGGGCAAACCCTTCAATCACACCTAAGCCAGCCAGCTATCAAGAGGGACAAATTCCAACAATCAGGAATATATAAACTTGAATGTCAAAGTTGTGATGCAGTATACATAGGCATGACATGCAGGAATTTTGAAACAAGATACAAAGAACATATCAGATGTTGGAAGTATGAAACAAACCATTCCACATTTGCAGAGCATTTAAAACACTACAACCATCATCCTACAAACATGGAACAAGAAATGAAAATAATGAGAATTAGTAACCATGACAAACATCTTATACAAATGCAAGAAAACTTCCACATCCAGAAAGCCATAGCAGAAAACAAACATGTGATAAATGAACAAACACACATCAGCACAGGCTCTCTACTACACTTAATAAAGGAAATGATAACATATATATATATATATATATATATATATATATATATATATATATATATATATCACACCAAAACAAACAAACAAACACACACACACACACACACACACAACCACCTCACCAAAAAGAAAAAAAAAGAATAAATACATAACACCAAAATACAGACAGACACACACATACAGCACAAAAAATATATATATCACACCAAAACACACACACACACACATACACAGGACAAAAACAAAAATACATAAATAAATAAAATAAAATAAAATTAAATTAAATTAATACCACACCAAAAAACACTCATACTCACACACACACACATACACACACACACACACACACACACACATATACACAAACGTACACACAAATGCATACACGAGCAGAGCACAGATACTTCAAAAGTTATACTCATAAGTTTGGCAGTAATATTCGATCTTTGGCAAAAACATTTGATAGTCGGCAACAGAAACCAAAACATTGCATTAAAACAAGCGTTCAGTGCATAGTGCTGTGGAATGTGGAAAAAGCAGCAAATTGGCGTCCATAGGAAGAAGAACAACACCAAAAATGCAACAGGAGCGTAATATGTAAGAAACTGTCTACGCAACCTGTAAGTACAGTTCAAAACATTACTACTTAATAGGAAATACCAACCACCAGAACTGTTTATAACCTATAGGCACAGTTACAAAAATGTAAATAAAATAGCTAACATATGTACATATTCCAGGCCACTGATGATGCCTTGCAGAAAATAAAGGCGAAACGCGTATGGCACTAAAATTGTGTTTTATTCAGTTGCTGTCAGACGGTCCATAAATAAAAATTATCAATATACCGTAATATTCCTAACAAGACCTCATCATCAAACAAGAGTAATGATGCAAAATAACGAAAAAGAAGCGGCGACAGTAGTAGGGACAAGATGACTGCGGCCTTCTGTAGGACGCATATACTGTACAAGACAAAATCAAAGTTAAAAAAAGTTGACCTCGGCCTCTATCCAGTACAAATTGTATACGAATAATAAAGAAGGAAATTATATCTCAAACGGAATCGTAAAATGTACTCCAATGTTCCCTGTGCGTGCATCTAAACGACATGTCCTCCGAAAATTTGAAACAGTAAACTAACGTAACTGATTATAGTTACTAAGAAGCGGAATGTACAAGGTAGACTTTGAGTGGGTTATATTTCCCGTGGGTAATTAGTGTCCTGCTTTCTCAATGTTTACAAAGAGAAGCAAGAGAATGGTGTCACTCAAACACGTTTCTTCTTATGCCATTTTACTTCCTTCGTAAAAAATAGCACACTCGATATACAAAGTTGACCTATCTGAATATGGCTGTTTCGTGTCACAGATAAAACTAACGTTGCGTTGAGTGAAACCCATGTGAAGATTATTAACAGAAGAAAAATGTTCGTAGGATTTGCACAAAGGAGACTGGAACGCAATTCTGGCTTTAGTTTTCACTTCCGATAGTCAAGTGTCATGAGTTTTTCAGAGATACAGGTGGATGGTGGAGATAGTAGAGAGAGTTTTTTCAGAGGTGTAGGGGGATAGTAGAGAAAATTTTTCCGCTAATGGAAGAGCGACCCAGGATCTTCTTCAGGCATCATTCCGCAGTGCTCCTTATAAAGTAATGATGATGTAGTACTAAGACATGAAAAGGGAGAGTTTGTTTTTCACTAAATACGTTAAAACAATAGATTAATAATTAACATAACTCGTAAATCGCCACATGCTGCATATCACTGCTGCTTGGTGTGCATGTACTGGTGTTGCAGCGGTCTTCCCGCACCGCGAACGATACTAGTTTTTCATGTCGTAGAGAGACAATATCAGAATGAATCCACCAACACAGCTGGTGTCTCGCAGACGTATCACCGACGTCACGAGAGTGAATGGAATCGTCTAGGTATGGTGCCTTAAGTTCTGTGAAATTGTGCATTTACCCTCATTACAATAAAGTGAAGTGACAAAATCTTGAGACAGCTATATGCACATATACAGCTGAGCAATATCATGCACACATGGTATGAAAGGGCAGTGCATTGATGGAGTTATCAGTTGTACTCAGGTGATGCATGTGATGCCCGCATCTCGTGGTCGTGCGGTAGCGTTCTCCCTTCCCACGCCCGGGTTCCCGGGTTCGATTCCCGGCGGGGTCAGGGATTTTCTCTGCCTCGTGATGGCTGGGTGTTGTGTGCTGTCCTTAGGTTAGTTAGGTTTAAGTAGTTCTAAGTTCTAGGGGACTTATGATCACAGCAGTTGAGTCCCATAGTGCTCAGAGCCATTTTTGATGCATGTGATTATGGCGGCCCGATGGGAAATAACAGACCTTGAACGCGGTATGGTTGTTGAAGCTAGACGCATGGGGCATTCCATTTCGTGAATCGTTAGAGATCAGAGATCCACAGTCTCAAGAGTGTGCCGAAACACCAAATTTCACTCTTTACCTCTGACCACGTACAACGGACTTCACTTAACGACCGAGAGCACCAGGTGTTCACAAGTTGTAATTGCTAACAGGCAAGAAACACGCCTGAAATAACCACGGAAACCAATGTGGTGTGTGCGAAGTTGCTCAGTGAGGTGAAATTTGGCAGCAGACAGCCTACGTATGTGCCTCTGCTACGAAGCCGCGCGGTGTAGCCGTGCGGTCTGAGGCATCTTATCACAGTCCTCGCGGCTTCCCCCGTCGGAGGTTCGAGTCCTCCCTCGGGCACGGGTGTGTATCTTGCTCTTAGCGTAAGTTAGTTTAACTTAGATTAAGTAATGCGTAAGCTTAGGGACCGGTAACCTCAGCAGTTTGGTCCCATAAGACCTTACCACAAATTTCCAATTTTCCTCTGCCACCAGTACGATATCGCCAACAGCGCCTCTCCTGGGCTCGTGGCCAAGTCGGTTGGATCATAGACGACTGTAAAATCGTGGTCTGGTCAGATGAGACCCTATTTCATTTGGTAAGAGTAGATGGCAGGGCTCGAGTGTGACGCAGAGGTCACGAAGCCGAGTTGGCAACAGCGCACTGTGTGAGCTGGTGGTGGTTCCCTGTTGATCAAAAGTTATACTTTCTGATTGTATTTTAATTGCAGTTGTAATGAAGTTTACTACACCAAAAAGCTGTGTTTGCATGGAATTGACTATGTCCTCTGATCCAATTGAGTCGATCATTGAATATAATTAGTTATGTTGGGCTACTTGGCGATCATTTGAAGCTATTCCCGGACTCCATGTTCCCAAACAACGATGGAATTCTTATTGATGACACTGTTCCATGTCACCAGACCACAACTGTTCCCGATTGGTTTGAAGAACATTCGGGGCTATTCGAGCGCCGGACTTGGCTCCCACCGCAAATTTATGGAACATAGTCGAGAGGTCAGTCCATCCATGAATTCCTGCACCGGCAACACTTTCTCAATTATGTTTGGCAGAGGAGGCCGCATGGCTCAACATTTATACAAGGGCCTCCCAAAGACTTGTCCTTACCACGTCGAGTTTCTGCAATAGGCCGGACAAACGTAGGTCCGACATGACAGTAGGAGATAGCCAATGCTTTTTTGTGTGTAAATGTGCACGGTAGCAGAAGAATAGTGAATATGGTGCCTCCGTCATGATTCACTACCCCCCAGGCAATTATGTTAGGGTACAGTGCTGAAGACAAGAGTCATAACTCGCACAGATCATAGGCACGTGCTCCACACAATGAGAAGACCTCCTCGGAGGAGGCTGCCCACCGCCTGAGGAGGCGCGTCCTCCCAGTGTCGGCATTAATCACAGCACCGGCGGCCCGGATGCGCCACGGACGGCTGACAGCTGTCCCAGGGGCCGGCCGTGATTAATGCCGCGGCACGCCGGGACGCCGCGTCTCGGGTCCGCGCCGACCGCAGGAGACTCCAGAAAGCCCCGCAGGGAGTGCCTGGACATGGGGCGACGGTGTCCCGCAGGAGCACCCGGCCGCGCTGCGCCATCCGCGAGTGCTAGCCTCTCCCTGGAGGCATTGCGTATCGAGTGTCCAGTAACATGGAACGGCTGCAGCCATCCAAGCACGAATACTTAAAATCTTTAAGACGGTATAGGCGAAATGAATTAAGGCTTTCCGTTCAGCCTAGGGCATATGTTACACTGCACAACAAAATTTAACTTCTTTTATAAAATAGAAGGTGCTGAATACGAGCCGGCCGCTGGTGGCCGAGCGGTTCTGGCGGTACAGTCTGGAACCGCGCGACCGCTACAGCGCAGGTTCGAATCCTGCCTCGGGCATGGATGTGTGTGTCTTGTCCTTAGGTTAGTTAGGTTTAACTAGATCTAAGTTCTAGGGGACTTATGACCTCAGCAGTTGAGTCCCATAGTGCTCAGAGCCATTTGAACCATTTTTTGCTGAATACGAAAATGACGATGAAAATGCTGAACTGGTTCGAGTTACACCTTCAGTGATGTCTATTGTTGTTGTTGTGTACCTCGGTACGAAGGCTGGTTGGATGCAGTTCTCCATGCTACTCTAACCTGTACAAGCCTCTTCATCTCCGAGTAACTACTGTCACCTACAACCTTCTCAATCTGCTTACTGTACTCGTCTCTTGGTCTCCCTCCGCGATTTGTATCTGCTACGCTTCCGTATAGTACTAAATTTGTCTGTGCAAAATTCTACCAGGCGGCCTCCTCTTTCATTCCTTTCCACCAGTCTACATTCACCTACAGTTTCTCCTTCGGCCGGCCGCGGTGGTCTCGCGGTTAAGGCGCTCAGTCCGGAACCGCGCGACTGCTACGGTCGCAGGTTCGAATCCTGCCTCGGGCATGGATGTGTGTGATGTGCTTAGGTTAGTTAGGTTTAAGTAGTTCTAAGTTCTAGGGGACTGATGACCACAGATGTTAAGTCCCATAGTGCTCAGAGCCATTTGAACCATTTTTTCTACTTCTCCTCCTTTTCCTATTTTCGACTTCCAGTCGCCCACCACAATTAAATACTTATATGGATAGACTCTTCCACGAGTAATGAGTGTGTTGGGTAGGGACACTACGAATGTACTGTGTGGACATATAAGGTGAGAATGTGGGTCTCGCGGGAAGCGTGCGCGAGATAGTCCCTGCAGTCGCTCTGTCCTCTGTCCTCTAGGTGGCTCAGATGCATAGAGCGTCTGCCCTGTAAGCAGTAGATTCCGGGTTCGAGTCCCGGTCGGGGCACAAATTTTCACCTTTCTCCGTTGATATATATCAACGCCCGTCAGCAGCTGAAGGTATTAATATTTAATTCTAATTTTCACCACAATTAAATTTTCGTCTCCCTTACCTATCTGAATAATTTCTTTAATCACAACGACCATTTCTTCAATCTATTCATCATCTGCAGAGATAGTTGGCATATAAACCTTAACTGCTGTTGTGGTGTGAGCTTCATGTCTGTATTTGCTACGATACTGCACTCACTTTGCTGCTAATAGTAGCTTCTTTGCATTCCTATCTTCTTACTCCTGCATTACACCTATTCGATTTTGTATTTATTACCCTGAATTAACCTGACCCATTATGTCTAACTTCAGCCAATCAATTTCCCTTTTTAAATTCCGCTACACTATTGCAGCGTCAGCTGTTGCTATACCGCACCTAGTTGGCACTTCTTTGCGATGCCTGTCTGCTGATTTTTCCTTCGAAACACATAAAACTCTTGCCTGCCTGCGGTTGGTTCTCTTGCAACTCACTACCTATCTAGCGTACGTTTTGCCCGAATATGGTTAACTCGGTACTGTTCATGGGGTTAATGTTAGCGAGAAATAAGCAGAATTGCACACACTAGAGGTGATATAAGCATCGCTTGCCTGGATATTACAGACGGTGCCTTTTTGCCTTTCGCTTGTGTTGTGGACCTGGAACATGTCTAGTGATCCTCCAACAATAATCAGCAAGCGTTGTGTGATTTTATTGTGGCTTTTCCTGTCTGGTTAGAGAATATCAGAGAACAAACAAATAACAACAGGTAATAATAATAATATGTCATCAGTTTATACAATCTTTAGGCATTTGACATTGGCTTTTCACGTAAGGTCCGTTCATCGTGAGTTTGACCGTGAGTGATTTTTCTGAAAATATGTCTTTATCGGACATCGTAGATTGAGTAATTCCAAAGCGTTTTTCGTACTGCACCTTTGATAGTATTTGCAACACGGAACCTTTAGCCATGCCTGTTTCAGATTCGCTGTCCTTGTATAACGTGTTATTGTTTACAGTTCATATTGTTTACAGTTCGTATTTATAATACCTGTAATAATAACGGAGATGTAAGCATTGTGCTGGTAGTTCGCATAACGTAAATGTTATTGGATATCGACGTCACTTTTCACAGGTTTGATAATCGATATGTAGGGATTTCCCTAAATCGTTTCAGGCAAATGCCGGGATGGTTCCTTTGAAAGGGCACGGCCGATTTCCTTCCCAATCCTTCCCTAACCCGAGCTTGCGCCTCGTCTCTAATGACCTCGTTGTCGACGGGACGTTAAACACTAACCACCACCACCATCGATATGTGGGCATGTTCGCTCGTTGCACTGCTTATTTTCACTGATAACACTGTTCTTCCTAGGTCATGCGTCGCTTGATTGAAGACCAGTGGATTTCCATTCCACAGCATAAGATCCGTGATAACATGGATGCAGAACTTCGGACGGCAAAATGCTGGCATCGATCCTCGATATGGCCAAGTGAGAGTGGCCGCCTTATTCCGAGAACATTACATTCCCTGAAGTCCCATCCAAAGTTCCTCCACCCATGGTATTGTCTTCAATGCCTTTGTGCGTCGGGACCATAGGTTCAGTGGTTAAACAGTTCCTGATTTTGCAGAGTTGGTTCAAATGGTTCAAATGGCTCTGAGCACTATGGGACTTAACTTCTGGGGTCCTCAGTCCCCTAGAACTTAGAACTATTTAAACCTAACTAACCTAAGGGTATCACACACATCCATGCCCGAGGCAGGATTCGAACCTGCGACCGTAGCGGTCGCGTGGTTCCAGACTGTAGCGCCTAGAACCCCTCGTACACTACGGCCGGCTTTGCAGAGTTGCATCGCGGTAAATTTCATTACAGGATGCACTACAAATGTTACTACACTTCACATGCTCATTTCCACAGCGCTCACCGTTTATCTGGCGCTCTAGAAAGAATGTTTGTTAACAAGTTTTTACATAAATATTTCACCATGATAATCTCATAGCGATATATGAAGAATAGGTTTGACAATTTTGCACGCATACTTCATCGCGGTTATATGCATTGGGATGTGTGTAGAGTCTCTTTAAAGCAGTCTCTTTCACATAAACCTCTTGGTTTTACACATTTTGATACGTGTTACAAATTCTGATCACATTTACATACAAACATACTACATTTTGCTTTCCATCGCTATAGATAATTACACAAAAATACAGTACATTTTGATGGAATACAAGTATTTATATAATCTTAGAAACATTACAGCTTTTTAAACCAAATTTTGTATTCGTGCAATGATGTCACCTGAATTGGAACGATTGGACACAGCACCTCGATACATCAACAAAAAAGCCCAAGCGCACATATACCAAGGCAAAAACGTGTAAAGCAACACATTAAAGTCAAACCTACAGAATTCTCGCGTTACGAATGTGTGTAGAGTGTGTATATGGCCTTGGCTTCACTGAAACATGTGTTATGCAGTATGAAGTGCATCTAGTCCGTTCCTAGGTGCAATGTTAGGTTGTTGTATGGTTTTGTGTACACGTGAATCAGTTATGACTAGTCCTTGACGGACCTACAGTTAATCAGTTACCTTGTCTCAAAATACCGGGTGATCAAAAAGTCAGTATAAATTTTAAAACTGAATAAATCGTGGAATAATGTAGATAGAGAGGTACAAATTAACACACATGCTTGAAATGACATGGGGTTTCATTAGAACCAAAAAAATACAAAAGTTCAAAAAATGTTCCACAGATGGCGCTTCATCTGATCAGAATAGCAGTAATTAGCATAACAAAGTCAGACAAAGCAAAGATGATATTCTTTACAGGAAATGCTCAATATGGCCACCATCATTCCTCAACAATAGCTGTAGTCGAAGAATAATGATGTGAACAGCACTGTAAAACATGTCCGGAGTTTTGGTGAGGCATTGGCGTCGGATGTTGTCATTCAGCATCCCTGGAGATGTCCGTCGATCACGATAAACTTGCAACTTCAGGTAACCCCAAAGCCAATAATCGCACAGACTGATGTCTGGGGACCTGTGAGGCCAAGCATGACGAAAGTGGCGGCTGAGCACACGATCATCACCAAGGCAAGAGATCTTTCACGCGTCTAGGAATATGGGGTGTTTATTTTTGTTCTAATAAAACCCCATGTCATTCCAAGCATGTGTGTCAATTTTTACCTCTCTATCCACATTATTCCGTGTTTTATTAGGTTTTCAAATTTATACTGACTTTTTGATCACCCGGTATTTTCATCACATATGCTTAAATGTCATCATAACAATAATTTTAAAAGTTAGGCGGATGTTGTTTATGTACATGCGGCTAAGTCGAAATCTCTTCTTTCTCTTCTGCTGCTGGTTGGATCAGCTGAAATAAAATTTCTTACGCTACCTAATTTCCTTGTAGTAGTACTGAGAGATACGCGTGTTTTGTAAATATACAGTTTGCTAATTCATTACTTATAGATACACGTTTACTGCTTAGAATCTAATACTCTTTAGCCTCGATGAGTGTACAGCCCAATGATTCTATCTGTTTTTGTGTTCTGCTACAAGTGTGCACCAGGATGTGGTATATTGACAATTACATACGGACCGTAGTACAGCAGACGCCACTTCGCGTTGCGCTGTTTTAGTGCAGAAGATTTGTGGTGAGTACGCAGTAGCACTTACATGCCTACACTGAATTTCTGCTTTCCCTTTATAGTAATAGAGTAGTATCTGTTTCTTCCATTAGCATGCTGCGTGGTTAGTACTTCTCTTACCTTTTCATCAAGCAACGGATCGCTCCACTGGTTCGATTCTTTATGGTCAAACATAAGCTCGTTAGGCGTACGGGTTGTAAAATATACATTCAGGTTGTTGTGAACTGCTACAAATAGTGGCAAATAACTTACCCAATTAGAATGCTGCGTAGGTATATATGTCCTCATGAATCTGTTCAGTTCTCTACAAAT
Source organism: Schistocerca nitens (assembly GCF_023898315.1). NCBI lineage: Eukaryota > Metazoa > Arthropoda > Insecta > Orthoptera > Acrididae > Schistocerca > Schistocerca nitens. The sequence goes on from NC_064617.1 coordinate 363,821,887, forward strand.
TCCTTCAATAGGATTATATTGTGGGCTAAACTTCGAGATAAAGACGCTCTTAATGCTGTTGTTCTGTAAGAATTTATGCCATTTGCACCCTGCTTAGTACGCAGGGTTTCCCACGTGACGAATGTAGTCACATGAGAATCGTCTGATGATTGCGTTAGCAGTTACAGATTTTATGCCGTACAGTTTAACATGTTTAGAAAATGTGTAAAAAATGCTAAAATATATTTCACACCACCACTACTTGCTGGGCGTGGGCCACTTAAGTCCGGTCTTGCAGTCTCCAGAAGTTTGCTGGGTAGTACGGAATGTAGATCTGTCGTTGAAGATATGTTCTGAGGTTTAGATTTCTTACAAAGTATGCATGTTTTAAGTACATTTTGAATTTGTTGTCTCATATTAGCGAAATAACAATACGTGCTAAGGTTTGCTAGGCACTTCTTCGCTCCAGAATGTCCCCAAACTAAATGTGTGTGCCAGATTAAGTTGTGTTACGAGTCCTTGGGAATATATACACACTAGTTAGAGCCATAAGGATGACGGATATAGAGTAGCACGTCATTATATATAAGATAACGGCTACACAATGAATGGTAAGTTTGAACTATTATTATAGTTCTTACCTTGTTCTAGTGCGGACCAGACTTTTGTAAAACTGTCATATTTCTACACAAATCAATGTAATATATATATATAATTTTGCACGCATACTTCATCGCGGTTATATGCATTGCGATGTGTGTAGAATCTCGTGGTTTTACACATTTTGATACGTATTACAAATTCTGATCACATTTACATACAAACATACTACGTTTTGCTTTCCATCGCTATAGATAATTACACAAAAATACAGTACATTTTGATGGAATACAAGTATTTATATAATCTTAGAAACATTACAGCTTTTTAAACCAAATTTTGTATTCGTGCAATGATGTCACCTGAATTGGAACGATTGGACACAACACCTCGATACATCAACAAAAAAGCCCAAGCGCACATATACCAAGGCAAAAACATGTAAAGCAACACATTAAAGTCAAACCTACAGAATTCTCGCGTTACGAATGTGTGTAGAGTGTGTATATGGCCTTGGCTTCACTGAAACATGTGTTATGCAGTATGAAGTGCATCTAGTCCGTTCCTAGGTGCAATGTTAGGTTGTTGTATGGTTTTGTGTACACGTGAGTCAGTTATGAATAGTCCTTGACGGACCTACAGTTAATCAGTTACCTTGTCTCAAAATACTGGGTGATCAAAAAGTCAGTATAAATTTTAAAACTGAATAAATCGTGGAATAATGTAGATAGAGAGGTACAAATTAACACACATGCTTGAAATGACATGGGGTTTCATTAGAACCAAAAAAATACAAAAGTTCAAAAAATTTTCCACAGATGGCGCTTCATCTGATCAGAATAGCAGTAATTAGCATAACAAAGTCAGACAAAGCAAAGATGATATTCTTTACAGGAAATGCTCAATATGGCCACCATCATTCCTCAACAATAGCTGTAGTCGAAGAATAATGTTGTGAACAGCACTGTAAAACATGTCCGGAGTTTTGGTGAGGCATTGGCGTCGGATGTTGTCATTCAGCATCCCTGGAGATGTCCGTCGATCACGATAAACTTGCAACTTCAGGTAACCCCAAAGCCAATAATCGCACAGACTGATGTCTGGGGACCTGTGAGGCCAAGCATGACGAAAGTGGCGGCTGAGCACACGATCATCACCAAGGCAAGAGATCTTTCACGCGTCTAGGAATATGGGGTGTTTATTTTTGTTCTAATAAAACCCCATGTCATTCCAAGCATGTGTGTCAATTTTTACCTCTCTATCTACATTATTCCGTGTTTTAATAAGTTTTCAAATTTAAACTGACTTTTTGATCACCCGGTATTTTCATCACATATGCTTAAATGTCATCATAACATTAATTTTAAAAGTTAGGCGGATGTTGTTTATGTACATGCGGCTAAGTCGAAATCTCTTCTTTCTCTTCTGCTGCTGGTTGGATCAGCTGAAATAAAATTTCTTACGCTACCTAATTTCCTTGTAGTAGTACTGAGAGATACGCGTGTTTTGTAAATATACAGTTTGCTAATTTATTACTTATAGATACACGTTTACTGCTTAGAATCTAATACTCTTTAGCCTCGATGAGTGTACAGCCCAATGATTCTATCTGTTTTTGTGTTCTGCTACAAGTGTGCACCAGGATGTGGTATATTGACAATTACATACGGACCGTAGTACAGCAGACGCCACTTCGCGTTGCGCTGTTTTAGTGCAGAAGATTTGTGGTGAGTACGCAGTAGCACTTACATGCCTACACTGAATTTCTGCTTTCCCTTTATAGTAACAGAGTAGTATCTGTTTATTCCATTAGCATGCTGCGTGGTTAATACTTCTCTTACCTTTTCATCAAGCAACGGATCGCTCCACTGGTTCGATTCTTTATGGTCAAACATTAGCTCGTTAGCTGTACGGGTTGTAAAATATACATTCAGGTTGTTGTGAACTGCTACAAATAGTGGCAAATAACTTACCCAATTAGAATGCTGCGTAGGTATATATGTCCTCATGAATCTGTTCAGTTCTCTACAAATTCCTTCAATAGGATTATATTGTGGGCTAAACTTCGAGATAAAGACGCTCTTAATGCTGTTGTTCTGTAAGAATTTATGCCATTTGCACCCTGCTTAGTACGCAGGGTTTCCCACGTGACGAATGTAGTCACATGAGAATCGTCTGATGATTGCGTTAGCAGTTACAGATTTTATGGCGTACAGTTTAACATGTTTAGAAAATACGTAAAAAATGCTAAAATATATTTCACACCACCACTACTTGCTGGGCGTGGGCCACTTAAGTCCGTTCTTGCAGTCTACAGAGGTTTGCTGGGTAGTACGGAATGTAGATCTGTCGTTGAAGATATGTTCTGAGGTTTAGATTTCTTACAAAATATGCATGTTTTAAGTACATTTTGAATTTGTTGTCTCATATTAGCGAAATAACAATACGTGCTAAGGTTTGCTAGGCACTTCTTCGCTCCAGAATGTCCCCAAACTAAATGTGTGTGCCAGATTAAGTTGTGTTACGAGTCCTTGGGAATATATACACACTAGTTAGAGCCATAAGGATGACGGATATAGAGTAGCACGTCATTATATATAAGATAACGGCTACACAATGAATGGTAAGTTTGACCTATTATTATAGTTCTTACCTTGTTCTAGTGCGGACCAGACTTTTGTAAAACTGTCATATTTCTACACAAATCTATGTAATATATATATATATTACATTGATTTGTGTAGAAATATGACAGTTTTACAAAAGTCTGGTCCGCACTAGAACAAGGTAAGAACTATATATATATATATATATATATATATATATATATATATATATATAAATGTAATAAATGTTCTTCTTATTATTAATCGAATTAATTACGAAGTCTTAATTTACAAATCTTGTAAATTGTAAGTCATTAGAGGCGTGTACTTACGTCGATTTTGCTTGCTTTACGCCGTTGAGATTTATGGAATTTGGTTATATGCTTCTTCTTCCACCATAACTACCTCTAATTTTCGACGGTGAATATAATATTGATTTTTATCTGACTTCCTTTTCAGATGCAGGCAGCTGTAGTGACATGACATTAGGATAATACGCGGATGAAAAGAAAACTTTCGTGGTTTTGCACTAAAAAGAACTCCCACACTTCATACTTTCATAAAAACTATTTTTCATCTCCCTACAAGAACTAAAGATAAAGACTTCTAGATAATTGACAAAAAAACTGAATGCAGTTTCCATGAGTTGTCATTAGCCATCCGCGTTAGCGAAATACACATCTTCTGCGACGCTTACAGCGGTCGCACTAATGATTATTATCATTGGTTTTAAATTTGATCATAGCTTTTTGGTGCTTTTCTTTATGTACCTATACAATTGGTAATATGGTTTATCATGCATTAGGCGCATTCTGTAGTCGTTCACATTTTCAAGACCAGTGTTACAATCATTCGCACCTTGTGGAAGACGAAACAAAGCATCAGCAGTGATGTTGTCTTTACCTTCAACAAATAAAATCTCAAATGCGTAATTCACCAGAGATAAAACGTAGTGTGAAAATCTAGGATGAATTAACTTACATATTAACAAAAATGTCAGAGCTTGGTGATCTGTATAAATTTCCGTGTGTTTACCATGCAAATAATAGTCAAACTTTTTGAAAGCCCTGACAATAAAAAGAGTTTCATGTTCAGCGGCGGAATAAGTACGTTCAGATTCACTTAAAGTACGGCTTGCAGTCCAATGATTTTTACCTGTTCCTCTTCTCCGTTCTTAACTACTTGAAATAGGCAACAACCCAAGCCACTGCATGAAGTGTCACAAGTCATACCAAAATCTAAACTAAAGTCTGAATGGTGTAAAATGTTAGCGTTCACCTATACACGCTTAATGTTATCAAAATCTTGCTGGCACTGCTCAGACCAGATCCATACCCGATTCTAGGAGATGCTTGCTGTTCAAAAGTGGTCGTGACAGTAAATGTCGAAAGAAAGAACAAAGTCCTAGAAATGACTTCACTTGCTTTTTAGTGCGAAGACTACGAAAATTCCTAATAGCGTCCAACTTACCTGGATCAGGGAGTATACCTTGTGCATTAATTATGTGTCCAAGATACCTAATCTCACTACAAACGAATTTTGACTTCTCTAGGTCAGCTGTTACATCAGCTTGTACAAATATATCCAGAATGTTTTCAAGGGTGTCAAGATGTTCATTTCAAGTCTTAGTAGCTATCAAAATATCATAGACATAATGTGTGACAATCTCAACTAACTCGTCACCAAGCACAGTATCCAAATCAGTAATAAATGTGCCTGAACTGACGCTCAGTCCGCAAGAAAGAATACAGAACTGATATGTTCGCCCCCCCAAATATGAAAGCAGTAAATTTTCTTGAATCAGGAGCAACGAAACAAACATGCAGACACTAGGAACTGTTACAGAATATGATGATTTGAAAACACTGGTTAGCCATAAGTTAAGTGAAACCATTACTGGTGATGAACGCAATGAGCCTTATCAAGTATTATAGGTCTTTACTAAATAACAATGTGTCGCTAACACATATGTTTATAAAACTGAACTCAAGCCTCATCACATTTTCTATCACAAAACATCATTATCTCAACGACCTGCGGTGTGGCAAGAACTTAAGCAGATGTTACAGTAGAAGTTCATCGAACCTTCCACATCTCCTTACTGTAGTCCATTACTTGTTGTCAAGAAACCTAACGGAAATATTAGAGTGGTGTTGGACGCATGTGCCATAAATGAAATTGTGCTACCTGTACGCAATAAACTAGCAAATTTAGAGGAATAATTACAGAAATTTTTAGGCGCTAAGTATTTTTCAGCGATCGGCTTGCCAAAATGAATTGGGCAAGTTGGTTTGCATCTGTTGTCTGTTGTGTTCCATTTTTGGTATTTGTTCACGTGTTACCACCATGCTACTCGTGATGTATATTGCAAAAAAAAATCTTTAAATTCATTTGAGAATGAATTCATGAAACAATTTCCGTATGGCAACAATGTTGGCTAAACTGAGTAAGAATTGCAAGTAATGGTGAAATAATTAACATTAAAGGCTGCTCGGCATTTTGCGTTGCACATGACACAATCCGGCCATTTTGTGGAATGGTATGACTGCATTGTCGTAATAAACTGTATGATAAAAATAATTTCGAATACGCGATCTTGCCCAAAAATGACTGCTACGGTCATCGAAAATTTTGACAAAGCTACCAAGCAAGCTGCAATTATTGAAAGTGCTAGGGCTAGCGTGCTAATGTAAATATGCGATGTCTTGCCCTGGATCCCAGTATACAGTGTAGATTCGAGGTTTCATTCAAAATTTCAATGGTTCGTCTTTTTTTTTTTGGTCTTTACAAATACTCAAATGAAATAGCTCATCAGATGTGATCCCATTATCCACGAAACAAAGAAAAATAACGTAGCAAATACAATAAAAAGTCCAGACACGAAGACGTCAGTTTGATTTTATCGTGGCTTTTCCTGTCTGGTTAGAGTATATCTGAGAACAGGCAATAATAATAGATAATGAGAATAAAATGTGATTAGCTTATACAAACTTTCGGCGCTTGACAATGGCTTTTTGCGTATTGTCCGCTCATAGTGGGTTTGACCGTGAGTGATTTTTCTGAAAATAATTCTTTACCGGAATTCGTACATTGAATAATTCGAAAGCGTTGGTTCGTACTGGACCTTTGATAATATTTGTATCACGGAACCTTCAGCCGTGCCAAGATGCCGCTTAATTGGAACAATAGCTTGCAACGTAAATGAAACACATGATTAAATTATTTCACTGTATTTAAATCAAAAACAGTTTTGCATCATCTCCGTTCCGAGAGTCCCGGAACCAGTACTGAATATTGGAATAGAGATCAACATAAACATCATTTCCGCCCTTTTTATTGCCCGCGGAAACCACACATTGCATGCTGTACCACCATACAGCGAAAGCTTCAGAGGTGGTGGTCCAGACTGCTGTGCACACCGGTACCTCTAATACCTAGTAGCATGTCATCTAGCTTTGATGCATGCCTGTATTCGTCGTGGCATACGATCCACAGGTTCATCAGGTACTTTTGGTCCAGGTTGTCCCACTCTTCAACGGCGATACAGCGTACATCCCTCAGAGTGGTTGGTGGGTCACGTCGTCCATAAGCCGCTCTTTTCAAACTGTCCCAGGCATGTTCGATAGGATTCATTCCTTGGGAACATGCTGGACATCCTAGTCGAGCGATGCCGTTATCCTGAAGGAAATCATTCACAAGATGTTCAGAGGGGGGGGGGGGGCGCGAATTGTCGTCCATGAAGACGAATGCCTTGCCAATACGCTGCAGATAGGGTTACACTATCTGTCGGAGGATGGCATTCACGTATCGTACACCCATTACGGCGCCTTCCATGACCATCAGTGGCGTACGTTGGCCCCACATAGTGCCACCTCAAAACAGCAGGGAACCTCCACCTTGCTGCACTCGCTGGACAGTGTGTCAAAGGCGTTCAGCCTCTCCAAACACGTCTCCGACGATTGTCTGATCGAAGGCATATGCGACATTCATCGGGGAAGAGCACGCGATCCCAATATTGAGCTGTCCATTCGGCATGTTGTTGGGCCCATCTGTACCGTGCTGCATGGTATCGTGGTTGCAAAGATGGACCTCGCCATAGACGTCGGGAGTGAAGATGCGCATCGTACAGCCTATTGCGTCGTGTTTTTTAGCCGTAACACGACGTCCTGTGACTGCACGGAAAGCATTATTGAACACGGTGGCGTTGCTGTTAGGGTTTTCCGAGCGGTCATCCATTACATTAGTAGTCATTGGGCGGCCTGAGAGAGGCATTTCATCGACAGTTCCTGTCTCTCTGTATCTCCTCCATGTCCGAACAACATCGCTTTGGTTCACTCCGAGAGGCCTTTGTTTAGAGCCCTTCCTGGTAGAAAGTAACAATGCGGACGCGATCGAACCGCGGTATTGACCGATTATGCGTAGTTTAACTACAGACAACACGAACCGTGTACCTCCTTTCTGGTGGAATGACTGGGACTGATAGGCTGTCGGACCCCCTCCGTCTAATAGGCGCTGCTCATGCATTTTTGTTTACATCATTTGGCGGGTTTAGTGACATTTCTAAACAGTCAAAGGGACATTGTCTGTGATACAATACCCGCAGTCAATGTCTGTGTTCAGGAATTCTTGGAACCAGGGTTATGCAAACCGTTTCTTGACGCTTGTATATTAAATTACACAGACACATTAATTATGTTGGGCTGTGTGCAACCATGAGTACGCCTAGTGAGATTGCGTCTAAATAAAATCTAATAATGATGGTGTGCCAAATAATTATCTGCAGCGATGGCAGATATGCATCCTACCGGGATGGTTTCCGGAACAGAGTAAGTGCCGTCTTCTCGCCAAGACCACTGAACTTCGTTATCATTCTAATGTTTCAACGGTTGCACGCCACAGTCGACGCAACCGCTTACAGTAATTAATATTTTAAGTAATTCTTCATTTATATTTTGAATTTATACATACGTTTTTGTACTACATCCACGCCCATCCAGCAAATGTGCCTTAAAAATTGACTTCCCCCAATAGCTCCGATATAGTTTTTCCCTTGTAGATGCCGGCAGGAGTGGCCGAGCGGTTCTAGGCGCTACAATCTGGAGCCGCGCGACCGCTGCGGTCGCAGGTTCAAATCCTGCCTCGGGCATGGATGTGTGTGATGTCCTTAGGTTAGTTAGGTTTAAGTGGTTCTAAGTTCTAGGGGACTGATGACCGCACAAGTTAAGTCCAATAGTGCTCAGAGGCATTTTTTTTCCCTTATAGATGTCACTTTGTGGCAGTGCTCCTCTTGTCTGTCACTGACTGCTCCGCAACTTACTGGTAAAAAGTCTATGTGGGAGTGAAACATATGTAATTTTATCCATATCTATATGAGCACACCATTGCTTGGTACAATGACGTACGGTACTCCACTGGGTCTTTATAGATCTTCTCGAGAAATTAGTGACCACGTATCGGAAAGATTCCCATCAGATTTCTCCTCATCCTGTACTAGCTTAAAAAATTCCGGATAAATGAGGATTTCTCGAGTTTGAGGCTCAATAAATATTCTCTCTTTTACTCCCCCCATGAACCATGGACCTTGCCGTTGGTGGGGAGGCTTGCGTGCCTCAGCGACACAGATGGCCGTACCGTAGGTGCAACCACAACGGAGGGGTATCTGTTGAGAGGCCAGACAAACATGTGGTTCCTGAAGAGGGGCAGCAGCCTTTTCAGTAGTTGCAGGGGCAAGAGTCTGGATGATTGACAGATCCGGCCTAGTAACATTAACCAAAACGGCCTTGCTGTGCTGGTACTGCGAACGGCTGAAAGCAAGGGGAAACTACAGCCGTAATTCTTCCCGACGACATGCAGCTTTACTGTATGATAAATGATGATGGTGTCCTCTTGGGTAAAATATTCCTGAGGTAAAATAGTCCCCCATTCGGAACTCCGGGCGGGGACTACTCAAGAGGACGTCGTTATCAGGAGAAAGAAAACTGGCATTCTACGGATCGGAGCGTGGAATGTCAGATCCCTTAATCGGGCAGGTAGGTTAGAAAATTTAAAAAGGGAAATGGATAGGTTAAAGTTAGATATAGTGGGAATTAGTGAAGTTCGGTGGCAGGAGGAACAAGACTTTTGGTCATGTGATTACAGGGTTATAAATACAAAATCAAATAGGGGTAATGCAGGTTTAATAATGAATAAACAAATAGGAGTGCGGGTTAGCTACTACAAACAGCATAGTGAACGCATTATTGTGGCCAAGATAGACACAAAGCCCATGCCTACTAAAGTAGTACAAGTTTATATGCCAACTAGCTCTGCAGATGATGAAGAAATTGATGAAATGTATGACGAGATAAAAGAAATTATTCAGGTAGTGACGGGAGACGAAAATTTAGTAGTCATGGGTGACTGGAATTCGTCAGTAGGAAAAGGGAGAGAAGGAATCATAGTAGGTGAATATGGATTGGGGGGAAGAAATGAAAGAGGAAGCCGCCTTGTAGAATTTTGCACAGAGCATAACTTAATCATAGCTAACACTTGGTTCAAGAATCATAAAAGAAGGTTGTATACCTGGAAGAATCCTGGAGATACTAAAAGATATCAGATAGATTATATTATGGTAAGACAGAGATTTAGGAACCAGGTTTTAAACTGTAAGACATTTCCAGGGGCAGATGTGAATTCTGACCACAATCTATTGGTTATGAACTGCAGATTGAAACTGAAGAAACTGCAAAAAGGTGGGAATTTAAGGAGATGGGACCTGGATAAACTGAAAGAACCAGAGGTTGTAGAGAGTTTCAGGGAGAGCATAAGGGAACAATTGACAGGAATGGGGGAAAGAAATACAGTAGAAGAAGAATGGGTAGCTCTGAGGGATGAAGTAGTGAAGGCAGCAGAGGATGAAGTAGGTAAAAAGACGAGGGCTAATAGAAATCCTTGGGTAACAGAAGAAATATTGAATTTAATTGATGAAAGGAGAAAATATAAAAATGCAGTAAATGAAGCAGGCAAAAAGGAATACAAACGTCTCAAAAATGAGATAGACAGGAAGTGCAAAATGGCTAAGCAGGCATGGCTAGAGGACAAATGTAAGGATGTAGAGGCTTGTCTCACTAGGGGTAACATAGATACTGCATACAGGAAAATTAAAGAGACCTTTGGAGAGAAGAGAACCACTTGTATGAATATCAAGAGCTCAGATGGCAACCAAGTTCTAAGCAAAGAAGGGAAGGCAGAAAGGTGGAAGGAGTATATAGAGGGTTTATACAAGGGCGATGTACTTGAGGACAATATTATGGAAATGGAAGAGGATGTAAATGAAGATGAAATGGGAGATAAGATACTGCGTGAAGAGTTTGACAGAGCAATGAAAGACCTGAGTCGAAACAAGGCCCCGGGAGTAGACAACATTCCATTAGAACTACTTATGGCCTTGGGAGAGCCTGTCATGACAAAACTCTACCATCTGGTGAGCAAGATATATGAGACAGGCGAAATACCCACAGACTTCAGAAGAATATATTAATTCCAATCCCAAAGAAAGCACGTGTTGACAGATGTGAAAATCACCGAACTATCAGTTTAATAAGTCACAGCTGCAAAATACTAACGCGAATTCTTTACAGACGAATGGAAAAACTGGTAGAGGCCGACCTCGGGGAAGATCAGTTTGGATTCCGTAGAAATGTTGGAACACGTGAGGCAATACTGAGCCTACGACTTATCTTAGAAGAAAGATTAAGGAAAGGCAGACCTACGTTTCTAGCATTTGTAGACTTAGGGAAAGATTTTGATAACGTTAACTGGAATACTCTCTTTCAAATTCTGAAGGTGGCAGGGGTAAAATACAGGGAGCGAAAGGTTATTTACAATTTGTACAGAAACCAGATGGCAGTTATAAGAGACGAGGGACATGAAAGGGAAGCAGTGGTTGGGAAAGGAGTGAGACAGGGTTGTAGCCTCTCCCCGATGTTATTCAATCTGTGTATTGAGCAAGCAGTAAAGGAAACAAAAGAAAAATTCGGAGTAGGTATTAAAATTCATGGAGAAGAAATAAAAACTTTGAGGTTCGCCGATGTCATTGTAATTCTGTCAGAGACAGCAAATGACTTGGAAGAGCAGTGGAATGGAATGGACAGTGTCTTGAAAGGAGGATATAAGATGAACATCAACAAAAGCAAAACGAGGATAATGGAATGTAGTCTAATTAAATCTGGTGACGCTGAGGGGATTAGATTAGGAAGTGAGACACTTAAAGTAGTAAAGGAGTTTTGCTATTTAGGGAGTAAAATAACTGATGATGGTCGAAGTAGAGAGGATATTAAATGTAGACTGGCAATGGCAAGGAGAGCGTTTCTGAAGAAGAGAAATTTGTTAACATCGAGTATAGATTTAAGTGTCAGGAAGTCGTTTTTGAAAGTATTTGTATGGAGTGTAGCCATGTATGGAAGTGAAACATGGACGATAACCAGTTTGGACAAGAAGAGAATAGAAGCTTTCGAAATGTGGTGCTACAGAAGAATGCTGAAGATAAGGAGGGTAGATCACGTAACTAATGAGGAGGTATTGAATAGGATTTGGGAGAAGAGAAGTTTGTGGCACAACTTGACCAGAAGAAGGGACTGGTTGGTAGGACATGTTTTGAGGCATGAAGGGATCACAAATTTAGCATTGGATGCCAGCATGGAGGGTAAAAGTCGTAGAGGGAGACCAAGAGATGAATACACTAAGCAGATTCAGAAGGATGTAGGTTGCAGTAGGTACTGGGAGATGATGAAGCTTGCACAGGATAGAGTAGCATGGAGAGCTGCATCAAACCAGTCTCAGGACTGAAGACCACAACAGAAACAACATGATTTTACTTCCAGAAACTCGGAGAAATTTTTTTCAGAATGTATTTGAAAGCGTCTCTGTCTTCGCCACCAATCTTAACAATGTTCTTGATTGAACCTTCTTTAATGTATAAAGGAGGAAGTAAACCTTTTTGGAATCTATCAAAGGAACGTGACGAACGTTCTTTTTTTTTATTCCAAAGATTTACGGAGTGCCCAGCCTTTTTTTTTTGTGTAGTTGGAAGCATTATCACGGCTATCCGACTCGCAGGCGAAGAAGTGTGCTTAGAACGTAACCACACATCTTCCACTTGTATTCATTGTTATCTATAACTCTCAACAGTTTCTACATGTTGGCATCTGTCTCTTTTCAGTGCACAGCATAACCGATTGGAATTGATGTGATTTCCATTGTTCACCAACACAGCTTTCAGACTTGGTTTTTATGCGTCTGTGAACAGTCGTCTGTTATCGGGATTGTGTTCCACGTTCAGTTTACTCACAAGACCAGTTACATTTTGACAATACACTAGATCACTTTCCACTGAAAAATTATCATCCAGAGTCTTTTGAAGCGCTCTAAAAACATATATTAACATCTTCAGCAAGAACTCCCTACTGGTTGAGTCCAGAGGGCAGCAATCCTGAGCCGCTTTTTAACATCCCTTGCACCCTCATAAGATCGTTTAACTCATGCTGAGTGATCAGATGGCGCTTAGATAATGAGATGTGGTCGCCTGTGAACTCAGGATCAGTGGATGACGACGAATCTACAACAGCAAAATGTGTGGTGTCCATTTCTTGTCCATATCTCCCACTTTACAACCAAAATATAAGTAGTAGGTTTCTTTATGATTGGCGTGATATTACTTTTTCCATTTGCTAATGCTAACTCACTGCAAATTTAACAAGTTTCCGCGCTGTTCACAAACTTGGGCGACATATTTCAGGTAAAAAAAAAAATTAAAAAAACCTTCACACTCGTCAAATATGTCATCACTGTCGATCACACACTGCAAACAAAAAAATTCTGGTAGGCCTCCTTTTCGATGGGCACGAAATTGCTTTTTTGATGGTCAGGTGTAATATCTCAGCAAACATCAATTTTCTGTGCACTGTTAGCACATATAGGAGATATATGACAAATTAGTCACATCAGCTAACGATAAGAGATATCATACAACACAGAAACATAATATCTCATAATAGTCACCTCGGAGACTGCAAACTGTAAACACAACACGTTTTCCTGGGGAAAGTTTCTAATGGAAACTAAAGCCCGATACTCAGCGTTACTATTTAATTTCAAGTAAAACCAACAAACTCTGGTAAAAAAGTGCACTAACTTTTATGTTTCCATTGTATAAAAGTATATTTTCCTCACTTAACAGTAGTTTAGAAACCTCCTAAACTATCATATGAGGAATTTAAAATTAGGAAGAATTTCCCCCTAAAGAATATCTCAGATCCCATATATTTGGCGGCAAAACTACTAAACTGACAATACTCATGAGGTTGTTGACTTTTATTTGTCAGCGTTATAGTGCTAGCTATAAGGATAGCTATGTAACGGGCCACCAAACAATGGATGTTTATTAAATAGGGAGACAAGGGCTGTTGTCCTGAGACCTCATTTTGTGGGCTTTGGCACTTTGATAATAATGTGTTTGTTAAAAATCCCAACAGATTTGTAGAAACTAACGCCGTATTCGTTATCAATGCCCTCAAAATAGTAACAAATGGATATTTTTATTCCAGAAATATTTTAGTTGTTGACCAGTATTATAAAGTTGCTTTCTAACGTAATAACCTAACAAATAATGAGCGTACTAAAATAGTTGGAGAATTTAAACATTTACAACAAGTAAAGCACAAGACATTTACTTTGGTCTACATTACACTCATTTGCATCGTGACAGTACAAGAAAAATTATAGATATAGTGGATTTTTAATTTTACGGTGAAAAAGGAAATTAAAAATTACTGAATGTCATGGGCCCAACAAAATCAGTACACGTACGGATTCTTTTGACCCTCAAAATACCAAGAGGAGAGTGATATTTTATGCCCACTTTTTGAAGATATTGGAATCTAGTCACTTACACTATATTTTAAAATTTTGAAAAATGCGCTTATTCTTTTATTGAATTTTCTACTAGTTTCCATGCGTTTTAAAGTTTTGAGTTAAACTTAACCTAAAAATTTAAGTTCGGCTGCGGACGTCACTTTCCACAATGAGTGTCGTATTCAGTATTTCTCGTTTGAGGGCCTTACATCTCAGCATCTTTTTAAAAATTGTATTCAAAGCAAAAGTCAGCAACAGTGAACGAAACTTGCATTTTTACAACTTTTTGTGGTGGTCATATAGCCGGTAGTAAAGTGCTTTGATAATTCGAAGTATTTTCAGTTTCTGTAGCGTGCTTATCAATTGAGGAGCTACTCGACCGAATAGTAGCGGTTTCGATCAAGAATACCATCATAACGACCGGGTGAGTGGTGTGCTGGCCCCACGCCTCTCCTACCTGTATCCTCCACCGAGGATGACACGGCGGTCGGATGGTCCCGGTAGTCTATTCGTGGCCTGAGGACGGAGTAGCCTGCTTATAAATCAGGACCTCTTCAAAAAGTATCTTCTTAATGTAGTTTTACAGCAATTAAGGAATTTTGTAGATATTTAAATATTTTGTAGTATGGGCCTCCGCCCCCTCCCACAATCGGTAACGTGCGTTATGGAAAAGGCCTTAGTATTGCTGGGGTTAATATATTACTACATTTAGCTTTTTCCTAAGATTCCTTTCTTTATCCACATTCCTATATCAATGATGTCTAACGCCAGACTTTAAAATTGGTTCACAATGGAGATGGAATGCAACAACTCTCAAACTGACATAATGTGTACTACATGCTGAGGTATAAAAATGACAGCATATCAGTGCATCATGAAAAGTTAATGTCTGCTATGAGTATGGCATGTCATACACAGATGTTCCACTAGAGGTTGTCAACACACAGTCCCAACCACTTCCTTGGCCCCTTCCCAGTTGCAAACGGCCACCTGTAGAGGCGCTCGTTGATTGGGACTAAGCTCTGCTTCTGGACCGTTGCCATCAGTTCACTGCATCCGTCTGCTGGTAGTGTTTCCGGCTGCCCGAGAGAGCTCTGTCAACAGTGGACAACTTTGCTTCTGCCTACTACGGAGCAGATGCTGATAACTGCATGAAAAACCACAAAGACGACACACCACGGACAATCCTTCAGTTCATGCAATTCAGCTGTTCGTAACATGCTAGCTTTTCCTGCAATTACACTATGGATCACAGTTCCTAAGGTTCCGTTCAGAAGACAACAGTTCCGATTTGGCAGTCACTATGTACAGAGTTAAAGGAACAATCAATCATGGTGTCTCCATAACAACTTCAGTCACGGTGACTAAATCATAGACTGCCACGACAATTAACGTTATTTAGATTTCATTGTATTAAGAATAGGGCACCTAGTGCCAAGCGTAAGACTGTCCAGTTCCACGTCCCCATCAGGACTGTCTTAAAATAACTGTCTTCAGACTGTGCCCTACACAAAAGCCGCACAAAAGGATACTCTACAAGTGAAAAGGCTCCATTAAACATTATCCAGTGAACTTTTCTTGAAATTAGACGTCAAATACAACTACGGTTTATGGACTATTATTTAGTTACACCACAGTTTATGTAACAGTTTTCTTTGATTCCTGGAGAAAGAAAAGTGACATGTAACGGAAGTAAAAAGGAACAAGTTATGAAAGGTATCACACCTGCCAGCATACCATTTGCAGTAACATTGAAGTGGTTTTTACATTATTGTAATTTGGAGGTGCTTTAGTTAAACTGATGTTTGGGGGGTTAACGAGTTTCAATTAAGTAAGGCAATCTGGGATGGTTGCTGTTTATTATTGACGGAACTGATGTAAGGGGTTCAAAGTTTGCACCTTCTCAAATTGTTTGAGTTTCTTGTATACATGCATTTCCTCCCATTGTCAGTAATAGCAATGCAAGGGCGCCAGTGTTACTCATGAGAGCCTCAGTTGGTATTTGTAGAACTTGTAAATTCTTGTAAAATGATATTGATGAACTTTTACTTATGTTAGTAATTTATACGCTGTGAAGTTACCAAAAAAATTCTTTTTGTTAACAGACAGTTCGTCCCATATACCTTAGCGCCAATCAGTGTGCTCTTCCAATGTATTATCTTCGACCACTCAAAAGATCTGTTAAACTTTGATTTGTAAAGAAGTACCTTCTCTTGGTAGTATTGTAAAGCTATTTCCGTGAACTGTTTATTGATGAAATTGTTTTATAGGATACAACGATGAACGATGAAAATGTAGGTACCAACAAACAAATGCAGCGTGTACTACGTATCGAACGCTGCCTAGCGGTTTGCTCTACTTGGCTCCAATTTGTCTCTTGGTAGTATTTGGAACTTGTCTCGTGACTGAGAAAGCTGACGAGATACAATGTGTGACGAGAAATAACTCCTGAAACGTCGTATTCTCGTTACGTTCTTGACGCTGTGGATCACGGAATACTGAATTTCCTAATGGTTTCCGAAACAGAGTTTCCCATGCGTCAAACTCCAGCTACCACTCCGCTTTCAAAATTTTGCGTCCATAATCACCTCATAAGCCTTCTTACACGATTCACCTCAGTGCAAATAATAACTCCGCCAATGAAGTCTCCCTGTGTCCGCGATACTATCCCCATATGCATATCTCCATATAGCTATCCCATGACATCTGTCGTCTCGGTGTATGTTTACAAATGAACTGTCTTGCAGCGCATACAGTTCTGAGAAAACCAGTGTTACATTTACAGATAAGTTTTTAAATCGTCTAACGAGCTACGTTGCTGTCTTACGAGCCAGTGAGCCTCCCATTCCACGTGGAGTGGCTTTGCGGTGTCGTATTTGTTTCCCAGCGAGGGGAGAAGGAGAACTCATAACAAAGAAAAAAAAAAAACAACTACCGAGCTTTCCATGAGAATGCAGAGCCGAATATTTCCCGACCAGCCTGGCACCCTCCTGTTTTCTAGGAAAATTCTTCAGGCCGAAAACAGTATTCCACGGAGCTGCTCTTTGAGCAGAGAGACCGACTTGTAAAACATAATTTATTCCGCACTACCCGAGCGCATCAAACTGTTAATGATACTGGCCCTTTTCAGTCAGAATCTAGGGCCACACAGGGCATGGATGAAGTCTGTGGAATATTGACTGCTAGCATCACACCTGTGCTGATCCGGACAGTACAGGGTCTTGAATGCCCACCTGACAGCCAATTTCTGGGTAAAAGCCCTTGATCCAAGTCGCCTCGTCCGTAAAAGGGACCTAGCCGCCAGTAGACCGTTACCTCCTGTACTGATGTTTATGCAAGACAATAAGATTCACACAGCACAACCAATACAACGCTTTCAGTTAACTGTCAACCGGTGAAGACGTGTTATGGATATAGGATAATGTGTACCAGTACCGCGGTATATGAGACAGTCTACAATTTGCGTTCCAAGATGAGTGAGGCACAGATAAGTAATGACTGGAGCAGCACTCCCGTAAGTCATGTGAAAGAAAAATTCTTTTCATTATCCGGTTCGAGCCCCACTGCATTTCAGCTCCTTCTAAAATGTCACCTACCTCTGGCTCTCTGCTATGCTGCCACTGAAACATTCTCAAGAAATGTTTTAGTCACAGTTCCTTCTTGCTCATGCCAGGCATAGTTTTCTGTGTTTCAGGAAGTCAAGTCAACCTACAAAGAGTGGATTATTCAGTTGCCGGGCCTAACTAATAAAATTATTTGTGAAAATGACAAATGTAATAAACCTTACGCAGATTCAGTAATTGGTGATATGCTAACCATCCATTCCCCTGGAAATATATGATGCATATTATATTAAAAAAGCACTTGCTTATTCTAACAAACACGTCTTTATTAGTCTGCCATTGACTTGGTCATATGTATAAATGCATGTATCAGCTGAAGCATCACAGAGCGGAAACGTTGATACGTTCTCTACGCAACAACACTCGCCAGGATTTCCAACCGAATCGTCGAAATCAGGAAAATACAAGGTCATCCGGCTTCTAGATTAAAACAACCACTAAGCAAATTTAGAAACACTGTATTACAAACTTGTTCATACTGTGGCTTAAGAAAAAATGAGATGCTGTTTCTGTCGAAAGGCACGTTGTGATTCTATCGTTAGGAAGTCATTATTTGTAACTTCTCGAGCTAACGAAGTGCATTTAAACTTTCAAACTGAGACAGAATTGTCAGTTACAACAGTTAACCTACAGGCATAACGAAACTAAGGACGGCCAAAGTTAACAGATCACAAAGTTTGCATTGAGTTACAGCTGTCAGAAGATGCCAGTAAAGGAATAATTTTCATCAGATGTTACGTATAAAAAGGTTTAAGAAATAGGCTAGATTCGTGGTTTTCCGAATTAACAATTGTAAATACCACTGGAACTAAGTCGGTGCGCTGGCTTTTCCGGAGCATTTTTACTAGGACTGTCATTCTTCAATGCTTTGGGCTTCACAGCTAACAAAGGAGCGGATCAAATGCTGACTGACGTCCCGAATAGGAAGCTAAATCACAAAAATATAGTGATAGTTTATTACGAAGAATTAGGCAGTGTTAAAGGTTACAAGCAAGCCGAAAACGGCGCCGACATCTGCAAAGCACACAACAATCCATCATATTAAAAGGAAAAGTAAGGCTAGAACTAGATCCCATCTGAACAGAAGGAGGTTACTGAAGCTGTAATCAGTAGTGAGCAATATGCAATGCTGATTGCAGCTTTACAGAAATCGAACGGCTCACTTTGCAGCTGCAGGGATTTCAAAGCGACAGTTAATATTCAAACAATTATTCGTTCATATCCCATTCGACCGTTGGTAGAACTGCTGTTAAAAATAGCTGGTGGTGAGTACTTTGCCAAGTTGGATCCCAAGGAAGTACGTTATCAAATCCCTTTAGACGAAGACACAGAGATGAATGTGGTAATGAATGGCTCATTTGGTGGAACTGTTACAAATTATTACCCTACGAAATAGCCTGGGATCCAATTATTTTCCAGCGTAGTTTAGAACAACTAATTCCGAAAAATCTGCACACTGTGAACTACTTTTGTTGACGTAATTGTCTCACGCACAAATACACATGAAATCTTAGAGAATTTCTTTTCGCTCTTCAGAATTCTACAAACGGTAGTTTTGAACTGCACCAAAGACATGTGCTTATTCTTTAACCGTGGACACCATGAACAGCTTTCCGGACCCGAAGCAAGTCACTCAGTTATATGCCGTATTGGGACAAATAAACTTTAACTGGAAGTTTATCCTCTTGTAGCAGCCACCAATGGACCACTGTACAAGTTGTTACGAAAAGGCACCAAATGGAACAGAAAGAGAGAATACCCAAACGCATTTAATAAATAAAAACTGTGTTTGCTTGACAGCAAATGTCTTATGACATATGACTCTAACAAAATGGTTACATTTGTAGTTTGTGCTTCAGAGTATGGTTTAGGCGCTGTTCTGTAACACCAATATCGTGGTTTTGACCGGCCGATTACATTCGTTTCAAAGTCTCTGACAATGACAAGGAAATTACAGTTAGGTCGAGAAGGGGAGCTCGTCAATATAGTTGCAATCATGAGATTTCGCCGGCCGCGGTGGTCTAGCGGTTCTGGCGCTGCAGTCCGGAACCGCGGGACTGCTACGGTCGCAGGTTCGAATCCTGCCTCGGGCATGGGTGTGTGTGGTGTCCTTAGGTTAGTTAGGTTTAAGTAGTTCTAAGTTCTAGGGGACTTATGACCTGAGATGTTGAGTCCCATAGTGCTCAGAGCCATTTGAACCATTTTTTTGAGATTTCGTGATTACATCTAGCCTGGTAAATTTACTCATTTCACAAACCACAGGTCATTAGTGGCTATCTTTGGACCAAGAAATACTGCTCCCACGCGGACAGTTAAACGTTCTCGGCACTCGGGGCTACTACTGTCGAATAACGAATATGATATTATATTCCTGTCAACGGCACAAAACACTAACACAGATTTGCTTTCACAAAGAACAAGACAAAATGTTTGACTCATTAGCTGATGTTAGCTTTTTAGTAGATATCAGCAGTCAATACAGTGTGGAGAATTTTCCAGTTAACTTTAACTGAACCACCTAACTTTTGTCTGATGACCATATTTTGTCTAAGACCAAACGGTATATTCGAAAGTAATGACTTAATGATGAGAGGCTACAGAGATTAAATGTTTTTCAAATATGAGGAATGTTCTTACAATGTACACAGGTGTCATCCTGGTGCAGTCTGATGTAGGTAACACATGAGGAGCTACCCCTGTCGTCCTTAAGTCTAAGATAATATGGATGCTACATCAACTTGCCCAGCCCCACCATCCACGTGTCACATGAAGGGAAGATCGCCACATACAGCATTAACCACATCTCACCTCTTCTCTTGATGTCTCTGTGACAGAACCACGACACCCAGGACTAAAACCATTCGGGTTTTTACGGGTGCTGACGAATACGTTTCAGACACACTGCTGCTGAGAATCGACACGAAAAGTCGATGTGTCATTGAAATCATCCTTTATTGGGTCGTCCATTTGAACACATTTCGCGTTCGGAAACGACAGTTTATCGTGCGATGTGCAGCAGAACAACGTTCCTGGAAACCTTCCACACCGCTGCCAACCCCCAGACGATTCATCCCTTTACTAAGGATGGAGGGCTGCAATCACAATGAATGTTATCTCACTTATTTTGAGTTTATCAGCACCACAATTTTTGTTCTGGTATGCAGGATGGAACAACGAGTGCCACTGAAAGCCGTTGAACGAAATTTAAACATGATCCAAAGCAGCAGAAGGTGTTTAAGCTTCCTCAGCACTTCGGTTTCAAACTGTTCTGTGCTGTGATCATGAGGGAATGTGGCACTGAACCTAGCAGTTCAGTACACTTGGTATCAACTTCACACTTTGATTGAGCTCTTTAGGGACAACACTTGACCAATCTGTAGGCGCCTCTTCGAAACCTCATAGATTCTGCATGATTACAAACACGTGCCAGTACTGCAGCATGGTGCTACTCAGCCAATGAGTGTCAAAGGGGTTGTCCGTGTGCAGGGCCTCGGAAATTGTCAAGGGTTGTCCCAGCACAGGTACATTTTTAAAAAGTTCCACACAGGCGTCCCATTGACACCAAACTGGGAGGGAGTCTTAAAGGGACTCTCTATCATTTTATTCATGCAAATGTCACTCTTTCCACCTCTTGTGATCACACCGCAAAATGCGATGCTTGACGCTAAAACCCATAAAGAAGATTTTATGCCTTAGATCACGTTCAGATTTCGTTGAATGGTTTCGAAGTAACCCTAGTGAATCCAGCCTCTACAGCAGAGCAAAACTTGCAGTCACAGTACTCTCCAAAGCGATGAGAAGACTTTAAAATTTGTTGCAACCCAACGATGTCCTAAGAAAAAGGTTGAATCTGTAATGGACAAGCTTCGGCCCTCATTTCGAGCACCTGTAACAGTGTTTACGAATTAATTACCTTATATGTAGCAATATAAAATTATTTCTGTCTTCATATTTTCTTTCATTGTTTTATTGATTCACTCAGATGCTGATACCCGTTTCATAATATTATATCGATGCAGTTTCTTACGTCATCTCTTTGTGGTTGTGGAAGCACGATGTGGAAGGGTGTAGCCTATGTATTAATTCTTTATGACCAAAACTGAGAGAGAAGTGAGGCGCGAGAGAGGTTCGAAGGTTTTCCTTGGAAGACTAGAGACGTTCGGTTGCGAGTGCGGTTCAAATGAGGTGAACTGTCATTAAAGTGTGAATATAAGAACAACTTTGACAGAGTATGAAGGAAAAGGAATTCGGCAGGAGACAAAAGTAGCCATTCAGAGCATAAGAGCGTTATTATTTCCGAAAGAAGACGAATTGAACGTGAACCTATTAGAGGGAGGTGCCTGTATTCTGGTTACTACTATTTGTTATACTTTAAGAAAAAGACTTGGACCATAGAACGACACTGAAGAGGACGCGCAAGAGTACAAGACACCAAGAGAAGACAGAATAAATGTCAAGTAAGAAGACTACCGGAGTAAACGGAGTGGAGAAGTAGGAACGAACAGACAACACACGCTCCAAAATCAGTAGCCCCTTTGCGAGATTATAGCTCAATCAAGACGAAAAACGAGCAAGTACAGTAAAAGCAGTTCAAAAAAACTTATGGCTGGCTGCAGTGTTTTCTACAGTGTAATTTACGAAAACGGCTGCGGCGTTGTTCAACTAGAATCAGTAAAGTAACCTCGCAGTTAACCCTCCAGGTAAAGACAACACTGTATGACTTCAGAAAGTGGAAGATTCAATTAATGAAAGAAATGTGCTGCGCTGCATCTGCTTGATAGGTTCCCGGGAATTACACCAGATAATATTGTAAAAACCGCACAATATTTCAGCGAGACAACTGCCCGCCATCTTCAGGTGCTACTGCCGCGTCTGGAACATCTGAACTCCCCCCATCCAAGCATCTGTTTCACCATGGCGGTATAGAAAGATGGTGAGCTCCCGTTTCTGGGTGTTTTGGTTCGTAGAAAAGGAGACGGCTCCTTGGGTCACAGTGTGTTCCGGAAGCCTACGCACACAGACTTGAATTTACAAGCTACGAGCTGTCATCATCCCTCACAGCGCAGCGGTGTATTAAGGACGCTAGTGCATAGGGCTAGAGCCATCTCAGATCAGGACAGCTTATCGGCAGAGATTAGCCATCTCCGCTCTGTGTTTGCCCAGAACTGGTACTCCGAGAAGCAGAACCGGAATGCATTTCGACCAGCACGCTCTAAACCTCAAGAACAGCCTGAAGAAGCAGAGAACACCACGGGCAGAATTTTCAAGAAATACCGGATTAAATGTGTTTTCCGGCCTCCAGCATGAGTGCAATCAATGCTGGGCTCTGTTAAAGACAACCTCGGCCTGAGGAGACCAGGAATATATAAAATCCCATGTCACTGTGAGAAGTCTTATATTGGCCAGACGTGTCGTACGGTTAAAGACAGACACGGGGTTTCACCAGAGCAAAGCCTGGGAGCCAGCCTTGGAAGCACTAAGGAATCGTGAGACGCAGATTAGCAACTGCACCGAGTCAACGCAGATGGGAAACCTTAGCGCAGATGCTTAAATCGCGCGCCAACACGTCGCGCGCGCGAACGGGGTCCGTCGCTCCCGGCCGCATCTTCCCGCGCCGCGGCGCGCTTCCGCAGACCGCGACCCGTTCTCCAGCAGAGGGCTCTGGTATTCGACGCCGTCTACGATTGGTCTACGTGTTGTTATGCCCCCGCTGGTGCCTGTGCTGTTCTAGTAAGCCAACATATAAATTGGCGAGCTTCTCAGCGACGCGACAGTAGCACCTGAAGATGGCGGGCAGTTGTCTCGCTGAAATATTGTGCGGGTTTTACAATATTATCCGGCGTAATTCCCGGAAACCTATAAAGCAAATGAATGAAATACTTACTATAGCAAATGAATTTGTTAGAGAAATTAGAAAAATGCAACATCTTTCACAATAAACCTCAGTGCATACTGAATTATGAACTAGAACTGAGAAACCAAACGTTCCAACAAAATTTCATGCAACTCCTCCTTAGCGTTAGTTACTTTAAGCTACATTAAGTAGAGTGTAAGCCTACGGACCGATTACCTCAGCAGTTTGGTCCCATAGGAACTTACGACCACGACCACCACCACCAAATTCACCATTTTAATGGCAGCTGAGCGAGGTTCTTAGAACAGGAGAGCGTCAGTTCCAGTCAACACACTGCAGCCATCATGAGGACAGACTTAACGCTGTACATTGCTTTGAAGCTAGGGCCGACTTCTTAGTATCTCTTAGACAATAGCAAGTTACTGTTTGCTATTGCCTCTTGTTCTTCTGTTGTGGTCAAGCAACCGTTGTTTTAAATAGTAAATCTGACAGTGCTTTCGTGAATAAGACAGTATTGTAATGACAGTCTCAGACGTTTTTCTGATGTTAATGGCATATTTCATTGAGTAACTTGACGCATTTTGATTCATTAATGTTTCCTTTTAGTTCCGCTTTTCGAATAACCAAGAAGCGTAGTATATGACATTAGTAGGGCAAAGGTTTCTGAGACAGTTTTCATATGAAGCTGATGTCAAGTTAATTACACAAATTAGTTAAATTGATCAATTAATTACCCCCACTGATGATGTCATGGCTTTTCACTGATCAACATTTTGGTCCCTTATCCACCACCCTTGTGGGAAATCCTGACCCCTCTCCCATCTCTTCCCCACCCCCCATTCTACCCTCACACCATCTCCTTCCCACTCATGGAAATCGAGGGAAACAACCTCACTATCTGTTGAACTGACAGAGTTCGAGGATCAATATAGTATTTCCTGAAACAATTTCACCCTGTTTGTCTATTTATTTATATACATATTTAGGAATACCACCACCAGACTACATCCCACCCATTGCCTTCTCCCAGAAAAAAATGGTAGGTTAAATCGCTCAGTCTGATTTGCACTATTGGACTTGGAGGATCTCATGACAGTACACTAATATATCGACAAACACATAGCATTAAACAATTTAATGTATTGGAATATTGTTTAAACAACGGGAACATCAAATTTCGTGTGTTATCCTTGAGGTTCGGAGACCAGCTGACCTATTTCACAGCACCATCACCAGAGGGCGTTGTTGGCTCTCCCCTCTCCCTCTCTCCTCCTCCACTTGTGAGGCAGCTTCAGTCTGTGCTGAGCTGCAGGGCACGATGGATGTCTTTATTTTGTATGATGTGTTCAATGGATGAGATGTCTGTGCCAGACAAGGAAGAGTTTAACAGCTATATTAGTTGTAATCACACAGCTGCGGACTGTGTTCATAGCTACCTGCACTGTGATTGGAAAGGGTGATACTGGATGAACGTATCAATAAGATGAATACGCTTTCTGAGATAATGAAAATGCATCAGGATAGGGGTACGTTACTCTTTGCAACTCAAGCTGATACATTCTTGTGCTTGTAGACCATTCAAGAAAAGTCCAGTCAGTCTTCGAAAGCACAACAGGTGAGATACTTATGCGCTCTAGAGCAAGCACCCAAGTGTACAATTCAGGAGATGCTGGTGCTGAGCAGGAATGGTTTTAATAACTGTACTACATGCAGCTGAGGACTGCGTCCATAGCGCTCTATACGAAGATTAGAGATCAAAGATAATGGATGACTGTAAGCAGAAGAATAATTTTCAGAAAATGATGGTGGTGCAGCAGGATGGGATAAAAGTACATTTCGCAATTCATAGAAGTTGCTGCTTGTGCTGGAACTGTCTAGCTATTTTGAAATGCCACATCAATATGTCTCAGACTCAAATGTCTGCAACAACCCAGGCCGCGTGAAGAAGTTTACACAACTATCACCAGGGGTCTCTTGAAACAGTTCTTGCCCCCAACCAGCACCACCTCAAAATTGGTGTGAGCCATTAGGAGTTCATGAATACCACATCTTTGTTCAACTGCATTTTTTTGTCTGTATGGCTGCTTAGTGCTTCTTCTTCTTTGTTCGCAGTGACATCCAACGGGTACAGACCAGCTGCAGCAAAGACCATTGGCTTTTTGGGGTCTGCAGTGACCTCTGACGTGCCAGGACAAGCATCAGCTTGCTCTATAATGGGGGCAAGAGAGCACAACGAGCACAGTTGCATAACACGCATGACAGGAGATGCATTGTAGCAGGTGATAGTATTCTCGACTCTAAGTGGCACTCGGTGCATATATAGCTGGTGTCACCCTATGAATAAAAACTGTTCAAAACAATAAAATTTTAATAACTGTCAAGTATGCTTTTTTATAATACAAGTGAGAGACATTAGTCATCAGACGTCAGATTCTAGTCGTGGCGATAAAGCGCTGTGTATTTGAATATAATTGCTGGATCGTGCCATTATTGTCATTGACTTTACTCTTGACGGTATGAATTTTGTTCCGCAGGAAAGAAATGGCAATGAAATAACACAAAACTCGGAGGAAAAAAGAGCGTATTGCAACGAACAAAGTATATTAGACTCTCCGACAAAGACAACGCCGCCAAAAACGCAGTATTCAGCTGTACTGTCAGCGATTCTACTCGCGTTGCAGTTATTGTAACCGATACCTCAACTCGGCTCTTCTCAACGATGTTGCCAAATTCTCTGTGGTGGTGTTGCAAGCAATACTCATGTTACTTCACGGCCTTGAAATACCTCTATATGAATTCCATTTTAGGTATGTCGTCATTAACCAACACGAACTCGATAAAGCTGAGCATTAACCAATACTTAGACAGATGTTTCATTCAGCTAGCCATCTTCTGTGTTTATGATTCATTTTGAAGAGAAGGAAAAAACAAATGCCTTTAGACAACTTCTTGTAAAAAAGGATGTACATTTTATAAACTGTTTTAGTAATTTTTGGAATGGAATGCATTATCATTTTTTTACGTGAATTACAACAGAAAAATACGTTTCGCATAACGAATGTTTCCCAATGCATGTAAGTCACAGAAGTGAAATATGCTCGCTAAACGAGGTCCAAATGTATACTCAATTTGTGGATAAAAAGATTTTTCTTCGAATTTCTCACAGTTACTGGATCTTCTTCATGTTTCTGAAAACAGCTTTCCAGTTTTGGGTTTAGTTATCGTTAACACGGTGTATTTATTATTAAAAAATCTACATTATTCTCAATTCACAATTAATGTTAAACGAGGAATTATGTAATTTTAATAAAAAATAAATACCATTTTCCATATGTTTTTGTATTACAGAAACCTTAGTTTTGAGACATGTGGCAGGATGGTTATTTCATTTACTTTCATTCAGTTTCAAAAGAAGACAACATCTTTTAATTAATTGCGAGAATATGTAGTATATAATTTTACAGATGATGGTACTAGTTTTTTGTAAGATTTTTTTAACTCTTTAATAAAGCACTATCAAAAAAACAATAATTCACTTCACG
Organism: Schistocerca nitens; assembly: GCF_023898315.1. Lineage (NCBI taxonomy): Eukaryota > Metazoa > Arthropoda > Insecta > Orthoptera > Acrididae > Schistocerca > Schistocerca nitens. Next base: position 363,848,981 of record NC_064617.1, read on the forward strand.
GCAATCGCCACAACCGATTACATGAAAGAAATGAGAAATTAACGAGGTAACCAGCAACGACGATTTTGTGGGAATACGGACAAAGCCACGAAACTAGGAAAATAGAAACAACGTCACCACGTAGTATGTGAATTAAAGTTGGAGTTGAGCTAAGGCATCCTAGATCCGCTGGGCTGAAATTGCTGTGCTTCCTGCCTTGTCTCACTGCTGCCAATCCTAGCGATCTATTGTTTGGATGGGAGCTTGCTACTGAAATGCGGTCTAGTAACCGTGGTGCAAAATCTTGCACGTGAGCTATTTGCATGTTGTTGCAGCCTTTTTGCATCACATTTGAACGATGCAATCTTTTAAGTGCGCTTTCGTAAGTTGTTCTCGTTCCGTGTGGTATTTTTATCACAGCTATGATAGACACGTATACTAAGTTATCAGTAATACACACGACGCTGCACTGCACCAGCCCGGAAGTTGAGTGACTCTCGCCGCCCTAGTTCCACTCCACAGAACTGGGAAGAGATCGACAGACGTCGTGTTGCTTCTCACTGCTAGAGGGGTTTGCATATTCGAAGTGTTCAAAAGGTTTAAATTAAATTCGTATTCATTATTATAAACAAGTAACAGATGTGAATGGGGCGATTTTGCAAGGGGCTTTCACAAAACATTGTCACTTGTGTGTGACATTTATACCATTGCAGACGATCGTCATGAAATGTATCTTACCACCCATGCTGCAACTGCTTCCTCCTGCTACAGCACCGCCTGAGCAAGCGTTAGTGACCCCCGAGGTTGAAAAACACTGTTCTACACTTTAGACTAAAATCTGAACGAAAAGTGCACCTGTAAATGAGGCAGGCTAGCATTCTTTGTCAAAACACTTACAGCAAGGCTAATGTTCGAAGCTACTAACAAGGCGAATGTCAGCTTAAGTTCTGTGATGTCATGGTAATTCCGCTTATTATATATCCATGATCATGAGGTCGGTCTCGTAAATTGTCATACGGCCGGGAGAGCAGTGTATTCACTACTTGTGCCTCCATATCCACATCCAGGGATGCCTGGGGCCTGAGGATGACACGGCGGCCGGTCGGTACCATTGGGTCTTCATGGCCTGTTCGGGTGGAGTTAAACCTTTTTAAAAAATGGTTCAAATGGCTCTGATCACTATGGGACTCAACATCGGAGGTGATCGGTCCCCTAGAACTTAGAACTACTTAAACCTAAGTAACCTAAGGACATCACACACACATCCATGCCCGAGGCAGGATTCGAACCTGCGACCTTAGAAGTCGCTCTGTTCCAGACTTCAGCGCCTAGAACCGCTCGGCCACATCGGCCGGCGTTTAACCTTTTAGTTTAGGTCACTAGGTACGAAGAACCTGCAGTCAGATATCAACAGTTCGCTGCCATTTGCGTTAGTGGGTTACACAAAAACAAATGAACTTACCTAACCTCAGTTCTGACAAAGCGAATTTCCTAACGCACTTCGGCAAATATATACATTCTGTTCCCTTTTTGCACTTAACAGAATTTGTGCATTTTTATTTATCTATGTATTTCATCATAAACATTAGTTTTATGTTTGACTCCTGGATTGTCAGTGTGTGGCAGAGGTCAGTTCAGTCAGGTGTAAGGAGAAAAGGAAGCTGCCAAATCTTTGCATATGTACATTCGCTCACGTAGGAAACTTTCTGCAGTTAATTAATTTTGACAGAATGGGTGCAGCGTCTGTTCTGTGCTGAGCTACACTATGTCATGTGACGTCGCTTCTCATCTTTTTGTTGTCGCTGTTAATGTTCAGCTGCTACTGCTACAGCTCGGTCGGTGGAATGGAGACGCGACGCGCAGTTATGGTTGTCATCGTCGGATAACGTGGAACAGCACCTGAAAGTCTCTAAAGAAAATCGTTCCTCACGTAATGTATGAAAGTTCGTTTGCGAGTCCGCACGGTCTTCTCAGCGATGCGAACTGCTGATTTTAATTGTCTGTAATGGTTTTATGATGATTTGCTATGCCCGGTTAGTTTGTTATTGCAGTGTTGAGTGAATCATTCATCACCGTCGTCGTTTCACATCACTAAAGCGAGGAAAAATTCATTTGCGGTCAGTATCAGCAGTTGTTGTTACGTTGCTAGGAAGAATTTTTCACTACGGCACGACCCAAATCCAGAGATAATCTATAATGCTATCCTGCTTTCGTGCGTCGTAATATTATTTCGGCAAAACACTCCTTTCAATGCTCAATGTTCATCAAGTAGCTCTTTCAATTAAAATGTTCACAGTTAATTAATTTTGATCATCAACTATCACACACTTCAATTAATGATGCAGCCAACACGTGAGATTTCCATTACTGACGAACAATTTTTATTGTTCTTTCTTAGCAGTTAGTTTACAATCATCACAACACACGCACACCGATGGATCAGATCAATTACGATTCTTTTCAGTTCGGTGATCGTGACAATTACGACAACTTTTGCAATCGACGTATTTGTATTATCTTCGTGTGGTCGTATTAATGTTTCCTACTCAAGGCCAATCAGGTATTGCAGTCTTCGATGCTATGTCCATTCTTCGTTGTAGCTGTTCACTATGATGAAGGTTGAGTCCAACAATAATACCTCCAATAATTAAAGTTCATTAACTCGTCGTACACTATCAGAATATCACTTCTCAAGTCAGAATAACTGAGAACAAAGTCCACGCATCTCTATCACGCAATAGCACTTTTTTTTGAATAGAAACAATCTCGTAGCGTTCCGTTTGTAGTACTATAACAAACGGTGCTCTCTATCGACATGATAGCAAGTAAGCTAGCAACTTTTCCATGATCGAGCATTGTAGACGCGTTGAATTTTCTTTCCGCCGCGTTTACAGCTCTCTTTCACAATAAATGTTATCTCTGACCGACGTATTACTTTGGGCTTAACTTTCGTCGTACTGATTTGCAGTTATTACTAAGATGTTTGATAGATAATTAAAAATAACGTTTCTTTGTTTCTAGTTTTATATCATGACATGCTCAGTAATTATTGAAATTGGTGTTCATCAAAACTTTAAGGTGTTATATTATTGTCAAAGTTGTATTACCTGTCAGAATAACTCTGTTCCCTGCTTTAAATTATCATGACATTCTTATTTGGGTTTTTTGGTTTCTTGGGATGTTACAGCGATCAAAAGTATCCGGACACCTAGCTGAATTTGACTTAGAAGTTTATGGCACCCTGCATCGGTAAAGCTGGAATTCAATATGGTGTTGGCCGACCCTTAGCCTTGATGACAGCTTCCACTCTCTCAGGCATACGTTCAATCGCGTGCTGGAAGGTTTCTTGGGGAATGGCAGCCCATTCTTCACGGAGTGCTACTCTGAGGAGAGGTATCGATGTTGGTCGGTGAGGCCTGGCACGAAGTCGGCGTTCCAAAACATTCCATAGGTGCTCTATTGGATTCAGGTCAGGACTCTGTGCAGGCCACTCCATTACATGGATGTTATTGCCGTGTAACCACTCTACCAATGGCCGTGCACTATCAACAGGTACTCGATCGTGTTGAAAGATGCAATCGCCATCCGCGAATTGCTCTTCAACAGGAGGAAGCAAGAATGTTCTTAAAACATCAATGTAGGCCTGTGCTGTCATAATGCCACGCAAAACATCAAGGGGCAAGGGGTGCAAGCCCCCTTCATGAAAAACACGACCACGCCATAACTCTACCGCCTCTCAATTTTACTGTTGGCACTACACACTCTGGCAAGTGACGTTCACTGGGCATTCGCCATACCCACACATGGCCATCGGATCGCCACATTGTGTACCGTGATTCGTCACTCCACACAACGTTCTTCCACTGTTCAAACGTCCAATGTTTACGCTCCTTACACCAAGCTAGGCGTCGTTTGGCATTTACCGGCGTGATATGTGGCTTAAAAGCAGCCGCTCGACCTGAAATACAAGTTTTCTCACCTTACGCCTAACTGTCATAGTAATTTCAGTGAATCCTGAGGCAGTTTGGAATTCCTGTGTTATGGTCTGGATGGATGTCAGCCTATTACGCATTACGACCCTCTTCAACTGCCGGCGGTCTCTGTCAGTCAACAGACGGGGTCAGTATGTAGGCTTTTGTGCTGTAAATGTCCCTTCATGGTTCCACTTCACTATCACATCGGAAGCAGTTGAGCTATTGATGTTTAGGAGTGTGGAAATCTCGCGTACAGACGTATGACACAAGTGACACCCAATCACCTGACCGCGTTCGAAGTCCATGAGTTTCGTGGAGCGCCCCATTCTGCTCTCTCACGAAGTCTAATGACAGTTCGCTAATATGGAGTACCTGACACCAGATGGCAACACAATGCACCTTATATGAAGAACGTATGTTTTTGGGGTGTCCGGATACTTTTGAGCACATAGTGTATTAAATGTTTGTGACAATATACTGTAATCTGGGACTCCAAATGTGTATTCAGTGTGGGAAGAGTGCGAGTTGCGCATCTATTCGTTGATAACATCGGAAGCATATTGTAAATCATGTCAAGTGTTCAAATCTCCAGGAAATTTCACAAACAGTGTTAATCCGAGTCGTGATAGTTGATCATTGATCAGCTAGCTGCCAGATCAGTGAGAAACAGAACTGTTTTAAATCGTCCAGTGACGGAGGCCCTTAAGAGCGTCATTCTGTGGGACGTCTTAATGAAAACTATTGTTTCGACAGCGAAAACCGTGTTAGAGGAGGCCCCGTGGTAAGAGGTGGTTCTACTGACTCCTTTTATGAGAACTCCTAAGGCATTTTCGTATCAATTCCGAGCGGTCTCAAATATTTTCCTCGTCTTTCCATAAGACGACCGCGGGATTTCAATGTCGTCAGCGAGAGTTCGTAGTACGATGTACAACAAAACAGAGCTCTTGACGATCTTTTATACTGTTGATACCACCTGAGGTTAGACGTCCTCGTCCTGGCCTCCAACGCAGAGGCGTTAAAAGAAAGGGAGAAATTCGTGTGATGACCTACCCATGACGTGACATGTCGACGTAGGCGCTGTTCAGAATTGTGGCGAAATTTGGCGCCATTAATCACTATATACCTTATATGAACTTCTGAGTTTTTGCGTATTTTCCAAATGTCTTGACACCTTGCTGTTCCAGGGTCGCTGGCCCAAGGGTGACTTCGCAAACAAATGGCTCTGAGCACTACGGGACTTAACATCTAAGGGCATCAGTCCCCTAGATCTTAGAACTACTTAAACCTAAGTAATCTAAGGACATCACACACATCCATGCCCGAGGCAGGATTCGAACCTGCGACCGTAGCGGTCGCGCGGTTCCAGACTGAAGCGCCTAGAACCGCTCAGTCACACCAGCCGGCTGACTTCGCAAACCACCATCATTTTGTACCTTTACAGAGGATAAATGGAGGCACTTCTGAGAACGCTATGGGGGAAGGTAACATGTTTACAAAAAAGTGAGACTTTAATTTTTTTGTGCAGTGTGCGTGGGACCGCAACGAACATTAATGCCAACTTGAAAGCCAGTCGTGAATCCACGAGATAAGCACTAACTACAGTGACTACAAATAATTTTAAAAGTGAATGATCCAGTACCCATTTCAACGTGGAAGTCAGGGGAAAATGCATGAGTAACAGGCATAATCATTGATTAGCTCGTTAATGTATTGCTTGATGTTGAGAGTTCAAACGGAATCACAATACGCCATAAAAATTAAATTAGGTCGCACTGCGCTCACCTGCATGTAGACATAAGTCCTAGGCGGTTTTATTTTGCAGAATCAGGAGACGGCTATGCAGTCAGTCTCCATTTGATCAATTCTGACATGGTATTGAAGCAGGTAATGACGTCCCAATACCTGTCATCCAAGCTTAGTTCGATTCAGTGTCCAGCTGGGTTAAGACAGTTTTTGCTGCTGTGTACAAAATTTCGCATCTCGTATACCCCGCCAGCTCAAATACAAATCTATTCATGTAATGTTCCTACATTACTGTACACGAAAAGTGTATCTTTGTCTCATTGTTATAGTGTATAATCTTAAAGCATGTCGCAATCCTAAATCCCACATCTTTTTTCAAAAACTGACACATCGACAAAGGGAAGTATGTAGCCTTTCAAATGTTTATTTAATAATCATTAAGTCACGATCGCTTAACAATTACAAAGCACTTGTTTCGACAATTGATTGTAATCTTTAGATGTGATTAAGGCAATTACGGCTTCGTCATGGTATATAAAACTTCCTTAACAGTTATTCCACTCCATTGTGACTTGGTGATACAACAATCCTATTATAACTAATATTAAAACAATCGTACACTGCCCAATGTTCCTTATTAATTCAAGAACGACGAGTTTCAAAATGGTTCAAATGGCTCTAAGGACTATGGGACTTAACATCAATTCCCGAAGCAGGATTCGAACGTGCTACCGTAGCAGCAGCACGGGTCCGGACTGTAGCGCCTAGAATAGCTCGGCCACAAGGCCGGCAAGACGAGTTTCGCCTGTGTAGGGCTTAATCAGGCTATCTCATGACCGTTGGTGAAGTAAATTTCGGGCAGTTAACAAATAAACTGAATATTCTTACCGTAAAACAGTTGAAACAAACCGACTTTTGCGGCTGCGAAGGATGAGTGATGTTGGACTGAAAGAGCCTGGATGGGGACCATAAACTTGCTACAAATTAAACAGAAACGGGGGAAACGCGTTGTTATATTGTTAATAAAGAACGTTGTGAAACCTATGACAGTTTTTAATATTCTGATACTTCCAGTTATTCATTCTGGACATTATAAAGTCACATACAATATGTCAATGGATTGTACAGTCGTGGACAAAACGAGCGAGACCCCTCGCCTTTTCGTTATGCTGATCCGCACGGCTTTAAAGTCTGCTACACATCATAACAGGCAAGGCGACGAAGTGCTACCAACATACTATGCACAGGCGTGAAATTGACAAACTATCTGAACTTTTTTAGGCTGTTTTCAATAATTTGTAATACTATATTAATGCTGATTAGTGTGTTAAATACAACACGTAAATATAAGACAGAATGAAAGAAGAAACGCTAATTGGTATGAACTGTACCAATAAAAATGAATTTCAACTTATCGAGATAACATAACTGTTTTAGTAAGACAAAGAACCCCGGATCGTTACGAATTAGCAAAATATTATCCGCTTTCGGCCGCGAAACGGTCTGTGTCAACGTTCAGACCAGTCATACTGGATTACCGTTGCTGACCTACCATGAAAGTGTGCAAATTTAGCAATGCGTGAAGATTCATAACGAAATTCAGTTAAAAATCATTCAGTGCCACACTTAAGTCAATTCCATTATTGACAGAAGCGGAAAAAGTAGGCAGTAACATGTATGAAATTCTACAAGAGTGTCATATTGACATGCACAGAGCGCCAATACAGAATAAAGGTAGCGATAAAAAGTATTGGGGGCGCGAGAATTTCTTAAAATTGCTTTACTGATATTCTACCTGCCTCCATCGAGATTAGAACCGAAAACGAACCAGACCTTCCTTTCACTACGCTAGCAGACAACCCAGACAGCCCTCTATTATTACCCCAGACATGAATAAGCCGGCAATTTCGCAATGAAAATGGCAAAATGATCTGCAGTTTCTGTTGCATAGAGCTTTCTGGACTCAAAGACATGAATTTTCTTCCTTTATGTCACCGCTTATGTGCAACCATTCGAGATGTTTATCGAAATAGCAAAATACTGTTATTACAGAGTAAATTTAGTAGGATATTTCTGCACCACTCGAGGAAACAAACGGCTACACAGCTGCCAAACGTAGTCTACACTGTTTCGAATTCTCCACTAGACTCGCCACAGCCGGAAAACGTTCATTAGCCTAAGTGTTTCTTAAGCTAGCTAGCAATGGGAATGTTCGCACTTCTAAAACGCGGTAGCATTAATACTGGGATGTGAATTACCACGTGTATAGGCAAATGGATTCTATTTGCATTCCCGTAAACGTTATTTGGATCGAAAGCGTAGCTACGATTAATATGCTGATGTATCGACTACAACAAGCACATTTCGAATAAAGAGTAGGGGGTGTTATTTATGCGGCCCTCATCTTCAGTAGCTGTCGTAGCTGTTTTCGTTGTTACGATTTCGTCACCTAAACCGGTAAAAACGGAACCCTACAAGTCTCACTTTCTTGACCGTCTATCGGTCTACCCAACCTTTAAAACCCGTTTACCTCCAGAAAGGGTAGACATAATAAGCGGAAATGTATCGCACTTCTTGCGGTAACCGGTCCCTTGGTGGTGTGAAAAAGTGAGCTTCTATGTCAGCGCAATCTAAAGATACGGCCGTTTATGAAAAGAAAATTTGCGTGAAAGGTCAAAAAATGGCTCCAAGAACTACGCGACCAAACTGCTTACCTCATCAGCCCCTAGACCTAGAACTACTTAAACCAACCTAACTTATCACACATCCATGCCCGGGGAAGGATTCTAACTGACGGCGCAAGCAGCCGTGCGATCCGCGATATGACGCCGTTGAAAGCACCGCTAACCCGCGCCGGAAAGCTGTTAATATCACCTGATGTTGCTAACAAGTTATTTACTTCTGGTGAATGATTTTCTGCGCAGTTCATTTAAGATAGAATAACTAAAATATATTTTATGTTACGGAAGACGAAGGACGCCTAATTCATTTCCCTCTCTTTACTTATGATGTTACATTCGCAATCTGAGCATACGTATTATCCATAACCGCACTTTAGCGCCACACAGATACGTGAATGAAACACATTGGCGTACAGTTTTAGACATAAAAACTGACCGCCGGCCTCGTGCCACAGATACTAAGTCCGAGTCTATTCACTTAACGTAGCCAATAAAACTGACCGGCCATCTGCACAATCTGGCAACACTGTAAGATGCGAAAGCGTTAGGAGGAAGTGTTGTCTACTTCCGAGATGTTCTCGGATTGTGTGAGCCCGTTGTCTAGTACTAGCCGGCACGGTAGCTCAGCGTGTTCGGTCAGAGAGCCGGTTGGCCTCTGTAATAAAAAAACTGAGTGGAAGGATCAACCACCGAACTTGAACAGGATGTCCTGCGACGTCCGCAACGACCAAACACAACGATCAATAATGAACAATAAGAAAAAAAAGAAAAGAAAAAATGGTAATCGTCATGCATTCTAAGCTTATGGTCGCCTGTTCGTGTCCAACTATTTTTTTTTACCACATTTCGGTCTAAAGTTGTGATTCTGATCGAAGATAATTCGCTTAACATTCTACCCACCAGGAATGACAAGTATTCCAGAAACAACTCCGCAGAACAACTCGTGGCTGCGCCGCGATCATTACAGCTTACGCTCGAGCGTTTCCTCGCGCTGCAGCGGTTACCGGCCACCGGCCAGACGCCACCCGCCGCCTGAAATCCGGCGCCGCCCATGTGAACGCGCGCGGCGTTGTCAGTGTATGTATCAACCGTCATTTTCGAATTTGTAGTTCTAGTTATCATCTTGCAGTTAAGCACTGGATTTTGCATACTTGAAAATCATGAACTACAGTTAAGCATTGTAAAATTGAGTCGCAAGTGGATAAAGGTGTAACATCGGCAACACAACGTTTACTTTTGGTATAACAGAGGGGTGAATGCAGAGGAGGCAGCTAGAAAGATTTGAACTGTGTTTGCAGCGAGTGCTTTTGGTAAAAATACGCCAGAAAAAGATATTCGTGTTTCAACAAAGATCGTTCTGGCATGAATGATTTTCCACATTAAGGAAGTCTCGACTACTGATATATGTGATAGATTACCATTTAACCATCATGCGACATTTGCATTCAACAGGCAAAGTTCAGAAGTCTAGTGTAGGAGTACTGCATGCTCTAATTCGAAACAACAAAAATCAATGGAGTGACTATTATTGAACGTCATCAGGTCACTCATCGAGCATTCCTTTCGGTCGGAGTGTAAGAAAATCGAGCAACAAAACTACATCACCTGTGCTACTGCACGATAACGCACTCTGTTGATTTGAGAAACAAAACAATCCAGGAGATTGATAGAAAAGTCGTCTGTCAGGCACTTGTATTTATAGGGAAGTTCTCTCTCAAGCACTTGTCCCTCTCGTCATATATTTGTAAAATTTTACCTTTCCCGCTCTTGATCGATCAACCGTCAAGGCAATTCATTTCTAGACGGAAATACTCTTAAAACTACTCTGGTTTAATGACATCGTTAGAACCAGTAGGTTTCTACAGGCGTAGAATTTGTAAACAACTTTAGCATTGTCAGATCGTTTTAGATATCGTGAAAGAAAATTCTGCTGCTGATTAATTTCTCTTTGATAATTACTGTTGCATTTAGTAAACCAATGGAAAATGCAATTAAAATATTCACTGTACTAATACAAATTAAATTAAGCTTACTACAGAATTATCACGACGGCAGTCTATCGTAATAAAGCATTAAGTGTCTGTGAGACGATTGAACCTATTTTAACACTAATTAGTAGGATATTACCAACTTTTGACTTCGAAAATATATGTATTTATTTCATTTCCTGTACCATTCGTAAGTATTATGAAAATGTGACATTTCATAGATAAAATTATGTATTCACAACAACAAAAAATATGTCGGCAGAAAACAAAAGTGGCATAATGAATTTGGCAGTACCGTAAGGTTTTCGCTCTGACACTAATAGTTACTGAAAGTAGCAAGGCGAATTTTGCCCGAGCGTTGTCTTACGATTCCCTTATTGAGTTTTTATCAGCCTGCTTGTATCTGTGCTACAAAAGAATTAAAAATCTGGCTTTCAGCGAGTCTCGAAAGGCGAACGAAAGCAGCTTGCACCTGTTAGCTAAGCATGTTACCTGGGAACTGGTTTTTTCCTAAAGTGGGAAGACGTCCTTTTGTGGTTGAATTGTTGGCAAATGTCAGTCAGACGTGTGCCGTTGGTCTAAGCGTTTCGGTGTGTTGAATTTCTGCCGAAGATTTTTCTACAGGTTTTTTCTGTCCCAAATAGAGAGTTGTAGTCTCCCACTAGTATTTTCACGTCATCCTGGTGAATTTTGCTCATAGTATTTTCGAGTGTGTTCCAGAATTTTTCGACATTTTCGGAGTTTTTCTTATTTTCGTTGTTGGTGGGGACACGTGCATTGATGAGCGTATATTTTTTACTGTGGCTCTGAATGAGCATAGTCATAAGTCGCTTGTTGATGGGCCGGCCCCGGTGGCCGAGCGGTTCTAGACGCTTCTGTTCGGAACCGCGCGACTGCTACGGTCGATGGTGTGTGTGATGTCCTTAGGTTAAGTTAGGTTTAAGCAGTTCTAAGTTCTAGGGGGCTGATGACCTCCGGTGTTCAGTCCCATAGTGCTCAGAGTCATTTGAACCTTTTCATTGTTGATGGGTGTGATTTCTTTGACGGAGTTGATGATAGATCTGTGTTCGAGAAATGCAATGCCGAAGATTGGTACGCCTTTCGCTACCTTTTGTTGTATTTTGCTTTTGAAGACGCAATGGTTTCCCTAATGCAAGGTTTCATTGTCAGTCGTGGTTCTTGAAGAGCAAGGATGAGAATTTTTTGTCGGTGGATTTCTTTTGTGAGATTATTTAGTTTTCGTGTTTGGATGAATGTATCGATGTTTACTTTTAAATGCATGTTTCTTCCTTGTAGGGAAATTTACCAGAGATCTTCGATATACTCTGCCGTGCTAACCTGGACTCCCCAGAATCCGAAAATCCAACTGCCGCCTGTCGACAGCCGGGTTGTGTACCACCTGGGGTAAAGTTGACTTTGCTTGCATAGTTCATGTTTGCTTGTGTTTCATTGGTTTGGCTTGGGTGATACCAGGACCGGACAGGACCAGAGGGTGTTGAAGCCTTTGAAAGCAAATATTTTCAGCCAAGCTCATTGAGGTAAGAGACGGTGACCAGAGTAGCGGTGATTTTCACTCAGACGTGCCTGGATTTTGGGTTCAACGGATTTGGTAGCCGTTCAGGATTGTGTTAGTATTTGGTTCACCCCAGTATTTGATTTCCTCGGTACCACCCATATGGGGGAGGGTTTCCCCTATCCGCCACACGCGATTATTATTATTATTATTATTGTCATTATGTCATCAGCAAATCCGATATGGTGTATCTTCCCACCACTGAAATAGATGTGTATTGTTCGATTCAGTATTTCCATCAAATAATTGTGGGTTATAATTACGTTACATTGCTGCTAGAAGACATATTTATCACTTTTTCTTAGACAGTTGCTACCTGTTACTCCATATAGGAATTTATGTGCGCAGCATTGTTGCAATACAGACGTTCAAATTATCCGATTTCTGTAATTTCGTTTCGATACCAGATAGTTCTAATCGGATTCAGCTAGGCAGTCTTAATGTGGATATCTGACTACGACTCTCATCATGTGATAGACTGGGCAAATCACATTCTTAACCGGACTGTTGAATATAGATCACTTATCTAAGACAGGGCCTAAATTCTTAAACACTGTGGAAAATAATAATCCAATGTACTTATTACAAATACGTTATTTAAATATAAACACATGGACTAACGTGATAATAGTTTATTTACAGGAGCAGAGCCCCATCCATCATAGCAGAGCAGTGCGAGATTGGTTTCAGGCCCAAGAGAGGATAAAGCTGTTGCCGTTTGTTCCACGATCACCAAACATCAACCAGATAGAGAATATGTGGGCAGAGGTAACAAGGCCATTGCCACGTGGATCTACAAAAGCAAGCGACCTTTGGACAAATATAGAAAACATATGTTGGGAAGTAAACCATCACGCTACACTGTCGACGACTTAATGAAATCAATTCCCTAAGCCTTCGAGAAATCTTACGTAATGATCGTGGGTGGGTTGGTTACTAAAAGTATAAAAAAATGTTCAAATGTGTGTAAAGTCTTATGGGACTCAACTGCTGAGGTCTAAGGTCATCAGTACCTAAGCTTACACACTACTTAACCCAAATTATCCTAAGGACAAACACACACACTCATGCCCGAGGGAAGACTCGAACCTCCGCCGGGATCAGCCACGCAGCCCATGACTGCAGCGCCCCAGACCGCTTTTTTTTTTTTCACTGTAATTTTGTTCGCTTTTGTTCGTTGTGTCTGCTCGGGGCGGACGTCGTAAGTCATCCGTTTTAAGTTCGTTGACGATCAATTAACTCAGTTTTTTATTACAGAGGGCACGTAACCCTCTGACCGAACACGCTGAGCTACCGTGCCGGCAACCGCTCGGCTAATCCCGCGCAGCTACTTAAAGTATACTCGTCCACAAAACCCATGTGGACAATTATCTGATAGTCGGTCAAGATTTGCTTTGTCGCAGCTGTTTAGGATACAAGTCCATTTACTTTCAGGCTCCTCCTTACAATTCTTGCAATGCAAGGTAATTGAAAAATCCCATCCACTCGACGCCAACTGAGGAACTGACTGGTGCATGTGTTGTTCAACACACAGTAGTTGTCAGCCTCACTGGAATCAATGACTGTGTGTGTGTGTGTGTGTTTTCGCGTTCATGCACAATCTGAATCAATACTATTAACATTAGAGAGACAACCAACAATAAATAATTCATCAAATATGACTGTAAAGTATTTTAATGTGATGGGAAGTTACTAACTGAATTTTCACCCAACCCACGTCCTGCATATTACGTTAAGTAAGATGTATTAACTCCATAGTATCGTTAGCAGAGACAGTGCGCTCTTGTTGTCGAGGCTCGCGACAAGCGCAGCGATCAGCAGTGCCCAATGCCGCCGCGATATGTTTATGTTGGCTGAGCGTGGACACTGCAGCAGACGCTTCGCCATAAACAGAAAGAAATCACCTTGGCTCTGACTGCAGTGAGCGGATATCACTGCCTGCGTGTTCTTATAGTAACCAACGTGAGACTCTACTCACAGGTGCCATGGAGCAATTGCAACGGGTATCATGTCATTAGTCATGAGAATATTAACCAGTGATGAAATGTCCACTCTATTTGAATCCTAAGAAAATAGGAACCTTCTCACAAAGGAATGTGAGGTGATATCAAAATTTATCCAACATACAAAAATTAACTGCAGGGCTTTCATGTATGCAGTAGTAGCACACAAGGAAATAATATGTCTTGGAAGCGTATATTTCATTTCCTCTTCTCATATTAACGTCCTTGTTTTAGAATGAAGTGAGAAAATTAACGCGAAAAACTTAAGTTCCTGAGAAGCATATAAGTCATTTCCTCGTCTCATATCATAGCTTTTGTTTTAGTATGAGGTGAAAAAATAAACAGTTTACGGCTCTGAAACATAATATGACACCAGATTCTTATCGTAGGCGCTATCGGAAACGCAAAAGCAGGGAGCTGTCCATTCTTTTGTCCTAAAGAGCTCGACAAAGCAAAGCTTGACCGATTATCAGATAATTGTCCACATGGGTTTTGTGGACGAGTATACTTTTAGTAGCCGCGCGGGATTAGCCGAGCGGTCAGGGGCGCTGCAGTCATGAGCTGCGTGGCTGATCCCGGCGGAGGTTCGAGTCCTCCCTGGGGCATGGGTGTGTGTGTTTGTCCATAGGATGATTTAGGTTAAGTAGTGTGTAAGCTTAGGTACTGATGACCTTAGCAGTTAAGTCCCAACCGATTTCACACACATTTGAACATTTGAACATTAGTTCTGCTCCTGTAAATAAACTGTTATCTCGTTAGTTCACATATTTATATTGGAATAACGTATTTGTAATAAGCACATCGGATTATTATTTTCCACAGTGTTTAAGAATTCAGGTCCTGTCATAGATAAGTGATCTATATTCAACAGTCCGATAAAGAATGTGGTTTACACAGTCTATCATATGATGACAGTCGTGGTCGGATATCCACATTAAGACTACCTGGCCGAATCCGATTAGAACGATCTGGTATCGAAATGAAATTACAGAAATCGGATAATTTGAACGTCTGTATTTCAACAATGCTTCGCACATAAATTCCTATGATGGAGTAACAGGTAGCAACTGTCTAAGAAAAAGTGAGAAATATGTCTACTAGTAGCAATGTAACGTAATTATAAACCACATTTATGTGATGGAAATACTGAATCGAACAATACACATCTATTTCAGTGGTGGGAAGATACACCATATGGGATTTGCTGAGACATAATGACAATAATAATAATAATAATAATAATAATAATAATAATAATAATCGCGTGTGGCGGATAGTGGAAACCCTCCCCCATATGGGTGGTACCGAGGAAATCAAATACTAGGGGTGAACCAAATACTAACACAATCCTGAACGGCTACTCAATCCCTTGAACGCAAAATCCAGACACGTCTGAGTGAAAATCACCGTTACTCTGGTCACCGTGTTAGCTCAATGAGCTTGGCTGAAAATATTTGCTTTCAAAAGCTTCAACACCCTCTGGTCCTGTCCGGTCCTGGTATCACCCAAGCACAACCAATGAAACACAAGCAAACGTAAACTATGCAAGCAAAGTCAACTTTATCCCAGGTGGTACACAACCCGGCTGTCGACAGGCGGCAGTTGGATTTTCGGATTCTGGGGAGTCCAGGTTAGCACGACAGAGAATATCGAAGATCTCTGGTAAATTTCCCTACAAGCAAAAAACATGCATTTAAAAGTAAACATCGATACCTTGATCCAAACACGAAAACTAAATAATCTCACAAAAGAAATGGACCGACAAAAAATTCTCATCCTTGCACTTCAAGAACCACGACTAACTGACAATGAAACCGTGCATTAGGGAAACCATTGCATCTTCAAGAGCAGAATACAACAAAAGGTAACGAAAGGCGTACCAATCTTCGGCATTGCATTTCTCGAACACCGATCTATCAACTCTGTCAAAGAAATCACACCGATCGACAATCAAAAGGTTCCAATGGCTCTGAGCACTATGGAACTTAACAGTGGAGGTCATCAGTCTCCTAGAACTTAGAACTACTTATACCTAGCTAATCTAAGGACATCACACAAATTCATGCCCAAGGCTGGATTCGAACCTGCGACCGTAGCAGTCGCGCCGTTCCGGACTGAAGAGCCAAGAACCGCTCGGCCACCGCGGCTGGCCCGTCAACAAGCGACTTATGACTATGGTCATTCAGAGCCCCAGTAAAACATATACACTCATCAATGCACGTGTCCCCACCAACATCGACGGCCGGAGTGTTCGAGAGGTTCTAGGCGCTACAGTCTGGAACCGCGCGACCGCTACGGTCGCAGGTTCGCATCCTGCCTCGGGCATGGATGTGTGCGATGTCCTTAGGTTAGTTAGGTTTAACTAGTTCTAAGTTCTAGGGGACTGATGATCACAGCAGTTAAGTCCCATAGTGCTCAGAGCCATTTGAACCATTTGAACCCACCAACATCGAAAATAAGAAAAACATCGACAATGTTGAAAAATTCTGGAACACACTCGAAAATACCATGAGCAAAATTCACCAAGATGACGTGAAAATACTAATGGGAGACTTCAACTCTATTTGGGACAGAAAAAACGTGTAGAAAAATCATTGGTACAAATTCAACACACCGAAACGCTTAGACTAACGTCACACGTCTGACTGACATTTGCCAATTGAACCACAAAAGGATGTCTTCCCGCTTTAAGAAAAAACCAGTCCCCAGGTAACATGCTTAGTAACCAGGTGCAAGCTGCTTTTGTTCGCCTTTCGAGACTTGCTGAAAGCCAGATTTTTAATTCTTTTGTAGCACAGCTACAAGCAGGCAGATAAAAACTTAATAAGGGAATCGTAAGACAACGCTCGAGCAAAATTCTTCTTGCTACTTTCAGTAACTCTTAGTGTCAGAGTGAAAACCTTACGGTACTGCCAGATTCATAATGCCACTTTTGTTTTCTGCCGACATTTTTTTGTTGTTGTGAATACATAATTTTATCTATGAAAAGCCCCATTTTCATAACACTTACGAATGGTACAGGAAATGAAATAAATACAGATCTTTTCTAAGTGTAAAGTCTGTAATATCCTACTAATTCGTGTTAAAATAAGCCCAATTGTCTCACAGAAACTTAATGCTTTATTAAGATAGACTGCCGTCGTGATGTTTCTGTATTAAGCTGACTTTAGTTTGTATTAGTACAGTGAATATTTTAATTGCATTTTCCATTAGTTTACTAAACGCAACAGTAATTATCAAGAGAAATTAATTAGCAGCAGAATTTTCTTTCACGATATCTAAAACGATATGACAATGCTAAAGTTGTTTACAAATTCTACGCCTGTAGAAACCTACTTGTTCTAACGATGTCAATAAACGAGAGTAGTTTTAAAAGTATTTTCGTCTAGAAATGAATTGCCTTGACGGTTGATCGATCTAGAGTGGGAAAGGTAAAATTTTACAAATATATGACGAGAGGGACAAGTGCTTGAGAGAGGACTTCCCTATCAATACAAATGTGCCTGAGAGACGACTTTCCTATCAATCTCCTGGATAGTTTTGTTTCTCAAATCAACATAGTGCGTTATCATGCAGTAGCACAGGTGATGTAGTTTTGTTGCTCGATTTTCTTACACTGTGACCGAAAGGTGTCTCAGTTGTTGGCAACAAATTCCAGTTGTGTTGCACACACCCTGGGGGCAGAATTCGTAGCCCAAAACACACTTTTGGATTTATCAGATGTAAAATAATATGTTCACGCAACTCTCTCCTCGAGTTTACGTCTTTTGGTGGGGCTCAGCCTTTCATTTCTTCTTAGGAAGTTAACGATAAAGGCATCATAACACGTCACCAGTAACAGTACTGCATAGGAATGCTCGATGAGTGACCTGATGACGTTCAATAATAGTTACTCTGTTGATTTTTGTTGTTTCGAATTAGAGCATGCAGTACTCCTACACCAGACTTCTGAACATTGCCTGTTGAATGCAAATTCAAGTGGTTCATAATTATTTTAGTAAATTCACTCGATATTTTTATGTCCTTTAAATTACATTTGCTACATGATTCGCATTGAAGACGTAGGAAATGTATGTTATTTGGTCCGGGAAGCACGTTCGAACAGAAACTGATGCTTACATTGACATTTATGTTGCGAATTAGTCGTCTTATCCATCACATGGATAACGAGGATGCTCCGTTTTGCTACAGTTGTTTCATAGCTAACAAGGGAACCTTCCCATCGCACCCTCCTCAGATTTAGTTATAAGTTGACACAGTGGATAGGCCTTGAAAACTGAACACAGATCATTCGAAAAACAGGAAGAAGTTGTGTGGACCTATGAAAAAAATATTCAAACCAAACAAACTGAGTAGTCCGTGTGCATGATAAGCAACATCAAGGATAGCTTGAGCACGGGAGCGCAGTGGTCGCGTGGTTAGCGTGAGGAGCTGCAGAACGAGAGGTCGTTGGTTTAAGTCTTCCCTCGGGTTAGTTGTTTGATTTTTTTTATTTTCAGACAATCATCACCACACGTACTGTTATTCAACAAATGTAGGAAATAATCATACAAATGTTCGACAATCGTTCGATCCCTTAAGGAACTTTCCGATGCCTTACAGTTCGGAAAATATTCATTGACATTGTTATTGGAGTCACGAGCTATATTTGCTGGATTCATATTGCCCACGCAATGCATCGCACGTATTTAATGCACTCTCGTCCAAAGTAGCGAACAGTTAACTGCCAGCCAGGGAGCCTCATTAGCAGGAATACTCTCTCTTCCGTGCGCTATAGTCGACTGACGTCATGTCTTTCGATGTTTTTTAGGTGTAGCGTCATCATACTACGGCGCGGTTACCTCGCATCGGACGGACGGACGGACAGATAATAATTGTCTGAAAATAAAAATTAAACTTTTCACTCCTGGGAAAATTTGACGGAAGGATCTCTCGTTCCGCAGCTGCGTGCGCTAACCACGGGATCACGGCGCTCCTGAGCTCACCCTATCCTTGATGTTGCCTATCTTGCGCATGGACTACTCAGTTTGTATATTTTGCTTATTTTTTTCATACTTCCACACAACTTCTTCCTGTTTTCTCGATTGATCTGTGTTCAGTTTTTCAAGGCCTATCCCCTGTATCAACTTATAACTAAATCTGAGGGCGGTGCGATGGGGATGTTCCCTTGTTAGTGGTATTGTGTGTTGGTGGCGTTGCCAGTTTACATACTGTGCATGTAACTCACAATAAATGCGTTGGATGCCTCCTGTGATCAGTTTACTTGAAAAACGTTTGTTGTCATCGTAATTTATGTAACTGGCTCTCCGACTTCCAATTTGACAATTTGTGGAAAAATTGTTTACCTCGTTAGTCCTAGCTTCAAACATTGTCTGTCTGACGGAAAACGTAGGCATGAAGGGGTCTGTAAAAAGCAATTAATCGCTATTATAGCAAACTTCTGAATTCACATGATACTTGAATTCTCTATATTGATTCTGAGAGTTTTCTTATTTCTCTTGTTATTTACTGTCTCAATGTCATCCGTGAAAATAAAATTAAAGGCAGTTGGATTAGGTTCCTGATCTATAAACTGTGATTTAATATTCTGCGCTGCTAAATAAATTTTGAAGGTTGTATTCTTTACGTAAAACAGAGTATCGGTGTCAGTCCTAGGATTGACGATAAACTTCAGAAATACAATTACGGAAAAGTGACATATCGATTATGGCTCCTCACCATCAACAATAGTTGTTACCCATAGTTTCATATTTGCTATTTTATCGTCGTTACCCTTTAGAGACCAACCTGATCATTCCACAATGCCATTTTTGACTCGCTTCTTAATATGTCCTATAACTACAGATTTGTCGAAAATATTAACGGTTAAATACGCTTTCCACAAATTAGAAACTTCCAGTTATTCTTCATATCTTGAAACTTACTACCGTTGACTTTCACTGGAGAAAAGATACATAATAATAAAATGAAATCAAAGATTAGAATGTCAAATCATAGTGTGAATGGTTAAAATGAAATGAACTAAAAATCATCTCCTTGTCTAAAAGACGTTATTCTTCCAGAGAACTTCGGCACCTCAAAATTTTTTACACCTCTGATGTTCAGCCACATGTGGACAAATAGCGGGTCCCATGATGCAGCACTGTTTAGCCGTCACAAAATGAAGCCTCAAAAATCAGTCCACATTCCATTTACTGCGTTTCCTTGAAATTATATAAAATATACGTCTGTAAGTAAAAAAAAAAAAAAAAGACGAAGAAGAAAGAAACAAAGCTTGAAACAGCTGATTGGTGAAGC
Organism: Schistocerca nitens; assembly: GCF_023898315.1. Taxonomy (NCBI): domain Eukaryota; kingdom Metazoa; phylum Arthropoda; class Insecta; order Orthoptera; family Acrididae; genus Schistocerca; species Schistocerca nitens. The sequence goes on from NC_064617.1 coordinate 363,869,219, forward strand.
CTCCTTTGGCTTCCACAACAGCTCGAAGTCTGTTGGGCATTGAGCCCACAACTCGAGCCACATAACTAGGAGATTCAAGTAACTCATTCCAAGCGTCATGAATCACATCAGAAAGCTGTCGGCGAGTCGACGGTGACTGCCCTTTTCTCGTATTACTCTGACCATTTCTGCCCAGATATTCTCAATGGGATTCGTGTCAGCTCCTTTAGGTGGCCATTCCGTTACAGTAATATTACTATGGTCGTCGACCCGCCTCTTAACCACACGTGCCATATGAATAGACGAGCGTTCTTGTTGGAACATGATCTGATCATCGCCAAATCTTGCTGCCACAGCAGGCAACATCACGTTCTCCAGAATTGATATGTAATTGCGCGCATCGAATCTTCCTTCCACTTCCCACAGGAGCCCACACCCTTCGGCCGATATCCACGCCCATACCGTTACCGACTACAAATGGCTCTGAGCACTGTGGGACTTAACATCTGTGGTCATCAGTCCCCTAGAACGTAGAACTACTTAAACCTAACTAACCTAAGGACATCACACACATCCATGCGCGAGGCAGGATTCGAACCTGCGACCGTAGCGGTCACGCGGTTCCAGACTGAAGCGCCTCGAACCGCACGTCCACACCGGCCGGCACCGACAACCTGCCACTCCTTCGGCAACTGTAAATATATTTTCGATTATACCTAGCACATTTAGGCCGGTAAACTAGTACTTTTCCGGATGATGCCGTAGAGAAAACTTTTTGGTGCGTGAAAATCACTCGCCTCCAAAACTGGAGAGGTTTGTCGCCATTTTCAGTAGCAAAAGCAAGGCAAGCTTCTCTTTGGGAAACAGTCAATGTCTCTTTCACAGCAGCGCTTCTTGCTCTCAGTCCACCTTCCCTTACACGAGGAGTGACGGTCTTACTGCTAACATTGAGACCCAAAGTTTGCTGAATTTGTCGTGCGTTGACAAATGGGTGGTTCTCACTGAAACGGCGTATCTGCTGATCCTGAGCTGCTGTTGTTCTGCGGCGACGGCCATGAGGCCTCCAATTCAAGTTACCACTCTCTTCCTTTCGTCTGATCCACCTGGCTACCGTCGACTTGTGAAGACCCATAGTTCTTGCTATGTCGGCATTTGAAGATCCCTCTGCATGGAGTTCTATTATAGCGCCCTTGTCTGCCTCAGCCAGATGGGCCATTTAGCGTTGACTGAATGATTCGTCGCGGTTAATATTGGCTGCGGAAACAGCGCTGGCAGGAAACAGACTGCCTCCTCCACGATGGCAGCCACAACGCAGTGGCCAAGTATGTGTAACACGGAAATCGATGGCATAAAAGAGAGATCGCAAGCCCATACCCGTGTCATTACATAGTGGAGCAACTTAAAATCTCTAATTTTTCTCAGAAGGGACTGGTCCACTCTTGTCATGTCTTATCCTGATAAATATTACATGAAATGAAATGTTTACGTTTTGCATATGCGGCAGGCCTGACGCAAGAAACATTTCTGAAATATCTGAGACAACCTGAAGAACACTTCATGAATTTTATCTGTAGAGGGTTGCCTTATAAGAAGGAAAACGTGTTTATCCCCGCTCGCCGTGTTTCCAGGTGGCGCAGTTTACTCGGAGGCATACATAATTCTCGCCGGGCGTAAGAAGCGACTCGACGAGCGAGGGGAACTCGCCAAGTGTCATAGGCTGATTGTCCCGAAACTTTGCTCACAAGGGGAGGCCGCCAAATGTGAAATTCAGATTCGATTCATACTGCGCATAATAAAAGCTCATGGCCAGAGGTGTAATGTGGCAAAGCACCTAGATGCACTTCTCAGCTGTTGTCGAGAAAATCGACAGTTAGAAGAAACCGTTGCGGTGAAATACTCTCTACGATTAATAATTTTCTACAGCGTCGTGGCGCAGCGGTAAGCGCTCGAGTTCGTAATCCGAAGGTCGCCGGATCGAATCTCACGCCATGCAACATTTTTTTATTATTATTATTTTTTTGTAATTCAAATATATATATATATATATATATATATATATATATATATATATATATATATATAAACTATTAATGAATTGCTTATGCATGTTGGTGAAGGCGGATCGCTCTCCAATTGTACCGCTTCCATTTTACCGTTTGTTTAACAGGGTGTACCAAAGCTCTCACGTCCGCACTGATTTTCGACGGTGTTATAAGTTGTGCTAGGGACCGCATCTACCTTCTTTCGAAGTTAGCAGGCAACTACGCTGTTATGCGGCGGCTCGTTTCGGCCCATTCAACATCTGTCCTTCAAGTGTAACGAGCGATTAACGGAGTTTATATTTCATACCTGCCACAGCAAATTTGTGTTCGTGGGGTTTCTATTCTAATTCGAACGTTTGACTTACGCTATACGTATTCGTTTCGGAATATCGTTTCTACGTCTTCCGCTAACTATACGTGGTTAACATTATGAAGACAATTAATAACATTTGTGAAATACAAATTTGTTTGCGGAAAACATAATGATGTTCGAAGTCGCCAGTTTTTCCACGACAAACGACTTTCAACAACTTATTATATGCATAATTGTTGCAACCAGTTGCCGGGAATTATATATATATATATATATATATATATATATATATATATATATATATATATATATATATATATATATGTGTGTGTGTGTGTGTTTATACACACATTTGAATTACAAAAAACAAATACTAAAAAAAAAAGTTGCATGGAGCGAGATTCGATCCGCCGACCTTCGGATTACGAACTCGAGCGCTTACCGCTGCGCCACGACGCTGTAGAAAATTATGAATCGTAGAGAGTACTTCACCGCAGCGGTTTCTTCTAACTGTCGATTTTCTCGACAACGGCTGAGAAGTGCATCTTGGTGCTTTGCCACATTACACCTCTGGCCATGAGCTTTTATTATGCGCAGTATGAATCGAATCTGAATTTCACAATTGGCGGCCTCCCCTTGTCAGTGAAGGAGAGGAAAAAATAAGCGAACTTGTGTTTCGGCTTATCTGCAGACACTCGACCGTTTCCGAGAAAACGACGGCCAAAGTTATCAACGCGCTGTTGCTCTAGTGTAGATACCTTCTGCAGCCGAGAACGCGATTGAAGCGGTGGCTCAGTGGCTACCGTCGTTCCTTCTTAGCATTGATTCCCGTGTTCGAGACCATATTGGGTTTTTTAATTATTTTATTTTCCTGCCTCTCTATCAGAATTATCTTCGAATGTTTTTTTTCTAATTTATGTTGAAATAATGTTGTCATTACTCGACAATTAACTTTATGTGTAATTAATGAATTAAAAAAATAATAAACGAATGAGACAAGCTGATATAAAATCATCTCGTCTGCCTCATGTATCGTTATATCCAAATGGTTTATCAATGTTAATCTACATTTAGATCCGATAATGGCACCTTTAGTGTGTTGAAACCGGTTATCCAGTAGACAGTATTTAAGCGATCTTGGCTTCTGAATTATTTCTACAACAGAGTGATCGCCCCACTACGCACTGTGTGTTCCCTTTTTAACTTATTTCTTTACACAGTAAATTAACTGACGAATAACGACAACAGTGTTTCATCATAAATTGGAATAAACATTCGTAGATAATTCAGAGAGTGAGGGGGGAAAAAAGGAAAAACCGGGTTTCGAACTCGCAGCGCAAAGTTCCGAAGTCGCTATGGTAGCCGCAGAGCCACCGCTTCAGTTGAATCCTTAACCGCTAAGCGGTATCTACACTATAGCAACAACGCATTGAACACTTTGACCGTCGTTTTCTAAGAAGCGGTAGAGTTTAAGCTTATTTTGTTCCCTCTTTCAATGAGCGTAGTTAAAAGCAAGATCGGGGTCTGACACTTGGCGTGCCCCCTCGTAAATTGCGTGCGTTGGGATTCAGTAGACAGAATGCGTCCACTTTCCTCGACTACTCATTGACATGTTTGGAAACTTTCTTTGTTGTAGTTGCACTTTGCATTATGAGGGCTGGTTTTCCTGATGAGGATCTACTTATGGACTTTGCTCCTAATTTACGTTACTGTGTAGTAGACCTACTGCAACTACTTAAACCGGAAACGTTTGTTTGTTTGGATACTCCCCTTCTTAGTTGCTACATTTCGCTAAAATATTTTCCTTTTTTTCAAAACGGCAAGTTAAGATGACCACTGCAACATGGTAAGATCAGTAACAATTTAATACTTTGAAACAGTTATGTGTGGTGTACGAGGAGTCTACTGTTGTTGACTGAGGAATACATTAAACACGAAAGCTGCGTCCAATAACAATAATTAACTTTCGGTTACATGACAAAACACAAGTCGAAGCACTGTCAGTTCAAGATCGAAAACATACTTTTGTGGGGAAGGCAAACGAATGACTGCGTTTTATTGGCCGCACACTAAGAATACGCAACAGGCCAACTGAAAACACTGCCTACACTACGTTTGTCCGTCCACTGCTATAATATCCTTGACAGACGTGATTGACTGTGCACGCAAAAACGTCCAAGGAACGGTAGCACGCTTTGTAATGTCACGAAATAGGGGAGAGAGGATCCCAGATTTGATAATCGAGTTGGGGTAACATTCATGAAAACATATGCGTTTTTCGTTGCCACGAGGTCTTTTCACGAAATTTCAATCACCACCATATGTTCTGAATGCCAAAACATTATTTCCTAGGGTACTTACACAAGAAGAAACCATAGTAATAATGTAATTCAAGGCTCGCAAGAAAAGATTTAAGTAGTCCCTTTTCCCGCACACTGTTAATGAGTGGGACGGTAGAGAAATAATCCGAACCTTCTGCCAGGCACGTAAGTCCGGATTGCAAAGAAATCCTGTTGATGTAGTCATGTAGATGTAACAACGAAATTATGTTGTAATTACGACATGTGACTTTCACTTGATCTGAACATCGAAGTTGTTTACTGTTTATTTACTTTTTGTTCATTAATTTCAGCCATATACGAACACCTAGGCGCGTTAAAGTGATATTGAAATAAAGTGTCATGCATGGACCAATAACAATAAGTTCCCACCTACTTGTTATAGTACTGCATTATCTGCCAGCGTATTCAGAAGTGGATATCGCATACGAAGTTCCTAGGGTGTTTGTAATGGATATTGCAGACGACTTCGACAAAGTTTGAATGTAGCTTCGTAAAAGTTCCGTGATCAAACGATCTGAGTTGCTGGAGAATACAGTTTATCCTCACTAGACAGTATATATTATCATTATACATGAGGTGAGTAGGGTTTCGCCGCGTTGCGGTGGCCGAGCGGTTCCAGGCGCTTCAGTGACGAACCGCACGGCTGCTTCAGTCGCAGGTTGGAATTCTACCTCGGGCATAGATGTCTGTGATGCCCTTAGGCTAGCTAGGTTTAAGTAGTTCTAGGTCTAGGGGCTGATGACCTAAGCAGTTAGGTCGCATAGTTCTTGAAGCCATTTTTTGACCTTTCGCGTAAATTTTCTTTACATAAACCGTCGTATCTTTTGATTGCGTTGACATAGAAGCTCACTTTTTTACACCAGCAAGGGACCGGTTACAGCAAGAAGTGCGATACATTTCCGCTTATTATGTCCACCCGTTCTGGAGGTAAACGGGTTTTAAGGGTTGGGTAGACCGATAGACGGTCAAGAAAGTGAGACTAGTAGGGTTCCGTTTTTACCGGTTTAGGTGACGAAATCCTAACAACGAAAACACTGAAGATGAGGGCCGCATAAATAACACCCGCTACTCTTTATTCGAAATGTTCTAGTTGCTGTCGATACATAAGCATATTAGTCGTAGCTACGTTTTCGATCCAAATCACGTTTACAGGAATGCAAATAGAATGTATTTGCCTATACACGTGGTAATTCACATCCCAGTATTAATGCCACCGCGTTTTAGAAGTACGAACATTCTCATTGCTAGCTAGCTTAAGAAACACTTCTGCTAATGAACGTTTTCTGGCTGTGGCGAGTCTAGTGGAGAATTCGAAACAATGCAGAATACGTTTGGCAGCTATGTAGCCGTTTATTTCCTGGGGTGGTGCAGAATTATCCTACAAAATTTACTCTCTAATAACAGTAATTTGTTATTTCGATAATCATCCCGAATGATTGTCGCATAAGTGGTGACATAAAGGAAGAAAATTCATGTTTTTGAGTCCAGAAAGCTCTATGCAACAGAAACTGCAGATTTTTATTGCGAAATTGCCGGCTTGTTCATGTCTGGGGTAATAATAGAGGGCTGTTTGCCTAGGTTGTCTGCTAGCATAGTGAAAAGAAGGTCTGGTTTGTTTTCGGTTCTAATCTCTATGGAGGCAGGTAGAATATCAGTAAAGCAATTTTAAGAAATTCTCGCGCACCCAATACGATTTATCGCTACCTTTATTCTGTACTGGCGCTCTGTGGATGTCAATATGACACTCTTGTAGAATTTCATACATGATACTGCCTCCTTTTTCCGCTTCTGTCAATAATGGAATTGACTTAAGTGTGGCACTGAATGATGTTTAAGTGAATTTCGTTATGAATCTTCACGCATTGCTAAATTTGCACACTTTCATGGTAGGTCAGCAATGGTAATCCATTATGACTGGTCTGAACGTTGACACAGACCGTTTCGCGGGCGAATGCGGATAATATTTTGCTAATTCGTAACGGTCTGGGGTTCTTTGTCTGTTATCTGGATAAGCTGAAATTCATTTTTATTCGTCCGTTTCATACAAATTAGCGTTTCTTCTTTCAGTTCTGTCCTATGTTTACGTGTTGTATTTAACACACTAATCAGCATTAATATAGTCTTAGAAATTATGGAATACAGTCTAAAAAAGTTCAGATAGTTTGTCAATTTCACGCCTGCGCATAGTATGTTGGTAGCACTTCGTCGCCTTGCCTGTTATGCTGTGTAGCAGACTTTAAAGCCGTGCGGATCAGCATAACGAAAAGGCGAGGGGTCTCGCTCGTTTTGTCCACGACTGTACATGAGGTCACATACTGTAGGAAAAACATTTCAGTATTGATGTAGAAATCAATGGAAATCAACTGATTTCCAACCACCTGGTAATTCATCCAGTGGTCAATGTAGATCATACTACATGTCATTGGTCAGCTCATCAGTAGCTTCCATACCTTAATAGGGGAAATGAAGTGATGATTCGAACTTAATTTTCCAGAGATTATTTTGTGTAAAGGACACTTACCAACAAAAACTTAAGTACCTTGAAATGTGTAGACATCAAAAAAGGAACAACTTAGAGCCAGCGGATCCCATAGACAATTGAGCTACAACGATAACCTCAAAGCCAAGAAAGGCGCGAAATGTATGCTACGATAACGAGCACTAAAGATGACTGCTGAAAGCCAGTAACTGTCAGTAAACGCTATTGGTTTCGCTATTATGCCACTGATAAGTTAGACAGTCAATATAAAAATTGTCGTTCTTCATGGAAACCTCTGGCAAACAATAGGGTAAATCAAAAGACTGAAAAGGTCGCGTGGAGAACCGCCACACATACACAAGACTATATGATCCACTTGCAGTCGTATTTAAGGCCCACACTCAGTGGGCAAGCCGAACGAAGATTTTATAGCCACTTTCGGTGTTTTCCCCCAATTTCAAACTTCCTTTACGTAATCCGTTAGAGAGGGAGCTTTAAAGCAAAGCACCTCGGCGAGAGATTTTCGGCAGTATTCTGTATTCGAGGGGTTTCGCGAAAATTTATTTGTTTTGCGGGCCAGAGAACAGAGAAACAAACAGGCGGCGGAGGCGGCGCAAGTTGGCCAACTTCCGGCCTCGCCGGCGCCAAACTTGCTCCTTCGCACCGCCCTGCCCCGCTCTGCCTGCCGTGACCCCGTGTTGCGTAATGTGGCCGCCCTGCCGCTGCCGCTGCCGCTGCCGGTTCCGTGCTCCCAGCGACTCGACCTGGCGTGGCCGAGCCCTTCCCGCAGACGGGTCGCCATGACTGCGCGAGATCGGCGGTATTTCCGCAGTGGTAGTGAAGTTCGTTTCCGATTAAGCACCTAAAACTTACAAATATTGGTGCTCACCAAATCCTGTTCAATATTTTCACCCTCCGGAAAGACCAGGCGAACAAAATTTCAGAAGAAAACAAAAGTAATTTTTTTTCTCCATTTTAATTTACACATTCTCGATGAAGTCATACGAACATATAGGAAAAGAAAAGTAAGAAAGACATTAGAACAAAGAATACTGATATCTTATGGAGATGAATACAGTATAAATGACAATAGTCTGACCAACGTTAGCTTCAGGAATGATCGGAAAATAAATTATCGTCAAGTAATGCTTTGAAAAATATTTCGAAATATGAACAAAAAACCACATGAGTAGGGACATAGGCAAAGGATCTGGTTGATGATATTGACAGCGGCCTTAGAGTGTTTGCCGATGATGCTGTAGTCTACAGAAAAGTAGTACCACACGAAAGTTGTGAACAAATTACTGAGGATTTGCAGAAAATAAATGCGTGATGCAATGACTGGCAGTTATCTCTCAATATTAGTAAGTGTAACCTACTGCGTATAACAAGGCGAAAATCCCCGTTAACGTATGAGTACAAAAATAAATGATCAGTCTTTGGAAGCGGTAACATCAGTCAAGTATCTGGGTGTGACTATTCGAAATGATCTCAAATGGAATGATCAGATTACACAAGTAACGGGTAAGGCGAACTCTAGATTGCGGTTTATTGGTAGAATCCTGAAGCGACGCAGTCCTTCAATAAAGGAAATAGCTTACAACACGTTAGTTCGTCCAGTCTTAGAGTATTGTTCGTCTGTTTGGGACCCTTAACAGTTGGGTCTGATTCAAGAGATTGAGAAGGTCCAAAGAAGAGCGGCAAGATTCATGACTGGTACATTTAGCCATCGCGAGAGCGTTACAAATCTCATAGAAAGTTTGAAGTGGGACACACTTGCAGAAAGTCGATGCGCTAAACAGAAGGGGCTGCTCACTAAATTCCGAAATCCAATCTTCACCGAGGATATAGAGCATATATTATTACCACCAACATTCAAATCGCTTAATGATCATCATTCAAAGATAAGGGAAATAAGAGTTCGTACTGAGGCGTTCAGACAGTCGTTTCTTCCTCGCGCGATCCGCGAGTGGAACAGAGGGAGGTAAATATGACTTAAGCGCGAATTTTGCCCTCCGCCACACACCGCTTTGTGGCTAGCAGAGTATATAGCTAGATGTAGATTTAGATGAAAGGAACTACATAGATAATTTCCTGTGTAATGGAAATTAAACACATTTTGAATTTCTATCATACGATGGAAAAGGTCTGTGCACTGTTGAAAGTCAACAAGCACTCCTTCTTCAGGCCACAAGTGGCCCATCGGGACCATTCGACCGCCGTGTCATCCTCAGCTGAGGAAGCGGGTAGGCGTGTGGTCAGCACACCGCTCTCCTGGTCGTTATGACGGTTTTCATTGACCGGAACCGCTACTGTTCGGTCGAATAGCTCCTCAATTGGCATCACGAGGCTGAGTGAACCCCGAAAAATGGCAAAAGCGCATGGCAAGCCGAATGGTCACCCATCCAAGTTCCGTCCACGTCCGAGAGCGCTTAGTTTCAGTTATCTGCCCGGAACCGGTGTATCCACTGCAGCAAGGGCGTTGCCCGGAAGTCAACAAGGCCAACTGTATATTTCAACTCTCTGTTTATCGATAGCACTAGCGGTTATCACCCATCTCTACTTTAGCCAAGACCAAACACTGCAGTTTTCTGGCCCTATTTGAGCTCATTCATTGTTTTGTTACTAAATCGGTTCTAATTGAGTTTATTGCAACTGTTACCGTTTATGGGTTTTGTGCTGTATACTGCTGTGACAGTTATTCATTATGGATTAGTTTATAACGATACGGAAGACGAAAACCGAAATGGTTTAGTCCTGTAACGTTATTGCAAGTTAAAATATGTACATTCTATTATAAAATCCTAATTATCTACCTATAGCAGTTAAAACTGGGGTGGAAAAATTCGTGGTATACCTCATAATACCCTGTCGGACCTAATTTTGCCCTGCAAAGCGCAGCAACCCGCGTGGCGTCGAATCGAGGAATTTTGTGCAAGAACAGATCTCTAGATTATGTCCCGTAAAAGCTCATTGTGATTCACGTCGGGTGATGTGGATGGACAAACCATTCACTCGATTTGTCCATGGGGCCACCACCAGTTTGCACAGTGCCTTCTTGACAATCTGGGTCCATGGCTTCGTGGGGTTTGCACAACACTCAGACACTACCATGAGCTCCTACAAACTGAAATCGGGACACATCTGACCAGACCAAGGGTCGAACAGATACTAGCACCAGTCCAGGAGATTCGCTGCAGTGGATTTCGTGCTGTTAGCAAAGGTACTCGTGTAGACTGTTTACTACCATAGCCCATTTAGGCTCGCAGTGTCCAACCGAGACTTTCGTCGTACTTCACACATTGATTTCTGCGGTTATTTCACCCTATGTTTCTTGTCTGTTATCACTGACAATTCTACGTAAGCGCCGCGGCTCTAGGGTGTGAAGTGGGGGCCGTCGGCTGCTGCATTGTCCGTGGTGAGACTTGATGCCTCAGATATTGTATTCGCAGACACACTCTTGGCAGAGTGGACCTCGGAATAATGAATTCCCTAACGATTTCGGAAACGGACTGACCCAAGTATCTAGCTCCGACTACCTTCCAGCTTTCAAAGGATGTTAATCCCGTCGTGCGCACGCAGTCACGTCGGAATCCTTCTCACGTGAATCGCCTAACATGGAACCGCCTGAGTGCCAGGTCGCAAAAATTCAATGGTGTTTACAGCGCTCAACAGCGTAATATTCCACAATATGGGCTGCTAATGGCAACAGGGGGCAGCATTGGACGTATCCTTTGGTGAGCAAAGCGTGAGGCGACGGAATATAGATGAACCGCTTACTCAACGGGATCTCATATCAGTGGTGCACTGCTAATGGTGTTGATAAACAGCATAGGAATTTCAACGATAAACAAGACAAACTTTGCATTATATTACAGCAACGGCTGCCGAAGTTCACATTTCGTCATGAAGGAACGCAAGATATTTTGCAGGTAAGATAAGAAAGAAGTGACAGATGAAACGTTAGAGTTTCTGCTACATGAGTTCGTGAGATGTGTGGTGTAGTATACGCTCTACTGTGTGGACAGTTTACGTGAGGAGTACAATGATGACATGTGTTTAGCAAGTGAAAAGGATACTGAAATAGCTGTTGAGCAATATAATAAGTCGTACACGTCGGACAGGGAGCCACAACTTCATTGTTACAGAACTGGAAGACGCAAGTTAATGAAATTTCAAACGAAGCGTCAACTTGATGATGCACAGCAAACTGCGAAAACGCCGCAAAAATTTGTAGATGAGATAAACAAACTAATCCCAACGTTCAGTAACGAATTTGTTTTCAACTCCGGTTAATCTTGAGTTGAAGAGGTATTGCATATGAAAGGAACCCTGTAAACTTGAGGTACCAAGAGAGTTGTATCAAGATCAACTAACATCTATGCTTACATCGTTCATATACAATTATGTTGACTGTTAATCTGTATGGCAAATTGGCTGGAAAGTTATTTATTGTACTGCAAGAAGTTAGAGGTGCTCTGACCCTACGATTTTTTCTCGTGTGCGTGATCACGTAAGGGCAGTAGGAAATATTTACGTCACAGCAGTGGGAAAATGGGCTTAAGCCAATTACAAATATGGTATGAGCACTGCTTTCGGCCAATAACTTGTCAAAATAACTTGCTTTTGTTTGATTCCTGGTCTGTGTATAATGATCACACTCCCTTGGAGCAAACTAATTCTCCTGAAAAATGTGTGACACTGCAGTTCATACAAACTGGAACCATTGGACAAGTTCAGCCTCTGGATGTTTGTTTTTTCGTGCTTTTTTTGGGTCATCAGTCTTCTGGCTGGTTTGATGTGGCCCACCACGAATTCCTTTCCTGTGCTAATCTCTTCATGTCAGAGTAGAACTTGCACCCTACTTCCTCTATTATTTGCTGGATGTAGTCCTATTCCAAATTCTGCGTTCCTCTACAGTTTTTGCTCTCTACAGCTCCCTCTAGTACCATGGAAGTCATTCCCTCATCTCTTAACAGATTTCCTGTCATCGCGTCCCTTCTCCTATCAGTGTTCCCCACATATTCTTTTCCTCTCCCATTCTGCGTAGAATCTCCTTGTTTCTTACCCTGACAGTCTACTTGATTTTCAACATTCGTCTGTAGCAACACATCTCAAATGCTTCGATTCTCTTTTGTTCCGGTTTTCCCACAGTCCATGATTGAATACCATACAATGCTGTACTCCAGACGTATATTCTCAGAAATTTCATTTTCCAATTAAGGCTGATATTTCATATTAGTAGAATTCTCTTGGCCAGGAATGCCCTTTTCGCCATTGCTAGTCTGCTTTTAATGTCCTCCTTGCTCCGTCTGTCATTGCCTAGGTAGCAGAATTCCTGAACTTCGTGACTATCGATCCTGATGTTAAGTTTCTAGCTGTTTTGATTTCTCCTACTTCTCATTCCCTTCGATTTAGTCTCAATCCATACTCTGCACTCATTAGACCACTCCACTCAGCAGATCATGTAATTCTTCTTCATTTTCACTCACAATAGCAATGTCATCAGCGAATCGTACCACAGATATAATTTCACCTTGAATTTTTATTCCACTCCTGAACATTTCTTTATTTCCATCATTCCTTTCTCGGTGTACAGACTGAACAGTAGGGGCGAAAGACTAAATCCTTGTCTTACACCCTTTTTAATACGAGGACTTCGTTCTTGTTTGTCCACTCTTATTATTCCCTCTTGGCTGTTGTACATACTGTATATGACACGTCTCGCCCTATAGCTTACCCCTATTTTTCTCAGAATTTCGAATATCTTGCACCGTTTTACATTGTAGAACGCTGTTTCCAAGTCGACAAATCCTATGGACGCGACTTGATTTTTCTTTAGTCTTGCCTCCATTATTAACCGCAACGCCAGAATTGCCTCCCTGGTGCCTTTACCTTTCCTAAAGCCAAACTGATGGTCATCTAGCGCATCCTCAATTTTCTTTTCCACTCTTCTGTATATTATTCATGTCAGCAACATAGATACATGACCTGTTAAGCTGACTGTACGATAATTTTCGCACTTGTCAATTCTTGCCGACTTCGGAATTGTATGGATGATGTTTTTCCGAAAGTCAGATGGTATGCCGCCAGACTCACACTTTCTACACACCAACGTGAATAGCAGTTACCACTTCCCCGAACGATTTTTGAAATTATGAAGGAATGTTATCTATCCTTTCTGCCTTATTTGATCTGAAGTATTCCACAGCTCTTTTAAATGCTGATTCTAATACCGGGTCCCCCTACCTCTTCTGAATCCACTCCTGTTTTCTCTTCTATCACATCAGACAAATCTTCCCTCTCAATCAGGATTTCAACGTATTCTTTCCATCCATCCGCTCTCTCGTCTGCATTTAACAGTGGTAATCCCGTTACACTCTTAATGTTATCACTGATGCTTCTTGACTTTCCTGTCCTTGGTCAGAACTACCTATAATTATTCCTGTTACAATTTCTTCACATTTTTCATGCAGCCATTTCGTCCTAGCTTCCCTGCACTTCCTGCTTATTTCATTCCTCAGTGATTTGTGTTTCTGTATTTCGGAGTTTCCCGGAACATTTTTGTACCTCCTCCTTTCATCGATCAACTGAAGTATTTCTTCTGGTACCCATGGCTCCTTCGCAGTTACCTTCTTTGTACCTGTTTTCCCTCGCAACTTCTGTTATCGGGCTTTTCAGGGAAGTGCATTCCTCTTCAACTGTACTGCCTACTGGGCTATTCCTTATTGCAGTATCTGTAGCCTTAGAGAACTTCAAGCGTATCTCGTCATACCTTAGTACTTCCGTATCCTCCTTCTTTGCGTACTGATTCTTTCTGACTAATGTCTTAAACTTCAGCCTACTCTTCATCACTACTATGTTGTGATCTGAGTCTATATCTGCTCCTGGGTAACCCTTACAATCCTGTATCTGATTTCGGAATCTCTGACTAACAATGACGTAATGTAACTGAAATCTGCCTGTATCACCTGGCTTTTTCCAAGAATACCTCCTCCTCTTGTGATTCCTGAACAGAGTATTCGCTGTTACTACCTGAGACTTATTACAAAACTCTATTAATCTTTCGCCTCTCTCATTCCCTGTCCCAAGCCGTTCTCCTGTAACCTTTTCTTATACTCCTTCCCCTACAACTGCATTCCAGTCACCTCTGAATATTTCACTTTCTTCTCCCTTTATATAGTGTAATAAGCTTTCAAATCCTCATACACCTTCTCTATCTCTTCATCTTCAGCTTGCGACGTCAGCATATATACCTGAACTATCGTTGCCGGTGTTGGTTTGCTGTCGATTCTGATGAGAATAACCCTATCACTGAACTGTTCACAGTAACACACCCTCTGCCCTACCTTCCTATTCATAGCGAATCCTACTCCCGTTGTACCATTTTCTGCTGCTGTTGATATTACCCTATACTCATCTGACCAGAAATCCTTGTCTTCTTTCCACTTCGCCGACCCATATTTAGATTGAGCCTCTACCTTTCCCTTTTAAGATTTTCTAGTTTTCCTGCCACGTTCACGCCTCGACTCGTAGAATGATATTATTTCGTTGATTATACAATCTTTTTGTCATCGTAACCTCCTCCTTGGCAGTTCCCTCCCGGAGATCCGAATGAGGGACTGTTCCGGAATTTTCGGCTAAAGGAGAGATCATCATGACACTTCTTCAATTACAGGCCACACGTCCTGTGGGTACACGTGCCTATAAAAACATGTCATCGCACTGTCTGGAGGTACGCCTTAAAAGATAGCTAGTTCCACAATGGGCTCTACGACAGAATGCCATGACATTTTCCGTCAGATCTCATCACCCCGTAAAACCAACATTATTCTGTATGCATTCTTGAAGAGACGATACCAAGCTGAACGTTCTGCAGACTTTGTAATTTTCAAGGAGTTTGCCTACGACCTTGATGGTGCGAAAATTTGTAATCACTGTGGTGCGCCTTTTTTCGTTCGGTATTCATGGTAAGAGTTAATGATGTCTTTTGAACATTTCTTGGGTGTCGACGACGTCGATTTAGTGAAGTGCAATGCGTACATCCCATAGACGGTTGATCTCTTCACTTCCGGGACACTTATTTTCCGTCGCCCTCATGGCTGACATGGTGAGTCCTTAGAATGTAACTTTTTCCTGTCATAATTGTTAACACAACACTTTCAAATGTAACTTATTAAAGATTAAACTTGCGACCCCGCACTCAAGGGGTTCCTTGTGAGAACAAATGACAGCACCGCCAATGTGGTACTACCGACTTCAGTATATGTGCAAATCGGTATCCCACGATTTTTGTCACCTCACTGTAATGTTAGCACTGAAGTCTCTATTTGGAAGCTGGCAGAAATCTGGAGTTGCAATATTTCAGTATTTCACCACCTAGCGAATCAGTATACATAATTAAAAATAACATTACATTAAAATTAGTGCATAGAAATTCACTCTGATTTGTCTGTGTAGCTAAAAAATCTCATTGATCAACAAAAATATCTCCAAACGGTGACGGTTGCATTTCTTTAAAGAATTTTCTCAAAATTCTCTCGTTGGTAGTCCTAATGTCAAAATATCTTTCAATCTGGTCACATGAATGGTACTCAGCCGATACGGAACAAGCGGACGTGTTTTGCGGACAGCGGAATGGTATATGGTGAGAGCACAATCGATAGTTCGTTCAGCTCTAAAAGATTTTTTCAGCGGGTTGCTTGAATTAGCACGAGCCGACGTCACTCCACTTGATACCCCCTCACGAACCCCACTCCCAAATTCGTCCACAATATGTCTACGCTCTGCCAATGCTATAATAAGTGAATGAGAAATTCAGTGCACAATTACATCTTAAAATACGTAAGCATTCATATAATGACCGAACATGCACAAATAAGTGAATGCTATATCAGAACTGCTGTGAAGCATTTTATTTTATTTTAAACTATGTGCAACAATAAGTGTTCCCAAAGTCCCCACTGACTATGATATCTTTGTACTTTGAGTCGCCGAGCTTGCAATCCGAGGATGCGAAGGCAAGGTTGTTCAAATCCATCTGCTGGCAACCTTGAATGTGCTTTTTTGTGATATTCTATTTTCAGCTAAGACAAATGGGGGGTGGGGTTGGTCCCTTACGTTCATGACTGATTCCAACTCCTTGAAAGAGGTTGCCTCTTTACTTGAATGAAAAGAGCTGCATCGAATTCGAGCTGAACATCTCTTTTGAGATTCCCGGGATTAAAGTCCATAAAATGATTCAAATGGGTCTGAGCACTACGGGACTTAACTTCTGAGGTCATCAGTCCCCTAGAACTTAGAACTACTTAAACCTAAGTAACCTAAGGACATCACACACATCCATACCCGAGGCAGAATTCGAACCTGCGACCGTAGCGGTCGCGCGGTTCCAGACTGTAGCGCCTAGAACCGCTCGGCCACCCCAGCCGGCAAAGTCCATAAAATAAATACATAAATAATATTCTAAATTCTCCTCATTTTAGCTTGTGTTTTCGTCTGTGGGACATTCCTTAAAGCACAGAATTATCTTTCTACATTGCAAAAAGTGACAGATGCATACTTAAATGAGGAAATTTTGAAAAGGCTCAATCATTGCAGATCCTTTGTATTTCCGCCACCTAAAGTTGCAGTAGCTTCTCAGTCGAATAGAGCTCTACTCATTCCAACAGCCCTTTCGGTTCTGATCACAGTGTCCCAAAAATATTCGCACTCGTCCATTACTGACTACGTCTTCGGCTCAAATGCATAATCAAAGAATAATATTGTAAAACGTCCTTTTAGAGCTAAGGGTGAATACTTCTAGGTGGTTTGCCAAAATAAAGCCCTCCTAGGTAACTATCTTATATCTCAGTTTGATGAAAATCCGAGATCATTGTCTAATAAAAATGTCCAACGTTTTATATGGAAAATTTCAGAACAAATGGAAAACCTGAGTCATCTTTAACAAATTGGATCCCCCTCCCCCCTCCCTCCCCCACCACAATTTGACGAAATCCTGTCCACGATCTTGGAAAAAGCAGCAGAAACCGATACTATGAAAAGGGAAATGTTTAAGAATTCCAAGCAGAATATATGTGAATAGAGATGGTGTCCCATTTATCTTGACCACCCTAATTAACTGTTTGTCCAGGTGCAAATTAAAAAATGTTTCAAGCAAATGTTCTTTAGTCCTCACGGGGACATCAATGAGCATGACTGCCTTCGTTGTAGCTTTATTTTTTTTTTTTTCAAAGACATGAACAGCGATATGACTTTCTTAAATGGCACCCCGTAAGTTTTATTCAGTAATTCATATCCTCTCCCAAAGACCAATTAAAAATATATTACAGTGTACCATTCACTGACACACAATGTTATTAATTGCATAACAGAACATTGACGTTGACGCTCCCAGCGCTTAGTGCAGGTACTCGGGGTAATGGAAAACATCCATTTGCTGACGTTGAAGAAGGGCAACTGTAAACTTATGTACATTGCACACCCGTCATTCTGTCAATCATTGTCAGTTGAAGTGTTGTGTGAGTAGAATGTACACCAACGAACAGAAGGTAGAAATGCTACTCATCTATATGGAATGTAAGTTAGAACAGCAATTGCAATACTGTTTTCTTATGTGATGGTACATTTCGTAGCACTCGCACAGACGAAGCTGCAGAAGTTACTGTTCTCACTTCCGTTGCTATGAAACCACATACGAGCACAAGACAGCTTGAACACGAGAATGGCATTCCTAAAACCAGTGTACATCGTGTTCTTACACGTCACCGGTTCCGTTCTTACCATGTACACCTACATCAAGAACTGCATGGGAATGATTTCCAGAATCGTGTACAGTTCTGTCAGTTGGCACAGCAGCAGATTCTCCCCAACACGAACTTCTTCTTGAATGTTCTAT
The DNA here is from genome assembly GCF_023898315.1 of Schistocerca nitens. NCBI lineage: Eukaryota > Metazoa > Arthropoda > Insecta > Orthoptera > Acrididae > Schistocerca > Schistocerca nitens. Next base: position 363,887,271 of record NC_064617.1, read on the forward strand.
TTACCGGTCAATGTTCCTTCTAAAAAAAAGGACAAGTAAATACAAGGAAGATGCGTTATTGGTCAAGCGACAACCTACGATAGCTTGGACAGGTGGAACATCAGCGTCAATGGAGAGTTAACGTCTGGTATGGCATTGTGGGATGCTTGGTACTACAATTATAGGCCCTTATTTCTTCAATGTTAGTCTAAACGGCACAGCGCATGCCAAATTCCTCAGACGAACTCTTCCTCCTCTTCTGGATGAAGTGCCGCTAAGAACCAGAATGCTTATGTGGTATCAACGCGATGGATGTCCAGCACACAATGCCTTGTGTGCACGTTGTGTTTTGAACCGAAGGTATCCTGCCAGATAGACTGCTCGAAGAGGAACATTTACTTGACCTGCTAGGTCTCCTGATTTAAATCCTCTGGACTTTTTTCTTTGGAGATGCATTAAAAACTTTGTCTATCGCGATATTTCAACAACTGCAGAGGACATGCAGGAACACATCGTGCTTGCTTTTAATTCTCTTCAGCCGGCAACACTGTAAGCAGTAAATAATTCTTTCATTCTACGAGTGCACCAGTGTATCGGTGTCCAGGGTCACCACTTTGAGCACCTTTGAATGTTCTACTCCTGGGCAATGTTACAGGAGAGTCAAAGTAAATTTTGTGTTATGATTTTACTTGGTTCTCATTTGTTTTCGGCCAACTTCAGCAAGTGGACGTGTTTGTGATCCTGGACTCAAAGTCAATGTTTTGTTATGCAATTAATAACGTTGTGTTTCAGTGAATGGTACACTGCGACACATTTTTGATAGGTCTTTAGGAGAGGAAATGAATTACCGAATAAAAATACAGGTTGCCATATAGAAAAAGTCACATCACTGTTCATATCTGTGTAAAAAACAAAGCTACAACGAAAGCAATCATGCTGATTGATGTCCCCCTGGCGGCTAAAGAACATTTGCTTGAAACAGTTTGTGATTTGCATCTGCAAAAACACTTATTTAGGGTGGTCATGATAAATGGGACACCCTGTATATGTGAATATATGTGAAGTTGTCTGAAAAAAGAAAAAAAGACATGGTGAATAGGTGTAAAAGTATATGTGGTAAAGATTAGGGAAATAGAAAAGAATTGGAATTGCCACGGTGTAAGGCAACCATCATAGACTGACTTTCTAAAGATCGATTGTACCAGCTCATTTTCGCTCGATGTAATGATTCTGATCTTCTTGATGGCTCTGGAGGTTACAGTCACCCAGCAGTGGTCGGGAAACCCTAGACTGATGATGATGTTGGTTTGTGGGGCTCCCTTACATCGTGAATATCGGCGCCTTTGTAAGTTCCAAATCTTTCAATTTCCATTCTCAGCACTTCCAGAATGATGATGGGATGAAGAGGACAGCACAGATACCCAGTCCTCGGCCGGAGAATATCCCCGACACGACCGGGAATCGAACGCGGAATCCCGTGATCCAGAGGCAGGAACTCTAAAGATCCCAGATTGACTGCGCGCTTTCAAGACGTTGTAGTGAGTCAGTCGGTGGCTAGTGGTCAAAGGTGACGTTTGGGCTGAGGACCGAACAGTGGACAAATGTTTACTTTCGAAGTGTAATGACTTTAGAAGTAAGAAGGAGAACTATCTGAGGTCGTGATTAAATATTCGTGGAAAGTAATTTGTGTAGCGAAAATGAGTAGAACAGTTAGTTTTGAGCAGTCTGAAGAACAAGGAGTAGTACATGCGTGGGAGCCATTAGTAGCTCATGGCAAACTAATTTCAAGGCGACCATGAATAAAAGCTGAATAGCAGAAGAAGTCTTCAACAATTTCGGGTGAAGTAAGTAAGTAGTTGAAATATTCGTACAGTGAAATATTCGTACATATGTGGCTACGAAAGGTGAGTGATGCTGGACTGAGAAAGACAGGCTGCTTAGGGACCACAAACATGCCACAAATGAAGAAAAGTGTTTAATTTAAGTGAATTTAACATTCAAAACAATCAATAAACATAGTTGCCTATAGATATGGGAAGCATTACACAGGTTGACATACGCACACGAAACAATTTAACAGAAGCCTGCATATCTTACGTAACAAACGCCTCTTCTCTCATCTCATTTCCAGTTTTCTGTAACTGAAACGGCGTTACCTCTTCGTTTCGTCTAGTAGCTTTATAAGATGTTAGGGTTTAACCGCGCTGTCATGTTTGTTACATGTATAAAGTAATCACTGTACAGTTTTAGTTGCCACAGTGCTGTCTAGACATGGACTGTAATGAGTAAACACTTTCACACATGAATAGATGGCAAAATTTCGCATATGTATATGTGTATTGTATATTAGACTTTAAAGTGCGAATGTTTTTTCTTTTTATAAATGTATGAAATGTCTGCGCTGCAGGCCGGAGTAGCCGAACGGTTCTAGGCGCTATAGTCTGGAACCGTGCCACCGCTGCGGTCGCAGGTTCGAATCCTTCCTCCGGCATGGATGTGTGTGATGTCCCTAGGTTAGGTTTAAGTAGTTCTAAGTCCTAGGGGACTGATGACCTCAGAGGTTAAATCCCATAGTGCTCAGAGCCATTTGAATCATTTGTCTGCGCTGCCGATTTTTTTTCTCTTTTCAGAAGAGTACTAAGAAAAAGAGTCATCACTTATGAAAAGAAACTATCCACACTGTGCGGCGTTGTCGTGTACTTTCTGGAAGCACGGGAAGTTTAGTAATTTCGTATTGTATTGTAATGCATTTTATCTTAACAGAGGGCCTAGAAACGACGGAGAGCAGCCGCAGTTGTCCACAACACCACAACGACTACCGCAGTCCACTTTACCCCTCCACCGCCCAAGGATTATTGTGCGGTTCGGCCCCCGGTGGACGCCCCTCCCCCATCCACCCCCCTCACCCCCCCCCCCCCCACCACCACCCAGGAACGTCTCACACCAGACGAGTGTAAGCCCTATGTTTGCGTGGTGGAGTAATGGTGGTGTATGCGTACGTGGAGAACTTGTTTGCACAACAATTGCAGACTTAGTGTTCCTCGCGTGGAATAAGGGGAACCAGCCCGCATTCGCGGAGGCAGATGGAAAACCACCTCAAAACCATTGACAGACTGGCCGGCTCACCGGTCCCCGACACAAGTCCACCAGGCGGATTCATGCCCGGGACCACGCGCTCCTTCCCACACGGAAAGCCGTGCGGTAGACCGCACAGCTAACCGGGCGGCTAATTTCGTATTACTTTGTACACATATGTTTTAGACACCTCTTATGTACTGTTGAATTATGTAATGGAAGATATATATGACAGAAAGCAAGCTCTTGTAATAATACTTAAAAGCGTATATTTTTTGTGAAAACGTACGCTTTTTAAAATGGAACAATACTTATTGGCATTAACAAACTAAAAGTACTATAAATTATAACGTCAGTGGTGTTTGTAGCAGGATTTTAGTGCGAGTCGTTTACGAAATACAGTATTCTGAAAAGTTTCCACACCGACACTTATTTGTACCATTCAGCGATCTGCTAGGTACGATAATATTGTGTTTGTTTACAATGTGTGTTTGTTTACAGTGTGCTTGTGAATTCCTTGAGTGCATTGCGACTTGCTTGTCAGATAGTGGGTGACATTCGAAGCAGTTGGTCGTGAGTGGACGGTGGGATTTACCAAAAAAGAAAAAATTGTTCAAATGTGTGTGAAATCTTATGGGACTTAGCTGCTAACGTCATCAGTCCCTAAGCTTACACACTACGCGACCTAAATTATCCTAAGGACAAACACACACACCCATGCCTGAGGGAGGACTCGAACCTCCGCCGGGACCAGCCGCACAATCTGGGATTTACCAGTGCAGTAAAAGCCGACATGCTCATGGTATATGGAGAGTGTAGGAAGGACGCAGTTCATTCTTGTACGGTGAATGCGCCAAGATATTCCAACAGATATCAACCATCTCAGCAGTTATTTATCAACCTGATCAACCAGTTACCTGAAAGTGGTAATAAAACACCTAGACAACGTAACAGAAATACAGAAAAGACACCAGAATAGGAGGAATTTAATGTTCTTGCTACTGTTGCAGTAGATAGTGACGTTAGCTCCTGGGCAATCGCACAGTGAAGGGCACGAGTCAGGCATTCCGCATACCTGGTAAATGTTAGTAACAGGGATGCATTTTAATAATATGTTTAACCCTTTTTTAACCTAAACTATGCTTACTTTGTGAAGTCACATTTGAACACTCACCTGAAGATTGGAATTATGTCGTGAAACCGAATTGTACTTTGCTGTTTAGAAATAAATATATTTTACAACTGTAGCGGATTTCATCAGTAACGATGAATAATAGTTGTGGATGTGACGTCAAGAGAAACGTGTGGAAATTGGAATGTGCTGCACAGATTTGTTATTAGCAAAACATGTATAGAAATAATATAAAATTATAATACAGCAAAAAAGTTGACAATAAGGATAGGAGTGTAAATAGAAGTCATATATCGTATATACGTCTAAGTTCGGTTTCATTTGTCTTTGTATATGTCTACTTTGAGACGAAGTAGCGAGAAAGAGAGGGGCAGATGGGGAGAGAGAGAGAAAGAGAGAGAGAGCGAGGGTGGGGGGGGGCAGGGGGGACGGGGTAAGTGGAAGAGGCTCAAGATGGACAAGAGAGATGTGCAAAAAATGTTGTGTTAGTGAGACAATGGGAGGGAGGGAGTGAAACACTACGGTTGATGGGGAGAGAACAGGACAAAGAACGAAAGAAAGTGGAAGAGGGTCAGAGAGGTTGGAAAAAGGGGAAAGATAAATCGAAAGAGAAAGAAGAGCCTCTCATACACCACCTGTGGGAAGTGTGCCATGACGCACTCTCAGATACAAAAACGAGTTCACATCACATTCCTAGGGTCACAATCAATTTGGCGCGCTCTCTGCGAAACACGCTAGTAATTCTTAAAATAAACGCGAAGTTCCGAATTGATCTGGTAGCTGATTGTTAGCGTCAGCCCGCCGGCATGTTGACGATAGTTCTCCAATGGCCAATTAAATTGGAAACGTCTGTCTGTGATCTAACGCGACTCGTCGGGGAGCGCAGAGCGCTTTCGGTAATAACAGACGCTGGCGCGCGTTTAGCACTAAACAGCGCCAGATCCTGACCGCTGGGCCGTGTTTGCGCAGTATTAATTTTGCGCGCGTAACTGCCGGCGTTCTGTTACCCAAGTTACAGTGGCGAGCTGCGTAATTACGGAAGCTGATTATAGCTGATTTAAATGACTGTCGGATCCACAGCGGGCTGCCTCTCCTATTGCAGCAGTTAACGATAGCTGCTGCATTCTGGTTTACAGTCGCTAGCAACGCTATTTTACGCGGCACAGGATTATGAGCACATTTCCAGCTGCATGAAAATCGGAGGTGAAGGATGTTCGCCGTCCTACATTGATGTGATCCGTCTCGTTTGAGTGAAATATCTCGTTTAAGTGAAATACAGTATCTGCATCGCTGTTACAATGTAGTATGCATTATTTGAAGTGAATCTACTAACGACATCCGTACAAACTATATTTTACGGCTACCAACTAACGTAACTTGGAACAACTGCCATTATCCGCTTCCTTGTGACCGTCTCAGCCGAAGGTCCTTGCCACTGAAAAATGCTAACAATTATGTCGTCAGACGATGATTGAACAGTGAACAGAGGTTTTGGGGTAGTATGGTCCAAAAGTCCTGTAACGCACTCTTTTTTCGTCACGATTTACATTTATTTATTTCGAATATGTCATAGTAGATGTGTGATAAATTTTAATGCCTCACGTTCCAACTTGTAAGTTATCCATAGTACCATACTGGCACCATGATTATCGCGGCAAAAAATGATGCTTCGCGAGGTTCCGTATGAAATTTTCCGAAACGCTGAGAGTGTGTTTTCCCTGAATGTCTCCCTGATGGCTTGCTTCAATTCGTCGATTGCCTGGTATTGTTGTTTTGCGACATTCTGCTTAATTATTTCCCACAGGGTATTGATGCAAGGTATTAGATCTGCATTCCTCGGAGACCACTCGCTCGGCTTTGAAGATGCATTGAATCTCTCCCTATCCACCTCTGCAGTAGCACTCCATCCAAGAATTCTCGAAGACGAAGAGTGTACTGGGCAGGATCTTCACCTTGTTGAAACGAACTATCACAAAGAATGTTCAGTCTCTGGTGCTGTGGAATAAACCATCCGTATGCAACATTTGCAAGTGAGAATGTTCATTCAGTACACCGTCAAAGAAAAACGACCCTATCAGTTGTCCAGTGGAGATTTCAGCCCACATCATAACATGTGGGGGACTATTCCGTAACTCTCAAAAATAATATGGGATTTCCTTGCTTCAGAAAAACTTAAGCACGCTCATAATCTTGAGCGTGCTTTGTGTTTTCGCCGCATGTCCACAAGCCTCAACTCATTTACGAATGTTGGCCACAAAACTTCCAGATCTTTTTTCATGTGTATCAGCATAATCATTTTTGGAATTCCAAGTTCGGCCCATCTTTTCCGGCATGATGTTATGTGAGATTTGGTCACAGAATCCGCCACTGCTGCACATGTTTGTAGTGTTGATGGTCCCCTGTACTCTTTCCATCCCAAATGGATGCGGTTCTGAAGAGTTTCTGTTACCATCGCAGTTTAGTTCGCTCTGCCGGAGCTTCTTTATGGAATGTACGGCAAAATCCCTTTGCCTATTTTTTATGGTTTCCCCAGTGCGTGCAAGTTCATGACCCGACGTACTTACCAGAACAGATTCTTCCACAACGTAGATACTTGTGTTCGCCATCTGAAAAGAAAGAAAATGCTAATGGAGTGTATATATACATCATGACAAGAAAACAGGCGAGAACAAGACTTTCGGACCTTACTGTACATACAAGTAAGAGCGTAACTAGTGAGAGACAACCGAGAGCAGCTACAACCAGCTTAAAGGCAAGAAATGTGTTGTTCAGAAAGAGCAATCGCAATCTGAGCTACAACATGGACATGTGAGTATATTCAGTATCAGTTAGAAGAAAGGCAGATCATATAATTGATGTAGAATAGTAGCAAGACTATCAACAGCCGGCTGTATTGAAATCTCAAAACTGGTCGAGAAACTGAGATGATTTGACGAGCAGGCACGTGACACCCCATCCCCTCTTCTTAACTTTCACTACCACAGATCCCGGATACGCTGCTACCTATTACTATAGTATTTCAATGAAAAGTTCTAAAATGTTTCCTTGCAAACATATACAGTTAAGTTTGAATCCCTGAGATATAATGAGCACATTTGTATTTTCATTCTAGGCGCGCAGTCCGGAACAGCGCGACAGCTACGGTCACAGGTTCGAATCCTGCCTCGGGCCTGGATGTGAGTGATGTCCTTAGGTTAGTTAGGTTTAACTAGTTCTAAGTTCTAGGGGACTGATGACCTAAGATGTTAGGTCCCATAGTGCTCAGAGCCATTTGAACCATTTTTGTATTTTCGATTTGAACTGTTTGGACTAGTGTACCCTAAGTTGAGAAACAGATCACGGGGAAAGTCTCTACTTTCATATTGTCTCACCACCATCCTCCTGCCCCTAAATATAGCTTACCAGTACAGCGCACGGGGTCCTGGGTTCGATTCCCGGCGGGGTCAGGGATTTTCTCTGACTCGAGATGACTGGGTTTTATTGTGTCGTCTTCATCATCATCATTCATCCCAATTACGGTCGGAGGAAGGCAATGGCAAACCACCTCCTCTAGGACCTGGCCTTGCCGGTGGTGCGGGTCTCCCGCATCGTTCCCTACTCTCCTCGGAGTATGGGACCTCATCATCATCATCATCATGTTATGAGATAACAACAATTTGCGACTGATGCATTAAATCATAAGCAACGGCTGCCGAATGCCTCTCATATAAGAAGTCATCCTCGTTCAACCACTAGCGTTACACAGAACCGCTTTTAACGTCACCTACAAATCATCGACGGCAGCTTTGGCGTAACTCACCATCAGAGAGGTACTGGAACAACCCTAAAGAAGAGCTTGCTAAAGGACGTCACCTCCCATTAAAAAAAAAAAAAAAAAAAAAAAAAAAAAAGGTCCTGAACAGGCTGAGAACTGGTGTATCCCGATGAAAGGTCAATTTCAGGAAATGGAGTTTCTCTCCAGGAGATGAACTATGCGAATGCGGCGAACAGCAAGGTCATCAACACTTATTCAACTGTAGAAACCTCCCAGCCCCATTCCCGATAGACGATCTGGTTACCGCCAATGATACAGCAGTTCAGACGGCGGCATTTTGGATGTCGTATGTGCTTATACAGTTTGTAAATTCATGCCATATGAAATTTAAACATGTACTTACATTGTTCGTATATTGCTGTCTATCAGCTATATATATATATATATATATATATATATATATATATATATATATATATATATATATATATATATATATATGTTCTGGACACGAGAAAATAAATAAATAAACCACTAGCGTAGAGAAGTGTTCAGTAGTTCGGGACCCCGCTTCGACTTGGGATGGGAAACAGTCTCTCGAAGACGGAAGGATCGGCAGTGATTGACGACATGAGTATAGGAAGAAGCCCGCCGGGTTGGCCGTGCGCTCTGACGCACGGCTTACCGAGCGGGGAGGAGTGCCTGGTCCCTGGTACGAATCCGCCCGGCGGATTTGTACCGAGGTCCGGTGAACCAGCCAGTCTGTGGATGGTTTTTAGGCGGTTTTCCATCAGCCTCAACGAATGCGGGCCGATTCCCCTTATTCCGCCTCATTTACACTATGTCGGCGATTGCTGCGCAAACAAGTTCTCCACGTACGCGTACACCACCATTACTCTCCCATGTAAACATAGGGGTTAACCTCGTCTGATGTGAGGCGGTCCCTGGGGGGGGGGGGGGGAGGGGGGGTCCACCGGGGGCCGAACAGCACAATAACCCTGGGTTCGGTGTGGGGTGGCGGAGGGGTGAAGTGGACTGCGGTAGTCGTCGTGGGGTTGTGGACCACTGCGGCTGCGGTGGGGACGGAGCCTCTCCGTCGTTTCTAGGTCCTCGATTAACATACAATAGAATACGTAAGAAACCATTGCTTTAAAGAAACACGTGTCGACAGGACATGCAGCCCGCAGAAACTCTCAGTTTGTACACAAATTGTTTACATTGATTAAATTTTTTTGGTTCAAAAAATGGCTCTGAGCACTATGGGACTTAACTTCTGAGGTCATCAGTCCCCTAGAACTTAGAACTACTTAAACCTAACTAACCTAAGGATATCACACACATCCATACCCGAGGCAGGATTCGAACCTGCGACCGTAGCGGGCACGCGGTTCCAAACTGAAGCGCTTAGAACCGCACGGCCACACCGGCCGGCAATTTTTTTTTTTTTTTGAAATTTCTGATAAGATCTTATGGGACCAAACTGCTAAGGTCATGTAACTTAACGCTAACGACAACACACACACCCATGCCCGAGGGAAGACTCGAACCTCCGACGGGGGAAGCGGCACGGACCGTGGCAAGACCCCCCGCGCGGCTTTACAACGTTTACGGACTGTTGAGTACAAATGAACAATAACTATTTATCTATATTTAGTAGTCCTATTTATTTAATGTAAGAATGTACACGTTTTATGGCCGTTAAGGTGGAGTGACTTACCTTTGTAGTTTTGTTTTTTTCGCTGTGAGAGCTGGATCTCTGCGACCATTGGAGCCTGCTTCTTTTCTATTGTCTTTGACTCATGATTAGTACATTTATTTGTCATTTTATGTAGTTTTTAACGTTGTAGAAAACGGATAGAAATTGGGTTTCTTGTTTGCGGACAATATGGAATTTTCGTTGATGCACAGAAACAACTACAAGGTGAGTCATCGAGGATCGACAGGCTTCGGGTTCCTGCTTTAAGCTATAGCGATCTTTCTGCACCAATAACAAAAGCTGCGACATCTCTGATATCAAATAAAGCATAAATAAATATTCCTTCGAAATTTCTGAAATCACTGGGTGAAGTGGCAACCATAGGGCTATTCTAGTTTATTTGTAGAATCTGTTATTCTGGAGACATGTTTTCAGGTATTCGATAAAATGTTATCCACACAAACCAGAAGATGGCAAGGGCAAAAAAGTGCGGGGCTGTTACACGAAGATCAGTTTGGCCTTAAGAAAGCCAGAGATGTAGTTCTTGAACTGTTAGGGATGTAGTATCTGGGAGTGCTAAGGTGCCAAACGAAAAGAAAATAGTATTAGAAGTAGTTTATTTATTGATTTACTGATTTCTCTCTGTGAGTGATTTTTTAATCACAAAATCAAACGATATTTCTTCGCTACAGAGGCTTAGTTCGAAACAAAACGTTGCGTTCTGAAGACTACCAAAATCAGCTGACACAGCACATACATACATACGATAAGTCATGCATATATATATATATATATATATATATATATATATATATATATATATAGCGTTCTGAAGACCACCAAAATCAGCTGACACAGCACATACATACATACGATAAGTCATGCATATATATATATATATATATAACTTTTAATTACTTCTTTCGTCCGTCTGAACCTTTTAGATTCTGCCTTTTACATATCTGTTTGTTGGTACTGCTTCACAAATATGTACAGTGTGTTGTATACACGTAGTGAAATAGAAATTCCTTTTGGATGCTTCACGGCGGAGTGTGTCAAGACGTCGAGTTTTGAAATTTCAATACTAATTTTTCTAATTGCTGATTGATACAATTCGGTGCATAGACGTGTACATTTATAAAAATTTTTGCTTTTACTGATTGTCAGAACCGGTGAGATAACAATTTCTTCTCCTGGCTTTTCAACCGTGCATGTAAATTTGCGTGCAAGTAGATCTTTGCTTTAAGACTTTACACAAATGGCTTTGAAACAGCCTATTTCACTAATATATGAAATGACAGAAGGCGAACCATTTCAAAGGTTGTGCCTGTGAAGAAAATTGAAGGGCTTACCAAGCAGGTTGTGGGCAACGAAATCTCAGGGAAGCAAAGGTCCTGAAGCATACAAATCGAGCAACTACAGTAAGTGCTCGGTTTTGGCGGATCTCCCAGACAAATTATGAAACATACACACAGCGTACAAAATAAACTAACAGAGCATTTGTATACATCTGAAGTATGGGTGCATACAACTGAGGCCATTTCGCCCGTTAGCATCAAACAATAAAATAAATATTGTCAGGTACTTAAATACAGGAGATAACAGACACTGAAATTTTGATTAGAATCAAACTGAATAAAAGATGCGGATCTGAAGCTGGTCCCCTCTTACTTATTGTTTCCCGAATGCTGATCCACACTATGGGAACGACTAAACACGTGCAATAGAACGACCCGAACCCGTTCAATGACAAAATAAGAAACGACACTTAGAAATGACTGGGCAGGAACAAGGTGAAAGCTTGCAAATACCGACCAATTAAAAAAAGAAAAAGAAAATGTTGCACTCACTGTCGTTCCTCAGACCTAAGCTAAAAGTCAAGCTCCAAAATAAGGCCCATCACTCCACAAATGGGGTAAATTAGAAAAAAATGTTTCTAATAGCTCTGAGCACTATGGGATTTAACATCTAAGGTCATCAGTCCCCTAGAACTTAGAACTACTTAAACCTAACTAACCTAGGGACATCACACACATCCATGCCCGAGGCAGGATTCGAACCTGCGACTGTAGTGGTCGCGCCGTTCGAGACTGAAGCGCCTAGAACCTCTCGGCCACAACGGCCGGCGGTAAAATTTGCAACTCAGCTGTAGATAGCATAAGACACTTACCACTGTGAAGCTAGGCCGCGCTTTGTATTTGTTTATAGTGTGTGCTGCCATTAAACAGAGAATGGCATAGCTTAAGGCGTCCAAGGAATTGAGCAGCACTCACATAGTGCAAGCAAACAAATGTCTTCATTTCAAAATCACAACAACAGCACTGGGTGATTTTGTCACACAGAAGCATACAGCACGTATGTTTTCATCACAGTTCGCGTTTTATAACTTTAAACCTTTTCATAAATGCTTTGAAAGATGTCATAAGAAAACTATTGTAAACTCCCTGTCTATCGTAAAGCAGCAAAAAATGTTCAAATGTGTGTGAAATCTTATGGGACTTAACTGTTAAGGTCATCAGTCCCTAAGCTTACACACTACTTAACCTAAATTATCCTAAGGACAAACTCATACACCCATGCCCGAGGGAGGGCAGCGCCTAAGACCGCTGGGCTAATCCCGCGCGGCGAAGCAGCAAACCAATAACGAATACAAATAGAGGCACCAGCAACAAAACAAAACGAAACGTGTAACAACCATCTGAAGGTAGATTTGTGAAGGAAAAATAATCAAAAATCAGCCACGGTTTGACCCACATAAATCTTGTAAAACCATACTTGTGGGTGGTTGCTGTCTCAGTTATAAATCTTGTACTATTACAGCCACGGTTCACAACATGTGAAATTTCGAGAAAATAATGTTAAGATGACACACGATGTACGCAGCAAAGAGGAAATAATGAGGTAACTGGTACAGGCAAAGAGAGCGTTCTACTAGTGCCAAATACTGGCTTCAGCTTTTGTTAAATGTTTCTAAGGATGTAGTTTTGGACCACAAAATTGTATGGAAATAAATCCGGGACTGTGAGAAGAGAAAAAGAGAGCTGAAGCGTTCGAGATGGGTTGCTACTGGAGATGAGAAGGGGAGTACTTGAAAAACGTTGACTAGAACGGACGATGAGATAGCACATCTTATGACATCAATGAATAACTTCCACGGTAGTTGAGAGAGCTGTGTAGAGTACAAACTGCAGAGGAAAAAATGATATTGCAATGTGACCAATTAATAACTGAGAATGTTCTTTGGTAGAGGTACTGTGAGGTGGACATTTTGGCACAGGTGAGGAATTAGCGGATGATCGCATCAAATAGCCAAATAATTGATGTCCCAAAACAATTAATATAAAGTAAAAACAGTCTCAGACGTCTCAATCCTGCTGCAATGTAACAAGGCTACACCAGCAATAATTATACGTTATTTATGTCTGTGTTTGTCAGGCACACATTACTTTATCTTAACTTCCAATAATATACATCTCAACGAACTACATCAACAGGAAAAACTGAACATCATCTGAAATTTATAGTAGAACTGAAGTCTGACACATCGACGATTACGACGAAAGATCTGATGATGACAGTAAGCCAAAACTGGCCACTCTAAATTGTACGGCATTTGAGATCAAGAAGGGCATTTATAAGTCAAGTCAAAAGATATAAAATCGAAATTCACGCTCATTGTCATCACGTTTTTACTTTGTGCTACCAAGGTGAATGAGATCTCTAGACTTCGTGTGTGCGAGCATTTAAAAGGGTGCTATTTCTGTTAGTCGTTCGTGCCTGCATTTGGGAAAGCCAGTCTTCATCAACTATTTACCCAGCTGCGCCCTATTACATCCGACTCCTTGTTCGGAATAACGATCATTCCGACACAGCATGAGAAATATAGACTAGTATGTAAAGACAAGACGGTGCTTAATGTTGTTTCCAAAAGTCTCAAAATGTTTCGTACCAATCAAATTTTTACATGATGCTTTACTTTTTAGCAAAACTCAAAAAGTGGTTTCCCGACTTATTCAATCTTTTGCATGATACTCTAATAAACATTCAGATTGATATTGGATGTAAATTTTTTTAAATAGCATTCTCAGCTATTCTGTTAAAACTCACTGAGAGTTAAAAACACTATGCCATGCTGTGAAAATATTTGGCAGCATTTTCTTTCTGGCGAGAAGTCTTAACTACGATACCAGAAGATTTAAATCATAACACGAGTTTTTCTCTACATACACTGTTACTCTGACCATATAATTATAAACAAAACTTTTGCACACAGAACTGTACTGTTTTGCTTTCTTCCTCACAACAGAAATGCTGAATATTGAAAAAGTTTTATTTATTTCATATCAGCTTATGATTAGAATGCTACTTGGAAATCTGAATCGTCAGAAACTTCAATTTCCCACTCCATCGCAGATTGAATGTAAACAAAATATCATCGTTGAAGCTCTTTTCCTTGCAGATCCATCTGCTGAACAGGTGTCTCTCATACCCCATATATGAATGCTCAGAAGTTATTTACCCTTAATTTCAAGAAACTTCATTTTCCAATCAAAATTCCATGTGCAATGATTTAAAACAATGCTCATAGCAAGAGAGAGTGGTGAAGAGTTGGTGGACCGAGAGATGGGGTACGAAATGGACATCGGAAGGGGAAAGGATAAGGTAAACAGGGAGGACAGAGCTGCTGAACAGAAAGATGGGGGAGGACAAAGAGACAAAGAAAAGGGGAAGGTGGAGATTAAGACATATAACCAATTCCCATACATATCTAGCAATTACGAAGAATCGCCAGTCAGATTCGTTAGTAATTATTAATGATCACCACGTAGTCGCTTCTGGCCGGTGTCTAGCTTAAATTCACAAATTATCCATCGTGATCTTTTCTAAAAATTTAATAGCTTCTTGCTACCTCTGTAGTGGCATAGTGTTTTTGAAATACTCTTCTAGATCTGGTCTAAGCATTACCCAACACTGCGACTACTATTCAGATTGCCGTTTTGCATCCTCCATTATCGTATGAGACATGAGCATCTGCTTTTTCTTTAGTACTTTTTCTCACAACACAACAGAGAGCACTATATGAGGCCCAAGCCTTACGCAGTATACCACTGTAAATGATGAACTGTTACGGCACTGCAAATCATTAGCAATCTGCATTCACAGCAAGTAGCCTACGGCATTCTACAGTGCTATGACGTACTGTCTATATTACAAAAATTTTTATGCTATATCTATCTGCATTATTCTGTTTCCTACTGAGTTTGTGAACTACTCTAAATCAAAGTCGCTCAATTTTAATGTCTGTCAAGCAAGTCTTCCTGATAGGTCCTTTAACTCCAGTACGCTCTTCAACACTGCATGGTATGTTAATACGCTAAACTTTTGATTTACGGTTACCAATAGAAGTTATAAAGCTGAACATCTTCTTCTTGGTGGTAAGGTAGTTCCTTCATTCTTTGTTCAGTTGTCGTGACGTAGAGGTGTTGCATGTTACTTACCAAAAGTTTCTACGAGGTCATAATATATCTAAAACCCATGAAAGATTATAACTGTAATTCACTGTTTGTCTGAGCTTTTGGGACACACCATACAGTTTTCCCTAATACTGGTTCTGTTCCCACACCATCAAACTTAATTACATGCTGCAAGTAATTCTCTTCATGTAGTGCAAAATGACACCTTTCTATTCTAAGAATTTGTGTGCTGACTGCAGTTTCTTAAAAGCTTCTCTCAATCATTGTACATAGTTCTTGATATCCTCTGTGAACACAGTAATGCCATCTACGTGCATCATTCACTGCTTTGGGCTAATTCCCCTCAAAACAACTGTTGAAACTTGGCTAGTGGATTTTCAAACCAATCGTAACTCGCAGATTTTGGTAACGTCCCTAAAAGCTGTAGAAGCAATTTTTATCGATCCTCTAGTACCACTTCCAAATGATGATATTTAATTCTTAAATTTATGGTGAAGAAGTTCCTGCACTGTCCAAAATTTTCTAGGGGTTCTGTTATGATAGGTATTGGAACTGCTTCCGTAATCATACAGCCATTGTGGTATCTGTGTTTGTAGCAGAATCGATACTGAAAGGAACTTACTTTTAAAAAAATGTTCAAATGGCTCTGAGCACTATAGGACTTAAAATCTGAGTTCATAAGTCCCCTAGAACTTAGAACTACTTAAACCTAACTAACCTAAGGACATCACACACATCCATGCTCGAGGCAGGATTCGAACCTGCGACCGTAGCGGCCGCTCGGTCCCAGACTGAAGCCCCTAGAACCGCTCGGCCACATCGGCCGGCAAAGGGACTTAGTCAGAAGAAGGGCTAGCTCAAGCAAATTTATATGACAAGGAAATGACTTATTTCATTTTATTAAAGCGAGTACAGCACAAAGACAGAACTACATAAGGTTATAGCCATATGGCATATAAATAAAAACGTGAATTTATCGTGATTTAAAGCGAAAATTAGGGCATTTTACAGACAAGAGCGTGCTTGCTGATGTTACGTGGATGTGGACTCTGCCTGGTAAACGTGAGAATTTCGTGCAACAAACTGGCCATTTATATTAACTACAACAGACAAAAGGCAACTATCATTAAACACAGCAATGAACAAAAGACACAAACAAAAAAAAAATGTAACAGACAACTTCAGATCTGACATAGAATATGTAAACAACAAAATTCAGGGCTCTGATTGAGTACACAAAATCTGATAATATTAAACAGTAGAACTATGAACATTCAGAAACCATAGGACTGACACTATGTCATGCCAGTTCTATATGATAATTACAGTAAGTTGTAACCTACGGTATATGTGCACGTACCAAATGGCTCTGAGCACTATGGGACTCAACTGCTGAGGTCATTAGTCCCCTAGAACTTAGAACTAGTTAAACCTAACTAACCTAAGGACATCACAAACATCCATGCCCGAGGCAGGATTCGAACCTGCGACCGTAGCGGTCTTGCGGTTCCAGACTGCAGCGCCTTTAACCGCACGGCCACTTCGGCCGGCCTGTGCACGTACCCTACCGAATAACAGTGATTCAAAACTTTATCACTTTATTGTGGAAACACAACAGACCGCATTGGTCTGACACAAGATAGCTAATGCAGCTTGGTAACTTAATAACTTTAGCTGAAGTTCACCTGACAACAAACCAGTCACTGTCTAGGCAAAAGCAAGCAGCTGTAAGTGAGTGTTTTATTTCTCGCAAAATTAATCATCTTCGACAATCTGCTGGTGGTTCAGTGGATGAAGTCACTGACAGGCAGTTCCTTAGGTGCAGCTGCCTTGGTCCATAATTAGACGTCTCTTCAGATTGCAGCGCATCTCCCTCAACAAGATAGTGTGAATAAGGCTAATATTAGCAACAGGCTACACTGTGGCAATACAGCATACACCGTCTCCATTGGTTAGATGCAGCACGAAAACTTCAAGGCAGGCTGGTACCGAGGCCTTTAAAAGCAGGTGAGTGGTGCACATTCTGCACTGTAGGGGAACGCCATAGCACCCATTGCTAGGTACAGAGTCAACGGTACTGTGGAGGAAAAACCACCACTGGTATAAGCTCACACAAAATGAGACACTTCTTCGCACCATTCGAACTTTTCTTTATTACTGTTAGTACACGTGCACAACATGGGGTTTTACTTTCCTCACCGATAGCATCACATAATGGTTGGTTAATTAATTCCTTCATTACTGTTTATTGGTGTGGCATCTTATAAGTGTTGTAGTACACAGGTGACTGGTTCCCAGTTAGGATTCACTGTTGTATCTCTATGCTTGCTGGGAACCGACTATGAAGATCCAGTAGGTCCTTGAGTTCCTACAACAATTTCTCCATTGCTGTACTCTCTATTTCATCCAAACGCTCTACTTCTGTAAAACATTGACACTGGAGGATTGACTAACACATAAATTGGCGATCTACATACATCTTTGTTCACCGCATTATCAACGTCGATGGGCACTATTCACTCTCCACATATGTACCATACAAGAAAGAAAAATACTTCCTGCATACAGTACACCGTGATCTAGCTTATATTTTCTTTTTGTGGTTCCACCAACCACAGTACGTTTATATGTTGTTCAGTTCCCACATTAATAAGAAATAGTTTCCCTGTGCGACAGACCGTTGTAATTAGAAGACAGTGCATCTAGGAACACATGATGTTCTTTCGCCGGTACTTCAACCAAGTGACCGATTTCACCATCACATAAAGGAATGCACACTACCGACTGAAATAAGCTGTTTTCGCCATTTTGTACAGTTTTTGTTCTTGCTAAGTATGAGGCCTGTGCTTCGTGTAGAATTAGAATACATTTCGTTTTGTACATATCTCATTGCTGTATTACAATATATTAAAAACTGTTAATTCTTCAGCTACTGAATATTTGGCAAGTAAAATCTCTACATTTTGAAAACTTGTATTCTGAGTGCACAGTAAAATCATACTTTGTCTGTCGTGAACAATCTTGTATCTTGAAACAGAAGTTCTTTTATCCATGAAACGTGAAACTTTTGGAAATTAAAAGTGTTTGTTTACTGTACCAACAATTTTACCTGTATTGAAAATTTACCGTACGAGCCGACCTAGCTCACTGAGTAGACTGCAGGGACATCAAAGTCACATCCTGTTTGGGACTATGGTTCCAATCCTCGTCAGGTTCCTTTTTTATATTTTACACGTCAGTTCCCTAGTTCTCATCGTTTATAAACGGGTCAAAATTTATCACATGACAATAGCCTATCACATGGCAGTGGGATCCATTATACTTCATGCATGAGTCTACCAACTGAGCAGTGTACGTACGTAAATGGTCCTGTCACGTTCAGGCAGAGTGGCTTCCCTATGGAGTACGTAAACGGTGATTCCCGTTGATATGCTTTAGATGCTGGGTGTATCCGTTAACCAAGTTCCTGCTGCTGCTTTGTGCGTATGCTGCACGTTACCCTCAAATGCGCCGTCCTGATAAGAACGTTTCTCGTAGCCTTGAGCATCACCTTCGGGAAACCGGTTACCTTCGTCCACAAGTAATGGATAGTGGTTGTCCAAGGATCAGACCTACTTCACTAGCAGAGGACGCGATTCTTGAAACCATTCACCAGTCACGATGAAATACCTATGATATTACAAGGCAGTTCCACGTTTCTCAAAGACTGCTTTGCTGAAGTGCTGCACGATGAAGAACTGCATCCATATCATTACTCGTTAACTCAACACCAGTTGTCGGAAAACCGCATTCCACGAGTACAGTATTTTGAAAGGCTTTAGCACCAAGTGAAAGATAACGAACATTAAAAAATAAACGTAATACGGCATGACGAAACTAGCTTTACTCGTGAAGGTATTTTAAACCTTCACAACAGTCGTTGTTCGCCGGAACACTATCCCAATGTCACTCGTGAACGTGGGTTTGTGGCACGTTTTGGCGTAAACCTGTGTTCTGGAATCTTAGGAACAGTGGTTTCGGGCCCTTACCCTGTGCTGGACAAGACGAATGCGCCCTTGTATCGTACGTTTCTGTGCAATACTTCGCCTGAGGCACTGAAGAACGTTACACTTGGTGTTCGGCGACATGTATGGTTTCAGCACGAGGCGCGCCACAACACTCTGGGATGAATGTAACTTCTTAAACGAAGCGTTTCCAGCAAAACTGATTGGTCGTAGAGTCCAAGGTTTGTGGCTACACTTTCCCTGGGCCTTAATTCGTAGATTTTGATTTGTGGTGACACGTGAAGGAACGAGCCCTTAATATTGCATACATGGAGGTACACGACGTAATAGATCGTAGGTGTGCCACTTAAGCATTGATGGATGTAGCAGTGTTGCGTAAGATCCAACTAGGCCCAGTAAGATATGGTCCAGTGAATGGCGAAGTAATGAAAAGGGCTAGGTGGTCGGCCTGATCATGTTCTGTAAAGTATTCATTGCCCGTATGTGTACGTACCGGCTGTGTGAAGCTAAGCCTGGAAGTCAAACGTACAGAATGGAGTTATGGTGCCTAGCATAATGTGCAATATAGCGTGTCCTACATGTTGTGTCTTTTGTCTCTCATTTTTCTATTGGCTTTGTGTTATCTTTCTCACATCTCTTACACTGTGGTTTTCGACATGTGACATAAACTGCCGTACCCACAGCAAGTCTTGTGAGTAGATAAGAAATTTCTTCTTTCACTGACTTTCGCTAAAATATTTGTTTCCTACAGAACCGCCGCTACACCTATGCCGTGGGTCATGTCCTTTGTAAAATCTAGGTTTCTTGACAATCGATTCGCAGTCAACTTTTGGCTTCCTGCAGAAATATTTTTTTTTCCTTTAATATGCGTTAATTGATAGACAACCTATTAACATTAAATTTTCATATTCTGTCTAAAACATCCTCGACAGATTCATTCTTTTTTTATGATATCTCAATCAACTGTTCACGATAGTATGTGCATCGATTTTGCTCCCTACACTGCTGCATTCTGATACATCAAGGGACCACCACCTATAGGTCTGTATGGATGGTGAAAATGGAGACCAAAGATGAAAATAGTGAGGAGATTCAGAAGGATGGAGTTTGCAGCAGTTATTCGGAGATGAAGAGCCTCGAACAGGGTAGGGTAGAATGCGGAGCTGCATCAAACCAGTCACCAGACTGAAGACTACAGCAACAACAACAACAACAAGAAAAGCAAAAATGCTGCACCAGGCCTCTCTTAGTCCTTCGAAAAACTGTAACATAATTTTTCGCCTCACTTGTCACGAGCTAATTGGTCATTTGCTACAAACGTTCACCTGTCCAAAATTCGAGCTTTACAGCTCTCAACAGGTTAATTATAAACCTCAGTACATCTTCCCCCGCCTTTTCTGAAAGAGGAGTAACTAGACTAGGGGCATTTTAGCCTAGAATGAGAACATCCATACTGGACGAGATGCAGTTACCTTTTATTTGCTGTTACCTGACCTACCCTATCGGCTAAAAATTGTAACTTGTTCCTAGTGGTAACAGCTCACTTTTTTGACCCAGTGATTATGAGGCCTCCTGTTGCTTCTGACATCCTGATATGGCTATTTGTTCTCTTTTTGTGATTATGCTTAGCTTTTGGACGGTAGTGTAACTTTTGGGAAGAAAAGTAGAATGAGAACTGAATGTCTTGAAAATTATGAAGACATCTATGAAATTACTAGGTATGTTTAATATTAAGTACTTTTGAAATGTTACTCTGAGGGTAATCCAACGGGGGTGAGTTTGCGGGCTGACAGGCTACATAAAACGTTCCAGCCCAGAGAACGCGCTGCCTCACAAGCTGAGCATATCTGCTGCCAACAAGAAATCCGACAGAGTTCGTCAGTCGATAGGTGTCTGCACTGCAAGTGCTGAGTTTCGCTACTTCCCGTCAACTTGAGCACTGTAACTCGTGTCCAAGTAAACAGAAAACTGACTTGTTCCGATGAAACGTTCCGTACAGAGAGCTCACTTACGACGGAAGTCCTACGCCTAGAGCGAGACTAGTGGCCACACGAGTAATGCTACTGACGGGGCTGGAATACTATCGACACACTATAATAACGGAACCAGTATGTCGCAGCAGTGGCCTACATTACACCACGTCTGAGCCTGACACTGCTCCATTTATGGGGCATACGTGATCAGAAATAATGTCCCTTCACAACGGAGCTGGGTCAAGCAACCACAAATACCGTCTGCACTGACTAAGCAGTATCTGTCGTCGCCTGCAGCCACGATAGTCGAGATCTGACTTGGGTCATCCAGCCTACTGCTGCTATACGCTGTCTCTCCTAAGTGCGAGAGTATGCGCTGCATGGAGTTGAATGGGTGCTAACCTGCTGGGACATCTGCTTCCTGGCTTCAGGGTGCCTGTTCAGGGTGTTTATGGTTGGCGTCTACAACTGACCCGCTGCTGAAACATTACGTTTTGTGCGTGCAAGCGCTCTGCTATCGCAGACTTCGGTACAAGATCCATTAACGCCGTGTCTTACACTAAGACCTTTGGTCCTCTCCGCTTGGACACTGTCCGTGGTGGGTCTGATCCTAGTTGTTAGCTGGTCATGTGTCTGCGTTAACTGACGTGAGCGACATGCTACAAAGCCTACAGTTGCTAAAAAAAATGGCTCTAAGCACTTTGGGATTTAACATTTGAGGTCATAAGTCCCGTAGACTTAGAACTACTTAAACCTAACTAACCTAAGGACATCATAGACATCCATGCCCGATGCAGGATTCGAACATGCGACTGCAGCAGCAGCGCAGTTCCAGACTGAAGCTCCTAGAACCGCCCGGCCACAGCGGCCGGCCCTGAACTTGCTGTTTGGGGTGCCGCAGCCCTACATTCGCCAACGTGCTAACATCGCTTCGTCACAGTTACTGGCTGCTCGGTTTGGCGACTTCGTGAAGTGGCCGGCGCCTGAAATTGCTGAATCATGCACACACCCACGTCTAGGTCCAGACTGCGCCTCTGGGCGCTGACTGCAACGAGACAACGTATCTGCTGCTGTACTGATTGTAATGAGTGAAGTGGTTATTGTATTCTCACTGCTTGTATGACTTTCCAACCTCCGTCTACCTGGATCAACGCACCTGCTGCCCTGCCAAACCTTCTGCTTTGACCTCGCGCCCTGGAGTGAGGTCAATGAACGATCATGCCATCCTGATCACGTTGGAAGATTGAAGCAACGTCGGCACACCACATACAGTATCAACAGAACTGTAGGGTGAGTGAAAAAACTATATTTTTTAGATTGCGATTGCAGCGAATGTAATGGCTGCGTCTTGTGCACTGGCGAATGACTTTTAGGGTTAAATTCGTTATAGCGGAAGATTTAAATCAATTTAAGGTATACAGCACAATCGCAAGACATTTGACACACAACAGTGACCGAAATAAAGGGTACGAAAAATTCTGATACCTAAGATACACATTCGCAGGAAAATAACAAAAAATTAAATACCAGAAAAAGCTGGTAGCAAGGCATGTGTAAAAGGCACACATGTTGCACAGCGACATGGCTTGGCGTATACGACATAGTTCAACAGCTCTCTCAGCAGTCGATCCCATTGTTCAGTAAGAGCGGTGTGGAGGTCTGGAAGTATCCTTGGCGATGGCTGACGCGAGGCATCTCTCCATAATGCATAGTAGCTATGTGCTATAGAACGCAAATCTGGAGACATTACTGGTCAGTCAATGCGACGGATAACTTAAGCTTCAAGAAATGGATCCACCAGAGCAGCTTGACGCATATGGGCGTTATCGTCCATAAGTGGGAATGTGAACCAACTGTTCATCTGAAAGGTAAACATGCCATAACAGTAGCTCATTCCTGTACATCTGAGCGTTTACGGTATTCCTCCGATCACCGATGAAGATGTGCAGCTTCATACGGCCCTCAGACATGATGCTTCCCCTCACCATGACACCATCACTACCAAAATGGTATCTTTCCACGATGTTCCTGAGTATTGTGTTGGGTGTCGCGTTTTATCCAGAGTAGTTGCGGCGAGAATCATTATGCAAACTGAAGCGTGATTCAGTTGTAAAGAGCACATTTATCCATTCATGGTCCAATTCTGATGCAGACTCGACAATACACGGGCTCGTGTCCGTGCTGGAGTGAGCGGGTTGCGCATGGCCGCACATCAGGCTAACAGCTGTGCTGTCTGAGCCTTCGATACATTGCGCGTCGGGAAAGAGTGACTTCTGAGCCAGGTAGCGGTGCTGCCGTAAGGCAGTTATTGTTGGTCGACCCCTTGTACCACGACGAACATCTCCTTTGTTTCGAAATCGTCGCCAAAGCCTCTAAATGACACTTTGTGGAACGTTCAAGGATACTGAGTCCGTGTGTCTAGCCTGCTTCCTGGGGCTAAGTATTCTACCCAGCAAATTAGGATTCACATGGCGTCTTTGTGGCATTACGTTGTCAACTTCATCAAGAGACTACACTCTGCTGACACTGAACGGACAAACAAGTCTGAGACATTAGTCGTCTCCTGCACTGCTCGTGTTTACCTCTCGGTTACGTCGCTATCCATAGCACCGCGTACTTCTTTCCTACACAGAGCGAGCAAGTAGGGTCCGGTGGAATACGGTGATGGCACACCTTACTCCTTGCCATTTTGTTTTTTCGTATTATACTTAACTTTTGGACACTACTATAGATGAGAAATTTGAAAGTGGTATACATTAAAATATGAACACTTACACTACTGGCCATTAAAAATGCAACACCAATAAGATATGCAAATGATAAACGGGTATTCATTGGACAAATATATTTTATTAGAACTGACATGTGATGACATTTACACACAATTTGGGTGGATAGATCCTGAGAAATCAGTACCCAGAATAACCACCTCTGGCCGTAATAACGGCCTTGATAGGCCTGGGCATTGAGTCAAACAGAGCTTGGATGTCGTGCACAGGTACAGCTACACATGCAGTTTCAATGCGATACCACGGTTCATCAAGAGTAGTGACTGGCGTATTGTGACGAGCCAGTAGCCTGGCCATCATTTACCAGATCTTTTCAATTGGTGAGAGATCTGGCGAATGTGCTGACCAGGGCTGCAGTCGAACATTTTCTGTATCCAGAAAGGCCCGTAGAGGACCTGCAATATGCGATCGTGCAATATCCTGCTGAAATTTAGGGCTTCGCAGGGATCGAATGAAGGGTAGAGCTACGGGTCGTAACACATCTGAAATGTAACATCCACTGTTCAATGTGCCGTCAGTGCGAACAAGAGGTGACCGAGACGTGTAACGAATGGCACCCCATACCATCACACCCGGGTGATACGCCAGTATGGCGGTGACGAATACACGCTTCCAATGTGCGTTCGCCGCGGTGTCGCCAAACACGGATGCGACCATCATGATGCTGTAAACAGAACCTAGATTTATCCGAAAAAATGAAGTTTTGCCATTCGTGCACGTAGGGTCGTCGTTGAGTACAGCATCGCAGGCGCTCCTGTCTGTGATGCAGCGTCAATGGTAACCACAGCAATGGTCTCCGAGCTGATAGTCCATGCTGCTGCAAACGTCGTCGAACTGTTCGTGCAGATGGTTGTTGTCTTGCAGATGTCTCCATCTGTTGACTCAGGGGTCGAGACGTGGCTGCACGATCCGTTACAGCCATGCGGATAAGATGCCTGTCATCTCGACTTCTAGTAATACGTGGCCGTTGGGATCCAGCACGGCGTTCCGTATTACCCTCCTGAACCCTGCTAACAGTCATCGGATCTCGACCAACGCGAGCAGCAATGTCGCGATAAACCGCAATCGCGATAGGCTACAATCCGACATCAAAATCGGAAACGTGATGGTACGCATTTCTGCTCCTTACACGAGGCATCACAACAACGTTTCCCCAGGCAACGCCGGCCAACTTCTGTTTGTGTATGAGAAATCGGTTGGAAACTTTCCTCATGTCAGCACGTTGTAAGTGTCGCCACCGTCGCCAACTTTGTGTGAATGCTCTGAAAAGCTAATCATTTGCATATCACAGCATCTTCTTCCTGTCGATTAAATTTCGTGTCCGCAGCAAGTCATTTTCGTGGTGTAGCAATTTTAATGGCCAGTAGTGTAGTAACATGCGCTAGGGTGATTTCCACCCTTTCGTAGACCATTACCCATTACCCCTAAGTGCAATGAGGCATTAGCTAATATGCCCGCCCTCCACCTCCCCCTCCCCCCCCCCCACCCGCCATCGTATCATCTGTTGGCCACCTCCCCCCACATTTCTCATACTTTATCACCTAACTAAACTGTACAATGAGAGTCTTATCTTGGAATACTTTTGTTTGTAGAATGATGAAAGGTGAAAGATATTTAGTTTGTGTGTGTGTGTCTGTGTTTGTGTGTGTGTGTGTGTGTGTGTGTGTGTGTGTGTGTCAGAATGAATGGCGGAGGAACTTGTGGTGCATCGAAAGTGCTACCCACAACTCCTCCTTAGGTAAAAAAAGCTAGCTTTTCACAATAAGGGTAGACACTAGCAAAAAAACGTAGTTCTTCGCTTTAGTCCTCTCCAATGCGGCAATCGCTTGAAGTGCACACCGCAGCTCTATTTAAAATCAACCAAGTTAAAATATATGCACTATACGTTCGTAAATCACTTGATTACGGCACTCCTTACTTCTCAACTGTCAGAAATCGGATGGCATCTGGCTGTTAATGCTTTGTGCCTCAGCACAGCCACTAATAGTAATTGTAATAATAATACTGTGTACAGCACCGTAGTAGCCCTTAGGTAGTCACTGCTGTGTCGTACTGTCAATTCCTACATTTATCTGGACTACAGCGGGTACTGTCTACAATTTGGAGAAAAATTTTCTTGATGTATTTAGCATTTACTACGTATGTGTCTCACTTTTACAATCGGCGATGTACGGCACAAAGCACAACATATGGGTTTAGTGGTTGGGTAATTACACCAGGTTGTGAAGCACTGCTCTGAGGCAACAGGACAAGGTTTCATGATCCCATTCCTTAAGTACCTCTTACACATCATGGACCCGCGCTTGCACCTCCAAGATATTAAGTTACCAAAGGACTTCAATACAAATAGCTTTAAAAATCAGTGTTCTATGTATAATTAGATTATTAAATAAATGAAGAAATAAATTCCTTCCGTACAGGCTTCGGACGCCCAATTGGTACCGACCGACAACCATGTTATCCTCAGCCGACAGGCGTCACTGGGTACGGATATGTATGGGCGTATGATTACCATACCTGACTATCAGCCGTTATCAGTTTTGGCGACAGGAGACGCCACTTCTCAGTCAAGTAGCTCCTCGACTAGCCTCAGGGCTGAGTGCAGCCTGCTTGCTAACAGCGCTCGGCATTTCCGAACGTTCTCCTACAGCGCTTAACTTCGGTGATCTGACGAGAACCGGCTTTACTACTGCGGCAAGGCCGTCGTCAAATGTTGAAATAGTAAAGCAATGTTGTTTCAAACTGCAGCAGTGCATACCTGGCCGTTGATATTGCCGCATCTGAGCCTCGATCGCATTTAGCCGGTGACTGACATAGACGCACTGGAGCGCTTCGCTTCCGCACGATAAGTGCCTGTACATAGACATCCTGCACCGCATTGTTTCCATGTATGGTTTTCTGTAGTTTATTTTGCATGGTATGATGTTTACTTTTATGTGAACCTAACAGTTTGTCATAGAGTGATAATATGGGAAGGGCCGGATTCAGTGGAATGTCGCACACACATATATCAGTAACTTTGGTTATGGATGTAATTTTGAGTAGACATCAAGCACGATATCAAATTATACAACGAGCTCCACAATATCTTTTTATTCAAAAGATGTATGGTCCAATGACGATGATCATATTGTTTTGCATACAGTTACCATAGTGATTCATTTCTGTCTGTTGCTGTCAATGCATGTACAGTGTGTAGATTACTAATCTGAACAGAAATTTACGTTTTAAAAAGTCACACAGCATATTTTAAAAATATAATTTATTGTAAATATGTAATTTAAAATTGTTATCTGAAGTCCGTCAACAGTAATTTTAATGAGACTTGAGTGAAAAAAATTCTTATTGTGGTACATGTAGTTTGAAATTTATGCCAGTTCATTTCTGTTGTGATATACCACCGCGTAAACAAAAAAATGGTTCAAATGGCTCTGAGCACTATGGGACTTAACATCTGTGGTCATCAGTCCCCTAGAACTTAGAACTACTTAAACCTAACTAACCTAAGGACATCACACACATCCATGCCCGAGGCAGGATTCGAACCTGCGACCGTAGCAGTCGCGCGGCGGACTGAGCGCCTAGAACCGCTAGACCACCGCGGCCGGCACTGCGTAAACAACTGTATGCAGACTCATCTGTGCAAATACAGTAGTAACTGAGTAGCCATTGTTGTGTCAAGTGAACGAGTGGGTTATGACATCAGCGTAACTTGATCTGTGTTTTATATTTGCGGTATTTTTTGTTTGACATGCTGATATTCCATGCTAACTGTTACTGTAAAACGACGCATCATCAGTATTTGGCTTGCAAGTTTTTGAAGGTCATGGACCTCTATTAATATGCTACAAGGTACGTTCTAATGCTTCAGTGATGTATAAAGCGTTTACATAAACCCATGTATGTATTAGCCACCTTGACTCCGAAACTTTAAGACCCGATGATGACAGCAAAGATCTGTCCAAACCAGTAATTAATAAAAATATTTACAAGTGATCATTCCGAACTTGATTTTTAAGAATCATATAATAATTGAGATCGCCCCAACAGTTGACACAATGTCTGAAATATACTAAGCCTTAACGTTGATGCACCATAGCAATTAAGAGTATTTAGGCATAACTCATGGCATTCGGACGAGCTATTTGATATGAAAAACTTCGGAAGCCAAGTTTTCTGTAACTAATTTTTGTCATTACTAAATAACACTTTTCATTTGATTTCTCATCCTGATTGTCATAAGTGTTCGATCCCTTTGTGGATAGGAGAAGCGCAGGAAACCCGGCGTGAGTCAGGGGATCCGTCCCAAAATGAAATAATAGAGGAGCTGGTACATTTCTTTTTTGCAATGTTTTCGTTCGTGTTACAGAATGTGAAACATTTATGAACTTGTTTAACAACTATCACTTGTCTAATGAAGTTTTAAGGCGTTCGTCATTCTGTAAAGAGTTAGTGTGTCCAGTATCTCGCTTATGCTAATGAGGAGAATTTATTAATACAAAGTTGGAATTTTTTTCCTTTATCTTTATTAGACCTGTTTCTCCCTTGTTTACCACAGCTTCATTGTGGGTGCCTCGGCGTGACACCTTCCGTTGCGCTCTAACAAGATGAACTGAAAACAATTCGTGAAAAATTAAATGGCACTCTCTTTGTGGACTTGCACGCTGCTCACGTTCAAATGAGAGCAATCTTATTCAAGTCGCAGGTTTGCTCATGTGGAAAATCCGTTGTATAGTATTTGCACTTTTCATTCATATGCATTTCATTGACATGCACGTTTTCCGTCTTCACTTGATCGAGTTCATGTCTGTGTAATACTGGCACATGAGTTAGTTTTATCTTGCAGATATTTCCTGTTATTATTTGTTCGCTTTCAAAAATTTGATGCATCTGAAGTATTGACATGTGATTTTTATCTTGCCTGGAGACAATTTCACGTATTTATCTATGCGCTAATCTGTAGTAAAGTGTTTGAGCAACAGGTGACACAAAATTATGTATTGGCAAAAAATAGCAACCGTGGTCTACTATCTCCCTTGCAGAATCAAGCAATAAAGTCTTCGATACCACGACAGGCAATGAAACGTAGCTACAGCATATACCCACAATAAATGTCATCACATTAATTGCTTTTCTTAGTGTAATATAAATAATTATCTTCTCTGTATAGCTTAGAGTCATGAAGGTGACAGTGCAGATGACACAGAGAAGGGTCAAAGCAAGTAACTGGTAAACGAAATAACTGAATCATAACGGTCGCTAGTTGCATTGATGCATTGACGGTAGCCGGTATCTGACCTAGTTATATAAAGTGGACTTGTTCAGCCTACCTGTATTAAAAGTGTTATCGGAAAAGCGGCACTTTTGTCCTTTCTAGGTTAGCTTCTACGTCTGGTATATTTTAATGACCAAGTCTTTCTGTTCGTTAACCTATTGGCCCCGATAGTACAGATTCTGCTGATTATTTTCTGTTTAAGTTGTTAATGCTGTGGATATCGATTATTCCTTTGTATTTGTGTACCTTAAACCCCGGAAGTGAGCGAACCTACTCACATTGTGCCGCTCTGTTATGTAACTAGCTTCCATTTGGCGGGAAGATTAAAGTGTAAACCAAAAGGGAGGTTGGGAACGCATTTGTCCTGGAACTTGCTAGCTCAATTTCAAAAGCAGTGTGAGCGAGCCTACTGAAATTTTCTGGCCTTTTGTGCTATTTCATGTGCACTGTTTTCTCCTGTGTTAAATTTAGTCATTGCTCCATCCTAACCTCTTTCTGGGGCTCCTCACGAGTCGTTTGATGTTTCTAGAGAAAGAGAGGTAGATAATATGTTAACACAAACTATTCGTTGTCTTATTAGCTCGATCACATGAAGATTTTGTTTCACCAATCTGTCCTATGATGAATCCACAGCCGACGTTGGGGTTGGTTTCTTAAATTAGTATCTCATTTTATGGGCAATGTAAGAGAGTATTTTGTGTGTTATAGACATGATCTCATCACGTGCTGAGCCGAAGGTCAGCGCGGCGGGTCGGCTGGCCGATCTGCATGGGAGGTGATAACTGTATTTCCACCTGGGCGGCTACGGCGATTTGTAGTAATTCCTATGTTTCGTTGTTTTTATGATACCGTCGTTATTCTGTTATTGTTATGGATGGTAATATTTTATTTTAGCTTTCGTGAAGCTCTTGGACCACTTGATATTCCCTATTTAGGACACTGGTTAGTAAAATTGTATCTTGTTGCCTTCAAATATAAAAACAGCTTAATACTTCGCGTTCCATTACAATCAATTTGGGCGTTCGTTTGTTATTAGTATTTCAGAATAATTGTTATTTCAAAACTCTAACGAAGCTTAAAGAATCTTGTTGTATATTAATCGGAATTCTGTTCTCACTACTAAATCTTATGGTAAGTGTTTTAAATATTCTCTGAAGATAGTATTGCGATCTTGTTCTGTAGTTTTATATAAATTGTGTAACGTATTTTACGAATGGTAATTAATCTCCATTTGGGTCAGTCCTTTCAACTTTCGAACAATCAATAAATCGCAAGAGGCGTGCCACATACTGTCACGTAATCAACAAAAGTGATCTTCAGCTTTATAAGTAGATAGATAACGATAATGTGAAACATAATAAAACAAGAAAAAGCTAGTGCTATTATGATATACCACACTATAAAGAAATGCAGAGTGGTAAAATGTTGTATTCCATAGTTTGAGAACTGGTAGTCTGAGACACAATAAAGTGTTCATATCTAAAATGCATTCCGTCGGAGCTTTAAGCACTTGTCCATCTTCATTACTGTAGAACACTTCACTTCTACTGCAAGCTCTTTGCATTTCATATTTTGAGAGACTGTAGCTTGCGCCAAAAGAAAGAAAAAATGTCCAGTAAACATGTGCTCTAGAATGCATACCTAAGAGCTATGTACACCACTTCATCTTCACCATTGTGGAACACATCTCTTCTACTGAACAAGTGTTCATCTACTAGTTCTCAAGGTATATATTTTAGAGTCCATATTTATTAGAATTTCTTTCTCGTTTTGTTTCATGTTATTAGACTCAATAACACAAAGATATCATACTTTACCCTGCATCCTTTTTCACTAGTTTAGACACAAGAAAGTTCTGTCTTTGAAGATACCTCTATATCTTTTCTTTCTCAGATGAAATTTTGTATCACAGCCACGAGAAGCAAACGGTGGTGACATCAGAAAGGTATGTGAAGACGGAATCCTATATCACACGAAATGATGTCATAAATCATCAAAGAATTCTATTAAGATGACTTTTTACACTACTGGCCATTAAAATTGCTACACCACGAAGATGACGTGCTTCAGACACGAAATTTAACCGACAGGAATAAGATGCTGTGATATGCAAATGATTAGCTTTTCAGGGCATTCACACAAAGTTGGCGCCGGTGGCGACACCTACAACGTGCTGACATGAGGAAAGTTTCCAACCGATTTCCCATACACAAACAGTAGTTGACAAGCGTTGCCAGGTGAAACGTTGTTGTGATGCCTCGTGTAAGCAGGAGAAAGCGTACCATCACGTTTCCGACTTTGATAAAGGTCGGATTGTAGCCTATCACGAATGCGGTTTAACGTATCGCGACATTGCTGCTCGTGTTGGTCGAGATCAAATGACTGTTAGCAAAATATGGAATCGGTAGGTTCATGAGGGTAATATGGAACGCCGTGCTGGATCCCAACGGCCTCGTATCACTAGCAGTCGAGATGACAGGCGTCTTATCCGCATGGCTGTAACGGATCGTGCAGCTACGCCTCGATCCCTGAGTCAACAGATGCGGCGTTTGTAAGACGAAAAACATCTGCACGAACAGTTCGACGACGGTTGCAGCAGCATGGACTATCAGCTCGGAGACCATGGCTGCGGTTACCCTTGACGCTGCATCACAGACAGGAGCGCCTGCGATGGTGTACTCAACGACGAACCTGGGTTCACGAATGGTAAAACGTAATTTTTCCGAATGAATCCAGGTTCTGTTTACAGCATCATGATGGTCGCATCCGTATTTGGCGACATCGCGGTGAACGCACATTGGAAGCGTGTATTCGTCATCGCCATACTGGCGCATCACCCGGCGTGATGGTATGGGGTGCCATTGGTTACACGTCTCTGTCATCTCCTGTTCGCACTGACGGCACTTTGAACAGTGGACGTTACATTTCACATGTGTTACGACGCGTGGCTCTATCCTTCATTCGATCCCTGCGAAGTCCTACATTTCAGCAGGATAATGCACGACCGCATGTTGCAGGTCCTCTACGGGCCTTTCTGGATACAGAAAACGTTCGACTGCTGCCCTGGCCAGCACATTCTCTCACGAACTGAAAACGTCTGGTCGGTCAATGGTGGCCGAGCAACTGGCTCGTCACAATACGTCGCTACTTTTGATGAACTGTGGTATCGTGTTGAAACTGCATAGGCAGCTGTACCTGTATACGCCATCCAAGCTCTGTTTGACTGAATGCCCAGGCGTATCAAGGCCGTTATTACGGCCAGAGGTGGTTATTCTGGGTACTGATTTCTCAGGATCTATGCACTCAAATTACGTGAAAATGTAATCAGATGTCAGTTCTAGTATAACATATTTGTCCAATGTATACCCGATTATCATCTGCATTTCTTCTTGGTGTAGCAATTTTAATGGCCAGTAGTGTACATACAACCAATGAAAATAAAATCCATTGAAGTCAGAAACACTTGCACTAGGGTGATGAAAAGCGCCATCCTTGAAGTATCAAAGCACTTAGAATGATCATTTAGGAACCATTTCTTTAGATGTACGTGTTGAGTTGACGTAGCCACAACATTTCAGAGCCAGCCGAAACCGAATAACGCACTATATACACTTTATTTCACCAGCCGGCTGCGCCGTTACGTTTTGGGTTCTCCAGAGGAGGATTATGGCACGATGATCTACGGATTTCATTGTGTACCAGAACAGCAGACTTGTACCTACAAACAGAGAACTACGACGTAACTTTGTTTTTTAGAGTATTAACTAAAACATTGTTAATACCTTTTGTATAGTTTCCCTTCGTCCGACTAATAAGCAGTACGTGCAGACCTCTTTGTGACTCTCGCATCTCTGCATTTCATCTTCATCATATCTTCTCGTACTTTCGTAGCCATCGCGATGGAAGACATATCAAGATATAAATTGCTTTACATTTCACTTTCGAAAAGCATGTAGTGTGTCCCATTATGATATTTCACCTTTCACTTCTTTTGTATAGAACGCTATTGCTTCGATTCGTCTTCTTGTGTAACACCTGTCTGCTATCGCGTTAACCGAAAGTACTGAATGACATTTCACATAATTTACCAGTTGAACTTACAGAACCAAGTTTAGACGTAGTCGTCCTTAAAGAAACTAACGAGAATCTGTCCAACACAGAAAACCGTAGCATTTTTAGTCTTCAATTTTAGAAGACGGTCACAGAAATTGTCATTAGGCTATGGATATCGTTAAGTTCGTTCAGATTTGTTTAAAATGCGTCAAGCCATATCTTATGTTACATAACGAAGCCTAAGTGGCATCACCATGAGAAATGAGTAATATATTAGGTCAGCATAAGGCATCGTAAGTTTTAAACTGATTTGAACACACCATGGACACTAAGGACCGAAATCCACAATCCAATGAAAGTAAGTTTGTAAACATTTAATGTCAATTAGTGCGCTCATGGAATGTGTACGTTGTCCGTTAGCACCTATGTTTATTGCCTAGAAATCGTATCGATATATGTCTGACTATATCGAAGTATGTTTAAACAGATAGATCTCAACGCCACAATCTATCTTTATTTTGAAGGTATCCTGGCGTGCCTCAAGCAATGAACAACCTCCATATTCAACTAACGGCCAGTTCCTATCGTTATATATGGGATACAGAAACTAAATAGTAGATACGTTTTTTCAAACTGAAACTGACAATGCCACATCATTTGAAAAGAAAAACATTAGAGCTTGGCAGGCGCAGTTTCGTTGTACTGCAGCGTGACTTTCCAAGTTTACAAAATTGACCTTATTATACAATAGAGACCCCTCGTAGACGTTTTACTTGGCAGAAATAAGTTTAAAAATCCAGATGAGCATAATCACAAAATGATTATTAATTATTACTTCAGAGACGCATGAAATGGGAGGATTAATCTGAGATAATGGAAACAGAAATTTGAATTAAACTTTTGATTTATTAGAATAATAATTATCAGAAATCATCATACATATTAATACAACCCTAACCGTCTGCTGCGCTTAATACACTCATATTTTGCTCGATTCTTGATTTCTCAATATTAAAAAAAGCACAGAAATATTATCAGTCTGCTACGTGAATTACGCAACGATTTAGTAACTCCTGATTACGGGTTCAACCTGGGACGTGAACGTATATGTTAAAATTAGTCTAATTGTCATCCTGCTGCATGGTTCGTAGGGAAACCTAATTAATCACACCAGCGCAGCAACTACGAGGAAAACAATAACACCTTACCTGGTATTGCTCAGCAGAAAAAAAGAGAGGGACAACATGTACTTTTCGTAATCAATTCAAACAGTATAGTCCACTCTCTGAAGAAATAACAGCGCAGCCGCTTTCAGTACCAATTCCAGTGTGACGTACACCTTCTCATCACCTCAGTGGAAGCAGAATTGTCAGACCACAACTAGTCTTACACAAAGCGATTTCAAACGCTGTTTCATCTCAGTGCTGCCTGCCAGCAGACACTCGCCATAATAGACACTACGTACGTAAAATTACTCCGTGCCGATTAACTCACAATAACTTTCACTCCATTAAATGGCGAGTCGCCCGCATCTCGTGGTCGTGCGGTAGCGTTCTCGCTTCCCACGCCCGGGTTCCCGGGTTCGATTCCCGGCGGGGTCAGGGATTTTCTCTGCCTCGTGATGGCTGGGTGTTGTGTGCTGTCCTTAGGTTAGTTAGGTTTAAGTAGTTCTAGGGGACTTATGACCACAGCAGTTGAGTCCCATAGTGCTCAGAGCCATTTGAACCATTTTACATGGCGAGACCATTTTGGACTGCCCATGTCTGTCCACAACTGACTGACTGGCCTCCTGAAACTGACTCTACTTCAGCTTACAGAATCTATCTGTTCACCTGGCACGACCAAACTTTAACCGTTCATTGGCAGAGCTATCGACTCCAAGAAACACAAGTAATAGTTAAGCAATTCCCATGTAGAGGAGATAAATATCGAAATTGATCAATGTGTGATCGGAAAATAAAGGCAACAAGCTCTCCCGTAATCGACGCGAAAAACCCGTGATCCAAATGAAGGGTGGCTCAATCAAGAGGCCCCTTTCGAATGCAGATAAGGAAACAAATACTGCACCTCCTGAATCACCGTCTTTATTCGTGTTTCTTTCACAGCTTTTAAAATCGTAGCAGTTCACTGAGCGTAGCACACGTAGTAATCCAGTAATCGTCGTCAGAGAAGCACCCGAATCACAGCTGGTCAACATTAAGAGCGCAAACACTCGAATTTGCCGAAGCTCTCAGCTTTTGCTGCCATATGATGCCACAGAGTACATGGGCTCGTGTCACATTACCATATGTGGCGTCAGGAGGTGGGCCTGTTGCACTGAGCGACGCTCTCGTTGTGATCAAGAGGATTGGAGCATCGTCGGTAATCTGACCTGGCATGCCTTATCCCCCAGGAAACAGATAGCACACTGAGGTGGAAGCGGCCGGATCAGACACCGTCGCTAATAAAGACAGTGATCTGTTGATGTAAACTACAGCTGGATCCAGGTTTCTGCTTAACGATGACATCGCCATCCATGACTGTGTGTCGGCGGCGTCGTCCCCATGACTGGTGGACGAAATTTGGCGGAGGCTGCTGCTGCCTGTTATGTGGGTCGGATGCGGGAAGTCACGTTATCCGCGCGATATCTGTGGTTGTTATATTCTTGTGACCTTCGTAGGGAAGGCCGTTGTGGTACTAGACGAGGTATCCGTGCTCCAGATCGGAGAAAAGAGGACCAAAAGGTATGGATACTTACTGCCTGCGTCGCTACTGGTTTAGGTGGCCATTCACTATGACGTAGCATTGGTGATCTCCTACGGTCCCGTGATTGTGTCGGGCGTCTACCCAGCAGCTGACAGAATGTTCGATCCCCCAACCTGGGGCGCCTGTGAAGACGAGGGCGCAGTGACCCTAGCTAATGGAACTTCGGGGAGAATGTGGAAGACTCCACGGCTGCCTGCCATGCAGGAGCTCTGCTGGGGTCTTCCCAGTGATCTGTGTGACCCTGTAAGTGCTAAAAGTATTATTAAGGAGTCCTTTGTTGACGTCGACTTGATCGTATCCATTATTATCTCTGTCTACCCCATTTTACTTTTAACGGAACTGTTGCCGATTCACCAATATTTTCAATGATTTTAGTAGTGATAAACTATGGTGTAATACAATAGTCCTAACTATGGCCTAATGCAATGGTCCTAACTATGGCATAATGCAATGGTCCTAAATCATGTCTCTGACTCTTTGGACTAATCCAAGCTGTTACTACTACTACCATGGCTACTGGATTTTACTAAATTTAATTAAGTTTGAATTCGCAGACGCAAATCGTGATGTCTCTTAGTGTAATTGGTATGTACGAACGACCCAAATACTCTCACTCTCTACAACGCTCTGATAGCTAATAGTTCAATTTGTTGCCATATGTACTTTATGTCTTAGTGCAAACGCAGTAGCAACAATACATCCCTGATCAAATTTAATTTGAATTACCACGATTCTTTAACTGTCTCAGCTTAATGCAGAGACTGATTAAAATATAGCCCTAAAATAACCTTGGGGCTAATTGTTTTCCTCATACGCCAGACTGAGATGAGCAACTAACACTCTCTCTCTCTCTCTCTCTCTCTCTCTCTCTCTCTCTCACTCACTCACTCTCTCATACTCACTCACTCTCTCACACACACACACACTCGTACACGCTCCATCAAGAAATACATACAAAATCGAAAGTTAGATATTTGTCCTCTTCACCAGTCTCTTTAGGATCTACCGTTAACACATCTAAGACGACCTCAGTGCAATTCTCGTAAACTATAAATGATAACCAGAGATCCAAATACAGTCGCATTTAATATACAGTGCCGGGAAAAAGACTAGTACACATCTGTAAAGAAGACGTAGGTTTTGATCCGATAAAGGCATATCCCACCTGGGGGATAAAAAACGTACTGATAACGGTTTCAATGTCGCCAACAAATAACTTAGTGGCATTGCTACCAGATCGCCATCTGTGTCTACCTTTTAACAGGGTATGCTCACTGCCAGAATGCTTGGAATTTTGCAAACTTGCAAAGGAAGCAGGCAACCATGTCACGGATACGCACTCGTACATCCTACAGCGAACTGGTCTGAAAGGATCAAATTGTAGCCTACCGAGTGGTGGGATGGTCCTTTCGCTGAGTTGACACACATGGTGAACGTAGTGTGCAGTTGTGCAGTGATGCTGATGCCAGTGGTCACGTGAATATTTTCTCTCCCGTAGACGATCTTCTGGACGTCTACGCAGCTCTGACGTTCTCCAGGATCGTCGTATTGTAAGAGCGAAAGTGGCAGATCGTACAGGTACCACAGTACAGACAAGAAAAATGTGAGTCCAGACGTGTCAACATGAAGTTTGGGAACCCGTTATTAGCAGTGCGACCACATGCATACACATACCTCTTCCCTGTCTTCCACTCACGCGACAGCACTGACTTGCACGGCTCGACTCACTTGGAAGATGGAATGGCGCACCATGGTCTCCAGCGATGAAGGTAGGTTGAGCATGTACGCAAATAATTATCGTTTGCGTGTACGACGTAGACTTGGGGAGTACTGTCTCGCAAACTGCATGTGTCCAACACGCACTACGTTTCCCCAAGCCTCATGGTCCGGTGCGTGGTAAGCTACAAGTCAAGTCTCGTTCGCCTTTGCTGCTTCTGAAGCGGGCTCTAACCAGTGCACCGTATGTGCAGAATGTTGATAGACCTTTTCTTTTGCGCTTCTTGTAACAGGAAAGTGATGTCTTGTTCCAGCAGGATGATGCTCGCTACACACTGCCCGTGAAACTCAACGTGCTCTGCAAGACCTGCAGCAACCGTTCCAGCGATCGTGATGTCCTGCCTTGTCTCCAATTGATCATGTTTGGTATAGGACTGCGATGAGACGGGAAGTGACTCGCGCTACTCGTCAACAAGCGACTCCTATAGAACTGCGTGAACAGATTGAGCAGGCATGGCATAACTTATCGCAGGACATTGTTTGCCATCTATGCGATCGACAGGATGCCGGTGTCAGCGCCTGAATTGCCGACTGTGGAGGCTACATCACATACAAATGTGGATGTTTCAATGTGGATCTCTACCTGGTGTCCCAGAATCGCCTGTGTTATGGATCTGTAAACCATTTCACCTACTCGATATGCACTGTTGCAACAATAAACCTCGAGTGAATTAGAAATACTCAAGAGGTTGTAATTTTTTTTTTCGGCAGTGTATAAACAAGAATGGCTGACACCTGCTTTGCAATGGAACACCGTCACAGAGAAACAAACAAATTAGGAATGAGAGGGCTACATTTATTTTTAGAGGATCGCTTGATCAGGATCAGTTGTAGGACTATATGTTTTGAATCTAAGGCTCAAAGCAAGTCTCAATTTATTAAATGATTCATTTTCTCAAAATCGCTACTTTTACCACATTAAAATGACAACAAATAATTTTTCAGCTAAATGAACATGGGTTCTTGTGACGTTGACTGAGAAAGTGCTCCAACACAGCCAGCACAAAGTCTTCTAAAATATTGAAACACGAAGCTCTCTAGAAGCTCGATTTAATCATGAATGTCCCGTAAACACAACAGGGAGTACATAATGTCCTTGTAAGACAGCTGGGGAAAAGCTACAGGTTTTCCTCACACGTCAAGCTCGTAAGTGCAAAGAAAACGATTGAAGACCAACGAAACGATACAGTTAATCAGGCAGCTCAAGTTGCGCAGGAAAACCCGCCAGTTGTGACCTGATCAGAAAGTGGATTGCGCTAATGAGAAATGCAGCACTAGCACACACCACTGAGCACCAGATATGTACAGCCAAAGTGGCTGTAGAGGAAGGCTGTCGCAGATGTTGTTTGTACCATGAGTGCCCCGGACTGTTTCGCGGCAACCAATGTCCAGAATTCTCCTTCTCTAAACTCAATTCCCAACTTTTAGAAGAACTCTACGTGGAAGGTAGGACAGCCAACCACTGCCACAGCGACTTGGGAGAATTTCGTTGTGTTCTGGGGGACCGTGCAGAAATCTCCCATTCTTGGCGTACTGAATGCATCTTAAGATGCAAGAGGCGATGTTTATATTCACTGCTGGCCACGTTCCACTCATTGGTCGAGACCCTCACGCCTAAACACGGTGTAAACAAGACACAGAGTGACTAGATAAAAGCCGGCCGCGGTGGCGGTGCTGTTCTAGGCGCTTCAGTCCGGAACCGCGAGACTGCTGCGGTCGCAGGTTCGAGTCCTGCCTCGGGCATGGATGTTTGTGATGTCCTTAGGTTAGTTAGGTTTAAGTAGTTCTAAGTTCTAGGGGACTGATGACCTCAGATGTTGTCCCATAGTGCTCAGAGCCATTAGAGCCATTTTGAACTGGATAAAAAAATTTGGAGAGAAAGGGATACGAGTGGTGCCGTATCGCCTGTCCTTAAATCTGAATATAGGGTAATGAATTCGTCACGGAGACTTTTACTAAAGGTTTTGCAGTGGCTCAGCGGCAGCTGTTTTCAGAGAAGAGAGCCACTTTCGTTGCCAAGGTGAGGGTTAGAGGCTACAGAAGTTAGTGTGCAACAACCCAGGGTGATAGCAACAATGCAGTCCCACACAGGCTCATTAACAGTGACGGGATAACTGGGCATCTACATTACCCAGGCTCAAGTTGACAGCCAACCTGGGATTTGGCTGTCAAAAGAAGGTAGTCTCTCTGAAACGTCCCACTTAACCCGCAGGACAAGATAGGTATTTTAAATTGTGGAAAGGGGCCACAATAAGGGGCTGTCAGTTACAAAGCCACTTTAATTTAAAAATGGCTGAAGGTCAATAACTTAAAACGCAAACATAATCAGAAATTTAAAAGGCAAGCCTTATCTTACAACAGTTTTTTATTTAGGGTGAAGGCCCAACGAATCTGAGATTTTCAGAGCAAACAATTTGAATTCAAAATCGGCTGAAAGACCAACACTTAAGGCTAAACAACATTAAATTTAAAAGAAACAAAGGCCTTTTGTAAAACAACATTAAACGCTGTTTCACGGAAGGCCTTTGACATTTTAAAAAAATTCAGTGTTCTTGATTTTTAAGAATTGGGCCTTCAGCCGATTTTGAATTCGAGTTGTTTCGCTCTTAAGGCCTTCAGCCCAAATTAAAGAAGTGTTTCACGTAAGGTCTTTGGTATTTAAAAAAATCAATGTTATGGAATTTTAAGTGATAGGTCTTCAGCCGATTTGAAATTAACTTGTTTGCTCTTGAAGTGTCTGATTCTTTGGGCCTTTAGCCTAACTAAGGAACTGTTTTAAGATAAGGCTTTGCATTTTAAATTTCTGTTTTGGTTGTGTTTTGCCTAATTAAGAACTGTTTTACTAAAGGCCTTTGTTTTTTTTTAATAAACTAGTTACGGAGAGGTTTTGAAACGCAATTAGAGAACGTTATTATGCCACTTAATACTTTACACTTATGTGTCAGTAGTATCTGATGACATAATAAGGAAACTGTATAAGCAGATCAGAAAGGAATGCAGATACTGGCCGCATATTGAGAAATAAACCGACATTAGCGACTTTGGCAAAGTACAAACTATGGCCTGGCGCCTGAGAACGAACGACAGTTACTTTTGCATTGGGTAGGAGATTATCGAGATTCGACCGTGGATCAATGCTGCATGTTGTCTGGCCGACTGAATCATATTTATTGTTGCGGAAAGCCGTGATCGTATCCAGATACACCGTCATCTTGGCGAACAGATGCTCTAAACATGGACTACGAATCTGATTCGATCCGGAGGGCAGTGCGGGGGTAGCGGAGTTTTCAGTGTTATGCTATGTGGGTAATTAACTTGCGTCTCATGGAACTCATAGTAATAATCCAAGGGACTGTGGTAGCTGCCGATTACATGAGCAGTATTTTCCACCATCTGTATCCCTTGAAACATGAAGTCTTCTGCTGTGGTGGTGACCCAGACGTATTACTGTCAGTGCACTAAAGCCAGGTTTGTGCTACAGTGGTCTGAGGAACGTGGTAATAAACTCATGTTGTCTTGTAAAACAAAATCACCCTATCAGGACGAGATAGAAGGCATGCAGGACGTAATTCGGTTCCAGGTCAGTGCCCACAAGCAGCAACCCGTAATTAACGGAAATTAAGTTACCTCAGCATAGATATCTGATGGCCCATATCTTCAGAAACTTTCCATAGAATTCTGCAACTCATGCCACGGAGATTCGCTGTTGTATTGAATTTCGAAAGTGGGCCAACACTTTGTTAAGCAGGAGTTTATACTGTTTTGATCATCGGCGTAAACTGCCACACATACAAGAATCTAGTTGATTGAGGTCATCAAAACATGGCGGCTATTGATCCAAAGCTTCCTTGCCTTCCCATCTTTAACGATAAAACGTATTGGAGTATCAACGTGATT
The DNA here is from genome assembly GCF_023898315.1 of Schistocerca nitens. Classification (NCBI taxonomy): domain Eukaryota; kingdom Metazoa; phylum Arthropoda; class Insecta; order Orthoptera; family Acrididae; genus Schistocerca; species Schistocerca nitens. The sequence continues at coordinate 363,928,893 of NC_064617.1, forward strand.
AAATAATATGATCCCAAAATTTGCAAGTGGAAACATCCAGTACACATCTGAAAGACAGTTCTATGTAGGCAGCATGTATAAGATGCACATCTATCAAACTGTCACATACAAACGTTTCCTGTAGATTTTATTTTTGAAAACTGCTGCCGATGTATAGCGTGCATTGTAGATAGAAGGTTATCATCGGTCTACAATAAAGACTGCGAAAATTTGCTACTCCATCTCCATCCAACGTTGCCGCGTCTGTTAATAGGACTGAAGAGCAACGGATTAGCGGTTTTCACAGCAAAATTTCGGCAGTACTTTTCCTGTGCTCTGAAACCATCAGCCAAAATTATAAAGAGCTGAATACATGAATTACAACTCAAGTACACTCCACGTGGAACTATGACATCCATCGTATTAAGCGAGGACGTTACTCAGGCGTAAGGTAGAACTTTGTTTGGTACTGGGATACGATAAACAGCAGCATATGTCAGACAGCTCAGAAGTATTCTTTCGGGAGACTAGGTTAGTGACAGCCGTGTAACCTCAGTTCCTTTGTCATTCGCGAGGGTGTACATAAATAATAACTTACCAGAAAGTTTCACAAATAATACCTTATCTGCCCGTTCAAGACATGAATGTATCTTGCTGTTGGTTCAGGTATCTAACAGGAACGTTCAAGATAGGCTAACCTCACATGGACACAAATTAAAAATATAAAGACCCAGGCACCGAAATGTCAACACCGACCTTCCTCGCAGTACACCAAGCGCAGACTCAGTACTCACGATGCTCCGTGCGCTGTCTTCCCTCTGTCACTGCCGCCGAACTGGTCTCCGTCACTGCCCCCGACCTGGTCTCGCGTCGCGAGCCGCAGCCGTCCTAATTAGAGGGCACCAGCCAACCAGGATGCTGCAAAGCGCTGAACTTCGATAGAGAAACTATCCTGCCAAGAGCATCGCAGGAATTCACGGCGCCGGCCGGAGTGGCCGAGCGGTTCTAGGCGCTTCAGTCTGGTACGAATCCTGCCTCGAGCATGCATGTGTGTGATGTCCTAAGGTTAGTTAGGTTTAAGTAGTTCTAAGTTCTAGGGGACTGATAACTTCAGAAGTTAAGTCCCACAGTGCTCAGAGCCATTTGAACCATTTTCTTTTCTTTTTAAGTCACGACGGCTCATTTTCATTTTGTCAATATTTAGACGAATGATTTCTACCACCAACGATTATGGGACACTTTGTATAAATCTATTTCCTCTCAACTGCAGGGTGGAGAACAACAGTGTCACGAAATTTTAATCGTGGATAGCTGATACCAGTAGGAACCAAAATTAGAAATGTTTTGTAGGTCGACAACGCAACATTTTTAAACTATGGAAACTTGTCGCCACGCGCTCCGATAGGCCGTGGGTTCGCCCTATCTCAGGACAGGAGCTTCAACTTCTTCCGACAACGGTGTGGGGTATTCTGAAACGACGCTTGCATAAGAAGCCTTACTACCTGCAATTATTCAAGCAGTTACGCTCTGGCAACCATAACAGAAGGTACGAATTTTGCATATCAGTCCCCCACGATATGGCAGAAGACACTTAACGCATGACTCATCTTTTCGGACGAATTGACGTTTCAGCTATCGGGTAAAGTTCACAAAGCTTATGAACACTTATTTTTTGTGTGTGTGTGTGTGTGTGTGTGTGTGTGTGTGTGTGTGTGTGTGTTGTGGCGTGCGAGTATTGTGGTTTGATTGCGTGTTGTACAGTTTCCGCAAGATTCCAATAAAACTACTAACTTATTATAAATGTTACATGAGGTTTTATTTAAACACTGCATTTCCCGTCTAATGATTGCTACTTTGTTAAAGAAATCTCCACCTAGGAACGTGTAGCAATGTTGTATGTCAAGCAGTGTAAATCCCACTAAGTTGCAGATCGTTTATTGAATTTAACTCTACTGTTATTCCAGGTGGCAACACTTTTCTTTAAGCAAGATGAACAGTTTTGTCACACAATACTACATGTGCACAACACTAATGTATGTATTTGTCCTGTCAAAATATTTCATAAAATTTGTTACGAAATAATCAGGCTTCAAACATCAGCAGATAATAATTTATATAACGGAAGATGTTATTAGCACTATATTTAAAGATTATTCACAATCAAAGTTGAATTTATTTCCTCAAAGTGGGTTTTGGGACACCAGTATACAATTATCATCGCAATTATGACCAACAACTTTTATGTCCGTATAGAACATCAATTTAAAACTGCCTCAGCAATATTTCACTAAGATGGCGCCTAATATAACACAATCACTTATCGATTCTGCTTCAGGGCCTGTTTTACTACTGACAAATAATATGTATTAAAACTTTTTGTACCTTCACTATATACATTAACATTAGAAAATATTTCTCAATGTTAATCGGTTATTGTTCAGCAATTACCAATAAACCGCGTTGTAGATCAAAAGCGCTAATGGCTGCGCTCCTTTGTAGCTGAGCAGAAAACTTAACATTTATATAGGACGAGAGTTAAAAGAAAAGAAAACTTTAAACAAAGAAAATTCATTTCAATGATTCAGAAACTCTATTTTTAAAATATTAATTAACAACGTAATACAGTTTTTTACAGACCTCTGTGTTACGAGACGTCAATCATGTCCGATTATTACAACAGTCCGAACATGAAGAAGCATTATTCTAGAAGAATTGAAGAATCACAGATAACACAAGATGAAGATTTCCGTTATCTTCTTCCATGAGTATTGTCTGAGATATGATTTTCACATAAAATTCAATTATGTCACTGACAATAACAATTATTAATATATTAGTATCGATGAAGTCCTTTTTGTATTAATATCAGGAGAATGTTCGCTCGAACTTCACACACAATGCTGTCGTGAATATTGTTCTGAATAAAATATAGTCGTGGATATTAAACTGCCCCTTGGGCTGAGAAAAAAAATTAGTTTAAGTTTTTATCAGATTACCATATCCACGTTGCTTATTGTTAACTTTCACATGCTTAACATATCGTTCTCATCACGCAAATGTTCATATCTAACATTGAGTAACGCATAACACAGTGTTGACGTGATTGTGTAAATGGCTTCAGTAACTGTACAATCTTAAAAGAATGCTGGGGAGACTTCCCGGATTAACTTATCCCTCCCCCCCCCCCCAAACCTTCCGTTGTGGCTCACTGGATTCGGAAAACCGAGATCAAAACCGTCCTAGGGGTTTCAAGAAGATAGAGTTACCTACCCTTTTCTGTCAGGCTTGTCATGAATATAACAGACAAATTTTGAACACGCGAATTTATATTTTTGTTTAGTCGCAGACAGCCTTTTACGGAGGTTTAACATGAAAATTAAAAGTTCATGTGACTCAAATAACAAATTTGATATACCGATTCCCCGACGACGTCGAGCCGCTGGATCGCAGGCAGGTAGAGACCGCTACTGGAACGCACCCGACCGCGTGGATGCATCGTCGGCTGCCGTCGGCCGCACGCTGGTCTGGATCTGTTGCTGTCTGGAAGTATTACTGCAGCAGGTCCTGCTTCTCTCTTTCCACGTCCCTCTAGTACAAGATGCGTACATGTAATGTCGAGAAAAGGGGTATCAGTAACAAGATAATTATTATATTTAAACTACGGAAGAAGTTTTCGTCTCAAATTAATTTTCATTCACATGGATTCATACAGATTGCTTTTGGACGATGTCCTGCATCATGACACTGTTCATTTGAATGTAGTGATTCACAGCCAACTCTAATTAACTATGCTTATGTACGCCACTGCACCGTTTTTCGTTCTCGTGTCCATCGTGTACTTTATCTCCTGCGGTAAGCAAACATTCCCGTGAGGCGCTGCGTAGCCAGTGTTGCATCGTAGTGTGGCCGCGCGGCTGGCTGTACAGGCCGTCACGCGTAACATTTGGCACGCGAAGATGACTCGTAACGCCTTTGTTTGAGGTCTACAGTTTTACATCGATTTTAATACTGTTCATATTTTTTAACGTCCGTGTCGTTTCTGCCAATATTAACATTCTATGAGAGTTCATATCTTCAATAATCACAGCTATAAACACTGTTCATCACTTTTATCAAGAGAAAATACAGTTTTCAACGAGTCCACTAGACTTTCGTAGTTCTTGTGACACGCTTCACTGTCCAGATTGCTGCTAGTCTTTCAGAAACCAGACGACAGACAATCTTCTATACAAATGGCACTTTACAAAATAGTGAATTTTTTTATCCATGTGCACATTGTTCCATAATATAATAACATGATAACAAAGTTCATACGTGGTGTGGCTAGAAAAAAACCGGACTAGTACTGGTGAAACAATAAAACGAATGCAATAAGGCTGAAAGTCGCGTGGCCTGTCACGTGACTCTCGCTCCGCCTACTGCTCGAGTTTCATCTGCCTCCTGCACTCAGTCTGCCCGTGGCGTCTGTTTTAAGTAGTTGACGTTTTGTCTGTGCGTCGGAAAATGTTGAGTGTACAGAAAGAACAGCGTGTTAACATCAAATTTTGTTTCAAACTAGGAACATCTGCAAGTGAAACGTTTGTAATGTTACAACAAGTGTACGGCGATGATTGTTTATCGTGTTTGAGTGGTTTAAACGATTTAAAGATGGCCGCGAAGACACCACTGATGACACTCGCACTGGCAGACCATTGTCAGCAAAAACTGATGCAAACATTGAAAAAATCGGTAAACTTGTTCGACAAGATCGCCGTTTAACAATTAGAGCAGTGTCTGAGTTAACAGGAGTTGACAAGGAAAGTGTCGAACAAGTTTACCGATTTTTTCAATGTTTGCATCAGTTTTTGGTGACAATGGTCTGCCAGTGCGAGTGTCATCACTGGTGTCTTCGCGGCCATCTTTAAATCGTTTAAACCACTCAAACACTTGTGTTCGCGATAAACAATCATCGCCGTACACTTGTTGTAACATTACAAACGTTTCACTTGCAGATGTTCCTAGTTTGAAACAAAATTTGATGTTAACACGCTGTTCTTTCTGTACACTCAACATTTTCCGACGCACAGACAAAACGTCAACTACTTAAAACAGACGCCACGGGCAGACTGAGTGCAGGAGGCAGATGAAACTCGAGCAGTAGGCGGAGCGAGAGTCACGTGACAGGCCACGCGACTTTCAGCCTTATTGCATTCGTTTTATTGTTTCACCAGTACTAGTCCGGTTTTTTTCTAGCCACACCTCGTACACTGTCAAATAAATATGAGACAAGATGACAGCTAGAATCATCTACATTGTTCTGACCATAGCCTCATCACTGAACTGTGTAGATACCAGTACATTTCCACATTTGATGACATAATTTTATTTCTGTTCATTTATACTCATTCGTTCATATTTCTGTTAGGTCTATTAGCAGATTATGGACTGATGTCCATGTTGGGTTCACCTAACAGGAAAAGAGCTCATAATAGCAAACTGCAAATACATCCGCCTAAAGAAAAATGTACCCAAAACGCTACACAATAGGGAAACGTTCTATGAATAGTAAATGCGGATACCGACAGACACGCAGCTCACACACAATTAACAGTCGTTATGTGTGTGCATTCACATAGGCGAGGATCATAGAAACATTCTTGTCTCATTTACCCTCGTATATGAATAGACATATTGTCTATGCATATATATATATTTATATTGGGAATTTCTAAATTCTACATAGAAAAGATAAAAAAATTTACGTTTACTGAGAAAAGATTTTCAGTAACTTGTATTGAGTAAATGACCTTTTCAGAAAAATTAAAATTTTTATCATGAAAAATCTCCCTTTCGCGGGATTTATTCTTCACGAATACTATAGTGTAACTACTGGCATGTAAGCGTACAGACTAGTACATATAAATTCATGAAATTACGTACGATAATGTTTTCACTACAACTACTGTTTACATATTTACCTTTGTGCGATTGTGCATTAGCACAGGACATATTATTGTCTTTATATAGGCATAAAAGTCGATTCCTACTGCCAAAATTTCTTAATGTCTCCAAGACAATACGGTCCTTTTACGTTCCCTTTACTGACATCTTCTAGTACATAACATCCGTCATGTGAGATTCAGATTATTTTGAACGGTCCTTTGCACAATAATTGCCTCTTCATTTGTCCAGGGACCGAGTATGAACCTCTGTAATAGGTCTTATGGGGATAGACTTTCATATCAAAAAACATACTCTTTTATGATACCTGGTCGATCAATAAACACTTCATGGTATCTGGATAACAAATTTATTAAATGTCCAGACCGTGAAGCGTCAATGCACGTTGCCTCTTTCACCTTCTCCTCTATTGTTGCACTGATGTCACTCATGATATTTGGTGCACCATTTTTCCTGTTAATATGACACTTTTGTGGGTTATCATATTGTAGCACTAACAATTTTTGTTTGCCGACAGATACATCTTGTTCTCATGTCAGCAGAAGGTCCGCACCCAACTCCCAATTTAGCTTCAACGCTATTCGTCGGTGCCGGTACTTAAGTACACATGCTCCCCGGGCGAGACCTATTACAGCCTCTCTGTCCCGTATAAACTCAATTCCCAGTAACACCGGTATTGATAAGTTTCCATTACTAGGAACGTGCATATAACGCTATCATTTCCAAAGGAAACAATTCAACCTGTGTCTGGTACTTTATAATTTTAGCTTTCTTTCCCAGCGCTCCTATAGCTTTGCAGTTCGTAACAGGCAAAATCGGCAGCATTTTTATTTGGCTCTGAGCACCATGGGACTTAACATCTGAGGTCATCAGTCCCCTAGAACTTAGAACTACTTAAACCTAACCAAGCTAAGGACATCACACACATCCATGCCCGAGGCAGGATTCGAACCTGCGACCGTAGCGGTCGCGCGGCTCCAGACTGAAGCGCCTACAACCGCTCGGCCACACTGGCCGGCGCATTTTTATTTGCGTTAGCTTCTTAAAAAATTGTGGGTTCATCACCGATGCACTCGTACCTGTGTCGAGGAGGATAATGGTTGCTTCGACATTGATGGTTCCATTGATGCTTGCCTGAATACTTTCTTTTTATTCCCTATCAGGGACGACAGATTCTTGATAGAGTTCATTTTCGATTTTCTTAACATCCTGATAGCGAATCATATTAACATTCTCTTGCATAGACCTATTGCTTTCATTCTTAGTGTCTGTCTGCAGGGGCCGAGATTGTTTCTTTTGGTATATTTTGTTTCGGCTCTGAGGATACCTCCACAGTTTTCACATTTTGTGATTCTACAGTCGGAGGTGGTCTACTCGCGTCCCACCAATATGGATACTGGTCATTCGACGTAGGTATAGCCTGTACGTAATTTACTAGCTGACCCAGATTCATAAAATTTTGAAGTGGCTACCAATGACTTGGCCCTGATTGTCACCAATATTTATTGTCACCGCGCATGTTTTTTTTGGTTTATTCTTGTACGGACTGTCCGATTTATTTTCATTTCGTCTTTTACGGTTAGAATTATTATTATTGTCCTTGGCATTTTCATTACTAAATTGCCTTTGATTACCATTCGGATGCTGGTAGTCATTGATTTTCTGGTAATTATTATTATTATTATAGAAGTAACCAGATTTTTTGTAAAGATCTTTGCCACTACTATACTTTCCATTACCATGGGTTTTGTTTTTGTTTTTCTTGGGACTACCTTGACCCCTATTTCCATTATTTCCGTTCCAGAAACCTATTCCATTAGAACAGTTGGTACTACTTGCTCCGTCAGAATTCTTTCTGGCGTCTTCTTGTACTAAGTCTAACGAATCTATCACAGATAAAAAATCCTTACGATCAATATCTGTGACGTTAAGCAGTTTCTCCCTAATATCTATTGGCAGTCTAGCCTTCAACACTCGTCACAAGTCCCGTGTGGTTATTGGTTCATCCTAGTACCGTGTCATATCAATGTATTCGTCAAAGTATTTTCTGAAAGAGCCTGTCTTCGGGTTATATATTTCTGCGTTATATACAATCTTTCTTAGTCGTTCTTGAGTTGACGCTGAACAGAACTGGTCGAGTAACACCACCTCAAATTCGTTAAGTGTTTTGCATGTCTCTGCTGTGTTCAAAGCCCAGAGCGATGCGTTACCAGAAATGAGTGAAACCACAAAGTGTATATTCTCTTCTTCCATTCTTGGATAGAACACATCTAAAACTTTTTAAAAACTACGGGATGAAATTTTTTTTACTCTCCTCATTGAATACTTGGAATTGACAGTGTTTAATTAAGCTCTCTTCATGCGTTAAGGACTTAAGTGCATGGAGTTGTTGTCATTAGCAGGCGGTATACTGACTTTATTGCCAGTAAACTCTGATTCATAATTCAGGTTCCTTGGTGAAACAAAATGCTGGGGTAATATATGCTGATTACTGAAACTTGGACTTTTATGCTCTGCAATAGAGTTCGTCGGCATATTTTCATTGTTCCATTGCCTGTCAGTACCAGCGTCCTCGTTGCTGTGTGCTGACATTGTTTCAAACTTATGCTTTTCCATGTTCAATGCCTTGCCTAATTCCGTTCTGACTTATTTCTATACATCTGTGGGGATGTCATTCTGTATTAGTAACGTTTCAATACGGTACTAGTTTTTATTACACTGATTTATTTGTTGAAATGAGTCGTAATTGTTTTATCGTGATCGACTCTCGTTCTATAAAAATATTGTTTATTTGTTCCATTAATTTCCCATCATGCTCTTGCTACCTGAGCTCCTGTTGCTGTTCTTCTACAGCCTTTTCTTGCTGCTCCTGCTTGAGCTCGCATTTTTGTTTCTTTATATCCTTTTCTTGTCTACGCTTTTCTTTTTCGTTCTCACGTTCCTGCTCCCTACGCTCGCGTTCCTGTTCCATGATATTGAAAATGTTGAGGTCTCATTCTCCGAGGAGCGCAGAGGACGATGCGGGAAATCCGCACCGCCTACTAGGCAAGGTCCTAACGGAGGTGGTTACCCATTGTCTTCCTCCGACCACAATAGGGATGAATGGTGATGATGAAGACAACCCAACAACACCCAGTCATCTTGAGGCTTGGAAAATCCCTGACCCCGCCGGGAATCGAACCCGGGACCCCGTGCGCGGGGAGCGAGAAAGCTAGCGCAAGACCACGAACAACTATGAAATTTTCAAATAACAATGCTAGCATATCCGGTACTGGCATAGCTCTTGAGAGTTGCTTATTTCTGCCCCCGTGCCCAGTAGAAATACTACCATTCACATCTAAAGATTTAACTGCAGGAATGTCCGTTTGTGTTCAGTTTCATTTCAGCTTGGAGTACACGGCTACTTAACGCTGCTGTCAGTTGAAATTTGGTCTTTATCATCTGTTACTTCCTTGAGCATAAGTCGATGGGCGCACTGCTTAGTTGTTCTTAGGTGTTAGATTTAGTGGGAATTAGTGAAGTTCGGTGGCAGGAGGAAGAAGACTTGGTCAGGTGAATACAGGGTTATAAATACAAAATCAAATAGGGGTAATGGAGCAGTAGTTTAATGATGAATAAAAAATATAGGAGTGCGGGTAAGCTACTACAAACAGCATAGTGAACGCATTATTGTGGCCAAGATAGACACGAAGCCCACGCCTACTACAGTAGTACAAGTTTATATGCCAACTAGTTCTGCAGATGATGAAGAAATTGATGAAATGTATGATGAGATAAGAGAAATTATTCAGGTGGTGAAGGGAGACGAAAATTTAATAGTCACGGGTGACTGGAGTTCGACAGTAGGAAAAGGAAGATAAGGAAACGTATTGGGTGAATATGGATTGGGGGGAAGAAATGAAAGAGGAAGCCGCCTGGTAGAATTTTGCACAGAGCATAACTTAATCATAACCAACACTTTGTTCAAGAATCAAGCAAGAATGTTATATACATAGAAGAACCCTGGAGATACTAACAGGTTTCAGAAAGATTATATAATGGTAAGACAGAGATTTAGGAACCAGGTTTTAATTGTAAGACATTTCCAGGGGCAGATGTGGACTCTGACCACAACCTATTGGTTATGAACTGTAGATTAAAACTGAAGAAACTGCAAAAAGGTGGGAATTTAAGGAGATGGGCCCTTGATTAACTGACTAAACCAGAGGTTGTACAGAGTTTCAGGGAGAGCATAAGGGAACAATTGACAGGAATGGGGGAAAGAAATACAGTAGAAGAAGAATGGGTAGCTTTGAGGAATGAAATAGTGAAGGCAGCAGAGGATCAAGTAGGTAAAAACACGAGGGCTAATAGAAATCCTTGGGTACCAAAAGAGATACTGAATTCAATTGATGAAAGGAGAAAATATAAAAATGCAGTAAATGAAGCAGGCAAAAAGGAATACAAACGTCTCAAAAATGAGATCGACAGGAAGTGCAAAATGGCTAAGCAGGCATGGCTAGAGGACAAATGTAAGGATGTAGAGGCTTATCTCACTAGGGGTAAGATAGATACTGCATACAGGAAAATTAAAGAGACCTTTGGAGATAAGAGAACCACTTGCATGAATATCAAGAACTCAGATGGAAACCCAGTTCTAAGCAAAGAAGGGAAAGCAGAAAGGTGGAAGGAGTATATAGAGGGTCTATACAGGGGCGATGTTCTCGAGGACAATATCATGGAAATGGACGAGGATGTAGACGAATATGAAATGGGGGATATGATACTGCGTGAAGAGTTTGACAGAGCATTGAAAGATCTAAGTCGAAACAAGGCCCCGGGAGTAGACAACATTCCATTAGAACTACAGACAGCCTTGGGAGAGCCAGTCCTGACAAAACTCTACCATCTGGTGAGCAAGAAATATGATACAGGCGAAATTCCCTCAGACTTCAAGAATAATATAATAATTCCAATCCCAAAGAAAGCAGGTGTTGACAGATGTGAAAATTACCGAACTATCAGTTTAATAAGTCACAGCTGCAAAATACTAACGCGAATTCTTTACAGACGAATGGAAAAACTGACAGAAGCCGACCTCGGGGAAGATCAGTTTGGATTCCGTAGAAATGTTGGATCACGTGAGGCAATACTGACCCTACGACTTATCTTAGAAGAAAGATTACGGAAAGGCAAACCTACGTTTCTAGCATTTGTAGACTTAGAGAAAGATTTTGACAATGTTGACTGGAATACTCTCTTTCAAATTCTGAAGGTGGCAGGGGTAAAATACAGGGAGCGAAAGGCTATTTACAATTTGTACAGAAACCAGATGGCAGTTATAAGAGTCGAGGGACATGAAAGGGAAGCAGTGGTTGGGAAGGGAGTGAGACAGGATTGTAGCCTCTCCCCGATGCTATTAAATCTGTATATTGAGCAAGCAGTAAAGGAAACAAAAGGAAAGTTCGGAGTAGGTATTAAATCCTTGGAGAAGAAATAAAAACTTTGAGGTTCGCCGATGACATTGTAATTCTGTCAGAAACGGCTAAGGACTTGGAAGAGCAGTTGAATGGAATGGACAGTTTCTTGAAAGGAGGGTATAAGATGAACACCAACAAAAGCAAAACAAGGATAATGGAATGTAGTCGAATTAAGTCGGGTGATGCTGAGGGAATTAGATTTGGAAATGAGACATTTAAAGTAGTAAAGGAGTTTCGCTATTTGGGGAGCAAAATAACTGATGATTGTCGAAGTAGAGAGGATATAAAATGTAGACTGGCAATGGCAAGGAAAGCGTTTCTGAAGAAGAGAAATTTGTTAACATCAAGTATTGATTTAAGTGTTAGGAAGTCGTTTCTAAAAGTATTTGTATGGAGTGTAGCCATGCATGGAAGTGAAACGTATACGGTAAATAGTTTAGGCAAGAAGAGATCAGAAGCTTTAGAAATGTGGTGCTACAGAAGAATGCAGAAGATTAGATGGGTAGATCACATAACTAATGAGGAGGTATTGAATAGAACTGGGGAGAAGAGGAGTTTGTGGCACAACTTGACTAGAAGAAGCGATTGTTTGGTAGGACATGTTCTGAAGCATCAAGGGATCACCAATTTAGTACTGGAGGGCAGCGTGGAGGGTAAAAATCGTAGAGGGAGACCAAGAGATGAATACACTAAGCAGATTCAGAAGGATGTATGCTGCAGTAGGTACTGGGAGATGAAGAAGCTTGCACATGATAGAGTAGCATGGAGTGCTGCATCAGACTGGTCTCAGGACTGAAGACCACAACACAACAGGTGTTCCTCGCTATATATCAGTATACATTAGGTGACATACTAGAACGTACGGTAAATTTTCCAGTGTGGGATTGTCAATGATACATGAAAAGAAAATAACAGAAATACAGTATTGTCGTGTATTCGGGCGCCAATGTGGCGTGCGAATATTGTGGTTTGATTCCGTATTGTACGTTTTCAGCAAGATTACAATAAAACTAGTTACCTATTATCGATGTATAATGAGGCTTTATCTAAAAATTGCTTTTCCCAGCTAATGATTGTTATTGAGTTAAAGAAATCTCTACCTAGGAACGTATAGGAAAGTTATCCATCAATCAGTGTAAATGGCACAAAGTTGCAGATCGTTTATCGATTTTAACGCTACTGTTATTCAAGGTGGCAGCACTTCTCTTTAAGCAAAATGAACAGTTTTGTCACACAATACTACACGTACACAACATTAATGTATGTATTTTTCCTGTCAAAATAATTCATAAAAGTTGTTAGGAAATAACCAGGCTTCATACATCAACAGATAAGAATTTATGTAACGGAAGATGCTATTTGCACTACATTTAAAGGTTATTCGCAATCTAAATTGAATTTATTTCCTCAAAGTGGGTTCTGCGCCACCAATACACAATTCTCATCGCAATTATGACCAACAACCTTAATGTCCGTATATTAAAACTGCCGCTGCAATATTTAACTAAGATGGCGCCTAACACAAGAGAATCACTTATCGATTCTGCTTCATGGTCTGTTTTACTACTAACAAATAATATATAGTAAATCTTTTTGTACCTTCACTATATACATTAACATAGAATATATTTATCAATGTTAATCGGTTATTATTCAGCAACTACCAATAAACCGCGTCGTAGATCAATAGCGTTAATGGCTGCGCTCCTTTGCAACTGAGCAGAAAGCTTAACATTTATATAGGACGAGAATTACTATAAAAGAAAACTTTAAACAAAGAAAATTCATTTCAATGACACAAAAACTCTATTTTTCAAATATTAATCAACAACATAATGCAGTGTTTTACAGACCTCTGTGTTACGAGGCATCACAATCACGTCCGGTCATTACGAGAATTCGAACAAGAAGCAGCATTGTACTGGAAGAAACACAGATAACAAAAGATTAAGATTTCCATTATCTTCTTCCATGAGTATTGTCTGAGACATGATTTGCACAGAAAATTAAATTATGTCACTGACAATTATTATTTATTATTATTTTAGTATTGATGAGGTCCGTTTTTATTAATATCACGATAATGTTCGCTCAAATTCCACACACAATGCTGTCGTGCATATTGTTCTGAATACAATATAGTCGTGCATATAACAGTGTGTGTGTGTAAATACTTAAGGGACCAAACCGCTGAGGCCAGTGGTCCCAAGACTTACATACTACTTAAAGTAACTTAAACTAATATATGCTAGGAACAACACACAAATCCATGTTCGAGGGAATGCTCGAACCTTCGGCGGGAGGGGCTGCGCTATTTTTTGTGGAGGCAACTGGTTTAGAAAAAGACACTTGGACATGCCACAAAATTGCTTGTTCCCTCAACTTCTTGAAGGTTCAAATGATTTTATTTTTACGCACGACGGCGCCCAGGCTCACTTTCTCCTGGCGATATGGTGTTATCTTAGCGATGGAACCACTCAGCGTTGGACTGTCAGAGGTAGACAACAAGTTTTTCTTCATTGCTTTTGGCCTCCCATCTCATCAGAGCTCACACCTTGTGATATTTCCTGTGGTGCAGCGTAAAAGACAGTGCGTTAGACCCCCCCCCCCCCACGGCATGTACTCTTCAAGAGGTGATAAATCAAATCGTTGAGACTATCGATTCAATAAGAAAGATTTGTTGATACTTGTGTGAAACGAAATGGCCTACCGTTTCGATGATATAGTGTTTCGGGACATAAAGCTTTTAGTCTTTCCCTATCTAATGACATGCGCAAAACGTTTCTGTTTTTCACAGTTTGTCTGCAATAAACAAATGAAATCTGTTCCTTAGTTTCACTTTGAAGATAGTCAGCAAGTTAGTAGGGTATAAGGGGGTAAAATTACACTACTGGCCATTAAAATTGCTACATCACGAAGATGACGTGCTACAGACGCAAAATTTAACAGACAGAAAGAAGATGCAGTGATATGCAACTGATTAGCTTTCCAGAGTATTCACACAAGGTTGGCGCCGGTGGCACACCTACAGCGTGCTGACATAAGGAAAATTTCCAACCGATTTCTCACACACAGGCAGCAGTTGACCGGCGTTGCCTGGTAAGACGTTGTTGTCATGCCTCGTGTAAGGAGAAGAAATGCGTACCATCACCTTTCCGACTTTGATAAAAGTCGGATTGTAGCCTATCGCGATTGCGGTTTATCGTACCGCGACATTGCTGCTCGCGTTGGTCGAGATCCAATGACTGTTAGCACAGTATGGAATCGATGGGTTCAGGATCCCAACGGCTTCGTATCACTAGTAGTCGAGATGACAGACATCTTATCCGCATGGCTACATCAGATCGTGATCCCTGAGTTAACAGAGGGACGTTTGCAAGACAACAACCATCTGCATGAACAGTTCGACGACGTTTGCAGCAGCATGGACTATCAGCTCGGAGAACTTGGCTGCGTTTACCCTAGACGTTGCATCACAGACAGGAGCGCCTGCAATGGTGTACCCAATGACGAACCTGGGTACACGAATGGCAAAACGTCTTTTTTTCGGATGAATCCAGGTTCTGTGTACAGCATCATGATGGTCGCATCCGTGTTTGGCGACATCGCTGTGAACGCACATTGGAAGCGTGTATTCGTCATCGCCATACTGGCGTATCACCCGGCGTGATGGTATGGGGTGACATTGGTTACACGTCTCGGTCACCTATTGTTCCTATTGACGGCACTTTGAACAGTGGACGTTACGTTTCAGATGTGCTACGACCGGTAGCTCTACCCTTCATTCGATCCCTGCGAAACCCTACACTTCAGCAGGATAATGCACGACCGCATGTTGCAGGTCCTGTATGGGCCTTTCTGGACACAGAAAATGTTCGACTGCTGCCCTGGCCAGCATATTTTCCAGATCTCTCACCAATTGAAAAATTCTGGTAAATGGTAGCCGAGCAACTGCCTCGTCACAATACGCCAGTCATTACTCTTGATGAACTGTGGTATCGTGTTGAAGCTCCATGGGCAACTGTATCTGTACACGCCATCCAAACTCTGTTCGACTCAATGCCAGGCGTATCAAGGCCGTTATTACGGCCAGAGGTGGTTGTTCTGGGTACTGATTTCTCAGGCTCTACGCACCCAAATTGCTTTCAAATGTAATCACATATCAATTCTAGTATAATATATTTGTCCAATGAATACCAGTCTATCATCTGCATTTCTTCTTGGTGTAGCAATTTTAATGGCCAGTATAAACGAGACCCAAAACCAGTAGTGTAACGCCGAGGTGCAATCATGCCAGGGCAAATTGGGGCACAGGTCGGTGGACTGCATTGTCATCGGCTTCCCTACCGCCTCCGTGTTGTCAGACTACATGTCTTGTCACGGAACTAGGCTTTTAGGGAGGCATTGCAGGCTGATTACAACTACAGGGCCATCGACGTGTCCAACCAATGGCGACATTACTTTGAAACAGTATTTAAACAGGCACGAACCACCTAGTTATTATCTAACCCTTAGGCAGTAATGTGACACCGAGCCTGTTCTACTCCACGCTGATGTGGCAGACGCGCCTGCCTCATCGGGGAAATAACTCGCTGCATGCCTCTCAATCCTTGAGGCTCCGAACATTGCCACCGTCCAGGGAGAACGATGTGGAGGTGGAGTCACCTCCGCCCTAGCCGAGATATGAACAGAGAAAATCGCTCCGCTCCGAGTCCCAGAGTGAGACGCAGCTGGACGTCTTCGCAGCAATAGCTGACTTCCACATCATCACCGTGATGGAGGCCGCTGTCATACTAACCTCAATGCCAACCATTGACTGTAAACAAGCCTCAATAAAGAAGTCATTGCAGCCATGAAATGGTTCAAATGGCTCTGAGCACTATGGGACTTAACTTCTGAGGTCATTAGTCCGCTAGAACTTAAAACTACTTAAACCTAACAAACCTAAGGACATCACAGACATCCATGCCCAAGGCAGGATTCGAACGTGCGACCGGAGCGATCGCGCGGTTCCAGACTGAAGCACCTAGAACCACTCGGCCACACTGGCCCACCATTTCAACCATCATCGTGTTCAGTCACACCTTTGGAACATATCTTCGAAGTTTATTGCTCAATTTACTTTCGTCTATGACGAACTGTTGTAATCTGTATATACTTCATTAGTTAATGTGTCACTTATTTTATCTTAGTTAAAAAATCTTACATTTTATTTACGCCTGAAATTATCTATTTTATTTTGTTCCTTCACTTAACGCTAAACTTTTTCAATCGTTTTTAGTGGAGACACTCTGTAAATGCTCTTGTTTAAAATCTTTGATCCAACAAAATTTTGCTCCATAACATACTATCTTTGTACCTGACGATTGCGAAACAGCAGAAAACTGGTTTGTGAAATAAATAATACACGTTTTAGGATACTACACCAGTGTTGTGTTTTCATTCATCACTTATAAAATGTTCAACCTAGAACCAATGAAACTGTCAATCAGTGTAGCCACCATCGGTCCTTCTAGATTTGTGCAATATCTTTTTTCAGCAGGGTATCCTAGTTCACACTGAAATATCCTCCACATCCAACCAGTTAAAGAGATACTTTTGGTAGAAGGAAAGACCAGTCGAAAGTTGCAAATCCTTACTTTTCATTAATTCGATGACTAGTTTCGGCTCGAGACCCATTTTCAAATCTTCATAACATTGTCTAAAATGCCACGCCAAAACTGTCCAATGAACATTTATGGTGCATTGCATTTTCGACTATGTTATGATGATTTGAAAATTGATATCGGCCCGAAACTAGTCATCGAATTAATGAACAGTATAAATTTGCAAATTTATAATGATTTTTCGTTCTACTGATTAACAGAAGTTGCTGACCCAAGCTACTCCAACACACTGCAAGTTCGTAGATACACCCAACACATAATTATGATGATGAATCTTTTTATGAGTGTGGTACCCTGTCATCGCATAAAATACTTCAATTATAATCGGTAAAACAATTTTTCTGCTGTCCTAGAGTGTGGACACCCCAACGCAAAATTCGAGCAGTGACTGAAATTATTAAGCAGCTTGACTATACCACTAGACAATACACCTCAAACTTTCGGCGTCCTAGCCAGTGGCCGTACATGTCCAACGGGCTGTGAGTTGTCACGTGGCGCAAGCCCCAGTTGGCATGGTAGCGACAACCTAAACATATAGCTACGGTAAAACTGTAACTGTATTTCCATACACTCCAGGAAGAAAACATGTGCATCAGGAACCAAGCGCTGATCTGCAGTCTCCAATCACTGACAAGCCGGCTAGTTCACGAATATCATTTCCTACCCTCCCCCTTTCCTCATGACTAGCCTATTATATGAGGGGCACAAAGAGAACAGGAATTGCTTTTTAAAAGAGCTATGATTTTCAAATTTTTTACAAAACTACATTATCGCTTTCAAAATACTCTCCATTACAACTAATACATGTGTCCCACCAGTGCTTCAACCGTTTGAAACATTTTTTGTAGCCATCTGTAGAAATGGTTTACATCTCCTTTCTGGTCTTTTCCTTGACTTCTTCAACGTTATGTAAAACATCCTCGATGTTATTGCCTCATGAGTTCAGGATAAAATCTCAAGCATTCAACAATAGCATCCATCGTCATCGTCAGGACCAACTGACCGTCTTCACTGCTTTTTTTCTTCTTTATTGTAATTTCATTCCCCAAAGAGAACAGGAATTGCTTTTTAAAAGAGCTATGATTTTCAAATTTTTTACAAAACTACATTATCGCTTTCAAAATACTCTCCATTACAACTAATACATGTGTCCCACCAGTGCTTCAACCGTTTGAAACATTTTTTGTAGCCATCTGTAGAAATGGTTTACATCTCCTTTCTGGTCTTTTCCTTGACTTCTTCAACGTTATGTAAAACATCCTCGATGTTATTGCCTCATGAGTTCAGGATAAAATCTCAAGCATTCAACAATAGCATCCATCGTCATCGTCAGGACCAACTGACCGTCTTCACTGCTTTTTTTTCTTCTTTCATTGGGAAAGGAGGTGGAGCGTGTGGAGATGGAGTACTTGTGGGACACAACGGTAAAGGTGCAGCAACAGGCTGGGGGTGAAGAGGAAGGGGGAGACTAGGAGGTGGGGGAGATTGGGTCGGCAGCATGGTGCACCGTACTGCAGCCAAACGGATTTACATAACACATGAAAGGGGAACAATTACAAAAAAAAGGCGGGGGATAAAAGGGGGCCATAAAAAGCACCGTAAATGGAGATGATGGGAGTTAAAATATACTCTAATACCGGGACATGCAAAGGAGGACAATTAAAAAGGCGACATAAAAGAACGAAGCTGGAAATTCGTTGCACACTTAAAATCACTGGAGCCAAACAAGAGTAAAACGTCAGTCACAGTACAAAAATCACACAAAGCGAGACACTTAAAGAAACTACAGGAAACGATGGAGCACGCACAAGGAACAAAAACTGCTGGGAGTGACCTGCCGAGGGACTGGAGGCTGGGGAGGAAGAAAAAAGGGGGAGGAAGTTGTGGTGGAGGCTGGGGAGGGCGGGAAGAAGAGAAAAAAGGGGGGCAGGAGGCACACCAAAGACAAGCCAGGAGGGAGTGTAGAGCACCTAAGGGGAGCACGGGAGATGAAGGAAGTGTAGGAGGGCATCTGGGATAGGTAGGTGCTGGCAGTTGCATTGGGAAAGGAGGTGGAGCGTGTGGAGATGGAGTACTTGTGGGACACAACGGTAAAGGTGCAGCAACAGGCTGGGGGTGAAGAGGAAGGGGGAGACTAGGAGGTGGGGGAGATTGGGTCGGCGGATAATATAGAGGGTGCGGATGTGTTCAAGGAAAAGGAGAAGGTGGGGGAAGGGGACGAGGCTTTAGAGGATGCACATGGTGGATGGGAGGTGGATACGGAAGGCGAGGCAGAGTGCATGGCGTTCTAGGATTTGGAGGGCTTTATAGAACCTTAGAGGGACAGAATTCCAAGTGACGCTGGCATAACAAAGGATGGGGCGGATCAAAGATTTGTAGGTGTGAAGGATGGTGGAGGGATGCAGTCCCCATATCCAGCCAGACAAGAGTTTCAGGAGGCTGAATTTGTTGTTGGCTTTGTGTTGGATTGTAAGGAGATGGGATGTCCAGGTGAGGTGGCGGTCAAAGGTAAGGCTAAGCTATTTGTGGGTAGGAGTGAGGTGGATATGACGACCATATATGGTTAGGTAGAAATTATGGAGACTGATGGAGCGGGTGGTGCAGCATGTGATGATGGTCTTGGAGGGGTTGATATGAAGGAAGCACTGGCTGCACCAAGTGGTGAACTGGTCAAGGTGGGTTTAGAGGGTATCTTGGGACCGCTGAAGGATATGATAAAGGGCCAGGAAGGCGGTGTCATCAGCAAACTGGAGGAGATGAACTGGTGGGAGAGGTTTGGGCGTATCAGCAGTGTACATGAGATAGAAGAGAGGGGAAAGGACGGAGCGTTGGACATCTTCGCTGCTGCTGTGGTAGCCTTATATAACCCGTGGACAGCTTGTGATGGTCAGCTTGTGATTGGTCGGCAATTATGTACTGCTGTCGAAGATGGTGTCAATGTCTGCGCTGGTGGCGCCCCCATTTCCGCGGGAAAGGAAACACTGCAAGGCATGTCTCTGCTGCTTCTCCGCATCGAGTGCTCATTTCCATGCACTGCTCAGGTAATATTCGCAATCATGTTTAAAGTTCTTCTCGCTCATTCTAATTTCAACAACCTTCTTAGTAATAGATCCCAGCATGTGGAGGCATGGGACAATTTTTTTTCATCAAACAGTATTTTATTTTTGTTAGTGAGACTGTGCTCCGCAGTTGCCAATTTCTCTACTTTTCTATTATTAATATGCCGTTGGTGTTCTGCACAGCGGTTGGAAATGGGACAAGTGGTCTGACCTATATAACTGCTTCCACACTCAAAGGAGATATTATAAATTCTACGTACGCTGAAGCCAAGACTGTCCTTAACAGATCGCTTCATCCTAATTTTCTTGGTAGGATGAAAAATCGGCTTTATACCCCGCCCACCGAGGACTCTTCCTATTGTACTGGATATAACGTCACGAAAAGGAAGAACCACAACCGGTGTTTTCCTGTGAGAGTGCAGCATTTTCACATTTCCTTTTCTTGGAGAACGCTGCCTTTATAATGCGTGAACCCTAGCCATTTTTTTTAACAACACGTACTTCAGATGGTTAATTTCGGACTTCAGGTGGTCCTCATCAGAAACAATATTTGCTCTGTGTACAAACGTGTTCAAAATGGCTCTCTTCTGAACAGGATGATGGAAACTTCGTGTATTAAGATATAAATCGATATGCGTCGGCTTGCAGTACACAAAGTGGCCGAGACGCCAGTCTGCCTGTTGTTTTACTAAAACGTCTAAGAATCGCAACCTTCCTTCCTTTCTTCTCCAAACCGCCAGTGAACCAGATGTATGCTGTGAAACTTCAAATAACCAAAATACAGTTAAATTCCACCGGATGGTGGCCAAACTTTCGCCAACTCGACCACTCGCTGTTACTCACGGGAATACCTCGAACAGTCAAAAAATGAATTCAAATGTCTCTGGGCACTATGGGACTTAACTTCTGAGGTCATCAGTCCCCTACATCTTAGAACTACTTGAACCTAACTAACCTAAGGACATCACACACATCAATGCCCGAGGCAGGATACGAGCCTGCGACCATAGCGGTCACGCCGTTCCAAACTGTAGCGCCTAGAACCGCTCGGCCACTCCGGCCGCCTCGAAGAGTCAGCCATGAAAACCAACAGCATAAAATGTGAACAGATTGTCTTCGGTAATTAAATCACCACTCAACTTTGATGTCCTGTGTCGGTAAGCCACGAACCTCGTAGCAATCAGAACAGATCCCACAAACCCCGAGACTGCCAGCTGGCACGGCCCTCTGTGCCGCGGGGAGATTTTCTGGCTGATCCACACCAACAGACGGACCGCCGCACACTGGGTAGCTGGAAAGTATAAGAACCAAACCAAAGACAGTACAAGGTGCGAAAATCGATAAACACCGCTTGCTGCCATACGTAGAAACAGGGAGAACCTCGCCATAACTTGCAATAACCACGGGAAACCAAATGCAGAGTAACAGTCAAGGTTTAAACCAACGCATAAGCCGGGACCAGCACAGATCGTGCTGTTCGTGTGTTCCATGAATTGTTGGAGAGCTTCAGCACCGTGTGGCCAGGCCATAAATGTATCGTCACCATAACGATAAAGTAAGGATGGACGGAGGGAACCCGGATTTAATGCACGTTCCTCAAAATTCTTTATTAAAAGTTAGTCAATGATGGAGACAACATAGAGCCCATCGTCATAGCGTCAGCAATTTCATAAAATTTATTACCATACAAGAAGTAAGTGGTCGTCATCACAAGCCGGAACAACTATGTAGTTTCAGGAGGAGAAAGACCCGCCAGCAAGTGTCCTCCACAGGAACTTCTGTGAACAGCGATACCACATCCAGGCTGCCTAAAATGTCATTTGGACCAACTCTAATTTGTTTTATTTTCTCGATGAACATCTGGGCGTTTTTGATGTGATGTTCACAACAGCCGACTGCAGGAGCAATAAACGTTGTTAGTTATTTTGCCAGATTGTAGGTAGGAGAACCATTTGCACTGACAGTAGGTCTCAAGGGAATATTATCCTTCTGGATCTTCGAACAGCTTGTGAGGTCTAGAGCTCGGACACTGATATTTTTCGTAACATCTTCTGGTAGACCGGAATTCTTCCGTAACTCCGTAGTTTTTCTGCTGTACGTCAAAGTTGGTCACGTTTAAGACATTTTTACCTTCTCTCCTCCAATACTGATATCATTTTGGTATGATACTCGGTAGTATTTAGAACGACGGCGGCATTTCCTTTGTTAACTGGTACTACGACAAGGTCTTCATCTCTTCGGAGTAAACGGAGCCCCTCCATCTCCTCTCTACTGACATTAGATCTGGGAAGCATCTGAGGCCAAAAATCGACTGGTAATGAGACTCACTACGTCGGCGTGTCCTGTGCGAGATGCCGCACCGCCTGTTCTACTCACTGTGAAGATCCACGATGGGTATGGTACGTGGTGTAGGAGCAAACTTCAAACCTCTATTAGGGATCGAGATGGCTCCCTTGTCCACGTTGTAGTCCAACGGGTTGACGACAGTGTGTGCTGTTACTATCGTCGAAAGCGCGATATTTTATCCCGAATTGACGCGGCAAGAAAACCGAAAATGTTTTATACAGGGTGTTACAAAAAGGTACGGCCAAACTTTCAGGAAACATTCCTCACACACAAAGAGAGAAAATATGTGGACATGTGTCCGGAAACGCTTACTTTCCATGTTAGAGATCATTTTATTACTCCTCTTCAAATCACATTAATCATGGAATGGAAACACACAGCAACAGAACGTACCAGCGTGACTTCAAACACTTTGTTACAGGAAATGTTCAAAATGTCCTCCGTTAGCGATGATACATGCATCCACCCTCCATCGCCTAAAATCCCTGATGCGCTGATGCAGCCTTGGAGAATGGCGTATTGTATTACAGCCGTCCACAATACGAGCACGAAGAGTCTCTACATTTGGTACCGGGGTTGCGTAGACAAGAGCTTTCAAATGCCTCCATAAATGAAAGTCAAGAGGGTTGAGGTCAGGAGAGCGTGGAGGCCATGGAATTGGTCCGCCTCTACCAATCCATCGGTCACCGAATTTGTTGTTGAGAAGCCTACGAACACTTCGACTGAAATGTGCAGGAGCTCCCTCGTGCATGAACCACATGTTGTGTCGTACTTGTAAAGGCACATTTCTAGCAGCACAGGTAGAGTATCCCGTATGAAATTATGATAACGTGCTCCATTGAGCGTAGGTGGAAGAAACTAAAATGAGCTCTAACACGGAAACTAAGCGTTTCCGGACACATGTCCACATAACATATTTTCTTTATTTCTGTGTGAGGAATGTTTCCTGAAAGTTTGGCCGTACGTTTTGTAACACCCTGTGTATCAGTGCCGTCGCGAAAGACTTCGTTCTCATACTGTTCAATGTTGTCAAATCGGTGTGGTTTCATGTCCTTTTTCATACGTGGAGATGAGAAGAAGTCGCACAGAGCGAGTTTAGAGGAGTAAGGAGCGTAGGGCAGCTGAACCATGCCATTTTTAGCCAAATGCTTTCTAGCAGAGATGGATGAGTGTGCGGGTGCGTCCTCGTGCCGGAAGAACCAGTCTCCTATCTGACGCAAGCACCTAAATAACCCAAAAATCTATCACAGTTGATCAGTTGCCTGTCGACGGCCTGTGAGACAAGCTCTCGAAGTTTTTCATTGTTTTTGTCGATTCGGGTAGCTGATGGATGTCCGGAACGAAATTTGTCACCAATTGACTTGTCGCCATTTTTAAATTCAGCAAACCACTTGCACCCTGGGAGTTTTCCCTTAGCATCATCTAGGTAAGCTGGTTTCTAGATTAAAACAGTTTTAATACTATTTTTACCGAGCATAAAACAAAATTTCACAGCTGCACCTTGTTGACTTAAACTTGACATCATAAATAAACGAGACAAGAGCAAAACTGCAAATCAACAACACAAGCGGCACTGAACAGCAATGAGTTGCTCTATACACGCCGGGAGTCACACCTAGTGATTACGTGGCTGGTGACCACGGGGTCCCGAGCTGAGTCGTATCATTGCTTCCACTTACTTGTGCCAGGCTCCTCACTTTTATCTTTCCTATCTGGCCACCCTCGGCCAGCTCTTGTTCTTTTCCGACCCTGACGCTATTAGGTTTCGAGGGCTAGGGGTCTTTCATTTTCCAACCTATGCTTGTCATGCAGCATCTGACCCGGAGCGGGCGGCTGCAAAAGTCGTCTGTATCCCATGTTAGGGGAGGCCGCCAGAACTGCGGAAGGCAACGGAATACCACCGCAGATTATCTTTCCTGCACAATGCAGTCTCCATTTTATGCACAAAAATAGCTTCCTCTCATTTAAATCAGTGTCCGGAGGTAAAATAGTCCCCCATTCTGATCTCCGGGGGGACAACTTGAAAATTTGTACCCGGAATGTTAGAACTCTGCTACAAGCAGGAAAACTAGAAAACCTTAAATGAGAGATGGAAAAGAATTATAAGGACCTCGTAGGAGTTGCTGAGGTATGATGGAACGGACATGGAGAGTTGCAGTCAGATGAATATGTGTTGTACTACTCAGGAGGAGAAGTAAGAGGAATGAATTATGAGAAAGGAGTTGACTAAATGTGTGGAATATGTAAACTATGCAAATGACCGGGTTATTGGTGTAACGCTGAAAGGAGCACAAAAAGATTTACAGATTGTCCAGGTGTATATGCCAACTTCAGAACATGATGACCAAATTGTGGAGCAAACGTACAATGTAATAGAGAGAATAATGGACGAAAATAAAAAATGCTGCAAAATAGTAATGGGAGACTAGAACGCCATTGTGGGAAAAGGGAAAGAGGGAAACATAGTAGGCAGTCATGGTCTTGGAAAGAGAAATGATAGCGGTGAATGGCTAATTGACTTTTGCAGGGAAAGGCAGCTAATAGCGGCAAACACATGGTTCAAGAACCACAAGAGGAGGGTCTACACTTGGAAATCACCAGGGGATGAATACAGAAACCAAATCGATTTTATACTGGTAGAAGAAAGATACAGGGATGGAATCAAGAAGGTGCACACATTATCAGGTGCAGATATTAAAAGTGACCACAATTTACTTATGGCAGAAATAGAAATAAGAATGAAAAAACTGAAGAAGGCGACCATGGTTAAGAAGTGGGATCTAGAGAAGATAAGATCCAACAAAGAACAAATTACAGAAATGCTGTCTCGGGAGTTTCTGAACACATTACGAGACAAAGAACTACCTGATAATGCCAACGATTACTGGAATATGCTGAAAGAAGGAATCATTAAAGCAGGACAGCAAAATATAGGATATGTAAAAGGGAAAAGGTCAAAAAAACCGTGGGTCACACAAGAAATGATTTCAAGATGGAGGAGAGAAGAAAATTGGAAAACAAGAACACTGAAGATGCAAGAAAGATATACCGAAGGTTAAATAATGAACTGCGAAGAGAAACAGAGCAGGCTAGGAAAAAATGGCTAAAAGAGGAATTTGATGAAATTGAAGAACTGGACACGAAGGGAAGATACGACTCACTATACAACAGAGTAAAGACTATGACATCGGAACAAAACAGAGCGGGAAGTGGTACTATGGAAATTTTGCGTAAAGACGAAGAGGTAGTGTACAAAGATCATGACGATGTCCTCCAGAGATGGGAAGAATATCTAAAAGAGCTATATGACACAAATAGCAAACCAGAAACTCTGGAACTTGACTCACACAACAGTGAAAGTGATGACGAGAAAGGATCAACCATCATAATGGAAGAAGTAAAGTCTGCCATAGCTGCAATGGAAAATGCCAAAGTGGTAGGTACAGATACGAAACCGGGAGAAATATTAACATGCTTGAACCAAGATGGAATAAGAGAAATATTGAGATTATGTAATAAAATATATGACAGTGTTGAATGGCCTGAGGACTTTCTGACAACAGTAATTATTCCATTACGGAAAAAACAAGGAACCAAGAAATGCAGCGAGCACAGGACAATCACCCTCATTTCACATGGAGCCAAAGTGATGTTAAGAATAATTATTAAGAGACTTGAAAAAGTAATGGAGGAGAATCTTGGCGAGGAGCAGTTTGGCTTTAGACGGAATATGGGCACCAGAGATGCAATAGGGCTCCTACGAATCTTGGGAGAAAGGTTTATTCAAAAAGGGAGAGACCTATATATGTGCTTCATCGATCTAGAAAAGGCATTTGACAATGTGGTTTGCGACAAGCTGGCGACATTAATGAGCGAAAAGAGAGTGGACTGGAAATCCAGGAGACTTGTAAACTCATTATATCTTAAGCAAAAAGTTTCAATTAAAGTGAGAGGAGAAAGTACAGGCTGGATCGGACTAGGAGGAGGGGTAAGACAAGGATGCTGTCTATCACTTACTCTTTTCAAACTGTACTTGGAAAATATGATTGACCAATGCTCATTAGAAGACAAAGGCGCAGAAATTGGAAGAAGAAGAGTAGGGTGTTTGAAGTTTGCTGATGTCACAGTCCTTCTAGCCACAGGGGAAAAAACTACAGGATTTGCTGGACACTATTGAAACTAACGGAAAAAAATATGGAATGGAAAGTAACACAAATGAAACAAAAGTATTGACACTAGGAGGAAGTAAGGAAACAAAAATTATGCTGAATGGAGAAATACTAGAACAGGTGCAAAATTTTAAGTATCTTGGAAGCAGGATAGACACCGACTGGAAGTGCACCACAGAAATTAAAACAAGGGTAGCAATGGCAAAAGAGGCATTTTATAAGAAAAGGAGTATTTTCTGCAGCGGTCTGGACAGCGGACTCAGGAAGAGACTCATAAAATGTCTTGTATGGAGTGTTCTTCTATATGGCGCTGATACATGGATTATGAGGAAGAAAGACAGAGAAAGGCTGGAGGCCTTAGAGATCTGGAAATGGCGGAGGATGGAAAGGTTAAGTTGGATGGACAGAGTAAAAAATGAAGAGTGGGGGAGAAAAGACAATTACTAGATGTACTAAAGAGAAGAAAAAGAAATTGGATTGGGCATATATTAAGAAAGAATAACGGACAGATAAAAACAGTTTTAGAAGGTTATGTAGAAGGGAAAAGGAAGGGAGGAAGGAAGAGATTTCAGATACTGGATGACATGATGGACGGTACAACATACAGCAGCCTTAAGAAGGAAGCAATGGATCGCAGAAAATGGAGAGTCAAAGGACCTGCTAATATAACATATAACTGATGATGATGATGATGATACAATGACGCGATACCGTACTCAGAAGAATTTTCATCATCATGAAACCGGCAGCAGAAGCCTACCTAGTTATATCAACAAATAATGAATGGTATAAATAAAATATTGTTACTCAAAACCCTTCGCATCTTATGAGGGGTTAATGGTATGAGACAAGTTTTATGACACGAAGAGCGCAGAAAATTTTCCAAGCACAACTGTGGCGTCGGGGCATAAGTGTGGGCACTGAGAGCACTCTGCGGCGAAATATATTGAGTGCGACAGGTGTGGAACCCGGCAAGCCACGCCTCTACCGGCCGAGCAATTAGCGAACGTTCCGTAGGCGGGAGTGAAGCGTAGTGCGGGCAGAGAGGAAGGAAGGCGGGAAGCAGGGGAGCGGCGTGGAGGCGCAGCGCAGGAGCGGCTGCGGCTGCGGCGGGGCCTTTAAAAAACAGACTTGTCACCGGCTGTCGCGGGCTGTTTATCAGCGCGAACAAATGATGTGCCAGCGGCGGCCGGCGAGTGCGCGCCGACCAGATAGGCGCCGTGACTGATTGAGGCGAACGGGACGCCCGCGTAATGGCCAGCGGTGACGTCAGGAACATCGATCCGGCCGGCAGCGGCGCCCACCTCGGAGGACGCGACCGGTGGCAGCGGCGGCCGCCGCCGAGGGCCGCGCCGCCAGGGACCGAGCGCGCCGCGCCGAGCCGCTGACCTTATCGGCCGCTGGATATCCGTCTCCGGCGCGGGGCTGCCCTTACGTCGGCGGTGAGGCGCTGGGACCGATTGATGCGGCTCCTGCGGGAAACGCTGAGCTCGCATTTGTACGACGGACCGAACGAATTGGATTTCTCTTCGCCTGCGAAATCTGACGGTGCTTATTGCAGGTTAAGGAACGTTCTCAGTCTCTCAACTGTTGATAGTACCACATAGAAGTCTAGTGCAATCACTTGACGAACTACTTTACCTTCTATGTTGGATCTCCGATTTGTCTTTGTCGTTCTAAATAAATTTTTGTTCAGGAATACAATAAAAATGTATCCAGCTGAACTGCCCCGTGCGCTGAATAATAAAATTTTAAGACTTCCTTGAGACTAAGCGGTGTATTTCTATCAGTTTATCATTGAACTTCAAGGAATTAAAACACAGAATAAGGGAAATCAGATACACAAGAGGAAGGACACATTACTTTCAAACTCGGGAATGCTAGGAGTGTAGCCTAGTGGTTGTAGCCGCTTCATTCTGGATCCGCGCGATCGCTACGGTCGCAGGTTCGAACCCTGCCTCGGGCATGGATGTGTGTGGTGTCCTTAGGTTAGTTAGGTTTAAGTAGTTCTAAGCTCTAGGGGACTGATGGCCTCAGATGTTAAGTCCGATGGTGCTCAGAGCCATTTGAATTTTTTTTTTTTTTGCCAGGAATGTAACCAATTGGCAACAGCATTTTAAAGTCACAACACTTTACTAAATAGTCTTTACTTCAATTAAAACAGGCTTAACTGAAAACATCATTAATTACAAGATTATTCAACCATCTGCTATTGCAAGGGACAGTCGCAAGTCGCAACATGCCACCAGATCCCATATTGTACCAACAGCGTTCACCTGCAGCTACATGAACTGTCTGCTTAAGTGTGGTACAGTTGATATCTGAAACAAGAAACGTACCTATAACAATTACAGTAGAATTATGTTAAAGCCAGTACTATCAAGCCTTAAAACCCGTCCCGAGCTCTGGAAACGAAATGAACAAATAATGAATTTAATTGCAACAGCTGTTAATATATAATGCCTTGTGCGCAACAAGAAGCCTTACATTTATTTAAAACAAAGCGTTAATATTAAATACACGACATTTATTAAAAGTAGTCGCTATAACTCTTCCGCTGTTAATTTGGTTTTAAGAAGCCAAAAGCTAGCTGTAACCATCCAGTACCAAAACAGTTCACGAACGATGACTGCCGTGAACAGATGAGACGATGATTCCAAGTTGCAGTAATTAATTGACAGCCTCTTCAAATCTCTCCTCCCCGTCACCACTTAAAACTCTGCAAAACGTAAGTCACTGAAAGAAAATTTAAACTAATCTTAAATACAATATTTAATGGCAAAAGTTTGTCTTTTAAATGCAGCCAGCATATCTGCTAAGAAATGTAACACACAAGAAATGATACTAACGTAAAACTAATAAAGGTCAATGCAGCTGGACACAGAACGAGAACCGAAGCAATCAAACCATGGGAAAGGAACAGAGTTTATTTCATAGACTTGCATATGCTCACCCTCATAACTGAGTAGTGAAGTTTCGTTTGTTCAGCCTCATACAATAACTTTCCAAGAGGCAAAACTCCTTCCACTGTGAAGCCAACTAACGGTGCGTAACAGCCACAGTACATTACTTTTTCCAGGCCCAAGAATGCCCCCGGTTACAACGTCCGACCCAACTTACTGCAACGTGGAACTAATTCCATATGGGAAGGCATAGGCTATTCCATTACAAAGCCAGAGCAAGGTGGGTAAATAACACTTCCGCCGATGCTCAATTCAGACAACACATGGCCAACACAGCTGTCGTTACGTATGTTCCCATCACCTCACTTCACCTCGACTGCTCACTGCCACAATCATTAGAGCACACTTATGCACCACTCCATCTATTGCGCATCCAAGACTGCACTCGCTCCAGGGGGCGTCTGTCTTCTTCCTCTTCAGGCTTTCGACGATCTACGGCCAATGCCAAGCAATACATCGTTCGAGGAAAGAAAACAGTATCTGGAATCGATTACCCAATTCATTCTATTTCTTGCAACTTCGTTCGTTACTAGGATCTGAAAAGCAGTAAGCCTTTTATATTTTATTTTAGGTACTCATTTCCTATCCACAAGACCTGCTCAGAAAAATATCACAGAGTACCGTTGACGAAAACGCGACGCTATTAAAAACATAACACAAAATGGACTTGACTC
This sequence comes from Schistocerca nitens, assembly GCF_023898315.1. NCBI lineage: Eukaryota > Metazoa > Arthropoda > Insecta > Orthoptera > Acrididae > Schistocerca > Schistocerca nitens. Next base: position 363,959,148 of record NC_064617.1, read on the forward strand.
CTCCTGTACTTGCACACAGGGCAGGAATACAGAATAACTAATTCACTTGCTGAAGTTGACAGGAGAAAAATGTAAACTCAAAGAAAAATGCTCACACGGCATTCAGTCTACCATCATTAGCTACGGGTTTACGTGAGTCAAATACAAACCATCGAAGAGAAAGTATAAGTGCTACTTTTCTAGGGGGAATTTAACTGGTCTGTACAGTAACTGATATAATGTTTTATCACAATGAGGCTGAAGACCGTTGGCTACTTACTTCCGTCCTTGTCCGGCAAAGACATCTAAACTCTATTCCTCCAAAACTCTATTACATTAATAGCCTTGTCATTGTATAAAAACAGATCTTCCACTGTGCAAGCAAACCGTCAATGAGCAAATGCTTAATCGCCTGTGTTTCTCCGAATTCACACTATTGATCTTCAGAGTAGCCCCACTTATCAAATTTACTTTACTTTTCACGGCTCCTGTTCTTTTAATCTGTCCAGCGATCCCCGTTTACTATTCTTTAGTGGTTGAACATTTGTGATTTCCTCGTGGGGTTTAGGTTTGTACTGTGCAGAGAGCCCAAACATAAACATACGCGCGTCCGCGCGGGATTAGCTGCAGTCATGGACTGTGCGTTTGGTCCCGGCGGAGGTTCGAGTCCTTCCTCGGGCATGGGTGTGTGTGTTTGTCCTTAGGATTAAGTAGAGTCTAAGCTTAGGGACTGATGACCTTAGCAGTTAAGTCCCATAAGATTTCACAAACATTTGAACATTTTTGAAACATACGTGGTGGAACTCAGGCCGGTCTCGTAGTGGTACTGTCCGTTGTATAGCGTTCTTTCTTGACTGAAGGAGTTGGAAGAAATTGATAGCTATATATTTATTGTCGTGTGTAGGTTGCTGTTTCTTCCCCTCTGTTTCACTGGCTACTTTGCGTCTCTACCTCATGGTGCTATGGCCGTAGGTGAGTAAATTTTTAGATAGTTTTAGACCTCAGAAAGCCTTTGACAAACATAACACTCTCATTTGAAGCGACATCTGCTTGCTTGGAGTGGCAAGACTTCTCTTGAACTGGTGCTGCATATTCTCCGGCTGCAAAACAGGGTTCCACTCCTGATGAATGAAGAACTAGAGCTTGCACTCCGCATGTTGATCCAGTAAGTTCTTTTTTTAGCGTTTATTTTGGTTCCCTGCAAGTATTCTCCCTTAAGCTCAGTGCAGGATTTCTTTTGAAAACGATTTGAAATTTTTCTGAAATATATCGCAGATCACTCTCCTCAAAACAGCTCCCAAAGGTTTCACAAGCCTCTGTCAGTGTTCTTCCAGCCTCCTCAAATATTCTTGCATGAACAGTATAGGGGTTGTAGTCGGTATACAGTATATGAAACTTTTTATTTCCGTCTGCTGTGGCTGGTATTTTTTGTATATACTGTACAGAATTAGGAACCCGGTACTCTTTTGTGGCAATCAGTTCTTTTGCTGTCTCCATATACTCTTCTTCTCTTGGACTGTTGCGTAGAATCTTCGGTCGAGCAGCAGGCCTCTTAATATGTTTGTCAGTCGACAGTCCCTCTTTTTTTCATAGACATTCGGGTGGAGTCGCTGGTGGTTTACTGTTCCATATGGAGCAGATAGTTCAAAAAAGAAAGCAGCATTTATTAACTTCCATTCGGAACTGTCTTCAACTATTGAGTCGGAATTAGTATTTGACTAAAACATTAGTTCCCCGGTTTGAAATCAGCTGGTTTAGGGGAAAGCTTTGATTCTATTTTGGTAGCTAATCTTGAAAGATTTATTCTTTCAAATAGCTTACATACAAAGAAGAACACAATTAAAGTGACACTTTTTCGAAACCCTGTAACTGTCTCCCATTCCGGAGCATAGCTCTGATATTTGTCTCAATGGTGCCTACAACCTACCTCAGTAATGGTGCAAAAGCGTGGGACATTACAACGTCACCATCAGCCTCGGCGACGCTACAAAGGACAAGGTGTCGACACACGTAAAAAGCAAAGAGTCAAGCTCAGAAGTTCATGTGAGCTGTTAAGTGGATTAACGATGTCACATTACCACCAAATTTCACTACAATCCTGCCGAACGCCACCGTGAGCTTGTAACACAATGGGAAGGTCGTTACATCCCTTCTTATCTACGTTTTCCCCCTTCTTTTGACGTCTCTGTGATAGAGGTCGGAATTGCAACACCCATCCTTGATATCATGCGGGTTTCTTAGGGATGGCAGAGGAAAACATTTCAGACAAACAGCAGCTGAAAATTGACACGAAAGGTCTCAGGGGTGCCATAAAGGGCATCAATGAACCCACCTCTTCCCTTGGGCTGTTGTTACCACATTTTCCGTGGTCGAAAACGACAATTGACAGTGCAGTGAGCAACAGGACGATGTTCTCGACAAGGTTCGAGACAGTTGACACCCGTGGGCGTTGCAACCCTACTCTGAGGACACCTGAGGAAGCAACGTCAATGAACGGTCTGACCACTGAGGGGTGTCGTGTGACTACAATCCAGGGTGAAACCGCTAGGGACCGTTCAGAGCCATTTAGACAAAATCTGAATGTGATCCGATGCCACAAAGGGCGTTACTGTTTTTCCAATCTCTCTTGTTTCGCGTCCTCATGTGCTGTAATCACGGGTGGGAAGGAGGAAGCTGCAACACTAACACGTTCATTAATAAAACGATAGGGTTCCTGTAAGACCCCCAGTTTTGCAGCATTCTCGGGGGCATCCATGAACCATTGTTGAGCACATTACAACTACACCTGGCATAAACTTCGACGCACATTCAGCTTTAGTGTTGATTGTTAGGCAACCCCTCCGACATCCCTTAGGTGGGGTCTGACTTCCTTAAAGCATTAGGCATAGCTTTCAGATTTTGTTGAATGATTTGGACGGTCCTTAGTGGTTTTACCCTTTATACCGGAGCAAAAATAACGGTCACAGTACACTCCAAAGGGACCAGATCACCTTAGATTTGGTTGCAGCCCTACTACATCATTGGAGTAGGGTTGAAACGCGCAGGCGCTAGCAGCAGTGTGGAAAGTTGTCAAGAGTGTCGTCCTGTTGCCCATCGCTCTGAGAACTCTCATTATCAGAAGCGTAATGTATGGGATTCAGAGCTCCAAGGAAGGCGAAGCTTTCATTGACAGTCTTTATGCCACCTCCGGAGGCCTTCTCGTGTCGATTTTGAGCGGCAGTGTATCAGAAATGTCTTCCTCGGGGAACCACGAGAAAACCACGTGATTTCAACGAAGGGTGTAGCGAATCTGACCTCCACTGCAGAGACGTCAAAAGGAGGGGTGGAATGTTGGTAAGAGGGTATGTGACGACCTTCGCAGTGTGTCAGATGTCCGTGGTGGCGTTGGGCAAAATTGTTTTGAAACTTAGTGTCAATGTGGCATCGTTAACACATATTACATCTCACATGACCTTCTGAGCTGTGATCCCTTTTTTTTCTTCGTGTGTCTTGGTCTCATGTGTACCGAGCCAGAGGTTGTCGTCGCAGATGCCATTACAGAGTAATATTGTGGGCATCTTTGAGCCGAATTTCAAATTTATGCGTTGGAATGAGAGAAAATTAAAGGGTTCCGAAGAGTGACCATTTAATTTTATTGAGCAGTGTACATGGCAGATTAAGGAAATAGGACGGAACTTTTTCGTTTCAGTCGGGTCTTTGCCAGGCTTCCGCTATTCTACTACTTGTGCTTTCGTCCACAGTGCGGGTGTCTGAAATGTCTGCAAAAATGAGATCACCATCTTCATTATCCATTCATTATTCTTTGGACTAACCTGACTCATTTGTTCAATTTGTATTTTATCAGGGCGTGCTGCTCTATTTTCTTTCAGCTCTGGCAGTGCTCTTCCCATTTCTTCAGGTGAGAATGTAGCTTCTGGAAATTAGCCTTGTCCCACGAGGACTACTCGGAATGTAAAGTCCGATCGTTGGCGAAATGGAAACTACTGTGAGAATGAAAAATGTTTTGTTGGCAACAGTTAGCTACATCTTCCAGCTAGAAATCTACGTAGTCAGCGGTGCGACTTGGGCGTTTGTCGTAGCGTTGTATCTCCTTTCCAACATCCTCGTCATAGGAAGCGGCCGCCTGTGATTTCCACTGGTGTGCGGTACTTTATCTTTACCAAAATGTTGTGTTTATAGCCAGCTGTTCATGTAAACGAAGAAGAAACTCAAACGGAGATAATTACGGGCAGTACTGTGGTTGATAAACACTTCCTATCGAAAACGCTGCACGAGCACGTTTATTGCTCCTACAGAGTGCAACGGAGGATTGTAAGGAAGCAGCCAACTCATGACAGTAATATTATGTAGATTGCGTATCATCAGGCGAAATCTCTCTCAGGGCGCTCATTGGGAGGGAGACACTTCATACCTAGGCATTTTTAATGCTCACTGTGTCCTCAGAACCGAAAAGAGTGACATGACGCTATCATCGGGCATACCAGAGACACTGTCCAACATATTTGTGCAATGCCTCATCAGAGTTTCACTGTCGTTTCCATCTCGCGCCCAGTCGGACCTTACTTTAAGAACAGACCTCGTCTGTTTCACCTGAGAGATACAGTGTAGTCACCTTCTGTCTTATCTTTTCATTCAATAACAGTTCGAAGTGAAATTTGTGCTCAACTGCGGGCTCGTAGGATCATTGCTGAGGTTTATCTCAGCTTTCACGATCTTCGACGATTTTCTATGAAGATCATATAGATTATCCCATCTTTCTCTTATTTACTCCGTGAAGTTTCGTAGTAATACTCCTACCACTTCACTTCTATCTGCTGAGTAAAGATCAGTGTTGTAGTTACTACGATAACGGTTCGACAGGTCTTGTGAATCAGTGTAAAAGCGAGTTGTAAATTCGGCCCTATATCAGTGATGAATATTGATATTTTCTTTACAAATTCGACAAATTATTTGCAGTGTTTTGGGCCTACCTTCATGTTTTCAACTTCGAAATCGAGTTCTTCTCTGAAAGCGTTACATTACGTTTTCTTCAAGTTAAAACTGCGTTTGAAGAGTACAATTTCTACTCGGATAACTACAGTAACTACACAAGGTGTAGGGAAACGTAGCGTCCAGGGGTAAAAGAAGTTTGTAAATCACCCCAGTGAAAATATGGCCAGCAAATGTGGAAATATATTGAGAACAGTGACTTTGACAATAGGCAGATTATTATTGCACAGACTCTGTGAAAGAGAATGCAATGTACACGTATTTTAATCGTCTTATCTTAGTGTAAGCTTACGACAATCACAATTTTGAGAAATGACTTTAAAAGGGAGGAATCAGTCATTCTTTTAGCATATTCATAGATCGGCGATTAGTTACGACAATGTTTTAGGGATTTACGAATAGGTAGTTCCACAACCGAAATACAGAATGCTCCTTATTATCCTATGAATGTGGATCCTAGACTGCGTGGATAACTTAGACATAGGGAAAACGCAAATTACACATGTTTTTATCTGAAAATGCTACTTACTGTGTTCACAAAATATCTTACATATCACAACTGAAAACTCACTACATTAGTTACTCGTTACTTTCCGAAAACTGACAACTTATTTGCCATATTACACTTACGTTGTACTTGGTATCATCTACTTTCAGTTCACTTACCTAACATAATCATCCATTTTTTAGTTTACGCTTGGCTCATTATCATTTTTTATTTAACATTTTTTGTGGGGAGGTTACAGGCTTAATAAATGTACCTAAATCAACAGTTGTGGTCTTCTTCTTAAAATTAATACTAATCGGACGTGACTGCAGAACATGCTCAATATTATTCCATGTAGCGCATTTGATTTGATTTAATTTCATTGACACGGGAAAATAAAACAACAGTGATTATAGCCCAATGAGCCAGAACTGACTGAGTTTCTCTTTCTATTTTTCTTCCTGTCTTCCTACACAGACTATCCAGTACCATTAAAGAGTAGTAGCACTTGGTGCGGTTGTATCGCCTGCATCACATACTGTACACTGAGGGGCTTCTTTCCCTACGCCCATCGTGAGCAGTATGTCGTGAGGTCTCTATGGCAAGTCGTCAGTCATTCAGTGAATTTAATATGTCTGAAGTTGAAGTCCAGGATTTAAGAATTTCTCTTGAAACATGCATTTGGCATCATTGGCTTTCCATGTTTAGTTTTTTGGATCATAGCTCAATGTTCTAAGTGCTGCCTCCAGATCCAGTTTGCTTTTACCATCATTTTGGTGATGATTAGAACAGGCTCAATAAATGGAGTCATCGCAGCCGTCCTGGCTAGCTTATCAGTTCGCTCATAGCCGCTAATTCCTGAGTGACCAGGAACTCGCAGGAAGTCTTCCCTGTTGCTTTCCCCAGGTCCCACAAGGACATCATGGTATTCCTCTACGATCTTTGATGTCGTTGCAGAAGCTGTTAGAAATTTCACAGTTGCTTCGCTGTCTGAATCAGTGGTGACGCCTCGATCATTTCCCGCACACAAACTGATAGCAACTATTTCCTCCTAGAGATTCGCGGCCAGCTTCCGTGGATTAGGCTGCTCCACTTATACCCCGACCACAGTATCTTAGTATGGTTTCCACCCATCAGCAAACCAGCCTATGTCTACTCAACGGTTTCGTAATTCATTCTTCCACTACTCTCAGTTTCCAAATGTTACGTTGGAATTTTTGTTGATGCAGCTGGAAGTTATTGAATAGCCAGCAGGCATTTCGCCGACTATTCTTATATTTACCAGAACCATTCTAAACGGTTTGGGGTTCTCGGTGTCCTAAAGGCTTCCAATTTTTTTCTGCTTTTAACCTGCATCCCTCTGCCGCTCACTCCATAGTAACCCAAAGTAGGAATACACATACAGCAGGTCTCCTTCCTAGCTATGGGTGTGTGCTGATTCCGCATATTATGCATAAGCAAGCTAATTTCTGCACCTCTCAAGACTCTTAGTGGCCACGGTCTGTTCTGCTCTACGATTGTGTTGTTTTTGGGAGAAGAGACCAAACAGCGAGGTCATCGGTCTCATCGGATTAGGGAAGTCGGCCGCGCCCTGTCAAGGAACTATCCCGGCATTTTCCTGAAGCGATTTAGAGAAATCACGGAACACCTAAATCAGGATGGCCGGACGCGGGATTGAACCTTCGTCCCTCAGAATGCGAGTCCAGTATGCTAACCACTGCGCCACCTGCTAGGTGTGTTCAGCTCTATTTCGCACGAGTTTAACCCCATAAATTTCCATAGGTCTCGTTGGAGAGCTCGATGTATATCTAGCACACGCTCCTAGGGTTTGGAAAGCAGTTTTTAACAAAGGCGCTTCCCGTGCACCTTAAAGCAACAGGTGCGACGGTTTTCTTGCTATTCATGCGAATCAGCTATGGAGGCACAAAATAGTCAAGGTTATTTCGAAACGAATATTGTCCTGGATCCTGTGATGAAAATCGGCGCCTTTCGGCGTCTCAGTGTAAATGATACTATGTTATATTGTCTACTCAGTGGCAGACCACTGCGGACCTATTCGGATACACGGCAGCCACACAAAACTAGTAGATGCGGAACGTACAACTAAGTCAAGCAATGCCGTGTGTTACTGGTGCTCTAAGATATTCATTTTTTTTCTGCCTTTGTAAATGTTTCACATTTACTATACTGGGACAAAGATAAATCAGCGCGCTGCACGAGTGGTGGTTAACATGCTTGACTCTGTGTTTATTGTAATCTGTGGTGCGCTTGGTCGCTACTCAGTTGTGCAGTCCTAAGGCATTATTATTACAGGCATCGTAGTGAACAGTTGATTTTTAGAGGAGCTGTGATGTTTGTGAATCTTGGAGAAGGAGATGTGGTATTTGTGAATCTGGGATGAATTATCTGGAACACTTCAATATGGAGATAAAAAATGTCTGTAACGACGTTTCTTGACTGAATGAATTCAGAAGATTTTTGGAGGAATATTTCGAGGTAACAAATGCTTGCGTCAGAATGAAATGTTTGTTTCTCCCTTAGACACCTAACAATATTCATCATTAGAGTGACACTGATTTCCTTGTTTTCATTATGTCACAAATAAAGCATCCGGTTAAAATGTCAGTAATTTTTGTAATGAGTGAATTTCCCAATAGTTCCTTTCTTATGTCATACCAGCTTTTTGACAATACTCGGAGTTAAATTTTTGAAGGACGCTTTTCTTTAAAGTATATCCGTCCAGCACAATTCTCAGTAAAAATTCAAGTATTTTGCAGCGACTGCATTGCACCTTACGCCACACACAGATTGTTTCTGACAACCAAAATTTTGTAGTAAGTAGATTCTTTTCTCTTAGTTGCTGCATACTGATTTCAATTTGCTTTCGAGAATATCAGTACAGCAGACACAAAATAACATGTTGAGAAAGAGGTAAGTTACTTTATTGTCAGGGCAGATCTTACTTTGCATTATTGTGAGGAAACAGTAGAATTTTTAAGCGTTGTGTTAAGTATGCAGATGAATCTACAATGAGTAGTGAAGGTAATCTTAAGCCGTTATTTTCTTCCGAGTTAAGCAGTGTTTCACTTCGTGCGTATCTTAACTAAGACTTTGTACTTCATGTTACGTAATGTTCGCAGGAGAACTTCTGTGAAGATTGGAAGGTAGGAGACAAGGTACTGGCAGAAGTGAAGCTGTGAGGGCGGGGCGTCAGCCATGCTTGGGTAGTTCAGATGGTGGAGCACTTGCCTGCGAAAGGCAAAGGTCCCGAGTTCGAGTCTCTGTCCGGTACAGAGTTTTAATTTGTGAGGATGTTTAAATCTTCTCAGTTTTGCTTTCCTTCTCTACCGATCAAACTTTTATCTGCGTCAGGTATTCGCCATCTACGACATTACAACTGATAATCACTATTCTTAAAATGAATATTCATTTCAGTTACAGAATAATACCTCACGGATCTTCTTTCACGTTTCAGATATGGATTATCTATGTGCGGGCAATGACATCTTAGTAGCTAATAATTCTGAGAAAATAGAGAGCATTATGGCAGATACAAGTAACATACTCGTGTTGTAACATACACTGATCGGCCAGAATATTATGACCGCCGACTTACTATCGATATAAACCCGTCCACGCGATAGCAGCGCCACCTTGCGAGTAATGACTTGTAGTCATAACACGCACGGTGCATGCAGTGCCAGCGAGCTTGCTGTCCGTATGCAGAACGGGAAAGTCTATCTGAGTCTGGCCGTGGGTAGATTGTGTTGGCCCGGAGGCTCGACAGGAGCATTTCGGAAACTGCAAGACATGTCGAGTGTTCGAGGAGCGCTCTGGTAAGTGTCTTCAACACGTGGCGAAACCAATATGAAACCACGTACAGGGTGTTTCAAAAATGACCGGTATATTTGAAACGGTAATAAAAACTAAACGATCAGCGATAGAAATACACCGTTTGTTGCAATATGCTTGGGACAAGAGTACATTTTCAGGCAGACAAACTTTCGAAATTACAGTAGTTACAATTGTCAACAACAGATGGCGCTGCGGTCTGGGAAACTCTATAGTACGATATTTTCCACATATCCACCATGCGTCGCAATAATATGGCGTAGTCTCTGAATGAAATTACCCGAAACCTTTGACAACGTGTCTGGCGGAATGGCTTCACATGCAGATGAGATGTACTGCTTCAGCTGTTCAATTGTTTCTGGATTCTGGCGTTACACCTGGTCTTTCAAGTGTCCCCACAGAAAGAAGTCACAGGGGTTCATGCCTGGCGAATAGGGAGGCCAATCCACGCGGCCTCCTGTATGTTTCGGATAGCCCAAAGCAATCACACGATCATCGAAATATTCATTCAGGAAATTAAAGACGTCGGCCGTGCGATGTGGCCGGGCACCATCTTGCATAAACCACGAGGTGTTCGCCGTGTCGTCTAAGGCAGTTTGTACCGCCACAAATTCACGAAGAATGTCCAGATAGCGTGATGCAGTAATCGTTTCGGATCTGAAAAATGGGCCAATGATTCCTTTGGAAGAAATGGCGGCCCAGACCAGTACTTTTTGAGGATGCAGGGACGATGGGACTGCAACATGGGGCTTTTCGGTTCCCCATATGCGCCAGTTCTGTTTATTGACGAAGCCGTCCAGGTAAAAATAAGCTTCGTCAGTAAACCAAATGCTGCCCACATGCATATCGCCGTCATCAATCCTGTGCACTATATCGTTAGCGAATGTCTCTCGTGCAGCAATGGTAGCGGCGCTGAGGGGTTGCCGCGTTTGAATTTTGTATGGATAGAGGTGTAAACTCTGGCGCATGAGACGATACGTGGACGTTGGCGTCATTTGGACCGCAGCTGCAACACGGCGAACGGAAACCCGAGGCCGCTGTTGGATCACCTGCTGCACTAGCTGCGCGTTGCCCTCTGTGGTTGCCGTACGCGGTCGCCCTACCTCTCCAGCACGTTCATCCGTCACGTTCCCAGTCCGTTGAAATTTTTCAAACAGATCCTTTATTGTATCGCTTTTCGGTCCTTTGGTTACATTAAACCTCCGTTGAAAACTTCGTCTTTTTACAACAACACTGTGTTCTAGGCGGTGGAATTCCAACACCAGAAAAATCCTCTGTTCTAAGGAATAAACCATGTTGTCCACAGCATACTTGCACGTTGTGAACAGCACACGCTTACAGCAGAAAGACGACGTACAGAATGGCGCACCCACAGACTGCGTTGTCTTCTATATCTTTCACATCACTTGCAGCGCCATCTGTTGTTGAAAATTGTAACTACTGTAATTTTGAAATTTTGTCCGCCTGAAAATGTACTGTTGTCCCAGCATATTGCAACAAACGGTGTATTTCTATTGCTGCTCGTTTAGTTTTTATTGCCGTTTCAAATATACCGGTCATTTTTGAAACACCCTGTACATACATAATAAGGTTGGGCGGCCATCCCTCAGAACAGATGTCGGACGTGGTAGGCTGGGCAGAATGTAAAATAATACAGGTGACTAACTGTGGTGGAGCCGGCCGCTGTGGCCGAGCGGTTCTAGGCGCATCAGTCTGGAACCACGCTTCTGCTACGGTCGCAGGATCGAATCCAGCCTCGGGCATGGATGTGTATGATGTCCTTAGGTTAGTTAGGTTCAAGTAGTTCTAAGTCGAGGGGACGGATGACCTCAGATGTTAAGTCCCATAGTGCTTAGAGCCATTTTTGAACTAACTGTAGCAGAAATAACATCAGACTTGAATGCTGGGCAGAATACATGTGTGTATGAAATCACAGTGCACCGAACACTCCTAAAGATGGGCCTCCGCAGTCGACGACCCCTATATGTACCAATGTTAACCCCACGGCATCAGCAGCTCTGACTGAAATGGGCTTGTAACCTCGGACACTGGAGGTTAATACATGGCACGGTATTGCATGGTCTGATGAATCTCGATACCTTCATAATGCCGATGGGAGGATGCGAAACCTTCGCCTACCAGGGAAACAGCTCATTGACACCTGTGCTGCAAGACAGGGACAAGCTGACGGCGACTCCATTACGCTCTGGAAAACATTCGCCTGGGCATCCATGGTCCAGTGGAGATGGTGCAAGGTACCATGACGGCCAAGGAATGTTGTAAACTTGTTTCAGACCACTTACATTCCTTCATGACCAAAACTTTGGCACTTTTCAGCAAGATGATGGACAATGTAAAGAAACCAGGAGCGTTATATAGTGGTTCGAGGAACACAGTGGCGAGTTCCAGTTCATACGCTGCCCCGACCCCTCTCCCAACTCGCCAGATATGAACCCTACCTAACACAACTTCGATTTGATTCAATGTGGCGTCAGAGCTCAGCGCCCCCCTCTCCTGAATTTACGGGTGTTGTATTTGGTGGGCGAGCGGCTCTTGTCGCCTTAGTCCGGAACCGAGCTGCTGCTACGGTCGCAGGTTCGAATCCTGCCTCGGTCATGAATGTGTTGTGATGTCCAAGTAAAACCGCCTTTCCTTGCTGCAAGGAAAGGCGATTATATTTACAAAACAAGTATTTCTGTGCTTGCAGAGGGTGAATGGCCACACAAGCAAACTTATTCCGGTTGTTATTTGACGTGTCTATGCAGATGTGGTGCCAAATCCCTCCGTCGATCTACCAAGGCTTCATTGCTTCCATGATACGACGCTGTTATCCGTGCCAAAAGTGCAAATACTAACCACTAGGCAGGTAGTGATAATGTTCTGCCTGAACAGTGTATACAGTTTGTTTGCATTTCTCAAGATATATGTATATTGCGATACAACTAACAATCGATACTGCTGGAGCCGGTGATTCGATGAAGATACTTACGGGTGCAGGGAGCGACCCTATCAACATTGCTACCAATAGAATCACCTGACGGATGCAGAACACCCAGATCACCGACAAATGTAGGCCACCAAGCCGGTATTATTAGCGGCGGGCACCTGGGTAGTTTATTCTGGTTCAACATTAGTTACGTGTTTGCTACTTGGTACCGAACGTTACATCGAGCTGCTGACAGTTAGCTCTACAGGCAAACATTCAGCATACATAGACAGGTGCCTGTGTCGCATCTCTGCTCCTAGCTAGCCACGGCTTGTACGAGTTGTCAAGAGTGTAGCAGTTCTTCGGAAACAAGTTAATATACAATGGTGTACCCCATTTTAGAGGTTTTCAGTTAGTTAAAGATTTATTCCTGCAACAGTGCATATCGAGTACATGGCATTATAACAATTACAAATAAAAAGGACAAGCGGTTCTGAGGTACCAGGTATCGACCTATGTCGAAACATCCAAAATAGTACATGATGTATCCTCTATGGGCGGCAATAAGGCTCTGACTCAGACATCCAGTCGATCGTACAGATGGCGAACATTGTCCCAGGATACTCTGTGCAGACGCCTGCTCCACCAGTTCATGCGTTACAAGAGATTTAGAGGTTAACGAGTCACACGAGTTACTTCATTTCCCATCATACCCCATAAGTGTTAGAGTGGAGACAATTCTGCAGATCATTTTGGTCAGGGAACTTGCTGTACATCCTGCAGATCACGTTGAGTTTCACGGGCAGTATGTGGGCGAGCGTTACTCTGTTAGAACAACACTCTCAAGAACGGCAAGATTACGAGTCTAACAGTATTCTGTACGTATTAACAGCTAGTTAGCGGCCCCTATACCATAAGGCCTGGTTTGGGGCCAGTGTTTCTCGGATGAATGCACTCTGCGAGACAGCGCTTACGAGGTCTACGTTACACTCGCAGACAACCATGATTTCAGAGCACGCAGGATCTGCTTTCATCACAGCAGACCACGGTGCGCCATTCCGTCTCACAAGTGGTTCTCTGATGGTACCTGTCGAGCCATGATCGTCGATGATGTGTCATGAGTGTAGGATAGGCTAGAAGTGGGCGCACCCGCAGTCCCAATAATGATAATTGGTTCGCAACAGTTCATGTTGACATGTCTGGGCTCATAAGCTGTCTCATCTGTACTGTGTAAGCTGTACGACCTGCCACTGGCGCCCTTACAATAAGACGATCATGACGGGTATCTGTGCTGCGTGGACGTTCGGAACCTCGTCGAATGGTGACAGAATGTTCACATGACACTGTTACGAGCACTGTTTCATAGCTGACGCACCACGTCTAACTTGTGTGGCAATACTCGGAAAGGATCTTTCCTCCACTCAGAAGGTCACTATTTGACCCTTTAAATCTGAAACATTTAGCTGAAGGAAGCACGGGATTATCTCTGCAATATGTCTGCCGGCTTGCTACACACGTCTCCACCACACTGAGCCTTCGGGCTGTGAACGTTCTCCATTAAAATCTAGACGCGGACGACGCTTTAGTAGCAACAACCCTACGCTATGTGTTGGCGGACGACTGAAGCCATTAACAGTACATCAACTATGCCTTAGGTATCATATGCCGTCATAGGATCAAAATCGGCGTCGTATATCCATGTGTCCTAATTTTTATTCCGGCAGTGTATTTATTTAAAGTGCGCTTGTGTCAACCAATAGCCAGCCGTTGTGGCCGAGCGGTTCTAGGCGCTTCAGTCTGGAACCGCGCTGCTGCTAAGGTCTCAGGTTCGAATCCTGCTTCGGGCATGGATGTGTGTGATGTCCTTAGGTTAGTTAGGTTTAAATAGTTCTAAGTTCTAGTGGACTGATGACGTTAGAAGTACTCAGAGGCATTTGAACCAATTTGTCAACCAATATCATGGTAGGCTGTTCACATTCCTACAGCGGCAGATCACTATGGCCACCAGCCACCCATTTGTCACTAGCAACGATGGCATAAGATGTGGGACATAACAGCTGACGGCTCTCATCATAGCAACAATACTAATAATAACAATAAAAGTAATCGCTTCCCCTTCGCTCTCTTCCTATACTACACACATTTGGTTATATGTGAATGAAGTCTTTATATACATGTACAGGGTGGTCCATTGATCGTGACCGTGCCAAATATCTCACGACATACGCATCAAACGAAAAAACTACAAAGAACGAAACTTGTCTAGATTGAAGGGCGGGGGGGGGGAGGGAGGGGGGGGGAACCAGATGGCGCTAGGGTTGACACGCTAGATGGCGCTGCCATAGGTCAAACGGATATCAACTGCGTTTTTTAAAATAGGAACCCCCATTTTTAGTACATATTCGTGTAGTACGTAAAGGAATATGAATGTTTTACTTGGACCACTTTTTTCGCTTTGTGATCGATGACGCTGTAATAGTCACAAATATATGGCTCACAGTTTTAGACGAACAGTTGGTAACAGGTAGGTTTTTTAAATTAATATACAGAACCTTGGTACGTTTCAACATTTTATTTCGGTTGTTCCAATGTGATACATGTACCTTTATGAACTTATCACTTCTGAGAACGCATGCTGTTACAGCTTGTTTACCTGTAAATACCACATTAATACAATAAGTGCTCAAAATGATGTCCGTCAACCTCAGTTCATTTGGCAATACGCGTAACGACATTCCTCTCAACAGCGAGTAGTTCGCCTTCCGTAATGTTCGCACATGCATTGACAATGCGCTGACACATGTTGTCAGGCGTTGACGGTGGATCACGATAGCAAATATCATTCAACTTTCCCCACAGAAAGACATCGGGAGACGTCAGATCCGGTGAACGTGCTGGCCATGGTATGGTGCTTCGACGACCAATCCACGTATCATCAAATGTGCTATTCAATACCTCTTCAACCGCACGCGAGCTATGTGTCGGATATCCATTATCTTGGAAGTACAACACCATTCTGTCATGCAGTGAAACATCTTGTAGTAACATCGGTAGAACATTACGTAGGTAATCAACATACATTGCACTATTTAGATTGCCATCGATAAAATGGGGGCCAATTATCCTGCCTCCCATAATGCCGCACCATACATTAACCCGCCAAGGTCGCTTATGTTCCACTTGTCGCAGCCATCGTGGATTTTCCGTTGCCCAATAGTGCATATTATACCGGATTACGTTACCGCTGTTGGTGAATGACGATTCGTCGCTAAATAGAACGCGTGCAAAAAATCTATCATCCCGTAATTTCTCTTGTGTTCAGTGCAGAACTGTACACGACGTTCAGAGTCGTCGCCGTGCAATTCCTGGTGCATAGAAATATGGTACGGTGCAATCGATGTTGATGTAGCATTCTCAACAAAGACGTTTTTGAGATTCCAGATTCTCGCGCAATTTGTCTGCTACTGATGTGCGGATTAGCCATGACAGCAGCTAAAACAGCAACTTGGGAATCATCATTTGTTGCAGGTCGTGGCTGAACACCTCCTGTTTCCTTAAATAACGTAACTATCCGGCGAACGGTCCGGACACTTGGATGATGTCGTCGAGGATACCGAGCAACATACATAGCACATGCCCGTTGGGCATGATCACAATAGCCATACATCAACACGATATCGACCTTTCCCGCAATTGGTAAAGGGTCCATTTTAACACGGGTAATGTATCACGAAGCAAATACCGCCCGCACTGGCGGAATGTTACGTGATACCACGTACTTATACGTTTGTGACTATTACAGCACCATCTATCACAAAGCGACAAAAGTGATCTAACTAAAACATTCATATTTCTTTGCGTACTACAGGAATGTGTAATAAAAAATGTGGGTTCCTATTTTAAAAAACGCAGTTGATATCCGTTTGACCTATGGCAGCGCCTTCTAGCGGGCCAACCATAGCGCCATCTGGTTTTCCCCTTCAAGCTAGATGAGTTTCGTTTTTTGTAGATTTTCGTTTGATGCTTATTCTTGAGATATTTGGCCCGGTCACTATCAATGGACCACCCCAAATAAAAGTAAGGCTCACCGGTCATTAGACCATCTTCTTCTGTACAGATGCACAAACAGTGCCCGAACTCTTGCGGGAATCGGCGGTAAAGCCGCGATTAATGAGTATAATGGGCAGGGGCACTGTGAATATAGTGCGGGGCAATAAGTTGCGAATGTCTCACGGTAGGCCTGCCAGAAAAAAGTCCTTGCAGTCGCAATATCCTATGTGTGCTCGGTGGCTCAGAAGGATAGAGCGTCTGCCATGTAAGCAGGAGATACCATGTTCGAGGCCCGGTTGGGGCACACAATTTCAGCTGTCCCTGTTCACTTATATCAACGCCTGTATGCAGCTAAGGGTAATCAGTTCATTGTAATTATGTCTTTGTCATCTGCGTTATGACAACCGGGAATTCTTCATCTAAAAACGAATATTCGTTTCAATTATAGAATAATTCTTCAGGTTTCGTCTTTCACTATTGCAAATCCATGCGCGGATAATGAACAAATCGGATAATCCAAACGATAGTCTGCGTCTTTCTGCACCGTTTACTTGTAATTTGTTAATAACTTACTTTACAGATCCTACTGGTCCTAACTAGCGTGCGCCGCTTCTGCAGCCACGGCTGAGATAAAGCGAGCAATGTTACAGTCAGTTGACGCCGTTTCGCTCCCCCTGCGTGAACCATCAGCCGGAGAGCGGCAGTCGCAGGCAGACGGCAGCGTGGCAGGGCGGCGGAATGAGCGGCCGCAGGCGGCAATCGTCCTAAGAGCAGCGCGCCAGCCGGCCGCCGCCTGTCGATATTCGTTTGCGCCGCCGGCGGGCGCCGAGGACTGGCAGTGGGTCCCCAGACGCCACCTGCCGCCGCCGCCGCCGACGACGACGACGACGACGACGCCGGTGGTCCCAGCAAACTGTACAACGCACTCTCTGTGCTTTTGAGGCCCTACTCAGCAGTCTCCTGGTAATAGTTCTGGCAACACAGCTGGCATAAAATGGTGTAATTTTTGAGAAAGTCTTTGCGAAATGAGCTGCCACCTTGCAACGATGATCTAGGTAAAAAATTTTTGCGTTCTTTACTACGGGACGAACGATAATGAATATTTAAAAGTGAACATTTTGACAGTAAGCGTTATGAGCATTAACTGAAACTAAAATTTCTGTAATAAATCACAGTTATTATACAGGATTCTCATAATTAAATTTTCGCTATCTGAGCCACTGTAGACGGAAAACTGCATGGGTACCCAATTTTCAGGGAATGATGTTCAATCAGTGTTCTGCAGGATTTACGTTCTTAGTAGCATGCCTTGCCCTTAGGTATCGATCCTGGTACGGTGACATAAGGCTGGAACACAAGAACCGATGTGCGTTACAGTTGTAGACAGTGAACGTGGGTCTGGACAAGCTCTTCAATCACGTTAAAGGAAAGGTTGAAGTACATCATTCGGAAGACTGAATGAACTGGTGATTTGGAAATTGCTCTTGGCTGGTGCCGAAGGCCAACTGCACCACAAATTGTTAATGAAGTCGTTGCTGTCATGCCTGAGAATGCTGGATTGAATTTAAGATCTGCGAGCAGTGCACGAGGTTTCTCTTGACAGCTGAACATGCCATGGTCAACCGCTTGCAAAGTGCTGTATACAATTGTACAGCAATCTCTAGGGTGGTTCCAGGCTGCCGTGGATGCAGGTGGTCTTCACTGTGAGCAACGTTTGTGGCCTGGAACGTAATCATGGTACACAGTTAACAAATGTTACACACTTTTGTGGACATTAAAATACGAGGGCAGTTCAATAAGTAATGCAACACATTTTTTTTTCTAGGCTAATTTTGGTTGAAAAAACCGGAAATTTCTTGTGGAATATTTTCAAACATTCCCGCTTCGTCTCGTATAGTTTCATTGACTTCCGACAGGTGGCAGCGCTGTACGGAGCTGTTAAAATGGCGTCTGTAACGGATGTGCGTCGCAAACAATGGGCAGTGATCGAGTTTCTTTTGGCGGAAAACCAGGGCATCTCAGATATTCATAGGCGCTTGCAGAATGTCTACGGTGATCTGGCACTGGACAAAAGCACGGTGAGTCGTTGGGCAAAGCGTGTCTCATCATCGCCGCAAGGTCAAGCAAGACTGTCTGATCTCCCGCGTGCGGACCGGCCGTGCACAGCTGTGCCACCTGCAATGGCGGAGCGTGCGAACACACTCGTTCGAGATGATCGACGGATCACCATCAAACAACTCAGTGCTCAACTTGACATCTCTGTTGGTAGTGCTGTCACAATTGTTCACCAGTTGGGATATTCAAAGGTTTGTTCCCGCTGGGTCCCTCGTTGTCTAACCGAACACCATAAAGAGCAAAGGAGAACCATCTGTGCGGAATTGCTTGCTCGTCATGCGGCTGAGTGTGACAATTTCTTGTCAAAGAGTGTTACAGGCGATGAAACATGGGTTCATCACTTCGAACCTGAAACAAAACGGCAATCAATGGAGTGGCGCCACACCCACTCCCCTACCAAGAAAAAGTTTAAAGCCATACCCTCAGCCGGTAAAGTCATGGTTACAGTCTTCTGGGACGCTGAAGGGGTTATTCTGTTCGATGTCCTTCCCCGTGGTCAAACGATCAACTCTGAAGTGTGTTGTGCTACTCTTCAGAAATTGAAGAAACAACTTCAGCGTGTTCGTAGGCACAAAAATCTGAACGAACTTCTCCTTCTTCATGACAACGCAAGACCTCACACAAGTCTTCGCACCCGAGAGGAGCTCACAAAACTTCAGTGGACTGTTCTTCCTCATGCACCCTACAGCCCCGATCTCGCACCGTCGGATTTCCATATGTTTGGCCCAATGAAGGACGCAATCCGTGGGAGGCACTACGCGGACGATGAAAAAGTTATTGATGCAGTACGACGTTGGCTCCGACATCGACCAGTGGAATGGTACCGTGCAGGCATACAGGCCCTCATTTCAAGGTGGCGTAAGGCCGTAGCATTGAATGGAGATTACGTTGAAAAATAGTGTTTTGTAGCTAAAAGATTGGGGAATAACCTGGTGTATTTCAATGCTGAATAAAACAACCCCTGTTTCAGAAAAAAATGTGTTGCATTACTTATTGAACTGCCCTCGTATGTTTTTTTCAATCGTTTATTCTTTATTTCTCTTCCTCATCTCAGTACAAATGTATCCACAAAGTTTCACTGTCCTGCGATCACTTGTTTTTCACGAGGGCCCGCTGAAGTAGCGAAAGTTTAATCATAATTACCCTGTAGTTGCCACTAAACGTTTCGGAAGGTTACAAGGTGGAATTTCGTCAATTAATAAAGCATAGATTTATTGCAGACACTACTTTTATTTAACTTTTGGTAACATATGGGTGCAGAAGACAAAAGATTGTAATTCAAAGGTCACAGTTATGTACTTTTCTAATTTTGTATGTACACAGTAAATTCTAATAAACAAATGGAAATGGAAAGTTTTCCACTAGAGAGCATTGGCTCGGTATAGAGGTCTTCATAATATAGTGGATGTTAATGCACTAAACTTTTATTTCATTTATTATTGATACATTTTCGTCACCAACAGTAGATATGTCCCCGACGAATACGCTGAGGTCTTCGTCAGGACAAGGAAACAAAAGGGCTCTTGAAATTCATGGAGCAAATTGTGTGTCATTTTGTGAAGATCGCCTGCTGGAGCCTTGTATGAAAGTGGACTTACTCGCATCACGTCCAAAGTATGCTCTATGCATGACAGATCAAGGAACCCTGTAGCGCAGTAAAGGATCCGTGGTTTCGACAACGCCTTTGAGGTACTAACCGCACTGCTGTCATATACATTCGATACGCTGCTTATGAAAGGCATGACAAGAAGGGTTATCATTCTTGCCATATACTGAAGATCCTTTTGAATCCCACCAACATATACCAAATCAGTACTATCATCATATTCAATAGCGGCGCACACCACGATTGAAGAAATCAGAGCAGTGAAATTTTAGGTAGTCGTCTACAGACGCGATGGTGTTAATCCGACCACAGGACGTGTGTCAGGTAGCTCTGACTCCAGATCCTACCTCTCTCTCTGCGTATGGTATGGTTCCCTTGGTTAACAATGCATGGTAAGTCGACTTCTCAACCTAGCTTCGAGTAGTCTGTCCCAACGGTTCGCGGCGCCACTCTACCTGTAATCTAGGTCAGGATTTCAGCTATTATCAACCGTCTGTTCATCAATGCAATCAACTAATTATGATTTTCTCGTGATAGAGTCCTCCTGAAACTACCCATGTCTACTCATTCTGCGACACTCTTGTTCTGACTCCTTGTCGACACCATTCGTTCTACTCATTACACAATAACCAGTTGTCTGTCGACATGATGCTCCGATGCCTTTCTTGCTAAGGTTTCGAACTTCCCGAGATTAGTAAAAATGGCTATAAGTTGCATGTTTATATCGTTAAAGCAACCTGTGTTATGAATTCTAGCTTAAAACTTCGAGGAAAGCCAGACGCACCGATAGCCAACATGAATTCACACTGTTCATCATTTGTATAAAAGAGATTCCCACGTAAGGTTTTTCGCGTCACTACTCTCTCGAATTGTTTTAAATTGTTGCTCTTTGGTTTATTTATTTATTTTTTGATTATTGGCGTAACAACGCATATATGGAAAGAGTTACGTGAAATACTTTTAACAATGCTGTGCTTTGAATTTCTTTATCATCGTTACCTTTATGCAAAATAAAATGTATCTATGGAAGTCTTATTGTTCTGTATCTGGCCTACAATTTAAAGAACGATTTTTCTTAACTGCAACTCATGCTAAGGATCAATATAACTTCCCTACTTCATAGTTATTAAAAGTTGAAATTACTTTTAATGAACACTGATGTTACAGTTCGTATGATCGTTCAAAAACACAAGTTCGCAGTGGATTTTATTTCTTGGTGAAATACTATTTCATACCACGACTAGCCCAAGAACATGAGACTCTCACAAAAAAAATTACGTTATCACTATAACATTTGCCAGATCAGAACGGAGCACAGCAAGATTACTATCAGATTTTGAAGGTACATTAAATTATTTGCACTGTAAATTATATCCTATCAGCAGCCCGCGTCAACCTGCAACACATCATAAAATCTGCTGATCTTCACTGCCAGCCTGGGAGCTAAAAGAAATAATATTATTTTACTATTATTTTACCGCTTCCTTGCGGTATGCTCGACTATATTGTAAGTCGTTTAAATACGCCGCGGCAGCGGCTCTTCGTTCTCCACGCAGCTCAGCACCACAGATAATATTTATATAACTGAAAAATAGCTCAACAGGATGGGATAATAGGCAAGCAAGCTTTAACAATTAATAATACAAGTTTTCATTTAAACAACTATATTAAAACATTTAAATATCTCATTGATTACAGACCTGTGTGAATTCACACGTAATGGCGTACATTTCACAGTCTCGACAAAAGAATGCTACATTCGCGTTCTCCACGACAACAACAGGAGATCTTACTCTCACAACTTCCAGATTAAGAAGACAAAGAATTTAATTTACATCACGCATTATCTACTAGTTCCTTTTGTAATCTCTGTTCAACATTTATCTTCTGTGGCGGTTTTATTACTCGCCGACGCAGACGTTCTCAAAAATAAATAATAAAAAAAAATACATAATTTTACACAATGACACAATATGATACATCTAATTTTCTAATTACTACATAATATGTTGTTTTTGTTTCTTACTAGACGTTACAGGTTGAAACTTTAGTTAACGTATTCCACAGGCATGGAAATACTGGAGTAAGAGTGTAGAAGCGTTCCGTCAAGGAGTATGACTTTCCAGTCCATCAGCGTATCTTTCCGTGGCAAAAGGCTACTTCTCGAGCCATATTTGTGTTATGTACTCTTCCCATATACTGAATTTACTGATAAACGGGCTTATGGATACAATGAATATCAAGTTGATTACACTACACAACAAAAATGTGCTACAAAGGCAGGTAGTTTGAAAAATGGCAATAGAAATCGAAACACTTTTTCAATATTGAATTAAGAAAATTATATTAGAGTCTAAGGACCTCAAAATGTCACAGTCCTTTGTAAATTCCTCAAACCAATGTTCCTGCGCTAAGAGTGTCGCAATCGATGTCCAGAAGGGACGTGTCACAGTTGAAGGCCAGAAAGGCCTGACAAAAGTTAAAGTACTGCTAAGACTCACAAAATTTCGGCATATTTCCTACGACAACATGACATGAACTACTACAAGGTACGATTGGAGATCACGTCCCGCCAGTTTAGATGTCAAGCTGGCTGCGCCAACAGGTGGAGTTAGACGTGGACGGCTACGTTGTTCTAGTAGGAGCTCCAGAATGTGAAACCGTGCTGGTGTGTTTTCTAGCCATGTGGAGCAGCTGAGGGTCCTTCCAGCGAGCTGACGCAAGCTGGAGTAGTAGCGAGCCTTCACTATCCGGGATGTTCATTCTGAGGACTCTGCCCCGGGAACAAAAGATGATGGCGGACTAATATATGCAGAAGAGGGCAACTCTAAGGTCACAATTGGTTAATGAGCCTATGACACACTGTGCAATGTTGAAGTATCACGTTTGTGGTCCTTTACCCATGTCCCTGCCCAGGAGATTTGAAATGACTGCTGGAGACCGATATTGACAGCCTTTGGAGAAAACCAGGACCCACACGGGATTCTGGAGATTAAAACAGTGGTGGCTGGGCTGCTGATAGGAGAAGCAGGCGCTGGTGCGATGTACGATCAATGTGATCGGCCATGTAGTTTTTCAGACCCATCGTGGTAGGTGGAATGCTAAGAAGCCATAAAGTGTGTATAGACCTCGTTCAATGTATGATGGCACAGTAACTGGGATAGCTGGGATTTAAAGGTAAAGATGAAATAGTCAGCTACATCGTTAGAACCAGGAGGAAGACCGCAGTATGTATCAGGCGAATCATTTGCTTCTCAGAAAGTGGAGAATTCTGCGGAAGAAAACTGGTGGCCGTCATACATGACGGTGTTTCCTGGGAGACCAAAAATTGAAAAAATATTGGAGAATATTTGAATGGCCTGCATTGCTGATGTAGTATACGTACAGGAGACTTAGAGACTTACAGAAAGCCACACCCAACGTCATAGGCTGTTAACCAGGAATTCCCCAGAAAAGGACCTTCGATACGAAATCCAGCTGCAACGAAGCCCAGGGAGCAGAAGAGTGTTTCCAAGGGAGGGGAGCCTGCTTGCTCTCGGAAGATGGGGTAGGAGGTAACCATGTGGGGCTGGCAGGAGTGGTCGTGCGGTTCTAGGCACTACAGTCTGGAGCCGAGCGACCGCTACGGTCGCAGGTTCGAATCCTGCCTCAGGCATGGATGTGCGTGATGTCCTTAGGTTAGTTAGGTTTCATTAGTTCTAAGTTCTGGGCGACTGATGACCTCAGAAGTTAAGTCGCATAGTGCTCAGAGCCATTTGAACCATGTGGGTGATCGCCGCGTAGATTCCCCTTCAGTCGACATGTTGGTGGGCCACGAACTTGGTGAGCAAACTGCCCCAGTGCCTGACGAGCAAAAAAGCCAAGAGGCATTCCTGTAGGCCTACCAGATCCATTACACTGGCGTTGCAAGTATCCGCTTGGAGCAAGCGCATGGTATTACGGGAGAGGGGCTCGTTCCAGTGATACCAGTGCGCCTGGACCTTCGGGTCTTATAGCTGCTTGCAATCTTGTGGCGAACCACGTTGCATCAGATGGAGTACATGGTGGAGCATTGGGTCCTCGGTGGTATTGCGCACGAGGAGATTGCTGCCAATGGAAGATTGGTCAAGGTATCATTGGCGGTGACATCCAAGTGGAAGCAGAGTTCATAATCTGCAACGACAGCAGGATCCTTCGCTGGGGCAGATGCTAGAGGAAAGAATTAGCATGTTGGGTAGTTGGAAGACAAAGACAACGTGTCGAATTGTTTGGTCATGGCCACATGGTAACAGGGTATAAGGGTTTACGGTCTGATAACAGCTGGAAGTGACAGTTGTAGACATAGTTATGAAACTATTTTATGGTAAAGATGGTGACAAAGAGTTCTCTCTGTACTTGTCTATGTAAGCTGAAGGCAGGGAGAGTTTTAGACATAAATGTGATTGGTCTCTCTACCTCATCAAACCACATATGAATGGACTGCCTCAACACGTTGTCCAAAGTATTGGCAACCAAGATAATGGCCTTGGTGGTAGAAATGATCTTCCACAAGAGGCGACAGAAATTCAGGTTCACCATCAACTGTGGTTCACAAATCTAGATTTATTTCGCGAAAACATTTAAAATTTTGCTCTACAGTGGAATGAAGTGAAAAGCCAGTTAACAACAACCAATAATTACAGAGCGCCAGAAGGGCTTAAAAACTTGATTTGAAATGAATCCCTTAAAAGAATACAAGATCAACGTCAATAATCACAAAGGGTCACAAGGCATAGAATTTACTTTAAAATTCTCTCTAAAAAATTTCTAATCAGATCAAAATCAGTAATCACCAAACACCAACAGGCTGAAAAATTGCCTTGAAATTTTTAAATATTACAGGCAGTTCAAGTCAGTACAGACCTAGAAATATTCCCGTTTAAAAAAATTACAAGAATGCTTTAAGAGAAAGAGATTAAGAAATTTAACAATCTTCCAGTATATTTAAGAGAGTAAATACCCCACTTCAAAACAACTAGGCCACGATGGTGGTTATCTGGAATACAACAAATATAGAAAAACAGTGGCAGAAAGCAAGTCTGAGGGGCTTACACGTTTGGAAAATGGAAACAATTCCAAAGGTATATATAGCCACGGCGAACTTGCAATAGAGTTTAGCGCGGTGAAATTTATTGCTGTCAGATGGTTTGAAACCTTCCTATTTGCACAATTTTGAGGCTTGATTCCGGGAGACCAAGGCAGGCAACAGCAAATTTAACCAGGAACGGAAGATTAAGAGGAACCCTGGGACAGAGCGTTGCAACAACCATAAGAAATGAATGTGACCGACGAGCCGCGACGCAGCTCGATATGGAACAGCTGTCCCAGCAAGGTCATATAACCTGCACCTGCTCAGAATCACACCCGATTCCTCTCCCATCGTGAGATTGACCAGCTTTTGAGGTACACGGGAACAACTTGTTGGCCGGCTGGATAACCAGTAGCTGGGTCAGCATACGATGTGCGTAACCAGCCCATCTTGCAGAACTGACAACCTGAGATTAGTGATAGAGCAACTTGGATAGGAACCACATAAAACACTAGAATAATTCACCACTTGAATTTTCTGCAACTTTATTCTAATTTTTAATGAAAATCCCTTAAGTAAGATTATAGCACATAAGCCTTAGAAATAATCAAAGAAAGTATTTGGACAACGTTATGATTTACTGGTCATTCAAAAATTTCACTGCATACAAATACTGCACTTTACCAATTTAGGGCATTCATCAACAGTCCACAGTGACATAGTGTCCGCTGCTTGGCAACCACCTCCCTGTGCGGCTAGGTCTAACGGACACCCCGCTGGATAGCGAATGAAATTATAAAACACAATTTAAAAGAAAAGAGTTTAACAACTCGGTGCAGTAATCGCCCTGCCTACCCCATTAGGAGTCCTGTTAGTTGGACCCCTACACAGATCCATCAAAAAACAATACCATGTGCAACGCAAACAATACTGAAACCAGGCACTGTGCAGCAACATGAACGAATTGCAAGTAATCAGGGGCACACAGAACCCAGAAGTGGCCAAAGACCCAATACATTTCGTCCACTTAGACGACCAACCGACCAGCCAACGGTCATTCCCGATGAAATCACAGGCAAGGGAAAAAGTTGCAAGTGAATCACCAGCGGATGGCTTTTTAACAAGAGGTCACTTTGATGGACAGCAGCGCAATGGGTAGTGGCAGAAACACAGTTTCGCTGGAAAACCAACAGCCATCCGCCTCTCACTGAACGGAGTATTTGGTCACTTCCCGCACAACTGGCCAACCGTCATCCCGAGCGCTTCAGCTCGGAGCCCCAACTTCCTCCCGGCACTGTCCAAACGAGATTCGCCCACCGCGAAAATTCGGCCCACCGGCCGCGGCGCGGAGGCAGCGTCACCAGACGATCAGAAAAAAACCAAGCACACGCATTCGTCCTGAAGAGATATCGATAAGATACTACACGATTCAATTGTGTAGTACGCCCTAATGGATTTGGGTGGAGGAGAGCCTGCCTAAAATTCCAGAAAGCTTCATTACATACCAGTGTCGACTGCCAGCGATCATTTTTAAGTAAGAAGTGGAGTATAGGATCCGGAATGGTTGCTAAATCTGGAATAAATTTGCAGTAGTAACTGAACTGCAAATGCAATTTGTTAGTGAAGTTCTGTGTTTACTTAGTTGGAAGAGATGTAAATAGTTCGCCATGGCCAGTACAGTGATGGATGTGTGCTCGAGGTGACACTGAAAAATACCTGGAGCACTGGCTGTGCAGTAGCCTGCTGTAGTGAAATAGTTGAAAAGGAATAATGATCACTAAAAAGCACTGGGAATCCTTGGCCAAAAAAAGCTGAAGATACACATCACAGAAGTATTTCTTGGCAAACACTTTGACACCAGTAAAACGAGTCATTGTGTCGTCTACTTTGGGATCAGAATAAACTTTTATAACACATTATGCTTTAATGGATATCTTCAAATCCCTGATCATGCGCTATGTGTTATTTGGCTTTTCGATGTTTAACGTGTGGAAGGTCCATTGGCCCATTGCGAAAATGAGTGGGAATACCCTCATCCTGTAGCCGCTGTAGCTCTTGCCGAAGTTTGTCTCTGAGCGTAACAGGAACATATCTGGCTTTTAGAACTCCAATGTCACTGATGAGAGAAGAGTAAAATCGTTGACACTCGAACAAGGTTGTGTGAACACTGAGCAAAACTTGGAACAGAGGACTTTTATGTAGGGCTCAGCACCCAGCAACTTCATAGATGGGGCGTAAGTGGCACTTCTGAGGCAAGAGCGCTGAATAGCTACTGGCCCAATTGACTGAAGAATCCAGGAGCATCAACGAATAGAATCCGTCATCGAGGGTGGACAACTGGTACTGATCTGGTGCTGTGAACTTGCCATTGTCTTCAATTACGTCATTGCTATAAATCTGCCGCAGAGTGTCAAAAAGCTCAAGGAGAGGGAATCCGTTTGGTTAGAAGCTATGAAACTATAATGATCGTGGAGGACACCTTGTCTATCTACAGCTCGATGGGTACATTGCTGATGGCTACAGTGAGCAGCAGGAGTCCACTGAGTGGAGAAGCACAAACTGGATGTAGAATATCTCCAGGAACAGGCCTATCTGTCGTCTACTCCTGCATCTGGGGAACCCATACATGCACATTCGACATTTATTTTGAGTGCGTCTTGGCACAGTTCTATTCTACTTCTGGATTTGTCGCTTGAGGTGCGATTAGCGCGCTGGTAGTGACGCTGGTGTCTCTGGTGACTAACAAAACTGTTGCTGCAGAAGAAAGCTGTTGAGTGCGGCATCTGGCCGCTGAGAGTTTTCCTGTACCATCTTAAACAAACCTGGGTGGAGGGCGGTACTGAGGCTGAGCGGACGTGTTCATCGTGCAGCGAACACTTTTGATGGATCCTGCAGGACGGCTGACAATGTGAGAGAGCGGTCAAATGATATTTCTACAGAAGAGTACTTTAATTTAAGGAGCTTCGTGCATAGTGGTTCATTGGGGAACTACACGAGAATCATGTCTCAAACAAACTGAGAATTACTTCGCATTACTACACTGGAAACGGCTGTCGCAAGAGAAACCCTATAGCTGGTCGGCCCATTTGTGGAAAGACTGTCAATTAAGTTTATAGTAGCTGAGGAACTTATGTTGGGCTGCTGCTACATGCATATGGGAGTCAAAGTATTCTAACAAACCTAATCCGTGATACGGCAGAGCACAGAGTTCTACTTTCGGGTTAAGTGGTTGCAGGGGGTGGTAGGGCCACGTATGTCAGAAATAAGGCGAGCTTATAGGTATCAGCTGTGATGCCATGGGCTGAGAAAAACTGTTCATGCCCGCAACGTACTTCACCCATGGATCGTCCACTTTCTCAAACGGCTGGAGCGGCGTGGGTGGTGTCCAGAAACTTCGATCATGGTGTCTAACTGGGAGGAGTGTTGGAGACCTCCAGAGGCGACGTGGAGATGGCCGCCAGCCACTCCATCCTTAGTTCTTTGGCGTGTTGCAACCAACGCAGCAGTAAAAACACGTGGGTAGAGATATCCACCGGTTCTGTCATTCTGCATACCGCTAAACGCTGTATCTAGAAAGGCTAATAACTCAAACCAAAACATTGTCTACCTGGGTCGGAGAAAGCGGGTGGGAACTCATTCGATAATAATAGCCTCCTGCCAACTAATATGACCACCGAAGGTGACAGAGAAATAATACCGAGTTATAAAATGAATATAAAGTTTATTGTACTACACAGAAACAATGTTTTCTATCAGGAGATAGTTTGGAACACAATAACAGAAAATAAAACACTTCTGAAACAAATAGTAAAACAGTAAGCTTACAAGCTTCAACAGCCATTCCCGACAGGAGTTAATCTGAAACACAATAAAAGAAAATATTGAAATATTAAAATAACAAAACAAGATCAGAGCTGCAGGATCTCATAGCAAACATGCGCTCTAAAATGTTTCCCTGGCGACCTATGAGCATTTCTTCATCTTCAGTACTCTGGAACAATTCCCTTCTACTGCAATCTCCATCCCTTGCATATTCTGTAGAGAGGTAGTACGTATCGAAAGAAGAAAAATTTTCTGCTAACCATGGTCTCTCAAACATACCGTAAGAGCTATGAACACTTGCTCATTAGAAGAGATGTGTTCCACAGTAGCAAAGATAAACAAGTGCTCAAAGCTCTTAAAGTATCCACTTCAGAGCCCATGCTCAATGAACTCTTCTTCTTGTTATGGTCTGTACTACCTACCACATCTCAAAATTTGGAATTCAAAGAGGTTACAATAGAAGAGATTTGTTTCAAAGCATCGAAAATGAAGAAGTGCTAGATGCTGTTAGTGTTCGCATCTTCGATCCCATTATTACTGGAATCTTTGGCTTCGAATAATCGTTCCTGCCATAACCCCGAATATTGACAATTCTTCCTAGGAGGTTCTGTACAGTTTTCACCAACATAAATTTGAACATTGTACTTAAATAGTTTCTGTTCCCTTCTGCTACACAGTGTGGAAGGTTGGCTAAATATCGTTAATACAGTACAGAAGTGCCTTATTCACTGACTCAAATCCAATTGATGAAGGAAGTATAAACCTACGGAATGCCTCGTGGAAAGTCTAATAAATACTAATCGTGGCAGTAATTCGTAGTTTCATTTAGCAATTCACATGTTTACTGCTTACAGAGGTCAATCAGGATGTTACTTGTTGCTTCTTTGTCAATACTAGACTTACAGGAAAGAAAACTGATTGTTTTCTATCGATTGCAGTGATAACAAAACAAAAATAAAGAATATAAGCACATTTACTCTTCATAAACACAAACAAAAAAAGAAAAGAACAGATGCTTATAAAAGAATTCACTGCAAGCACAATGCTTCCTTCTCACTTTCATCTCGCATAATACTTTATTTATGAACCATTTAGCCCTCTTCGAAATTCAAGACGCTTTCGAATGGGGTTAAGCATACTCCTTACCAAATCGTATAAATAAGACTACCTGATATTGTCTCATTCCTCCATAGCGGCCTCTATGATGCCCTGTAAAGTCTCTAGCGGGACAGTAAGATTGTAAACCGCTGTTTTTAGCATGGCCCATGCAGTCTGAGTGCAGATGAGATCTGGAGAATATGGATGCCATACTGTCTGCGTCTGCGCTCCACTTGAAGGGTGTTAACAAGATTGTGACGATGGGGGCGTACATTCTCGTCCATCAGCGTGATTCCCGCTCCAGTATGCACACCAAATGCAGGCACAGTGAGTGCAAAGATGTCATCCCTATAATTCACACCAGTCAACCTCCCATGAGTTATCACAAGATCTGTCCTGCTGCCATACATGATTCCACACCAAAATATAACTGAGCTGCCTTGATAAGGGTGGGTGTCTACAATACATTTACAGTATAAAAGTTGTCCTCGTTGCCCGGACTCGTGAATATGATTACTTTCAACGCGGATGCCAATACGAGCATCAACAGAACACAATGTTATGTCGCACTGTCGCCTGTTCCACAAAGAGTGACTTCATCCCTATGCGACAAGGGCCCCTTTCTGAATCCGTTTTAGAGTAGGACCCTTGAGAGGTCTTTTTGCACATAGTCGCTCCTCATCCAGCCTATTACGTTCTGTTTATAGAGATACCTGCATTCCTGTAGCGGTTGTGAAGTCCGCAGTAGACATGTAGCATCCCATTGAGGGTTTATTTTGCTGTTATACGTAGCTGTCAATCCTGCACACTGTCGTTTTTCATCCGAGGCCACTTCTGTGACGATCCTCAACTGACCCTGTCACTAGAAATTTGTTCCATATTTTAGAGACATCACTTTCACTCTTAATTATATTCACTATGACATCCACTAGTCTCGTTCTCTTCTTCATTAGACTGATTACTGATCGTACGTTGATGTTGCCCGAAACATCCTAAAGCAACACAGTTCCCGCAACGACACACAAATGAACACTGCTACATTCAGAGGCGACACGGTTGCCATATTCCGGACCTACTGCCCCTTCCAGGTGGGGACATGGAGTGTTTTTCTTAGAATTTCATTACAAGAAACCCAGTGTATTGATAACATAACATTTTTCTGGACCACAACATTCAGTATTAAATTGTCAGCAATATGCAACATTTGTTTTGACCACTGTACGTTACCAGTTACATACAGTTACTAGAAGGACACCTTCGAATATTAGTTGTTGTTGTGGCCTTCAGTCCTGAGACTGGTTTGATGCAGCTCTCCACGCTACTCTATCCTGTGCAAGCTTCTTCATCTCCCAGTACCTACTGCAACCTACATCCTTCTGAATTTGCTTAGTGTATTCATCTCTTGGTCTCCCTCTACGATTTTTACCCTCCACACTGCCTTCCAATACTAAACTGGTGATCCCTTGATGCCTCAACACATGTCCTACCAACCGATCCCTTCTTCTAGTCAAGTTGTGCCACAAACTTCTCTTCTCCCCAATCCTATTCAATACTTCCACATTAGTTATGTGATCTACCCATCTAATCTTCAGCATTATTCTGTAGCACCACATCTCGAAAGCTTCTATACTCTTCTTGTCCAAACTATTTATCGTCCATGTTTCACTTCCATACATGGCTACACTCCTTACAAATACTTTCAGAAACGACTTCCTGACACTTAAATCTATACTCGATGTTAACAAATTTCTCTTCTTCAGAAACGCTTTCGTTGCCATTGCCAGTCTACATTTTATATCCTCTCTACTTCGACCATCATCAGTTATTTTGCTCCCCAAATAGCAAAATTCCTTTACAACATTAAGTGTCTCATTTTCTAATCTAATTCCCTCAGCATCACCCGACTTTATTCAACTACATTCCATTATCCTCGTTTTGATTTTGTTGATGTTCGTCTTATACCCTCCTTTCAAGACACTATCCATTCCATTCAACTGCTCTTGCCAGTCCTTTGCTGTCTCTGACAGAATTACAATGTCATCGGCGAACCTCAAAGTTTTTGTAATAATGGGAATTCATGGATAACAGAACGTAATGTCCTGAATCGGTGCTTAAGATATTCTGCTATGTACCACTGAGGAGAGGTAGCTCTCTCAATAGCGGATGGCATTTATCATTTAGTTTTCGTCTGGTTTATCCAAATTACATGTGCTAATGCAAATGTGCATACGCTTCTTTAGCCAATGTCGGTCGGAGTAAGATTAATATCGCCGTTATACTGTGTCATTCTTTAAAACTAAACAGTGACAATCAATCAAAAATGGACGTTTCGATCGATCTGCAGCTGTCTTTTCAGTTATGTTAAGTTGAAAAGGCTTGCTTCGAGGCGTCGAAAAGTTGACTTTTGTTTCATGCTTCACATATAATTTTATCAAATAATGCAGCGTAACGGCTGTAGAGACTTTATTCGACTGCTTGGCTGATTTATTTAGCAGACATACGGCTTACATTCTTGAAAGTTCAACAAAGCTAATGTTTCATCTACAAGAAGTTCTCATAGTGAAGCTTGAAGTTATGGTTGAAATAAATGGCAACATAAATACTGGTAGTGAAATTTCATAAAACTGAAATATTAAATTTGCCCTCAACATGAATGTATTCTGAATCTTCCAGTTGTTTATTAGGCATGACTTTATCGCAGGTACCCCCGCCTTCGTCTGAATTTTGAACTGACATTCTTTTTTAGTCATCAGTCTTCTGAAGTTTGAGGCTGGGAGCCGTAATTTGGTGTACGAATCTCTCCATCTCAAATCAGCACTCACACACAACGTCCTCAAATATTTGTTGTGCACAGTTAAATCTCTGTTCTTGTCTACATAATTAGCTCTTTATGGTTAGCTCTTGTAACTCACCCTTACTACAAGTCCTCTCATTCTGCCATTTTTTATTCTTGCCGATTCTGTGAAAGTATTCCTGATTTATTTTGTTGTGCGACAAATTAATTCTCGGTGTTCCCGTGTGACACCACATTGGGAAGACTTCGATTCTCCTCCGGTTTCTCCAAAATTCTTGTCCGTATAATGCTGCAAGTAAATTCTCAGATACCACATTCTCTAATTCAGGGCCACATAGAATCCTAACATACTGCTTTGGCGAGAAATGCTTCCTATGACTAGGCAAGTTTGCTCCATTTGTTCTCCTTTATTAGTCAGTCATGCCTTATATTACTTCTAAGATAGAAGTATTGCATCATTTCGTGGCTGGGATTCACATTCCTACAGTTTGTCACATAATGCATCCTGCGCAATACTGGGCCCGGCCCTACATTAACAGAAATCATATAACACAGCGTAAAGGACATCTGTGCTCGTGCGGAGTCTGAGCAACACCATCAGGATAAAGATAAATTTCAAAGGAACCTTTTTGTGCAACGAGTCGCCTTCCGCGAACTCTGTGCTAGGGATACTCCGTAAGAAATAATGATCTTGACATTCTGTGCGAAGAGACCGAGCTGCGCTGTTCACTTCTCTCTGTGAAGCGATGGCCTGTCTTTCTGCCATTACTTTGCGTGCGATGAACAACTTCTTACCTAAAAAGTTGTAAGAGGGCTCCTCATTGATTAATCTTAAAAATAGCAGAGAAGGGGAAGTCAGGAACCAGTTTCCAAGAAATACGAAGTGGAGTGATATTCGGAATGATTAAGGAGAGCGTACACGGGAATGGAAGTATTGAATATGACTAAATTTTTTGCTGGGAGGTGAAACTGTCGTCTCGGTAGCAAAAATATAAATGACGCTGTTCAGCCTCTTCCAGCGCATTTGTCGTTGGTTTCTAGGAACTGCGCGGATTTGTAGCTCTGTTTCGGTAGAAAACAGCATTCCTGGAGGTGTGGCAACATGCAGTTTGACTGGAGTCCCAGAACAAGGCACGTGGTTGACAACACGGCAGAGAGGACTGTCTGCTTAGACAGGGTGATCCATTGATCGTGACCGGGCCAAATATCTCACGAAATAAGCATCAAACGAAAAACCCTACAAAGAAGGAAACTCGTCTAGCTTGAAAGGGAAAACCATAAGGTGCTATGGTTGGGTTGGCCTGCTAGATGGTGCAGCTGTAGGTCAAACGGATATCAACTGCGTTTTTTTAATAATAGGAACCCCTATTTTTTATTACATATTCGTTTAGTACGTAAAGATATATGAATGATTTACTGGGGCCACTTTTCTCGTTTAGTGATAAATGGCGCTTTAATAGTCACAAACATATAAGTACGTGGTATCACATAACATACCGCCAGTGCGGACAGTATTTGATTCGTGATGCATTATCCGTGTTAAAATGGACCGTTCACCAATTGCGGAAAAGGTCGATATCGGGTTGATGTATGGCTATTGTGATCAAAATGCACAAAGGGCATGTGGTATGTATGCTGCTCGGTATCCTGGACGACATCATCCAAGTGTCCGGACCGTTCGCC
This sequence comes from Schistocerca nitens, assembly GCF_023898315.1. Taxonomy (NCBI): domain Eukaryota; kingdom Metazoa; phylum Arthropoda; class Insecta; order Orthoptera; family Acrididae; genus Schistocerca; species Schistocerca nitens. The sequence goes on from NC_064617.1 coordinate 363,993,596, forward strand.
AGATAGTTAAGTTATTTAAGGAAGCAGGATGTGCTCAGCCACATGTTAAACGTCAACCACGACCTGTAACAAATGATGATGCCCAAGTAGGTGTTTTAGCTGTTGTCGCGGCTAATCCGCACATCAGTAGCAGACAAATTGCGCGAGAATTGGGAATCTCAAAAACGTCGGTGTTAAGAATGCTACATCAACATCGATAGCACCGTACCATATTTCTATGCACCAGGAATTGCATGGCGACGACTTTGAACGTCCTGTACAGTTCTGCAACTGGGCACAAGAGAAATAACGGGACGATGACAGATTTTTTGCACGCTTTGTATTTAGCGACGAAGCGTCATTCACTAACAGTGGTAACGTAAACTGGTATAATATACACTATTGGACAACGGAAAATCCACGATGGCTGCGAAAAGTGGAACATCAGCGACCTTTGCGGGTTAATGTATTGTGCGGCATTGTGGGAGGAAGGATAATTGACCCCATTTTATCGATGGCAACCTAAATGGTGCAATGTATGCTGATTTCCTACGTAATGTTCTACCGATGTTACCACAAGATGTTTCACTGCATGACAGAATGGTGTTGTACTTCCAACATGATGGATGTCCGACACATAGCTCGCGTGCGTTTGAAGCTGTATTGAATAGCACATTTGATGATAGGTGGATTGGTCGTCGAAGCACCATACCATGGCCCGCACGTTCACCGGATCTGACGTCCCCGGATGTCTTTCTGTGGGGAAAGTTGAAGGATATTTGCTATCGTGATCCACCGACAACGCCTGACAACATGCGTAAGCGCATTGTCAATGCGTGTGCGAACATTACGGAAGGCGAAATACTCGCTGTTGAGAGGAATGTCGTTACTCGTATTGCCAAATGCATTGAGGTTGACGGAAGAACCGAAATAAAACGTTCTGTATTTTAATTTAAAAAACCTACCTGATACCAACTGTTCCTCTAAAATTGTGAGCCATATGTTTGTGACTATTACATCGCCATCTATCACAAAGCGAAAAATGTGGTCCAACTAAAACATTCACATTTCTTTACGTACTACTGGAATATGTAAGAAAAAATGGGGGTTCCTATTTTTAAACAAACGCAGTTGATGTCCGTTTGAGCTATGGCAGCACAATCTAGATGGCCAACCATAGCGCCATCTGGTTTCCCCCTTCAAGCTAGACAAGTTTCGTTCTTTGTAGTTTTTTTCGTTTGACGCTTATTTCGTGAGATATTGGTCCGGTCACGATCAATGGACCACCCTGTATATAGAGAAAGGCCGTTCTCACGATCAGCAGCTGATGTGTTGCAGCGTGCAGCAGATTAGAGCACTCACAACCCTCTACACTAATGAGTGCTGAGTGTGAGGGGAAATTGCGTCTTGTGCGAGCAGTGAATGAGAATTACCAAGCACTTATAGATGCAAGTTAGGAGAAAGCATATTCCCCGAATCTTACACTATTTTTCACCTGACGTTAGGCTCATTAATGACCCCACCAGTGATGTTACTTGCATGTGTTAGTTTTTTAATTTTCTGCTGGGTATTGGTAAACACTGTGTACCCACCAGAAACTATGAAATCCTTGGAATCAGTTGTATTGGGTATAGATCTGCTACAAAACACTGCCAAATAATAATTGGTATGAGAATGGGACTTGGGACCAAATTTCCCACTTGTGGGAATCACTTTGGCTGTCCATATGTGCTCACCGGACCGACTCAAACTTCCATGCGTCTGTCTACATCCTTATATTGTAGTCCACTGAATTTATCGTCTAATGCTCTCGGCATTACTTGGGCTTCCACCAAAGGGAGGATGAGACAACGAGGAAGTCGGGGCCAGTGCCGGGAGAGTACATGGATTGTTGAAGTGGTTAATGTGACTGCTAACGATAAGTGGTAAACCCGTGTTCAAACTCTGGTCAAACACAAATTTTCGTGTGTCACTGATGGTAGTAGATCTATTCGTAACCCAATGATGTAAAAGAATTCGCTGTCAGCAAATTAATTTCGAATATTTCCCGAAAGCTGTGGAGAGATGTCTATTTTTCTTTATAGAGAAGTATGTTAGTCTTGCTGAGCCATTCCGATGTTAGGTTAACACTGTCTCTCGGCAATAACTGTCAGTTTGATTTTCGTATTCTCTACATTTCTTAAGATCGAATGGATCCCGTACTATTATCTTATTTGTATATATGTTAGCAGGGAACTTGGTAATAAACATGGATTAATGTGGACCACTGTCTCATTTCATCGATGATCAGCAATTTGTTTTCTTTTGTCAGGTGCAACATTCCTAGTAGTTATCCGTAGCACAACACTTTTTATTAAATTCATTAGCGTCAACGGGGAACGATCTGACTATCGGCTAGTGCCACAGATACGGGTCATTCTGACGTCCACAAGGGTATGTCGAAAGCTCAGCTGCATCCCCCCACAGTAAGTGATGAGAATGGCAATACCTCCACGGCCACAGTAATGTGACTGCACAGGAGTTATGTGGAAAGTTTTGTGTTATAGGTGGAAGAATTTCAGTCACTGACAAGGAAAGAGAAGAAAACGCACCAAGCAACAGATGTCTTCTACAATACATGTTATTGAAGACTTCCCCATCTACATCTACATTACAGCTCCGCAATTCATACATAAGTGCCTGGTAGAGGTTTATTGGAATCATCTTCTGACTGTTTCTCTACCATTCCACTCTCTAAGAGCGAACAACTGACAACTTAAATCATTCTGTACAAGCTTTGATTTATCAAATTTTATCTTGATTTCTCCATATAGTTCGAAAACAGTAAAATTCTTTTTATTCAGTGGAGTGAGTTATTGAAATTTCGTGAAAAGATCTCGCTGCAACGAAAAATACATATGATATCCATGACACTCTCTCCCTTATTCCGTAAAAATACAAGCCGTGTTGCCCTTCTTACACCTTTTTCGATGTCCTCCGTCAATCCTTTCTGGTAAGGATCGCATACAGAAAAGTGATACACTAGCAGTGGACGAAGAATCATCGTGTAGCCAGTCTTCTAATCACTCTGAGAATTGAACGTATTCTTTAATTAGCGCTCTCCACAACTTTATTTATGTCATTCTTCCAATTAAAATTGTTGGTAAGTGTAACTCCTGGGTACTTCGTAGAACAGACAACCTGTAGATTTGTGGAATTTATTATATAACCGAAATTTAACGGATTTCCTTTTTGAACTCGTGTGGGTGACCTAAAAACTTTTTCTTGTTGCAAGACAATTGTTACTTTTCGCACCGTACAGCTATCGTGTCTGAGTCAGTTTGTTACTGAGTTTGACCTTCTGATGACTTTAATAGACAGTAAATGATAGCATCAGCTGCAAACAATGTAAGATTGCTTCTCGGATTATCTCCTAAATCTTTTATGTAGAGTAGGAGGAGCAGATGGCCCATAACACTCCCTTGAGGAATGGTGGACATCACCTATGGTTTTTTTTGTCCATAATTTTCCGTCAACTGGTGCGTACTGTGGCATTTCTGACAGAAAATCACGAATCTAGTCCCAAAACTCAAGCGATATTCCACAGGCACACAGTCTGATTAGAAGCCTCTTGTGAAGAATGGTGTCCAAAGCCTTCTGGAAAACTATAAATATGGAATCAATTTGAAATCCTCTATCGATAGCTCTAATTTCTTCTTGAGAATAAAGAGGCAGTCGTGTCTCACAAGAATGATATTTTCGGAATCGGTGCTGACTGCGTGTCAGTAGATTGTTACCTCTTTATTGGTAGAGTAAGGAAAGAAACACTAAGCTTTTGATCGAAATAGATTTAGATTCGGTATAGTTGATAGAAAGAAAGCAATTACAATAGTTTGGCCGTATCTGAGTGATTCCATAACCAATGCTTCCGTAAGTATGGTGTTTCATGAGGCTCCATATCTGAACCCATACAGGGAATGCGGAAAGGTATCATGGAGTGGACGGAAATACAGAACTAAATGCAGCACTCGTGTACACTGACAGTACAGAAACATCACGCAGGGAGCTTAGGAGGTGGGAATTACAGGCCGAGTTGAAATTCCAAAACCACTCATCGGTGATTTAAATGGCTGTAACAGGAAAGGGCGATGCCGGTGCCGCATGCCCTGGACTGTGGAGCAATGGAAGAAAAGTCATGTAATCGGAGAGGTCTTAGCCGGCCGTGGTGGCCGTGCGATTCTAGGCGTTTCAGTCTGGATCCGCGTGACCGCTGCGGTCGCAGGTTCGAATCCTACCTCGGGCATGGATGTCTGTGATGTCCTTAGGTTAACTCTTTGGAGCACGGTGGTATACATAGTATACCACCTTTTGAAAATTTTCTTGGCTCTTTGCACAGTGGTTTAACTGCACGACCACCACTCTAATATGCTCACCTAGTTCTCTACTTATCAGACAGATGGCACTCACTGCCTATAAGGAATCAGTTCCCGCCAAGAATTGCATAGATTACAACTGTGAAAGCTGCGTGCTGAGTTGTGCATGGTTTTTGCGTGTGAATAGTGGTTTATAACGAATTTCTTGTTGCGCCTGTGTTTTTTCCATATCTTGGACGTCACAGCTACGGTATGAACCCATGTATACATTCATATGCACAATCTTCCGTTATTTATATACAATTTATTTTGGTGGTATATTATTTGTACCACCGTGCATGTAGCAGTATTCTATTGCATTTCGTTTCCTAGTATAAAATTCGAAATCCTCCGCTACAAAGTTTAGTTTTTAATTGTGTTGTGACTTATTTTAGCTCTTTCTCCATTTTGTTTTGCTTACGTATTCTTTACTTGGATTCAGGCTGTTGTTTGAAAATGAAAATGTCAAGAAGAGGCTTACGAGATGAAGAAATCGAACGATTATTGTGTGAAATTCCATCAGACGAGGATTCCACTGTTGACACCACAGATGACGAATCTGATTATGAAGCAAGCATTGTTGCGGAGGCTATTGTGTCGTCTGAAGGCGAAGTTTCAGAGAGCGAGGAAGAAAGTGAGTCCACTCCGCCAAAACGCGCTGCTGACACAGCGCCAACTTGGGGACAACAATTCAATGCTACCTCAGGAATGCAGTTCGACAGTGAATCAGGACCAAGTGCTTTTATTAGGGACATTGATGATCCAGAACCTATCGATATATTCGAAAAAATATTTCCAAAAGAGCTAGTTGAGCTAATCGTTTTCCAAACAAATTTATATGCGACGCAATCTGGCAAGTCTTTCACTCCAACAACTGACAATGAAATACGAACTTTCCTGGGAATCAACATTTTGATGGGTATAAAGCGTATGCCAGCATACAGAGACTACTGGTCTAGTGCCCCAGAACTTCATGATCGTTATATTGCATCTCTGATGGCAGTAAATCGGTTTGGATGGTTACTGAGGAACATTCATCTGAATGATAACACATTGCATCCAGAAAAAGGACACCCAGGTTATGACAAACTGTACAAGCTGCGACCAGTGATCAAGATACTATCTGAATCTTTTTCCAAGTGTTACCAACCCAGCAAACACCTAGCAATTGATGAGTCAATGATCAAATTCAAAGGCCGCAACAGTATGAAACAATACATGAGAGATAAACCCATAAAGCGTGGTTACAAAGTGTGGATGCTGTGTGACAAGACCTCTTACAACTTGAAATTTGATATTTACACCGGAAAAGTAGGTGACACAGTGCAAACAGGCCTTGGGGAGCATGTAGTGCTGAGTTTGTCCTCTGAACTCGTAAATAAAGGCCATTATCTTTATTTCGACAACTATTTCAATAGCTATAACTTGTTGGCTGGTTTACAGCAGAGAAACATATATGCCTGTGGGACAGTTCAACCAACAAGGAAACATTTACCCAAATTAAAAACAGACAAAGAATTAAGCAGAGGTGAATTTGACTGGAGGGTCAGCAACTGTGGCATCCTCTACTTGAAGTGGAAAGATAAGAGAGCTGTTCATCTCCTTTCAAATTTTCACAGTCCTGAAGTTACTACAGTGACTCGCCGTGAAAGAGATGGTTCACGCATAGAGCTACCTTGTCCTCAAGCAGTGATGGATTACAATGCACACATGAACAATGTCGACAAGTTCGACCAACTGAAAAAATCATATGAAATAAGCCGGAGAAGTAAAAAGTGGTGGCACCGAATATTCTTTCACCTGCTTGATGTCAGTATCGTCAACAGCTATATAATTTGGAAGGAACTAGGCGATAGAGAAAAAATGACTGCCAAAGTCTTCAGGATGAGTATCCTGCAAAGCTTAGTAACCCAGAAAACACCATTGAGGCCATCTAGACTTCATGAGAGTCAAGTCCACGTAAAGAAAAACAAGCCATATGTTTCCTCACGCCAGCGTCTCGACAATTCATCCCACCAGCCAGAGCGTACTACCGCCAGACGTTGTGCGAAATGCAGTACAAAAAAGAAGCAAGTGCGCACTTTCTGGATGTGCGCTGAATGCAAAGTGCCTTTGTGCCTTAGCAAAACAAAAAGGTGCTTTCAAGATTTTCACAAAAAGGAATAAGAAACATATTTTATTTGTAAGGTTTGTAATTTGATTTTGTATTGTAAATGACCAATTGCCAGAAATAAAATTATTTTACATTAATTATACTAATTATTACTGCTTAGAGTAGAATTTAAAGGTGAGTTACAAGCACAAACCAAGATATCTCAAAAACTTTAGGTACGGCCCTAAGTGGCATGGTGGTATATTATATATACCACCATCTAAAACCAAAATCAATACAATAAAAAATTTTAATTCATGTTTTCCTTTATTAGCAACCCCACCAGACATAGAAAATGCATGTTTTATTAAAAAATTAATTAAACATAAAATCTGTGCATCAAAGAGTTAAAGGCGCTACAGTCTGGATCCGCAAGACCGCTACGGTCGCAGGTTCGAATCCTGCCTCGGGCATGGATGTTTGTGATGTCCTTAGGTTAGTTAGGTTTAACTAGTTCTAAGTTCTAGGGGACTAATGACCTCAGCAGTTGAGTCCCATAGTGCTCAGAGCCATCTGAACCATCTCTCCTTAGGTTAGTTAGGTTTAAGTAGTTCTAGGTTCTAGGGGACTGATGACCTCAGATGTCAAGTCCCATAGTGCTCAGAGCCATTTGAACCATTTTTTTGGAGAGGTCTTCCTACACACTATTTCCAAGTTCTGGTTGAGTTTACGTCTCAAGAGCGAAACACTGCCGGGATTTGGGCAGTTGTACCGTGGTATTCCATACGTCTCATTGTTACTCTTCAATGTCATACTACTGCCAAGTATTATGTGTTCGTTCTCGCTGACCAGACCCAAAACAAGGTACAATGCTCGTTCCCCTATGGCGATGCTGTGTTTCAAGACGCCAAGGTACCCCTTCACACATCTCACGTCATCCAGAACTGGGTTCGTCAGGACGAGGATGAAGTGTCGCATCTCGCATGGCCACTGCAGCTATCAGATCTCAACATTACTGAGCCACTGTGGTCATATTTGGAGGGAAGTATGTGTGATTGCTATACACCTCCATCATCGTTTCCTGAACTTGCCGCTTTTTTGCAGCAAGTTTCCCTGAAAGTTCTACATAACCTGTATTTATCCATTTTGAAACGAGTGGAAGCTGTTTTAAATGGAAGCAGTTTTCATACGTCGTAGTAGGCATAGTAATATACCTGTGGTGTTTCCAGATTTTGTGTCAGCTCCCTGGTTCCCTATTCAGTTCGTTAACGGATAATACATTCATATCCCTGCCTGGCTTATGGCAACTAAGCCACACTACTGGAGTACCGTATCGTGGCGGTGACATAAATTTTCAGCAACATTAATCCGGAGGTAACGGGAGGAGAAATGTCAATCGTCAACGACTTGAGCAAAATACGATAGCTCTGCACGATCCTTATTTGAGAAAGAGCACTTTTATTTTTATATTGAGTAGGAACTTTGACTTTGATGGTATTCTTAGCATTATTGAAGTGAACCAACTTAAGGAGTGGTAACTGATTGGAAATCCTCTTATGTTTCCCGTCGTGACTAAAAATAGCCAAATTACATCCCCTCATTCAACTACTTCTCGAATATAGCCACCGTTTCGGCGTCTGCCCTTACCAGATCAAAACTTACAACTTGTAAAACTGGAGCTAGTGTCAGTATCAATAACATCTCGGCCTAAGCGGAGTGTTAACTTAAGCACAGCTCTTATTAATATTTTCGCTAACCGTTGTTTTAAAAGTCCATCTGATGATGTCAGCAGTGAAGAAGACGTTACAAATAAACATAATATATTAAGCAGTCCAGTCGTCATTATGCACCAAATATCCACAATGACCATAGAATCGTTCGGTAAATTTATTTCCTTTACTGCTAGCTGAGTACGCGGTATTGCCCAACTATGTATTTATTCCGATATTTTACTAGCCCAGTTCCTCCTTCCCCTCTCCCAGTCCATCTCCTCCTTCATCCCTCTCTGTCCACATCTTCCACCCAGTTTCTCCGTCCACGTTCTCCATCCCCTCCTACTGCCTCCCTCTTTACCTACTCCTTCACCGTGTCTTTGTCTATTTCCTCCTCTGTGTACCTGCTAATCCCCCCGCCCCCTCTTCACTTCCTCCTCTTTCCCTTCACCGTACATCCCCTGCTTTCCCTTTCTCAGTCCATTTACTCCACCGAAACTCTCTGTTGATCTCTTCCTCCCTATCTCTCTGCATATCTCTTCCTCCACCGGGTCTCTGTCCAACTCCTATTTACTTTCTCTGTCCATTTTCTCCTGTCCCCTCTGCGAAGTTCGCCCTCTCTATCCATCACATCCAGCTCCATTCTACGTGTTAATCTCCTGTGCCCCACTTACTGGTTATCCATATCCACTTCCCCCCCCCCCCCTCCCACTTCGCTACGGTCGCAGGTTCGAATCCTGCCTGGGGCATGGATGTGTGTGATGTCCTTAGGTTAGTTAGGTTTAAGTAGTTCTAAGTTCTAGGGGACTGATGACCACAGCAGTTAAATCCTGTAGTGCTCAGAGCCATTTGAAAAATTTTTTGAACCTCCCCCCTTCTCTTTCCAAGTTATTATGCTCACAGTATTTCTTTGCTGATACTAAATAACGTGTATACCAAATCTGGTTGATGTTTAGAACAGAAAAAACTGTCTTGGGTGCCCGAGAATGGTTTATTAAATCTTCACATGTGATGCGTTTCACCTGTTGGAGGTATCATCAAGCAATTTGGGTAAATTACAAGCTCTTATAAGTATAAATTCCCCTTAATGACAATAATAAATCAATAAAATAAAATAACAAGGGGAATATATACACCGATCGGACTATGGAGCAAGGGGCCACATTTATGTTTCAGAGGGTGGTAAGAGGTATAAATTTCAACTCATAAAAATATATTGCACCAGAACTGAGCTTACCGATAAAAATTCTTGCTAATCGTAGTTAAGGCGTCGCATTTCATTGCAATAGAAGTGTAACACGTCATTGGGAGTCTCATAGAACTGGGAGGTAACAGCCAGACAGCCATTGTCAAGGTTTCATTAAAACACTGATAAAATTCTTCCTACTCGTAACAGGGGCAACAAAAGTGTTTAAGAGTCTCAAAGAACTGAGAGGTAACAGCCAGATGATCATTGTCAATGCACCTTTACATCACGTGGAAGCAACACGGACAAAGTTAATGACAGTGGAAGAGAGAAAGCAACTATAGCATGCAAGCGTACCTAACATAGGCAAATAGGCATATTCAATGAATAGGAATGACAAGAGTGCAAAATAAACCCATACAATGACTATGCTACTACACCTTCGGGAAATCACTCGGCAATAATTACAATAAGGAGAAACAAAAAAAAAATGAAGAAACGAAGTTAGAAGCAACGCTAAACCAGGAAACTAACTGTAGCAATGATAATTTACCCATGAAGCAGCCGCCGCAGGTACACAAATACGGTCTGTTAACAATGCTGTTTACACATGCTGTTATGCCGACAACTGGACTGCCAAGCAAGTGTCATGGCTCCGTGGAGCCAAAGCGAGAACTGGCTCGCAGGATCGCGCGCTCCAACATAAATAGCTGATTTCTAAGGCTTAAATAAAATCATCGATACGCGATACAGGTGGCTACCATCATTTGAAGTTCCACATCATAATATGGAAAAATGTTTGATGTTTCGAAAAGACTTGTTCATTTGATGGGCTCGGAAATTTAAAGAAGATGAATTTAGATATTTCAAACTTTTATAACAAATTCAGTTTCTTCCATTTGTTGGCGATTTGAAGGACTTTCAGATTTGTTAAATCTGGGGCCGATGTTCAGAAGATTTTCTGGGCAAAGGGGTAAAATTATATCAGCTGATCTTGCTTGTAGTAGACCCTCGCTAAGCCTAACAGCGAAAAATCACCCTGTTTGATCGATATGCTCAGTGGAACATTCGGTCTACATAATTTTGCAGAACCTGTTTTAGAGAATAAATTTCCGATAGTTTGCTCCTTAAAGCGGAGGTGTATTACACTGGAGAGCCCTTAGAAAAAACAACTTGGATATTAGTATCCGACATATCTTAGCCAAGTCGTATGAAAACGACCCAAAAACTGGGATAGCCATATGTGTGCTTTCGCACGCTGCGGATGCAAGTGGAATTAATATTGGAGACTGCAGCGTTTCTTCGTTCGTCATATATCGGTCAAACAGGGAGATCTTTCGCTGTTAGGTTTAGCGAGCATCTGCTTACAAAAAAAAAAGGTCAGATGAAGAAATTTTCCCCCTCTGCCCAGCACCTCAAATGTTCTGGCCAGCGGCAACCAGATTTAGAAAATCTTAAAATCCTTCATGTAGCCAAGAAGGGAAAGAAACTGAATTTATTGGAAGAGTTTGAAATTACCAAACATATCTTTTTCAAATATCCGCATCTATTAAATGAACAAATCTTTTCAAAATATCAAAAATTTTTCGATATTTGATGCATATCTTTAAATGATGGGTGCTACCTACATTACTTATTGATTATTTTGTTTATAGCCTTAGTTCTCGGTTAGTTAAGTTACAGCGCACCACATTGCGAGCCTTTTCTCGCTATGGCTCCGGGGGGCGTCAACACTTGCGTGGAAGTCTAGTTTCCGATATGACAGCGCGTGCTTCGAGCATTATATACAGACTGTATTTGTGTTCCTGGGGCGGTTGCTTCATGGATAGGTTATCATCGTTAGAGTTAGTTTTCCGGTTTAGCGTTGTTTCTGGCTTCGTTGCTACATATTTGACTAGAAAATTTCAAGTGTTTCTTCTTTCTTATTAGTGTCCAATCATTTGGCAAAGGTGTCGTAGCCCAGTCATTATATGATTATAGTTTGCACTCATGACTTTCTTCTGCGCACTGAATATGAATATTTTCCTACGTTAGGTACCACTTGTGAGCTTTAGTAAGATTCTTTTCCCTGTTCTCATTACCTTTTTCCATGGTACTTTTAGGTGATGTAATGAAGCATTGATATCGGCTATCTGGATGTTGCGTCACAGTTCTTTGGTACTCTTAATCATCTTTGACCCGTGGTTCCGAGTAGGAAGATTTTTATCGGTGTACTAACGAAGCAAGGACAGTGGCTATATGCCTGTTACCTCGCAGTTCTATGAGAGTTCCAATTACGTGTTACAATTCTATTACAATTAGCAAGCATTTTTGTTGATAAGTTCAGTTATAGTGCAGTACTTTTCATGAGTAGAAATTTATACCCCTTACCATTCTCTGAAACACGAATGTGGCTCTGTGCTCCATAGTACAGTCGGTGTATGCCACCTCTAGATATTTTTAATTTATTGATTAATTGTTGTCATTACCAGCAATTTATACTTATACCTGTTTGTACTTTCCCCAGATTGTCTGATGATGCCTAGAACAGGCGGACATGTGAGAATTAGATAAACTATCTATTGTATCTAATACTTTTTCTCTGTTCTAACTATCTAATACGGTTGCTGCAACAGTACCACTGCGGTAGTCATGGACTGACGTGATTTTAAATTTGCCTCAAATCCTTCCAGGAGTTTAAGAGTGACTTTGCTCCTTTTCGCACATGTCAGAGGCGTTTCACATAGGTTGAACATACACCGCACATGTTTGTAACACGTTTCTCACCTGTATGTCTAGCAAATTTCGCCTGCAGTTTCATTATCACACAGTTGAATGGTTATGACGTCGTATCTCCTGAATTATGAGCTGTAGAGTGGTACTATTTTGCAAGTACATCCAGTGGTATAAAATATGGTTCAAATGGCTCTGAGGACTATGCGACTTAACATGAGGTCATCAGTCCCCTAGAACTTAGAACTACTTAAACCTAACTAAGGACATCACACACATCCATGCTAGAGATAGGATTCGAACCTGCGGCCGTAGCGGTCACGCGGTTCCAGACTGAAGCGCCTAGAACCGCACGGCCACAGCAGCCGGCTCCTGTGGTATACGTGGCTACTGTCTGGGAAATGTGTTGTGAACAGAGTTAATTGTAAATAGGTAATAAATTTAAACATCTTGCATGATGTGACAAATTTTCCCTCGCCCCATTATTTATGATGTATCTCTTGAATTATTTGTCGTAAAATCCTATCACATTCAATACTGTTTGGGAATACTGTCTGCAAGAAGTATCGTGAACGATTTCACGTATTGGTAGTAAACAAGTAATAAAATAAAAGGTGGTGCTTCATGCGTGGTAAAGTTTCGGAAATGTTTCTTAAAAAGTTGATGACTAAATTATGGGTATTTCGCGCCATTGGCTACACTGCTTCTTTTCCCTTACCCCCATCGTATTGACAGGCTTATGATCCTTAGCCCCACAGCCATTCTTTCCAAACAGTAAGTGATATGCGTATCTAGTTCGGCTGAGATCGGTCCACTCATGTAGGACATCTTCGTCTCACTTTAGGCAGTTGAGTAATTACGCAACATATCCACCAACGAAGCTATTAATCGTCCACAGTTCCTCATATTTCGCTTAGGAATAAAAATGTGAAAGCTATCTTTTATTATCCTTGTATTGACGACAACGCATTTGTCTAAGATTAGAACCTAGGCGTTAAATGGCCTATTACAGAACTAACCAGGAAACCAGTGCGTGTGCCCTGAGCGTTACTAGGAGTCGACTTGATCTCTAGCCTCTTTGGTGGAACTGGAGGGATTGTCGGGGTGGTTACGGCACGGAACAGCAGGGAGAGACGACGACAGTGGTCGCCGGAGGGCAGAGAGCAGAATCACTTTGCCGTCCGGCGCGCCGGGGCGTTCCTGCTGCCTGCAGCATCGCAGGGCACCGCTGATGAAGCGATCCCGCAGATGGCTGTCGCTAGACTAATGGAGCCGGTGAACCGCGCTATCGCGCTCGTCATTTGTCTCCCCGCAGCACCCCGGCTGGTTGAGTCGACCGCCACGCCGAGCCGCGCCGGCAACCCAACTCTGCCTGCCAGCAGGGCAATCTGCCACCGGAAAACAGCCGAGCGCCGCGGCCGGAACAGCAGCGCGGTGTCTGCCTGACAGAGTGCTGAAAGGTGGCTCCAACTGTATAACACAGCTCTGCCTCTCTCCCTCTCCCTCTCTCTCTCTCCCTCTCTCTCTCTCTCTTTACATAAAGGACTCTTCCAACAGAGTCAAGCAGGTTTGCCAACTAACTGGGTAGGGGGTTACACCTCATCCTCCCCACCAGTATATTAATTCATTGCTGCAACAGCAATTTTAAACAAATACGTGCTAATCTAAATGACAATATGATCAAGTAACGCATCAATGACATCGGTCCTAATCTTTGCTTCAGAGACCACACAGAACAGCTAGTGCGGGGAAAAGGTGAAACCTTCGTTGTTGGATACAAGACGTGATGCCGCAACGCAAGGAAACTACACTACTGGCCATTAAAATTGCTACACCACGAAGATGACGTGCTACAAACGCAAAATTTAACCGACAGGAAGAAAATGCTGTGATATGCAAATGATTAGCTTTTCACAGCATTCACATAAGGTTGGCGCCGGTGGCGACACCTACAACGTGCTGACATGAGGAAAGATTCCAACCGATTTCTCATACACAAACAGTAGTTGACCAGCGTTGCCTGGTGAAACGTTGTTGTGATGCCTCGAGTAAGGAGGAGAAATGCGTACCATCACGTTTCCGACTTCGGTAAAGGTCGAATTGTAGCCTATCGCGATTGCGGATTATCGTATAGCGACATTGCTGCTCGCGTCTGTCGAGACCCAGTGACTGTTAGCAGAATATGGAATCAATGGGTTCAGGAGGGTGATACGGAACGCCGTGCTGGATGCCAACGGCCTCGTATCACAAGCAGTCGAGATGACAGGCATCTTATCCGCATGGCTGTAACGGATCGAGCAGCCACGTCTCGATTCCTAAGTCAACAGATGGGGACGTTTGAAAGACAACAACCATCTGCACGAACAGTTCGACGACGTTTGCAGCAGCATGGACTATCAGGTCGGAGACCATGGCTGCGGTTACCTTTGACGCTGCATCACAGACAGGAGCGCCTGCAATGGTGCACTCAACGACGAACCTGGGTGCACGAATGGCAAAACGTCATTTTTCCGGATGAATCCAGGTTCTGTTTACAGCATCATGATGGTCGCATCAGTGTTTGGCGACATCGCGGTGAACGCACATTGGAAGCGTGTATTCGTCATCGCCATACTCGCGTATCACCCTCCGTGATGGTATGGCGTGCCATTGGTTACACGTCTCTGTCACCTCTTGTTCGCACTGACGGCACTTTGAACAGTGGACGTTACATTCCAGATGTGTTACGACCCGTGGCTCTACCCTTCATTCGATCCCTGCGAAGTCCTACATTTCAGCAGGATAATGCACGACCGCATGTTGAAGGTCCTGTACAGGCCTTTCTGGATACACAAAACGTTCGACTCCTGCACTTGCCAGCACATTCTCCAGGTCTCTCAGCAACTGAAAACGTCTCGTCAATGGTGGCCGAGCAACTGGCTCGTCACAATACGCCAGTCACTACTCTTTATGAACTGTGGTATCGTGTTGGAGCTGCATGGGCAGCTGTAACTGTACACGCCATGCAAGCTCTTGTTTGCCTCAATGCACAGACGAATCAAGGCCGTTATTACGGCTAGAGGCTGTTGTTCTGGGTACTGATTTCTCAGGATCTATGCACCCAAATTGTCGAAAGTGTAATCACATGTCAATTCTAGTATAATATATTAGTCCAATGATAGCCTGTTCATCATCTGCATTTCTTCTTGGTGTAGCAATTTTAATGGCCAGTAGTGTATTTGTCAACTTGATTAGCATACTAGTTTTGTGACCACTACTGAAAGTGATCGTATTATGTGTTTACGGTTCCAATAAACCATCTGGAGTACAGGTAACAATATCTTTCATTTTATTTTGTCTGCATGGTTAATGAGAAATCTTTCGTGGTTGACGAATACACAGTCAGTACTAGTTCCCTTAGGACTGCTAGGCATGGGTGTGTGTGTTGTACCTAGCATAAGTTAGTTTAAATTAGTTTAAGTAGTGTGTAAGTCTAGGGACCGATGACCTCAGCAGTTTGATCCCTTAGGAATTCACACACATTTGAACATTTTTAGAACTGCTTGTGTAAAATTCCAAACTGCAATGCTATCTCTTAGCGAGCTGCGGCGTTACGACTACTGAAGTTCCAAAAACAGCTGTGTAGAAAGTCAAAGCACTAGCACAGTAGTCACATCAGGGCTAAAATTCGAACCGAATACCGAGAGGTGCTGCTGCTCCGGCACGATCCTCCAGCCCACCAAGCGAAGATTGTCCACGAGTTTTAGGGCAGCAAACGAATCACAGTTCTGGATCACCCACAGTATTCGCTGGATTTTCCTCCAGCTGACTTCTGCCTGTTTCGCAAATTGAAGCTGGCAATGAAAGAGCACTTTTATGATGCAACTAATGATATCCAAGAAAGTTGTACTGCTGTACTAAATACAACTCCAAAAATGGACTGCACGGTGCAGGGGAATAATATTTTGAATATATGCCTTTTGTTTTTCATACCAATAATCCTAACGGAATGGACAAATACTGTTAATGAATTAAAATTATCTCACTTAATTTCGACAGTTAACAAGTGCAAGGAAGGATCAAAGATTAGTGTTTAATGTCCAGTCAGTGTGTACCATGAACACTAGTTGCTACTGATCAGCTTACATCGCGTAAAAGCTCAGTAATCTAAAAAAAATTGATTCAAGCTGTAGGAGGTCCATGACTGAGGAATTTATTGGTTCAAATGGCTCTGAGCACTAAGGGACTCAACTTCTGAGGTCATTAGTCCCCTAGAACTTAGAACTAGTTAAACCTAACTAACCTAAGGACATCACACACGTCAATGCCCGAGGCAGGATTCGAACCTGCGACCGCAGCGGTCTCGCGGCTCCAGCCTAGAACCGCACGGCCACTTCGGCCGGCAAGGAATTTATTTCAAGCGCACTTAATCAGATGTAATTTCGATGGATTGCTCACCGGCTGCCTGCGATATGTAAGCTATAAGAGAATCTCAGACCAGAGAGCAGTATTGGCTGCAGTAGAAACTGTGTGGCAGTAGGAGTAAGCAGCAGCTAGCAGTCTGGTGTATGGAGTTGGATGGGCCGGTCGTAGGGAGCGATGCCGGTGCCTGAGCGATATACACTCCTGGAAATTGAAATAAGAACACCGTGAATTCATTGTCCCAGGATGGGGAAACTTTATTGACACATTCCTGGGGTCAGATACATCACATGATCACACTGACAGAACCACAGGCACATAGACACAGGCAACAGAGCATGCACAATGTCGGCACTAGTACAGTGTATATCCACCTTTCGCAGCAATGCAGGCTGCTATTCTCCCATGGAGACGATCGTAGAGATGCTGGATGTAGTCCTGTGGAACGGCTTGCCATGCCATTTCCACCTGGCGCCTCAGTTGGACCAGCGTTCGTGCTGGACGTGCAGACCGCGTGAGACGACGCTTCATCCAGTCCCAAACATGCTCAATGGGGGACAGATCCGGAGATCTTGCTGGCCAGGGTAGTTGACTTACACCTTCTAGAGCACGTTGGGTGGCACGGGATACATGCGGACGTGCATTGTCCTGTTGGAACAGCAAGTTCCCTTGCCGGTCTAGGAATGGTAGAACGATGGGTTCGATGACGGTTTGGATGTACCGTGCAGTATTCAGTGTCCCCTCGACGATCACCAGTGGTGTACGGCCAGTGTAGGAGATCGCTCCCCACACCATGATGCCGGGTGTTGGCCCTGTGTGCCTCGGTCGTATGCAGTCCTGATTGTGGCGCTCACCTGCACGGCGCCAAACACGCATACGACCATCATTGGCACCAAGGCAGAAGCGACTCTCATCGCTGAAGACGACACGTCTCCATTCGACCCTCCATTCACGCCTGTCGCGACACCACTGGAGGCGGGCTGCACGATGTTGGGGCGTGAGCGGAAGACGGCCTAACGGTGTGCGGGACCGTAGCCCAGCTTCATGGAGACGGTTGCGAATGGTCTTCGCCGATACCCCTGGAGCAACAGTGTCCCTAATTTGCTGGGAAGTGGCGGTGCGGTCCCCTACGGCACTGCATAGGATCCTACGGTCTTGGCGTGCATCCGTGCGTCGCTGCGGTCCGGTCCCAGGTCGACGGGCACGTGCACCTTCCGCCGACCACTGGCGACAACATCGATGTACTATGGAGACCTCACGCCCCACGTGTTGAGCAATTCGGCGGTACGTCCACCCGGCCTCCCGCATGCCCACTATACGCCCTCGCTCAAAGTCCGTCAACTGCACATACGGTTCACGTCCACGCTGTCGCGGAATGCTACCAGTGTTAAAGACTGCGATGGAGCTCCGTATGCCACGGCAAACTGGCTGACACTGACGGCGGCGGTGCACAAATGCTGCGCAGCTAGCGCCATTCGACGGCCAACACCGCGGTTCCTGGTGTGTCCGCTGTGCCGTGCGTGTGATCATTGCTTGTACAGCCCTCTCGCAGTGTCCGGAGCAAGTATGGTGGGTCTGACACACCGGTGTCAATGTGTTCTTTTTTCCATTTCCAGGAGTGTAGTATAAGGTAAAATCAGCTGTGCGCATATGTAGTTTGTTACAACAAAATTTGTACTGTTGTTATATCAGGTCCCCTTTAAATGTTTCAAAAAATCTTTTAATAACAATCCTTTTTATAAAATTAACTTTTTTGACAATCATTCATTTGAATTTAAAGAATTTACTAATTTCTGCAATCCATGGTCATCCCAGTTATCGTAAAGAAGAATCAGTTGTTTCCTTTTATACATGATAAATCTAGCGGCCAGCATTGCACTGGGCTGTGCCAGAAAAAATTCTATATATACGCTTTATCGGGCGACTTCATTGAGGTAATAACTTTGAATTTATTCAGAATGATCTTTCAGGGGCATGACGAAGAACTGCTGACGTCCAAATTTACCAGTTTAGATTCACAATCAACATATTATTGAAAGGTTATATATGAGCCACAATTTTTTATTGAGAGGTTAGTCACGTTATTATTGCGAGGTTACGGAATAATAAACTGTTGGGAAGTTACACTGATTGTGAATGCTACACTTATACATATTATATTTTCTGTTGGGAAGATAAAAAGCACCCATCAGATAAAAGAAGGAATATTAAAGACTAATATCACATTAAAGTTTGTTCATTCGACTAGGAATTGGTACAAGAATGTATCCTTGTATTAGTACGAATTTTTAATGTGAAGCTATCGGTTCCAGGCCTGGCTTACTTGTTTACTAATATTTCAAATCAGTGCCACAGATTACATAAAAATTGTTTTTACTCCTGTATGTTATAATAACTGTAGCGCAAAAACACCCCACACCAAAGAACAATTCTAAAAAATATGTACCTGATATAAATCGTCGGCTTCTTAGGTAGGTTAGAAAATAACTATTGAACCAGTGTAATGAGAAAGGCATTCAGAAAATGGCAGAATAGCATAGTAACAGCGCTAATTCTCTAAATCGGAACCTTGAAAAACGTAAGTAGTCGGGAAAACAAAACATGTAACACTCAATAGCAAGCTATGTTTCGAAGCATTTAAAGGGCCAGGATGCTAACACAGTACGTTGATAAAAACGGGAGCTGGAAGTGAAACCCACTCATTTAACAGTTATACTCACGATTATCACGAAAGTTCGGTTAAATACTTTCCAGCTGTGCAAATATATGAATAGCTTTCCATAGATGAAGATAATATGTGAGCTATTTTGTAACTGTTTTCTTAGGTTCAAAAAACAAGTACAGAGTTTATGAGTTTATTAATTTGCATAAAATTGAAAAGCGTACTTATTTCATAAATTGCAATTTCAATAACGGATCTGCACCACTTTAATAAACATATTATCTAGCGTACTGGCGTGAAAATAGTATTCTGTTCCCGTACAGTATTGCAGGAGCCAGTGAATTATTAACTAGAATTCCAACGAAATATGAACATATCGCAGCCATACTGTAACTGATACGCAACACGATGGAACATGATATAATTTAAAATATTGTCCATTTTACTGCATCCCAGATTCTGCAATTTACAGTGAAATAGTGAGCTGCGAAAGTCTGAAAATCATATATAGGATTTAGAGAGGCAATTATTATTACGTTTACATTAACGAAATTGAATAACACGTTCCCCAGTTTTCTGATTAATACAGCGTGTATTAAAAATGACTTAAAAATATTTTTGGACAGCGAAGTATCAGTTCCAGAGAATTACGTAGGACGAAACATGACAGAGCGCTGACGTCTAATTACGGCATTGCCACTTCGTGTTTGAATAAATCTCGTGTCTTCGGATACTCGTTAAAAGCAGAAAATGTTGCACGTATGACTGAAATATTGATTTATCCTTTAGAAAATGTTTAACTACAGAAGATCATAATACGTTATCTCCTTTAATTCTTTGCACGGATGAAAAAGTGACAGGTATTGAGATATGTGCGTGAAGAGCAGATAGTCACCTAATCCTGAGGGCCTAATGAGTTATTTGTGAAACTGTACATAGACCATATGAAAGAACTTGCTGCCGTTTTTACTACAGTTTATGGTAGGTCAGACGAGTTGCGAAGGGAACCAGTAGGAATAAAGAAGCATTTTCAAGATTAGTCAGAGAGATGCGCGTAAATGCAGGTCGGTATCGTTGGCATCTGTCTGTTTTAGAACTGTGGAAATCGTTTTGTTTTCGATTTTTATGATCTTATTCGAGACTAACAATTTTCTTAGTAGGAATCAAAAAGTATTTGGCAAATAATGTTCTGGTTTAATTAAATATGCTCTGTTCGTCTATGAGATGCAAGGGAAGCACGTAACTGTGTCTAGATTGATGCCGTGTTAATTAATTCGGGTAGGTAGTTTAAGAAGGTTCTGCACACTAGCCAGTTGTGCAAAACACGACTGTACGGATTATAGTACCAGCTTTTTGAATGAATTTTGAACTTCCTGGTAGGCATAATTCAACATTCGGTCAATAAGTCTGCTACTATTTATATATTATATGAAAATGGTTTATACATATACATACGTGCTCCGCAAGCCACCATATAGTGTGTGATAGAGTGTACGATGTACCACTGCTGGCCATTTCCTCTAATGTTCCACTCGCAAATATTGCGACAGAAAAACGACCGTCAGTAGTAGGGTAAGAAGTGTTCTGGAGGCTGACTCATTCTCTGTCTGCGCTCTTATCTGTGGTGTCCTATTACAGCTGGACTGTTAGTGTCATATTTCTGAATTGCTTTTTGATATGGAGGCGGAAACTCCATGTAGAGACCACTGTCATCTAATGGGGAAGTTTCACAGTCCAGCTCACAACACATGGACCTGAAGTACACAGCGGCATGACACATACCTGACTTCTTCACTAATGTGAGTGGGTATCATGCTTACCTTCTTGTTGAGCACTTTCGTGCTTTCGCGTCGGAGAATGATAAATTCAGTATCTTACCAGACAATGTGGAAAAATTCGCTTCATTCTCTAAGTGAATGAGACCAAGATTATCCATCTCCTTCATCCACTACAATTTATACTAGCACCTCTTCAGAAACTTGCTGAGACTCTGTGTTGGGAGGATATGCTTATCACTTGATCTGCATACCCCGATGATGTATAGATTCAATTTGAATCAAAGAAGGGGTTCTTTCCATACAAGAACCTGGATTCTATAGAGAGAATCCACAAAACAACGATGCCATGTCCAACCACATTCACCAGTAAACTCACAGTCATCGCTATAACAAATGTGGAGTATAGTCACACTGTCATAGTTTGATAAAAGTTCAGAAACTGTGATTTAGAGGGTTATGCTAAATTGTACCTAGAGCCAATTTGCACCTCCTCGCAGCTGTTCCTGAGAAATTATGGAGCGTTATCTGAGACATATACACCCTAGATACTGCCTTTTATTACACCACGCCAGGGCTTTCGTAGGACACAATATTCAATAAGGCACATATCACTCTCAAACTGTAGACCTATGTTGGTATGTTGCTTTTTTCAAACACTTGATTCACTTTGGACTATGCAAGGGCCTCCACAGGTACAGCAAATCAAACAGCCCTCGATTCAGGGAGGTGACTTACAGGACTCGCACATTGTGAGATCGCCGTCGAAGATGTATGCATAACACGTATCTGCAGGTGTCACCAGAGATGGGCTGAAGGAGTGCTTCATGTATTTTTCTCATGATGAGCCACATTATGTGTTACATCAAGTAGTCTTTCATTTATGGGGCCACAATGTACATACTGCAGTGCACTGGAAGTTCGTCTGTCATGTCATGACAACATATACTTCATCTGTCTAGATTGGACAGTTCCATTCTCTCAATATTCACTAGAGTGATTGTGTGTGTGTGTGTGTGTGTGTGTGTGTCAGAGAGAGAGAGAGACGGGAGGGGGGGGGGAGAGAGAGAGCGAGAGGGAGAGAGCTGTATATATTATTATGTATAATGTGTACATAACTGCACACTGTGTGTGCTTGTAAGACAAATTGTATATATTCAGTTTGTGTTTGTGTGTACACACAATATTAAAATAGACATGTGCGAACCTCAAATAGCTGACCGATGTTAATATGTTGTCTTTTTAGAACTCGGATTTCGTGGGGAACATTGCCAGTGTGTCCACAACTACACTAAGGCGTATAACCCATAACGGAGTGAGTGGCAGTACACGCCAACTTCATAGTGACTTCAATCGAAGAACACCTCATTTTCAATGCAATGAGCACATCATTATCCAGGAATATTATTCTCACAAATCATTTCTGCAAGCAAAGTATAATAATAATGATTAGGTATGATTTGGCTACGAAGGCTTTCCCGGCGTAATAATTGATAATATTCTTCTCGGGCATGCAGCCGGATCATAACGTCTTCATGACACAATATTTCCGCGGTCCATCTGGCCGCCATCTTCAGGTGAGAGTGCTGGCACCAGCACTCTCACCTGAAGATGGCGGCCAGATGGTCCGCGGAAATATTGTGTCATGAAGACGTTATGATCCGGCTGCATGCCCGAGAAGAATATTATCATTAGGTATGATTAATTGCTCAGCACTAAAATGGATTGACACTTCCTAGCAAGAGCTTACTATATTAGAAGATGGTATTTACACCTAAAAAGACGTGGCGCAGTCAGTAACACAGCGTCTTACACGTAATGCATCCGCCTTTCTGTTTCAAGAAATAAGATAACAGTCTCTATGGATAGGCCACGCAGCAATCTCAGTCATCTGTGTCCAATGATGAAATCGTCAGATTGAAGGATAGAACCTTCATTACGGCTTCTGAGATACGAGTAGATTGTGCATCATAGAAACCTCCAGTAATATCTCATGTTGGGGACGGAACCATTTCGTGGGACAAAGTCCACAGGATACAATGACAGGTCACTGTGTGACTCATATAAATCGGGGGGATAATTTAGTGCTGTGTCCAGGGCATATCCCCTACCGGTATCAGTACTCACACTGTAGATCACGATTTTATCTTTGGACAGCCATCAAAACCCTACAAACGAGAGAGATTGTTGCATGGCCCGCCCTTAGAGAGTGTATCTTATTTCTTGAAAGAAAAACGTGAATGTATTATGTTTATGGCAAGACATTACTGATTGTGCACTACCTTTCTTTGGCTGAATAACTTCTACAAATAAAGGAAGCCCTTGCTTGAAAGTATCAAATTTTTTCGAAACATGTGGTAAGTTCCTATGGGACCAAACTGCTGAGGTCATCGGTCCCTAGGCTTACATGCTACTTAATCTAACTTAAACTAACTTACGCTAAGGACAACACACAAGACTCTAACCTCCGACAGAGGGAGCCGCGCTAACCATGGCAAGACGCCTTAGACAGAGCCGCTACCTCGTGCGGATTTGGAAGTATCAGTCCATCTCGATGCAGAATAATGATTCGTATGTCATCATTATAATTTAATATTCCTGGGTCAGTGGTTTGTGGGAATAGTACTCCTGGCTACTTCAAAAATGGCTCTGAGCACTATGCGACTTCTGAGGTCATCAGTCACCTTGAACTTAGAACGAATCAAACCTAACTAACCTAAGGACATCACACACATCCCTGCCCGAGGCATGATTCGAACCTGCGACCGTAGCGGTCGCTCGGTTCCAGACTGCAGCGCCTAGAACGGCACGGCCAATCTGGCCGGCCTCGTGGCTACTGATAAGCTTGTTGTATTGAACGGGAGCCATTACTTCTCTTGACGTCACTGTGAGGTTGGCCTCTTCTCAGTTGCAGGTTACTCACATTAGTGTACCTGTAGGCGCACTGGCAAAGTTCCCTGCGAATCCTGCATTCGAAAGAAAGAAACATACCAACATCGGTCAACAGATCGAGTTTGACGCATGTCTTTCTTAACATTTTTGCACACACAAACACACACCAGTTATAAACAATTTCTTTTACAAGCACACTCAGTACACATAATCACACATATACTCACACACACACATACACACACACACACACACACACACACACACACACACACACACACACACACACAAACAAAACCACACATTCACTCAAGCAAAAAGTGTGAGAATGGGAGGGTCCCGTCGCGTCTGAACAGACAAAGCTTTTCTTTTCATAACGTGACAGACTTTCGGATCCAGTGCAGTATGTAGCTCATGACGCCATAAACGAAACACTGCTTACTGCACCGCACGTGGAGACTCATCATCAGTAAACAGACACTCCTCGTAGTCTCTATCGTGAGTGGCTGTGAGGCTGCATGACGCAGTACCTTAGCCTGTCTCTGGGTGGCACATGCACACATCTGTGATCTCAGCAATACAAACTCCACAATCTGCAAACTATTGGCATTGCCCTTGACTATGTCATAACCTTGTTGATATAAGTTGTTGTGCCATGATGACTATCAGCCATAAATCCAGACATGTGGAATTTCTTAGGAGTCCATCTAATTTCTTCATAGGGATCCAGTACATGAAACATATAAAGTAATTTGAGCTTCAGTGAAATTAGATTTTGCGCATTTGTAATGAAACCTGTACATATGAAGAATCGAGATGTCAAGGACACACATACTGATCTAGACAGGTTTTGTGAACTCCACTGATACCTTAGCCATTTTTACAGTGACTAGTCCTTCATTGAAGATTGGGGCCCGCTTAAAATTTGGCCTAGTCATGTAATCTTTTGCACCACAACCCCCATCACAATGGTAGACCTAGTACAGGGGGTCCAGAAAAGGACTCCCTGATTTCAAAATTAAATATCTCGAAAACAAAGATCGAGAGAGGAATGCAGTAAACGGTATGTTTATTGTGAAAGCTGTAAGAAATTTATACAGCAGTTTGAAATAATAGCTACAAAAGCTGCTAACAGATGGCGCTGTACGCTGTACAGCTCATATCAGCATACGTATGTGAAATAATAGTATGAAAACAAACTTTGCAAACAATAACATCACAATGTTTTCAAAATGTTCACCATTGGCACTACAGAGGTGGCGCAAACGAAGAATGAAGTTCGCCATCACATTTCGTAGTGTCTCAACCGAAATGGGTTCACATGTCACAGAGATCGCCGATTCAAGCTCGTCCAGCGTGGCGGGATGCTTCGGGTAGACTATGTCTTTCACTGTGCCCCACAAAAAAAAGTCACAGGGAGTCAAATCCGGCGAATATGGAGGCCAATCTATGCCTGCACCAGTAAATTTTGGATATTCAAAAGCAATGACTCGATTCCCGAAGTATTCCTCAAGAAAGCGAAACACTTGTTCGGTCCGATGTGGTCGGGCTCCATCTTGCACAAACCATTCCGTACCTGGTCGATCCTCTAACGCTTGCTGTGTGGCGACAAATTGTTCCAAAATTGCTACGTAACGTGCACCAGTGACCGTTTCTCGAATGAAAAAAGGGCCAATAATGCCTCTGCTGCACACTGCAGCCCACACAGTTACTTTAGGAGAATACAGGGGTTTCGCTTCACACCAATATGGCTTTTCGGAACCCCAAAATCGCCAGTTCTGCTTATTCACGTATCCATTCAAGTGGAAGTGTGCTTCATCTGTAAACCAGATGAAGCCAACATCAAATCCTTCACTATCAATCATTGTGAGCATCTGATTAGCAAAGGCAACCCTCTGTTGCAAAGCTCGTACGGGTATGGCCTGGTGCGTTTGAATTTTGAATGGAAACATGTGTAGGCTCTTTCTCAGTATTTTCTGCGTGCTGGAACGCTTCAAACCAGTCTCAGATGCAATTCTACGGACGGATGACATTGGATTTCGCTGAATAATTCCAGAAACTGTGGCGATATTTTCATCCCTAACTGCGGTTTGCTTGCGGCCAGCATGCCCCACTAGATCATCAGTTACGCTGCCTGTTCGTTGAAATTTTCCGAAGAGCGTTCGAATGGTTTTCGCATCGGGTCCTTTTGGAACATTAAATCGTGCTTGAAAACTTCGCCTTGTTGCCGTAGGACTCTCTTCTAACCTGTGGTACTCTAGCACCAGAAAAACGCGTTGTTAAATGGAGTACATGGTTTTAATCTCTTCCTTCGGTACGCTAACCTCCTTCCACATTTCAATAGTGGAACTGATCGCTCTGGGCTTCGGATCACTATTTATACTAGGCATTACAAATGGCGATTACAACGCCATCTGTTAGCAGCTTTTGTAACTATTATTTCAAACTGCTGTATAAACTTCTTACAGCTTTCACAATAAACATACCGTTTAGTGCATTCCTATCTCGATCTTTCTTTTCGAGATATTTAATTTTGAAATCAGGGAGTCCTTTTCTGGACACCCTGTACATATCGTGATGGTTTCTGACATTCTCCATGCTTTTGAAAAAAAAATGGAATTATTCATCAATTTATAAAAATATTTTTGAAAATCACACGTCACGAAAGTCGTATATTCAGTGTCTAATCCAATACACCCCTTCAACCAGGGGCACTGCTTGAAGGAGATGACACACCTGATTTTCAGAAGTTGCACCCCATATGCGAGATATTTCTGAATGTTTCTAAACTGTAGAATGTATATCTGCTTATTGCCTAGCGTTGTCATGAGCTTGTATGCAGAATTATTTTGCGGGACTAGGCGTTCAGGACACAATGCCGGATCACTGTGAGCATCATGTAAATCGATGGGTATTTCCAAGTCTGCCTTCAGGATATATACCCTACACCATCAGCAGTCATATTGAGACACCTGTCCAATTTGTCAATTTCATCTATGAAGAGCCAGCAGAAACACCTGGGCCTTGAAGATCATTGCATGACCTGTTTGTAGAAATTTTTCACATCCTAGTAAACTATGTTACTCAAACACCCAGATGGCCCTCTACACCCCTGAGTCGTCGGTTATTCAGCTGGGTCCACCTGTGGATGCACTGGAAAGGTCCCCTGCGAGTCCTGCGTTCGGAGAAAAAGCACATATGAACATCAGTAAGCAGTTTCAAATTATTGCGTGTCTTTTTTAACATTCTGCCTCCTGAAACCATGGCATGGTGTAATAGAAGACAGGATCCAGAGTGCATGTACTCAGGCATACACTTTGGAATTTCTCAAAAACGTCTGTGGGAAGTTGCAAATATGTCTACATAAATAATATAGCATAATTCTCTAAATCAGATTCTCCAACACAAAATCACAAAAGTGTTCGACTAGAGAATAAGTATTAAATCCCCTCAAATTAATGAAAAGGACGGGTATATACCACGACTGTTAGTACCTCTGGTTGAGCCGGCCGGTGTGGCCGTGCGGTTAAAGGCGCTTCAGTCTGGAACCACGTGACCGCTACGGTCGCAGGTTCGAATCCTGCCTCGGGCATGGATGTGTGTGATGTCCTTAGGTTAGTTAGGTTTAAGTAGTTCTAAGTTCTAGGGGACTGATAACCACAGATGTTAAGTCCCATAGTGCTCAGAGCCATTTGAACCATTTTTTAGTACCTCTGGTTGCCTGTGTTGGACGCTGCACTGTGTGTATTCCCCTTTACATTACAGCGGTCTCTATGTGAAGTATCCGCTTTTCTGTATAAAGACAGTTCAAAAATATGCCCCTTAACTGCCTGCTTGTGTGAGACATCACTCTCCTGCAGGCTACTCACTAGAATATTTTTGGTATAAAGGCCATCATCATCCAGCGCAAATATTTCAGGCTCTCAGCGCAAAACCTTGAAAGGTTTTCCCTGCAATATTAGTCATATTTGTTAAGACTGTAATCATACGAGCATATGATCCGATACTCCGCCGCATACAGTACATGTCGGTGGGTGGAAAATGTGTTAGAGGCGTTGGGCTCACCTTCACAATGTGCCACAGGAAGTTGTAAACAGTCAGTCAGAGCATAAAATGAAGAGACTTCGTTTGTGGTGATGGGTGTTCATAAATTTTAAGAACCTTTTTTCCTCACCACGAATTTCCACACATACCAGTTCCTGGCTCAAGCAATAAATCAGATGACTTTCTACATACTCACAGTTAGCAAAAGAGTTGAGGTATCTATGGGAAAAATGCCATCTATGCTCGTATTTACTGATTTGGATGGAAGGTAGTGGGACATATTTTTGATCCAAACGTAATGTTGCTTCTCATCTTTGGAGAATAGCAGTAGATTTATGTGCATGAAATGCCTACCTGCTACTTTGGAAAGGCAGATGGTCCCAACTACCGTATGCTTCACATCTCCTGACTTGCTTTTCTTCTCATATACAAGTAGATAATCAGTGTGAACCGAGTAATTAGGGTTCAGCCTCTGGAATTTTGACAGGTGGCTGGAAGAACTAGATGTCTTCCAAAGTTATAATGTCCGAAGACATTAGACTTCCTTTATTTATCTGTATGACATGTATCTTTTGGGTAATTTCTGTCACAATTCAGAAGTGACCATCTGAAACAGTATTCATCTTTCTCATCTAAATTCTGGAGGTAAATGTATGCCTCTGCAGCGACAGTATCATTTTGGAGTAGGATAAAACTGGAATCCTCTTTAAATGGATCCAAATCGTGCCAGTACACATCATGTTTTAGTACGCATCTTGCACCTTACCAGACACTTTTTCCCTTGCCGGTCGGAGTGGCCGAGCGGTTCTAGGCGCTACAGTCTGGGACCGTGCGACCGCTATCGTCGCAGGTTCGAATCCTGCCTTAGGTTAGTTAGGTTTAATTAGTTCTAAGTTATAGGGGACTGATGACCTTAGAAGTTAAGTCCCATAGTGCTCAGAGCCATTTGAACCATTTTGAACTTTTCCCTTCATATGAGACAAACGTTTGGATATGACACTCTTGATCAATTTTCAGTAACACTCTGCAATGACATGACCTGTGATATCATGCCATCATTCACTAACAGTGTGATGGTAACTGTCTCTGTAGCATCATTGCTTCCTACTTTAGGGGTTGCAACAGCTCACACAAAAAAATTGCTTTGCATCTGATGACAGGATACTGCTGGGCAGTGATGAGGCGTGAAGGAAATCATGAAATCCAGTATGGCATTATCAGTGTGGGACTTACAGATCCTACCCCTGAAAGTCCAGTAGCCACAGAGCAGTCTAGTGTGTCAGTCTCATTTACCTGCTGCTGCTGGAGTAGCTCAGGTAGGCGGTGGATGGGGCGATGGTGATGACATTGACAGCACCATCCTGCTACCGCTAGGGTGGGGGCAATAAACTGAAGGCCCTGTCTGAGATGATGCTGATGGCATCAAGAGTACTACTCCACTACTGATAGGTTTGGGGTGGTAGCCTCATGGTCTCTGCAGAGATGGCATTGACTTCAACAGAACTGCCCTGCTACCATTTTACGAATGTAGCCAGTGACAGCCACATCAATGAAGAGTCTGGCCACAGTGTTCTTTTCCCATGTGCTTCTGCAACAGAAGAAGATACGAATTGATTAGTATCACACACAGATGCAACAACAGGTATGTACCTCCACCATTCATAATTAAATTGTGCTACTTATATCGAGGTTCTGGTTGAAAGGAAATGACCCAATGAAGTAATTATTTTTAGTACTGAGGAATTTGACACCCTCGATCTATGACGCACTGACCTTATGACGTAACAGCTCAGAAGGATTTGTCAACAGCATTGTGAGCCCATCTCCTTCTGCAGTAGAAGGAGAATCGAAACTGATTAGTATCACACACACATACATGCAATTGGATTGTACATCCGCCATTAATAATTGAATTCTGCGTAAAAGACTGTGATTCATGTAAAGTAATTAGATGCAATCCCGAGAAATGTGACATATCTGGGTTTACAGCTGATAATCCTTAAGGCATAACAATTCAGGACAAGATGGTTATAGGCCTAATGACGGACAAAGCAAATAGTGGGCAGATTGTGGAGATTGTAGGGTTCAGATCGAGGATGTAGATGCAGGTGCCACCAGGGCTTGGAGCGAGCATTGTGCGGCCTCACAGGTGCTCATGATCAGAGACTATAAGGAGTGTCAATTTGCTGATGACGAATCTCCTAATTTAGTGTAACAAGTAGTATTTCCGTTGTGTCGCTCAAGAGATTGCACATTTGTACGCGTGTGTGTGTGTGTGTGGAATAGATAGACAATGCATTTGTTATAGTTATGTGTATATGTTTGGGTGTGTGTGTGTGTGTGTGTATTATGATATGCACCTAAATTTTGCTTGTGTTTGTGTGTACATATGTAGGTTGTCATCTGCTCGTGCAAGTCACTGTACACTGTAAATGTTATAATTAATTAATAAAAATTGTTCGAGTATGATATGTCTCCGCCAGTTGATCAGTCACTGTTGTGTAAATAAAATTATTTTGTGTTTATGTAATCTCCTTTTTGAAAGACAGAAGTATTCATACTGCTGCACTATATCTAGTGTTGTAAAATTTGTTCTGTAGCTGATCAGTAGCTATTATGTGAAAATCGTCATTCTGCACTGATGCAAACTCTTTTTCAGGAAATGTGTAATAAATCATGAGTTAATCGGCCATATCCGTGTTATTATTATAATTATTAATATTATTATTATTATTTGATCCGTTCACCGTCAAAGTTGTTATAGGGTGGAAGTAAATAAGAACAACTTTATAGAACTATTTTTCTTACTTTACACAGAATCATTCAGGTTTACAGGAAGATTAAAATTATTGCTAATTGTTTGCTTTGAATTCAGCCTGACTCTTATTCAAGCCTAGAAGTGCAATTACATATATAGGCATTCAATCAATAAATTCAGCCTTCACTGATGTGTTACAGTCTCAACACTTAAACCCTTTTTTACAAGATGAGTACAGACACTGATGCATTGCTCAGCTTGATCAAAATTTACACTGTTATTGTACAAATACTCAACAAATTCGTAGTATACTCTTGGTGATGTTGATGCCAGTGTCAGACGATATCAGTGGCAATTGGCATGCACAATACAAGTATTTCAGGTGAACCACACTCTGATGTGTCAGGTATATATTTGTGTCCCATGAGATTAAATATAGCATTGTCCCACCATAAAATTCCACTACAGACATTTTACGACCAAACATGAGAACGAGAATTGGGGTGTGGTAGGTGTGTCATAGTCATCTGTCATCTCTCTATCAAGATATTCCATCAACTGCATAGACTGTCCCACTCCTACCAAGAGTACTGCACCTCATCACCACCACATTCTGCTTTTTCTGCCTCTACAACTACTTTACCGTCACTGTCCGCTGCTAAATATACATTTTCAAGTGTAGAATCACTGACAGGTGCACTGTATGTGTTAGCGGATAACAGTACTCTTGTGGGTCTTCGCTGCTGTGGTTGTGCTGTGGCACAGTCGAATAACACCAGGTCAGAAAGGTCGGGAAAATATCGTGTAGGCAGCCAATGATTGTCCTCATTCACGACCGGATAAGGCGCTCGTTCACTTTCTCTGCTTGTGCAACACCTTAGTTTAACAGTCGAAGGTGTATTTCTTTAAAAATCACAGCAAAAAAAAGAAGTGACTGTGTAAGTAGGTTGTTTAGGTTTTTATGTTGCTAACGTCACCTAGCGCTCTGTATGAAAATCTCTGGCTGTGCTGTGCGCAGTCTGTGGCTGGTTGGCATTGTTGGAATATTCGCCATTGTAGTGTTGGGCAGCTGGATGCGAACAGCGCGTAGCTTTGCGCAGTTGGAGGTGAGCCGCCAGCAG
Source organism: Schistocerca nitens (assembly GCF_023898315.1). Classification (NCBI taxonomy): domain Eukaryota; kingdom Metazoa; phylum Arthropoda; class Insecta; order Orthoptera; family Acrididae; genus Schistocerca; species Schistocerca nitens. Next base: position 364,025,321 of record NC_064617.1, read on the forward strand.
TGGTGGATGTGGTGAGTGAGATGGCGGAGTTTTGAGAGCGGATGATCTGGACGTGTGTCAATCAGAGAGAGTAAATTTGTAAGACTGGAGATCATGCACTGATATATATATTATGACTTTTGAACACTGTTAAGGTAAATACATTGTTTGTTCTTTATCAAAATCTTTCATTTGCTAACTATGCCTATCAGTAGTTAGTGCCTTCAGTAGTTAGAATCTTTTATTTAGCTGGCAGTAGTGGCGCTCGCTGTATTGCAGTAGTTCGAGTAACGCAGATTTTTGTGAGGTAAGTGATTCATGAAAGGTATAGGTTATTGTTAGTCAGGGCCATTCTTTTGTAGGGATTTTTGAAAGTAAGATTGCGAAAACTTGAACTGGAAGAAGTGTATTGCTGAGCCTCTCAAACAAAAAAGTTCGCCTGCATTAATCTGCTGACATAATTTATATACTTACACTCAATACTGCCTTATGGAATGATTTTCTGGGTAATTCATCGCTTACAAAGAATGTGTTGGTCGCACCAAAGCGAGCACTAAGAATAATATGCTGTATTCAACGAAGAACATGATGTAGGCACCTCTTCAAGGAGCTATTCATTATAATTATACTGTCACATTATATGTCTTCGCTAATGAAATTCTTCATAAATAGGCCTTCACAATTTGAGAAGAACAATGAAATCCATGACTACAACACTGGGAGGATTAATTATCTTTATTACCCACTGTCGATTAAATCATAAATCTACTTTTTTTTCTATAAATGATGAAATCTAAATGCACCAATGCTTTCTATCATTTGCAGTTGAGTGTTGATTCCTTTGAATTGCTAAAAGACTTTAAATTCCTTTCCTATTCATCAAAATTTACTGAGTAATGTCTTTTACTAGGGACAACTGGTACTTACAGAGAATAAAATTTACGTTGAATGTTTACTGCTACCAAACGTATTACATTCGAATTTTTTTAAAACTTCACCAGGTATCCTACGCCGACTTTTTGCTGCGTCCCTTTGTTTTAGCAACATTTGTCGGTGAGGTAGTCAACATTACCATTGTCTGATATTAAAGATAATGAAAATTAAACGTATACAGGTAGCTATGGCAGTTTACTTTCTAATACAGTCTGCACATTTATTGTTTTGCAATTTATTTTTCCACTACAATGCGTACTTTTTTAAAGCCTGAACCACCATTATGGCTCACAACGCAAATTTTATTACATTAATAAACATTCGTTTGCAGTGCAGCCTGTGGACACGTTATTCTTTATGATCGCTTAAAGTGTTAGAAGATATTAATTTTTGAAACTTGTTCTGTACATTCTCTTCTTACCTCCTCAATATCACAAGTACTATTAGAGCTGTACATAAATTCTTTCGTCCTCAATATACCCGACACTATTAGAACCAAAGAGTGAATGCTTCGACGTAATTTGTCGCCTCACTTTTTTCTCTCTTGTGGTATCATTGCTTATTCTGTGTCTTCAATGGTATGGATTTTACTTGTGCTGTGGCCGTGAGGCGATTTGCGGCCTCTGAGTTTGGGATGTGTCCGCACGTCATACCACAAGCGGCCCAGCATCGGCCGCACTAAGGCAAATAAAACGCTCGTACTAACCCTTCATTCTAACCGCTGCCCTTCTGACAACCGACTTCTTTCATGGCATTCTCATTTCTCCATCTGCCAAGGCTGAAGTGTCATCTGCTGGACAAGCCGACTGTTTCAGCCAATACCTCCTCATGAGCTGCGTCTGCCTGTATTGGGAACCGCATGCATCTCGTCAACTGTCAGACTGTCGTACGTTTACTAGCGCCTGTCTATCATGTCTCGCTGTACCGTTGGTCGCCCGAAGTTCAGACAGCAGGCAATGTCAGCTGAGTTGACGTCTCTTGGTCCACTGATGCTAATACGTAGTTCATTAATTTTACCCGTCTGTGCTCCAACATTCTGATGAAATAATGATAATTATCAGTGTACAGTGACCGACATATAAGGGAATATAAAAATATATTCTAGCGATTGCAAAAATTTAAGAAAAAGCAGAAATATTATATGGTTCTGTGTGTTGTAATTGCAATGTTTAGATACTTCTTCAGATCGAATGCTTGTTTCAATCTCAATGTATTTTAATATTATTGTCTTTCCTGCATTAATAATGCATCGTTCTGACATCTAAAACGACGGCTACCTTACTAGTCATGACAGTGTGTCTTTCTTCTGCTATAAGTCCAGCTAGTTCCTCTTCCCAGTCGAGGTGAAGGCTATACCTAATATTATCCCACTATTCGTGACAGTGACTCTGCCTTTCAATTTTCGTCTGTGGGTCTCGTCAGTTTTTCTTATCTTTCCCGATGAGGTGAAGGTCACACTTAGCAAACAGGAAATACATCTATGTGTGATTTGCATCATATGTAAGTGGCAGATTTCATCCTAAATTTACTCTCCTGAATAAGAAGGTTAGAAGGATTATGGTGGCTCAGAAGAGATACAAATGCAACGCTGAGATTTATCGATACTGACGCAATCCGTAGTAGGCTACACTCCATATTCTTGAGATACTAGCGGCTGCTGAGTCCTTTGCGACGCCCAACATTTACATCGGCGGTGATGTGACACACCGCCGATGGGCCGCGAACTCAGTGGTGTTGATGTGTCGTCCGTCCAACAAACACCTGTCGTCATCCTGTGAGGCGCTTTACCCACGCAGAAACATTCTCTACGCCATTCTGCAGCTTAACACTTGACTCTGTTGACTTCGAAAACTCGAATAATCGCGTAATATCCGATGTGTTATGACCCACCCGTGAATACAGGTTGTTACCCCATGTCCAAAGTCGATTAACTCATGACATACTGCCAAGTTTGGCACACATAAATCAGTAATGGACGGATCAGATATCGTGTCTATGCTCGCGCCACATGCAACGTGTAGCAGTAACAGACGGTGGTCATTCCCAGCATATTTGTAAATATGGCAACCCTTCCTCTGACCATCAGACATTCAATTTATTTCGCTTGATTGTCACAATGGATACACTATAACATGGCTACCACATATTGGTGTGTTACATTGTTTCATTTTCTGACACAGTTTCATGGTTATTTTATGGAGACTGCAGGAAATGTTTGCTTTGGAAGAAAGTTATCGCATTTCTCGTAGAGAAGACTCGGCACCAGTGTGGTCTCAAGTTCGTGCTTGTCCCCAAAAGGCGGGCGGTTAGCAAGTAGCAATAGCTTGGGCGAGCGTGTCCGGGGAACTGAGCAGTTTTACAGTAGTGAAGCCACGGCCTGTTCTTATGCTTTTGTTGGTATCCTGTCACCGTTAGTGTCACCTTTTTACACAGTAAATATGCAACATTATAGCTGCCATTTCTAATTAATTGCCACTTTTGCCCAAGAACTTCGTGAAACTGAATTAGAATATTTACAAAAAGGACCCGAACCATACTTTCGGTAAGTAATCACTAGACGCTACGGAATCACGTAAAGCCTTAACTAATTTTTGTCATACGTATTGGAATAAAACCGTTTAATACCCTATTTACGTTTCAATTGAACAGTGGAACTTGATTTGCAGGGACGACAGAAAATTGCTATTCCGCTCCGCGAGGAAAAAGTGTGATGTAAGGTCAGTTAAGACTCTATGTTAATTTTCTATCGTTCTTGTTAGAAATCAACCCCGGTCATAGGAGTAACTTGCGAGAGAACAGGAATTAAGCAGTCCGTGGAAACGAAGCAGCATAAAACTGACTTCCAGGAACTTGGCTAACGAGGTTTAATTTTTAATTTCACTCTCTTTTTCGTTTCAAACTTGATTTCAACTTTGTAGCGTTTCGAAGAGCAAAAATTTTCCTCATTATCGACGTCAGGGCCGAACACTCACTTTAGCGCTTAGTACGTATCTGTGCTAATTTCGCTGAAACATTTTATGCATCATGAAACCCATCTTATATAGCTACTGTACAAACTCAACCAACGCACAGATGTCATGATCATGTACACACAAATTTACTTATTTCTTTTATTGTATGAGGGGATCCAGCGGCAGGCAGTGGCTGATTTCACGTCAAACCTAGTTGATTCACATATAGAAAAGGTATATGTTCCGTAGGAACGGTTGTATAACGAGTTTTCCAAAATTACTTTCCTAAAACTAATATTTAATAACATTAATACATAATTTCAGCAATCACGATACTAGAGCTGATTATGAACGAGTTATGAATGATTCTCGGATTTTCCCTCTCCTGGGTTTGAGAAGTTTTGTATCATTTAAAGAGAGTTTTCTCTACCCATTTAGGGAAAGAAATGCTTTACGTTCGATGACACGGAGTTTCTAAAAGGGAGAACCACACGTTGACGTAATGTTGAAGACGCAGTTACCACCAAGAGATTTCTAATAGATTTTTAATATGCTCTACGCTATAACGTTCGCCTTTCCGTGGCATTGTGTGCTTGCTATGGAAAACCAGAGATATCAAACTGGATTTTAAACTTTAAGACATTTCCAGAGGCAGATGTGGGTTCTATCCACAATTTATTGCCGGCCGCTGGTGGCCGAGCGGTTCTGGCGCTACAGTCTGGAACCGCGCGACCGCTACGGTCGCAGGTTCGAATCCTGCCTCGGGCATGGATGTGTTTGTTGTCCTTTGGTTAGTTAGGTTTAAGTAGTTCTAAGTTCTAGGGGACTTATGACCTCAGCAGTTGAGTCCCATAGTGCTCAGAGCCATTTTTGAACCACAATTTATTGGTTATGAACTGCAAATTAAAACTGAAGAAATCGCCAGAATTTTGGAAACTAAAGAGATGTGACGTGAAAAAAGTGAATGACAAATAGTCTCTTGAATGTTTCAGATGGAACATTAGGAAACTTTGTTTTGAAGCAGCGGAAAACAATAGAATAGAAGGCGAATGGAGCACTTTGAGGCAAGAAATAGGGAAGGACGCAGAGGATTCAATATTATAAAGCCTGGTCGAAATACCTGAATAAAACACAACATACTAAATTTAACTGATGGATATAGCAAACTCAAAAATGCTCGCGACTGAAGCAGCCTATAGGGAATACAGACGTCTAAAAAAACGATAGTGGCAGAAAATACAAAATGGGTACACAAGAGTGGACAGAAGACACATGCATAGCTCTGAAAACATGCATGGGGTAGGGTAAGGGGAAGCCGAAAGTACTTTCGGAAAAAAGCGAAGCAACTGTTTGAATATAAAGAGGTCTTACGGCAAGAAAGGGAAAGAAATGCAAAGAAGGGAAATTTGAAAGGTCGAAGGATTATATAAATCAGTTGTAAAAGAGGAATGAAGAAACTGTAGGAAGACAAGAGGAAGCAGACTCACATGAAGTGGGATGTGTGATCGTGCGAGAGCAATTTCACAGGGCAGAGAGAGACCTAAGTCGCAACAAGGGTCCTGGAGTAAACGAGAATGGGTCAAAATTATTGAAATGCTTGGGAGACCAGTTCAGACGGAACTATTCCACCTGCCGTGCATTTGTAGATATAGAGATAGCTTTTTACAACGTTTAGTGGAGTACACTCTTTGAAATTCTAAATGTAGCAGGAAGAAATACAGAAAGCAAAAGGGTATTTAGAACATGGATAGAAGCCCAAGTTCAGGTGTTGATGAACATGAAATGGAAGCGGTGGGTGAAAAGGGAGTGGGGCAGGTTTGTAAATTATCTGTGATGTTATCTAATCTCTACACTGAGGAAGCTGTGAAAGGAACTAGATGAAATTGGCAGAAGGAACAAAGTTCAACAAGAAGAAAAAGGAGTCTGAGTCTTGCTGATGGCATTGTAATTTTTTTCAGAGACGGCATAGTACTACGAACAACAGTGAAACCAATTTATATTCTCTTGAAAAGATATTATAGGACGAGCATTAATCAAAGTAAAACAAGTGTGAATGAATGTAGTCGAATTAAATTAAATGATGCAGAGGGAATTAGATTAGCAAATGAGGCATTGAAAGTAGCAGATAACATTTGCTATTTGGACGGCAAAATAACTTACAGTGGTCGAAGTAAAGAGGACGTAAAATGCAGATATGCTGTATCAAGGGAACATTTCTCAATAAGAAGAATATGGTAAAGTCTAATACAAATTGAAGTATTAAGAAGCCATTTCTGAAGAAATTTTTGGGGCTTTAGTTTTCTCTGGATATTAATCTTATACCACAAGCTGTACCGACAAGAAGAAAATAAAAGTTTTTGAAATGTTATTCTGCGGAAGATTAGATGAGTAGATTAAGTTGGCAATAAACTATTGAATACAACTTTGGAAAATAGAAATTCATTGCGCAGCTTGACGAACAGAAGTGCAATTGATACACATATCACGAGGCATCAGGGAATGTTCAGTTTCATAATGGAAAGCAGTGTGTTTTAAGGAGACAGCAGTATTAATCCTTTTAAGCGAAAGGAGACAGACTGTGAATTGCAGTGGAGGCATGTCGTTTGTTATGGAAGGCGACTGTCTGTTGGGTTTGTGTTGAGAGCGTGGACTGTGGACAAATTGATGATCGACTGCTAGAAGCCCTTATTCTGATAAATAAAAGCGTGTATTAAATATAAGTGTGTTTCTCAAATAAATCATTATGTGGTCATTTTGTGATTAAAATACTGTGTAGATCTGTTGATCCAACATATTCTATTTTCATATATCATCCGAAACACTTAAAGAAGTTTCGACTACAAGACAGTGTACAGACGTGGCGGTTGGGTTTATTATATTTTTAATTAACTTGTTATTTACGTGATAGAACGTAACGTTTGTACTTCTTCCTTCTGAGAAGAGAACATCTGATGCTCTACAAATGTGGCGATTGTCGCTCGCCGCAGAAACTACATCTTGGGCGAGTAATCATTCGTATTTCCCTTGACAGACATCTTGCTGCACATCACTGAATATTTGTCATCAAACTAAATATTACGCAGCCAGATTCAATTAAAGAAAGGTTTCAAATATGAATGTTGTGATCAAATCAGCTTTTACATTGTAATCATAATAATTATAATTTTAAAGATATTAGCTACATTCAAATAGAGAGTCTCGCATACAGTCGAATATTTGGCAGATCGGTAAAACCCATATGGAATTTATTGAGTTAATGTCCAACAGGTGCGACATTCTGAATTTTAGACAATAAAACTCATTTTAACGACATCGACACACAGTTCTTCTTTCTAAATCGATGTGTAACATAACCGTCTAATTAATTCCTTCAGTATTACTATAGTTTTATTTTTGTATTTGTTCTGTGTAAGATTGATATTCATGTGTATGTAGAATTATATCATGTGATATTACCAAGGGTAGAGTGAAGATATGCCATGATCAAATTTAGACAAATCATTTGTTTAGTACCTATCTACTCTGATGAAACGCTAACAAACATGTGAATAGCAGTTCAACTGTGGATGTTGACAGTGTCAGGTCACAGTCTGTAAGTCGCTCCTAAATTTATCTGTATTCGTAATAGAACGACATTCAGACACTCTCCATTTATTAAAGTACACTATTTAATGGGTCCATTTTTCGCAAAACTGTCCTTTAACTGATGTATAACCTGAATGAAAATACCAATCAAATTACAATAAATAATCCCCATCGATAAATAAGGTGTGTAATGGTGGCAGCTATTGCGGGTTACATTTTCATACAGAATTGCATGGTTCATCTAAATAAGAGGTGACTATGTAAGATGTTGAACTGCCCTACAAGCCAGCAGGCATAAAGGAGGCTACAATAGGTGGCAAGGAGAGGCTAATCTAGGAGAACTGCTGGATGGACTCACGGCAGCTGTGGAGGCCAATGACACTTGGTCAGATCGGCCTTTGCTTCGAAGAGCCAACCCTGAGCGCAACTCGCTAGGGGTCATAAAATGCAGAAACAATCTCCCGTAGTTCACAGCCGCTGGCAGAGACTGTTTTAACGAACTGTATGTCGAAGGACGCGGTGTGCTGCTTCTGGTGACGCCCGGAAGAACGTTTTTGTGAACGGAATGTAGAAAACAGAGCTTCTTCGAAATACGCCGACTAATATACGAAACATCAGAAAGTGGGGCTAGGATCCGGGAATTAGAACGCCTCTGAAGGCGGTGGATGCGTCCGAACTCAGGCACTTCAAAAACCAAATGTTCAACCAGTGCAAGAACAGCCAAGGCTGCGTAGCATAAATAATTTAGAAGCTGGAGAGAGAAACTGGACTATGCTATGTAAGTCCAACCTCATCTACCATAACCAGAGACAGAAAGAGAGGAGAACAAAGATTTTCAGCAGCAGCTGTTAGGAAGCATGTTGCTGATTAACCATCTGAAGCAAGGGCCAGGAAGAGAATCACCCTCTTTTATTTTTAATGGAAGGCACTCGGAATATCCACTATTCAGCAGTTCGAAATAATGTGACCTATGGAAACCGTGAAAACACGAGTCTTTCTTTTAGGAAGGAGGCAGTACAGAAAAACAGTTCTTCTCCGCCAAGGTCGTACTCCACCAGATTTCATCTCCGCACGTCATCAGCCGATCGTCTCTACAGCTACCGGCCTCTTCGACCAGATGAATGGGACACTCAGAAAATTTTGGCTTAGCCTCAGATACAAGTTATTCATACGAAACCAATGACTTATTTAGCAACCACCTCAGCCTCCACCTGCAGGGTGACATAGTGAGTTCGAGCTGCAACAACCAGGTGAGTTGTACAGAGAGCCAAATAATTTTACTGAGTTTCAATAATTTCATGCTTCATTCTGAAGACTTATTTGCCGTTTTTACTCTCAACGACCTTTTAACTCCGACCATAGGCGCAAATGTATACTCTTCTGAAGCTTAGCTACCTTTTATTAGTAACATTTGGGCAATCAGCGTAAGACATCGCAAATATAATTGTTTTCTACTGACTGATTCACGTTTATCGGACTCAGACCCCAGATGTCTTAATCAGACTTGCCAAGATATCAGTCTACCTCTGTCAATGGTCAGTAGACGTATTATGCATTTTTCGTGCAATAAACTATGTTAACTCTGATTCCTCTTTAATTTTGAGGATTACGAACCCTTGTTCATTATTTTGAAGGGCGATAGTTTAGTATCTCATATCAAAACGGCTACGTTAGATACCACTAGTCAACATCCATACCCATGCAGTTACAGCTACAGTGCTATTCCCAAGTCATTTAAGCAGGCCGGTAGATTACAAAGCCCGTCTCACACGGAGCAAGATTCGCTGTAAGTTTCCTCGCTGGCTCGCGCGGCGGCTACCTTGCGGGCTCCGTCGTCTGCTAGCGGGCTACCTTGCTGGGAACCTTGTAAGATTTCCAAGATAGGTCCGGTGCTATTTTTCTTGCAAGGTTCCCTGCGTGCTACCTGAGTTGGCCTATCGTGAGGCGTTTCGTTTGTGACGTCAGACGCGGAAAGCTTGGGCGGGAAGCCTTCGTTGATAATCGCTTTTCTGCTGTTGTGAGGTGCGGTAGGTAGTTCTTATAATTATTAAATAATGGCACCGCAGTGGTCCAAGGAAGCGATTGAAACATTGATATGTACTTATAGGGAAGAACAGTGTCTGTACGTCGTGAAAAGCGCAAACTATTGTAATAAACACTTGCGTGCAGAGGCACTCGAAAGAGTTGCAAATACTAACACATCCATTCGTATAAAATTTGCAAAGGATGTACGATCTTCTGTCCTATAAGATAAAGTCTTATATAACAGTCATTATTGGTATATTTATAAAATCAAACAGTAATGAAATGGTGGTACTTTTCAAACAAAAGTAGGTGTTATGCGAATTAACCTCAGCTCTTTATGAAGCATGGAGAGCACACCTTTTCCAGCGTTTCTCTTCTTAATCCAGTTTTTCGTCCATTCTTTCTTTCTTCTTCCCTCATTAGCATGCATTTCTGCATCGTTTAGCACCAAAACAGCTAATAACGCCAGTTTCCTATGAACATCTGTACCTGAAGCAGCCATCTTCGTTCGATACAACATGCAGCCGATCACAACACAAGTAGCTGCCGATCTTGCACCGTGGGAGAGCTTCGGCAGGGAAGATAGCCGGCTCCTTTCCCTGTAAGCCGGCAGGCATGCACGCCCTTTCGCAAACTTGCGGCGAACCTTGCTCCGTGTGAGACGGGCTTAACCATTTTAGCATTCATCAGCCACCTCTTCGTGTGAAAGAACCAAGCAGGTGAGCGAAAAATATGGAACCCAGTGGTGGTATGCTTTGCGTACATTAGTAATCTGTGCGACTGTATTACCCAACTCACATATGAGGAGCCCAAGGAGAAAACGGGGTAAGTCGCGTTTTGTTCAGGAGAGGAGATTTAAACTTCCGGGATTAAAAAAAAAACTGTAACCGAGTATAACCAATACAATTGTGAGTCCAAATTTAGTGGTCGTAGAGGATTTACGTTGGAAAAAATGGCAATAAAAATTATATGAGAAAAAAGACAATATATGCAAAAGACGTGCATCTTTAACAAGAAACGTACGTGGTAGGTCCATCACTTCTTGCTAAGCTTTCGTCCTTATTTGTGTTGTTTAGCATCGGACGTTTCTATTTGTTGGTCTTGAATTTTGGTTCGTTATGTGATAGACTTTTTATCGCAAAACTGTTGAAGGTCATGAAACTCTGCTAATTTTTCTAAGTTATTGGCAGTAGCTCTGACAATATAACCCCAGAATTAGTTTTTTGCAAAACATCCGTGATTTAGCTTTCAGGTATTTTCGTATGCTCGATGAGGCCATAAGAATTTTTCAGATCCCCGAGGTCTATACTCAGGGTTCGACGTCTGCACGTAGACCGATAGAATGTTCGAAACATCCTGGTGTTCCGGCCCCATTGTAAGTAAACCTGTATTTCAACACAATCAGAGCTCCTTTGAGCAGTTGTATCTTGAAAAAACACTTCGGTTTGTAAGGTTGCTCTGTTTAGTATACTTTCTTGCTGAACAGGAATGACTTTGTAAGGCCTTGGACCCACTATTGCGTTTTAAAAAGGATTCTGGAAACTCTGAAATAATTTTCCAGCAAACCAAAGGTTTTCTCATATTCCATGTCAGATTGTTCTTTTATTAGAAATTCTGACACTGTCTAATCTCTTAACGGTTTGAAAGAGATACTGACGGTATATGTATAACGCATAGTTATTATTCTGTCCTGAGCACGAATCACAGAATATTACTAGAACCCTTAGTTTTGGATCAACGACTTCACTCACATAGTGGGAAAAAAAAAGAAAGGAAATCTTCATTGTCTCCTTTAGTCCCTAAATCTGATAAGTACGAAATATTGCGCCATTGTTGAACATTTGATGAAAAATGCAACAGCAAAACCATAATTTCTTGCAAAGCAATGAAGACCTGTTGACAAACAGGAATTTCACTCATATTGTCATTTGGTTGCTTCGTACAATGTGTCGTACAATGGTGTGGCAATGGTGGCAATGGTATCATCGTGCCTAATTCTTCTACGAGCAATTAAGCTGGTTAAATAGGAAGATTTGTCATTTCAGTCACCTACTAACTTGATAAGCTGTCCTATTTCGTGGGATTTATTTGTTTGAAACACGCAAGGAATGAATATTCACAGTCACTAGTTAATTAATGAGACATTGCTCTAAGGTGCCTACAAAGATTAATAATTTTGTCATAACTTTTTCCCTTTTTACCTGATAAACAGATTGCATCTCGCCTTCATCTTGTTGTGATCCAACATTTTAAAGATCCTAAGAGGACCACCCAGCTATCACACTATAAGGAAACAACACAGAGCAAGAAACTTAACCGATTATGTTTGCAGTCGCAACCGAGATGTCCTAATAAGTGTATTGCGAACAGTTGAAGTATAGGTTTGACCTGCCCCAGTCTTTCCGTGAGAAAAACTTAGAGCATTCTTTCCCTTAACACTGCAAGTAAATCCCTTTGTATCTCGGTGGCCAGCTACATTACTTGCAAATCATTTTAACTGACTTGTAGTAACAACTGCTTGCCACCAGAATTTCCCATAAACTCATTTTCTAATTAAATGGACTTACCTCGCTTCCCCGTGGGGTCTTGGTATGTTTTCTAATTGCATGGACGATCTGTTACATCTGAGTGATTGGACGTATACTTACGGCCAAATTTCGTACATAACACGACTTCACTTTATAAATGCAGTGGAGGAGTCACCAGATAAGATTAGACTACCAACAAGTTTTTTTTTTTTTTGAAATTTTAGTTTCTGGAAGGTTCTCGATAATCTTACGTTTGTTATGTATGCATATTCTGTATTATTCGATGTTTGTATAAATATCAACATTCTATAATATTCGATGTTTGTATAAATAGCTACAGTCTCCGTCGAAGAGGTCATTACCTGCAAAAGCATTTCATCTTCGGAATCTCTATGATTAACAAGAAAAGCCTGCGCTCACAGTCCGCAAACAGGAAGCACCCACAGTACAGCTGGAAAAACACTGGTTCTCCGGCCGGCATTAGGCTGAGAGCACCTTCAAGAAGACCTCTTCGTTACTTAGAGGTACGCGTGCTTTCTCATGAACTGTCGTTATGGAATCATATAGCGTGCCTACAGCATTCACTGAAAACAAATCAGACGTAAATGGAATCACCCGATTACTAATTCACATTGCACTCACATTTTCCACCACATAAAAAATTTCTATATAGCACAAATTTCCGTTGATCGCCAATTAACTGCAATTACCATCAGATGACGCGTTTCTGTAGGAACTCTTTAAACAAGAATGTGGGATTGAATAATGGATACAGGGCAAAATTAATCGAAAAATCGGAGTACAGTGGACAATGTACCTATTGAAACAGTACGGCCTTGTCACTTACGACTGAGAACACCACCAGTGCACAACTGACATTGACATTTTGACACTGTACATGTGTAGTAAAATATGTCATTTATGTATGACATGAGGACCACAGGTACTCTGAAAGGTGGCCGATTAGGGAACTGCTCTCGTCCTCTGTAAAGTAAACAACATCATAATGAACTACCCGCTTGTCATAGAGCGAGGCCACCAATGAAAAAAATGAAATGTCGTGTGGCTAGGGCCTCCTGTCGGGTAGACCGTTCGCCTGGTGCAGGTCTTTCGAGTTGACGTCACCTCGGCGACCTGCGCGTCGATGGGGATGAAATGATGATGATTAGGACAACACAACACCCAGTCCCTGAGCGGAGAAAATCTCCGACCCAGCCGTGAATCGAACCCGGGGCCTTAGGAATGACATTCCGTCACGCTGACCACTCAGCTACCGGGGCCGGACAGGCCACCAATAACACGTGTGTCTTACAATGGCTTGAAAAGTTATTTAAATTATTTCTTCAGATATCTACATTTCATATTCGACCCTGCGGTCTTAACAACCTGCGATTTTTGTAAAGTCACAGCTTTGGCTCTAACTCATTTCGCTTGCAGTTCGGATACGCCGTCCCACATGTATTTTGTATGCAGTGTCTGATGATCTCAGGGTTAAATATGTAACGCGCTATTGGTCATAAATATCAGTTCTTCCCCTCAGTCGTAACGAAAACTGCTTCCTACCACATTTTTGAAGATGTGTAATTATCGATTTTTATAGCCTTCATTTTGATGCGCATTATTGTTTCTAATTTTTTTTGCAGTTTATGTAGTGAGCTGTTTTCATGCTCACTACTATCAAACATCTAAAATCTAGCCGCTTGGAGTCTATAGCTACGGCGTTGTTAGTACAGATTTCTTCCTTTTTGTAGATAATTCTTTTCTTTTATATCCACACTAAATTGTGAATACATTTTTAAGAAATTTTTGTCATGTGACGAGTATGTCTGAAGTCATAGGTATCACTGTCACTAATGCCACGTACTGGTAATATCGTTTCCCTTGCACATTGTCGAACTGCCTATGCCAACTAGGTACTGGTGGTCTCACCAGGTGGTAAGTGACAAGATACTCCGTTATTGATTTCAGTATACATGTTCTCCAATGTGCTACGTTTTTGTCTAATATGTTACATTTCAAGAGACAGATCTGTTTGATTGGATCGAGAAGCACGTGATGATAAATGAAATTAATTTCTCGTTCAAGACAAGTGCTTTACCATTTAATACCTTAGGTTTTGAGTCTAATATGATGAAATACGTAAAATCTGCCATGGTAGCACAGAAGTGCTACAAACTGAACTCACTGAATATCCCTTCCAGGACTATCTGCTTTACATCGCCCAGCAGAAAACCGTCAGAACGTCTTTGTAATAATAAAACACCAGTAGAAGAAAAATATCATTCTTCTTTCTGTTATACGCCACTTTAGTCTTCCTACGTGATCAGCATTTCAGAATGAGGAGAAATGAGTGACTAAAATTTTCATAACCAAGACGAAGCATTTTCAAACAAAGTTCTGCTGCCGTGATCCGTTCTTGCCGGTTTTATTGGAGCCCTAGTTTCTTGTAATGTACACACTACGAGTAGTGCAAAGACACACGTGGAGTAGAACTCGAAATCGCGAGCTCCTGATGACGCGCAATGTACCAGCTAAATTATGCGACCAAATTTATCGCTGACTAGTTAAATAAATGTTTATCGCCTAACCGACACCAATTCTTTGCAGCGTGGCATTTGTCAAACGGCCTTAATAGTATTGCCAACCTCGCTTTTACTCCCGAAACAAGATTTAAAATCAAAATATCCACGGGTGTACTGCCGGTCTACAGTGTCCAACGGGCACAATATTTCGGCGATCGTACATGTCGCCATCATCAGGTGAACTGACGGACTGAGCTCCTGTGAACGAGCCGGCACGGAGATCCGTACACTATGGCTGCTCAGGTGGAACTGGGTTCGGTCGCGGCGGCGGCGGATTTAAATACCCTCCGCCCGCGGCGCGCTCACTCCGCCGTCCGCGCCCCGCGCCACGGTCGCGCGGTGGAACAGATTGCGACGGCGTCTGAGATGACGTCGGTGTGATGGCTCCGTCCGCCGTGGTCGTCACAACTGTACATTTGCTCGATTTACTCTTGATTAACCCAATCGCTGGTTCCCAAGCCTTGCTAAGATTATAGCCACAGTCACGATTTATGAGGTCGTCATTGGTGCGAATTTCGATGGCCTCTCTAACAACGCTGTCCCAGTATCTCGACGTCTGTACCAGAATCCTCGTGCGTTCATACTCCATAGCGTGATTTTCCGACAAACAATGTTCAGCGACCGCCGACTTGCTCGGATACATCAGTCGAGTGTGCCTCTGGTGTTCACGGCATCGATCCTCGACGGTACGCATCGTCTGACCAATATACGACTTGCCACATTGACACGGAATCTGGTACACGCCGGCCTTCCTCAACCCGAGGTCATCTTTGGCGCTCCCCACCAGTGCACGAGTTTTATTCGGAGGACAAAACACCGTTCCGACCCGGTGTTTCTTCAAAATGCGGGCGATCTTTCCCGAGAGTGCGCCTGTATATGGGATAAACGCAGTGCCTACCTCCTCCCTCGTGATTTCATCCATATCCACAGGTTGTGCTGCAGTGGTTGGGCGGAGAGCACGTTGAATCTGCCACTCTGAGTACCCATTTTTTCGAAATACAGTTCTCAGATGTTCCAATTCCTGGGGTAGACTCTCTGCGTCAGAGATAGTGCGCGCCCTATGTACTAGAGTTTTAAGTACCCCATTCCTCTGTGAAGGGTGGTGGCAGCTGCCTGCGTGCAAATCAGATCAGTGTGCGTTGTCTTCCGATACACCCCATGACCTAGGGTGCCGTCAGGCCTTCTCTTGACCAAGACGTCAAGGAAAGGTAGTTTACCCTCCGTTTCAGTCTCCATAGTGAATTTGATGTTGGGGTGTATGGAGTTTAGATGTGTAAGGAAGTCAAGGAGTTTATCCATACCATGTGGCCAGATGACGAAAGTGTCGTCCACGTAACGGAAAAAGCAAGTAGGTTTCCATTCGGATGACGACAGGGCTTCCTCCTCGAAGTTCTCCATGTACAAAATCGCTACCACCGGTGAGAGTGGGCTACCCATGGCGACTCCCTCCGTCTGTTCGTAGTATTCTCCATTAAAAAGAAAATACGTGGAAGTCAAGACATGCCTAAAAAGTTCAGTGGTCTTCTCGTCAAACTTCTGACTAATCAATTCTAGTGACTCTCGCAGGGGTACCCTCGTGAACAAGGAAACGACGTCAAAACTCACCATGATATCTGACTCACCCAACGTGAAGCTATCAAGGCGTTTAACAAAATCCACGGAATTACGGATGTGATGAGGGCATTTACCCACGTAAGGACTTAATATTCCCGTCAGGTATTTGGCCAACAAATATGTAGGTGCCCTGATGTTGCTGACAATGGGGCGTAATGGTACCCCCTCTTTGTGAACCTTCGGGAGTCCATATAGTCTAGGCGGTACCGGACCTTGGGGTAACAATTTCTTAGCGTCACCCTCCGGTAATTCTGCGTCCTTGAGAAGCGACCTCGTCTTGTTGTCCACCTTCTTTGTAGGGTCAACGCTGATCTTCCGGTAGGAATCGTCGTTTAGCAGGCTCTGCATCTTATCAGTGTAGTCCTTATGGGAGACAACAACTGTAGCATTGCCTTTGTCAGCCGGTAAGACAACAATTTCAGAGCGCTCCCTCAGATCACGAATGGCCGCCCTCACTTTACTAGTGATATTTGACTTCATCGGCTTGGATTTCGTCAACGCACGACAAGTTTCACGACGTATTTCCTCAGCTGATTCAGGCGGAAGTCGAGCTGCAACCTGTTCAACAGCACTAACAATTTCTGCGACCGGAGTGAACTTGGGGGTGGGAGCGAAGTTGAGACCTTTCTGCAAAACCGAGACCGCATCATCACTCAACACCATGCCACTCAAATTGATGACAGTCTTGCCCGGAACCTGCAGAGATGGTTTGTCAAGGAGACGTGAGAACTTAGCTGTTTGACGTCCCGTTGCCTTCTTATGGGCGGAATCAGCTGCAACCCAGGTGACACCATCAATCCAATCCCAGGAAAAAGAAGTGAAATTACTAGCCAGTTGCAAATGTAGTTTGAGTAATTCCTGTGAGATAAACTCAAGGCTCCGGCGGGTGAAATGCACTCTCTCACGTACCAATGCGAGGCTGGCTCGTTTCTTGATTCTCTTAGCTGCTGCAGAGTAAATCGAGCAAATGTATAGTTGTGACGACCACGGCGGACGGAGGCATCACACCGACGTCATCTCAGACGCCGTCGCAATCTGTTCCACCGCGCGACCGTGGCGCGGGGCGCGGACGGCGGAGTGAGCGCGCCGCGGGCGGAGGGTATTTAAATCCGCCGCCGCCGCGACCGAACCCAGTTCCACCTGAGCAGCCATAGTGTACGGATCTCCGTGCCGGCACGTTCACAGGAGCTCAGTCCGTCAGTTCACCTGATGTTGGCGACATGTACGATCGCCGAAATATTGTGCCCGTTGGACACTGTAGACCGGCAGTACACCCGTGGATATTTTGATTATCAAATACGCCGGGAGAAACTCAAGAATCACAAGATTTAAAATAGTCATCACTCCTACAACACTGACAAGGTGAATGGCGAGAAGGCATGGAAGGGTTCCTCCAATGAATCTGTGTGTCACCTGCCTTATTCTTGGTTAATTATATGTGATCGTTCCACATCTAACAGCTCCCTATACATACTCATAGATATTTTATAGAAGCAGCTGCTTCCAATGATTTTTCTGCAATTTTGTAATCAGACAAGAAAGAATCTTTCTGTGTTTGTATTCGAAATACGTTACATTTGTTTATATTGAGGGCCAGTTACCACTCTCTGCACCAAGAGTCGATCGTCCGCAGGTCTTCTTGCACTTCGTTACAATTTTCTAACGTCGTGACTTCTCTGTACACAGCACCACGCAAGAAAAGGCTCATGGAACTTCCTTTATCTACTAGGTCATTTACGTAGATTGTTAAAAATAATTGTTCTGAAACACTCACCTTGGGCACACCGGAAGGTGCTTTTACGTCAGTAGACATCTCTCCGTTCAGAATGATATGCTGTGTTGTGATTCCTAGAAATTATTCATCCAGTCACATAGTTGGTCTGATATTCCATTTACTCGTATTTTGCTTACTAGACGGCAGTGCGAAACTGTATCGAATGCCCTTCAGAAGTCAAGGAACGCGTCATCCACCTGGCAGCCTGTATCAACTGCTTTCTGTGTCTTGAGGGAATTATTAGATTCCCCACGACTTCGCTGGTGCACGTACTTTCAAATTCTGATACGCTTTCGACTGATTAGCTTTTCACTTAAACTGCAGTGCTCCCTTCGGCCACTTTCTTTTTTAGCTAACAACACTTCTCTGGAAACTGCAAACCACTGATATTAATTGTTGCATTATTTTATTTTTTCATAACTGATCCGATTAAAATCTATGTAATTCTTATGTGACCTAGTATATTTCGAAAATAATACTCGGGTTGTTTTATGAATCTTCTTCACTATCAGTTTTACATGAATGAGGGATGTAAGGTCTGTAATGAATACGGCCTTACAGCTCTAAATTACGTTTGTAATTTTCGGACGATAAATTCACAAACGTGACTATACTCAGAGTACTCCGATATGGAAGAGAAAGATAGTCAGAATTTTCCAGAACTAACAGGAAGACGTGTAAATAATGTTAAAGTGATTAATGGAAGTGAGAAGAAAGCATCCCAGGCATGTACCCAAGAAAATGAATTTTCAAAAACGTTCAAAAGTGTGTGAAATCTTATGGGACTTAACTGCTAGGGTCATCAGTCCCTAAGCTTACACACTACTTAACCTAAATTATCCTAAGGACAAATCCACGCACCCAAACCCGAGGGAGGACTCGAACCTCCGCCGGGACCAGCCGCACAGTCCATCACTGCAGCGCCAAAGACCGCTCGGCTAATCCCGCGTGGCAAACATGAATGACGAAACATTTTTTGGGAGAAGCATGTTTCTAGGTGAATCATCCTAATCTAAACCCTTCCAGAACACACGCTGACAAATTTTCATACTAGCACTACATACACACTGCATAAATGGTTCAAATGGCTCTGAGCACTATGGGACTTAACATCTGTGGTCATCAGTCCCCTAGAACTTAGAACTACTTAAACCTAACTAACCTAAGGACATCACACACATCCATGCCCGAGGCAGGATTCGAACCTGCGACCGTAGCAGTCGCGCGGTTCCGGACTGAGCGCCTAGAACCGCTAGACTACCGCGGCCGGCACACTGCATAAATCTGAAGGCTCTAAGGTGGGATTTCGAAGCCTTTTATTTTTGTTTTTCGTTTTTCTGTAGCAGTAGATTATAATCACAATAATGGTGGATGTGAGTGTGCTAGCGACTGTCGTAACACTCCTCCAGGGCACACATTAGTACGTCGCATTGTGCCACAACTGGACGAAATTGTATTCTTGGGTGTAAAAGATGTTGTACAGAGCACGTTAGATTCGTTCTGAGGATGTGACTGTATGTTTTTGAAACGTGCCGTACGCGGCAAACAAAATCAATAACTTTAATTAATGTCTGCAGGCTGGCCATGAATTATTTGCGGGCGCTTTTCCCATTAAGCGTAATTGTATTTTAATGTAGAAACATGTTATGCATAACATAACAGCATCGCGTGCGTAGCAGAAGTACTGAAACCACAGATACGGATGGCAATCATAACTTCCAATGTCCAATGAAATGCACGTACTGTTGCGCAAAAATTGTGTTTTTAAATTGGGCCCTTTATCATATAGCTGCGATATTTAATCTGAATGCTAATGAAAAAATTTCAAAAGATACTCCGAAGAAATATTGTGTGTGAATTACGATGCAATTACTACGACGTGACCCAGTTTTACCAGGTCACTGCAAGGCATGAGGGTATACTGCAGTATAGATTCATATGAAGGTACCGTTATGCTGCTAGAGGAGGGTCAACTAATAGAATACATAAATTGTAACAACGTGATTATTGATTACGCTAGACTATATTATTACTATTATTATTATTATTACCATTTAAATTATTAGCTTTAATAATCAATCTTTCATGCTATTGACATATGTGGTACATAAAAATCAGCAACTGCAATTAACATTTTTTATGCATTTGCTAATTTTGATATTTCCTGTGGCCAGCAAAATAAACTAATCTTTTAGTGATTTGCTTTATATATTTATTTTTATTTTTAGGGTAGTTCAGATTTGTTGTGTTACCGGCACTTTTACGCTAAAATATGATATATGCTTTAACGGAGAAGCATTCTTTTACTCGTACAATCAAGGCTTTCACGACCGGATGTATAGGGTGCTGCTGAGTCTTTTCGAGTTACGAGGCCCTGGTCCATGAAACATTCCCGTTTCTAAAATTTCGTCCAGAGCAGCGCTAGGCTAAACGTCACTAAGATAAATGTTTCATGGGCCACGGTCACACAACCTTGGTTTATTTGGCTTTTTGTTACTGGAATTTGTACATCGCCCTACTCATTTACACTACTGGCCATTAAAATTGCCACACCACGAAGATGACGTGCTACAGACGCGAAATTTAACGGACAGAAAGGAGATGCTGTGATATGCAAATTATTAGCTTTTCAGAGCATTCACACACGGTTGCCACCAATGGCGACACCTACAACGTGCTGACATGAGGAAAGTTTCCAAACGATTTCTCGTACACAAACAGCAGTTGACCGGCGTTGCCTGGTGAAATGTTGTTGTGATGCCTCGTGTAAGGAGGAGAAATGCGTACCATCATGTTTTCGACTTTGATAAATGTCGAATTGTAGCCTAACGCGATTGCGGTTTATCGTAACGCGACATCGCTGCTCGCGTTGGTCGAGATCCAATGACTGTTAGCAGAATATGAAATCGGTTGGTTCAAGAGGGCAATACGGAACGCCGTGCTGGATCCCAACGGCCTCGTATCGCTAGCAGTTGAGATGACAGACATCTTATACGCATGGCTGTAACGGATCGTGCAGCCACGCCTCGATCCCTGAGTCAACAGATGGGGACGTTTGTAAGACAATAACCATCTGCACGAACAGTTCGACGACGTTTGCAGCAGCATCGACTATCAGCTCGGAGACCATGACTGCGGTTACCCTTGACGCCGCATCACAGGCAGGAGCGCCTGCGATGGTGTACTCAACGACGAACCTGGGTGCACGAATGGCAAAACGCCAGTTTTTCGGATGAATCCAGGTTCTGTTTACAGCATCACGATGGTCGCATCCGTGTTTGGCTACTTCGCGGTGAACGTACATTGGAGGCGTGTTTTCGTCATCGTCATGCTGGCGTATCATCCGGCTTGATGGTATGGGGTGCCATTGGTTACACGTCTCGGTCACCTTGTAACAACAACGACTCTGTACTATTGTACATATAAGTAATTCTGTTCATCTGATTTTACGGTAAACACGTGTCATTGATGTTCTGATTTCACTTCTTTTTGTTTCATGCCGTTATGTTAAGAAAACTGTAAATAAGTTTCAATGTGAATATTAATGTTTATGTCAAATGTCAAGTAATACTGCAATTAAATTGAAATGCAACAAATGTTGAAACTGTTGGAAGATGTTTAAAATTGTAACTGTGAGTCTAGTCCATACGTAGGCAATGTGTTAGGATATGTAGAATGCAAAACCTCGGGTGAATACCCGATCTGTCAGGGAGCGGTAAAAGGTGGATGGCAGGCGAACGCGGGAAAATGCGCACCGCCACTGCACGGCACAACGGGCTCAGTAATAGTTGGAGTTTGGCACTGGTTTGAGCAACACCTTCAGGAGCGAGGAGGCTCTCCTGGAAGACATAGCTTCACTGAGCCTCGGGTATTCCGTTCCAACGCCCACACAGAATGGCAAAATTCCATAGGAACTAAATGGAAAAGTATTGCGACGCTAAGGAGAATTAAAGTGCCGATACGTCAAGAGCCATAGGTGTGGTTGTATGTGTGCTCTGTGCTTCGCCATCGTGCCGCCCGCCAACCGCCGCATCGATACCAGCAGGTTGAAACTTTTAGTGCTGTATTCGTGTGGATCAGAGAGTGAAGTGTGTTTGTTTGGTGCAATAATAACCTAAATTTTACCAGAACTTTTCCATCATTTCATTATCCTCACAACTAACCTAGACAGGGTCCTTTCCAAACGTTATGCAATGTCCCGAAATGAAAATTTAAAATTGCGTTACTAATAATTATTTGCAGACCTAGCTATATTAGAATGGTGTTTAAAGAAATGTTTTGAAATGAACCAGTAAATCAATAGCGAAGGTCTAACGAAGTCGAAAGATAACTTTAGTATTGATATAGTAATGAAGTTTGCTATTTCGAGACAGATTTAAAGGCATTTAAATGAGCAGTAAATAAGATGAA
Source organism: Schistocerca nitens (assembly GCF_023898315.1). Lineage (NCBI taxonomy): Eukaryota > Metazoa > Arthropoda > Insecta > Orthoptera > Acrididae > Schistocerca > Schistocerca nitens. The sequence continues at coordinate 364,047,702 of NC_064617.1, forward strand.
AAGAGTAATAACTTATATACTGGAAATCTTGAACGAATAATAAATTCAATAATCATTTTTTTAAATACAGCGATCATAACAGATTCAGCGTCCCCCCCCCCCCCCTAATTCACTTGAATTTTGAAGTGTTCTAAATTGGTTTGACCAGCGAAAGTTAAAGTCAATATAAAAGTCAAAATTTATCAGTGTTTATCTTTATCAAAATTGACATTTTGTGTGTGACATGAAAGTACAATTTCTAGGGTAGCCTATGTCCGATTTTAATCAGATTGATAGACAGTATAAAGTTTTGTAGTAAACATTATAGTGTAGTGTTATGTATTAATGGTTTTCCATATCAGTACAAATCGTGAAACTATCAGTTCAATAGATTTTCTGGTTCTAAAATTCTACTATATTATGCAGTGTTACAACTTGTGGTTTTGCATGAATATATACTAACTTGTACGGGGAAGAAACTCAGTTAATGCCTAATTAGGCTGGCGATCGTATTATTATCACATTGGTAGCATCTTCTGGGTTGCTTTTGATCCATCCTGACGCGTAATTGCATTTCGAACTTACTTGACGGATCATTGTTATTACAGAGTGGATGCAAGTCTGATTTGTCACCATTCAGGTACACACGGTCGATATTTATGCGAAAATCCTTTCTCATAAGGTGGATCCCGCTCGCTTACCATAGCACAGGCTTTCACGAGTACTGTGTGACGAACACCGCAACCTCATGTTCGCATTGAAGGCACTTCGAACAGTGGACATTACATTTCAGATGTGTTACGACCCGTGGCTCTACCCTTCATTCGATCCCTGCGAAACCCTGCATTTCAGCAGGATAATGCACGACCGCATGTTGCACGTCCAGTACGGGCCTTTCTGGATACAGATAATGTTCGACTGCTGCCCTGGCCAGTACATTCTCCAGATCTGTCACCAATTTAAAACGTTTGGTCAATGGTTGCCGAGCAACTGGCTCGTCACAATACGCCAGTCACTACTCTTGATGAACTGTGGTATCGTGTTGAAGCCTCATGGACAGCTGTACCTGTACGCGCCATCCAAGCTCTGTTTGACTCAATGCCCAGGCGTATCAAGGTCGTTATTACGGTCAGAGGTGGTTGTTCCGGGTACTGATTTCTCAGGATCCATGCACCCAAATTGCGTGCTGATGTAATCACATGTCAGTTCTAGTATAATATATTTGTCCAATGAATACCCGTTTATCATCTGGATTTCTTCTTGGTGTAGGAATTTTAATGGCCAGTAGTGTACATTCACTGGGGTGCAAAGCTTAAGGTTTCGATGTAGGTTTCGCTAGATGTGCCACAAATATTTTACATAATTCTATAAACTTGTATCTTACGTAGAAAGAACTGGTACAGCATTGTACAGCACACTGAAAGAAACTCAAAGAAATGCCTAAAGAGACTAATAGAAACGAAACTTTTACTCAAAGAGAATAGTTACACTGAACTCACCATGATTTACGATAGCCCCCTGGACATTACAAAAGGCGAGACACGGTTCTTAACAAAAAAAAAAAAAAAAAAATGGTTCAAATGGCTCTGAGCACTATGGGTCTCAACTGCTGAGGTCATTAGTCCCCTAGAACTTAGAACTAGTTAAACCTAACTAACCTAAGGACATCACAAACATCCATGCCCCAGGCAGGATTCGAACCTGCGACCGTAGCGGTCTTGCGGTTCCAGACTGCAGCGCCTTTAACCGCACGGCCACTTCGGCCGGCGGTTCTTAACACTTTGCCGTCCGCACGTCTCGTACAAATTTATTCGCTTGCTGCCGCCAGCGCTAATTTGGATTACTTGGCTTGTCGCCGGCCGCTTGTCACCTTTCCGTTGATGACAAGCTTCAAACACATTGACTTTTGCACGCCTTAATTTTCCAGAAATCATGTGTTTTGGTGCATCGTTCCAGAAACTCGAATTTTCTTTTCAAGTAACTTCTCTGCAATTTCTACACTGTTATAATAACTGTCCATGCTGAGTTGATGCCACTTTCCATGTGTCAATAGTTCCATCACTGTATTTGCTAAGGAGTTTCCAGCGCCGGAATACATCTTGAATGAGGAAATGTATCCCGTACCCGAATCACACAGCATCGGAATGAGTATGCCGTATTTCGTAATTTTCGACGGATTGTTAACTTTGAAATTTAACCATCCACGCCACGGTATCATTCCTTCACCAATTGAGATGTTTTAACTTAGATTAAATATTTATTTAAAATTTTTGGAAAAATAATCCATTACGAATTGCTTTTCAAAGCCAGACAGCATTATGCGCTTTATTGTTGCTGTCGGAAAAATGTAAAAATGACAATATTTGTCGCTTCGGTTGCGGGACATCGTTTTGCGAAATATCGGAGTGTCTATCAACGGATTCGTTGGCCTATTACCATCGATCCTTGCTTTTTTTACAGTTCCCATAAGGGTAGCAAGACCAAACCATTTTCTAAGTTCGGGTCCAGTAACGTCGACAAATTTGGCATTTTTAAAATCCACTTTCGTTCTATTGCAATTTCGACTGTAGTACTTGTTGGTTTCGTTACTAATATATATATACATCGTTCCCAGTATATAATTCTACGATATCCTCGACGCTCTGTGTATCTTTGGGAAATATGTTAGGACACGGAGATCCTTCAAATGTATTATTGGTAAATCAAAGACTGACCACTGTGCACTATCTTCTTCGTCTGATTCATCGGAGTCATTTGGCAACCGCAGCTTTCGCCGAATTCTTCTTTGACGTATTTCACTATCTTCCGACGATTCTGCTTCACTTTCATTTTTTTGATATCCAATGTCTTCTTCTCAATCGGCCACGTCGTCCGGAACGTCAGAAAAGACGTCCGAGCATTCATGATGAAAGGGCACAAGTACTTATAAAAACAAAAACTTGTTGACGTGTGTAACTTATTGTTACTTAAACGAAACATCAACAGAATGCAAAAGATACTAAAGTGCTGTCGCCAGCCACTGCGCAATACTATGCTCACGACACCACTGTGGTGTCTCTGGCCTCTGAGCGATACTATGCAGACACGGTGGTGTCGCCAGCTATTGACAGCTATTTCGCGCACGACACCACTGTGTTGTCGCCGGACGGCAGATTATTAATAAGGTGTGTGACCAGGGCAGACGGCAGTGCTTGCTTTGCAGTGTGACCCAACACTGGCCACGAGGTTCGCAGGGAGTCCTTGTGGTAGAGCGTTCCATTCTTCCGCCATCGTAGTACGTAACTAAAAAAAAAAAAATGGTTCTGAGCATCTGTGGCCATCAGTCCCCTAGAACTACTTACACCTGACTAACCTAAGGACATCACACACATCCATGCCCGAGACAGGATTCGAACCTGCGACCGTAGCGGTCACGCGGTTCCAGACTGAAGCGCCTAGAACCGCACAGCCACACCGGCCGGCGGTACGTAACTGCTGGAGGGTAGTGGTGCACGTAGACGTGCTGGAATATTTTTCTCCTAAGTATCCCACACGTGCTCGATGATATTTAACAGTTAACGGGCATGGCAGTCCTTTCCCAAGATATCTTCTCGTTCGAAGAGCTCCTTCATGAACAGTTCAATGCGGTCTTGCGTTGTCGTCCATAAAAATTAGCTCACTTTTTTTCGGTTTGTTTATTTGTTCTTTGTGACATAGTCTTCTGACTGGTTTGATGCGGCCCACCACGAATTTCTCTCATATGCCGTTCCTTATATCTCACAGTATCAATTGCAACCCTACTCCTCAATTATTTGCTGAATGTATTCCAATATCTGTTTTCCATTTTTTTTTTTACACTCTGCAGCTTCATCCAGTACCATTACAGTAATTCCCCAATGGCTTAACAGATGTCTCACCATCCTGTGCCTCCTTCTTCTCAGTGTTTTCTATATATTCCCTTCCCCCTCCGATTCTGTAGAGAACCTCCACCTTACCTTATCAGTCCATCTAATTTTCATCATTCTTCTATAGCACCACACCTCAAACGCGTCGATTCTCTTCCGTTTCGGTTTTCCCACAGTCCATGCTTCACTAGCAGACTATACTGTGCTCCAAGTCTACATTTTCAGAGATTTCTTCAGCGAATTAAGGCCTATGTTTGAGGCTAATTAACTTCTCTTTGACAGGGCCAAGAGTTTCCGAAAAAGCTGATTGACCCATGATTAAAATAAGGAACTAGTTATTGAAAAATGAGTTGTATGTCCCTGGATGCATTACGTGTCCCCAACTCTTACCATGTGAGGGTTCGTCGAGCATTGTCGAACATGATCGTTTATCTTACCCAGGTGATATTTTGAAGGGAGGCACAATGTTGCATGGGCACGGTGAGTTCCAAGAAGACACAATCGGGGTAAGTCTCTAGTCTGCCTTTTATGCTCCCCTTGCGCCGTCTGTCATAGGTTATTTTGCTGCCTAAGTAACAGAATTTCTCCACTTCATCTCCTTTGTGATCACCGATTATGATGTCAAGTTTCTCGATGTTCTGATTTCTCCTACTTTGAACTTTTTTCGTCTTTCTTTGATTTATTCTCAACCCATATCTATACTCATTAGAATGTTCATTCGCTTCAACAGATACTGTAATTCTTCTTCACTTTCACTGAGGATTACAATATTATTAGCGAATCTTATCACTGATGTCCTTTCGACCTGAATTTTAATTCCACTCGGTACCAACTGCATACCTGAGGAGACGCACTTGGGGAAAGAATACGGGCTTATGCTACCGTTCACAGGTGAGTGTGCCGTGTTCAAATATTTGAAAGCCACTATGCCCATGCAGCATTATGCCTCCCCTCACAATATCATCTGAGTCACATAAACGATCATGTTCGACAATGCCGGACGAACCCTCACATGGTAAGAGTTGGGAACACGTAATGCATCCAGGCACGTACAACTCATGTTTTGGAACTAGTTCTTTACTTTAATCATGGGTTAGTGAGCTTATTCGGGACCTCTTGGGGGGTCTCTACGAGCAATTTTCCTGGTCCATGCTTCAGAATACTTTACGCACTGACAAATCCGTAAAACCTATACGGTAAAGTGTGCTTCATAATATTCAGCTTCTACACAGCCGACGCTGTGTTCTGTAAGGTTCTGCAAGAACGTAACTTCAAAACAGTCTGAACTTAGATTTCAAAATGTTTCCTTAGAAAATAAAATCCTGAATCTCTCGTGGCACTCAGCAGTGTCTTCATTGCGCTATTCGGTTAACATAACCAGGTACACAAAAAACAGAAAGATTTGTGAATAAGTTACGACGCTTATTTTCATGTTAAAAGTGCAACACCATACAAATTAAAATATTTTGGTGTTCTGAGAATCCTAGAGCATTACATCAAACGAAACAGGCACATCGTAAACGGTGTTAAGGCTGAAACAGTTATCACCAAACATTTCTTTGAAAACTGAGATGGTCATTAAGTAAAAAACGTCACGTCACTACCCTTTACAGTAAAAGACTTGACGTAATGTTATACCTATCGTTCGAGGAAAAACTATAGTACGGTTCAAAATGATGAGCTCCTCTACATATTTTCCCACAGCAACAGTGTTCGATAACAGCATTGTTTCACAGTATGCTTGACAAAAAAAAAAAAAAAAAAAGGTATAAATTCGTTGTTGTCATAGCATAAAGCCGATATATATTGGAAAATTTAAATTTTCTTTTGGTTTCGTTGACAGAATATGAAAGTCATAGTGAAGTAAAGACATGATCATGAATATTTATTTTTACTTTTCAAATTTACCAAGAACTTCGTCACAGTGTTTATACTGTTATGGTACTTTGAAACACAGTTTCCACTTTTTTCAAATAGTATATGCATTTTTCACAAAATTGGAAAGTTCTGTTGCTGTACAATTCTCTTCTGGCTGTCAAAACGTACACAGCGTTCTCGATGTTACCCAGTACCTCACAGCGTTATATCTATCCTTTCTGGAAGGATAGAGGGTACCTACGAGGGTCTGCGGAGATGTGGTGGAAGACTTTCCCACCCAAATGTTCTCGTTTTATCACTCTGACACGAGCAGTCTGAGGCAATGCTTCATCGTGCTATAAGGCGTTTATTGTCAACGCACGATCGAGAATCGAAAGTATCAGACTGTAGCGGATACCACTTATGATCACTGAAAGTTCACGAAAAACTACCGCAGAACAACCTCTGCATCTCAAAAGGCACTGCCTGCTCACAATTTAGTTGTGGTTTCAAATATTGCTGTTCAATACTCTAACGTTTCGTTAGTGATTCGTAGACTAGAGAAACAAGGAACGACCTTATCATACTTGCCTCCACGCGATGAAGTAAGCATTCGTTCACCACTTCCAGGTAGAAAAGCTGATTATGATCTATGACCAGAGAATTCATTTCCCGTTATCGCAACGCTCCAAATATATAAACAGCGAATGATACGCCTGGCGGTATAATTTTGTCGTATCGTTGACAGAACCTCTAGTGAAAAAATACAAGCCGTTTATAATTTTGTTACACAAAAGTAATCTGAAACGTCCCCTTAGAAAAATTAATGAATGACTGTGCTGATAAACCTCTTACATTATTTGGTTTTCAAACAGCTGAGCAAAACTGAACGTACTCACACATTTCGCTCTTTACCTATTCTGATCAACACTAAACTGACACACAATATTTTTTAGCGCAACACAATCTGACTTTCAATAATCCCTACAAAAGAATGGCCCTGACTAACATTAACCTATACCTTTCACATATCACTTACCTCACAAAATCTTCGTTACTCGAAGTATTGCAATACAGCTAAATAAAAGATTCAAACTACTGAAGGCACTAACTACTGATAGGCATAGTTAGCAAATGAAAGATTTTGATAGAGAACAGATAATGTATTTACTTAATAGTGTTCCAAAGTCATAATATATATATAGCAGTTCATGACATCCATTCTTACAAATGTACTGTTTCTGATGGACACACGTCCAGATCATCCGCTCTCAAAAATCCGCCATCTCACTTCCACACATCCACCTCTGCTGGCGGCTCACCTCCAACTGCGCAACGCTACGCGCTGTTGACATCCAGCTGCCCAACACTACAATGGCAGGCAAAAATGCAAACTAGCCACAGACAGCACACAGCACAGGCAGTGATTTTCATACAGAGCGCTACGTGGCGTTACCAATAAGAAAACCTATACTGCCTACATACAAATCTTTAACTGTGAAAAAGTTAAATAATTTACAGAAATGTTTGATACAGCACTGAATGTAGTACATCTTCAACTTTTATTCACGCCTAACGCTGTTCGTTGCTGGTTTCCTGCTAGATGACATTCACGAATGAGTCATTATGTAGCCGTATATCGGTGCAGAGTATGCGCAGTGTTCTTTATGATTTCATGAATTTAGATTCCGTATTACAGTGCAGAGACGATTCAGAACTATATATCTACGGCCACCTCCTCAGAAATAATGTTATTAATTGGTACAATCGTTTCCCTGAAACTGGATGTGTATCACGGGTCTGGGACGGCCAGCAATCTCCGACGCAGCTATGGTACAAGTTCGGCGGTCTTACAATCGTTGTCCGAGTAAATCAACGAGACTCGCCAGCTTAGAAATGAATATGCCTAGTGATACAATGTGGAAGGTATTGCGGTATGGGCACAGAATTTATTTTCTGCAAGATGCCGCGCTACTCCATTATCATCGAGAAACTGTTGCGCATTTCCGTAGGAACGTGTCATCTTGGACTAGTCCTGGTGGAACCATGTACTGGCCAGCAGGATCATTTGATTTGATCCAAATGGACTTCTCGGTATGGCGGTTTCATGAAAGACAGAATGTTTGTTCCTCCGTTTCCAGGAAACGACGACGCGCTTCGACAATGGATAACATAAGCAGTGGCACCATAGAGTGATACTTGCTTGATAGGATTTTGCTGGAAATTGATTACATATGGGACATTCGTCTGATTACAAAATGTAGCCACACTGAACATGTTGTAAATGAAATATGCATACAGTGCTGTAGCAAATATATCTGTATGTCATTTACCTTTAAAGATTACTTTTGTATAACTAATTTATAAACGTCCGATACTGACTACGATCAGCTGTTTGCTACCGTCTATAAACCAACTACAGCGCGCAAGTGCTGCTGGAAGACCTCTCGCATTCAAGCTAACGCTTGTGTCCGTTGGCGCTTTTAAGAACTTGATGCGATGTCTAAATAGTTAACTTCAGTGACAGTGTGACACAATACTCTCGCCCGCATTTACCGTCTTATTGGTAAGGGATTTCAGTAGCACTTGAGTTTTAACTATGAATATTATATCAAGTAATGATTACATAACGTGTTTAAGGGTAACACCGATTTCAGCTGACTAGTCGTCGTTAACAGCTGTCCAACACTTCTTGGTCGACATCTGTGTCAAAGCTCGCTTATGTCAATACTTCCATGAGTCTCCGTTACATTGCCTTCTCTGGTCTTCTTCACTGGAACAGCAAAATAATACGCTATAACGACGGAATTTCTGCATTCCGATATGAGATCTACGTGTGTGTTGGGTTGGTTTTACATAAAGTATCCACGAGTTAGCTTACGCACTACACTCACCAACTCTGTTTCATTGAAGATAATTGGCATCACGTCGTTAACACAGTCATGGATATCCAGGACACTCATAAAATGTAGGTGGAGCATATTTGGTAAGCTAAAATTTGGATCCCTTCTCAGTAAAAGAACTACAAGCGATTTCCTGCGTAGTACTGCACTCTGTGATGATAAATTTTAAGCTGTAAGCCAATACCTAGACTGAATTTTGAATACAGGTAGTGTAAATGAAGTGGTGGACAGAAGCACAATTGCTACTATCTCTAATGAACGCTCAGTTACGAATTTTTATGTAAGTTCAGCAATAGCCTAGTGTGTGCGCTTTTAAGAGTATTTCCAGTGTTATTTAATGCACATTTAAATAGGGCATATTTTGAAATACTGCTTGTTCAGCACCTTGATACAATCGATCGTAAGCATGCTAGCCATATATGTATGTAAGGTGATAAAGATTTTGGTCTGTGTGAAAATGCGAAGAAACCCTTCGCACATATATTCATTCCCCAAAATAGCATAAAGACAGTAAAGAACGTCAGCAGAAAGTTTTCTGCAGTGGAACGGAAACCGGAAGCTTCCTTTTCATTAAAGCCATGGATGCCATTGCAGAAGATGAAATTGCTAAAAACACTGAAGGAAATAACATATAACAGAGGAATACCTTGTGGATCTGAATCAACTAAGAAGCTCCTCTAACAATGCAGTACAGGTATTCAGTAAACTGAGATAATGAGTTTATAGAAGCATACTTTACGATGCCCAATACCTGCTCTGCAGCCTTTGAATAAAAATGAGTTTTAAATAAACTTATAGAAATAGAAAAATCTTCCTTAGACGAAGAACTACATCCTTCCACTTTACTATGAGTTCTATAACGATGTATTCCATTCTTAGAGAGCACTTACCATGGGTGTAAGAAGAGGGAGTTGAGACAGAAGAGGACGTAGTCAGAGAAGGGGACGAGTAAGACTAAAAAGCGCACAACACAATGGAGCAGGATTACAACCGTTGCCCAGGAAGAACATTCTTCAAGAGATACCACAGAAATAAATGATTATGATTCTATAGACACTGGCTGTAAGGGTATAATAGAAATTGACTACAAACAATCTCTCGCATGTGCTGCAACCACACTAATATCCTTCCTTGTCGGTTTAAAAAAAATATATATATATTTAATGTTTCCATATAACTGACATAATTTACAAATGAAATTGCAATGAAATACAGACCAGAAGCTGCTTGCAGGCGACGATAAATGTCAACGGGGACAGTTGAAAATGTGTGCCCCGACCAGGACTCGAGCCCGGGATCACCTGCTTACATGGCAGACGCTCTACCCGACATTTTTTTTATCTCATTCTTTTTTTCGTAATTGATCGTTGTATTTGTTCGAGGCGGACGTCTTATGACCCTTGTTCAGGTTCAGTGTTGATCCATTCACTCAGTGTATTATTACACAGGGCAGCTAACCCTCTGACCGAATACGCTGAGCTACTGTGCCGGTGTCAGCCATCGAGGAAACAGACGATAGTGCAAAAATGGTTCAAATGGCTCTGAGCACTATGGGACTTAACATCTGAGGTCATCAGTCCCCTAGAACTTAGAACTAGTTAAACCTAAGTGACCTAAGGACGTCACACACATCCATGCCCGAGCAGGATTCGAACCTGCGACCGTAGCGGTCGCGCGGTTCCAGACTAAAGCGCCTAAAAACGCTTCTTTTTTTGTTTAATTTTTTTATTTTCGTTTTGTTCGCTTTAGTTCGTTGCATCTGTTTGGGGCGGACGTCGTAAGACATCCATTTATGTTAGTTTTTCATCTGCTAACTCAGTTTCTTTATTACAGAGGGCACGTTACCCTCTGACCGAACACGCCGAGCTAACCGTGCCGGCACCGCTCGGCTACACTGGCCGGCACGATAGTGCAACCGAAGGGACTTACCTCTGGCACGCTCCCCGAGAGGCCCACATTTCCAAACCTCCTGTCCACATGATACATTTGTAGTGCCCCAACGACTACGCTCATTACTCGCGGCAGTCAATCTACCGATTCCCATAAGAGTTTGAGCAATGTGTGTACATCCACACTGAAGAAGATCATTGGCCGGTAAGCCTTATCTATATGAAAATGGTATCTTTTCTTTCGGACATGTCCGAAAGAACAGATATCATCTTCATCTAATTTACAAATAATCACATAACTCTGTAGATACTGGCATCACTTCTACTCTCAGACTTTCAACTCATTCGTACGTCTTTATCGTTCCGATCAAACAAAATGTCTTTGCTCGTGCAGGAAAAGTATGTGATAAACGAAATTAAGTTTCACATCCATGACATGTGACTATAAAGCATGAATTCCAACCATTGTCCAGATCGTTCTAAGCAAATTATAATTCTTCAGACGTACGAACCACCTTACGTAATATTACGTTCCCAACTGAATGTGTGACTGTAACAGCCCCTTCTTGGGAACTCGGCCATCGTATTGCCAAACCTACAGAATTCCACTCTGCTATGACGTACGTATGTGACTGTCCGGTTTGAAGGGCTTGCGACGCATTGGACATCGTAGCGGCGCAGTGTGACGCGCGATGCCGCAGCGACTGCACGACACCCAAGTGCCGGTCTGCGTTGGTGGCTGGCGGCCGGCGACCGGTTTGGCATGCGGAAGATCGCCTCCATAAAAAGGACGGGACGCAGCGGCGGCGGAAGGCGGGAGGGACGTATAAGGCGCCCGTTTACCCCGGGGCCGCGCTGAGCGGCGCTGCGAGGCCGCAATAAAACCGGTGCCCGCCGCCTTCGCGGCGAGTTAGGCCCTCATCCATAAGGAAGCCGGCACTCCATGCGGCGTGCGCTCTCTGGACTCTCCGCTCTCACCGTAGAGCGTGGAAGCGTCGACTGTTTCACCACTATTGTAGACGATTGTGGCTATAGTTCCAACAGTGTTGCCTAATGCAAGGTTCTTCTACGTCACTAAAAGACACGACGTAAATTATTCGGAAAATACTACGTGGTTATGATTAGAGCGCAGCTATTCGCAGGAGATCTAGTATGGCCTGTAATATACTGTATGGCAGCGGAACTTGGTAGATATAATAATGCGTTAATGTGGAAATGCTTTGCACTGGAGAAAAGAAATTAGTTCCAATATCGGCCACCAGGTGCAAATCTGGCGCGCTGTATGCCATCTCACTGACGTCTCTGAAGCATCTCATCTACATCTACATCCATACTCCGCATGCCACCTGACGGTGTGTGGCGGAGGGTACCTTGAGTACCTCTATCGGTTTTCCCTTCTATTCCTGTCTCGTATTGTTCGTGGAAAGAAGGATTGTCGGTATGCCTCTGTGTGGGCTCTAAACTCTCTGATTTTATCCTCATGGTCTCTTCGCGAGATAACGTACGAGGGAGCAATATACTGCTTGACTCCTCGGTCAAGGTATGTTCTCGAAACTTCACCAAAAGCCCGTACCGAGCTACTGAGCGTCTCTCCTGCAGAGTCTGCCACTGGAGTTTATGTATCATCTCCGTAACGCTTTCGCGATTACTAAATGATCCTGTAACGAAGCGCGCTGCTCTCCGTTGGATCTTCTCTATCTCGCCTATCAACACTATCTGGTACGGATCCCACACTGCTGAGCAGTATTCAAGCAGTGGGCGAACAAGCGTACTGTAACCTACTTCCTTTGTTTTCGGATTGCCTTTCCTTAGGATTCTTCCAATGAATCTCAGTCTGGCATCTGCTTTACCGACGATCAACTTTATATGATCATTCCATTTTAAATCACTCCTAATGCGTACTCTCAGATAATTTATGGAATTAACTGCTTCCAATTGCTGACCTGCTATATTGTAGCCAAATGATAAGGGATCTTTCTTTCTATGTATTCGCAGCATATTACACTTGACTACATTGAGATTCAATTGTCATTCCCTGCACCATGCGTCAATTCGCTGCAGATCCTCCTGCATTTCAGTACAATTTTCCATTGTTACAACCTCTCGATACACCACAGCATCATCCGCAAAAAGCCTCAGTGAACTTCCGATATCACCCAGGTCATTAATGTATATTGTGAATAGCAACGGCCCTACGACACTCCCCTGCGGCACACCTGAAATCGCTCCTACTTCGGAAGACTTCTTTCCATTGAGAATGACATGCTGCGTTCTGTTATCTAGGAACTCTGCAGTTCAACCACACAATTGCTCTGATAGTCCATATGCTCTTACTTTGTGCATTAAACGACTGTGGGGAACTGTATCGAACGCCTTGCGGAAGTCAAGAAACACGGCATCTACCTGGGAACCTGTGTCTATGGCCCTCTGAGTCTCGTGGACGAATAGCGCGAGCTGGGTTTCACACTATCGTCTTTTTCGAAACCCATGCTGATTCCTACAGATAAGATTTCTAGTCTCCACAAAAGTCATTATACTCGAACATAATACGTGTTCCAAAATTCTACAACTGATCGACGTTAGAGATATAGGTCTATAGTTCTGCACATCTGTTCGACGTTCCTTCTTGAAAACTGGGATGACCTGTGCCCTTTTACAATCCTTTGGAACGCTACGCTCTTCTAGAGACCTACGGTATACCGCTGCAAGAAGTGGGGCAAGTTCCTTCGCGTACATAGTGAACAAAGCGTGTAATGTTGTTGTTGTTGTTGTGGTCTTCAGTCCTGAGACTGGTTTGATGCAGCTCTCCATGCTACTCTATCCTGTGCAAGCTTCTTCATCTCCCAGTACCTACTGCAACCTACATCCTTCTGAATCTGCTTAGTGTATTGATCTCTTGGTCTCCCTCTACGATTTTTACCCTCCACGCTGCCCTCCAATGCTAAATTTGTGATCCCTTGATGCCTCAAAACATGTCCTACCAACCGATCCCTTCTTCTAGTCAAGTTGTGCAACAAACTTCTCTTCTCCCCAATCCTATTCAATACCTCCTCATTAGTTACGTGATCTACCCACATCATCTTCAGCATTCTTCTGTAGCACCACATTTCGAAAGCTTCTATTCTCTTCTTGTCCAAACTGGTTATCGTCCATGTTTCACTTCCATACATGGCTACACTCCATACAAATACTTTCAGAAACGACTTCCTGACACTTAAATCTTTACTCGATGTTAACAAATTTCTCTTCTTCAGAAACGATTTACTTGCCATTGCCAGTCTACATTTTATATCCTCTCTACTTCGACCATCATCAGTTATTTTACTCCCTAAATAGCAATGCTCCTTTACTACTTTAAGTTTCTCATTTCCTAATCTAATCCCCTCAGCATCACCCGATTTAATTTGACTACATTCCATTTGCTTTTGTTGATGTTCATCTTATATCCTCCTTTCAAGACACTGTCCATTCCGTTCAACTGCTCTTCCAAGTCCTTTGCTGTCTCTGACAGAATTACAATGTCATCGGCGAACCTCAAAATTTTTACTTCTTCTCCATGAATTTTAATACCTACTCCGAATTTTTCTTTTGTTTCCTTTACTGCTTGCTCAATATACAGATTGAATAACGTCGGGGAGAGGCTACAACCCTGTCTCACTTCTTTCCCAACCACTGCTTCCCTTTCATGCCCCTCGACTCTTATAACTGCCATCTGGTTTCTGTACAAATTGTAAATAGCCTTTCGCTCCCTGTATTTTACCCCTGCCACCTTCAGAATTTGAATGAGAGTATTCCAGTTAACGTTGTCAAAAGCTTTCTCTATGTCTACAAATTCTAGAAACGTAGGTTTGCCTTTTCTTAATCTTTCTTCTAAGATAAGTCGTAAGGTTAGTATTGCCTCACGTGTTCCAACATTTCTACGGAATCCAAACTGATCTTCCCCGAGGTCCGCTTCTACCAGTTTTTCCATTCGCCTGTAAAGATTTCGCGTTAGTATTCTGCAGCTGTGACTTATTAAACTGACAGTTCGGTAATTTTCACATCTGTCAACACCTGCTTTCTTTGGTATTGAAATTATTATATTCTTCTTGAAGTCTGTGGGTATTTCGCCTGTCTCATACATCTTGCTCACCAGATGGTAGAGTTTTGTCATGACTGGATCTCCCAAGGCCGTCAGCAGTTCTAATGGAATGTTGTCTACTCCCGGGCCCTTGTTTCGACTCAGGTCTTTCAGTGCTTTGTCAAACTCTTCACGCAGTATCTTATCTCCCATTTCATCTTCATCTACATCCTCTTCCATTTCGATAATACTGTCCTCAAGTACATCGCCCTTGTATAAACCCTCTATATACTCCTTCCACCTTTCTGCCTTCCCTTCTTTGCTTAGAACTGGGTTGCCATCTGAGCTCTTGATATTCATACAAGTGGTTCTCTTCTCTCCAAAGGTCTCTTTAATTTTCCTGTAGGCAGTATCTATCTTACCCCTAGTGAGATAAGCCTCTACATCCTTACATTTGTCCTCTAGCCATCCCTGCTTAGCCATTTTGCACTTTCTGTCGATCTCATTTTTGAGACGTTTGTATTCCCTTTTGCCTGCTTCATTTACTGCATTTTTATATTTTCTCCTTTCATCAATTGAATTCAATATTTCTTCTGTTACCCAAGGATTTCTATTAGCCCTCGTCTTTTTACCTACTTGATCCTCTGCTGCCTTCACTACTTCATCCCTCTGAGCTACCCATTCTTCTTCTACTGTATTTCTTTCCCCCATTCCTGTCAATTGTTCCCTTATGCTCTCCCTCAAACTCTCTACAACCTCTGGTTCTTTCAGTTTATCCAGGTCCCATCTCCTTAAATTCCCACCTTTTTGCAGTTTCTTCAGTTTCAATCTGCAGTTCATAACCAATAGATTGTGGTCAGAATCCACATCTGCCCCTGGAAATGTCTTACAATTTAAAACCTGGTTCCTAAATCTCTGTCTTGCCATTATATAATCTGATACCTATTAGTATCGCCAGGATTCTTCCAGGTATACAACCTTCTTTTATGATTCTTGAACCAAGTGTTAGCTAAGATTAAGTTATGCTCTGTGCAAAATTCTACAAGGCGGCTTCCTCTTTCATTTCTTCCCCCCAATCCATATTCACCTACTATGTTTCCTTCTCTCCCTTTTCCTACTGACGAATTCCAGTCACCCATGACTATTAAATTTTCGTCTCCCTTCACTACCTGAATAATTTCTTTTATCTCGTCATACATTTCATCAATTTCTTCATCATCTGCAGAGCTAGTTGGCATATAAACTTTTACTACTGTATTAGGCATGGGCTTTGTGTCTATCTTGGCCACAATAATGCGTTCACTATGCTGTTTGTAGTAGCTAACCCGCACTCCTATTTTTTATTCATTATTAAACCTACTCCTGCATTACCCCTATTTGATTTTGTAATTATAACCCTGTAATCACCTGACCAAAAGTCTTGTTCCTCCTGCCACCGAACTTCACTAATTCCCACTATATCTAACTTTAACCTATCCATTTCCCTTTTTAAATTTTCTAACCTACCTGCCCGATTAAGGGATCTGACATTCCACGCTCCGATCCGTAGAACGCCAGTTTTCTTTCTCCTGATAACGACGTCCTGATGAGTAGTCCCCGCCCGGAGATCCGAATGGGGGACTATTTTACCTCCGGAATATTTTACCCAAGAGCACGCCATCATCATTTAATCATAAAGTAAAGCTGCATGTCCTCGGGAAAAATTACGGCTGTAGTTTCCCCTTGCTTTCAGCCGTTCACAGTACCAGCACAGCAAGGCCGTTTTGGTTAATGTTACAAGGCCAGATCAGTCAATCATCCAGACTGTTGCCCCTGCAACTACTGAAAAGGCTGCTGCCCCTCTTCAGGAACCACATGTTTGTCTGGCCTCTCAACAGATACCCCTCCGTTGTGGTTGCACCTACGGTACGGACATCTGTATCGCTGAGGCACGCAAGCCTCCCCACCAACGGCAAGGTCCATGGTTCATGGGGGACGCGTGTAAGCATCAGTTAATAATAAAATCACCATTTGGTCTGTTTTACTGGTTAGACCATTCCTGTCGAATTTGAATTCAATGTGGAGTATCAGTTTATATTTGCCGTTAAACTTGTCTGCTTTCCTAAATCGTTTATTGAATTTTTCGAAAATTATTGTGATTCATTCTTTGTGTGGCACCAACTTGCCACACCTAGCGTGATCAGTCCCTTTTGTCTTGCCAATGATTCCACAGTGTGCAGTAAGGTGGTGGTGGTTGTTGGGATGTTTAAGGGGGACTAAACAGTGCAGTAAGGGACCAACTTGCTCTGTACAAAGTTCTCCCACATTAGAAGTGATAAATATCCCGTTTCCTTTCAATCTTAGTTTTCAGGCTGTTGCGAATTTTCTATACTGTATCTGTTTACACGTCTCCAGGAGATAACTTGCGCATAGGATGGTATTAACGCCATTAGCAGTCCTTAACAGTCTATGGGAAGCTAGTCTATCGTACCACATTGTTATTCAGTTGCTTTGGTAAGATATCAACAATAATTTAGTGTTTTTCAAACTGAGATAGTGTGGTAACAAGTCAGTGGTTCTGTCATCTTTCGCTGTGTTTGGCTTAAGTTTACACTTCTGCACTCTGTAGCACTGATAGGCCTTAAGAGTGATTTTCTCACGGTTTGGTTTTCGATTATGCAATGTATTTCAGTTAGTTACCAGGTGTGTGTTTTATTATAAGTATGATATACTGTGATTATTACTCTTTTTTGTTATCTAAATATGATTGCCTTACAAAATTGATTACTGGGAAATCAATATGTACGTATCATAATGCATATCATCAATAAATCAGAATTAAGTCGAACTATTCACTTAGGTGACCATTCTTTACACAGTAAGACACTTATATTTTTGTAGATCGCGGCCTTGATCTAGAACTACGATTCTTTTGATTGCTGTTCTGTTTAAAGTTTTAAATATCTTTCAGCATATAAAACTGTGTCATAATTTATCAGTTTTGTATAATATTTTGGTGTTCTGTGAATCGCTCGCCGTGCAAAGAATATATCGGTTACTACTACTAACAGTTGAGACATTTTGGAAAGAACAGTGTCATTACATTCCTCATTATTACGATGTTTAGAAAGTGATTCTATTGTGTTTGAACTACCATTCTACTCTTTCTGTACGTCAGTGGGCTACGATTCTTACCTGTTTATAAGACTATCCTTGTTACATGAGACGCTATGGACAAATAGTATTTTACTTGCTCAAATTGGTACGCCTTTTGTTTTCTGGATGTTTGCGAGATAATCTGAGTGTATTGTCAGTAACATTTTGTCATTAATTTACTACTGAAAAATAAATTTTGTGGACGTTGTGCTTTAATGGAGCGTCTTTTTACACTGGGAGTCATACACTGAGGTGGCAAAGGTCATGCGATAGCGACATGCAAATATATAGGTGATGGTGGTATCGAGTACAGAAGGTATCAAAGGACAATGCGTTGGCGGAGCTGTCACTTTGTACTCATCTGAAAAGGTTTTCGACGTGATTCAGGCCGCACAGGAGGAATTTACAAACTCTTGAGTGCGAAATAGAAGTAGGAGAGCCGGCCGGTGTGGCCGAGCGTTTCTAGGCGCTTCAGTCTGGAACCGCGCGACCGCTACGGTCGCAGGTTCGAATCCTGCCTCGGGCATGGATGTGTGTGATGTCCTTAGGTTAGTTAGGTTTAAGTAGTTCTAACTTCTAGGCGACTGATGACCTCAGGTGTTAAGTCCCATCGTGCTCAGAGCCATTTGAACCATTTTTTGAGTCGTAGGAGACAGACAGATGGAACATTCAATTTAGGATATCGGTAGGGAATTTAGTACTCCGAGATCCATAGTGTCAAGAGTGTGCTAAGAATATAATATTTCAGGCATTACTTCTCACCACGGAGAACGCAATTTCCGACGGCCTTCACATAATGACCGAGAGCAGCGGCTTTTGGGTAGGAGTGACAGTGCTAACAGACAAGCAACACTGCTGCAAATAATCCCAGAAATGTATGTGGGATGTACGATGAACGTATCCGCTAGCCGAAATTTGCGGCGAAATTTGGCGTTAATGGACTATGGCAGCAAATGACCAACAGGAGTGACTGTGCTAACAGCACGACAACACCTGCCGCGCCCCTTCTGAGCTCATGACCACATTGGTCGGACTCAAGACCACTGGAAAACCGTGGCCTATTAAGAACCAATTTCAGTTGGTGAGAGCTGAGATAGTGCTCGAGTGTGGTGCCGACCGCACGAAGCCATGGACCCAAGTTGTCAAGAAGCCACTGTGCTTGTTGGTGGTGGTTCCATAAAGTGTGAGCTGTGCTACATGCAATGGACGGCGTCCTCTGGTCCATTGGCTGAAAATGATTATGTTTTGCTACTTGTAGTATTGAAGGGCAGCGTGGAGGGTAAAAATCGTAGAGGGAGAACAAGAGATGAATACACTAAGCAGATTCAGAAGGATGTAGGTTGCAGTAGGTACTGGGAGATGAAGAAGCTTGCACAGGGTAGAGTAGCATGCAGAGCTGCATCAAACCAGTCTCATGACTGAAGACCACAACAACAACAACTTATAGAAACATCATTTGCAGTCATTACTGGACTTCATGTTCCCAAATAATGATGGAATAATTACGGATGATTTGGTTTGAAGAACATTATTGACAGTTCGAGGGAATGGTTTGGCCGCTCAGATCACCCAACATGAACATTTATGGGAATGAATATTTATGGGACATAATCGAGAGGCCAGTTCAAAACATCCTGTATCGGAAGCACTTTCTCTTATTTTTATTTGAGTCTTTGGTCTTCTGGCTGGTCTGATGAGGTCCGCCACGAATTCCTCTCCCGTGCCAACCTCTGCACCTCAGAGAGGCATGCAACCTACATTCTCAAATATTTGCTAAATGTATTCGCATTGTCTGCGTACGTCTAAAGTTTTTGACCTCTACTGCTCCCTCTAGTATCGTGGAAGTCATTCCGTGATGTCTTAATAAATGTGCTATCATCCTGTCCCTTCTCTTCTTTTCCTCTCAGATTCTTGTCGTGTCCCACTGACGTGTTCTGAGAGGGAGTGGAAGGACTGCGTTGGTGCGCGTCAGAGAACTTACTTGGCATGAGGTCTCGGTGGTGTGGGCCGCCAACTCCTCACTGCTCCGTTGTAGTGAAGGCTGCAAGGTGAGCTAGAGTACGGAACTCGGATAGGATCTTAGGGAAGCTTTCATGTATGAACACTCGATGTATAGAACGATTATCCTGGAAGTACCCCTGGCACTTGTGATTTAAATAAGATTATATATACAGTCTCTAATGATTGTCTGTCTGGCTATGCAGTTGCCATTCCTAACTTCCCAGACCTAAGTCCTAATACAGCAGAGGCGAGCGCACCAGACTAAGTGTCAGCTGTGTCGATTTAGCCTAAGTCCCTACTTGTTGCTGTGCTCAATACTCTCCTGCAAGTCTTGCAGCATCCCGACGCAGACTAACGTGGACCGGCGTCCTAGGTACCTCACTCCATCACTGTCCTTCGATCTAGCGGCTATCCGCTTTTATAGGGGGTAGTGCACCCGGCACCACTTGTTCTAGAAGGTTCTAGCACCCGCCAACTTTGAGCCCTTAGTAGGCTAGTTACGCGGCAGCATGTGATGCCTACGTGATGAACTAGCCATTCTCCACTGTTTGCTGTGTCCAAAGGTTGCCACTAACTGTGCTTGAGCCTCGTGATACTCCATACTCCGCTCTTGTTAGTCGAGTGCACATTACACATGAGGTAGTCTGGTCACGTCCACCTCGCTTGATCTGTAGCAGTAATTTTCCAGCCTACAGCCTACATGATTTTAATTCTATCTTCTAGTATTCGCGACATTCTGCGCAGAATGTCTCCATTCCTTATCAGTCCACCAAATTTTCGTCTATAGCACCACATCTCAAATGCTTCGATTCTCTTCTGTTCCTACGTTACCGTAGTCCATGTTCCACTACCATACAATGCTGTGCTCCAAACGTACATTCTCAGATATTTCTTTCTCAACTAAGGTCCATGTTTGCTACTAGTAGACTTCTCTTGGACAGGAAATACCTTTTTTGGCAGTGTTAGTCTGGTTTTCATCTTCTTGCCCCGTCCGTCATAGCTTGTTTTGCAGCTTAGATGGTAGAATTCGTTAACTGTATCTACTTAGTAACCATCAGTTCTTCTCGCTGTTCTCATTCATGCTACTTCTCATTACATTCGCCTTTCTTCAATTTACTCTTAATCCGTATTCTGTACTCATTAGACTGTTCATTCCATTCAGAAGATCATGTAATTCTTCTTGCCTTTCACTCAGGAAAGCAATGTCATTAGTGAATCGTATCACTGTTATCCTCCACCTTGAATTTTAATTCCACTCTTGATACCTTCTTTTATTTCCATCTTTACTTCTTCGATGTGTAGATTGAAAAGTAGGGGTGAAATACTACATCCCTCTCTTATACCCTTTTTAATTGAGGACTTCGTTCTTGGTTGCCCACTCTTATTATTCCCTTTTGGCTTTTGTACATATTGCATATTACCCTTATCTCCTTACAGCTTACCCCTATTGTACTCAGTATTTCAAACGTCTTAGACCACCAAAATTGTTTTTTTTTTTCAAGTATACCCCTCCTCTTGTTATTCGTGCACTCAATATCCGCTATTACTAGCTGAAATTTATCGCAAAACTCAATATTTCTGCTCTCTCATTCCTTGTCCCAAGCCCATATTCTCCTGTAACGTTTTCTTCTACTCCTTTCCCTACCTATATTTCAATCCCCCATGACTATTAGATTTTCATCTTCAGCTTGCGGTGTCAGCAACTATACCTGAATTATCGTTGTCGGTGTTGGACTACTATCGACTGTGATGAGGAAAACCCTCTTTCTGAACTGTTCTCAGTGACACCGTCTGCTCTACCTTCCTATTGATAATGAATCCTACTCCAATAATACAATTTCCTGATGCTGTTGATATTATCCTATACTCATCTGACCAGAAATCCTTATCTTCGTTCCATTTCACTTCACTGAGCCCTTCTACATCTAGATTGAGCCTTTGCATTTCCAATTTCAGATCGTTAGTTTCCCTACCATGTTGAAGCGTCTGACAACCGAATCCCGATTAGTAGAACGTTATCCTTTCGTAGGCTATTCAATCTTTTTCCCATGGCCACCTTCCCTTTTGCAGTTATGGGAAGCTATAGAGACAGCATGGCTCAATATTTCTGCACGGGACTTCCAACGATTATTTGAGTCCATGCCACTACACCGGAGAAAAGTAGGCCAGATTCGATATTAGGCGGCATCACATGACTTTTGTCACCTCAGTGTACATCTTTTACTATTTCATTCGTATGATTTATTTACAGTTCTAGGCTACCTTGTACTAAAGTCCGCATTTATCAGACTGTGACATGAATTTGAATTTTGCTGTACGTTGCTCTTCTTCCCCATCCAGCTAACTGCGGACGCGCTGTTCTGGCACTTGAAATTTGGTCATAGGGCGCTGTATTTGGCCAGAGGGTGCTGTTGGCAGCGTTTTGAGCTACATCAGCAACGCTCTGAGCAGTACTGGGGCAGGGCGAGGCAGTAGAGGTCAGTCGTCTGCTCCACTTCGAACTATCTACATAGCCTGAAGGACTGTGCAACAGACACCGCAGTGCAGCAGGTAAGCATGCTTCGCACCGCCTGTGGTCAGGCCTTGCGCCGACGGGCGAGATTGCCGTTGAGAGTAGCCTGGGCCGAAGGTGTTCGAAAGGATACAGGATTATAAGGTATCAACATCTTCAGCTTCTGCCGGAAGCCGCGTTACCTACAAGCTCATGAGCTACTGATCGGTGCCGAACTGTGCAGTGCGTAGGCTAAACTACTTTGGATGTGGTGTGGCAGTCTTAAGATGTTTCAGTGGGCAGCAGTTGGAGATGGCAGAGGGCCAGTTGGTGGCCAGCAATGAGAAAGAAGTCCAACTGGAATGGCCGGACGGTCAGTGGTCACTGCAGAGTGTGGCCAAGCCTACCTGGAGGGCCAACGTGTCTTTCCTTGGTGGCGAGAAAAGATGGTAACAGCAACACCACATGGAGAACAGTTGTTTATTGTTTATGGAACATATGAGCACTATGAGTGTAATTTTGCGTCCAACTGGTTGGCGGATGAGTGGCACGATGTTAGTGAGAGTAGCACACGGCACGCATTGTGTTTAGTAACGACAGCTTGTTTCTGGTATACGTGTTCTTTTGAATGCGAAGAGTGATTAAAAGTTAAAAGTCTGATGTTACACAGTGTGGTCCTTGCGGATGGGGTCTGGGGGACGGAAGTACTTATTTTTTCTTACCTCAATACCGAGGGTGAGACCTACTGAGGTACAAAAGAAGGTTATGCAATCCATTTTAAATGAGGCTGAATGGGTGTTCACCATAAACATAGCTCTAATTCTTGCACTTCGTGTTCCTGTAGGCTTGGTAGAATTTGTAGGTCTGTCGCCTGTAGTAGAAGTTACTATTGGTGCGAGTCCTATTAGATGAGTTAGGGACTCTTCGATTTTATGCATTTATGCAGTGATTACCGAATTTTAACACGCTGTTGATGGGTAGTGTGCATGTTGTTTTTCTATTTGTTCTTAGTTGGTGCCCATATGTGTATCGCAGGGATGAGATGATATTTCAGTTGTCTGTAAATATCTTTCACTCTGTAAGAAATTTTTATTTTTGGGTTATTGCCCATCTCTTATATGCGTTGGCTCCGAGCAAAATATTTTCGCTTATTAGCTGCGTCACACTCTGTCACTATGTTCGTGTGAAAATACTTATGTTGTTAATAAATTCTGTTATAAAATAAGGCCACACCAGCACAGCACCTAGCTTAAACCCCACTCCACCCAAATCCACCCTACACCACCACACATACATTTTTTAAAGTATGCCAGTACCATATGATACCGTGCAGCTGATGACGAAAGTTGATCAATATCTTAGGGGATGTAAAGGTGTTGACCACTGAGTAAAATGTTAAACGGATTGTGCTGAACTTCATTTTGTTGTCTGGCTATCTTACTGATATGCTCAAAACTCATGAAGAACGTTCTATAGGTCTACTCCTGAATTAGGAGTGACAGAAACTTTCTTTTTCGCCATTCTGGGAGAAGAGCTTATGTCTTATTAGCCATACGAAAATACAGTGAAATATTGTGGGCGACGTTATGCTGGAATATTGAAGGGAGAAGGTATTTAGTGTTTCAGGGCTACTGATTTGATTCTGAACTGGTACTGATTAAGATTATGTTGACATTTTCTGGGGCAGTGAAATGTTTCCTCTTTTATGAAAACATATGCTTGTAGTTTGATTTATGATACAAAGTGTGTGTGTGTCTGTGGAGGGTCGGTGGGGACGGGGTGGGGGGGTGGGGGGTGGCGGGGGTGTTTCAATGTCAGGTTACTGCATAGAGAAAATATTGTTTTCATTGATTTTCAGGCAATGTTAAGTGTAAAAGGGCTTCTTTTAAATGTTTGTTGGAGTGTTTGTATGAGCATTTTGTCATTATGGGTTGTTTATTCTTCTGAAGAACAACATTTTTGCTGTAAGTATAAGTTTTAATTATTTTCTGTTTAAAAGTCAATATACTATTTCTTTCCTATAGGAGCTGGATTTGCTGTTTCTCTTAACAGCTGTGGTTCTGTTATACATTTGATAGAAGTCAGTGACGCAAATGCATTTATTGAGAGCTGTATCTGGAGTTTATACGTTATGCTTCAACAAATGACTTCAGTTAAGTATGGAAAGTGGAATCATTTTGCTTCATAATTCAGTGTTTCGAACTTGGTATGTAGAGTGAACACCCCATAACACCCTCCTCTTTCCTCTCTCCCTCCACACTAGTATGGTGGAACAGGTTGAGATTTGGAGGGAGGTTGAGTGTGGAGTCATTTTTAGGTGCTTAAAAGGCGTTTCGTTCATGCGAATAAACAGAATTAGGCTATTTCCGTTATTTATATAACTGAAATTGAGGTGTGTCTTGGACAATTTAGTGTCAGGAACTGGCGTGGTGGTAATGACATCATAGCCTGTGAGCTGAGACTTCCTGTGCGTCCATAAATATTAACACGCCTTTGCGGATGAGTACCACATTTTTTTGCACAGAACATTCACTAGTCGCATGACATCTTATTTGTGATCAACTTCTAGATTTCTTTTTAGATAGTGTGGCCTACTGAGGAGTTCTGTAGATTTATTGGAGGAATGTTGTATTTTTAGCAAGCGTTAGGATTTATAATTCTTTTGGGAAGCTGTGGATTTTGATGTGTTGTTTTAAGAAGCCTGCTTATTCAAAGGTTGTTTTATTATTGATCACATAACTGAGAAAACCACTGTAAATGAAAGAGTGGCAAGGAGCAGCTGTTTTGATAGAAATTTAGAAAGAGGAGAGAAATCTTGATCATGGATGGAGTCTGGTTCTAATGATGTGCTGTCTCTTGTTGCTACTTTAGGTGATGCATACGTGGAGCGCAGTAATTCATCTAGTCTGTTAGTTAGTCAAGCGGAGGGCGTTGAAATTAGCAGTGTAGATGTTGCAACTCAAGGGATTAATAACGGTGATGTGAATGATGTTTTAGTGGTTGATTCTGTACTCATACTGGTTGTAATGTTCAAACTGATTGACAGTATGTTCCATCACTTTCCCTTTCCACAGTTGAGCTGAAACTCTCAAGTGAGTAAACAGGACTGTGGTCCACCATTAAGACGTACTTCACAGGATACACAGGAGACTAATTTAATTCCACTTCTGCAAACGTTCATGGCAGTTCAAGGAACCAATGCTAAAGAACTACGGGATCAGATCAAGGGTGGTAGATGAGTTGAAGCCAGAAAACTAGATGAGAGGTTAGGAGAAAGAATGGAACTAGTGCCGGAGAATAGACTGGCAGAATAGCAGCTAGGTTAAGAGAGCAATAAGATCATGTTATTACTTCACAGAGACAAATACGTAATATACACTCCTGGAAATTGAAATAAGAACACCGTGAATTCATTGTCCCAGGAAGGGGAAACTTTATTGACACATTCCTGGGGTCAGATACATCACATGATCACACTGACAGAACCACAGGCACATAGACACAGGCAACAGAGCATGCACAATGTCGGCACTAGTACAGTGTATATTCACCTTTCGCAGCAATGCAGGCTGCTATTCTCCCATGGAAACGATCGTAGAGATGCTGGATGCAGTCCTGTGGAACGGCTTGCCATGCCATTTCCACCTGGCGCCTCAGTTGGACCAGCGTTCGTGCTGGACGTGCAGACCGCGTGAGACGACGCTTCATCCAGTCCCAAACATGCTCAATGGGGGACAGATCCGGAGATCTTGCTGGCCAGGGTAGTTGACTTACACCTTCTAGAGCACGTTGGGTGGCACGGGATACATGCGGACGTGCATTGTCCTGTTGGAACAGCAAGTTCCCTTGCCGGTCTAGGAATGGTAGAACGATGGGTTCGATGACGGTTTGGATGTACCGTGCACTATTCAGTGTCCCCTCGACGATCACCAGTGGTGTACGGCCAGTGTAGGAGATCGCTCCCCACACCATGATGCCGGGTGTTGGCCCTGTGTGCCTCGGTCGTATGCAGTCCTGATTGTGGCGCTCACCTGCACGGCGCCAAACACGCATACGACCATCATTGGCACCAAGGCAGAAGCGACTCTCATCGCTGAAGACGACACGTCTCCATTCGTCCCTCCATTCACGCCTGTCGCGACACCACTGCAGGCGGGCTGCACGATGTTGGGGCGTGAGCGGAAGACGGCCTAACGGTGTGCGGGACCGTAGCCCAGCTTCATGGAGACGGTTGCGAATGGTCCTCGCCGATACCCCAGGAGCAACAGTGTCCCTAATTTGCTGGGAAGTGGCGGTGCGGTCCCCTATGGCACTGCGTAGGATCCTACGGTCTTGGCGTGCATCCGTGCGTCGCTGCGGTCCGGTCCCAGGTCGACGGGCACGTGCACCTTCCGCCGACCACTGGCGACAACATCGATGTACTGTGGAGACCTCACGCCCCACGTGTTGAGCAATTCGGCGGTACGTCCACCCGGCCTCCCGCATGCCCACTATACGCCCTCGCTCAAAGTCCGTCAACTGCACATACGGTTCACGTCCACGCTGTCGCGGCATGCTACCAGTGTTAAAGACTGCGATGGAGCTCCGTATGCCACGGCAAACTGGCTGACACTGACGGCGGCGGTGCACAAATGCTGCGCAGCTAGCGCCATTCGACGGCCAACACCGCGGTTCCTGGTGTGTCCGCTGTGCCGTGCGTGTGATCATTGCTTGTACAGCCCTCTCGCAGTGTCCGGAGCAAGTATGGTGGGTCTGACACACCGGTGTCAATGTGTTCTTTTTTCTATTTCCAGGAGTGTAGAACACATACTGAAGCCCACTGCGGAAAATGTTTGAGGCTGATATGCGTACTTACCATTCGGTTAAGTCTACATTGACATTTACGTCTACATACGTAGTCCGCACTCCACAGAAGGGCGCCAGGTGGAGGGTACACGTTCCAGTGCTAGGCATTTCCTTTCCTGTTCCATTCGCATAGAGAGCGAGGGAAAAAGACTGTCTACATGACTCCGTATGAGCCCTAACTTCTCTTATCTTATCTTCGTAGTCCCGACGCACAATGTATGTCACAAGCAGTAGAATAGTCTGCAGTCTGTTTCAAATGCCGGTTCTCTAAAATTTTCTCATTAGAGTCCGTCGAATAGAGAGTCGACTTCCCACCAGGGACTCCCATCTCAGTTCCCGAAACCTCTCTGTAACACTTGAATTTACTTCTAACCTACCAGTAACAAATGTAGGAGCTCGCCTCTGAATTGCTTCGATATCTTCCTTAAATCCGATATGATATAGATCCCGAAACCTCGAGCAGTACTCGAGAATAGGTCGCACTAGCGTCGTTTGTGTGGTCTCCTATGCATGTGAACCATAATTTCCTAGAATTTTCCCAATGAACCGAAGTCGACTATTTGCCTTTCCTACCATTTCACACATATCGCTTTGCAACGTTAGGTCCAGATATTTAAACGACGTGACTGTGTAAAGAAGGATACTATTCATGCTGTATCCCCACTCATCCTCATTAACTTACATTTTTCTACACTTAGAACTAGTTATCACTCATCACACCATCTAGAAATTTTGTCTAAATCCTCCTGCAGTCACTCAACTTCAATAACTTACCATGCACTACAGCACAATCAGCAAACAACCGCAGATAGCTGCCTACTCTGTCTGCGAAATCATTTATGTATATAGACGATACGATTGTCTCTGAAAAACAGTCGTCGTCGATGACAACATACTGGTTTCTACAACTTGAGAAGTCTTCGAGTCTCTTACGTACCTGTGAACCTGTTCCATATGCTAGTACCTCCTTTAACAGCCTGCAGTGGGGCACCATGTCAAATGCTTTCCGAAAATCTAGAATTATGGAAACAGCCAGTTGACTTTCATCCACAGTTTGCTGTATATCATGTGAAGAAAGGGAAAGCTGAGTTTCGCATGAGCCTTGCTTTCTAAAAGTATGCTGATTCGTGAACATAAGATTCTCGATCTCAGGAAACATTATTATATTCACACTGAGAATGCGTTCAACGATTCTGTAGCAAACTAACACTGGGGATATTGGTCTATAATTTTGCGAGTCCGTTCTTTTGCCCTTCTTATATACTTACGCTTTTTTCCAGTCGATTGAGACTTTGCGAAGGGTGAGGAATCCACGGTTAATGCAACGTCGGTAAGAAGCCAATGCTGTGGAGTACTCTTCGCATTTGCCTCGTGAATTTAATGAGAGGATCCTTACAGTTGATGACAGACTCGTTAGTCTGCTGTAGAGGTGTGGCCGGGTGCAGAAAGTTGTGGGTGAGTCAAGTAGGCAGTTAAAAGATATAGCTGCACAGTTAGCTGTAAATGCACAACAGAGTTCAAGTGGTACTGTGCATGCATGTGTTAGAGACTGAGGAAGTGACGTCATTGTTGAGATTTAAGGTGACTAGTAAAAAGTGATGGGAGGCGGTTAAAAATTCCAGGATCTTAAGAAAAGGAAAGCGATGGGCTGTGATCATTTGCCATCTGAGGCACTGACGGCCTTAGAGAATGAAGCTATAGCTAGAATTACATATACGAACAACAGAATATGTGACACAGGTATCTGGCCAGAAGATCTCCTTAAGACCGTAATGGTTCCTTTAACAAAGAAATGCAATGTCAATCAGTGTTCAGAGCATAGGACAATTAGTTTTGTTTGTCATGATAACAAGGCCGTGATAATTATAGCACTGAGAAGAACAGAAAGGAAAAGAAAGAAAAATGTAGGAGACGGTGAGTTCAGTTTAGAAAAGAGAGATCGACCAGGGATGCAACTGGACATCTGAGGATGGTGGCAGAAATACTTTTGAAAACGAATAAAGAAACTGATAACGAGCGATTGGAAGAATTTGATGTTATGTGGCATTGTTGAAGATTCTGAAAGACACTAATATAGAATGGAAAGATAGAAGTTTGATGAAGCAACTCTATATGGGACACACAGTGGCAGAACTAGTAGAAGAAGATGTAACTGAAGAGGTCGATATTGGCAGAAGCGTGAGACAGAGTGACTGTTCGTCACCAACACTTCTCAATACATATTCTGAAAAGTTAATCAATAGCACCTTGGAAAAATCAAGAACACTTGCGATGGGAGAGGAAAGAATTAAAACCATCAAGCACCCTGGTGATACGACTTTGCAAGCAGAAAGATAGGATGGGTTCCAGGCAATGATGGAGTGTAAGTGAGAGTAAAGAGTATGAATATCACTGAACTTTAACAAGACCAAAGTGATAACAATCGGAAAAGAA
Source organism: Schistocerca nitens (assembly GCF_023898315.1). Classification (NCBI taxonomy): domain Eukaryota; kingdom Metazoa; phylum Arthropoda; class Insecta; order Orthoptera; family Acrididae; genus Schistocerca; species Schistocerca nitens. The sequence goes on from NC_064617.1 coordinate 364,077,179, forward strand.
GACGATTAACATATCACTACATGGAATGTACGAGAATAGGATCTATCAATCCAGTATTTGGGGAGCTTCATAAATTCCAGTGGAAATCGTACAGAGGAAGCGAGGCGCAGTATCTCCGTAGGACAAAGAGTTTTGGGGAGAGTGAAAGGGCAGCTGGCCGCCAGAAGCGTCCCAATAACACATAGGAGGAGGTCCGCCAAACGTTTGGTGTGGAGTGTGGGGTCTTATGGTTCTGAAGCGTGAAGACTCAGACAGGAAGAACTCAAACACTTACAAAGTTTTGAAATATGATTGTGGGGAAAAATACACACATCGAAACTCATAACCAGTGTGAGAAATGAGGAGGTGCTGAGAAAGCTAGGAGAGAACTTCCTGATGATGGTAGAGACTGGGAAAACATCTGAGATGAGACACATACACTGATGGAAAAAAAATCGCAACATCAAAACGTGATTACTGTAGAGTATTGAAATTTCGGGAATTCATTTGTCTAGGTGTCATATTTCAGCGCATTGCAACACCACTGGTTCACGTTAGCGTGACATAAGCCCTGGAAGTTTAAAATGCCGGTACATTAATGACCTATGTAACTGTCAAAATGTTGAATGCATGCTTGTAGATTTGGTCGGTGAATACAGGGACGGTTGATTCTGATTGTGGATGACACTGGAGTTGTCATCCCATGATGTCTCATATATACTCGATTGGAGACAGATCTGGTGATCGATCAGGCACCTGCAACTTGTCGACACTCCGCAGATCATGTTTCGCTACAACAGCGGTGTGTGGCAGCGGTGTGTGGCCGAGCGTTATGCTGTTAGAAAGCATCCACGGTAATGCTGTTCATGTATGGCAGTCCAACCACCACGCTGACGTAAAAATTTGCAACTACGGTGCGTGGGATAGCCATGAGAGTGCTCTTACTGGCATACGAAATCGCACCGCAGACCACAACTCCAGGTGAAGGTGCATCTAGTAGGCCGAAATGTTGACTGCAGGAACTCAACTGGCCTCCTTCTAATCAAAGCATGGCTGCCACTGCACTGAGGCCGAACTAGCTTTCATCAGAAAACACAACGGACCTCCACACTGCCCTCCAATGAGCTCGCACTTGACACCACTGAAATCTCAAATTGCGGTCGTGTAAGTTCGGTGCAATACACGCTGCAGGGCGTCTGGCTCGGAACTCTCCTCGAAATAAGCGATTTGTAACAGTTAGTCGTGTGACTGTGGTGCCAATTTCTGCTCAAAATGCTGCTCAAAATGCTGCTGCACGTGCAATACGATGTGCCGGAGCCATACGTCGAACACAGTGGTCTTCCTTCTCGGTAGTGCAATGTGGGCGCCCAAAGACGGATCATCTCGAGGCCGTACATGGTCGTGATCACCGCTACCAGCAATCATCGATTTTCAAACACGGACGCAAATGTTAGAGTGTGCGACGCTAGCCATTGTGCCATTATTTTGGCCGAGATTATCTTGTGCTGAAACAAAGGGTTCAAATTGCTCTGAGCACTATGGGACTTAACATCGGAGGTCATCAGTCCCCTAGAACTTAGAACTACTTAAACCTAACTAACCTAAGGACATCACACACATCCATGACCGGTGAAGGGTTCGAACTTGCGAACGTAGCGGTCGCGCGGTTCCGGACTGAAGTGTCCAGAACCGCTCGGCCACTCCTTCCGGCTGCTGAAAGACGTCTAAAATACGTCGCAAACTTTAAGTTTCGTTTTGTCAGAGACGGTCGACTATCTACGGATAAACCGAAATACGTGTTCGCTTATTTTTACTTCTCTTCCGCTGATCGAAGTTTCTGGGAAATCGGGCTATGGAATTTGCCATTTTGTCCTCGTAAGGTAAAAGCATTCTTTCTCATGTTAAAGACTGTCTAGGTCTCCGAAAGAAGGGTGTGTGTTACATTCCATGCGAATATGGCACGTCTTTCGTGGGGCAGAACAGTCGATGAGAGATGTAAGGAACATCGGAGACATAACCGACTAAAACTCGTCTCTAATGACCTTCATGTCGACGGGACATTAGAGCCTATCTTCCTTACTTCCGACTAAAGCCACCTAGCAAATCAGCTGTCGTCGAGCGCTGCCTTGAAAAAGATCATAAAATGAAATTCGATGAACCGAGGATTATTGTGCTCACGCGAAGTTTCTGAGACAGGACAATTAAGTAGTCCATCGAAATTAAAACACGGACGAAAGTTTCAATTTAATTAACTCTTGTACGAACGATAGTCAATTTGATTAAATCTCGCACGTCAACACATCCACCAGAACTGGAAATTACTGAGGGAATTTTCGTTTCACGGAATATCAGTACGAGCTCTGAAGAACAAAAGAGCATCAAATGGCGTAGTGGACGGCCGGAGTGGCCGAGCGGTTCTAGGCGCTTCAGTCTGGAACCGCGCGACCGCTACGGTCGCAGGTTCGAATCCTGCCTCGGGCATGGATGTGTGTGATGTCCTTAGGTTAGTTAGGTTTAAGTAGTTCTAAGTTCTAGGAGACTGATGACCTCAGATGTTAAGTCCCATAGTGCTCAGAGCCATTCTAACCATTTTTTGAAATGGCGTAGTGGGTGTCGGGAATGGAACTCTTGTCATAAATAGCGGCGTGAGGCCAACAGTATTTGACAGTCTGGTTGGAATTCAGGCAACTTGTACACATAATAACGAAGTTCGCGGAACCTGAATAAGATGACTGTGTCGGTTGTGAAAATATTGTGCATTAAATAGAAACAATAGTTGCCAAGACACTCGGAAACACACTGATAAGCGATAGCGCAGAGAAAACCTAAGAGATAACATGTCAAGCTATTGATCATGATTCAATTTTTTTGGAACAGTTAGAAACATGTAGCATTAAAATGAAATGCAGTTTTTTTGCTGTCACAAAAATGCAACAAAATTCCGTGGAAACTAAGGAAACCAGTAAACGAGACACTATCTGGCAAATTGTTGAGGAAAATCATCATCTGAGTTTTCTGCCGGAACATTTATGCTTCTCTCTTGCACAGTTTCGACTGAAGTTCGAGGCTAAGTTCAGTTTACGTATTTCGTGCAAATAGAGTGTTCAAATAGCTCTGAGCACTATGGGACTTAACATCTGAGGTCATCAGTCCCCTAGAACTTAGAACTACTTAAACCAAACTAACTTAAGGACATCACACACATCCATGCCCGAGGCAGGATTCGAACCTGCGACCGTAGCGGTCACGCGGTTCCAAACTAACGCGCCTAGAACCGCACGGCCACTCCGGTCGGCTGCAAATAGAGGGCGCCTGAGGATTTCGTAGATATTTACGATTACGTCTCAAGACTACAGCGGTGTTAGCCACGCGTATTAGCTTCAGGCGAGATATTTCTCACGGATAAAAGCGTAAAGGTGTACTCCACACTTCCATAACCCCGTGTTTAAGGAGGCACGAGCAGTGAAGAGGTGCCTTTACGGGGCTATTGTTATGCGTTTGATCGCCGAGACACCGTTCGCGAGGCTATGTTCCGGCTATAAAGATCAGAATAACGGCGGGTCCCTGAGACTTTCGGATTAGCCGCTTCGTCAACCCAGGAGGGGTTTTAGTCGTCCCATCGGTCAGAATGGCACGCAAGCCGCTGCTACCGAAAACGGCAGTAGAAGTTTTGAGCCGCCGAATGATCGTGTTGACTTGAAGCGTAGAAGTTATTAACAGTGCTTTCCATCCTAGGACCATTAGGGCCTACACAAGGCACTTCACATTCTAAGATTTGTCATGGTTTCATTTTTTCCCCACGACGCCCACCTTTAATTTATTGATTTCTATTTTGTTTCGCCGGTGAAGTTTTAGAAGAGTATGTTGACTCGTAAATGTATAGTTTTATTTGTATTGCAGAGCTTCTCTTGTTCAGAAAGTCCAGTTTAGCCAAATTCTAGTTATAGGTATCGTGTGAATATGAACGTTGTTACTCTACAGTTCATATTTTCTGCTATTTTAGATACAGAGCAACCATCTGATAGACAAATGTTTTTGATAGTTCTCCTTAGGGGGTCGAAAATATGTTCATAATTAAACCTATTCTCTCTTAAACTGTAACCGTAATGGCTACAAGGCTTACTTCTTCTCCAAAAATAACTGTGTACATTACCTGTTATTTGTTACGTGAAATGTTCTCAATTGTCACTTAATTATGACTCTTCAGTCAGAGGTCGTGAAATATACCATACCTATATGTCTGCAATTCTTCAGCTGCCATGCAAAATGTTTCCCTCCTTCGTTTGACTATACAAGCATTCTTACTTACCGAGCGAGGCGGGACAGTAGCGAAGATGGAATATTGTGTTTTATATTAGAAAGCATTTCATGAACATATTTGATCTTGATTTCTCCAAATTACTTCTAGAAAATTTCAGGTGATTCTAGTCTCAAAGAAACACTAGTTTTCTGTCCTTCTACAGATGCCTTGTCGTTACGTCTCTAATTACAGATGTGGACAGTTAAGTAGAAAATTTCCTTCTTTGTAGTAGAGCCATGATGGCGTATCATGAAGACAATTGTAACAAAATTTACTCAGCTCCTAATTAATGTCTTTATTCGTTTCCCTGCACAAGATCTGCTTAACCCCGTGCAGTACCTGTTCAGCTTCATTTAAAAAAGCACATACACACAAACACACACACACACACACACACACACACACACACACACACACACACACACACTCACAAGCACGCACAAACGAATGTACACACTTCCGAGAATACGTGCACACACATGTTAGCCGTTTACGAGATGCTTGCAACGGAATTATAGCGTACCTATGAAACGAAATTTCTGCTAATATATTCATATGCACGCAATTTCATCCGAATTTGTGCCTTCTACATTTTTCATGTGACCGCGCTGTCCTTACTAGAAATAGTAAACTTGAAAATTTTCTAAATTTAATCGAAACTGGTTGTGTGAATAAGAAACGTAGTTCACCACGGAGCTTTTAATCTGAATAAAATATTCAGAAAATATGTACACCGCTCTCATTACGTGAGGTTAAAGCAACCTGCATTACAAATTTTCAACTGAAGTCTTTTCTGCTGGTTTCAGTTCATCTTTGATTCCGGGTCTCCGTGCGAATTACTACTTTACATCCTTTTTATCCGATCTTCTGAGAATGTATTTTGTATGTTTTCAGTGTCTGTTGACTGTTTTTCTGGTATCTTGCTGTTAGTTCACTGGTCGGTTTAATGATGTTGTTGTCTTTTAGAAAATCTAGTGTTTTATCTATGTATTACTTTTAATCCATAATTACAGTAATATTCCCTTTGCCTGCTCTTGTTAATATGGGATTGTCCTGTTTTCATTTTTGTTTAGCTTGTTGGCTGCGATTTCCTCTGTTGTTCTATTATTAGAGATAATGGTGGATTTGTGTGTTCTGATTATCTGTATTATTCCCGCAGCTACTAATTCGGTTGTGAAGTTTGCAATAAAATTTGGTGTGCTCAGTCTTTCTTGTTCCTTTAGAATGTTTTCAGATTCTGTTATGAGATTTTCTATTGTTTTGTGTGATACATTTGTGTTAACAGTGAGTTTTTTTTTTATTGTACGCATTTTTCTTGTATGGTAAGATTTATGTCAGTTCGGTTAGTGATTCTGTCATGGAATTTATATTGTTGGTTGTGACTGTTTTCAGTGGATGCTCTTGTGCTGTTAATTATTCTGTTGAGTTTTCTGTTTTGTTTCTTCTGTTTTTCTGCATTACTTTCTGTATGTATGCTTTTTCTCTCTCCGTTATTTCCTTGAAGTGAGCTGAAATTGTAAATTTGTTTGCCAATTCTGAATATGTTTGGTAAAGTTGAGCATCTGCTTTTTAACGTATAATTACCTAATTTCTTGCTTTAACAACATAATCTCCAGATACTTTTTCACTTTCTTTGGTGTATACGACATTCTACTCACAGACGTTTTTATACAGTCTGAAATTACATTATGAGGTAGGCAATTTTTATTGAACTGAAGGATGTCTTCTGAAGGTTCATAAGGCGTTCCTGTATTTGTTGCTGAGGTCGCTGGGGAATGACTGGCTGGGCGACGAGATATTCATCATTTATATTGCAGATCTTGTATTTGCCGTGATTGCAGTTAAAATTCTTGGATGTAAGGTTCGCCAGTTATACTAAACACCGTTTTTTCAAAGTTCCCAATCATGTTTCAGCACCTCTGTGCTGTTAATCAACCTGCATTACTGTATAGAGATTTTGTCATATTTTAAGTCAGTAAATTGGTAAAAATAGTCTTTATTATGCATTCTTGTAGTTCAACGAAGGGTGACAAAGGAGGTCGAAATGCTCAGTTCTGTCTTTCGAATTGTGTACTGCGGAATAAATTTACTTGCTTCTTATTTCCAAGCCGTCCGCGGTGGCCGAACGGTTCTAGGCGCTTCAGTCCGGAACCGAACAACTGCTACGGTCGCAGGTTCGAATCCTGCCTCGGGCATGGATGTGTGTGATGTCCTTTGGCTAGTTAGGTTTAAGTAGTTCTAAGTTCTAGGGGACTGATCACATCAGATGTTGAGTCCCCTAGTGCTCAGAGTCATTTGAACCATTCTCTTTGGCTAGTTAGGTTTGAGTAGTTCTAAGTTCTAGGGGACTGATCACATCAGATGTTGAGTCCCATAGTGCTCAGAGTCATTTGAACCATTCTTATTTCCAGTCATCACAAAATCGTTGAAAATATAGATAATTAATTCACTGATCACGGGGTACAATTGAGATCAGTCAACAGAGAAAAGATATTTGGATCTCTTCGGACACATATACTATTCCACGCAAGTCACGCGAGAAAATTTTCTCTATCGAAATAGCAAATTATCGCAGACTATAGTAACAACGACTTATTTCAAGCTTTTGGATAATGGAATAGGTTATCCCAGTGTTAAAGAAAAGTAGTATGAAAGGGCGTGCATACGTTTTGGCCTATATCGTAGGAATCACGGAACACATTTTGGGTTTGCGTGTTACGACTTGTTTGAAGACAGGAATTATCCTCGTAGCGATCAATATAAATTCCATAAACCTCGTTCTTAGAAGGGCAGTTGACTCTGCTTATCCTTGAGATTCAGAGGGGCGTAGGTAACGGTGCTATGGATGTTGGCGTGTACCTTCAATTCTCGAAGGCATTCAATACAGTTCCGCTCTTTCACCAAGTTTTGTTTTCCATTAAAAAATCGTAACGCCAAAAGATTGGCAAAACCAAGCAAGACATACATTAAATAGAAGAGCAAGGAATGGTAGTTTATTCTGTATGGGAAGAAAGTGATGAAGTCCACATACATTAGTTGTAGGGACCATTAGTTCTCGATTACTCTATTCGTATTAGCTGCTAGAAACAAAAGCATCCGGAAAATATCTAGGAGCAAATATGCGCAAGGACGTAATGTGGAAAGACCAAATAAAATTATCTGCAGGAAAGTAAGACGTCCAAAAGATTACTCTGAAGGGTCGTATGGAAATGTAATTTACCTGCGAAAGAGATAAATGTAGGATTCATAAGTATTGTTCGTGAGCCTCGGAGCGTTTCCTTATAGTGGTAGTGGAGGAGATACGTTATCTGATCAAATTCTCCGGATGCCTATTAATGGCCATTAATATGGGGTGTGTAAGCCCTTCGCCTTCATGATGGTTTGAACTCTGCTGGGGACACCTTCAGTGAGGTATCTGAATGTCTGTGGGGGAAAGGTAGTGCATAATTCCTTAGGTCTAAACCGGAGGAAGCAGTGATGCTGGACGCTGAGGTTTGGAGCGAGGTGGACATTCTAAATTACCCCTATGGTGTTCCACTGGGTTAGGGTCCAGACTCTGTACAGGGGAGTCCATTCCAGGAATACTATCGTCCACCAAGCATCGTCTCACAGATGCTGCTTAATGAGGTGTACTGTCATGTTGGTACAAGCAGTAATCTTCTTCTACAATCATGGTCTAGGCCATAGGACTTTTCCGTCTTATAAATATTCAGTCACCTTTTTCTTGGTATTCCTACGGATCTTGTACCCAACAGTCGGCGTTTTAGGCTTATTTTGGTAGACTAGAATCCGCCATTCTTTGTAGATGTTCTACCTAGTGTTGTCGAACAGACTTCACCTTCTCATCTACCACATACATCAGAAGCTCTGATCTTACGTCCTCGTTTCATAGTTTACCTAATCTTCTGCAGCCCGTCACTCCTCTTAGAAATTTCATTTCTGCTTCCTGGAATCCACTACCTAGTTTTTTAATTGTTGTCCTCGTTTCACTTCCAAATATCAATGTGGGGCGGCCATTAGCTTATGCAACTCTATTGATGTCTCTTTTCCCAGTTTCTATTCATTGTTCCACATATCATTTGGTGTTTAAGGATTTGTTTTCAATGTTGAGTTCATTCTGGTAGCATGTAATATTCCCTGTAACTGAAATGAGCAACTTGCCTAGTGGTTTTCCTTACTATTATGAATCATATTTTATCGGTTTTGTCCCTTTCAAAACCATCACCTTTCTTTTCGGAATGGTTATTTTCGTATTATACTCTTTGGAAATTTGGTTAAGTTTATAGATGGACTTTTTTAGCTAAGTTTCCCTACCCTGTACAACTACAGCGTCCTCTGCAGTAATCACGATATTAAAAAAAATGTAGAACAAATTTCTTTATCCATCTACGATCACAAACGTGTAGGTTGTCAGACTACCGATTTCGGTCAGCAATGACCGTCTTCAGATCTGTTTTAAATACATGTCCTAATGTAATGGGCCATAGTGACATCGTCAGAAGATAAACACAAAGCCAGCTCGACATCGTCATGTGTGACGATGTTGAGCTGGCTTTGTGTTTATTTTTTGAAGATTTTACAGGACTGAGAATGGTCACTACTTATCGAAACCGTTACTCTAAGGACCTAATTAGTTTGTGATCATAGACTGAAAGAAAGAAATTTATTGTACGCTTTCAGGAACACTGCTCGATTCGCGACCATGTGGCAGCTTGTGATTAAAGAACATGTGGTGTATGTAATATATTGACGTATGACTGAAATGGGTCTAACAATGGTATAGCTCAACTGCCACACTTTATATATGTCAGAAAATGTGGGTAATAAGCTGTACCCTCGTTAGACGTCTTGGTTTGTAAGTATGTCTTCTGATATACCATGGTTAGTCTTCATTCTTATTTTAGTATCTCTATATAGGACAAAATCTTAAATATGGCTGCGAATTAGCAACTGTGTAAATCTGAAGAGGTTGAAGAAAGTCAGCCTACCAGTTGCTAAACAAAGGTTTATTAGCCCTTGAAATAGGTTTCGATATTTCTAAGAATATCTTCGTCAGAAGGAGTGGGTCTTATTACATCACATGATGGTACATGGTTCATATGACAACAGCCGCTCGGCTTCACCTTTCTAATGTACCACGTAATATAACAAGGCCAATTCCTTCTGAAGAAGGTAGTTTTAGAAATATGGAAGCCTAGGTCAAGGACTAATAAGCATTTGTTTTGCATCTGGTTGGCTGATTTTTTAAAACCTCCTCTATGTAGGCTGTTTGTCACCTTTATTATTTGCTGAGCACATACTTTCTAGTGTAATTTGTTCCATAAAATTTTCCTATCTACATGGCGAAGGTTTTCTTCAAGTTTATAAATACGATGTAAGTTTCCCTAGTGAACTCTCTTTGTTTTTCGTTAATATGTTTAAGCGTGAAAACGTTACCACTTCTAGCTCCTCTCTGAAACCATTTAGTTCGTAAGACAGTAGATTTTCGGCAGTAACTTGTAGATGTTGATTAGTTGTCTTGGCGTGGATCTTATACGCTATGGATGGTTTTGATGTACCATGGTTATTAATGCATTCATTGAGTTTACCTTTTTTATGGATTGCTGTTGTGCCGAGGAAAGTGTAACTGGCGGACACTAAAAATTCATCCAAGTTCCACCTTGGCCGCTCACTAAAAATGAACAGTCTATGTTAATGAGCAGGAGACAGCGAGCTAGGGGTAAACGCTGAGGGAGTTACGGCAAACATGGAAGCTATTGGAGCACGTGGCAAGGACCGAATGCCCAAGTTTGCAAGCGAAGCATAATGACATCACGGAATCCGAGACATACCGTCATACTAGTGAAAAAGCAGAGTGTTGTAAGAAAGACTATGTGCAACGCAATAATAGGTATTCAGATGCTGAACCAGCAGGAAAGAGCCTCTGAAAGGTGAATTTTTCGGATGTCTGAAGTCACTAGGAGAGCTGACAGTGAGGGACGACCAAGACACATTATGTCATATTCTGTAGCCATCCCCACTGCCGCCAAGTACACAGGAACTGCCGCCTGCCAACAAACGTACCTCATCGTTCTTAACAAATATGTGATAGTTGAGTGCTGATTGCCGACTGCCCAGTGCGTAGTCTCAGCCCATGTGTCAACTTCAGCTGTCAAGTGAGAGAGAAGTCTACGGAGGTCGACCCTCGGCACATCAAGGTGTCTCCTATCGACTATGGAACCACGAGTCTGGCTGGTAGGACGCTGCTACTGCCAGCTGCACTGACAACGTCCGAGGCACCGTTGATAGGGCGCTAAGGCCACCATCACCCTGCAGGTCTGCTGGAGGCTGGACCTGAGTGACCTGGATGCGGCCACTGCTGCAGCTCATCCCATTCGTACATCAGACAACGATGCTGGCGGCTCTTGTGTCCTACTCGGGGGAGTGAGAGCTGACCCCAGCGAGCCAGTGAATACTTCGGGTGGACTTGTAGGTGTGATTCCTAACTGCAAATCTTCGACATCAATGACAGCACTTTGAAAATCGATATGTTGAACTGGAGGCTGCCATCGTCCACAAGTCGGCGTCCCCCCCCCCCCCCCCCGTGGTGTAACAGCTGCCTTCCAATGCTTCCCTGCGCTGACGAAACTACTAGTCGAGCTGAGGCCGCCATTTCGCTGCTGACGTGGCCACTGCTCTGCTGGCCTGACTGTGGAGCAGCTATTTTGGAGAAAATCCTGTATTCCTGTCTAAGAAATGTGTTATTTTCAATGATGCTTTCTTGGCGCTCTCAAGCGTAGCTAGGTTCTCCTCACCACATCCCATTTGGCTCTCTCCTGATGACTGCAAGGGTCTGGGGTCAGTCTCGTGTATTGCTATGACATCTTCAACCATCGGTAGTTTCGGGATTTGGCACTTTTTGTCACACATATGGTGTATAAATGATTAAGTCTAAGCTTCAAAACTAGCTCCGCAGATTTAATAAGTCTGTGTTTAAGCCGCTAGATCCCATTCCTTTGTCGTTTATGTTTTATTCAGGGCTTCGTTTCTGGTGGGTCACCCTCTATATAATGCGCAATCCATTTACATTCTGGTATTATATGTAGGTTTGATGTACCTTTTCAGTTTCGTTTAAATGATTTATCGTCTTGTAAGCTACAGAGTCTTTCTTTCTTTCTTTCGCTACTGCCTTTATCCCGCATTGGGTTCACGGTCGGCAGGGTTAAGTACGAAGTTGGCGTGGTTAAGTTATGGGGTGGCCGGATGCCCTTCCTGCCACCACCCTATACCCCCCGGGACGGAATAAGAGTACCCCAGCTGTCTGCGTCTAGTGTAAATCGGAAATAGTGTGAATGTGTTTCAGATGTCTGCGAGTCGTGTAACTGAGGTGGGACGTGGGGACCAGCCTGGTATTCACCTATTAGGATGTGGAAATCTGCCTAAAATCCACATCCAGGCTGGCCGGCACACCGGCCGCCGTCGTTAATCCGCCAAGCGGATTCGATCCGGGGCCGGCGTGCCTACCCGAGTCCAGGAAGCAGCGCGTTAGTGCTCTCGACTATCCTGGCGGGTACTTGTAAGCTACAGAGTCTTTTGCATGGATATCGTGTACAATTCTGCTTACAAAATTGTTTCACAAGTCTTTATTTGTTTTCCTGACAATAGTCACTAATTTACTTCTTTTCTCCTTGTGTTCTTGTTCCTTAGATTTTGTTTTCGCCTGTAAGCACTTCTGATATGCTCGTTTTCTTCCCTCGACTGCTATTGTGATATCTTCGTTCCACACTTGAAGTCCCCTCTTACTTGTCCTCTAATTCTATTTTTGAAGTGACTCATTTGCGTCCTTTGGCTACTTTTAGCGAACAATACTCAAACGATAATGGAAATTGTCTTATAAATTTTGCCTTAAGAAATGGACTGAAAATTACTAATGCTTTTTAAATAACTAATCATTTTTAAGTAGAGAAGTATACATAAATACACTTAGCGTGAAAGGGGACATATATCACTAATTGATTGTATGATGGCCAACAGCAAAATAAGCAAGCAAGTTCAGAATCTTCGTGTTCCCAGAGGTAGTGGCATTTACTCCGACCATTAACTAGTGGTTTAAACAAGATGGGAAGAACGTTTTGAGGTCTAGCTATTACAGGATGAGAGCATAAAACGTCTATACCAAATTAGACTGAATATATACCTAAACCAAACTGATACAAGTGTGAGTTTAGAAACCGAATGGAAAATTATGAACACTTATCGTCTCCAATTTACATTAGACACAGAACTCGCTGCTGTAAAATGTGTTCATATCCCTCTGCATTTACCGTTTCATTAAACGCAATAAGGGGACCACACTCTAACCACGAAGAACACGCTCATCCCGCAACACATTGTCCTCCATACGTCTCTGTTGACCCTACATATTATGGTAGGTAAAGTTCTCCAGGCATTTCCCAAAGCAAATCATTCTACTGGATAGCACATGGGATAGCGAGGTTCGTCACCAACTCATTCGTTTCCAGTGGTATCACCCTTTACACTAACTTAAGTGTCGCTTAGCATTGGCTTCTAAAATGTGCAACTTTTGATGAAATCATTGCGATTGTACCCCATCTTTTAACTATCTACCCATTGTGATTGTGCTAGCTGGATATCTGAAAACACTTTGAAACTCACGAGTGATTCCTTCTCGAGATTTCATGTGATTTTTTACAACCACCCTCCGGAATGCTCGACGGTCCCTGGCCGTCAGTACACGACGCATGACTGGTTCCGGTTTATCTGTAGTTGTTATATCGCGTTTCCACTTCACACTTATTTTACCAACGGTCGCTTTGTCATGCTTTAGAAGGACTGAAACGTCCCTCACGGACTTGTTACTCAGTTGGCATCCAGTGACTAATCATTGAGCCCACTTGACCGAACCGTGCTGCTGTTATTGCATCTGTTTTGGCAAGAATGTACTTCCCTCTCCCCTCCACCCTTGTTTTATACTGCAGCTCTGCCACTTGTGATATTTAGTGATTAGTGCCACATTAATAAGCGTCTCCGTATACGTTTGGTAAGTTAGCGTAGATAAAATTCCAGACCAGAGCAGCACGTTTCACCCCGAATGCATCTAGTAAGCGCCAGAAAACCACGGTGTTTTCTTGTCAGTTTACGATGGAGCCACAAGAGAAACCGTGTTCATCACTGGCTGTTTTACTGCTGAAATTCTGACACAGGTCGCTCGAAGATTCGACTGAGATATCACATTATCCCACATACATCTCGTCCTATGACCTTTCCATTCACCAACAGTCGTTCTTGTCGAGAACAATTTATGGATGAAACAAACACACTACTGCGGGTTTCCAAAGAACCCTTTTCTACGCCCTGCAAGGTGTTCTGTGGAGTATGGATGTAGACAAAGACAGTCACCATCCCTTCCCGTTCACTTACGTATCGAGGGAAAAATTAGATGCATATATCTCCGTGGGCCACCCAATCACAAGCATGTCTTATGATTCACAGGTTAGACCCAGAAAAATTGTTGGAAATTTTACCATGCTACTTTGTTACAACACTGATAAGCCAAAACAGTAGTAACACCTAGTTAAGTACGTATTGTACCACCCAGTCAACTCCGTACGGTAGCGATTCAGTGTGGCAAGGATTCGACAAATGCTTGGTGCATCCTGGTGGTGTCTGTCCCCAACTGTTTACGCACAGGTCACTTAACTCCAGTAAATTAAGGATCGATGCTTTGATGGTGAAAAGCTGTCGCCCGATTGCATCGTTGCATCGTAGAAGTATAGGTTCGGATTCTGATCTGTCCAATTTTGTGGTCAAGATCTCATCGTGAGTACACCATTTCGCTCCTCAAATTACTGCAGATTCCTGCCTTGTTACATCGACAGTTATCCTCCCAGAAGATGCATCTCTGTCGTGGAAGACAGGCAGCATCAACGAAATACAAAATGGTTCAAATGCCTCTGAGCATTATGGGACTTAATATCTGAGGTCATCAGTCCCCTTGAATTAGAACTACTTAAACCTAACTAACCTAAGGACATCACACACATTCCTGCCCGAGGCAGGTTTCGAACCTATGACCGTAGCAGCAGCGCAGTTCCGGACTAAAGCGCCTAGAACCGCAACTAAAAACAGATCAACACCAATAACATTCACGTAGTGCTCAGCTGTCTCGGTGCCTTCTATTATAACCACATGTCCCACGGACTCCAAGGTGAATCAGCCCCATTGAATAACACCGCGGTTACCGCGATGCAAGCATGGGAGAGTGCATGTTAAGAGGAGCGTTTCGCCTGGATGGCGTATCCGGAGACGACCATCGACCTGGTATAAAAGAAATGTGTTTGACTCAACCAGCTGATACCTTTGAGCCGTTCGCTGGAGCTTAATAATACCTGACGAGAGCGGTCAAAGACCCTGCTGCTGCATCGTGGTTCTACGGTTTTCACCGTGCCCCTATTGGAGGCGTACGAAGAATAAAAGTGAGGATTTTACGCCGCACGGCAAAGGGAAAGAAGTCCTGCTCGCCTGTCTTGTCTCCAAAGTCCTTGTTTGGTACGCCGCCTAGTGTGGAAGAGTGCAGAGGAGCCGCGTATTGTAGTGTACTGGTTGTACTGGCTGTTTATCGAGGTGCAGTGTACCAGGGGGGACGGTGTTAGGGTTCAGTGTCGTTTGGCTGCAGGTTACTTAGACATTCTCACTGCTAACAGAATGACATTTTCACTCTGCAGCGGAGTGTGCGCTGATATGAAACTTCCTGGCAAATTAAAACATTGTGCTGGACCGAGACTCGAACTCGGGGCCTTTGCCTTTCGCGGGCAAGAGGTACTGGCGGAAGAAAAATAAAGCAGTGAGGATGGGGCGTGAGTCGTGGTTGGGTGGCTCAGATGGTAGAGTACTTGCCCGCGAAAGGCAAAGGCCCCGAGATCGAGTCTAGGTCTGGCACACAGTTTTAATCTGCCAGGAAGTTTCATATCAGCGCACACTCGCTGCAGAGTGAAAATCTCTTTCTGGAAACATCCCACAGGCTGTGGCTAAGCAATGTCTCCGCAATATCATTTCTTCCAGGAGTGTTAGTTCTGCAAGGTTCGCAGGAGAGGCTTCTGTGAGGTTTGGAAAGTAGGAGACGACGTACTGGCGGAAGAAATCCGTGAGGACGGGGCGTGAGTCGTGCCTGCGTAGCTCAGATGTAGAGCACTTGCCCGCGAAAGGCAAAGTTCCCGAGCTAGAGTCTCGGTCCAGGAAGTTTCATTCTCACTGGTAATTTAAAACCATCCTATCTGCGCAGTAGTTGTGTGTTGGATATGGTGAGCTTCCATTTGTTAATTTAAGCTAGTGCATCTTGTTTTGTGAGAGACCTGTTTCATTGTAACACAGGTGATCGCACTTTGATGATATTAGAAGTATTTCCGTTGAACACTGTTTTAAGTTTCTTTGCTGAAACCAGTTAGTATTCTGGTTAGTTTCCAGAAGTCTGTTAACGTAAAGCACGAGCCAGCTAGGCACTGATGTTACACAAACTAATTATGTGTGGTGATTATAAAGTCTGAAAAGCGTGTAAGGTTATTGCAGGACAGTTTGTGCTGAGAAAGAAATGTTAAGAAAAAACTCGATAAGTTGCCCCAGTCCCAAGTTAATTAACATTCAAGTTAGTCAATCAGGCCGCAGTGCGTGCAAATTCAAGTGGCCCGCCACATAGTTACTCTCATTTGTTCTCACAGCGTAGATGATACAGCACGAGACTACTCAGAATTTGGCTCTGGTTCGATGCGTACTACCGCCCCTGGACCCATATATGTATCGCTCTCTTGCTCGATTTTGGGAAACCAAACGGAGAACACGTTTTGAGACACCCTCTCTTGGGGGCTGCATAAAATTGCATGTGAGACGGCCTGATTGGATAACTTGACGGCGCAACGTATCGAATTTTCTCCTTCACCATTATCTCTGAGCAGAACCTATCGTGCAACATCCGTAAAAGCCTTCAGATTATTTCTGACCACGCTGTTTTCTGCGTTCTTATTTTTAATCCTGTGTACTGCCTAGCACAGCTCTGTGAACATTTCATGTTCCGTTGTCCATCGAGCTTTTCAAATTTTTATGTATTCTAGTGTATAGCATTTGTGTACCTCTTCATTCTGTATGTTGTAGTCAAGTGGCACCTTGGCCCTGACAGTATTCGTAACTTGTAAGGCACACACATACACGCACACAGACACACATACTGCGCCCAGCCGAGCATACAGCGGAGATAATTCCTTTTGAAATCTCTTTGTCTGTCATTATTGATACTGTCAAAGTATTTGAAGCTGTAATTGAAGTGAGTGACTTTATTCATTTTTTGATTTTACAACTGCTCTAATTCAAGCTGTAAGCGTAATAGTCAAGAACTTAAAAAAAATACTCTTACTTTATTTCAGTTGATGGCTGGTTCAGAGTGCTTCCTTTAAACTGTATTAATTTATCTGGAATATGTTTTTTTTAAAGATTGTGCTAAATTTCCTTTGTGGAGCACTGTATAAAATAAAAGCGTTTATCGCATTAAAACCTTACTATACTGGAACCTAGTCCCTACCGCTTGCCTGCCGCATGCAGTTGCAAACCATCGTTAATATCCTTCACCATATCAGTCTTTTCGTTGATCCACCGTTCAATCTTGATGATCTCACGTCCACAGCAATCGTAACTGGCGATATCATTGGTTCAACATGGGAACACTTAGAGGTCGTGTGCTGTGGAGCCCCATGTTCAACGGTGTGCGCTGAAATGTGTGTTACGGAGTACTTTTGCCTGCGCCAGCAATGGTCTCTGTCATCACATGTACCATACACCCAGCTTTACAGAAGGGACTAGCCTCTGGCGTTCACGTTCCTCGTTGGGGTGAGAAGGCCCAAATCTTTGTGGTCTTTTCGTGGTTTCACAGACCTTCAACCACTCTCCATACATAGTCACGTCAGTAGCACGCAAGCAACGAAGGAGTTACGTCGTTTTCGACATGCTGGTCACAGACGCAAGGCGATAACAATCGAAGTGCCTTATGTCAGTAGTTGGACTCCACTGCGGCCATTACAGCCACTATAATAATTCCCTGTTGGTCTCTGCTTTACTTATATGTTTTGCTTACCGACACATTTGCCCGTAAATACGCCATTCGGTCACGCAGTCAACCGTAGTAGTGACGTTTTAGGTCGTTAGTGGAGATTTACCAAAGAAAGCGAGACAACAACGTTGTATTTCTAACCAGAGTTTCAATTTATGTTTGCCGAGGACCTATGTTACCTTTCTGTATGCTTTATAACCATCAGATACACTTCCAAAAGTGCGGAGCCCTCTGCTCCCCTAATATGGACAGCAGATATTAAAGACGCCTACGTTATTCTTGTGTAATACTTCATTTGCCGATGTACTGACTTTTCGTTGTGTTCCCTCAAACGTATTGCTTCCATTTCAAATTGATTCGTCGCTTAACTTGACATACAGTCACGGAACAAAAATCGTTGCACCAGGAAGGAGCTGAATGGTTCAAATGGCTCTGAGAACTATGGAACTTAACTTCGAGGTCATCAGTCCCTATAACCTAGAACTACTTAAACCTAACTAACCTAAGGACATCACACACATCCATGCCCGAGGCAGGATTCGAACCTGCGACCGCGCGGTTCCAGACTGTAGCGCCTAGAACCGCTCGGCCACTCAGGCAGGCAAAGGAGTTGAGCGACATATACCACAGGTGGCAGGCGTGTGTCTACATCTGAAAGATGATGTCTCCTCAGATTTTGTGACAGCCGAATAAGAGAGGCACTATGAGGATTCAAATCAGTTTGCTTTAAACACAGCTGTAACGGTCGTGGGCGTTAGTTACCTTTGAGACTCGACGGGTTGAGCTGAGGCTAGTCAAGAATGACGTTAAACCGACAAAGACGTCATTATCAGCGCCTCACGGAGTCAGAATGGAGCCGTGTAGTAGGGCTACGAGAAGCTGACTGCTCCTTGTGCGATGTAGCAGGAAGACTGGGCAGGAGTGTAGCCACTGTACGTGATTGCCGGCAGCGGTGGTCACGAGGATGTGCTGCCTCAAGAAGACCGGGCTCCGGACTGGCACGTGTCCGCACCGAGAGGGAAGACCACCGTAGCTGACGTATGGTTGTGGCGCATCGTTCTACATCTGCTGCACCAATTTAAACAGCAGTTGGCACCACAGTCACACAACAGACTGTCAGAAATCAGCTACTTCAAGGACGGCTCCCAGCCTGACGTCCTGTAGCCTGCATTCCACTCACCTCAAACCACCGCCATTTACGACTTCAGAGGTGTCATGCGAGAGCTCCTCGGAGGGCAGGGTGCCGGTCTGCTGTGTGTTTTGATGAAAACTGCTTTTGTTTCGGTGCCGGTGATGGCCGTGTGCTGACTATAAGAGGCCAGTTCAGGGACTGCAAACAACCTGTCTCCGTGCTACCACACTGCACCTGCTACAGGAGTTAGGATCGCGGACGGGGGGAGGGCGGGGGGAGTGTCAGTTGTTCGTAGAACAGCACGAGCACTGTCGCGGTTATTTATACCACGCACCCTGACAGAAAATTTGTCCGTCAATTCGGTGATTAAACCTGTTGTGCTGGCATTCATGAACACGATTCCAGAGCTCATTTTACAAGAGGGTAAGGCTCGCCCACATACCACTGATGTAATCCAAATGCTAAACAGAGTGTGGACATGATGTCTTGGTCTGTTCGTTAAACAGCTCTGTCTCTACTCGAGAACAAATGGGCCATCATCGGACGACAACTCCAGGGTCATCCACAAACGCTGGTCGGAGTGGCCGAGCGGTTCTAGGCGCTACAGTCTGGAACAGCGAGACCGCTACGGTCGCAGGTTCGAATCCTGCCGTGGGCATGGATATGCGTGAAGTCCCTAGGTTAGTTAGGTTTAAGTAGTTCTAAGTTCTAGGGGACTGATGACCTCAGAAGTTAAGTCCCATAGCGCTCAGAGCCATTTCAACCATTTTCATCCACAAACAGTATTAACCGTTCCAGTATCGACCGACAAAGTGCAGCCGACATGGAACCCTATTCCATGAACTGACCACTGTCACCTGTAGAATTCAATGCACGCATGTTTGCAAGCTACCATTCAACATTCTGATGATTAAACTGGTTGCTAATGCACCAGGATTTGGCATTTGAAATGGCTTATCTTGCGGTTACATAGATCTCTGATCTTGCATTTTTAATTATTTAAATATGTTAGCTAGACAAATGTATTCCCAGACTATCAGCACTCCCCATTAATTAATTTTTAGTTACGAGAATTTTATCTGTTATTGCATTCAAGTAACATTGAGGCTTCAGAAATGTATCACTATTACTTCAGTCTGATAATACCGACATATTTCTTTTGCTTATGAGCATTATCTCGTCTTATTGACTTTGAGGGCTTTCGGCATCGGAAGTGCATATGTCGGATGCATAATCTTCATATCTTAAGGATTTACTTTAAGGCCTACAGTGTCAATACCTTAATATAAAGAAGTACTTAGCCATGTGGAGAGGAAATGTAATGACTGCGCTCCAAGGCCTTGAACATATATTCTACATCGTCAAGATAGGATAGGTACACGTAACACTGTTTTGCTTGAGATGGCTTTTTATTCGAAATAAATTCTTTGTATAATTTTGTTTACACAACCATAATCGCCATGGAAACAATAATCACAGGTGTAAAGTTCTACATATGGGACGAAAAAGCAGAGTCATTAAGCAGGTTTTGTAAATGTTCAATTGTGATTGCGCTGTACTCTTAGATTGGACGTGATGAAATGATTTTTTCTCTGCAATGGCGCGTGACACATTATGTGGTTTAAGCCTGATGCAACTTGATATTCCCAAAGACATGGAAATTAACTAACAAAAATGTAATGAATTTCTGTACATACCTAACTGTACGTACAAAGACACTATTTTCAAGAGCTTCAGAACGGCTCTCTGTCGAAACATAAAAACATCACATTGTGGTTCGATTCACGGCGTACTCTCTTCGTTGCAATGAGGCACACTGCTGAGTTACCAAAGGATTGATTGCTGTCAACTTTCCTGTATGCTGCGTCGACACAACAGACAGCGGAGGCATTATTTGGGCTCGAGGTGGTGGAATAGGACGCTCCAATTTATTTTACTGGACAGATTCGAGTTTGGGAAATTCCTCCGTCAGTTCCCGTGATTTTGTGACTTGTAACTCAAAGCGTCTGTCGTAATCCGTATTTTGTGGCTGCCTGAAACTCCTGTGACATTTCTGTTCCGTCAAATAATTCACATAGTTGCATCTGCAACAGTTATAACAGTGACACTCGCATCATACATCAAACGTCTCATAAGCTGGATATCTAAAAACAAGTATGTCATTTGTATTTATCGGATTTGAGAGCATTAACGGATTCGTTAATTATAAAAACGAATGTAGATTACTTTATCAGACATCATATTTTAATCGTATTAATTACATTGTTTGCGCACCGTTCTGATCAGTTTGTGCAGCGATACGAGGGTTAGCATGAAAGGCTTTTGTTTGTTAAATTGGAATTTTCCTCATTACTCCGATATTGCAAGCCATGTCGGAATCGATTATAACGGGTCGCTTTGTTCATTGTCCACCCGTGTGTATGTAACGTTTAGTTGCGATAATGCTCGTTTTTCCAGATGGCGTTGTCGCATATCGCGCGGCATCCAGCTCGGTCACAAGACTGATAGGTTGATAAAGCGCGGCGGTCCTCGGTAGACGTTGCTCCGACTCTAAAATGTAGTCTCCGTTTACTACTTAGTACATGAGAACAAACGTTCGTTTGGTAAACTGGTGAAAGAGCAGATCCATAAAAGTATGACGTAATAACAGAAGCCAAATGCAATCGGGTCGAATGAAAGCTTGAGTTACAATTTCTCTCTTAAATCACGGTGCAGAAAATCAAAGAGTCTTTCCCTAAAACAACGCATCATCGAAGTGAGTCCAAGTCAGAGTCTGCGCATGTTATACCTGACCGACATTGTGAAAACCGTGTAAACGTGAGTCAGAAAACCAGGCTTCTCTCAGTTAGTGATCCCACCGAGATCTCCGGTACCTATGTGATACGTCAGAACCTTGCAAATAAATTTTCTCCTTAACAGAATGCAATTGAAATATTTGATCCTCCTTACTCGTTTAATTTATTGAGCAACTAGCTGCAGAGTATATTTATCGCAAGAGGTGAATGTTGAATAGGTGAGGCTATAACCTCTCAATTTGTGATAACGGATATTCGAGTCGCTTTCAGCTGAAGCAAAAGACGGTAGATCCGCCTTTTGAGTGCCCATAATGCGTGAAGAGTTTCGTCATAGTATTTCATTAGGGTAGACACTCGCAAAATCTCATACAGCATTTTGTGTTTGTGATAATTTTACAGAATTTAAACTGTTATGCAGAGTGAAATCCTGATCAATTTCTAAGAAATAATGTAGCCAGCGCTACATAAAAATGCGTACTACGTTGAGTTGCTTCACAAATTAGATGACCGACATCACGCAACTCGCATTCTGTGTGTTATAATTTGACAGAAGTTGCACATAACGAACAGCTCAGGCACGGCAGTTTGTTTGCTGATGACGCCATATTTTACACCTGCGGAAAAGCTATAAATGTACGAGTAATTGCCACTTACTGTGTAACAGGTCACGTCAGTACGGCACGAGAGCTGAATGGGTGACTTGGATTCACAGAGACCGTAGCACATGGAACCTTCATTTCTGTCTGAGATAGAGATACGTCTTACATTTACCTTGACATGCTGGAGAAATTCCTGGAACCACAGGTTTCGGATAAAGGCATTGCTGGGTCTGTTGCGATTTTGTAGAATGGAGCACACAGTCATCTTGCTCTCATGACTATGGGGATCCTAGATTGAAATTTCGCGAACATATTGGTAGACGGATACTTATCAAGACTTCAACCATCGTGTTCACCTGATTTGATACACATAGATTCCTTGGTTTTGGGGTAAATAAGGTGATGGGTGTACAAAGCGAAGTTAAGGATTCTCTAGGATCTAAGAGCTGGAATCAGTGTTGAAGCGTCTATTATTTCACAATATATATTTCGGAGTAAGTTGTGGGCTGTTGTCCAACTTCTAGATCAATGCTTAGAAATGGACAGACGCCATGTTGTGCTGTTATAAAAAAGTATACATGATTTAAAAAAACATACATGCATATTATGTAAATTCATCCATTACTTCTCAGAAGTAAATTGTGACTCGTTACTGGTGGTAATTCTGCTTCAGTCAATGAAGTTTCAGGCGGAAGACGTGTCAGTAGACGCACAGGACATCTGTCTGACACCGCTCTGATTATCACACGCCATGCGGCCCGACACCCTCGAGTGATAGCCTG
The DNA here is from genome assembly GCF_023898315.1 of Schistocerca nitens. Taxonomy (NCBI): domain Eukaryota; kingdom Metazoa; phylum Arthropoda; class Insecta; order Orthoptera; family Acrididae; genus Schistocerca; species Schistocerca nitens. The sequence continues at coordinate 364,099,859 of NC_064617.1, forward strand.
GTGCTCATTTTAATTTCATAGTAGGACCCCTTTGGTCGTCATCCACTGCATCCTTAGAGAACAGTGGTGAGTCGACGATATTCTATGCTCCGTTTAGCTGCCATTCAAGGCAAGCCATTCTGGATTTACATTTCAGCCCTGACTATGTCTGCCCCCACACGGTGAAAGTTTCTACTGCTAGTCTCCGTGCTGGACAAACCCTACCTTGGCCTACAAAGTTACCGGATCTAGCCCACTTGTGAACAGCTCGGGATTTTGATGATCTCAATGCACAGATATTGGCACCATATCGCTCAGGGGGAATTCCATCAATGAATGCCGAGCCGAATGATAGCTTGCATAATGGCCAGTCATTGAGCTGCTCAATTTGTGAACCTCTTCCTCTGAAATACATCATTTAATTTTTATGTAATTGTAATCAAATGATAATTAAATGGACACCCTAGCTGCAAACAGGCGTTGATCTACTTCATTGGGGACATGTTCGAGTCGCGGTCGGGGCACACATTTTCAACATGTCCCCAATGAAGTAGATCAACGCCTGTTTGCAGCTAGGGTGTCCATTTAATTATCATTTCATTTCTAACAAAGCTGCATGGTCATCCACGGTAACTGTTCTTTCGGGAACAGATACTACCGTCATATATATAATTAAAAATATGGCTTCCCGGCCATTGACCTTCTTGTCCGAACGCACACGCTATGCCCGAACTCGTACGGGACTTGGTAGATTAATCTGCCACGAGTAATGAGTATGATGGGCAAACATCTGTTAGGCGCACTACGAATGTAGTGGTGTGGACATGTTGGGAATGTGGATCTCACGGGTAACGTGCAAGGGATAAGTTCCTGCAGACGCACTATCCTCTGTGCCCGCGGTGGCTCAGATGGATCGTGCCGGCACGGTGGCTCAGCGTGTTCGGTCAGAGGGTTAGCTACCCTCTGTAACAAAAAAAAAAAAAATAAATAAACTGAGTGAAAAAAAATAGCCGGTACGGTAGCTCAGCGTGTTCGGTCAGAGGGTTCGCTGCCCTCTGTAATAAAAAAACTGAGTGAATGGATCAATAACGAACTTCAACGGGCGTCAGGAGACGTCCGCCACGAACAATTGAAACGAACAATAACGAACAAAATGAGATTAAAAAAAAATGGGTAGAGGGTCTGCCATGTAAGCAGGAGATCCCGGGTTTGAGTCCCGGTCGGGGCACACATTTGCAACATGTCCCCAATGAAGTAGATCAACGCCTGTTTGCAGCTAGGGTGTCCATTTAATTATCATTTCATTTCTAGCAAAGCTGCATGGTCGTCCACGGTAACTGTTCTTTTGGGAACAGATACTACCGTCATATATATAGTAATTGTAATGATTTGTTTTTCAGTACATGCAAACCATACCTACCGATTTTCATCCTATTAGGATAGCGTCTTCTTTTTTTCTTAGACTGTACATGGTTTCTCAGCTCAATAATTTAAAAATTAACAATTACCTGCTACTTTCAACTGTTCAGAATTGTTAAAAATCATGCTTTCAGTGACCCCGAACAAATTCCTCTGGGAAATACTGTTGTAAGAACTGACTGAACAACAACAATGTATTGAACAAAATCAAGAGCACTGTCAAGACAGCTACACAGACAATTAGAAGATATTAGAAACAAAAAAAATTACACAAACAGTAACACTACAACACACATCAAGGAACGGCGACAAACAAATGAAATCACTCTAATAACTATAATAATCGTCGTCGCACCAGTACTTTAAAGCTGTAACACAGCTCAGAATCCGTTATGTGAGCTTGTATTATCGCTAATGCCATGCGAAGTATTTACATAACCAAATGGCGTGAGAGATCATGATCCAGGAGCACTTCAGAAGTACGACGCACTAGCCAGTAAGGAAACCTATATCTGCGTGCACAAAATGGGAAGCAACAGTCCACGATCCGCCATACAAGATGTGTCCTTACAAGTGAATCTAGCATCAAAAGAGTGTAGTGTTATATAAAACTATAACTTAAGAAATGATATCCGGCACCAGACGGTTCAGCCAAAGCGGCTGTGACTGCTAGAAGTTCAGCTCCATAATGCAATGCTTACAACCGTGAGCTTAATGATGCTGACATTAACTTACCAGTCTTAGCTAGAGAAACCATGCTTAACAAAACCAGCTGAATTGACTATTCGGCCTGATTTATCTGCTGCACTTCTTGTAAACACACGTAGGCCGATACAATTACACAAACGACTTCATCTTAATTGAAATACACCGGTCACACTCCCTACCGCAATTGAGCGGCACGCAGCCAGAACCAAAACAGCAGGGATGCTCGTTCACGAACAGATGCATCTTAAATCACCAGTATTATCACCGTGTTCTCGATATTAAACAAAGAATATATTCCACAGAGGTTTACGTCCTGCTGTATGAACCTCAACTAACTACCCATTGGCTCCGGCCGTGAGGCGTTTTACAGCAGTGCCGCCCCGTTCCTCGACAAACCCAGCCTGCTCGGTATAAACACCGTCCTCCAACACACTCCGTCCACGAGCCACGACAACTACTATACCCAGGGGTCGACGTCCTCCATATCTAGCACACGCCACGCCACTAAATACGATTCTCACCGACCATCGCTACACTTTCCAGGAGTAGGTGAAAGGCACCGCGCAAACAAATCAAGAACTACGTGGTTGAAGTATCGATATCGAACAGCCGCCACTCGCACAGCACACATATGTTCATGAAAACCTTATTCCCTAAGGTCGTCATGTTTATGTTGGCTACGACGCCACTAATTAGTGAACACAAAAAAATGTGTGTGAAATCTTATGGGACTTAACTGCTAAGGTGTGGCAACGGCCTTGCCGCAGTGGATACGCCGGTTCCCGTCAAATCAGCGAAGTTAAGCGCTGTCGGGCGTGACCGGCACTTGGATGGGTGACCATCCGGGCCGCCAAGAGCTGTTGCCATTTTTCGGGGTGCACTCAGCCTTGTGATGCCAACTGAGGAGCTACTCGACCGAATAGTAGCGGCTTCGGTCAAAGAAAACCATCATAACGACCGGAAGAGCGGTGTGTTGACCACACGCCCCTCCTATCCGCATCCTCCTCTGAGGATGACACGGCGGTCGGATGATCCCGATGGGCCACTTGGGCCTCACGATGGAGTGCTTTTTTTAACTGCTAAGGTCATCAGTCCGTAAACTTACACACTACTTAATCTAAATTATCCTAAGGACTAACACACACACCCGTGCCCGAGGGAGGACTCGAACCTACGCCGGGACCAGTCGCACAGTCCGTGACTGTAGCGCCCTAGACCGCTCGGCTAATCCCGCGCGGCTAGTGAACACAAATGGACCTTGCGACATTAATTTTAACTGCAAGCATGGCAAATGCAGGAGCAACAGATCGAAATGATGAATATTTATATTTAAATGTAGAGCAAGTATTTAGACCATCAGGTGACAAACGTCATGGCATATTTACTAATATCGTGTCGAACCTCCTTTTGCCCATTGTAGAACTCGACGTAGCATGGAGTCAACAAGTCGTTAGACGTCCCCCTGCAGAAATATTGATCCATGCTGTCTCCTCAGCGGTCCGTAATAGCCTAATTGTTGTCGGTGCAGGATTTTGTGCACGAGCTGGCCTCTCGATTATGTCTCATAAATGTTGGATGGGATTCACGTCGGACGACATCGGTGGCCAAATCATTGGCACGAATTGTCCAGACTGTTCTTCAAACCAGTCGCGAACAATGGTGGCCTGGTGACATGGCGCATTGTCATCCATAAAAAGTCCATCGTTGTTTGGGAACATGAAGTCCACGAGCATGTATGTGTGAATTTCTAAGGGACCAAACTGCTGATGTCATCGGTCGCTAGACTTACACACGGCTTAAACTAACTTATTCTAAGAACAACACGGATATCCACGACCGAGGGAGGACTCGAATCTCGGGCGGAAGGGGCCGCTCAATCCATGACATGGCGCTTTAAACCGCACGACCTCTCCGCGCGGAAAGTCCATGAATGGCTGCAAATGGTCTGTCTCTAAGTAGTCGCAATTCACCATTTCCAGTCAATGAACGGTTCACTTAGACCAGAGGAACCAGTCCAGTTTTATACAAACACAGCTCACACGATTATGTGACCAGTGCCTATCTACATCTGCATGGATACTCCGCAAATCACATTTAAGTGCCTGGGAGAGGGTGTATCGAACCACCTTCACAATTCTCTATTGTTCCAATCTCGTGTAGGACGCGGAAAGAAAGTACACCTATATCTTTCCGTACGAACTGTGATTTCACTTATTTTATTGTGGTGGTTGTTCCTCCCTAAGATGGTCGGTGTCAACAAAATATTTTCGCATTGGGAGGAGAAAATCGGTGATTGGAATTTCGTGAGGAGATTCCGTCGCAACGAAAAACGCCTTTCTTTTAACGATGGTTCAAATGGCTCAAATGGCTCTGAGCACTATGGCACTTAACATCTATGGTCATCAGTCCCCTAGAACTTAGAACTACTTAAACCGAACTAACCTAGGGACATCACACAACACCCAGTAATCACGAGGCAGAGAAAATCCCTGACCCCGCCGGGAATCGAACCCGGGAACCCGGGCGTGGGAAGCGAGAACGCTACCGCACGACCACGAGCTGCGGACTTTTAATGATGTCCAGCCCAAATTCTGTATCATATCTGTGACACTGTGTCCAACATTTCGCTATACTACAAAACGTGTTGCCTTTATTTGAACTTTTTCGATGTACTCCGTCAGTCCTATCTGGTAAGGATCCCACCCCTCAGCAGTATTCTGAAAGAGGACGGACAAGCGTAGTGTAGACAGTCTCCTTAGTAGGTCTGTTACATTTTCTAAATGTTCTGCCAATAAAACGCAGCCTTTGGTTAGCCTTCCCCCCAAAGTTTTCTGTGTGTTCCTTTCAATGTAAGTTGTTCTTAAATGTAATACCAAGGTATTCAGTTGAATTTACGGCTTTTAGATTAGACTGATCTATCGTGTAACCGAAGTTTGACGACTTCCTCTTAGCACTCATGTGGATGACCTCATACTTTTCGTTGTTTAGGGTCTACTAACATCTTATCTAAATCGTTTTGCAGTTTATTTTGATCTTCCGATGACAACGTCATCTGTAAGCAACCGAGACAACTGCCCAGATTATCTCCCATATCGTTTATATAGATAAGGCACACAAAGGGCCTATAGCACTACCTTGGGGGATGCCAGAAGTAACTTCTGTTTTACTCGATGACTTTCCGTCAGTTACTACGAACTGTGACCTCTCTGACAGGAAATGGCAAATCTAGTCACATAACTGAGATATATTCCATAAGCACGCAATTTCACTGCGAGCCGCTTGTGTGGAACCGTGTCAAATGCCTTCCGGAAATCCAGAAATACGGAATCAATCTGAAATCCCTTGTCAAAATCACTGAAAACTTCATATGAATAAGAGCAAGTGGTGTTTTACAGGAACGATATTTTCTATACTCATGTTGACTGTGTGTCAGTAGACCGTTTTCTTCGAGGTAATTCATGATGTTCGAAAACAATTTGTTCCCAAATCCTGCTGCATATCGACGTTAACGATATGGGCCTGTAATTTAGTGGATTACTCGTACTATCTTCTTGAATATTGGCGTGACCTGTGAAACTTTCCAGTCTTTGGGTACGGATCTTTCGTCGGGCTAACGGCTGTATATCAATGTTAAGTAAGGAGCTAATGCATCAGCATGCTCCGAAAGGTACCTAAGTGGTATACAGTCTGGACCAGAAGACTTGCTTTTATTAAATGATTTAAGTTGCTTCACTTCTCCGAGGATATGTACATATACGTTACTCATGTTGGCAGCTGTTCTCGATTCGAATTCTGGAATACACTCCTGGAAATTGAAATAAGAACACCGTGAATTCATTGTCCCAGGAAGGGGAAACTTTATTGACACATTCCTGGGGTCAGGTACATCACATGATCACACTGACAGAACCACAGGCACATAGACACAGGCAACAGAGCATGCACAATGTCGGCACTAGTACAGTGTATATCCACCTTTCGCAGCAATGCAGGCTGCTATTCTCCCATGGAGACGATCGTAGAGATGCTGGATGTAGTCCTGTGGAACGGCTTGCCATGCCATTTCCACCTGGCGCCTCAGTTGGACCAGCGTTCGTGCTGGACGTGCAGACCGCGTCAGACGACGCTTTATCCAGTCCCAAACATGCTCAATGGGGGACAGATCCGGAGATTTTGCTGGCCAGGGTAGTTGACTTACACCTTCTAGAGCACGTTGGGTGGCACGGGATACATGCGGACGTGCTTTGTCCTGTTGGAACAGCAAGTTCCCTTGCCGGTCTAGGAATGGTAGAACGATGGGTTCGATGACGGTTTGGATGTACCGTGCACTATTCAGTGTCCCCTCGACGATCACCAGTGGTGTACGGCCAGTGTAGGAGATCGCTCCCCACACCATGATGCCGGGTGTTGGCCCTGTGTGCCTCGGTCGTATGCAGTCCTGATTGTGGCGCTCACCTGCACGGCGCCAAACACGCATACGACCATCATTGGCACCAAGGCAGAAGCGACTCTCATCGCTGAAGACGACACGTCTCCATTCGTCCCTCCATTCACGCCTGTCGCGACACCACTGGAGGCGGGCTGCACGATGTTGGGGCGTGAGCGGAAGACGGCCTAACGGTGTGCGGGACCGTAGCCCAGCTTCATGGAGACGGTTGCGAATGGTCCTCGCCGATACCCCAGGAGCAACAGTGTCCCTAATTTGCTGGGAAGTGGCGGTGTGGTCCCCTACGGCACTGCGTAGGATCCTACGGTCTTGGCGTGCATCCGTGCGTCGCTGCGGTCCGGTCCCAGGTCGACGGGCACGTGCACCTTCCGCCGACCACTGGCGACAACATCGATGTACTGTGGAGACCTCACGCCCCACGTGTTGAGCAATTCGGCGGTACGTCCACCCGGCCTCCCGCATGCCCACTATACGCCCTCGCTCAAAGTCCGTCAACTGCACATACGGTTCACGTCCACGCTGTCGCGGCATGCTACCAGTGTTAAAGACTGCGATGGAGCTCCGTATGCCACGGCAAACTGGCTGACACTGACGGCGGCGGTGCACAACTGCTGCGCAGCTAGCGCCATTCGACGGCCAACACCGCGGTTCCTGGTGTGTCCGCTGTGCCGTGCGTGTGATCATTGCTTGTACAGCCCTCTCGCAGTGTCCGGAGCAAGTATGGTGGGTCTGACACACCGGTGTCAATGTGTTCTTTTTTCCATTTCCAGGAGTGTATTTACTTCGTCTTTTTTTGTGAAGGCATTTCGGAAGGCCATGTTTAGTAACTCTACTTTGGCAGAACTGTCTTCGGTAGTATCAAAATTGCTATCGTGCAGAGAAGGCATTGATTGTTTCTTGCCGCTAACATACTTCACATACGACCAGAATCTTTTTGGATTTTCTGCCGGGTTTTGACACAAAGTTTCGTAGTTGAAACTGTTATAAGCATCTCGCATTGAAGTCCGCACTAAGTTTTGAGCTTCAGTAAAAGATCGCCATTGGTTCAAATAAAAAATGGCTCTGAGCACTATGGGACTCAACTGCTGTGGTCATAAGTCCCCTAGAACTTAGAACTACTTAAACCTAACTAACCTAAGGACATCACACACATCCATGCCCGAGGCAGGATTCGAACCTGCGACCGTAGCGGTCGTGCGGTTCCAGAGTGTAGCGCCTTTAACCGCTCGGCCACTACGGCCAAAGATCGCCATTCTTGGGAATTTTGATTTCGTTTGAATTTCGCAAGTTTGTTTCGTTGTTTTTGCAACAGTGTTCTAACCCGTTTTGTGTACCGAGGAGTATCAGCTCCATCGTTTGTTAATTTATTTGGTATAAATCTCTCAGTCGCTGCCGATACTATTTCTTTGAATTCAAGCCACATATGGTCTTCACTTATTTTATTAATTTGGAATGAGTGGAGATTATCTCTCAGGAAGGTGCCAGTTTGCATAGTGTCTTGTTGTCAACTTATGTCCATTGCTTTGTGGTGTCCACGCCACACGCAAACTCCGCCATCAGCTCTTACCAACTGGAACTGGGACTCGTCTGTCTAGGCCACGGTTTTTCAGTCGTGTGAGGCCCAACCGATATGGTCAAAAGTCCAGGAGAGTCGCAGCAGGCGATGTCATGCTGTTAGCACAGGTACTCAGGTCGGTGATTTGCTGCCATAGCCCACTAACGCCAAACTTCCCTGCATTGTCCTACTGCATACGTTCGTCAAATGCCCCACACTGATTTCTGCGGTTATTGGACTCACAAGGGAACCTCCCCATCGCACCCCCCTCAGATTTACTTATAAGTTGTCACAGTGGATAGGCCTTGAAAAACTGAACACAGATCAATCGAGAAAACAGGAAGAAGTTGTGTGCAACTATGGGAAAAAGGCAAAATATACAAACTGAGTAGTCCATGCGCAAGATAGGCAACATTAAGGAACTGTGAGCTGAGGAGCAGCGTGGTCCCGTGGTTGGCGTGAGCAGCTGCGGAACGAGAGTCTCCCATCGCATGAGAATTTTACTTTCTTTATTTTGGCAAAGTTATGATCTGTCCGTTCGTTCATTGACGTCTCTGTTCAGTGTAAGAAGTTTAGTGTATGTGTTTTCCGACCGCACCGCAAAACCGTGCGATTAGTAGACGAAAGGACGTGCCTCTCCAATGGCAACCGAAAACATTTGATCGCAAGGTCATAGGTCAACCGATTCCTTCAAAGGAAAACACGTCTGATATATTATATACGACACTGGTGACGGCATGTGCGTCACATGACAGGAATATGTTGTCGACCCACCTAACTTGGCGAATGGGTAAAAAGATTCTTCTACCTTGCCCGATTTAGGTTTTCTTGTTTAGGTGAAGCGTCCCCATACTACGGCGCAGCTACTTCGCATCGGAGTGACGGATAGTAATTGTCTGAAAATAAAAAATTAAAATTTTCACACGAGGAAAGATTTGAACCAAGGACCTCTCGTTCCGTAGTTGTTCACGCTAACCACGGGACCATTTTTTTTTTTTTAATCATATTAGACAATTTCTGAAATACTTGAGAATGGCGGAAAGGAGATATATAATAATTTGACTAGCCTTCCAACTACACTTTCTGGACATTAATTGAATCTGAAGTGATCAGATCTATATAATCAGTCTTTCACTGGATCAGATCTGTATAATCAGTCTTTCACTGAGAAACTGACTTACACATCACAGTGCAAAAATGAACAGGGCAATGTGCCAGCCATTGAATATTACATTTATCAGATAGAATCTTATGGTTTTAAACAATCGATAAGGACATTTCTATAAAAACTGTCTATTTACAAATTTCTAGTATAAGCCAATAATGCACCTTTAATGTTTTGTGTTTTGACACTATTTCGACACACAATCTCAATGTCACATAAGTTCTGTACATTAGCTTATAAGTTGCAAAAACTACTCTCTAAAGTAGAAAAAGTACACATCATTAATATACTGTAAATCTTAAATAGTATCCTTAAGGTAACTACAATACATCACTGTCAACACAGTCTTCTTTTTTATATTAACCAATGCCTATTCTTTCAAATACAATTTTTAACATATTACCGAACTTTTTCTTGTGATTCGAATAGCTTCTAATTTTGTGAAACTCACACAGCATGTGTACCTTGAACTCTATGATGCTATCGGATCCTAATTTGTTAAGGACGTAGTTAACAAAATTTCCCAGCAACCAGTGCACAGCGTTATTTTTTGCTTCTGGGAAATAGCGTGCGTCAGGCCTGTGTATCAATGACAGCGATATATACTCAGGAGATGTTCTTGTAATCAGAGCTATTTGCTCTCGGACCCACTTCCAACTATTCATGTGACCACTGCAAGTATATCTGTGAATTACTGTGTCAACTAGATGGCATTGTTGACATAAATTTGTTTCACAGAGTCCGATTGCGTACAGTCTTTCATTGGTGCTAACTATGTTGTTAACTGTCTTGTACCATGCCGTTTTTATGTTAGACGTGAGCACATTAGAACTAATGTTTTTCCAAATCTCAGTCCACTCAACGTTTGGAAACTGTCGTTCTATTTTGTTTCTTCCTTCGCTTTTCTTTCGTTCCCGCATTATGGCTCTCGATGTTAAGTGTCGTGACTGCCTGAGTTCGACACTGACATAACTAAACTCAACATAGAAAATCCTCACGTGCTGTAAGCGACTGTTGATATTCTGCACGTCAATCGGGGGAAGCAGGCTTGGAGGTTTAATGATCTCGAAAAGTTGGCTGGTTATGCTTTCTCGCGAGTCTCTTATTAAATTAACTTGCCTTTTGATAAAAAGAGCAGAGGCTTTATCCGTTATATCAGTTAATCCTAGTCCACCATTTTTAGGATCTAAAGTGGCTACTTTAGCAGGTACTCTGAACACTTCACCTCTCCACAAAAAGTTGGTGATTTTGGACATTATTCTCCTCGCTATCATTCTCGGTATTGGAAACAGCTGGGCAGTATAATAAGCCTTAGCAAGGATGCATGAGTTGATATACTGTGTTCTTTGAACTTGGTTCATATATCGAGTTAAATTCTCTACAATGGCTCCTTGCACTTTATCTGCTGCAACTTTCCAATTTAAAGCCGTCATTTTCATAGGACATGCTGTCAGGGTGATCCCAAGTGTTTTATGTTGTCGGACTATTTTTGCCCACTCGACGTTGATATTATCAAAACCTCTGAGATTTAACATCTTACTTTTTTTTTCGTTTGCATTGGCTCCAGATGCTCTACAGTACGAATCAATCACCGTTGCTAGCGTGGTTACCTCGTCATTATTCCTTATAATGACCCCTACATCGTCAGCATAGGCTCCTATAACTGTTTTATTTCCTGATAATGTTAAGCCTTTTAATGTAGCATGGACATGTCGGAGGAAAGGTTCCAGCGAAATTGCGAAGAGCGACATGGACAGAGAGGACTTCCTTGAGGAACACCTCGTTGTATTTGCATCGGCCTGGATTGTTGACAATTCACCGCTATTTTAGCATTTATTCCAGTTGCTATGTTCTTAATCAACTTTATGACCCTATCGTTGAAACCTATTTTCTTCAATGTCTGTAGAAGATATTCATGATTTACTACATCGAACGCTTTATAAAAATCTAAAAACAATAAAGCACACTTTATGTTTGTTACAGAAGTTATTGCAATGATATCCCTGAATTCCGCTAGATTTTGAAAAATTTTTCTGCCTTGTGCACAGTTCTGATGTTGACTAATAATTTTATCTGTAAGGCATGAAATTCTCTTGTTTATTATTCTAGCTATTAATTTATAATCAGAATTCAGCAGTGAAATTGGACGAAAATTATTTAAATCTTTGTTTCCATTATTTTTTGGCACCAAAACAATTTTACTCTCCTTAAACTCAGCCGGAATCATTTTCCCCTGAATAACCTCATTTACAATGTCCGTGATTTTTGCACCTACTATTGGCCAGCAACGGATGTAAAACTCTGCTGGCAGACCATCCGGTCCTGGGGATTTTTTTGGTGGTGAGGCGCACAGAGTCTCATACACGTCTTCTTCAGTGACAACCTCGAGAAAATTTTCGTTGTCATCATCTGTCAGCTGTGGGGCTAGGATGTCAAGGAATTCTTCCAAGGAAGCATCTCTACTTTGATGTACAGAATATAGCTCGCAATAATAGCGATAAATCTCGTCCATGATATCCTGCTGGGTTCTGAGAATCGTACCGTGTTTTGTTCGAATTTCATCAATAAAAGTCCTTCTCCCGTTTTTCGTATGCTTCACTAAATGATATAGGGAAGTAGTTTCATCTTCTGACACCGAATTTGCCTTCGATTTTATTTTCAACCCTTCCATTTGACTTCTCTTGATATTAAGTAACTTGGCTTTGACTTTTTTTATGTCTGCTATCCGAAGTGAGGAACCTGCTGTCACTTGATCATATAGATCTCTCAAAACGGAATAGTAATACTCTATAGTGCATTTCATTTCCCTTGCGCTCTGGGCACTGTATTGAATAAGAACTTTCCTCAACTTTGGCTTTGCCATTTTAACCCACCAGTCAATAGCAGTGGCATATCTACTACGGGCTCGCAGGCATATTGCCCATGTTTCTTTAATCAGATCTTCTAAATCATGATTTACTAACAAGGAAATGTTAAAATTCCACTGATTCTTGAATCGGCGAACCGGCTGTCTTGTTAGATTTATGCAAGCTAAGACACTTGAATGGTCTGAAAAGTACGTAGGAATGGTTTCTACTTTTGTCACGGAAGTTTCAAGATTTTTAGAAATATATAGTCTATCAATCCTGCTGCGTGATATTGCCGTGACATAAGTGAACTCAACACTGGAGGGGTATTTGATTTCCCATACATCCTTTAATTCTAAACCAGTAACTAGTTGTTTTAGTTCACTTGAGAAATTAAAATTAGGTAACTGATCTTTTCGATTTAAAACACAATTAAAATCACCTCCAAGTAATAACTGTCTTGGCGATTTCCTTAACAAGTATATCAGGTCATCTTTGAAGAAACGTGCCCTGTCAGCTCGATGAGAACTTCCTGAAGGGGCGTACAAGTTGACGATAGTCACATCATAGATATTTAGTCCTATTCCTCTTCCGGATTCCAGTCGTTCCACCTCGCTTACTGCAATCCCTTCCCTCACCAAAATAGCTGTTCCAACACTTGTTTCGGGAGACACATTTATGTAACTGACAAAACCGGGAATTACCAAATCCGAAATTAGAACTTCTTGTAACAGGGCAATATCAGTCGCGGATTCGTACCAAAATTCCTTAAGGGCCGATAATTTCAAACCGGTCGTGATTTTATTTATGTTTATAGTGGTGACAGAATAAGATTGCGTCATTGTGCTGTCACTATGTAGTTGTTTTGATGAACTAATATAGTTTTATGTGGTTCAGGGTTCAGTTAAGCTGTAACAGCTTTCTCGGAAGGCTGAACATGGAATAACACTTCAGTCAGTTTATTAGTTACTGTCCCGTTTTTTTCTGCTTCTAATGTTTTCTCTTGTAACGCAAGCAGACTGATTTCCTGGTAAACTTTCTGATTTTTCCTCCAGTGATTCGTGTACGACCGTTTCGGACTGAACATTCTTTGGGCTTGGGTCGCCCCTACCGGATTTTCCCTTCCCTTGGTTACGAACTACATTCTCATTTGGTTGTGTTGGTATTTTACTTCGCGGCTTATCTGGAGCAGCAGCAGACGCTTTCGCAATTTCGGTTGCCGGCGGCGCCTGCCCTGAGGTGTTGACCGTGATTTCAGTTTGGCCACCACTTCCTCTGTCTTTATTAATTTCACCCACTTTCTGATCGAGGGAAACAAGTGGAGACTGAAGTTTTGCAACCTCTCCCTGAATCTGTTTATTAACAGATAGATTCTGATCTTTGCAATCGGCTACTGCACCTGATGTTTCTTGCAAATTAATGCTGCTTACACCCCCTTCATTTTCTGGTACCGTATGTGTATTATCTTTCTGTTCATTAGTTTCCATTCGCATTTTGCCTTCAGGTTCCTCTGCCTCCTCATCGCACTGTTTTTGCTTGCGAAGTGAGGGAGTGGGACAAGACAGCTCGTCCTCTGAACAACTATCAGTTATCTCCAGAGGTCGTTTTTTCGGTTGCGTTTCAGTTTCACGAGTAGTGGCAACAGGGTTTCCTTTTGTTGTTAACGGGGGAAACTGACTGTTATCGTGAAGGGAGACATCAGCTTGGCCCGCTGCGTTAACATCCTCAACCAGTTGTTCCGGGCTATTCTTTGGTAACAGATCATTTAAGGTAAGCTTCTGACGCTGTATCAAATTACTTTTAAGAACAACAGTTCGCCGCGGACATTCCTGTCTGAAGTGGCCGGTTTCGTTACATATATGACATGTAGCTTCCTGACCTGTATAAACAATTTGTGCCTTATACCCACAAACAGTTATGTGAGACGGAATATTCGTCTTAACGTCCATCTCTACACAGCGGACCCCGTTAAAACATTGCAGTTTAAAGCGAGGCGACCATCTTTCATTTGCAATTGATTTAACGTCTCCGTAGTTTGAAAGAGCTTCCTTAATCTTATCATTTTCAATTTCAATGGGAAGATTCAAGACACGAACGGTTTTGTAATGAATGTCCGTTCTATAGATGGAAACCTTACTTTTATAACCATTTCTATGCACAAAATCTACTTCATAGCCCCACTTTCGTAACACTTTATCAACAGTCGAAGCACTGATTAACTTGACAAAAACACAGTATTTTTCCTGATCCAGTTGCCAGGTATGAACGGTTTCAGAATTTAGACCAATTACCTGTGTAATCCAGTCATCTATTTCCAGGGATGTCGGCTGAACAGGACGGGATTCCTTGTCAAAAGCAAATACCAGAGTATTCTTCCTGAGGTTTGTAGCCATGGTTAATCCAGCGAAGCAATTTCGGTTAAACAACCGAAATTCCAAGTAGCAGCAGCAAGACCAGAAAGAGTGATCAGATCACAAGGAACAGGAACGAACACGGAGTTTAACGGACGGACGGCACTCGGCGGAGCACAAGTACAGCGATGTAAAGACGGAAGTGCAGCGCAGCAGTTAACAGCGGCCACTCGCGAGCGCGGCTGAAACGGAACTGTGACCATGGTGCTCCTGAGCTCACGCTTCCATAATATTGCCTATCTTGCACATGGACTACTCAGTTTCTATATTTTGCTTTTTTTTCATAGTTGCACATAACTTCTTCCTGTTTTCTCGATTGATCTGTGTTCAGTTTTTCAAGGCCTATCCACTGTACCAACTTATAACTAAATCTGAGGGGGGTGCGATGGGGAGGTTCCCTTGTCAGTGTTGCTTGTCTATTGGCGCTGACAATCCCACGCAAACTTCGCTGCTCTCGGTCGGTAAATGCAGGTCGTCGGCTACTGCGTTGTTCATGGTGATAGGTAATGGCTAAAATTTGGTGTTCTCGCACAGTCTTGACACTGTCGATCTCGGAATACTGAATTCTGTAACGATTTCCGAAATCGAATGTCCCATGCGTCTAGCTCCAAGTATCATTCCGCGTTCAAAGTCACTCCTGAAACCTTTTCACATAAAATAATGTAAATGTCGTGTGACTACGGCCTCCCGTCGGGTAGACCGTTCTCCGGGTGCAAGTCTTTCGATCTGACGCCACTTCGGAGATTTGCGCGTCGATTGGGATGAAATGATGATGATTAGGACAACACAACACCCAGTCACTGAGCGGGGAATATCCCCGACCCCCGGGCCCTTAGGATTGTGATTCTGTCGCGCTGACCACTCAGCTACCGGTGGCGGACACCTTTTCACATGAATCACCCGACTGCAAATGATAGCTCCGCCAATGCACAGACACCACTTCTGTTCTTTTATACCACACGTTACTACTCCATGCACATTAAAAGAAATTGACTGGATCCGAACTGGACGTGGTTTGCAAAATAGAGTTTGTTTAAGTCTTCCCAAATCTAATTTCATTTCAATTTCAACAAAAACAAATTCGACATGACGTAGTAAACACTCTACGTGAGAGTATAATCAGTCCTGATGAAAAGATTAATCATATACATGCAAGTACGGAAAACATACTCACCTGTACTTCAAATAGAAGCTGGGACAAATACCACATAATTTGAGGGTGGGGAAATAGGCAATTGGATTAATGACCAAAACTATGAAACATGGACTCAAACACTCTATCATTCATACAAAAATAGATTTGGCAAGAGAAAAGCTACTACACTACTATACGTACTGAACCTACTTCAGACTGGGCTGATAAGCAGGTTATTACAATAAACAGAGATCTACAAAAACTGTGAAAGTATATTAAATCAAGAAAAGCAAAAAATATTTAAATACTGTTGCAACTATAGATACTTGTTCGGAAAAAAAGAAAAGAGAGAAATCGATTGCAGAAAGCTATAGCACGCCTCAGAACAATCTGTTGACACGTGTGAGGATAGAAACAACTGCATAAAGAAATCACGAAAAGTCATTAAATCTGAAATCAGAAAAGTAGATAAAATTTTGCTGCAAAAACAGACATTCATTCTATGAAAGACAGACAGAACAATCAAATGTTGGAAGTTATAGCTTACAACATAACTAGAAGAACACTTAAGTCAACAGTGAACAATCACGTAAGAAAATCATGAAACGACTAGAAATTTGATATCAGCTTACATTCAGGAACAGGAATTTATATAATGAAGAGAATTTCGCACAATACAATGGAGAATAAGTATAGGCACCTCAGCATAATCTAGTGAACATGTGGTAGAGCACTGATGAGTACTCGAAGTATGAAAGCCGATTATTTAACCTCATCACCACACATTTATGAAAAATCAGGCACATTTCAGACAAGCAATGAATGTGCAAGCACATATGAAAGAGTACCAAAGCAAAAGACATCGATCCAATGTCAGTATCATACGGAAACGAGGCTGAAAGAAAAATGACATTATGAAGTCTGTTAGAAGTCGAGAAATTTAGAATTCTAAAAGCTTGTTAAGAGCAAACAGAGTCCATTTTTTTATCTGAAGCATGTAGGATGAAGCAGCTTGATAAAAGTTCTAACTGATCGTGGTACCTGTGCCTTACCACCCCACATAGTAGGAAAAAAACCTATAGGCCAAGTACTACTTACATAAAAATCAGAAACACTCGCACAAATACGAAGTTGCACTGTAGAGGAAAAAAATAAAATACGAAGTTGCACTGTAGAGGAATAAAATACATTTTCTTCTACCAGTCCAAGTCTCAAATCTCAGTATGAAACAATTAAGATATTCCAAGATCATTCCGCTACCTGTATCCACATTTCTGAGTGACTGCAACAGACAACTTACCAAGAGCTCGAACGGGTGTTTAGTGATTCGACTGGCCAGCTTACATTCAGTAAGCCAGTGAGGGGGGGGGGGGGGGGGGAGCACTAAGCCAAAGACAACTACAACCTGACACCAACCTCTCCAAACAGTTTCTTCGTAAACTTCGAAGCCCTTATGGCTAACCACATGTTCTTGTAAAAGAACTGTCGTAAGGGCATGTCGTCTTGGGACATCCAAATAAAATACGATATACGTCCAGCTCGACGTTATAGAACCTGTGCAAGGACTTAGAGAAAAACTCAGCGTTAAATTGGCCTTCAATTATTCAAACAGCAAGATGTTCCGAGACATAATGCAGATGCAATAGCTTATGAAATGCTGGATGCTTTGTTTCAATGGTCTTCTGGTTTGACTCCACCCTCGTTGCTATTATTATGGATACAGAAAATGAAGCTATAAAATTACATTTTAGGACAAATTTTTCAGAGAGTTATATTACACGGTAATACAAAATAATTGTTAGAAAGTTTCCGTTTACTGCAACATAACATGGGGTGAGATATTCTTGTTATCATATTCGTCCTACAGAAGACCATTTGAAATTTAATATGGAAGGTTTTCGAAGTGCTTTCCTTCTGCATCAATGAGTGTCTACAGCCTTCAACTGAATTTCATGATTAATTTCTGAAGAAAATTAATTTAAACTGAAGGATTACCTATGGATGCTGTAGTACCAACATTTTCGAGTATTCCAGATGCATCTTTGAAGACCCTGTCCTTCAGTTTACCCCTTTGGAGATAATCACACAGGTTGAGTTCAGGACTATAAGTGAGCCATTCCAACCACTTTCAGTGAACTCTAAGGTATCCAGGGCAACGATCTGATCACTGAACGCCGGCCGCGGTGGCCGAGCGGTTCTAGGCGCTTCAGTCCGGAACCGAGCTACTTTTACGGTCGCAGGTTGGAATCCTGCCTCGGGCATGGATGTGTGTGATGTCCTTAGGTTGGTTAGGTTTGAGTAGGAACTGATGACCTCAGATGTTAAGTACCATAGTGCTCAGAGCCATTTGAACCATTTGATCACTGAACATCTCTTGAAAAATACGAAAACGACCAAATTGCGTTGTGGACGTTCCCCATCGTGCATGATCCAGCAGTTTCGGAGCATTCGGCAGCGTCCTATAGCCGGTAAAAATTCGTGTGCCTGTATATGTCTGCCGTGAGAGGTACCTCAGTACAAATAGGCCCAATAACGAACTGTGCGCTCATTGCGACACGAAGAGTGGGTTTTTGTTGATGAGGAGGAGCAGCTGCTTGAACGTGGGGATTCCCAGTAGTCTAATGGAGCCAGTTCTGTTCGTTGACGTACCCATGGAGATAGGAGTATGCCTCATCACCAAACCAGATCAGACTCGTATCGACTGTTCCACTTTCAAAGGGATCAGTCATCTCATTACCTAAAGAGTATTGCCAGTCCACATCCCTGTCCTTCAAAGATTGCCACCGTTGAGTTTTTATGAAGGAACAGATTAAGTTTCTCGTTTATTATGTTGTAGAGTTATGGTCGTACATCCTGAGCTGCTGCGATGCATGTCTGTTTGATGTAGCAGGCTCCTCATCAATAAGGTTCGGCACTCGTCCCACATTTCACAGGGTTACAACTGAGGCAGGTTGTCCTAACTGTCCCTTCCAGGAATCATGTAGCAATCCTGTAGTTTCAAAACAATTCATCAACCGATTTAAAAGAGGGAAATACTAGACAAAGTCTCGATCTCTGAATGCTTAAAATTCGTCATCACAATTTGACTTCAACTCTGCACTGAACGTCAGCGAGAAGTGCTCATTCCCGACGAATGTATCATTGTACTGTGGGACCAAAGTGCGGCTGCATGCGAGTCTCAACACAAAGGTATGTCCAGAAAATGCGTCAAATGTATTTACGATTAGTGAGCGCTCTTCCGTTGTTTATGTTTCCATCCCATCCTGAAATGTGAACTGGAGGAAACTAAAGTATAACGACCCGTCGACAACGATGTTAGAGACGGAGCAAAAGCTCGAATTAGGGACGGATGGGGAACGAAATTGGCCGTGCCCTTTCAAAGGAACCATCTCGGGATTAGCCTGGAGCGATTTAAGGAAATCACAGGAAACCTAAATAGCGATGGCCGGACGCGGGTTTGACACGTCGTCCTTCCGAAGGCGAGTCTAGTGTGCATACCACTGCGCCACCTCGATCGGTGATATATGAGCTGACAGATCGGTTAGTGATCTATAGAATTTTCATCGGTAGAATACAACAACACTAGAATAAGAATTATTTACTGCTTGCAATTAAATCACAGTAGACACCTTTTTTGCGCCACCGTTTATAAAGCACTAGGAGTCGCTGATGAAATGCAGTTGTATGTGCAGTGTCTCTATCAGTCGATCTTCCTGAGGTAATGTCACTTTATTTCCATCAGCCTGTAAAATTCTTACTGTAAAAAAAGTTCTGCCACCCCATTTTAATTCTCTCACCTATGAAAATTACTTAGTACGTCTATCAGTGACCTAATGCGTGCTATGGGTTCATCTGATAAGAAGCTTTAGAGCAGAAAATTTATATTACCTGAAAGGGAGGTAGTGAATATAGGTGTACATAATGAACAGTTGGTCGCTCTTAATTAAGTATTTCTTCAAATATTACGAGCTGTGTGATACCAACAGCACAAAATCTATTTTTAATTCTCCTCTCAGTCCGGCTCCGCGCATGGACAGCAATGCAAATACTAACGTCACGCATGAGGTAAAACTCAAGGTTTGTTTGACATATTCCTCTGAGCACAACGTTGGACGTGGCATCCTCTCCTGTTCCACAATGTGATTCGAGAGGCCGCAAGCGGTGCGCTATTTTTCGAGGCCGGTTGCCGATCGCGGGTAAACAGGCGCGGCGCGGGCTCCGCTATCTGGGATAACGGCCGCCGCCGCCGGACATGGAAGCTGATAAATGCGGGGCGCGCTATTTAAGCCTCGCCATTCATAACCGCAGGGCCAGGCGGCTATCGACATGGCCGCTCAGGTTTCGTGGCCAGAGGACACGCGCCTTGGCCGGCAGCCAGCGCCCCCACCGAGCCGTCCGCTGCGAGCGATCCCTCATCGATTCCGTTGAGCGCCAAGAGCATCCGCACAGGAGCGTCACCTAAAATTCGTAATGTATCACCTTCGGGCTCTCGGTGATGGCAGCTTCGTGAACCCGCTACGCGAAAAGGCGAATAGGGATCCAGCGAGGGAGAGAGATAGAGATAGATAGAGAGGCAGATAGATAGAGAGAGAGAGAGGGGGGGGGAGGGAGGTAGAGAGAGAAAGGGAGGGAGGGAGAGAGAGAGAGAGGAGAGATATTCCTTATGTTGAAGAAAATAATGTCGGTGTTCAGTAAACTGTGCCCAGAGGGAATCGAGGAAAGGTCTTCAAACCCTCTAACCTAAACTCCGTTTCCTGCCCCCATCCCCCAGGAAGAAGACCGGAGGGCTCTTACATAGTTCATTACTACTGATGAAGAGAATTGGAGATGCTCGAAGAAGAACTATAATGTCATTACTTTTACACTCTAAAGTTATCCGAATTTCTAGTATCAGGTATCGATACCACCCCACGGAGGCCGCGATGGAATTTCAAGTTTCCGTTTGACACCCATAGCGGTCATGCAGGATATCGTGGAGCCAATGGCGTGCGCCTGCTGAGCCACGGCTCCAGCGGCTCTGTACCACGAGTGTCGTCTGCCGCCACGGTGTAAGATGGCCGGCGGCAGCCACATAACCCACATTCAATATGAACCTCATGGCTACGACATCATTGTTCGTCATTAGCGAGCGTCATTGTAGTTGCTATTGTATGAGCTGAACTCTAATTCTTGCTGCGTTATTTGTAATGCCGGCCGTTGTGGCCGAGCGGTTCTAGGCGCGTCAGTCCGGAATCGCGCTGTTCCTACGGTCGCTGGTTCGAATCCTGCCTCGGTCATGGATGTGTGTGATGTCCTTAGGTTAAATTAGTTTTAAGTAGTTCTAAGTCTAGGGGACTGATGGCCTCAGATGTTGAGTACCATAGTGCTTAGAGCAATTTGAACCATTTATAATGAGTCTTCGCACACTTCGAGAAAAACAAGCTATAAAATCTTCTGTTTGTTGTATTAACTTGTTCTCTAGTCATTTCTGCTCGTCTCAGGCTTACCTACGACGACAGTTGAAAGACCACACTGTAGCCTACCCCTCTTTACCATTGTGTGTAATTCGTACACAACATAATTTATTTTATTTTCTGTCTAATCCAATCACAAAATCTTTTGTTATGACCGAATAGTCATAAAGTACTATGGAAAACAAGCATAAGATTATATACACTGCTGGCCACCGTAAATGCAACACCCTGAAGGAAGCATCCGAATCGAGTGAAATTTACACCATGAGTTTGCAGCGATGAGATATGCAACTGATTAGAATTTCAGCGCAGACGCACATCACGCGCGCCTGTGGCGCCACCTCATAGCGCCATTTAAGGCTTGGCGATTTCGACGAGTGTACGTTCGGTACGTGTGTTTACCTTGTGGTTGTTTCACAAGACGATCAGTTATGCCTCGTAGACAACATCTTTTGATCAAGTATCCGAGTTCGACAGAGGAAGGATAGTGGCTTACCGAGATTGTGGATTATCATACAGAGAAATCGCTAGTCGTGTTGGACGAAACCAAACAACTGTAATGCGGATATGTGACCGTTGGATGCAGGAGGGTACGACGGACCGACGTGGTCGATCGCATTCACCTCGGTGCACCACTGCACGTGCTGATAGGCAAATTGTGCGCATGGCAGTGACGGATCGCTCAGTGACATCCCGAACCATAGCACAGCACATAGCGTCTGTAACGCATCATCCAGTGTCTGCGCGTACCATTCGACGCCGTTTACAGCAGAGTGGTCTGTCCGCAAGACGTCCATTGCTTCGTCTACCATTGACGCAGAACCACAGACGTCTCCGTCGCCAATGGTGTGATGACAGACGGATGTGGACGGCAGAATGGAATGCCGTTGTCTTTACTGACGAGGCACGCTTCTGTCTGCAGCACCACGATGGTCGGATTCGAGTGTGGAGACACCGTGGGGAGAGGATGCTGGACAGCTGCATTATGCACCGCCACACTGGTCTTGCACCGGGTAGTATGGCATGGGGCGGTATTGGATATTACTCTTGCACGCCTCTAGTACGCATTGCCGGTACTTTAAATAGCCGGCACTACATATCCGAGGTGCTGGAGCCAGTTGTCCTTCCTTACCTTCAGTGCTCGGCCACAGCCATATTTCAACAGGAAAATGCGCGACCACACGTGGCACGCATTGTCCAAAGGTTCTTCGTCAATAACCAGATTGAATTGCTTCCCTGGCCGGCTCGCTCTCCGGATCTTTCGCCGATAGAAAACATGTGGTCCATGGTTGCTAAACGAGTGACCCAGATTACATCCCCAGCTGCCACACCAGATGATCTTTGGCAACGTGAGGAAGCTGCTTGGGCTGCTGTACCCCAGGAACACATCCAACGTCTCTTTGACTCAATGCCGAGACGTGTGGCAGCGGTGATCTCCAACAATGGCGGCTACTCTGGCTACTGATTCTGGCAGGAACCACATGTCACAGACGTCTGTAAACGTAATCATTTGATACTTGGTCAACATGTTATCTACAAAATAAATTTTGTTGTGCTACCTCTTGTCTTTCTTGGTGTTGCATTTACGGTGGCCAGCAGTGTACAAGGAATTTAGAAGTTGTGTCACCTTGACTGAACTAATGTGTGTTTTAAAATAAAAGTAAAATGAAAATGAATGGCTTCGCTAAACAGCTGCACCCAAAGGCAGGGATTATTTCTTTAACAAAGGACATTTCAGATTTATTTCCCTGTCCTTGAAAGTATACGAGTTTATGCTCCATCTGTAATGACCTCTACGTCGAGGGAACTTCGAATCCTAACCTCGCTTTTTCCATACCTATCGAACAACATATGATTCTGTAAGATATAGTATTAGACACAAAATCTGGCCACTGGGCGGCCGCCGCCGTGGCGAAGGAATTTTATTGATGGTTGTTCAATAACGAGCGGGAAATATCAACAATAGAACTGAGTGAATTGTCGAAAATGTGGTTCAAATGGCTCTGTGCACTATGCGGCTTAACACCTGAGATCATCAATCCCCTAGAACTTAGAACTACTTAAACCTAACTAACCTAAGGACATCACACACATCCATACGCGAGGCAGAATTCGAACCTGCGACCGTAGCGGTCGCGCGATTCTAAACTGAAGCTCCTAGAACCGCTCAGCCACACCAGCCGGCTGAGTGAGTTATCCGAGAAGAATAAGTGCGTGATCGATGACGTCCGAAACAAACCTTGACTCCAAGAAGACATTTGGTATCATCCCAAACTAAGGATTAACAACAACAGAAAAAGGAAAAAATAAACACAGGAGCTAATCGCGTATCGGGTCACAGTGGCAACTGGATTCAAAGCTTCCTTGAGGATAGAACTCAAGAAGACACCCTTAATGGGGACCGTTAATTTTTACAATGAGCTTAAATAATCATTGAGAAATAGTTGGAAGCGCTTTAAGATTTCTAGCAGATGGTGCGGTTTTCTATAAGGAAGTCGCAAAGGCAGAAGACGTTATCGGTTTGCAGGCTGAGCTGCAGACGCCTGATGAAAGGTACAGGCTCCGGCAGCTGGCTCTGAAGGTAAATAAGTGTACTATACTGCGGATACGTAGGAAAATAAAGTCACTACTGTACAGCTACACAACTGATGAGAAACTGCTGGAAACAGTATCTACCGTGAAATATCTGAGCGTAACTGTCCATAACGACCTAAAGTGGAATGACAATATTGAACAAATTATCGAAAAAGCACATGGCCGGCTGAGATTCGTAGGAAGAATTTTCTTGAAATGTAACTCATCGACGAAGGAAAAAGCACACAGCGCGCTTGTCCGAACTATTCTTGAGTATTGCTTATCTATCTTCCCTTACCAGGCAGGACTGACTGAAGAGATAGAGAAGATCCAACGAAGCGCTGTGCGTCTCGTCACGGGGTCGCTTAGTTGGCGCGATACCGTTACAGACATCATCAATAAATTCCAGCGGCAGACTTCACAAGAGAGGGACTGGGCATTATGAAGAGATTTACTACCAAAATTTCGAGAGGGAAAGTCTGACAGCATATTACTACCCCTAAATACATTTCGTGAAAAGACCCCGACGAGAAAATTCGATAAATTAGAGCTAATACAGAGTCACTCGTTCTCCGCACGCGCTATTTTCGAGTGGAACAGGAAATGGGGAAACAGGTACTGGTACCAGAAGTACCCTCTGCCACACACCGTTAAGTGGCTTGCGAACTATGATGTAGATGTTAAAATTTGCAGCTAATAACCTACGCCTTAGATCCATTCTGTAATTCAGTGGCCATTTCGCTGCATTGTTTATAGAATCAATATACAGTACGAAACTATTGTTTCAGAATAAGTTATCAAGTAAATACAAAAAAAAATTTCTGACGCTGAGAACATTAGTTGTGTGGAATTACATTTAACTGCCAAATGGTACCGCGGGGAAGACAACGAGACAGATAGTACACAGACTTACGAAATACAGCAGGATTCTATTGGCAACTGCAAGCCCAAAATGGGCAAAAAATGGAAGACTTTGCTGGAACCTCATGTTGCAAGCCCACTCAAAAAGCCACGTGACCAGGTGACTGAATCGGATGGCGATGATGACGGCGGTGACGATGATGACCATTAACTGGCAGTCAGATGGAAAAAAGTCAGTAAACTTATAACTTTAACTGCCTACGCGTGTTTCCTATCAATTACCAAATTTGGTTTACTACGCACTATGCCCCAACAGAGCAACTAGTCCTGTCACGGGAAAAGCTACGTATAACGCTATACACTGCACTGTGTGTGTATTGATACTATAATTGTAAGCAATTATGGTATTTAGATGCAGTATAATGTTACCTTCTGTAAGGATTTTTGCTGAATTGACCGTGAAATGCCTAATGGGTCTTTCTTATCGGACATGAAACTGAAATTACATAAATATACTGAAGGTAACTGATCCAATTTAGAAACTATTTTAACTAACTGAACTTGCTCAAACGAAATAGAATACGGTCGCCAGCCTAATTACGCATATAAATGGATAACATTACTTTTAAAGACAAAATTAAATACACTCCTGGAAATTGAAATAAGAACACCGTGAATTCATTGTCCCAGGAAGGGGAAACTTTATTGACACATTCCTGGGGTCAGATACATCACATGATCACACTGACAGAACCACAGGCACATAGACACAGGCAACAGAGCATGCATAATGTCGGCACTAGTACAGTGTATATCCACCTTTCGCAGCAATGCAGGCTGCTATTCTCCCATGGAGACGATCGTAGAGATGCTGGATGTAGTCCTGTGGAACGGCTTGCCATGCCATTTCCACCTGGCGCCTCAGTTGGACCAGCGTTCGTGCCGGACGTGCAGACCGCGTGAGACGACGCTTCATCCAGTCCCACACATGGTCAATGGGGGACAGATCCGGAGATCTTGCTGGCCAGGGTAGTTGACTTACACCTTCTAGAGCACGTTGGGTGGCACGGGATACATGCGGACGTGCATTGTCCTGTTGGACCAGCAACTTCCCTTGCCGGTCTAGGAATGGTAGAACGATGGGTTCGATGACGGTTTGGATGTACCGTGCACTATTCAGTGTCCCCTCGACGATCACCAGTGGTGTACGGCCAGTGTAGGAGATCGCTCCCCACACCATGATGCCGGGTGTTGGCCCTGTGTGCCTCGGTCGTATGCAGTCCTGATTGTGGCGCTCACCTGCACGGCGCCAAACACGCATACGACCATCATTGGCACCAAGGCAGAAGCGACTCTCATCGCTGAAGACGACACGTCTCCATTCGTCCCTCCATTCACGCCTGTCGCGACACCACTGGAGGCGGGCTGCACGATGTTGGGGAGTGAGCGGAAGACGGCCTAACGGTGTACGGGACCGTAGCCCAGCTTCATGGAGACGGTTGCGAATGGTCCTCGCCGATACCCCAGGAGCAACAGTGTCCCTAATTTGCTGGGAAGTGGTGGTGCGGTCCCCTACGGCACTGCGTAGGATCCTACGGTCTTGGCGTGCATCTGTGCGTCGCTGCGGTCCGGTCCCAGGTCGACGGGCACGTGCACCTTCCGCCGACCACTGGCGACAACATCGATGTACTGTGGAGACCTCACGCCCCACGTGTTGAGCAATTCGGCGGTACGTCCACCCGGCCTCCCGCATGCCCACTATACGCCCTCGCTCAAAGTCCGTCAACTGCACATACGGTTCACGTCCACGCTGTCGCGGTATGCTACCAGCGTTAAAGACTGCGATGGAGCTCTGTATGCCACGGCAAACTGGCTGACACTGACGGCGGCGGTGCACAAATGCTGCGCAGCTAGCGCCATTCGACGGCCAACACCGCGGTTCCTGGTGTGTCCGCTGTGCCGTGCGTGTGATCATTGCTTGTACAGCCCTCTCGCAGTGTCCGGAGCAAGTATGGTGGGTCTGACACACCGGTGTCAATGTGTTCTTTTTTCCATTTCCAGGAATGTAGTTTTAGTGGAAAATCACAGCTCATACTTCTTTCCTATCTTTCCTACTGAAGTCAAATGAACCCCATCACAAGCAAAAAGGGGTAGAGTGGATACTAACAGTCATCCTAAACATTCACCCTTTCCAACGCCCCTACATCGTCCTTATACCTCCCTCGCTGCCCACTCAGTCTCTCACCTCAAAACCTTTGCCACTTACTTCCACAACCAAGCCCACTTCCCATCACCCACCTCGACACCCTAGTTTAAACCTCCTCTCTTCGCTCTCTTCACCCCCTCTCTTCGCCCCCCTCCCTGTCTTCCCGTCATGGCGTGGCAGAGTCCTTCCACATCAACAAATACCTACTCATAAACACCCTCTCCCACCACCGGCTCGACACCTTACTCCTGAATGAAACCTTTCTCCAGCCCCACCATACTATCCTCCCCTCACCCTATATCCTCCACGGAACTGATACTCCTTGTCCTGGAGCACAGGGTTGAGTCGTCATCGGCTGCCTTAAGCACATCCCTGTCCTGCCACAACCCTTCCTCAATGACGCCACCAAACACCTTATCCTCAGCGTCTTCTTTCCCTCCCTCACCATTACCTGTGCCATCATCTATATCCACTTCACTGCTCCCATTCCCTATGATTTCATCTCCCACATTGACACCACCTTCTCCATCTATATGATAGCTGCTGACATCAATATCTATTGCCACTCTGCTGCCGCCCTTTGGTGTAGCATCAGGCCCTCCTCACGGTCCAAGGTGACCTTGTTCCCCTTCCACAGCACACATGTCCTGTAAGCAACACCACCCCCAATGTTGTCATTGCCTCTGCCATCCTCCTTGGGCGTATCACCATCGACATCGTTGACCCCACAGGTAGCGACCATCTCCCTGTTCTCCTCACCATAATGTCTGCTCACCACCACCTTCCGGCTCCCCTTCCTTCACCCCACCCCAAAGCAGTCCATGACTACCATCCCTACAACTGGGACGCCTACTGGGAATCCGTCACCCAGGTCGAAAGCCACCCTCTTACCACAACACGATCCAGATGACATCATCAATGCCTCATCCTTCCATCAGAAGGCCATTACTGACACCGTTGAGGCTCATGTTCATACTAGAACCATCCAGCCCCACCATCCTACTCTCCCTCAGCGGGCTAGTCTCCTCATCCATGAATCTCGCCGCCTCTAGCGCTCCTTCCTGTGCAATCATGACAGGGATACACCACAACACTGCTGGCAAATATAGTGACACCTTCAAAATCTCATTACAGCAGAAAAACGCCAGGACTGGCGCCAGGCCTTTACACAACTCAACGCCACCCTCCCTATCAACTCCTGCAAGTGCTGGTCAGCTCTCCATCACCTTACTGTTTCCCATTCTGCACCTCATTATCCCTTTCTCCATAATGATCACCCCCTTCCTCAAAACCCCACTAATTCCAATCTCTTCTCTTCCCACATTTCCAAAGTCTTCTCCATCCCTGATGATCTCCAGATTGATTATTCCCTTTTCCCCACCATCATGGAATGTGCTGACACCCTGGCCACTCCACTTGCTCCCTGCCTTATACTTGGGGCAGTTGCCACCTCCGACATAAAGACTCCATTCACAGCACAGGACATTAAACCTTTGGCTGAAATGCGACACAGTCCTTGGTCATGACTGTGTCACCTACTGCCACCTCAGAGAATGCCCCTTCTCCTTCCTGACTGTCCTTGCCAATTTATAAAACGTCATCCTCTCTACTGGTTTGTACCCCAACATGTGGAAGACTTCCCACATCCTCTTATTCCTCCTACCCAACCAATCACCTTCTGTCACCTCTTCTTGTCGTCCCATCTGCCTCACCTCCATCTTCAGTAAGGTTTTCCAGTCCATCACAATCTCAATCACCACCACCTCTTCCCCCTTTACCAGTGTTGCTTCCCATCCTCCTTCTCCACTGAAGACCAACTCCTTAACCTTGTCCACCTTCTCTCCCTCAAACTCCCATTGCTTCGCCATTTTCGTTCCCCCTGACCTCCAAAATCCCTACGACCACATATGGCATCCCAGTCTGCTCTTTAAAATCTAAACCTACGCCCTGCCTATCAATTTTGTCCATCTGGTCGCTTCCTTCCTCTCACACTGTCCTTCCTATATCACCCTCAACGACACCAACTCCCATCTCTATCATCCCATTGCTGGTGTCCCCCAGGGCTCCGTCCTCTCCCCTCTTCTCTATGTCCTGTACACTGCAGATACGCCCAAGCCACCCCTATCTGTCCACATCCTCCTGTATGCTAATGACACCACTCTCTTGGCTCTCTATCCCACCCTTCAATGGTCCCAAAGCATCCTCCAAACCCACATTGACCAGTTCACCAGTTGTAACCAGTGATTCGTTCATATCAACCCCCTACAGATCACTGATGATCATCATAGGCCACACCACCTGCTCCTTCCATCACGATGGTTTCCACCTAACCACTTATGGTCGTCCCATCCAGCTCACCCCCACCCTGAGATACCTTGGCCTCACCCTCGACCATTATCTCACCTGGACCCCTTATCTTCTGACTATTCAGCAGAAAGTACATTCCCCACTCCGCCTGCACTTCCTGAAACTCGTGTCTGGCTGGACATGTTGATTGCATCATTCCACCATCCTCCACACCCACAAATCCCTCATCCATCCGATCCTTTCTTATGCCAGCATTGCCTGGATCTCCATCCCCTCTCCCCCTTTTAAAAGGCACACCAAATCTTAGAATGCCATGCACACTGCCTTGCCTTCTATATCTGCCTTCCTTCCCCCACATGACTCCTGTATGACCTCATCCCCTTCCCCCACCTCCTCCTTTCCCTCTAACATCTCTGCATGCTTTACACCGTCTTCATGCTTGATTTCCCCCCACCCCCTGGTTTCTGTGGTTTCCTCCTTCGCCAGCAGGTGGGGCCATGCGGTTCTAGGCGCCTCAGTCTGGAACCGCGTGACCGCTACGGTCGCAGGTTCGAATCCTGCCTCGGGCATGGATGTATGTTATGTCCTTAGGTTAGTTAGGTTTAAGTACTAAGTTCTAGGGGACTGATGACCATAGATGTTAAGTCCCATAGTGTTCAGAGCCATTTGAACCATTCTTTTCCTCCTTCCTCTCCACCCCACACCTGTTGCTGCACCTCTACCGCTGTATCCCTCCCTCTCTCCACTTCCACACTCTCCATCTCCTTTATCAAGGCAATTTCCAGCAGCTCCCCCTTCTGGATGTTGAAATTCACCATGACATCTACCTTTAATACCAACTGTAGCCTAGTCTCATTTCCCCCACCCTCCTCAGGGCTCCCTTTTCCTCTCCCCTCCTTCTCCCAGATCTTCTTCTCCTGCCCTTCCCTCCCCGGTCCCCTTCAGTGCACCACCCACCTAATACCCCTTTGTCTCCTATCTTTATCGCAACCTTTTCCCTTCTCCCTTGTCCCCCACCCCTGGCATCTCCTCCCACATTTTTATTCATCATCAAGTATGCTGCGTCAGTGTTGTGTTCAGTGCTATTATAGTGTCACCAAGTGATGTGGTTTTAATTCTGTGCTCGACCTGTATACAGTTTGCTGTTCATGATTATTCCATGCTATACCATCTGTCGTGTGGCTGTTTTAATCGTTCTCCGACACTTAATGCTCCGGCAATACTTATCCCGGTGCCTTTTAATACTTATAGTGTGTTGTTTTGTGTAAAAGGCTTTTGTAGATCCTTAACTCCGTTTTACACTCTTCCCTTTTTGTTTGCTTTCTTCTCTTATGTTCCGCCTTTTTTCTATATTCCATCACGTTTTCTTCTTTATATAGTTTTAAATGTCTTCCTGTCTACTTGTAATTTCTCTTGGCTGAAGAGCAGCGCCAATGCTGCTGCCACGCCTCCATAAACACATCCCTCCATCCCTGCATCTACACACACATCATATCTTATCCCAACGCAACTTCAGCCAACTCCCTCTCCCAGACAATGAGATGTGCATGATATTTGTCCTTCCTACTAACTTTAACTCTTCCCTTACAAATGCCACCCCTCATCAGGGCTCATCTCTCCTTCCCTCTCATTCTACTCTCATTTCTTTCCTCTTGTAACTACCACCCTAACCACACACCACATTACTTCCCTGTCTCTCCCACCAACTATATTTCCCATTATCAATCTCAACACCTACCTATCACCTCCATAATTTTCCTGCCTAACAGACTCCTATGTTTTTACACAAATCCCTGAACCCTATGGAACATACTCTGTCCTCTGACAATACTTTTCACCCTATGCAGGTCCCTTGGATTTTAAGTGAAAATGCAGTCCTACAGTGATTTTTTGTGAGAAGAATTTCAACTTCATGCAATGTATTTATAAAATGTATACATTTACCGTTTTAAAAATTGTTTGTCTTGGATTTTTAATTAATAATTGTCATTATTTTAAAGAAAAAATACTGTACACCTGACAGCCCACCCTCGCTCATATGGGACAAAGGAATTAAATAACAATAAATGGAAAAACATATATTAAAAATACATTGGCAGTGTTCGCCAAAATGTTCGTTAAGGGCCCATGTAGAAATTTGAAGTAAATCGACCTAGAACTTTCAGCGTTTTTGAGTAACACACTTTCCCCTCTATATATGTATTACATACACATATGTTCCAAGTCAGTTTACGAAATCGTACAGAGAGAGTGATATTCCACTTGTCTTGATGGTAAAGCGTGCAAAATTTTATCAAGATCGGAAAAAACTTGTAGATTTGTATGAAAACAAAAGGAACAGATGCTCTTCTTCATGTATACGGGGTGTTCAAAAAGTCTCTCCGCAGTGCCGTATGGTTGTTAGCCGCGCGTGCCGTATGCCGCAGTGAATATACCGAAATGAAACTCAGTGAAATAGAAGCTATTAATTTACTGAATATTCATTTTTACTTAAAAATTTTCACATTAAACGTAGAAAGTGTCCCCCTGTTGTTGAATATTTTCAAAGAATGAATTGGTTCCTCATGAATACACAATGGATTTGCTGTACTCCATATCCGAGAATTTAGCGAGTTCATGTACCCGGATAAATAAAACCACGCCTCATCAGTGAAAAAAAGTTTCATTAAGAATATCCCTTGCATTTTGTTGAAAGAAATTTTTGAGCCATTGACAATAATGCAGTCTCCTGCCATGATCGGTATTTTTCAGTTCTTGGTCGACTGTCACTTTCTATGGGAAAATTTCTAATTTTTCCCTTACAGCTGTGTGGGCCATTCCGACACTAACATCGAGTTTTCTTACTGACTTTTTCGGACTCGTGGACATTTTATCGGAAATTACCAGTAGTTTATCCTCAGACAAAACGCTAGGACAATCACTTCTCGGTGCATCTGTCACTAAACCCCTATTTCGAAATTTGTTAATCAATATCGCACAGTATCGCGATGTGGGAGTGTTGTCTGCGGGAAAACTGAATTAAATGTTTGACGAACTGAAACTGTGTATTTACCGCCAAAGTTGAGCATTTGCTTGACTAAAAACACGCCTTCTCCAACGGTTTGCAGTTGAACAGTGACAAAAACGAAACAAACGAACAAAGGAACTAAACTTAAACGTTCACGTCAACACGTAACGACACACACAAACGATACTACTGATGCTGGCTGAGATAAACGAAACAGTTGAATTTTGGAAGAGTTCACTTGAAGGAAAGTAACACAGGCAGGCGAACATCATACGGCACGCGCGGCTAACAATCATACGGCACTGCGGAGATACTTTTTGAACACCCCGTATAAAGTTTTTAAAACAGAACTCTCAGAGAACGAACCCTACTAGCACGTGGGCCGGCCGAAGTGGCCGTGCGGTTAAAGGCGCTGCAGTCTGGAACCGCAAGACCGCTACGGTCGCAGGTTCGAATCCTGCCTCGGGCATGGATGTTTGTGATGTCCTTAGGTTAGTTAGGTTTAACTAGTTCTAAGTTGTAGGGGACTAATAACCTCAGCAGTTGAGTCCCATAGTGCTCAGAGCCATTTGAACCATACTAGCACGTGGCCTATTTTTTGTACATCTGTTACGTTTTCATGTGTCGGCCCCATACACATTTCTGAGCTGGGGAACCTAACTGATTCCTTTCTCTCCGCTGAATGTGTCACACTTACGGGTTTTGCTGAGCCTCAAGTAGCTGGTAAGTTGTTGCTTGAAATACTGAACAGCAAAATAAATGCGTGGGTAGTTTGAAAGTTTACCGTCTAACCTCCTTGCCTAGGGACGCCAGATGAAAGTTGATGTCGTCAAGCCCTGAATGAAAATTGTGCAATGGATAACTGGGGAGTGGAGCTTGAGAGCGCTACCTAGAGAGCGTGCCCTTTCTGTACGATACTAGGCAAGGGGCTGGAAGGGCTCACACGCTGATGTGTGGGTCCCTGCATTCTATAGCTTTTATTTTGAATAAATTCCTTTAACTCGACTTCTTTGTGTTTTTTAAGGTATGTTAAAGATTGAAGACAGTTGATTACCTCTTTATTTTAAACATTATCACTCTACTATACAGCGATTGCAGCAATTGTTTCGGTTTTTTTTACCTCTTTATTTTAAACATTATCACTCTACTATACAGCGATTGCAGCAATTGTTTCGGTTTACAGATATTACAATTTTACAACTTATAGCTCGGGTGTATTATATACTAATCTGCACGCACATTTCTACGGGTAAGACGGAATTGCATTGGCCAGATGTATACCACCAAAGTCTCCCAATATTTTACATAGGACATCCACTATGTGAGGAAGATAACGGGCAAACTGGGGACCAGATACATTAACACAGGGGGTCAAATTTCCTAATTTAACGAAATCATTCATTTCCTTACACAATCCGAAGCTGGAAAGAAAAGAATTAGTACAAATATTCAAATACCTCTCTTCCATGCGTGAACATTGAGACAGACGCACTGAGGGCACGTCTGCTCACTTACCCGTCTTCTGTAACACTCCCAGAATATGGGGGGCACCCGGAGGTCTTCCTGGGCCCCGGTGGAGGGGGTGGTCGAACCACTTGGCCGTGACCAACCTCTGCACCCCAAATCTTGTGACACTGGAAAGTCTTTGACTTTTACCTGCCTGTGCTGTCTCTCTGATCCCCTAGCCAGGAGTAAGGTTGGCACTACTATACTACAGAACTACTTCCCAACAAAGATTTGGCCACGCTTTACGGAAAGGTGTGAGGAGGATTAGGAAAGTTCATGTGCAGATTCACATCCACGTACAAGAAATGCATAATACACGACACATGTAAACATGTATTATGAAGCCTGACACATTTCTTGACACCCGTCCACATGGGTTCTGTTGCACCCGCGGCCGGCCGCGTCGTGTAATAAAATTGGCTGCGGAGCCGCCTCTGTTTCTATTTCCCGGTGCGAGTGAGCAGCGAAACTTGCTGCTTGTAGAGCGGAAACTACTGTACCGTTTCAAGTTGAAGCTACATAAGTTGGAAAGATTTCTGCTCACTACACGCCATTTACCTCACGGAACTAGATGCGCCCACGCGGGTTACGTATCCGCCACTGTGCAGTCGCTGCCACATCGGCGGCTGCCAGCCTGCAGACGGCGCGAGGAGGCGGCGGCCTGGCCGCGGAACGCCCGCTGCCGCTGTCGCGCGGCGCGCTTTGTGTTTTCGCCGGCTTATCTGCTGGCTCCCCATTCAGAGCCCGCCAGCCGCCGTTGGCCGAAACCCAGCCGCGCGCGCTCCATCTCCTGATTGGGCGGTAATCGCAGAAACAAGCAGCCTATTTCCATTCAAATCCCGCGCCTGCTATCGCGTTCCCTCCACTCCACGGGATCTGTTCACAGCCGCGTGGTGGCTGGCGTTGTTCTCTACCCACCGCGGGCGCACGCTCGTGTGTGTGTGCGCGTAACGGTAAATAGATAGGGTTTTCACACGGCAGAAGCTATACGCTATATTCAGAACACATTATGTTGTCGCTGGTTTCTCTCTCAATGGTGGGAAGCTAAATTCTCTCGGAGGCTTTGAAGCGAGGGCGGCAATCAGTACTCAATAATTTCGCCACTGCTACTTTTAGGCATAATGGGCGAGATTGCAGTGGGGCAGAAACGAACTGAAGAAATCTGTGAAGCTTTTTACAGCTGTTGGTTATTCTAGATTAACACTTCCAACACTTTGAGAGGAAATCGTTGCCAATAGAAGCAAGCATGTTTAATGTTATTATAACGTACATTTGATTTATACTACTGCTTTTATGAATAGATCCGAATGAAAGTATTGAGACAGTATGTATTTACAGTATATATTTATAACACTTTTTCCTATTTTTGCTTATTATTTAGGACTATAACTTACCTTAGGTGATATAGAAAAGGAAACTCAAGATGTTTCAGATGACGATCAGTTTTCTTCAGACAAGCGCCTAGAACCGCTCGGTCACAATGGTCGGCGATTGAGAGTAATTCAAAGAAAGAGTAATGAGAAGTATCAGAAATGATTATAGTAAGAAGTTTAACATCGAAATTGGTGATCACGAAGAAGACCAACTTAAGGGGTTCTGCTACTTACGCAGCAAAATAACCCATGACAGACGGAGCAAGGAGGACATAGCAGAGTAGCAGTGATGAAAGGGCAATCCTGGCAAAGAGAAGTCTACTACTATCAAACGTGGGACTTGAGGATGAAGTATCAAAAAATGTGTGTTAGGAGCAAGCCTTGTGTGAAAGTGAAACATGGACTGAGAAAAAATCGGAAGAGAAGAGAATCGAGGCATTTGGGATGTGTAACTATAGAAGAATGTTGAAAACTAGGTGGACTGATAGAGAATGCAATCAAAAGGGTCTCCGCAGACTTGGCGAGGAAAGGAATATATGGCAAACACTGACAAGAAGAAGGAACAGGTTGTAGGACATCCGTTAAGACATTACGGTATAACTTTCATGATACTAAACGGTGCGGTAGAAGGTTAAAACTATAGAGGAAGACAGAGATCGGAATACAAGCAGCAAATAATTGAGGACGTATGTCGCACGTGCTACTCTGAGACGATGAGATTGGCACAGGAGACGTGTCCATGGAAGGCCACATTTAATTAGCCACATGACTGATCACTCAAAAAAAAAAAATAAAAATAAAAAAAAATAAAAAAAAAATAAAAAAAATAAAAAAAATGGGAAAATATATCTCATGGAAAGATGGGTGGTTGAAAACATGTCCCAGTGCTTCCAATATTATTATACATATAAGAAATATTTCTTTTAATTGCATATTTTATTCCAATTTTTAAAATAATTCAGTGCCTTTCCTTTGCCAATTAGTTCTAGTATCCGTTGCCTACTACAATGATAAATGTCTATTATATGAGGAATTTTAAAATCAATTGTTTTATATTATTGGGATTAAGAGGGTTAACATTGTAAAGTCGAAGCTACATCGATAATAAGCCATACCGCCGTATTACAGGCTACAGCTCCTTATCATCACAAAAGTAATCGTTTAACAACTCAGTTGTGAAATTTTGTGTGCCTTGCACTACAATTATTCAATCAACTGCGATGTTATTCTTACTGATTGAGTTACATTTTAAGCTTTCAACTTAAAAATGATATTGAGTGTGAGGACCGGTGCGAAACATACTAAATTATTAGCTGCAGAAAATACAAATAATGACATTTGACAGGCATGAGTTTTAATTTCTCTTTCACAAACAGGCCTGGATCAACATTTGCAAGCACGTGACATCCAAGAGCGTTTCACGCATGAATTAAATGTTATGTAAAACGGTTTAATTTGTTGTAAATTTCGTGTATTAATATCAATTCTTACTGGCATTTTGTGTTGCATCTCATATGAAGATCTAGAAGATTGGTGATTACTTGATTGTCTGCAGAGAAATACCCTTACCCTATGTCCAGTTGGAGCGAAGGCGAAGGTAATGCTGAAATTGTTGGAGCATTGAAGCCGCGGGTACAGTTTTGCATCCGGTGATTTTAACAACTGCAGTAAGGGATTTCAGAGCTCTGTAACTACTATTCCATTATAATAATTCCATTTGTGATTATACGAAGAGACTAAGACGATTTTCCACAGCATGCGGTTAAAAATATTATTCACCGCTTATTTACTTATTTTTTAAATTTTTGAACATATTTCCTGCTCTTTTGCTGCAAATTGGGTGAGCTGTTGTAGAATAAATTCAGTTCTTTTCAGCTAAATAGCCCACTGGTTGGGAATAGGGCAGAGAGGGTTCCAGGTGGGAAACTGAATATTTAAGAGATCATTTCCATTCGTCTGCTGAATTCACGAAATGTCGATCGCAACCGCTTGGACTGCACACGTTCTGAATTTAATACAGTAACTTAGTACCATTGGTCCCAGACAAAAATAAAAGAAAATATCTGTGTATTTATTAATGTGTGTGTGTACCTTATCATTTGCATGGCAAACGTTTTGTTTTGAATCATCTTTCTTAATTATCTTTTGATCTCAACGTACAGTTACTTGCAGCGTAGATAAAAATAAGCCTGTATGCTCATTGCTCTTCTGTACAACGCACTATATGACTAATCTTGCGGACATTCTTCTTTTACCCTCCAGTTTGGTGTCCACCGCTGTAACGCCATTCGATCACCCGACCTCAATTGTGAAACACAAAACACGGTAGCTGTGGCTGGTAGTGACCCCTTATGTCAACAGCACCAGATGACAATGGGTAACGTTAATCAGCTCTTTGGTGACTATTAGGTCCTCGAGATGACCGTAACAGAACTGTGCGTTGCGATTTTGGAGCCCACTCTGAAAGTTGTGTCGACATAGTGAGTGTATAACTGTCACAACATTATATACTCGAAGAAACATGTTTGCCAAGATCAGGCCGCCGTCACCGCTCTACACAACAGCAACGGCGAATGCTGCTGCACGACTGACTTCGCCTACAACGCGTCGCCTTTACAACCTTCGAGCAAGAATGAATAATATTCAACTGAGTGATTATTGTAAACTGTTTCAAAAACCAAATGTATTTTTATATCAAAAATCATACGATAATTCCTTAATGTTCAATATCAACATTTCAAAACTCAAACTCAAGTCAAAATGACAAATAACTGTCAAAAACGCAATTTCCTACCTTGATGTTTTTTCTAACGATGTAATTTTTTTCATTCTGATTAATGTATTAAATAATTTGAGTTTGTCAATGTGTAATGTTTGTAAATTTTATGAGAAAACTTTGCATGCGGAAAAAGTAACTGGATGCCTATGTCTTTCATATCGTTTCGTCAGGTTCCGGCAGGATCGCACCCGAATGGGAAGTCAAATTACACTTCTGGCAAAGTTAAAACAGGCTCTAGCTCAAACAAATAAAATTACGAAAAAAGGACAATCGGAAGACGAAAAGTTAATCAAGCGATGTAAATTTTTAAAAATTTTTACAAAGACTTGACTAACTTTTAAAAATTTAGCGGTCTGTGTAATGTTTGCCCAAGTGTTTCGTGACTGTGTTTTCGAGCAGTAGTGTTGAGACGATTTTATAGCTGATAATAGACACTGAGAATATAATGAAAATAATGCCTCTGTAATTGGATTATCTATGTAATTTAAGCGAACAACGACTCGAAACTTTTGGTTCGCACTCTTCCTTTTCAGCCATTGTCTGGTATGGTCAAAAAATATATTGCTCGGTCTACGTTACATACGGATTTTGTTATATGTGATGATTTAGCATAATAATAACTGTTTAATCTCATCATGTTTGCTGTTACACCAAATCATACCTTTTTTCCTCAGTTTTCTTTTTTTTATGAATTTGATAATTAAATGTGGCCTACTTTGTGTGGGGATGTCTGTTAGTGAATGATCGCGTATTAACGGCACCAATCAGTGTAATACGTTTGGTTTGCTTTCAGGACAGAACCTGCATTTAATGTTTAACTTTTCAGAAAACAAAGTCCCATAACTTTTAGGCGTAAATCACGTCTCAAAATTATACTCGCCAACAGACAACCCCGGTAGAGGAGCCTAGCTAAATAATATCAATCATTAATTATTAT
The DNA here is from genome assembly GCF_023898315.1 of Schistocerca nitens. Lineage (NCBI taxonomy): Eukaryota > Metazoa > Arthropoda > Insecta > Orthoptera > Acrididae > Schistocerca > Schistocerca nitens. The sequence goes on from NC_064617.1 coordinate 364,138,527, forward strand.
GGTTGTAACTGCATTCAAACTACAATATTTCAAAATATTTTTACATGATTTTTCAAGTACGTAATTTTCTTCCATTAACTGACGACTCATTTAGCCAAAGATAATTTTAACTTGATTCAGACTTGCATTTGAATGTAAACATTTTAAAAATCAGAATTATATAAAGTTAAATAATAATTTCAAAACCGAATAATAAATAAAAAATAGCCACCATTAAGACACGCAGTGGTGCCACGCCACATCTCCTCCGAAGGAAAAGTTAAAAGCTGCACACCCTCAGCCGCTAAAGTCATGACGACGGTCTTCTGGGACTCTGAAGGGGTTATTCTGGGGATGTCCTCCCACATGTGGCAACGATCAAGTCGGAAGTGTTATGCGCTATCCTCAGAAAATTGAGGAAGTGAGCTCAGAGTGTCCCTCACCAAAAAAGTGCGAACGAACTTCTCCTTCGCTAGGCCTCACAGAAGTCTGCGCACCCGACAGCAGCTCACCAAATTTCATTAGTCTATTTTCTCTCATCGCCCTAAAGTCAGTGTCTTGCATCTTCCGACATCAATCTGTTTTTCCCAATGAAGAATACACTTTGCGGGAAGCAGTACATGGATGGTTGGGGTATTATTAATGCAAGACATAGGCTCTGACGTGAGCAGTAGGGTGGTACCATGCGGGTATACAGGCCCTCCTAGTGTCGTGGAGTAAGGCGGCTGCCCTCAACGCAGATTGTATTAGAAAATAGGGTTTTGCAATACGATGTAAAGCAATCCTGAATACAACCAACCTGCTTTCAGAAAAAATGTGCTCCATTGCTTGTTGAACGTCCCTCGTAGTAGATGAATGTGGTGGCGAGCGCTATTGGCTCTTGTCCCACAGGTTCGGCATTGAGTTCGGGCGGTTGGGTTTTGGGCGGGATTCATGCACACTGCTCCTCACGGTTATAACCGGTAACTTGAGGAAAGTACAGTAACAGGACAAGAAAATTAGAACTACTGCCCAGGCATGCAGTCGACATCCCGGTTTTGGGTTTGTATTTCAAGATATTGCACTAGTGCAAGCACCCACTCCGTAAACGCTGTACTCTTGAATGCAGCGGTCAACGAAATGAAAGTACCTTCGCTTCCTGCTAACATGAATCGGACTGAGTACACTTGGGCCCAGTACAAATACACTGTACGTCTTCGCCGGAACCCTCTCATACAATTGATAACCTCAGGTGCATCACAGTTTTATTACACAAAAATGCCAAGGTGTAAACTTTGAAAGAGATTGCTCCTGTTTCGTTTAAGCCATTGTTTTTATTAACTGTAGAGCTTTTCAAAGGATATTTTAGTATTCATTCTTTGTACCATTTTAATCTTAACCCTCAGACGTTCGCAGATGTGCAGGTGAAGCAGAACTCCCTTGAGAAATGTATTTCGAAGTAGCAGATTTCGATCACAGACTTCAGAAGGAAGACATTAATGCCAATTACAAACAAGCACACCTTAGGCAAACTAAGGTATATCTTCCAAAGACTTACCATTTGATGATATTATAACAGTGACGAGTTGCATTTCAGATATTTCTGACAATTAGAAAAAAAATTTCAAATGTGTCTGAAATCTTATGGGACTTAACTGCTAAGGTCATCAGTCCCTAAGCTTACACACTACCTAACCTAAATTATCCTAAGGACAAACACACACACCCATGCCAGAGATAGGACTCGAACCTCCGCCTGGACCAGCCGCACAGTCCATGACTGCAGCGCCTAAGACCGCTCGGCTAATCCCGCGTGGCTGACTATTAGAGATGTTAGCCATACGTATGTAGAACCATTACTTGCCGTACGTCAATGGTGTTAGTGTTGTTCTCGTGAGTCCCAGTCAGACATTACACTTACTGCACATCTATTCGCTTATTGTATTATAACGTATTTCCTTTACTTGCAACAAGGGTGTATCGATATGAAGCATGTTTGTAAAATAAATCCATTTAGTACTGCATACTAGAGTTGTTTCAATTATTTTCAATGGAAATATCACCATTTAATTTATTCCTAAGGTTCATAAATAATTAGACATTGTGTTGGAAGTGAGAAACTGAAATATATGAATGAAATATGGAGAACAGCAGAGCGATGTAATAGTTTTGAAAAAGAAAATTAAATAAATCGTATCCACTCATAAACTCATTATACCTTAATCAAAAAGTTACAGTTAAAGTGAGAGGAGAAAGTACAAACTGGATCAGACTAGGGAAGGAGTAAGACAAGGATGCTGTTAATCACCTACTCTTTTCAACCTGTACCTGGAAAATATGATTGACCAATGCTCATTAGATGACAAAGGAGTAGAAATTGGAGGAAGAAGAGTAGGATGCTTGAGATTTGCTGATGACATGGTCCTTCTAGCCACAGGGGAAAAAGAATTACAGGATTTGGTGGACACCATTGCAACTAACGGAAAAAATATGGAATGAAAATTAACACAAATAAAACAAAAGTATTGGCAATAGGAGGAAATAAGGAAATAAAAATTGTGCTGAATGGAGAAACACTAGAACAGGTGCAAAATTTTAAGTATCTTGGAAGCAGGATAGACACCGACTGGAAGTGCACCACAGAAATTAAAACAAGGATAGCAACGGCAAAAGAGGCGTTTTATAAGAAAAGGAGAATCTTCTGCAGCGGTCTGGACAGAGAACTCAGAAAGAGACTCACAAAATGTCTTGTATGGAGTGTTCTTCTATATGGCGCTGAAACATGGACTATGAGGAAAAAAGACAGAGAAAGGCTGGAGGCTTTTGAGATCTGGACATGGCGGAAGATGGAAAGAATAAGTTGGATGGACAGAGTAAAAAATGAAGAGGTAGTGAGAAGAATTGGAGAGAAAAGACAGTTACTAGATGTAATAAAGAGAAGAAAAAGAAATTGGATTGGGCATATATTAAGAAAGAATGACGGACTGATAAAAACAGTTTTAGAAGGTTATGTAGAAGGGAAAAGGAAGCGAGGAAGGAAGAGATTTCAGATACTGGATGACATGATGGACGGTACAGCATACAGCAGCCTTAAGAAGGAAGCAATGGACCGCAGAAAATGGAGAGGCAAAGGACCTGCTAATATAGCAGATAACTGATGATGATGATCTACTATTAAGTCAATAGCTACTGTGAGCTTCATCCACTTCCATTTGGTAGAGTTACTTTGTTCCTTTGCATGCATTTTGCCTCTACATGCGAAAGCCTCTGCACATGTGGGGTAGTTATACGGTTTTCATTGTCACCACGAAAAATGAAACTTATGTCATTTGTCTGGCAGGAGGTATACGTCTACAGTCATCTTAAACTTTAAAATGCTCGCGCCATATTACGGTAAGACGACTTTAGCAGAGCCAAAACAAACCGGCAAACTAAATCTTTTCAAAACTGTTTCGTCTGTATTCATGTACTGTACATCACTCCTTGTGCCATACGCCCTCAGAAGACCCAAAACAAATCGAGGCATCAAATCTTTTCAAAACTATTCCATCTATATTCGTTAATTTCACTCCTTGGTTTGCATAATAATTTTATGAAACTGTGTTGCTTCATTCTGATGCGTCTCAGGTCGATACCCCCACATAATTTGGAGTGAATGAGTAAGGATATGTCATGTATTTAGGAGATGACACTGCGTAGCTATTCACTATTCTTTTTGAAAAATCCCATGTGGCACCTCGACCCACAGATTATGTTCACATTTGCTGTCGATATTCATGTCTATCCCGTGTACCTGCTGCAGTATTTTTTGGCACCAAACTATAGTTTGAAGTTGAAGGTAGTCCATTTATTATATCAACGCAATTGTCCTTACTTTGGTCCGAGAAAATTTCCGCTATTTCATGATTGTATGTTACTTGTAATAAAGTAGATGTAAAGCAAAGGAATAACTGAATGAATACTGGATAGGAGTGTATTTAGATGAAGGAAATGTGTGGACAGAAACAGATGTATACAACTTAGACCTCTTCAATTATAACAGAAAGTTACAAGTAAACGAAAGTGCACTGAAATATAATGCGGCTCTATGTCAGAGTTCTTTCTGTTATGCTGGTGACTTATTTATATCACCTAGTGAGATTGAGAAACGGCACGCCGCACTCTCACTTTAATGACATTGTCAGTCGGATTCATATTTCATATCACCATCTCGGTGTTGCCCAGTGCTACATTTAACGGTAAACTGAGCTTTTTTGCCAATGGTGGGAAGAACATAAAACTCTGTGCTTTCTCATGTTACCAACTGGGACAACATGGATAGAACGGCTGTTGCATGTGTTTAGTGGAGATCAGACTGTAACTCTCCTGACGCCAGAAAGCGCTAGGTTCTTTCAGCGAGCAGCAAAAACAAATATATTTCATGGGAACGACAGTCTGGGAAGCTTAACAGCCGCCTTCCAGAAACTGAAAAATGTTTGGTCTGAAAAGATTAGATCTCTCTGTAAATGGAGGACTGTGGTCTCATCTAGGCAGACGTTTTTTACCGAAACATGGCCATGCTCACCAAGAGAACGACGCCTCCCTATCTGAAATCTTCTTTTTTCGACAAGAGAAATTTTGAGTAGCTGATTGGCTCCTCTCAGGACTGTAAAGTGGAGGCTTGCTCCCCGAGCGGAACCCCAGTGCTGTGACTGAATTGGCTACCATGCTAACAGAACAGTCAAGAGGGGAGAGTCAAAGAGTAGAGGATAGTTCGATTGGTTTGTACAATGTGGGGCGATTTCATTTTTGCTAATTTGGCTCCCGTACCGAAGCTTCATGCATTCTTGATTTCTGGTCCTCCCTTGATGTAGAACATCAGGTGTTTCCCTGATGGGTGAGACTTGTGTTCTGTACCTTGTAGTGGACTAAGAGTGGGTATAAGAGATGGGGCCCCTCCACGCCCGCACCAACGTGGTGACCAAACCAAAAGTTCTACTGTCACCTCCGTAAACATGTTAGTTATCTAGTAAGTGGATCACAGGATGCTGGTCTGTGATGTTGTCCGTGCGTCTGGGTAAGGCTACGCATTAACACGGTCCATCAGGTGATAGATAGTGGACGAAACGCGAGTGAGGGTAGCGATTTGGAGAGAACAGGGAAAAAAGTGCCATGGCTCGTGCGGTGGGAAAAAAACCTCTGCGACAGTGGGATGGGTAGTAAGAGCAGTAGTGGCTTACTAGCTGCGATAGCTCATGCTAGGTTGGATTTGTTAGTATAGATATCATGCATCATTACCGTGACAAGCGATGGCGATGTGTCCCAGTTGCTGCAGCTGCTACATTCCTGGAACAATCAAGATCGTTATACAGTAGTGGGAGATCGGCCATAGATCATCTCACTGTGTGGGGGATGTGTGGAGCTTGTTTGCATGCAGTTTACGGTACGGCTTCCCTGTGTGGTGCCAGTTATTCGGCAGTGTATTTCAGCTGGATATCCAGTAATGGCGTCTGATTAACAGGGGCTCGCCTGTGCCGTTATGTTGGCGTATGCTTGGCCATAGATGTTATGTCCTGACAAGTATGTCTTTTGGTCTTTTATGTTTCCATCTATGGTTGTGGTCGTAGTTCCCCAGATTCAGAGTAAACGGGTTCTGCGAATGTCTGGAGTTTCTGTATAGTCTTGTGGTGAGTTTGTGGATTACCTCCGTGACAGTCTCAAGTCGGTATTCCCGGTGAAGGTCCGTGATGCGTGTGTATCGTGGAGCATTGCTTATGATTTTGAGTCCTTTGTTTTGTATGAGCTGCAGACGGCGCAGGCGTGTAGGCGCAGCGTATCCCCAGACAGGAGCTGCGTACGTCATCAGGGGTCGGATAAGTGTCATGTACATGGACCTCGACACCCTTCTGTTCAGTGTGCTACGCCTGTTGAGCATAGGATAGAGCTGTTTGAGCCTCGCGCTAGCTCGGTTGGTCATGTGTTGTATGTGGTCCCCCCAGAGTAATTTCCGGTCCAGCCAGACACCGAGGTATTTGACTTTCTCGCGGAAACGTATTGGACGTGCATGTAGAGTTATTGGTCTGCAGTAGTGGTGTTTGCGCAGTTGCTTCGGTCTTCTAGTGAACAGAACGGCTTCGCACTTGTCGACGTTTACTCTAACACGCCATTTCTCCAACCAAGGCTCGGCCACTCTGAGTGCAGTCTGTAGGCGTGACGTAATGTTTGATGGTTTCCAATCTTGCGCAAGGATGGCTGTGTCGTCCGCGTAGATTTCCATCATTGTGTTGTGTGTGGTTGGGAGATTGTTTATGTAGAGGTTAAACAGTAGGGGCCCTAGGATGCTTCCCTGGGGTACTCCCGCGTGTATACCGTGTCGTGTTGATTGTTTTCCCTGCACGTCAGTGTTGAAACTCCTGTCTGTGAGGTATGAGTGTATTAGACGCAGCAGCCCGTCGGGGAATCCCGCGTCGCAGAGTTTGCGGATGAGGCCGTTGTGCCATAGACGGTCGAAAGCCTTTTCGATGTCCAGGAACACTGCCCCTGTAACTTTGTTTATGTTGAAGCCATGTGTTATATGTTCAACGACCCGTAGGAGTTGTTGTGTTGTGGAGTGGTTCTTCCTGAAGCCGAATTGCTCCGGTCTCAGGATGTCATTTGTTATGCAGTGCCTAGTGATGCGTTTGAGAATCACCTTCTCAACAATCTTACTGAGCGAGCTCAGAAGGCTGATGGGTCGGTAATTTTGTGGGAGGCTGTGATCTTTCCCCGGCTTCCTGAACATCAGGACCTTGGCCGTCTTCTAAAAGGCGAGGAAGTGTTGGTGTTTTAGTATGGCATTCGTTATGTGTGTTAGGTACTCAGTTGCTTTATCCGTGAACTCCTGGAAGACACGGTTTTGAATGCCATCATGACCAGGGGCTTTCCTAGCAGCGGAATGCATTATAGCCCAGGAGACTTCGGCTGTGCTAGCATGTCGAATGTCGTCGCGCGATGGTTGGGCTAGAATGCGTGTAACCTCTTGGTCAGTAGCAAGTGTGAACACTGGATCTGATGGTACCAGGTTCGGTGTGAATGACGCTGCGAGTGTTCGGGCCATTAGTTCCGCTTTCTCTTCCGCTGAGTATGCAGGTCCGTCAGGCCCTTGAAGCGTTGGAGTGTATATTTTCTCCCTGGTGAAGTGTCGGGCTAGTTGCCACACGCCAGGTCGTGCGGTGTCCAGCCCTTCGAGTTTTTGGTTCCACTGTTGTGTTCTATGTGTTTGTATTTTATCGTGTATGATACCTTGTAGTCTGTTAATGTGCCGTTTGAAGTGTCAGTTTCGTACTGTACCGACAATGGAACTGGCTATCATCTCGGAGATATCGTGTGTCACGAGGGTAAACTTATTAATGATGAGTTGACTGTCTGACGTTTGACAATTCCACCACGCACCATCGTGCATGTGAGTCAGATTGGTTTGGGGAGACCAGTGAACGTGTGCACACTGAAATCTGCTGGGTTTTCAGGACTCTGATAGGGAAGTTTCGCACGGTTTGATAATCAGAGCTCCATTCCACAAAGCTTCAAATTTTTCGTCGATGCGTCAGAACATTACAGATACCGCATCGCGTTGCTTCTCACCCACAGGCGCGCCGTTATCTACTGTCTCCGGAAAGAATGTAAAAGCGCAAAATATTGCTCCACTCGCATAGGGTTCGTAAATGTTACTGACAAACTCTGTTCCTGGTGGACCATAGTTTGTGGTATACTTGCCGGAAGTTGATTCCCTTTGAACAGAGTCGGTCCTCACGGTGTATTCAGGTAACCAAAGTCAGATTGTATTGGAAAAGGGGTTAATTCAGGGGAGTATTCGTATAACTACAACCTCAATGAATACTTTGCAAATTACGCTCCATCCCTTTTGTGATTTTTGTTTGTCACGTTTTTGTTCAAGATTTATCAGCTCATTGTAGTAATATATAAGGTAATAAAACTTGTCATTATTTTTGTGAAATTAAATATAACACTGTTGTCATTCATACATCCTCAACTATTGACTGGTGGGGATGATGAAAGGACGGACAGTGGTGCTGTAGGGATGGCAACGGAGAACTCTATATCTCCTGAGAACGTTCAGTAACACAAAAATCAGTCGGTGGCTCAATCACCGCAATTGCTCGTGCGGCAGAGAGGGGAGGCGGTGGAGAGATGGTCCCATTTGTAGTTTAAGATCAATAATAGGAAATATTTATTTCCTTCATTGATCAAGAATTCTAGGAGTGATTGATGAAGTAAACACTTAAATGGAAGCTGGGGCTGTTAACGATATCCACAATTACATGACAGAACATCTAAAAAAATTTTCAATTATAATTTTACATCTAATTAATAACAAGACAATGTCTTTTAATCAGGTATGTATGGTACTGGCAACCAAAATCTCGACGAGCAGGAGAGTGAAATCCTTGGATAATCCTTATAGTCAGATTTTAATATATCCCACTTGTCTATGAATGATATCAAACCACAAAGTGAAATGAGAATAATGATATTAGTTTCAACATCTTGATAAATGATACATAACTTAACAGATGAACGCTACATACTTAGCAGGCTCATTTCCAGCTATAGTATTAATGATTCCCGTTCATCACCTAGATATAAGAAATGAGTTAAATAGTTCAATGATATAGCAACAAATGGAACAATTTATTTTGTTGCTATTTCTATGATTCCAGGCGATTCAAGAAACGAAAATTTCACTCATTTTAACTACATAAGTGTAGTGTGGATCCTTGGTAAAGTGCCAGACTACAAATCCAGAATTCTTGGGCACAATTCCTGGACAGGATTTTTACCTGTCGTTCATCACTTCTTCCACCACTATAATCCTTTATTGATATTAAAAAAATGCCGAGTAGTAACGTAATAGGAGAAAGGCAATGGCGCATCACCTCCAACAGGACCATGCCTATTAAGGCACTTTGGTGTCCAACTCAGGTTCCGGATCGATAACTGCTTAACTTTTTCCTTTAAAGCATGTGCAGTAAATGCTTCTAAAACCAACTTTCTAGCATATGCCCTGCATATATGGTTTCCAATATTTGAAAAGAACTATGTATTACAGGAAAGTGTATCTACATAAATAATCTTCCTCAGTTCAAAACTTAAATTTGTGGAAGTTTCTCAACGATTGCTTTGATATTTTGACAAAAAATTGCAATTGAATATGGGCGTGTTTTCTGTACCTACTGGAGCACCATATTATAATATACAAATACAAGTTAAATGAAGAAAGGAAAAACGCTGTTCCAATAATTTTTCGAAAAGTTTTGACCACTTTTAACTTTTTACCCATGGCTCTAATAAACGTTTAGTCCCATAGCGCTCAGAGCCATTTGAACCATTTTTTAAACCTATGTAATGTATGATAATGAAATGTTATTAGAAAATATTTCGAAACGTAATTGACCAACACTTTTTCAATATTTTCAGAGGATACTCTAATAGGCATTCATATGCTCATAGCTAACATGTTTTTGTGTAAAATAAAAGCGTACTGGTTACCTGTTAAAAGTGTTGTGAGAGAGAAAAATGCTGTGAACTGCTCTGCAGTGCATATGTGTAGCTTTGTTTTGTTTCCAGACAGCAGTTTAAACTCCGATAGTAGGGAATTTAATCCATTCCAAAAATTATTTTTCCCTTGTAGTAACAATAAACGAATCTCAAGGTCAGAGAGAGGGGAATGAGTAGATGGACAGAGGAGGGGAGGGTTAGAAAATGTACATAGAGAGGATGATGGTGGAGATGGACAGAGGGAGGCGGAAGAGGAAACGGATAGAGAGGAAGGAGGAGGTGAACAGAGAGAGGGTTGAGGTGATGATGCACAGATAGAGTGGGTAGATGTTGTCGTTGTTGTTGTTGTGGTCTTCAGTCCTGAGACTTGTTTGATGCAGCTCTCCATGCTAATATATCCTGTGCAAGCTCCTTCATCTCCCAGTACCTATTGCAACCTACATCCTTCTGAATCTGCTTAGTGTACTGATCTCTTGGTCTCCCTCTACGATTTTTACCCTCCACACTGCCCTCCAATGCTAAATTAATGATCCCTTGATGCCTCAGGATATGTCCTACCAACCGATCCCTTCTTCTAGTCAAGTTGTGCCACAAACGTCTCTTCTCCCCAATCCTATTCAATACCTCCTTAGATGAGGACATGGAAAAAGAAATGGGGAAGAGAAGATGCCCAGGGGAGGGGGAAGAAGGGATTAGGACATATATCCACTTACACATATATTTAGCACCTGCAAAGCCTCCGGGTTCGCTAGTTTTTAAATGAAGTGGGACACTACACGTATACCAAAAAAACATTGCTCACGCAACAGATTTCACACAAATATTGAGGGAGCACAACTTTCCTTTCATTAAATAGTGGATGCTTTGTCTAATACATTATGAGCCTTTTATTTGTACATAGTGGTAAATTTCTTTGTACCAAGGTTTACGAAGTACACTGTTAGCGAATTGCTACATGATACCTCTCTCTCTCTCTCTGTCTGTCTGTCTGTCTCTCTCTCTCTTTTAATGAAGTTTCTAATTAAAATGAAATTTCATTAAAAAAGAAAAATTTGTTTTTTAGTTAATTTTGGTTTTAGTTAATTTTCTTTTCTTTACCTTCTGTCTGTACGTACGAACGATTAATGAAATTTCTAAAAAACAATTATAACGAAATTTCATTAAAGAATAAATTTGCTTTTAAGTTAATTAATTTGCCCTTCTTTTCTTTTCTGTACGTACGAACGAACGAACTTTGTTGTTGAACCACTAACTCTTATTTACGTGTGGTAATACAAAAATGCATTTTCAAAAGAATTTACGTACATTTAAAATTACGTGAGCTCATATTAACTGACTAAGAATATTTATCTGAGAATTAAATCCTTTACATAATTCGGCCTTGGCACACATTTTCTAAATGCAGTGGGTTTTTTTAAATAATATTTACTGAATTTTTTCCCGGCGTTAGCTATGGAACACAAGACTGTCTCTATTAGCAGAAAATGGTTAAATATTGCCAAGCCGACGTTTAATTATCACTGACAAAACACACATCGCTATACCTTTAAGTTATTTGAAAGAACCAAAATTGTTAAATTTCAACATTAACTATCCGTCTAAGAATGCACAAATGTGTAACTATTTTTAAAATCCGTCAGTCTCAGGATCGCTGTAAAAGAAGAACATTCTCTCAATTCACTGTTAATTTTTTATCTGTTCCCGATTTACGGGTTTGGTTAATTTTTCTTTAGCGGAGCAATATTTTAAATGTGCCGCCGCTGCAAATCGATCGGTCGCGGCACAGCCCAGCAACACCGCTAAAAATGCTGAAAATTCTTTAAAGAAATATTATAGATGACATGGGCAAGCTAATTTACATTAATAATACACACTTTTTATAAATTTCAATATATTTTTACCACAACAAATATTCAACTCACATTAGTTCGTAATTTCTCCTTCAATGGCGGCTAAATCTAGATACAGACAAATGACGTCTACCCATTCATCAAATACTTCGACACAGCTTCCTATCGCTTTCAGCTCTACAGGAGGAAGACCAAAGAATACATAGTGCATTGTGTATTTATAGTATTGCTGACTATTAACATTTCTTTGTAATCTCACGACATTATTTTCCACTGGCTGAATTTCACATCTCTGTTATCGCAGATATTGACACATTTCGCAATCACATTATTAATATAGAAATATTACCATCCTAAATACAGAGAGAATATTACTACAAAAAATATTACAAACAAATGTCTTTTACACAAAATTCAATAATATTTTTTGTTAAATAGTTACAGTATATACAAATTGCTCAGAGCGGCGTATATGGTACAATTAGATTTTAGTTTATTAATAGTGTGAGTTTGCCAGGGAACGCTACACTCTCTCTCTCTCTCTCTCTCTCTCTCTCTCTCTCTCTCTCTCTCACACACACACACACACACAAATACACACACAGTTGAAGGATCTCCTTGCATGCTTGGTTTTAACATAAAACCTAAACACCTACTTATTTAAGAAATGAGTCCAAGTATTTGTGGCAAGTACTCTGCTCAGACTTTCAGTTGCGAGCAAAACGAACAGAGAAAAGTGTGCACTTGTTTAATTTCTGAAGTTCTGGCGAAGAAAAATGATACGCTCTTTATATTGAATTATTGTTTCACTTCATCAGGGAGGAGTTTAGACTTCTTACTCGGAGCTAAACTGTATAAAACTTTGACTTCATACATCACACTTAACTTTCAACAAAGTAATAGCAAGAAAAGAAATGGCTTCTGCAAAACAGGAAAAGAGTCTCAGAGACAGAGAGATAGAGACAGAGAGAGAGAGAGAGAGAGACAGAGACAGAAAGAAGGAGGGACAGAAGAGAAGGCACGAGGTGGGGAAGCGCGTTTCCGGATGTGTTCCGAACAGAAAAGTTGCAACAGCTCCCTCGCCTCTTATACCAAGAACATGTAGCGGGAAGTAAAGGTACTTAAAGAAACTAGTGAATGCTTTTATAGAGTACGTTTTGCCAATAATAACACGTAATCGCACCAAGAGACAATATAACTTATGTTGTGGTCCCTAACTACAAACAGTTCCAACTATTTTCCTAATTTACCTACTGCCAGAAACCACAGTATGCTCATTGACTGTAGCAATTTCGTTGTTGCGATCCAGCGTAGATGCAGTTAATTTTAGTAGAGTACGATACAATGTGTGAAAAAGCTCTGCATTCAGATGGATAATATCTCGCTACTCAACGAAGTCACACTTTCAATAATTCTCGTTCGAATGAGGTACGATCCTCACATAGCTGACACAACGCTCAACTTTGCGACTAATATTTCCTTCACTGTTCTCTTGATTCCAGAAATTCAGATTTACTTCCACCATTTTAATCATTTTGTAACAGATCGTGAACTCTATTAAATTATGCTAAGCTCTTCGTCTCGTTGTAGCACTTGCGACCAACGTTCTCAATAACTTGTAGGATATACTCCTATCTCTGTCTTCCTCTAAAATTTGTATCCCTTGTGGTTCCATGTACAGTAGTGAAAATCGGTATAAAGGCATGGATATTTGTAGGGCAATTAACATTGTCGGCTGGAATAGTTATGAACAGTGTATTTACAGTAGTATGTGATCCAATTTGCTGACAAATTCACAGACAAATGTTATCTCATTTTATGTCAGTAGTACAATATATAGGAAATCACCTACTCAGCCCGCATCTCGTGGTCGTGCGGTAGTGTTCTCGCTTCCCACGCCCGGGTTCCCGAGTTCGATTCCCGGCGGGGTCAGTGATTTTCTCTGCCTCGTGATGGCTGGGTGTTGTGTGCTGTCCTTAGGTTAGTTAGGTTTAAGTAGTTCTAAGTTCTAGGGGACTAATGACCATAGATGTTAAGTCCCATAGTGCTCAGAGCCGTTTTTTTTTCACCTACTCAGGTGGGAGAGGATGGGACTCAGTACAAAGGCAGACGGCTCTGTGTGGTGTTAGCCTGTTCGTATTTGCATCTACTGTAGATTGGAAACAGACACCCATTAGTGACATTGTCACGGGAAAACAGTTATCAAGGTATGAAAACGCAAAACTTTGTGCGTACAAGGGAATGGGACTCTGTAACCAGCAAATTACGAAGACGTTGAACCCTTCAAGTACAGCGATTTCGTTACATTGGGTGCACGATATGGACAGAACCTAAAATATTGGCGAGTGAAACATTATTTGAGTCGTTGAAACTGTTCCTTTTGCAGAAAGCGACGGACGCATACAGTTATTCTTCTCTACTTGTTGCTTGTCTACAGCTGCCAGTAGCTGCCAGACCTGTAAAGCAAGTTTTTTAAAATGGGAAACATCTTGCATTCAAGAAACGACTGCAGAAACGTGCTCTAACACCCAAACATAAAGAGGTTGGGTTAGAGTTCGCTGAGAAACATATGTCTTAGCCTTCAGAATGGGATAAAGTGATCATCAGTGATGAGAAGATGTTTAATTTAAATGGGCGGGCTGGATGTTAACACTGTTTTTATAATCTGAGAGCAGAACAGTTGGTAAGAATGAGCAGAATTTTTGGTGATGTACATGTTACGATTCGGGCAAACTTCCCGCTAAAGATAAGTCATGCATTTCTTGGCTGAACACTACAATGATCTCTATGATGTCTAACATGTACACTGAGATACTAGAGACAGAAATGATTAGAGTGTACGAGGATACAGGAAATGAAAGCATAATTTTGAACAAGATTACGTATTTTTTGCATGTTTGCGCTGCAACCAGAAGCCGTTTGAAGATAAAAACAATGATGTTTTGTCCTGACCTGCACGTAGCACTGATATAAAACCTGTGGAAAACCGTTGGGGAACACTTACAAGGTGTGCTTGTCACAATGGATAGCAATTTAAGCCCACATTAGAGCTGAAAATGCGGTACGAGATGTGTGGACGACACTTTCACTGCAAGAACCATAAGCCTAACAAAATCAATGCCGAAGAAAATATTTTAGATAATTAGGAAGAAAGGAGGTTGGAAAAATTTTTAACAATGCCTTTATATAATTTTCCACAAATGAACTACAAACGCCTTAGCTGAATACTCGTGTTATGAAAGAAAATATGTACATTCCGTCATGATTGGTAGATCAAATTTATCTACTACTTTAATAATAAATTAGATACCGTATGCTACAGACATTGTACTATTACTTTCGTGGGAACGCAGATTTTATACTGATTTCCACTACTGTAGTTCCATAGAAGTTAGCTCTTGAAATCTTAGCACCATGTCCCATTATTCTTTCTCCCATTCTTTCGGCGTTCTTCTCAAACTCTTCGATTCTCCTCTTTTATTGTTTCCCAACACGCCATGATTGGCTACCATATATAGGCGTGCTGCAGACATAGATTCTCAAAAACTTCTACCTCAATCGAAATCCAACTTTTTATACGAACAGTCTTAATTTGGACAGAAATGAGTTTTTGCCCTTGTTTGGCTGCTTTTTATGTGCTCCTCGCTGTGTCTGTTGTGTTTTATTTTGCTACCAAGATAGCGGAAATCCTTAATTTCGTCTGCTTCTAATATAATTTAATATAAAAATAAAGTCAAATCTACATGGTCAAGAGATATAAACAAAATCTGCTAGGACGTCGAAAGGGCCACAGTGCTCCTAAAGTCATAATGTGAACGGTGCTACTATTCGCTACTGCGATAATTTTCTGCCGAGAAGGTTCATCATGTATTCACGCCAGCTGTGTTATTTACATACCCATACTAAGTTTCAGTTTACATTCATTGTCAGCAGTTCCAAAATGACAGTAGATAACAATGAACCGTTATTTCTACATTATTGACAACAGTTCTTATTCGTAATTCTACAATTTAAAGTTAATATCTGCAGGATTTGAATCACAAATTCACATTCAATTTAATGCCTAACACCAGTATCTTAATTATTAGAATGGTTTCTATCGGTGTATCATATTAAAGAAAACGGCTATATTCGACGCAGTGCCTATATCTTCGGACAGGAAATACTGCATCGTATTTCGGAATAACAAAAAAAAAAAAAAAATAATGGTTCCAACGGTTCTGATCACTATGGGACTTAACATCTAAGGTCATCAGTCCCCTGGAACTTAGAACTACTTAAACGTAACTAACCTAAGGACATCACACTCATCCATGCCCGAGGCAGGATTCGAACCAGCGACCGTAGAGGTTGCGCTGTTCCAGACTGAAGCGCCTAGAACCGCTGGGCCTCAGCGGCCGGCTCGGCATAACATAGGCCCTACAATATCGTATTCAGATATCTTGTCTAAAACACTCTGCAATGGGTTCTGATCATCTGATGACCCATTTTGTATAAATCATTAGTCTTCTGACTCGTTTGATGCGGCCGCCATGAATTCCTCTCCTGTGCCAACCTTTTCATTTCAGAGCAGCACTTGCAACCTACATCCTCAATTATTTCCAGGATGTTTTCCAGTCTCTGTCTTCCTCTATAGTTTTTATCTTCTACAGCTCCCTCGATTACGATGGAAGTTTCCCCTGTAGTCTTAACAGACGCCCTATCATCCTCTCCCTACTTTTTGTCAGTGTTTTCCCTATATTCCTTTCTTAGCCGATTCTCTGGAGAACATTCTCATTCCTTACCTTATAAATCTACCTAATTTTCTACATTCGTCTGTACAATTTCAAACAGATTGCACCAGTTGACACTGACGAACGCTTTTTCCAAGTCGACAAATCCCATAGACGTGTCTTTATTTTCATTTAGTGTTGCTTCCATTATCAGCCATAACATCAGAAATGCCTCTCTGGTGCCTTTACCATTCCTAAAACCAAACTGATCGTCATCTAATACTGAGCCATGCCTTCCTGCGATGCTCTTGGCAGATTAGTTTCTCTGTCGGAGTTACACGCTTTGCGGCGTCCTGGTAGGCTAGCACACTCTATTTAGGACGGCCGTGGCTCGCGAGGTGAGACTCAGTCGGGGGCAGTTACAGAGACTCGGTCGGCGGCACTAACAGAGGGATTCTATGAGGGTTCTTCCAGATCCGGTAACGCGCTCATCCACTCCCTAGGTCGGTATGACATGTCCCGCGATAAGCATAAGCGCCCTATGACGATCTTCGACGATTAAGTCGAAGAGAAAATCCCAAAACCCAATCCCTAATCCAGTTCCTTCCCACATAACACCAATCTTTTCGCCTACCTCAGGCAAGTACCAGACTCACTCACAACAAACATCTCAAGTCACAGACACCAAAAAAACTATAGAAAAAAAAAATCACACACACACACGTTCACAGGGGAGTAAAAGCCGAAAGGCTACAAACTCCCCCTCACACTTCCCCAAAGAGGGGAAAGTAATAGATGTAAGCAGCAGTAACAGAGGGAAAACAGCGCACGGAGCATTGCGAGTAGTCAGTGGGCGCTTGGTGTACTGCGAGGACGCACGGTGTTGACATTCCGGCGTCTGGGTCTGGCGGCGAGCAGAACTGGAGTGCGGAAGGAGTTACCGGTCAACATAGGCCCTGTTTTCGAGTCGTGTCTATCTCGAATCCCGAGGAGAGCGCGGAAGTTTAGCTCGGCGTGCATGTTAGCTGCGAGCTCCTGGACTAACTTTAAATGATGAGTCATTTTGTGATGTAAATGTTGGATGTGATTGCTCCGTGTAGCCACTTTGATTTTCGCAAGTAATTCCTTAAACCACTTGGACGTAGGTCAGGGATACTTGGTATTGCAAGTCCATGTAACTGCGCTGTGCAATGGTTACGCTGCATTTATCTTGAATTACAAGTGTGGTAGATATTTGACGATTCCTTTTTTTATTGTTATTGTTAATACCTTAAGTGGCCAGTTCTATGAATCAAAGTGTATTTTCTGTATACAACTTCAGCCACTAATTTAAAATGGAATTGCAAACCTGTTCCTTGTTGACAACTATAGTAGTAACAATTTTGCGCCGTCAAACGGTGCTTTGGTATTTAAGGCTGTCTGCGGATTGTCTGGTCATTATAATCGTGAGCTATCTGTGGCTTATAAATTTACCTAGCGAAATTTCACGTCATTGGAGATTGTTTAATGCATTACTGCTTTAATATAAACTGCGGTTGTCACACTAGAAGGTTTAACATCTCTTCCTACAGTTGGCGCTACGCAGTGCATGGCTGTTGGTTTTAGTATTTCAGTGAACTGTGTATTAAAACGTGGATTTTGTGTTCTAGAAGCCGTTATTGGTGTGCTCATGTCACACTGCCTCTTGTTGTCACTTGAGTTCTCGAGCACAGGATTCAGAAATTGTGCTCGGCCGATGTGAACGCCAAACGTCGAGAATGTTCTGATTGCTGTGTAGATCTTTCAGGCTATCATAATATCATATTGCCGAATGTTTTCCATAGTAATTAATTCACGTATTTGTGAGATATTGCTGTTTGATTATTTTTTTAAACCTAATAGCTTTCATAAAATGTTATTTTTCATATTCACAAGGCGTGATAATTGACTTAATTTCGCAACTAGTGAGCTCAGATCTGCAGTTATGATAAAGTTATATTTGTGTAAAGTAATTTTTTGATTAATTTAAAGTTGAGGCCATACGGATGTTTTTCTATCAAAACTTTTTGAATTATTCTCATTGCTTTTATACAATTGAATAATCGGTGAAGATCACCGCAATTTAAAAATGCTAATTAGTCGTTGTGTTGTTACCAATGCTCTGTTTTAATTAACGTAGTGAAAATTAATTTTTGTATCGTTCAATGGGAGTAGCATTCCATGTGAATGCATACCAATCCTTTTCCTCACCGAAAACATAATCATTTTGTTTTTCCATTCTTCTAAATGCTATTATTGTCAGCAGCTTGGATGCATCAGCTGTTAAGTTGACTGTGCCATATTTCTAGCACCTGTCACCTGTTGCAGTCTCTGGTATTGTGTGAATGACAGTTTTCCGAAAGTCAGATAGTATATCGTCAGAGTCAAAGGTTCTACACACCAACGTATATAGTCGTTTTGTTGCAACATCTCCCAACGATTTTAGAAAGTCTGATGGAATGCCATGTACCCCTTTTGCCTTATTTGATCTTAGGTTTTCCAAACCACTTTTAAATTCTGATTCTAATATCGGAATATCCTATCTCTTCCATATGGAATTATGTTTCTTCTTCTGTCACATCAGACAAGTCTTTCACCGTATAGAGGTTTGCCATGTACGCTTTTCCCCTATCCGTTCACTCCTCTGTATTTAACAGTGGAATTGCCATTGCACTCTTAATGTTACCGCCCTTGCTTTTGATTTTACCGAAGGCTGTTATGTCTTTCCTACAGTATATTCCGATATCATTCCTTTTTTTTTCTATTTCTTCACATTATTCAGCAATTTCGTCTTAGCTTCCCTGCACTCCTGTTTATTTCATTTATAAGCAATTTGTTTTTCTGTATTTCTGACTTTCTCTGAATATTTTTATACATCCTTCTTTCATCGACCAACTGAAGTATTTTTTCTCATACCTATCATTTCTTCAGTTACCTTGTTTGTATCTATAGTTTTCTTTCCAACTTCTGTTACCGTCCTTTTTAGAGAGTCCATTCCTCTTCAACTGAACGGTCTACTGAACTATACCTTATCGCAGGATCTACAGTCTTAGAGAACTTTAAGCTTAGCTCGTCATTCCTTACTACTTCCTCATTCCACTTCTTTGCGTAATGATTCACCCTGACTGGTCTCTCAACCTTCAGCCTACTATTCATCACTACTACGTTGTAATCTCAATCTATCTCTGCCCCCGGGTAGGCCTTACAATCCAGTTCCTGATTTCGGAATTTCTATCTGAGTATCACGAAATCTAACTAAAGGCTTTCCCTATCTCCCGACCTTTTTCTAAGTATGGCACCACCTCTTGTGATTCCTGAACAGAGTATTCGCTATTACTAGATGATATTTATTGGAGAACTCAATTACTGTTTGTCCCCTCACATCCCTAACACGAAGCCCATATTCTCCCATTTCCTTCCCTCTTTCCCTGACAACTGCATTAAAGTCCCCATGACCATTAGGTTTTCATCTCCCTTTACGTATTGAACAACCCGTTCAACATCCTCATGTATACTTTTCTGTGTCCTCATCTTCAGCTTGCGACGTTGGAATGTGTACTCGAAGAATTGTTGTTCGTGTGTGTATGCTGTCGATTCTGTTGAGAGCAACCTCATCCCAGTGATGTTCCCAGTAACTCACTCTGTGACCTACTTTCCTACTCATACCGAATCCTACTCCAGTTATAGCATTCTCTGCTGCTGTTGATATTACCGTACTACTCTCATCTGACCAGGAATCATTGTTTCCATTTCACTACACTGAGCCCCACTGTATCTAGATTTCCCTTTTAAGATTTTATTGCTTCCCTACGACGTTAAAACTCCTGAAATTCCATGTTCCGACTCGTAGAACATTACCCTTTCATCAGTTTCTCTCATGGTCACCGCACTCTTAGCATTCCCCTCCCGCAGGCCCAAATAGGGGACTATTGCGGAATCTTTTGCCAATGGTGAGATCATCATGTCACTTTTCAATAACAGGCCACTAGTATTTTAGTTTTCCATTGTATGCTTTAATCCAATGGTTTACATTGCCTTCTGCATCGTCTTGCAGTTGATCACGGCTTATTCTTCCACCTTTAGGGGCAGTTTCTTACCGAATGGGCAAGAGAGGGCCCTGGACCTCTATCTGCTCCTCCGCCGTCTTTGACAAGGCTGTTGGCAGAGGGTGACTTCCTATGCTGGAAGCCTTCGATCGCCATTGATGGTGATTTTTACTTTTTAATTAAAATTTAAGCGTTGGGGGGACCGAACTATGGTTCAAAGACTTTTGATTACCAAGCAAAGGCGCTCTCCCTAGACCACGGGTGCACTCCCGATAAGTTTCAAAAATGCTAAATGACAGCATAATCTGCAAAGAATCGAAGACGACTGCTCAGATTGACTCCCAAATCTTCCATGTAGCTAAAACTGCACAGGGCCTACAATACTTCGTTTGGGAACACTAGTAATTACTTCAGTCTTACTCGACGACTTGTCGTCAGTTAGTATGAGGTGTAACATTTATGACAGGAAATCACAAATGCAGTCGCACTACTGAGATTATACTCCGTAGGCATGCAGTTTAATTAGAAGTCGCTTGTGAGGAAAGGTTCCAAAAGCCTTCCGGAAATTTAAAATTTTCAAATCAATTTGACATCGTCTGTCGGTAGCACTGCATACTTCGTGAGAATAAAGAGCTAGTTCTGTTTAACAAGAACGACCATTTCGGGATCCGTGTTCGATGTCTGTTAATAAATCGTTTTCTTCGAGATAATTCATAACGTTCGAAGACAGTATATGTCCCAAAATCCTACTGAAAAACGACTATAATTATCAGGGTCTGTAATTCAGTATTTGCTTTCATGTGTGCAGCTTCTCAATTTTTCCGTATGGTTCTACGGTTCTTTTGTTGTTCGAGCGATTGTGTATTGTTATTAAGTATGGGGCTATTGTACCAGCAAGGTCTGACGGGAACCTAACTGGTATACCTGGACCGGAGGCCTTACCTTTATTAATTGAAACTGTTTTATTAGCAAATAAATGGCTTTCAGTGAGCTGTACGAGAAGTTTTATATATTTCTTAAGTGGTATTTTGCTGCAATTTTAACGGCTGTTAGGAATTTTCGGAATATACTTTGCTGTAACATGAACTTGTTAGGAAAATATTTTTACTTTTGTTGTGTTTGTATCCGTTGCCGTCAGGAAGAACAGCGATTCACCGGTTTATGGCGACTTGCCCCATTTTCTCACTTTGCAGTTACTCATATAGTACAAACAAAAATAACGAGAAGACTATTTGTCATGTAACAGAATTACTATTTATTTCTTGACCACGGTGGTCTACTTTAACTGTAACTGAGTTTGTTTCAACAAAGCGTTTTTAGTTGCACGAAAGGCCACTTATTTACGATTGAACCAATGTTTCCAAAATTCTTATCAAAACCGAAATAGTGACTGGAACTGCTCGTTCTGTGTCAAAGGGTAGAGCCTCAAGTGTTGATTAATTACAGAGGGGGCGTCCCTTGAAGATGAAAGATGACATTAGCTGTCTTTGAATTTCCAAAAATTTGTAGATCCCTTAATCGAGCAGGTAGGTTAGAAAATTTAAAAAGGGAATAGTAGGAATTAGTGGAGTTCGCTGGCAGGAGGAAAGAGACTTTTGGTCAGGCGAATACAGGGTTATAAATACAGAATCAAATACGGGTAATGCAGGAGTCGGTTTAATAATGAATAAAAAAATAGGAGTGCGGGTAAGCTACTACAAACAGCATAGTGAACGCAATATTGTGGCCAAGATAGACACGAAGCCCATGCCTACTACAGTAGTACAAGTTTATATGTCAACTAGCTCTGCAGATGACGAAGAAATTGAAGAAATGTATGATGAAATAAAAGAAATTATTCAGATAGTGAAGGGAGACTAAAATTTAATAGCCATGGGTGACTGGAATTCGGTAGTAGGAAAAGGGAGAGATGGAAAGGTAGTAGGTGAATATGGATTGGGCTAAGAAATGAAAGAGGAAGCCGCCTGATAGAATTTTGCACAGAGCACAACTTAATCATAGCTAACACTTGGTTCAAGAATCATAAAAGAAGGTTGTAAACACGGAAGAATCCTGGAGATACTGACAGATTTCAGATAAATTATATAATGGTAAGACGGAGATTTAGGAACCAGGTTTTAAATTGTAAGACATTTCCAGGGGCAGATGTGGATTCTGACCACAATCTATTGGTTATGAACTGTAAATTTAAACTGAAGAAACTGCAAAAAGGTGGTAATTTAGGGAGATGGGACCTGGATAAACAGACTAAACCAGAGGTTGTAGAGAGTTTCAGGGAGAGCATAAGGGAACAATTGACAGGAATACAGTAGAAGAAGTATGGGTAGCTTTGAGAGATGAAGTAGTGAAGGCAGCAGAGGATCTAGTAGGTCAAAAGACGAGGGCTAGTGGAAGTCCTTGGGTAACAGAAGAAATATTGAACTTAATTGATGAAAGGAGAAAATATAAAAATGCAGTAAATGAAGCAGCCAAAAAGGAATACCAACGTCTCAAAAATTAAATCGACAGGAAGTGCAAAATGGCTAAGCAGGGTTGGCTAGAGGACAAATGTAAGGATGTAGAGGCTTATCTCACTAGGGGTAAGATAGATACTGCCTACAGGAAAATTAAAGAGACCTTTGGAGATAAGAGAACCATTGTATCAATATCAAGAGCTCAGATGGAAACCCAGTTTTAAGCAAAGAAGGGAAAGCAGAAAGGTGGAAGGAGTATATAGAAGTTCTATACAAGGGCGATGTACTTGAGGACTATATTATGGAAATGGAAGAGGATGTAGATGAAGAAGAAATGGGAGATACAATACTGCGTGAAGAGTTTGGCAGAGCACTGAAAGACCTGAGTCGAAACAAGCCCCAGGAGTAGACAACATTCCATTGGAACTACTGACGGCCATGGGAGAGCCAGTCCTGACAAAACTCTACCATCTGGTGAGCAAGATTAATGACACAGGCGAAATACCCTCAGACTTCAAAAAGAATATAATAATTCCAATCCAAAGAAAGCAGGTGCTGACAGATGTGAAAATCACCGAACTATCAGTTTAATAAGTCACGGATGCAAAATACTAACGCGAATTTTTTACAGACGAATGGAAAAACTAGTAGAAGCCGACCTTGGGGAAGATCAGTTTAGATTCTGTAGAAATGTTGGAACACGTGAGGCAATACTGACCCTACGACTTCTCTTAGAAGCTAGTTTAGGATAGGCAAACCTACGTTTCAAGCATTTGTAGACGTAGAGAAAGCTTTTGACAATGTTGACTGGAATACCCTCTTTCAAATTCTGAAGGTGACAGGGGTAAAATACAGGGAGCGAAAGGCTATTTACAATTTGTACAGAAACCAGATGGCAGTTATATGAGTCGACGGGCATGAAAGGAATGCAGTGATTGGGAAGGGAGTGAGACAGGGTTGGAGCCTCTCCCCGATGTTATTCAATCTGTATATTGAGCAAGCAGTAAAGGAAACAAAAGAAAAATTCGGAGTAGGTATTAAAATCCATGCAGAAGAAATAAAAACTTTGAGGTTCGCCGATGACATTGTAATTCTGTCAGAGACAGTAAAGGACTTGGAAGAGCAGTTGATCGGAATGGACAGTGTCTTGAAAGGAGGATATAAGATGAACATCAACAAATGCAAAACGAGGATAATGGAATGTAGTCAAATTAAGTCAGGTGATGCTGAGGGAATTAGATTAGGAAATAAGACACTTAAAGTAGTATAGGAGTTTTGCTATTTGGGGAGCAAAATAACTGATGATGATCGAAGTAGACAGTATGTCAAATTTAGACTGGCATTGGCAAGGAAAGCGTTTCTGAAGAATAGAAATTTGTTAACATCGAGTATAGATTTAAGTGTCAGGAAGTCGTTTCTGAAAGTATTTGTATGGAGTGTCGCCATGTATGAATGTGAAACATGGACTATAAATAGTTTGGACATGAAGAGAATAGAAGCTTTCGAAATGCGGTGCTACAGAAGAATGCTGAAGATTAGATGGGTAGATCATATAACTAATGAGGAGGTATTGAATAGGATTGGGGAAAAGAGAAGTTTGTGGCACAACTTGACTAGAAGAAGTGATCGATTGGTAGGACATGTTCTGAGCCATCAAGGGATCACCAATTTAGTATTTGAGGGCAGCGTGGAGGGTAAAAATCGTAGAGGGAGACCAAGAGATGAATACACTAAACAGATTCAGAAGGATGTAGGTTGCAGTAGGTACTGGGAGATGAAGAAGCTTGCACAGGATAGAGTAGCATGGAGAGATGCATCAAACCAGTCTCAGGACTGAAGACCACAACAAGAACAACAACAACAGTAAAGTTAGCTGAAAAGGGCGTAGAGGAAGGTGATTGGGACATGGTAGGGCGATGCTCTAAAATAAACATCGTTCGCACAATAATAGAATATTTTATTTACGTTTCGAGCACTACGCAGAACAATAAATGACAATGCAATCAAATGCAAGCATATGCCCAATAAATTACATTTTACAATAATGGAAATGTGTGCAGAACTCAGACTGAACATGTGGTATTACGGGATCTGGCCAAGTAGCGCAGTTATTGGTACTTTTAAAACGTAAAATAGATATACAATTAACAAATAAACAGAATCATCCTCATGCTTCCGCGATGCAATGACTGCTACATGAGAGTTCGAGTGTGCAGCCGCATAAATTCAGCTTTTATTTCTTTCGGTTCACTCTCAAGATGGCTGGAAGATATAAGGCGAAAAATTAGAGGAAGATATAGAATTTATGCGGCTACACACCCGAAATTTAATGGAGCTCACAGTTTGCACAGGGAATTTCGGTTTAATTATGGATTATATTGCCTCTAGCTAGAAATATTTTAGAGTACTCTTTCAAGGTACTAATAAATAATTTAACCCCCATGCATAAAACAAGCAAATTAAAACAACACTGCTTGTGTGTTATAAGGAGTAGCTATTAACCACTGAAGGGTCAAGCAGGAACAACAAGTTCTTCAATAATTGAAATCCCACAAATTGAGACAAGAACAAATGGAAACAACGTTTGTATATGAAAGCAATTCCTTGAGTAACTTGAACCGATGATGTATAAAAAGAACAAGTTGAAGCACTGGTAGCCACAACATACAGCAGGGGCTTTAAGATCTCGAATACTAAAAACAGGAGTCCGTTAAATCTAGTACAAGGGTAATACAGCTGAATTTCGTTCCGTATCACACTAGGCGTTTGGTACAGCAACCGGATGGGAATTTCTTGAAACAAGTCAGCCATAGTTGCAAATAGTTTTATTTGTTTATTGGTAATGGTGATTTTCGTCTTTAGGCAGCATCTTCAGTATAACCTAGGGGTTTAAAATAACATTTTGATGTTTAGGACATTAAAAATGGGGGAATGGGCGTAGCATGAAGCAAAGTTTCTGCTGTGTAGAATTCTCTTCAACTAACAAGAACTAAACTTATTTAAGAAGTAATCCTTCCTTGAAAGCTAGCATATGGCTTTAAGTTAAAATTTACAAGGCCACACTCTCCTATCGTCATTGGGCAAATAAAAGCATAAGAAACTTGAAAACGGGAATAAAATACCAAAATATAACTACAGCATCTATGACAAAGCAAGAGAAGAGTGTAAAGGTGCTTACATAATAGGGAGCCAACAGCGTTCCGGTAAACACAGCATGGGGCGTAGTGTGCAACGGCCGAAATGTAAATATAATGCTGTCGAGAACGTAAGATGTGTTAGACCTCGCAGCCAGCAACGCGAACATAGAGCCGTAAATGCAATACTATACAACAATAGTAACAGACGTTGAGGGTAGGTGGTGATGGTTAAGCAACGTACTTAAGAAAAGCGTCTACACAGCTAAATTATACATGTGGGAAACAATAAATTAGGTAAACAGTAAAATTAGTAACATTAGGTGAAAGTATGGATAGTGATATTATAAGTGGAAAGACACAGTCTGTTTAGCGGTAAAATGGCCCCTACCTAAGAATAAAACTTAAAATGAGATTAAAACATCACAAAAGAATGAAACTTAAAAAGAGATTAAAACATAATAAAAGAATAAAAGTTAAAATGGGAGTAAAGCATAACAAGTCAGAACAAAGAATCTACTTGGAAGATAAAGGAATGAATAAGCTAATGCCACATTCAAAATAAAGAACTACTAATGCGTTACTATAGTGGGTATCATAAATAAATTGGTTTATGCTAACGAATTATCATCATTCAGTAATCTACCTTATTCGGCACCGGGGTGCTTAAGAATTTCCATTTAATCTGAAAGAGCGTAAAATAATAAAACTTACCAAAATCACATGGCCAAAACTTCGGGCCGAATGTGCTCACTAAGCAATGTCAGACCAGCTTTATCAAACTATTCTCACCGACTAGCTCGGGACATAACTGATAAATGGCCAATTTGAACCACAAGACAAAACATGTAATTCCAATCCGCAATGGCAAGATCAAATAACGAGCGGAAACCATTCAACATGAAAAATAGTATTTTTCTTTCAAGTGACTACGCTTAAAAGAAATAACATATAGCGAACTGTACTGAACAGACTCTACAGTATATTGAAGTCATCTTCGTGGCATAACCTCACTGCGACATGCGAAGTTCTGAAACATACTCCCCGAGTATAGTTCTTTCGGTTGCACGAGTGCTATGTCAAGTGGCCACTGGTACACCAGTCGTCCTCTGGCTGCCTCCCGTGACGCAGCAATTTTCTCGCCCGATGTGTTCTCCACTTGGCTTGTGTGCGCGAGATCACACTGACACTGGTGGTGTGCTATGGACTCAGCCACGCCCTCGTCTGTAGGCGAACGCTGAGCTTGTTCGCCAGGTGTGGAGATGGCCCCCTAGCTGACAGCCGGAAACTTGCCTCTTGACCACCAGACCAAGACTCCAGTTTCGATTCTGGTACATCCGTATGCGTAACTCGACGTGCACCCGCTCTGTTGTGATATGTACTAAGTCGTTGCCTAGCAACAGTCAGAGAATAGCCCCATTGAATATCAACAGGTGCCGACTCACCTCAGCAGTATGGTAATGACCATGACCTAATCCAAGTAAAATTTACCGACAGTGTGTTGCTATTGACCCAGAGATGTCCGAAATTGATTTGATACACTTCTTCATACTAGTCTACTCTACTGTGAAAGTCTCTTCATCTCTAGATATCTACTGTGACTACCACCATTTGAAGAATTTTTACTTCTTTGAGGTATATGTTTTATTGATAGTGACGCCTAATGTTGTTTCACCACTTCTAAGTATTGATCTGACGTCAATGTAAATAAATAAATATATTAAGCAATCTAGATGACTTAATTCATAAAATAACCTTCCACGTAGACCTGCGATCATCCGTCGTATACAAACATGTTTCTTTCCGCCCACTAAACTATCTAAGCGAAAGTCCCCCACTACACATGTTTTGACTGTATTTATATTCAAGATGAGCGACACGCGACACTGCGATGGTGGGATGTTACTCCCACCCGCATCCTTTATTTCACAGCTTCTGGTAGATGTTTGTCTGAACACTCGTTCCAGATGTCCTGTTCACTAGCGTTTGCTGTAGTGTGGTTCACAGCATCACCTCCGTATGTGGTTCACCATTCACATGCATAAAAATTATTTCCGTCAGTGATAATTCGCTTTCCATCGTGAACTTGGATTACCATGTCCATCTGCACTACTACTCCATACAAGAAGTTGTCTTTCTGCACAAACACTCTATACAAGAGGTTTTGTAGGTGTCTAATTGGCTGATGTGGCCATCCACCTGATGAGTGGTAGCTCAACATAAGTCCAACCAGCGGGCTTGGCACTGTTGCAGAGCACGTATACGCTAAGCAGGGGTGCAACCTCAGTGGAACAGCCTTCTACTGTAAGGTGTACACACTAGACGAGGAAAGCATCCGTGGCAACGAGTAAGCTTATTGTGGTGCGGATGTGAACAGCAGGTTACGTACACAGATGCTCTGCACCGAACCCAAAATCCTAAGATTTGCCCAGAATGCATGCTGGAGGTCTTCACGTCCTGGCACTGACTCAAGACACAGAACCATCACGTCTGGTAGTAGCATTTAGGACATCAGGTAGCTTATGATGCTCCTAGGCGAGGTTGAGGCTGCTAGACGACGGTAGGGCTGCTGAGCGAAGTTGTGGCAGCTAGCGGAGGTTGTGGATGCTAGGTGAAATTCTACTGCTTGGGCCCATTGATGGCTTGAGTGGAGACTGTCTCAGCGTCGGCTGTAATCAGAAGTGCTGGAACCAGTCTCAGTACAAGTGCTGTTAATGGCTGAGCAGCAAGTACAGAAAATGAGGTGACAAAAGCCATAGAATAGCGATATGCACATACGTAGAAGGCGGTAGTATCATATACACAAGGTATAAAACTGCAGCATATTGACAGAGCTGTCGTTTGTACTCAATTGATTCATTTTGAAAGGTTGTCGACGTAATTATGGCTGCACTACGGGAACTAAGAGAGACTGAACGCGGAAAGGCAGATGGAGCTAGACACACGGGGCATTCCATTTCGGAATTGGTTACCGAGATCAGTTTTCCGATATCCACAGTGTCATGAGTGTGCAGAGATTATTTGGCGCTATCTATCATCACGTACATGGCAGTCTCCGACGGAATTCACTCAAACGACCGAGAGCAGTGGGGTTTGCGTACAAGTGTCAGTAACAATAGACAAGCTACATTGCTTGAAATGAGGGCAGAAATCAACGACGGACGTATCCGTTAGGACAGCGAGGCAAAATTAGACGTTAATGGGCAATGGCAGCAAACGAGCGACGTGAGTGCCTTTGCTAATAGAACGACTTTACCTGCAACGTCTCTCTCGGGCTCATTATCATATCGGTCCGACCACAGACGACTATGAAACCATGGCCTAGTCAGATGAGCCCCGATTTCAGTTGGTAAGATCTGATGCTAGCGTTCGAGTGTGGCAAAAACTCAGGAAGCCATGGCACCAAGTGGCCAATAAAACACTATGTAAACTGGGAATGGCTCCATAATAGTGTGGGCTGGCTTTACATGGAATGTACTGTGTCGTGTGGTCGAACTGAATGGATCATTGACTGGAAATGGTTAGGCTGGCTACTTAGAGGCCGTTTCTAACCACTGAAGACCATGTTCTCAAACAACGAAGGAATTTTTATAGTTGACAATGACCCATGTCTCCAGGCCGCAATTGTTCGCGATCGGTTGTGGAGAAATCGAGCGGATGGATAGGCCACCCAGATCACTCGACAGGAATCCCATCGAACATTAATGGTCATAATCGAGAGGCCAGTTCGTGCACAAAATCCTGCACCAGCAACACTTTCGCAATTATGGGCGACTACAGAGGCAGTGTAGCGCAATATTTCGGCGGGCAACATCCAACGACTTACTGGCTCCATGCCACATTAAATTGTTGCACATGATTTTAGAAGGGATCTCACGGCATTTAGCACTTCAAAGTACAGTCGTTTAGGCCAGCTACATTGACGCAAGAGCCCGACTCCAGTCACACAGGTGACTATGGGAGTGCAGCGCTGCACCACGTTACACGGATAGCCAGCTAGCCAATACGGCGCCATGCCGTGCTAACAGTATTTTGGCACAAGATGACAGGACTATGTAGCGGGATCCTCAGCGCGCGCCTCGACCGGTTGTGAGATCTGTTCTGTTGTTGTTGTCATGACAACCCCGTCCAGTCTTGTGCTTTGTCACAGGAAGCGACTCTCGTCATGAACTCGACTGTTCAAATGCAGCGTTGAGCCATAACATGTAGCAAAACGGCGATCGAGCAATGACAGATACGCAGCGTTTTGTGATTTTTGCTGGCCTCTGTTACGCATTAGACTGTTCAAATGCAGCGTTCAGCTATAATATGTAGCAATATGGCGATCCAGCAATGAGAGATACGCAGCGTTTTCTGATTTGTGCTGCCCTGATAGTAGCTTACACCAAAACTATTGCAACATCCAGCAACAAAGTTAGTAGCTACAGCTGAGACTCACCTGTATATTACTTGAAACTTGAATGGTTGCGAATTCCCGGTTGCAGTTATGGACATTTCACATAGCAACTAATGTACAGCATGAACCGTCTCTATACTTCCGGCTGGTTCGGTAATACATCATCCAGGGTTCATGTAATCTTCCTATGGTTATCAGTATTAAAAATTTCCTGGAGAAGAATGAAAAATCTGCTTCGACAAAATAGCTACAACTACCTTTTCCTCTTGATTCAGTATTAATGGGGTTGATCATTGTCCTAATATCTCTCCGCACATGTGCACTTAACTGAACATTTAGTTCCCATTATCTACTTATATTATGCCGCTACGGGAGATAATTTCTACTACCGAAAGATCCTCTGAGTCCTCTAGTAACTACTTTATTCCATGCTCCTCCTAGAGTTTTCTGTGTGTCGTGCAGGCGTTTCAAATAGCACATAACCACTACTGTGTGAACCATGACTTAGCCTGGCTTCTTTTTGGGATCATTCCACGACATCTAACGTTGTCAAGATTGAAATACGAATTTCCTTCGTTGATACGATATTACAGTGTTTGTTATTCCGAATTACGATGGAATGTTTCCTCTGACGTTCATGCTAGGAACATTGCTTCGTGCCGGCCGGAGTGGCCGAGCGGTTCTACGCGCTACAGTCTGGAACCGCGCGACTGCTGCGGTCGCAGGTTCGAATCCTGCCTCGAACATGGGTGTTTGTGATGTCCTTAGGTTAGTTAGGTTTAAGTAGTTCTAAGTTCTAGGGGAATGATGACCGCAGCAGTTAATTCCCATAGTGCTCAGAGCCATTTCAACCATTTTTGAACATTGCTTCGTAATTCGGAATAACACCGGTACTGCAATATCGCTTTTATCTGCCGACACTGGGCAAGCGACTTCCATGTAAAATGTCTAAATGTCTCGCTTGTACGGGAATGTACTCAATGGATGTGCTAATAAGTTTGTAAACAACCCGTTGACGACATATCGAAGCTTGTGTCTGGCCGTGAGTCGTGTTTGGATAGCGTAGTGGTAAGGCGAACGTTCACGACAAGCGGGAAAGACGGTCATCATCATCATCATCATCATCATATAAGACTGATTATGCCTTTCAGCGTTCAGTCTGGAGCATAGTCCCCCTTATAAAATTCCTCCATGATCCCCTATTCAATGCTTACATTGGTTCCTCTTCTGACGTTAAGCCTATTACTTCAAAATCATTCTTAACCGAATCCAGGTACCTTCTACTTGGTCTACCCCGACTCCTCCTACCCTCTACTGCTGAACCCATGAGTCTCTTGGGTAACCTTTCTTCTCCCATGCGTGTAACATGACCCCACCATGTAAGCCTGTTCGCCCTGACTGCTACATCTATAGAGTTCATTCCCAGTTTTTCTTTGATTTCCTCATTGTGGACACCCTCCTGCCATTCTGCCGTTGTTCCCATCTATTAGTACCTGCAATCATTCTAGCTACTTTCATATCCGTAACCTCAACCTTGTTGATAAGATAACCTGAATCCACCCAGATTTCGCTCCCATACAACAAAGTTGGTCGAAAGATTGAACGGTGCACAGATAGTCTTGGTACTGACTTCCTTCTTCCAGAAGAGAGTAGTAGATCGTAGCTGAGCACTCACTGCATTGGCTTTGCTACAAATCGCTTCCAGTTCTTTCACTATGTTGCCATCCTGTGAGAATATGCATCCTAAGTACTTGAAACCGTCCACCTGTTCTAACTTCGTTCCTCCTATTTGGCACTCAATCCGTTTATATCTCTTTCCCACTGACATTACTTTCGTTTTGGAGATGCTAATCTTCATACCATAGTCCTTACATTTCTGATCTAGCTCTGAAATATTACTTTGCAAACTTTCAATCAAATCTAACATCACAACTAAATCATCCGCATATGTGAGACTACATATTTTGTGTTCACATATCTTAATCCCACCCAGCCAATCTATTGTTTTCAACATATGATCCACAAATAATATGAACAACAGTGGAGACAGGTTGCAGCCTTGTCTTACCCCTGAAACTACTCTGAACCATGAACTCAGTTTACCGTCAACTCTAACTGCTGCCTGACTATCTATGTAAAGACCTTTAATTGCTTGCAAAAGTTTGCCTCGTATTCCATAATCTCGTAGAACAGACAATAACTTTCTCCTAGGAACCCGGTCATATGCCTTTTCTAGATCTATAAAGCATGGATAGCATAATAGTAAGAAGACCACTCACGACAAGCGGGAAATACGGTACAGCGCAAATTTTCACTGTCGTCATTCCAGTATGCAGCTGATGGTAGTTGAGATTCGGAACTGCGAATGCATATGCATTCATTCGCTGAATCCCCTATCAGCAATCTTTGGGCGTCTGTAAGAAAGTGCGTTCACGTTGCACCAGATCATTCACTTCCTGGCATCTTAACGTCCAAGTAAGCAGCCAGAATGGCTACGCCAGTGCCGTACATTATCAATGACTGTATGGATTCCCCCCCTGAATATTTTGGCTTACTTTCGATAGCTCAGGCTTGTCCTAATGGTTTCTGATATCCTTTAACTAAACTTGATTCCCATCGTCTTCTATGGCCACGAAATTACCGGCCACACGATTTCCTCTACGTCAAGCGTTGGTTGAACTATCAGATGCTTATCTACTTCAGGTATTATTTCTATTCGGAAATAATTTTCAAGTCCTTGCATGAATGCATTCGGGTTTGTGCAGCGCATGTGGCCATATTTCAATGGTATTCCTTCAGTAGCTGCGCCATAGAAATAAACCATCTTCAGACACGCTACTCGTCTCTTTGGGAATGGTGTTCTTTAATTTTGCCTAGTTCTGCAACTGCATCAAGACTTTCATCTTCCTGCTGTCTAAATTACACAATCTCCTGCCCGTCATGTTGAGACCATTTTATGTTATGTCATGTGAATCCAAACAGTGGTATCTACAATCACGCAAGAAAGTTTTCTATTTTATTTGAAAACAGTTTCCAAAAATGGTTCAAATGGCTCTGAGCACTATGGGACTCAACTGCTGAGGTCATTAGTCCCCTAGAACTAGTTAAACCTAACTAACCTAAGGACATCACAAACATCCATGCCCGAGGCAGGATTCGAACCTGCGACCGTAGCGGTCTCGCGGTTCCAGACTGCAGCGCCTTTAACCGCACGGCCACTTCGGCCGGCGAAATCAGTTTCCCTCAAAATTAATACCGATTAGAGCAAGCGTCTCGTAAGGCAAAAGGCAAACTGTATAGCTTAGTTAGAAGCAGGTCTCATGTTGCTGTTATAGCTCGTTACAAGAGGTACTGCTTAATAGTGAAGAAAGTAATACAAACATTTAAGCAAAAACATTGCGAGGCAAAGACAGCGACATCACCCAATGGACAACATGAGATAACCCGAGGGGGAGGCAGGTAGAACCAGAGATTAAGGGTAGCAGATAGCATTAAGTGGTAAAGGATTTGTCTATTTTTACAAAGCTTTTTAATAAGCAGTTCGTAACTGATAGTGAAAATACGCGATTATCAGCGTAAGTAGAAAGACATACACTCCTGGAAATTGAAATAAGAACACCGTGAATTCATTGTCCCAGGAAGGGGAAACTTTATTGACACATTCCTGGGGTCAGATACATCACATGATCACACTGACAGAACCACAGGCACATAGACACAGGCAACAGAGCATGCACAATGTCGGCACTAGTACAGTGTATATCCACCTTTCGCAGCAATGCAGGCTGCTATTCTCCCATGGAGACGATCGTAGAGATGCTGGATGTAGTCCTGTGGAACGGCTTGCCATGCCATTTCCACCTGGCGCCTCAGTTGGACCAGCGTTCGTGCTGGACGTGCAGACCGCGTGAGACGACGCTTCATCCAGTCCCAAACATGCTCAATGGGGGACAGATCCGGAGATCTTGCTGGCCAGGGTAGTTGACTTACACCTTCTAGAGCACGTTGGGTGGCACGGGATACATGCGGACGTGCATTGTCCTGTTGGAACAGCAAGTTCCCTTGCCGGTCTAGGAATGGTAGAACGATGGGTTCGATGACGGTTTGGATGTACCGTGCACTATTCAGTGTCCCCTCGACGACCACCAGTGGTGTACGGCCAGTGTAGGAGATCGCTCCCCACACCATGATGCCGGGTGTTGGCCCTGTGTGCCTCGGTCGTATGTAGTCCTGATTGTGGCGCTCACCTGCACGGCGCCAAACACGCATACGACAATCATTGGCACCAAGGCAGAAGCGACTCTCATCGCTGAAGACGACACGTCTCCATTCGTCCCTCCATTCACGCCTGTCGCGACACCACTGGAGGCGGGCTGCACGATGTTGGGGCGTGAGCGGAAGACGGCCTAACGGTGTGCGGGACCGTAGCCCAGCTTCATGGAGACGGTTGCGAATGGTCCTCGCCGATACCCCTGGAGCAACAGTGTCCCTAATTTGCTGGGAAGTGGCGGTGCGGTCCCCTACGGCACTGCGTAGGATCCTACGGTCTTGGCGTGCATCCGTGCGTTGCTGCGGTCCGGTCCCAGGTCGACGGGCACGTGTACCTTCCGCCGACCACTGGCGACAACATCGATGTACTGTGGTGACCTCACGCCCCACGTGTTGAGCAATTCGGTGGTACGTCCACCCGGCCTCCCGCATGCCCACTATACGCCCTCGCTCAAAGTCCGTCAACTGCACATACGGTTCACGTCCACGCTGTCGCGGCATGCTACCAGTGTTAAAGACTGCGATGGAGCTCCATATGCCACGGCAAACTGGCTGACACTGACGGCGGCGGTGCACAAATGCTGCGCAGCTAGCGCCATTCGACGGCCAACACCGCGGTTCCTGGTGTGTCCGCTGTGCCGTGCGTGTGATCATTGCTTGTACAGCCCTCTCGCAGTGTCCGGAGCAAGTATGGTGGGTCTGACACACCGGTGTCAATGTGTTCTTTTTTCCATTTCCAGGAGTGTATTTCAGACAAGCCAGAACCAGTAACTTCAATTATATGAATTTGGCACTCACTATACTGGCAGAAGTAATCTCTACCATAACTTCAGCAAAATGGATAAAGAATATTGTTGTTTTGATAAAATATAGACGAGGTTGATAAAGTTCTTCAGAGTCTGAAAACGTATTAAATAATTTGCAGTGAATCATTTTCCGAATGACTGAACTATTCAGAAGTTGGGCCTTTGCATAAAATGAGGATATAATGAAATACCAATTAATCTCCGCCGAAATTTCACTATTTTCAGCAACCTTTTTATTTTTAGGAAAGGCAGTATACAATCGGCTTGTTACCCATCTGACTACAAATGATATATACCGTCAAGTTCATAGTTTGGACCTGTAAAGGGTTCCGATCTTGAGAAGGCTATTTACACAGACAGTGAGAGTGTACTAAAATCTCACACAATAAACTGCAGGCTATCATGTTTTCTGACAAAGGTATTTGGTTACGTAAATCACAATATCCTGATAATTGAAGTAGAATATTACAATGTAACGGGATTTCTGCCAAACTCTTGATATCGTATCTCCCTGACATGAAACAAAGAATCTCAATAGAGAAGAGCCCTGCGCTGAGGTATCAGGCATCATTGAACTAAAAACTAATTACATGTGGAGTCGCACAAGGGTGAGTCTTTGAGCCTTCAGTTTGTCTTGTGTATCTCAATGACATTTTATCGATAGTAAGTATTTTTTTTCAGATGATACCAAGATTGTAACAAATAACAGATCTAGAAAAGTTATAGGAATATCGGTTGGATAAATTTTCATGGACATTAGAAAACTTTTTGTTATATAACTGTGAAAAATAAACTACTTGCAGTTCAAAATTTGTCATAGGTTTCCCAATATTATATGTCTACAGTATGACGACAAACAGATATAAGAGGTTGATAGTGTTAAATTATTGGGATTATTATACGACAGTAAATTCAGTTGAGAGGAGCAGTCCGTATAACAGCTAAGGCACCTAAACAATTATTTCTTTGCAATGCAGAAGTTGTCAGACATAGTTGACATGCAAAGTAAAGGAGCTGGAATTCTTCGTTTATTTTCATTCTACTATAATACGGCATCAGTTCATTTAAGGAAACTCATTCACACGGGTTAAAAATTTCCGTGTCCAGTAACATGTAATACTAATTATTTGTGATGTGAACTCATGAACTTCCCGCAGTGGTCCGTTCGTAAAAGTGCAGATATGAACTATACTGAAGAGCCAAAGAAACTGATACACCTGCCTAATAATGTGTAGGGGCCCCGCGAGCACGCAGAAGTGTCCCATGTGTGATGGACTCAACTAATGTCTCAACTTATGTTGGAGGCAAATTGACACCATGAATCCTGTAGCGCCGTCCATAAATCCGTAAGAGTACCACGTGTTGGCGGTATCTTCTGAAGAGCACGTTTGAAGGCAACGCAGATATGCTCAATAACGTTCTTGGTTTGGGAATTTGGTGGCCAGCGAAAGTGTTTGAACCCACAAGAGTGTTTTGGAAGCAAGTCTGTAGCAATTCTGGACAAATGGGGTTTCACAATGTCGTGCCGAAACAGGATGCTTACGTACATGTCACCTGTCAGAGACGTATTTAATGTCCATGAAAATTTATCCAACCGATATTCCTAAAACTTTTCTAGATATGTTTTTTATCACAATCCTGGTATTATCTGCAAACAAAACAAACTTACTATCGATGAAATGTCATTGAGACATCTGCACACGCCCCACACCACTACAGAGCCTCCACCAGCTTGAACAGTCCGCTGCTGACATGCAGGGTCCATGGATTCATTAGGCTGTCTCCATACCAGTACACGTCCATCCGCTCGATACAAACTGAAAGTGGCTCGTCCGACCAGACAACATGTTTCCCGTCATCAACAGTCCAATGACGGTGTTGACGGGCCCAGGCGAGGCATAAGGCATTATGTCGTGTAGTAATCAAGCGTACACGAGTGGGCATTCGGCTCCGGAAGCCCATAGCGATGATGTTTAGTTGAATGGTTCGCACGCTGAACTTGTTGATGGCGCAGCATTGAAATCTACAGCAATTTGCGGCAGGTGTAACGTCCTTGATATCTTTGGTCTTCGCTAACACTCAGCGGTTGAGCAATGAGATTGTTATTTCTTATGTACCGGTATCGACGTTACAAACAGACCATTGATGAACTGAACTCGCGACTTATGCGAGATATTTACTTCACCAAATATCGTAATTAAATCGTTTAAAATCGATGATTTATCAGTTGCTATTTAAATATTAATGATAAGTTCAAATTAGTTCCAGCGACACCAAATTCCCCATAGGTTGTAATCTCAAATCTATAATCAGTCGTAACAGTGTTATTAATCCCTAACGTCAAGGAGTTTTTATACAGGGTGGTCCATTGACAGTGACCGGGCCTAATATCTCACGAAATAAGCACCAAACGAAAAAAAAAAACTACAAAGAACGAAACTTGTCTAGCTTGAAGGGGGAAACCAGATGGCGCTATGGTCGGCCCGCTAGATGGCGCTGCCATAGATGAAACGGATATCAACTGCGATTTTTTAAATAGGAACCCCCATTTTTATTACTTATTCGTGTAGTACGTAAAGAAATATGAATGTTTTAGTTGGATCACTTTTTTCGCTTTGTGAGAGATGGCACTGTAATAGTTACAAACGTATAAGTACGTGGTATCACGTAACATTCCGCCAGTGCGGACGGTATTTGTTTCGTGATACATTACCCATGTAAAAATGGACCGTTTACCAACTGCGGAAAAGGTCGATATCTTATTGATGTACGGCTATTGTGATCAACGCCCAACGGGCGTGTGCTATGTATGCAGCTCGGTATCCTGGACGACATCATCCAAGTGTCCGGACAGGTCGCCGGATAGTTACGTCACTTAAGGAAACAGGAAGTTGTCAGCCACATGTAAAACGTCAACCACGACCTGCAACAAATGATGATGCCCAAGTAGGTGTTTTAGGTGCTGTCGCGGCTAATCCGCACATCAGTAGCAGACAAATTGCGCGAGAATCGGGAATCTCAAAAACGTCGGTGTTGAGAATGCTACATCAACATCGATTGCACCCGTACCATATTTCTATGCACCAGGAATTGCATGGCGATGACTTTGAACGTCATGTACAGTTCTGCCACTGGGCACAAGGGAAATTACAGGACGATGACAGATTTTTTGCACGCGTTCTATTTAGCGACGAAGCGTCAATCACCAACAGCGGTAACGTAAACCGGCATAATATGCACTACTGAGCAACGGAAAATCAACGATAGCTGCGACAAGTGGAACATCAGCGACCTTGGCGGGTTATGTATGGTGCGGCATTTTGGGAAGAAGGATAATTGGCCCCCATTTTATCGATTGCAATCTAAATGGTGCAATGTATGCTGATTTCCTACGTAATGTTCTACCGATGTTACTACAACATGTTTCTCTGCATGACAGAATGGCGATGTACTTCGAACATTATGGATGTCCGGCACATAGCTCGCGTGCGGTTGAAGCGGTATTGAGTAGCATATTTCATTACAGGTGGCTTGATCGTCGAAGCCCGCACATTCACCGGATCTGACGTCCCCGGATTTCTTTCTGTGGGGAAAGTTGAAGGATATTTGCTATCGTGATCCAACGACAACGGCTGACAACATGCGTCAGCGCATTGTCAATACATGTGCGAACATTACGGAAGGCGAACTACTCGCAGTTGAGATGAATGTCGTTACACATATCGCCAAATGCATTGAAGTTGACGGACATGATTTTGAGCCTTTATTGCATTAATGTGGTATTTACAGGTAATCACAATGTAACAGCATGCGTTCTCAGAAATGATAAGTTCACAAAAGTACATGTATCACATTGGAACAACCGAAATAAAGTGTTCAAACGTACCTACGTTCTGTCATTTTAATTTAAAAAACCTACCTGTTACCAACTGTTCGTCTAAAATTGTGAGCCATATGTTTGTGACTATTACAGCACCATCTATCACAAAGCGAAAAAAGTGATGCAATTAAAACATTCATATTTCTTTATGTAATACACGAATATGTAATTAAAAAATGGTGGTTCCTATTTATAAAACACAGTTGATATCCTACTGACCTATGGCAGCGCCATCTAGCCGGCCAG
This sequence comes from Schistocerca nitens, assembly GCF_023898315.1. Lineage (NCBI taxonomy): Eukaryota > Metazoa > Arthropoda > Insecta > Orthoptera > Acrididae > Schistocerca > Schistocerca nitens. The sequence continues at coordinate 364,177,829 of NC_064617.1, forward strand.
CCATAGCACCATCTGGTTTCCCTCTTCAAGCTAGACAAGTTTCGTTCTTTGTAGTTTATTCGTTTGACGCTTATTTCGTGAGATATTTGGCCCGGTCACGATCAATGGGCCACCCTGTATAAGCGCCGAGCGCTTCAGTCAAATAATATCGCAGCACGTTATCTCTATAAATAATATTGTAAAACTTGAATGATAAATGCTTGAATTGACACGATATGCTGGTTTATTACACAATATTAGTCACTTCCTAACTGATCCGCGAAGAAGAAGCTTTCCAGGTGTTAGGGGCAATTATAAATTATATGCTTCGTAACTATCGCCAAGTTCCGTAGTCCATTAGTTATTACGAATGAAATTGTCTATCTGTGTTCACTTCCTAAATAGCGTTAACTTCAGGTTATCTAATTAAAAGTCACTTCTGTCTAATATATGCAAATCCTCTATCTGAATTCAATATAACGTAATATTTGAAGTCAAAGTATCGTTTCACTGCGTCATAGTAGATCGCAATAATCTATACTGAAAAAACAATCTAATTGCCCCTAGATATACGAGCATTCGGCAGTATGACCTGCTTCGGCTGACTCTCGTAACGTAGTGACAATGGATTGAATCATCCTTAGCCATTACTCACGAATCTCAAAGAGTACTCGCACGGAGTACTCTTTGGGAACGTTGGTTCTACTTTGCGAATTTTAATCATATTGATTTTGCGATTTACTATGAGTTTGAATTTTGAGTCTGATTTTACTGGAATCCTAACTTTCTTTCGTATGTTAATAAATTACTAAGTAATAGATTTTTAATTCAACTACTGGTTAATATCCTAATAATAGTGTTAACTGGAAATTTGTTTTCTTGTTCATTTTTCATGGAATTTGGAACTTGTTGTGGGGAGATCTGTGGGAATTATGGGGCTAATTTTTGATTTTCATTTCTCGTCCGAGGGAGTGGCACTACAAAGGGATGCACTTCTGTCACGCTGAACGTTTCTCTTCTGTCGTCGTCAGTCCCGTTCTTACAGGATCTTTTTCCAACCGCACCGATGTCTGAGATTTGATGTTTTACCGGATTACTGACATTCACGGTACAGTCGTGAAATGGTCGTACGGAAAAATCCCCACTTCATCGCTACCTCGGAGATGCGATGTCCCATCGCTCGTGCGCTGACTATTAACACCACGTTCAAACTCACTTAAATCTTGGTTACCTATCATTGTAGCAGCAGTAACCGATCTTACAACTGCGACAGAAAATTGTCTTATATAAGGCGTTGCAGACCGCCGTATTCTGCCTCTTTACATATCTCGGTATCCGAATACTCATGCCTATACCAGTTTCTTTGGCGCTTCAGTGTACGAGGTGTGGCTAGGAAAAAACCGGATTAGTACTGGTGAAACAATAAAACGAATGCAATAAGGCTGAAAGTCGCGTGGCCTATCACGTGAATCTCGCTCCGCCTACTGCTCGAGTTTCATCTGCCTCCTGCACTCAGTCTGCCCGTGGCGTCTGTTTTAAGTAGTTGACGTTTTGTCTGTGCGTCGGAAAATGTTGAGTGTACAGAAAGAACAGCGTGTAAACATCAAATTTTGTTTCAAACTAGGAAAATCTGCAAGTGAAACGTTTGTAATGTTGCAACAAGTGTACGGCGATGATTGTTTATCGCGAACACAAGTGTTTGAGTGGTTTAAACGATTTAAAGATGGCCGCGAAGACACCAGTGATGACACTCGCACTGGCAGACCATTGTCAGCAAAAACTGATGCAAACATTGAAAAAATCGGTAAACTTGTTCGACACTTTCCTTGTCAACTCCTGTTAACTCAGACACTGCTCTGATTGTTAAACGGCGATCTTGTCGAACAAGTTTACCGATTTTTTCAATGTTTGCATCAGTTTTTGCTGACAATGGTCTGCCAGTGCGAGTGTCATCACTGGTGTCTTCGCGGCCATCTTTAAATCGTTTAAACCACTCAAACGCTTGTGTTCGCGATAAACAATCATCGCCGTACACTTGTTGTAACATTACAAACGTTTCACTTGCAGATTTTCCTAGTTTGAAACAAAATTTGATGTTAACACGCTGTTCTTTCTGTACACTCAACATTTTCCGACGCACAGACAAAACGTCAACTACTTAAAACAGACGCCACGGGCAGACTGAGTGCAGGAGGCAGATGAAACTCGAGCAGTAGGCGGAGCGAGATTCACGTGATAGGCCACGCGACTTTCAGCCTTATTGCATTCGTTTTATTGTTTCACCAGTACTAGTCCGGTTTTTTTCTAGCCACACCTCGTATAAACTATAACTATAGAGATGACGCGTTTATTATACTACATCTGCATCAATATCGATACTCTGCAGACCACACTCAAGTGCGTGGCAGAAAGTTCATCGAAACAAGTTCACAATAATTCACCATTACTCCACTGTCTGATTGCGCGCGGAAAACCTGAACAATTACGTGATAGCTCTGACTACCAGTACTTTATTTGATGACCGTTTCTACCTATGTAGGTCTTCGTTAGTAAAATATTTTCGTATTACTGGAAGAAAGTTGGTGATTAAAATTTCGTGAGAAGCTCCTGCACCAACGAGAAACGCTTTCCTTTTAATGATATCCGATCCAAATCTTGTATCATATGTCACACTCTCACCACTATTTCTCGATAGTGCAAAACGTGCTGCTCTGCTTTGATTTTCCTTAATGTACTCCGTTAAACCTTTCTGGTAAGGATCTCACCCCATACAGTAGTACTTCTAGTAGATCTGGCACATGATCTACTGCCATTAGAGTTGATACATTTATCGCGTAACCGAAGTTTAACGGATCCCATTTAGCACTCATGTGGATGACCTCACACTTCTCGTTATTTTGGGTCAACTGCCGATTTTACAACCATATAGATATCTTTTCTAAATCCTTTTGTAATCTGTTTCGATCTTCTGATGACCTCATCATCATCTGTAAACAACCTCAGACGGGTGCTGAGATTGTCTCCTAAATAGTTAAGAAACCGCAGAAGGCCTATAACTCTACCTTGGTTAACGCCAATTATCGCTTGTGTTTTACTAGATTACTTTCCGTCAGTTATTACGGAATGCGACAGTCCAGTCGCATAACTGAGACGATATTCCATAAGCATGCAATTTTATTACAGGCCACTTGTAAGGTATAGTGTCAGAAGCCCTCTGGAAATAATGAAATACAGAATCAATTAGAAATCCCTTGTCGATAGTAGTCAGTAATTCATGTGAGTAAAGAGCTATTTGTGTTTCACAAGAACGATATTTTCTATATCAGTGTTGACTGTGCGTCAACAGGCCATTCTCTTCGAAGTGATTCATTCTGTTCGAACACAATATATGTTCCAAACTCCTGCTGCATATCGCCGTTAACGATATGGGCCAGTAATTTAGTGGATTATTCCTTTTGCCATTCTTGAATAATGCTGTGACCTGTACAACTTTCCAGCCTTTAGGTAAAGATAGTTCGTCGTGCGGGCGGTTGTATATGATTATTAAGTACTCTGAAAGGTACCTAATTAGTATACATTCTGGACTTCTATTAATCGATTTAATTTGCCTCACTACCCTGAGGATATTTATTTCAAAGTTTCTCATGTAAGGAACTGTTGTTCATATGAATTCTGGATTTACTTATCTCGTCTTCTTTGACGAAGAAATGTCGGATGGCTGTATTTAGTAACTCTGCTTTCGCATCACAGTCATCGACAGTATTTCCATTGCCATCGCGCAGAGAAGGCATTGACTGTGTCTTGCCGCTAGCATACTTTGCATACGACTAGAAACTCTTTGGATTTTTTGTCAGGTTTAGTGACAATGTTTTAGTGTGGAAACTACGTATTTTAAGCATCCCGCTCTTAAGTTAGCGCTAAATTTGAAGCTTCTGCAAAAGATCTTAAATCCCAAGGATTTTAAGGTCGTTTAAATTTGACATGCTTTTTCCTTTGTTTCTGCAACAGTGTTCTGATCCGTTTTGTGTACCATGGGGGATCCGCTCCGTCGCTTGTCAAAATTTTTTGGTATAAATCTGTCAATTGCTGTTGATACTACTTCTTTGAACTCAAGCCCCATCTGGTCTACACTTACACTGTTAACTTGGAAGGAGTGTAGGCGTCAAGCTAATTTTTATATAATTTTTTTAATAGATTGATTTTTCGTTTATTTTTGGAGGATTTCGCAGTTACGGTATTCAGTCTCTCTACGACAACCCTGTATTCACTGGTCCCAGTATCCATTTGGTTCTTGTTATTAGCTCGGGATTATTCACTGCTAAGAGGCCAAGTGTGTTCTCACAGCCGTTAACTATTCGAGTGGTATCATGAAATAACTGCTAGAAATAATCTTCAGAGAATGCGTTTAGCACAATTTTGGATGGTGTTTTGTGGATACCTCCGTATTTAAAAATGCATTTTCGCCAACAGATCGAGGTAAATCGAACTCACTATCAACCAGTTTTCTTTGAAGCTTTCAGCAATTTTGTCATGTGAGTTGCGAGGTCGTTAATGGCATATACCTCTATTTCGCTACTTCTGACAGCAACAAACACGCCACTGCAACTGTGTTTAGTCTGTCCTTCCTGAACAGTGTTAGATCCTTCTCAAAGGTTTCAGCTGAACTTATCTACGGATGAAGCCGGCTTTCAGTACCTACAACGATTTGAGCATTAGTACTTTCTATTAGCCCTTGGAGCTCTGGTACTTTCCCAACATAGGTACCACACTTTACAGCTATTATACCGATGGTTTGTAGATCTACGTTCTTCCTGTTTTCGACGCACCCTAAAACGCGCCTAATCCATTCCACACAGCCTCCGCTACCCGTGTAGCCGCCACTTTCATGTAATACACCCCTGACCCATTTAGCAGATTCAAAAACCCCGCCACCTTATAGCACTAGTCGACAAATCTACGGCGCGCACGGTCGAAGAACCGTGTCAGCCTCTCATTCAAACAGGTCCTGTCGATTATGCTGGAAAAGGTGAGCTCTGCTTTTATCTCGCAAGCAAGACTGGCAGCCTTTAACACTTCTAATAGCCGCTCGAAACCAGATAATCTCTTCCGATGCAAAACGACAGACACCATTGGTACCAATGTAAGCCACCACCAGCAGTTAGCTGCACCCTGTTCTTTTCATTGCAGCCGGAAATACCCGTTCCACGCTCGAATGATTCCACCCGATATGCACACGGAGTGCACATTGGCTTTCTTCCCCTCCTTGGCAGGCATGCCCCACAGGGGCCTAACACAGGAGGTCCGAGCTACCAATAATCCCACAATGTGAAAATGTCCAGATCTTGCACGCTGAGAGGTTTGCTCTCAAACATTACAAGGTACTGCATCTGCCTGAGGAGCAGTGTCAACCACAGGCAGCACCTGGAATCTGTTTGCCAGCTAACCGGGTAGGTCCTACGTGCGGTTGCCTGGGAAGTCTTCCGCAGCTCGCCACTCCCCAAGGCAACCTCACACTCGACCCCAGGTGAGGTGTCAACCTCAGTGCGAGCAGTAACTGGGCGGAGCCGGCCGGGGTGGCCAAGCGTTTAAAGGCGCTACAGTCTGGAACCGCGCGACCGCTGCGGTCGCAGGTTCGAATCCTGCCTCGGGCATGGATGTGTGTGATGTCCTTAGGTTAGTTACGTTTAAGTAGTTCTATGTTCTAGGGGACTGATGACCTTAGAAGTTAAGTCCCATAGTGCTCAGAGCCATTTGAACCATTTTTGAACTGGGCGGAGCGATCGACGCATTCAGAGGTGCTGGACGCCTGTTAGCACCCCACGGACGGCCCACAACAGTTACGTACATCCACTGGAGCTTCAAGCTGTGTAACCGAGCCCAATATAGATTGGAGGTGAAAGCGAAGTGTCACCAACTCCGATAGCTTCCGCAAATAGCAATCACTATCAATATCTGTACTAATGGCCGTGGAAAACTACGCAACACCAACAAGCAAAGGACTACCGACACGCTCTGTGGAACTCTACTGCAGACACTGATGAAAATGCAAGACGTGTGTCTAATAGATGAACACGCAGAGATTCAAAACTAAACTATAGAAGCACAAAGATGTAACTACATAATTTGCTCCTGGTTAGGATCTCGTAAAATCCACAGAATGGTTTACGTCCCCGCTGCAGCTATTTATCGACAGGTGGCTGCTGCCAGTAACAAAGACAAATTCATTGTTCAACCACAGATAATCTACATTCTCCTCTTGGAAAACTGTCTTTTTTACTCCTTTTCGTCTTTTTGGTCTAGTAACGACGTACGTCTTTCTGCGAGTACATGCACTCTGCACAATCCGCCCTTTTGCAGCTGGCCGACCTACATCACTCGTAAATCTTGTTTGTGGGTCTATAAACCGCCGTGATACATTGTTTCTTCCATATGATTTGTACACAGCCAATCAAATCTTAAAAAACGGAAGAGAAACTTTAGAATTTGCAGGCGGTTGTACACATCTTTGATTTATCTGTGACGCTAATTAAAACGTCGAGTTTTCTTCCGAATGAAATGTTGGTGAGGTTTCTGTCTTCTTAGAAAAACTTCCCGTTCTATCTGCTATAGGGCTTATAATCCCATGCATCTTAAGCTGATTGTGATTTGAATGCCGCTCTCAATACATTTCTTTGTGTATATGAAGTTTTTCAGTAGACTTTGTGGCCCAATCTAACACCATAGGTATCCACAACAGGGAGCATTCTGTGCGTTGCTCTCGCCACTCCCTCCAGCCCCACCGACCTACTCCCTTCAGCAGTAGAACTAGGAGTGTATAATATTTAACCTTTAGGCACATTATTATGAAGCTCACCCAAACCTCATGCACCATTACCAATTGGCAGATAACTTAGGTTTGTTTGTTTCACCTCCTATTCATGATAAAATAGCCAATTACTGGGTGGCGTACTGGTGTCGTTTTTAACTTGTAATGTGAAGGTGATAATAGCTATGCTCTTTTAACTACAAAATAACGAATTAAGCAAGTTTTTGAAGGGTAACCATCAAATGTTTAGCTATGGTAATAAATTTAGGCTTTCAACAGCCACTGTGTGATGTCACCACCCCTACCACTGAAAGATAGAGAAAGTCTAATATGATGAATATGGTATTAATTTCGACAACTAATGAATTTCCAAATCCTCGTAGCGTGAAGTCGCGTTGTACTAATTAAATATAAACCAAGTCTCTTCTCACGTATTTTTCATCAACTAGTGGTAGAATACGTTCTTAGTATTCTGATATAATTATTCGCTTTGCGAAGTAATAACTGAAAAGGATGCTTTCAGCCTAAACCAAAAGATTTCTAGCAAATAGAAATCATATTCGACATTTTTGTTCACTACCAATGGCTTCCGCTCACAAATGGACTACTGTTTACGTTCTGGGATTACGAAATGCACCAAATCTCATTTACCATAACATGTTGTTACATTGAGAAACTTATTAAAATGGTTTGAAGATCGCTGTGGTATTTTGTTTGCGCATTTGCTCAGCGTTGCACAAAAGCAACACTTACTTGTCTAATAGTAAATTCTTGAAACTTCCTGGCAGATTAAAACTGTGTGCTGGACCGATTCTCGAACTCGGGACCTTTGCCTTTCGCGGGCAAGTGCTCTACCATCGCAGGAGAGCTTCTGTGAAGTTTGGAAAGTAGGAGACGAGGTACTGGTGGAAGTAGAGCTGTGAGGACTGGCGTGAGTCGTGCTTGGGTAGCTCATATGGTAGAGCACTTGCCCGCGAAAGGCAAAGGTCCCGAGTTCGAGTCTCGGTCTGGGACACAGTTTTAATCTGCCAAGAAGTTTCATATCTGCACACACTCCGCTGCAGAGTGAAAATCTCATTCTGGAGTAAATTCTTCATTTAAAGCATGTTGTTCCTTTTTTTCTGACGCTCTTATGGTGTCACTACTTAATGGATTTTTAAAAATATATCATCCAATATTCGACGTTGTATCTGGTTATATTTTTGACGCGTCTCTCACGTAGATGGTCTTCTACAAGACGAAGAGGCGCATTTCAACTGAGTAGCTAGCCACCAGCTTCGTGACAGTTAAATATGAAGCAGGAGACCCCTTACAGGACAGTCAAAGGCTATATCAATTTGTCGATGACTTGTGATTTCATTGGAGTCTTCAAAGCGCGGCAAACTAAATGACCAACAACTGGTCACAACATGTCATCGTATGACCTCACGCTGTGGAAAGAGTTGGTAATACTCCGCTAAAATTCACTCTGAGTATATCTTTTCGATGGAGAGAGGCATTAAGCTGGAGCCAGGTCCTATTCGATACTGCTGAATGAGCGCTCTGCAGCCGGTAATTGGAAAGGCGCATAATCAGCCTTCCGAGACTTGGCCGCCTTATTGATGGTGGCGGACCTGACATTTGAACCCTGTTCACTCTTCCTAGAGGAGGAGTATTACATCATTCAGACTAATTTCGTTCTACAGATATACTCAGTTTACGTGAAATTAAAAAAAAATATGTTAAAGTTAAGGTATATTGATAATTTTTACATATGGACCGTCTGACAGCCAACCGAAAGTACATACAGACGGAATGCCAATTAGAGCTGTTATCAAGTTCAAGAAAGCCCCAACATACCGCATAGCCAAACACCTCCAAAAGTTAGTTACAAAACACTATAAAGTAGAAAACAACAGACTCAGTGATAAACACACGAAACCTAATAGAAATCATACAGAACATACAGGTACCACACACAGCATCACTGATTTCATTCGATATAGAAAATATGTATACCTCCATCCCTATCACAGAAACAATAGAAATCATAGAAGAAAATCTCTCATCCCACAACAACCTCACCACAGACGCAATTAAAGAAATAACAGATATGCTCAGACTGACAACTGAACAAAACTACTTTCAGTTTGAGAAAGAATATTATCTACAAACTGATGGACTGCCCATGGGATCCCCAATATCAGGAACACTAGCAAACATTTTCATCAGTCACCTAGAAAATCAGATATTTGAAAAGATAACCACAAATGAAAGTTTCAAAATCATATATTGGTACAGATACGTGGATGACATTATTTGTCTGGTAGATGAGCCAAGTGAAAAAATAGATGAACTCCATTCAGAAATAACAAAGCTCATCAGAACATAAAATTCACACTTGAAAAAGAAAAAAAAATCAAATAAATTTTCTTGACATTACAATTAAAAAAGAAAATGGCAAACATACATTTAACATCTTTAGAAAACCAACAGCCACAGACACAATAATACATTCCACATCCAACCACCCCCACAGCCAGAAACGTGCAGCACTAAGACACATGGTACATAGATTAAACAGAATCCCACTCAGCAAGAGAAACTATGAACTAAAAATGAGTACAATCATACAAATAGCTAAGAACAACGGGTATGACACACATGTGGTGCACATGCTCAATCAAAAAAATAAAAACACAAATAAAAAACAAACACAACATTTCCAGAATACAAAAGAACTCACAAGCTGAAAAATTACGAACACACTCAACAAACACACACAATGACAACACCACACAGAAAAGAACCAGATGGTACACCATGACCTACACACATAAACTAACACACAGAGTTGCAAACATCCTAAAGAGACAGGGCTTCAAAACAGCATATAAGCCTGGGCAAACCCTTCAATCAAACCTAAGCCAGCCAGCTACCAAGAGGAACAATTTCCAACAATCAGGAATATATAAACTTGAATGTCAAAGTTGTTGTTGTTGTTGTGGTCTTCAGTCCTGAGACTGGTTTGATGCAGCTCTCCATGCTACTCTATCCTGTGCAAGCTTCTTCATCTCCCAGTACCTACTGCAACCTTCATCCTTCTGAATCTGCTTAGTGTATTCATCTCTTGGTCTCCCTCTACGATTTTTACCCTCCACGCTGCCCTCCAATACTAAATTGGTGATCCCTTGATGCCTCAGAACATGTCTTACCAACCGATCCCGTCTTCTGGTCAAGTTGTGCCACAAACTTCTCTTCTCCCTAATCCTATTCAGTACTTCCTCATTAGTTATGTGATCTACCCATCTAATCTTCAGCATTCTTCTGTAGCACCACATTTCTAAAGCTTCTATTCTCTTCTTGTCCAAACTATTTATCGTCCATGTTTCACTTCCATACATGGCTACACTCCATACAAATACTTTCAGAAATGACTTCCTGACACTTAAGTCTATACTCGATGTTAACAAATTTCTCTTCTTCAGAAACGCTTTCCTTGCCATTGCCAGTCTACATTTTATTTCCTCTCTACTTCGACCATCATCAGTTATTTTGCTCCCCAAATAGCAAAACTCCTTTACTACTTTAAGTGTCTCATTTCCTAATCTAATTCCCTCAGCATCACCCGACTTAATTCGACTACATTCCATTATCCTCGTTTTGCTTTTGTTGATGTTCATATTATATCCTCCTTTCAAGACACTGTCCATTCCATTCAACTGCTCTTCCAAGTCATTTGCTGTCTCTGACAGAATTACAATGTCATCGGCGAACCTCAAACTTTTTATTTCTTCTGCATGGATTTTAATACTTACTCCGAATTTTTCTTTTGTTTCCTTCTCTGCTTGCTCAATATACAGATTGAATAACATCGGGGAGAGGCTACATCCCTGTCTTACTCCCTTCCCAACCACTGCTTCCCTTTCATGTCCCACGACTCTTATAACTGTCATCTGGTTTCTGTACAAATTGTATATAGCCTTTCGCTCCCTGTATTTTACCCCTACCACCTTTAGAATTTGAAAGAGAGTATTCCAGTCAACATTGTCAAAAGCTTTCTCTAAGTCAAAGTTGTGATGCAGTATACATAGGCATGACATGCAGGAATTTTGAAACAAGATACAAAGAACATATCAGATGTTGGAAGTATGAAACAAACCATTACACATTTGCAGAGCATTTAAAACACTACAACCATCATCCTACAAACATGGAACAAGAAATGAAAATAATGAGAATAAGCAACCATGACAAACATCTTATACAAACGCAAGAAAAGTTCCACATCCAGAAAGCCATAGCAGAAAACAAACATGTGATAAATGAACAAACACACATCGGCACAGGCTCCCTACTACAGTTAATAAAGGAAATGATAACATAAAACAAAAAAACTCTTCCCCACACCATCTGGACACACACACACACACACACACACACACACACACACACCAAAAAAAAAAAAATATCACACCAAAACATACACACACACACACACACACACAAATGCATACACGAACAGACCACAGATACTTCAATAGTTACACTCATAAGTTTGGCAATAACATTCGATCTTTGGCAAAAACATTTGACAGTCGGCAACAGAAACCAAAACATTGCGTTAAAACAAGCGTTCAGCGCATAGTGCTGTGGAATGTGGAAAAAACAGCAAATTGGCGTTCATAAGAAGAACAACAACACCAAAAATGCAACAGGAGCGTAATATGTAAGAAACTATCCACGCAACCTGTAAGTACAGTTCAAAACATTACTACGTAATAGGAAATACCAACCACCAGAACTGTATATAACCTATAGGCACATTGACAAAAATGTAATAAAATAGCTAACATATGTACATATTCCAGGCCACTGATGATGCCTTGCAGAAAATAAAGGCGAAACGCGTATGTCACTAAAATTGTGTTTTATTCAGTTGCTGTCAGACTGTCCATAAGTAAAAATTATCAATATACCGTAATATTACACGCAGCTGAGGAAGACAGGACTACAAATGTTGAAGTCTGTTAAAGTAGACTAAGTTTAAATCGGGGAACTGAAGTGCGGCGCGCCTCGTATTGCCAAAATTCCGTCATTACCGAAGTGAGACGCACACCCGAAATACATTCTGCTCTGGATAGGTGGGATTTCGTAAGAGATTGCTGATTCCAAGCAAATCACGATCTCGTAATCTGCTTGTGTGGTATATTGTTCCCTGGCAGCGTCCCAAGCTACTAACTCACTTGAAGTTCTTAGCAATAGAGGGAGCATAGAGCAAACATCAAACTGTTCCCGCTCGTGAAAGAATGAGCGTTTATGTTTACTGAGTCATGCAGTACGTGAAACTATCTGTAACCATCTATACCAACTTGGGAACGGCATTGAACTTGGTTACGCATACACTGAAATCAGAATGGACTTCGGAAGAACCAAAATGCACATACAGACATAGACTAGCTTCATGAACTGCAACAAACTGTAGCCATCTCCACAGTGAGTGGTCCTTGATTTGAGATTGTGGCATTTTTACAATTTAGACTGGCGCTTTAAACTTTTGCGGCCTAACGCTCATAATAATGGGTAACTGAATGAATTTCGTGGTGGTTTCGTACTTTTCCATGGTTTTGCCAAAAGTAGGATTAGTCATTAATTTACAAAATCCTTTTCAAAACCACATGTCGTGACTTTTTCAGTATTTAAATGAATTTACGTCATCCAGCGTGACTGTTTGAAGGAAATTCTTCAGGAGACCTCTGTATTTCATCTTCATATTGAGACACTGTAGGAGATTTCTGTATTGCAGAATGAATCTGTGTTTGTTCCCTAGCGTCATCATCAGATTCGGGATGGAACCTTAGTGTAGGACTAGGTGCTTCAGAGACAGTAGCAAGACACTGTGCACGTCATGCAATTTAATAGGATATTCCAGGTCTGACTCCACGAAATATCCTCCCCCAGAATCTGCAGTCGTATGGTAGAACTTATCCATTCTGGTGATTTCCATTTAGCAGATATAGTTGCATAGTGTGATCACTGAAGTTGTTTAAATCAAAGTAAGGGATGTAGCTCAAACTGTCAGTTGGCCTGTACTCCTCCACAATTATTCGCAGGTTATTTTTCTTGGTTTAACTATTCACGCACTGGTGAAGTACGCTATAAATTCCAAGTTTCAGAGAGAGCATCATGCCCATGTCAGTCAACATTTTTATGCTGACAGGTTCCAAAACAAAAAAATTAAAAATGAAAAGCGTTGCTGTGGTGAAACCGAAGGCATGTTCCAGAGTGTATTTATCAATGCATTCACTCTTCAATTTCTGAAAAATGTTTTTGAGCAGCAACACGACGTTGTTCATGTATAACGTAGCGTATTCGCTTAAATTAGGACGTTGAACTCTTGCTAAAAGTTCACTACATGCCCATATCACCTGTTGTGGCAGGGCCTGTGAGTTTACTGGTTAATGCAGTTATGTTGCGCAAAGTGGATTCTTTGAGGCTTTCCCTTGAATCTAGGAATTTGTAAAGAAACGCCCTCTTCTTTGATACAAGCTTAAATTTTGCATCATTGGGATATAAAATTCTGGTGGCGTGCTTAACATTCTGAGAATTGCCTCAGAAACTAGAAGAAGAGACTCGTGTATGAATTCAGGAAGCAGAGCACTGCGCTTGGCATGATTTACTTGGATAGTGAAATGTAGTTTTCAACATGGTCAGGTATGACACTGGGCTTACGTTTCAAACTGAAATCATCCAAGTGACCAATAGGAATGTGAACACTCAAATTATGTCGCATTTCTTAGTATTTAGAGTTTCATGCATTGTGAGTTGCACCACAGAACTTCAGCTACAGCTGACAGTGGTTTCTACTTGAAGTTTCTGTTTATTTGTCCAAAGGCTATCCACAAATACGACAGTGTACTGCCAGCTTTTATAAGGCATCATTCCCGCGTAAGCTAGTCACTGGACGTTGTTTTCTATAAGTTGAATGAACACTACACACAAACTATTCGAGCGCAGGGAGGAACCTTCTCGCAGGATTAGCCCTGACATGTGATTCGAATTGACTGAGGTTGGAGCCATATGAGCAAACAACTTTATATGCTGCTGATAAGGTTCTTGTCATTCTGTGAATGTAGTATGAAAGGCAGTGGGGTCATCTTCACAAGTCGCCACAGGAGCCAATAGCGATTTGAAATCTGCCTATATGATAAAGTGGCAACGGTATTGGTGGCGGACATTTTAAAATTGTTATAAACTTGTTTGCTTTGATAGGCATTTCAATACATATCACTTCCTGGTTAGAGCAATCAATCAGGTGCTTTTCTAGATCGCCTCTCATTATATTAGATATACCTATGACAAAAATGCTTTGCTCTGATATATTTTGATAACTGGCTGGAAAACAGGTGGAGCGTTTATTTGATACAGACGTAGTGATCTTCCCCCAACTCTGAAGAATGACAACAAATCTACATGTTTGGGACGCTGACCTGCTAATTTTAAATAGTAGGGGGATTCAATAGTTTGAGTTAAATCTGTCTCTTTTGTTGTGCTTAGTGTGCTTTTCGTCCTCTTCTGCATTGCTTTCATCTACTGACAGGCTGTAAATGATAACTGATTAATCTGGATTCTGCCTCTTAAATTGCCAATTGACATTTTCGTTAATTGTGACGCTTTTCCAAAATTCAGTGCTTTATAATGTCTATTTCAAAGTTGGGCTGTGTTTTATGATCACTTACTATAGAACAGAATGTTAAGTTTGAACGAATTTGTATATACGATATGAAATACATACATACAATAATTTTCAGAATATCGACAAAGGATATAGCAGTGAGGCACAATATCCCTGGCATAAAAAATATCGATACCTGTGATCAACTGGACAATGCTGACTGTATGTCCCTACATCTTGAACAAATGTTTTACTTGCAAATGGCCTGTGTCGATTAGCCCAGGGAGGATGATGGTATATGAGACTAGTATGATGAGTTTCATTTTTTCGTATGTATGCTGTTGCAGCAGTACCTAGCTATCTTAATGTGCTGACAAGCGTAGAAGATTGTTCTCGACTGTGTTTTTAAGAACATAGGAGTATTCACTAGAAAATGGATAATGGCCAAAATCAACTCATGGTTATGTAGATAACAGTAATTATATAACGGCCAAGGTGGAAAATACAAACTATCCCTTAACTAAGGGGTTGCTATTTCATGTATAAATGGGACTACATTCAGCTATAACCTACACTTTCTCATTCCAGTATAAAAGTTTTCGAATTTTTAAGTGTTTAATACTGAATTTTTCTGGGTATTTCTCATATTTGTTACTTCCTAAGACAAATAGTATTCATTTTCAAAATGCTCTAACGTTTCAGTGAATCATCTCAATTTTATTGATTTAATATTCCAAACGTACTTCGTCCCAGAACATTCACCAGCAATATATCATAAAATTCATTGTATTCTTAATATTTAAGTTCACAACTGAGGAGGATACATTAGATGTGTTCGCATAGAGTGATATTGTACTTGGCGTAGGGTGTTCTGTTACGACAGTGCTGCACAGAATAAAACAAATATTAGATACTGAAATGTGATCACAACATGAAATGATCACTGTATTGCCCCAAGGCATTGCCAGATGTTTCACAGGCATAGTTCAATACTTATCCAGACTATTTGCTGTGATAAATAGTGAGGTTTTCTTTAGCCAAGACGTGTGACTGACAGTACTGATATACGCACTTTGCAAAAACAACTATGTATTAACCTGATTGCTATGTACAGTTTCTGGGAATCAATGTCCACACAACTGTATAAGAGAACCGTCGATCTTTGACAGTGCCTACGAAGCTCACACTAAGATGAATCCCAGAAACGTTGAAGTGGCGTGGAGTAGGGAGGATAAGTAATGACAAAGTCCCAAGAGGCTGGGAACTCATAGTAAGTCCACTGATGAGCAACACAGTGTCATTACGACACGGTCTCGGCAAGCGATGAGTTGGTGGACAGTCATAAGCAGATACTGCATACTTGGGAGCGACTGATGGAAGTGCAGTGACATAAGGGGCTTACAGCGAGGGTGAGGAGACGCCCTGGCGGGCAGCAGCAGTGGTAGGTGTTGTATCCGTGTCAGAGAGTCGAGGCTCTCGATGGGGTAGCGCGCACCTACGTAGGCGTCCGTGAGAGAGTACATGCACGGTGCCATGTGGACATGTGACTGCAAGGACAGGAGCAGATGGTGACTGCCGCACTATGTACTTCGAATTGCACCTTATATAGTGACGCGGTTTGTACACTCAGACGCAGTGACGGCTGCAGGAGGTTTCACCGTCAACGGCTTAACGACTCTTCTGCAGATAAACATGCTCTGAGGATTCGGAGGCCGTGCGTGGCCTGCGATGTACAACCATAAGTATGGTGGCCGAATATGCTGGAGTGTAGCCATGTGTACACCACAAAGAATTCTGATTGTGAAAGTAACGCAAGTTTTTTTAATTTCTTTCAGTCTCCAAAAACATTTATGAATTCATTCCATCATCATAATCCCGTTGGTGGTGAAGATTTCTTGACATTCGTGAAACGAGATCCTCTTGATCGGTCTTCTTGATTATGTTGTTGTCCTTGAACATAGCGTCATGTAAAAAATATGTATAGGTTAAACAAAAGAACGGGGAAGAGCGAGAGTTTGGAAGATATAGAGAAACGTATAACAACAATTCCCAACCAAGAATGTAGATCTTCTCTCATGTTCTTTGGGACGTATTGGGGAGAGCGTTGCACTTCCGTGTCAGATTTTGGTAGATTAACTTCCCATTTGATTCTTACGTCATGCTTCATTGATATGAAGCATGTAAACGTTTTCACCAAAACCCTATGCCAACTACCCATCGGCGTACTGTATGCCACCTGGTGTCGCCGTGGGCACGTGATGCGGTAAGGAAAGTATGTAAGTAGGGCATGGAGGAATAGGAAATACTATAGCGTTGATACGATCTACAAGTATGGACATAAACTTACATAACTAACTTTCACGAGTGGAAAATAGTGAATGCCCAGTTCCTGGGAACGAGCGTCTTGGAAGTGCCGAAGCTGGTCGGCTGTTCATGTGATACTATTGTGAGAATCAATGGAATGTGCTTGAACGATCCTGAATCCATGTAAACGACATGATGTTGGACAAACACATCTCATCACAGAACGTGAAATTCAAAGGTTAATCTGTTGTGTGAAGAAGGATATGGGCCTAACTGTCGCAGATCTGACGAGAGAGTACAATGCTGGTGCATGAATAAGTATATCAGAGTTCGCCATTAAGCACACATTATCGAACACAGGGCAGACCAAAGCTATGTATTAGCGTTTTGACTGAATAACTTAGTAAATTAACGTATCAGTAGGCACGAGATCATAGACAAGGGATCGTAGATACATGTCAAAATGACACTCGTTCGGATGAATGGCGTTGCTCGCAACACCAGATGGTGGCTGGATACAATATTATGCAAGTGAACAGTCGTTTGAAATCTGCATGCATGGACCTTTGGTAGTAGTCGAAGACACTATAACAGATGAGGACTAAGTGAACACTGTGTCCCTTCTTGCTTGATTCATCCCCGACGACGATGGTACCTTCCAGCGCGATATCTATCCATGTCAGGTGGTCAGTAGTTTGAGGAGCGGGACAATGAACTTGTATTGATGTCTTGGCCAACAAATGTCTGATCTGTACGCAATGGAACACATCTGGGACGCTATAGAGCTCCAGCTCCGAACGCATTAATCACCTGCCCATAATTTGTAGGAAATGCCTCACCTACCCATAGACATCTGGGGCCGTGTATCTCGTAAAACTTTGCCGAATCCATTAGATGCAGAAATTTTACTACGTTACTTCCAAAGATAGTCCATTACGCTCCTAAGCAGACGGTCACAAAGTTACGTCTCATGTGTGTATTAACTTTTCGCAGGACGTTGTTCTTTTAAATATTAACAAAGATAATCGTCTTGTAAGTTCAAATTACGGTTAATATCATCTTGTAGCTACAAGTCAAAGGTGCCAATATTTTACTGCATTCCAGTAGTGAGTAATGTTTTACTGCCATCTTTTTTTTTTTCAGCCTATGA
Organism: Schistocerca nitens; assembly: GCF_023898315.1. Taxonomy (NCBI): domain Eukaryota; kingdom Metazoa; phylum Arthropoda; class Insecta; order Orthoptera; family Acrididae; genus Schistocerca; species Schistocerca nitens. Next base: position 364,195,721 of record NC_064617.1, read on the forward strand.
TGTCATTACCTTCCGATAAGCACCATTGTTCTGGTTAAGCTAAAATACCATTTTTAACTTCCTTATCAACGTGTCAACAATCTTAAAACCTTGTATAAATGCTTAAATGCACAATTACCGCACTAATATCATACAAATTAAGAACATATTTATCTTTGAGAAAAACGCAAGTTCCGACAGTTTTTATGGTCAATCTCCGTGCCGCTTACACCCCATGATTCAGACTTTTCGCATAATTTTGACGCACTTTCTTTAAACGCTTTTACATCAGACTAATTCAGTAATTTCGAGTAACATTCAACTTGATTTCCAACATCGCCAACTACATCTTTATCATTGTGAGTTGTTCTTCTGGACTACACATTTCTAAGGGACCTGACAGCTTACAGTGAACAAAGGGTATTTTTCCCGAACAGCAGACAAAATTTATCCCACAAGGTTATGAATTTAACTCGCAGAAAGTTTCGATTGTTGAGGTACTATTTCCGCTAATGCAGCTTTTTTGGTTACTTATAATTATTGAGTGCCTTTGTAAGAATGTCGCCTCGAATGCAGAAGGTTCCATGGGATATGAATCTACGTATGTTGGAGGTTAGATTTCGCACGTTGTTGCGTCTGTTTCCATCGTCTAAAAACCGAAAATGCCTCCAACTGCAGTTTGCACATACTTATTGACTAACACGATGCGGTGTTCATGAACCAGTCCCACTTCAAAGCTTTCTTGCATAGATGGTCACGTCCGTGATGCACCCTAGATTGGGGAGGGAAATCAATCGGACTATGTTGTTGAATAGCGTCGTTAACCAATGTCAGATGTCAAGCTTTGCTCTGAGGAAAATCTGAACAGCTTCCATTACATAAAAAGATATCAGAAAGTGATGTACTTTCTAACATTCTGCGTGGTGTCTGTTTGTTCTAAGTCGTGTCTCCCTACCACTTTCGCGCAACGACGCTCTGAGCGTGTTTTTTAGGGAATTGACTAGTTTGAACCTGGGACCTGTTGCTGGTAAGGAGACGCCAGAACACACATGACATGTAGAGTTCAGAAGAGTTGAGTGAGACTATGTAGTGTGACGAAATTGAAGCGTCACCCATCCACCAGTGTCAGCCCAGTTTGCAGATGAATAATAGTTTAATTTAGTTTTGTTTATGTATTTTTGTAATATTTGCAATGGTTGTGAATTGTCTAAAGTTTTTGTATTTATTTTTTATGTTTCATGTACGGAGAGGGCGACGCAACGAACGGAGACAGCATCTTCGCTGCCGGGACCAGAGAGAAAATTGCTGGCCACTATACGTCGCGGGTCGACAGCCAAAGAGCAACAGAAGATCCTGAAACCGAGTTGTTGCGTCGTGCTTCTAAAAATAAAATAATTGAGAATTTGTAGTGTTTTGTACAACAATGTTATCATAGGAAGTTTAATCTTATTGAAAATGTTAGTTTTGTCTCGTCAAGGCTCAGGTTCACGTCTGTATGTAGGAAGACAATAAAGTAGTGGATGCTATTAAAGTTGAAATACGTGTTCCGAGGATTTATTTATGAAGAATTATGTGAATGAATTGATAATATATTTGACAAGATTATTGAATTTTGACAGCGTTCATCGCGACTTTGAATCTCAAAAAGTTTATTCAATGTGGTCCTAATATCGATTAAATCAGATAACGTGTATCAATATAATTTCTGAAGAGAAACAAACGACATCTAAAATTGAAAAAGTTTACGCAAACCAATTGGCCCGAGTGACGTAATTCTGCGCATACGACTCAAATGATGTTTTACAGTTTCGGTCAAGAACCATTCTGAGACAATTTAAAAAGAATATAAATACTTTTGAAGTGGGTTGTACCTGACGTAGGTGACGAAGTCTACACATGGCCATATGTGGAAAGAAAATCATTTATAAGAAACTTACGTCGTTACACTACAACTAGCGATGATATAACCAAATACTTAATGATTTCAGCGTCAGCTCCATTACACTCCCTGTAAAAGAATCTTAATACTAACTAAATTTAGTGGAAGGAGTTCAAGGCTTTCCTATTTTTAGTTAGCTGGTAAAATAACGTCAAAAAAGCAGTTAAGTTTACCATTGGAAATTTTATTCTACTCACAAAACATTGTATATAAATTGCACTATTGATAAAAGGAAATGTTTTAATACAGGATGGTAAAAACCAACTGCGTTCAACAAAAATGTGAACGAATAACCCTGAATGGGTTTCCAAGTTCTACAATGGATCGAAAGATGACCTATGCCATATCACATCTATAATCTAGGTTTAAATTAAGTTTCACAAAAGAGAAAACTATCAAAATGGTCTACAGTTACCCTCAATTATCTTTAATTACTTATCTAACTTATCGTAAATTACAGTGGCTGATGTGGCTTCTCAATAATTATATAACAGAAAAATCATCGCATTTCAGATTTTAACTTATGTAGCAAATGTGAATACCATGAGTTTTAATTGACGATCGACACTAGTATTACGTAAAAACGGGATGTAACAGATGAGACTTCTGCAGTTCTGAGTGAAGCCTTATGCGCTCAAAAATGTGGCATCGCGTGCGTTTATTACCTTGTCGGTGTTCGCCAGGGGGCAGCGGCCGGCGCAGCTTCATACAGCTCGCCGTCTCCAAAGCAACTCTTTTCCAACTTCTCCTTACTACAATTTACCGAAGTTGGTTTAGAAAAACTATCTGGCTGTGTTTCCATCTGATCAGTCAGGGTCTCAATGTTAACCTTAAGCTCCGCCTACAAAAATTCTGTCCATCCAATGAGAAACGTTATACTTTTCGTGGTGGGGCAATGTTTTTTAAAGTTTGCAATGTAACAGAGACGCGTAAAAGTCTCACGCTAAAACTTGCAGCTGGTGTGGCCCTTTTAGTGTTATCATCAGATCTATACTGTTCTTCTGGAGGGCTCTATCTTTTAACATGGGCTGGGGGGTGGTCCTGTCGGTTACTTTTCGTGGTGGGGCAATGTTTTTAACGTTTGCAACGTAACAGAGACGCGAAAAAGTCTCACGCTAAAACTTGCGGCTGGTGTGGCTCTTTTTGTGTTATCGTATGATCTATACTGTTCTTCTGGAGGGCTCTAGCTTTTAACATCGGCTGGGGGGGTGGTCCTAGCAGTTAGCTGGCGACGTGGGTGTCTGTCCCTTATCGTAGGGCCTTCTAGCTTAACACGGTTCTCCTCTCGGCTTCTGTTCTCGTTTCTCCCCTCGGAACTGCGTCCGTCTCACGGTGGGAAGGTATGACATGCATTTAGCCATTCTTGTGTTAGTCTGTGGTATTCCATTTGCTCACTCGTTACTCGTATTACTTTGGTTAATTTAATGTCACGATTTATTCGGAGCTATGTGACATACTACTGGATTTGCTTATCATGTCAGGGTTTTCATGGAAGGTGTTGGATTTGCCTGACACCTTACAACTTCACCACTTGAGGCTACTTTTTGGGCGATTTCTAAGCAGGATAATGGCTTGTCAGGTGTAGCAACAAAAGCACAAGCCTTTTTCGTAAAACAGTTGGTACCTCTGCCTGCTTGATTTATTGACTGCCCTATTATGTCATCCATCGAAAAAGTCTGGCATATGGCTCGGTTCTTTTTCCACGGATCTGCAGAATTTGACTCCTTGCGTAGAACAGAGCGGACATCAGATTTTTGTGTTACACGCTAATCTACATTCTCCTGTATGTTTCACATAGTTGGAATGTTGATTTCGCTGGACTCTTCCATATGCGTGACTATTATTATGCCGTTATCACTTAGTGCAGATCCGTTGTCAGCCAGGATCGCTCACTTAAACTCTGAGCTGAGTAATGTAATGCAGTACGTTTGTGAGTGGATTACAGAAATTTACTACCTCCTGTCGGGTCACGGTCGCTAGAAACGGAACACAAGAGCGGATTACGAAGGGATTAGGAACGAAAAAGGGCGTGTTCTTTTCAAAGGATCCATCGCGGTATTTGTCTGGAACGATTTACTGAAATCACGGAAATCTAGATGGCAGCCGCGATCTGAACCGTCGTCCTTCCGAAAGCCAATCCTGAGTGCTAACCACTGCGTTATTTTGCTAGGTTCATGTCTGGCTATTTCAACACTACTCTTTCCTTTTATAAGGCTCACTGGTTGAACTGCTTTTTGTTTTGGGTTCTGTTCGTTATTAGGGACGTCTTTTCCTTGGTGGACTGTAGTACACCAAAAATGCAACTTCGTCTGTAGAAAGACCTGGGGAACGTATTTCTGTCTTGAATTACTTTATCTATACCCTTTGTCGCTGTTGTGTTCATAAGAGAGCGGACGTAATGTCATGTATACAAATAAAAAATGCTGATATCATTTATCTAATTGACTTCCTTTTTAGAGTGATAGTTAAGCTGCCTTCTTCTCTCCTCTGTAGATATAAATCGACTATTCTGTCGCAAGTGAAAATAAGGCTAGAGGTAAGATAAAAATCCGATTTCTGCTACCTTGTAAGAGTTTCGAGCAAATATTTTTATTGACACGAGATTACTGATATAAATTAACTCTGTCTTTTACGTCATCACCATCCATTCTGCAGTAAATTTCATTTTTAAATCAGATTTAACGTCGTATGTATATCGTCGCTATGTTGAATTATACAGGTAACCCTTTGGAGAAAAAACGTAAGATAAAATCAGTCCGAAGGAATTAATGGTTTCAGGCACTTATGCGTAGTTACCGGTTTATGGCTGACACCGTCGGCCTCGGAAGCTTTCACACACACTAATGGTGGATACCCCTTCGCAATCAGACACGCAACTTTGTTAGTTGGCTTCTGTCTTTATACCACCTAGTATTCTGAAAATACATACATAACTGAAAATTACGATTATAAATGTGTTTCTTTCCGGTGAAATATTCTGTTCGTGAAGTTCGATATTAGAATTTGATCCTGCTACACTCTTGGAAATTGAAATAAGAACACCGTGAATTCATTGTCCCAGGAAGGGGAAACTTTATTGACACATTCCTGGGGTCAGATACATCACATGATCACATTGACAGAACCACAGGCACATAGACACAGGCAACAGAGCATGCACAATGTCGGCACTAGTACAGTGTATATCCACCTTTCGCAGCAATGCAGGCTGCTATTCTCCCATGGAGACGATCGTAGAGATGCTGGATGTAGTCCTGTGGAACGGCTTGCCATGCCATTTCCACCTGGCGCCTCAGTTGGACCAGCGTTCGTGCTGGACGTGCAGACCGCGTGAGACGACGCTTCATCCAGTCCCAAACATGCTCAATGGGGGACAGATCCGGAGATCTTGCTGGCCAGGGTAGTTGACTTACACCTTCTAGAGCACGTTGGGTGGCACGGGATACATGCGGACGTGCATTGTCCTGTTGGAACAGCAAGTTCCCTTGCCGGTCTAGGAATGGTAGAACGATGGGTTCGATGACGGTTTGGATGTACCGTGCACTATTCAGTGTCCCCTCGACGATCACCAGTGGTGTACGGCCAGTGTAGGAGATCGCTCCCCACACCATGATGCCGGGTGTTGGCCCTGTGTGCCTCGGTCGTATGCAGTCCTGATTGTGGCGCTCACCTGCACGGCGCCAAACACGCATACGACCATCATTGGCACCAAGGCAGAAGCGACTCTCATCGCTGAAGACGACACGTCTCCATTCGTCCCTCCATTCACGCCTGTCGCGACACCACTGGAGGCGGGCTGCACGATGTTGGGGCGTGAGCGGAAGACGACCTAACGGTGTGCGGGACCGTAGCCCAGCTTCATGGAGACGGTTGCGAATGGTCCTCGCCGATACCCCCGGAGCAACAGTGTCCCTAATTTGCTGTGAAGTGGCGGTGCGGTCCCCTACGGCACTGCGTAGGATCCTACGGTCTTGGCGTGCATCCGTGCGTCGCTGCGGTCCGGTCCCAGGTCGACGGACACGTGCACCTTCCGCCGACCACTGGCGACAACATCGATGTACTGTGGAGACCTCACGCCCCACGTGTTGAGCAATTCGGCGGTACGTCCACCCGGCCTCCCGCACGCCCACTATACGCCCTCGCTCAAAGTCCGTCAACTGCACATACGGTTGACGTCCACGCTGTCGCGGCATGCTACCAGTGTTAAAGACTGCGATGGAGCTCCGTATGCCACGGCAAACTGGCTGACACTGACGGCGGCGGTGCACAAATGCTGCGCAGCTAGCGCCATTCGACGGCCAACACCGCGGTTCCTGGTGTGTCCGCTGTGCCGTGCGTGTGATCATTGCTTGTACAGCCCTCTCGCAGTGTCCGGAGCAAGTATGGTGGGTCTGACACACCGGTGTCATTGTGTTCTTTTTTCCATTTCCACGAGTGTATGTAATGTACTAACAAACTTGAGAATTCAACTTTGATACGTTTTAATAGCATAATTCCGTCATCGATATCGAACCTAAGTATTTTCTGGAGGAGGATGTTATTCCACCAATCTTAGTTTTAAAACATTTTATTTCCACTGCTGGTTCCGGAATCTGTCGCTTCTCAAGTGCATCTAAAAACATAACACGCCAGAATAAGAGAAAGGAGCAAAAACATGAAAGTCATGTGGCTACCGTTGATGTGGAGTTAAACTAACATTATAGTTACCTGTAGTAACAGATGTTGATACATCGTTGTCAGATCGTCAAAAGAACTGCGTGCCTTGCCTATTACAGGTCAACATGGTAGTCAACCGTCATCTTCGCAAATATGTGGTGCATGATATGGAAGTGTTTTCGAGTACGGTAACATTACTACGCTATTAAAATGTCACATCTAGTCAAAAGCACCAAGAAACCAAACCTCCTAATATTTGCGTGAAATAACCCTACATACATTTCTTCATGAAACTGTTACATGTGCATACCTGCGTTAATTGTAAGCAAGAGAATAAAAATACAAAAGCCTTCCTGTATTATCGATACGATTTCAGAGTATATCGCTGTCTGTGGGATACATGGATACTTACAAAAACAAATCGTTGTCATATATACGCTCTGGTGCAAGTTTTTAGTACAATTGTCAAGAAGTATTTCATGTACAAAGCATAAATATTAGTGGCATATACGTTTGGTAAAATACTAATAGGTGAGAAATATAGTGTCCAACCTCCCAAAAAATATCTAAGGATGTTAAGTTTAAGAATGTGTGGAGTTAAACCTAAGTTCTTGTAAAATCAAAAGTGTTCACAAATGTAGCACATCAAAACACGGAGAACAGACTTTATAATTAAAGTACAAGCAAAAGAAACTTGTTAGGCCTCATATACATCAAATGTCCGCACAAAAAATAACTCAGTTAAAATAGTAACAGTGGATCACCGAGTCAATATGTACACAATGCTATGTATGAAAAAAATGGTTCAAATGGCTCTGAGCACTATGGGACTCAACTGCTGAGGTCATTAGTCCCCTAGAACTTAGAACTAGTTAAACCTAACTAACCTAAGGACATCACAAACATCCATGCCCGAGGCAGGATTCGAACCTGCGACCGTAGTGGTCCTGCGGTTCCAGACTGCAGCGCCTTTAACCGCACGGCCACTTCGGCCGGCGCTATGTATGATATACATCTTTATACTGCATAGTATATGTCTATGGGCAGGTATGTGTAGATGATAGCACAGCACAAACCACCTCGCACAATACAACTGTTCTTTGAAAATCTGTTAAACAATTCAGAATTATTCTTGGAAACAGCATAAACCTATACGTCGAGCAGGAAGCCTCCCACCTGACAAATACTTTCATATGAGAAAACAAAACATTATTTCGTATAGTATAATCTGGTGCAGAAGTGAAAAGATAAAAAGAAATATAGTGGGCAGGATAAATATGTGAAAACCAGAAGTAACACATCAACAGTTAAAATGCTCACAGGGGGTATACAGTATGAGCTGTAGAAAACATCAGGTTAAAAGAAAAGAGACAAATACATTACTGGGGTTTTATACGTTAGCTCTCAACATGTGGCTGGTGTAGAGCACAGAATACGAGATTTCAGACTCTATGGAATCATCGCATGTGGTGCCACAGCGTAAGAATACAAAACTCAGCACCATCAGCACCAACGGGATTGAGATCAAAGGGTTTGATCAGTTTTCTGTAGACCTTCTGTCCTCTATTGCTGTTTCCTCATCAATAACATTATCAGGATGTTTACGTCAATTTCCGCATATCTGGATCCCCTCCAGTATACTCGTTACTCTGCTCTTACTTATTTTGTGTAAAACATAAAGTGTACTATTAATGACACGTGGGATAAGATTTTCAGCGTGCAGGTGAGCACTAAAACCGGATGCTTTATTGTAACTAAGGGTAGTATAGTGTGACAATTATTGAACTGTATGAAGTAGAATCGTCATAACTTCTGAACGGTTTGCGTTAGGACGTATAAACTGCACGGCTGGCCGCGGGACATAATGAGAAATAGTATGGTTTGTTTTAGCGACGAAGCCCACTTGCATTTGGATGGGCTCGTAAATAAGCGGAACTGGCAAATTCGGGGGACTGAGAATCTGTATTTCGTGATCGAGAAGTTTCTTCACACTCAAGCGGTGATCGTGTGGTGTGCAACGACCAGCCGCGGAATAACCCGTCTGTATTCCTTGATGGCACTGTGACTACCGAATGGTACGTGAACGTTTTGGAAAATAATTTCATACCACTATTCCAATTGATCCTGATTTCGACAAGATGTGGTTTATGCAAGACGGAGGTCGACCTCCTCGATGTAGGAGAGTGTTTTATGTCCTGGAGGAGAACTCTGGGCACCTCATTCTCTCTCTGGTTTACCAGAGGCCACTGGCATGGGCTTCGATTGCCCGCCATATTCTCCGGATCTGAACACATGCGACTCCTTTTTGAGGGGCTATGTTAAAGACCATGTGCAAAGCAATAACCACAAACCATTGCTGAGCTGAAAATAGCCATTCAGGAAGTCATCGACAGCATCGATGTTCCGACACTTCAGCGGGTCATGCAGAATATCCCCTGTTAAAACTGTGCCACATCATCGCCAATGATGGCAGGCATATCGAACATGTCACAACCTAAATCCTAATATCTGTAGTGACATTTACACGTTAAATAAAGTGTGTGCACGCCGCAGTTTGTGACTTATTTCCATCTGTTTTCCATATAGTTCAATAATTGCTGCCCTGATTGTTCCTGAAATCGTAAGTCAAAGTTCCGTCCACTTTGTCCTTTGTAGAATCTATTACAGTTAATTATATATAACATTGAAAGTGGTAGGGAACTATTGGTAGTAGGCTGGATGTTTTCTCCAGATAATAACCAGTCCTAAAGCTTATCTGAATGCTATCTTTCTGAACATTGTTGCTGATTTGTCTGATATTGTCAATATATACGACATCACTGCATATCTCGACCTCTCGCTTACATTTCATTTCTCCAGTGTGATTTCAGTTGGAAACGTGTTATTTTATTGCATATTTTGGGTGAACTTTGTTAACAATTTCACTTTCTGATCCGTTGTCCCTTTCTTTATCTCAAATCACTGATCATTCTTTATCTTCCGCTTGTTCAGTCATATTGGCATCTTAATCAGCCTATCTGACATTGAGTGGAAGAAAGGCCTGTTAATGTAATTCTGGATGACATTAAGTTTTGTGGATAATCGTGTTGGTTGTTGGTATACAGTTCGTGCTGAGCTGTTGCCTATGATGCCTGTTCGCTTTTCTTAAGTCTAAGGAACTGAAGCTACTCTCCTAGACGTGATACTTTAATAGCGTAGTAATGTGATTGTTCTGGGAAGATGAAAGCTGTCAGTCATGCTGTGCAGAAATATTCATAGATCGCGATTTTTTAACGAAGTGACAACCATGTACCCGCATCTGTTGCCATTGTTAAATACTACGTTGGATTAACGCTACATCGAATCTAGGTATGTGACTTTCATAATTTCGCACTTTTCTTCTATGATGGTGAGTTTCTTAGGTGCACTTGAGAATGGGCAGTATCCGAAACAAATAGTGAAAATCAAATATTGTAAAACACAGCCTGGTGAGGTACTAACTTTTTCAAATTTATTGAGGCTGTGGGGCCCACTTAAAAGAAAATGATGAATACTTTCCTTGGTGTTGTGTGTAGTGCTCCTACATCTCGTCTGTAATCTTAGATCCGTCCAGATGAACTCATACCGAGTACGCAAAAGGGGATCTTACGAAACAGTTAACTTGGATAGCTGTACAGTTATCAAGTTTTAATTATCGTCCTGAAAAGGTAAAGTGGCGTAGTAATTTTCTTTTTTGTGACTTGTTTGCAAAATGGTACACCTTGAAATCCCCTTTGCACATACCGTAAACGCCGAAGGAAAACCCAAAACAATAAGGAGCGCACAGTTTATGAAGTGGAATATCATGTGTCACGTCTGCTTAAATTGCATCGGATGTACGCTGAGGTGACAAAAGTCATGGGATACTTCGTAATATCGTGTCTGGCGTAGTGCAGCCACTCGACGTGGTAGCTGCTCAAAATACGCTGGAAGTCCCCTGCAGAAATACTGAGGCAAGCAGCCTCTACAGTTGTCCATAATTGCGAAAGTGTTGCCGGTGCATGATTTTGTACGCGAAATGTCCTGTCGATTAGGCCTCACAACTGTTCGATGTGGTTCATGTCGGGCGATCTGAGTGGGCAAATCATTCGCTCGGAATGTCAAGTGTTCTCCAAACCAATTCCAAACAACTGTTGCCTGGTGACATGGCGAATTCACACCGATAAAAAGTCCGTCATTGTTTGGTCTCCAAATAGCAGAACATAAATATTTTCAGTCTATGTTCGGTTCAGCTGAACCAGAGTAAACACAGTCCACAATGTCATGGACCGACCACCAGCTTGCACAGTGCCCTGTTTACAACTAGGGTTCTTAACTTCATGGGGTCTGCGCCACATTTGAACCCTACTATCAGCTCTTACCAACTGAAATTGGGACTCTTCTGATCAGGCCACAGTCTTCCACTCACCTAGGGTCCAACCGATATAGTGACGACTCCAGGAGATACAGTGATGATGATGCCGTACTGTCAGCAAAGGCACTCGCTTTGGGCGTCTGCTGCCATTTCCTGTTAACGCAAAATTTCGCCGCACTTTAATAACGGATACGGTCGTCGTATGCCCCTCATTGATTTCTGCGGTTATTTCAGGCAGTTTGCTTGTCTCTTAGCACTGGCAACTCTAGGCAGACGCTGCTGCTCTCGGTCGTTAAGTGTAGGTTGTCGGTCACTGCGATGTCCGTGGTGCTGGAAATTTGGTACTGTCGACACACTCTTGACACTGTGGATCTCAGAAAATAGAATTCCCTGAAGATTTAAGAAATGGAGCGTCCCTATGTGTCTAGCTCCAACTATCATTCCACATTCAAAATTTGTTAGTCCCTGTCCTGCGGCCATAATAATTTCGGAAATCTTTTCGCATAAATAACCAATACACTACCCTTTTAAACTTCGTGCAACCTATACCACCGCCATGTGCATGGTTGCAAATCGCTATCCCCTGACTTCCGTCACCTCACAGTACAGCAATGTTAGGTCAATCCAGACTGCTAGACAAGTCATCTAGATAATCCTAACAGAGTTGCTAAGTATCAGATGCTGTCAAAATCGAAGAACCGGACGATATTTCGATTTATCAACTCGCTGCCCCATTTTGCCTCCGCTCCACCAGAATCGTCATTTGCTACTCAAGTGCGAACATTTTAACGTAGAACCACGACAAAACATATTACCAAGCTCTGGAATTACGCAGACTATGAAATGCGGCAAAAATCTGGGACACAATATGGGGGCTCAGCACTTTCCACTAACTTCCAGCTGTGCCGAAAATGCCAGTAGAGTTTTTCTTGCCTCAGAGCTACGGAGAGCAGCAATCGAGAGTTGGTGGTTGCTATCTGTACGAGAGTGTTAAACTGGCACAGTGCGAGTACCTCAAAACTTGCCCCACTCTGTCGGTGCTGGCGAGCTGATGTGCGGCTCTGTCCACGCAAGTGTTACTTGCAGTAGCTGACTGTGAGTGAGGAACTCTCACGTGTTTACCTCACTTTAAGGTCCTTCCTCGTAAGATGTTCTTTGTCCAAATCGTTTTGTGTGTTGACGTGTCACACTGTAGCGTATTGACAACCTCTGGATGACAGATGGGGGTACGAAACTGCAGCAACGCGAGGAAAAATCCATCTTTCTTAGGTCGAAAAGGCTGCCGTTGTAACTTTCACTGCGCTGTCATGCCGCATTCCATGTGCGTGGTTGAATACAACGTACCAACCGACAACTGCTGTCTGTTTACCTCACTAGAGGGCACTGTGATACAAGTCTCACTTCCTTCTGAGATGTCATCTGATATAACACAACCGATAGGCGGGGAATGTCTTCAATTATTCTATACATTGAAAAATAACATCTCCAGCTGTGAAATGAGACCACAGGTGCCTTCTGTATCGAAACAGATTCAACGTACCGTATGTTGATACATGTGTTCCCCTGATTCTTCCGAGCAATGTATGAGTATAATAGCGAAGTATTTATCAAGAAAAGTTGACTTAACGTCATTGCTCGTACATTCTGTAAGTGTACCACCGCACAGACAGCGACGTACAGTGTTCCAGCCGGGCCGCGCCGGCCCACGGCGGCCGGGCTGCCTGGCGGCGGTGGCGCCGCGGCGGCGGGCGGCGGCGATCTGCGCGGCCACCGAGGCGGCAGTGCGATCCCGCGCGGCTGACGTCCCGTACCGAACCGTACCGCCAACTCCGCTTGCGAGCGCGGCCGAGCCGGCGACCCGACTCTCCCGCGAGTTGTGTGCGATCGTGATCGTGCGTGTGACCGCGACCGGGCGCCTCAGCCTCTGCGCCACACGTGGTTGCGCTTTGCTCTGTAGGCCTCCGTTCCAGTTGATGGAGAGACGACCGTGAAGGATGTGAAATAGGCAGGTACGTACCCCAAATCATCTTATATGGAAAGTATTAAGAAAACAGTAACCATGGGGAACGTTGTTGGTGTTGTACTTGATGTCATGTGAACAAAACGATTTCGAAAAATAACACATGCCAAGATAACGTTATTTATAACTACATGCGTTTTGAGTCAAATGTGAAATACTGCGACAATGTCAGCACGTTTGTGGGCAGATCTTTCCGACACGGTCAGTGATCTCGTTTTCCGTATTTGTGGTATAGAGATGTCTAATTAAGTACGTAATGTTGCTGAAAGGTCACAGTTTCGTAGTGAAAATACAGAAGTCTGAAAAAATGAGTGTGTGGCGCTACGCTTGTAAACTTAACGGGTAAACATTTGTAAATGAACCTGGGGAACACGCTAAATCTGAAGCGCAGGCTACTATGATACCCTGATTTCAGCCACTTTATAAGACGCTTGTTAATGGTGGTTTAAAGACTGTTTACAAAGGACGCGAACATATTTCCAGGCCCGTTATACGAAGTTTAGTTATTGATGAAATTATAGCACCCCAAAATATTTAACGAAGCGATTACGTGCAAAACTATAAAATCAACGAATACGTGTCTACCGCTTTTTCAGGCGAGCTAGTCGTTGAAGGTGTGTACCTATCAATTAAAATTTAGCTATTTCAACAAGAAAATAACAAAAAATAACAAACGTACATCACAATAGCCATCTTTTCTCTTGGTGTCATTTGCCGAAGGCTATGTTTCGCTCTCTGTGCGCGCCATACTAAATTAAATAGGTGACATTCAACTATACACACCGATATTCTTCTTCACAAAGTTTAGATATCTACAAAAAAATTATGATTGATTATTCCTTTTCATTGGTTACTGCCTACGTTATTGCCTGAGAAGTGGCTAATTCCGACCATTAGGGAATACTGTACTGCTGTGAAATCGACATTGCAGGTTCGAACCCTGTGACGAGCATAATTGCTCCGTTTAAATTTATCATTCGCTGTCTATCCTTTGTAATTAGTAAAACTGACCGTAAGAGAAACATTGGAAATAAATATTTAGTTTGTGTTGAAAGAGAAAGTATTAGAGTTGGCTTCGCAGCCACACATCATTTTTTAAAGTTGTACACGTACCGCAGCGTATTCTAATGCCTGATAGTGCAGAATGAGGTCACGGAAAACGTCATCCCAACGCTGCACTACCAAAATTTTAAGTAACAACTAACATCTGTGAATTTATGACTACTAGTTCAAAAATAGAGAAGCGCCCACACTCTCGGAGGCGTCATCATCGTCGCCGTGTTTCCACTCGAGTTACCCAGATTTGGCTTACGACACTTTCTATGTGTGTCTCTCCTCGTCGCACCTTTCTTCTATCAGGATTGTATTCTCGCTGACTCCCATTGTTCCTATATATTCCTTCATTTGGTATTGCCATCTCATCCTTGGTCTTCCTACGGGTCTTCTACCAATCACATCTCTGCGTACCTCTCGTTTCGTATCCTTCCCTCAGTTATACAGTGTACATCCCAAGCTCTCCCTAGTCACTTTTTTTTTCTTCAAGAATATGTACTCTACTGCCATTTTCTACGGCCATTTTGATTTATTTCTTCTTCCTCCCTTTGGTTTTATTTCTAACCCTATCCTTCAATTTTCGGGTCCATAGTACGTAAGAATTTCATTTCTGCGGCTTGCATTATTCTATCGACCTGCTGGGTATATGATCAGGTGTCTAGCCATATGTTATTATGAGGATACAGTGTGACTGAAAGAGAGTCTATTTTGATCTAGGAGCTGTGGATGCGAAAATTGTACCATATTACCTTATGTAAACTTTTCTGCCGTAGGGTTTTGGTGAAACATAGTAAATAATCAGGCAAGGAAATACTTTTAACTATGTTTCTCAAAAGTATACTTAATTTTACACGACCTAGTTTTCGGTTACAATCACTTTTCAGATAGAAAAACACGTTCACGAATTTTATACAAAATGAGGACTGTTGCGGCCAAAATGTTTGGTTACCAAATATGGTTCAGTAGTGATCACCGCATTCAACTGGACTTGTCGGAATCCGCACACAACCCTTACTTCCACAGATTGTAACATTCCCAAATTTCGTTTTCTGCAAAGCACCGTTAGAGCTGTTCCATTTTTGTCACCCGGTGAAGCACAAGAACTCATCTGTAGTGAGATACTTACCGACTGTCACTAGTAGACTGTTGTTGTTATTGTTGCGGTGGTCTTCAGTCCAGAGACTGGTTTGATGCAGCTCTCCATGATACAGTAAAGCTGCAGGCCATGGGGACAAATTACGGCTTTAGTTTCCCCTAACTTTCAGCCGTTCGCACCCCTCCGTTGTGGTTGCACCTACGGTACGGCTATCAGTATCGCTGAGGCATGCTGGCTGACTAAGGAAGTTAAAGCTTGTCATATCATAAGAAGACAGTTAAGGATCGAAAAACCGATGCGTACTAATGTACTCCGACAACAGTTACATAGTAATACAAGTAACGATCTTTCGTCCTATACGTTCAAGCATTAACGAACGTAAGATGTTAGCGTAATCGAAATCATCTTTAGCACCAGGAATTAAATGGGACCACTTACTACAAGTACTTCGTTGCTTTGACTGTGAGACAAGCATTTCCATACACAGTTTTTACAACACACCTCGCCCTTTTTTTTTAATATTGAGAGTTAGGTCAATATAACGTAATACTTATTGGCTGTCTTCACGGGAACTGCGACGGATGTTTGTTTAACGCTTTTTCTGATGTTTCACCAGCACCAGCGTCTGCCATTGCGGAAGGTTCACCTTCCATCGCACGTGGCTGATATGGAGGGTGACTGTTTGACAATACCAGCCAGTAGTGCGGGTGAGACGTCGGAACAATCAATAAAATATGTCAGCCGAATGTTCTGATAGCAAAGGATACAGGCAATAACTTAACTGGCCTTGGAAACCTTAACAATATTGTTCGATTGAATCATAGAGAGCTGTATGCTATCGTAGATCAGTTCTTATTACAAGAGCACCCTGTCACTCGTGTAACTGCAATGTAATGTAACGTAAATCATGACGTTATTTCGTATAGCATGTCTCCTAGTAAGCGTGTAATATTCACACTCTTACCGGTTTTGTACGGAAAGGACATGCCACGACATGTCAGTATGGACAAGCACTCGCATCGATAAATACATGAAAATAAAAATTTCAAGAAAACGTTATGTACTTGTAAACAGAGTAATTAAAATGAGTGCTCAGAAATTGAATGAGCTAACAGATGAGTCGAAATACGTCTGAATAAAAACTTATACTCTCGGAAGTAACTGTCGTGTGACTAGGGCCTTCCGTTGGGTAGACCGTTCGCCGGGTGCAAGTCTTTCGATTGGACACCACTTCGACGACTTGCGCGTCGGTGGGGATGAAATGATGATGAGTAGGACAACACAACACCCAGTCCCTGAGCGCAGAAAATCCCAGGCCCAGCCGGGAATCGAACCCGGGCCCTGAGGATTGACATTTTATGACACTGACCACTCAGCTACCGGGGACGGACCTCTCGGAAGTAATCTTCAGCCAGTGAAATGGAGTGAGCGAGAGTGTGATACAAGGTCAACACAGAACAAGTTCTTTAAGAACTATGTCTACATCAGTACTCTGGAAGCCGCCTGATGGCGTGTGGCGAAGTTTACTCCTGATACGACTAAATGATCCCCGTTCCTTGTCCCATTCCCGAATGGCCGGTGGAAAGATTGACTCTCGGCAAACCACTGTACGAGCACCAATTTCTCGAATTTTCTCGTCTTTTTCAGTTTGCGAGACGTAAGAGACAGGAAGAAATATGTTTTCCGACACCTCCTGGAACACGCTCTTTCGATATTTAAATAGTAAAACACTTTCTCTCTTGTAGCGTCTGGCAGTGGAGTTTGTTAGGCATCTCTGTAAATCTCGCGCTTTGACTAAACGACCCTGTGACAATACGAACTGGTCTTCCTTCGATTTCTTCATCTACCTGGTAAGGGTCCCACAGTGGTACGCAGTACTCAACAATGGGTCGAACAAATGTTTCCTAAGTCACTTCTTTCTTGGATGAGCTACATTTACTTCAGATTCTCCTCTAGCTCTAACTTTCCTACTATTTGTACTTAAAACTTCTTGATGCAATAATTTACCAACAGCCGTATAATCTGTAGAAGTTTATCTTATTTTATGAACTTCTACGTGCTACCAGTTTCGGCATTACATTGATGCCATCTTCAGGCCCCACTCGTCAGAGTCGTAAAATCGCTATACACGGAAGGAGCCATATAACTGGATCCGTGAATCAATCGATTTTACGACTATGTCGAGTGGGGCCTGAAGACGGCATCAATGTAATGCCGAAACTGGTAGCACATAGAAGTTCATAAAATAAAATAAACTTCTAAAAATCATACGGCTGTTGGTAAATCATTGCATCAAGAAGTTCATGCCAGCCGTCGTCCCACGACCCATAATGGATCAACGAGGATTTGTAGTTAAGGTCGCTCCGGATGATCACTCCTAGGTAGTTCACGCTAGATAAATCAAAATGTTTGAAATGGCTCTAAGCACTTTGGGGCTTAACATTTGAGGTCATCAGTCCCCTAGACTTAGAACCACTTAAACCTAACTAAGGCATCACACACATCCGTGCCCGAGGCAGGATTCGAAACTGCGACAGTAGCAGCCGCGTACTTTCGGGGTGAAGCGCCTAGAACCGTTTACGCTAGATACACTCAGATGAAAAAGTCATGGGATACCTCCTAAAATAGTGTCGGATCTCCTTTTGCCCGATGTAGTGCAGCAACTAAACAAACGTTGGAGGTCCAGTGCAGAAATATTGAGCCATGTTGCGTCTCTAGCTGTACACAATTTCGAAATCGTTTCCGGTGCAGATTTTGTGCACGAACCGACGTCTCGATTATATCTCACAAATGTTAGACGGTATTTGAATTGTCCAGAATGTTCTTGAGACGAAACGCGAACCACTGTGGCCGGTCGGAGTGGCCGAGCGGTTCTGGGCGCTACAGTCTGGAGCCGCGCGACCGCTACGGTCGAAGTTTCGAATCCTGCCTCGGGCATGGGGGTGTGTGATGTCCTTTAGTTAGTTAGGTTTAAGTAGTTCTAAGTCTAGGGAACTGATGACCTCAGAAGTTAAGTCCCATAGTGCTCAGAGCCATTTTTTTTGAGCCACTGTGGCCTTGTGACATGGAACATTCTCATCCATAAAAAAATTCCTTCGTGGTATGGGAGCATGGTTTCATTTCCAGTCAATGACAGATTCAGCAGGACCAATGGACTTAGTGCATTCCCTGGAAACAAAAGCCAAGGCATTATGAAACAGCCACCATCTTGCTCAGTGCCTTGTCGACAACTTGGGTCAATGACTTCATGGGTTCTGCGCCCCCACTCAATTCCTACCGTCACCTCTTACTAACTTTAATCGGAACCCATATGACCAGACAAAAGTTTTCTTGTCGTATAAGGTCTATCCTACGCGATCACGAGCGCAGGCAAGACGCTGTCTTCGACGTCGTGCTGTTAGCAACGACACTGTCGTCAGTCATCTGCTCCCACAGCCCATTAAAGCCAAACTTCGTCACACTGTCCTAACGAATGAGTTCGTCGTCCGTCCCACATTGATTTCTGCGGTTATTTCATGCATTGTTGCTTGCAAGTTCGCACTGACAACTCTAAGCAAACGCCGCTGCTCTCGGTCGGTAAGTAAAGGCCGTCGGCCACTGCGATGCCCTTGGTGAGAGGTAGTGCCAGAAATCTGCTATTCTCGGCCCTAAAAATTTCCGATATAGAATGTCCACCGAGTCTAGCTTCAACTGCCATTCCGCGTTCAAAGTCTATTAATTGCCATCGTACTCCTATAATCAAGCCGGAAATCACTGCCCCGCCAATGCACTGCAGTTATGTGCCTTGTGTACGCCCGCCATCTAACTACGTGTATATGGCTTCCTCACGGCTTTTGTCACGTCACGTCACTGCACTGTTGTTAGCAATTTGTCGTCAGCGGTGTTGTATTAAAGTAACGGATTTCTCCACCTATGAATGAGCATTATCTTACATTTTTTAAGCACAACGAGAACTGCCAGTCCCTATATCATTCATCAGTCTCTACAGGTCCTTTTCCTAATTGTTACAGTCATCTCGCGTTGTTACCTCCTCATAGACAACCACATGATTTGAGAATAGCTTAATGGAGCTTCTGGGTTCTTCTACTACAGCATTTATATACATTTAAAAAGTCTTGGACTTATAGCACTTTGTTTAGGTATTCCTCAAGTTACCTTTACGTCTGGCAATTGTATTCTATTACGAGAGACGTGCTATCTCTGTAACAAAGTTTTAAATCTAGTCGGACATCTTGGGTTGATAGTCAGTAAGCTCGTAACTTTTCTCTAAACGGCAATGCGTAAAGGTGTCAAATGCCTTCCTAAAGTCTCGCAACGCGGCATCAGTCTGATCGCAGATGTCTGCGGCACTGCGGAACTCATGGGTGGACAGAGCGAGCATATTTTCGCAAGATCCGTGTTTAAAAATCAATACAGATTCTGTAGACAGGGGATTTTCGTTCTCCAGAGATGTCATAACAGCTGAGCATAAAGCTAGTTCCATTATTCCAAAAAATATTGACGTCTGCCGTATAAGTCTGTCATTATGTGCAAATATGTTGTGCAACCTTTCACGGCCACGGGAATGACCTGCACTTTTTTCCAGACGCTTTGTACTCATCTTTGCTCCACCGTCCTGTGATAAACCGCTGCTTGAAGGGGGAGCAAGTTCACTCACATAAACTCTGTAGTATCTCCTCTGGTCGCGATGCCTCTCTACTACTAAGTCATTCTTGATGCTCTTTTAATCCGCGATCACTTATGTCAACCATTTTGATGTTATTACGATGACTGAAGGGAGGGAACATATTACGATCTTCAGCGTCGAAACAAATTCGAAAGAACGAATTCAGTATTTCGGGCCTCTCTCTGTCACCTTCCGTTTCGGTGCCACTAAGGTCCCTGAGTAAATTATTTTGATCCCCTTACTGACTTTACGTAAGACCAAATCCTCTTAGAGGTTTTAGACAGATTATTTGACAAAATTTTGGCTTCAAAGTCACTGGATGATTTTCTCATTTCTCTTCTTACGCTTGTTTTCCTTTCTTTCAATTTTTTTGGTGAGCTAAGCTTCCATTTCCCTCGAATCTGTGACTTAGCTCTCGTTGTTTATGTGGCAAATTTCCAACATGGTTATTAAAACACGATGAGCTTTTCCATACTTTACGACCATCTTCTTTCTCTTGTGCCTTTGTACTGCATCACAAGAAGACCAGCATCGCCCAGTTAATGTAAGGGGAGGCCAGATTTCTTTCCTGTATCCCAACAGTCGGCGTGCAGTGAGTCATTTGAAAGTGAGCGAAAGTGTTGTAACTGATTGTGAGTTGTGCAACGTAGGCGGTGCTTAAGGAACAGCCCGGTATTCACCTAGAATGATGTCGGTAACAGCCTGAAAACTAGATTGTAGTCGGCTGGCATACCGACCCTCGTATTTAATCTACCGTGCTCGGAACATCTTTTCCAAGGCGTACTGAAGGATGCTACTGAATTTTTTCCTTTAGTGCTCTGTTACTTTGTCCTCGGCACTGAATATGTGACGCTGACTACTCAGATACCGAACGATTCCTATGTGTCAGCCACGCTAAGCAAAATATTTTCCTACTTTTCTTAATCTATGTTGTAATATCCGTAGTCACAGATGCTTCCACTACCTTATGACCATTGACAGCCCCACTACATTGATTCGAAATGTTAACGTCTAGTTTTTGCTAGGTAGCTTCAGATGTTATCTTCATGAGCACGATTCCTGTCTGCTCGAAGTTAATTTTTGACGATGCTCAGAATAATATCACACGAATGCCTGTCTCTGGCACCAGCTTTTAACGCATTCAGTTCCGTAACTGGCTAGTTGAAGGAACCGCCTGTTACAGTATCATGATCAGAACACCAGTTCAAGAAATTCTGCATGTTAACTTGGAATCGCTCTGCCGCTACGGCTCCTGGTGTAAGCGGTCTATAAAAGCACCTCATTACCTTTTTTGACCCACCTTTGATGCTTAACTTCGCCCGTATTAATTCACATTCGGAACTGATGATAACCTCAGTAGATATTATTAAACACTTTTCTGCGACAAATACCCCGAAACTTTTGGCGTCTAACCTATTCTTAGTATAAAAATGCGACGAGGTTGCAACTAGATGGAGCAATTGCAAGTACGAGACGTACTCAATACCAAAAGCACTTGGATCGGTCAGGGCGGTCCGCTTATAAATTACATGACCCTTCTGTCTCTCCTTCTCTCTCTCTCACTCTCTCTCTCTCTCTCCAATTTTTTCTTATTTTGTGAGGCCAAATCAAGACTAGCGGTTCTAGGCGCTCAGTCCGAAACCGCGCGACTGCTATGGTCGCAGGTTCGAATCCTGCCTCGGACATGGATGTGTGTGATGTTCTTAGGTTAGTTAGGTTTAAGTAGTTCTAAGTTCTAGGGGACTGATGACCTCAGATGTTGAGTCCCATAGTGCTCAGAGCCATTTGAGCCAAATCCAGAGCCGTGTTTTACGTGACAACGTTCCCATCTTCTCTCCAGGATACATAGTGCAGGTGTTCGCGCCATGCCTGGATGCCTATTGTACTTGGTAGTGTGCCAGAACATACAATCAAGATGTGGTGGTTGTTAAGACTGAATGTGGTAGTCACCATTTTTAACCCCTTGTTTAATGTTTAACGTTGTAAACTTTACATTATCTTTGCCAAATTTAAGGTGTCTGTGTGTTGATTGTTCTTGTTGCTTCTGACATTACAAAACTTCCACAAATTCAGCATTACTTCAAAGTCCACAAGTCCCTGTTCCAAAGGCGTTGTACTTCGATTCCTCGATCACCTTCTACAGCTTGCACGGAACCTACTTTAGTGGGTCCACAAACCTTACAACCGCACACTAAGTAAGTAGCATAGATCACGTTCACATTCTGCACACGAAATATCGCGTGTCCTTCCATTATGTATACAGAGATATATTAGCGAGGAAGAACGTTCGTGGGTAAGGAAATGAGACGTATGTTCCTCTGAGGAACACTTTCACTTTCTTCAATTACATGTTTCTTAGGCTATATGTACGTACGATTTCTGTCGCTATTTGAACACTTCATGAATAAAGAAACAGCTAGAGAATCCTGTTAATTCTGTGCAGGCACCACACACATTAGCTACTATCATTTTAAGGCGGGATTCATAACAACCAGCTATTTTCTCTACTACAGTGAGAAGAGATAATGGAAACTATGTTCTTGGATTTTGATAATGTCTATAGGCGTTTTCAACGTGTAACGCATTCTCATTTTTGAGATTCATGTTTCCAGGAACTAAACCAATAGATTCGACTGCAATTCCATCACCAGTAATATTATCAACAATGAGTAATAAGAGTCATAACTTTCGAAATGTGATTCATGCATATTTACAGTGTTTCCAAAAGATCAAGTGCTGCTTCAGAGTCTCTAATTTTTGTAGCTCTGTTGAGATTTTCAGTTTCTGTAGGCCTGACTCTTTTTTCCTTTCTATTTAACAAGTTTATGAGTGTTAATGGTAATTTCGACACCTGATTTCACATCTTCTGGTATCTGAAGAGCGTCTCTGGCACTTATCTGACGTCTGTGTAAACGAAATATTTTTATTAGATTTGGTTGTTGCAACATCTACATCATACTCCCTGAGCCACATAACGATCTGTGACGGAGGTTACAAGTGGTATCACTAATTCCTCCCCCCCCCCTACTCCCCCCCACTCCACCCCCCCCCCGTACCCCCACCCGTCGCGAGCAGCCATTTACTTTGATCTAATTTCTTGGATTTTCTCGTCGTAGTCATTTGGCGAGATGTGTGTGGGAGTAAGTAATGTGTTGTCCGACTCTTCCCGGAAAGTTCTCTATAAATTTCGCTACTGGACCTCTCCGTGATGCACAACGCCTTTCTTGTAGCGTCTGCCACTGCAATTTGTTGAGGATATCTGTAATCATCTCGCACGGAGTAAACGACCTTGTGACGCAACGCGCTGCTCGTCGTTGATTCCTCCTTATCTCTCCCCTCGCTCTTAATTGGTAAGGGTCACAGAATGATGAACAAAACTCACGAATGGGTCGAGAAAGATTTGTGAGGCCAAATCAAGACTAGCGGTTCTAGGCGCTCAGTCCGGAACCGCGCGACTGCTATGGTCGCAGGTTCGAATCCTGCCTCGGGCATGGATGTGTGTGATGTTCTTAGGTTAGTTAGGTTTAAGTAGTTCTAAGTTCTAGGGGACTGATGACCTCAGATGTTGAGTCCCATAGTGCTCAGAGCCATTTGAGCCAAATCCAGAGCCGTGTTTTACGTGACAACGTTCCCATCTTCTCTCCAGGATACATAGTGCAGGTGTTCGCGCCATGCCTGGATGCCTATTGTACTTGGTAGTGTGCCAGAACATACAATCAAGATGTGGTGGTTGTTAAGACTGAATGTGGTAGTCACCATTTTTAACCCCTTGTTTAATGTTTAACGTTGTAAACTTTACATTATCTTTGCCAAATTTAAGGTGTCTGTGTGTTGATTGTTCTTGTTGCTTCTGACATTACAAAACTTCCACAAATTCAGCATTACTTCAAAGTCCACAAGTCCCTGTTCCAAAGGCGTTGTACTTCGATTCCTCGATCACCTTCTACAGCTTGCACGGAACCTACTTTAGTGGGTCCACAAACCTTACAACCGCACACTAAGTAAGTAGCATAGATCACGTTCACATTCTGCACACGAAATATCGCGTGTCCTTCCATTATGTATACAGAGATATATTAGCGAGGAAGAACGTTCGTGGGTAAGGAAATGAGACGTATGTTCCTCTGAGGAACACTTTCACTTTCTTCAATTACATGTTTCTTAGGCTATATGTACGTACGATTTCTGTCGCTATTTGAACACTTCATGAATAAAGAAACAGCTAGAGAATCCTGTTAATTCTGTGCAGGCACCACACACATTAGCTACTATCATTTTAAGGCGGGATTCATAACAACCAGCTATTTTCTCTACTACAGTGAGAAGAGATAATGGAAACTATGTTCTTGGATTTTGATAATGTCTATAGGCGTTTTCAACGTGTAACGCATTCTCATTTTTGAGATTCATGTTTCCAGGAACTAAACCAATAGATTCGACTGCAATTCCATCACCAGTAATATTATCAACAATGAGTAATAAGAGTCATAACTTTCGAAATGTGATTCATGCATATTTACAGTGTTTCCAAAAGATCAAGTGCTGCTTCAGAGTCTCTAATTTTTGTAGCTCTGTTAAGATTTTCAGTTTCTGTAGGCCTGACTCTTTTTTCCTTTCTATTTAACAAGTTTATGAGTGTTAATGGTAATTTCGACACCTGATTTCACATCTTCTGGTATCTGAAGAGCGTCTCTGGCACTTATCTGACGTCTGTGTAAACGAAATATTTTTATTAGATTTGGTTGTTGCAACATCTACATCATACTCCCTGAGCCACATAACGATCTGTGACGGAGGTTACAAGTGGTATCACTAATTCCTCCCCCACCCCTACTCCCCCCCACTCCACCCCCCCCCCCGTACCCCCACCCGTCGCGAGCAGCCATTTACTTTGATCTAATTTCTTGGATTTTCTCGTCGTAGTCATTTGGCGAGATGTGTGTGGGAGTAAGTAATGTGTTGTCCGACTCTTCCCGGAAAGTTCTCTATAAATTTCGCTACTGGACCACTCCGTGATGCACAACGCCTTTCTTGTAGCGTCTGCCACTGCAATTTGTTGAGGATATCTGTAATCATCTCGCACGGAGTAAACGACCTTGTGACGCAACGCGCTGCTCGTCGTTTATTCCTCCTTATCCCTCCCCTCGCTCTTAATTGGTAAGGGTCACAGAATGATGAACAAAACTCACGAATGGGTCGAGAAAGCGCATTTTAACCCACTTCCATCGTGCATGAGTAATATTTTATTAAGATTCTTCCTATGAATCTGTGTACTTGGCTATAGCATTCTAATATCCTGCGCAGTATTTGGAAGAGAGCTATATCTGCTTACTTACTGTTATCATGTATTTTAGACATGTTGCCTGTGTAGATTGCAACGGTATCTTAAGATATTGTTAGCACTTTGTGGCTCTTTGCTCGAGTGTTTGTTTCCTGAGACTTAGAAAGAATTCATTGCTTCACTGCGAAGTGATTGCAGTGTAATTTTAAATTCTAGCAGCGATAATCGGTTTCATTCAAGTATTGAAACTCTGTTGGTCCTGGTAAACATACAGCAGTCATTCACTTTCAGCTGCTGCGTACAATTTTCGTTAGTCACATCACTCAAGTTAATCCTGAGTCTGTAACTAATATGACATGACGATGTTAATTAATGAGACGAGTTTCACTGTTTGATATCACATGTCATATCAAAACTCCACTGATGATTTTATACAATGAGACTGAAGGGATGGGTGAAAATTTGTATCAAGGCATGGAATCGAACAGCGGTCTCCTGGTCACTTGGCAGGCGTGTTAGCCACTGAGCTATCTTGGCACAGCGGTTCACACAGCTGCTCGGATTACCTTGCCCTGCCACCTTCCTCAATCCAAATTCTCACTGCCGCCCCAGTTTACTTCAAATTCACCCTTACATACGAACCGAATTGCTGAGGCTCTCCGTGTTCTGGAAAAGCACCTGAGCATCGATTGTAAATGTGGGTCCCGCCTTAAACACAGGTGCAGGTACAATGACAATTTGAGAGGCGTTACTTGTCTCATACAGATCTGGTTATATGTATGTATAGACTGAAGTCGTGAGTGAAACTTTGTACCAAGGCCGGTAATGGAATGTGGGTCACCTGTTCACTAGACAGGTGGGTTAGACATCAAGTCACTTTTGCACAGCGGTTCACACAACTGCACAGATTACCCTGCACGCCTCGCTTCTCGACACAAATTCGTACTGTTGTCCCCGTCATTTCATTTGTATAAGTACCTGCACCTGGGTTTCAGACTGGATCCTCGTTTACGTTCGACGCCGAGGTGCTATTCCACAACATGGAGAGCCTCAGCAATTCTGTTCGTGTGTAAGAGGGAATTTAATGTAGACTGGGATGGCAGTGAGAATTTTGATTGAGGAGGAAGGCATGCCAGGGTAATAGGTGTAGTTTTGTGATCCGCTAGGTCCAGGCACATGTCTAGCAAGCGGGAAATCCGGTTTCGATTAGCGGCCATGTCACAAATATTGACTCACCGTTTCAGTCTACGAATATGTGCATAAAATCATATATGAACGAGATCAATATAGTCCCTGAAACAGTGTCACTTCATTTCCAATGAGGATGTTTGCTTTCATAGTAAAAAATTAATAGACCTTACTATAAGAGATGTTTGCGCGCTCTTGTCTAAATAACGCTTCTGGAGATTGTATGTTGATAAAAGTGTCTGCAGTGGAGCACTTTTCTCATCTTGTTGCATAGTATTCTGGTTGAACGATTCAAGCAACTCGCAATATCATCGAGGAAAAAAATAGTGCTCTAGGAGTTCAGACGTTAGCAGAGATAAAGAGGAATTTGATATTATTCCTCCGTTTCCATGAGAGGTGACTGGCGTAAATTTTTATAGAATATGCGACGTTATGCGAAGTTATTCATTAAAGCTTTCCTCCAGCTGGTGATTGTTCTGTATCCATCGTGTGGATAAGTGTGATAAATATTTATATATGATGCTCTGCTCATGGTGCCACGTATTAAAAGACTTAAAGAGAACGAATCAACTTTTCTACGATTAATACGAAAGGGGGCCACGTTCAGGTGCATAAGAAGCCTGCAACCATTGAGCAAGAGTGAAGAGACATCGAGTGCTGTTGACTTCTCTTTTTCCAGCCAAATAGGTAGCGGGATTTCTAAAACCGCGCAAGCTGTCCACTTACTCCATGGGCTATATGGCTGGACGTATAAGTGGGCAACTGATCTTTGACGCTGAACTGCCTCACTGCGCGGTGCCACAGTTCATCCAAATTGATCAACTCAAGAGAAAAATCTGTCATATAAAAGAAACTAGATTGATGCACGATGTCTTTCTATATACCCTATACGATGAAATGGTAGTAGTCGTCCTCAGAGCAAAACATTTTTGAGTCCACAATCACCACTACCATTAGCCAAAACACAATATCCACAGTTTTTCCTTGGGCTGTGCAGGTCATAAAATGTTACTGTGGTCTATCCGAACGTAAGAACACGGTAACTGCTCGACAACTGTCACTAAGCTCTTCGTTTATTATTAAACTGATAACTGCTTCAAAACGTCGTAAATCGAGAAATCTTGCCTTTTATTTGCCTATGTAGGTAAGAGTTTGAGGCATGTCCTGATGCATGAAGTATGTCTCGATTTGATCGCTCTATAGCCGAAAGAAACTGGGCTAAGGGCTCTTAACATTAGTGACAAACAACCTGGGCCATGGACTGCAGAACCTTCTAGGTTTTGGCTTAGGAATGGCAAGATCATTATCGACAAAGCAGAAGATCATATTCGTGAAGTAGGACATGTCCTATCCAGAGGAAACAACACAGTATTTACCGTAATTGATTTGACAAAAACTTAGGAAACTTAAATCGGAGCGCTTGATGGGATTTGAAGCCTTATCCAGTTTTATGTTACGTCGCTCCATCACAGAGAGGATATTAATATTACTGGGAATACATAAAAAGATTTTTGAATTTGTCTGTTTAGATGTGTATAGGGTAAGCCGTGAAATCAACTGAAATTACGGTGGTCATCTGAAAACTCCTCATGCTGACCACCGGCCATGTCATCCTATGTCTGCATTTCGCTCAGCAAAAAAGTGATGTGTGGTGCGCACATCGACTTTTGCAAATCGGAACCTCTATTTCACCTTAGTGTACTTAAGTTGTCCTCGTGAAGTTGAAGCCACCCCAGTTTAGTCTTTGTATCAAGAAAATGTGTTTTACACTACCAGCAATCCAACCTGTTGTTAGTAAAGGCACTGGGCATTCCGCTTCAGAGGTGATGAAAGTGAGTATTAAAACTGAAATCAGTTCTGTAAGCTGCACTTTTCGCCTTGAATAATTTCGAGGTGTTTATTATCGTTTCCTTCTACACATATGCTAAACTTTTCTCTAAACAAATCTCTGACGACTGAATGTTAAACACGCAATTGATTCGATTCACGAAGTTGCAAAAAGGTGCGACTAGGAATTCCGCCTACCTCCAATGAATTACCTGCAGCCTTTCACAGATATTCTCGGAGTACTGGGAACAGGAATCCAATACGTGGCCACTTAGTTTGAGGAGCTGCCGCGGTGTGTGTGCTGTTAATTTCCGGCTCACACTTATCTGAGGCTCGCTTACCGGCTCTTCGCCAACTCGCAGCGGCGTCGGCAGTGAATTCTCTTTGCCGAAGTTGCAGCAGCGTTATACCGAACTGCGCAACTACGTTAAACCCATTACACCGCTTTCCTCGCGTATACCAACAAACTCGATCGCTTCTTCTTGCTGAGTGAATATACCGCATTTGGTTCATTCGTGAATTAGCGTAAATCTTAGAGCGAACTTCGCTCCAGAGATTCAGTGCTATTTTAAACACGTTCAGATATATGCACCAAAATCCTCATTACACTGAATGCTATGAATAAATGTCCAATAAGCATGCATTTTCTTGTCGTTGATTGGTAAATGGCTCAAATGGCTCTGAGCACTATGGGACTTCTGAGGTCATCAGTCCCCTAGAACTTAGAACTACTTAAACCCACCTAACCTAAGGACATCACACACATCCATGCCCGAGGCAGGATTCGAGCCTGCGACCGTAGCGGTCGCGCGGTTCCAGACTGTAGCGCCTAGAACCGCTCGGCCACCCCGGCCGGCGGTTGTTAAATAACACAACATCATAAACTAGTAGCAATGTGAATAAGAGTAACAACTGGTGTTACTACAATCAATACCTGATGCGAGATGACTATCTCAACAGACTTCATCGGGATCACAGTGCCCTAACATCTCAAAAGCTATACTACAAACACAATCCGAACTACAACTTTTGAAGTAGGTTTTTCGGTGTACGTGACGTGTAGATACAGAATTCAGAAGCAAGTGAGGTGGCGCATTGGTTAGCACACTGGACTCACATTCGGGAGTATGACGGTTCAGACCCGCGTCCTGTCATCCTGATTTAGGTTCAAATGGTTCAAATGGCTCTGAGCACTATGGGACTAAACTGCTGAGGTCATAAGTCCCCTAGAACTTAGAACTACTTAAACCTAACTAACCTAAGGACAACACACACATCCGTGCCCGAGGCAGGATTCGAACTTGCGACCGTAGCGGTCGCTCGGTTCCAGACTGTAGCGCCAGAACCGCTCGGCCACCAGCGGCCGGCCTTGATTTAGGTTTCCCGTGATTCTCCCTAAATAGCATCAGGTTAATGCCGAGACGGTTCCTTTTAAATGGCACGTCCGAGCCCCTTCCCCATCCTTCCCTATTGCGACGGGACCGATGACCTCGCTGTTTGGTCCCCTCCCCCAAATCAACTAACCAACCAAATTTCACAGTCGTATTGAACAACGCGGGAGAAGCAATTTATAGCAGTGATACTAAAAAAGTTTGTCCCGCTATGCACAATGAAGATATTGCGAGTATCTACACTAACATTAGGTTCCAAACAATAAGTTACTGGAATTTAAATGTTGTCAAAATCCTTCCTCACTCA
Organism: Schistocerca nitens; assembly: GCF_023898315.1. Lineage (NCBI taxonomy): Eukaryota > Metazoa > Arthropoda > Insecta > Orthoptera > Acrididae > Schistocerca > Schistocerca nitens. The sequence continues at coordinate 364,225,496 of NC_064617.1, forward strand.
CCAAACACCGCAGTCGTCCACAAAGGACACCCAGAAACTCTATCACCTGCAACAATTTTCATCCGTATGTTCGTTATTATCAGCACTGGTCGATTGTAATTTCTTACAAAGCAGCTGAGTAATGGACATTATGACTGCGTTCAAAAACTGAGACTCTTAGCAATACCTTTATACCTTTTACTATTTCTTTTTCTGTAGCCTGAGGCACACCATCGTTCAATATTGTGTTATTCAGCTTCTAGAATATAAATCCGCATTTTCTTTCTCCGTTACAGAAAACTGTATTTAGTTACCACTATTTCCAAAAATTTAACTAAACATTCGTAATAGATTTGAGAATGAGAACGTGGCCCAAGTAGACTGTATTACTTTTATTATCTTTTAAACTGACCAGTTTCAACTGTGAATCATTTTCATCCACATATCCACCAGCACTAGCGATATAATTGTAGCATCCTCGTTGCCACTGTAGATTCTTGTACCATAGGAATCAAGGAAGAGGATGTTGCTTGGTGGCCAATATCCTCTTTCTACAACACAACTGCACACATGTATTAACAGGGTTCTTTATTTACAAGAATAGGAGGCTAATTATCTTAAACTGAGGCCATGGGTTGTGGTACAAGCTCTTCGATATTAATCCACGTTAGCCTCGCTGCTGGTGAAGTAAAAGTCGCGCTATAAACACTACACTGGTTGCTGTACACTCTCGTAGCCAGTGATGTGGCCTGACAGACGTCTGAAGCGGATACTGTCTCAGACGGAGCCCTTCTGCCATCGGCGGCGTTCTAAGTACTTGCGGTCGAGAGGGCGTTGACTTTAGATTGCTCATGAGTCTGTATTCAACCTCTCTTCTGATAGGTGCTCTTGATCCAGCGCCTACTATCGATCTTGTTGCTACATCTCTACCGACCGGCGCGCTAGCAACAGCTTACGCCAGCACAGTAATGGAATGTGTAACGGAGCTGAAAGCTTAAGATATGTACCTAAAAATGACCAATGGTTTCAAAAGGCCAGCTGCACGATCAGTAAAAGGAATACTGCTTACACGGATAACGTTTTCCATTCTCAAAACACGTTGAGGCCTTGGACACCCACAAATATAAAATTTTAAACGTTGTAATAGTACCCATACACAACGAAGTGTTGATAACTTATTATTAAAAAAGAATGCTGTTTAGTTTCAGGTATGTGGCAGAAGAGTTTCACCATAAAGGCGATAAAACGCAGTAGAAATCTAGAACAAAATCTTTAAATAGGAAATTTCGACGTTTGCTATATTGTTTACTGTACCGATATAAACACTGTGTCAATAACATGTATAAACTTCTTCTATATTGTGATAAAGGCATACTAATATTTCTCTATTCAAGTGCAGTACACTCTCACTCACTGCCCTGCCTTCCTATTCAAGACGTAAAATGAGATGAAAATGTAGGAAGCGTGGGTGTCTGAAACTATGCAGGAGAGGAAGGATTAGGAAACAGAGTTACAAGAGAACAATTGGTCAGAGGGCAAAGAAATAATGTAAATAAAATGAAATCAGCTAGTAGTAGGGAATATACCGCTCAAGAATCATAAGAGGTGCAGGTATATTTGGTAAAAGCAGGGTGCTACGGGAACAGTCCAATGGACTTCATCAGAGTCAAATGGTTCAAATGGCTCTGAGCACAATGGGACTTAACATCTGTGGTCATCAGTCCTCTAGAACTTAGAACTACTTAAACCTAATTAACCTAAGGACATCACACACATCCATGCCCGAGGCACCATTCGAACCTGCGAACGTAGCGGTCACGCGGTTCCAGACTGAAGCGCCTAGAACTGCACGGCCACACCGGTCGGCTCATCAGGGTCAGATAGAGATTCTAAAATGAGGTGTAGGATTGCAAGTACCCTGGAATAGATATAGGATCAGTCAAGAGTTTATTAATGATGAATGGTAGACTGAAGTTTAAGATAATCATCCATAAGACTCAATCGTGAAAATCTGTAGAATGGCGAGATGTATTGGAAGTTCTCTAAGACTGCAGAAGCAACGATAGTGAATGCCATGCTAGACAGTTTAGATGAAGTAAATAGGATATGAAGAGAAGCCAAGCAGAATGACTGCAGTAAAAATATAAAGAAATGGGAAAAGAAATGGTCCTCGGAAGGACTGATTCAACAGATAGCAAATCCAAAAACATTCTGTGAAATTAAAAGCAAAGGTGTCAAGCTTAAGAGAGCAAGAGAAACTGCACTGTTAAATACGGAGAAGAGAGCGTGTAGATGGGAAAATACACATAAGGCCTCTACATTGCGTGGAAGTGTCTGGTGGCTATCGAATTCTTATGGATCGAGTATTGGAGTCAGTCTAACAGAGTACTGGAAGATTTGTGATCTAATAAGGCAAAATGTATTGGTACTCTAACTGGTCTGCAGGACTACCAGAAATATTTACCAGTGTTTAACAGGGCAACTACACTGACGCGCCAAAGAAACTGGTATAGGCATGCGTATTCGGATACAGAGGTACCTGTATGTAAAAAAGGCAGAATACCACGCTGCGGTCGGCAACGCCTGTAGAAGACAAGAACTGTCTGGCGCAATTGTTAGATCGGATACTGATGCTACAATTCAGGTTCCCAAGATTTAAATGAGTTTGAACGTGGTCTTATAGACGGCGCACGAGCGGTGGGAAACAGCAACTCCGAGGTGGCGATGAATGGCTTTTTTTTTTCGTGCGACTGTTTCCCGTGTGTGCCGTGACTATCAGGCATCCGGTAAATCATAAAATCTCCGACATCTCTGCGGCCGGAATAGATCCTGCTGGAACGGGACCAACGGCGACGGAAGAGAATCGTTCAACGTGACAGAAGTGCAACCCTTCTGCAAATCGCAGCAGATTCCAGTGCTGGGCTATCAACAAGTGTCAGCGTGCGAACCATGCAACGAAACAACATCAATATGGACTTATGGGCCGAAGGCGTACTTGTGTACTCTTCATGATTTCACAACACAAAGCTTCACGCTTCGCCTGGACCCGTCAACACCGACATTGGACTGTTGATGACCGGATACAAGTTGCCTGGTAGGACGAGTCTCGTTTCAAATTGTATCGAGCAAATGGACGTGTACTCGTATGGAGATGACCCCCATGAATCCGTGGACCCTGCATGTCGGCAGGGGACTAAGTAAGCTGTTGGAGGCTCTGTAATGGTGTGGGGCCCGTGGAGTTGGAGTGATATCAGACCCCTGATACGTTTGGATACGACTCTGCCGGGCGACACGTACGTAAGCATCCTATCTCATCACCTGCAACCATTCATCTACATCCATACTCCGCAAGCCACCTAACGGTGTGTGGCGGAGGGTACCTTGAGTACCTCTATCGGTTCTCCCTTCTATTCCAGTCTCGTATTGTTCGTGGAAAGAAAGATAGTCGGTATGCCTCTGTGTGGGCTCTAATCTCTCTGATTTTATCCTCATGGTCTCTTCGCGAGATATACGTAGGAGGGAGCAGTATACTTCTTGACTCTTCGGTGAAGGTATGTTCTCGAAACTTTGACAAAAGCCCGTACCGAGCTACTGAGCGTCTCTCCTGCAGAGTCTTCCACTGGAGTTTATCTATCATCTTCGTAACGCTTTCGCGATTACTAAATGATCCTGTAACGAAGAGCGCTGCTCTCCGTTGGATGTTCTCTATATCTTCTATCAACCCTATCTGGTACGGATCCCACACTGTTGAGCAGTATTCAAGCAGTGGGCGAACAAGCGTACTGTAACCTGCTTCCTTTGTTTTCGGATTGCATTTCCTTAGGATGCTTCCAATGAATCTCAGTCTGGCATCCGCTTTACCGACGATCAACATTATATGATCATTCCATTTTAATTCACTCCTAATGCGTACTCCCAGATAATTTATGGTATTAACTGCTTCCAGTTGCTGACCTGCTATTTTGTAGCTAAATGATAAAGGATCTATCTTTCTGTGTATTCGCAGCACATTACACTTGTCTACATTGAGATTCAATTGCCATTCCCTGCACCATGCGTCAATTCACTGCAGATCCTCCTGCATTTCAGTACAATTTTCCATTGTTACAACCTCCCGACACACCACAGCATCATCTGCAAAAAACCTCAGTGAACTTCCGATGTCATCCACTAGGTCATTTATGTCTATTGTGAATAGCAACGGCCCTACGACACTCCCCTGCGGCACACCTGAAATCACTCTTACTTCGGAAGACTTCTCTCCATTGAGAATGACATGCTGCGTCCTGTTATCTAGGAACTCCTCAATCCAATCACACAATTGGTCTGATAGTCCATATACTCTTACTTTGTTCATTAAACGACTGTGAGGAACTGTATCGAACGCCTTGCGGAAGTCAAGAAACACGGCATCTACCTGTGAACCCGTCCATTGATGTCCATTCTGCATTCAGACGGAATCGGGCAATTACAGCAGGACAATGTGACACCCCACTCGTCCACAATTGCTACAGAGTAGCTCCAGGAACACTCTTCTGAGTTTAACTTTCCGCTGGCCACCAAACTCCCCAGATGTGAACATTATTGACCGTATCTGGGTTGCCTTGCAACGTGCTGTTGAGAGGAGATCCTCACCCCGTCATATTCTTACGGGTTTATGGACAGCTCTGGATGATTCATGGTGTCAAATCCCTCAAGCACTACTTCAAACATTAGTCGAGTCCGTGCCAATTCGTGTTGTGGCACTTTTGTGCGTTAGCGTGTGCCCTACACGATATCAGAAGGGTGTACCTGCAGTTTTGGCTCTTAATGTAGCTACGACGGCGAGTGGAAGGCTGGGTTCAGATATGACCAAGCACATTCGGTGAGCAATTCGACAACTTTATTTACAAGAAATACCGATCACAATATAAACATTAGCAAATACTTGGGGGCGGCAATAAAATTAAATGGTGCCAGAAAGGATCTAGCAAGAACACAATAAACCAGGATATATCTAAAACGGGTTGGAATCAACTGTACTTTCACTGTGCGAATGACGGTTGGTATCAGCCACTCACACATCGTAGCGAGTGATAACCGATAGGCCATCTACACTGTCCGGGATGGAACCATTCGCATTTACTCCGCGCGACCGTCCTACGCAGACCCAAAGCACACCCCAGTCGTCCGCTAAGTCGTAGCTGCTTAGTCGGCCCAGACCATGGGAGCCAACATATAGTTGTTACTGCACCGGCCAGAAATACACTCCCACTCTCGCCAGCGCACCGCTGTCTACTCCCCGAGGAAGAGATACGGCCATTTGGGGTTGGGACACTTGTACGTAGTAACATTTGCAGGGAGCGAGACTTGCACTGAGGGAAGATCTCTTGCCGGGCTAGCCGGCTTTTTGTTGGTACAGGCATACCAATAAATCGAGCAGCCCAGCCTAGCTGCTAGTGTGATCTGCCTCGCGCTCACACTAAAGCAGTGGGCAACCACACATCGCTTCAGGGTGGCAAATTTATTTTGAAGACTGTTGTATTAAATGGGAAGTTGCATTGAAATTTAACTTAATGAGAACTGACAGTAAAATTCAATATCTGTTTTAATATTTTGATTTTGCAAGGAACGGGGCCAGATAAGTAAGAAACATCGTATTTCTTACGACTGCTGCTGCATTATGATGGCTGCTGTTTTAGGACGAAATGTAAATTGACTAATTTATATTTCGTTACCACTTTATTTAAAAGTTAAACAAACAGCACAGAATGTCAATAAATATTACTTATCCTTTTCACTAAAGGATCAATGTTTGGTACCATTTTTCGATTAATGCTTATTCGAAGACAAACTATTAATTTTAAATCTGACAACGAGCTTCTGTGAATGGATTTGGTTCGCTTCATTACAAAAGAAAAGTAGCATGTACATGTAAAGCTAAACATTGGCGTAATCGTAGCTGCAGACTTATAAAGTAGTGAAATTTTACATTGTGGGAACAGAAGTCCGAGGGACTAATTTTGCTATGAAACAAATACAGTCTAGGTGTATAATTTGTAACTGTAGCCGAATTTCCACAGTTCCAACATAACCAGGGAATCTATGGAACTGCACAGCTTTTTTCAACCTGAAAACTAATACGGTAACCTGAGATATCTGCAGATTAATTTTTTAAGTGCTCCTCCTGAAACCAAAAATACATTTTCATAGTTATTTTTCAGCACACTAAGTTCACGCTGTTCGTCTGCCAAGTTACCATAATTTTTTGCATGGAATTTATTTTAATGTTGTTGTTAACCGAATTTTTTCGTTGTGTTCAAAGGTTAGAAGCACATTAACAGAGCACTAAGCGTATCAAGACACCATCACATACAATAAACATATAGACCAGTTATCCTGCTCTGATACGTTGAAGTTGATGTGTCTCAACGCTTTTGAGCCCCTAACCCGAACGTCATGCGCTTTTCATCTATTTCGAAACAGCTACTTTCCATTTTAAGGGGAGACTCCACCCGAAAACTCCAATTTCTCTTTCAAAAAATTAATTGCTAGCTCACATCTTTAGAGTGTTTATAATTAGAACCCAAAACGATTTGGCTGTATTCTAATTACATGTACGTATAAGAAATGTTTGAAATACGGATTACGTAATTTGATGCGGCACACCGAAAGATGCCAAAGATAATCTTTGATATCTATCACCATCAGACAGAAACGTCCTTACTCCGAACTAGGCATAAACTCAAACCGGAAAGAAACAGGTTGCAAGATTTTCATGAGAACTGAAGCTAAACGATTGGCAGCTAGTCACTGAAACCAATTTCTTTGCATATTTACTGCATAAATACAAATTTAGGGAATACACTTAAGTCCTGTTCAGTACAGTCAACAAGTTCCAAGGAAACAGTCATGGACTCACAATGAGAGATCCCTATCACTGCACCTCCTCGACAAGACTGAGATTTTTGTTTAAAAAATTCAAGAAAAAGAATACCCTGATCTTGAAATTACAAGAAGTAGCCTCGTATAAGCAAGAAGGAAAGCTTTATGGTGCCCGTGAATTTTAATGTGTGTGTGTCTTGTACTAACTTTTATTTATTGATAAAATGTTAAAAATCGTTTTACCAAAGGTTTGCTTTTCTAAGGTCAGTGCTAACTTTTTCAACGTAAACATTAATCAACCTGAATGAAGCTTTTGCAAAGTGTAGTCTCGATGTGTTTTCATACTTCAGTGCATTAAGATTATTGAAAATATAATTTGTTCATTTACCATCACAGTCATGAACCGATAATTAAAGCTGAAATTTTAAATAAACGCTGAAAACAAATTACTGTTATTTCTTATAAAATGAATACACTGAACCGTAGAACTATATCTGCTGAATGTACTTACAAAATCTGGCATTTGAAAATTGTAGTGTATCAAAAGTTGGTTTTCAATAATAGCATTAAAATCATATTGCAAATTAGAAACACTAAAATCATCGAGGTTAAAAACTTGGGTATTGCTACATCTTTACATAACGGACACTATTTTAAAGTTTTGTTGCTATCAGAAAAGTAGAATAAATTTAAAGATTTTGATGGAAACTTCCCTAGAGTATTGCGTGGTATATACTGTATGCTCCTATCTGAGGCTACGCCGAATCTATTTTTGTTCATTACTCTGAAGGCAGTACCTTCTTTGCACTTTTCCTCCGCTATACCAGTCGACCGTGCTGCTCTATGTAACGACGTCTGACCGTTCCATTTTACTGTGAGCGCTCACAACCCAGGCGGCGAGCGAGTGTGAGCGTTCTTCCTCGTCTAGCCGCATTCTCAGCAGGCCTGCTGAAGTATATGACATGTGTTACCTGGAATTACGTTGCAAAACTGCGAACAGTCCACTCTTTTACGATAATTTATTATGTCTTTACCAGTTTCATGCTGGTTTGCTCATATTCTAACGGAGAGAGAAAGTGTGGATTTAATTAGATGTCATTGCCTTCATTTCACCTGCAAAGTTTCTGTATTTGGTGTCCATCCAAACAGATTTTGGTTGTAAGAACCTCTCAAGGAGAATGCTGTCAGTATTCCCTAGAAAATGCTTGGCCTTTGAAATAGTCTCGTTAGTATTCATCAGGGAATATCACGCTTATTTCAAGAGACATTTAGCCCACATTGTTTGTCGTTTCCAGGAAACATCAGGAAGAGCTGGTCTCTTTCAGTCCCTCATTAAATTTTTTTACAATATTTATGTGATTGCCAATGATTACATTGAAATAGTATTCGCAATTTACTAACTTTTTAATGCTGCTGACGATTTCTTCGTCATTGTAACTTCGGTACGTAGATTACAAGAGTCAGATATAATATTAAGTTTCCATCAGTTTTGAGTTTATTAAAAGCCCTTGCAACCGTTTCGTCAGTCTTCATTGGTAACTTCTTTTTACCATGAAAGATAAAAATTAGTCAGTGAAACTGGCCTCCTTGCAACTTTGCTCATTAGTGATAAATCTTCGAAAAGATGCAAACATTCGGATGAAGTTTTGATATTAATGTATTCATTCTTCGTTTCCATCCTTATGAGACGTTATAGGTGAGATGGCGCCTTGCACTGCAGTTTCACATCTCTCTTGGAATATGTTCATTATCGATCCACTGGTGCTGTCCGGGGTGGCCGAGCGGTTCTAGGCGCTACAGTCTGGAACCGCGCAACCGTTACGGTCCCATGTTCGAATCCTGCCTCGGGCATGGATGTGTGTGATGTCCTTAGGTTAGTTAGGCTTAAATAGCTCTAAATTCTAGGGGACTGATGACCCCAGATGTTAAGTCCCATAGTGCTCAGAGCCATTTCAGCCATTTGGTCCACTGGTTCAAAAAATAGACATAAACGTCCTGTAGCTTCTGTTTTCCAGCTGTGCTGTCCTGAATACACAGCCAACCATCGTATAGCGTTTCCAGAGATGATGTGCTAGAGCAGAACAAATTCTTATGTGATGATGTATTTCGTCGTTTCGCTTATAGACAGGAACGAAGCCACAACAGTGAACTTGCTTCCACAAACATTGATTGAAATGGTAATTGCAACCACTAACCTCTGGTCCAGAAAACAAACTGTCAGCTGCTTTGACGATGCCACTTCAAAAGTCCATCACTAGAAATGCTGTGTTCCATCCGCGCATGTAAGTTTTAATAGCTTTAAAAACGATCATGTGTGTCCCGCTTTTTATTTGGCAGCAAAGCGTAAATAGCTGGAATGGTGTTTAATTCCTCCATGAGACTATTAACATCGGCGAGGTGTATAAACAACTGTCGAAACTGATTACCAGAAATCTGGAACATTCCGTCCAGAATAATGATTTGTAGTTTGATAAACACGCCTTTCCCTTTTCCCTGGCAAACGCCAGTATTGCCATTCGGTCTCCTGATGTCACCTGCAAGTAAATAATTGCTACCATCATTCATCAGTAAATTATTTTCTTGGAAGGATATTCATCCAAAGTGGGATCTTCTGTAGTTTCCACATATTTTCGCCTATTGCAATGTAATAATTGTTTCGCTCGTCTGTGTGATTGTAACGATGCTATTAACTCATAGCCTCGATTGAACAGCAGCCCTAGTTCTTCAACGAAAACTGATGAACCTGTTGCGTGTGTTTCTTTTGCTCGCTTCTTTGCGCTGAAAAAATCCACTTCACTTGCTACTTCATCTGGAATACAACCGTAGCTACCTTCCACTAAACCGTTATCACTTTTTGTGGATAGCTTTTCTTTTAGTTTGTTATTTTTAAAGTTTACGCAACTCCATTAAGTCACTTCCTGTTTCTTTGTATAGTCCACTATATACTGATCCCCGTTGTAAATCAGTAAATGCTTCCCTTTTGTAGTCTTGGTGAACTCGGTTATCTCAGCACTAAAACACGGAACACTACTTGCCAGTCAGAGGTCAGCTGAAGTACTGAACTCTGGGAGAAAACCAGGCACACTACGAGCTGGTGCGGGAACAGGGAACTTTGTACAGGAAGAATCTTTATCCTTCTCCAGAATACGTCGCAGGTGGCGACGGACAGGCCAGTGTATCCTACTACTAGAACAGTCTGTCCACTACCTACAGTGTCCTGGGCTCCGTGCAATGTCAATGCTTTCGCTCTCCACATAAGTGCCACACTTTGCAAGTGTCACAAACTCTGCCCTCTTCCCAGCTCGCAACACGTGCGGGTTGAGGTTGATAGGATGTGAATGATAATAAGCATGTCGAATAGTGGCAAAAATATCATTCTTTCGGAATTTCTGAAATTGTTGAGAAGTGGCAACCAAACGACTACTACTGAAGTTAGTTCGTAGAACCTATGAGTCTGGAGAAATATCATCTGACTTTCAGGACAATGTCATCTACACGACTCTGAAGGCAGCATGGACAGTTAAGTGCGAGACATATAACAGAGTCAGCACAGCAGGTCTTGGTTAAAAGCTACAAACAATCATACGAGCCTATTGACAGACGGAAAAGGAAATTAAGAATCTGATAAATGACGCTCAATTTATCTTTAAGACACGTAAAGACACCACAGAGACAGATCAGGTGTTGCATTTGTCCACTAAGACCCATTCGACAATATAGAATGGTGAAAAGTATTCTAAATTCATGGGAAAACATTACAAGACTGATACTACGCAGTATGGACAGAAACCAAATTGAACAATAAGAATGGAATAACAAGAAAACATTGCATGGATTAGAAAGGTTATAACGGGGGGGGGAGGGGGGGGTGTAGTCTTTAATCACTGCTGTTCAGTCTAAATATTAGAAGCAATTAAGAAAATAAAAGGAAGCTTTAGGAGTGTAATTAAAATGCAGGCTGAAAGGGGATAAATGATACGGTTTGCTGACGACATTGCTATCTTCAGTGACTTTAAAGATAAATTGCAGGACATCCTAAAGAGATTGAGCAATCTAATGACTACTGTATAACGACTGAGACTAAACCGCAGGAAGAAAAGAAGAACGAATACTACGAGATTAGCAATAAATTTGACATTAATGTTAGACACCACAAAGAAGAGCAAGAGACGGAATCCTGCTACCAAGAAAGAAAAAAAAATTGACAGGTGATAACAAGGACATAAAAAGCAAACTACCTCAAGCATTCCCCGCCATAACAAAATCATTAGAGACAAATACCGATCTTAAAGACAGAGATTTCTGAGAATTTACATTTGGAACACTACATTGTATGGAAATGAATTATTTTCTGAGAGAAAACCTAAGAAAAAAAGGAATTGAGGAGTGTGAGATGTATTGCAGCGGAAGGGTATTCAAAATTAGGACTAATAGTGTACGAATTGAGGAGGTTATGCGCAGTCAGTGACTGGAGAAACTTGTGGAAAACATTGACACGAAAGAAAAATATGACGGTAGGACGTGTGTTGAAGATGTCAAGTGGTACGCACTACAGGCGTAAGGCTGCCTAGGAAGACTGGGCAAATAAACGATTGAACATCACTCGTATCAAGATATTAATTAACACTTCTCAGTTTATATAGCTTTAAAAATTAGGTCAAAAGGACCTTGACGTATTAAGACAAAACAGTGTAATTCGTCAAAACAATTTTTTTTTAAATTACTGATAATCGATCAACAATGTTAAATATTTCATGAGATTAATGAAAAAAGATTGTAATGTTAATTCAAATTCTTGCTCTCAACTCTCAAAAAGTCATTGATAGGAACACGAAATATGAAAATTTAAAGTTGCAACTGATGTTAACAAATGTTATTCTTTTTTCAAAATATATAATTTTTATTTGCCGTTGGTTACTATTCTTAAACAAATTTACAGCCAGTTTCAATAAGAGTAGCAAGATAATATTTCACAGTTACATAACAATCTCTTCAGAGGTTCTAAGAAATGTATGTAAAACAGACAGGCCACAAATATCAATAGAGTGTGTTTGAGTAAAACGCGACAGTTTTATCTGAAAAGGAGTTCATTAAAAGGGAACAAAAAGAGCTTAAAAACTCCTTAATACTAATCCACCACACGTTGGTCAATGTGGTCCGGACGAAGGGACCGATAGCTTGGTCACTGAACTCCTTTTCTAACCAGCCAGTGGGAAAACGGCCCAAGGCACAAACATATGACGAGTAAAAGCACAAGTCATCATAGTACACGCTCGTAGCATATACAAAACATTCGTGGAGAGTCGATAATAAGGTAAGTTACGAAGACGACAACAATCACTTACACTCGACAGTGAAGAAATTCAGTGGCAAACTGACATTCAGCTTCAAACCAACCCACGAGAAGGTAGACGCTTTCGGTTGTCTGATGAACCTCACATATTTAAACACAAACTTGGCTTGGAAATATAACCCACCAAGATACATGCAGCAAGATGCGCCGCAGTAAGGCGCATAAGATATCCGGGTCCAAATCACTAAAGAAAGCGACTTGGCGATTTAGCGCACAACGTACCAGACGAAAAAGAAATACTTTTAATGCCCTAAATAGTGACGAATTAAACATTAAAGCAATTTAGGAAATCCAATAATATATAACGCTCCATCAAATCACAACTCTAGGACCATTACCAAATAGAAGCCTTTATGTTTGAAACGAGCGAAATGCGCCTCTAGTCGCATGGTCAGAAACAGAAATAGGGAACAACAACAATTTGAGGCTAAACCGAGTTGGACGCAGAATCAGAAAGAAACGAACAAGCGGAGGAAGCGAACCAGTCACATTTATCACGTTCACAGAGGAGAACAAGACCTGTCTTTACGAACGCCGCGTTGTCTTAGCACCGAAGCCACTAACGAAAGTAGCTCACTGAGCATACTAAGCCACTGTACGACGGCAAACAGTGACAAAACTTGTAGCTGCCAGATGACGTGTGCATGACTACGGCCTACCACTCTCCTCCATACCTGATCGGCCAAGGGAATAATGTGTGGACTCCCGACCCTGGTGAAGGTCCCTCGTACCCGGGAGACGCTCGGCCAGACCTACTCGGAAGTAACACGGGTGGTCGAACAAATATCCGGCCAGTAGCGCCGTAGACCTGTGCTGTCCATGTTGCTGCCTCCCCTGGAATCACGGCCTCAACTGCAATCGCGGCAAACGCGCGACGCCCCCTTGATGCCAAAGATTGTGTTCCAGGAGACATGGTGTGAGCTGTCGGGCGCACAATGGTGCATCTTCCGTTCCCCGCCCCCAAAAGCTGGAACCCTATGGGGGCCGGGTCAGGCACACAGAGACATCTTAATTGATATTATTCCTCTTAACATGGTTCTGGTGCAACACATGTCGACTCCCTTCGTTAAGGAATCTAAGCGTAACCAGAGTGGGTATTTCCAACGACTTACACGGACCCACAAAGTAGGGGAACTGTTTTCCGGACGTGTTACGCTCACAGTCTTCACCCCTATAATGTCTCACATAGACTAAACCTCTGACCTGAATTTTCCTTGGACGTCGTCTCTGGTTGTGTTGTACCGCTTCCTTTTTATGGGCGCTCTAAATATTGCTCTGCCTCTGCGCTAGTTATCCTTGATTAGGGGACTAATATTCTTTGGCAACTAATCAAGCATGGAATAGATATGACGTAGAGGACAAGTAAGGGGACAGGCAAGCATGAGAATAGCAGGAGTAGCTCTATGCGTCTCATGGTAATGACAGATCTGTGGGTCTCATGGTAAGGAGAGATCCCAATTTCTTTGAGCCTCAGAGTGGAAAACACTTAGGGTGCTTTGAGTTATGATTAACCCTCCCCGCAAACGAAGGTTGGGGTAATAAGGTATCGTGGTGGCGTGTTTAACCCTTGATCCCAAAAAGAAGTTCCGAAATTTCGTAGAAAAGAACAAGGCGCATTATCGCTACAATGACCTTCGGAAGATCGAACCAAAAGATAAGTTTACTCACATGCCTAATACTCTGTGTGACTGTAAAAGCGGTCCTGGTAAGCAACCAGCTAAACCAAATTATACCATGAACCACCACAAATATATAGCGCTGCCCATCTTGGATTTGCGGAAGGGTACCGGCATAATCACTAAAAAGACATCCGTCGGAATTCAGCTTATCCATCTGCATTCTCAACGCTGACGAGCCATTTTTCTAACATAACTATACAGAGTAGAGCACGTTAGAGACTCATGGATGTTGCGAATGGTTTTATATACGCAGAGATGTCGTGCGCCCCACCCCCCTCCCCAACACCCCCGCTGTAGCAGAGTTTCAATAATATTTGGAAACAATTGGAACAAGCATAGTAGGCTAAATGATTCATTGCGGCGCTCGTGTTGGCAGAGAATGTCATTCTGCAGTTGATACCTGGTACTTGCTGACTGGCTCTTAACTGCTTCTTCATGGAGCCCAACTTGGGGACCCGCTCTTGTTGTTATGTAAGGTTAGCAGACAATATCGGAACCACGGCATTATGGAAGGAAGAACCCTCCTCCTCTTCTTCGAACATTCTGCTCAAAATATCCGCTACAACGTTATCGCACCCCCTAATGTGGCATACGTTGAAGGAGAAGGCGGAAATTTGATCAGTCCACAACGAAACACGACCAATTTTACTTGACCGAGCTATAACCCATCTAAAGGCATGATTCTTTGTCTCCAGTGTAAATTCCTGATGTTCAAGGTGGTATTTAAATTTCTCTAGAGCGGAGAGGGCAGCCAGCGCTTCCATCTGTTAAGCAGAGTACTTCTTCCCAGCTCCAGACGAGCACCAGGAGATGTAGGCCAAGAGCCTCCACTCGCTTCCTTCCTGAAGCAACACGGTGGCAACCCCTTAGTTAGAAGAGTCAATTTGGACCATGACCAGTTGATTGAAGTCAGGAACATCCAGAACAGGGGCATAACTCAAAGCAATCTGAAGTGCATCAAACGCAGTCTGCTGGCTGCCGGCCCAGTCAGACAGCTGCCCTTTCTTTTGCAACAGGTTAATGGAGCTGCTAGGTTAGTAATTTTCGGAAGATGTTATTCATTCCTATGAAACGAGATACCCCTTTTTTAGTATTAGGAGAGTGGAAAGTAAATGTCTCGGGTCCTAGACTGATCGATCCTGATAGCCTCGGCCGAGAGTACATGCTCGAGGAAAGATATTTCACGACGAGCTAAGGTAGCTTTAGACGGTGTGATAGGTAGCCCCGTTTGTCTGAGACACTCCAAAACCAGTCATAAGTGCCACAAATGCTCGAGAAGGTGACTCTGTAAATTACGTCGTCCAGTTAGTCATACACACACCATAGCTTCAGATCTCCAAGCACGGAATCATATACCTAGAAAGAACTGCCGCCGCGGTAGAAAATCGAGAGGCACCTGCTTCAATTCATGTAAGTTCCAGTCAGTGCAAAAGGCAGTGGCCAACTTGGATTGTTCGGGAAGGGGAATCTGGTAGTACACCTGTGTTGAGAATGAAGACGGAAAAGTATTGGATGCCGGAAAACCATGAAAACCACCCTTGTAAATCAGAAAAAAGGGCATACTCCAAGATTATTTTATGATTAGACACAATAGTCCACAATGGGTGTGCAATTCTCCCTTTATTCTTAGGCGCCAAAAGTACAGGCGACGAATACGGCGAGCATCTCACCTATCAACCCATGCAATATTTTCATTATAGGTGGAGAGAGGCGGTAGGGTCACTGCGTGATTTGGTATATGGCCGGAAAGTAAAGTCAGAAATTCAGTAGAGTTAGTCACACTTTATTTCTTGGTCAACAATTCCGGGAAACTGCGCAATATCGGAAACAGTGCTTCAGCCTGATCAGAAGGTAAGTGAGAAGCGTCGAACTACGTCCTACTAAAGTTGGTATTACATAGACCTGCCCTCCTTGAATGGTGGCACGAGTGAAACTTCACTTCAAGCCAAACCTCAAAACAGAATTTCCCGAGGGCGTAATGCAAAACTAATCGCATTTTATTTACAAATTCATACCCCAAGAGGAAGTCGGTGCTGAAGCCCTACGCCACCTATATCTCCATGGGCCAAGAAAATTCACTGATCCAAAGAGAAATGTGCGTGGCTCCTTTCAACGAAGAGTTTGACCAGTAGCAGTTCTACAAGTTCTGTACATGTCCTTTACATTTGGATGCTTACAAATTATGACTCATTAAAGAAGGGCAGCTTCTGGAATCTAATAACCAACAGAGCAGCTCATGAATCACGATCGTGTACACAAACGGAAGAGGACTTTGGGCCACGTGTTTTACTTCATTACATGCTCTCGGCAACGTGAAAAATTACCGAGGCGTCGCTGACTTCGCGTGAGCTATCGCAACTCATTTTTGCCGTTGAAATCGTACAGGTCGGTAGAATGCTATAACCATATCTTAGAACCTCATCTTTCTAGAGGGAACTGTGCCAGAGGTGGGTTTGGCATAGGATTGAGCTGATGCCCTTTCACAGCCCCTCCTTTGATCGACTTGTTTAAGCCGCTCACAAGCGTCACTAAATTACGGAAGTCACGTTAGGTGGTTAGCCTGTCGACAAACAAGAATTTCGATCGATCATCCGTTTTAATCCCTTACGAAATGATGGCAACACTCTCGTGCTCAACCTAGATTAAAGGCTATGTCTGCCGTGTGTACTTCAAGAATATACTCAACTAGGTTACTGTAATGAGTCAAGTTGATTTTAGAATCCGGCAGCAAACCCTAAGAGACTTTCAAGACTTATTACACCGGGAAAGCCTACGTAATCAAATATTGTAATGTTGTTGGATATTAAATAAATATTGATTTACGAGGTCGCTCTTCAGACTGGCAGACACGCTCTCTCTTAATATGTAGGTGAACAATTCCCTTAAACAGCCCATCCTTGCTAAAACCCCAATAGCCATTTCGCCTAAGGAACCTTGGCACAAGAAATACATCAAACGAAAAACGATTTCCCAAGGCATTTTAAAAACCTCAACTTGTTGTTCTAAGGGATTAGTAACAATTAAAATTTAAACAGCTCCTGTTGAGTATCGATAGCAAAGCATTCTATCCCAAGCAACACATTCAAAAAGGGATTAGGTAATTAAGCAAAACTGGATTGCGGGTTCCCTTTATGGCCACTTCTGGAGTAGTCAGGTACTGGGGCTCCAATTAGTTACCACCACCCATCGCTACCCCACCCCCAGCTACCCTCCAACTAACATGTGTTTTCCTCTGCCAGCATTTGGAACCCAGACCCCTCCCCACTTTCACCAACCACATTGATGGGATTTTGAAATTTTGGCAGGAATTTCGAATTTTGAAGGGGATTTCAAAAATTGTGGGAATTTATTTGTCCCAGGGATGCGCTGACGTCTCACCCCACCTACCCCCAGAGAACTGGCGGGTAATTAAAAATGGCATAGCCCATTGTGGGACTCGAACCTTAGTTCTTCTCGAGAGAAAAGCAGAGTGCACAACGTGACAAATGGAAACTGCCCAGGTGCAAAAGAGGAAGGTTATGTTAGTGTACTCTGTTTTGGCAGGGAATTTGATGGGAATATGGGTAATAATTATATAACTAATCATAAAGGTCGGTCCTAATTACATAATATACGCATAGCGCTACAGATAGAGTGCCTAAATCGCAATACAGCTCCAAAATTGACGATGTGAAACAACTGATGTTTTCCTGCTGCGAAAAATATCCGCAAAACGACTCGAAACTAGTGGTAGACGTACTCAGACTCTACCCCTCACCTACAAGCTGGTGGGAAAAAGGCTGGAGTCAGAGATACTATCTTTATCTTATTGATGGAGAATGGATTCAACTGATGAGATGTTGGTGTTAGACAGAGAAGAGTTTAAGAAGTGAATTATCTGTAAGCTCAGTGATGCTGTTAGATGTCAGAGTTCACCACAGGTGTCTCAGCCTGTAGCCAACTGTAGCCATATCATGCTACCACAACTGATGCAAAATGCTTCACTCCTCTAATTACACATCGAACTTGTCGTCAAAAAAGACCAGCACTTGTAATGGACGGATCATAATGTAAGACATGTACTGAGGAAAATCTTCATCCCAAAAGACTGCAGATGGGAGACCGTGGAACGTGTGTTCCCCTTGAGGTACAACTGAGAACTAATGGGATTGTAGGCACTCCTAGCTCCCCTCATCTGTCCCCCTCCCTTCCTCCTTCCCTTCCTTTCCGAACATTCAATTGATACTGAGCGCATCGCCATTCTTCTGCTGCCATCTGAACTGTCCCACACGCCAGCCCCTTGTCAGAGTACAGTTGCCCCTGGCGACCACAAACATCGCACCCGCAACTGCTCGCCGTTGTGAATATTAAAACATTGCACTACAGCAATTGTATTTAACATAAATGCATCTCTTACAAACGAGCATCTGTAACAAATGAAAACACAATAACGACGATAATTAATGTCCTCCTCCCACAAAAACAGGTGCAGTCCTATTTCTATTAGTTTTATGAGCAAAATCTGTATAGTTTTTACGTTCGAATATAGAATACAATTCACGTCTCGTTATTTTGCGACATCCAAGAAAGTGAAAAAAAGCTACAACACCACCGGCGATGACAAATGATCAAATCGCAGAGGTGTATACATGTCACTCCTGCGTAAAATCGGGAAAAAATACTTTCACTGTTTTACTGCAAAAACTACCAGTTACCACAGAATGTCCTTGGTATTTCGAAACCGTCTACATAGTAAACAAATAGGGATAATTTAACCTCTGAATAAAAAAAAATATTTCCAATCTGCACGACCCGTCGATTTTCATAGAGGTACAAGACGAGTGTTTTTATACGTTTTATGTTCTCCCTATCCAAAATGTATGCATGCAGATCGTGAGGAAGAGGAATACTTTGAAATTTTCAGTAGGCTGGCGTATGGGACACGTCAATATCCTTATTTAAAATCAAAACAACACATGGGTATGCCGGCAGTGTGACCATGTACATACGGAAAAATGTGATAAAAATGGAAAAGTGACATAAAATAGGTAAAAATCTAAGAAAACCTGGTATAAGTACGACAAATTGACGGGAAGTACGTGAAATTGAGAAATATGTAAAACCGCGAAAAAACTTCCAAAACTAGGTAAATTGACTGAGAATACATATAGTTAGAGAAAAGTACCGTGAAATGCGTTAACTTAGTTGGATGTACCTGGGCACTCAAGAACGAGAAAATTTTTTACAAAATTAGGCTCTGGCGGCATTAACTATTAACCATCCTCCTGTAAACTATGAACCTTTCCGAAACACATTTCAACAAAGTTAACATAAATATTACACAGGGGTGCTATAATAAAACAGGCGAAACATAAGTAACCCATTCCATAACTGTGTTCTCACACATGCAGTCGAATATCGATATTACCTAATTACAGTTGGTTCTCACAGAAAATGTTATTCTTTAATTTTTACGGAGAAGAATCAATGTGTTTATCACATTGAAGTCATTCCCTAGAGTGTTTTGTACAAGAGTGAACCGATGCCATATATGGTTCAAATGGCCCTGAGCACTATGGAACTTAACATCTGATGTCATCAGTCCCCTACACTTAGAGTTACTTAAACCAAACTAACCTAAGGACAGCACACACATCCATGCCCGAGGCAGGATTCGAACCTGCGACCGTAGCAGCAGCGCGGTTCCGGACTGACGCGCCTAGAACCGCTCGGCCACAACGGCCGGCGATGCCATATATATCACTGTTAATAGTGCGAGGGGTTGTACCTGACAGACATAGTAGTAAGATGAAACTGTTATCCTACACATGAGCAAAACTACCTAACATCAGACCAAGACTTCTTTGTGCAAGAGGAATGCTACCAGAGCTATGGTGATGCTACTGTAGACAGAAATAAGACTGTTACATCTCCTTTGGCTACTATTCATGGTACTTACTCCCTTGTAAGAAGTTGCTGCTTCTTTGTGTGCATTTTCGAGCAGCAGGGTATGGGCGGTACCTCAATATATCATGTATCGAAAATATTGTCAGCTTTTCCTCGCTCTATTTCCCAATGATACTCAGCTGCATCTATCAAAACTGCTGCTGCTTCTACTACTACTAATGATAAGCACTACTGACGCGGGAAGTGTGATTGAGGTTTCGTACGTTTCCGACTTAAAAAGACATACAAAATCCATTAATATCCTAAGAGACAGTACAGCAGTCTCCTGACTTCGTTTTAATTGTTTTATAAGCAGCTAGATATAAACTGACGATGCTTTCCTACGAAACCCGAATAGTTAAGTTTGTCATCATAGTGACTGTGGTTGGAAGCTTGTGCAGTGGCTGTATGTCTGATGTTGGATAAGTATATCCTGCATTGGAATATTAAGAATGCTGCATTCTGCACTACTAATACTTGAGAAACTATATGGCTTTAACAGTATTTTTAGGTGCAGAACCGTGTTTCTCTCCTGGTACTGACTCTGGAGTGAAATAATGTTTCAGAATTCATAGCACGGTTGATTTATGTGAAATATTTCAAAACCCATCATTCTGGAGCTCCATCATGTATAAACCACGTGTTTCTTCTTAACCATCTGTAACATCACCTCAACACTAGTATGTCTACTATACACCGATGAGAGGTGCTACCCTCCTCGACATGCATGCTTCTGGAGACAACTTGATCATTTGGATGGATGCTGTGGGTAAGACTGGTGAAGAACAGTCTCTGATGAACAGCAGCTACGGACACAGTTCGTCCTGTTCCTTTATGAGAGGTGGGATATAGTGGGTGTAGGACTCTCTTACTTCTGGTCTTTTGCAGATTAAACTGGCAAACATGTTGCGCGAAGGCAGAGGGATTGGTCAGTTACAATGTGGGAGGGATCTGCCCGTTTCTGACTTCATCCTACGAATGCAAGAATACTCTGTGACGTCCGTCCACAAAGGGAAGGACAGTCAGTCGTAATGTAAGTTCTGCATTATGGTATATCGGCTGGAAATATGTAGATAACCTAATTGTATCGGTATAGGACTCTGTCTGGTATATTTTCGTGTGTATGGCCGAATCCATCTTCATTCGCAGTCTAGTATATAGTACCTGCAAAATAATGGAGGAGTGATTTAGCAATGACACAGAGATTGGGAGACATTCTGCTGTGTCATTGGCTGGCTTCGAAATTGTGTAACAACTGATATGCTCTTCTGTGTATAGCAAATGTATGTACAATCGAGTATGTACTGTATATGACAGAATGGGCATACTGCACAATTATTAATGTCAGTTTAGGACCTGACACAGAACACAAAGTCATGTTAGAAAAACAAAGTGTATGGTGGTGTACAAAGCTGTAGTCATACACTTCTTGGATTATTACAGCACAAAATACAATGTAATGAACTGCTTGTGAAGGAACAATACAGGAACCCCCTATTGTGATTGGTAGTCTGTTAGATATGGTCTTCCTCCAGTACAGTTGACAAAACTTCAAACAGATCTGTGCAAGTGACATCGATCTTTGGCTTCAAACTCCAATTGGAGCAGTACGTGTATATGTTTTATGTTCTACGTCAACATGCAGAAGATATTTGTTTTTTGATACATCAGAAGAGAGAGGGATGTGGTCAAATCTTATAGGAGGTTCTATTACATGGTCGTCTTAACGGTTAAAGTTTTGATGCAATAAGTCCTCTCAAAACTCTGCCAATTTCTCTCACAAAACTAATAAAAATATAATGTATCTATTCCCATAGAATCATTTCTATTGTTATTATTATCATCACAATTTCGTGATTAAAGTAGCTGTAACTGTCAAGTAGACACCACTTTAATTATAGCTCACTGTGGAACCCTGGAAATGGTAGTGTTTTTCCCAACATGTGAGTAGATAGAGAGAAACGGGCTACGATCAAATTGCTTGTTGTTGCTGTTGTTACCGTGGTCTTGAGTCTAGGGACTGGTTTGATACACCTCTCCATGCTACTGTATCCCGTGCAGGCCTCTTCATCTCTGAATAACAACTGCAAACTACATCTTTCTGAATCTAGTCAGCGTATTTATCTCTTGGTCTCCCGCTACAATTTTTACCCTCCACGTTCCCCTCCAGTGCAAAATTGGTGATCCCTTGATGCCTCAGGACGTATCCCATCAACTGATCCCTTCTTCATGTCAAGTTGTGCCACAAATTGCTGTTCTCCCCAATTCTACTCGGTACCTCCTCATTAGTCACGTGATATACCCAACTATTCTTCAGCATTGTTCTTAGAACCACATTTCGAAAGCTTCTATCCTCTTCTTGTCTAAATTATTTCTCATCAATGTTTCACTTCCATACATGTCTGCACTCCATACAAATGCTATTACAAGAGACTTCCTGACACTAAAATCTATACTGGATGTTAACAAATTTCACTTCTTCAGATATGCTTTATTTGCCATTGCCAGTCTACAATTTATATCCCCTCTACTTCTACCATCAGCAGTTATTTTGCTCTCCAAATAGCAAAACTCATCTACTACTTCAATTCCTAATCTAATTTCCTCATCATCAACTGATTTAGTTCGACTACAATCCATTATACTCATTTTGCTTTTGTTGATGTTCATCTTATATCCCCCTTTCAAGACACTGTCCGTTCTGTTCAATTGCCCTTTCAGGTCCTTTGCTGTCTCCGACAGAATTACATTGTCATCTACAAACCTCAAAGTTTTTATTTCTTCACCGTGGATTTTACTACCTAATCCAAATTTTTATTTTTTCCATTACTGCTACTCAATATACAGATTGAGATCAAATTGATTACAAAACTAGAACACAAGGATCTGCTGCTGTTGAGATCGATTGCCTTTAATGTTAAATGTAAGCATGCACATGGTAACTTGTTTCGATGTATTAGAAGAGACAGATGTAGTAAAATCTTATATGGAGCTCCTATTTAAAACAAAGGCTTCTACACTTTGTTTCGTAAACGCCAGTGTGTTCAAGAATCACATTGGTAAAACGGGACTTGCAAAAGTGTACAAAACAAAAATGTCCTCTTGAAGTATAACTTGTTTTTGGACGTAAAATCGAGGAGAACGCAGGTTCAACCCCTGTCCATATGCAATCTTTTGGAACGCGATTTTCCTCCATACATCAGCTGCTTTATGATCCGGTTATTACGAGTGCAGGCTATTTTTTTCACGACAATTATAGGAGGCTGTGTTAAAAGGCAGGTACTCTCGAGTGGTTACGTAAATACCAGTGTGATGTAGCATCGCATTACTGAAACAGAACCTGCCATAGTGTACAAAACAGCACAGTCCCCGTGAACTGTAGCTTCTTGTCATCTAGAAAGCAAATGGTGCGACAGGCTGCATTCTGTAATGTTATTTCACGTGTCTGAAATGTTTATAATGTGCACGTGCATGGGCATTCATTGGAACGCGAGGGACGAGGTCATGTAATTTGTCCATCACATTGAAAGGAACTGCTTAACATAGATGTATTTTTTTTTCTTCAGAGATTAAATTCTCCCTTTTTGTTTACTATGCAGACGGTTTCGAAATACCAAGGACATTCTGTGGTAAATGGTAGCAGCAAAACAGTGAAAGTATTTTTTCCCGATTTTACGCAGGAGTGACGTAACTTCACGCACATTGCTCTCCTGGAATTATGGTCTCAACGGCATTCACGGCAAACGTGCCACCCCTCCTTCACGCCAAAGATTGTGTTCCAGGAGACGCGACTCGAACTGTTGACCGCTCAACAGTTCTTCAAGGAATAACTTACTTGGTACTTTAGGGAGCTCTAGAAGTACAAAATTGTCAGGGAAGACAAAAAGTGGAGTACACACGACAAAAATTATGGACACTGGATCCACGTGTTGCTGATCAGGAAAATAAATAAAATAAAAAACAAAATTAACAGGTCTGTTTCGTTAGTGAATCACATAGTCTGGGGTTTATTCAGTGATGTCAGTCTGGCATCTACCTTTTCTACAACTGGTTTTAAGTGACTGTGTCACTGTAGGACGCTCTGTACTCACACCAATCAATAAACTAGCTTTATAAGTCTTGATGAGTAATCGTGGATTGTATAATTGGTCCTTAATGCTGTCTGCATGGAAGCGTTCCATTTCCTAATGCTGAGGGTTGACTGCCAGTCTCTGATGCCAACAGCACTCTACGTCACTCAAAGTTTCATTACCAGTTTCTGGATTTGCAAACAATATTACATAGTGAAGCATCATCTCTAAGCGACTTCACATCAGTTTTTACAGTACCCAATATTGGCCTAGTAAATTCTACAAGAGACAGGTGTAGGAGAAGGACGTGTATTACCACCACCCTAAGATTAGACAACTTTTCAAACATAGTATGCATACATTTAAAAATGATGTATGTACATTCATACTATCCTCTTACCTGCCTGTTTTATTTCATTCTAGTTGCAAAAGCTGAGGCCTCTTGATAAACGATAATCTGAAAAATATAATTTAAAATCTTCCCCATCGCGCAGGAGTTTTGTGTGACATTCATTTGAGATTTTGGTAATTTGTAATACAATAAATAAGTAGCTATCCAGCTCAAAATGCCATACTACTCTTTCTGACACCTAGAATATGTGGTAGATAGCGACTTTCGCACATATTTTAATTTTGGAACATTTCTCTTCTTTGTCCAGAGGTAGTCAGCCAGCATATTAGTACTTTAATTGCCTTTGTACCTCTTTCCCATTCTTTTGCTGATTAAAACACTCACCGTTCTCATCGCTGACAGCCCCAATATTTTCTCGGGAGAAGTATGAGCCCTAGAAGCGAGTTTTAAGGATATATTGCGTCCCATAGCTTTATAGAATGCAGATCAGCCACGATGTAACGATAGTTTTCTGCTTTATGGCTTCCAAGGAAACTGCAGCATACGGGTTTGACGGACCAACAGACAGGTTTTCCCAGTATCTGTAACAGTCCTTCAAAATGTCCATCAGGTGCCAATGACCTTGTTTGTCGTCCGATAAAACTTCCCTCTTTCTGACTTAGGGTAATTTCGATTACACATGCTAGACCCTGTAAGAAAGTTTAATCATGGCTTTGACGAAATTTTTCATTACCCCTAATTTAACATGCAAAGGAGGTTAAAAACAGGATTCAGGGTTCACTAAAGGCAAATGTGATACATTTTTCGATTAGATGAATAGAGACTCACGTTTAGGCAATGGTTTTATGACGTAGTCAGACTTCTTACTTCTGCTGCCCCATTCACACAAAAAACAGCATAACTTGGTGAAATGAAGTTGCAAACCGACCATTAAAGTAATGGCATTTAAGTCACCAAAGATATCGCATTTGTGTTTATCACACTGGATTTTCCCCAAAACTAGTTTCTTATCGGCAGATGTCCCTTACATATAAATGACATGCGGTGCAGGTATTGGTGGAAGTTCATTGCCAATACGTAGCAGCACAGCCTTCAAACTAAATTTAGAAGAGTCTATGAGCAATCGCCAATCATCTAGCCGGTGCTGATGCCCATGAATTTCTACGACAGAACAAGTATCATTGCAAAACACAATATCGTTTACTTCAGAGAAGCAGTCTTTGAAATCACTATGGCAGCAGCGACAACTACATATTCGTGCATCTTGATGGAGTAGATTCCAGCCTTTGAGTCTGGAAGTTAAGACTTCAGCCTGCTCTTTATAAAAGTTTAAGTCCCAAATCAGGTAATTAAGGTCTTACTGATTGGGAAGTATGCTTCTGGCGAAGAGCTACTGCCGTCATATGTAGAATGATTTTTATTTTCATCTGGATTATTTTGATTTTGAGACAGGTCAGAATCAGAATTATAGACTAACGTCGTATCTGCATATACTAGTAGTCTACGTGAACTCCTAATTGTGTAGTACAGACCTAATTTTTTCCTAGGGGTCATCAGTCTTCTGTTTGGTTTGATGTGGCTCGCCACAAATTCCTCTCACAGTAGCACTTACAACCTACATCCTCAATTATTTGCTGGATGTATTCCAGTCTGTGTCTTCCTCAACAGATTTTCCCTCTACAGCTCCCTCTAGTACCATGGGGGTCATTCCCTCATATCTTAACAAAAGCCCTGTCATCCTGACCCTTCTCCTTGTCAGTGATTTCCACATATTCCTTTCCTCTCCGATTCCTCGCAGAACCTCCTCATTCCTTACCTTATCAGTACACATAGTTTTCAACATTTGTCTGTAGCACCACATTTGAAATCTTCGATTCCCTTCTGTTCCAGTTTTCACACAGTCCATGTTTCACTATCATACAGTACTGTACTCCAAATGTACATTCTCAGAAATTTACTCCTCAAATTAAGACCTATATTTGATACTAGTAGACTTCTCTTTACAAATAATGCCCTTTTCGCCAGTGCCGGTCTGTTTTTGATGTCCTCCTTGCTCTATCCGTCATTGGTTATTTTGCTGCATAGGTAGCAGAATTCCTTAACTTCATCTACTTCGTGATCACCAGTCTCATGTTATGTTTCACCCTGTTCTCACTCTGCTACTTCTCATTACATTCGTCTCTCTTCGATGTACTCTCAATCCATATTCTGTACACATTACATTGTATATTCCGCTCAGCAGATCATATAATTCTTCTTCACTTTCACTCAGGATGGCAATGACTTCAGCGAATCGTACCATTGATATCATTTCACCTTGAATTTTAAATCCACTGTTGAATCTTTCTTTTATTTCCATCATTGCTTCTTCGAAGTACATATTAAACAGTGGAGGCGAAAGACTACGTCCCTGTCTTATAACCTTTTTACGACGAGTACGTCGTTCTTCGTCGTCCACTCTTATTATTCCCTCTTGGCTCTAGTACATACTGTGTATTACCATCTATCCTTATAATTTACCCCTACTTTTGTAAGAATTTCAAATGTCATGCACCATTTCATATTGTCGAACACTTTTTCCAGGTCGACAAATCCTTTGACGTTTCTTGATTTTCTTTAGTCTTGCTTCCATTATCAACAAGAACGTCGACGTTGCCTCTCTGGTGCCTTTATCATCTCCAAAGTCAAACTGATCGTCATATAGCACATCCTCAAATTTCTTCTCCATTCTTCTGTATGTTATTCTTGTCAGGAACTTGGATGCATGAGCTGTTAAGCTGATTGTGCGATAATTCTCGCACTTGTCAGCTCTTGCAGTGTTCGGAATGGTGCGGATGATATTTTTCCTAAAATCAGATGGTATGTTGCCAGACTCATACATTCTACACATAACACGAATAGTCGTTTTGTTGCCGCTTTCCCCCATTACTTCAGAAATTCTGATAGTATGTAATTTATCCCTTACGCCTCATTTGATCTTAAGTCCTCCAAAGCTATTTTAATTTCTGATACCTCTTCCTGACATTAAGCCTTTCAACAGCTGCGGTTGGCCGGGATATAAAATCGTTTCTTCTCAATCAACTTCTGTTTCTTCTCTTATCACAGCAGACAAATCTTCCCTCTCATAGAGGTATTCAGTGCCTTTTTCCACCTATCCGGTCCCTCCCCTGCATTTGGTTGGTTGGTTTTGGGGAAGGAGACCAGA
Organism: Schistocerca nitens; assembly: GCF_023898315.1. NCBI lineage: Eukaryota > Metazoa > Arthropoda > Insecta > Orthoptera > Acrididae > Schistocerca > Schistocerca nitens. The sequence goes on from NC_064617.1 coordinate 364,252,923, forward strand.
CAGCGTGGTCATCGGTCTCATCGGATTAGGGAAGGATGGGGAAGGAAGTCGGCCGTGCCCTTTCAGAGGAACCATCCCGGCATTTACCTGGAGTGATTTAGGGAAATCACGGAAAACCTAAATCTGGATGGCCGGACGCGGGATTGAACCGTCGTCCTCCCGAATGCGAGTCCAGTGTCTAACCACTGCGCCACCTCGCTCGGTCCTCTGCATTTAACAGTGAATTCCGGTTGCACTCTCAATTTTACCACCCTTGATTTTAATGTCTTCGAAGGTTGTTTTGACCTTCCTGTATGCTGAGTCTGTCCCTCCGACAATCGTTTCTTTTTGGCTAATTCACATTTTTCACGCAGCCATTTCGTCTTAGCTTCCCAGCACTTCCTATTTATTCCATTCCTCAGTGACTTGTATTTCTGTATTCCTGAGTTTTCCGTATCAGTTTTGTACTTCTTCCTTTCATCGATCAACTGGAGTATCTCCTCTGTTACCCATAGTTTCTTCGCAGTTAACTCCTTTGTACGTCTGTTAATGTTTCCAACTTCTGTGATGGCCGTTTTCAGACATGTCCATTCCTCTTCAACTGTATTGCCTACTGTGCTATTCGTTATTTCTGTATCTACAGCCTTAAAGAACTCCAAGCGTATCTTGTCACTCCTTAGCACCTCTGCATCCCACTTCTCTGCGTACTGATTCATCTTCATTAATGTGTTAAATTTCAACCTCCTCTTCATCACAACTATATTGTGATGTGGGTCTAAATCTGCTCCTTATCAAGTGTCTGACTTCGGAACCTCTGGGTGACCATGATGTAATCTAAATGAAATCTTCCCTATCACTCGGCCTTTTCCAAGTTTACCTCCTTCTGTTGTGATTCTTGAACATAGTATTCGCTATTACTAGCTGAAGTTCTTTACAGAAATCAATTCGTCTTTGTCCTCTCTCATTCCTTTCCCAAGCTAATTTTCTCCTGTAACATTTTCATCTGTTCCTTCCTCTATAACTGAATGTCAGTCCCCCATGACTGTTAGATTTTCGTCTCCCTTTGCGTACTGTATTATCTTTTCAATATCCACGTCTACTTTCTCTATCTCTTCATCTTCAGCTTGAGACGTCGGAATGTATACATGAACTATCGTTGTCGGTATTTGTTTGCTTTCGATTACGTTAACAACTCTATCACTGAACTCTCACTGTAACAGACCCTTTGTTCTACCTTCCTATTCATAACAAGCGCTACTGCCGGTATACCATTTTCTGCTACTGCTGATATTACTCTGCACTCATCTGACCAGAAATCCTTGTCTTCTTCCCATTACACTGCACTGACCCCTTCTATATCTAAAGTGAGCCTTTGCATTTCCCTTTTCAGAATTTCTAGTTTCCCTACCACGTTCAAGCTTCGGACATTCCACATCCTGATTCTCAGAACGTTATCCTTCCGTTGATTGTTTAATTTTTTTTCATGATCCCCTCCCAATGGCAGTCTCTCCCGCAGATCCGAACGGGGGTGTACTCCGGAATCTTTTGACAATGTAGAGATCATCGTGACACTTCTTTAGTTACAGGCCACGTGTCACGTGGTTACACTTTACATGTCGTTAATACAGTGGTTTCCATTGCCTTCTGCATCCCCATGCCGTTGATCATTGCTGATTCTTCCGACTTAAGGGGCAGCTTCCCACCCTTAGAACAAGAGGGCCCCGAGCCTCTGTCCGTTCCTCCGCCCTCTTTCACAAGGCCGTTGGCAGAATGAAGGTGACTTCTAATGCCGGATGTATTTGGGCACCAATGCTGGTTATTATTCAAAATTTAAAGCAGCGACAGGTTTCAAATCCGGGCCCGAGAATATTTTGATTATTAATCAAAGGCGCTACCCCTAGACCGCGGGGCTCATTACCTGTGACAAGTTCGGATACTTAAGGTATGTTTTGATTTAGATATGATGAATTTAATCTACGTTAAACAAAAATAACTTTCCCTTACATGATTCATAGGTTTCCCCCAAATCATGGGAATAGCTAATGGCTAATGATGTACACCATTTTTAAGCCCAGCCAAGAGTTTAACAAGCGAAACACAGCATATATCTGGGGTGCAGATGAATTCAAATTACCCACATGACAGCTAAAGTAAAGTTCGAAACACTCTTTCACGAGTCGTGTTAAATGTCGCCTTTTAGACTTGAAGGTCAGATCTCAACAAATATACTGACGTTATGTGCATTATTTATGCACTTTCTTACCATGGTGAAGCAACAAAATACCAAATACAACATATGCAATACACTCTACACAGAAATGAAGGACATAATCTTTCGGTTGTGATATTCGTGCTAACAAGCTCACAATAAACTCAATAATGAAACGTCACAATGCCAGATAAACAGGTCTGCGCATGTCAAAACTTGAATGAGGCTGCACAGTCTTGTCGTTTAGTGCTTCGGAATGATGTTACACGTCGTTTCCTTAAATACGGCGGGAATAGAATCGCTACATTTGAGGTAAACGTTCCTATTACAGGTGAAAGAGAATGCTAAAATCAAGTTTTTAAAAGTAGCTGTGCCTGGTGGAAAAATTCTGACTGCATATCCGAATTCAGTGTAACGACATGCACTAGAATATCTAACCAGATTTCTTGTGAAGGAAACCATTTAGAACAGTTTTGTATATTGAGAGCAGAAAATTAATTAACTGATATATTTGTTTCAAGAAAAATTCATTATTATTGTCGAGAAAACATAAAGTGAAGTGATTAAAAATATTTTAAACACAGTTTTCGCACAAACCCTCATTTTTGTGCTTACGAATATCACGCACTGGTTATGTGCCCATATCATATGTCCTCGCCAGCTGGCCACAATCTCAATGTAGGAAGCCTTTCCTGGAAACCAACAATCCAGCCCCGGCTCAAACCATTCTGCTTTTCCTTATTAAAACCGTGCGTACGTTTATTCGTACCGCACAGTTCAAATACTGCACGGTTCCTATCCTCAACCGTCATGCCGAAAACTCTAGTCTCCAAAAATAGCAGATGCTCGGAAATTTCCTTATACTTGTCCCGGGCAAAAAATGACAGAAACCGTCCTAATATCTTCTTTCTGTCAGTATTTAACATTTTTCCTATATAATGGCTCTAAAGATGGAAGAAAAATTTTAATTCAAGGGTTATATACTGGCCTTACCTGTCCTTTGCGATCATGTAGATTTATTTCCAGAAGGAAGTAATCGTCGTTTTGGGTATTTGTCGCTAAGGAATCACTCTTCCTGCACTCCTGTTTCACAGAAACCGAGTTTGTTACGTGAATTTTTAATTACATGAAGTCAGAACTTACCTTAGATCAGAGGCTCTCAAAACCACACAAAACCTGACTGCGGGGCAATGCGACTTCAAGGTTAATACAAATGACTATACGCATGTTTCAAGTGACGTCTTATGCAATTTCCGTACAATAGCAGGACTGTAGGACTGACAAACTGAAATAGCTCTCATGACCACACTGATTATTATTCCCCCCCATTTCCTGAATATAATGAAAAGTAGGTTTGGACGAATTGGGTAAAACAATAAAGGCAAATTAGTGCATTATATTTGATTTCCGATACCTCTCAGGGTTTGGTAATGCACAGTTTTAACAAAAGGCTGCCTAAACGGAGTTGGATTACTGCCTCATTAGCGGCTATTTCGGTTTCTACGTATGAATTTGAATTATCCTGTACCATGTTAAATGCATATCTGGCGCATCTGGAATGTTACAAATCTTTCACACCAGTCACGCACTGGAAACATCTAAGAAAGAGAAAAGAAACAGACTGTTGAATAGCCCATGGTGTAGAACTCGGGAGGTGTTACCTCCGACTTGGGGAGACTGCCGAAAACACATCACGTAATACGGAGATCCCAGACACACAGAGCTGGTAACTCAATGTGACATTGCACCTTATTTAAATGCATAAGTTCCTTCGAGGGGTGACATGTAATGGAAAAGTCTCGCTTCATTACTGAATACCAATACAAGGCGTCAGGTCGACAACGGTGGTGCCTGCAAACAATGACCTGTAGACACGTCTGAGCTTTTGGGTTAAAAACAACCTTCAGACAAAATAACCGTACATAATGGTTTACCTTGAAATGTTCTTTGTTTGACGAAAACTATCACGGTTTTTTGTGATAATAGTTAACAATGAAATTCATGAGAATGTAAGTAGCTACAGAGGTTCAGTTCCTTAACGGCACAGTGCACAGAAGCGTGTGCTGCATCCTCAACGGCGATTCACGTAAGACTGTTTTAGTGAGTAAGTGATTCCTTATTCCATTTGAGTACGTGTACACAGTCTGCTCAAAAGTTTGAACAGCTTGTGCCTTAGAATGAACGAACTTAAGAGTGAAATATAATTCACGGGGGACGTTGTAATCTACGATTGATGTATAATACCAGATAAATGTTATTTTGACGAAGAAATGATTTACGCAGGTTGGACTTTTTGTGGCTTTCGAACTTACGCTTGAGGATGGACATAAAAAAATGGCTCTGAGCACTATGCGATTTAACATCTGAGGTCATCAGTCCCCTAGGACTTAGAACTACTTAAATCTAAATAACCTAAGGAGATCACACACATCCATGCCCGAGGCAGGATTCGAACCTGCGACCGTAGCGGTCGCTCGGTTCCAGACTGTAGCGCCTAAAACCGCACGGCCACTCCGGCCGGCAATGGACGTAAAAGAGAAATGATGATTGTGTCAAATTAATAAATAGTAATTTGCAGTCAACTGGTGGAAACTTCTTTCTTTGAAAAATGTAACTATTAAAGTAGTTTATATGAGCCAATCATTTACTTGTATTACATATGTTAAAGTCGTTTCTGGCATTACAAAGCTCCCTGTGATGTTTTATCATGATGCAATGTTTAGTTACGACTATATTAATCAATTTTCAATTTAAATGTACCTTACTACTGGCATTAGATTGCATCTTACGACAATAAAACACGACAAAGGAATAGATTTTCATGCTGATTCGTGAGTCTGTGTCCAAAGTAATTTGCGTCCAGTCTATTTCCTACTCTATTACCCTAGACTGCCCACGGAAGCGCACATTTGTACATTTGTTCTCTGAATGCAGAAGGTGTGAAGCATGTACACCTGCACTGCCACATCAAGGCAGAGCTCAGAGATTCTGAGATTTTACGCCCATGTGGTGTCTTCTTCAGACGTCCACATGCTGACGTAGCACTTTTCTTTGATGTGACGCTGTAAGAAGCCTTCTACTGAGTAGGCGAAGGCTCGCTATGCTACTAAATGAGTGTTTGGATTGCGTAAAATATACCTATGCCTTATAAGTAACGCATCATGTAACAGAAAAAGCCATAAACTGCTAAATAATTATATAATATATGCTTAAATGTCACAGGTAACACAGTTAAAGTACATAACAATGATAACCTTTGTACATAATGTAATTTACGGAAGTTACATTGCATACAGAAAGGACTTCCTGTATACACTGCTCCGTTCTGCATTGCACCAAGTGTCACGATTCATCGACTCTATTTCATATAAAGGATGCAATTAAGTTGTAAATCCTGTGGCCTCCCGCCTAGTACCATACAGCTGTAGGACACAGGCATTTACACTCAACTCCAAACTTGACTGGTCACCTCAAAAGACCTAACCCAGTAAACACATACATCGTTTGCGCGAGCCGAAGACACATGAAGCGTTTTTTTAATAACATTCGACAGGTTTATTGTTTAAGTACCACCCAGGTTCCGGCTTTTATGCCATTTTCAAGTATATTATTTTATGTCTTTAACATATATTGCAGGGCACTTAACATGTTGCCACGTTCGAAGTTGACAACATGTGAAGTGCTCTGCAATATATATTAGAGACATAAAATAATATACTAGGAAATGGCATAAAAGGCGAAACCTTGGGTTGTTCTTAAATGCCCGCATCTCGTGGTCGTGCGGTAGCGTTCTCGCTTCCCACGCCCGGGTTCCCGGGTTCGATTCCCGGCGGGGTCAGGGATTTTCTCTGCCTCGTGATGGCTGGGTGTTGTGTGATGTCCTTAGGTTAGTTAGGTTTAAGTAGTTCTAAGTTCTAGGGGACTGATGACCATAGCTGTTAAGTCCCATAGTGCTCAGAGCCATTTGAACCATTTTTTGTTTTTAAATACACAATGAAACAGTCCAATGGCTCTGTGTTCCTTTAAAAAGTAATGTATGACTGTTGCTTAGCAACATAAAAAACACACGAAATGCTTGCTCTGTGTGTCTTAATATTAAAATTGTTAAAGAAATAAGGTTATGAGAACTATCATGTTCGTTTGAATTATGATTAAAAGTATATATTAAAGAAATTTTAACAAATAAAACTTTACCCAGACCTCACTCTACTTCTTATATTATATCTCAGCTAACAACGCCTTTCTCAATAATGAGATGACTCTTGGGAGTCCTCATTAAGACTCCGAGAGCCAGAAATATTACAAGTGGCTGGTGTAGCCTGATGCCCGGCGTCGTCTGGAGTTACAAAATCTCTCTGATGTATGATACAACATGGCCTATGTAGTTCACCACATATCGTGTGGAATGGGTCATTTCATAGTAGCTAAACCTTACAGTGCCTTTTCTTTCGCTAGGAACTACATGTAATAACATTGCTACCAATATTAACATGGCGTTAGAACTACATACATTCGAAATTCCAGAAGAACATTACTTTAATTGGAGTTCTGAACCATCTCTGAAGCAGTCGGTAAGTTCTCAAGTTTCCCCATAGAAATGAATTATTGTGTATCAAAGCAGATACTGTGAGCAACATCACATACGTGCTTTCGTTATTATAGAAAAGTTCTACGTCTATAAACGCGGGTCCAGGAAGACATGAAGGACGGTAAACACAGCCTCGGCATTTCCCTTTTGTAGGGACAATTTTGTGTACGTCAAGTAGTCGTATTGTGTGTTTTCGGTCAAACGGATTAAATTATTAGTTTTGGACTGTTATCATCAAAGAATGGGAAGACAGAGATTTAGGAACCAGGTTTTAAATTCTAAGACATTTTCAGGGGCAGATGTGGACTCTGACCACAGTCAATTGGTTATGAACTGTAGATTAAAACTTAAGAAACAGCAAAAAGGTGGTAATTTAAGGAGATGGGACCTGTATAAACTGACAGAACCAGAGATTGTAGAGAGTTTCAGGAAGAGCACTAGGGAACGATTGACAGGAATTGGGGAAAGAAATACAGTAGAAGAAGAATGGGTAGCTTTGAGGAATGAAATAGTGAAGGCAGCAGAGGATCAAGTAGGTAAAGGACGAGGGCTAGTAGAAATCCTTGGGTAACAGAAGATATGTTAAATTTAATTGATGAAAGGAAAAAATATAAAAATACAGTAAATGAAGCAGGCAAAAACGAATACAAACGTCTCAAAGATGAGGTAGACAGGAAGTGCAAAATGGCTAAGCAGTAATGGTTGGAGGACAAATGTAAGGATGTAGAGGCTTATCTCATTAGGAGTAAGATAGATACTGCACACGGGAAAATTAAAGAGACCTTTGGAGAAAGGACAGCCATTTGTATGAATATGAAGAGCTCAGATGGAAACCCAGTACTAAGCAAAGAAGGGAAAGCAAAATGGTGGAAGGAGTATATAGAGAGTCTATACAAGTGGGATGTATTTGATGACAACATTACGGACAGAGAAGAGAATGTAGGTGAAGATGAAATGCGAGATATGTTAGTGCGCGAATAGCTTGACAGAGCACTGAAAGACCTAAGTAGAAAAAAGGCCGCGGGGGTAGACAACATTCCATTATAACTACTGATAGCCTTGGAAGAGCCAGCCCTGACAAAACTCTCCCATCTGGTGAGCAAGATGTATGAGACAGGCGAAATACCCCCACACTTCAAGAAGAATATAATAATTCCAATCCAAAGAAAGCAAGTGTTAACAGATGTGAAAATTACCGAACTATCAGTTTAATAAGTCACGGCTGCAAAATACTAACGTGAATTCATTACAGACGAATGGAAAACTGGTAGAAACGACCTCGGCCAAAATCAGTTTGGATTCCGTGGAAATGTTGGAACACGTGAGGCAATACTGACCCTAAGACTTATCTTAGAAGATAGATTAAGGAAAGGCAAACCTATGTTTCTATCATTTGTAGACTTAGAGACAGTTTTCGACAATGTTGACTGGAATACTCTCTTTCAAATTCTGAAAGTGGCAGGGGTAAAATACTGGGAGCGAGAGTCTATTTACAATTTGTACAGAAACCTGATGGTAGTTATAAGAGTCAAGGGGTATGAAAGGGAAGCAGTGGTTGGGGAGGGAGTGAGACTCTTGAACACAGGACGAGATTACGAAATATCAGACGAGATTTGTGATGGATTCAGATCTGTTAGTTGACAGTACTCAGTATGTCGTCATTAAATGGAATGCATCGTCACCTCGTAAAGGTAACTTCAGGTGTACAACAAACGAGTGCTGCAGAACTGTTACTATTCAAAATATATGTACACAATGAGGTGGATAGCTTTTAAGATCTGTAAGACCGGACCGGCCGCGGTGACCGTGCGGTTCTGGGCACTTCAGTCAGGAACCGCGTGACTGCTACGGTCGCAGGTTCGAATCATGCCTCGGGCATGGATGTGTGTGATGTCCTTAGGTTAGTTAGGTTTAAGAAGTTCTAAGTTCAAGGGGACTGATGACCTCAGATGTTGAGTCCCATAGTGCTCAGAGCCAGCCTATAAGGCCGTTCGCAAATATGTAATAAAGTAGTGTATGAGGGAGTCGAAATACATGAAACCGATAACGAGACGCTGTAACAACAGTAAATTAACCAGTAGTTTGCTTCCGAAACGACTTAAAACAATAAACATGGTTGTAGGAAAAGAATACATTAGATTCATTAGAAGAATGTTGAAGAAATGTAATTCGTCTACAACAGACGTATGTTACAAAAAGTCTCGTTGATCCGATTCTCGTTAAGTGCTTTTAGTCCGGAAACATTACCACACGGAATAGATTGAAAATCCGAAAAACAGCGGCGCATTTCGTCTCGGGCTAGCATCTATGAGTCGCCTATCATACTGCAGTAGTATACGCTCGCAGAGAGGCACTGTGCATCACGATGAGGTTCACTGTTGAATTTCTGAGAGAGTGCGTTCTAACGATAGCGGTGCAACACAGTACTTGCTCTCACATACGCAAAATGACAGTAAATGGAGAATGAGGAACCCCCTGCGAAAGTTTGTCAACTTTCGACAATGGAATTAGAGTGGATGGGAAGTGTCCGAGGTATCCACTACACTACACAGTTAACTCTGAGTAGACTTGATGTTATGTGAGTGTCTCATTTGTTGAATGATGACAAGAAACATGTGGAGACGAATTCCTCAGCATTCTTTGCTTTAACCGCGGGAGCCCCCTGGTTGCACTGCACCAAAATGTCCACTGTATGTTATTTACATTAAGCGTTACCTACAGTGACTACTAGGAAGCGAAACACATTCTCATTATTGGTTACCTTGCAAACTGTAAAAAATCGTCTGTTAAACACGTTTCATGTCTTCTGAGAAAATACATAATAAATTTATGAGGAAAGACACTTCGTCAGGACAGTGCAGCCGCGAACAAAGGGGCTTGGAACGCGTGAGTAGTGAGGAATAAGACGTATGAATTGCTGTAACAGCCACAATATTCACCAGCCTCCTCATCATATTACTTTTATTCTCACCTTATCTAAAATAAGTTTTGGCAAGGAGAAGCCTTTGTGTCACGTGGAGACACATACAGGGTGTTACAAACAGATACGGCCAAACAAATAAAGAAAAGATGTTATGTGGACATGTGTCCGGAAACGCTTAATTTCCATGTTAGAGCTCATTTTAGTTTCGTCAGTATGTACTGTACTTCCTCGATTTACAATCAACATGTGCGGGCTGACGAGAATCCGCACGCAATTGTGCAATCACGTCATCAACAAAGACTTTCTGTGAACGTTTGGGCAGGCATTGTTGGTGATGTCTTGATTGGGCCCCATGTTCTTCCACCTACGCTCAATGGAGCACGTTATAATGATTTCATACGTGATACTCTACCTGTGCTGCTAGAACATGTGCCTTTACAAGTACGACACAACATGTGGTTCATTGCACGATGGAGGTCCTGCACATTTCAGTCGAAGTGTTCGTACGCTTCTCCCCCCTGCGGGTTCGGGGGTTAGAATAGGCCCGCGGTATTCCTGCCTGTCGTAAGAGGCGACTAAAAGGAGTCTCAAACGTTTCGGCCTTAATGTGATGGTCCCCATTAGGGTTTGACCTCCATTTTTCCAAATTCCACAGAAGTACGAGCCTTTTGGGGAAGGACACCTTACGTGGTGCACCATCAGTCCTCTGTGCCCTAAGGCCTTGGCACTCTTGATCGTCTTGGCGTCGTAACTGCACCCTCCATCCGTCATTTTTGGTATACACACCTGATGGATTGTGTACGTAACGCCCTTAGTGCGTCACCATCTGCACCAACGATCACTATGGACTACCCATGGCACCCAAAATCCAGCACGGTAGCCAGCCCGTTGTGGTGGGGTCGTCATGTACCCTCTAGGTTGTAGCCCCCTGACAACACAGGGATCGTACTGCCGATGCCTGAGCTGACACCTCCCCACGTAAGCCAAGGAGTCGATGCTCGTCTCTCTGGGGCATCAGGACTCCCGGCAACGGCCATCCTGCCAGGTGGCCTTTGCTGTGGCTGAGTGGCGCCCGTGGGGAGAGCCCCTGGTCGGAGTGGGTGGCATCGGGGCGGATGCCCCGCAATGAAGCGGGTAAAGTCTCAATCCGGTGGTCGCACGACCGCCAACGTCTCTAAGCGCGGTAAGACAGAATTTAATGCTGTGACATATAACCCCAAATCGTTCCCTTCCCTAGCCACGCCATGGGAGGAACGTAGGGCTGCGGACAGACTGGAGCCGTATTCACCGCGATACCTTGTGTGCAGCAGAACCGATGGGGATTCGTTTTTGGGGACTAAGCCTCTCTTCTTTGTTCACCATCTTGAAGATAAGTTTGGGGAAGTGGCATCTGTTTCCAAAATGAGGAGCGGGGCTATTTTGATACAAGCAGTTTCATCTGCACAGTCACGAGCGTTACTCGCCTGTGAGAAGCTCGGTGACATCCGCGTCCATGTCACTCCCCATAAGTCCTTAAATTTGGTCCAGGGGATTATTTTTCATAAAGATCTTCTGCTACAGTCTGATGACAAGCTACGGGAGAACCTGGCATGACGAGGTGTGCACTTTGTCCGTTGTGTCTTTAGGGGGCCCAAGGATAATAAGGTCGCTACCGGTGCCTTCATCCTGGCCTTTGAGGGTGACTGCTGGCCTGAGAAGGTCAAGGTCATGATCTACCGGTGCGATGTCAAGCCCTATGTCCCACCCCCTATGCGATGCTTCCAGTGCTGGAAGTTCGGACATATGTCCTCCAGATGCACTGCCAGCCCCACGAGTCGTGATTGTGGACGACCTTCACATCCTAATGCTCCATGTGCTCCGCCTCCCACCGGCGTTAACTGTGGGGAGCATCAATCTCCCTGCTCGCCAGACTGTGCAGTCTACCAAAGAGAGCGGAAGATACAAGAAATTAAGACCCTGGACCGTTTAACTTACCAAGAGGCAAGGAAGAAGCTAGACTGGCTCAACCCCACATCTATGTTGAGGAGTTATGCTGCTGCAACTCTGCCGCCACCAGTTCCTGCAAAGACTCCCTTCTCAGTTGGCCCACAGAACAGTAAAGTTACGCCTGCCCCACCGCTGGTAGGGGCCACACTCTCTTCCACTGCTCCCGAAACACCCGGTTTGTGGGCAGTGGACCCCGAACAACTGGGGACATCCATCCCCACCTCTCAGCCGGAGAGGCACCAGACTCCTCCGGCTGCTCAGCCGGAGAGGCAAGAGCCTCTTCCGGCTGCTCAGCCGGAGAGGCAAGAGCCTCTTCCGGCTCCTCAGCTGGAGAGGCAACAGCCTCCTCCGGCTGCTCGGCCGGGGAGGCAACAGCCTCCTCCGGCCTCACTCGTACGAAAGGGGTCCCTTGGGGGAGTCCCTTCCAAGGATTTTACCAGTGTCTCGCTAGACGCTAGCCAGTGGCTGAGGAAGCCACCAGCTGCTAGTCGAAGGGCTTCACGCTCTTCCTCTGTTCCTGACAATGCATCCGGAAAGCCCTCCCAGCATGCGAACCCTCCTCCCAAAGACAAGAGAGAGAAGAGGAAGCTCTCTAAGAAGCCTAAGGACCCAGTGGTTCCCGCACCAACGCTTCCTGTCAGCTCAGCCTCTGAGGATGAGGTCGCGCTCTTTGCATCCCCAGATGACCTCGACCTTGCCGTCTCAGAAACGATGGCAGTTGCGACGTCAGTCACTCAGTCGTTGGCAGCATGTGACTTTGTGAAGTAATTTGCTTTTTCAGTACCTTCATGCCCTTACAGGACACGCTTTGTACGATCCTCCAGTGGAATTGAGGCGGTTATTTTAGCCATCTCTCTGAGCTACGACAGCTTCTAAGCCTGACACCTACTTTCTGCATTGCCCTCCAGGAAACCTGGTTCCCGGCAATGCGGACCCCTGTCCTTTGTGGATACAAGGGTATTACTGCAACCGTAGCACTTACAATTGTGTGTCAGGTGGAGCCTGCGTGTATGTCCTTACCTCTGTATATAGTGCTCCTGTGCCCCTTCAAACATCATTGGAAGCTGTGGCTGTACGCGTAAGGACTACCCAGGACATAACCGTCTGCAGTGTCTATCTCCCTCCAGGTGGTACAGTCTCCCTGACCGAATTGGCTGCACTTGTCGCCCAACTCCCCACGCCTTTTCTCCTCCTGGGGCATTTTAACGCCCACAATCCCCTGTGGGGTGGAACGAAGGTTACTGGCCGAGGCAGAGAGGTCGAGAATCTCATCTCCCAACTCGACCTCTGCCTCTTAAACACTGGCGCCGCCACACATTTCAGTGTGGCGCATGGCACGTTCTCGACCATAGATCTGTCGTTGTGCAGCCCAGGGCTTGTACCATTGGTCCACTGGAGAGTCCATGACGACCTGTGTGGTAGTGACCATTTTCCCATCTTCCTTTCACTACCCCAGCGTCGATCCCATGAACGCCTGCCTCGATGGGCATTTAGCAAGGCAAACTGGGAAACGTTCTCCTCTGCTGCCACTGTTGAATCTCTCCTCCACGGTACCATCGATGTGGCGGTTGAGACACTGACTGCAGCGTTTGTTTCCGCTGCGGAACGTACCATTCCTCGTTCGTTAGGGTGCCCCCGGCGAAAGTCAGTGCCTTGGTGGTCTCCGGAGGTCGCTGAAGCCATTAAAGAACGTCGGCGGGCTCTTCAGCGACATAAGCGGCACCCGTCTTTGGAGAACCTAATTTTTTTCAAGCGTCTCCCTGCTCAGGCACGGCGGCTCATCAAAAGGCGGAAACAGGGGTGCTGGGAGAGGTACGTTTCCACCATTGGTTCCCGTACTTCACCCTCCCAGGTGTGGATGAAGATTCGGCGCATCTTTGGATTGCAGCACTCTACAGGTGTCGCAGGGCTTATCATCAACGGGGCGGTATCCACCGATGCCGATGCAATCGCCCAGCATTTCGCTCAGCACTATGTTCGGGCCTCTGCGTAGGGGAATTACCCGCCCGCGTTTCGCGCGCTCAAACGCTGGGAGGAAGGCAAACGGCTTTCCTTTGCTTCTCGCCACCCTGAGGCGTATAACGCCCCATTTAGTTTGTGGGAACTCCAGAGCGCCCTGGCACAGTGCCCCGATACAGCCTCTGGGCCAGATGGCATCCACAATCAGATGCTCAAACACCTTTCCCCGGACTGTCAGCGGTGTGTTCTTGTCATCTTCAACCGCATGTGGGGCGATGGTGTCTTTCCGTCTCAGTGGCGGGAGAGTACCGTCATTCCGGTGCTGAAGCCTGGTAAGGACCAGCTTAATGTGGATAGCTATCGGCCCATCAGCTTGACAAATACTCTGTGCAAGCTATTGGGACGCATGGTGAGTCGACGGCTGTGTTGGCTGCTCGAGTCTCGGGGTCTTCTGGCTCCATGCCAGAGCGGCTTCCGTCAGGGCCGTTCCACCGCCGATACTTTGGTCTTTCTTGAGTCTGCAATCCGCACTGCTTTTTGCAGGCGCCAACACCTCGTCTCCGTCTTTTTCGATCTCTCCAGAGCATATGACACGACGTGGCGGCACCATATTCTCGCCACGTTGCACGGGTGGGGTCTCCGGGGCTCTCCCCATTTTTATTCAGAATTTTTTATCTATTCGGACATTCCGCGTTTTAATAGGCACATCCCATACCACTTCATATGCAGGAGAACGGCGTTCTACAGGGCTCTGTATTGAGCGTGCCCCTTTTCCTTGTGGCCATTAATGGCCTTGCAGCAGCAGTAGGGTCGTCTGTCTCACCCACGTTATATGCTGACGATTTCTGCATCTTTTTCAGCTCCTCCAACATTAGTGTTGCAGAACGTAGGTTGCAGGGAGCCATACGCAAGGCGCAGGCGTGGGCCCTCGCCCATGGGTTTCAATTTTCTCCTGCGAAGACTTGTGTTATGCACTTTTGTCGGCGTCGTACTGTCCATCCCCACCCTGAGCTCTATCTTCAGGATGCCATGCTTAGGGTTGTTGACTCTTACCGTTTTCTGGGATTGCTATTCGATGCCCGGCTTACTTGGCTTCCACATATTCGTCAGCTCAAGCGTCAGTGCTGGCAGCATCTAAATGCCCTCCGCTGCCTAAGCTACACAACTTGGGGTGCAGATCGTCACATGCTGCTGCAGCTCTACAAAGCCCTTGTGCTGTCCCGACTGGATTATGGGAGTGTGGCGTATGCCTCAGCGTCGCCCTCAGCGTTGCAACTGCTGGACCCCGTTCACCACTGTGAGGTTCGACAGGCGACAGGAGCATTCCGCACCAGTCCTGTTTATAGCCTCCTTGCTGAGGCTGGGGTTCCTCCACTTCGTCTTCGGCGTCAACAACTGTTAGCCAACTATGCTGCCCACGTCCGTTGTTCGCCCCGTCACACTAACTATTGTCTCCTTTTCGAAAATGCGGCAGTCCATATCCCACACCGGCGGCAACGATCAGGCCATACAATTGGGATCCGTGTTTGGTCGCTCCTTAATGACCTCGAGTGTTTGCCTCTTCCATCTGCTTTCCAAGTCCGCCCACGTACACCACCTTGGTGTATTCGTCGGCCGCAGCTTCGGCTGGAACTTTCCCGATGGCCAAAAGATTCAGTTCCTCCTGCAGTCTTGCGCCGCCAATTCCTTGCTCTCCTAGGCGCATACCATGCCTCGGAGGTTATCTATACCGATGGCTCGATGGTTGATGGCCGTGTGGGGTACGCTTAAGCTCATGCGGACTATGTCGACCAGCGCTCCTTGCCGGAAGGCTGTAGTGTTTACACCGCAGAACTGACAGCCATTTTTCGTGCCCTTGAGCATATTCGTACCAGCACTGGAGAGTCCTTCGTCATTTGCAGTGACTCGCTCAGTAGTCTGCAGGCTCTTGACCAGTGCTACCCACGCCATCCCATTGTTGGTGCCATCCAGGGGTCCATTCACGCTCTTGAACAGCGTGGTCGTTCGGTGGTGTTCATATGGACCCTGGGACACGTTGGGATGGCGGGAAACGAACTCGCCGACAAGTTAGCCAAATTAGCTACCCGCAAACTACCGTTGGAGATCGGCCTCCCGGCAACTGATCTCCGGACGGTTTTGCAGGTAAAGGCGACCACGATTGTCTGGGGTTCCTCCATGCGGGCCTCTCGCAGGGACTCTGTTGTTCTGTGTAGGCTCCGCATTGGTCACTCTTGGCTGAGGCATGGTCATCTGCTGCGTCGAGAGGACCCCCCTCATTGTCGCTGTGGTGCGAACATGACGGTGGCCCATATATTGTTGGAATGTCCTCTTTTAACCGCTCTCCGACGTGATTTTAATCTCCTGGGTGATTTATCCTCTCTTTTAGGTGACAATGTCTCTATGGCAGATCGGGTTTTAAGTTTTATTCGCGCAAGCGCCTTTTATAGGTCCATTTAAATTTTTTTAACATCACCCTCTTTTGAGCTGTATCTTTTAATTAGTTTTGTGTTGTAATTCGACTCCACCCTAAACTTTTAGGCTGGAGGTTTTAACGTGTTGCAGAGTGGCTGGCTCATCCTATTATTTTCGTGATCAGCCAGCCACAGTCCTCTGCTGTGCAGTTTTAATTCCTTCTGCCTTTGTTCTCTATGTTGTTTTTGTTGCTGTGCTCTGTTTTCCGTGTTGTCTTACAATGGACCATGGGGCTTTTCTTCCCCCGGAATTTTTCTTTTAGTGCTTCGCCTGACTGGTGGATAGTTTCCCTGTGCTCTGTGTTTTTATGAAACAAGGGACCGATGACCTTTGTAGTTTGGTCCCTTTAATCTTTAACCCAACCAACCAACCAACCTTCGTACGCTTCTCAACAACAGATTCGGTGACCGATGGACTGGGAGAGGCGGACCAATTCCATGGTCTCCACGCTCTCCTGACCTCAACCCTCTTGACTTTCATTTATGGCGCATCAGGAATTCCATGCGACGGAGGGTGGATGCATGTATCCTCGCTAACGGAGGACATTTTAAACATTTCCTGTAACAAAGCGTTTGAAGTCACGCTGGTACGTTCTGTTGCTGTGTTTCCATTCCATGATTATTGTGATTTGAAGAGAAGTAATAAAATGAACTCTAACATGGGAAGTAAGCGTTTCCGGACACATATCCTCATAACATATTTTCTTTATTTGTGTGTGAGGAATGTTTCCTGAAAGTCTGGCAGTACCTTTCTGTAACACCCTGTATAGCCGTAGGGGGCATTTCCCAGAAACAAACGTCGTTTTCATCGGTGTGGGTAGATGATGAACACTCTAGAAGACATCAAACGCTATTGAAATGATTAAAACATAAATGCATTTTCTTAAAATACAGGGTGTTCATTTTAACTGAAGACACAGAAATGTGTCAAAAACTACGTATCGGATTACGTATCGGATGAAGAAAACTTATAATTCCAACAACACCATAATCGACACCCCACCCAATCCCGTGCGTGGTTGGCGGGGAACAACTTTGAAATCTTCAGTGGGATCCCCCATTTTTTATTACAGATTATGATTCTACGCAAAATTTACATCGTTTTGTCTGAATCATTTTCTTCGTTTCGCCACAGATGTTGCTGAAATCGGAGGAATAGAAACGGGTACACAATCGTCTTTCACGACTTGCTTCTCGATGGTCTTTGAACATCGAATGGGTCGTGGGACCTCGCCTCCATATTGCAATAGTGGGACAGGCCAGTATTTCATAGGTTATAGTTGGAAACCAGATTGGCAACGTTGTATTCCTCTGACAAATCTAAGAAGGGACTACTCTACACGCCACTATGGCCGTGTCTCGAGGCGAACGCTACTCTTCTGTTCCAGTTAGAGTAAGTGTTCAAACTCAGTACCGTCAACTTCAATACACACAGTGATCCGCTTTTCAAATGACCGTACGCAGGACAGCAGCATATCTGCGGGAATGTCAACACAGCCGTTTCTGATGCGGCCGACGATGTCTTCATGGCCTGTTGGCACCTGAAGCTGCACCGTATTTTTAAATATCGCCAGGGAAAGAATTGGGTCGCCATCAAATACAGCGATCTATAGGGCCAATAAATAGGATCATCTCTGACGATCCACCGACAAATACAAACACATTCCAATACCTCTGTGGTTCAAATGGCTCTGAGCACTATGGGACTTCACTTCTGAAGTCATCAGCCCCCTAGCACTGAGAACTATTTAAACCTAACTAACCTAAGGACATCACACACACCCATGCCCGAGGCAGGATTCGAACCTGCGACCGTAGCGATCGCGCGGTTCCAGACTGTAGCACCTAGAACCGCTCGGCCACCCCGGCCGGCATACCTCTGTGCTTCAGTTGCGTAATGCGCTGGGCAACCGTCATTTCATAAACATGAAAATACATGCACTGGATCACAATAATAGAGGAAACGTAGTTTATTTCAGTGTCGTCAGTGGGTGCCTGTTCTCCCACAAAAGGTAAATGAGATCGGCCAGCTGTCTGAGTGATGAAGTAGGACTCAGAGTTATGAGGGTTGGTAAAGAAGCGATAGAAAGCTTCATCTTCCACGCAAAACTTCTTTGCGAAGTTGGCAGCTGAAGTAGGTTTTTGAGGGTGAAATAGATGTAACAAAGTGTGGTGACGATGATCACGTAACAACTCTGCCATCAAATCTTCGTTAAAAGTGATACGCGACCATTTTCTTCAAAAATAAAATCAGAATATAAAGGCTCATTAGATAGGAGTAATTAATCAGCACTGAGAAATTATATGCACACTGCTGGCCACCGTAAATGCAACACCCTGAAGGAAGCATCCGAATCGAGTGAAATTTACACCATGAGTTTGCAGCGATGAGATATGCAACTGATTAGAATTTCAGCGCAGACGCACATCACGCGCGCCTGTGGCGCCACCTCATTACGCCATTTAAGGCTTGGCGATTTCGACGACTGTACGTTCGGCACGTGTGTTTACCTTGTGGTTGTTTCACAAGACGATCAGTTATGCCTCGTAGACAACAGCGAACATCTTTTGATCAAGTATCCGAGTTCGACAGAGGAAGGATAGTGGCTTACCGAGATTGTGGATGCAGGAGGGTACGACGGACCGACGTGGTCGATCGCATTCACCTCGGTGCACCACTGCACGTGCTGATTGGCAAATTGTGCGTATGGCAGTGACGGATCGCTCAGTGACATCCCGAACCATAGCACAGCACATTGCGTCTGTAACGCATCATCCAGTGTCTGCGCGTACCATTCGACGCCGTTTACAGCAGAGTGGTCTGTCCGCAAGACGTCCATTGCTTCGTCTACCATTGACGCAGAACCACAGACGTCTCCGTCGCCAATGGTGTGATGACAGACGGATGTGGACGGCAGAATGGAATGACGTTGTCTTTATTGACGAGGCACGCTTCTGTCTGCAGCACCACGATGGGCGGATTCGAGTGTGGAGACACCGTGGAGAGAGGATGCTGGACAGCTGCATTATGCACCGCCACAGTGGTCTTGCACCGGGTATTATGGTATGGGGCGGTATTGGATATTACTCTCGCACGCCTCTCGTACGCATTGCCGGTACTTTAAATAGCCGGCGCTACATATCCGAGGTGCTGGAGCCAGTTGTCCTTCCTTACCTTCAGGGCTCGGCCACAGCCATATTTCAACAGGATAATGCGCGACCACACGTGGCACGCATTGTCCAAAGGTTATTCGTCAATAACCAGATTGAATTGCTTCCCTGGCCGGCTCGCTCTCCGGATCTTTCGCCGATAGAAAACATGTGGTCCATGGTTGCTCAACGAGTGACCCAGATTACATCCCCAGCTGCCACACCAGATAATCTTTGGCAACGTGTGGAAGCTGCTTGGGCTGCTGTGCCCCAGGAACACATCCAACATCTCTCTGACTCAATTGCGAGACGTGTGGCAGCGGTGATCTCCAACAGTGGCGGCTACTCTGGCTACTGATTCTGGCAGGAACGACATGTCACAGGAGTCTGTAAACGTAATCATTTGATACTTGGTCAACATTTTATCTACAAAATAAATTTTGTTGTGCTACCTCTTGTCTTTCTTGGTGTTGCATTTACGGTGGCCAGCAGTGTATATTAGTACTCCTGACTGCCAGTTGTTAATTATCTTAATATACATTTTCATTTACATTTGCATGGTGTATACAAGTGTGAAGCCATTGGGAAGGATATTGAGGTAAGCTGCTAGAAATCGGGAAAGCAGCGAGGCTCCGTAGCTGGATAGGGGGAAACTCCCTTGGGTGGTTCTCAGAAGGAAGCGGCGGACAGGACGCAGATCAGTGCCACTCACTTGATCAGACCTCCCTACTGACTTCCAGCAACTGGACACCGAACGCCCCACAGGCAGCACAGGTACAACCTCCTGTGCTGGAAAGCAACCAGCAGCCACTGTCTTTGTAACTCAAAGATGAAAAGAGGAGAAATGTTTTTAGGGATATCCAGGAAAGGCAGTAATGTGAAGAAAATGTAGACATCTTTGTTTATTTTGCGTACACCGGCTAAAAAGTGGAAGGAGGCCGACGTTGGCACAATTTGTATGTGCAAGATATCACTGAAAGTTATGTCCACAAAAATGAAATGTTTACAATAGACGGCAAATCATCGAGTAAAACTGAAGTGATATCAGGCGTTCCCCAGGGTAGCGTCCTGGGACCTCTGATGTTCCTGATCTATATAAATGACCTGGGTGACAATCTGAGCAGTTCTCTTAGGTTGTTCGCAGATGATGCTGTATTTTACCGTCTAGTAAGGTCATCCGAAGACCAGTATCAGTTGCAAAGCGATTCAGAAAAGATTGCTGTATGGTGTGGCAGGTGGCAGTTGACGCTAAATAACGAAAAGTGTGAGGTGATCCACATGAGTTCGAAAAGAAATCAGTTGGAATTAGATTACTCGATAAATAGTACAATTCTCAAGGCTGTCAATTCAACTAAGTACCTGGGTGTTAAAATTACGAACAACTTCAGTTGGAAAGACCACATATATAATATTGTGGGGAAGGCGAGCCAAAGGTTGTGTTTCATTGACAGGACACTTAGAAGATGCAACAAATCCACTAAAGAGACAGCTTACACTACACTCGTTCGTCCTCTGTTGGAATATTGCTGCGCGGTTTGGGATCCTTACCAGGTGGGATTGACGGAGGTCATCGAAAGGGTGCAAAAAAGGGCAGCTCCTTTTGTATTATCACGTAATAGGGGAGAGAGTGTGGCAGATATGATACGCGAGTTGGGATGGAAGTCATTAAAGCAAAGACGTTTTTCGTCGCAGCGAGAGCTATTTACGAAATTTCAGTCACCAACTTTCTCTTCCGAATGCGAAAATTTTTTGTTGAGCCCAACCTACATAGGTAGGAATGAGCATCAAAATAAAATAAGAGAAATCAGAGCTCGAACAGAAAGGTTTAGGTGTTCGTTTTTCCCGCGAGCTGTTCGGGAGTGGAATGGAAGAGAGATAGTATGATTGTGGTTCGATGAACCCTCTACCAAGCACTTAAATGTGAATTGCAGAGTAATCATGTAGATGTAGATGTAGATGTAAATAAACTGTAATTTAGACAGACAACTCGACTGTACTGCTGAGATCCAACTTCACTGGCCACAGAAAGAGATAGACAGCGAGATACTTTTCCTTAGAACTAATCGGTAGGAAGCACATTACTAATCAATCCCCTGAAGAAAAATGAAAGGAAGGGGACCAGAATCTTTTAAGGAAACTTTGTACCCATCGTCACTTGGAATATCTGCAGCCCAGCCAATCCGCGGAAAGTCAAGGAGGCCGGCCAGAATGGCCGAGCGGTTCTAGGCGCTTCAGTCCGGAACCGTGCGACGACTATTGTCGCAGGTTCGAATCCTGCCTCGGGATTGGATGTGTGTAATGTCCTTAGATTAATTTAAGTAGTTCTAAGTTCTAGGGGACTGATGACCTCAGACGTTAAGTCCCATAGTGTTCAGAGCCATTTGAACCATTTGAAAATCAAGGATGTAAAAGGCAGAAATACCAGTTTTCCTTTTAAAGGGCAGAAATTAATTGGCCTTCGACATTCGACTCCCCGACTTCTTCTTTGCCTGACTACCAGGATCCATCTCTTTGAATGACCTTCATCACCATGAGAGTCGATCTGTGGGCAGATGTGCTGAGGGACTTGGAAAGATTTCTATGTGACGTGAACATAGCCACAGTCACAAGTAGCTGTTGCGCCGCCAATGAAAGATTCAGCAGCCGATTCAGCCTCCGCCTATAAAATGACATGCTGAGCTCAACCTATGACAATGAGATGATCAGTAGGGATAGGAAAGTCAGTTTTGCTGATTTTCTGCAACCTCAAGATCAACTCTGAACACTGTCTTTCATATCCCAATGATGACAAATTTGCTTCAAACTCCAGCCACAGGTGCTATGCATTCTCTGCTCCAGTACTATCTGTCTTGCATTCGTACATAATGGCGTTCACGATACAACCTCACAACTAAAACTTCTCAAGAGTTTACCTTCTTCTTGCCTGATGCATAGTATACGCCTTTTAAGGACATAGTGTAATTGTAATTCCAAGTATGCTGCTAAGTTTGATTGCTTTTGGTTTTTTCAGTAGGCTTACTTCAGTTAAGCTTCCAACATCAGGTTGTCTTTAAGTAAATGGCTTATCTTTTTCGTATATTACTTCTAATTTTACAGATAATTCTTACATGGTTTTCATTGTTATCCATTTTAACATACGTCAGTTGGTTTTGACACCCATTTAATAACTGTTACTCCGTCACAATCTATTTGCTTGTTAATCACGTCCTTCGGTGTTCTTGCAGTAATAATGGCTGGTTATCACTTATCTGACATATTACATTACGTAATTATCAGATTACACGCTTTGTGTCAAGGGTATTCATGACAGATTATTTGACAGATAATAAACCAGTGGTAGGGTATAGTTACAGATAGATCCGTTTTTCATTGCTTTTATGTAGGTACTGATGTTTGCTACTCTTATACTTTTTATTTTTCCGTGTGTAATAGCGGTATCTATATATTTTATATCTATAATTGTAGTAATTTTTTAACGTTTGGCATACCGAAATTCGTCTACAAAAAGAGATTATAATGACAGTATCCAGCAATGTGATATGGACATGTAGACGATAACTGAAATAATTGTTGTCTGAGGAGAAAGGAGTATTGTAATTAATTAAATAACAGCAAATTTGAAAACATACGTACAAATATATATCTGTAGATATAACACACAGAGAAAGAGAAAGTATAACAATTGCGAAGATCAATACGTACATAACGGAAATTATATACAGAACTGCCTGTAACCATACAGCATACCTGAAATAAACTTTCACGAAAATACTGATACAAAGAATACAATCTGACAATTACACAAAGCAATAACTCAGATAAGGGGTAACCACTAGATTGATGACAAAACCATCCATTGTATGTAAAAATGCGTACTGATGTAATCCATTTAATAGTTACCTATTAAATTATAAATAATGTACCAAAGTTATGTACCATTTATTTTCAGATAACCTGATCGGGGCAACTCAGCCGAAATAGACCTATTGCAAAAACAAATGCAGTAAAAGTAAGGAGCATTTGGAGTTATAACTGTACACTGCAGTTGTTTAATTTTTATAAGCGAGTATTTTAGTATTCTCCAGACACTTCAGTCAGGTGTGCTACTGTTCGACTTTAGAATTACCACACTTCTCAGTAATTTAAGAGTCACTTTAACGGAATAAACCGTATTAATTGTGGTTCTTTTTCCCCGCTACTTACAGTCATTGATCTAATTGTTCATTTTAGGGGTCTATCTAATACACTCCTGCAAATTGAAATAAGAACACCGTGAATTCATTGTCCCAGGAAGGGGAAACTTTATTGACACATTCCTGGGGTCAGATACATCACATGATCACACTGACAGAACCACAGGCACATAGACACAGGCAACAGAGCGTGCACAATGTCGGCACTAGTACAGTGTATATCCACCTTTCGCAGCAATGCAGGCTGCTATTCTCCCATGGAGACGATCGTAGAGATGCTGGATGTAGTCCTGTGGAACGGCTTGCCATGCCATTTCCACCTGGCGCCTCAGTTGGACCAGCGTTCGTGCTGGACGTGCAGACCGCGTGAGACAACGCTTCATCCAGTCCCAAACATGCTCAATGGGGGACAGATCCGGAGATCTTGCTGGCCAGGGTAGTTGACTTGCACCTTCTAGAGCACGTTGGGTGGCACGGGATACATGCGGACGTGCATTGTCCTGTTGGAACGGCAAGTTCCCTTGCCGGTCTAGGAATGGTAGAACGATGGGTTCGATGACGGTTTGGATGTACCGTGCACTATTCAGTGTCCCCTCGACGATCACCAGTGGTGTACGGCCAGTGTAGGAGATCGCTCCCCACACCATGATGCCGGGTGTTGGCCCTGTGTGCCTCGGTCGTATGCAGTCCTGATTGTGGCGCTCACCTTCACGGCGCCAAACACGCATACGACCATCATTGGCACCAAGGCAGAAGCGACTCTCATCGCTGAAGACGACACGTCTCCATTCGTCCCTCCATTCACGCCTGTCGCGACACCACTGGAGGCGGGCTGCACGATGTTGGGGCGTGAGCGGAAGACGGCCTAACGGTGTGCGGGACCGTAGCCCAGCTTCATGGAGACGGTTGCGAATGGTCCTCGCCGATACCCCAGGAGCAACAGTGTCCCTAATTTGCTGGGAAGTGGCGGTGCGGTCCCCTACGGCACTGCGTAGGATCCTACGGTCTTGGCGTGCATCCGTGCGTCGCTGCGGTCCGGTCCCAGGTCGACGGGCACGTGCACCTTCCGCCGACCACTGGCGACAACATCGATGTACTGAGGAGACCTCACGCCCCACGTGTTGCGCAATTCGGCGGTACGTCCACCCGGCCTCCCGCATGCCCACTATACGCCCTCGCTCAAAGTCCGTCAACTGCACATACGGTTCACGTCCACGCTGTCGCGGCATGCTACCAGTGTTAAAGACTGCGATGGAGCTCCGTATGCCACGGCAAACTGGCTGACACTGACGGCGGCGGTGCACAAATGCTGCGCAGCTAGCGCCATTCGACGGCCAACACCGCGGTTCCTGGTGTGTCCGCTGTGCCGTGCGTGTGATCATTGCTTGTACAACCCTCTCGCAGTGTCCGGAGCAAGTATGGTGGGTCTGACACACCGGTGTCAATGTGTTCTTTTTTCCATTTCCAGGAGTGTAGATGCCGTATAAGAGGGATAACCAGAACACATTCAGATTAGACAACCTGATGTCCCCTGCAAAGAATAGTGCAGTTGAAAGTGAGAAACAACAAAAAAAATGAATTACCTTGACTGCGAAGAACAATGTTTGGGCATTTGTACCTTGAAATTGGGAACTAAATGTCCGGCTTCATCACTGGATATATGAAAAAACGGTGCCGTTCGAACGTGGTGTAACCCAGTTCGTTGGGAAAATTGTTGAAATTTCTACAAAGGAAACTGAGGACCATTATCCGAAACAATTTTTCGTCGAAAAGCTTCGAAGCAAAACTGCTGGCACTTGTCGTTGAATTCAGTGGAAAGACAAATAGGTATCTACTGCGTGCATCAACGATAATCAGCCACCGTGTTACAGAAAGGACCAGGAATATTAATGTGGATGCATTGCCAAGGGCCCTCAGGTGGATGGCAATCGAAATATTCTTCGCACTGCCTGGTTATCCACGCATGTGTGACAGTGGGAAATTATCCGTGGGACCTTCCTTTGAAGTCCGAGAAATGCACAACGCTCGTGAGCTAGCTGCTGAGTTCTAACGGTTCCTCAATATTCTCTATGTAAGAGTTTGACAATATGTTGCCCTGATGAAGTGGAAATCATGACACTAGATTTTTCTTTGTGAGTGTCCAACAGAATTGCACCATTCTGAAGAGAAAGGCTGTTGCTTTGAACATGGTACTTGCATATCATAGCATCTGAAATCAGTTACGGATCACGAGACCAACCCGTCATAAAGTAATACTACAACAATCACAGTGACAGAACCCGTTCAGTAGTTGTGCGATCTACAGACATTCCATAAGAAAAGCTTGCATGATGGTGAATCAGTGCGATTTACTTGAAGACAAGAAGCTTCGAATGCATCGAATTTTGTATCATGTCTCGTACATCAGAGAGACAGAGCACCTTCGCTACTATGCTACGTGTAGGGCGACAGAGAACTCAATACCGGGAAATTCGAAAGAAATAGTGACCAACGTTACAGCTACTGTGTTGTACGAACAAACAAATCTTTAGTCTGATGAAAAAGAGCAATCAACAACTTAGGAACTGTGAAGAGAGAAATTTTTCTACCATACTGATATCGAAGCAATTTCGTGACACCGTAGATGATGGGTAAGGCTAGCTTTTACAATTAACGACTTGGTACTTGTTCAACGCCGTACATGGGAAAGCTATGATGCTTCCGGTGTTTGAAATCTTATTAAATAAAAATGCCCGTATCCCATGTGAGGCTGCATGAACTGCAAGCATTAGTGGCTTTTGTGGATCAAAATGAAGAATACATGGGCAATTAGGCAATCCATTTTTCAACTTTAGAAACGATTGTTCACTTTCTTCAGTCCCTTGGAAAGAAACAGTTTTACACCAGAGATAACACAATGGAGTAAAAATTTGTGCTTCATCCCAAATGAACTTGACGTACTAGATCACTTTCAGAGAGGACAAGTTACTCTCTCGCCTATTTCTCATGCATGGGAAATTATTAAAGATTTTGTTACAACCTGTCGCAGCTTGGGTGAGACTACAAAGTTAACGGCCTGAGCGGACGTTGATGGAGCCTGGTAAGGCGCTAAAAGCATGAGGTATTTTTATGTTTCTTAGCTCATAGAAACAACATGTTGGGAGTTGGAAACAACTGGCGGCGAGCCCATCCCTCAGTAAATCTTGCCGGACAGGCCCACAGCTGTACAGGGCAGACAGAGCAGCCCTTCATTGAGACAGGTCTTCAGCAGAAAAATGCTGCGATACCTTCACTGGCGCCAGACGAAGGCTGGGCTGGGAGAGACGGACTGAAGGGTCACAGTGGAGTTGTGGATCGGGCATTGTGTGCAGAGCCATGCATAATAAAAATTCACAAGTTTCCCTGTTCGCCAGTGCTGCAAATCGACCTTTGACCCACTTTCATCTGCCGCTTTGGTTGTATAAGGAAGTCCGGCTTCTGCGAAACGTTTAGAGATAGAATCTTTATTACACCTCATAGCTAGGACTAACAAGCTCCAAGGCACAGGAGATTTGGATAAAGATCTTTAAGAGTGTATCTGTTTGGTTATTAGCGTGGGAAGATACACGATTTCTGAGGAAAGCACCTACATCTCCGTGAAAACTTTAAAAAAACCAGTAATTGGCTCTCTCTTTCCAGAGACGCAGGTTTCTTAACTCTTGACCTGGTTTCGACAGGGGTTTGTGCTGTCGTGTGGCAGGGGAGAATCAGCACCTCTATAGTAATATGATTGGCTCAAGATGGCGTGAAGGCGGTGTCGTTCGTGCACTTTGTGCGGAAACGATTTTTTTTTTTTTCTGAAGAGATGCAAAGCACTCGGGTGCTGGACTTTGGTCTGGTAGGAACTTCTGGCCGATGCTCTGGCATGTGTCCTGGGACTGACTTCACTTGCGAGTAGTTTAGACTGGGGAGCCTGTGGTGAAGTTCTTATTGTACTCGCAGTGTGACTTCAGATGTGTCGGGCTACTCGTTAGCTGAGGGTACACTTATTCGTTTTTGGTTTACCAGTCTTGACGTTTGGTATCCTCGTGCGCTCTGTCGTGTAAGTGAGCCAAATTGGTCCTTGGTACGACCGGCAAACGGGTGTGTCACACACTGAAATCTACCGTGATTTCAGGGCTCTGGTAGAGAGTAAATTTCGATCCGACTGCCTGATCGCTAGACTGTGAGATTTTTGCATTTCTTTCGTGGCCGCGATCGATTCACAGGAGCCGCCTCACGTCTCTGCTCCGCCGCACCCATATCGCCAGCTGCAAGTTACATACCCACACGAAGCAAACAGGGTAACGTACTGCTGCTCCGGCATTATCAGGGCGTACAGATCTCAATCGCCACTTGCTCTCTGCTTCTCCTATGTATTGAAACCACAGAAGAGAATCGAAGCATTTGAGATGTGGTGCTATAGACGAATGTTGAAAATTAGGTGGACTGATAAGGTAAGGAATGAGGAGGTTCTACGCGGAATCGGAGAGGAAAGGAATATGTGGAAAACCCTGATAAGGAGAAGGGGCAGGATGATAGGACATCTGCTAAGACATGAGGGAATGACTTCCATGTTACTAGAGGGAGCTGTAGAGGGCAAAAACTGTAGAGGAAGACAGAGATTGGAATACGTCAAGCAGATAATTGAGGACGTAGGTTGCTAGTGCTACTCTGAGATGAAGAGGTTAGCATAGGAAAGGATTTCGTGGCGGGCCGCATCAAACCAGTCAGTAGACTGATGACCAAAAAAAAAAAAAAAATAATCAAGGGGAAGTTGAAGGTCGGCATCAGCTAAATCAACTTTGGAAAAGAATCGCCCACCTGCCAGGCGATCCATAAGTTACTGAATGTGTGGATATGCGAAATAAATCAATAACTGGACTCGCATTCCGAAGGACGACAGTTCGAATTCACGTCCGGCCATCCAGATTTAGGTTTTCGTGATTTCCATAAATTGTTTCAGGCAAATGCTGGAATGGTTCTTTGGGAGGTCGTGGCCGAATTCCTTCCCCATCCTTCACAGAACCCAAACTTGTTCTCCGCCTCTAATGACCTCGATGTCGATGGAACGTTAAACCCTGGCTTCCTTCCCAACTTCCTTAAATCAATAACAGCTTGATCGTTAACTGTTTCTTTAAACTCGGCGTAAAATCTAATTTCCTTGTTAGATTTTATTATGATAACGAAGGCCAATTTACTAGCAAAAATAGGTTTCGAGAGACTAATTTGTTGCAATCTGTTGGGGTGAAAAGTAACTTCAACGAGTATGCGTGATGCATCGGACGTGCATGGTAAGACATTGATTCGGCTATGTGTTTGAGTGTAATGTGCACTTGAAAATTCTTTGCATATCCCAACGTGCCATCGAACAAATGTCCATATCCTCGCACTAACGATAAATCCTGGCGTGGGGAACTTGACCAATAGCATGCAAATTGTCCTGAATATCTGAGCCAAGCAAATCAAATGTATCCATGCCAAAAATATTGCGACTCGAGCGTTACTGAACTACTCTGCCAGCACCTAATACAGTCGTATTTCAGTATTTTGCTTACAAGAACAGAGATAATTTTGCTACTTTAGGCTTTGAGGTGTAGGCTATTATTTTTCTTCTTTTGAGCTCACGGTGTCCCAGTTGCTTGTAAGTAATTTGATTAATTATTGTGACTGGAGGAGCAGTCTCTGACTCAAACGGTATAGATTGATCGCAGATCTGTATACAATATAGTTTTCTATTAGTTCTATGAATATTGCTGTCGTTTCCTACTTTCATCTATTTTGCGAGAAACGGAGCCGTTTAACGTTTGTCCAAGTGAGGAGAGCTGATTTGAAGTAACCAAGCTTTGCACTGTGTGCCGCTTTGCGAATCGTGCACTCGAGTCTGTGACTCGTGAGAGAAATGCCAGGTACAGTTGGTAAAGGTACAGAATGTGAGATCACATAAATCTGCACTGGCTCAAACCTGGATTGAAACGGAACGGAGTCTTCTTTGCGCTCCATTTTCAAGCACGATTTCTGTGTGTGTCGTGATAGTGTTTCCTACAGCGTCGGCGTTCCTCTTGGCGGAATGATGTGCATGTTGCCAACATGAGAGGCACGAGGCGGAACCCACTTTGAACTACCTGCAGTGAGAGTTGCAAAGATAGGCACACTGCCGGCCGTAGTGGCCGAGCGGTTCTACGCGCTTCAGTCTGGAAGCGCGCGACCGCTACGGTCGCAGGTTCGAATCCTGCCTCGGGCATGGATGTGTGTGATGCCCTTAGGTTCATTTGCTTTAAGTAGTTCCGAGTTCTAGATGACTGATGACCTCAGATGTTAAGTTCCATAGTGCTCAGAGCCATGTGAATCCTAGGCACGTTGATATCCGTTTCGGCGAAGTCTTGAACTTGCTGAGGGTCTGTTACGTTTACGTACATCTTTGATACAAGGAATGCTATGTTCTAGACTCTCTTCCCGTATTTTGTGTATACAAGTTTCTGAATAAGGGCTTTGCAACGCATTTGGTATTGAAAAGGAACTCCAAAAGTGGAGTTAAATTTATAGCTCCTAGCCATCCTCTTAAGGTCGGCGATCCATTTCTTTTAAAGCATATTACTATGAGAACGCGTACGAAAAAGTTAGAAACGAGTAGCAACTATGAGTATCTGTCCTTCAAGAAATTTTTCCACCTTTTGAACGACTTCATCAGGAAGAATTTTGGGTTCTACTTGGGAGAACAATTTCTTACATAAACGAAAGATGCGCAATCCTGCCTAAGAAGAAAGCAATAACATTGTCACCTAGTCTGCGAAACACTGCTCGAGCTGTATCCGGTATTCCATCCACTCCTCTTGTTCTTCATCAGAAGAGTGGAGAGAAGGGAGCGACATCTGGCAACATGAATTCTGTGCTTCAGTTGTTTATTTCTGAGTATCCACCAGTTTACTTACGCTTTCTAACAGAGTGTGAATTTGTTGACTCAGAAAGTGAATAAATGTGGTGAGTGTTTGTTTTCCAAAAGTTACGGCTGCTTACTAAATTTAAATCATATCAAAATTGGATGTAACAAATTTGGGAAGAATGTATAAATAATTCAGAAAAGTAGATATCTAAACACTTTTCGCTCTTGACTATGTCTAAAAAGTATAATTTCATTTCGTTCTGCACTGATAGAAATTTTGATTAGTTCAGTAGGTAGAGATCGTAACTTCATCCGTGGATGTAAGTAGTCACTAGTCACAAGTACGTCGCCAGATATGTTTGCTGCAACCGTCGATTACGGAAATGGGTGGACGCCACAACACATCAGACACTATACCGGATGATTCTTATTAACGTTTTAGAACCATCGTATCGACGTGGAGAATGCTGAGGCAATTAATTTTGTAGAAGACACATGTGGCCCCAATTGTCAAGAAATACCACAAAAGTGAATGACATATGTTGGACACGTGACGTCAAATCCAAAATACGGAATGTATTATCGAATGTGTACATGACGCGACGCAATACTTTCATTCAAGCAAACGCTGTGACTTCGAACACCTTATGTATACATAATGTTGTTAATGCAGAAAGTGCAAAATTATTATCCTTTCCATAACAAAACAAAAGCTTTCTTATTTTGTGTTTCTTTCCCTTTCTCCCCACATTTTTCATTTCCAGGCGTTATGTACATATGGAAACATATGTCATCCGACGAAATGAAACTCGGGTGAACAGCCTGGTGTGAGTGTACAAAGGATACAATATTTCGGCAATCGACCTAGTTGCCATAGTCATATGTCATTTACTCTCGATGCAATACAATAGGTTTTTGTTGTACTGTCTTTTGCAGTAAACCAATGGAGAACGCGAGACCGGTAAATTAGTTAATAAATCAAAATATTAATGTAAACATGTAAGTTCCTTACGGAATGAAAAAATACTGCCTGCTATATGCTTAATTCGAACCCTGAGGCCCACGCACTGACTTCACACATGTAGGGGCGGAGCCACCACAACTTTAATACTTGGGTTGGGGTGATTAGGCGCGCATGACCTCGATCTGGAACCTTTACTGCTAATTAATGAAATTATTGAACGTAAAATCGAAATTTATCCTCACCAGCAATGAAGAGTTTACTTGTCATTCAATTCGTGCGCCTAAATAACTCCTTAGACAACAGTGACGTAATCCTTCATTCGCCTCCTTCTTACAATTTCTTTCCACAGTTTTACCTACGACTTAGTGCAGAAATTGATGTCTTCTCAGACAAAAGTCGATGGGAACTTACATCCATCCAAAACGAACGAATGTGGTATTCGTACATCGAGATTGAACTGTAGATGGCAAATGGCAAAGAATAAATATCTCGCGGAGCGTTCATTACACTTATCTTCAGGAAATAACTATACGCTAGTACTTAACCCTGCGGTACTTGATTTTCCCTGCGGTAGACAATTTTTAATGATCGTTTCTCTGAGGTTTTCAGTCAGTCATGAGACTGCAAACGCAGGCAGAGCACAGCGCCACTAGGGAGTGCACACTACATTGGACCGCGTGCATTTGCACCCTCAGGACTGACTGAAACCGGCAGAGAAGCGACCATTAACAGCTGTTCTCTGTAGTGGACGCTATGGGCCACAGAGTTAATTACTATGAAAGTTCCTTTTATGTGAATCATTACAATATCAGAGCTAGCTCACAAAAGGAGATAATATAACGAGCCATACGAACATGATTCCATGACGAAATAATTTTTTTTCTGATTTTTACGAATGCTACTTTTTAGCACTTGATTCGAGTCCGATTCATTTCCGCATTTCATTTTTTAGTGTTTGGTGCTCTTAACCTCTGTGATGTTTCATCTTGATGCGCTCTCTGGAAGTTAGGTTTTCATGTGCATTACACACAATTTTGAATGTTTTCTTCCTCTGTAGCCACCTCATCTGATTATTTTCGAATTTCATTGTTTGATTTAGTTTTGATCTATCTGTTTCTGAATTTGTCTTGTTAATCTGTGTGATAAAGACGTATAGATAGGATGCAATAAACCAAGTACTGTAGAGCAGATCCTATCAGTTTAAGGAAGAAAATCATAGACGACGACGTTAGCTACTATGCAACTAGTACCAGAGCAAGACTCTGGTCAAACTAGCAGTAAATTCTAGATGGGACCCACGGATGTGCATTTATTAGAAAGGTTGGTCCACTGGCATCATGCGATCTGGAATTGAAAGTAAAGTGACATAAGAATGAGATGTGTTAAATATAGAGGTTGATTATAATTAAACTTTCAAACCGCTGTAGAAATAAATCCACTGGTCATAATGACGTCAATTTGCAACGGAATATTATCGGAAAAAGGCAGAAGAAAAATAAGTAGTTACAAAATGTAACAATAGACGACGCTGTAAGCATCGTAATTTAGTAGCGGTCGACTACCAATCACAAATGAATCATACAACAATGTCTAAGGTGTACGTCTGACGTTAAACAAACTGTACTACTCAATGTGCATGGGTGTACAGATGTGGTACCGTTAATTACGTAAGCCCATCCACCACGGACCACTGGATGGTGAAAAATAGGTAAATGGGTTTTTAATTGTCCTGAGGCCAGGAACCGCATAAAAAGCATCAATCACATCGCTTTTTAATTCTCATGAGGCCAAAGACTACGCAAATTCATCAATCACATTGGTTTTTAATTGTAGTGAAGCAAAATTCTGCATAAAATGTATCAGTCAAAATCAAATCTGATTATTAATTTCCGTGTGACTGGCCCAAAACATGTCCAGTGTGCTGTCCACCGTTACCGGCAACAAGTTGAAATCGAGAAACAGTATGTTCCACAATTGGTCGAAGTGTTTTCGGGGTCACGTTCAGACTGTGTTGCGCAATGCGTGCCTTCAATGCAGCTAAGTTTGCAATCGGGATACCGAACACAACATCTTTCAGACAGCCGCACAGCCAGAAGCCACACGGATTAAGATCGGATGATGGGGGCGGCCAGGCTGAAGGGAAACACGCACCACACAGTGGCCTTTTCAGGGAGAAGTGGTACTGGTTGGTTTGCTTGCGGCAGATGGAAGTGGGCTTCGTCTGTCCACAAAATCTTCCACGGCCAATCATTGTCAATTTCCAGGTGATAAGGAAATTTCAAAGCAAAGGTCTCTCTTGCTGGCAGGTCAACAGAAAGCAATTCGTGCATATGGGTAATTTTGAATGGATAACAAAGAAGGATGTTTCGTAGGATTTTATGCACCGTCCTCACGGGTACGTCCAATGTTCGGGCAATTCTCCGTGCACTACACGTTTGTACACGACCGATCCTCTCCTCCTGCATTGCTGTGGCCACTGCTTCCACTGACGTCGAATCAATGCGTTCCCTCTCTCTACCGGGTTGCACACAAAAAGAACCCGTCTTCTCGAATTTCCGAATCATTTCCTCCAGACCCACGGCAGTTGTCGGACCAACGCCTTTTTTCAAACCCGTCAGTGTCTGGAACTTCTGCAGAGCGTCGTGTGCACAGTCATCATTCTTGTAACACAGTTTTACAATCAGAGCGCGATCCTGTATTGTGACAGTCATGGCGAACGCCGCAGACGCGAAAGGACGAAAGCCGTGTACCCGGCATGTTTATACCAACTTCCTAAACATGACACTTGTTTTCATTTACGTATTCTGACACATACAACGCCGTCTATTGATCAATTTTTACTTTTTTTCTTCTGCCATACGTTTATCCCCTCTCCGATAATATTCCGTTGCAATTTGACGTCAATCTGACCAGTGACTTTATGTCTACAGCGTTTTGGAAGTTTAACTTTAATTACAATCACCCTGTGTATTACAAAGCAAAAACTGTAGTAAAAATAAGTTTAGAGAAATTTACAATAAAACCTAGGACTTAACAGAGGTGGCAGAGCGGTTCTAGGCGCTACAGTCTGGAACCGCGCGACCGCTACGGTCGCAGGTTCGAATACTGACTCGGGCATGGATGTGTGTGATGTCCTTAAGATAGTTTGGTTTAATTACTTATAAGTTCTAGGGGACTGATGACCTTAGAAGTCAAGTCCCATAGTGCTCAGGGCCATTTGAACCACTTAACAGGGCGCCAGCTGACAACGAAGCTCACAAGTGCTAGCGGAAAGTTGGTGCTATGGGAAGAGAAATACAGTGCCTTCATGTCCCATACACATAAAACGTCAGAAAACATTTAATTTTACAAATAAGCTAAGTTAAACATGAATTAAAAAAGTACGAATTTACAAGCATGACAGTAGTATTACATGTGACAGATATACCCCACTCTTTCGTTTTCCTTGCGGGGTTCCCAAATATAACATGGTAATAGTATTAAGTTGTGGTAATTATTTAGCAGCAATTACTTCGTAAGTTTTAATGATGATGCTAAACAATCAGTCTGAAATATTCCTGTTATTACAGTGCACCAAAACAGACTCATTGCATTAATATTACTTTAAAGATGTCACTCTGTAGCGCCTGAAATAAAGTTTCAAGACGTTTCGTCGACCCACGTCAAACAGATTTTTGAATGGTCCTAAGCCTGGTAGTGACTGTGGTACGGGAACCGAATATTATCAGAGACGAAAGCCACTGGTTTCTGTGGAAAGTTGAGGTGTGATTCGAAAACGAGTCATCCTACATAAAGTGAAAAACTCATTTGCCTTTCTTCATGCTTTTATTTTATTTCTTCGGTGTACATCGGTAATGGTTCAGCTACAAGGGATTTAATTTTCTATTCTTAAAAAATGCAGTTTAACAGCTCTTCACCCGCGACGTTATCAGAGGGGCAAGACAACTTGTTATCTGAGATATACTGATGCCTGAGACATTGTGTTATCAAAACTATCCGGACATCTCCAAAAACATACGTTTTTCATATTAGGTGCATTGTGCTGCCACCTACTGCTAGGTACTTCGTACGAGCGACCTCAGTAGTCATTATACATCGAGAGACGGCAGAATGCGGCGTTCCGCGGAACTCACGGACTTTGAACGTGGTCAGGTGATTGGATGTCACTTGTGTCATAACGTCTGTACGCGAGATTTCCACATTGGTAAAGATCCCTAGCTCCACTGTTTCCGATGTGATTGTGAGGTGGAAACGTGAAGGGACACGTACAGCACAAAAGCGTATAGGCCGACGCCATCTGTTGACTGACAGGGGCCGCCGACATTTTAAGAGGGTCGTAATGTATAATTGGCAGACATCTGGCGAGACCATAACGCAGGAATTCCAAACCGCATCAGGATCCACTGCAAGTACTATGACAGGTGGGAGGTGAGAAAACTTGTATTTCATGGTCGAGCGGCTGCTGATAAGCCACATATCACGCCGGTAACATGCCAAACGGCCACTCGCTTGATGTGTAAGGAGCGTAAATATTGGACGATTGAACAGAGGAAAAACGTTGTATGGAGTAATGATTCACGGTACACAATGTGGCGATCCGATGGTAGGATGTGGGTATGGCGAATGCCCGGTGAACTTCATTTGCCAGCGTGTGTAGTGCCAACAGTAAAACTCGGAGGCGGTGGTTTTATGATGCGGTCGCGTTTTTCATGGAGGGGGCTTGCACCCATTTTTGTTTTGCGTGGCACTGTCACAGGACAAGCCTATATTGATGTTTTAAGCACCTTCTTGCTTCCCACTATTGGAGAGCAATTCGGGTATGGCGATTGCATCTCCAACACGATTGAGGAGTTGTTCATAATTCACGGTCTATGGCGCAGTGGAAAGTTGTTTCTAGAAGGGAGAAAGTATGTCGAACAGTTTCATCATACGGTGCAAAAGGTGGCAAATAAGTGATAGTGCTACGTTTTCTCGAAGTGCAGTGCTCTTGCACACGGTACAGTTATAATATACTACCAGCTGCCGGCCGTTGTGGCCGAACGGTTCTAGGCGCTTCAGTCTGGAACCGCGCAACCGCTACGGTTTCAGGTTCGAATCCTGCCTCGGGCAGGATGTCCTTAGGTTAGTTCGGTTTAAATAGTTCTAAGTTCTTGGAGACTGACGACCTCAGATGTTAAGTCCCATAGTGCTAAGAGCCATTTGAACCATTTACTACCAGCTGTTGTCAGCGAGTGTCTCAAGAGCGTCGACAAAGTTACGTTTTACGCCCAGCCTCCAAGCTGCCAAGGTGAAAGTTGAAAGGGCTGGAACGACCAGGATGACGATAGGGTGATAGAGGAGGGTAGGAAGAGATTTGGGGGGGAGGGGTAGGAGGAGGGGGGAGGCGTAGGGTGGTGGGGCCAACTCGTCAGGGACAGCAGGGCTCGACCGGGCGGGACCCGATGGCATGAGGGTGGGAGGGGAGGGGGGGGGGCGTGGTCCTGTAATAAAAATAAATTCCCAACTTTTTAACGAGGCCAAATGAAGAGATAGCGGCGCTGTTATGCCCCTAAATAAGGAGACTTTAGGTGAGAGCAAAGAGCGCACCAGCTCCAAAGTCGAACGTTGCCGACGAGGAAGAGGGTCACGAAGGAAGCAAAGAACTGGAGCATTAAAATTGATATTAAGGGCTCATTAGAGCGAAACGCAGAAATGGAGTAATGGGGCAATGTATTACGCCGTTACAATTTACTACATTCCTATACGCTGAAGACAAGCAATTTATAATGAGAAGCTCTCGCACTTAATTGCAACGAAAATTCTGCGGCGGTTGAAAAGGGATGGGGATATAATACATTAGCCGCACTCGAGATCTCTCCACCTCCTTTTTCTCCTTTTTTCTCTTTTTCGCGGAACGCAAAGCAGTTCGCCGCTTTGCTAATGAAATACTAAATTTCCAGCTGAGGAAATTCGTACGTTTACAGAGTATACTTGATACTGAGAATATTCGAGAATATTCTCCTAGCTTTTAAAAATTACGCACAAAGTTTCAATACAAGCGCTTCTGCGACCATAATGTTGGTAGAACGAAACATTTTCTACTGTTCAACCAGTAATATTTCATTTAGTTTCCTGTATAGTAGTAACTTACAGCCAGATTATGCGGTAGCTCATAATTTGTCTTGACTTATCACATTAGATTTACATTATTCTCATCTAGGTTAAACGGCAGTGTTTGGTAGGTCAATAACTGATTATTAACAGTAAAACGTTACTAAAATATTCATAAAACCGTTACTTCATTTGCCTGTTCATAAGAACATCATTTCCTAACGTTGCTTTGTATGATTCATCCATATGTCAGATTCAAATAAAACGTTCACAAACTTTAAAACATTATTTCATGCCGTTTTCACCCACTGTCGCCGCACTATATAAGGTAATGTCTGTCTGAATGAAACTTCTTCTTTACGTTAGTGTATATACTTGCAGTTTGGAGTCATAGTTTTGAAAGATTCTTCATATTTGCTCGGAGCACAGGTGTATTTCTTCCTTGCCCCTAACGTGTGAAATTTCTACTTGATAAGCGCATTGGTGGCATGTTTATGATTTTCTTTTCACAGGATTTTGCATTACACAAGTAATAAAATTTGATAAGCTGATTCATAGTTCTCTAAAAGAATGTATATGTCGCTCTTTCCTTACAACTGCCCTAGTCAATTTGTCTCGAAGTTCCAGGAAACCATTCACGTTACACGTAGTCAGCTGCACTTTTCATTCGATATATCAGCGTTGTATAGTTCTACCATGTTACTGTACATATGTCTTCATTATCCTCAGATGATGAATGGTCAGGGCCGGTATATAATCTGCAGAGAGATAATAACTCTAATTTAAGTTAAATTTTTCAAAATCCTGCTATCCCATTATTCTGACGGTGTGACGACAGTTGCCGTGGTGCGTCGTATTTAATTCGTAACCTGACTTTCTAACTTCTCACAAAGTACGGTAACAAGTGTTATAGACTACATTCACATTGCAAGACATCTGTAGAAGAGAAATTTCATTACTAATTCACTCACGCTAACTGATACTCAAGCATAATCTTCAGGGACAAAAACCACAGATGATTTTTTTTCCACGTCCTTATGTCTCGTGAACGGAAAACGCATTGTGTGAGTGCATATTATTTTATTTCACACATGGACCAGTTTCCTTTACCCCTCCTCTCCAGTCCCACAGATAATCTCAAGTAAGCTGAAGTCAATGAGTTTGTCCGTCTGCAACGACTGTTGAGGGAACGTTCATACTTCGGTTATTGAGA
The DNA here is from genome assembly GCF_023898315.1 of Schistocerca nitens. Taxonomy (NCBI): domain Eukaryota; kingdom Metazoa; phylum Arthropoda; class Insecta; order Orthoptera; family Acrididae; genus Schistocerca; species Schistocerca nitens. Next base: position 364,291,528 of record NC_064617.1, read on the forward strand.
TCAAGATTTTTTCTGAGGGAGAATTTCAGTGCACTCTGTTTGTTTAACGTCAGGAAGTGTTTTATTTCATTGAATAGATTTAATTCTTTGTGAGTGAAACGTTTAGACAATCGCTTGGCTTTGTTCGTGATGGAGGTCACCATGTGCGCTTAGCAGTGGTCTCGCATCTCAGTAACCATGTGCCGGATTTTCTTGATAATCGTTTATCACCTTAATACTAACAAAAGTTGTTCCTCTAAGAGGTTATTTTGTGGTTTCTTCGAATGATTTTTACCGTATGCTTGTGAACCATGTCAGGAGCATTGTAATAGATGTACAGTTGTCCACGCGAGTAGACAGTTCGCAACAATCATTCGAGTTTAAAGGCTAATGTTACGTGGACAATCTCGTGTGATACGGGAAAGTATTTTGTACCTGAAGCACTATTACGTGTGTAACTTCATAGCCGCGTGTTGCTGGAAAGTCGTTGGTTCGTACTGGTGGACTCCTCAGTCAGACCACACAGTAGCTATGGTGGAGAAATCTAATAGTTCATGCCTGTTTCGAGTCGAGTGTGAATGAGGCGGAAGCTGAATGCAAGATATCTTTCCTTTGCCCGTGTATCTAGCTATACTCTTCCTCACCTGCTCATAATATTCGTAAGTTGGTTTCTCCTCTGCAATGTTTCCTCTAGTAAGTATCATCATTAATGAACTATGATTTTATTACATGTTCATTGTAACATTGTTCATACGAAGTGGGTGATAGTGGTAAATAATAAAGTTTCGTGAATTTATTAAATCTGCTGGTGAATAATTCTACTTAAAGTCATTTTGCATCCCCCTCAAACAGTATTCCCTCATGGAAACATCAGTAAATAAAGCTGCGAAAGAAAATAATATAGTTACAAGAAGTCTGAACTTGCGGTATGGTTCATTTACTCCTCCGAGACAAATGAAGTTTCATATTCGATGTTCTCAAATCTTAGCTCTTGGAGACATTACAGCAATATTTGACGAAGATCGTGGTCTGCTGATCCACAGTCACTCTCCATGAAGACGTAACAATTGAAAAGTTTCAGATGACCATAGAAAGACCCCTTTGTATCTGCACTTGCGTAATCCATGTTAAATCAGAATCAGATTTGTGGGTTTTGGTTTATCTGTAAACGTTCCTATATGGGTTCGTTATGATTTGTGGAGGGATTCGTAATTTTTTCGTCAGGTGTTGCTACCTAACAACTATGTAAATGTTTGTGGTTGTTGTTGTTGTGGTCTTCAGTCCTGAGACTAGTTTGATGCAGCTCTCCATGCTACTCTATCCTGTGCAAGCTTCTTCATCTCCCAGTACCTACTGCAACCTACATCCTTCTGAATCTGCTTAGTGTATTCATCTCTTGGTTTCCCTCTACGATTTTTACCCTCCACGCTGCCCTCCAATACTAAATTGGTGATCCCTCGATGTCTGAGAACATGTCTTCTAGTCAAGTTGTGCCATTGCCTGTCTACATTTTATATCCTCTCTACTTCGACCAGCATCAGTTATTTTACTCCCTAAATAGCAAAACTCCTTTACTACTTTAAGTGTCTCATTTCCTAATCTAATCCCCTCAGCATCACCCGATTTAATTTGACTACATTCCATTATCCTCGTTTTGCTTTTGTTGATGTTCATCTTATATCCTCCTTTCAAGACACTGTCCATTCCGTTCAACTGCTCTTCCAAGTCCTTTGCTGTCTCTGACAGAATTACAATGTCATCGGCGAACCTCAAAGTTTTTACTTCCTCTCCATGAATTTTAATACCTACTCCGTATTTTTCTTTTGTTTCCTTTACTGCTTGCTCAATATACAGATTGAATAACATCGGGGATAGGCTACAAACCTGTCTCACTCCTTTCCCAATCACTGCTTCCCTTTCATGCCCCTCGGCTCTTATAAGTGCCATCTGGTTTCTGTACAAATTGTAAATAGCCTTTCGCTCCCTGTATTTTACCCCTGCCACCTTCAGAATTTGAAAGAGAGTATTCCAGTTAACGTTGTCAAAAGTTTTCTCTAAGTCTACAAATGCTAGAAACGTAGGTTTGCCTTTTCTTAATCTTCCTTCTAAGATAAGTCGTAGGGTTAGTATTGCCTCACGTGTCCCAACATTTCTACGGAATCCAAACTGATCTTTCCGAGGTCCGCTTCTACCAGTTTTTCCATTCATCTGTAAAGAATTCGTGTAAGTATTTTGCAGCTGTGACTTATTAAACTGATAGTTCGGTAATTTTCACATCTGTCAACACCTGCATTCTTTGGGATTGGAATTATTATATTCTTCTTGAAGTCTGTGGGTATTTCGCCTGTCTCATACATCTTGCTCACCAAATGGTAGAGTTTTGTCATGACTGGCTCTCCCAAGGCCATCAGTAGTTCTAATGGAATGTTGTCTACTCCCGGGGCCTTGTTTCGACTCAGGTCTTCCAGTGCTCTGTCAAACTCTTCACGCAGTATCTTATTTCCCATTTCATCTTCATCTACATCCTCTTCCATTTCCATAATATTGTCCTCAAGTACATCGCCCTTGTATAAACCCTCTATCTACTCCTTCCACCTTTCTGCCTTCCCTTCTTTGCTTAGAACTGGGTTGCCATCTGAGCTCTTGATATTCATACAAGTGGTTCTCTTCTCTCCAAAGGTCTCTTTAATTTTCCTGTAGGCAGTATCTATCTTACCCCTAGTGAGACAAGCCTCTACATCCTTACATTTGTCCTCTAGCCATCCCTGCTTAGCCATTTTGCACTTCCTGTCGATCTCATTTTTGAGACGTTTGTATTCCTTTTTGCCTGCTTCATTTACTGCATTTTTATATTTTCTCCTTTCATCAATTAAATTCAATATTTCTTCTGTCACCCAAGGATTTCTATTAGCCCTCGTCTTTTTACCTACTTGATCCTCTGCTGCCTTCACTGCTTCATCCCTCAGAGCTACCCATTCTTCTTCTACTGTATTTCTTTCCCCCATTCCTGTCAATTGTTCCCTTATGCTCTCCCTGACACTCTCTACAACCTCTGGTTTAGTCAGTTTATCCAGGTCCCATCTCCTTAAATTCCCACCTTTTTTGCAGTTTCTTCAGTGTCAATCTGCAGTTTATAACCAATAGATTGTGGTCAGAATCCACATCTGCCCCTGGAAATGTCTTACAATTTAAAACCTGGTTCCTAAATCTCTGTCTTACCATTATATAATCTATCTGATACCTTTTAGTATCTCCAGGATTCTTCCAGGTATACAACCTTATTTTATGATTCTTGAACCAAGTGTTAGCTATGATTAAGTTATGCTCTGTGCAAAATTCTACAAGGCGGCTTCCTCTTTCATTTCTTCCCCCCAATCCATATTCACCTACTATGTTTCCTTCTCTCCCTTTTCCTACTGACGAATTCCAGTCACCCATGACTATTAAATTTTCGTCTCCCTTCACTACCTGAATAATTTCTTTTATCTCGTCATACATTTCATCAATTTCTTCATCATCTGCAGAGCTAGTTGGCATATAAACTTGTACTACCGTAGTTGGCGTGGACTTTGTGTCTATCTTGGCCACAATAATGCGTTCACTATGCTGTTTGTAGTAGCTAACCCGGACTCCTATTTTTTTATTCATTATTAAACCTACTCCTGCATTACCTCTATTTGATTTTGTATTTATAACCCTGTAATCACCTGACCAAAAGTCTTGTTCCTCCTGCCACCGAACTTCACTAATTCCCACTACATCTAACTTTAACCTATCCATTTCCCTTTCTAAATTTTCTAGCCTACCTGCCCGGTTAAGGGATCTGACATTCCACGCTCCGATCCGTAGAACGCCAGTATTCTTTCTCCTGATAACGACGTCCTCCTGAGTAGTCCCCGCCCGGAGATCCGAATGGGGGACTATTTTACCTCCGGAATATTTAACCCAAGAGGACGCCATCATCATTTAATCATACAATAAAGCTGCATGCCCTCGGGAAAAATTACGGCTGTTGTTTCCCCTTGCTTTCAGCCGTTCGCAGTACCAGAACAGCAAGGCCGTTTTGGTTAATGTTACAAGGCCAGATCAGTCAATCATCCAGACTGTTGCCCCTGCAACTACTGAAAAGGCTGCTTCCCCTCTTCAGGAACCACATGTTTGTCTGGCCTCTCAACAGATACCCCTCCGTTGTGGTTGCACCTACGGTACGGCCATCTGTATCGCTGTGGCACGCAAGCCTCCCCACCAACGGCAAGGTCCATGGTTCATGGGGGGATGTTTGTGGTATATACGTTGAATTACGAAGTACAGGAGGAAGACAGTGAATACCGCTTTACGTCGGGCTGGTGAACAAAAATCGCTTAAACGTTGAATCGCCTGCTACACTGATTCCCTCTGACAAGACATCTTTACCTCTGAGCTGGAAACTTAACGTAAACACCGCTCACGGATTAGGCGTTAGACCTGTTGTGACTGACAGACTGCTGCCTACAACGCAGTACGAGAGGAGTGTGATCATCATGTTGCAAGTCAATCCAGAAATTACTGCCTTGAGGTAAAATATTTTAATGCAGTTGCTCATTTGGCCTCAACAGACTGAGTGGATCATCTTCCAGACCTCCCAACCTCAGGATAATCCGAGAGGTGCCGAGAAACAGACTCGGTTCCTTCCGCACTGAAGGCAGGTACGGTAACTATTCTGCTACGAGGCTGTCAGGCGCAAATTTCGTACAGGTTATTAATAAAGATATCAATATTTGACAATGGCCATCAAAGTTGAACGAAAGTTGTTTGCTGAAACACATAACCCTGTTCAGTTATATATTTTAACGCAGCCATCATCATCTCCTCTCCTGCGCCAACCAATCTCAGAGTAGCCGGCCGGAGTGACGAGCGGTTCTAGGGGCTACAGTCTGGAACCGCGCAAGTTCGAATCCTGCCTCGGGCATGGATGTGTGTGATGTCCTTAGTTTAGTTAGGTTTAAGTAGTTCTAAGTTCTAGGGGCCTGATGACCTCAGAAGTTAAGTCCCATACTGCTCAGAGCCATTTGAACCATTATCTCAGAGTAGCACTGATACCCATTGCAATTCTTTGTTGGATATGTCCCAGTCTCTCTCTTCCCCGAAAGGTTTTAACCTGTACATCCTCTTCAGGTACCAGGGAAGTTACGTTAATTCTTCGTGTCTTAACACGTGTTGTACTTTACTGTCCCTTCTTTTTTTAATTGTTTTCCGCATGTTACTCTCTTCGAGACTTCTGCGGAGAATCTTATATTATTTGATCAGAAATGCCCTCTTTTACTCTTTTCTTAACCTTCATGCGATATCTAGTCTCCAAAACAGCTAAATTCATTAACTTTATCTACTTCGTGTTCTTTCTCACCCCATTTTTTATTTTAAATTTATAGCTAATTTCATTTCTGCTACTCGTCATTATTCAGCTGTTCTACTCTTTCACATTTCTAACAAGGAGACGGCAAGGCCGTGGTGTCCGGAATTTGTCCGAAATTTTGTGTGGTGAAAGAGGACCCCTATCACCTCACGTGGTTAAAATATTAGGACGCACTACTCGGAAAATCCCGGGAAAAATCGATACAAAGTTTCTTAGGTGCCTTATGAGTATAAAATGTTAGTCCACTGCTGAGCCGCCCTCTGGTCTAGATTGCCTCAAGTTCTAGGTGACAGTGAAGGTGCTAAATTGTGCTACTGCTAAAGACTCGTTCTTTGAATGCTGTAAGTTGACTGCAATTATGTGTCACCTTCTTTATGTCATTTCATTGTAGACATTCTTGTTACTGATTTTGTGGAATAAAAAATGTGTTTAGGGCTCGGACTCTTACGCCAGAGGTCTTGGGTTCGATTCCTCCTTTGCCACTTTATTTCTGTTGTTTCATTTTCTTTTGTTATTCCATCAGTTATTGAGGAAGTTTCCAAAACCTACATTATCTTTAACAAATTAGTTACTATGTTGAATAAAAATTAGTTTCTTTTGTCCAACAACACAATTCATGGCGGTGGGTGTTCCATTTTTCATTGTAAATTATATGAGGAGAAACATTGGGTTTTTAATCAAAATAACAAAGGCGATTGGGAAACATTCAGTTTTTATACATATAATAATTATAAACAAGAACTGCAGTGGTAAAAACAAACAAAGCAATAATTTTTGCGACATGTTGCGCAACATATAAAGGCAGATTTTTTTCAATCACAGGGCGTTTGCAATAAATCTGTACAAAAACATGCCCCATTAATATTTACGAAAATGTTTTGAGTTTCTGATAATTTTGAGGTAAACCAGGCATATTGAATCATGTCTCGGAATGTTGGTGAAGATAATTGATGGTGAATTATAGAATGAATTTTTGTACAATATTCCCGGGAATTAATTTCACGATTCTCCTGCAATTTTGCAAGCAACAGAAGAAAAAAAAATGTGCTGGAGGAGGAATCGAACCCGAGACCTCTCGCGTAAGGGTCTGAGCGCTAACCATGTAGGGTAGACGGCGGCTCGGCAATGGACCAACATTTTGTACTCATAAGCACCTAAGAAACTTTGGATTGTTTTTTCCCGGGATTTTCCGAGTAGTGCGTCGTAATATTATTTTAACCACGTGAGGTGTAAGGGCTCCTCTTTCACCACACAAAATTTCGGACAAATCCCGGATCCCACGGCCGTGCCGTCTTCTTGTAAGCTCAACACACAGACTGTCGTCGTTAGATGATGTATTACATTATACATATCGCAAAATGCTTCCCCACTTTCACAGAAAACATCAATGTCATCAGCGAATCTCATCGTTCATATCCTTCAATATTGAATTTTATGCCATACCTGACATATTCTGTTATTTTCATCCAGCTTCTGTGATCTATCGACTGGACAGTACGGGTAAAAACTGCATTCTTATTTTACACCTGCTGTAATCTGAGCAGTCCTTTCGTTGTTGTTTCTCCCTCTTGGATCTTTTACATAGTGTATAATACTCATCTTTTGCTATAGATTACAGCTACTTTACTGAGCAGTTCGTAGATCTAGCGCTATTTTAAGAGTCGAACGCTTTTCTAGATCAACAAATCCTAAGAATACGTCTTGATTTTTCTTAAGCCTTGCTAGAACACAACGTCGGAAACCCGAGTGTAATGCCCTTATTTTTCTTAAGGTCGAACAAATCGTCAACAGACCATCGCCTTTCTCTTTCATTCTTTTGTATATACTCCTTGTCAGTAATTTGGATGTTGATGTTATACTAATAAAAAAAAAGCGAATTGCGAAATGCCGTGTGGCTTGGGCCTCCCATCGGGTAGACCGTTTGTCTAGTGTAAGTCTTTCGAGTTGACGCCACTTCGGCGACTTGCGTGTCGATGGGGAAGAAATGATGATAAGAACAACACAACACCCAGTCCCTGAGCGGAGATCAGCCGGGAATCGAAGCCGAGCCGTTAGGTATGACATTCCGTCACGCTGACCACTCAGCTACCAGGGGCGGATGATGTTACGCTAATTACGCAATAGTTCTCATACTTATCTGCCTTTGCCATCTTCTAAATTGTGTGTATAATATTCCTCGGAAACTCTAACAGTTTGCTCCACATTAATATTTTCTTGGAACCAACTTCTCTCAGTGATTCCTAATGAATGTTACGTATGGCTTCCGCTTTATTTGGTTTGCGGTCTTCCAAAGCTGTGTTCTACGCTGAGTGTAATACTTGATCCCCTACGTCTTCCATATCAACCCAATTTTTCTACTTATCTCTTGTCATTATCCAGTTTTCTCCTCGTACAGCCTTTCGAGGCACTCTTCAGTCGTATGCGCTCTCTTCTCTGAGTTCAACAGTTGAACTGCTCTTGTAATCTTAACGTTGACGCTTTTGCCTTTAATTTCAGTGAAGTTTGTTTTGACTGACATACGCTAAATTAGCCCTCCAACGACTACATCTTCAGCGGTTTTTTTGCATGTTTCCTACATCCATTGCGTCTTGGCATCATTTCTTATTAACTTTATTGCTAAGTGATTTATACTAATGTAAGTCAGGTCTTTTCAGAAACTTTTGTACTTCCTTCTTTCGCCGATAAATTGACTTGTCTGTTCTGTTATCCAAGGTTTCTTCGTAGTAAACTTTCTTAGATTTGTTTTGGTGGTCATTATTGCAGTATCTACAGCATTAGAGAATTTAAACGAGCTGCAGCATTCCTTAGTAGTTCAGTATACCTCTTCTTCCCACAATGAGTCTTCCGAACGGTTATCTTACACTTCAGTCTATTCCTTATCTCTGTTGAAATGCGATGTGTATCTACATTTGTTCGTGGATGCTCCTTAAAACCCTATATCTGATTTCATAATCTGTCAGATGTTCATGTAATTCGGCGTTGATATACTTCCATGTGTGCAGACCAATCCTATCTGCGGACAGAAAATGGTTCAAGTGGCTCTAAGCACTATAGGACTTAACAGCTGTGATCATCAGTCCCCTAAACTTAGAACTACTTAAACCTAACTAACCTAAGGACATCACACACATCCATGCCCGAGGCAGGATTCGAACCTACGACCGTAGCAGCCGCGTGGTTCCGGACTGAAGTGCCTAGAACGGCTTGGCCACCGCGGCCGGCTCTGCGGACACAAATGTTCACGGAAGAAATTTAATGAATACTGAGATCCCGGCACGAAAACTACATAGGCTGATACTTCGGAACGTATTTTATTTTTCAATAGAAATTATTTGATTAATCATTTTGAACATGAGAAACAAATCCAAAAAGTAACTGGTTATTTAAAAGCTATTTTTTGTAGACTTAGTCACAGGCAATAGTGCACTCTTAGAGTCATTACGCAGACTATATGTTAGCGTTGTAAAGCTTCCTTACCTGGTTCTGAAGCGAAACTGTGCCGATACTATTTAACGAATAATTTGTGGTGAAAGACAGGATCTGCAATTATCAGTTGAAGATCGCTGCTGCCAGTGGCGTGGTTGCTGATCAGTAAGTTATATCAGATGTAACATCAGAAGAAACTAAACTGATGTGTACCTTTGGCGCTTACTGTTCGTGACGAAGCAAGCACTGATTACATGACTTACGATTGGAGACCGATGTCCTAACTAGTTTAGCGTAACTGGGTGGTTGAAAGTGTTTGCCAAGGGAAACTTCAGCTTCGGAGGTGTTCCATGCTCAATTGTCTTCATGAGACGATGGAGACTTATGACTACACTGTACTAATGAAAATATTTATTACCACTTTGGACCGGAATCATTCAGGTTTTTCTTGCATCGAAAATGCACATCATTCCACAAGACCGAGGAACTCATGTACAGATTGCTTGATAGAGCGTGGACAACAAATTTACATTTCAAAGTTTTAATTAGCTGTAATGTGTCATTAAGCTACAGGTTACAGAAATTTTAAGATATGATCATTGAATGAGCTCTGCAGGAGGTAGTCAATGGTCTTTGTTTCGTGTCCATACGTGTAATAAAAATGGATGTATGGATGTGAGTGAGTTACACATCTACTCCTACACAACTGGGCCGAGTTGAATCAAACTTGGCGTACATCTCGCTTACTGTCAGGCATCAATTGCTGTGTTGGTAAGAACCCTCTACCTATCACAGTTGTGGATAAATGGCTTCATAAACAATGAGACGCGTCAGAAGCTGTCGCATCATGCATGACTTGTAAGTTCATTATTTCCATGCTACTAAGTCCATTCGCGATAGAGTTCACAGACATTATAAGCAGAAGCCGCCAAATCCACCTGGAATATTATATCATGTCACTACATGTAGTTCAGGAGACATGACGTGATAAACACTGAGATGCGTGAAAAACTGCCGCATTGTGCATGACTTTTCAGTATATTACCCTTTTGCTACCATCTCTAGTCGCAACAGAATTAGCACACAGTATCCACATATGCTGCTGAAAGTATCTAGAAAATTATTTCGTTGTACCATACATAGGTCAGGAGATATACGTCATATACACTGCGATGTATAAAAAGCCTGTTGCATCAGTCAAGAACTCTAATACATTTATTATTTAGTACCAGAATACTTCTTCAATCGGGTCAACTTACGGAAACGCCTGACACATGCCTGTGACAACTTTAACTGCGAAGCGCAAACGGCTGTAGGCGAATACAATAGCTGTGTATAGAGCAATGAAGTGGTGTTGTCATAGAAATATTAACAAAATCGCGTTGTAGATACGCGATGTAGCTGCGCCCAGTGTACCGAAACTATCCGAGATACTCTGCTTACAGATTCTTTCACGAATACATGTAAATGAATTTTTTTCGATATTTCAATACAAACATAGTTTATTTATTGTTTTCATTTCTGATAGAAAATTGAAAAATTGAATACCCTGACTGTGCTGCGTTTGTCAGCTAGTACCTATACTGGTAATTAAAGTTGCAACACTAAGAATCTGGAACGCAAGAAGCGTCAATTGGTGCGACGAGACGCATGTACTCGTATAAGCAAGTTACAAGCTTTTCAGCTGTTCCGCAAGAAGCAGGTAGCAAGTCAGCTACATTCTGTAAACAAGTAAAGACTTCGCAGAGATTCTTAATTCAAAAATCGTATTTGAAAGTTGTTTGTTTGTGAGAAGGCCGTGTTATTCGTTCTGTATGATGAAGAGGCGTCTACTAGCATGTGTAGGAACACATTGGTGGTAAAATCGTGACCGGTCGAGACTTGGTTCATCGTTCTGCGAAATTGCTGCTCCCGTTGTCACGTTAGTCAGCATCCCACGACGGACACATACTTACGGAATCGATGTGTTAAGGAGGGCTATACACTGAGGTTATAAATGCCGTGAGATAGCGATATGCACATATACAGATGGTGGTAGCATCGCGTACACAGGGTATAAAAGTACAGTACATGGGCGGAGCTATTTGTACTTAGGTAATCCTCGTGAAAAGGGTTCCGTCGTGATTGTGATCACACGCCGGGAATTAACGCGGAATGCTAGTTGGAGATAGACGCATCAGATATTCAATTTCGGGAAACGTTCGGGAGTCCAATAGTTAGAGGCCCACAGTGACAGGAGTGTGCCGAAAATACCAAATTTCAGGCATTACCTCCCACCACGGTTAACTCAGTGGCCGACGGCCTTCCGGGAACAACCGAGAGCAGTGGCGTTTGCGTAGAGTGGTTAGTGCTAACAACCATGCAATACTTCGTGAAATAGACGCAGAAATCAATGTGGGATGCACGACGAACATACAGTGCCGAAAAATGTGACATTTAAGGGATATAGCAGCAGATGTCCGACCTAGGTGCCTTTGCTAACAGCACAAAAATGCCTGCAGCGCCTCTCCTGAGCTCTTGACCATATCAGTTGGATCCTATACGACTGGAAAAGCGCGGCCTGGTCAGATGAGCCCCCATTTCAATTGGTAAGACTGATGGTGGGTTTATAGTGTGGCACAGACTCCACGAAGCCATGCAACCAAGTTATAAGGCTCTGTGCAAGCTAGTTGTGCCTCCATAAATATGTGGGCTGTTTGTACATGGAAGAATGGGCTGGGTCGTCTGCTCCAATTGATCCCGATCATTATGTTAGGCTACTTGGAGATCATCTTCAGCCATTCATTGACTTAATGTTCCAAAACAAAAATGTCAGCCCGCCACATTTGTTCGCGCCTGATTTGAATATAATTCTGGACAGTCTTCTTCTTCTTCGGTTATCAACCCACAGGTTGGTTGGCAGCGGCACGCCATTCCGTTCTTTTGTCAACTTTCTTCTTCATATCTGCATAGGTCTGGCACCCGATGTCATTTATTACTTGTTGAATGTAGCTTAATCTAGGTCGTCCTCGGCGAGTTCTTCCTTCAATGATTCCTTCTAATATTCTCTTAATGAAATTGTTATGCCGTAAAATGTGACCTATGAAGGTTATTCTTCTTTTCTGTATATTTCGCCAAAGAGATCTGTTTTCTTTCACTCTTCTGAGGACATCTTCGTTTGTAGCCTTGTCTCGCCAGCTGATTTTTTCCATTCTCCGGTAGCACCACATTTCGAATGCCTCTAATCTTCTCTTTTCTTCTTTTCCACTAGTCCAAGTTTCACATCCGTAAAGGGCTGTACTCCACACATAGGTTTTCATGACTCTCTTTCTTACGTCTAAACTAACATTTCTACTCGTCAGTAAGTTTCTTTTTCCATTGAATGCTATTTTGGCAAGTTGTATTCTGTTTTTAATGTCACTTTTGCTCCTTCCATCTGCTGTTATTTTGCTACCTAAGTAGTTAAATTCTGTAACCTGCCCTAGTTTCTCTCCCTTTATTGTTATTCGTATGGGTTCATTGTAGTTCAGGGCGCCACTCACCATCACTTTAGTCTTTTTCTTATTTATTTTCATTCCATACTGTTCTTTTAAGGTGTTTTCCATTTCATTGAGTGCGGCTTCTAAATCTTCTTTCCTTTCTGTAATTATGGCGATATCATCTGCATATCGCAACATATCTATTTTCATTCCGTTAAGTTTTATTCCTACTTCAATATTCTCTCTTATTTTATCTATTGCTTCTTGGATATATGCGTTGAAAGTTACTGGAGATAGTGGGCATCCCTGTCTCACTCCTTTCCTTATTCTTGCTGTTTCTTCTTTGTTTTCCTTCTTAACTAAGGCTGTTTCATTTTGGTATATTTTAAAGATTATCCTTCTATCATTATATTTCAGACCAGCCTTCTTCAGAATTCTAAACATTTCTGGCCATACAACATTGTCAAATGCCTTTTCGAGGTCTACGAAGGCTATAAATACTTGTTTGTTTTTGGAAATTTGTTTCTCAATTATTAGTCTTAAAGATAAGATTGCTTCCCTCGTCCCTACACCGCTTCTAAAACCGAATTGGTCTTCACTTAGAGTGCTATTCAATTGGTTTTCAACTCTTTTCAAAATTATTCTTATTAGAATTTTTGATGCGTGTGAAAGAAGACTGAGTGTTCGATGGTTTTCACAGTCCATAGTAGATGCTTTCTTAGGTATGGGGAATATGATGCATTTCTGATAGTCTTCAGGAACTTCACCTGTTTTGTATATTTTCTGTATGAGTTGCAGTAATGTAGCTTTCATTTTGTCTCCTGATTTCTTAATTAGTTCAGAAGGTATATCATCAACACCTGCCGCTTTCTTATCTGGTAGTTCTTTTAGTGCTTTTTCAAATTCATCTTTCAGAATTGTGTCCCCTAGTTCTTCTTTCTCTACTTCTTCGCTTAATTCTATCATATTATCTGTTAGAGGGTCTCCTTGATATAGCTCTTCAATGTATTCTTGCCATCTCTTCAGCGTGTCATATCCAAATAGTACCTTGCCCTCTTTGTTCTTTATAGTTCCTGAAGATTTTACTTTCCGTTTAGCAAAGTTTTGTTTTATTGTTCTGTAGGCCAAGTCAGTTTTTCCTTTAACCATGTTTTCCTCCACCTCTTTACAAATGCTGTTGAGGTAATTTTCTTTTGCTTTCCTAGATTCTCTGTTTATTTGGTTTCTAAGCTTTCTATATTTGTTTTCGCTTTGCTCGTCAGAGGCATTTTTGTATAGTCTTCTTTCTTCCATTAGACAAATTATTTCAGGTGTTATCCACTCTTTCCTGTTTACAGGTTTGGCTTTCCCAATAAATTCTTCTGCTGCTTTATGTATGCCTTCTTTGATTTGTTTCCACTCCTCGTTAGTACTCCCGGGAATAATGTTTGATGCCATCTCATCAGTTTTCCGTGCATAAGGGATCACTAGTTCTTCAGACTTTAGGTTATCTCTGTTCCATACTTTGTTCGTTTTTCTCTCTAATCGCTTGAGTTTGAGTAAGCATTTCATCATTACAAGGTTGTGATCACTATTAATATCCGCAGACGGGTAGCTTCTGCAATCCTTGATTTGGTTTTTAAAACGCGATTTTACTAATATATAGTCGATTTGGTGTCTTCTAGTATCTCCTGGGGCTTTCCACGTGTACCTTCTTCTTTTATGGTGGTTGAAAAGGGAGTTCGCTATGACCAACTTGTTTTTGGCACAAAATTCAATTAGCCGGCTTCCTCTTTCGTTCCTATCTCCTACACCATATTTCCCTACAATTCCGTCAACTTTCTCTTCTCCAACACTAGCATTCCAATCTCCCATTATAATTAAGTTCTCTTCACCTTTAACATAATTTATAACTTTGTTGATGTCTTCATACACTGTTTCTATTACATCGTCTTCTTCTGCCGATGTCGGCATATAGACTTGTACTATTACCGTGTTCTTTGGTTTGGTTCCAATTTTGACTAGTATTATCCTAGAGTTAAATTGCACATATCCTGTGACTAGATTCCCGAGTTTTCCTTTTAGAATTATTCCAACTCCACCGATTCCAGTTGTTCCTTGGTTAGTACCTGTATGAATGACACGATAATTTCCTGATCTGAAGTCTCCTGGTTCAGGCCATCGCATCTCAGATATTCCTATTATGTCTGTTCCCATTCTGTCCATCTCTAGTTTGAGGTTCTCTAATTTCCCGCATTGGAGGAGTGTTCTTACATTCCATGTTGCTATTTTTAGTGTATTCTTCAACTTTGCCTGACCTTCCATTGTCCCCACCCGGAGATCCGATTGGGGGACTATTACTCCGGATTTATGTTTAACAGAAGATTCTGGCATGGTGCGCTACTGATTCTTGGGATATCTTGAGTGATCTTTAATGGAGTGGTTTCCCGTTGCCTTCTCCATCCTATGCCGTTGACTGTGAAGTTCTTCCGCCTTTAGGAGCAATTTCTCACTCCAAGGACAAGAGAGTGCCCTGCCTCTATCCGCTCATCCGCTCTCTTTGAGACCGTTGGCACTTGATAGGGGGGGTTTCCTTATCCCGGGAAACATTCGGTCGTCAGAGCCTCGTTAGCAATAACAGGGTGTACCGTGCAGCAATCCTTAGCTGCAACTCGGGTAGGTGAGGTTGACATTTGTACAGGAGAGGCTGTTAGAGTCGCTTCACTGTACCTGGACAGTTCCAGCAAATATTTTGGCCACCCAGATCGCCCGACGTTAGTTCCGTAGTTTATGAGACGTAATCGAGAGGCCAGTTCGTGCAGAGAATCCTGCATCAGCAACACTTTCGCAATTATGGATGGCTATAGAGGCAGCTGGTTAATATCTCTACAGGGGACTTCCAACGACTTGTTGAGTGCGTGCCACGTCGAGTTGCTTCACTACGACAGGAGAAAGAGAACCTGACACTGTATCACGAAGTATAAATGGACTTCTTTCACTTGAGTTAACTCTCCGATGTAAGGAACTGAATAAACATATTGGTCTCCTGTCAACGTCGCTTCGTTCAGCCACGTCACGTACAATGAGTCAGGGAATGAGTTTGATTTCAGCAACAACACACGGATAGTGCAATGATGTCCGGAGCACGGCAAGCTTTCTGCACGGCAACCTTCGCGCCACTTCCCTTGACGCAGTCCCAGAGAGAGAAACACGTGCCGACAGTGTGCGCCCACGGTGACTGTAGACACAGCGGTGGCCCCACGTCGCCTTTACAGACGAGGCTTGTTTATAGCTTCTCGCGGACGTATCCGTTTTGTAATCTCCGAGGAAAGCGAACATTGCCAGACCCCATTCATCGGAGGGGCCACTGAGTACACAGCACGTTCATATGTACTGAAAATAACGATAAAAGAATCAGAGGCCGTATTTTCATCTAATATCGTTTATTCTTTTTAACACAAGCTACCAGCTTCGACACCACATGGTGTTATCTTCAGACCCCCAACGTAACCTGCCATCCACAACCGTTTTCATGTGCAATGAACAGAATATTATGCAACGGGATAGAATTAGTGGATTTCGTACTTTCCGTGGCAGTGTCAAGCCCGGAATGGTCAGACCGAACGTGCGGTTGGACCTATGGGCCGTTTATCAAGGAGCTGGCGCGGGGCATTTTATTTCAGTTCCGGCGAGTTAGTGCGACGACTTGTATGTATTGTATTGTATGGTAACCGGAGACCTAGAAACGACGGAGAGGTCCCGTCCCCGCCGCAGCTGCAGTCGTCCACATCCCCACGACGACTACCGCAGTCCACTTCACCCCTCCGGCGCCCCACACCAAACCACTCTTTCAGGTTTGTTGTGCGGTTCGGCCCCCGGTGGACACCCCCCCCCCCCCCCCCCCAGGGAACGTCTCACCCCAGATGAGTGTAGCCCCTATTTTCGTGTGGTAGAGTAATGGTGGTGTATGCGTACCTGGAGAACTTGTTTGCGCAGCAATCACCGACATAGTGTAACTGAGGCGGAATAAGGGGAACCAGCCCCCATTCGCCGAGGGAGATGGAAAACTGCCTAAAAACTGTCCACTGACTGGCCGGTTCACTGGACCTCGATACAAGGCCGCCGGGTGGATTCGTGCCGGGCACCAGGCGTGCGTTAGGACGCACGACTTACGGGGCGGGAGTCCGACGACTTACTCATCTAAAGATGGTGGCCAGCTGGACAGCCGAAATACTGTGTCGAGACGACGTTATGTTCCGGCCGGAGTCTCGACATGAACATTATATACCTCTCTTTGATTCGATGGGCTACAGAAGCTGCACCTTGATAATTTAATGGGCCGGCCGGTGTGGCCGTGCGGTCTAGGCGCTTCAGTCTGGAACCGCGTGACTGTTCCGGTCGCAGGTTCGAATCCTGCCTCAGGCATGGATGTGTGTGATGTCCTTAGGTTAGTTAGGTTTAAGTAGTTCTAAGTTCTAGGGGACTGATGACCACAGATGTTAAGTCCCATAGTGCTCAGAGCCATTTTGATAATTTAATGAATGTATTTATTCCTAATAGTTAGAAACAGAAATTATTCTCCTGACTTACATATTCTCTCTTATAATAGCCGTAAGTTTCATGTGTCCCTTGTTACTATATCTTCCGCATGCTATTAACCTTCCTATATGCTATAATTAATATGGAACTGTACGACTTCTATGCATCGATTATTATAAAAGCTTTGTGAACATTTTTAAACATCGAAACTACTACTAGGTTCCTACTGACAAGGAAAATATTTGCCTTCGAACGGACGTACCTGTATGAAATTTTCGTTAGAGGAACATTATGTACCTCTCACTGTGCTGGTGTGTTTTTTCTGAAATGCTCTACAAAAGCGCTCTAGATATCGCTGCAGATGTCATTATAGAAGCCAAACGCAACGCAGGTATCTTATTGAAGTGAGCACTTTGAATAAAATGCTCAAAGCAGGATGAATGACTACAAAACGCACACTGAAAGGGAAGCAAGTTGAGTATATGTCATAAGTGCAACAGTGCTGAACGCCGTGGCAAGGACACTTCGGAAGTTATCCACAGATTCACCAGTATCGTAGAAAGGGTTCTTCCACGCTCGATGAACCATTGGTCTATATAATCCCATAGATAACTGATTGTAAATGGCAGAATGCATTTTCATGATTAGGAATTTTTCATTCATATTTGGCAACATGTTCCTGGAAAGTAGTTTAAGAAATTCTATTATTCATATTTACTGATCAGTGAAAACCATGTGACCCCCTAAACTTAGCCGGCCGCGGTGGTCTAGCGGTTCTGGCGCTGCAGTCCGGAACCGCGGGACTGCTTCGGTCGCAGGTTCGAATCCTGCCTCGGGCATGGGTGTGTGTGATGTCCTTAGGTTAGTTAGATTTAAGTAGTTCTAAGTTCTAGGGGACTTATGACCTAAGATGTTGAGTCCCATAGTGCTGAGAGCCATTTTTTTGAACCCTAAACTAATAGCCGGTACGTCCATCTTTGCCACGGATAACAGTGCCGCCCGCATCTCGTGGTCGTGCGGTAGCGTTCTCGCTTCGCACGCCCGGGTTCCCGGGTTCGATTCCCGGGGGGGGGTCAGGGATTTTTTCTGCATCGTGATGGCTGGGTGTTGTGTGCTGTCCTTAGGTTAGTTAGGTTTAAGTAGTTCTAAGTTCTAGGGGACTGATGACCATAGGTGTTAAGTCCCATAGTGCTCAGAGCCATTTTTGATAACAGTGCCGTTGCATGGAAGCAGTGACGCCTTGGTAGGTCGCAGGAGGGAGTTCTCACCACGGAGCACGTCCGTATCTCACCACTGACTTCTAGTAACAGCCGCACGCAATTGACGTCAAAAAGTGTATGGGCCTGAAGATGACGTTGTTACAATGTTGAAAATGGTTGCCAAAATAAAATCGACACCTTAAATACAGCTGGAGGAATTTCTTCATTTTCAATATAAATTTATACCAGCTGACGTCCCACTGTCCTGTCCTCCATTTCAACTATGATTAATTCCCGTATTTTTGTTTTTGTTTTTTTCTGGGGGGGGGGGGAGAAATGTGGTCTGACGCCATGTTCGATCACGTCCCGGATGTGTTCGATCATGGTGTCAGATCTAGCGAACTGGGGGTCCAGCACATCAACTGCAATTCGCCACTGTGTTCCTCGACCCATTCCATCATACTCATGGCCTTGTGACACGGCGCATTACCTTGTCGAACAATGCCACAGCCAAAATTGTTAAGGCTTTTGTGGCCACTTGTTGACAAACTGCCTATTGGCTTCTGTCTCGGGTTCTTCGGCCGACGTTCATCTAATGATTTTTCTGACGTTTCGCCAGCACGAGTGGCTGGCATTGTCAAAGCTTCACCCTCCATTGCCGGTGGTGAACTGGAGGCGAGCTCGCGGCCGCAGACTATATGTACCTGGCGCGCCAACGTCCGAGGGCTTCTCCGCGGTCATTTCCGGTGCGGTTCTCCTCTCGCTACCTGCGACGGTCGTTCGCTGCAGTACGGGAAGCCAGGATCCGTTTACCTTAAGGCTTTCCTCTTTCTTGTTGAAACTGTTCGCGTGTTTTTGGATTTCTACAGCTTCTCTGAATAAGCGCGTGTGATAGTGCTTCTCTACAGCCAGAACTTCCGTGTCGGCGAATTTTATTACGTGGTCGGTCTCATTCAGTGCGTGTTCTGCCACGGCCGATTTCTCCACCTGCCCCAACCTGCAATGTCGCTTATGCTCTTTGATCCTGGTGTTAATGGATCGTCCAGTCATTCCGACATAAACTTTTCCGCATGTGCAAGGTATACGGTATATTTCCGACATTGCAAGTGGGTCTCTTTTCTCCTTCGCCGATCTAAGACACTCTTTGATCTTCCTTGTCGGTTTGAAAATCGTCTTTACGCCGTGTTTGCGCAATATACGGCCGATTCTGTCCGTCACTCTGGGAATGTATGGCAGAAAGGCCGTACCCGACATTTCTTTTTCTGGTTCCTTACTTCGCCGAGTGTTTGGCTCTGTTACACTTCTAATGTAATTTGTGGAGTACCCATTGCTCCTCAGAACAGTTTCCAGGTGTTGCATTTCTCGTTTGAGGTGTTGAGGCTCACATATTCGTCCTGCTCTCGTTACGAGCGTACTAATCATGCCTCTTTTCTGGCTCGGGTGGTGGTTTGATACCTCCACAAACTGTTTCCGCGATGCTGGTGCCGAGCCTCCGGGACAGCACAATCTGCCCTCTGTGAAACTCAGATAGATCGCGCGCCTACATCATTCTACTCACGGACAGTACTCTCATTGATGCTACATGCACCGTCCGTCTGTCTCACTAGCAGTAATGCCCCTCCAGATCATGCTTCTGTAGCCTGGACGGGTTTATATCGATAATAGGTTGGTGGTCATAATGTTCTGGCTGATCAGTGTATTTTACATTGCCTGAAGAAACTTAAGTAGTTCCAAAAGAGAATTAATCACAATGATGCAAAATTACTACAAAATTGCTGAGAAAACAGGATTACATGTTAGTGAAGAAAAGACAGAATACCTGCCCATAAGTAAGAAAACCAGAAAAGATGCACCTCTGACTGTAGATGCAATCAATTTCGAGACTGTTGACCACTTCAAGTACCTAGGAAGTATTTTTAGTAATAATAACAGAACAGATATGGAAATAGATGCCCGTTTATCAACAGCAAACAAGACACTTTTTGGTTTCATCAAAATTCTAAGAAATGATCAGTTAGCAGTAACTTCAAAATCCGCTTATATCAAACGACCATTATACCTGTGATGTTACATGGATGTGAAACATTAATATTTAGGAAGAAAGATGAAGAAAAACTGTTATTATTCGAAAGAAAAATACTAAGGAAAATTTCAGGACCTGTATACGACGAAAATAACATGGAATTGAGAATAAGAAGAAACGGAGAATTAAGAGGGCTGTACAAACACCGTAACATCATCGAAGTCTTCAAGAAGAGAACGTTGAATTGGGCAGGCCATATAGCAAGAATGACAGAGAACAGACTACCTAGAATGGCATTCAGCAGAACAATAGAAGGAACGAGAAGAAGAGGGAGACCCAGAATCAGATGGCGGGATAACATTCGGGAGGACACAATGAGGATGAACAGCAACAGCAACTGGACAAACAGCCCATTGGACAGGCAGAAGTGGAAGAGGTTCATAGAGCAGGCGTATGCTCGATAAGGCCCTTGCCACATGTAAAGAAAAGTAAAAGTAAGTGAAGAAACATACGTCCTAAACTTATGCATATTCTGTAGCTTTAGGAGCAATAATCTTTAAATCTGCGTCTTTTCCCTTAGAGGCTTACGGCACCCTTGTGTCCAGATCAGGAGTTGCAAAGTGTCAGTGACCTTGTCAAAAACTTTGGATTGAAAACTGACAAAAAAAAACCTTGCACATGTCCTTTCGAAATCTTGCCGCTCATACTTTGGTCTATGAAGACATTTGAAGGGCAATGTTTTTTCTGTTTCTCTTGACACACAATATGCTAATATTCCATTTCACTATTGGAAGCAGATACAGGGTTTGTCTGCCAATCGTCCGTCACTGATACAGCAACATCGATCGTGTTGCTGTGTGTCGCACTTTTAAATGATTGAAAAGTTGAGACAGTGTTTCTCCTTTCATGGATAGCATACTTTCAAATGAAAGCTCATAGTTCAACTGACACTGATCATAGTTCCACACAGAATCTATTTAGATGTTTTCTTTTGTGATATGAGCATTGAATTCAGCGACAAATGACTGCGCTTTTTCAGGCACGTCTTCTTTGTTGCTCTTACTTTTCGTGCTTAGAGCCTGGTTGCATGGTGTGACGTTAAACTAGATTTTCAAATTAGTAATAAATCCCAGTGGCGCTGTAAAGTTTGCACACGCGAGTTTTCAGGTTACGTCAAATGCCTGATGTTGTAAACGCCAATGATGCCAATAATGAGTGGAAGAACCGAACTCTCTTGCTTCATCAGACTTCTCCATTACGCGCTACTTGATGAGGTCGAACTGCAGCGTACAAGTGCCTTTGAAAATTGTATTGAGTATTTTCTCTAGTGTGTCGTCACCAAACACCGTGATGATACTTTCGACTTTAAACTTCTTATCAGGAGAAGCTTGCAATCCTGCTTCCTTCTCCTCTTCTCGAACTTGCCGTATCACCACCTCTTGCGAAGAATTGTTCATCATTATGATCAGTAGCATCATAAATATGTGTTACTGTCACATGACGTATGCGTTCCTAACCGATAATAATAATTTTGCACTACAACAGATACCAGAAAGATGAGTATGAACCACCTTCTGCACCAATACCATCTTCAGGAAGAAGAGTTCGTCCTAATTTCATTTCAACCAATCGCAATACATTTGCAGCGTTGATTGCCAGTCGCCGTCCCATCTGAAGTTTAACTTCACAAATAACTTCACGAAATGCAACATAACGCACACGCGGCACTATCCTTACTGGTCTCGAATGGCATAGAGGCAGGCAAAAATCGAATTCGGTGTGGATACTCAGCGGTCTGTAATGAACGACTGGAGACGTTTGCTGATCTATGCAGTCGATACAATTGTAACGGGCCGATGTTTGTACATACGAGATATTGAAGAGAACTTAACATGAAGGGCCTTTATAAAAGGAATAGAGGCCAAACAACTATTTTTAGGATTCTTGTTTCTTTATCTGTCTGTCCGGATGTTTGTACATGCATCATGCAGAAACCACTGCACGAAATTGGATGCTGTTTTCACAGTTGCATTGTTGAAAATCTAACTTAAAATCAGGTACATGTTTCATCTGGCCAACGACCTAGCCGCAGTGGTCACACCGGTTCCCGTAAAATCACCGAAGTTAAGTGCTGTCAGGCTGGACTAGCACTTGGATACGTGACCATCCGGTCTGCCGAGCGCTGTTAGCAAGCTGGGTGCATTCAGCCCTTGTGAGGCAAACCGAGGAGCTACTTGATTGAGAAGTAGCGGCTCCGGTCTCGTAAACTGACATACTGCCGGGAGAGAGGTGTGCTGACCACATGCCCCTCCATATCCGAATCTAGTGACGCCTGTGGCCTGAGGATGACACGGCGGCCGGTCGGCACAGTTGGGCCTTCATGGCCTGTTCGGGAAGAGTTTAGTTTAGTTTACATGTTTCATCTTGATATGCCGCTTAAACGCCGAGTTATCTATAGCTACAGAGTGTTTCCTTAATTGGGTCTCTGTGGGGAAATCAGAATCCTTAGGAGACACAGGGAAACCGTATAAGGAAACTTTAGGTGCCTGTTTGTGAAAGCAATTTTGCCATAATCCGATTTATAGTGAAATGTAAGTTGTCCATGAAAATGAGTAAAATTAACAAAAAGAAAATGCGTGGGTCGACTCAGTTTCGTGCGAGGATCGTTTCATTACACTGGAAGGAAAATTGGAACAGCAATATGTTTATGAAACTAAACTAAATAAACCAGGATAGAAGTTAGGGAATCCGTCAAAATCTTTATTTTAAAAAAGCCCTTTAATAATAATTTTAATAATAATGTTAACAGTTTAGCTCCGTTATCCACAGGTATTCTTGAATTAATTTTTGTATCGGTGTAACCATTATCGCTTATAATCTGGTCGAGATGACACTAAAAATCACTTTCGTACATTTCTTCAGAGGTTTTGATCGTGTCTTAATGATGTAAGTGAAGTGATACAGTTGTTGTGATTTTGTACTAGTGTTTTCATTCGTTTAACTTGTTTCCTTGTTGAATTCATTCTTTAATTGGTGTGACTATTATCGTTGACAAATTTTTCGAGTGGTAATAATGCCTTGCCCGCGACTTCATCCTCGCGGCTCTGGAACCCGTATGAATTTTGAAATTCTCTGAGAAAAACGAATATGAAGAACTAAAGGTAAAGCTATTAAACGGATATACAAAAAACTAAATGTATAGTTTTTAAAAGAGCGTAACGGTAGAAAACTGAAGTGTTTGCAAGCATAGGTTCTTTAATTTTTCGTGATTTCTTTAAATGCAACGCTAGGCTGTTCTCCTGTCCGGGTCTAATGGTATTTCATACTTGAAATATCTGTATGCGTGCCTGCAGACACACCACTCTTTTACCACTGCGTCCTTTTGACAGCTTTAGATTAAGTTTTTTTATATTAGTTTCATCATTGGTAATAAGCTTCAGGATTTTTCAAAATGCATACTGGTTCCGGATCCATGCGGACGAAGCTGAATGCAAAAGCTTGTTAAAGAATAACACCGTTACAATCAGAAGCCTTCAAATAATGCCGCACGCGACTGTGGCCTAAATGTGTTTGTTCGAGCGCAAATACTTTTCGGATGAGTGGAATGAATGGTATTCATTAATCTGATCCTTTCGCTCAGCTACGTCTTCTTAAAAGAGAGGAAACGTAAGGACTGTTTGTTAATAGTTTACCAAATGAGATGGCGTTGCTCATATTGCTACTAATTGTGTCCTCGAGAAGAGCGGCAGACAAAGTGGAACGTGTTTTAACTCTGCTCAATGGGAGAGAGTTAGTAAGTGGGCGGTATCGTTAACTGGGGATAGTAAATGAGCCTACAGCTAAAGACGCCCTTACACAGTGAGTGGGAAGGAACAGTCATAGAGAAAGGAAAGTCGTCAAAGGAACTCCCGCCTCTCTGAAAAAAAAAGAAAAAAATTACAGGAGAACGTCATCCGACAAAAAAGAAAGGAAAGAGGGAATTTAGAAAAAGGAAGGGAGAAAGAATGAAAGGGCGAGGGGAAACACGAATTAATGAGGTTCAGGTGCAAAAGCACAAGTCTTACGCACCAAAAGTGGAGTGGCTTGATTTAAGGGCGGAGAGGCGCCGACCGGAGATGAATGGAGCGTTTATCACTGGCGCCGCTAGAGGCGCTGCCTGCTGCCTGGTCTTTCTCGGACGGATGGAACACAAAGCTCGGCCGAATTAGCCTCCTCACGGCAGGGCCTTTTAATCCGACGTCCACGCTTCTCAGAGGTTGTTGCCAAACACATGCGCATACGGAAGAGTCTTTCAATTGGATCCAGGGCTTCCGCTGCGTGCAAATGAATTCGTGATTTCGTTGACCAACGGCCCGCAGACACCGAGAAAAAATGGCTCTGAGCACTATGGGACTTAACATCTTAGGTCATCAGTCCCCTAGAACTTAGAACTACTTAAACCTAACTAACCTAAGGACATAACACACATCCATGCCCGAGGCAGGATTCGAACCTGCGACCGTAGCAGTTCCACAGTTCCGGACTGCAGCGCCTAGAACCGCAAGACCACCGCGGCCGGCAGACACCGAGAAGCCAAATTAGTTCCCTCGTATGAAATACTGTAACTGGGTAGATCAATGCTGCTCTGGACTATTTTGTTTTATTCATTGTCTTTAATCTTAATGGATGAACGGATGTTCGGTTATAAGCAGTCAGTTAAAAAAATGTGTGTCTGTACTAAATCTTTTATTGGAATCTATTTAAATGCTAATTCGTCATTTAAGTTCCTACAAATTAATAATCGTTTAGATGAATGTATTTTCACACTTCAGACACGCATGATAAAAACGACAGTACAAAGACGTTAACTGCGCACTCCTAGCAGCATAGCCGGATATAAGTAGGCATTCAATAGGGAAAGAACTCCACTTGAGATGTGCATTAATGGTCATAAGAGAGTACATTCTACACACTTATTATCTATCAATTTTCATTTCACCATACATTACATTTCTCATGCTTTTTCAAGTTATTATCTGCATGATGTTTCCCGAGGAGCTATGGGCAATTTTCCATTTTTAGAAAAAAGTTGCTGTGTTCTACGAAATACTTATCTTTCTTCTTTCTTAGCTTTGATTTTAATTTTCGCACTGATTCTGTTAGAGCATTCTTCACTAATGATGAGATTTCCGATTTTTGGTCCTTCTGCTTCCTACTGTCATTTGACAGCAATATAAACAGAAGACGGACAATAAAGCACTGAGTTCCGAATTTATGAGGCTCGGGAGGCCGTAACCTCTCCACAGCCGGCCGTATTGCACACTGCAGCTGCTGTTTAAGATAGGCAGTGGCACCACTGACTCACAGTGTTCAAGTATGAAGAATTGAGAACAGCTCAGAATTTACCAATCTTATTGTGAAGAACTTTATCGTTAATGTCACGGAAAACACTAGGTAAACGAAATGTCTGAATCTAATCACTATTAACTCAAAAGATATCGCAGTTTGGGCAGAAAAATAAAGTAATAATAGGACTAAACTGAGTTCCTTGGCCTTCTGCAAAAGTAGTGTGGACCTTCAACCAACAACCAAGACAACTATAGCTGATTACCTTGCAACAGCTCCTCCTTTCTGCTGAGCGTTCACCTCTCTGAGAAATCTACTTAGGTGCCAGTGCTAAATTAATGAAGCTACACAACAGATTTCTTTTAATGCGATCTGGTATAAGGAACCCTAAGCAATGTACACTGGGTGAGATCTCATTGGATCTTCTACCACTTCTTCCTATGACATAGGATTTACTACCTGTAAAAGTAAAGTCGTTGAGTACAGTAGATTCAGAGTTTATTTCATAAATGACATTATAACTTCCAAGGATTCAACATTAATTATTCACAATCTCATTTTCGTTACTGCATGGGTGGTCACATTAATAATTGCCACTATTGACTGGCTAGGTCTACAGGTGAAAGGGGATGACAGTTTGGTTATGACAATTCCATATCATGATTATAGAAGCGCGAAGTCGTGTGGTAACTATGCAGTTGTTGCAAGGCGAAAACTTTGACAGTCAATGAAAGCTACTATCCTACTGTGATAGAGCGACCATTAAGAAGGCGACTGTTTCCATCCCAACAAATTAGCATGATGGTGGAGCGATGAAATCTTAGCATGAGCTGTGCTGGTTGCGCTGAACCATAGTAACTCGAGGAAGCCCTGTGTCATGGCTGGATGTGTGTGCCCACCTCAGCAGTCGTTGACTCTAAACCCCCAAGTCCGAAATCAGATTTCATCAAGTTACGAAGATGAGATTTTGAATGTTAATCGTTCTAACTACGATGTACCAATCGAAATCTCTAAACTTCGTTACTTGGCATTCAGATTCGGCACCCGGCGACCGGTTTTTTCGTGCCTGAAATTTCGTAACTAATCTCACGCTTTTCCGTCACAGTGGCGAATAGTATAATTTTATGAACTATTTCTTAGTCCTTCCATTGCCTTTCTAAAACCTTTCCCAATCAAATTTTTCACCACCTGTCCCTGGCCAAGAAGTGGAAATCAACGGCCACGTTAGAGGCCTCTTAGCAATGGTAGGGCATGTTTATGCTCCTGGGGCGATTTCGCCACCATCGGAAAGCAGAAAAGAAAAGGTTATTACTCTCGCGTCGGTTCAGAGAGCTCCCAGTCCTGCAGTAATGGCTGTGGTGTTTTTTGGACCATTTTTCGAAAGATGTTATCTGCAGTTGGATCCTGCACTTCTGCACGCCCAGAATAGCACTTCCCTGAATTCCCTTACACCACCGACGAGTTTTCCTTGTCCACCTGTGGACGTGCTATGCTGTCTACTGGCTGGACTCGAGGGAACTATGAGGCATTGCATTTTTACCAGTCAACCTACATCCTGGCATATTGTCCCGACCCTAGATGGTCTAACATCCGGCGTCTGCCCATCCTTTCGCACTAGCCTGTTTCTGTGCCCTTCTCCTTGCTGGGAGTTTACTGACCGGCTATGGAAAGACACTGCTGCCTGCATCTCAGGGGAACGACACCTACAGCGTCCGCTCACTGATTTACTTTCATCTGCTCTGGACGGCAAAGCATCTGCCCCCACTGAGCGAGGTGACGCAGTGGTTAGCACACAGGACTCGCATTCTGGAGGACGACCGTTCAAACCCACCTCCGGGCATCCTGATTTAGGTTTCCCGTGATTTCCGTAAATCGCACATTCTTCACAAATCCAACGCAACCAATGACCTCGCATTTTGGTCCCCTCCCCCAGATGAACTAACCATCTGCCTCTACACCTGTCGACAAAGAAGTCCAGAAGAGAAGGAGCAAGCATGGACAGCACTGACACTGAAATCACTGCCGTATCTAACCTTACGATTCTATGAGACACTCTCCCATTCTGCCTTTCGTTATTATACTATCCCATCCCATCTATACTTGAGGATGAGATGTGGCTTGTCGGTAAGTGTAGCCACATCTCATGACTCCCTCCTTACAATGTGAATTTTGCACAAGAGGTGATATACTGAAAAACTGCTAGTGTTGCCCCTCCACAGAAAAATGAAGGCGCGTCTCCTTGTCGCATCATTGATCTCTTCCTGATCAGCATAGTAAAGGATAGGAGTGAATTTGTTCAGATTTCATCTTTGCCTACACAAAATGGATCATATAATATCTATCTATGGGAATAGCTCACTAATAAACTTGAAGACCACCCTGTCCACCCACACTTCATTCTGTGCCTGTTGCTGAAGACACTTTCTGCGGTGTTGTGGAAGATATTCCAGTCTCGCAAACATCACTCAAGAACTTCTCATAAGAAATTCAAACAAGACATGGACATGAACCAGCAGTTTGCTAAACATATTCATATCTTCTAGATAATCAATAATGGTCAAAATCTGATATTTCCGCCATCTGGCTCGACAGGGGGACAGTAGGGGAACATGTGATCCAGTCACACAAAAATATTATACAACAGCAATCTCTCTATATCATCCAGAATTACATCAAGAATACACAAAAAAATTTCTTGTATAAATACACCAAACCTATAATCGTATATAACGAATTGGTATTCTTAATGGAATTGGAAATATATTTGTCTTTATTAGAACACTAAGTATGTATCTATGTTACTATCTTTAAATCATTACTAACTGACTGACATACATATATATTTATGTAGGCACGTGATAATGACACTGAAAGTTATATTAGCAATGATTAAAAATGTGTGCAATAGATACGTCGAGTGTACATTAATCCTCGCAATACCGAAAAGGGGGGGGGGGGGGGGGGTTGACGGCGAGTATTTTATCCTCACCTTGTAAAAATATTAGAATGTAGCCAGTTACTTTATATTGTAAAATTGTGAAAAAGCGTTTACTGCTTTTAAGTGATTCTTCTACCATATTTCATACGTGTTTTAAATTTTAGAGTTAAACTTAACGCAAAAACGTAAGTCCCACTAGGAAATGGTGCTATCCCCAATTAATGTCATACTCAACATTTCCAGTTTCTAGGCTTTACTTACACATCTGTATCTCTCTAACAACTATTTAGAGAGTAAAAGTCAACAATATTGACAAAATTTGTATTTTTAAATTTTTTGTGTTCATAAAATCGACAGTACACGTTGAAAGTCCACTGAATTGCTAAGAATGTGCTAAAAGATAATTTAAGGCTCTGGACCCTATTTACATATCGCTATTGCTTTAAAAGTTATGTTATTAATATCATTCAACAGCAATAAATGAAATTTGTTTCTTTATTTTTCTTAAGTGAGCATAATGTACCCACCCTTCACCTTGGTAATGTGCTTTATGGAAATTACCTTGGGATTGCTAGGGTAAAACGACAAATGCATGTCAACTTTCACATTAATTTATGTTTATCTATTTCAAGCAGCTTCCCAGTACATTAATAATTCTCCAGACTAGCTAAGCTAGTTGGAACACAGAGTGATTGCTTGGTCGCAGAAAAACAGTCTTTCTAAAACTGATGTTACTTACTACCCAAGTACGAGTGTTATTTTATAGAAAACTTTATTGCTTTAATATACATAAAAAGGCTGTATAGGCGCAGTAGCGTGTATTTGTGTTTCATGTAATAAAAAAAAGCATTCTAAGTAGAAATATCGGTGGGTGAGTGACTGTGTAATTTTTCACATCGATAATCTTATAACTACAAGGTATGTTAAAAAGACCTAAATCACCAGTCTGTTGAAGAAAAGAAGAAACAATACAAATATGATTCAGAAGAGAGCAGAACTTCTTTGTTTCTTGCAATCACGACAATGATCATTCAGCCCTGGCACATGAATGTAGACACAGCATTCAGTCTGAATGAAGTGGGGGAGACATGGGTGATTCTTGTCATTCGCTGCCAGCTGTTTATGCACATCGCCCAGAAGGACGTGACAGCTGTCATCCTTCCTTTGCAACAGTGGCCTAACTACACACGGGACTTCCTTCGTGTCGTACCCCGGCATATATGGGGAGATCTGCAACCCATAGTCGTTGACGGCCGATCAGATATTTATTTACGCCAGAGTGGGACAGAATGGGCAAGAGCACAGTGTGTGTGCCCCGGGTTCGATTCCGGGCGGGATCAGGGATTTTCTCTGCCTTGTGATGACTGGGTATTGTGTGCTGTCCTTAGGTTAGTTAGGTTTAACTAGTTCTAAGTTCTAGGGGACTGATGACCATAGATGTTAAGTCCCATAGTGCTCAGAGCCATTTGAACCATTTGAGCACAGTGTGTATATTGTCACCTGTGCAGTGTACCTGTGTATGGAGTGCATGTACACTCTATGACTCGTTTGGGTTGGTGTCTACAATGTGTAAGCTTACGAAGGTACTATAAAGCTCATGGAGTAGCAAGAGGCATAAAACAGAGAGTAGCGCTATAAAGCATGGTATATCTATCTGTAACTATCAAAGAAAGAAAACTGGAATGCTTATCGAAGCCGCACTGCACAGTCAAAACCAAGAGGATAGTTCTCATCAGATAAAATCAAGATATTGATGCATAGGATTTTGCACAGTGTTGCCTGTTGCAGCCTAGCCGACTTGACATCTTCCGAGGATGAAATGTCCCTGTTGGTCTCTATTGGATATCTCAATCTGTCGTGACAAGGCAATAGCCTTTTACCTTCCTGCTTCTGAGTGTGTGGGGGGGGGGGGGGAAGCTACTTTCACTCCTGGCGCATCCCTACACCAGTTGTAGCATCGCGACTAACTTACCCAACTGAACTGCTGATTCAGTCGTGCCTCAGTTAGGTCCCGAAGGTGGCGACTCCTTTTATGTGCTATACTCGATCACACCTGATCCACCTGGGTTGGTGACCGGTCAATAATATGGCTCACTGGACGTCTCTGGCTTATAACCCGGATCGTTTAGTCGGCTGTCGCCCTACAGTTAGGTCGTGAGCAGTCCCTAAGGTCATCCCTGCAGTCGCCCGTTGATCCCCAGAGGCTGCAGTGCCATGCCACACTCTCGATGGGTTGTCTTCAAGATAACTCACCTGTACAGTACTCATCATACAAATTATTCACTTAATTATCACCATGAGACTGTTCAACAATCCCATAACACACGATACATTGCCTGACTATAACTGCCATTTCGTCTGGTTATTGCTATATTATCAATATGAATTGCAAAGTTCTAATGTTTGTTTTGTACACTTGTTATTACCTTACTTATTCTACACTTCATACCTATTATTACCTTTCTAAGTCTAGACATTAATATTACGTCGCTGTAAGGTTTGCTCTTTATACATTTTATTTTGTAGTGAGATTTACAGTAATTCCTGACATCATGTAGCTGCAATTTATTCCAACACATATTGCTCGTTCTGCTATGTCAGGCATTAGTAGCTTGTTTATTGTTTAGTAGACCACATAGTGGTACAACCCATCTTTTATTTAATTGAAATTCAA
The DNA here is from genome assembly GCF_023898315.1 of Schistocerca nitens. NCBI lineage: Eukaryota > Metazoa > Arthropoda > Insecta > Orthoptera > Acrididae > Schistocerca > Schistocerca nitens. Next base: position 364,322,460 of record NC_064617.1, read on the forward strand.
TCTCATCCATCCCATGTTCGTTATCTCTTTCTCTATTTCTATGTTAATTTTAATGTGTTATAGTCATAGACAGTATATAGAACTGTCATGCTTGGTCTTCTTCCTTCATGACTGCTTGTCTTAGATTCTAACTTATTATGGCGAAATACTTGTTGCCTGTCTTTGACAATTACTGCAGAGCGATACAAATGACAGAAAAAAACTCGCTACTTCTTCCTTCCACCTTAATAATTGGCCACAGTGACACTGCAGAAGAGTCACTTTATTTAAGTTTCTTTGTCACGCCCTCATGATCTGTTGGCAACATACAGTAATTTACTACTCAATGCATCAATGCTCCTGCTCTCTTACGCTTCCAAGTCTGCCTGATATCATTACATTCCTTTTCCATCCACATTCTCTATCTCATATGCCGCCATAGCATGCACCCATTTATCTGGTCTCAAAATTTCCTTTGCAGTGCATCCCAGTTAATTCATAAGCACCCCTCCTATCCATTACTCCTATTTATGAGACCTCTGAAGCTACACTGTGTTCCCAAGTTCTTCTTCTCTCTCTCTCTCCCCATCGCCATTCACTTATTTGTCTATTAGCTCTTGGCTGGCTACATACTTAGTCAAGTCCCTACTGTACCATTTGATGTTAATATATTCCATGAGGGTATCAGAATAGTCTGCCCTACTTCATAGTTCAGCACCTATATATTTCAATCTGTTCTTTCCTTCTGCTTGATCACTTCGTTCACGTCTTCATTAGCGCAGACTGTATCATTTCTCTTTGTTGCTTGTTTTTTGTAAGTGAAACCCTACCATTATCATAATTTTGTCTGCTGCTACTATAGCCCTTAGAACCCTTACTGAAGCAAACCCTGTTACACTTCTCAGCAAACTGTTCACCACTTTTGGAAATTTATTGAGGAATGCATCGCTAGAGCGTTCCTAATTCTCTCATAACTCCCTCATAGGGATTTGAAATGGGGTGGGGGGGAGGAGTGAGAAGATAGAATGTTGGTATATTTATGCCTGACTTCTGTGTTTCTTCAACATTGCTATATACACTGTTGAAATATAAACTGCAGGAATTTATCCAAGGTAATCAACCCTATGCACAAAATCTGTTTCACAAATATTTTCTAGAACGTGAATGCAACAGTCTTGGTGGTTGTGTTTAGCAGAGGCATCAAGTTCACCCATTAGGAGACCAGTTCCATTGTTACCAAAATATAACTATAACCCCTTCTCATATCCAATGACGGTTCCCTTAAGTCTGTTGCCGAAAAGTGTCTCAATCTGTCTGGTAACATGGGAATTACACGAATTTGATTCAGATTCATCAATGATTTCGACTTTTGGCGTGGTTTCTTTCTGATTCTCCTCTCCATAATCTAGAAGTAACAAGGCTCCAGAAATTTCAACTTATCCTCAGTACATAATGCGCCTGACACTTAGCAGTACACCATATTAATTTACTTACTGTTTCTTCTAATATGCACAATAACCATTGTGTTCCATTCAATTTCTGCTGCAAAAATAGTAATCCTTTCTCCGGGAGATAAAACTGCCATATAGTAGTCTGCTCCCTGTCTCGCCTCATCGTTTTTATTTCCTTCGATGTTGAGTCAGAATCCTGTTCCTTTATAATATCCTTCATAGAAACTATAATAAAATTCTCAAATGTCATCTGTTTCATACAGTACAAACTGTACTGATTTTCTTCTAACTCCTTCTCCTTAGTATAGGTTAACCCACACAGCATACAAGGTGGTGCATTGGACACAACGTTCATTAACCCATCATGTACATAACAGTGAATAGGAATTCTTGCAGGTATAGGACTTATAATGATAACTTATCTTGACCATAATCAAAAACTGTAATGCGTTACGGTTTTACAACACATGGGTATTTATTTCTTCTGTACAGAAAATATCCAAACTTCTTGATTCCTAATACCAAAGTTATGGCGACTAGCTGTGTCACAAAATTGTTATTTTCCTTCTTCATGAGCATCTATTTGGCCAATACTATTACTTTACATGTTATCTCACCTCCCATTTCGATTTATTGGAAGATAACCACAACCGAAACTGCCTTTGTGCTATCAGCTACCATTCAAAGGTCTTTCGACAGATCTGGGTTGAATAGAGTCGGAGCCACTACGGTTCCCTGCTTTAGAGGCTGGAATTCTTTCTCTGGATACGCATTCCAGACCCAGTTCATCTTCCTCGCTGTCAGTTCACACCATCCCAGTCTGGCTAGCTCATTTTGTTTGATGAAGTTTGGCAAAGTACTTGCAGAAATTTATTAAGCCACAGTATCTCCATAGTTGTCGTCTACTTATTGGTATTGCAGAGCATTATATTGCCCACTTCCTGGTTATTCAGTAAAGTTCTGCAGCTTTCTATTATGTGCCCTAGCAATACCCAATTGTGAGTTCCTTATACAGTATGTTATTCCGTGGTGTCAGTAGGTTTGCAAATAGATCATTCATGGTTCGATTATGTTCTGCTATCAACACATCATTTAGATGTTGCATAATGTGATGCTGCAGTAAATCAGCTGAGACACTATCCAAAAGTCTGATAAATGCAGCTGTAGATACATTCAAGCCAAAAGGGGGGCATCGAAATTGGTAACTACAACCAAAATAGAAGAATGTATTGTATTTTCACCACAATAGTTCCAGTTCAGTTTGCCAATAACTGGCTCACAAGTCCAAGGAAGAGGAAAAATGTACACCATTAAACTTTCGTAAAAACCATTGTAAGCTTTTCAGTCCATTGGCCTCCATTTTAAGTACAGTATTAATTTGCTTGGCTCCATTACCAGAGAAATTGAAACTTTCAGGGAGATTAAAACTGTGTGTCGGACCGAGACTAGAACTCAGGGCCTTTGCCTTTTGCAGGCAAGTGCTCTACCGACTGAGCTACCCAAGCAAGACTCAATTATAATATTTTCTATACCAGATTTTACCCAGTGCCCCCTTAGCTGTTCTACTTTCCATGTAGTGGGTCAGCTAATTTTACCTTTTGTTTCTAGGTGCTGCAATAGGAAAAACTTCTGCTGTCCTCTTCTGTACTCTATTCCGTTGTCCAACAACCCAACATACAGTATTAAACAGATCACTTGCAGCTGTTCTTCAAAATAAACGCGTATATCACAGACTTGTTGCAAGATAATTTCGCCTATGTGTAGGTCCATGTCCATAACTAAAATAATCGATATGGAGACATTCAGTATCATCAAGAAGTTTCAGGGTGTTGCCTTGGTACAAAAATTCCAACTGCATTTGCTGCCATCCACCCATGCTCTTACCAGTTAGTGTCCGTTTCACTTTGCTCTGGATAAATTTAGCACAGGCCATTCACTCCCTTGCATACATCATTTAAATTCATTGGCTGATACTGGCAACATTTGGCTCTCACTCTCAAGAATGGCTTCAAAACGTATTTCCTTGACCAATCATTGCTTGTTGGATGTATGTTTTGCTTCTTCATAACCTTTTTCTCCTCCAATAACACATATTCATCTGTGATGTAGCTTAAATTTTTCATTCCGAGTCAATTTCCTGTCCCTAAAACCCTCACAAGTCCTTCTCGTAAAAGATGGTCCCGCAATCAGGTTAGTTCATGGGACGCAGCTGCACATTTCAGTAATCTCTGTTGTTTGTCATGCTGTACATGCTCATTCTATTTCTCTCTGTAGCCACTATACCGATTATTCCGCAGATCAATCATATAATCGAACCTCCATGGTTCAGTTGATATGGTCTGAAATGTCTGCTACCACTGGGATGTGCTTTATTATTCCTCTCATGGCATGGTCTTCGCAGGCTGGTAAGATTATGTACTTGCACTGCTCCCTGATTCCTTCTGTGATCGCCACAGTGTATGAATTCGCTTTTCCACAGGTGGCCACTGAACTCGTTTATATCACTTCTGCAGCGTCCTGTCAGTTTTCATTGGTACTGACGCGATAGTTTCTTAAAACAAAATGTGTCTATCATTTCTGCATTGTACGAAATGTGTAAGAACCGGAACTTCTTGAGCATCTCTTCGACTATTTTCACTGGACATCTGACTCTGATCCTTCATGCTTGCTTCCGTTTAGAACAGTAATTGGCTAAAAACGCCTCCTTAAGCATGCAATACGATACCCACCATAGTACTATCACCCGCATCTTCACTACGTTCTCGTCTTCGAAATAACTGCTCATGTATTTCAATTTGGGTATCAACAGCCATCGCGGTGTATTTAGATTAAGGAACTGCCCAATACAAGCCCGGGGTGGAACATATTTCCGTTCTCCTTGAACAAACGGTACTTATAGAGGGACATGCAATGCTTGTTAATGAACTATTTGATCCTGCATTTTCCATCTCAGTGAATGACTTCAATTCCTGTGCTTCACTATTCCCTCACAATTCTGATTCGATCATTCTTTCCACGCATTCACATACTCTGTCACAACTGTCTTCATAATCGGTAATTATTCTAAGCAGCATACAGATATGGATCTGCTTCATACCGTTGCTTGTAGCAGTGGCGCTCATTTCCCTTGCTTTCAGACTGTTGTACTGCTCTGATAACAGCTCTACTTGTTTTTCTTTAATACCTTTCTGTTTCCCTTTAAATACTAATAACAGCTCTACATCTTGCCTACTGCATATTGGAACTAAGGCTGTGCACACATGCTATTGCTTGTAGCTGTGTCACCCATATCGTGTGATTTCAGACTGTCATACTCTTGTGTTAACTCATTCAATTTGCTTTTGTTGCCTCTTGTTAACTGAATATTCTATCTACTATCCATGCACAAATCATATGTGCCCTCACACAACTGTTGCCCTATATGATATTCGACTTGCCCTACTTGGCTTTCTAAAGTTTTTATGTGCCTTTCCACTCTTTACAACCACTTCCTCTGTTCCTTCTGTTTCTTCTCAATTTTTCTTAACTTTGTGATTCATGGTAAGTAATTGTTACAAAAAAGTTCCAGTTTATTCTTCATTGACTTCCATGTTTCTTTCTGCATTTCCTTACGTTGTTCCTCCATTATATTATCCCTTGCTTCCTCCTGTTTCTTCCTTTTTCTCTCCCTTTTGGCTACTTCTTCCTCTCTTTTATTGTGTTTTTAATCATACTTTCTATTTCTTCCACAATAAATGACAAGAATATATGCATGGATTGTTCATCACCCTCATCTGTATTCTTGGTTAACATTCTTAGTGTCCTCAGGTGAGTTTCTGCTCTTTCGTTTGTCCTTTAATTCATATTCTTTCCATAAACTGTAAAGTAAACACCTTTTTCTCCAGAATTACTCTGTTTTTCCCTCACAGCAGCCTCTTATTGAATAGACCTACTCTGTGTTTCTCTTAATGTAACCATTGTTTTTGAGCACCAGCTTCCTTACTGGTTTCACGCAGCCCACCACTAATTCCTCTACTGTGACAACCTCTTCATCTCAGAGTTGCACTTGCAACCAACACCCTAATTTATGTGATTCATGCATTCCAATAGCTGTTTCCCTCTACAGTTTTACACTATACAGCTCCCTCCAGGCCATGGAAATTGTTATGTAAAATCTTAACAGATGTCCTTCCATCTTGTCCCTTCTTCTTGTCAGTGTTTTTTATGTATTCCTTTGCTCGTCGATTCACCAGAGAAACTCCTTATTCCTTACCTTATCGTTTCACCTAATTTTCAACCTTATACTGTAGTGTCACATGTCAAATGCTTCTATTCTCCTCTATTCCGGTTTCCCACAGTCCATGTTTCACATTGAGCGAGGTGGCGCATTGGTTAGCACACTTGACTCGCATTCGGGAGGACGACGCTTCAATCCCGCGTCCTACCATCCTGAGTTAGGTTTTCCGTGATTTCCCTAAATCACTACAGGCAAATGCCGGGATGGTTCCTTTAAAAGGGCACGGCCGATTTTCTTCCCCGTCCTTCCCTAATCCGAGCTTGTGCTCCGTCTCTAATGACTTCGTTGTCGACAGGACGTTTAATACTAATCTCCTCCTCTTACATGTTTCACCAGTTGCCCTGGTCTCCCTGTTTATTTTATTTCTATCAAGGGAAACTCAAAGAGTGAACACAGATCAAGCATGAGAACAGAAAAGCGTAAAATGAACTATGAAAAAACAAGTAAAATCGAAACAGTGAACGGTACAAGCTCAACAGATGCAACATCGAGGTAGCTTGATTTTCCACGCAGTCATAGTTATTCGGTTACGGTGTCGGATCGCGAAAGGGGAGATAAGTGTTCAAATATCCCTCGCGCATAATTTTCATTCTTACAAAATTATGAACCATCCGTCAGGTCATTGACGTTTCTGTTTGCCGTATTCGCATTTGTGACTGTGTCATAGTCTAACGTTAGTTTGCAACAGCGAGGTGTAACGAAGGAACCTCCGACGTACGTACCTCCTGTTTGTTCCACACAAGCACTACATTGGAAGTTTTGACTGGTAAATTCCTTTGTTGTAACATAGTTTACGCCCGTTTGTTTGTTATCATTTCTGTGGTTTCACAGAAATCACCTGCTCTCACTATTCGTCACATTTACTTGCGACGGTAATATATTCTTATCACGTGGCTCATATTTTGTAACCAATGTATAGTACTTCGATTGGTAAGACTGCAGAAGGAAAACAGACATGTCGATGACCGGACGGAAAGTATTTAATTTTGTGGAAAAAAGTAGCTCACGAGGGAGATTCGAACATGCATCTCCCGCTTTGCAGTCCAACACCGTACCCACACAGCCACGACGACGTGATAACTGCACCTCGCTCGATGTTGCATGTCTTGAGCTTCGACCGTTAACTGTTTCTTCTTTGCTTCTTTTTCCACAGTTCAGTACACGTTTTTCGTGTTTTCACGTTTGGTGTTTTCCGTTTTTGCCGAGCTATTCAGTAGGCTATTTTAGCACTAAATCTGAGGGGGTAGAGATAGGGAGTTTCACTATGTATTTTTGTGTTCCTGAATTTCCCTAAGAATTTTGTTTCTTCCTCATCAGTCTTTTAAACTTCAGCTTACATTTCACCGCTTCTAAATTGTGATCTGAATCATATCTGATCCTGGGTACACCTTAAAGTGCGTTATCTGATTTTGGAATCTCTGCCTGACCATAATGTACTCTAGATGAAATCTCTCGTATCTCCCAGCTTTTTCCATGTATACGATCTTCTCTTGTGATTCTTCAACAGAGTATTCGCAGTCAGTCTTTCTCAAATGGCTCTGAGCACTATGGGACTCAACATCTGAGGTCATCAGTCCCCTAGAACTTAGAACTGCTTAAACTTAACTAACCTAAGGACATCACAGACATCCATGCCCGAGGCAGGATTCGAACCTGCGACCGTAGCGGTCGCGGGGTTCCAGACTGTATAGCCTAGACCGCTCGGCCACTCGGGCCGGCAGTCAGTTTTTCTCGTCTCATTTCCAGTACCAAGCCCATATTCACCCATAATCCTTTCTTTTACTTCCTCTACAACTGAATTTCACTCTCCCATGATTATTAGATGTTCATCTCCGTTTGTGTACTGAATTACCAGTTTAGTGTCGTCATATATTTCCTTTAACTCTTCATCTGTGGCTTGCGACGTTGACATGGCTACTGACTTTTATTCAAAATTGAAATGGTGATGGTGTTCGAACTCGGGATAAATTACGTTTTCTACTGAATCACCCATATCTGTCCTCTTGAACATAATGGGTCTGACGTTTATTACCTAACTCGCTCACATCCTCTACTTTCTTTCAATGTCGCAAAAAAAAAAAAAATGGAAATGAGCGTACGGCATTGTGGGCCTGGAGTCCCCCATTCGGGGAAGTTCGGCCGCCGAGAGCAAGTACTTATTGCATTCGACGCCACAATGGGCGACATGTGCGTCGGAGACGGGGATGAAATGATGACGAGGACAACTCAACACCCAGTCACTAAGCGGAGAAACTCTCCTGCCCCAGCCGAGATCGAACCCGGGCCCCTTGGCGTGGCATTCCACCGCGCTGACCACTCAGCTAACGGTAACGGGGGCGGACTTTCAATGTCGCAGATTAATTGCTATAATATTCCCTTCAGATTATCTAATTCATTGCACACTAGTTTTAATATTTCCAACTAAAACATGACGACACTGGTCAACTCCGTCAGCATAGACGTATACATATACTGAAATACAAGCTCGAGAGTAGGTACATGTACTATTATTCTTTTGCAGTTACACTCTTATGATAACTGAGAAAAATTCTTGTTTTATTATTACATTCTTCCCTCCAAAATGTTTGCAAAGTCAGTCCATGCACGGCTAGCCAGACTACTTTCAGAAGTTTCTGACCTTCATTGGAAAACACCATGTCTATCGAATCCTAGAAGGTCATCAAATGTGAGACTACCCCGCCCCCTTGTTGCTAGCCGCTCACCAGCCTGACGTCACCGGCGTAATTCTGGTAGGACGTCTCTCCTACGGAGACTGTGGTGATTAATAAAGTAATGAAACGGAATTTGGTCTATGCGATGTGTTCAAGGAGCCCTACACACTGTATCCTGAATGGGGTCTCATTCTGTCATCATTTCTCCTTTCTATGGAATGGGATTCACAAGCCACGAAAGTAAACCTATATTTTACAATAAACTTATAATTTATTTCAACGTTATCAACATACAAACTTTCGAGAACTGAAAATTTGTTATTCACAACCTCGTTTTTAGTAGTACCTGGCATATACCCTAATAACTGCACATGTAAAGAAAGCAATTTGGCTATGATGATTGCCTATCATGATTATAGAAGCACGAAATTATTTAGTGGGACTGCATCGTCTGCTAGGCGAGAAGTTGACAGTGAATGAAGACAACTCGGCTACTGAGGCAAAGTAACAATTGAGGAGGCTGTCGCTTCCATCGCGACACAGTGCCATTCATACGTGGCACGTTCGATCAGAAATGGTTCAAATGGCTCTGAGCACTATGGGAATTAACATATGAAGTCATCATTCCCCTACGGTCGCAGGTTCGAATCCTGCCTAGGGCATGGATGTGTGTGATGTCCTTAGGTTAGTTAGGTTTAAGTAGTTCTAAGTTCTAGGGGACTGATGACCTCAGATGTTAAGTCCCATAGTGCTCAGAGCCATCTGAATCAGTCCCCTAGACGTAGAACTACTTAAACCTGACTAACCTAAGAACATCACACACATCCATGCCCGAGGCAAGATTCGAACTTGCGACCGTAGCGGTCGCGCGGTTCCAGACTGAAGCGCCTAGAACCGTTCGGCCACAACGGCCGGCGTGGCATGTTGGTCAGTAACGTAATCTTACTGGGAGCTGCACTGGTTGCGTCGAGCCATAGTAACACGTAGGGCAGCCTCCAACTTTACTGGTCATGTGTGCATCTCTCCAGAGCCGTCCGACTCCAAATCTACAAGTCTTGTCTTGCAGAAGTGTCGATGGTCAAACTCTGAAAGCTAATCTTTATACCCCCAACTTCGCATACAAAATCCTGAACTTTCCTACTAAACAGCCAGACTCTATATTTTGCATGAATAAAAAGTTCTCTCATTCACACTCAGTGATACATTTTTGGATGTCTATAATTTTCTAAGAAATGTCACGCTCTGCCGCCAGCATCGGCTTATAGTATAATTTTATAATATCTTCCCCACACCTTCCAATGGTTCCCTAAACTTCCTATCTCAATCCACTTCTTTTTCGCCCATCTCTGGTTACAAATTGGAGCTCAAGACGCATGCTGTCTACCAGTGACAGGGAGTACATTTCCGCTCTTTCAATTTCACCACCATTAGAAAAAAACGAAAAAATACATTCTAATTTCTTAGCGTCACCTCAGAGAGTCGCCATTCCAGAAGCGACTGCGTAGTCGGTGGTGTATTTTTGGTACACTTTCTAAAGATGTTTACTGCATATGGAGCCTACAATTCTGCATGCCCAGTATAGCGTTTCTCTGAATTACCTCTCATCACTGATGAGTTTTCTCGTCGACCTGCGGACGCGCTACACTATTCGCAGGCTGCATTTGAGGAAGCTGTAAGGGGAGGGGGGGGGCGGGGGGAGGGAGATTGGAGCATCTTTCCTTTTTTTTCCTGTTCCTGAACGGTCTGAGCTGAGGCCTGGGGCCTGTACATGCTATAGCACAAAATCTTGTCCAGAGACGCATTGCATTGTGCCTCTTAAAACGCTGGCACTGCAGTTTCAGAAAATGTGTTTCTGCCACTTAGTCCCTGTTTGAGTTCACTGCCTAGCTAACAATATGCGCCGCTGCCGGTGGCCTCTAACTGCCTCACTATCACCTGTGCCTGGTGGCACAGTGCCCACCTTAATACCTCCAGACAGAGAAGCCCTGCAGAAAAAAAGAGCAAGCTTAGACAGCTATTACTGCAGCTGCAAAACTACCATGTCTCACCTTACGATTCTATGAGTAAGACCCATGTCATTAGCACACCACTCCATTCCACCTTCGCTTATGGCTGACATGTGACTGAAAGAAAAGCTAGCCACCTGTCAATTTTAGTGAGAGTTGAGTATCAACAAGTTCGGGTGAATGACGGATTCGGAACTAATGAGCTATTTTCTGATCACTTCAGATTAGTTACAATGCATTACATTGAATTTGTCGTAATACAAGTATTGCTTCCTCAACATCAGAATACAGTATCACACATTGAAAAGCTGACAAATTTCCCTTCTCAACTGGCAGATATGCGATAGACGCCTTCTGTGGGTTCCATATTCTAAATTTTTGGCCGTACCTCTGGTGCGTGCAACCCTCAAGCTGAGTGTTCAAAGTAGATCGCTGCCATGCAGAGGATACATGTTCGATTCCTGCTACTGCCAAGGATTTTTCATTGCTGGGGGGGAGGGGGGACTAGTAGGGAGCACACACAGCCTCGTGGAGCCAGTTGAGGAGCTCCTTATACAAACAGTAGCAGTTCTACGGTCTGGTAAATTTTTAAAGCTGCCAGGAGAGCGATGTGCTGACCATTTGCCCCTCCATACTGCACTCATTTGACACAACAAGTCAGAAGACCTCATTATAGTTGTGTACAGACTTTTGCTGCTGTCTCCCCACTATTTTGTGTCCTCCTTAGTGACCGTCTGACACAATCATTCACAGGCACTCTCGTCCGTGCTGTGATTTAGCGGATAAAGTGTTTCCGCTTTCTCTCTATGTGGTATAAATCTTCGATACGGTGCCTGTTAAAATAAAGACTTTGGCTACCCTGCTTACGGAAAAACATGCCATTCGAGCACCAAGACTTTGCCCAGGTTCCAGTTCATTTAGCTCGGATATAATGCACTCACAACTGCACAGAATGCTGTTATGACAGTGACTTGCAACTTTTAGGGCACATTGCATAAGTGCAGAAAATGGCCAAATACAACATCACTACTCTTAGGCTTGGCTGACATCTGCGCATTTGCCATTCTTTTATCCAAACATCTGAAAGGTATTTAGCTACTGACACTGAAATATAATTCACTTTGGATCTTATCTTTATATACAGTGTGATCCATCTGCTCCTACGGATTCGTTTTGTGCAACCTGTACTACATCTGTTTCAGGAAAAATATGAAGAATGGTGGCAGCCACGTAATCGATATACACTACTGACCATTAAAATTGCTTCACCATGAAGATGACGTGCTACAGATGCGAAATTTACCCGACAGGAATAAGATGCTGTGATATGAAAATAATTAGTTTTTAAGAGCATTCACACGATGTTGGCGCCGGTGGCGACACCTACAACGTGCTGACATGAGGAAAGTTTCCAACCGATTTGTCATACACAAACAGCAGTTGACCGGCGTTGCCTGGTGAAACGTTGTTTTGATGCCTCGTGTGAGGAGGAGAAATGCGTACCATCACGTATCCGACTTCGATAAAGGTCGGATTGTAGCCTATCGCGATTGCAGTTTATCGCATCGCGACATTGCTGCTCGCGTTGGTCGAGATCCAATGACTGTTAGCAGAATATGGAACCGGTGTTTTCAGGAGGGTAATACGGAACGCCGTGCTGGATCCCAACGGCCTCGTATCACTAGCAGTCGAGATGACAGGCATCTTTTCCGCATGGCTGTAACGGATCGTGCAGCCACGTCTCGATCCTTGAGTCAACAGATGGGGACGTTTGCAAGAAAACAACCATCTGTTCGAACAGTTCGACGACGTTTGCACCAACATGGATTTTTCAGCTCGGAGACCATGGCTGCGGTTACCCTTGACGCGGCATCACAGACAAGAGCACCAGCGATGGTGTACTCAACGACGAACCTGGGCGCACGAGTGGCAAAACGTCATTTTTGCGGATGAATCCAGGTTCTGTTTACATCATCATGATGGTCGCATCCGTGTTTGGTGACATCGCGGTGAACGCACATTCGAAGTGTGTATTCGTCTTCCCCATACTAGCGTATCAGACGGCCTGATGGTATGGGGTGCCATTGGTTACACGTCTCGGTCATCTCTTGTTCGCATTGACGCCACTTTGAACAGTGGGCGTTACATTTCAGATGTGTTACGACCCGTGGCTCTACCCTTCATTCGATCCCTGCGAAACCCTACATTTCAGCAGGATAATGCACGACCGCATGTTGCAGGTCCTGTACGGGCCTTTCTGGATACAGAAAATGCCAGCAAATTCTCCAGATCTCTCACCAATTGAAAACGTCTGGTTAATGGTGGCCGAGCAACTGGCTCGTCACAATACGCCACTCTTGGTGAATTGTGGTACCGTGTTCAACCAGCATGGGCAGTTGTACCTGTACACGCCGTCCAAGCTCTGTTTGACTCAATGCCCAGGCGTATCAACGCCGTTATTACGTCCAGAGGTGGTTGTTCTGGGTACTGATTTCTCAGGATCTATTCACCCACATTGCGTGAAAATGTAATCACATGGTAGGTCTAGTAAAATATATTTGTCCAATGAGTACCCGTTTATCATCTTCATTTCTTCCTGGTGTAGCAATTTTAATGGCCAGTAGTGTAGGTTTCATCTTAGATCTTGGGCGACTGTTTGAGAAGAGAATCGTAATGTAAAAAATACAAGTGAGGACTGAGCATGAGTTATACGGTATTTTCCGACCACAAAAATCATCACTCCTGCCATTTTCATCCAAGTGTTTCCAGTCTTTCCTTTTTGTAATTGGCAGTATAGTTAGTGTCTCTCTAAATTTATCCTGTTTATTGTGGTTAATCTTTCGTAGATGATTCAGAAACGTTGCCTTATAAAGAGTTTTTCATCACAGTAAACAACAAAATGAACAGGATATACTAAAATGTCATGTGTGGAAGTAACATACTACCGGTATATAATATAATGAAAAGAGCGTGATTCAGGTGCTCCTACCGAAGTCGTTTTATGCAATCCGACATGACAGAACAATGTTGTGGATCATTGAACTCCGGTGATGTGAACCATATTATGAAATTTCACAGAATTACTGATACAGTATACGAAAATACCTTTAGACCTATTGTACAAATTTTGTTTATAGTACTTCTTTAGCACACTAGCTTGTTGAGTCACATACTCATCTTTTATTAGTGGAACTCATTTCCTGAGGATTCTACCACTGAATTTGTCTGGACTCTTCTTTACGCGCCATTAATTTTATGTGGTCGTTCCACTTTAATCTTTTCCGTACGCAAACTCCTCTTCGGTGATTAGCAAAATCTACCCCATCGTTTGGCAACGATTAATCTGCAACAACTTATTTTGATACTTTCCTTCAAAACCTGAAATTCTTCGAATATTCCTTCTTGGAACGAGCAAACCATTTCCATACAATTCTATCATTGAGTTTTCCGTATCGTACACACAAAAAATATCACTAGTATCTCTTGCAGCTCTAGGTTCTCGGTTAAACTCGTAGAGCAGACAAGGTTGGAAGTGTTCATTTTTCTCTATCTGACACCCCACACTGACTAGACTTGAAAATGGCCTAAATGAGCTGTTAACAATGTAGAAGCTCCTATTCGAAAAAGCAAACTCCAAACTGAAGGAAAGTAGCTTTATAGTGCAGAGGTGCCAACTCAAAACGTCTTTTCCATTGTTTAAAATCATGTGGTAATAACTGAAAATGTAAAGTTTAATTTCTGAACATCTTTGTAAGTCATGCAACTAAAATACTGAGGTATCTTTCGTTTTTAGAAGGATAGATTTTTGCTGTAGTATGGTATATTTAGCAAATGTTGAGGTCTTTTAACTTATGTACATGGCCTGTATATATAAAGAAACATCCACCAATAGAAAAGAATATGTCCTACTTCCCCAAATGTACAATCCTCCCTCCCTGTTACGTTGGTATCCTCGGCCTTCGTTTTCACACAGAAAATTTTCTAAGGGAGGTTTATATACGTTCTGTAGTACTTAATATACGCAGAGCGAAATTGTGAGAGTTCTGGATGGTAGGAGGTAAAATAAGACTCAGATAAGAAAACACACAGATGAATGTTAAAGTATTCTTTTATCGCTATACAAATCTCTCATTTCTGGAGCTATCAGACGAAAGAAGTAAATTACGATGTCAGGTTATTCAGAGTGCAATGGTCTTTGCTAGTCATTACATCCGCTACATTTTCGAATGAAAATTTCACATTTATTCATCAGAGAGTGACTGTTGTCGCTTTACTAAATCAAGCACAATACCGAATTGAAATTTGTCTACTTTGGAGACTATAAATAGCATCGGGATGCGAAATGACACGCTCCATCTGTTACACAACGTTCGACTTTTCTGTTCTTTTTTATTTTATTTTTGCTTACGCCGCTCCACAATTCGCCCCAAAAATGTACGACCGGTTTTCGCACAGCTGACAGGCGAATTCCAACTACGCCTCTTTTCCAGCGACATTGAGTTACAGTGAATTAGACGTGGCCTGGTGGAGCGACTGTTCAATTATGATATCGTGATAATATATTTTTATGCTTTTTTCAAACATCAATACGTTTAGCTAAATATTATATGCAGAAATCGCAGTACTTACACGTATGGATTACAAGTTTCGGCAAATTTTAATTGCTATGCTCAGATCCCACAGAAATATTTGCAACAACGTTTTTCAACATTTTTTATAGTCTAATATTCTAAATTCATTAAGGAAACCTTTTTCAAAATATGTTACATACTACCGACATACATAAAGCATAGTGCCCCTCTATATAGCGAAGTGTCACCTACTCTTGAACTTATAGTAGATCAACTATAATGTAGGTAAAAGCAATTATGGAGAATCCAACATCAATATTGTAGTAGAACATGTCAGAGATCCACATACGTCGCTGGGACAGGCACAGCAATATAGCGTCAAACGCCAAGTAATAATACCATAATTGGGTTAGAAACTCACAAAAGTTATAAAATACATTTGGCCCATGAAGTATAACTTGCTCTGTTCGTTTTGACATCTGACGAAACACTGTCAAACAATAGTCAGGATGACTGTATCGCATTAAGGAGTAGTACCAGATGGCAGCAGTCTCCGACGTGATAATTAGGAATATAATACATACATATTTTCCAAGTTTGTATAATACATTTAGTGTTGACAATGATCACCAATTACAATTTTCCTTATATAAAATTTTAAGAACATTTGCAAAATGGCTCTGAGCACTATGGGACTTAACATCTGTGGTCATCAGTCCCCTAGAACTTCGAACTACTTAAACCTAACTAACCTAAGGACATCACACACATCCATGCCCGAGGCAGGATTCGAACCTGCGACCGTAGCGGTCACGCGGTTCCAGACTGAAGCGCCTAGAACCGCACGGCCACACCGGCCGGCGAACAATTGCAAGTTAGTTTCTTATCAAGAGACAGGAAGTGGAAATGTGATTCAGGTAGTATAGGTGCAACATTTAAAAGCAGACAATGCACATTACTCAAAATTTGTCAGGTGATGACAAAAATATTTCATAAGAGCCACGATTAGAACCAACGTGTGACAGCCAAAGGATGAAAAGGACTACACACGTGACAGCAAGGGGCTTTTATGGAGATGGTTTGTTTCAGACCTCGGTCGAATACTGTTTGACATTTATGTAAACATTTACATTGTTCGTACAGAGATAACCGGTATAACAGGAAATTACAAATAGAGTTCATGATTATTGATTAGTACGATACACAGTAGTGTTTCAGTTTCCCAGCTTCCCCTACCATTGTCGTTTCTGCAGCTCGCAGTATTATATCTGGCCGTCAAAAACAACGCGCGAAATTTCCGTACTTTCTCGATCGTTACGCGCGAACTGTTAGTTCTACAGAAAAAAATGAACACGACCTTTTCGTATAAAATTTAATGTAGATGAATTTTGTATCAGAGTACATTTCCGCTGGAGGCCAGGGTTTTCGAGTTATTCAAGAAAAACCTACAAAAGTCACTCCAAAGACACCTCCATCCCCACCATCCATACCATCAGCTTCCCTCAAGATTTCTAGTATGCTGTTAGTGAAATAATTGTACAAAAATTTCCATTCACAATAACTATTCCATATATTCGATCTGTTTCTGTCTCTATTGACTGGGCTATTACACCGATGGCGTAGTCGGTTCTTTCGTTAACTTTATTAATATAATCTTACACTTGAGGATAATGAAAAAAAAACTACTTTCGTAAACGTTGCGTTAATACTAGTTACATTGACAATACAATAAACTTAACCTTTACAAATATGGTAGTTTCCTGAAGAATACAATTATTTCTTTTATGAGATAAAAACTTCAAAAAATTAAGTAAAATTTACATAGCATAAGGAGGCTAATACAACCACATAAACCTTATCAAGGTATGGCTATATTTGGAAACTGGTCTGTAGCTTTCGGTGTAGATCTTGGTTACTGTAAGATTACTATATCTAAGACAATAACAACAACAAAGGTCACATATGGGCTGAGATACTTACTAGTTTTCCTACCATGTTATTATTTGTAAAAGTGCTTGAAAGAAAAATAGCCCAGGACACAGGTTGTAGGACAATTTACTTGATAGTTTCAGATGTGATGTAGTACATTAACATCACCTGTTATCTAGACACAGGAGTATGGAATGGTAATTACATTTACGAATATATCGGCTAAGTATATAACAAACTTCTGTAGCTCCAGCATAAGCTGTACTAATTATAAATACGAGGTGTGGCCTTTGTCGAGATAATACACAGCACAGATACTGCGCAGTGAAACGTGGTAACATAATGTTATGAACATCAATTGTCGATAATACAAACGAACCATCTCCCTAAAAGCCACTTGCTGTCACCTGTGTAGTTCACTTTATCTCTTCGTTTTAATCATGGAACCTTTTGAAATATTTTTATGATGTTTTTATTAAGTTTGTGTGATGTGTATTGCTACTTTTAAATGTTGCGCCTCTTGCAGCTGATTGACGGTGCCACATCCTATCTCTTGATAAGAAACTGTACTGCGAATATTTTTCAAAGTTTTATATGAACATTGTAACTGCACATATTGACACCATCGTACTTATTATATAGTCATGGAAATTATGTATGTATTATATTCATAGTAACCATGTAGGAGACTACTGCCATCTGGTGGTACATCGTAATACGTTACAGTGCACTGTTTTTTGGCAGTGTGAAGTCAGCTGTCAAAACGGAAAGAGAAAGCAATACCTCATGTACCAAATGTCAGTAACTTTTGTGATCGTTTACCACAGTTATGTTTCTATTCAAAAGGGTTCAAATGGCTCTTGAGCACTATGGTACTTAACATCTGAGGTCAGCAGTCCCCGAGAACTTAGAACTACTTAAACCTAACCTAAGGTCATCATACACATCCGCGCCCGAGACAGGATTCGAACCTGCCACCGTAGCAGTCGCGTGATTCCGGACTGAAGTGCCTAGAACCGCTCGGCCACCATGGCCGGCTATGTTTCTATTACTTGACGTCTGACGCTACAGTGGTGTGCTTGTACTAGCGACGTATGTGGACCTCTGACATGTTTTATTATAATTTTGACATTGGGTTTCCAAAACGGCTTTTATCTACATTGCAATTGAGCTCATATATTTTCATGACTAGATGACAGTGCACAGTATAGAGTACTACAATGTTGGAATTATTTCGATAATATGTAATGCACGTATTTTGAAAAAAAAGTTCCTCATAGTGAATTTCGAATATTTTACATCAAAAACCTGGTGAAATCCGGTTGTTAAAGTTTCTCTCACAATTGCAGACTGCAATTAATATTCTCAGAAACAGGTAATCCATACATGTATTAACTGCGATCTGGATAAATAAAATTTTCTCACAAGAAGATTATATTTTTCCTAATTAAAGTTATGCAAGGAAGGAACAACTGTTATAATGTAGTGCTTTGGTCCAGTTTCTAGTTAATTATCACAACGAGGATATACCATTTAAAAATGAGGAAGTCGGCGATTCATCTAGTTAGGTCACTTTACCAGAGTAAGGAAATCCAGGCTAAGCAAAACACTTCGTTATTGTTACATATAATCGAGATTTGGGAACTATCTGATGCTTCGAACTGAAAGAAATATTCAAGAAATATGCATAACTGAATACATTAAATCTGATATAAGTCAATAAAAACTTTTGAAAATTCTTGGCTTTTGGGAAAAGCATCGATTGTATCTAATAAAAATAGAATAGAAGAATGGAGGAAAAACTGCTGCTTAAATAACGAGAGATCTGAGAGCAGCAGGATGCACGCTCAGCGCAGCTACTTAGCAATATTTGTGAGGCTTCCTAATTCGCAGTTTTAATAAATAGAAAAAGGAGAGGACATAACAGCAGTGGAAGATTTCTATTGTGGTCTAGGGATAGCCTTATTGGTTAGTAATCAAAACATCATCGGTACTCGCTTCGAAACCCGTCCCCGCTTAAATTTCGATTAATAATCAGCTTTGGCGGGCGCAGGCTTCCGTCATAAGAATTCACCCTCATTTTGCCAACGGCCTTCGCAAAGAGAGCGGAGTAGTTGACAGAGATTCAGGACACTCAGCTGTCCTTGGTATGGGGAACTGCCCCTTTCGCAATGTGCAATGAACAACGGCATCCGGATAGAGAAGGCTATGAAAACCGCTGCATTAAAGACTCATAACGTGTACCCAAAGTACATGTGGCCTGTAACTGAAAGAGAGTCATGATGATCTCTAAATTGGCAGAAGATTTCGTCATAGTCAACCATTTTGATCTCAGGGAGGGGACTGCCAAGAGGGAGGTGACCATAAGAAGAAGATTGAGTAACCAATGAAGGTATAACGTCCTACGAGTCGGTGCGTGTAATGTGAGAAACCTGAAAGTGGTAAGGAAGCTAGAAAATCAGAAAAATGACATGCAAAGGCTCAGTCTACATGTAGTAGGGCTCATTGAAGTGAAATGGAAAGATGACAAGAAGTTTTCGTCACATGAGTGTTGGGTAACATCAATAGCCGCAGGAAATGGTATAACGGAAGTAGGATTCGTTACGAATAGGAAGTGAGGTAGAGTATGTGTAACAGTGAATAGTTAAGTGATAGGGGGATTCTTATCATAACCAACAGCAAACAACATCGATAACGATAGTATACATGCCAACGTCGCAAACTGATGATGAAGAGATAGAGAAACTGAATGCGGATATTGAAAGGGTAGATATAGACTTAGATCGCAATGTAGTAGTCATGAAGAATCGGCTGAATTGTAAGAGATTAGTCAGGAAGAATCAATACACTGGGTGTTGTGTGCTGTCCTTAGGTTAGTTAGGTTTAAGTAGTTCTAAGTTCTAGGGGACTGATGACCATAGATGTTAAGTTTCATAGTGCTCAGAGCCATTTGAACCGTTTTTTAGAATCAATACGCAAAGAAGTGGAATACGAAAGTACTAAGGGATGAGATACGCTTGAAGTTGGTTCGGAATGAAATAAACAAGAATTGCAGGGAAGCTAAGATGAAATGGCTGCATCCAAAATGTGAAGAAATCGATAAGGAAATGATAGTCGAAAGGACTGACTCAGAACGTGGAAAGGTCAAAACAAGCTTCGCTGACATTAAAAGCAAGGGTTATTGATTGGCGACTCCATGTTGTCTTGTGCACTACGACCAAATAACAGGTATACTTGAAAAAAGAGACAGCATTGGTCGTATATTTTTTACTATTGCAAAATCGATTTTCTGTCACTGAGTGACCATCTTCAGTGCTATGTTGTATAACTTAAATTGGGATGCACTGTTGTCACTAAGCTTACGGCGATCACATAGACTCTAGACTCTGACGACATACCATTTGACTTTTAAAAAAATATCATCCAAACAATTCCGAAGATTACAAGTGCGAGAATCATCATACAGTCGGCGTAACAGCTCATGCATCCAAGTAGCTTACAAGAGTGATATACAGAAGAATAGAAAGGAAAATTGCGAATATGTTAGATTACTATCAGTTTGGGCTTAGGATGAGTAAAGGCTTCAGAGAGAGACAATTCTGCCCTTGCGATTGATGATGGAAGTAACAATAAAAAAATCAAGGCACGTTCATAGGATTTTTCGACCCGGGAAAGGCGTTCGCCATTGTAAAATGGTGCAAAACGTGCGAAATTCTGAAAAATAGGAATAAGTAATAGGGAGACTGGTAATATACACTCCTGGAAATTGAAATAAGAACACCGTGAATTCATTGTCCCAGGAAGGGGAAACTTTATTGACACATTCCTGGGGTCAGATACATCGCATGATCACACTGACAGAACCACAGGCACATAGACACAGGCAACAGAGCATGCACAATGTCGGCACTAGTCCAGTGTATATCCACCTTTCGCAGCAATGCAGGCTGCTATTCTCCCATGGAGACGATCGTAGAGATGCTGGATGAAGTCCTGTGGAACGGCTTGCCATGCCATTTCCACCTGGCGCCTCAGTTGGACCAGCGTTCGTGCTGGACGTGCAGACCGCGTGAGACGACGCTTCATCCAGTCCCAAACATGCTCAATGGGGGACAGATCCGGAGATCTTGCTGGCCAGGGTAGTTGACTTACACCTTCTAGAGCACGTTGGGTGGCACGGGGTACATGCCAACGTGCATTGTCCTGTTGGAACAGCAAGTTCCCTTGCCGGTCTAGGAATGGTAGAACGATGGGTTCGATGACGGTTTGGATGTACCGTGCACTATTCAGTGTCCCCTCGACGATCACCAGTGGTGTACGGCCAGTGTAGGAGATCGCTCCCCACACCATGATGCCGGGTGTTATCCCTGTGTGCCTCGGTCGTATGCAGTCCTGATTGTGGCGCTCACCTGCACGGCGCCAAACACGCATACGACCATCATTGGCACCAAGGCAGAAGCGACTCTCATCGCTGAAGACGACACGTCTCCATTCGTCCCTCCATTCACGCCTGTCGCGACACCACTGGAGGCGGGCTGCACGATGTTGGGGCGTGAGCGGAAGACGGCCTAACGGTGTGCGGGACCGTAGCCCAGCTTCATGGAGACGGTTGCGAATGGTCCTCGCCGATACCGCAGGAGCAACAGTGTCCCTAATTTGCTGGGAAGTGGCGGTGCGGTCCCCTACGGCACTGCGTAGAATCCTACGGTCTTGGCGTGCATCCGTGCGTCGCTGCGGTCCGGTCCCAGGTCGACGGGCACGTGCACCTTCCGCCGACCACTGGCGACAACATCGATGTACTGTGGAGACCTCACGCCCCACGTGTTGAGCAATTCGGCGGTACGTCCACCCGGCCTCCCGCATGCCCACTATACGCCCTCGCTCAAAGTCCGTCAACTGCACATACGGTTCACGTCCACGCTGTCGCGGCATGCTACCAGTGTTAAAGACTGCGATGGAGCTCCGTATGCCACGGCAAACTGGCTGACACTGACGGCGGCGGTGCACAAATGCTGCGCAGCTAGCGCCATTCGACGGCCAACACCGCGGTTCCTGGTGTGTCCGCTGTGCCGTGCGTGTGATCATTGCTTGTACAGCCCTCTCGCAGTGTCCGGAGCAAGTATGGTGGGTCTGACACACCGGTGTCAATGTGTTCTTTTTTCCATTTCCAGGAGTGTATTTACAAGAGCCAAGTCGGAATAATGAGTGGACGATTAAGAACGACATGCTCGGGTGAACTTCAGGTATATCGTCTTTTGCCACTACTGTCAATTTGTACATCGAGGAAGCAATGATGGAAGTAAGTCAGAGTTAAAGGATATCAATGATACGATTCGCTTACGACATTACTGTCCTCAGAAAAAGTGAAGAAGGACTCTAAAACGTGCTGAATGGAATGAACAGTATAATGGCCGGCCGTAGTGGCCGAGCGGTTCTAGGCGCTTCAGTCTGGAACCGCGCGACCGCTACGGTCGCAGGTTCGAATCCTGCCTCGGGCATGGATGTGTGTGATGTCCTTAGGTTAGTTAGGTTTAAGTAGTTCTAAGTTCTAGGGGACTGATGACCTCAGCAGTTAAGTCCCATAGTGCTCAGAGCCAAATTTTTGAACAGTCTAATGAGTGCAGAATACGGAATGTGAGGAAAACCAAGAAAGACGAAAGTACTGAGAAGTAAGAGAAATGAGAACAGCGAGAAACTTAACATCAGGATGTATGGTCACGAAGCAGATGTAGTTAAGCAGTACCACTTGTTGTGTCGGCAGACTTGCCAACACTACGCACACTAATTGAAAGAGGCGGCCAAGATGCACGCGCTAACTCATGAAGGATGGAGTGAGGTCTGAAACAGGAGACTTAATGAATGCTATAAAGAAAAGTACATATCTTCTGGACTACTTAACTTTTAATCCTTCCTTTGTATACATCGTTCTTGATGAGACATCTGGAGATTGTGGCGATACAAGTGCGACTCTTTAAATACAAGCTATCTAAGGCTAATGGCGCCTTGCTAGGTCGTAGACATGAACTTAGCTGAAGGCTATTCTACTGTCTCTCGGCAAATGAGAGCAAAGGCTTCGTCCGTATAGTCGCTAGCAACGTCGTCGTACAACTGGGCCGAGTTCTCGTACGTCGCTCGAGACCTGCCGTGTGGTGGCGCTCGGTCTGCGATCACACAGTGGCGACACGCGGGTCCGATATGTACTAATGGACCGCGGCCGATTTAAGCTACCACCTAGCTTGTGTGGTGTCTGGCAGTGACACCACATTCCTCCCCCGCAAATCGGCGAACGGTCGTGTTATAAGGCTTCCGCCCGCCGTGGGGAGGACCCCATGTTGACGTATGCGATGAGGTGGGGAGCCCAACAACAGGCGAGGCTGTGCCACCCGCACCCGGCCATTCGGTCCGAGGGGTGCTAGGAAACTCCTGAAAACCTAGTCCAGGGTGCACGTCAACATACGGTGTATGCGCCCGTAGAGAGACAGGAGGGACTGAAGGGTCGACCTCCATGTGGTCGGGGCACCCATCGGGCGAAGACGACATCTGGTCCGGAGCGGGCAAGAGTTCCATGGTGGAGGACAGCTGGTCACGGGAAGCGAGCGGCGGCGCGTGACCCAGGGAGGCGCTAGGCGGCTGCAGCGAAGCGTCCACTGCGGGCGGCGCCGGCGCCGGCGGCGGGAGAACAGGCGGCGGCGGCGGCGCGTCGCCATGAGGCAAAATGGAAGGCAGCGTCGGTAACACCTGGGGATGAGGCGAGCCAGTAGATGGGTCCCCAGGGCGCTGACCGGACGGCACCGTCGCTGAAAGCAGACGGGGAGCGGCAGAACCCAGGCGACGACAGAGGCGCAGCTGAGTGAGATGCCGACGCACCTCACCAGAGGCCCCCAAAACCAAATACATCGCGCGGCTGAGGCAGCGAAGAATGCGCCCTGCGAGCCAACGCCGTGAACCGCGATAGTTGCGATAGAAAACAACGTCGCCAGGAGCAAAAGCAGAAGTCTGCCGCTGCACTGGAACCTGATGCGGCGGATGCAGCAAAGACATCAAGGTTCGATGAGGACGACCATGGAGCACCTCAGCCGGCGAGCGACCATCGCGGGGCTGAGAGCGATACGAAGACAAAAAGAGCAATAATGCGTCCTCCCGAGAATGCGACTCTTTCAACTTCAACATCTGTGACTTGAAAGTCCGGACCAATCGTTCAGCGGCACCGTTTGACTGAGGCGAAAACGGTGCGGATGTCAGATGTTGAATACCATTGGCCTTGCAGAATGACTGAAATTCTGCGGACATGAATTGTGGGCCATTGTCGGAAACAATAGTATGTGGAAAACCTTCAATGCAAAAAATAGCGGACAATGCTTGGATGGTGGCAGAAGACGTCGTGGAAGACATCCGGACAACAAAAGGAAAATTGCTGAAGGAATCGACAACAACCAACCATCGAGCATTCCAGAATGGACCAGCAAAATCGATATGTAAGCGTTTCCAAGGGGAAGTGGCTTTCGGCCATGCAAAGAATTTCCGCGGCGGGACGGACTGTTGTTCGGCAAACGCCATGCAAGAAGAGCACATATTCGTAATCGCAGCATCGATTCCGAACCAAGTACAGTGCTGACGAGCAAGTTGTTTCGTACGCACTATACCCCAATGTCCTTGGTGGAGAAACCGTAAGACAGAGGACTGTAACGAACGTGGGACCACGACTCTAGACTGATCATTATCAGAACGCAACAACAAAACACCACGTCGTACAAAAAGTCTCTCCTTGTGAGCAAAAAATCGGCGAACCAACGGATCCGTGATCTGTGACTTTGACAAGGGCCATTGCGTAGCAACAAAACGCAAAACAGTAGCAAGGACAGGGCCAGCAGCTGTGGCTGTAGCTACATGACGAAAATCAATCGGAAACGATTCGACCACGTCATCGGTTTCCGAATCAATGAACATGCAAGCAAGTTCGGAAGAATCGAATGCTTTATCCTCAGCAACAGGCAAACGGGACAACGCATCAGCGTTTCCGTGCTTGGCAGTGGACCGATACAAGAAATCGTGGAACTTTTTAACACCAAACACGAGAGCTAAAGCTTCTTTCTCTATCTGTGAATAATTGCGTTGCGCAGACGAGAGCAATTTTGACGCAAACACTTTGTACATGTCCTTTCTTATGACAGTAAAAGCAAATAGCTTGGCGTGACGGGCAATTTTCACGCGAATGTCTAGTTTCACACCGCGGGCATGATTTTAGAACTGCATTGGCATGCTTACGCGGCACACGTGTTTGCGAGCTAGGCTGCAGCTGCGCTGACGTGCGCGAGGGCCGTTTAGCGTCCCGTGCTGCGGGCCCGGCGGGCCGGTCAATGCGACACACTGCCGGTGAAGTTTCAAATGATTCCGTAGCAAAGTCAAGTGTGTCTTGCCTATCTAATATGTCTATCACTTGTTGAAGGGAGGGATTAACTAGTTTCAAAATCTGTTCCCGTATGCGAACATCAGAAACGTTCTGTGCTATTGCATCACGCACCATAGTATCTGAATACGGAA
Source organism: Schistocerca nitens (assembly GCF_023898315.1). Taxonomy (NCBI): domain Eukaryota; kingdom Metazoa; phylum Arthropoda; class Insecta; order Orthoptera; family Acrididae; genus Schistocerca; species Schistocerca nitens. Next base: position 364,347,885 of record NC_064617.1, read on the forward strand.
GTCCACATTCACATGCAAAATCACAATCCCTAGTAAGTCCTTGCAATGTTGCAACCCACTCCCTATTAGTCTGACCGGCCGTACGTTTGGTACGAAAGAACGTATACCTTTTTGCAACTACATTAACCGTTTCTTTGAAATAGGCATCTAATGCAGACAAAATTTCTTCGCAGGACAGAGTTGCTACATCGCGGTGGGGAAACAATTTCACTATCACATGGTAGGTGGACACACCGACACAAGAAAGCAAAAACGGCTGCCGCTCATTACCTTGAATTCTGTAGGCGGCTAGATGGAAGCCGAACTGTCGAGACCATTCCGGCCAGGTCTCGTGCGCCGCGTCAAAGCTACGAAACGGAGGTGCAACTGCTTGGTGTGGCTGCGGTAGCGATGAAGCGGCGGCGGCCGCATCGGGTTGCAGCGCACGTTGACCCTGGACGAGCTGTCCAAGGGCATCCAATACCGCCTGCGTCTGCTGATTCTGCAAGCGATAAAATTCTGACGGTACATCTGGCGAAGCCATGACACAAGTAAGTTAAGCAAAGCAAGAATAAGATCCTGATTGAGCCGCGGTGCCAAAATTGTTGTGTCGGCAGACTGGCCAACACTACGCACACTAATTGAAAGAGGCGGCCAAGATGCACACGCTAACTCACGAAGGATGGAGTGAGGTCTGAAACAGGAGACTTAATTAATGCTATAAAGAAAAGTACATATCTTCTGGACTACTTAACTTTTAATCCTTCCTTTGTATACATCGTTCTTGATGAGACATCTGGAGATTGTGGCGATACAAGTGCGACTCTTTAAATACAAGCTATCTAAGGCTAATGGCGCCTTGCTAGGTCGTAGACATGAACTTAGCTGAAGGCTATTCTACTGTCTCTCGGCAAATGAGAGCAAAGGCTTCGTCCGTATAGTCGCTAGCAACGTCGTCGTACAACTGGGCCGAGTTCTCGTACGTCGCTCGAGACCTACCGTGTGGTGGCGCTCGGTCTGTGATCACACAGTGGCGACACGCGGGTCCGATATGTACTATTGGACCGCGGCCGATTTAAGCTACCACCTAGCAAGTGTGGTGTCTGGCAGTGACACCACACCACTATCGAGGGAGCCTAATAACCAATTACGGATGAAGAAAGGACAACATCGAAAAGCAGACTAGCGCCGGCAGAAAAGGCATTCCTGGCCAAGAGAACTCTACTGGTGTGAAACATAATCCATAATGTGAGGAAGAAATTTCTGTGAATTTATTTTTGGAGCATAGCATTGTATGAGATGTTGTACTACTGATGAATGTTGAAAATTAGGTGGGCTGATAAGGAATTAGGAGGTTCTGCGCAGAATCGGAGAGGAAAGGAATGTCTGAAAAACACTGACAGGGAATAGGGAAGGGATGATAGGATATCCGTTAAACACCAGGAAATGACTTCCATGGTACTAGAGGGAGTCGTAGACGGAAAAAACTGTAGAGGAAGACTGAAACTGGAATACATTCGTCAAATAATTGAGGACGTAGGTTACAAGCGCTACTCTGAGATGAAGAGGTTGTCACAGGAGTGGAATTCTTCGCGGACCATATCAAATCATTCAGAGGACTGATGACTCAAAAATAAAGAAAAGAAATGAAATAATTAAAACCTATAACCATTTTAAATGGTCCAGAAGAGGTGAAGAATGCCTTTTGCTACATAGTATTTTGTGTGCCAAGAAATACTGAGATGAAACCGAGAAAAGTCTGTGAAATGACATAGACTTACTGTAACATGCAATTCTGTGGACATAAACACTAACAATTCAGTATTAAAAGACTGTTTCACCAGCCCCTTTCATTACTATTAATACTGACATGTTGAATCTATAACTTAAGAATGGACCAATTTAATTACAACCATAACGGTTTTTACGTGAGGTAACAAAATGTCTAGTATAAGCACCTAGCAGTTTTTAACCTGTGTAACAGCTATAAAGAGTTACATGCGTCAAGAGATTAACGCTCTTACGAATAAGGACACATGTTTGCAGCTAATTGTGTCACTGCTAACAAGCTAAGTCAGGTACGAATCAGATAATTTCCAAGGACCACAAACACTGGCGGGGTAGCGATGCTCTTAGCTACAACGTTCGATAGCCAGTGGGAGAGGAAAACAGTACACTCGACGGAAACGAGGTCGGTTAGAGAGTTCCACTGTCAGCTAAATACCAGGAAATGGCGTGGGCAAGAGGGTTTGTAACACTGCTGGCGGCACACTGTCTGTAAAAACTGTGCCGGAACTTGGGTTCTGAGGGCCGTTGCGAGACATGTGGCGGAAGAGAGCGGCTGGCATTAAATGGCCCGTGGCCGGCAATGCTGCCAGCCGTACGGAGCGGAGAGGCTACCGGGGAGTCCCCAAACTGCTCTGAGCTGGGTGCTCTTCCTTTTTTGCCCTTTTCTTCGCGTTTCCACCGAGTGCTGCGTCTGTGGTATAGAGTGTAAAGGCGGGTTTCCTTGATGGCGACTACTGTACACATTTGTGAACAAACCTTTCAGAAAAAGTAACTGAATAACGATAACCAGAGACCCATGTTATGTAGCTGATACCATGTAACTATTCTATGTATTACTTACATTTTCTAACATTTGTTAGGTGCTTACAAGTAGACTAAAACCCTCATCCCTATTTTATGTTACAAAGATTAACGTTACTGTAGATATTTCGTGTCTTCGACGACACTATTACAGCACCATAGTGATACCTGTTTAAAATATCTTTATGACGAGACTACGTGAGTAATGCTACCTCAAGGCAGAAGTACACAAACTTATGGTCGTTGTTAACATCTCCAGGCGAAAGACTTTTCTAATGTTGCTCTCCAACTTATTCTGTGCAAGTATTTTCGTCTCCGTTTAACTACAGTTTCGCATATAAATTTGAACCAGTTAACTGCGCTTGTCTCTTGGTCTCCTTTTGCAATTTGTACCCCTAAAACATACCTCCATAACTAAATCAAGGAGTCCTTCATATCTCGTAATGTTTCGCTTTCAGTCAAGCTATACCACGAATTTCTTTTATTCCCTTTACTTCGAGGTAACTCCTCATTAATTATGTGATCTACCCATTTAATCGTCAGCATTCATCTGTGGCACCACATTTAAAAACTTTCTAATCTCTCTGCTGTGTCGTACGAACAAGACGCAGCCAAGGAAAAAGCACCACAGGCGCAAAGATGCGAGCTGGTGCCAGTGCCATAGAGATTCGCCACTTGCGCGAGTTGCGCCAGCGCCACGGGTGGCGCTCAGAATGAACACCTCGACTTCGCCTCGGCCAGTTGCCGGCAGAGTATGATCCGCCAATGACCGGACGACAATGGTAAGAAGTCTACTCGAAGGACAGAAGAGCAGCTGTCGCCACCCCCCCCCCCCCCCCCCTGGTTATTGACCATCGTCCAGGATTGTCCTATACAGGGAACGACGTTTAGTCAACTCTTAGAAGTGAACAGATAGTCGTTCTTAATTGCTATTGCTATCAGTTGTGAAGTTTACCTACTATTATTTGCATTTACCATTTAGGGCCTTTCTTTTGTTACATTACGTGCAATCTTGCAGACTCATCATTCAAGAAGTCACAAACGTTTTTAACTCATTTGTGTGACTTTATTACTGCTTTGTTGGAGTATTGTAGAAGCTTCGTTCTCCACCCTTTTATCTGCCCTTGGGCGTAGCTGTATAATATTAGCAGAGAGAAATTTTCTTAGCGGTGTACTGCACCAGAAGCCGTTTCACAAACTCACAAACTTGGCCTATCGTAACTACAGTGGCAACTCGTCCTCCACAGCAGTAGCGGCAAGGCATTTACAAAACTGGCGACGAGGTTTACAAAACTCTCCTTCTCTGAACGGCTTGTCTTCTTCAATTCATTTCTGTACAAGGCTACTCTCCAGATAAATGCCTATAGAAAATACTTCCTAGGGCTTATATTTTTTTTATGAAAATGTTGGTGTCTATTCTATTGGTCGTGTCCGAAAGGACATATAGAACATATTCATATAATTGATTCACCTCTACGTGCAATTAATCCACATCCTTTAATTGGGGTGAAAAATATCGTTACACCTTCGGCGAGAATCTGAAATTAGCGAGCATGGAGGACATATAAGGGGACTGGTAGTATGTGGCGCTGGGTGGGAATGTGGATCGGCTGGGGAACGAGCGGGGATAGTCGGTGCACTAGTAGTGAACACTGTCCCCAGATGGCGTTGTGGTTAACGCAATTGCCCAGTAGGTCGCCGGCACGGTAGTTCAGCATGTTCGGTCAGAGGGTTAGCTACCCTCTGTACTAAAAAAAGACAGAATGAACGAATCAACGAAGAATCTGAACGCGCGTCATCGCACGAGATTTATCGCATGAGATTTAAACAAAAACCCGTAGACAGGAGAATCTCGGTCCGGCACACATTTTTACTTCTCGCCCCCGATTCCACATGAAGTCCCGTTGCAGCTAACATTAGTATTTCCTTTCTTTTCCTTTCCTTTCTCAACCTCCACCTCCAATTTCCACAATACTTGAACTTATATTCGATATTAACAGATTTCTCTTTTACAGAGACGTTTTTCTTGCCTTTGATATTCCTCGTTTGCGACACCACTTACTTTCCTGCTCAACTAACAAAACAAATCTACTAATTTTAATATCTCATTTCCTAATCTAATCCTCTCAGCATCGACTGGTTTAAATGGACTATATTCTGTTACCCCTTTCTTGCTTTAGTTAATGTACACACACCAAAGTAGTTTTGAATCACTCTGTTTCCAGAACTCCTGAAGATAAATGTTTACTGTGGATATTGTATAACAGACACAGTCCCTCTGACTATTTAGAGACATCACTAAATCGGCCCAAATATGTAAACAACCATGCATGAGCAGCGCCTATTAGACGGAGGGGGTCGGACAGTCAATCAGTTCCCCGCCATTCCACCAGGAAGGAGGTACACGGCTCGTGTTGTCTGTAGTTCAGCCATGCCTAGACGGTCTATATCGCGGTTCGATCGCGTCCGCATTGTTACTTTGTGCGAAGGGACTTAACTGCGAAGGTCATCAGTCTCTAAGCTTACACACTACTTAACCTAAACTATCCTAAGGACAAACACACACACACCCTTGCCCGAGGGAGGACTCGAACCTCCGCCGGGACAAGCCGCACAATCCATGACTGCAGCGCCTTACACCGCTCTGCTAATCCCGCGCGGCTACTTTGTGCCACAAAGAGCTCTCAACAAGGAAGGTGTCCAGGCGTCTCGGAGTGAACCAAAGCGATGTTGTTCGGACATGGAGGAGGTACAGCGAGACAGGAACTGTTGATGATATGCCTCGCTCAGACCGCCCAATGGCTAAAACTGCAGTGGGTAACCTCTACCTTATGTCTCGGAGGAACCCTGACAGCTACGCCACCATGTTCAATAATGTTTCTCGTACGGACACAGGACGTCGTGTTACGACATAAACTGTGAGTAATAGGCTACGTGATGGGCAACTTCACTCCCGACACCCTTGGCGAGGTTCATCCTTGCAACCACGACATCCTGCAGCGCGGGGCCGGCCGGGATGGCCGAGCGGATCTAGGCGCTACAGTCTGGAACACCGCGACCGCTACGGTCGCAGGTTCGAAACCTGCCTCGGTCATGGATGTGTGTGATGTCCTTAGGTTACTTAGGTTTTAGTAGTTCTAGGTTCTAGGGGACTAATGACCTCAGAAGTTAAGTTCCATAGTGCTCAGAGCCATTTGAACCATTTTTTATTTTTTATTTATTTTTTATTTTTCATTTTTAGCAGCGCGATACAGGTGGGCCCAAGAAAATGCCGAATAGACCACTGAGGATTAGTATCATGTTCTCTTCACCGATGACTATCGCTTATGCCTTCAACCAGACAATCGTAGGAGACGTGTATGGAGCCAACCCGGTCAGGCTGAACGCCTCAGACACAATGTCCAGCGAATGCAGCAAGGTGGAGGTTCCCTGCTGTTTTAGGGTGGCACTATGTGGGGACGACGTATGCCGCTGGTGGTCGTGTAAATCACCGTAACGGCTGTACGATACGTGCATGCCATCCTCCAACCTACAGTGCAACCATATCGGCAACATATTGGCGAGGCATTCGTCTTCATGGACGACAATTCGCGTCCCCATCGTGCACATCTTTTGAGTGACTTCCTTTTGATGACGACATTTCTCGTCTAGAGTGACCCGCATGTTCTCCAGAGATGAGCCCTATCGATCATGCCTAATATCGATTGAAAAGGGCTGTTCATGGACGACGTGACACACCAACCACTCTGAGGGACCTTCGCCGAATCGCCCGTGAGAACAATCTGGACCAACAGCGCCTTGCTGAACTTGCGGACCCTATACTACGACGGATAAAGGCTTGCATCAATGCAACAAAACGTGCTAGTGGGTATTAGAGGTACCGGAGTGTACAGCAATCTGGACCATCACCTCTGATGGTCTCGCTGTATGCTGGTACAACATGAAATGTGTGGTTTTCATGAGCAATAAAAAGTGTGGAAATTATGTTTATGTTGTACAGGTTCCCGAACTCTCGGAAGCGAGGTGATGCAAAACTGTTTTTTATATATATTATATTCTCCTTTTAAGGCTGTGTCTATTCTGTTCAACAGCCCTTTCGAGTTCTTTGCTTTCTCTGATAGAATTACTATGTAATCCCAAACATCATGCTCTTTTTTTCTACCTGAACTTCGATCCTCTTTCCAGATTTCTCCTTGATTCCTCCACAGCATTCTCAGTCGATAGACTGAGTAACGTTGCGGACAGGTTACGCTTCTGTCTCAGACTCTTCTCAACCATTGCTTCCCTTTCTTCCCCTTCGTTTCTAGTCTGGGTCCAAGTTTTGCCTTTCGCTCCCTGTGCATAGCTCATGCTACCTTCTGAATTTCAAAGAGTGTATTCTAGTAGAGATTGTAATTTACTTTTTACTTTTGAGCCATTAGTCTACTGACTGGTTTGATGCGTCATGCCACTAATTTCTTTCATCAGCCAAACTTCTCAGCTTTGATTACCACTTACAGCCCACGTCCTCAATTATGCGCTGGATGTAATTCTATCTCTGTCGTCCTTTACAATTTTTAATCAACGCCGCAATTACAATTTAATCAATTTGAAATCAACGCCTCTTCGTTCTGCTGCTCCGAGAAATCACTTTAGATATTGTATATATATTCTCTTACCTACTTATCCCAGGCAATAAGCTAGTTATCTTATAATAAAGACACACTGTGTATATTGTGATGCAATCATGGCTAACACATAATATGAAGTTTCGAAGAACAGTGGATATAAGCCACTCAGCTTGTTAATAAAACAGAAAATTTGCAAAAGTCTATCTTAGAAGAATGTGAACAACCATTTCGTAGTTAAATTAACATAGGCACAAAATCCATACCTCTATAAACTAGGTAGCATAAATACGAGTATTTACAAGAAAAAATTTATAATATTTCATGTCAGTTTATGTAAGACTTTTAGAACATTCTGTTGGGTGTCTTTGTAAATTCTAGGCGCTCAGTCCGGATCCGCGCGACTGCTACGGTCGCAGGTTCGAATCCTGCCTCGGGCATGGATGTGTGTGATGTCCCTAGGTTAGTTTGGTTTAAGTAGGTCTAAGTTCTAGGGGACTTATGACCACAGATGTTGAGTCCCATAGTGCTCAGAGCCATTTGAACCATTTTTTTTGTCTTTGTAAATGATCGAAACCTTTGAAGTACATGTAAAGTTATTGCGCACACTTGATGGAAAGAGTTATAAGACACAGTCATATTCTAGTTGTTTTAGAAAGGGATTTTCAAAGAGAGTTTGTGATAGGAAGTGGGAGTAGTCAGACATATTCTGTGCAAATGTAAGGACCAGTTAGCATTTTATATGCAATTTAACGAATCTTAAAGCTCTGCGAGCCTAGAAATAATAGTACCATTTATTATTACAAGCAAAATGTAAGGAAATTATCATACTCTTGAAAAGAGACAATAGAGCGAACATGGAGAGAATCAGCTACGTACAATACACATAGTTTAATACCGTGTGCACGTCTTTGCAGTTTCATCTATAAAAGACCAACGGCTGTGTCGTAGATCAGTCATTGTATGAATTTTACTGAAAGAGGTGTGCTACAACATGTATTGCCACTGTTACATTCCCTACGTTAATGGAAGGAGATTATCTCCGTCAAATATGCCTGTGTTTTTTATACAGGGTGAATCACTTAACACATGCACACGTAGGCTACGTAACAGAAGGAAACAAGTAACGGCGCATGAGAGGGAAGTTAATAATCTTACTCCAGGCGCAGTTACAGGAGAAAGTGGCATGAATAGGGCAAGAGAGCTGCGCATTCTCGATAGACATAGGTTTCATCCCCACCACATCACTCTCCAACAAGAGCAGCATTGAAACGAATATGAGAATCGTATTAACATCTGTACATGAGCACTGAGACGGGATGCGGCACATGTATCATGCGTCTTTTTCGGCAATGAAGCCACATTTGCCAATCGTGGTTAGGCATTGTAAGCTGACAATCCGCGCTGGCTTCGTCGGGTAGATCATTAGCGTCTATGGAGTGTAAGCCTATGGTGTAGAATAATGAACATTCAACTCATAGACCCGTTCTTCATAGGTGGAACACTGAAAGCGCACAAGTATTGCAACCTCCTAATAGACCATCTTCCACGGATGCTAGAAGACGTTCTTCTGCAGACTAGAAGGTGCCAACATGATGGCTGTCCAGCCCATGGTTCACGAAGTACTACAATATTTCTTCAAGAATTATTTCCAAGTCATTGGGTTGGACGCAGAGGATCTTAACCTCGTTCGGCCCGTTACCAGGATTTGACACCGGCCTAGGTTTTTCTCTAGGGAAAGCGCGAAGTTGGTGTCTACAAGGACACGTCACCTACACCTGATCATACCCAACGACCCATTACTGCACCCTATTTATACATTCCTGCTGAAATTGCAGCATATGTGCAGCAGTCGATCCATACCAGACTAGAAATGTGTATTGCCGATGCCTGTGGTCATTTTGAACGCCACCTGTGACGGCCTCTAGTCTCGTTACTGGTGAGACTCCACAAAGCTAATGAATGACTTTGTGTTCTTCTTCAATATGTGCTACCATAGGTATTTTACAAGTGTCGGTGCGGGAACTTTACAAAATATTGTATCTCGAAAACGACTCACACTAGAGCCCTACAACAAACACCATTGGTATTCTAATTTACAGCTGCCGTTGACGATGCTTCAGAACCGAAACCGGTAGCAAAATAAAATAACGTAATTACAGACAGCACAGCGTTACACTTTTTTTAAATTTAAGTAATGTCAAATAGACATTGCTACATTTAAAAAAGTGAATGTTTGCACAAAAAGTACTTTCTAAGTATTATTACAGTTGTTGATATTCTAACAACACAAGTCCCTGATTGCCAACCAATTCTGTGAAAAGCATACTAGACACTCATTGGGGAGGACGACGCTTCAATCCGGCGTCCGGACAACCACAGTTACGTTTCCCGTGATTTCTCTATATCGCTCCAGGCAAATGCCGGGATGGTTCCTTTGATGTGCAATTCCTATTTCCTGCCCCGTCCTTGACACAATTCAAGCTCGTGCTTCGTCTCGAAGGACCTCGATGTCGACGGGACGTTAAACCCAATCTTCCTGCCATTCCTTCCCTACATTTAGTGAAAACCGCACATCAATAGCACTACGAATTTCCGCAACATTCGTCGTGCAAATTTTAGGTTATTGTCCCTAAATACAGGGAGGATGACTGCTAGTGCATCTATTTAGCTGTATAAACTACTAATACAGTGTTCACATTAGGGCGAAAGTCACGCGACAGGTGACTGGAAGGGGGGAAGGATGTTGGAGGGAGAAAGATACAGAGCCAGAGGGGAGCAAGTGGAAGAGCGAAGGATAGTGCAAGAAGTGGAGAGAGGGACGACCCAGATAAGACTTCGAAGTGGCGCCCGCCTGCAGCCGAGGCGCCTGGAAGGTGGTTATCACTTTGCTCTTCTTTTACAGTCCTTTATCCGGGCAACTTAAATTAGAGGGTAGCGGCCATTGTTATGGTTCGCAACAATGGCCGTCTCCGAGGATAAGATCAGGAAATTTGTTTTCCTCCGGAGCGCCGCCCTACATTTCCCGGCTTAGTGCCAAGAAAATTACCGCGGCTGCCGCCCGCGCCCTCCCACACGGATGTATCTGCGTGTGCGTGAGAGAGAGTATGGGGGAGGAAAGGGTGCTGTATCGTGCGCCGGCACCCCTGGAACACAGGTATTATGCCCCTCCGCAGCCCCCTCTGCAGGAGATATAGTGCGGCGGCTGCGGTGCAGATACCAGCAGCCGGCGGCCCGCTTCCTGCAGAGGTGTCGCCGTAAAGGGCTTTCGGCTTACGCCCCCGCCGCCGCTGCCTGCGCAAAGCCGAAGTGTCACGCGAGTGGTGGAGTTACCGGGTCGCGGGCGACTCCTCTCGTCTTATTGCGACGCTCCCAGGGCATTATAAGTTCTCCGAGTAAACACCTCGCCGTGATTTACTTTGCGCTTAAGGCAGGAACCTTCCGAGGCGCTACTTGAAGTACCTGTGCGGTGACGTCAGCAACCGTTCCACCTTAAGAGCAAGCGGCTCTCATAGTTTCTCGCACACGTCATTCTGTGTCAATCATGAAAAAAGAAAGTCATTGGCCAGGTAAATTCAAACTCATTTGGAACTACATGGAATGCCACAAATTATTGATAATATCATACAGGAGGTCACTAAAACAGTCTCCACTGTTAGTGTAGATGAGCAAATGGCTCTGAGCACTATGGGACTCAACATCTGAAGTCATCAGTAGTGTAGAATCCTGAAGAAATCCTACATAAATTTCGACAAGTCACTGTACAGTGCACGATGGAGGGAAGGTCGACTCCGCACCAAATATTAGCAATTTTCTTAGCTATTACACTCGCGCACAGAGCGAGGGAAGAATCACTAAACACTTCTGTACGTTTCCTTGTCGGTCTCATCTTTTTCTCACGCCCCCTGTACCAGATATACGCAGCAGGGTTTCACAAGCACTGCGTCGTCTTTTCTACCACGAGTTACCATTTAAGTTCACCTAGCATTTCTGTTACACTGCTGTTTGGGTTGTACTGACCTGTTAGACTTTAACAGAGCGTCGTTCATTTAGTTAGATATCTGTTGCCACGTCTACGAGACGAGGGCTCTAAATACTGGGACAGTATTTTGGAACTGTTCAGACCGGAGCCATGTATGTGATTTCCTTTGTAAACGATCCGCAGTTTCGCCAACACTTGTAACAAGTTTTCAGTTCCTAGTGTTAGAAGAAGAATTAAAAGACCATTTAACATTCTGTCACGGATGACAACTATCTGTATGCAGCAAAAGCTCGAATTGGACATGGATGACACACGATGGTCATAAAAAATAACTATCCATGCATTTGTATTAATTATTTGAGAAAATAACCTTCAGACTTCTGGTTCACAATAGTAACATCAGAGCCATCTTCCGCTGTTTCACTATAAGAGTTTGTATAAAGAATTTAGGAGAGGTGGAGGAGATGTGCAGTCCTGATCGCCATCTCCATTATATCCTAGATCAAATTTGAAGAACGGAATCACAGAACCACCAAAATCCCTTGCATGGCCTACTTACACGTCGAACAGAAATTTTGATCAATGTATTACGTTGAGCTTACAAATGGCTCTGAGCACTATGGGACTTAACATCTATGGTCATCAGTCCCCTAGAACTTAGAACTACTTAAACCTAACTAACCTAAGGACATCACACAACACCCAGTCATCACGTTGAGCTTACAAATTAATACGTGGCTTCAAGCGGTATATTGACCGAAACCAGTTGATAGTGAATTTAAATGTTCATTACAAGACATCTTGAAGCTATATTTAACTTGCCCTTCTATAAATATTTTGGCAGACCTTATTCATTGTTTTCTAATCCCCTGACATTCCGTGATGCTACTTTCATTGTATTCGTCATCGTCATCAGGATGTCCTTACAGCGAGCCGAGTAGGAACTTTGTGAAAGTTATGCCTGAGTTTATTTCTGTTCTGGTATAGCTTTTCTCTCTACACTGCATCCCACGTTACTCCTCCTCTCTTGAGGTCTTCATTAACCTGGTCTGTCCATCTCTTCCTGGGCTACATAATCAGTCTTTTCCCTGGTACCGCCATCTCCAAAAACCGACGTGGAGTTCGGGACGGTGCATTTGCTTCATTTGACCAAACCAATTCAGTCTCGCAGCACACTTTCTTTCCTCCATAATCAAGGTCACCTGCAGATCTCTACTTTCATGTTTTTTCCCACTCTGTCTCTCCTGACTTTTCGTAGAGTTGACGTAACGGACTTCATTTCACGTGCTTGTCTTATATCAGTAATTCGTTTGTTCCTAACCGTTGACATCGGCAGGATTCTCAGTAGTATATCTGACCTTGATCCGAGTTGTTGTATGCCCATCCTTTTGACTGCAGGTCTTGCGGACCTCTAGCGGTTCAGGCGCTCAGTCCGGAACCGCGCGACTACTACGGTCGCAGGTTCGAATCCTGCCTCGGGCGTGGATGTGTGTGATGTCCATAGGTTAGTTAGGTTTAAGTAGTTCTAAGTTCTAGGGGACTGATGACCACAGATGTTAAGTCCCATAGTGCTCAGAGCCATTTTTTTTCTTGCGGACCACGGCCTTTCACTACTGTAAGGAAACGAACCATCAGAGTTACAGATAGTCTGGGTAAACCAATTATGTTGGCCACCGATTCAGCGTCAATATGGATCGCGATAACCCCTTCAGCATCAACTAAGGCCTGAAGATGGCCCATTCAAGGTAGCTACACAATAAATATAATCATAAAGTCAACTGTAGGCGTTTATTGTCTTACAATTGATCCAAGTTGATCTGGGGTACTCGTAATATTTAGCAGGATTCATCTGGCCACCCTACGAAGACTGCACCAGTATAGCTGAACCGTGGAGTCGTCACTCTGTGGTCTTACAACGTACCTGATTTTCTATTAGAGATATACTCCCGCAAAGAGGCTTGGCTCCCTACTTCATAGAGGCCAACCCACCCACCCCCCCTCCCCACACACACACCCCTCTTTCCCTTTACTTATAACTGCAGTTGAGAGTAAAAAAAGGACGTTCTAAGAACTGGAATAGGGTAGAAGAAAGGCACCTTTGCCTGTCTGGCTTGAATTAATCTTATGGTTGATAAGTTACTGCCGGCGTAGTCTTCTGGATGCAGAGCATGGAGGCGCTCTCGCACAGCGCTACGTTAAGTCGGTGTCCCGTCTTTAGGTTGTGACAACACACATGAGCATGACGACGTTACTAAGTAGAAAATAGCAAAGTTTGGGAATACGTGTGGAACAATAAACCTGTGTCCAAAAAAGTGAAACAATGAAAGAAACAAATTTTAAATTTTGTAGAACAGTGGCAGTTCCATCGCTTGCTTGTGAAAGTGTGCCGTAGTTCATAACGAAACAGCGATGAGATTTATAAGAGCATTAAACGGAATCACAAGAGCCGACATATTTCAAAATTCTAAACTTTGGGAATAACTGAATGTTTTTAATATTTTCAATAAAACACAAGGAAATAGGATAAACTGGAATGAACATCTTCAGCCGCGCTGGATTAGAGGAGCAGTCTAGGGCGCTGCAGTCATGGACTGCCGCTGGTCCCGGCGGAGGTTCGAGTCCTCCCTCGGGCATGGGTGTGTGTGTTTGTCCTTAGGATAATTTAGGTTAAGTAGTGTGTAAGCTTAGGGACTGATGACTTTAGCAGTTAAGTCCCATAAGATTTCACACACATTTGAATTTTTTTTTTAACATCTCGAAAGAATGAGTAGAACAAGGTTACCTCTCCTGATAAAAAGATTTAAACCAGTTGGAAGAAGAAGTCAAGGAGGACAGAAGAGGCGATGGGTACCGTAACCGGCAAAACAATAAAGGCCTATCTTTGGTGGTTCCATGATGCCGTCCTTCAAACATTCGGTATCTGACCATCGCCGTTTACAGAATATGTCGTAGGTGAAATTCTAAATCCTCCAGACTCTCGTGGAATGAGGCAACGTGACGCTGCTGATTGTCGGTGTAAAACACTTTTATCAACAGTTCCCCAACCAACGTACCTTACAGTCCGCTTTTAACAGTCGCTCTCTGTAAAACTAAGTCGGGGCGGCGACGTTAAAGGGCGAGAGGTGAATGCATATTGTAACTTTCTACATGAATTAGCAATTAGAAATATTTTATATGTTCTACTCAATCTACTGAAGACCGTCATCAGTAGTTTTTGTGTTTTGGTCCTTGATGGGGCTGTGGACAGAAAATCTCTATTTCGTTGATCATCGTTATTCCTTCATCCTGAGAGCGTAACACGCATGGAAAATGGAGCATTCCTGCTTCTTTTCGATAAAATTTCTGTGGACTGTCACAAAACGAAATAAGCTATTGCTAAACTGTAATCTTCAAATATCCCACCGCACCGCGGTGTTCTTTTCGTAATGCATTAACACGTTACTCCGCACAAACAAAGATTTACTCCACACAATCATCGGGTCATTTGCAAATCTCGAAACAGGTCAGCGGTAGACAAATTACGTTCACTATACACATTCTGAATCGAGAAGGGGTAGTCGCGCTTTAGAATATCAGCTTTTTACTAAGGAACCGAGATACATAGTTATATACGAAAAATCACAAAAAAGGAAAAATAATGTACATAATATCGTGATATTTGTTGGTCTTCGGTTTTGATGTAGAGTCTCGCTTCCTTAAATTCTGCTGTTAAGATGTGGCATTTCTTATCTGCAGCCATCTTCTACGAAGTTATTTTCTGCCATATCACAACTATTTGCCACCCACTTATAAACCGCTTATTACACCACACCTTACTAGAACACGCTATGAGGTGGCACAGACATTCACTCTCCCAATTCTTATCCATATGATCCCAGATCGACATTACACTGCACAATGAATACTTCCATTCCTTAATAGAATGGGGATGTCAACCAGTTAAGAAGGTCGTGAGCTGTCACGCACAAGCCACTAAATCACTAAACCTTGCTATGGAACGTAGGGCTCAACTTCTGCATAGCCGGCAAGGTTCATTATCTTAATGGTACTGATTTTTAATCGAACTACCTCGTTCTGCAGTGCATAACACAAGCTGTGCGCGAGCAATAAATAACGAAGCAATACACCCTGACATTCTGATTAGTTTGGCTCAACAAGATGGGAGTGTGGGTGTGTGTGTGGACAGTAGCTATCACCACAAACTAAATGGCAGTTCGATGTGATGATTTGATGAAATCATTACCGAACCTATTTTATAAGAATACAGAAAATTTTAATCGTGGTAATCGACTCGGACTTACAAAGAAATCTTCCTCGGCCCTAAGCGCATCGATTAGGCTTTGTCTGGAGCTATTTTGTGCGATATTGTTGGAATAAACACAGTTTACAAATAGTTCATAATTATTCTTATAGCTCTACAATTTAAAAGAAGATAGCTTCCCAGATGGACGGTGATTAAGTCTCAACATCAGTGTCTGCTTGGATATCCAGGTGGGCATACTCGTGGACCACTGACACGCGATCAGCTGACCAGTGAGGAAGAGAGTCCACAAGGCAGAACATATTCATCAGACGCCCTTCATCGATGAACAAATCCCTTGGAGCAACAAAAATGTGAGGAGTTGATTATTACGTTTCGACTGCTGTCCCATATTGCTTTGGAAATTTTTCTACAGGATGAAGGTAACATACAGAGGGACTGAGCAGAGACACCTCTGCATGAATTCAGAATAGCAGCTGAGTACCTGAGAAGCTTCTCTGACGCTAGTAAAACATTGTCAAAGTTCAATTATTTACTAGCAATGTTTACAGGCGAAGGTGAAGAGTGAGCGACATCGTTCTACGGTCCAACTATGGTCTAGCACCAATGGCCTTGTACCAGATGCTGGAGTATGCTTGATCCCGTTCCAAATTCTATACTTGCACTTGCCCACAAGTGGTGTGGTATTGGAAGTCATGCAGTCAGTCGATCTCCTTCCTACCGGCCAGGTGGATTTCAGCTGCAGGAGGCGCCTAAATTTTGAACATAAACATGGGCCCCGTGAAGCCAAGCTGGGGTTTGGTGCTGTCAGCACTCTATGATATGGTGTTGGCGGAAGACTGTTAGCTTCTCCATCAGCAGTTATAGGTGACGAAAACTATGAAGTTCATCAGGTGAAGACCGTCATGTCACGTTCATCTTCGGCTGGTTCATAGACTGTTCACGAGTATCTTGGACATAGACTTGCTACAGTATCGTAATCATTGAATCGAGTGCTATTATTGTGATCGCCATCGATCCCAATGATCAGCTCCTTGAGAGATGGAGAGCTCGAGCATTTAAAGGGAGCTAATGTGAAGCTATAATGCGATCCTCGGTTTTTAATGACAGCATGTGTCCTTCTTACACTACTATATTCGCTTAACAGGCTCTTGACTTCTATGTAGGTCCTGTGATACTGTTTCTTATAAATTAAATACAGCTTCTTACGAAATATCTTACATGCGTGTCACATTTTCATTGTTCTGTACCATATTTTCTGCTGAGCTCTTCCTCTCTCTTCCGTCACGTTGTTGTAATGGTGTAATGTGTCGACCTGACCCACTTGTGGATATAGTAGGATCCAGGTGTTCATTAGAAGATGCTAGGCTGTTAATGGAAGAGGCCATACCTATGCAATTTGATACAATTGAAATCTCACCCACTTCTCCCTCTGAAATTAGGAAAATAATAAACTTGCTTAAAAGCAAAAACTCACATGGAATTGATGGCATTTCCAGCAAAATACTAAAAGCTTGTTCTCAACAGATAAGTAAGATTCTCAGCCACCTGTGTAATAGCTCTCAGGAACAGGGCATTTTCCCTGATAGACTGAAATATGCTATTGTTATACCTTTGCATAAAAAGGGGGATAGATCTGATGTCAACATAACCGTCCAATCTCCCTTCTAACAGCTTTATCTAATATGTTTGAGAAAGTAATGTATTCAAGAGTAGCTTCACATATCTGTAAAAATGAAGTACTAACAAAATGTCAGTTTGGTTTCCAGAAACGTTTTTCAACAGAAAATGCCATATATGCTTTCACCAGTAAAATTTTGAATGATCATAATAACCGAACACCACCCATTGGGATTTTTTGTGATCTCTCAAAGGCTTTTGATTGTGTAAATCATGAAATTCTGCTAGACAAGCTCAAGTTTTGTGGCATGAGTGGGACAGTGCACAAATGGTTTAATTCGTACCTAACTGGAAGAGTGCAGAAAGTTGAAATAAGTAGTTCTCGTAACATGCAAAGATCAGCACATTCCTCAAACTGGGGAACTATCAAGAATGGGGTTCCACAAGGGTCAGTCTTGGGTCCTTTGTTGTTCTTATTATATATTAATGACTTGCCATTCTACACTCCTGGAAATGGAAAAAAGAACACATTGACACCGGTGTGTCAGACCCACCATACTTGCTCCGGACACTGCGAGAGGGCTGTACAAGCAATGATCACACGCACGGCACAGCGGACACACCAGGAACCGCGGTGTTGGCCGTCGAATGGCGCTAGCTGCGCAGCATTTGTGCACCGCCGCCGTCAGTGTCAGCCAGTTTGCCGTGGCATACGGAGCTCCATCGCAGTCTTTAACACTGGTAGCATGCCGCGACAGCGTGGACGTGAACCGTATGTGCAGTTGACGGACTTTGAGCGAGGGCGTATAGTGGGCATGCGGGAGGCCGGGTGGACGTACCGCCGAATTGCTCAACACGTGGGGCGTGAGGTCTCCACAGTACATCGATGTTGTCGCCAGTGGTCGGCGGAAGGTGCACGTGCCCGTCGACCTGGGACCGGACCGCAGCGACGCACGGATGCACGCCAAGACCGTAGGATCCTACGCAGTGCCGTAGGGGACCGCACCGCCACTTCCCAGCAAATTAGGGACACTGTTGCTCCTGGGGTATCGGCGAGGACCATTCGCAACCGTCTCATGAAGCTGGGCTACGGTCCCGCACACCGTTAGGCCGTCTTCCGCTCACGCCCCAACATCGTGCGGCCCGCCTCCAGTGGTGTCGCGACAGGCGTGAATGGAGGGACGAATGGAGACGTGTCGTCTTCAGCGATGAGAGTCGCTTCTGCCTTGGTGCCAATGATGGTCGTATGCGTGTTTGGCGCCGTGCAGGTGAGCGCCACAATCAGGACTGCATACGACCGAGGCACACAAGGCCAACACCCGGCATCATGGTGTGGGGAGCGATCTCCTACACTGGCCGTACACCACTGGTGATCGTCGAGGGGACACTGAATAGTGCACGGTACATCCAAACCGTAATCGAACCCATCGTTCTACCATTCCTAGACCGGCAAGGGAACTTGCTGTTCCAACAGGACAATGCACGTCCGCAAGTATCCCGTGCCACCCAACGTGCTCTAGAAGGTGTAAGTCAACTACCCTGGCCAGCAAGATCTCCGGATCTGTCCCCCATTGAGCATGTTTGGGACTGGATGAAGCGTCGTCTCACGCGGTCTGCACGTCCAGCAAGAACGCTGGTCCAACTGAGGCGCCAGGTGGAAATGGCATGGTAAGCCGTTCCACAGGACTACATCCAGCATCTCTACGATCGTCTCCATGGGAGAATAGCAGCCTGCATTGCTGCGAAAGGTGGATGTACACTGTACTAGTGCTGACATTGTGCATGCTCTGTTGCCTGTGTCTATGTGCCTGTGGTTCTGTCAGTGTGATCATGTGATGTATCTGACCCCAGGAATGTGTCAATAAAGTTTCCCCTTCCTGGGACAATGAATTCACGGTGTTCTTATTTCAATTTCCAGGAGTGTATATTCATGAAGAGGCAAAGTTAGTTCTCTTTGCTGATGATACAAGTATAGTAATCACACCTGACAAACAAGAATTAACTGATGAAATTGTCAATACTGTCTTTCAAAAAAGGTTCAAATGGCTCTGAGCACTATGGGACTCAACATCTTTGGTCATAAGTCCCCTAGAACTTAGAACTACTTAAACCTAACTAACCTAAGGACATCACACACACCCATGCCCGAGGCAGGATTCGAACCTGCGACCGTAGCAGTCCCGCGGTTTACTGTCTTTCAGAAAATTACTAAGTGGTTCCTTGTAAACGGACTCTCACTGAATTTTGATAAGACACAGTACATACAGTTCCGTACAGTGAATGGTATGACACCATTAATAAATATAGACCTTAATCAGAAGCATATAGCTAAGGTAGAATATTGCAAATTTTTAGGTGTGTCCATTGATGAGAGATTAAATTGGAAGAAACACATTGATGATCTGCTGAAACGTTTGAGTTCAGCTACTTATGCAATAAGGGTCATTGCAAATTTTGGTGATAAACATCTTAGTAAATTAGCTTACTACGCCTATTTTCACTCATTGCTTTCATATGGCATCATATTTTGGGGTAATTCATCACTGAGGAATAAAGTATTTATTGCACAAAAGCGTGTAATCAGAATAATAGCTGGAGTCCACCCAAGATCATCCTGCAGACATTTATATAAGGATCTAGGGATATTCACAGTAGCTTCTCAGTATATATACTCTCTTATGAAATTTGTTATTAACAACCAAACCCAATTCAAAAGTAATAGCAGTGTGCATAACTACAATACTAGGAGAAAGGATGATCTTCACTATTCAAGATTAAATCTAACTTTGGCACAGAAAGGGGTGAATTATACTGGCACTAAAGTCTTTGGTCACTTACCAAATAGTATCAAAAGCCTGACAGATAACCAACAAGTATTTAAGAAGAAATTAAAAGAATTTCTGAATGACAACTCCTTCTACTCCATAGAGGAATTTTTAGATATACATTAAGAAAAAAAATACGAGTATTAAAAAGAAATAAAAATAAAAATAAAAAATAAAGAAAAACAAAAAAACACAATAAAATAAAGTTGTTATATTAACTTAAGTATGTTGTTAAATTAACCTAATTATGTCATGTATTGGAGAATTCGACTCGTTCCACATCATTACGAAATATCGTATTCATGATCCATGGAACTAGTATTAATCTAATCTAATCTAATCTAATTTCCTGGTTCTGTCTATCTCTGGCACGACTGCACTCTGCTTGTAGCAAGGTGAATGTGTTTTAATAAAATTTTATACTTTTCAACTTATTACTATTCCGTGCTGTAAGACATCCCTCCTCTTTAACAAAATTCGTCCCGAATTCTCCCTGTTTTGCTTATTATTACGTAATAGATTCGTGCCTTATATTTTAAAAGATTAGTTTTCCACTCTTTCCTGTGTTGCTTCGCAAGCAGTCTTGAATCTTAGTTAGCTTAACTACTTTGTCATATTGCCCTGGTGAACTACGTTATTTATATTTTCTTCTCCTATTACTTATTATTGGCATGTTTCCACTCTAAAGATATCTGGAGACCAGTTTCCTCATTTAAATGAGACGTCTTACGCCTTATACAAAAGAAAGTTGTACAAATAAACACTAAAACCAAGATTATGCTTGTCATGTAAATGACTGTGTTTTGTCTTCATTTCTCGTGATATCGTTTCATGTGTTGTAATATTTGATTGACTGAAAGGTGTCCTTTTTCTGAAGTTTTTAATTCATCTATTGAATCTGAGGGATCATCAATAAACGTTAGGTTTTAATTAAGTAAGATATTTGGTGGTTCCTCCAACTAAAGCAACGTTTCTCGGTACACGTTAATGATTGTTGTGCCCTTGATGGTAGCTGGAAGGCGAAATTGTCGTCCTGCTATCTCATACCTAATTCCATTAATTAACAGTCCATTGTCTTGTAATTCTAATTTCACTATCCGAGTAAGTTTACCGTTTCTATAGCAACTTGTAATTACTGTTTCTAGTGCAAACATGGCGTAAAGCCAGTGATCTCCAAATTTCTGAAATTTTGTCTGAGACGCTAAGAATTTCCTGCAGTCCCCTGTTTCCATTTTTCCCCAAAACAACTGCATTTCAAGTGATTCGTTGTTTGTCTGTATCACCCTTGTTGGACAAATAACATTTTCTCTAATACAATCTTCCAAATCTGCTAAAGGCGTGACGTCGTGAGCTTCTCTTCATCTAGAAACTAATAATACATCACGAGTTTGCGTCTGTATCCATTTCCCAATTGCATTCTATTTAAATGGATAGGGATGTAACACTGAAACTGCGGAATTGTTCGTATTACTGGAAATACAATTTTAAGGTGCAGTCTAGCCTGATCACTATCTACTCTTACATGAGACGTACGCTAAATTAAAGCTATATTCATACTTGTAATAGGCATGATGTGTTGTAGTCCATATGGAAAGTCCCTTTGTGCTTTATGAAATGAAATGCCATCAACACTTTATATGGATCTAATAACGTTGAACTCAACTGCCCATGAGTAACGTGATTTAATGGTTCATGCTAGTTTTCGACCTCGATTCTTGCGTCTTCTCATGTATCTACTAAATTTCCTAATGATATAGCTGTTAGCACTTTACCTATATGCCGCTTAACCGGGTTTGTATTTGCTCTAGATCACTATTTAAGACTTTATAATTCTACTGTTAAGTTTCGTCTGAGTCTCTCAAACGGATCTTGGCTTTACAATGTCCGCTAAAAACTAATGCCCTTTCGTAGCAACTTAGTTAATGATGGCGCAACATCGGCAATCTCATTCACGAACTTGCGATAGTAATTGCATAACCCAATTAATGACTGTAACTGTTCACTATTTTGTGGTGTCGGAAAATTACGAACGGTGGAAGTAAATCGAGGATCCGACCTCACTCCGCGTTCACTGATAATATGTCCAAAATAAGTTACTTGTGGTTGAGAAAAATGGCATTTCTCGACACATAGTATAATGTGTGTGGCCCCAGTCTACCAAACCCTTCGTCCAGACGTTTAATATGATCTGTAGTTTTTGAACGGACGACTATATCGTCAAGATATACCACACGGGTTTTCGGTTTTGATCCACGAAGTACAACATTTAATAGTCTTTGGAAGGTAGCTGGAGCATATTTCAATCGAAACGACATTCTTCAGTATTGGCAATGACATGAATTAGGTGCGAAATCAGACATGGGACTGTCTCCACGAAACACTTCTAGTTGGTGAGAACCAATTTTAAGGTTAATCATTGAGAAATATTTGTTCCTTACACACCTAGTATTACAAGAATAAACCGATGCTGTGCATCAAGAACAAAATGAGTCCATACAGCGAGACATTGTTTCAATCAAAGACGACAACTAGTTATGAAACAGTGTAGAGCATGTAGTTAATACATACATCAACCAAAAATATAAATCAACCAAAATCTGCTCTTTCGAGAACATTTAATATCCATAACAGTTTGTGAGAGTTTGAGATAAGCACTGAACTTATACCGAAAGTACACCGAAAGCCATGGTGATGGAACTGTCCAAATCTGATACACACTTGGTCGCAGGTAAAGATACAGTCTCAGTACACTTCGTATTTGAAAAATGTACGATGATAATGTCGATAGCTGATACCCAAGACCTGGTAACGTGTGAGGACGGCTTCCTCGTTAAGCAGTGGCTCGCAAATGGCGCGGTATCGTACGTGGCGACGATTCAGAACGAGACTCTGAAGAACTGCTACGTGATTTAAGTTGTGTTGTCTGCTGATGTACCACCTTCTGGGTTAGGATACTCGCGTACCGCAAGTGTAAGATGGTCTGTAGGTCTGCCGAGCGAGCAGCACATACACCGCAGCTTGGAGGCAATGGAAACATGGATTTGGAGAAGTCAGACAAAAACTATCTATACAGAGATAAAATTTAGTAGAAATGTACATAAATAAATATATGCACAACGAAACCTCATTATGAGATTCAAATGTCTTTTCATCACTTTATTTTTTGAATAATTGAGAACAGCTAAACTAGGTTGTCTAATGTATCCGTTATATTCAGTATTGTCTATACATCCATTGTGGTTCGTGTGTTCAAGTAACGATAGTCACAGCAGAATCGATTATATCTAGAATCGTCAACTGATTTCTTGGGTACAAGAACAATATTTGCCGTCCAAGGACTATCACTACACTCAATAATACCCTCACGCTTTTGCTAATCTATAAATGCGTCTACTAGTGGCTGCATGGTTTCCTACAAACTGGTGAGTTATCGCCTGTTGGTATCCGGTGTTGTGTGATTGGTGTTGCTGGTAGTGGACCATCTGTAATTAATAAATCTGAATATTCTATCATCAAAACTTCCGATGCTTCTCATTCACTATCTTTCAAGTGGTAAACCTTGTCACGTAATACAGGCGAATTGATGCTGTGGTCACAGTGTGACCTTTCGGTATCCTCATCTTCGAGTATCTCTTAACTCGATATAAGTAATCCTTTCGGGAGAGTCACTTCGTGTGTGCTGACGTTATCCATGCTTACTGGAATCTTCAGTTGCTCATTAATGTTTGTTGCGCTTGCAGTGCTTCTTCGTATAAAACAACGCATTTCATGAAATGCTTCATTGCTCTGCAGTCGCTCAAGCATACGTAACCTCTGCTGTGGCACAATAGCATCTACAGATACTAAACCATTTTCCCTGTAGCAGCAGGTACTTTGTCATTCGCAATCAACTTTAATGTACGTGCCCAGACAAAACAATTGGTGACAACTTAGCAATCGGTGTAAATAGTGACACTGAAACATTTACAGCTGTTGGACTCATAGGGAACAAGTAACCTCGAAGTTCTATTTGCGCTTTCTAACATTAATATTTGCATGATGCCTATCCGAGAAATCAAGCCCAAGAATCGCAGAACACCAATGTTCTACAAACGAGCTCTGTTGTCCGAAACGATACCATGTCATTCTTTCCCAGTCGCCACTTGGGATTAGCCGAGCCGTCTAAGGCGCTGCAGTCATTGACTGTGCCGCAGGTCCCGGCAGAGGTTCGTGTCCTCCCTCGGGCATGGGTGTGAGTGTTTGTCCATAGGATAATTTAGGTTAAGTAATGTGTAAGCTTAGGGACTGATGACCTTAGCAGTTAAGTCCCATAAGATTTCACACACATTTTATTTTTGATCTTTCCCACTCAATATAGACTCTAGTCTTCTCCTACCCACGAGCTCTAGACACATGTGCAAGAATATTGACTAGCAATTTACATTCTTTACCATTTACAAAGCCCATCAAACAACAATCCGTCTCTATCTTAGTGTGCGCAGTACACTGAATTACCGAGAACGTTTTCTGACGGTCGAAACACCCCCGCTTATGTTTAACGTTTCCCGTTGATTATTTCCGTTATTTTACTTTTTATTATAACACTCATTTGCCTTGAGACAAAAACGCTCAAACCCGTAATATTGTAGTTGATTGCACTGCGCCTTTAAATACCCTTTCTTCCCACACCGATAAGATTTCTTCAGTGCTGCAGCCAAATCTTCTAGATTTACCATTCACACTCGTCGTGACAACTCCGCAGGAATTCCTCGCAAAAAACACATCGAGTCATCTCTTTTCTGACTCCCTGAGTGGGACGCGATCTGGACCAGGATTTCCCGTCCCCTGACATGTTTGCGCATTTATTTTACGGATTCTGCCTCAAAAAAAAACTCTACAGTCCCATTTGCCTTCTGTGTCGTCCCAGTCGACTTTCCGCTAAAGGAACCTGGCACTATGTCGCTTACGGTATCTCTGACGCAAACCTTCTCTGAACTGCTCAATGTATTTACCTTGCTCAGTGTCTCATGATACAACACGTATGTCTTGGCTTCACCTCTGAGCCATAAATTGGCCACTCGCAGCGTAATTTCATCTGACCAATTACACATCCTGTCAGTAGCCAATACGTCATTAATGAATGCTGTGGGGTCCTCTGTTGTTTTACCAGAGAAGGGTATGATGAGGTTAGCTATTGAAAAAATCTACTGAAAAGTGGGGCACTGCCACTGACGAATTCACTAGAAGCCGTCTGTAAATCTCGCGCACCCCGCAAAGATTATAACTATACCTGCAGTTCCTCATGGCGTAGTTTCTGTTGAGCATTTTTCTCCTACAATTGTCACACTTGATCCCTTAAAACGGCTATACTATGACTTGCAGTAACTGACCTTGTGCCTAGCATATCTGTGCAGTCTATCATTATCTTATATGTACATCGGAAATACCTACACCAACATATACCGGATAGGAAAAACACGAATTAAGCTGTCGAAACGAGGCTCATTTACTTCTTTTGACTGATCACTACCCAGCGACTTTCAGTACGCTCCTACACTGACCATAACCTTTACAAGTAGATGAGGATACTGGGACAAACTTAGAGCATGGTTCACTGTGACCTCTTAAATTAAAAATAGCAAATCTGAGTTCTACCAAACAAGATTCTTTACAACTTCTTCCGATGTATGGTTATAAAAATAATATTTTCGACAGAGCGCGTCCATAAATACGCATAAAGCCTGCCACGTAACAAAGAAAGAAAAATGTTTTTTGTGCTCACCGCGTTGCGGTTACTGCTGGTAAGTATGGATGCCGTAGACGCAAACAGCTGCTTCCGATTTGTAGGCGCTGGAGTCGAACACATCCGATGCCAGATCGTCTGATGGCGGCGTCGGAGTTCATACTTCTGACATAAATTTAGACAAGGGCAGCGCGGGTACGCCTCTGCATGAAACCAGGTTAGTAGTTGAGTGCCTGAGAATCGTCTGTGACGGAAATAAAACATTCTCGCATTTCAGTTATTTATTAACCGTGTTTACAGTTAGTTGTCTTGTTCCACACCACCCTTGTAGCCGATGGCTCACTCAGGTGCGTTTTGTATTCCCGCTGACGGCTGCCGAGTCAGGTCCTCGTCTGCAACTCCAGGTGAAGAGTGAGTGACCTAGCGCTGTAGCGCGCCCCCAGCTCAGCTATGGTCCAGCACTAATGGTCTCGTACTAGCTGCGGTGATGTGCCCGATCCCACCGCGAATTTTATATTGACCCTTGATGACCCACAAGCGATGTGATCCGTCGATCACCTTCCTACAAGCCAGGAAGGTTTCAGCATCCGCTGGTACCTAAGTGTTGATTAGGAACGTCAGCTTCTCCACCGGAAATTATAGGTAGCGAAAAGTTCATCAGCCGAAGACCGTCACCTGAGGTACATCTTCAGCTGGCCCGTAGACTGTTCTTTAGTATCTAGGACATAGATTTGCTACAGTATTGTAATCATGGAACCGAGTGCTATTACTGTGAACACCATCTGTTATACTGAGAGCTGGATAGCGCGAGTATTTAAAGGGAAATATCACGAGGCTATGAAACGACCTCGCTTTCTATGGACTGCATACATAATTCTTATTCGGCTTTATTCAGTTAGCCGGCCGCGGTGGTCTCGCGGTTCTAGGCGCGCAGTCCGGAACCGTGCGACTGCTACGGTCGCAGGTTCGAATCCCGCCTCGGGCATGGATGTGTGTGATGTCCTTAGGTTAGTTAGGTTTAAGTAGTTCTAAGTTCTAGGGGACTAATGACCACAGCAGTTGAGTCCCATAGTGCTCAGAGCCATTTGAACCATTTTTATTCAGTTAACAGGCTCTTAGCTGTTGTGAAGGTTCCATGATACTGTTTCTTATAAAAAAGATACGGTCTATTTCGTCATCTCTACGAGCTAACGAATACGCGCGTCACGTGTCTTTGGTTTTCTGTTATATGCCGTTTTCTGCTGAGCTCTCTCTCAGTGCAGTATTGTAACCTGCCGAGGCCTGACCCACTTGCCACGCACTCGTTATTTCCTGGTTCTGTCTCTGCCTCTGGCGTGACTGCACTTTCTTTGTATTAAGATGAATGAGTTTTAATAAAATTTTCGAAGTTTCAACCCCTTAGTAGTCTGTGCAGGCAACGGCCTTGTCGCAGTGGATACACCGGTTCCCGTCAGATCACCAAAGTTAAACGCTGTAGGGCGTGGCCGGCACTTGGATGGGTGACCATCCGGGCCGCCATGCGCTGTTGCAATTTTTCGGGGTGCACTCAGCCTCGTGATGCCAACTGAGGAGCTACTCGGCCGAATAGTAGCGGCTCCAGTCAAAGAAAACCATCATAACGACTGGGAGAGCTGTGTGCTGACCACACGCCCCTCCTATCCACATCCTCATCTGAGGATGACACGGCGGTCGGATGTCCCCAGTGGGCCACTTGTGGCCTGAAGGAGTGCTAGTATTCTGTGCCGTTACAAAGATGTTTTAACAGGGATGGTCGAAGGGTCATAGCGTACCGAAGCGTTCATCAAAGGAAGAGCGCATGCGGGCAGTTCTGTGGATACGGTTGTTACCCTGCAAGAGGGGAGCTTCCAAATCATATTCGTCATTAAGGGTCGAAAGAAAGGCCACGGTTAGTTGCCTAGGTTACTTAAGTAAACTTTCTGGTTCACGTTAAAAATCGTGAGAGCTCGTTCAGTCATGGTACATAAAAGGACACTCAAAGCATCAAAGAAAGAATGAAAAATCCTAAAACACCAGATGTTAAGTGCCTCATTGGGCCATTGGTACATTCAGTGCGTGTTTTCGGTTGAAAAGACGTAAAGTCGGGATTCGTCTTCCTACATTATATGACCCCTGTCGGCTATTGGACATTTCTGTCTTGACTGCCGCATTGAAGAAGTGCAACGTGCCGCTATGAGCAACGGCCGTTATCGACGTACCCAAACCCCACTGTCGTTTGCATCGAGTTCTTTTCGCTGTGTTATCTTAGTAACTGAGTAACATACGCCTACATTCTGTGACAGCAGTAGCTATTATCGAGTTTGAAACAGTTCGTCATCGACGAAACGTGACACTTGTGTCGAGACCCTGTCGGTTAAAATATTACCATGACCACTGTTCTCAGATTATGTTGCATGGCTGCAGGTGTTACACCACTCTTTGGAGACTCGCGTGACTTTATGTACCGAAAATTCGGCCTCCTTCATTCATATTTAGGTCATTGGCACGTTCAAAGACGATTGATCGCTTTTCTGATTCAGTCATGTCTTCATACCTTCACTGGTTCTGTGCAACAGTGAAAGCCGTCTGTCAGACATGTTTTCCATATTATAGCTTAGTCCGAGAGTTATGAGTGTCTTGATGAAGCAAAGACTACATTGTCCATGCTTTCGTCTATTAGCAAAGTCTTATCGTTGGTTATGCGGCATACCTGCAAGGAATATTTTGAAGGCAGAGCCTTGTCAGCAAATCAGGTATCCAAGCTGTCTGAATCGAGTTAGCTTAGCCACCGTGTACGTGGGCTATGCACACTTCCACTTTCTTCCCTCCTAGCCTACACCCTGAGCAGGAGACACAGTTTGCATCGCGCTGCAAGTCGACGATTTGATAAAAGCTCAGACATGTTGTCTTGTAAATGATTTGAGATAGGCACCACTCAGCTGCAGCTTACAGGAATTTTGGTGAGTGTGTTCCCTGCATACGGTGCTTTGGCATGACTATATTTGACATGGTTGTTCTGGTGCAGTTTTGTTTCCATAAGTTAGGCATCTCTGATGCGACTGAGTCCTTGTCCGAATATGTAGGGCTGAATATGGAGGTGTCATTAAGCCATCTCTAGATATACGTTAAATTTCGTCTTTATTTTCACTCGTTTAATAGTATTACGTGGATTTGAACATATAGTGGATTCTTTTCTCTTCTTGTGTAGGTATGGTATCTGTGGAATCCTGTAGTTCGATTGTGGAACTTGAATTTGTTATATGCTACGAAAATCAATGCCGCATGTGCTCTATTAGTAGGAGGTAGGAGAACAGCTTACGATAAACGATCTGCCTTCAGCAGAACCCATGTCAAAATAAACTGCCTTAGGGAGATGACATACTTGTGAGATTTCTAGAACATTTTCACGCCAATTACCGTACGTCACGAGTTGCATGGAACGTCTTGACATGTGTTGCAGCCATTACGATCTTTTAGTCTGATCTCTTAATATCTGTTACTCTAGGAGAGGGCTGGTTTACAAATTCACGATAAATAGCAACAGAATAGTCGATGAAGTGAGAGACTCTACACTAAGAAACAATGAAATCGATCACGTTTACTGAAATCAGTTCCGGAGAAATTGAATGAAAGAAATCAGCAATATTTCCCTTTGATTACGAGAGGTACATCTTACTTGCTCAACACATCGAATGAATGTGGACTAGTAACTAAGAAACTGAAGCATTCGACCTACCGATTCCCAAAAGTTAGCAATCTGCGAAGTTTACCTGTTCTCAAAAACAAAAAAAACAAAAAACAAAAAAAAGTGATGGGAAGATATTTGAAACTCACATGGAGGTTTCGTTGCATATATATTTATTAACGAACGTCTTCACTAAATTTTCTCTCTGTACAGATAGTTCTTGTCTGACTTCTACAAATCCATAAATCCATATTTCCATTGCTTCGAAGCTGCGGTGTATGGGCTGCTCGCCCAGCAGGCCTGCAGACCCTCTTGTGGCACGCGAGTATCCTAAATGAGAAGGGGCTATATCAGCAGGGAACGTAACTTAAATCACGCAGCAGTTCTTCAACCAGGGTCTTGCGCAGAATCGTAGCCACATTCCATATCACGCAATTTCCGAGCCAGTGCTTAACGATGGAGCAGTCATCGCACGTCATCAGGTCTTCAGTATCAGCTGTCGACATTATCTTCGTACATCGTTCATATACGAAGTGAACTGAGACTGTATCTTGTTCTGCGACCAAGTGAGTAACAGACTTTGACTGTTCCATCACTATGGTCTTTGGTATACTTTAGGTATAAGTTCAGTGCTTATCACAAGCTGTTATAGAGATTAATTGTTCTCGAAAGAGGAGCTGTTGTTTGGTTCATGTATTAATTACATGCTCTAGATTGTTTCATAAATAGATTTCTTCTTTGATTGAAACAATGATTCGCTGTAGAGACTCATTTTATTATTGATGTACAGCTTCGGTCTACTCTCGTAATACAAGGTGTCTAAGAAACGAACATTCTTTTTTCAAGATATAAAATTTATCATTCACGTATATGTATTGATAAAATTTATTTCGCAGCCATGTTCGTGTTCTGATGATAAGCAGCACAATGATATCACGTACGTTACAACATAGACGAACTGGGTCACTCTAATTGAAATTGTCTTATTTACTGCTAAAGTGATGAGCCTGATATGAATTGTAGCATAAGTCGTCCTTCTATCAGCGTATCTGATATACATCTTATATACGCCCGAGCTTATTAGTAAGTACACGAGATCTTGGTGATTTCTTTAGTCCTTCTTAGACACTCGATGATGGAGATCTGAATGGGAAGAAATATGGTGTGCAACGAGAAATGGATAATATTATGGATCAACAGCGCCGTCCATGTTTCAGTGTGGAGTGTATCTCATTTTAGATCTGTGGCAGGTCACAAAATATCAGCATTAATAACAACTTACGAGGTCACCACAAAACGAAAGCAAGTGTTTTCAGGTACAAGACATAGCTTTTAGAAGTTGTTGTTATTGTTATTGTTGTTGTTGTTGTTGTTGACAACGACGACGATTATGATTATGATGATGAAGATAATGCTTAGGAGTAAAACGGTAACTGGCATGGCATGGGTGGCAGGGAGAGCCTGATCTGTAGACGGGACCATCTTGTTGTAAACATATTCCTTCCTTCGCTATAAATAAGTACCTCTTCAGTGTATGTGACCGTAATGTACATATCCATAGCGTAGTGTTGTATGATGATGAGAGAACGAGAGGGTAAACCCTGTTGTCGGCACACAGCTAGATGTCTACATGGGTAAGACCCTCTCTGATGACGATCCCGCCAGTATATCCGTCGATCTCGACAGTAGTAGTTACTTTATAGTTAAAAGTCAAGGAATTTCAATATTACGGTTTTCTTCTATTTTATTACATCTGATTTACAATAATTATTATTATGGTTTTAAGTGTCTACTATTATCAGTTTGAGACGAAGAAACGCTGTATTAACTTCAAAGCACAGTATGATGGAAAGAGTACTTGATTCATTGATGAAGGCAAGGATTAAATAAGAACAAGTCTGACTTTCTGTACACTGGCACGCGCATCCTGTTTTTGTTGTACCAGCAGGTGCCTTAGGTCGTTGTCATACATGTTACATTTGTACTAAATGATGTCGTTTATGCAATCGCCGAAAGCCGCCAGCAAGCTACATGAATATTCTTCGACGCCCATCTCTTTGCTGCGTGGCCAGCGCTGTGGATTGCTAACTGAAGGGGCCCGAATTCGATTTCCTCACGGTCTGTAAATTTTCTCCTGTCGAGGATTGGATGTTATACTGTCCTTACGATCGTATCGTCATAATTGACATTCCCCTAGTGTCGTGGCTGTATGGTACGACACGAAAACTAATAAAAATTTTTAAAAAAGGAAACCTTCTTGGCGTATCATCCATTAGAATCTTCGCTTCATGGCCTGAAATCTGACTGTGTCACATACGACGCGAACACTATTCAGTGTAAAAACAGTGAATCTATAAATATTCTTCGAATAATTATTTTACAGGTACACGATTCAACACCAATTAATCTGAGAAGAGAACTATATTAACACGATTTTACACTAGAGTGAGTTAACATATATTTCATAATTGAGCACTATAACTCAAACAGCATGCAATATGTAGCGACCTTTGGTTACCCTACTTCATTTACCGTCTCAGGGTGTCGGAAACTTTGCGCAGTACTTCTCAGAAAATCGCTTTCATAAACTACTGCAGAAAGTTTTATTTGACGGAACATATCAGGAGCATGAGAGAGTATATTGTATTATACGTAACCTCTACGTTTTTAATCTATTTAATGTTTATTACGAGTATTGATTTTAGGAGACGACATTTGGGGCTACGGAGCGAAGCTACCAAACGAGTTCAAATGCTTTTATAAACTTTTTCTGTTCAGGGGTGTGGAAAAAGGGTATTGCACATAGAGATAGACTTTCTGCTATCCTTACATTGGCACCGCAGACCTCTACCAGTAGCCTACACCACTCGATTATCGGAAGGAGTGACACCATCGGATGCATCACCGTCCACAGTGTACATGCGGAGACGTTTTAGCGCAGGAAATTGGTGCAAGTTGCCAGACAGATACAATTTATGATGATTTCTTCCAACACCTTCTTCTCCGAGTCAGATGACAGTACCGCAGCTACAGAGCGGGCGCATGTTGAAGGGGGGGGGAGGATGTGGGGGGATAAGTGGTGGGGGCGGGGGCGGGGGCGGTGCCATCAGGAGCCAAGGAGCTGTTGAAAACACATTTCAGGTAAAGTTCTTTATATTTTACCCAATTTGCAAATGTCAAAGCCAACTTGTAGTAGTGTAGCGCACCAAGCATGTTCGGTCATACACAGGCGAAATTCGAAAAAGGTTTGCTGCAGCGCCAGCCACAATCTAATATCGGTATGGAGTGCTCCATTAAGTTTCGGGAATGCAGCCGCATGAATTCTGCTTCTTCTTCTAATATTTCAGCTGTATATCTTTCAGCCATCTTCAGAGACAGCCGTACGACTGACGCTCCAGCGCTGGAGCGTCAGTCGTACGGCTCTCTCTGAAGATGGCTGGAAGGTATACAGCTGAAATATTAGAAGAAGAAGCAGAATTCATGCGGCTGCATTCCCGAAACTTAATGGAGCAGTCTTTGCGCCGCGAAAACCTGAAGATTCACATCGGTATGGAGCTTTGCGAAAGGTAACTGAGCCCTGCTGCGGCTCGCGTTGGTGCTGTTGGTAGGTTTCCGCCCTCTGTGGGGGACCAGACAGTATCGTTTAGTTGGCGTAGTTGCAGTTGTTTGTCTCCTTATCTGGCACCACTCTTTTCGCAAGCGTTGCCCGTCCGCTGGTGCCACCAGCGACGGTTATCGATATGTAGTAACTGTTGCCCTAACTTTGGGGCGACGTGGTTGTTTGTCCGTGTTGTGAGAGTGTGGCAGTTCGGTTGGGAACTCAGGAGGAGCCAGGTCCGCGCAGTGTCAGAACACGCTGGGACCACTGGCGACGCGCACGGGCTGCCGTATCGAAGGCCTTTGGTCACGAGGGTGCACGACCTCGTCGTAAACCGGATCCGGCAAGATTTACGTTGAGTGCATTTGGATTCAAGAAGAGAAACCTCCACCATTGCAAGATCTTGCGGTTCTCCAGTGACTTGGGTTCCTGTTGCTGCTCGTAGTGTCGCCGAGGCGAAAAGCAGTGAGTTGAGTGCTTGGGGAAGGCGGATCTGATTAGCTTTTCTGGACTTCTAATTACTATTTATAGCGTTCAGTTTGTTACTATTTATGTTCAACCAGCGGTATTTTTCCTGCCTCGTGGCAGCTAATGCCCCAGTTACCTGCCCTGGAGGTTAGTGTATGTAATGGCAGTTCCTTCCTCGCCTTGCCTTTGCTTTCCGGTGAGGGGTGTAGTTGTGACAGATTGCTTGATTGTAAGTTGGTTGGTGAATCTTCTGCTCTCGTGGTAGTGACTCCTTCCTCGCTCCGAGAGCTCTAAGCACAGTATTCTGAGGACGGAGTCCAGACCGCCGATTCGGACTTTGGCGTATTTTTACATCTTTGCATTTGGTTTATTGGATGTAAGTTAGCCTTGGCAAGATTATCATTAGTCACTCGTTAGACTGCCACTAGTCTGAGTTACCGTCTTTTGAAGTGAATGCAACTCTTGTCTGCCTATCTCATCGCTCGCGAAAGTGTTTGTTGCCGGACCTTCTCAGAGGTCGATTCCTCGAGCACCGTCTGTGACTGGCCCTTGTGTTTTATTATTGTATTTGCTGTTTTATGGTACGTTTCTAAAATTGTTCATGTCATTGCCATTCTTGGCGTTACAGCAGGTTTAAATGGTTGTGCTACCAAGTTTACTATCAGTTTGTCTGACCCTTTTGATGATCAGTTGCCTGCCTTTTAAATTAACCTTTGCTATTGCATTGCTATTTTACAGTATGTTTGTTAATTTTTTTAAATAATTAGCGTACTTGGCGTTAAAGGCCTTCAGCCGTGACAGTGGTTACTTGCCTTAAAATTCTACTTGGGATCACATAGGCTTGTTTTTAAAATATTATTTTCTGTGCCTGTATTTTATTTGTGTGTGAAATCCTATTGGATGTAACTGCTAAGGGCATCAGTCCCTAAGCTTACACACTACTTAACCTAAATTATCCTAAGGACAAACACACAAACACCCATGCCCGAGGGAGGACTCGAACCTCCGCCGGGACCAGCCACACAGTCCATGACTGCAGCGCCCCAGACCGCACGGCTAATACCACGCGCCTGTATTTTATGCTCATTTGGTAAATTGTAACGCACTGAAGGCACAATTAATTTCACAGTTGTTTATTCTTTCATTAATAAAGTGTGATATCTTTATTTATTGCTGAGTCTCGAATTACGGTTTTAAAATAAATTTGTGTAATTGGAAAATGGAACCAATAGTATCTGATTACGGGCCCGTCCACAATCGTAACCGGATCCTGTCTTCCTTGACTACCAGGTTTCAGTAACATAGCCGTTACAAAGTTGCCAACCTGGCCAGCTTGGACCTGTGTGGAAATAATTAACACAGCAGCACTTAAGGAGAAAGGCTTCACAGGCCTTTCAACACTGGCGGCCTTTAAAGAGTTTAATGTTCATGTCAAAAGGCGTACCTCAGGTGGAACACCTGGACCACGGAAGAGTATACATGCCCAGGACATGCGTACTCAAACCACTTGCGTCAGCACCTCATCTCTACCACGACCACAGCGGCTGTGTCACCTGGCCACCGAAAAGGATGCTGATCGCACACCATAGTTTGCAAGTACGCCAGGTCATGTCGACGTGAAGCTGTTATTGGGGCTGCTGCTTGAGCAGGCCAACGCTGACACCGAGCAGCAGCACGCTGATCACCAGCACAGGGACACTGGGCCACAGCCCGTTTCGTCACTGTTCTGTTGCCTTCCTATGACACGGAGGGCGGTGGTTGGGGATGGGTGCAGCGGGCCACCACACCACGCTGCAGGGGCCGCCGAGCACGGATCGTCGCTGGCGGATTTTGGTCGTGTCACGAATGCTACGGCCAACCGACGCTGACCTCCTTCAGCAATCCTGGGTGTCAACGATATCAAAGGCAGCGAAATTCCTCGACCAATTCCCGCCATCCTGTATTGAATTAGGGCCATATACGATAACAAAGGGCACAGAGTATCTGCAGATTGTTTCTGTGGTGTCAGCTGGTATACATCTAACCGCACACATCTACTGACACCCGAAAGTGGCGTCAACAGCAGCATCAAAACCACGAGTGTTGAAAATAAGAATGAATTCCGTAGGTTATAAGCTACAATCAACACAGGATACATTTCAGTGGCTTCTGTGAGAGCCGGCCAACTTGAATGCGTTAACGAGCTGACCAGCAACATTCCAGTCAGATAAGCTTCACGTACCCAGGCTGAAGGTAACTGCCATTAACAACAAATCCGACACAATTCATAGGCCCACCCATAAAACCAACAAACGACAGGAGGAGGAATTACGAAAGACAGAAAAGCAAATAATGTCGAGTAATAAAAGCAGCAGAAGGAGTGACTTCCAGAACGTGGGTGAAAATGCCTAGAAGAAACAGCATTATGTCGTTTACATGCTGACGTAGCGGTTGTCCTAAGACTTTTTAACACAGTCTTAGTGGCCGGCCGCGGTGGTCTCGCGGTTCTAGGCGCGCAGTCCGGAACCATGCGACTGCTACGGTCGCAGGTTCGAATCCTGCCTCGGGCATGGATGTGTGTGATGTCCTTAGGTTAGTTAGGTTTAACTAGTTCTAAGTTCTAGGGGACTGATGACCACAGCAGTTGAGTCCCATAGTGCTCAGAGCCATTTGAACAGTCGTAGTGCAAGATGCGTTGTGAGTGTACAGTTAGATTCAATATTGTATAAATTATAAGGTTGTCAAAGTCGTAATAAATTGTTAGGGTAATGGACATGAAGTCCCATACCTTTTGACGGAGCGTAGGGATGCGATGCGGGAGACCCGCACCGCCGTTCGAGGTAAGGCCTTAATGGAAGTGGTTTGCCGTTGCCTTCCTCGGACCGTAATGGGGATGAATTATTATGATAAAGATGGCACAGCAGCACCTAGTCATCTCGGGGCAGGTTAAAATCCCTGACCTCGCCGGGAGTCGAGCCTGGGACCCTGTACTCGGGACGCGAGAACGCTACCGCGAGACCACTTGCGACGGACTGTTACGATGATAGTTTTTAAATTAACTGCTTAACACAAGTTTTTCTGTAGAAACCACACTAACAGCCGCTTCCGGGTGACGTGGAGGCGAGTGTTTCCCGAGGCGATTATTCCTCGCGGACTTACGACCGTGGCTTGTGAGCCGGCCAGCCTAGATATGATCATTAGGTGCTTTCCTACATCCGACTATTTGAATACTGACCTGGTACCCACGTACTGTCTGAGATAAACTTAACGCAAACATTTAGAGAACGTACATCAATTCCATGCACACGGTGATGGAGTTTTACAAATTCTGTTCACGAGTGGAGTGGAGAGGGGGGGGGGGGGGTGAGAGTTCAAGAAGGGTCTCTGCCCACCAAAATACCAAAATTTACTCAAGCCATATATGAAAGATGTGTCCATCGAAGAAACAGCAAAAGACAAAGGAGAAAAGGGGATGCATGTTATTCTGATAGTCTGGGGAGAATTCCTTTCAAATGGAATAATTACCCGACTTGCAACTTTTCGGATGTACACAAATTATTATTATTATTAAAATATTTAAGTGACACTTTAAAATTAGTGTAGGATAACAATGGCTGCGTTAACCTTTAATTCACACAACTAATTTTCACAGACAAATAAATCTGCGAATTAATGTTATTTATTCTCTTACATTTCAACAAGACACTAGTCGGGTTCAGCTAAAAACAGATCTTATCAGGATAAGAATCGATCTTCTCTCAGTCTGAAGATTTTCGTGGCCGTTCTCATTAAAGTTAAAATCATCTTAGTTGTTAGGCCGCGTCATATTTCCTTTGAGAATAATTGGTTAAAATGGCTCTGAGCACGATGGGACTTAACTGCTGAGGTCATCAGTCCCCTAGAACTTACAACTACTTCAACCTAACTAACATAAGGACATCACACATGTCCATGCCCGAGGCAGGATTCGAATCTGTGACCGTAGCGGTCGCGCGGTTCCAGACTGAAGCGCCTTGAACCGCTCGGCCACTACGCCCGGCCTTAGAATAATTTCTAGAACACTGTGAACACCGAAACATCCTGAATGAAATCGAAGCAGAAGCGTCGGTACACCGATTATTTGAGAGGAAATGTATAAAGCGGCCTGACAAGCCAGAATCTTTTAGCTTTAATAACATCTTGAGTAATATAATACTCAGTTTTCCCCCACCCGTAGGGTAAAATGGGGTACTTATTTATATGAATGGAAGGAAATTGAAAACAAGAGAAAAATCTTATTTTACAAACAAAAGTTTATGAAAAGGTATAGAAGTCCTTAAACATAATACTACGGGATACCATATACGTGTTTTATGTACCAAAACTGGTTTCTAACCAAACACTTTAAATGTTCGAAACATGATACTAATGCAGCCAAGGTTCGTCATAAATGTCCAGATAAAAAACAAAAATACATGTTATTAAGAACATAAATCGTAGACGAAGTACCTTTCGTCTTCTTCAGCATTGGAACATTGTTCGTATGTTCAATCACGACAAGATAGACACTGTATCCACCACGCTATGGTCGCAGGTTCGAATCCTGCTTTGGGCATGGATGTGTGTGATGTCCTTAGGTTAGTTAGGTTTAGGTGGTTCTAGGTTCTAGGGGACTGATGACCCCAGCAGTTAAGTCCCATAGTCCTCAGAGCCATTTGAACCATTTTTGAAATGGGTCCACCAATCCTTCGATAGTGAGTATGAATACAACTTATTACAAAATATGCGTATTTCGTCTGGATATTTCTTTTCGATGAAGACTCTCGTTTCTTCTTCTTCTTTATGAGATGGTTAGTGTTTCCATATGTCTTTTTTTTATTTTTCACGTTCTTTGAGGCTTGTCATTTTTGGTCCTTCCCCACAATTTTTTTTCTTTTCTTCCTTATTTTTTCTGCTAATTCTCGAGCTGCCAAATAATTGTATGTGGAGAGGCAGTAGGTATTACAATTATCCTCTTTTTCCTATGATTCATTTTCATTTCCAGTTAACGTTTGTAGACGGCATTAGAAGAGTTGATGACACGGATATTGTCTACCAACTCTTCGCGTCGTTTGGTAAAGTTTTCGGTTGTAGAAATTCAGATACTTTGGCCCGGAGCACATCAGCTTGATCAACGTCATCGGTTTGGCTCGGTTTTGCTTCACCTGTTATACTAAGTTTTGTCTCATAACTCAAAACTGAATAGAGGATGGCGTTGGATAGTGAACAGTCACAAGATGCTGATCATGCAAACACTGAAATATACGGAAAAACACGCATCACATAAACAATTACTCACTCATATCTTTTCAGGTAACGTTTCTCTTCAAAACACTGCTTGAAGGAGAGCCAACACAAGAGAAACTTTTAACACAAATATTTTTAAAAAATCTATAAGCAACAGGATCTGCTTATAACAGTTATCCAGAACTCCGTGAAATGGTTGCTATAATATCGATTTCTACTAAACAGCAGAAGAACGTTTGTTTTACAGACGTTACACAATTGCACATGGGGAATAAAATCTTAAGCACTGGCTGTAAAAACACTTTTATTAAAAAGTGGTTACCAGTATGGTATGGCTGTGATGTGAAACCGGTACTGACTTCTTAACATAAGTACTTCAGCAACCAGTGCGGAAGATTTTATTCACGATGTGGAATTTTGGCTGCGGTTTCCCGAATTCTAAAATACAATCATAAAATTCAAAACATGGTTCTCATGGCTCTGAGCACTATGAGACCTAACTTTTGAGATCATCAGTCCTCTAGAACTTAGAAATACTTAAACCTAACTAACCTAAGAACACCACACACATGCATGCCCGAGGCAGGATTCGAACCTGCGAACGTAGCGGTCGTGCGGTTCCAGACTGTAGCGCCTAGAATCACTCGGCCACCCCGACCGACTATCATGAAATTCTCCTTTACGCTTTCGCTGGGAAAAAGCGCAGAAGTCAGATTGGACCACGTTCTAAAGTAGATTTCCTTTCCAACCGAAAACTGATTTAGTATTTTCTCCATCCTTAGCAACTGTATCTGTATGTA
Source organism: Schistocerca nitens (assembly GCF_023898315.1). Taxonomy (NCBI): domain Eukaryota; kingdom Metazoa; phylum Arthropoda; class Insecta; order Orthoptera; family Acrididae; genus Schistocerca; species Schistocerca nitens. The sequence continues at coordinate 364,387,262 of NC_064617.1, forward strand.
AATAAACAATAACCAACCAGGTGCATAAAATAAATTTAATTTCCTCGCCAGTTTCGGACACGTAGTGCACTTCTTCACAAGGTTATAACTTTCGCGTTATTTTACTGTCGACACTCGTAAATAATGCAACTGGTATCAACTTCTGAAGGAGGGCACTAATTACCCGAAACCGGCAAAGAAATTTCATTTTTTTTACGCAACTGGTTGGTTATTCTTTCGTTATATGAAAACTAATTCCATACGATAAGAAATTTCCAGCTAGTCCTCATCTATTACAAACAGTCGCATGCCCCGCGGGATCCAGACTTTTTGAACTATTCCTACAGAGCGCTGCAATTCCTGTACGCGGCGGTGCACTCTACCGACCTTGGCACGCGGTCCCTTGCGACGCCACTACTCACTGGACTTTAAACTCTGAAGAAAAGTACGACGTGAGAACGGGTGGCGGGCTTAGAGCGGCATCCCGCGCCATCGCCGAAGCAGCAGCAGCAGCAGCAGCCGGCGCGCGGCCCGGCCGGCCTGCGGCTGCAGAGGAGGCGGCAAGGAGCGCCAGAGTGGTGGGTCCCCGGGGAGAACCGCGCCGGGCCGGGCAGAGGCGCGCCGCGCAAACTGCGAGTTACGGCCAAACAAATTCCGGTGGCTGCGGCGGTGGCGGCGCCAACTCGGGCCGTTATACGGGCTCTTAGCGGCGCCTCCCACGCGCAGTGCCGGCAGATTCCGGCAGCGCTGGGCTGCAGGGGGCAGGTCGCGCCGGAGCGGGCCCCGCTTAATTGCGTCTCTGTCACGCTGGGCCATCGATCCGAACGGACACACTACAGCCCTGTTCACCGTTACAAATGGAGAATTAGTGCCACCAGCAAAGGCTGGCGCACAGTATCACCAGGGGGTTGAGAACAGTGCGCATTTATCCCTCCACCTCTATTTCAACTCTAGCTTCATGTAATGAACGAGGTGTGGCTATAAAATAAGAGAGACTACTGCTATAAAGCATCTTATTTCAAAGTATACATCAGTAGCCCAGATGCAAAAGCCGCTAACTACAGGATATGCGAAACTGACATAATCGTGAAAAACTCGTCCCATCCAAACTATTACTGTTAGAGAATTCATTTCTTTTTTAAAAATACGTAAAAAAATAATAACTCGGCGTTAATGGCTGAAATTTTCGTTTACGTTTTATACGGTAAAATCTTAAGTGAATTATTGACTTTGCGGTTTTTGCACCTGATTCAAGCAGTTAGCATGTTTTGGAAACGTAACGATCCAATTACGAAACAAACATTCGGTTGCAAACCCCGCTATTCAGTGATATGTTAGGCGTGACAGAAAGATGGAATTTAATTACTGCGAATATAAGTAGAATAAGTTTTATTTCAAACAGAAATCTGAAAATTCTACAACATTGGCGTATAAAAATACATAGGTGACATTATTTTATCAGGAAAAATTGACATCTTTGCTGTCAGAAACAGAATAGAAATAAATATTAACATTATGTTGTTTTTTAAATATACCATTGTAATGTTGACATCACGAGGTATTGCAGAACATAAAATATGTTCCAAATTACATCTCAGTAAAACATCTATAAAGTCACATAAAACGATAAAATTGGTGGAAAGTTGTATCTTAGTTGAAACAGCGACAAAAAATTCTAGAAAATTAAACTGGTTGTAAATCACTTTTAAGTGAAATCGACCTTAACACTGTCCCTCAACTCAAAATCGCTTCCGGCTTGTTCCCCGTTATGAAGGCAGTGATAGGAGTGACTCTATCAGTGCGTTCCCACTCGTCTAATACCTCCGTGTAGAACTAGAGTTTGTCGTCGGTCTCACAGTCTTCACCAAAGTGGAGATCCAAAAGCTTATTGACGTCACTGAGTTAGGTTTTGAAAGTTCTACACCTCCTGCGATCGGTGTTGGACCGTTTCCCTTGCTGAAATTATTTCCCCAGTTCAGGATGCTCTTCCCGTCTTCAGATACAAAATTGTAGAAGAACTTTCCACGAACTAGGCAAATCTTCTTCTTTTTGCTTTTCGTGAAAACCATTTTTTTGGCTTTATGACTCTGGAAATGCCAGTTACCAGTCATTTTCACTAAGCCATCCGTGTATGTCATAACAAATAGTGCCAACACAGTTCACATTACCTAATATTGCTTTAATAAGATTTGTCATGTTCTTACCTTTCTGATCAGGACGACACTTCCTTTTCCGACAGGGATCGTCGCCCTTGCTCTCGTTCTGGATTTTCAGCTACTTTTCAGTTGGCTTCAAATTGTTACAGAATTCCTACTATTTCAGTTACTCCTCCTTTATTTGTGCAATCTTCTGCATTTAAAGAGTCCACAAAATCACTCATTTTCTTCAAAGAAACTCAATCAAATACTTCAGTATTAACCCTGCCGATCAGCTGAAGTGTGCCAAACGGCATATCTTTCGACAATGCATCGGGAGCGATAGTTTCACCGTTGCGTTCGCATCTGCTTCAGGGCAGTCAACCTAACTCTGAATAAGAAAAATATCTTTTCTAATCCTAACGAACTAAAATTTAGGTTTGTATGTCTATATCTTCAAGTCTGATGTCAGTTGGCGTGCTTTGCATACGGACGTGCAAGGTGACCGTCATGCCTGTTGAGCATCGCGGGTATTGCGAACGCTGGGCTTCTGGTCAGGTGAATACAGGGTTATAAATACAAAATCAAATAGAGGTAATGCTGGAGTAGGTTTAATAATGAATAAAAAAATAGGTGTGCGGGTAAGCAACTACAAACAGCATAGTGAACGCATTATTGTGGCCAAGATAGACACGAAGCCCTTGCCTGCTACAGTAGTACAAGTTTATATGCCAACTAGCTCTGCAGAAGAAGAAGAAATTCATTAAATGTATGATGAGATAAAATAAATTATTCAGGTAGTGAAGGGAGGCGAAAATTTAATAGTAATGAGTGGCTTGAATTCGAGAGTAGGAAAAGCGAGAGAAGGAAACATAGTAGGTGAATATGGATTGGGGTCAAGAAATGAAAGAGGAAGCCGTCTGGTAGAATTTTGCACAGAGCATAACTTAATCATAGCTAACACTTGGTTCAAGAACCACAATAGAAGGTTGCATGCGTGGAAGAATCCTGGAGATACTAGTAAGTATCAGATAGTTTATATAATGGTAAGAGAGAGATTTAGGAACCAGGTTTTAAATTGTAAGACATTTCCAGGAGCAGATGTGGACTCTGACCACAATGTACTGGTTATGAACTATAGATTAAAACTGAATAAACTGCCAAAAGGTGGGAATTTAAAGAGATGGGACCTGGATAAACTGAAAGAACCAGAGGTTGTACAGAGTTTCAGGGAGAGCATAAGGGTACAATTGACAGAACCGTCTAGTAAGGTCATCCGAAGACCAGTATAAGTTGCAAAGCGATTTAGAAAAGATTGCTGTGTGGTGAGGCAGGTGGCAGTTGACGCCAAATAACGAAAAGTGTGAGGTGATCCACATGAGTTCCAAAAGAAATAGGTTCCACAACGAAACATTGTCTCGAAATTTGGTAGAAAATCCGAAGAAATTCTGGTCGTATGTGAAGTACACAAGCGACAAGACGCAGTCAATACCTTCGCTGCGCAGTGCCGATGGTACTGTTACCGACGACTGTGCCGCTAAAGCGGAGTTATTGAACGCAGTTTTCCGAAATTCCTTCACCAGGGAAGACTAATCGAATATTCCAGAATTTGAAACACGAACAGCTGCTAGCATGAGTTTCTTAGAAGTAGATACCTTAGGGGTTGCGAAGCAACTCAAATCGCTTGATACGGGCAAGTCTTAAGGTCCAGATTGTATACCGATTAGGTTCCTTTCAGATTACGCTGATACAATAGCTCCCTACTTAGCAATCATATACAACCGCTCGCTCACCGATAGATCTGTACCTACAGATTGGAAAATTGCGCAGGTCGCACCAGTGTTTAAGAAGGGTAGTAGGAGTAATCCATCGAACTACAGACCTATATCATTGCTGTCGCTTTGCAGTAGGTTTTTGGAGCATATACTGTATTCAAACATTATGAATCACCTCGAAGGGAACGATCTATTGATACGTTATCAGCATGGTTTCAGAAAACATCGTTCTTGTGCAACGCAGCTAGCTCTTTTTTGGCACGAAGTAATGGCCGCTATCGACAGGGGATCTCAAGTTGATACCATATTTCTAGATTTCCGGAAAAATTTTGACACTGTTCCTCACCAGCGACTTCTAATCAAGCTGCGGGCCTATGGGGTATCGTCTCAGTTGTGCGACTGAATTCGTGATTTCCTGTCAGGAAGGTCGCAGTTCGTAGTAATCGAAGGCAAATAATCGAATAAAACTGAAGTGATATCAGGTGTTCCCCATGGAAGCCTCCTGGGACCTCTGCTGTTCCTGATCTATATAAATGACCTGGGTAACAATCTGAGCAGTTCTCTTAGGTTGTTCGCAGATGATGCTGTAATTTACCGTCTAGTAAGGTCATCCGAAGACCAGTATCAGATGCAAAGCGATTTAGAAAAGATTGCTGTATGGTGTGGCAGGTGGCAGTTGACTCTATACAGGAGCGATGTACTTGAGATCAATATTATAGATTTGGAAGAGGATGTAGATGAAGATGAAGTGGGAGATAAGATATTGCGTGGAGAGTTTGACAGAGCACTGATAGACCTGAGTCGAAAAAAGCCCGCGGGAGTACACAACATTCCATTAGAACTACTGACGGCCTTGGGAGAGCCAGTGCTGACAAAACTCTACCATCTGGTGAGCAAGATGTATGAGACAGGCGAAATACCCTCAGATTTCAAGAAGAATATAATAATTCCAATCACAAAGAAACCAGGTGCTGACAGATGTGAAAATTACCGAACAATCAGTTTAATATGTCACGGATGCAAAATACTAACGCGAATTCTTTACAGACGAATGGAAAAACTGGTAGAAGCCGACCTCGGAGAAGATCAGTTTGGGTTCCGTAGAAATGTTGGAACACGTAAGGCAATACTGACCTTACGCCTTATCTTAGAAGAAAGATTAAGGAAAGGCAAACCTACGTTTCTAGCATTTGTAGACTTAGAAAAAGCTTTTGACAAAGTTGACTGGAATACACTCTTTCAAATTTTAAAGGTGGCTGGGGTAAAATGCAGTGAGCGAAAGGCTATTTACAATTTGTACAGAAACCAGATGGCAGTTACAAGGGCCGGCCGAAGTGGCCGCGCGGTTCTGGCGCTGCAGTCTGGAACCGCGAGACCGCTACGGTCGCAGGTTCGAATCCTGCCTCGGGCATGGATGTGTGTGATGTCCTTAGGTTAGTTAGGTTTAACTAGTTCTAAGTTCTAGGGGACTAATGACCTCAGCAGTTGAGTCCCATAGTGCTCAGAGCCATTTGAACCATTTTTTGAGCAGTTACAAGAGTCGAGGGGCATGAAAGGGAAGCAGCGGTTGGGAAGAGAGTGAGACAGGGTTGTAGCCTGTCCCCGATGTTATTCAATCTGTATATTGAGCAAGTAGTAAAGGAAACAGAAGAAAAATTCGGAGTAGGTATTAAAATCCATGGAGAAGAAATAAAAACTGTGAGGTTCGCCGATGACATTGCAATTCTGTCAGAGACAGCAAAGGACTTGGAAGAACAGTTGAACGGAATGGGCAGTGTCTGGAAAGGAGGATATAAGATGAACATCAACAAAAGCAAAACGAGGATAATGGAATGTAGTCGAATTAAGTCGGGTGATGCTGGGGGAATTAGATTAGGAAATGAGACACTTAAAGTAGTAAAGGAGTTTTGCTATTTGGGGAACAAAATTACTGATGATGGTCCAAGTAGAGAGGATGTAAAATGTAGACTGGCAATGGCAAGGAAAGCGTTTCTGAAGAAGAGAAATTTGTTAACATCGAGTGTAGATTAAAGTGTCTGGAAGTCATTTCTGAAAGTATTTGTACGGAGTGTAGCCATGTATGGAAGTGAAACATGGACAATAAGTAGTTTGGACAAGAAGAGAATAGAAGCTTTCGAAATGTGGTGCTACAGAAGAATGCTGAAGATTTGATGGGTAGATCACACAACTAATGAGGAGGTATTGAATAGAATTGGGGAGAAGATGAGTTTGTGGCACAACTTGACAAGAAGAAGGGACCGGTTGGTAGGACATGTTCTGAGGCATCAAGGGATCACAAATTTAGCATTGGAGGGCAGCGTGGAGGGTAAAAATAGTAGAGGGAGACCAAGAGATGAATACACTAAGCAGATTCAGAAGGATGTAGGTTGCAGTAAGTACTGGGAGATGAAGAAGCTTGCACAGGATAGAGTAGCATGTTGAGCTGCATCAAACCAGTCTCAGGACTTAAGATAACAACAACAACAACAACAATTAGATGAGTGTAACTAGCACAATTTTTATGTGACTTTTCTGTTTAGTTCCCATAAATACCAGTTGTGATCCTGATATTGGTATCCTCACCACAAGTTGTATGTGATGTGATTCGAAATGTCCTTGGTGAGAATGTCTGATTCCTCGATTTCGTACATGAGGTGCTCTGTCTAGCCCCACTTGCGTATACGTTCGGATGAGCTTTTCCTGGAGTAGGAGAGATTGCGCACACCAGAACTGCTGTTTCTTTTACATTACCAACATTCAATGTCGGTTTACTCTTATCTGCTCGGCAGAACGCTGTTGGTGAGAAACTTCGATAATGATGACACGGACACAAAGGAAATGACCGCTAAACTTTTGCTGAGCTTTATAGAAATATGTTTTACACTTGTAGAATGACACTGCTGTCTGATATGTTGCATAGGTGAGATTCAGTCAACGCTTACGCCTAAGTACAGATTCCTGTGTTCCAGTAATTCTGATTATGAAGGCGAGTACCTCCGAAACACATCAAAATTAGTGCAGTTGCATTTTGAGTGGGTGAGTTACATTTTTACTTTACATTTTAACAAAATTATGTCTTCCTATGCATCTAGTGATAAAATCAAAATATCCTACGTCTATCTTCCGTCCATGCGTCTGGCTACGTTCCGCCCCTAACGCTATTCCAATTTTATTAGTGCCATATTTACGTCTGCCTTCTCAGTAAGTTCCCATGCCCACTAGCATTTTTTCTAGGTTCTTCCGGTAAATCCCAGCATGTATTTCGGCACTGCTCGCTAAACACCCATCTAGTGTGCTGGTGCGACCTATTCTTCAGTACTGCGCGTGTGTTTCAGATCCGTAGCCGGTCTGATTGAAGAGAGGCATTGAAGCGATTTAGTGGCGGCCTGCTATATTTATTACAGGTAGGTTCGAACAACATATAAGTGTTACGGAGATTCTTCGGGAAATAAAATTGGAGTCCCTGAAGAGAAAGCGACGTTCTTTTCCAGAAACACTAGTGAGAAAATTTAGAGAACTGGCATTTAAAGTTGACTGCCGAACGATTCTGCTACCTCCAACACAATGCGCGTAAGGACCATGAAGATGAGACACGATAAATTAGGGCTGATATGGAGGCATGCGCTCTGTCGTTTTTCTCTCACTCTGTCTGCGAGTGAATCAAGGAAGAAAATGACAAATAGTGGTGCAGGATACCATCCGCAACGCTCGGGAGTATCTGTGTAGATGGCGGGCTTTCAAACTTCTACGCACCCCCCGACTCAGAGTTGAAATATTAAAAGTTTTGGCTGGTTTAGTTGTCTAGGGGCTGGGATACGTAGTTATCGCATTACAGGCCAAATAGTTCTGAGTCTACAGTATACGATATGAATACACACATGAATCGAATGGTCCAAGGTTTCTATCACTCGGCAAATGCGAATTACGGATGTAACATATAAATTTATAAATGAAAGATTACAATTAAATAAAATCTGCAGGTACTATCTTAACGACTTTAAATGAGGAGTACGATAGTAAAAGTACTTTCAAGAATGCGGTATATTTCTGCAAAACACATATTGGTGTCGATGGTCTAGTAATTAAATAAAATATAAGTTGAATAACAGGGAAACAATAGATTCCTACTGCACGTAATTAGCTATGAACAACAAAATAACTCGCGAGATATCCACTTCTAAACGCACACTACGTCTTCACTGTAGAAGCCACGGAAATTTCACAAGTGCACAAGTCGTCACTCCGAATTATTTCTATCCGCCGCGATCATGCGCACTCTCCAAGCCCTTCCTGCGACTGTACGTCGCGCCTTCACGTCCAGCACTTTCTGTGTCCTGTCCCGTCCTGTACCTCGCGCCGTCCTGTTCCAAAACTACCTCGTATCCTCTCCGGAAACGATCCTCTTCTCCCACTGACATCCAGTCTCCCCATTCACGAGCGCTGTGTTTGGCTAAAGCGCTCCCTGCATATCTTCAAACCTATGCATACTCTCAAACGTATTGAAACACAGACGAAATACTGGATTTACATTTAAATACTTGAAAGTCAATAAATGTTCCTACTGCTGGACCATAAACATGCTATAAACACGTTATTAAATAGATAAACAATTAAATAAACATATATCAAAAGAAAAGAAGCAAAAGGTAGGCCAGGAACCCAATGTCTCTGTGTTTTCTAACACACAGTAAATATTTATGCAATTACTTCATGAATAGTATATATCGGATATAAACAAAGACATAGATGAATAAATATTTATAAGCATGCTGCTACCGTTTTTTTGTGTAACTGTGGAGTACTTATGGCCTGATGCGATGGATAGTAATCGGCCACTTTGACCTCCAATAACTCACGCACTACTCAAGATACATGCCTGTAGTTCATACCAATTTAGGTTTACACTAATAGCTTTCTAAAGACACGGCGATTGACAAAATCTGATGAAGCGTTTACATTTTTTTAAGTTCAAAAATGGTTCAAATGGCTCTAATCACTATTGGACTTAAAAGCTGAGGTCATCAGTCCCCTAGTACTTTGAACTACTTAAACCTGACTACCCTAAGGACATCATACACATCCATGCCCGAGGTAGGATTCGAAACTGCGACCATAGTGGTCGCGCGGTTCCAGACTGAAGCGCCTAGAACCGTTCGGCCACCACCGCCGGCTCTGGAAATTCGTTGCCGGGTGTTACTTACATAATTTACCGTCAGATACTAAACCTTAAACTAATAAAGATATTGAAAATCTGATTACACAATCAGAATCGTCGTGCAAATAATAGTAATGTACATGTTTATTTTTGAGGTATCATGTTTCATGTGTCTACTATTAATTTCTATACGAACTGAGAAATGTCTGCCATGATGGTTTCACAAAGTCCGCCATATATGGCACTCTCGGCATACACATCTATGTCCTTCATCGACAAAAAGCAGCGTCCTCGTCACAGCGGAATTTCCAGCCATGCGGCTGGACCATGCGCTGGGGCTACCCCTCTTGTCCGACCAACGATTGGCACCACGTGTTTGCTAACGAGCTCCGCCCCGGCCCGAGCGATGGCCGCCAACTCTGAACTTAGAATATTTCCAAGGGCGCCGCAACTCGCTGGCTACCTCACAAGATGTGGATGTAGTTTTGTAGGGTTTCCGCATGTCTCATTGACGCAACTCATCATTTCTAATACAAACTAATTAGAAACTTGCAATTTCAGATGCGTTGGAATCTTCGTTTTAAAAATGTTTTTCTTGCAAGTTGATCTCCAGTCCATTTCTATTTATGTGTGTATTTCTTTTTCTACCTATGCGGACGTAGTAGTCAACATCTATCAAAACTAAAATTTTCCTCTGTTACGTTTTTGATTTTTAATATTGACCACGGAACTCCTGGGCGAAGAGAACTACTTTCCTTTTCTAATCGTCTATTTGGGACACTTTATCTTTGTTTTTATCATTCTTCAGTGGTCTGCAGTTCCAACGACAGTTCCTCTTGTTCCTCAGAGGCCTACAGACATTTCATAAAACAGTCTGCCTCAGAAATATGCTGAAATAACTGCAGTAAACATTTCATGCTATGTAAAATAAACATAAACACTGCGACATTAAAAGCAATATACAAGAGGAACACGTCCGCCCAACTAGGCTGCGCAGATGTCACGCCTTCACAGATGCACAACACAGTGTACCCAGGACACGAGAACGTGTTCTAAACTGTTATGTTTTTTTTTTTACAGTCATGGTCTCTGGCCGTCCCGGAAACCTTTGTCTTACAGTTTCTTTCATGTAAAAACAGCAGTTCCCAGTTCATTCAGTGACGCCATAGTCAAATACGAAAGGAGTGATGACTGATTTAGAAGCCTATTCTGACAAGATTACCATCCTCATACACTGAAAATTTAACAGAGATAGTACACTAACTTATCGTCTTGATTACTGTACGTCAGTATTAAACTAACACCTGAAAGTGCGGCGAAATAGTATTGCTGTAATGAAAGTCTGTATTTTTAATTATGATGCACTGTTCTTCTGAAACACTCCTGAAGATTCAGAAGTAGATTTACCTACGAATATCAAACACCTTGAGGAAGTAATTAAAACATTTATAAGACAATAAACTAGAGGAGATGACTCCTTTTACAGGGAAGTTTTGAACTGGTCTCTTCCAAAAACAGTAAATCAGGTAAAATTAATCTCTGAAAAAATCCAAACAACAAAATAATCCCAAGAGAGTAGACGGCAGACTTTCTATTTCCACTATACAGGGTGTAACAAAAAGGTACGGCCAAACTTTCAGGAAACATTCCTCACACACAAATAAAGAAAAGATGTTATGTGGACATGTGTCCGGAGACGCTTAATTTCGATGTTAGAGCTCATTTTAGTTTCGTCAGTATGTACTGTACTTCTTCGATTCACCGCCAGTTGGCCCAATTGAAGGAAGGTAATGTTGACTTCGGTGCTTGCGCTGACAAGCGACTCATTGCTCTACAGTACTAGCATCAAGCACATCAGTACGTAGCATCAACTGGTTAGTGTTCATCACGAACGTGGTTTTGCAGTTAGTGCAATGTTTACAAATGCGGAGTTGTCAGATGCCCATTTGATGTATGGATAAGCACGGGGCAATAGCCGTGGCGCGGTACGTTTGTATCGAGACAGATTTCCAGAACGAAGGTGTCCCGACAGCATGACTTTCTAAGAAATTGACCGGCGTCTTAGGGAGCACGGAACATTCCAGCCTACGACTCGCGACTGGGGAAGACCTAGAACGACGAGGACACCTGCAGTGGATGAGGCAATTCTTCGTGCAGTTGACGATAACCCTAATGGCAGCGTCAGAGAAGTTGCTGCTGTACAAGGTAACGTTGACCACGTCACTGTATAGAGAGTGCTACGGAAGAACCAGTTGTTTCCGTACCATGTACAGCGTGTGCAGGCACTATCAGCAGCTGATTGGCCTCCACGGGTACACTTCTGCGAATGGTTCATCCAACAATATGTCAATCCTCATTTCAGTGCAAATGTTCTCTTTACGGATGAGACTTCATTCCAACGTGATACAACATACTGACGAAACTAAAATGAGCTCTAACATGGAAATGAAGCGTTTCCGGACACATTTCCACATAACATCTTTTCTTTATTTGTGTGTGAGGAATGTTTCCTGAAAGTTTGGCCGTACCTTTTTGTAACACCCTGTATAAGGAAGACTAGAAACAAGACGTTAACTACAAGGGAATATATTTGTTACCAACTGAAAAATATTTTCCGAGATTCTACAAAACAGAGTGGTAACAACTGGATAGTAATGTAGGTGAATATCAAAATGGTTTTAGGAACGGCAGTTCATATCCTTACCCCCAAAGTAAAAGATTCACTATAGATTAATGAATTCAAAAGACAGTGTAGTAATGTTTATGGTTTGCTAAAGACAAATTTTGTTGACAAAGTAGTTAAACATAAAATAATCCTAAATTTCATGTAAAGACTAAACGTCAAATCTAACTCATGAACTACTTACAGAAACACAATAACGGAATTCAAATAAAAAGACATCTACTGTAGCACAAATTAATATTTCAGAAAAGATAATCAGTATTACCAGTTCAATAATTTCTGCAGAAATAAACAAATTTTTAACTAACACAATAATGCTTCTAAAATTCTGATAACAGATAGTGGCCAAGTCGAGGTTAAAACATTAAATATCTTGAAGAGACAATCAAAGAATCTGGTTTTAAAAAAACCCTGCTATAGAATAAACCGTATACAGAATGAGAAAGGCGTATGACACATTATGAAAACTTTCGACTTAAAAAAAGGCCCGTCTGAAAACGAAAAATTTAGGCATTTGCTATGCAATACTGAAATCAGAAAGCATATTTAGAAGTGAGTGTGTAGCTTTAAACTAATATTTAGTTGAACTGCGAATACTACAAGAACGAGTCATTACGAAAATAGCAGGCCCAAGAGAAAGTGAAGAAAACTGGCAACTGCAAAGTAGCGATGAAATTTATCAAAACGTAGAGACATACCGGAAGTAATTAAGAAAAGATTTGGAAGTCTTTTGGAAATTTGTATGGGATTGTAGGCCAGTAGATTAATCAAAGGGGTTTTCACATACTTTTTTGTGATAAAACTTTACGCAACTTTATCGTCGTATGAAGTAAAAATTTATTCAGAAAGAAATTTTAGAAATCTGAAGATACAACTATCTGAAATGTTGCACCACAATTCCGTCTGGCGTAGGACATTGCTCTCCTGACAACTCCACAAAATGACACCAGGAGAATGCCTTTGCGAGTCATCTCGGTAACGAGGTGCCATGTCACAAGGGTCGACATTCATTACGCAAGAACCAGTATTCAGCAAGCTGACGTTGCGGAAGTTGACGCACACAGCTTCTAAAACGAGAAGCTGCGGCACCTTTATAGTACCACCAGAACTGTGAAATTGCTGATGTGACGGAAGAACAGTAGCATGATGTCATTGTACCTCAGCAACCGGGCCGGCTTGGCTTTGCGGACAAAACCGCTGCTGTTTCAGTAATGAGTGCGGCCCGGCTAGCATAAATACCACCAAACTTAGGCGCTCATTCTGAGACACCATCGACCGCTAACCGAGGAGAGATCCACATCAGTTTACGCTCCGAGATGAAACAGACAGCTAACGTGTGCATTTTCATATAGATACATACTCCGCGAACCACCGTATGGTGCATGTCGGAGTGTATTGCATACCACGTCTACTCATTTCGTTTCCTGTTCCACTCGTAAATATCGCGAGGGAAGAACGACAGTCTATAAGCCTTCATACGAGACCTACTTTCTCTCGCCTTATCTACGTGGTCTTTACGTCGGCGGTAGAAGAATCGTTCTGCAGTCGGCCTTAAACACGGTTTCTTTAGCTGCCTCGAAAAATGAACGAACGTCGTCTTTCCTCCAGGGATTCCCATTTGCGTTCATGAATCATCTCTGAAATATTTTCGTGCTGATGGAACCTACCAGTAAAAATCTAGCAGCCTTCCTCGGAAATTATACAATTTCTTTCTTTAATCTACCCCGGTGGTGGTCCCAAACATTTGTGCACTACTGAAGAATGGGACATATTAGTGTACTATAAGCCGTCTCCTTTGTAGATGAGCAACACTTTCCTAGAATTCTTCCATAGATATCTTAGTTGGTCATTCACTTTCCTTACCACCTATTTGAGAGGCTCATTCCACTTTTTACACTTTGCAACATTCCTCCTAGATTTTCAACTGATGTGGCTGTGTCAAGCAGCAAACTGCTAACGTTGTATCCGAAGCTGCTGATGTTGGACAAGAACGTATTTCCTACTCATCCGCATTATCCCATTATTTACTGTTTTTTCTTGCTTGGGAGGCAAATATTTTATTTATTTCTGCATAATCAAAGAAACATTTATCTTTGATTATTGTACCTATTGGCTGAACTGTCTGCTATAATCACCACAAAACTGAAAAGATATAAGTTTTCTGTAATTAGCTTATTTTATGAAAGCAATTAATTTCTCTATATTTCTATCTTCGCACTTGGCTGCACTGTACAACAGTGGATTGTGATTCAGTTGTCAGGATGTGTTCGTTATGAACATAAAATTAGGTTTATTTCAAATTTCTTGAAGTAACTTCAATTCTACTAATTTTATGAATTCCAATAATAGGACAAAGGCATGTTCCATAATCATTCATTTGTTGATGTGTCGTATTACTGTACATACCTCTTAAATACAAAAATTTCTATTTAAGTTGATGGGATCTGCTTTATTTACATTGTACAATATTTTATGTAGGTTTAGGTAGTAGAATGAAGTAACACCTTTGGTATTTTACGATTCAAATGCCGCCTGAGCTTATAGTTGAAAGAAGTTCTAGCAGAACTGGAGATCAATAAAGTGAATGAATATGAAGCTGATTATTCAACTCAATACAGATAAAATAACAGATGAAGAAGGCATTGAAGAAACTACACTGATCGATGACTATATTGTACAGCATTTAAGAAGTACCTTAGAAATGATAACCAGCAGGAATGAGGCTAATTTTATTGATTTAACTCCAGAAGTTAGGCGAAGAAAAGAGTTAGGAGATGAAGGAGAAAGTGATGCGACAGGCATATCCCTAATAAGAGAGATACGACCTACAACATGCCCACTGGTTGATATGAAAAAAAATTGTGAAAGAAAATGGACGAGCATTTTATGACTACATCTTTGACTCAGGGAAAGACGTTCTGGTAGTGAAATGGACTTATAACAAACCAGTATGTAATGTCAAAAATTACAGTACTATTCCTCCTTTGAGCTGCGCTGAGAGATACTCATGGGCAAAGAAAAAGGAAATATCTGTTACAATGCCATTTCACTGAAGAATACAATGTCCATGTGGGTGGCGTTCATCTGCTGGGCTAACAAATATCACCTTATAGGTCGATGATAATATCAAACAACTGATGGTGCCAATTATTCACCCAGACAACTGATACATGCATTTTACCAATACATAACAGGCATAAAAAAACTTCTAACCCCAATGAGAATCTCACACTTTTTAATGTATGAAGAAGAATACTGATGCACATTTCTAATAAAATAGGATCAACACCGATATGCAGAGCAGATGTACGGCTAGTTCCAGGCAAACACTTCTCTATGCCGGGTAAATTATTAAAAATATGTGCATGCTGCAAGAAAAAAAAAGAAAAAAAATTGTGATACTTGCACTGCTGTGGTACATAACAAAAATTTGTTTCATTTCATAATGAATAGACAGTCAAAAATATTACCAACAGTGCTTTTACATCGTTCGCAATATCTCTTGTATTTCTCTGAACTGCAATAATATTATGCATTTTGATAACTGATTTTGCCGATGTCTCAAAAATGGAACGGCCTATGCTTTATGTACTAATATAGTGAAATTCTTCAGAACAACTTTTCATCACTCAGGGTATCATATTAATGTAAATAACTGAGAAAATAAAATAACAAATATTTGGCAAGTGGAGGGTCCACTTACATTTTTCTACATGTAGAGTTAGCTGCGATTTATCACAACTAGAAATTTTGTCTAAATCACCTTTTATCCTCTTGCAGTCACTGTTCATCCGTCAGATAATTAATGTATCTAATATAATGAACTACTACGTCGTAAAGAAACATTAATTCACTTGACCTTTGACACACATAAGACAGTTACTGCGTTTAAACTCTTTTTAATTTTTGCCGATATGGATAGATTTTAAAATTTTGACATGTCTAATATAAAAATCTGTGGAAAAATTATTCTACAGATGAATATATTTTCATCGTGGCTGCTGTAAGGAGAGAACGAGTTAGGTGCAGGATGAGTTGGCGGTCGGAGGTTGCGTATCTCCGTTTCTCAGAGCACGCGAGGGAAAGTCGAAGAAAACTGCTACAGCTGGTGATGAAAACTCCGTCTCTCGTAGCAGCTAAAATACTCACAGTCGCCGTAAGATTTTCTGGGACCACTTTCAGAATGAGAAGGTTGAACAACAGTGGCAGTATGGTAAGTTCTTACTAACAAACTGGTCGCCTAGGGAATCTTTAACACACAAGCCGACGGCGAAATATTTCGACTCGTTCGGACCGTAATAGTAGCAGATTCGCCCAGTATAGTTAATTTGCGAAGAAATCACTATACACTGGATTGCTAAACACACTGATCGTTTTATGAAGGTCCGGGTGTCCAATATCGAATAAAAGTTCGTAGACGATATTTACCTTCTTTCTCACAAAATAAATTTTTTCATTGTTGACAATTGCGATTATAAGTTGTATCTCCTCCGCTCTTCATATTACGTCTATATGCAAACTACGTGTCTGACCCCTAAAAAACAATGTCCAATAGCCATTCCTTATCTCCAAAATTACAGAAGGCATTGATGCTCCATTTACAGCAATGAGCGTTGTCGTGTCGATTACGGTATCGCATCATCGCTGGTACTCGCAGTCTGAATATTACTACATTAATATTCGTTAAGCACTTCTCTGCGTTATTAATATTTACGTTGTTTTAATTCACCACAATGTGCTGACGTAGAACGCGCCTTACCACGGGTGGATAGCCTGATAGGTGATCGTCATCTGCCAACGGTCATCTTCCTGGCAGACCCAGGGTAAGAGCGTGAGCCACCTACCTACTCTCCCGTCATCACCTTGTGCTGTCAAAAAAGGCAGCTGCCCGTCGCCCAGTGTGGGCACACACTGTTATCATCAGCTGTACCTGGTGCCTGCCCCACTGTGCCTCGCAGCCAGCTGCAGAAGCTGGCCAGCAGCCGTGGTCGTTCTGTGTGAACAACCGGCCGCTGTCGCCACTTAGAATCAGCACCTCGGTGAACAGATGCTAGAGCACTGGAAGAAGACAAATGAGCAATGAATAAGGAACTGAAACTGGCTCATGGTCCTTTGTTCCCTAAGTTGAGAAGGAAAGAAAAATAAAAAAGAAAACATCACACAGCATTTCATGGACTAAAAGACTCGACAGAGCTTAAAATTGCTGAAAATATGATATAATGATCACTTGCCACACAAAAAGGAAAACCAAACGACATCATTTAGGAGACAGTAATAGGTATCCCTGGTGTGCAAGATACAGCTGAGAATTTTGAAAACAGGTATGTCGCCAGGTCCAGATGAAATCCAAAGAACCCGGTGGCAATGGCCCCTTACTTAGACTGCATTTATCGCGAATCTCCCTGCCAGCGCCAAGTCCGAAGTGTCTGGTTAAATATTCTTAAAATCGGATTCCTACAGAGTTCTTGAACGTATTC
This sequence comes from Schistocerca nitens, assembly GCF_023898315.1. Classification (NCBI taxonomy): domain Eukaryota; kingdom Metazoa; phylum Arthropoda; class Insecta; order Orthoptera; family Acrididae; genus Schistocerca; species Schistocerca nitens. The sequence goes on from NC_064617.1 coordinate 364,404,466, forward strand.
TGAGTTTGAATATAATAAATTTACTTGAGACGGAAAAGCTTCCGTCCACAAAGCATGACTGTTTTAGAAAGCATCACTGGTGAGAAACTAAGCCTGCCCTTTCCTCATACGATATCTTGCGAGCTACGGATGCAGTGCAACAGGCAGATTCCATATTCCTAGATTTCGGAAATTGACACTGCTCCCCACTGCAAATTGTTAACGAAGATACGAACATACGGAATAAGTTCTCAGATATGTGTCTCGATGACTTCTTAAGAAACAGAACCCAGTACGTTGTCCTCGATGGGAAGATTTCATCAAATAGAAGCGTATCGTCAAGAGTTCCTCAGGGAAGTGTGACAGGACGGCCTTTATTCTTTACATGCATAAATGATCTGACAGACATATGCAGATGTCTACTGCTGATGCTTTGGTGTACGGCAAGGTGTCGTCACTGAGTGACTGCAATAACATTCAAGATGACCTAGACAAAATCTCTAGTTGGTGTGATGAATGGCAGCTATCTCTAGATGTAGAAAAATATAAGTAAATGTAGATGAATGGCAAAAACAATCCCGCGATGTTCGAATTCAGCAGTGTGCTACTTGTCACTTTCACATCGATTAAATGTCTGGGCGTAGCGCTCCCCAGAGACACGAAATCGAACGAATATGTAAGTACAAAAGGCAAGTGGTCGACTTTGGTTTATTGGGACAATCTTACTGAAGTGTGGTTTATTTGTAAAAGGAGTCGCACATATGATAAGAGAAAGAAGGGTTCATGCGGAGACATGTAGACAGTTGCTTTCCCCTCGCCCTGTTTGCGACTGGAATAAGAAAGGAAATGACTAGTAGCGGTACAATGTATCCTGTACCACGCATCCTACGTTGGTTTGTGGAATGTGTGTGTAGATGCAGAATTTATCGACAACCTTATTATCCGTAAAAAATACGAACTAAGGTAAAAAGTCGGAAAAATTTTCCAACCCAGAAATCATATATTTAGTTTCTAAGAGCTCAGAAAAAGTCTGTTTGTAAGGCGTTGTTTGTATTAGTGACCATTGGGGGGGGGGGGGGGATGCTGTGTGGCGATCTTCTTAGTAAGACTGGTAGACAGGGCTTAAATCTCTGAAGAGGAGGAAAAGTAATTCGGCAGTAACATTATTAGTTCTGTCCCCAGGTGTATATGACGATCTGTTGTAGTTCAGCAGTAACATTATTAGTTCTGTCCCCAGATGTATATGACGATCTGTTGTAGTTCAGCAGTAATATTATTAGTTCTGTCCCCAGGTGTATATGACGATCTGTTGTAGTTCAGCAGTAACATTATTAGTTCTGTCCCCAGGTGTATATGACGATCTGTTGTTGTTCAGCACTAACATTACTAGTTCTGTCCCCAGGTGTATATGACGATCTGTTGTAGTTCAGCAGTAACATTATTAGTTCTGTCCCCAGGTGTATATGACGATCTGTTGTAGTTCAGCAGTAACATTATTCGTTCTGTCCCTAGGTGTATATACAATCTGTTGTTGCTCAGCACTAACATTACTAGTTCTGTCCCAAGGTGTATATGACGATCTGTTGTAGTTCAGCAGTAACATTATTAGTTCTGTCCCCAGGTGTATATGACGATTTGTTGTAGTTCAGCAGTAACATTATTAGTTCTGTCCCCAGGTGTATATGACGATCTGTTGTAGCTCAGCAGTAACATTATTAGTTCTGCCCCAGGTGTGTATGACGATCTGTTGTAGTTCAGCAGTAACATTATTAGTTCTGTCCCCAAGTGTATATGCCGATCTGTTGTAGTTCAGCAGTAACATTATTAGTTCTGTCCCCAGGTGTATATGACCATCTGTTGTAGTTCAGCAGTAACATTATTAGTTCTGTCCCCAGGTGTATATGACCATCTGTTGTAGTTCAGCAGTAACATTATTAGTTCTGTCCCCAGGTGTATATGACCATCTGTTGTTGTTCAGCACTAACAATTAACAATACTAGTTCTGTCCCCAGGTGTATATGACCATCTGTTGTTGTTCAGCACTAACAATACTAGTTCTGTCCCCAGGTGTATATGACGATCTGTTGTAGTTCAGTAGTAACATTATTAGTTCTGTCCCCAGGTGTATATGACGATCTGTTGTAGTTCAGCAGTAACATTATTAGTTCTGTCCCCAGATGTATATGACGATCTGTTGTAGTTCAGCAGTAACAGTATTAGTTCTGTCTCCAGGAGTATATGACGATCTGTTGTAGTTCAGCAGTAACATTATTAGGTTTGTCCCCAGATGTATATGACGATTTGTTGTAGTTCAGCAGTAACAGTATTAGTTCTGTCCCCAGGAGTATATGACGATCTGTTGTAGTTCAGCAGTAACATTATTAGGTCTGTCCCCAGGTGTACATGATGCTAATGCTGAAACGTCCCCTTTTTGAACAATTATACAAGACTGTTTAAACTGACACACAATATTTTTAGCGCAACGCAATCTGACTTTCAAAAATCCCTACAAAAGAATGGCCCTGACTAACATTAACCTATACGTTTCACAAATCACTTACCTCACAAAAATCTTGGTTACTCGAGCTACTGCAATAAAGCTAGCGCCACTACTGCCAGCTAAATAAAAGATTCAAACTACTGAAGGCACTAACTACTGGTAGGCATAGTTAGCAAATGAAAGATTAGAATAGAGAACAAACAATGTATTTACCTTAATAGTCATAATATATATAGCAGTTCATGACAAATTTCAAAACTCCGCCATCTCTCTCTCCACATCCACCACTGCTGGCGGCTCACCTCCAACTGCGCAACGCTACGCGCTGTTCACATCCAGCTGCCGCTGCCCAACACTACAATGGCAGACAACAATGCAAACCAGCCACATACTGCACACAGCACAGCCAGTGATTCTCACACAGACCGCTACGTAACGTTGCCAATAAGAAAACATAAGCAGCCTACTTACATAGCCCCCATACTCCCCACAAAAAATTTTACAAATTGTTTTTGGGCACTTGCCATTACATATTTGTTAAAATTTTTCATAATCGTAATTACAATAACAAAGAAATCAAATGCACACACTTATTGATACAATGTTGGTCAAAAGCTAAAATTTTCTCACAGTCCATAAAGATAGTCCTGATCATTCATCACAGTGAAACTGCCGTTTCTTTTCTCAAAGTCTGAGCAGTAAAAGACAATGCACACGGAAGCAGTGGATTTCCATGCAGTCTTGAAGAAGTAGTGTTGTCCTTCCAACGGAAAGACACTGCTGACTCTTGACATGCTGACAGGTAATTGGCCACAACAGAGCAAACCCACAGCGGAGTCAATCGAAGTTTTGAAGAATATCGTTTGGTAGGTCCTCACAGAGCAGACCCACTGTAGTCCTGGTAGAGAGTATGGTATTGGTGGGCCACCATAGGTGCAGACCCACTGCAGTCCTTGTAGAAATAATGGTACTGGTGAGTCAGCAAAAGTGTAGACCCACTGTAGTCCTTTTAGAAATAATGGTATTATTGGGTCATCAAAGATGCAGACCCACTGTAGTCCTTGTAGAGACGATGGTACTGGTGGGTCATCAAAGGTGCAGACCCACTGTAGTCCTTGTAGAGGTGGCCAGCAGCCATCTGTTGTGACTGTGCAGGTGCACAATCACCATTGAAGAGTCTTGCGGAAATATAGCAAGTCCATAACCCACCACTTGTGCACTCACAAAGTTTTTGGAATTGTCCTTAGAACCAGCAATGCTGCTATCCAGTCCCTTGCTGAATAATCAACACACGTGCAAACACTTAACAGTCCCAATTTCTCACATTGTCCATATACTATGACCAACAGAAACGTGTGCAGTGAAATGTAACTTACAAGTTACTTAATCTGATGAACTGGTGTCCATTACAATTTTATAACATAAGATTACAATTACAAAGATACAGAATACATCATTAAAGAACATAACAATACAGATAACATTTGTAGTAAAACAGGCTTTACAAAAGAATCGAAATAAACATATACATCAGCGTTACAGGAATATGACATAAGTAAATACATAAAGATCAGAATAACTTTTGAAACATCACCTTCACATATGAGCAACAAAACTGAATAAATAATGTCTAAACATCTTTACAAAGTAAATAACATAGTATTAGAAAAATTCTACAACATAGCTCTCATCAGCTAAACACATAAAGACAGGAAAAACACAAATACACAAGGGTACACAAACACCTAGAGGGATGACACAAAAGGAAAGGACAGGGTTTGTTTTACTGCAGTAGTTTGCATGGAGATCTCCCTTCGTTCATCATTATTCCCAAAAAGTCCTATCTATACCTGCTTTCTGTACTTTTTTCGTTTAAATTCTCAATGCATTTCTTCCACAAAATCTTCAAAAGTTAGACACAATGGAACAAAATCAGAGACAAACACAGCAACAGTTAGACACAATGGAACAAAATCTTCAAAAGTTAGACACAATGGAACAAAATCAGAGACAAAACAGCAAAAGCTTCAAAAGTTAGACACCACACTTGAACAAATACGTGAAGATTTAACTACTGAGTTACATAACACTGAATCGAAATGTCAAAAAGTCTGTAATGACGTAAAAACACAGATTTGTGAGCATTTCCAACCTATTTTTTCGCGTCATGAAAATGCATTACAGAATCACGAAGCAGCCATAAAAGAACTGCAGACTATTGTTCATGAAAATCACGACACCTTGCAAGCTAAAATTGACTCAGTTGCATCTACCGATTCGGTTATGCAACTTGCAAAAACTCAAGAAAACTTAAAGGACACAGTAGATAGTCTGAAAATTGGTTCAGAAAGACACATTGAGGAAATTAGTTCATTATCAGAGAAAGTAGTAGAACTTTCGGATCAGCTAAATAATTTATCTACGAAGGTAGATGATAAACTGAATGACACAAAACCGGTAGTCTTTAATGACACAGAAGAGAGCGAACAAATTAGGAAACTGAAACAAAATCTGAATCAAATTAATACGCAACAAAAAAGAGAAATCAGGGAAGTACAAGATCAGCTGACACAGGTAATACAAGAATTACGTATTTCAGAGGACACTCGCGCTCCAACATGGGAAGAGGGACTTAGAAATACGGAAAAGCCGCAAAATAATAACACAGGGCATTTCGGAAGTTATGAAAGAAATTGGCAATGTGCACCGAATTTTGAGATGGAACGGCCGACACGACCTAACAATGACCGATATGCGACTCGCCGACATGATGATTTTGACTATAAGCTGTTCATTACTACACGTAAATTCAAAACATTTAAGAATTCTGGCAACGACATTCATCCACAAGCATGGCTCCATCAATTCTCTCATTGTTTTCCTCCCAACTGGTCGTTACAACATAGATTAGAATTTATGTGTGGCTACTTAGAGAATGAACCAGCTGTAAGAATGCGATCGGTCATTCGCGATTGCCACAGTGAAGGAGAATTTTACCATGCCTTCCTCTCAGCATATTGGTCTCAAGCTACACAAGACCGAGTAAAACATAGCATCATGATGATGAAACACTTTGAACAATCTGAATTTTCCAGTCTTGTCAAATATTTTGAAGACAAGTTGCATAAGAATCAGTAACTGTCAAACACATACAGCCCCTCAGAACTCATCCGCATTTGCTTAATCAAATTACCTGAACACTTACGACATATTATTTTATCAGGACGTTGCAAAGACGATATTGAAGCTTTTCAGGGACTGTTACAAGAATTAGAAATAGACACTGACAATCGGGGAATGCGGAAACAGGAGCACAACAATTACAGATCACATCCGTCACAATTCCGCGATGACAGAAATAATATACGACAAGGCTATTCTTTCAACGTAAATCGTGGCCGAAACAGACACCATCCGTATGACAACCACTGGCAGAGTAATAATAATTACAGGGAAAGATCGCATTTCCGTAGTAATGAATATGACAGAGATAACCATAGAAACAGACAATATGGTAACCAGAACTATTATTATCTAGGAAGACAGAATACTTTCAGACGCAACAGTTCAGCGCGCAGTTACGGTTCAGGGAGAAATTCTCCACCACATGACCGACAAACAAGAAACTATGTAAACTACCGACAAAACGACAGACCTGAATTCCATCAGAACTGGCGAGCTTCAAACAGGGCAGGGCCTTCTCGTCAAGGTGAATTTGTAGAAGTTAGGTCTCCAAACGCCAATAACGACGCGCGCCAACAAAGAGGCAGACAATGACTCGCGCCTCAGGCAACCACCTGCGCCGGCTGGCTCCGAGAAAAATAACATGGACGCTAACCTTGAAAAAAATTCCAGTATTCTTTACCGACGTATAACGCATGATAAATGATTTCAAGTTGAAACTCTGCGTACTAGGAAGAGTAAAGGTTTACACCACATTTCACATGTAAAACCGTTTATTGAGAGATGATCTGCTTTTTAACTTAGTCTTTGCTATAAAATTTATCACTTCATGCTACTAGTATGCTTTGTCAGACTTAAGAAACTGTTAACATGCAACAATGTTTGAAGTTAAATATCCAGTCAAGAACCAAGAGAACTTATTTAAACAGAAATTACGATTGCATTGTTATTGTGAACAGACGACACAGTGTTATTGTGTGTGTGCATTCTTGCTTGTTAGTTGCATGATTATGTAACGACTAGAAGGCTTACATACTTAGAACATTTACCAGTACTGGTAATGAGATTTTAGTGCAACATTTTGGTTAAATTGAAAATACATTCTGGATTTAAAGTACTTTCAGTGAGATACCAGATGACATAGTGGTTAGTTTATGTGACAGCTACACGATTTTATCACGATGCTACTAATGAGTGACAATTTACAATGTTGCTTTTGCGGTGTATCTGTTTTATATCTGCACAGTTTTCTGAATTCTTCTGGAAAGAAAAACATGTTTTAGTAGTAACTTTTGTGGTATATCAACAATGAGACAGCCTTTTTCCTGGCACAACAACACGTTACAGTATAGTACTTTCTTGATCACGGTAAGGTACGTAATAACTACGATATCTATAAGCAAAGAATTTCACTTTTGTTTATCATGAGGTAAGTACATTGACTTCAGCAGAACTTAGCTTTCGGAGGACGATAACTACGACACTTCCACAGAATTATCTTACAGCAAGACGCACATTTAGCGCTACAGGACACGCATTTGAGTGATCAATTTTGTACTTAAATCATTTATTTTTCAAGATTTTTGAATTACAAAGAAAGTTTTCCGTGATACATTTCATTCCATTGCTGTAATCTGTAACACCTGAGGGTATAATTACATTAATCCTCAGGGGGGTACATGTTTACTTTGTGTACCATGTGTGTGGCAAGCACAAGGAGCCCTAGCTAATATGGTATTTGCTTACACAACTTTACACATCGGTACCATATTTCTCTAACACATAATTACACAGCTATCTGATCATTTAACTGAGAGAGACAAACTTTTTTACTATGGCAGTGACAGATGTTTATGTTGGATAACTTCACACTTACGAAATTGTATTTTGTCTGTACTTTGTGAACTGTTCATATTTTTTCGGAACCATTGTGATATTATGAGAGCTTTGAATGATGTATTTGGTGTGGGATCATGATTTTTAAAGTACGTTTGGGGTAGATGACACTATTGAAATGAGCAGAGAATTTTTTTTAGGTTTTGAAATTATTGCAGAAAGCTACGACGATTTTGAGATTTGACTGAGGTGTTACGATGTTATTATTATGATGACTATGCGTATTATGCTGTTGCGTTATGTTTATGATCAGTAAGCTGATGCTATATGAGTTATTTGATTATGCTACATATCTGTAATGACGAAATATTGAAGAAGTGTCGACGAATAAGGTAAGGAATAAAGAGTAGTGGTTAGGGACTCTGGTTTGTGAAAAAGGTTGTTGGAAACCAAGAATCGTACTTTAAGAGTTATGAAATGTGTGTAAATGCGTGACTGTATCACAATGCTGACGAATATTTTTTTTTTGGACACTTACATTTATAGGATTTTGTTTCTACAGATTTGCAACGCTAATTCTTGACCTGTGAAATATTTTTTTATGAGACTGTCACTGTAGCGGAAACTGCTGTCGTAAATATTTCCGTAAGAAAGTTAAGTGACCACCTGCACGTAATGCGTCGTGGGCACCCAGATGGGCGACAGTCGCCTGGAAAGAAGTCATTAGTATGAGCCAGAGGCGCAGGTGGAGAAGAAAAGAAAAGGGAGGCCATTATCCTCGCTATTGACGTTCCTTTGTAGAGAGCATCGCAAAACCGACACGGTCGAACTTGAAAACATATGATTACACTGTGGAGCTTAATTTATGATATTTACTAAAATGCCTAATGAAACAATGAGAAACATTTCACGGCTATTGTCTTGCTAATTGAGAGAAATGCCATAATGTTGGGCAGCGGCAGCTGGATGTGAACAGCGCGTAGCGTTGCGCAGTTGGAGGTGAGCCGCCAGCAGTGGTGGATGTGGAGAGAGAGATGGCGGAGTTTTGAAATTTGTCATGAACTGCTATATATATTATGACTATTAAGGTAAATACATTGTTTGTTCTCTATTAAAATCTTTCATTTGCTAACTATGCCTATCAGTAGTTAGTGCCTTCAGTAGTTTGAATCTTTTATTTAGCTGGCAGTAGTGGCGCTAGCTTTATTGCAGTAGCTCGAGTAACCAAGATTTTTGTGAGGTGAGTGATTTGTGAAACGTATAGGTTAATGTTAGTCAGGGCCATTCTTTTGTAGGGATTTTTGAAAGTCAGATTGCGTTGCGCTAAAAATATTGTGTGTCAGTTTAAACACAGTCTTGTATAATTGTTCAAAAAGGGGACGTTTCATAATGATGATCTAATGCAGTTATGGATTACTTGATTACCTACGTTGACGGTTAGAAATAGTATTTCAAACTTAACAAACTGGAATACGCGAGATACGGAAAAACGCTGGAGTAATACTACCCGTGAATCAAATAGCAAATCATTTTCTTTCAGATTTCTGTCAAAAGTCAGTTTTCTTTGTACTTCTGCCAAAACGAAGTAGTACGATGTGGTGATTCAGATTTCACGATTCTAAATGGCTACCTGATGGTCTAGAGAAGCGTTCCATTGATTTCACGTGTAAGCATCTGTAGTATAATGCTAAGTAGATAGCTGGCTTCACAAGATTTCCGTTCAGTTAATTAAGAGAGGTACATTATACAGGGTGTTGCCATAACAGCGTACAAAGATTTTGTAGGACACAGAGGATTCTCCAGTGAACAATTTGAGGTAGAGAACATGGGTTCGGAGGAGTCAGCTCTGGAAGGCAGGAGACGAGCTACTGGCAGAAGTAAAGCTGTGAGGACGGGGCGTGAGTCGTGCTTGGGTACCTCAGTTGGTAGAGCACTTGCCCGCGAAAAGCAAAGGTCCCGAGTTCGATGCTCGGTCCGGCACACAGTTTTAATCTGCCAGGAAGTTTCAGCTACGATAAGGGTTAATCAGGAAGCCTAGCTATAGAGCCCTCTGTTGACCTCAGTTTCCTTGTATAAATTCCAGACGCATTCTGATCATCACCAGCACTTACTCTGTACTTACATGTTCAGTTTGACGTTGATACCCCATGAGAATATTTTATGCTATGTGTGGCTGGTATACAAGGCTGTTAATCATGTAAACATTTTATCTTTCTTATGTCGCACGCGGACTTTTATAGTTTTAGCGTCAGTAAACTAGCTTAGTGAAATGTAAAATAAATTTATCTGATCAAGATGGACCTGTAAAATAATATCTCTGTAATGGACTGGCCTGCAGAGGATCCTAACCTGAATCGTATGGAACACCTTTGGGATGTTTTGGAACTCCGACTTCGTGCCACGCCTCACCTACTCACATCGATACCTCTCCTCAGTGCACCACTCCCTGAAGAACGGGCTGCCATTCCCTAAGAAACCTTCCAGCACCTGCCAGAGTGGAAGCTTCCATCACGGCTAAGGGTGGGCCAACACCATACTGTATTCCAACATTTTTGATGGAGTGCGCTACGAACTTGTAAGTCATTTTGAGCCAGGTGTCCGGATACTTCTGATCAAAGAGCGTATTTAGAGAAACAACTTCTCTAATCATTTAAAAGTCCTGAGATCATTATTAAAGCTGACTATAAAAAATAAAAGTAAACCTCAAATTTTCAGAGCACAGCGTTTTCTCTCATACAGTCGGTTCTAACAGAATGTTTATACACTGCTGTTATATAAAAATTATGTTGCATACATCCGTCTCAATGTTTGTTAGAGTCTTGTGTAAGTATTTGGAGAAAATCGTTCAAGAACTTTCTGAAATTTTTACTGGCAAAGTTTGACTATTGTATCTATTACATCTTATGTGTTCACTTTATACATATGCTAACAATTTTCCGTCCTTATAGGTTACATGTACAAAGCGAAGAAATATTCGCGCACTCAGATTTCACAACGTGATTGCTTACACACTAACAAGACAAAAATGTGTCACAAAATTTCGTCCTGCCCGTATTGCGAGTGGTGAATGGACTTTAAGGATTGGCTATCTCGCATCATTGTAAATACGTGTGCAGTAACTATCTCTGTCAGGATGTAGCAGCAGGGCCGTGCAGTTGGTGTAGTGGACAGCGTTGAGGATTCGATACCAGGTCGATGTTTATTTGCTTTTATTTGCTAATAGTAGTCTGCTTGGTGCGGTATCCAAGGATGTAATCGTCATACAACGATTACAGTGAGTCTTCTACAAAACCTTTGCAATTATGTACTACGAACCCATGTTTTCACTGGTCAGCTTTTAAAGAAACCTTCTGCATACTGTAGACCCCGGCAACTACTGCATTCCAACCTTGTTTTGCGCGTAGCCTCTCCCAGTGGTTCTGTCGATTATTACCAACTATTATTGTTGCGACGTTCAGGTCCATTACATTTCGTTATGGCCTCACGTCACCAGTGAGAGTAAGGCTAGGAATGTGCTTTTCAAATAATTTCGCTGGAGCCATTGGACGAAGGTACACAGACAACAATTTTGGGATCTAGTAAATACAGTGGCGTGAAACAAATGGCGTCCGCAATTACCAAAAGGCTTCTTTAAAAGCTGACCAATGACAACAATTGATCTTCCATTTTTGTGTCCGTAGTACTTAACTGCGAATATTTTGTAGAAAACCCACTGTTATCGCCGTATGTCAATTAAGGAGCCAGATACAATAACACGCTACTACCTTTAGCAAATACAAATAAATAAGCCTCAACCAATACACAAGCTACTGTACAAACCTGCTACATCCTGACAAAGGTACTAACAGTACTCACTATTAAGGTGCTGCCAGATTGCCAATCTTTAACGTTCATTTACTGCCCGAAACATATGCTGGACGAAATTTTCTGACAAACATTTTTGCACTGCCAGTATGTGAGAAATAGACTTGCGAAGTCAGTGCGAAAATTTTTGTTCACACTGTACATATACAGGGTGAGTCACCTAACATTACCGCTGGATATATTTCGTAAACCACATCAAATACTGACGAATCGATTCCACAGACCGAACGTGAGCAGAGGGACTAGTGTAATTGGTTAATACAAACCATAAAGAAATGCATGGAAGTATTTTTTTAACACAAACCTACGTTTTTTTTTTAAATGGAACCACGTTCGTTTTGTTAGCACATCTGAACATATAAACCAATACGTAATCAGTGCCGTTTGTTGCATTGTAAAATGTTAATTACATCCGGAGATATTGTAACCTAAAGTTGACGCTTGAGTACCACTCCTCCGCTGTTCGAACATGTGTATCGGAGAGCACCGAATTACGTAGGGATCCAAAGGGAACGGTGATGGACCTTAGGTACAGAAGACACTGGAACAGCACATTACGTCCACATGCTAACACCTTTTTATTGGTCTTTTTCACTGACGCACATGTACATTACCATGAGGGGTGAGGTACACGTACACACGTGGTTTCCGTTTTTTAACTACGGAGTGGAATAGAGTGTGTCCCGACATATCAGGCCGATAGATGTTCAATGTGGTGGCCATCATTTGCTGCACACAATTGCAATCTCTGGCGTAATGAACGTCGTACACGCCGCAGTACATCTGGTGTAATGTTGCCGCAGGCTGCCACAATACGTTGTTTCATATCCTCTGGTGTTGTAGGCACATCACGGTACACATTCTCCTTTAACGTACCCCACAGAAAGAAGTCCACAGGTGTAAGATCAGGAGAACAGGCTGGCCAATTTTTGCGTCCTCCACGTCCTATGAAACGCCCGTCGAACATCCTGTCAAGGGTCAGCCTAGTGTTAATTGCGGAATGTGCAGGTGCACCATCATGCTGATACCACATACGTCGACGCTTTTCCAGTGGGACACATCCCTGCAGATGCTGCTCGCCGACCGTGGCCCGTGTTTGTTACAACACGCAATTTAACGTCCGAGGTTTCAAGCGTCAGCTTTAGGTTACAATATCTCCGGATGTAATTAACATTTTACAATGCAACAAACGGCACTAATTACGTATTTGTTTATATGTTCATATGTGCTAACAAAACTAACGTGGTTCCATTTAAAAAAAAACGTAGGTTTATGTTAAAAACATACTTCCGTGCATTTTTGTATGGTTTGTATTAAGCAATTACACTAGCCCCTCTCCTCACGTTCGGTCTGTGGAATCGGTTCGTCAGTATTTGATGTGGTTTGCGAAATACATACAGCGGTAACGTTAGGTGAGTCACCCTGTAGACGCAAAATACAGGGTGACACTAATTTAAGTTAAACTTTCAAAATGCTGTAGAAATAACACCACTGTTCAGAATGATGTGAGATTGCAACGGAATATTATCGGAGATGGGAGAAAACATATGGCAGAAGAAAAAAAATGTGAAAATTGATCGTCAGATGGCACTGTATCTGTCAGTACATGTAAAAGAAAACTCCTGGCCGGCTGCGGGGGCCGAGCGGTTCTAAGCGCTTCACTCCGGAACCTCGCGACTCCTACGGTCCAAGTTTCGAATCCTGCGTCGGGCATGGATGTGTGTGATGTGATTAGGTTGGTTAGGTTTAAGTAGTTCTAAGTTCTAGGGGGACTGATGCCCTCCGATGTTAAGTCCCATAGTGCTTAGAGCCATTTGAACCACTTGAAAACAACTGTCATGCGCATGACTCAATGAAGTTGTTACAAACACGCCGGGTACACGGCTTTTTCCTCCTTCCGCGTCTGCGACGCTCCCCCTGATTGTCCCAATGCAGGATCGCGCTCTGCTTGTAAAGCTGTATTACAAGAATCATGACTGTGCACACGTCACTCTGCAGAAGTTCCGAACACTGAAGGGTTTGAAAAAAGGCGTTGGTCCGATGACTGCCGTGGATCTGGAGAGAATGATTCGGAAATTCGAAAAGACGAGTTATTTTCGTGTGAGACTTGGTAGAGGGAGGAAACGAGTTTATTCGACGCCAGTGGAAGCAGTGGCCACAGCAATGCAGGAGGAAACGAGTGGTAGTTTACGGAGCATTGCCCTAACATTGGACATACCCGTGATCTGTCAGCAAGAGATCTTTGCGTTAGAATTTCTTGCTCGCATGGAAGTGGACAGCGATTGGCCGTGGAAGATTTTGTGGACAGACGAAGCCCCATTCCATCTGACAGGATATGTGAATACCCAGAATTGTATAATATGGGCAACGGAAAATCCACACGCAAGTCTACCAGCACCATTTCATGCAGAAAAGGTCGCTGTGCGGTGAGGGTTTACGGCATTTATCATAGCGCCGTATTTTTTCGAAGAGTCAGGTGCTTCCTGTCCTGTTACCTGTAACGCCGCTGGTAAGCGCTATGAGTGTCTTTTGAGCAACCACGTCATTCCAGCTCTCCAACAGCGTGGGTGTGTGGATGGGATTATTTTTACGCAAGATGGAGCAAGTTCACACATTGCAAATCCAGTTAAGCAGCTACCGAAGCACCATTTCGGAAATGCTAGAATTATCAGCCGCCATTTTCCAACAGCTTGGCCACCACCATCACCTGATCTTAATCCGTGTGACTTCGTCCTGTGGGTTAATCTGCAACATTTTGTGTTCGGTGTTCCGATTGCAAATTTAGTTGCATTGAAGGTAAACAGTGCGGAACACATTCTGAACGTGACCCCAGAAACAGATGTGATACATTCTGTTTCTCTATTTCAGCTTGTTACAGAAAACGGTGGACAGCATATTGAACATGTTTTGCACCAGTCCCTAGGCAATTAATAATTGGATTTGATTTTTGTTGCTGCTTTTTAACTGGTTTTGGCCTTAGGAAAATTAAAAACAGCTGTGACTGATGCTTTTTACGCGGTTTTTGACCTCAGAACTATTAAAAAGCGATGCGAGTGATGCCTTTTATGCGGGTTCTGCCGTAAATACATTTAAAAACCAATTTTTTCTATCCGATGTGATATGACGTTGTCATGGTGGATGAGCTTACGTAAGTGACACACTGAGTAGTACAGTTTGTATAAGGGGAGACGGTGGCTGTCTTGCACTGATATTTTTGTAAATCCATATCTTTACCATTTTTTTGTTCAATCTCATAGAAATTTTTCACACTTATGTATAGAGATCTAATATGATTTTTTTAAAAAATCTGAATTTTTTAATAACAATCTAATGCACTGAGATAATTTTGAACTTTTTATTGCATTATTATTTTAAGGTACACTATTTCACAATTTTGAGGCAAATTTCGCCAAATTTTTAACGGTAAAATAATCTACACTATTAGGTGTACCATTAAGTGCAGTAACATTTTGGTAAATTAATGCTATTATTTTCTGTGATATTTTGGATTCGAACATTTTTTACAAGCAAACTTTTCAATATATTATCAACCACAAAATTGTGTATAATATCTCGATTAAAATTTAGTTCCACTTAAATATTGCTTCAAAGTAAAAGAATACGTGTGCCAAATTTCATTGCAATCCTTCACGTAGTTTCTGATATATGTGTTCCTGAAAGCAGAAAACCTCAAGTTGCAGAAAAATCGTTTTAAAGTTTGGATGAAATGTAATAAAAAAAATCTATCGTACCTTAGCTAAAACTGCACATATCCATATTCCTTTTCTTACTCATCTTCCTCTACATGTCTTTTAGCTTCTCTGCTCCTTTGCCAAGCAATTTTTTGTGTGTTCTGAAGCCTCCGCGTTCTCGATTCTTTGCATATTGATGATCTGCAGTATCTGCTCAGTGAAGACTCCATGCGTAAAGCCCAACTTGCTGAGAGTGTGAAATCTTGCCACATTCCCATCATTAAACACTGCTGCAGCTTCCAAAGCAGAAATCTTCACCACCAAATTGGAAACAACACAGTATTTGGACATCTTTTCCAAATAAGAGCATTGAAACTTTCATTTGGGTCCTGTGTTCTCCCATGGAGACATTTTTCTAGCAGTTCTGGTGAAGACAGTGCTCTTAAAATTGGTTTAATGGCAATTGAAACCTCATGAGGAAGGTTATTTTTATGGTTATAAGCTTCCCCACTTCACTTACTTTTAAAAAATTTGCACCATTCATCAGAACAGAGGCCATGTTGAGGTGTAGTGTCTGTCGACAAGTAATGAAACCAAATGGCTCATACAGCTTTCCTCATGCTGTCCTAGGTTCTGAGGTTACTTCTAATTGCAGCACCATAATAGACTTGTAGTCTGTCAATTCTCTTCTATGTTAGTCTGTTTTTAGCTCCCAGTGGCTTCCCATCCTCTAGTAGCTTGTCTTTATTGTCTGAAATAAGTCTTTGGAGTCATCCATCCATCCTCTTCTGAATGTGGCCTAAGCACGCCAGTTTCTCAATAGTGCAATCTTTTCCATAGGGCTCACTTTCAACTACATTCTAGAAAGCACTAGAGCTCTATCTCCTAAATACTGTACGTATCTTGCTCCATACTATTGCAAAGATCTATGGAAAATGAATTCCGTACCTGCAGCTTCCATCCTACCACTGGAGCCTGCATAATTCCTGCTACAAACAGCTTTATGAGGTTCTTGCCATTCTGTTTCTTTAGCTGGATCAATATATTTATTGTGCAAGGAACATGCAGAACAATATTTAGACATCACCTCTAAGTCTAATACTTTTCCAGTGTCGACACTAATGATTGTTGAAACTCCATGCAGTGAAGTATGCCCCCTCTTCATCCAGGAACTGTCACAGGTGACCGCTATATCGTTGCTGTTAGTTGCTTCACAGTTTTCTTGAATTTCCCCCAGGACTGCCATTTTCATGCTCTCTTCACTTACTTCTGCAACTGTATTGAGGAGAGCAGCATTCATTGCATAAAATTTTAGGGGAGGACCAGGCATGTTCATAATACCACATAAAAGGTTTCCACCATCTCTTCCAATCCCTGTACATCTTAGTCCATAAGCAAATCTCATATTGGCTTCATAGATTCCATTACTGATCTTTGATGTCTTGAATGGTCTGTCAGCATCTCAGTTTTGACACAAAATGTGCAATGTGCAAACCAAACCTTCTCTCTTTCCATCATCAATCAAATCCACATTTCCTCCACTAGCAGAGCACTTGCAGGCATTTCTAAGTGCTTCTGCCACCATTTCCAGATCCACAATTTTGAAACCTATATTTCTGTCATGATTTGCTTCTTCTGACACAATCCCTGTCTAAAGTTTTATTTTAGATGCACTTGGAGACAAGCTAATGTTTCCATCTGCATGTCCGACACTAACCTCAATATGGGACTTACTGTATTTTTTAAATACTTTACCAGGCTTTGGCATTGTAAAAAGGGATCAACATATTCAACCTTGCACAAAGAATGCCACAGTAAATCAAGCGTCACTCGAATTCCACTGAACAGCACCAAACTTGTATACAACACTCCACAGCCTTCTATACCACACTGATTGAACCACAAAATGGATCCACAGACTTCTTTACAACACTGCTGTTATGTATACAAAAGATCACAGCCTTCTAAAGCTATATTTTCTAGGTTCACAGGCCAAATTTTGCAATAAAATTTTTCCTCTATTTGGTACATTGAAAAGCGGGCTTGGCGCGTTACACTGCTTAGTGTTTTAATATTTTTATGCCATTGGTAGTTCGAATTTCAAGAAAAAAATTGGGATAATAATCTCAATTATATTTACTATCAAATAAGCAAATATTTGTAGTCGACCACTAATAAATTATGATGCTTACAGCGCCATCTATTGCTACATTTTTTAACTGTGTAACTTTCTTCTGTCATACGTTTTCCACCTCCTCCGATAATATTCCATTGCAATTTGATGTCTTTCTGACTAGTGGTGTTTTTTCTACAGCGGTTTGAAAACTTAAATTTAATTATAATCACCCTGTATATTTAAAAATATCCGTCCCAGCATCTAATGGAGAACTGTGAAAAAGTTTGAAGTAAATAGGAAAAGATTTTTTCAAGATTTCAGTCACAATGTTAAACTGTTGTTGTTGTGGTCTTCAGTCCTGAGACTAGTTTGATGCAGCTCTCCATGCTACTCTATCCTGTGCAAGCTTCTTCATCTCCCAGTACCTACTGCAACCTACATCCTTCTGAATCTGCTTAGTGTATTCATCTCTTGGTCTCCCTCTACGATTTTTACCCTCCACGCTGCCCTCCAATGCTAAATTTGTGATCCCTTGATGCCTCAAAACATGTCCTACCAACCGATCCCTTCTTCTAGTCAAGTTGTGCCACAAACTTCTCTTCTCCCCAATCCTATTCAACACCTCCTCATTAGTTACGTGATCTACCCACCTTATCTTCAGCATTCTTCTGTAACACCACATTTCGAAAGCTTCTATTCTCTTCTTGTCCAAACTGGTTATCGTCCATGTTTCACTTCCATACATGGCTACACTCCATACAAATACTTTCAGAAACGACTTCCTGACACTTAAATCTATACTCGATGTTAACAAATTTCTCTTCTTCAGAAACGATTTCCTTGCCATTGCCAGTCTACATTTTGTATCCTCTCTACTTCGACCATCATCGGTTATTTTGCTCCCCAAATAGCAAAACTCCTTTACTACTTTAAGTGTCTCATTTCCTAATCTAATACCCTCAACATCACCCGACTTACTTCGACTACATTCCATTATCCTCGTTTTGCTTTTGTTGATGTTCATCTTATATCCTCCTTTCAAGACACTGTCCATTCCGTTCAACTGCTGTTCCAAGTCCTTTGCTGTCTCTGACAGAATTACAATGTCAGATGTTAAACTACTACTTCTTTTTATATAGTATCGATTATATTTTAGTACAAAGTACATCAGTTTGTTAACACTTATATTTGACATTAAATCACGTCGTTTTCTATCATTATTTGCACAGTATGGTTGAGTTTAGGTGACATTAACAGTCTTACGTTAACTAATTCCTCTGTTACAGTTTGGAAGATTAGTTTCCTGTTTGCATTAGGTAACCGGGAAATTTGGATGTTCTACAGGGTAACTTGCTTAGCCGTTCTATTGCTTAGAAAAGCGTTCATTATATTACAACTTGTTATCGTCATCAACGAGAATAGTTCCGGTGGACAGTTTCCTTCTAACTGGTACCACAATCGTACGGAATTTCGGAAAGTACAATCCCACCGTTAATTGTAGTTACTGTTTATTGTCCTACATTGGCCAGCTTCGCCATTGATGTCATTATCAATTGAAGTTCATGAAGAAATGCTGCCACATTGTTCGGCTAGCAGCATATGGCAGGAAAACGTAAAACTTGTGACAAGTAGTCATAAGTAAAGTTAGCTAGTTGTGGCAAATAATAATTACATTCGAAGGTAGAAATGTTGTTATTGTGCAAGGAAACTAAGGAGCAAAAACAGAGTACATAGCAACCTTTACAGTGCAGTTGTAACACAAATACTGATGCAAAAAGACAATCTGAATTGCGAATAAAACAGATGTTTGGTCAGTAGGTGACCAGTTTCGGGTTAATATCCATTTTCGAAGCAACCAAGGTTTGCAAAGTTAAACGTACGGGAAATAACAGTAAATAATGCCGATACATTTATTTCAGACAACAAGTGACCATCACTAATACACTGCAGCCTGCTCACAACTGATTCATGGAATGAACATCTGTTCTGTACAGTTGTTAGTTCAAGCAGTTACTATTTTTTGTTTGTTTGTTGGTTTTGATCGTTAAGTTTATAAACAGAATTACGGGTTACGGATATACGATAACCAACTTCACAACCTCTCACTCTGCTGCCCTGTAACAAGTCTTAGGCATGTATTGAGTTATAAACGTTTATGAATATAGTGCAGAAGAATTGGGGCAGTGTGAAGCCGAAACTGAGAATTCTGTTTATAAAGCTCACCGGTGAAGGCAATTGAGTAAAAAATTATATACATCAAATGAACGCTGTGTAAATGGTCATTTTATGTCAAACTTTATTCGAGTTACCAACGTAGGTACTGCGCTGACGTCGCTTATATAGAAGGAATAAAATCCGTCTCGAAATGTTTTGGACGTCCAGTGTACAGATAATTTTCAGATGTAAAATTCCATCTACTTTGAATGGGTTCCGATGCGAGAACCAAAGCGCAAAAAATGTAGGATCGCGTTTCATAGACTATTGCACCTAAGCGGGGAGAAATAATTAAATAAGTTGTGGGTATCTTATGCACTAAAGTGTTTTGACAAGTGCTCAGCCGCGTGGTCTAGGGCGCCTTGCCACGGTTCGCGCGGCTCTCCCCGTCGAAGGTTCGAGTCCTCCCTCAAGCATAGTTGTGTGCGTTATCCTTAGCGTAAGTTAGTTTAAGTTAGATGAAGTAGTGCGCAAGCCTATCGACCGATGACCTCAGCAGTTTGGTCCCATGGAACTTATCACAAATTTTCAAATACCAGTGGTCAGTCACCAAGATACTCCGAGTAGATCAGCGGCCTTAAATGTTGTGCCAAGGGCAGCCTACGCTGCAGGCGAAGGGGAAACGGACGGGCAAGCAGCCAGCTAGACGGCTGGACTGCGGGAGGAGAGGTCGGCTCAAAGAAGTGGTGGCGGCCGGAGCTACTTGTTGGAATGTTCCGCCCTTTATA
Source organism: Schistocerca nitens (assembly GCF_023898315.1). Lineage (NCBI taxonomy): Eukaryota > Metazoa > Arthropoda > Insecta > Orthoptera > Acrididae > Schistocerca > Schistocerca nitens. The sequence continues at coordinate 364,424,578 of NC_064617.1, forward strand.
TTAGATGCCGGCGCAGAGAGACCATTCGCCCCAGTTCCCAAGCACTTTCCCTGGCCGGTCTTCGATCTGCCTAGCAATTCTGCGGCGCATCGCTTGCCCAACGAACATCCTAGACCACCTCCTATCTCGAGCTTGCAGCGTAATGATTTCAGACCCCAATAAAAGCATGCCTCTGTCTCGTTAAGTGAGTATGTGGTTGCTACCGTTAAGAGAGAGTGAGATAAAGAACTAAAACTTAAAAATGTTTCAACGAATCACAAAAAATTAATCAGTACACGATTTTTCTTTCGGCAGTTTCTCGATGGAATGAAGTTCATGTCAGATGATAAAAGCCATAAACTATGCCTGAGTAAGAGATTTCTCCCTGTTAAAAACTTGTAATGTATTTGTGTTTCGTTAACAGCACAGTTCCTGTAAACATAAACTGTTTTCACGTAGATGCAGATTGTAGCTTTGTAACGCCAACCTCCAAACACATCAATCATTTGTACATCTATTTAGAACGGACAGGAGAACTCTCTGCTGCCCTGATCGGAGGAATAACAGGTGTGAGCGATCTAGTGATACCAATACGTACCTGTTGGTTCAGTTCCCCCGTTGCCGATCAACACTGTTTGTACCTATCAAAGCCTACTTGCACTTACTTGGTAGACACTTGTTGTGACGATGCGCTCCGACCGTGGTTGCGCACCTACTCTTTGCACTACCAAAAGAAATCATAGAAAGGCTTTTACACCTTGATATAAGTAACAAACAAGTCTGGTAAAATCACACTATTTTGTCGAGGTCCTTAGTCTTACTAGTTTGCTGTACGATGGCAGTAATGTGGGAGAATGATGAAAAGTAATGCCTCCGAATTTTTTATTATGTTCTCAAAATCGGTTGAGGTATTACACCTCCTGAATATTACTCGGTCCACTTTCCCGCTTTGCTGACGCAACTTCCAGCTGTTAGAGCGCTCCGAATTGTAGCGTGTAATATAGCGGTGTGTTGCGTTACTATCCCGCTGGGCGAGTAATACTTTGTTGTAGTCAGCTTCTGATGGCTGAACACGTGCCCTCTGTTGAAATCCATAGACGAAGATGGCTGTGTACGATGATCATTGTATCGGTATCAACATTTTGACAGTTGATGAAAGCTGGGTTCAACATTTTGACGTATAAAGCAAAAGAGCGTCAATGGAGTACCACCAAAAAGTGTCACCGACGCCAAAAACGTTCAACACCGGGCCATCCGCGGGCCAAGTCATGCTGTCAGCGTTCTTCGATGTTGCAGATGTGTGTATTTGGGATTCCCACCTGAAGGCACCAACATAAACTCGACAAGGTACTGTGACACTCCTATAAAAAGGCTTTCGAAAGCATTAACGACGCTATCGTTTCCTCCCCATCTGTACCCCTCGCCCGGCTTCAGCTTAGTGTTCAAGGGCCGAACCCAAATGCAGTGAATTTCAGTGAATCTCCCTACTCTACTCAAAATTTCAATAAACCCCGAGTCACTTGACGGTTTACGATGCGATCTGAGCCAATAGATCGTATATTAACCAAAGGTCTTGTTTATGATATATTCCACCACATACTACTATGCTGTTTGCTAGGTTATGTTGTTGTTCTTTCTAAACTGAGAGTGGTCAGTGAAATAACATAGCACAGCCACGTCTCAGCTTAAGGGGATAGGAATATTAAAAGACTTCCATGCTTCCCATGATTCTAAAAATAAGCGTAATAAGCAGAGAATTTTTCAATGAAAGTACTGTAATGAGGATATTTAGACCAAGTAACGAATAAAGACTGAATGAGTTTTGCCATCGTGGCTCCACCAAACTGAAACTGGGCCCATTTGGTTCTGTAGTCAGAACTGATTAGTGGCTATGTTTCACACTGCAGTGAGTAACAAATACATCCAATTGTAATGGTTGGCAAACACCCATGGCTAATTGATTAAAGCGACCCCGACGAGCACATTATTTTCAATGCTCAAAGCGGCCACGTCATTTCATGACAAAATTGTCGTCCACCCGTTTGGCGGCATATGACCACTCGTAGGTTTTGCAGTGACGTGCTTCACATGCCAGCTGGGTTTACAAATAGCAGCAAAACTGATCAACCACATCATTATGGCCGCTTACTTAATAGCCTTTTGGTCAACATTCGAAACACAGTACAGCAGCGATTCAGCATTGCGTGTATTCGAGAAGTCTTTGCTACGTTTTTGGAGATATGTGGCACAAACGAACTTCTCATGCGGCGACACTAGAGCCAAACTCTGTTAGCAGCGGCAGATTAGGGAAAAGTTTACAAATAGAACAAAAGTTTCAACAATTTCTTTTTTTAACCGTAAGAATTGCCGCTCTTTCCTTGGAATACAATAACACTTGGATAAACTATTATTTTTCATTTACCATAAAGCGTTAAAAATACCAGTTTAATGTAATCCGTTAAGCAAGGACACCGTTATAAAATCTGATACGATTTACTTTTTAACAAAACAAGCTAGGTCAGTCGTGTACAATTTACAATCAAGAAGCTTATGCTGATCAACGATGTTTAACTTATTCCCCCTTAATTGTAAGCAGTCCTCTACAGCAAATTTAAAATTCAGCATGCAATATTATGTTAGAAAGAGATATGTAACTTCTAGAAAACCATCTGAAGATTAACCTGGAAAGGTTGGAGGATGGGTTCATGAAATAATAAATAACGAATCAAACAATTGCCTGGTTGCAGTTTTATGTATTTAAATTCAGTTAACAGTCACTGGTTCCAAAATAGCCGTAAAGGGTAAGCTTAATGATTTTAAAGGTCACTATATTTATAACACAATACATGAAGCATTACACCGCATCAGTACCCAGTCCGTCGCAGCTGCCTCTTACCGAAAATTACGCAGACTTTTTCTCTGACAGTTGAACAAGTTGTCATTTATAAGCTCAGTTATCCACCAACAAGAAATCAAGTCCATAGAGAAGCCCCCTCTACCCACCAACAAGATTATTCGCATACTTAAGTTTCCCTGTAACACAAGTACCTTACGAACAGTTCTAACCAGTTTGCATACGGCCACTAGAGAGCTTTCGCAGTGAATGCCATTAAAAAATTTCATAAACCAGTAACTGCTCGCCACAACTAGAACAAAACCAGAAAAGTCATGAAGGAATCGCATTAAAAGATCATAATTCCAGTCCAACAAGGCGGCATCCATAAAGGATAAAAATTCACTGTCCTACATACTTCAATTAAATGCCTCCAATATTTAAGATATGGAACTTACCAAGGAAATGTGGATCCGCGTTGAGTCTGTCTGGAGAAAACCATCACACTACGCTGAACACACCCTTTATGTTCGACGGTGGCTCCCAAGTCTCCACTCAATGGCAAACATGCTTAGCACTCCCGCCATTACGTGTGGTTGACATACGGCTTCCACAACAAACAACATGCAATCCATATCACAGTCACTTCTAAAACGTAGTCGTCTCCTGTAAACGGTTGCCCCTATGCCAGAGTCGAGCGCGTCCGTTCTCCGTACCTTCCAACTGCCCAGCCGTAACTCGTTCTCTGTACGAAGAATTATCACCGTGATGTCTCCCCTACACTTCCGAGCTTAGGTAACTCAACACCATTCCTCATCCACTGCAGTAGAGAGAGACGACCATTCCATTCGATTGCCCAGAAGTAACTCATTCCTCATTCCTCGCTCCTCAGCAGAGAGATCATCGCTCCCGTCACATGACCATTCGACCTTTCTGCGTCAGCGCACTACCGTACATTGGTACCAACCCTTGGCGAATACCTAAGCTACGGCCCGGTAGTCTGTAGACACGGAGCTGGTGTCTGCTGGCGTCCCAGATGTGTTTCATAGACTGCAGGCAGATTTCGTGGCCAAGCGGCAACTTGAGTTCACTGGCATTTACTTGTATTCACTGTCTCCCAATGATGGCCTTCTGATATGAACAATTAACCTGCTGGAAGGTGCTGCTGCTATCGCGGAAGGCATCAGACATTAAGAGAGACGCATAGTTCTTAATAATGTTCACGTAGTCCACAGCTGGCATTTTGTCTTCGGTTACTGTCATAGATCCTATGGAAGCTATATTAAATGTCCTCTACAATAAAACAGTTTTCACATAGGCAAGTGTCCGTGGTGGTGTGCATGCTGTGATGAGCCGTTCGCCTAGATGGTGGCACATCCGGACTCAACCGTCGACCTAGAGCAACATCAAACGTCATCAATCATACCACAACATACATTTCCATTGATCCATGGTGTATTCACGATGAAACGGTGCCCACTGAAATCGTAAATTACATTGTTTGTTCAACATGGAAACACACAAGTGTCGTAGATGCTTTTATTCAACCTTATACGCTGAGCGGTGTGATCCGAAACAGTTGTGCCTCCACCAGCACGGCAGTCTGCAGTCTGATTTACAATAGATTACCGCCTATATTTCTTTACAGAGCGTACATGTCTCCGAACTCCACTTTCTGTGATGAGGTATAGATAGACAAGCAGCATCGCGTCGCCTAATCAGCAAGTAAAAGAACACGAATGAAGGCAGTATAAACTTAAAACTCATCTGAGCAATAAATTAACATTAAACAGGAAACCTATTCGATACACCTAATTCAAACACTTAACTAGTCGTACAAAGAAGAGGAATACTCGTACTACACCACTTAAAGAACGACATGGAAAAAGCCTAGAAACCTTCAACGGGACGTGTTAAATCGTAGTTCACGGAATACTCTGGTAGACATTGAAATATGAGATGTTAATTTTCATTCCTTGCTCTAATCTTGCGAAAATTTATTTTCTACGTACTGCGCCCAATGTCTGAGATTATTTACATTTCCACTCTATTGCTTAGCGTCCCGGTAAATAACCGTTACAAAGGTACGAAATCATTGTTGCCTCTTATTCTTAGGATGCTCAGTCAACTTCTGTCTCCGTGTGTGGAATGCTTCACTTATTCAAAGATTTTTTTTCAGTAAAAGTTTGTCACAGTTTCATTGCATTCCTGTTCTATTATATTTCATGTCCACATTTCACTTCTATTAAATGAAATGCCTCTGTTGTAAAGTTTCTGGTGTTGCTCCTGCAGTATATGAATGCAATATAAAGTAATTTTTATTACAGATGCGTTGTTTTCTCAAAGCCAGTGTCGCTATGAAATCTTGTTTGCTTACTTAATGCTAACGGGAAAGAAGGAACTAGTAGCACCTTTGAAATTAGGACGATATTTACGCATAAAAGTTAATAGTGTTATTTTAAAATAAACAAAACATTAACATTTGAAGGCTGTTTACAGTGATTTAGGGACTTCTTGAGATATGTGGACCAGAGTGATAAGGTAGTTAATGGCAGTCTCAATAGACCTGCTGATAAAGCGAACTAAGTCGGAATATTATAAACAAAAGTATTACTAAATTATACGTCATTCTTTAATGGGAAGGAGGGAAACTCATTTCTCATAAACCATTAACAGCTACATTTTAAACGTAGCTGCACATCAAATCCGTGACATTCTCTGATTGCCCACTGGAGCTCTGGAAGAGAGTGGCAGATCCCACGAGTCCAAATATATTTCCCCCTAGCCCGATGGAAGTGGAAAATATGAGCCACTCAACGTACGCCACTGCCTTATCTGCTCATTCCCGCATTTTACTAAAAAAAATAAAATTGACTGTCATCTTCTACTGCAAATCGGGAAATGAAAATGGATCCTTCATGATATTACTTCATACACATACCACTGATAGCACTGCAGTGACTACACCGTCCTTCTCAGTCCCAAGCCATCCATGAACATGGCGTCGGTGCGAGGGAGAAAGAAGCACGGTGGCATCTCGAGGGGAAAATCGTAATCTTTCTGCCCAGCATACACAAAAAATTTAACGACCGCTCAAGAAAAACGGTTGCTTGACTTAACGAGACACTTCTTGTTGCGGGACGCAGTTACACAGCTCGAAAGAATATTTATTCTTCCAGTAGTCGAGCCCTGTTAGGTGGGCATCAGGATTTTGGTTATGTTTGGAAGGTATAAGAAGAGACACTGGCGGAAGTAAAGCTGTGAGCACGGGTCGTGTGTCGTGTTTTGGATAGCTAAATTGGTAGAGCACCTCTTCTTTTGTGGATGATATCTAGGCTTTTGTGCTGCAAATTTAACTATTATACAGCAAACGTGGTGGTGGCATGTCTTTAGGCTTCTGTCTCCTATGGTATTCTTTCAAATGGATGGATTCTTCCCTCCAAGAAAGCCTATACAAAATTTGCCATTATTTCTAGTGATTTCGTGTATTCCACTATTTTCCTTAGCTCGTGTGCTATCTTTAACGTTGTGGAGAATATGCCAAAAAGTGTTGAGAACATAAAATGATGGTTTCAACCTATATTTAATCTTTCTAGCCGTGTTGGGGGAGGATTTCAGAAAATTAGGAACTACACACCAGTTACTGAGATTTGGATGTGATAGGGTCGAACGCTACGTAAAAAAGAGTTGATACCTGTTTCGTTTGATTTGAACGCACTATGGAATCCACAAAGCATAAAAAGCACTCCGTCTTCAGGCCACAAGTGGCCCATCAGGACCATTCGACCGCCGTGTCATCCTCGGATGAGGATGCAGATAGGAGGGGCGTGTGGTCAGCACACCGCTCTCCCGGTCGTTATGATGGTTTTCTTTGACCGGAACCGCTACTATTCGGTCGAGTACCTCCTCAATTGGCATCACGAGGCTGAGTGCAACCCGAAAAATGGCCACAGCGCATGGTGGCCCGGATGGTCATCCATCCAAGTGCCGGCCACGCCCGACAGCGCTTAACTTCGGTGATCTGACGGGAACCGGTCCACCACGCATAGCTTGATAATATTTAAGTAATTCTGTCGAGAATGTGTAATCACACATGACAATGGATTTCAGGGGACGAATCAGCTGATGTTGAAGTGTCAATATAGTGGGCTTCCTGTGAACGTTAAAAATGAGTTCACTGATATCTATTGTTAGGCCTAAATAATTGATAGGGTAACTAAACGGCCAAACTCCATTGTAAATTTGATGTTCTGTTTAGAGTTTAAAATGTTGAAGAATATTTCATATTGTCTGGTAGTACTTTTTCATCAGCACAATATATCATGATGAATCAGTAACCAACATCTGTTTGTTTTTGTTACCACAGATAAGTTAATAATTTTGTGGCAGTCTAATGTGTGCTACCAGCCCCATGTCATCAGCAAAATATGGATTATCTATAGATTTAACAAGTAAGTCTGTAAGATGCGAGGGTTGTCCAGAAAGTAAGTTCCGATCGGTCGCGAAGTGGTAACCACAGTGAAAACCAGAAACGTTTTATTTGCAACGGTTACGTACACATTCCACCTACTTCTCTACATAGTCGCCGCTCCAAATACGAGTTTTGTCGTAGTGTTGTATCAGCTTTCCAATATCCTTGTCATAGAAAGCCACCGCCTGTGCTTTCGGCCAGTTATCTGCACTGGACTGCAGCTCGTTGTCTGTGGAAAAAAAAAAAAAATGTCTTTATAGCGAGCGGTTCTTGCGAGCAGAGACGAGACTCGGGGTAGACAGTTACGGACTGTATTGTGGGTGATGAAACACTTCTCATCGGAAACGCTGCAGGAGCATCTTCATTGCCCCTGCAGTGTGCGGCTGAGAATTGGTATGAAGAAGGAATTGCTCGATAGTTGTATTATGTGGGCTGCATGACACAGGCGAAATTTCTAACCAGGCCCTTTTACTTGGCGGTAGACGCTATTCCGTACGCATTTTTATGTGCTCACTGTTCACTAAAAACTGAAAAGAACGACGCGACACTATCGACGGGCATACTAGAGACACAGTCCAGCACATCTGTGCAAAGCTCTATCGGATTTTTCCAGTTGTTTCCATTTCGTGACCGATCGACACTTACTTTCTGGATAACCCTCGTAATATAGGAACTTGTGAACAGGTATATCAGTGAATACGTTTCTGATATCATTTCTATGTCAATTAAGGCGAATTCTGAAATGGATCCCTCAACAGGAGAGATGCGATTTCTCCTTTCACCTTTGTAAAAACCAAATAGTTCTCCTCTCCTTAATGATTAAAACTGTGTGCCGGACCGAGACTCGAACTCAGGACCTTTCCCTTTCGCGGACAAGTGCTCTACCAACTGAGCTACCCAAGCACGACTCACGCCCCGTCCTCACAGCTTTACTTCTGCCAGTACCTCGTCTCCTACCTTCCAAACTTTACAGAAGCTCTCCTGCGAATCTTGCAGAACTAGCACTCCTGAAAGAAAGGATATTTCGGGGACATGGCTTAGCCACAGCCTGGAGGTGGTTTCCAGAATGAGATTATCACTTTGCAGCAGAGTGTGCGCTGATGTGAAACTTCCTGGCAGTATAAAACTGTACTGGCAGAAGTAAAGCTGTGTGAACGGGGCGTGAGTTGTGCTTGGGTAGCTCATTTGGTAGAGCAGTTGCCTGCGAAAGACAAAGGTCCCGATTTCGAGTCTCGTTCAGGCACATAGTTTTAATCTGCCAGGAAGTTTCAATCTGGAGGTTTATTTTCAGCTCTGCGCCATTTCACTCTTCTGTCAGACTTCATTTCTGTCTCCTTCATTTCGACGTACCTTGTACTACTGGCTCTGAGCACTATGGGACTCAACTGCTGTGGTTATCAGTCCCCTAGAACTTAGAACTACTTAAACCTAACTAACCTAAGGACATCACACACATCCATGCCCGAGGCAGGATTCGAACCTGCGACCGTAGCAGTCCCACGGTTCCGGACTGCGCGCCTAGAACCGCGAGACCACCGCGGCCGGCGCCCTTGTACTACTATCGTCACTAACAAGCTGCTGCTGGTATGACATCGTCTTTCTTCTACAAAGATAACGTGTGTCCATAGTTCTTTGTTTCACGGGTATTTTCGGTTTTAAAGTGTATGCTATCTGCTTATGTCTTCGTCTAAGGATGTGATTGTACACAAATCCAAACTACTGAGCTGTATTTAATGGCTGTGTCTTAAAATAGTTTTACACTTCTCCTCGATAATGTAAAAAATGTTACAAAAAATAAAAAGAAATTATTGAAGTATTCACTGTGCAATTATTTTGAATTTAATTTCGCGATCTAACTGCCTCATTGTTTCTCATTATCGGGGCAGGAATTCTTACCTCGCTTAATGGTGGGGGAAACTAATCGATTTAGTTCCAGTGACAGGAGACAACGGTTCAGAACGTGCAATCGTGAGTTGAAGGTGGACGTGACGTTTCAGAGATGGCAGCGGATCTCCTTTCCGGCTGTTCTGATTGGTGCAGCGAGCAGGGGCGGGCGCGCAGCCGGCCCTGGGGACTTCATTAGCAAACGGACGTCGTTAGTCGCCTGTTATGACGCGCCGCCCCGCGAGTGTCCGCGTCCCACCCCCACCCACACCCCAGCCTACGCACCCCGTCTTCAGCCAGCGTGCCGGCTCGCTCAATGGGATTTACAACTGCTCCATCTCACAGGAGACTGCGAGGCGCATTAGGTGCCGAACGTCTTAGCTGCCTGCCTGCTTCCACCGTATTCGGTAGGCATCTGTATGCAGCAGGTATACGTCATTTCCTTCGAGTCCCTATCTCCCATATCTCCCTACCGCTCTTGCTCTTCCATGCTCTCTCCGTAGACACATCCACAAAATGTATGCACAGTGAGTAGTACAATTAGATCAATGCCATCATTTATTACCTTGTTTCTTTTACCTTTAGGACAAATGGCTCTGAACACTATGGGACTTAACACTTTAGGACAGGGCCTTGGAAAATCAGACAGGGCGCGATGGTACTATCTTTCTGCAGCCTAAAATTTGTTTCCCTCTCCAGACAAAAGCGAAGTGAGCAACAGCTACTTTCCCGCTGATCTACATCAGCTTGTATGCTTCGCAAATAACTGCCAAGTGCTGTTTTCTTCAGCAGCTATCCGAGCATGTGCCGCGAAAAATCGTATGCGTGAATGCCTTGGAACGTACTAAGTTTTCAGTCACACCCCAGTCCCTCAATGTGATCATAAGATGGAGAAGTAATACCCTAGTGTTAATTGAATACTATTTCATGTAACGATAGGCACTGCTTGTATGAGAATTTGCAGTGATGTGGAAAATATGCAGCAAGTAGTTCACTTTCCGGCTTAATCAAAATGTCTACACCTGAAGATGAGCTTCGTTAGGACAGATATTACACAATACATGACTATGCAGTATTAATGAGCGCTCCACTAAGAAGCATGGAGAAAAAAATAATGCAAGCGCAATGAGTGCTGCACCGAATAATCGTGTCGAATGAGGACACTCATCAATGAAGTGATGAACAGAGAACCGATCTGCAATCAATTTTTAGCGACCTAAGTAGAGTAAACGTTTTAAGAAGGGAACGCACGTTGGAGTTAAGACGACTGAGGTGCCATCCTGCAAGTGGTAAAGTTCAAATGGTTCAAATGGCTCTGAGCACTATGCGACTTAACTTCTGAGGTCATCAGTCGCCTAGAACTTAGAACTAATTAAACCTAACTAACCTAAGGACATCACACACATCCATGCCCGAGGCAGGATTCGAACCTGCGACCGTAGCGGTCACGCGGTTCCAGACTGCAGCGCCTTTAACCGCACGGCCACACCGGCCGGCCAAGTGGTAAAGCTTCGATTGATTTGCCTGATGTACCTACTGCTTCTGAAAATTAAATCAACTACTCATTGCAAAATGAGATTCTCCCTAAATACAGTGGAACGAATAAAATCCAGTGTAAATATGTTTTCTAATATAGAAAATGGTTATAGTATTAAAGTGCTATTTACTCTATTCGCTCCTATCGATTAGCTCCCAGAATCAATTAAATGTTAACCTAATTACGCATCGTTAACTTTCAAGTATGTGGAGTAATATCCTACCAAAAGAGGAATAAAATGTAGAGGTTTCTCGTGAGAAATGTGCATAAAAAGGCCAGTTAAATATTTCCAACCACTACGCAATGCCAAGAGGTTGCTAATCATGGAAATTGTCGATATTTACTGAACACTACTAAGCAAGGAACGTAGAACAAACTAAAACTTAATCATAATACATTTCGCCTAAAGTTCGTCCCAGGATAACAAAATAGTTGATAGGGGTGCGTTTGATTTCTAGCTGCCATTCATGCTTGACAGAGACTTCGAATCCAGTCTGTGGCATGGGACAATAACTTACGGTCAGCGAGCTTCAGTCCACAAAGAGAACAGTGTGGAGAAATGGAAATATGTTTAACACTGACCAAAAGTGCAATCCCTAACATTATCATGTACAGGTAGGTCCAGATTCAGAGGCCTGTGTGGCTAGTGCAAATAATGTATAACGTAAACTGCGTTAATTATCTCAGGAAAGCCGCAGGATCTGTTGGAAGAGTTCATTCGTGGACTTCTGGTGTTAACAGCATCTCTCTGATCAACAAAGACGTGAAGTTCCATTAATTCATCATGATGCCTCGTAACTGCAGGGCACCTCACTCGTCTGTAAACGACACCAGTTCGTTGCTTGGCAGAGGCTGCAACATTCTTGTAGTGGATGAACACGCGGATAAAAGCATTTACGACTCAATAAAACATGGAATTAGTAGATACATGATAAACTAAGCATTATTAAGAAATGCTTTCAGAAGATGAAATGTGCTTCCTTCAGCATGAAAAAAAGGCTTAAAAACAGCGATAATTGACAATAATAAATATGGGCAAAGGGACAAAGGGTCTGTGTTGGCCTTTTAAATATAGGGGAAAACAGAGAGAGAGATGCATGGAATGTCAGGTGGGAGGATTGTAGTTCATCGTTCAGGTACAAGTGCAGTACAGAATGACCTATTTATCTCAAATTGAAAACTCACGGCCAGTAATTAATAGAAACGTGCATTGTTTGTATTTTAATTGAATTCCTATTCCTTTTATAGTTTAGTTGCAAATACATTTGTCACGCTTAATATTTATCCCTAATAAATGCAATTAATGTTAATTGGCCTCCCAAATTGACCAAGGTAAATGCGTGAGCACTTTATCTTGTTGCCAGTGTAAGCATTATAAAAGGAGGACTAGAGGGGCTAGACAAAAATAAGAAAAAACTGTGATGAACGCATGCTTGAACATGCACTATGTGATCAAAAGTATCCAGACATCTGGCTGAAAATGATTTAAAAGTTCGTGAGCCCTTCATCGGTAATGCTGGAATTCAATATAGTGTTGGCCCAACCTTAGCCTTACTTTCACTCTTGCAGGCATACATTAAGTCAGGTACTGGAAGGTTTCTTGGGGAATGGCAGACGGTTCTTCACGGAGAGCTACACTGAGGAGAGGTATGGATGTCGGTCGGTGAGGTCTGGCACGAAGGTGGCGTCCCAAAATGTCTCAAATGTGTTGTGTAGGATCCGGTCAGGACTTTGTGCAGGCCAGCCCTTTACAGGTATGTTAGTGTCGTGTAACCACTCCGCCACATTCCGCGCATTATGAGCAGTTGCAGTCGCCGTCCCCGAATTGCTCTTCAGCAGTGGGTGAGCAGTGCGCGGCTCGCGCTGATGCCGTTTCTTGCTCGTCTTCTTGTTTTTGTGGTTCTGTCATCTCGTTTTTTCTTTAATTCGATTTACTGGCGTCACTAGGTTACTGGTTTGCTTGCCCGTCAGTGGCAGCAGCAGCGCTTATCGATAAGTGCACTGTCGTACCATCTCTGGAGCGACCGCTGGAATTTCAGGGTCGTCGTGTGTCTGGAGTTCAGCGGGGAGCTCAGTCGGGGACAGAGCAGCAGTCGGGACGGAGCGCCAGTGAGGTGCGGACAGCCAGTGCTCGCCGACCGCTGGCGACACACATGAAGTGTCCGACGAAAGGAGATTCGAGCGGGACGACTGTTGGTTGGTCGATCGGTTTGTCGTTTCATCGGGTGACGTCGGGTGACGTGTATTTGGTCTTTTGACCGTTTCTGGGCCTCGTCAGTTGGTCATCTTGCCGGACGTGGGTCGGTTCCTCCCTTGTGCGGAGATGTCGGGTGCACAATGGGCAAGTTTTCCCTCTGCATGGTTGGGCCCGAGACAATGTGCCAGTGTCGCCGTGTCTCCGAATTACCAACTAGCATCGAGTTGAGCCGGGTTGGAGCTGCAGTCAGCTTCAGACTGCAAAGACTCGCCCGACCGATGCCGACACATTCAGTGGGAACGACCTGGGCCGGTCGTCTCATCGAACGACGTGTATTTGATTGCCGACCGCTTGTGGAAACTGTGTGTGTCTCGAACTGTTTCGTCCTTGTTGTTCCACAGTGATTGTCTTTACGATTGTTCGAATTCTTGTGCAAGTTTGTTTACGTGGAACCGTGTGTAGCTTCTGTGATTTCCACTGAGCAGATGAATGCTGTCTGCGTTCTGGAGTAGTTAAAAAATGGTTGAAATGGCTCTGAGGACTATGGGACTTAACATCTATGGTCATCATTCCCATAGAACTTAGAACTACTTAAACCTAACGACATCACACAACACCCAGTCATCACGAGGCAGAGAAAATCCCTGACCCCGCCGGGAATGTTCTGGAGTAGTCAGCCGGTCGTTGAAATAGAGCAGCGAATTGATTAGGCTGGTTGGTTCTTCAGCCGTCCATAGGTCGTGTTGCCACCAGATAATTCAGTGTTACACTTGGCTGCCTGTCTCACCTAAACTGTGCTTAGAGTTTCCTCCCCAGGCCGACCCTTGGAACACTCCTGAGCACCGCCGTTTGTTGTTTGTGATTATCATTTTATTTGGTCGCAGGTACTGTGCCAGGCCTTCAGCCGTGTATTAGTATTGTCTGTTTAATGTTTAGTATATGGCTTTCAGCCGAACTTCATCACTACTATTTTAAGCTTAGGCCTTCAGTAGTGTTTTATTTAAAATTCTTGTTGCTCTGTATTTAGGCCTCAGCCGAATTTGTTTCTGAATCTGTGATCTCAATATGTAATTCCATCTCCGAAAGTTTCTCTTTAATTATCTTGGATTCTTGAAACGGCCTTCAGCAGTGTTCTGTAAATGTTTATATTAAGGTTGTCTTTAATTATTCTTAAGTAATTTTTTGGGTCTTAAGCCGACAAGATACTCAAAGTTTTCTTAAGATGTTTTTCTGTTGTACTGTGTAAAAGCTTATCTTTGAAGCCTCTCCTATATTATGTAAAAAAAAAAAAAAATTATTTGGCTTTGAGCCGAAGAATTTATTTGCATTTCTCTTAATATGGCCTTTAGCCGAAATTTGTGAACGCTTGGCTTTTAAAGAATTTCCTTAGCCGATCTGAAATATTATTTTGGCCTTTAGCGGAGAAAATATTCTAATTTTACTTAAGAAAGGCCTTCAGCCGTTACTCTAAATTCTGATGTTTGAGAAGGAATCATTGGAACTTATTTTGGAGAAGTTACTTGGGCTCTCGGCCGTGAATTGATCTTTGATGTTTTATTGAGAAAACTGTGCTTTGGTTTCAGGAATACAGATGTATCTGTTCTTGTATAACTAACAGTAATTGACCTTGGCCCCATTCCACAAACTGATCCGCTCTGTCCTGCGAATCCAGAATTCAGTGGGAAGCAAGAAGGTGCTTTAAACATCAATGTAGACTTGTGCTGTGGTAATGCCACGCATAACAACAAGGGGTGCAAGTCCTCTCCATCAAAAACACGGCCACACCATTACACCACCACCTCCTCCGAATTTTACTGTTGCCACTAAACACGCTGGCAGATGACGTTCACGGGGAATTCGCCATACCCACACGCTGCCATCGGATCGCCACATTATGTACCGTAATGCGTCACTCCAAACAACGTTTTTCCACTATTCCATCGTCCAATGTTTACGCTCCTTACAGCAAGCGAGGCGTCGTTTGGCATTTACAGGCGTGATTTACGGCTTATGAGCAGCCGCTCGACTATGAAATCCAAGTATTCTCACCTCCCGCCTAACTGTCTTAGTACTTGCAGTGGATCCTGATGAAGTTTGGAATACGTGTGTGTTGGTCTGGATAGATATCTGCCTATTATACATTATGACCCTCTTCAACTGTCGGCGGCCTCTGTCAGTCAACAGACGAGGTCGGCCTGTACACTTTTGTGCTGTACGTATCCCTTCACGTTTCCACTTCACTATCACATCGAAACAGTGGACCTAGGGATGTTTAGGAGTGCGTAAATCTCGCGTACAGGCGTATGACACCACGTTCGAAGTCAGTGAGTCCCACGGAGGGCCCTATTCTGCTCTCTCGCGATGTCTAATGAGTACTGAGGTCGCAGTTATGGAGTACCGGTCAGTTTTGGCAGCACAATGTCCCTAATATGAAAAAAGTATGTTTTGGTGAGGTGTCCGGATACTTTTCATCACATAATGTAAATGTCTATGCTAACCAAGTCTGCAGGTTGCGCTGGTGTATTTGACTACGAACAGTCTCTGTACAGTTTCATCAATAGGCTGTGAGTGTTAGACGTGGTGAAAAAAGTGTTCTGTGTAGTTGTGAACCCATTGTGCCGGAAATTAGTAATTTCGAACGTGGGCCAATTATTGGTGCTCTAATGCAGAGTGCTTCAGTAACCAAGGTAGTCGAAATATTTCAAAACGCATCGTTTCGAAGATTTATACCGCGTACTGTGAAAACGGAAGAATATAATCTGTTAAGTAACAACGAGGACTGATGTGTATGTAGAGAGATAGTGACAGACGAAACGGTGTATGAAGAACAGCTGTAGAATTCACTTCATGACTAAATGTCACACTGGCGAACCCTGTCAGCATCAAAACAACACGAAAGGCGCTTCATAAGCAGCGAATCGCAGGACGAGCTGTAATCCGAAAACCATTTATCAGTAATGTACATGCCCATTACAGGAATTAAACCTGGACAGGGTTACAATGGAAGACAGTCATTTGGTCTTATGAGACATGTTGCACACCATTTCCAACTTCTGGCCGAGGTCACGTTCGAAGAATGAAGCATGGAGGGTCTCGATTTGGGCCCCATTGTTACTCTGCAGTGTCACATTGCTGTCGGCGATTATGTCACCATTTTGACCAATCTGGTCCAGCCGATGGTACCATGTTCGTTCCGCAATGGAGAAGCTGTGCTCCGAGACGACAGGGCCCCTCTTCACACAGCTCGCATTGTGTCGGACTGGTTTTGTGAGCACGAGTGTAAACTGTCGCATATCCCTTAGCTACAACAGTCACCAGATCGCAATACTATTACACCCTTGTGGTTCACTTTGGAGAGAAGGGGGTGTGATCGCTATCCACAACCATCGACGTTACTTGAATCTGCATGTTTTTTCAAGAAGAATGGTATACCATTGCCCTGATAACCCCAGGGGACCTGTTATTAAAATATCATAGTACTGTACCAACAGCCGTTATTATGAAATTGTTTTCTTAGAGAACTAATTTCGAAGTTTCAGTTACTTCAGCTTGAGGCCTGTCGCATGAATGACACCGAGTACCTCTCCTGCATGTATAAGACAAGGCAGCAATGCTCATATCTGGTTCCGTATATATCCGAACTTCAGAATATGTGCTCGTCACATACGTTAGTATTCATTCCGAGACGATCGATACTTTTCTGAACGCCCGCGGGTTTTCTGCACCGTATTAGCCATGATAATATGTTGTGGTTTTTGGTATTTCCGTATTTTTGTCCATCCCCTGTAAAAGTTAAATCAGAAAGTTTTTTACTCTGTCAACAAAGAAGATTTTATGCGGCCAATAATTGCGCCCAGACTCAAGATTCTTTGCTCATTTTGCGCTTCCGAGAATTTGTGTCTGAAAAATTTCAAGATCTGTGAAGGATTATATCCTGCAAAAGAACGTCCAAATGGTGTCTTTGTAACATTAGGATGTAAATTACACCTTAAGACTAATAGGGTCGACCTTCTTCCGAAACAACATCTTAATGCTCGTTTTTACCCAGCCGCGCCTCTCAGCAGTTTTCTTTTACCAACAGCGGGTGTTTATTTACATTTACTGTTACTACAATTTGTGTTCCTGTGACGGACTATCGACTACAGACACAGATCTACGGCGAATTCAGCATAGGTCACTAGAAAAATTGCGTGGGAATTCACCGGGAACTAAAAACACAAAGAGAGAACAATTAAAGTGACGCCAGTTGACGATGCCGCAACTGTGGTGTAAGGCATTTGAATAGAATAAAATAGTGTTTTTCTAATATTGCGTACCTTCTCAATCACTAACTTCTACAAACAAATGGAAACTGCGTAAAAACATTGTTGATTACACCCTAAGACTAAACTATGCTACAACCAAATGTTCGAAAACTACAGAAACATTTAATATCAATTACATGACCATCGGCGAACACCAGTGCGTCACATTCGTATTTATAACGTATAAGTCTAGCGATATACGGGCTCACCTTTGACAAACCATCATTCACACGATTCCGGAGACTGCAAGAACTTACCAGAATTATCGCACCATCAGGAAGCTCAAGTACTAAAGAATCAAGAAATGCGTTTGAAGTTCTCTGAGGCCGTAGATACTGCGATAAGGAGTAGCACAATAGCCAGTTGGGTTGAAGAGAAATTGACATTTCTAAAAATAGCAAATACAGAACGGAAAGGAAAACGTAAACACAAAAAAAGGTAACCGCGAAGAAACAGTGGATAAGAGAAAATATACTTCAATTGATCGACGAAATACACTCCTGGGAAATGAAATAAGAACACCGTGAATTCATTGTCTCAGGAAGGGGAAACTTTATTGACACATTCCTGGGGTCAGATACATCACATGATCACACTGACAGAACCACAGGCACATAGACACAGGCAACAGAGCATGCACAATGTCGGCACTAGTACAGTGTATATCCACCTTTCGCAGCAATGCAGGCTGCTATTCTCCCATGGAGACGATCGTAGAGATGCTGGATGTAGTCCTGTGGAACGGCTTGCCATGCCATTTCCACCTGGCGCCTCAGTTGAACCAGCGTTCGTGCTGGACGTGCAGACCGCGTGAGACGACGCTTCATCCAGCCCCAAACATGCTCAATGGGGGACAGATCCGGAGATCTTGCTGGCCAGGGTAGTTGACTTACACCTTCTAGAGCACGTTGGGTGGCACGGGATACATGCGGACGTGCATTGTCCTGTTGGAACAGCAAGTTCCCTTGCTGGTCTAGGAATGGTAGAACGATGGGTTCGATGACGGTTTGGATGTACCGTGCACTATTCAGTGTCCCCTCGACGATCACCAGTGGTGTACGGCCAGTGTAGGAGATCGCTCCCCACACCATGATGCCGGGTGTTGGCCCTGTGTGCCTCGGTCGTATGCAGACCTGATTGTGGCGCTCACCTGCACGGCGCCAAACACGCATACGACCATCATTGGCACCAAGGCAGAAGCGACTCTCATCGCTGAAGACGACACGTCTCCATTCGTCCCTTCATTCACGCCTGTCGCGACACCACTGGAGGCGGGCTGCACGATGTTGGGGCGTGAGCGGAAGACGGCCTAACGGTGTGCGGGACCGTAGCCCAGCTTCATGGAGACGGTTGCGAATGGTCCTCGCCGATACCCCAGGAGCAACAGTGTCCCTAATGTGCTGGGAAGTGGCGGTGCGGTCCCCTACGGCACTGCGTAGGAGCCTACGGTCTTGGCGTGCATCCGTGCGTCGCTGCGGTCCGGTCCCAGGTCGACGGGCACGTGCACCTTCCGCCGACCACTGGCGACAACATCGATGTACTGTGGAGACCTCACGCCCCACGTGTTGAGCAATTCGGCGGTACGTCCACCCGGCCTCCCGCATGCCCACTATACGCCCTCGCTCAAAGTCCGTCAACTGCACATACGGTTCACGTCCACGCTGTCACGGCATGCTACCAGTGTTAAAGACTGCGATGGAGCTCTGTATGCCACGGCAAACTGGCTGACACTGACGGCGGCGGTGCACAAATGCTGCGCAGCTAGCGCCATTCGACGGCCAACACCGCGGTTCCTGGTGTGCCGCTGTGCCGTGCGTGTGATCATTGCTTGTACAGCCCTCTCGCAGTGTCCGGAGCAAGTATGGTGGGTCTGACACACCGGTGTCAATGTGTTCTTTTTTCCATTTCCAGGAGTGTATTTAAGTACAAAACTGTTAGGAAAAAACTAGAAATACAAAAATAGCAGTCTTTTAAAAATGCCATCGATAGGGAGTACAGGGAAGCTAAGGAGAAGTGGCTGCATGAAAAATATTAAGAGATCGAAAAAGACATGATTGTCGGAAGGACTGACTCAGCATACAGAAAAGTCAAATCAATCTTTGGTGAAATTAAAAGGGGGAAGACTTGTCCGATGACGTCGTAGAAAAAGAAACTGGAGTCGATACAGAATATATAGGGGATTCAGTACTATAATTACAATTTAGAAGAGCTTTGGAAGGTTGAAGATCGATTTAGACAGTATGGATAGATAACATACCACTGGAATTTCTAAGACTCACACTGGTGTTTATAACGTATAAGTCTGGTGATACACCAGATCAATTTCGGAAAGCCATCAGCCACACAGATCCGAAACCAGCAACAACTGACAAGTGCGAGAATTATCGCACAATTAGCTTAACAGCTCATGCATCCAAGCTGCTGACAAGGATAATATACAGAAGAATTGGGAAAAAATGAGGATGTGTTGGATGACGATCAGTTTGGCTTTAGGTAAAGTGGAGGTTCTAGAGTCACAATTCTGACGTTGAGATTGACAATGGAAGCAAGACAAATCAATGCACGATCATAAGATTTGTCGTCATCGTAGAAGCACTTGATTTAAAAGTATGTGAGAGGGGCATGTAGCCTACTGGCCAATCGATGCAATGACGGGAATAAAGAAGAAGTGCAAGAATTAAAATTGAAGGTGAAAGGATATCAGTGACAAGATTCGCTGATGACATTGCTATCCTCAGTGAAAGTGATAAAGAATTATGGGACATGTTGATTGGAATGAACACCACAATCGATGAAATACTAAAGTTATGAGAAGTAGCAGAAATGAGAAGAGTGAGAAACTTAACATCAGAATTGTTGATTGCGAAGTAGATGAAATTAAAGAATTCTGATGCCTAGGCAGCAAAACAACGCATGACGGACGCAGCATGGAAGACATAGAAAGCAGACTAGCACTGGCATGCATCAAACATGACTGATGACTAAAAAACATTGCCATCCATTGCCTTTGATTCGCATGTCTGTTTGAAACAGGGAGAACACATTCCTTCTACATATAGCTGAGTTGCAGTTAGTGGAGATATTGTGACGGCACTCGCATTGCTTGCTCATATTTTCTTTTGCCACTTCTTTTTCTTATTCTTTTTACATTTAACTTATAGCATTAGTGCAGACATCTGGAAAGCATACACTGGGGAAAGAACAGGAGATTAGAGTATCTCCTCTCGTCATTAACTAAGACGTTAGAAACAATCCAACAGCCAAGGTCGCACAAAATATTTATCATTCAAGACAACCGTCTTGATAAGCAGTCCCGAACATCTTTTTTTATTAAGACATGCTCACTTTGCGCTGACCCTCACGCACAGGATCTCAGCGTAAACGAACATGTTTTACTACAAAATACGTTTACGAACTGAAGATGACAGCAATGACTATTGAATTCTGTTTTCTTGCATACAATATATTTTGTGTGATGTTGGCCTGTGAACGGTGTTCGACAATTAAAACAGATCTTCCTTCAATTCTCTCATGATGACAAAATTCAATTAAGTCGTTAGAGGCGTAGACATACTCATCTAGTTCTAGGATGAAGGTTAAACCTCTATCCCGCCATTCGTCTTAATCGAGTTTATTTAAATATTCTTATTAAAAATCTGACCATCCAGGTCACAATATATTCATAACGAAAACTGGTTTCACTCTCGGGTATGAAACGTCACATTAGGAACTTCTAAAAAATAATTTACGAAATATTGCTGGCACAACAATTAAGGGTATATGTGTGTACATCGATATTTTTGACGAACAGCTATATCTGACAGAACATCTTACAGACAAATGTTATTTACATCTTAGTATGTGTAGACCAAAAGAAATCAGATTCCACTCGTCAGAATGTATCAATGCAGACCTACTGGGAAATTTTTAATGGCTTTTACGCAATTTTCAAACTCTCATTCAGCAAAACCTTACTGTATACATACACGGACGGAAAAGAAATCGCAACACCAAGAAGGAATTATGCGATATAAACGACAGTTGGTAGGCGTGTGTCCACATCCGATACATGACGTCTATTCCAATTTCGCGCCAGTCTCATAAGAGTGCAGCTAGTAGCGTCGATCTAAGGATGCAAATCGGGTTCGCTTTAACTACACGCTGTAACGATCATGGGAGTTAGTTACCTGTGAGAGTAGACGTGATGAGTTGTTGATAATCAAAAATGCCTTTAAGGCGACAGAGACATCACTAACAATACGTTATTGAGTTTCAACGAGGTTGAGCAACAGTGTTAAGAGAAGGTGGAAGTTCCTTCTGCGATACTGCAGAAAGGCTTAGACACTGTACATGGCAGAGGTGGTTACGAGGATATATGATCGGAAGAAGACCTGGCTCTGGAGGACCTTGATGTTCGGAGTATGGCTCTGACGCACTGTTCTACATCTGTGAAGCAGCAATATGAACTGCAGTTGTCACGAAAGTGACACAACAAACTGTTGCAAATCGATTATTTCAAGGACAGCTTCGAGGCAGACGCCATGTAGCGTGCATTCCACAGACCACAAACCACTGTCATTAGCGACTTAAGTGATGTCAAGAGAGAGGTAAAATGGAGGGCAGGGTGGAGGTCTCTTCTGTTTTATCTTAAAAGTTGGTCCTGCCTCGGCGCCAGTGATGTCCTCGTGCTGGTTAGAAGGAGTGCAAGTAAAGGCTTGCAGTAAACCTGTTCGTGTGCTAAAAGCCATGGACCTACACCTGGAGCCATGGTCTGGGATACGATTTCCTATTACTGCATTCTCGTGGTTATCCCACGTGCCCTGAAGGAAAATTTCTTCTTCAGTCTAGTGATTCGAGCTGTTGTGCTGCCATTCATGAATAGCTTTTCAGAGGGTGATTTCAAATTGGATAACAATCGACCACATACCGCTGTTGTAACCCAAAATGCTGTACGGAGTATCGACATGTTGCCTTGGCCTGGTCAATCTAGATCCCTCCACAATCGACCACACATGGGACGTGAGGGGACGACGACTCCAGCGTCATCCACAAACTGCTGTAGCCGCCCCTGTATCCACCAACTAAGTTCAATATGCATGGAACCCTATGGCGCTTACTGCCTTCCGGCATCTGTGGAACACAATGCATGCGCGTTTGCATGGTTGCAGTCAACACTACATTCTGGCCGTTACAGCGGTTATTACCGTTCTAGTATTCCACATTTCTACTTCCTTCTCTCATAATGACATTAATCGTTGATCCTGTTACGACAATCACTGAAATATACTACCTATACAAATGTATTCCTGAATATAATTACTCTATATTAATAATTTTTTTGGTCTTGTGATTTTTTTCCTTCAATGAATTGTATTTACTTTTCCTAACTGTGTGGCAAATATATATTTGGTCTCCCTGTTAACCAAATTTTTTAGGTAAGAGTCACGCTAGTAATCTTTAACTGCAATTTTCCTGCTTCAGCTGAGTGGAAAGGCTATTCACTTTTAATCCTGGACCGCTGAGAATTGGTTGTTGGGGTTCCCAACGCAGAGCCAGCTGGAAGTACCGCGCAAGAGGTGGTTTTTTGATTTCGTTTTTCTGTTTTACTGCAATTACGTTTCAAATTAATGTCTACTAGGTCAATTTCTTGGTAAGTCTTGCATAGACAAACAGAGAGGCATAATCCTTAATCTGACTAGGGACTGGTCAGGGCAACGTTGTGTGATATCCAAGCATATCGAGCCGTGCTGTGCTTAAAGGTGTTCATAATCAGAACAGACGATTTTGTCTAAACGTAAGCGGGAGCCTCACGTGACTTTTTCGAGCAGAATGAAACCCTTTTCTTGTGTTCTGTCATGCACAATATCTTTGGACTAATGAAGCATTTCAGCATTCCAGTTGCGCTGATGCATGCCTTCTAGAATTCAAATTCCCATATGTAAATCAAGTCGAATCTTAGAATTCGAAACACTTGCAACCACATCTGCATCTACACAAATACTCCGTAGCCACCTGACGATGTGTGACCCAGGGTACTTTCGGCTCCACTAACTGGTGCCACCTCTTTCCTGTCCCACTCACGAATATCGTGTGGGATGAATAATTGTGGAGGAGGCGCTACCGGCGGCGATAGAGAGCACTGGGTGCACCCTACTGCAAATTGTTGCTCATGTCGGCACCAATGACTCCTGCTGTCTGGGTTCAGAGGTCATCCTCAGTTCGTACAGGCGGTTGGCGGAATTGGTGAAGGCGGAAAGCCTCGCTCGCGGGGTGGAATCAGAGCTAACTATTTGTAGTATCGTTCCCAGAACCGATCGCGGTCCTCTGATTAGGGGCCGAGTGGAAGGCTTCAACCTGAGGCTCAGACGATTCTGCGGAGATTTGTGGTTCAAGTTTCTCGACCTCCGCTATCGGGTGGAGAAATGTAGGGTGCCCCTGAGTAGGTCAGGCATGGACTACACGCCGGAAGCGGCTACAAGGGCAGCGGAGTAAGTGTGGAGAGTGTACATGGAGGTTTTTTAGGTTAGAAAATTCCCTCCCTAGGCCCGACAAGACGCCTCCTGAGACGCGGCAAGGTAGGAGTAGGCAAAATGCAAAAGGGAATAACAATATTAATGAGCTAATAGGAAACTGCAGGAGCGTCTATAGAAAGGTCCCAGAACTGCTCCCATTAATAAACAGTCACAACGCCCATATAGTACTAGGGACAGAAAGTTGGCTGAAACCAGACGTAAACAGTAATGAAATCCTAAACTCAGATTGGAATGTATACCGCAGAGACAGGCTGGACAGTGAAGGTTCAAATGGTTCAAATGGCTCTGAGCACTATGGGACTTAACATCTGTGGTCATCAGTCCCCTAGAACGTAGAACTACTTAAACCTAACTAACCTAAGGACATCACACACATCCATACCCGAGGCAGGATTCGAACCTGCGACCGTAGCAGTCGCGCGGTTCCGGACTGAGCGCCTAGAACCGCTAGACCACCGCGGTCGGCCAAAGTTTCGAGAACATACCTTCACTGAAGAGTCAAGCAGTATATTGCTCCCTCCTACGTATATCTCGCGAAGAGACCATGAGGATAAAATCAGAGAGATTAGAGACCACACAGAAGCATACTGACAATCCTTCTTTCACGAACAATACGAGACTGGAATAGAAGGGACAACCGATAGAGGTACTCAGGGTACCCTCCGCCACACACCGTCGGGTGGCTTGCGGAGTATGGATGTAGATGTAGATTGTCGGTAAGCGTCTGCATTAGCTCTAATTTTTCGAATTTTCTTGTCGTGATCATTTCGTGAGACATACGTAGGAGAAAGTAAGACGCTGTCAAACACTTCCCGGAAAGTACTCTCTCGAAACGCCAATCCTTTTTGTAGAACATCTCCCCTGTAGAGTCTTCCCATGGAGTTTGTTGAGCAGACATGTAACGATCTCGTGCCTACAAAACAATCGTTGTCTTCTATCAGCACTTCCTGGTAAGCGTCCCAGAATAATCAAGAGTACTGAAGAATCGATCGAACAAGCACTTTGTAAGCCATTTCTCTAATGGATGAATTACATTCCATTAAAATCGTTCCTATTAATCTGTCTGTCACCTCATTTTCTAATTATTTGTTTCATGTGGTCATTCTACTTAATATCGCTCCAGATAGATACTCCTAGGTATTTTAACGTGGTTACTGTTTTCAGCAATTTGTCTTCAATTAGGTAGTTGCACAACAGTGATTTCTTATGCTACGTATGTTTATTTGCGTTCAGCGTCAACTGCCGTTCTATGCGCCAACCATCAATCATTTATAGACCGTTCTGCAAATCGTTACTGTCATCTGGCGTTCCAACCACATCACCTGAAACCAGCGTTAAAGCACTTCCGATGCATTCTACTAGATCACTCATATACATTATAAACAGAAACGGTCCTATAGCACTTTCTCGGAGTACCCCGAAACTGTTCGTACAATTGTCGACTTCGTTGCGTTTAGAGCGATGTGTTGAGTATTATCAGAAACGAAGTGTTGAATCCAATCGCGAAAATGGTGTGACACGCGGTAACCTCCTATTTTTTCACCAAACGGGAGTGCTGGACTATTTCAAATGCCTTCCAGAAATAGAGGAACACAGTATCAACCTGAGCGCCTATGTCCATAGCGCTGTTGCTCTGTCTGCGGAATCCATATTGGTTTATATGAATTAGATTTGACTTCTCCAAAAACGTTATACTGTAGGTGCATAAAACATGTTCCATAATTCTGTAACAGATTGACATCAACAATAAAGGCGTACCTGTTCTACGACTTCCGGAGAGCAGGAATGATCAGCTCTTTTCTTACAGTCGGTAGATACACTCCGTTGCCCCAGCGACAAACGATAATCTGCTGCTAGAAGAGGGGCAATTTCTTTCACATAATTTCTATAGAATCGTACTGGTATTTCATGTGGTCGTGATGACTTTGCTCTACTAAGCGATTGTAGCTGTTTTTCTGTCTCGCGATCAGTTACCTCAATATCAAACATGCATTGAAAAGGAGAGATGGCGCTACGGACTTAAACTATACTATGCTTTGTGTTGAAGCTGCCATGTTGGATACTCCAAAACATTGGTATAGTATAGTTTATAGTTGCTTCCTGTTTTAACAATTGTTTCTTGTTTATTTCTGTCGCATGCCACAGTTGTTTGAAACCGAAAATATTACAGCGATTTCGTGGACAACGCTGCCCGGGAAGGCATTTTAAGACATTATGGTCTTTATATTTGACGCACTAATACAATTCATTTCTCTTCGTTAATGTAACGTTCGTTTTCTTTATACATTTCGAATATTCAAGATGAGAATTATGTGATATGACAAGGCTTCTTTGAAGATCCAGCATTTCCCGTAATACAGAATGACGGAACGACTTCAGTCTATGTCCTCTTGACGGAAACGTTGGAAAATATTTTACTACTCTTGGTAGGTTCCCAATGTTTCCTTGCTACAATGCTCATCCAGAGAGCTTTACGAGTTCGAGTGATGGGAAATCTGAAGTCAAGATATAAAAAGGAACTGATACAGTACACGTAAACAAAGCAACCTACTTCGTGTATATAAAAGGAAATGAAGCTTGAACAAATGACTCGCGAATAAAATCTGATTCGCTTACGTTTTTGGACTACAATCAGAATTATTAGAACGTACGTAAATGACGCAAGCTGATATTTTTGATCAAAACAGTTTCACCCAAAGCAATGTTTGTGGCAACTGACATGGCTGACATCGTCTTCAAGTCTGTGATGTCGTAACAGCTCCCATTAGTATACCTCCGTAATTCCAGTGCTGCAACATTTCCTGTGTCTCTGTAAGTTCTCAGAGATTCCGCTAGATGATCTTACAGCGAGTTTTCGCAGTTTCCATGAATACATGCTTCTAAGGCCAGCTATTATTGAAGTGCGAAAATTCAGCAAGAAGAATAGTATTCACAAGATGTACTCCCAGTTTGTACAATGTAATAGAGTTATTTTTGATATTTTTCCGTTTAACTTATATAAATGAAGTTAGTCTTCTTTCTCCGAGAAATGGAAAATACTGATTTTTTTACTGTACTTGCATCAAAATTTGTATACAGATAGTAATACGTTTGCCACTGTTGTTTAAATTATTGTGGGTTGTATGGTCATGAAAATAAAAGCCAAAATAAAAAAATATATGAAATTCGCTAGATACAGCTCTCATAAACTGACTAGTTCATGTATGATGCCCCATTTTGTCACAAGCTCTTTTTTAATTTTTTCTAGTAGAAAAAAAAACTAACAGGGGAGAGAAGGCGGTGTGGATTTCTTTCGTATACTTGTATATAGAGCGCAGTATATCCCAAGAAATAAGAGTTGCGTCCTTTTTTATAATACAGTTACATTACATTCTTGGTTGAAGTATCTGCAGTTGATACCCTCCTTAGCATTGGTACTATTAGAAGAAAAGTTCTAAAATTGCAGATGCGTAGGACGTGCACAATTGGAACGTAGGCACTCGGTACAGTGTCAATAGAGTATAAGTTAATGTAGTTAGAGGGTAGTAAGATAGTAAATTCTGCATTAAATATTGTAGGATAAGATCTTAAATTACATATACTGCGGTATAATAAATTACAGAGAAAGTATGTGTCCACTGGCGTGACATTTATTGATGGTGAATATTACTGCCATGTGTGGGTGCGGTGGATCTGCTAAACATTGCCGGCCGCGGTGGTCTCGCGGTTCTAGGCGCGCAGTCCGGAACCGTGCGGCTGCTACGGTCGCAGGTTCGAATCCTGCCTCGGGCATGGATGTGTGTGATGTCCTTAGGTTAGTTAGGTTTAAGTAGTTCTAAGTTCTAGGGGACTGATAACCACAGCAGTTGAGTCCCATAGTGCTCAGAGCCATTTGAACCATTTTTTTGCTAAACATTATCAATGGGGCGATGCTATACACACGCTTAAGGAGCGAGATATGGTGTGTATGTATGTTTTACTTGCAAGTGAAGTTCTGCGAGACATGTGTTTGTGCCTGCATTTCGACAATAGAGGATGCACACGGGAACAGATATTTCGAAGCTAATTAAAACTATTGGCAAAATATTGTTATGAAATATTTCCGCACAGCAAAATTACGTTGGTACGATTAGATAATGGGATTTATTAATGTGTACAGTAATGTACGGAGGGCCCTTCATAACTAAATAACGAAAAAAATTAAGGATTTGACAGCAACAGATTAATTCAGTGTTTAGACCTAATTTTGTTAGAATAATTACTACTTAAATCATCTTCCCAATTTGCACAACTGAATAAAGGAAACCTACTGAATATAACACAATGGTTCTGAAGCATGTGTAGTTTTATAGAAAACAAAGGATCTCTTAGAAGCAGAAAAACCATATATTCAGTAGAAAATGATATGGAAACAAAGACCACGAAGATGCCGAACAGCATTTGCCACCGAGATCTGTACCAACTGGTCAGTGGGCAATATGCAATAATAAGAGGATTAGATACATTTTCTCCGAAATGTTTTGGTTATGAAGAGATCAGGTGCGAAAAGTGTGTTAATGGACTCAGTTTCAATAAACTTAGCGATTGTTTCGAGAGATTTCATATCGATTAACAGACCAGACATGTGAAATGGTTAGCTCCAAAAGAGAAAATGTCCATGTTAACGGAGACGTAGAAGAAACGAAAAAACTATTAGGCAAGTTTATATTGAGCCTACGAGAAATAAATTATACGTAGACAATTGTTCCACACAGGTGCTTGGTAGCTGGTACAATGCAAGCATCAATTTTTCATAAATAATAGCCAACGTTTAATCAACGTGTTCACTTTAGGAATGTACAGAGGACTCATTTACCTTCGGAACCAACAAACATGGATGTAACGAGTTTTGGAAGGCATAAAATATTAAAATCATGAAGTGTTCACACGAATTGAAAGAG
This sequence comes from Schistocerca nitens, assembly GCF_023898315.1. Lineage (NCBI taxonomy): Eukaryota > Metazoa > Arthropoda > Insecta > Orthoptera > Acrididae > Schistocerca > Schistocerca nitens. Next base: position 364,453,235 of record NC_064617.1, read on the forward strand.
ACATTCCTATTTTAATACAACAGTACAATCCTTAAATGTAGAAAATAATTACCAAATTAAATAAACATATTTTATAATCATTTGCGTTTTAAAGGATTTAAAAAATAGAAACTGCTTCCCTAAATACGATTTAGAAATGATTAAAGTTTCAGTTAACCATTTTAATATTTTGCATTATCGCAATATAAATTTAACAAATATGTATTTTATGATGGAAATAATAGAACAATTTCCGGAAGAGTTTTCCTTCCCATGTTTAATACTTTGGGCTATGAACGGTGTACGCCCTTTGTAACGTCATTCGGTATTGCGTTATCTTGTTGAATGAGAGCGTCTTGGAGAATATGAAGATCAGACACAACCAGCGGCTTGATGGATCAGAAATGGAACGCCTGCTGTCGAAACTACTCCTATGCATACCAGAAGTGATCACGTTGTTTAATTAAAGGTGAGATGGCATTTCATATTATCAACGTGCTATGAAAATGACGAATCCAATCTCTGAATGTCAGTTATCATCGGAGTCTCGTCACACGGATACGTCCATTGTGGTGTTGCACGCAGAGCCGGACTCATCAGAAAATACGGGTCCGTTTTCGTGTCCAGTGCTGTTGTTTGAAGTCCCACTCTTCTTCGGCGTACCTCTCTCTGCTGCGCGTCAGTTGAACCCGCAACTGCAATGGGCGTTGTATTGACAGTCCTTGGTGCTCCAACCGTCGTTGTACTGCCAGTGTGGATACTTGTCTTTCTGCCAACAAGCCGATACCCTCACTGATCGTAAATGGCATGTACGATATCAGACGACTGAGCGGACAATATGTCTGCCCTCTCAGGTTACAGTAGCATGGTGCAGTCGAGATCTTGCATAACGTCTAATCCAGCAATCCTGAAATCACTGATTGGATATTCGCATGAGACTCGTATAGTCTTGACCATCACGGGGAGCAAAGTTGCGATACGATAAACGGAAGTTTATACTGGCCACGCTGAAAACATTAGAAAAGTGCTGGAACAGGATTTTCCTATCTACACGAGTCAGAACCATCTTTAGCACAGCATAACCAACATTCAAATATGATTTATGAACGAGAAATCTGCTAAGTAATCTTTACTTATATACAATATGTAGTTGGTGTTACCTTACATTCATTGCCTGCTTCTACCCAATTACTGATCGTTTCCTTACCTGTTCATAAAGTGCGCTTTACGCCAGTTTGTCATCTGTTGCATGCTGCCATCACCATGTAACATTTTTAATAGCCTCAGTGCAGCTGCAGCAAGATACTTTGTCGTATCCTGACACAGGATAGAGGCAGCGTATGAGAACTTCAAGGGGGTTCCAGATGAGTCTGCAATTTCCGAGCGGATAGGAGCAAATGCTAGAAGACAGACTTCCAGTGATGGCAGGTGCCTGCTTAGATCAGCATAAAACACTGTCACAGGGCACCTACGAGAGTTACGGATGTTGGTACTCGATAAGGATGCTTGTAAGAGATTCAGGGAACTCAAGGATCGAATTACACTGGTTCATTACATTAAAACCGAAGAGCTACACTGAAGGCTATTTCTAAGCATTAGAAAAAGCAACTATTCGACGCTGGCATAATCCGAGGAGTGAAGGATAACAGAAGTACCAACCACCAATTACTTCGTAAAGTACAAAAGTTTGAGCGGCACTTCAAGAGTGAAACAGAGATAAAACGTAGCTTACCCGAGGCTGGCGTCGAGCAATACGGAATTGGTGTCCAAACGTTTTCCCTGCGAAGTCGCCTGAATATGAAATTCCGGTGTTTGTCTCTACTTGTAGTCTACCCTTCAATCCACCGGCAGTTTACAGACGGCACTTTATAAATGGCACTTCACAGACACTGGCCAATCTTACATGTGGCTCTGCATCTCCATGGCCCACCACTTTAAAATCCTTGTCCTTTTCCTACAGTGTAGCTAGCAGAGGTCGGAAATGAGCTCCATATACCCCATTTGAAGTCTCCTGCAAGTCGTTTGACCTCATCTCCGAACTCACCGTTTCCATGTTCTCACTGATTCGATCGGGAGTCTCTGCCGCAGCCTATTCGTCAACTGAGTCTGTTGTTGGATACTACTGGACTCGACTCGCTCAGGAAAGAATGCGAGAACACAGGATCGCAAGTGTAACCGCGGACTCGTGGCATTTCCGCTTTTTACACAAATGTTATAAAAGAAATTTGCGCCATTAAACTGTAAATAACTATTGATTTATATCTCAAATGCAGCTTGAAATTTCACAAAATGTTCGACTTGCTTAAATGAAAGAAGCAGGTTATATAGGTGTATAAGCATAACAACCAACAGGTTAGAACTGGATATAGTTCTGTTTGCACTTAACTTCATATATAAGGTGTTTTCGTAAAAACATGCAAAAATAGCGAATGCTCCACTGAACAATTTGAGGCAGGGAACCTGGGGTCGGAGAAACCAGCTTAAGGATATATGGAAGTAAACTTGTCTACCACATTGTCTAACATTAGTGTTTTCCAGCTTATTTACAACTAACATGTGTATAAGTTTACACCTACCGTGTTGTTTATTTACATGTACATTGTTCATTTTCTGCAAGGAAACGAGGAGGACAAGCCTGATTACTAAGAAGTCATGATTCAGGTTTTGTTTACTGTATTTGTGCATGAGATAGCTCTGTTGTATCGTGTTTACATTTTCTCATGACAGAACATGATATGGATCAATGACAGACTCTTTCATTACTCAGCGCTGTTCAGAGACTTAACAGTAAAAGACGATGGAGCAGTGCCGGTACAATTTCTCAGAACTCAGTGACATGTACTTTGTTTGCATATGGGAAGTCCGTTGCAATGCTTCCACTGCTGAAAGGTTGTACAGGGAACGATTTCCTAAAAGGTGTCATCCGTCACAAGAAGTAGTTATTTCTCTCGGTCGACGAATGCGAGAGACTGGTTCATTTGAAATAAGAAACGAGGAACTTGGCAACACGAGGGTCACACCAGGGACATTCGTCAGGGTGCGTAAGGGCCTTATTCGCTGATGTTATGTTGGAATTGAGGCTGATGGCCCACAGTCTCAGCACGTTTTCTAAGATAGAGTAACAATGGTACGTTCATTGCGTCAATGAAGGTACTTGCCGTTAACTGTAACTAAAGTAAATAAAAAAGTACACAGTAATGCGATTTTATTCATATGATCTCCTTAAGATGGCTCCTCCGACACCAGGTACCCTACCTCAGTTTGTTCAGTGGAGCGTCCTCTAGGTCCTGTTAAATTTTTATACCTTCTTACGGGAACTCCCTGTAATAAAACCTTTCCAAGGACTCCTGTAAAGCCGGCCGGAGTGGCCTAGGCGCTACAGTCTGTAACCGCGCGACCGCTACGGTTGCAGGTTCGAATCCTACCTCGGGCATGGATGTGTGTGATGTCCTTAGGTTAGGTTTAACTAGTTCTAAGTTCTAGGGGACTGATGACCTCAGCAGTTAAGTCCCATAGTGCTCAGAACCATTTGAACCAACTTCTGTAAATCTATTTCAATATTTAATACCTATTCAGAGCACGTCCAACAATTTTGTTGACATTTACACACTTTAAAGGCGTTGCTGAATCTGTAACGATAGTACCAGAACACATACGTACGGATGAAGTGTCATATCTTAATTTATTATTTATTTTTATTTTGCGTATGGCAATACAGCGACAACATTTTATATAAGTACAACAATATGTAAACGAAACGTATAAAACAAAACAATGTGTAAATAGCACATCTGTAAAAAAAAACAAGCAATAGCACAAAAGAATAAAGTACAAACACTCAAGACAAAATAACTACACGTTAAAAGCTTGGCAGGCCTGACTAGAAACTCATTCATATATTTAAAGCTCAATATCTAGATTGCATAGCCAATTCAAAGCAGAGGGATTCACATATATAACCTCAGAGACGGGTCCGGCGTATCTTCTTGAGGGGCGTTCCTCAAGAATATGGCGGACGTTCTGTTCTGGTGCTCCACAGTCAGAGGCTGGTGAGTCGCATAGACCCCACTTGTACTTACATGCATTGCATCTTGCATGGCCCGTTCTGATACGGTTTAATTTAGTCCAGGTACATCTCTTCAGGGCAAAGCCCGGTAATTCCAGAGTAGGATCTATCTATATCTAAATCATGATTAGTTATTAAATAAATTTAAAAAATGTACAATAAACTACACAACTCGCAGTTAGACCATGAACGCAAGTTGCCTTGACCGAATGAGTACAAAAATAGCGCACATTTCGTCGTAGGGATATAGCAGTGTCGATAGTCTGTGCCCAGTTTTCGTTTGACGCCACACAGATCTTTCTCGTAGTGGAGGGAATTAACAATAAGAGGCCTACAGCCATTTTATTTCCATTGAATGACATCTGGAAGCTTTTCTTCGGAAGCATGGACCTTAAAGCATGACTTATTCCATATACCACTCCTACTCTAATTAACACGTCTACAAAAGTGTACTTTGCATCAGTTAATTTTCGTCTTACATCCTACACAGCAAAAAGAGAAAAAAAAGCTTTGTTAAAGGATACCTGATATCGCAAATCGTTCATTTCGCCTGTCAACGCTAATTTACAGCAGCAAGATCGTGTTCTCAACTTCCGTACTAACAATAAGTAAGGACTAGCCTTACACTCCTCCATGCTTCAATAAGAGAGAACGAGTAGACGAGTACGAAGCGACCGTGAACTCACTGTACTCGCGGAAATGTAGCGGGGAGGAAGTAAGCCCGTTAGCACGATGTAATAGCGGCTTATACTTTGTGAAGTATTCAGTCTGAACACTGAATACTCGTACTCGCACCGATTCTGATCTCTAGTAGGAAGCTATCTTCCTGAGCTTTACATCAGCGAACTCCATGCTGAGTATGCCCTTTAGATGAAAAATTAAACGTCACTGCCCTTCCTAGTATGGCTAGCAATAACAATGTTTTACGTCACTTTGCTCCTCCGTAAAGTGTAAGACTTCTCGCTCGAGAGCGTTTTCCTCATTTACCGTCTCAATCTAATCTGTATGAATCTACTCACATTGCTGTACTCAGGAGCAATGATCATGCTTGGCGCATATGCTAAGACATGCCTATTTGTGACTAACGGCTACTGGGGCATGTACATGGTGTGTGGAGTTAAGTAAATTATTTCTCTGAAATGAACTTCAACCATGGGACAACTGCCCAGTTCGTCTGCAGTTTGCAAGCTCTCCCCATTGTTGTTTACTTCGGGTAACCTAAATCCACTGTCTATGCCTTACGTCTGTGGTTTTCTGTCTCTGAATACGACAATTTTTTGCCTACATACAGACGGGTCCAGAAATATGGAGAAACTCATTGATAGCTAATATATTTAGAACAAAATGACATACCGTTGCAATTTTGTGCGGTAGCGTAGTCTATTGTTTGCTCAACATCTTGGCGCGCATTTTGCAGCAGATTACAGTGCAGCAATGATTGAAGAAAGATTGTCGTATGAGCCACGCAAGGTCATAGTGAAGTGTTACCGGACGTACGAAGGCATGATGGATGGACAACGGCAACGGCGTAATGTGCACAAAACTCAACCACCAACACGTGCAACAATTTATCGTGATCAGGATAAATTAGAAGCCGATGGTACTTTCAAACTGTGCGTAAGGAAAGGTTGAAAGCGCGGTAAGCCGATCAGTGATGAATTCTGATGGCTGAAATGTGGAAAGTTTGCATTCCAAGATCGCTGCACGCTAATCGAAGGGAGGACTACTGCGAGTGGTTTGAAGGCATGCTTCGCTATGATGAACGGTTTACAAGGATGGTTATCTAGTGTAACAAGATCCAATTCAAACTGAACGGTATCGTGAACGGCACAACTGCGTGTACCTGACGCCTGAAAATCCTCAAGTGGACAAACATGTTAATCTACGGGGTGTTAATGTAGGATGTGATCTATCATCGCACAATTTGATCGGCCCATTCTTCTTTGAAGATACCGTAAATGGTGAGGTCTATCTTCATATACTGCAAACATCGATTTTACCTGCTGTCTGAGAGGTTTTCGGCAATGAATGATTTTACCTTCAACAAGGTGGCGCCTCATCTCAGTACCACAAAGATGTGAGAACCTACTTAAATCTGCCTAGACGATGGGTAGGTCGAAGGGGAGCTGTTGAGTACTCACCACGGTCTCCAGACCTTACACCTTTTAACTTCTACCTATGGGAGATCTTCAAAAAAGGAATTTATAAACAGACGCCAGCTACACTTAAAGAACTACGGGAAACCATAAAGCTGTCTTTTGTGGCTACCGCACGGGCAAGGCATCGATTGCTGCTAATGGGGGTCACTTTCCACAAACAAAGTAAATTTCCCCCTTGCAAGATTTGTAGCGATATGTCATTATGTTCTATTACTATTGTCTATCAAAGAAGTCTACATTTTTCTGGAACCCTCTGTATTTCATTAATTACTGCTTCTCTGGCCCGAAAGAGTTTCAGAAAACCAAAACCAAAACCGGCAGACTCTTGAACATAGACTCAGATTATCCCGTGAAAGACTAAATACGTTACTTCAACGATGAGAAATAAGTGAAAAATGTAGATATATTATTCATCCCCCCCATGGATCGCTTCCAAAGGCAACTTGAAGACCTAATTAGACTAATTACAGGATGCAAAGAGGCATTTAACCAGTCATTTGTACTGTACTCCAACACGACTGGAATGTAAAGAAACCTGACCTCCTAGCGGTTCTAGGCGCTCTGTCCGGAACCGCGCGACTGATACGGTCGCAGGTTCGAATCCTGCCTCGGGCATGGATGTGTGTGATGTCCTTAGGTTAGTTAGGTTTAAGTAGTTCTACGTTCTATGGGACTGATGACCACTGATGTTAAGTCCCATAGTGCTCAGAGCGATTTGAACCATTTGAAACCTGACCTCTAGTCCCATGTAAAGTATCATCCACCACAAATCGGTACAAGTAACATCTAGATCTTAATTTCGATATTTGATACGAAATTGTTTCCGCTGTTTACTTAAGACTTGTACAGTGTGAAAGTGTAGGGAAGCACATCTAGTTTGCTGACTACGGACGCTGAGTAACAACGTGCTCTTACCAAGTGGTCCTCTCCAGTTTCATATGGTCGTATGGGATTTGAAAGTCAACGTCGGATGTGTTTCCTAAGACATTATGACACATTTCTCATTAAATACAGAAAAATAAATAAATAAATTAATTAAAATAACTGCTAAAAACACGTTTAAGGGTTACAAGACTTTATGGTACTGTCAAGTACAAAGCATTAAGAGCTTGTTAATCTGTTCGTCGGTAGCTCAGCGTGAAGCGTAAATGGATTGTAGTCGCAATGTCGTTAGTTCGATTCTTGCTAGTAGCATGCTTTGTACTTTTTGTACAGGGTCGTATATATAATAACAGTACCATCTTGTTATTTTTAGTTAGTCTTACAACAATGAATTAAAATTTGATACAGGCAAGCGACCTACCTTTTTCTTAATTGAAGTGATTGCAGTCATCAGTATTACACTTGTACGTTTTATATAATTGTAATTTATTGTGAATTCTCGCATTTCCATGCATTTAGATATCTGCATTTATTCGATTTGTCTACTTGTAATTTATTGTGAATTCTCGCTTTTATATGCAATTAGATATCTGCATTTATACTAACGAAGCATTCGTCTCGAAATTTCTTAACAGTTTGCATCAAACCTTAATAACTATAAAACACCACATAAATGATCTTGACACCTTCGTACAATTTTTTAACAGTATTATACAGGTTTTATGATAAAAAGTCCTGCGAGAAGGATAATGCTGTGCTGTTTGTTGAAAATCGTGCAGTTTCTAATTCTTTTTCGCAGCCAGTATTAAGTGCGATACTTTAAATTTAATGGATAATTCATTTTAGGTAATTTGTATACGTTATATGTCAGTTTCTGGATCTGTGAAGATAGTAACCTCAGCCATCAGTCTTCTGACGGGTTTAATGCGGCCCCCCCACCAATTCCTCTTTATCTAAAAGGAGCACTTGCAATGTACGTCCTCACTTATTTGCTGGATGTACTCCAGTCTATGTTTTCCTCTACAGCTTTTACGCTCTACAGCTCCCTCCAGTGGCATGAAAGTTATTACGTGAAGTGTTAACAGGTGCCCTACCATCCTGACCTTTCTTTTAATTTATATTTACATTTTTATTTTTATTTATATTTATTTGCTCGCCGATTCTCCAGAGAACCTACTCATTCCATGCCTTACCAGTCTACCTGATTTTCAACATGCTTCTGTAGCACCACATCTAAAACTATTCGATTCTCTTTTGTTTCGGTTTTCCCACAGTCCATGTTCACTCTAATACGATGCTGCGCTCCAAATGTACAATCTCAGATATTTCTTCCTCAGATTATGGCCTATGTTTGATACTTGCAGACTTCTCTTAGCCTGGTATGCCCTATTTGACAGAGCAAGTCTGCTTTTGATGTCCTCCCTTCTCCATCCGACACGGATTATTTTGCTGCCTCGGTATCAATACCTTAACTTCGTCTACTTTGTGGTCACCAATCCAGATGTTATGTTTTCTTTCTGCTCTCATTTTTGCTAGTTCTCATTATTTTCGTCTTTCTCTGATATACTTTCAATCCATATTCTGTACTCATTGGACTACTCATTCCATTCAACACATCCTGTAAGTCTTCTTCACTTTCACTGAGGATAGCAGTGTCATCAGCGAATCTTATCATCGATATCCTTTCAGCATGAATTTTAGTTCCATTCTAGAACCTATCTTTTATTTCCATCATTGCTGCACTGTAGTATAAATTAAACAGTAGTGGTGAAAGACTACATTCCTGTCTTAATTCTATTTTAATCTAAGCACTTCGTTCATGGTCTACACACCAACGTCAGTTTTCGTTTTGCTGCCACTTCCCCAATGATTTAAAAAGTTCTGATTCCTACTGTCTTATTGGATGGTAAATCTTCCAAAGCTATTTAAATTCTGATTGTACTACGGGATTCGATATAACTTTTATATTGACTCCTGTTTCCTCTTCCATCACGTTGTCAGACTAGTCTCCCCCTCATAGAGTCCTACAATGTACTCCCCCCGTCCACCTGCACTCTCCTCTACATTCAGCAGTGGAATATCCATTGTACTATTAACGTTATCACTCTTGATTTGCTTTCACCAAGTATACCTCCTCCTCTTGTGATTCTTCAACAGAGTATTCGCTATTACTAGCTGAAATTTATCGCCGAACTCTTTCTCTCACACCCCCCCCCCCCCCTTTCGTAGTATCAACCTCATATTCTCCCGTAAACCTTTCTTTCACATTCTGTCCACTTTTTCCCAGTCTTGGGTGAGAGAGTTGCCACCAGTGAGAAATGCACATCAATTAAAACGGAGCTAACATAATTCAAATCCTTACTTATTTTCTGGATTCTTTCACGGAGAAGTGCTTGGCTGGCCCTTTGGTAGATCCTCCTGGCTTTCACTGTCTGCACATGGTCGCTAATTCTGGCGAATCTGTGCAGCCAGATCGCTGAGTGATTGCCACTTCTTCTGCGAACTGACAGCATAAGCAGAATTCTAAAGAAAAATGATATTCAGACATTTTTCTTTAGTCAAAACGAAACTAAAGATTTTTTCCGACGGAAAACGGATGCAACTGATTGCCTCCACAATGCAGGCGTCTATCAAGTGAGATATGGCGGCGGCAAAGTGTATATATGCGAAACGGGAAGAACTGTTAAGGAACGCATCAAGGAACACGAACGGCACAAGCGGCTAAATCAAAGCGCAAAATCGGTAGTAGCGGAACATCATGAGAACTGTGGCTCTGACCTCTATTTTAATAACGTACGTGGAGTGGCTAAGGAAAAAAACATTTATAGAAGGAAAGTCCGAGAAGAGGTTGAAATTTCCACGAATGGACGGCTATAGGCTTCCAGCATCGTGGCTCCCAGCCATCAAGGAAGTGAATACGCGGCCGCGGTGTGCGAGCGGGATAAACAACGCACTGCAAGTCACCTCGGCGGACATAATACTTTGTGTTAACATTCCCTCTCTCTTGCTCTGTCCGTTTCGAATCTACCCAGTCATGACGACCAACCAATAGCAGTAGCATGGATTTCCACCAATACCACTTCCCAGTGTAAGCGTGGAATAGTGCCTTTCTATCTAATGACGATGGGCCGCCAATGGTATCCACAGGATACTAGTCCACAACGCCCCTTCTTCAGCATCAGAGCGGGAATATTAGCTTATGACTATGGCCCACCAATAGTAGCCATATGAATTTTAAGCAATACTACCACTTCTCCAGCACGAAAGCGAGAAAATTCCCCTTTATAAGAGGACGCGACACTCGTCTCTGACGGTGTTCTAGCGGTAGTGGACACCATAAGATCCTGAGGAAGATCCCAGCACAGGGGTCGAAACGTCGATCATTTTAGTAGAAAAATGAAGCGGCCTAATAACACAGAAGATTTTATTCAACAATAGGCAGACTGTATGGTCACCCATCCCAGTGCAAGCCTTGCCCGACAAAGCTTAACTTAGGTAATCTGACGGGAACCGGTGTTACAACGGCGGCAAGGCCTGATATGATATAAACGTAACTTACGTAAATATTTTTTACTGTAACTCTTATAACAGTATTACATTGACAAGAGCCTCTATATGTGGGTATTTACTAGTGGTCATTCATTCTGAAGTACGACATATGTAATCTGGCTATCTAAAGGTATGGCTTGGAATAATTCTTGTTTTGTCAATTGTATATGTGACAAGAGTCGCTCGGCTTCATCTAAGCTAACGTACCATCATGTGATGAATCAAGGCTCATTCTTTCTGAAGAAGATATTTTTAGAAATATGGAAACCTTGGTCGAGGGCAAATAAACTTTGTTTGCAATGGCGGGGCTGATTTTTCAACCTCTTCGAATGTAAATATGGCTATATCACCTTCTGAACGAAGTTTATTCCGGTGTCTTTGACGTTTTTCGTCGGTTAGTCTTCTGGTTACTGGAACTGTAAGTAAGTTGTGGGTTGTAATTTAACTGTTATTGTTGTGATCCTGCCAGTTACTAAGGCACAGAGATAATTTTAAGGGAAAGTTTTTTGTGATTATTCTGTCTGTTACTGCTGCTTTTAAGCTGTTTTGATGTTAATAGTATCTAAATCATTAGCGCTTTTAGACAATTCATTAATTATCTTACTGATTTTTAATTTACAAATCAAGTGTCCTCATGTTACCAGCGCATGCCTCATGTAAATTGTTACAGAAAAATAAATTGTGAAAATTTTCTATTGCGTGGGGGCTCAGTCGATTACCGTTCCCTCACGATACCATACACGGTAAGGGTTGCTCGCAAGATGCCTGTGAGCTTTGCACTGCATAGAATCTTATAGATACATTTGATTTAACTCATATGTAGGTATAAATGTTACGGAGATGTTCCAAACTTTAGTGTATTATTATTATTATTTCTTTCCTTTCTCAGACGTTATGTCTGGTTAAAAATGGAAAGTGACTCGGCCCTTAATCAACCGTGACTTCCTTTTAACTGTACGGTATATGTTACATTGCATTTAGGAACTTTCGGGTAATTGAACATGTATCAATAATTACAGATTTCTGTAGTTGTATGTATATGTTTGGATGTAGCTGTAATGCTTTGATGTACTGGTGGATATTGTCTGGTATGACTCCTGTAGTTGATAGTATAATTGGTATAATGTCAACTTTATCCTGATGCCACATGTCCTTGACTTCCTCAGCCAGTTGGATGTATTTTTCAATTTCTTCTCCTGTTTTCTTTTGTATATTTGTTGTATTGGGTATGGATATTTCTATTAGTTGTGTTAATTTCTTCTTTTTACTGGTGAGTATGATGTCAGGTTTGTTATGTGGTGGTGTTTTATCTGTTATAATGATTCTGTTCCAGTATAACTTGTATTCATCATTCTCCAGTACATTTTGTGGTGCATGCTTGTATGTGGGAATGTGTTGTTTAATTAGTTTATGTTGTAAGGTAAGTTGATGTATTATTTTTGCTTCATTTTCATGTCTTCTGGGGTATTCTGTATTTGCTAGTATTGTACATCCGATTGTGATGTGATCTACTGTTTCTATTTGCCGTTTGCAAAGTCGGCATTTATCTGTTGTGGTATTGGGCTCTTTAATAATATGCTTGCTGTAATATCTGGTGTTTATTGTTTGATCCTGTATTGCAATCATGAATCCTTCCGTCTCACTTTATATATTGCCTTTTCTTAGTCATGTGTTGGATGCGTCTTGATCGATGTGTGGCTGTGTTAGATGATAAGTGTTTTCTTTTTCCACTTTACTTTCTTCGTATCTGTTCATGTTATGCGATCTAAAGGGTTTTAGACGTGGTTATGAAAGTGCAGTGGTGTAGCCGATGTATTAATATGAGTGATTGCTTTGTGTATTTTGCTAGTTTCTGCTCGTTCTAGAAAGAATTTTCTCAAATTGTCTACCTGTCCATAATGTAGGTTTTTTATGTCGACAAATCCCCTTCCTCCTTCCTTTCTGCTTAATGTGAATCTTTCTGTTGCTGAATGTATGTGATGTATTCTATATTTGTGGCATTGTGATCGTGTAAGTGTATTGAGTGCTTCTAGGTCTGTGTTACTCCATTTCACTACTCCAAATGAGTAGGTCAATATTGGTATAGCATAAGTATTTATAGCTTTTGTCTTGTTTCTTGCTGTCATTTCTGTTTTCAGTATTATCGTTAGTCTTTGTCTATATTTTACTTTTAGTTCTTCTTTAATATTTGTATTATCTATTCCTATTTTTTGTCTGTATCCTAGATATTTATAGGCATCTGTTTCTTCCATGGCTTCTATGCAGTCGCTGTGGTTATCCAATATGTAATCTTCTTGTTTAGTGTGTTTTCCTTTGACTATGCTATTTTTCTTACATTTGTCTGTTCCAAAACCCATATTTATATCATTGCTGAATACTTCTGTTATCTTTAGTAATTGATTGAGTTGTTGATTTGTTGCTGCCAGTAGTTTTAGATCATCCATGTATACCAAATGTGTTATTTTGTGTGAGTATGTTCCAGTAATATTATATCCGTAGTTAGTATTATTTAGCATGTTGGATAGTGGGTTCAGAGCAAGGCAGAACCAGATAGGACTTAATGAGTCTCTTTGGTATATTCCACGCTTAATCTGTATTGGCTGTGATGTGATATTATTTGAATTAGTTTGGATATTAAGTGTGGTTTTCCAATTTTTCATTACTATGTTTAGGAACTGTATTGATTTAGGATCTACTTTGTATATTTCTAATATCTGTAGTAACCATGAGTGGGGTACACTATCAAAAGCTTTTTGGTAATCAATGTATGCATAGTGCTGCGGCCTTTGTTTAGTTTTAGCTTGATATGTCACCTCTGTATCTATTATCAGTTGCTCTTTACATCCTCGTGCTCCTTTGCGGCAGCCTTTTTCTTCTTCATTTATAATTTTGTTCTGTGTTGTATGTGTCATTAATTTCTGTGTAATGACTGAAGTTCATATTTTGTATATTGTTGGTAGGCATGTTATGGGGCGATATTTTGCTGGGTTTGCTGTGTCTGCTTGGTCTTTAGATTTCAGATAAGTTATTCCTTGTGTAAGTGTATCAGGGACTGTGTATGGGTCTGCAATGAAATTGTTAAATAATTTAGCTAGATGTGAATGTGTTGACGTGAACTTCTTTAGCCAGAAATTTGCTATTTTATCATTTCCAGGTACTTTCCAATTGTGCGTAGAATTATTTGCTCGGGTGACTTCATGTTGCAAATTATCACTTCAGGCATTTGTAGTCTCATCTTGTATGAGTCTGCTTTTGCTTGTATCCACCGTGCGTGTCTGTTATGTTGTACCGGGTTTGACCATATGTTGCTCCAGAAGTGTTCCATGTTTGTTATGTTTGGTGGATTGTCTATTTTAATGTGTGTGTTATCTATTGTCTGGTAAAATTTCTTTTGGTTTGTGTTGAATGTTTGGTTTTGTTTCCTTCCATTTTCACTTTTTTTGTATCTTCTAAGTCGTTTGGCCAATGCTTGTAATTTCTGCTTCTTTTCATCTAATTGCTCTATCGCTTCTTGTTGTGAGATTTTACCTAACCTTTTTCGTTTTTTGTATGGTATTTCATTTCTTATAAATTGTGTTAGCTGTCAAATGTCTTTTCTCAGTTTTTGTATTCTGATCTGTAGCCTGTGTTGCCATGCTGGTTTTGTGGGTTTCTTCTGTGTGTTGGTTGGTTCTGATCTCTGCCTAGTGTGTATATTTAGTGTAGTGAGTGCTCCTACATAAACGAGTAGTTGTAACTCTTCCATAGTTGTATTTTCATTTATTTTGTTGTGTATGATTGTGTTGATAGTTGTTGTTTCGACTTATGGGTTATTTGGTGGTCTATGCAAGAATGGTCTAATGTCTGTATTTGTGTTTTTGTGTTCTATATATCTCAACTTAAATTTTTCTTCTATATCTAACATGTATGTCACTTCATGTTCTATTTGTGCTTGTTCTGGTGGCTGTCTTACGATTTCGTTTTCCTCTGATTGTTTAATTGATACATGTTGTTCTTTGTTTGTTTGCTCTGGGATGTTTGAGTCCATTACTGTATTTTCTTCTTCTTCTGATTGCACATTATTTTCTTCCAGTATTTGTTGTACTTGTTTGATGTTTTATAACTCTGACTGGGGTATCCTGTTATTTTTTATTATTACACGAATCTGATCAGCTAATCGTTGTTCTGTTAAAAATTTTAATTCTGGGCATCTGGTAATAAATGTTCTGTATACTTGTGATCTGTATCCAGTTGTGTTGGTTCCTAAGTTTGTTGCTTGGTAATAATAGAACATGAGGTGTCTGTTAACACCGTCTGACCATCTCATCCTCTGTCTTTGTTTTCCTTCTAGAGTGGTTGCAGGAAGCATGTCCTACAAAACACCTCTATTTGGATTTTAATGATTTTCCGTGTGGCTAGCAGTGTCGTTACCATTGTGGATGGGCATCGGGTTAAAGCGTCGTCCCGACCCTGACAGCACTTCTCCGAGGCTTCATTAGTTCTGCCCTGATCCAACTAATCACACTAAAAGGGGGGTTAGCCCTATTAGTAGTTTGTTCTTTTCGTCGCCTTTTACGACTGGCAGAACATACCGAAGGCCTATTCTTTTCCCGAACCTCCACGGGGTTTATTATTATTATTATTATTATTATTATTATTATTAAGCTTTATTTTAGTTAGACTGTTTCTTCTGTGGTTGGTGAAATGTTTGTATAAAACCTACGACGGACGTCATCATCTTTCAGCATCTCGGAGTTGACTGCTTTTTTCTGTGGGGAGGAGACTCACACGGTTTTAAAACACATATACCTACAGTACTCAGAGCTCTTTGACTATATTAACAGGCTTGGTTTTTCTATTCTGGAAAGTTGCATTACAACTGTCTCACTTCTTTTCATTTTTTATCTCTGTTCACTCTCATTTTGCTCACAACCTTTGAATGTTCTTCTTGTTAAAAGCTTTCATTCTGATGAATGTCATTACAGCAAAGTCCTCCATCCCTGGACACGTATCATTTATAATGTCCTTTAACCGCACAAACTCTTCTGATATACGATCAATGAAGTTGCCGTGAATTGTTAAAACTGTTTGAAGTTAGTTCTTTCCTGAAACATTTATGTGGTCAGTTAGTTTACCACATAAATATGCTGATTGGGGGTGTTTGCGTTTAACTTATAAGCAACATGTGGGGGTGTTTGAGTTTACCTTATAAGCAACATATCCTGCAGACGTCTCTAACAGATTAACATTTTCCTTCAACTCTGGAAAATAATCGGTACAATTCTCAAAAACTTCTTCCATCTCTGACTCGATCGCTTCCACTTCTTTGTTGTCGCATTCACTTTCCTGTAGAAAATAATTTCCTTATTTCTCAGAACATGGCGTTTCTATAGTCGTATCTCGAGTTTCAAGCAATATATTAGCCCTTAAAGCCTCAAATTCTTTCTCATTTTTGCATGAACTACTTGACAGGATTTCGCTCGTATCATGGCTCAAAATCAAATACTTGTTTATCTGGGAGACGGTGATAGGCAAAGACTGGTCATAAAATCTAACCTGTCCTCTTACTTGGGAAAAGTAGCTCTGATGAATATCTTGATAGCATCTTGAAGGCGTGACGTAGCCTTCCAGTGAAGATTGTTTAAAAAAAGAATGTGAACTGTTTATAGACTTATAAACCCCTATCTGAAAAGGAAGCAAATCAGCAGTATGATCTTTTTATTTATTTATTCTTTTTTTGGATTTCCTCCCTCCTCTTTTCTCATTTCTTTTTGGTACAAAACCAATTCGCTTGTCACTTTTCTTGTTTTTTTTTCTCTCTCAATTTTCTGTTCTTCTGATTAGTCTTATAATAACGATGAGATCATGCAGTTATTCTAAAGGGTGATCTTCTTCCGGTAGTTCCATAACGCACTTCTTAATCTGTATCAATCAACAGGAGTTCTAGATTTCAGTACATCATATCCTTTATTTGTGACCTTTATTGCCTCACCAACAATTGTTCTGAAGTTCAACTAACTTAACGAAAGTTTCTTTTGTGAGAAAACTATCAGAATTTAGTCGTCTACCATCGTCAAGCAGATGGTTCTGTGACAATTTTAGCGCATAAGGCACATCGCAAGAAATCCAAACTTCGCTGTTTGGATTTGATGGATTTTCTAATCCTGAGTCATCAAATGTAGCCTTTAGATTCCTTTTAAGTTCTCTGTTTGATGGCACAACATCATACACAGGTGCTTTCTCTTTCAAATTATCACTATCTATTACTTGAATCATTTCAGTCAACAAGTCCTAAGGAACAGCTGTATCAAAGTTGGCTTCTGTCTGACTTCAGCGGCGCAGCTCGCTACTGCACATGCCGCTTCTGATTTCCACCGTGTATTCTAGAGTCAGTGCACTCTCTAATCCTGCATCCTTAGTGCTGGTGATTAAGACTGAGGAAATGCTATCTCCCCATGAGACACAGAATGGATTTATAAATGCAGTTAAGAATGCAGCATCTGATTCCATACCACGAAGAAAATATTGGATTCAGAAATGTGACAATTCTTCTTTGGTGGAACCAAACATGTTTGAAGGCGATAGCACGACGCTTGTTGGCGCTCACAGATTACGGTACCTAAAACTCCAGCGTGAAAAGCTCTGTAAAATTGTGAACATATATATATATATATATATATATATATATATATATATATATATATATATATATATATATATATAGACTTAAAAATAAGAAAGTCGATACTGCTCGATACTGCTGAAAACGATGTAACCATCTAGTTCAATTACGTCGTTCACAAAGTCGCACCTACAACTACAGTGAACAAACTTTTAACGTTTACAGAGGAGCATAGTTACGACAATAACATTTTTCTACAACGATTTACAGTGAATGGTCTTTATAATGCTAATAAATGAAAAACTAACAGTGGATAATATTCACTTTCCAATGATCAGAAATTTATCGCCATCTGCCTTGTATACAGGGTATGCTGAAAAGTAATGCCACCTAATTTTTAACTTCAAACTGTTATAGATTTTCAAATAAGACCAACGTTATTAACATTCAACATATTTATTTTTCATGTCTTCATATGTGGCCGGCCGGAGTGGCCGTGCTGTTCTAGGAGCTACAGTCTGGAACCGCGAGACCGCTACGGTCGCAGGTTCGAATCCTGCCTCGGGCATAGATGTGTGTGATGTCCTTAGGTTAGTTAGGTTTAAGTAGTTCTAAGTTCTAGGGGACTGATGACCTCAGAAGTTGAGTCCCATACTGCTCAGAGCGATTTGAACCATTTTTTTCTTCATATGTGCAGCCATATTCCGCTAAAGAACTCCGAATTGTAGCGGGTAACATAATGTTGTGTAACGTGTATATGTCGATGAATGGGGGAAGACGTAATCAGGTTTCGAAGTCGAATAGTTCGTCCACACATGTAGCAAACTCTCTCTCAGCATGACAATATATACGAGCTCTGCAACATGTGCGCAATCTGACGTCTTGGGTTCATTGTCATCAATCATTCTCCAGTCCCAATTTGGCCTCATCCGATTTTCATTTGTTTCCAAAACTTAAAGAACACCTTCTAGGACATCAATAGGCTAGTGATGAAGCGGTGCAAACAGAGCTGAGATTGTTGCTCGGTCAATGGAATCAAACACTCTACAGTGACGATATCAATATACTGGTTTGTCGCTGGGAAAAATATGACTGCGTTGAGAAATAAATATGTATGCGTGAATAAGGAAGATGCAGTATGTTAATAACACAGTACACACTCGTAAACTGCTTTACAAATTGTAAACCCATATGGTGCGATCAAGAAGTATCCAAAGACTTCAACTCAAATGATTATCCTTAGACCCGAACCAGGTGAATACATATAGAAAGAAGTGGCTATAGTTCTACTACATTTTTCGTTCTGTGATGGAAAGACATCTGAGACGATAGTACAGCAAAGACGGGAATAGTCAGGGAAACATTCAAAATGCTTCCAGCAAAGCAGTTCGATTATAGGAGAGGCAAGGTGTTGTGTATCTCGTTCGTACAAGGGAGCTGGGCATCCTCCGAACACTCCAGACATTTAGTAAATGACTAAAAGTTTAACACACTTATTTTACATTACGTACAACATGGTAAAATTATACATATCTTTTGGCTGAATGTGTGTCCCTGCTTCACAATGTCCTAGAAATGTTTCCATGTGATCTTCGAAATTTAATAGTATTGGTAGTAGTTTAACTATGAAACTTTCGAGATCTGTGTGTGAGGGAATGGCGCTCTTCGGACATCGTTTTAAAAAGAGGCGCGAACGGATGCCTTTGCATGCAATGAATGAAACGAAGACGACGTACTCTGGTGGCGTCCGTAGCATCCTTCGTAAGAATACAGGCAGCCTTGAAGGCGGCGGTGCCCTTGGTGTCGCATGCTAGGGAAGTGATTACATAATGAACCTTCTGCGGAGATGTGGGCAGCGCGCTGTGTGGTGTCAACGCAGAAGCCGTCGATACAGCCCAAGTGGCCCACAAATAAACATAGAGGTATCACGTGTCGTATTTCGAGTTGTGTATCCTAGCTGCGATCCGTATGCAGATGATGTTTGAATCTATTTCGTAAACTAGCTGTAAGGTAATTCAGAGAAAGAATGTTATTCTGCGGCTGTTCAAGAAAAAGTCTTCCTCGTCATCATAAAAGACGGCGGTTGTAATATTTCCGAGGTAGAGACATAATACAAACCAGTTTTCCGTGATTCTGTGCTAAAATGACGAGCTATATTCCTGGGAGTAATTTTTGATACCCGTCTCTCCTGGGAAGCGCATGTCAGTACAGTAATCGCAAGTTTCATATCGGACATTAAAGTCATCTGATGTGTCTTGAGAGTGTGGTGGGTGTGCACACCGCAGCATATTGACTACCATATACACAGCTCTCATTCTATCTAGAACAGTTTACGGTAGCATTACATGCTAGGATCGAAGGACTTCTATGAGAAAATCAGGTGCATTTCAATACCGTTGTACGAGTATACTAACATATCCCGAAGTAATTAGGAGCACGTCTGTTAGTAGAGGCAATGAAGATGACTATATCTGTTTATAATCCTATTTCTCTCATCTCTGTAATCGACGCTTCAGAGCACTCTCACGACATTGCGGACGAACCTAAGCTAACGAAGTGGCCGAATCTGTAGCTGATCTGCAGCTCTCTCCCTCACAACATATTCCTGGCATCCTGGTTTACAGGAATACGTCACGACTCCCGGTCGAGCAGTGGCGTACGCCTGTACTCGAAGCTACCGCTAGGCCGTTGTGTAAGAGAAATCTGCAGATCAGCTATAGATACGCCATTTCGTGATCTCGGGATCGCCGCGACGTCGTCTAAGTGGTCTTTAGCGGGGGTCGAGAGTAGATGAACTTCAGATACAAATTTTTGGAAACCAAGGTCAATAAAAACCATGAAAAGGTATTTCATCAGTATTTTCCTTCTAGATTATCGATTATTTCATATCCAGCTTGCCTAAAAGTACTGATACTTGTAGCCATACCATGTAAAAGGAGATTTACAAGGAATCTAACAGCGCTGTCATACTAATATAGCGCGGAACAGACTATTACAATCAATCCTTTGATAAAGCTCTCATCCTGTGAATGACTGTCACCATTCTGCAACAGATGTTCGACGCTTATGACCCAAGGGAAATTAAGTGATCCATTTGTGACACTGATCGTACGTTTGTTAACACTGCAAATTAACTGGACAGGCTTTTTACAGTTGACACGGACGGACTGAAAATGAAAGATGAATCTCATGTTCGATGTGCTTTTTCGTGTCCACTCATTTGAAGAAGAAAACGGCTTCACGTTCCCTGATAATCTTCTTCATTTGCAGCCGAAAGCATCAAGATAACAGAATCACTGAAGTCCGACACAAAGTTCGTAATAACAAACTTAATAACATATTTGAAGTATCGCAATAAATATGATCAATAACGAAAAGATAACCACCTCATCATAACAGTTTGAAATAATCATATGTGTGCAACGAAAGCACTACAAGCCAGGAACAGGAATAGGACAAAATAAATCTTCTCAACACATACAAATTGAAATCGCTTGCTTGCCTCCGTTTGTATATGTCGGCGAATCTCAGTAAATTTTCATCCGGTTTTGACTAACAGATACACTCATTAACTGGGAGGGGTTTATATACAGGGTGAGTCACCTAACGTTACCGCTGGGTATATTTCGTAAAACACATCAAATACTGACGAATCGATTCCACAGACCGAACGTGAGGAGAGGGGCTAGTGTAATTGGTTAATACAAACCATAAAAAAATTCACGGAAGTATGTTTTTTAACACAAACCTACGTTTCTTTTAATGGAACCACGTTAGTTTCGTTAGCACATCTGAACATATAAACAAATACGTAATCAGCGCCGTTTGTTGCATTGTAAAATGTTAATTACGTCCGGAGATATTGTAACCTAAAGTTGACGCTTGAGTACCACTCCTCCGCTGTTCGATCGTGTGTATCGGAGAGCACCGAATTATGTAGGGATCCAAAGGGAACGGTGATGGACCTTAGTTACAGAAGAGACTGGAACAGCACATTACGTCCACATGCTAACACCTTTTTATTGGTCTTTTTCACTGACGCACATGTACATTACCATGAGGGGTGAGGTACACGTAAACACGTGGTTTCCGTTTTCAATTACGGAGTGGAATAGAGTGTGTCCCCACATGTCAGGCCAATAGATGTTCAATGTGGTGGCCATCATTTGCTGCACACAATTGCAGTCTCTGGCGTAATGAATTTCGTACACGCCGCAGTACATCTGGTGTAATGTCGCCGCAGGCTGCCACAATACGTTGTTTCATATCCTCTGGGGTTGTAGGCACATCACGGTACGCATTCTCCTTTAACGTACCCCACAGAAAGAAGTCCAGATGTGTAAGATCAGAAGAACGGGCTGGCCAATTTATGCGTCCTCCACGTCCTATGAAACGCCCGTCGAAAGTGTACCTCACCCCTCATGGTAATGTACATGTGCGTCAGTGAAAAAGACCAATAGAAAAGTGTTAGCATGTGGACGTAATGTGCTGTTCCAGTCTCTTCTGTACCTAAGGTCCATCACCGTTCCCTTTGGATCCCTACGTAATTCGGTGCTCTCCGATACACACGATCGGACAGCGGAGGAGTGGTACTCTAGCGTCAACTTTAGGTTACAATATCTCCGGATGTAATTAACATTTTATAATGCAACAAACGGCACCGATTACGTATTTGTTTATATGTTCAGATGTGCTAACAAAACTAACGGGGTTCCATTTAAAAAAACGTAGGTTTGTGTTAAAAAACATACTTCCGTGCATTTTTTTTATGGTTTGTATTAACCAATTACACTAGCCCCTCTCCTCACGTTCGGTCTGTGGAATCGATTCGTCAGTATTTGATGTGGTTTACGAAATATATCCAGCGGTAATGTTAGGTGGCTCACCCTATATATACATATATATGTATATATATATATACTCCTGGAAATGGAAAAGAGAACACATTGACACCGGTGTGTCAGACCCACCATACTTGCTCCGGACACTGCGAGAGGGCTGTACAAGCAATGATCACACGCACGGCACAGCGGACACACCAGGAACCGCGGTGTTGGCCGTCGAATGGCGCTAGCTGCGCAGCATTTGTGCACCGCCGCCGTCAGTGTCAGCCAGTTTGCCGTGGCATACGGAGCTCCATCGCAGTCTTTAACACTGGTAGCATGCCGCGACAGCGTGGACGTGAACCGTATGTGCAGTTGACGGACTTTGAGCGAGGGCGTATAGTGGGCATGCGGGAGGCCGGGTGGACGTACCGCCGAATTGCTCAACACGTGGGGCGTGAGGTCTCCACAGTACATCGATGTTGTCGCCAGTGGTCGGCGGAAGGTGCACGTGCCCGTCGACCTGGGACCGGACATCAGCGACGCACGGATGCACGCCAAGACCGGAGGATCCTACGCAGTGCCGTAGGGGACCGCACCGCCACTTCCCAGCAAATTAGGGACACTGTTGCTCCTGGGGTATCGGCGAGGACCATTCGCAACCGTCTCCATGAAGCTGGGCTACGGTCCCGCACACCGTTAGGCCGTCTTCCGCTCACGCCCCAACATCGTGCAGCCCGCCTCCAGTGGTGTCGCGACAGGCGTGAATGGAGGGACCAATGGAGACGTGTCGTCTTCAGCGATGACAGTCGCTTCTGCCTTGGTGCCAATGATGGTCGTATGCGTGTTTGGCGCCGTGCAGGTGAGCGCCACAATCAGGACTGCATACGACCGAGGCACACAGGGCCAACACCCGACATCATGGTGTGGGGAGCGATCTCCTACACTGGCCGTACACCACTGGTGATCGTCGAGGGGACACTGAATAGTGCACGGTACATCCAAACCGTCATCGAAACCATCGTTCTACCATTCCTAGACCGGCAAGGGAACTTGCTGTTCCAACAGGACAATGCACGTCCGCATGTATCCCGTGCCACCCAACGTGCTCTAGAAGGTGTAAGTCAACTACCCTGGCCAGCAAGATCTCCGGATCTGTCCCCCATTGAGCATGTTTGGGACTGGATGAAGCGTCGTCTCACGCGGTCTGCACGTCCAGCACGAACGCTGGTCCAACTGAGGCGCCAGGTGGAAATGGCATGGCAAGCCGTTCCACAGGACTACATCCAGCATCTCTACGATCGTCTCCATGGGAGAATAGCAGCCTGCATTGCTGCGAAAGGTGGATATACACTGTACTAGTGCCGACATTGTGCATGCTCTGTTGCCTGTGTCTATGTGCCTGTGGTTCTGTCAGTGTGATCATGTGATGTGTCTGACCCCAGGAATGTGTCAATAAAGTTCCCCCTTCCTGGGACAATGAATTCACGGTGTTCTTATTTCAATTTCCAGGAGTGTATATATATATAATGAGTATTTCAGACAGATTGTGTGGGTTATAACGAATTATAATTGCGGAAATGTTGCCATTTCCTCCTAGCGAACAGCCATCATAGCTCGAGAGCACTAGTATCTCAAGAAGCAGGAGGCGGGATCTAATTTTCATTTGGTGTGTTGGACTGTCGGTGAGTGTGTGTGGCTGGGAACCGAAAGTTTGTGGGATCGAACCCTGGCTGTGTCCTTTTCTATCACCCACTCCATCAACCTCGCATTCGCCGCTCAATGATGTGGAGATACGTATTTAGAAATATAGTGTCAGTTTCACATTTATGCTACCTTCAGACTAATAATCGCTATTCGCACTCTTAGCTGACTGCAGATTCTTCGAAGAAAGGGCAGTGAGGTATTCAGCTTAGAAGTATCGTAATAAATATGATCAAAAAAACACTTCAAACTCTTCGCTTCGTTTACACACAATACGTTCTTTCATCAGCGCAGCGGATGAGCTTTCGGCTTTATGTCTTCCCTGTGTCAAAGCCAGATGTGGGCAAGATTCTTCTCGTGGAACGGGAAGGAAGTGTGTAATAACGAGTCCACGACAAAGAAATTCGGCAATAAGTCTCAACAACGAATTATTGTGTGTACTAAGCTTCCCAAGAGAAATGTTCTAAAGCGAGCGCGTACGTGACGCTATTTTTATTATTTTTTCTTGTATGAGTGCTACCTCAGTCAGACTCCAATATATATTTACTCATTCACACACACAAATAAACCCATGTTTTGCATTCAATACTTACTTGATTGTAAACATTTTACTTACATCACGATTTCCTCCGATCATTGCCGTGAGGTGTCACTCAAAACGCCAATGCATTATGGTACTCAGAATGTTCAAGTCTCCAGACAACTTTCCTGCACAGCGCTTTTTGCATCTTTTAAGTTATACAAGAGTGATGATATCCCATTCCTTAATGTTGTCTTCTGAAATTTATTCACAACTCTATGCAGTGGCCCGCAAACAAAATACTCTTCGCCATACAAGTCGCCTGGCCGTAAATACCAAATGCTAAATGTGCGAAACCCCACCGTTCGCGACAAGTGATAGAATTTCTGCTCAATCACGTCTTGATATTTAGCTCCCTTATAAGGAATGTTATATCTTTCTGGCACCGAGAATCGTGACCGAGTGGCACTGGAGTGAAATTCCTTAAACCCGTTCGGGTATGGCAATACGCGGTGGTGTAAACTACTATCTCGACCGAGACCTCGATTACATATCACAATATTTCAGGGCGACCCATCAGCAAGAAATGCAGGACGACGTTTGGACATCGATGTGTTCTCTCTCACGGTTTCAAAACCAGCATCAGTGTAACGTCAGTTTGTGACTGTGTCAACGAATAGGTTTTAGATCGAAAGCAGTCTATTGTTCTCTTGCAGAAAGTATGAAATGGTGAGGAAACTATTCATGCAGCTGTGAGATTCTGACTTGTCCGATTCCCCACAGACCCCTACTACACTTTTAACTGAGAACATTGTACAAGTTCTTATAAGAATCACTGAATTCATATCGAAAAGCGATTGAATTTATATCTATGAATTTGTAACTCTGTTACGTTGGGAGATGATATTCAGTAATCTTTTAATATGTATTTAGTTTGCCTTTAATGCTGTCTGTGTTTTAACAAGTATTAACAGTCTGTTGAAAGTCTCAACAGTTTCATTGGTTTGTTCTGAAAATTTGCTCTTATTGTTAATTTTAAATACATGAACCTTAATAGTAATGCACAATAGTCATAAATAAAATAGGATGACCATGTCTTACGAACCAAATATCGGTAAAATAAAATCAGTAATTGTTAAGAACATTTCTCTTGGAAAAAAAAAATGGTTCAAATGGCTCTGAGCACTATGGGACTCAACTTCTGAGGTCATCAGTCCCCTAGAACTTAGAACTACTTAAACCTAACTAATCTAAGGACATCACACACATCCACGCCAGAGGCAGGATTCGAACCTGCGACCGTAGCGGTCTCGCGGTTCCAGACTGTAGCGCCTAGAACCGCAAGGCCACTACGGCCGGCGATTTCTCTTGGAGCATAGTGTTTTTTTTTTCTTACCTAAAAATTAAGATAATCACAACCACAAGAAAATCCTCTTTTTTATGGAGTTACCAGTTTCAGGCTTTTTTTTACACCATCTTCAGTTCTCACACGAAGATGATAGACGGTGGCGGTGAACGTAGCAAGCGCTACGACTCCTCTAACGCAAACATAAAGACGTTTCTTTCGCTTGTGACTGTTTAGGTTCACTCTTAAAATGAAATAAAATAAAAAAAAGTAACAAAATTCAAAAGTAACGCCGAAGGTCATCTTCAGCTGCTTCTCGTGGAGCCTTGAATGTCCGTCGGTTAACAGTGATTAGTAAGTTACCAACCGAAGCGAGTGTGACCTTTATTTGTCCACTGAAGTGAAACTGAAATGATAGTGTGGCATTGTTGCCCAGGAGGCCCAATGCGGGGGAAGGTCGGCCACTGGGTTGCAAATCTTATTTCAAGTAACGCCACACTGTGCGATCTGCGGGTCGGTGGTGATGAATTATGATGAGGAGAACACAACCACCAATCCACGAGCGGAGAATAATTCCAACACGGCCATGAATCGAACCCGGGCCAACGGCGTCGTAGGCTAGCACGTGACCACTCAGCTAAGCAGCCAGACACTTGTGCAGGTTTCTCACGGCATTGTGAACAGTAATAACCAGCCTCAGCTGCTATTGTTAATCAATGAGAACGCCAGAAAAAAAAAATTTAGCTCTGGGCCAGTGTTAAGGTCTCGGGGGATTACAGAGCTGCTGTTGACAACTAACTGAAATCGTTGCTGTATGATAGTTTATTAGTAATGAGTCACATCTCTATATTTAAGACTCTTAAAAGAACTATGGCAAAAATTTTACTGTCACTTCATACCAACGACCAATAAATTCACTTTCACCATCGAAAGCTGCAATTAAAGGCGAACATTCTCTGCCGAGTACCAGCTAGCTATTGGCGCTTTGAAATAAAACTATAAAAAAGAGCACACATCGGGACCAGCTTCCGGCGCGCTTTCACGGCGAGCAGAGTAAACTCGGTGATTTATTTTCTGAATTTACTGCAGCGTGCTAACTCTGAGAGAGCGTTTGTTTTAAGCCCCGAACTCCATTAAAAACCGCAGATTGTGTAAGCAACCTGACGATGCCGTAATGATCTAAAAGCGGAGCAAAACCGCTCCCGGGCACACGCACGCACACACATCCGTCTTCAAAGTTTTATGGGACGTTTCGTCAGTTTAAAACACTATATATCTGGACGAGAGTGGATGAATACTGAGCTCATACGCTGCAGACCATCCCTCTGCGATAAAGAGTGGGCGTTATAAACTTTTTGCTCGGGAAATATATGAGTGGTCTGATGTCCCACAAAATGGAAGTTTACGTGTTTTCTACCGGAGGAGCTGATATTACCTTTGGGCACTAGCACATAGACCTCTGCCAAAGTCTACTTTAAATTATACTGTACAGTGAAATTCATGACAGGAGCGATAATTATTATTTAGACGGAAAACCATGTAGGATTATCATTCAAGAAACAGTGCCTAGACACTGCCGGGAGGGGCGTGAAAACAATAATCTCTAATTTAGGGTGAGCCAAATTCGAATTATAAGGTACAGAGAGTAAAAATGTTCCACTTAGTTCTGTAACAGTTTCCACAAAATGTCTTGGCTATAGATGTATCTATGAAATGGCGTTGTTGTCTGCAGTCCATCGCACACGGTCGACAATTCATACTGCCAGTGATGGAGACCGATCGTTGTCTCTCTTATCACACCTCCAGCAGGATACAGAGTTCGATTACTCTTATTTCTGTAGCTACTGCTTTGTAACCCATTGACATGATAAAGTCCAATGACTGAATACCTCGAGATGGGTACTAACATAGCACACTCAAACACCGAGTCATACAATACGTGTGAACCCGAGCAGCACCGACTAAATTACGGAGGTGCCTCAGATATGTTTTCTGAGGTGTGGTATTCAATTTGCCTTTTTAGAGAATAATAACACAGGATCTTCGTAATTGCTATCACTGGCGTCTAGGGGCTTTGGTAGACACAGTTTTGATAATGGACCCTGCCTGGAAATGTAACGTTTGGATATAAAATAAGTCTGAAGACTAAATCACACTTAAATCTGCGACCTCACAGGTACGGAATTTATGGTAGACCTGCGCAGCGAAGAACGCTTTGCGGCCTGTCTCACTCCATCACTTGCCATTTTCGTCCGAGTACAGCAACGGCCGAGAGAGACTGATAAATTCCTACTTGGGAGGTTGGCTGTGGTGCTCCACGGGCGCTCACCAGGGTTTGTGGACCGTGCGTATGAATTGCATGCGTCGCAGACACACTGTGTGCAGTGAATGGCAGGGTCAACATGGTTAGCACGTGGACCAGCTTCTGTAGAGCACACAGGTCGGAGCTCATTGTCTCCACCGCTTGTGGAGCGGGAAATTTAACTTTTACTTTACATCCAAAAGGCAACTTTCGAACTCAAAGTAGACCACAAAACTCAATAATACTGTTTGTTGTGGTAGTCATGGGACATAAAAGTCATCCTCGTGTAACAAAACTCCTCCTGGGGTATGTGAGCTGTGCGAAAAGGGACATTGTCGTCTTGGAACACAGCATCACCATTGGGGAATAAACATTGTACCATGGGACGGTCCTGATTAATCAGATTGGTCCCATATGCCGCTGTTGACCGCTTTGTTTTGTTCAAAATCCTCATTTCACTCATTCGGCTTTTTATCAGATTGCATGCCTGTGGAGTATCGTCGAAGTTGTGCTAGTGGATTAGATATTTGCTTTCAGAAAGGTAGTTCGTAGTAACTGAAGGAAAATCACCGAGTGGGACAGAAGTGTATCTGGCATTCCCCAAGGACGATACTCTGCTGTTTCTAGTCTGTGTAAAAGATTTTGAAGACAATCTGAGCAGCCATCTTAGATTACTTGCAGACGAAGCTGTCAAGGGGCGTGACAGGAAGCTGTGGATGGGACGAGATTGAGACAGGGATGTAGCCTATCCCCGACATTACTGAATGTGTAACATTGTGCAAGCAGTAAAAGAAACGTAAGAAATATAGTTAACAGGAATCTATGTTCAGGGAGAAGAAATAGAAACTTTGGCGTTTGCCGATGACATTGTAATTCTGTCAAAGTTAGCAAGAGAGCAATTGAACGGAATGGACATTGTCCTGAAAAGAGCATATAAGATGAACGTCAACAAAAGTAGAACAAGCATAATGAAACGTAGTCAGATTAAATAAGGTGACGCTGAGGTAATTAGATTACGAAATGAGAAAGTTAAAGTAGCTCATAAATTTTGTTATCTGGGCAGTGCCGGCCGAAGTGGCCGTGCGGTTCTGGGCGCTGCAGTTCGGAACCGCGAGACCGCTAAGGTCGCAGGTTCGAATCCTGCCTCGGGCATGGATGTGTGTGATGTCCTTAGGTTAGTTAGGTTTAACTAGTTCTAGGTTCTAGGGGACTAATGACCTCAGAAGTTGAGTCCCATAGTGCTCAGAGCCATTTGAACCATTTATCTGGGCGGTAAACTAACTCACGATGGCCGAAGCAGCGAGATATAAAATGCAGATGGGCAATGGCAAGAAAAGCGTTTCCGAAGGAGAGAAATTTGTTAACACTGAAAACAAATTAATGTGTTAGGAAGACTTTTCAGGAAGTATTTGTATGGAGTGTAACCATGCATATGATTGAAACATGGACGATGAGCAGTTTAGACAGAAGAGAATAGTAGCGCTTGAGATGGGGTGCTACAAATGATTCTGAAGGTTAGATAGGCAGATAACGTAACTAATGAGGAAGCACTGAATAGAATTGGGAGAAAAGACTTTGTAGCGCAACTTGACTAGAACAAAGGATCAGCTGATAGGAGACGTTCTCTGACATCACGGGATTACCAATTTGGTATTGGAGGAAAGCATGGTGGGTCAAAGTCCTAAAGGAAACCAAGCGATGAATATAGAGGGCAGATTTAGAAGAATGTAGGTTGCAGTAGTTATTCAGAGATGATGAGACTTCCACAGGGTACAATAACATGGAGGGTTGCATCACACTAGTCACACTGTATATAGACGCATTAAACCATTTAAAATGCACATACAAATTTACATTTCAACGTACATGTACCCTGAGCAGTAACACTCTTAAGCAGAGGTCAAATATAAAGTGATAAATAGAGAATTGACTATGACAACGAGAAACCATAAGGGGGCGCTGCAAAGCAAACCCGCCCTCCATGCGAAAAGATACAGCTAAAATAAAAATGAGAAGAAGAAATGACATACGATGTGCGGTAAAACACAATGATAAAATACTGAAATATTTACAAAAATGGATACATTGAAAAAGATTTTGTCAACCATATAGTACAGTTATATACGCCAAAAAGCGATTGTACAAATTAGTAAAAAAGGAACAAACATAGATGAGAAGTACACCATAGAAAAAAAATTAAAAAACTTTTTTAAAAAAAAATTAAAAATTATTTATCATGTTATCGAAGAGCAAAAGTTAATCATAATGCCAAAACGTAAAAACGGTGTTGGCATCCATCTAGTGTACAGTTAATGATATTCAGGAAGATCGGATTTTTGCGCAAGATGGCGCCACATTGTTGAATACACATGTAAAGTAAACTAAGTTGAGATAAGAAATTACGGACACGATCGAAGCAAACGTATTAAAGAAACAAGACCAAATGCAGAAATAAAGTGCTAGCACACTTCATACATGGGAAAATTAACACAGGCTCAATAGGATGAATTGAGAACTCGTAGGGGATCTTACGGAGTGCTAGTATATCATGAGACGTAAATCCACACCATCTCTCTGTTGGTGCAGCCGACAAAGACGGCAAAAGCCCAATTAAAGGGCGTTAACACAAACTTAGTCACAATAACATAATTCATATCACCGATCTATTTATCACCCCCACCCTTTCAATCCTCCCTCCTCCACCCTCCTCTCGTTTTTCAACTTAAGGTTCATAAAGAAGGGTGCCCTGTGAGACCAATCAAATTATTTCGCATTCCGAATCCGTATAGATTCGAATCGGTCACTGGATATGATCGTATTTTTAGTGGCTGTAAACACTTCTCCACCACCAGCGTTCGACTTATCTTTGCGATACACGCCACTTGCAATTACGAATTTCGCTGGTATTTACTTCTGGTTTTAACCAACTTTCTGTCCCTAGTACCATACTGCCATTGTTACCTTTCATAAGGGAGCTTAGTTACTGCAGTTAACTAAAACTATATTAACATATTATTCTACGATTTGCTGCGACGAATATACCTCTGTCGTGATTCAGAAGGCATCTTATTGGGTCTGAGAAGGGATATCTATGTACTAAAAAAAAAGACTGCTTGCGCACGCCAGCATATTCCACTACCCTAGTGTCCACCCCATTCGTGCAGCGCACGCGTAACCTATTACATTCTCCACTCGACAGCACAAGTCGAGAAATTTGCATCCGATGTCGTCGCGAAATTGTCTCAGCCTCTAGTTTAGACCACTGAGGACCACGTTCGGCTCACGGAACTATACTCCAAATCGATAGTTACACCCCGTGGGCGGTGCTAGCTGCCGTCAGCAAATCAGCCAGCAGGCTGTAGGAACCGAGGATGGCCATTGAAACCAAGCGGCAGGCTTCATTCGAGTCCACGTTAGCGACGATATGCAGCAGGGTGCACCCAGCAAACTCATTCGGTGCCGGCAGAGCCTCCTTCACGTCTCAAACGAGATCCCTCGGGCAGGCAAAGTGAGTTGACACTGGTCCTCTTCCGCAACTTGCCCGCTTTTCTCGTGAGTTAGTTCATCACCTACTTAAGACTGGAGCTCCCAACGACAAGCAATCGCCCCCTCTACACGTGTCCGTACCTTTCAGGAACATCAGCTACACTCGTAACTGACGAGGATTGCCTTTCTGGTTCAGACGTACTTTGAGCAGCAGGCAGTACCTGAAATCTCAACAGCCGCCCACCCAATACCCATTTTCATCTTCCGCCCAGCGATTCGAAACCCCACCACTGCTCGTTACTCCCCGTCAGGTAACTGTCGGCCAGCTGGGACATGCTGTTCGGGTGAAGCAGCGACAGAGGCATCCCAGGTGACGCTATAGGCTGGACCGCGGCCAACCCAGCTTCCAAAAGTGTAGGAAGAGTGGCCAATTCCCTTTACGCCCATGTAACCTAAGCCAGGAAGTGAAACTCACTGAACAGAAACAATCGGAAACTGCTAAAACTTACAAAAAAAGTAATAGCACTACTAAAAACAGCTAAATAATCAGCTACTGTTCACTTCTGCTCACAAGGGAACCTCCCCATCGCACCCCCCTCAGATTTAGTTATAAGTTGGCAGAGTGGATAGGCCTTGAAAAACTGAACACAGATCAATCGAGAAAACAGGACGAAGTTGTGTGGAACTATGAAAAAAATTAGCAAAATATACGAACTGAGTTGTCCACGTGTAACTTATGCAACTTCAAGCGTTACGTGTAGTCAGGAGCGCCGTGGTCCGGTGGTTAGCGTGAGGAGCTGTGGAGGGAGAGGTCCTTGGTTCAATTCTTCCCTCGACTGAAAGTTTTAATTTTTTGTTTTCAGACCATTATTATCTGTCCGTTTGTCCGTCCGATGCGATCACTTTTTTGGGAGTGATTATCACATCCACAAAAAAACTAAATCGGGCAAGGTAGAAAATCTTTTTACCCATTCGCCAAGTGTACAAGTTAGGTGGGTCGACAACATATTCCTGTCATGTGACGCACATGCCGTCACCAGTGTCGTATAGAATATATCAGACGTGTTTTCCTGTGGAGGAATCGGTTGACCTATGACCTTGCGATTAAATGTTTTCAGTTCCCATTGGAGAGGCACGTCCTTTCATCTACTAATCGCACGGTTTTGCGGTGCGGTCGCAAAACACAGACACTAAACTTATTACAGTGAACAGAGACGTCAATGAACGAACGGACAGATCATAACTTTGCGAAAATAAATAAAGTAAAATTTTCACTCGGGGGAGGATTTTGCGCTAACCACAGGACCACGGCGCTCCTGACTGCACATCACCCTTGAAGTTGCACATGTTGCACGTGAACTGCTCAGTTCGTATATTTTGCTAATTTTTTCCTTAGTTCCACACAACTTCTTCCTGTTTTCTCGATTGATCTGTGTTCAGTTTTTCAAGGCCTATCCTATGTTCCAACTTATAGCTAAATCTGAGGGGGGTGCGATGGGGAGGTTCCCTTGTCAGAAGTAATTCGGAATATCACTGAACTAAACGATTGAAACACACTTCAACCGATAAGCTGCTGCTGCCGCTGAATTCGTCCTTCTCTGGGGGCTGCAGCTCTGCTTCTGCACAAATAGATGAGATGTGCGTATGGCACTATTGACCGGGGGACACCTTCTCCAATGTTCATCCGCATGGTGCAGATCCTTTTATTTGTCGCGAATTCAACAGCTTACGCGTTGATAATGAGGAAGTGATGAAGAGGACAGCACACACCTCCAATCCCAAGCGGAGAAAATTGCCGACCCGTCCTGAAATCGAACCAAGGGAACTACTGTACAGTCTTTGAAAGGGATGTGATGCGACTTATCTGGCACTTCACTCACCAGTGGCGATATTAGTTTGCCTAGAAACTATATCATACGTAGAATTACAGCAATAATTCAAACCGTTGCGAAATAATCCACAATATTAAGTAATGTAATATAATATTACCCTTTTAACTGGTTTGGACACACAGAGGTTGAGGGAAATAAAAGTGGCCGAACGAGTTGATATACATGGATGTATGCATATAACCACACCACATGACGAGTACACTATTTGTACGCCTGCCACGCGATCCAAACCGGTTCAGAGCGTACTGCGAGCTGTGTCAGTGTGAGTGGTGCAGTAAAAAGGGTACGATGGTACTCACAGTAGAGAAGCAGGTGTTCCACGTGAAAAGCTACGTGACAACAAACTCTCGGAAAAGGTGTTGTCAGTTGTTTGCAGAGAAGTTTAATGGTGTCAAAGTACCAGCAAAGAGAGCAATTCAATACTTACTCCGAAAACGGCGTCAGAGACAATCTGTTTAGGACAAGCCAAGAAACATTCCAAAAACGTGCCCTCACACCAGAAGATGTGGCTGCAGTTCACCAGAAAATGTTTGAGTCCTGCCAAATCAAACCGACGCCCGTCGCAACAGACCAGCGTATCACGTCGATCATGCAGAAGAATACTCCATCCGAACCGTCACATGCATCACTACCAAGTGCTGCTGTTCATGCATTAAAATCAGCAGACGCCTCCAAATTTGTGAAAGGCTGTTCACTGAGATAACAATGAATGACGTGGACATGGATCGGTTCCATATGTCTGATGAAGCTTGGTTTCATGTGAGTGGTTATGTCTGCCCACAGAATCACAGGTTCTGGGCAACTAGGAATCCGCGTAATCTCCACGAAACACCTGTAAATAATCAGAAAGTTGGTTTTGGGTATGCAGTTTTGTATAGGCCCATTATTGGTCTCCTCATCTGTCATGAGACGCTGAACTCGGAACGTTACATTTTCAACATTTTTAAACCATTTGTGGCAGCATTAACGGAGAAGGAAAAGACCTACAGTTACTTCCAATGGGACAGAGCAACTGCTCATACAGCAAGCCGAACCTTGGAGGACATTTACACATTTTTCACGCATGACGGAGTTGTTAGCAGAGGTGAGTGAGTCTACTCGCCACCCTAGTTGGCCACCCGGATCATCTGATATGTCAGTGTGGCGAGCCCTCAGGTCTAAGACGTAACACAACAACTGCAGCAGAACAGTTAGGATGAAACTGTAGCAATTCAAGAGTTCCAACTTCTATCCGCCTGCAGCAGCTTGCTGACAAGGGCCCGGAAGTGCCAAGAGATGAATGGTGGTCACTTTCAACACCTGTTATAGTCAGGTTAATATTATCGTTCCTTTCCTCTCCTGTATTTCTTTGTACCTTGGAGCACCGTTCTCCGGGCCACTTTTATTTTCATAACCCTGTATTTCCGTTGCAGACTTACATCCGTATACATACCGTATACAGGGCGTTTTAAAATTCTCTCTCACAGCATTCTAGCAGTCGTAGAGATGGCTTAGTGCATAAGTTTTGGTAAGGAACCTACTAGTGTGTCTGGTAATATACCGTTTGGATGTAAAGTAAGTTTGAAGGTTGTATCACACTCAAATCCCACGCTTCAAGGTACACACACAGCGGAGACAACGAGCTCCGACCCGTGAGCTCTGCAGGAGCCATGTTTAGAGCTCTTCTCGTCAGGTCGCCTAAGTGACGAAGAACGTTCTCTTCATTTCGAGAATGCGGTGCGTCAGTGGAGCATCACAGTCAATCCTTCTAGTTGCTAATGTACCAGTCTATCGCACTCGTTGTTGTAGTCGGGTGGAAACTGGCATGTGGCGTCGTAACCACAAGAGGGACCAGCCCCTTCTCAGGTTGTGTGTGTTTTGTGAGGCTGGGAATTTAATTTCAGAACCTGCTCGTTACCAGAACTTTACGTACTATGTCCCCTTTAAAGCACCTATTAGTGGGAAACAGGAATTCTGAAACACCCTCTATATGCGGCGCATATCAATAGGCAGGGGCGCGAACATTGGATATATGCGTCATGACGATTCAGTGCTACATGGACACAAGTTGATCTAAAGCGCATTAATCGTACTAACAATCCATTAATATCGTTTCTGAAAGGCACGATATCGTTATTTGAACTGGCTCATTTTCATGAGATGTGTTACGAATCATTGTGAAGCTCTGCAGTCTAAACGAGGAAGTAGAGATGTTACTATGGGCTTGGATGTGTGTGATGTCCTTAGGTTAGTTAGGTTTAAGTAGTTCTAGGTTCTAGGGGACTGATGACCTCAGAAGTTAGGTCGCATAGTGCTCAGAGCCATTTGAACCATTTTGTTACTATGGAGAGTATAAGTACGAGTATACTGTGGCTATTGTCGGCCTGGTCATTTCGCCATCTGAGAGCACGTTTCCCCAGTGTTTTTCTCACGCGACTGCCAAAATTCAAATTGATGATTACCAAATAGAGAATGACGAGAGACACTTATGCTCCGATTTGTGGATAACTTACATTTGGAGTTAAAGCACACATGTGACAGCACAGCCGAGACTAGAGAAAGACACACTCCGCTACGAACGGAAAACTCACATCAAGAGTCAGCAAAGGGTAAACGAAGAATTCAGAACTATACTTCAGTTCCCGACACACGCACCAGGGTAGCCGAGAGCGCTAACGCGCTGCTTCCTGGTCTCAGGCAGGTGCGCCGTCCGCAGATCGAATCCGCACGACGGATTAACGACGAGGGCTGGTGTGCCAGCCAGCCTGGGTGTGGTTTTTAGGTGGTTTTCCACAGCCCGCTAGGTGAATACTGGGCTGGTCCCTGGTCCCCACGTTCCTCCTCTGTTACACAGCTTGCAGACATCTGAACACATTCGCAGTCTCTCATGGAATTCACTCGATGCACGCAGTTTGGGTACACTAATTCCTTCCCGTGGGTGGTGACAGGAAGGGCATCCGGCCACACCTTAAAATTAATATGCCACATCCGATTAACCAGCAGACTCCGGCAGTCGGGATAAATGCTACGAAAGAGAGACTTCAATTCCCAACATATCTCTGCTATAGAGGCCACAAATATGTAGCATGATTCCGTGATTGAGATGTGCACGGATCGTGTTCATCCCATTAATTGTTTGTCATCTTCTATAACGGTAGTCCCGCCGCGTTTTCACATTCCATTTACTGGCGTGACTATCTTCCTGCCTTACTTGCCCTGGAGTGGCAGCAACAGCGCGTATCGATAAGCGCACTGTTGTACCATCTCTGGAGCGACCGATACTATTTCAGGGTCGTCGTGTGTCGGTAGGGAGTGAGTTTGAGACGCACCAGCAGTGCAGCCGCGACGGAGCAGCAGTCGCGGACGGACCAGCAGTGCAGTCAGTCGCTTGCCGTGGAGTAGCAAGCGAGCAAGCCCCTGTCGCGCGAAGTTGGGCTGGAGCCGCTGCCAGCGTGCACGCGCGGTTGCACTGTGAAGTTCTGCTAGTGAGTGCTACGAAGTTCGTCGCCCAACAGTCTTAGACGTGAAAGTTGAGTGCTCATTTAACTTACTATCGAGCCTCAACTGTTTACATTTCTTCGTTTGATCCTGGTTTTCGCTTTTGTTGCATTCCCACGAGCAACAACGTGTGTGTATGTAAGTCGGCTAAGATTCCAACCGTCTTCCTGAGAAATGTAACTAAATTAATTCCCTGTTATGGAAGTTCACCAGCGGTATCTTCTGCCTTCTGGCCGTTGACGTTCCAGTTACATGCCCTGGTCGCTGACGTAATTTTAGTCAGTGTATTTTCCTCATCGTGTTGTTGCTGTCCAGCACGGCGTGTAGTTCGACAGCTGAGGTGGTGAGTTGGTGTTGGTCGTTGTGGGCGCCAATATTCTGTGTCGTGTATTGAAATCTTGTGGTCGTTTTGCTGGTTGCGTGGAGCGGAGCTCATTTGGTTGATTAGTCGGTCGGCTGTCTGTCAGTTGGATTGCCTCCACATTAAGAAGTCGCTGGACAGGCTGCCTGTCTCAACTAAACGGGCGTTAGTATTACAATCCCAGGCTGACCCTTCGAAACTTCCGAGCGCCGAACATTGTATGTTATGTAATAAGTTCCCTGATTGGATTTTATTTATTTGGTTGATGTGTGGTCTTCAGCCGAGTATTAATATCTATTAAATTAATGTCCTTGTCTTACCCTTAAGGCATGAGATTGTTATTCTTTACTTTATATGAAATGTTTAAAGATATGGCCTTCTGCCCTTTAAAATTGAAACTTTTCTTCTAGGGTTTAGGCAGTTAAATTATTTGTTGGTGAGCGGCCTTCAGCCGAGTTTTAATATATCTTAAATTAATCTTCTTCTCTTGCCCTTAAGACATAAGATTATTATGCTTTTGGATGGTGCCTTCAGCCAAATTTACATGATATGCTTTCGGATAAGGTCTTCTGCTTCATGACTGAATCTCCTCTTATTCCTTAACATGCGCCTCGAGCCTATTTCCATTAAAATGAAATTGCTAAGGCCTTCAGCCAGTTACACTGAAAATTAAGAATATATTTTTGAGTGAAACCTCCTGAAGAACCCTGTACTTCAATTTTGCTTAAGCCTTGTGTCTTGGATTTTGAATTTGGCGTTCAGCTGATCTGAAGTTAATCAAAGGAGGTCGATTAAAGTTTTGAGTGTTTTGCATCCGTGTTGTAATACTGTGAGTTGATAAATAAAGTTCTATGTTGAGTGCAACTGACAGGAACTCATTTTGGCCTCTTTCCACAACCTAATCCACTCTGTCCTGCTAGCCAAGGCATTTCAGTGTTGATGTTACAAGCTTGTAGAGTTGATGGAGATGGATAAATGTATCAGTGTGAAGTAAGATATCCTTGTGTGGAACTCTGAAGCCGAAAAGTATTAGCTAATATCTACTTAACCCTTTGTTTCCTGACATAAGAAAAAATTTACTTTTTAGCATTTTCTTTGCAGAATTTGCTATTGTGGCCTCAAATGACGGTAGGATTTTTTGTAAAATTTTATTTTATTTTTCACAACTTTTTTCTCTCCTGGTACTCAGAAGTAACGTCAGACTCCATGGACAGAATCACAATATGCGCAGAAAAATGCTCCAATTTTTATAACTTGTCCTTTATTCCACATAAATATTAAATATTTTTACATTAGAAAATTAATTAACAGAAGTATGGTATTTCTCAATTTTTTTTTTAAATTTTGCATAAATTTATTCTAGAGTAACTTCACAATACATAGTAACTTAGCTATACATCTTTGACAGTATATACATATCACATATTTAGTGATACCTCGTGAAATTGTCGGAAACAGTTCTTTTTCTCATTGCAGCACAAATACACTTTACATGTACTACATTGTGAATGTGGTCTCGACTGAATTTTATTTTTCGCACACATTTCGCATCGTCCTCTTTTACAACTGAACACTACTAAATGGTTTCCTCGGTTGCCAAGACGTACATCCTTCGGAACAGAAAAGTTATCCTTCCTTCTCTTTGGGGGAGTTATTTCATCTTTACCAGAGTTTCTCTTTTTGAGATTTGGCATTTGCTGTTCATTCATTAGCCCTAGTACCACAGCACTCCTGAATTCCAGCAGTGGCAGTGCCCCATGTAGATCACTGAAAATGACGTAAGCATTGACAAAAGCAATTTCTATTGCTCCCCAGAAGAGACGGTGCCACCATTTCTTTGATCGCCTGTCAAGACCATAAGTTGAACGTAATCTCTCTGCATGATCCACACCACCCATGTTTTTATTATAATCACATACAATAACTGGTCATGGTATAGTCATACTAGTTCCATTTTCTGTTTTCTTGTCACTACGCTCTGTTCAGTGCCATGGAAGTTTGACGCAAAATACACTACTTTATTTTCCCTCCATTGAAATACTGTTAGGTCTAGAGATGACTCTCTGTGATTTGATTCCCCACGCTTTAGACATTCTTCTTTAGGTAAATTCCCTGGCAAACCTTTCCTGTTTGTTCTAATTGTTCCACAGGCAAATGTATTTACGGATTTCTGTGTGAGAAAAAGTGGACAGAACAACTAGTGAGAGGTAACGCTTTGTTGCTACAATAAAGTGTTCGCACAACCTGACGGTACTAACAAGTCCGCCTTATATTTTCCACTTTATCTCAATCACTTGTGACGTAATGCTTCAAACTATTTTTAAAAAACAAAGAAGGTAAGTACGTACAATGGAAAACTCAACGGAAGTTTCAATAAATTGCATACAAATTCAGGCAACACCATGGAAACAAGCACATCCAATCTTCTGTTTTCACAGCAGCGCGCGAAAAACAATTTCAAGCTCTGACCGCCAGAGAGGTCTACGTATTGCACAATAACATCTATGAAACAGTAGAGCAGAGTTACTGTTACGTACCGACAGGCTCTCAGATCACGAAACAGCACCACGAGAAAATAATGAGAGTCAAAACTTACTGGTACTTTTAAGTACCGTCAGGCAACAAAGGGTTAAGGTCTACCTGAGCCTCGTGCAGTGCTCCATCCAAAGTTTCAAAAGCTGCTAAATTTGCAACAGTTGTTCAAAATGGCCTTCTTCAGTGCCAGTGCAGGCATGTCATCGCGCAAAATGGTCTGTCGTACCCGTTCTGAACAATTCCGCAGTCAGCGAGAATTTTTGTCAGAGGATCCTCTTCAGTCTTGACGGGCGTCACGTGCACAAAACTTTGACACTGTCCCGCAAAAAGAAATCAAGTGGGCTAAGATCAGGTGAATCTGCAGGCCATGAAACATGACCTCCTCTACCTACCCACTTTTCAGGGAGTGTCTGATCCAGGTGTTCATGAACTCTCAGTCGAACGATCAGGTTGGAACCACATCCGTTAACGAATGACAAGATGGAAATGTTGCAGCAACCTGGGTAATATGCCTCTGATAAACACTATGTACACTGGTGCATTTAAGTAGGGGGGAGGAGCGAAGAAATGGGCCTAGTACGTAATCGCCGACTATGCCTGCACATGCGTTGACTGACAATTTATGTTTATTACTCCTCAGGAACGTAGCGGGGGTTCTTGATGTCCCAAACATTACTACTGCGACTATTTAGCATTCCATCTCTGGTGGAACAGGCTTGAAACGTGAAACGTTCATACATAGGAAAGTGGGTATCGTTCGTGAAGCGCTGCAAGATTGAGGTCCGAGGTCAGCAGGGTTCAATGCAACCACCTTAGATGGTAAGGGTGTTGCTGCGTTTTCCGTAACGTCACACACAGTAATCTGTGAAACATTCATTTCATGTGCAACTGATCGAGTGCTGATTGAAGGCGCCTCATCCACTCAAATAAGTGCTACATCTTCTACGTCGGGAGTCCCTGTAGTCTTTCTCGGGTTCCCGGGTTCGATTCCCGGCGGGGTCAGGGATTTTCTCTGCCTCGTGATGACTGGGTGTTGTGTGATGTCCTTAGGTTAGTTAGGTTTAAGTAGCTCTAAGTTCTAGGGGACTGATGACCATAGATGTTAAGTCCCGTAGTGCTCAGAGCCATTTTAGTCTTTCTCTGTCCTTGTACTGTGGTACCGACTACCCTGTTTCACTTAGCGTTCTTCCTGCTGCAGCAAGATTCTAAAGGACGAGACGACTGCTTAATATAATGTAGAGAAAACCTGCCACGAACGGCAATGTTAACTAATTACGAATAATAGCAACCTGTCGTTGTTCACAATAGTTTCTTTGCAGCGTGTATTTGATAAAAATGCATATCAGAAACCAAATCTTTGAAGTTCAGTTGCTCTAAAAATCGATAACATTTTGTTATTACCTTTCAACAGTTATTTGGCGACCATTTTAAACTGCGGCTTCTTCCAGAACTGTGCGTGGATGTTCATACAAATTTACGAACCTGGTTTTTGCCCCTAAATGTACGCTCCAACACTGTAAACTGAATGTGAAGAAACACAGTTAAGTACTGAACTAGAGCATTAACAACAAATCGCATAGTAGATAGGCTCAAAGTGTAATAAATCGCTCCTTATAGCACCGATTTGGCCAGAGAGGCATGTTTCTTTCTTTTTTTTTTCGTTTGTTGCGTAACTTCTAAGCAACCCAAAAATAGAGAGCTTGTGTGCTGAAAGACATAATCTGCAACGATGTCTTCACCACCGCCTCGTAATTTGAAGAACTACATCAGCGTCATATTACCTGGATTGCTGAAATTTCTTACGAAAAGTAAATGCCAGGGTGGCAAGCAACCCAGTATACCCCCTCTGCAAAATGCAACCTAATGAACGGAGTATGTGTTATGTGAAACAAAGCTTAAATACTCCAACATGGAGGCAGGGTAGACGTGCTAGAATTTATGCACCAATAAAAGGTGTGAAATATTGAATTCGCTAAGTCCAATTGTATGAAAAACCCATTAAATTCTTGAACAGATCATATGTACAAGTTAACCATTTCCTCCTCGACGACCGAGCGAGGTGGCGCAGTGGTTAGACACTGGACTCGCATTCGGGAGGACGACGGTTCAATCCCGCGTCCGGCCATCCTGATTTAGGTTTTCCGTGATTTCCCTAAATCACTCCAGGCAAATGCCGGGATGGTTCCTCTGAAAGGGCACGGCCGACTTCCTTCCCTAATCCGACGAGACCGATGACCACGCTGTCTGGTCTCCTTCCCCAAAACCAACCAACCAACCAACCTCCTCGACGGGACCTAGAATTCCCTTTCACATTTCAGTGTTGTAAAACAGCATGTAGTTGTATTTAGGCTTTGTATTTACGCATCACCTTGGGACATCTCCAAAACTCTGCTTTAGTATAGAAAATTCTGTGACTGTGGTAGTTCAACATCTTTGCCATCAGAGGGAAGAACAAAACGACTAATCTCGTACCTGTGTGTCTCTTTTTCGTCATCAGAGTTTACGGGCCTGCTGACATGAAAGGACACTATCGTGAGTGCTTTGATGTTTATATATCATACATTTTTAGTTTATGTAAACTTATCTTACTAATGCAATAAGCAAATTACCGATCAAATGCGATGAATACAGTCTGACCAGTGATTTGCATCTAAAGTAAAACAATTACATGTAATACAATACACTACTCTTTTTCAGTTGCTGTAGTAATATTCTCTCTAAGTTTTAAGTCCCTTGGTACAGCTTTTCATAGTTTGAGTAGGAAAAGATGAACCGTCGTAGTTACGAACAAACGGAACCTTTAAAATCCCTTTCGAAACACCATATCACAGAATTAACTGAAAAATATGCTTGTGAACGATAGCAGCTGTTTATAAGTCACTTGAATTTTCAGACGGTTTGTCGAAGGCGGATACCGATCATCACGTATTGTGAAGCAACTGAAAACGAGAACAAAGACTCAAAATTAAGTCTAGCAAGTCCACATGCAACGATACCATCGCGGTTTCCAGTCACATGAATGCAACGAAAATGTTCGTTGCTTGCTGCGCTCTAACAATTTTGTTGAAAGTTGCTGATAGAATGCGTCCATATCAAGGATAAGTGTCTGAAAGCTGCTACTATGGTGTGTTGCCACCGTTCTCCAGTGCGAATATAAAATGTATTTCACTTCATTTAATAAGCTGCTGTTTGGAGGGTTAAATTATGCCTCCTTAATTATTTGTTTCTTGTCTGTAATCTACAATAGACGAGAATTCTGAATTACCTTTCATAAATTTCTTGATAGTACATTTCAAGAATAGTTGATTAATCTTAAATCGGCGTTTATAATAAATTCGACCACTGACTGAAAATTATGTTATTTCAGGAATATTGCTTAACCTTGCCTACCACGGGCTCTGCTTTCACCAGAACAGGTACGTAAACTGTTAACATGTTTTTGGTCTGCTTATTTTGTCTTTTATTATTCTTGATCTAGTTATTTCTAATTAGTTTTTGACAGTCTGTATGACAAAGAACTCATCATAACAGGGAACTAAATTTAATCAGAACCAACAATTTTTTCAGTTTTCACTTCATGGATAAAATTCATTTGTTTTCTTTGTGGAAATTCAGCTTTACGCAGTTGTTTGCTAATGCACGGTTGTGTTTAACCCCTTGTATCCGTTAAGAGTACAGCCAATTCAGTTTCCAAAATTTTGTACCTAATCGAACGGCCAAGGTTCATATTATTACACTGTCCGCATTGATACCCTTGCTAAACTGTACAGTCCCAGATTTTTCGATTTGTGCGCTGTGATCAATTATCTCCATACTATTAATCGCTAACCTTATTTGTCGAATATCTCCCCATTTCTGACCCCCTACAAACGTGTCTCTTGTCTATCACATTTCAGATAAATTTATTTCACGTATTTTGCTAAATATATCACTCGAAATTCCACCAGCATAGTTCCAGATACCTGAGTATTTCACCATAACGTACAATATAGGAAAACTTCCAAATAAGTCGCTGACTGACTTTTTATCAACTGTCGTTGTTTTGTCGGCCCTGGATGTTGTTAAGGTTGCTCAATTTCTGTTCGAACAGCATTCATAAGAGTACCTATTACTTACCTTATCTTTCCGGCTGACTGAAGCTATCAGTGTTCGTTCATTATTACTTTCTTATACCTTTACAGCCTTCCACAAAGCAATTTACTCTACGCTTCAGTTCCAACTATTTCATGTTAGGAGTTACTGCTGTTAGAAATCTGTATTCTGT
This sequence comes from Schistocerca nitens, assembly GCF_023898315.1. Taxonomy (NCBI): domain Eukaryota; kingdom Metazoa; phylum Arthropoda; class Insecta; order Orthoptera; family Acrididae; genus Schistocerca; species Schistocerca nitens. The sequence goes on from NC_064617.1 coordinate 364,497,180, forward strand.
ACATATGAAGAACAGACTTCCGTTTGTTTGCTTGGGCGCTCAAGCATTTGACGCATTTCTGCTAATACACACCCTACCTTCGTAATAAGGCATTTGTTGTAAGAAAGGATAATACATAAGCCGAAAAATAACTGAAGCTCTCTTCATGTATGTAAGATGAGTTTTATTTTGTTTAAGTTTCAGAAAGTAGACCTGTTTCATTAGAATCGATAAAATGAATCACAGGTTTCTCGTAAGAGTCGGAGTTCATAAATTTTCCTCGATGATTTTACGCCACGAAACTCTTTCTCGCTTTATGTCTTTAGAATTTCGTGTAGTTATTATCGGCGTTTTTTTAGGTAGAGTGTTTGTTCTGATTGCTGCTACATCGGTGAATGATTTATAATAGAATTTTAATTTTGTTTACGAAGTTCAGAATATATTTCCGAAATAAGAAAGCCACCCATTGAGGGAAACACCGTGAACAGAGATCGCAGTATCTGGGTCTAATGAGAAAATAAGTGGCCATTCGTTTTGCTGACCGCTAACGCTTACGATAATTTTCTTACCCTGAAGAAACAAACAGTATCTTTCTTCTCATAAACGCAACCGGGATATTTGCTTGAGGTAAATTCGTTCTAAATTGCGGAACAATTCTTCTGTTTAATGTTAATGGTTACGTAGGACTACGTTTATCTGTCACAGGACCGTTCTGTTTCCCAACATAGCACATTAGTTAATGCAATTTTTCTTCAGCTTTTCTTTTCGCTGATCTATTGTTTGTCCGTGCTATTATAGTAATTGAGGTGGTCAATTACGTTGCAAATATTCGTCAGTGAACAATAGTATAATCTTTATCAATTAAATGTATTATCAAGTTTGTTCTAAGAACTGCGTCTATCAATGAAATGAAAAAGGCAGAAATCTTTGTCAGAAACATTTTTTCATTGCAACAGCTTTTGCTAGAAAAGATGCCATGAACATAACACAAATTAGAAATCTCAGACAGTTTCTTTATGTCTCGGACTCTGCTAAAGACAATCGTAGCCATCCTCCTTTCATACCGGGGAAGCAAGATTTAACTTTAGTTTCCTTTGGTTTGACACCTCATCGTGATCACTAATATTGTTGAGCAAAATCAGGAAATGTATATAAAAAAAACAGGCTATGGGTATAGATAACTCAGCAAGAAAACATCTTCTTGGTTGTAGGTTAAGAATTTGTTTCCAGCAACTACCTATCGATGGTGCGAACAGAAGTACTGGAAACTTAGAGGCCTCACTAATTTTTTCACTATTTAGTCTCAAAACTACGGGCAACCTTGAAATAAATGTCACTATAGAGGGTGAGTCACCTAAGTCTGGCATATGAGGGATCTGTTAATTTTTATGACACACGATATTGGTTTAGCTAAATGTTTGATACCAAAAGTACCGAAAAGTAAAAAGGCTTCCTATGTGATTATGGGCGCATGAGGGAAAGTAACAGATTTTGAACGCGGGATGGTAGCTGGAACTAAACGCATGTAACATTCCATTTCGGCAATCGCTAGGGCTTCAATATTCCAAGATGCACCGCGTCAAGAGTGTGCCGAGAATACCAAATTACAGGCATCACCTCTCTCGACGAACAGCGCAGTGTCCATATCGACCGATATCGGCGGCATTTACATAGATTTATCAGTGCTTAAGACAAGCAACACTGTTTGAAATAACCGCTGAACTCAGTGTCGGGAGCGCTACGAACATATCCGTTAGGACAGTGCGGTGACGTTTGGCATTAGTGGTCTATGGCGGCCAACGACTGACGCGAGTACCTTTGCTAACGGCGAGATATCGTCTGCAGCGCCTCTCTTGGCACTCTGACCATAGCGGTTGGACACAAGACGTTTGGAAAACCGTGGCCTCATCAGATGAGTCCCGATTTCTGTTGGTAAGAACTGATGGTAGGGTTCGAGTGTGACGTAGACCCCACGAAACCATGGACTCGAGTTTTTAAGATGGCACTGTGCAAGGTGATACTGGGGTCCATGATTGTGTGGGCTGTGTCCTCGTGGAACGGCCCAACTGAATCGTTCATTAACTGGAAATTGTTATGTTCGGCTACTTGAAGATCATTTGTAGCCATTCATGGACTTCACGATCACGAACAAAGATGGAATGTCACCGGGCTACAATTGTTCGCGATTAGTTTGAAGAACATTCCGGACAGTTCGAATGAATGATCTGGCAACCCAGATAACCGGATATGAATCCCACTTAATATTTATGGACATAATCGAGAGATAAGTTCACGTACATAGCCCTCCACGGGCAACACTTCCGCAATTATGGACCGCTATAGAGGCAGCATTGCTCAATATTTCTGCAAGGGACTTCCAACGACTTGGGGGATCCATGCCGCGTAGATTTGCTGCACTGCGCCAAGCAAAAGGAGATTCGACACTATATTAGGAGGTACCCCTTGAGCGTTTTCATGTCAGTGTATTTCTCTGGCAGATAAAACGCAAGTCTTTCATATCACCGGCATTTGGCTGATGTGGAACACTACACGACATATGGAAACTGTAGTGAGCGGTGATTTCGCTTCTTTAAACCAGATGGCAGTTATAAGAGTCGGGGAACATGAAAGGGAAGCAGTGGCTGGGAAGGGAGAGAGACAGGGTTGTAGCCTCTTCCCGAAGTTATTCAATCTGTATATTGAGCAAGCAGTAAAGGAAACAAAAGATAAATTCGGAGAAGAAATAAGAACTCCGAGGTTCGCCGATGACATTGTAATTCTATCAGAGACAGCAAAGGACCTGGAAGAGCAGCTGAACGGAATGGACAATGTCTTGAAAGGAGCATATAAGATGAACATCAACAAAAGAAAATCGAGGACAATGGAATGTAGTCGAATTAAGTCGGATGATGCTGAGGGAATTAGATTAAGAAATGAGACACTTAAAGTAGTAAAGGAGTTTTGATATTTGGGGATCAAAATAACTGATGATGGTCGAAGTAGAGAGGATATAAAATGTAGACTGGCTATGGCGAGGAAAGCGTTTCTGAAGAAGAGAAATTTGTTAACATCCAGTATAGTTGTGTCAGGAAGTCATTTCTGAAAGTATTTGTATGAAGTGTAGCCATGTATGGAAGTGAAACATGGACGATAAGTAGTTTGGACAAGAAGAGAATAGAAGCTTTCGAAATGTAGGGGCTACAGAAGAACGCTGAAGATTAGATGGGTAGATCAGATAACTTATGAGGAGGTATTGAATACAACTGTTCAAAAATGTTCAAATGTGTGGGAAATTTTATGGGACTTAACTGCTCAGGTCATTAGTGCCTAAGCTTACACACTACTTAACCTAAATTATCCTAAGGACAAACACACACACCCATTCCCGAGGGAGGACTCGAACCTCCGCCGGGACCAGCCGCACAGTCCATGACTGCAGCCCCTAGACCGCTCGGCTGATCCCGCGCGGCTGAATACAACTGGGGAGAAGAAGAGTTTGTGGCACAACATGACTAGAAGAAGGGATCGGTTGGTAGGACATGTTCTGAGGCATCCAGGGATCACCATTTAGTATTGAAGGGCAGCGAGGAGGGTAAAAATCGTAGAGGTAGACCAAGAGATGAATACACTAAGCAGATTCAGAAGGATGTAGGTTGCAGTAGGTACTGGGAGATGAAGAAAAAATGGTTCAAATGGCTCTGAGCACTATGGGACTCAACTGCTGAGGTCATTAGTCCCCTAGAACTTAGAACTAGTTAAACCTAACTAACCTAAGGACATCACAAACATCCATGCCCGAGGCAGGATTCGAACCTGCGACCGTAGCGGTCTTGCGGTTCCAGACTGCAGCGCCTTTAACCGCACGGCCACTTCGGCCGGCGGAGATGAAGAAGCTTGCACCGGATAGAGTAGCATGGATAGCTGCATCAAACCAGTCTCAGGACTGAAGACCACAACATCAACAACATGTATGTATTGTCAGATTTCTGTTTGACTGCGAAATTTCTAGCGTTATCCAGAAACCATTCAATAGTTAATGTCTACTCAGTGATAAATGGAAAGTTGCGGGCAATAGAAAAGGTAAATGCCACAAAGAAGAATCTGGAGACGTCATTATGACAGGCAGGCAGGTGATGTATTATATCGTTTCCCGATTTGAGATGATATTTGGAAAGAGCTAACGAACAATATGAAACATCCTCATCGGGTATCCGCCTCTGTTATCCGAAGAACGTCTTACAGTTGTGGTGAGCAATGACCTGTCAGTAATAATAGCTACTCCGGAGTGTAGTTCCGGTGTTCCTCAAGTCGCACTCCGAGGTATCGACACGCCATCGGTCAGCTGCCGCATATCCTACTAAACTGGTAAGGGAAATTTCCCATCACACCCCCTCAGATATAGTCGTAAATTAGTTCAGTAGATAGTCTGTCAAAAACTGATAGCAGATCAAGCATGAAAACAGGAAGAAGGTGTACTTAACTGCGAAAAAGATAGTAAAATAGTAACAATGAACGATCCAAGCTCAATATACACAACTTCGTACACAGTTTCAGACCCATGGTATCTTGGTCGTGTGGTAATGGTGTTGTACAGCGAAGCGGGATGCAAGAGGAAGATTTGAACACGGACATCCACCTGGTCATTAACCTGTCTGTTCTCCTTCTGTAGTCATACATTGGTTACAGAATATGAGTTGTGTGGTAAGAATAAATTACCGTCGCAAGCAAATGTGATTAACAGTGAGCGCTGGCGGGATGCCGCTTAGACCTCTCACAGAAACTAAAACTGTTCCAACATTGGAATTCAATAGTCAAAACTTCCATAACGGAAGGCAAATATATCTTGCGGTACTTGTGTAGGAGGTACGAAAAATGGTTCAAATGGCTCTGAGCACTATGGGACTTAACAGCTATGGTCATCAGTCCCCTAGAACTTAGAACTACTTAAACCTAACTAAGGACAACACACAACACCCAGTCATCACAAGGCGGAGAAAATCCCTGACCCCGCCGGGAATCGAACCCGGGACCCCGTGCTCGGGAAGCGAGAACGCTACCGCGAGGCCACGAGCTGCGGACTGTAGGAGGTACGTATGTGTGGAGATTCCTACTTTACACTTCGCTGTTGCTAACGGACGTTAAGCCACGACACAGGCAGAAATCTGAATACAACGAACACACACATCGGTGATCGTAAGGATAGTTCATAATTCGTCAATAAGAAATTGGGTAACAAGGGAGATTTCAATATCGATCTCACTCTCCGTAGTCCAACCACGACGCCGCCACAACACGACTCCCATCAATGATGCACACCTTCAGCTTTGGCGGTTCAGTGTTTCGAATTAGCTTCTTTCTTTACAGTTCAATACCCCTTCTTGCTGTTTTCATACTTGATCTGTGTTCAATTTCTGACGGGCTATCCAATAGTCTATCTTACCACTAAACCTGAGAGGGGTGCGATTGGGAGGGGCGTTTGAACCATCCGGAAGTTCACACAATGAAAACTGTTCATGCCCGTCTGCATTATATAAAGTGTCGCAGATGAAGGCTGGTTTGAAATATGCCTACCTGGCAAAGATATGACACTGGTCTCAATGAATGTCAGTTTTGTTGTGTTGATATATATTGTGCAACGATCAACTGACAACTATAGCTGTGATTTAAAAACAGCCGTGAAGTTACTTTTTCCCAGTTGGATAAATTGTAACACTGTGACCTCTTAAAGTTATTTGTCCTTCATAGTTACTGCAATTTGAAATTAATTTGTAGGCACCGTAAGTTTTCTCTCAACACTTAAGGTATATGTAACATAATTCAGGCTAGTCCATATATCCCTGACGATCGAGGTGAAGGGTACTCAAGCGGGCGGCCAGTCCTCTTCGAAGACTACTCCCAGTGCTAAAGAAAAAAAAGAAAAACCGTGGTTCAAGTAAATAATGTCGATAGCGTAATCCGGCCGCTGTAAATATAAAAAATGAATTGTCTAAGTAAAAAAATTACTGCATCCCTCGCAGTGACATAGTAAAGACCGTTAATTCCTATATTTACTCTTCCTGGATATATGTCAACCCTTTCTTATCTGCTTCATTGTATATGTGTATGTATAATTTGTCCTGATGCAGTTTTTGTTCTGCTGTCTCATTAGCAAACCTTTAAATCAGCATGGTAAGAGCACAGAAACAAGTGGATCCATTTCTGTTTTTAAAAACAATGTATTATCATCGAGGATATTTTGTCTAAGAGTGCTTGTTATCACAATGTGATATTGATAATTCTGTGAATGAGAAAAGACAGCGACTTGTACATTGATAATGAACACACGTTACAGAGATCCTTCACATTGATTTATTACCTATGATACAGTAAAAAATCTTATTGTTCAGTTATGTGGCTGGCGGTAGTTACTTTACTGTATCGCGTTTAATCTTGTATCTAAAAGTCGCCTCTGTTTCGATAAACGTAATTAGTCTCTAGAAGTCTTTGTGTAATGATACCAGGGAGAAAATATGTATATTGAAGACGAAATGGCAAAACTTACTGCAACTTCATAAGAAATGCGCAATAAAAGAATAATTTATTTTATCTCAGATATCCCAGGACGCAGTGGAGAAATACGGAATCTGGTTCTTTGTGAATAAATATTCCAATCACTTCTATTCGACTTGCTTTCCAACGAAAGACGGACGACGTAAATGCACTCTCGTTATTTGTAGCTCGAAGACACACGAGTGGAGAAAACATTGGGGAATTCTTTTAGCGGGATTTGATGTTACTGGTTACCGAGCGAGTAATTTCGGCTTTATTCAACATCTGCCGGAGGTCTATTGATTATTTGTCCAACCGTATTTTCATTCGTTTGCGCTGCGTCGCTTTCGTTGTGCTGTCAACCCTCTTTTGTTATTTCAGGCGCTCTCATTTCGCGGTTCTTTCCGTTTCTGGAATGCGGATTTCTTTGAATGTTTACGTTTAGGAATTTTGCTTTGAGTTCCAACATCAAGCAGTTCGAGCCATTGCTGAATTAATCAGCAGAAGTGAAATAGCTACAGTAAGTTTTTTACATTAAAGGTGATTTATTAAGTTGTTAAGGTGTGTGCAATTTACGACAATATTACAATGCGAATGTTGATCTTGGGGTTAACAGAGGCACTTAAGGCATGATTTATTAACAGTGAAAAATGTTTTCTATGTGCAAAAGCATGATTTCAGAACGACTGAACTTAATGATGGTCTTCAAGTCTGAGCAGTCAGTGTGTACCATTTGTGACCCTGTACATACTGTTCCGCCTGGGCATGGTTGAAAGGTTTTACTATTATATTCGTACATAAATGGAAATGTCGTGTGGCTAGGGCCTCCCGTCGGGTAGACCGTTCGCCTGGTGCAGTTCTTTCGATTTGACGCCACTTCGGCGACCTGCGTGCCGATGGGGATGAAATGATGATTAGGAAAACACAACACCCAGTCCCTGAGCGGAGAAAATTTCCGACCCAGCCGGGAATCGAACCCGGGCCCTTAGGATTGACAGTCTGTCACGCTGACCACCTTTTTTTTTTTACCAGTAACAGGGAAATTAACAAAAGATCTTTATTGGTACAAACTGAAATACAACAGAAATGCCATCCTTCTGGCGAAAATAACACAAGACATTATACTCGTACAAGGCGAGCAATTTTTGTTTTGTTTTTATGAACAAGGTGTAGGAAAAAAAGAATAATAATACTGATGTAAGCTAAGAGGTGTGGCCGGCCGCGGTGGTCTCGCGGTTCTAGGCGCGCAGTCCGGAACCGTGCGACTGCTACGGTCGCAGGTTCGAATCCTGCCTCGGGCATGGATGTGTGTGATGTCCTTAGGTTAGTTAGGTTTAAGTAGTTCTAAGTTCTAGGGGACTAATGACCACAGCAGTTGAGTCCCATAGTTCTCAGAGCCATTTGAACCATTTTTAAGAGGTGTGAAGCAATATACAGTGGAGTGAGGGAAAAACCAGTGTGTTCTGGTATATTGCATAAAAGAAAGGAGGCGCTTGTCCATGCGTCTACTCCACTGTGGGCTACAATATAGAAAGTAGCGCGGGGAGTCTCAGATGTCAGCAGGGGGGGCGGGAGTGTTGTCGGCGTGTGGCACCGTCCAACTGAGCGGGGGTGACGTAAAGATCGCATGTAGGTAATTGGCGAAGAAGGCGCGGTAGCGCGGTCGGTGTTCGACTTGACTGTGGGCGGTTTGTAAGTACTGCCAGAAATCAAGGCGTGATTTGTCGACATCGTTATACATGTAGGTGATCGTCCATCCCTTGACCCATACAATCGCATGATTTTTGGCGGCGGGGAAATAAGTATTCTCAGGATGGATAAAAGTCCATGGGTCAATCGAGTCCGGCGGAACACGGAGGTAACAGGCAACGAACTGTCGGGCTAGTTTCCAGACGTCACTGGTGGCAGCACAAGTCAGTTGATGGACATCGTCATCCACGAGGTGGCAAATGGAACAAAGTGGTGAGTCCATTAGTCCGATGGCGTGAAGGCGATGATTTGTGGCGAATTTTTCATTTGCGACTTGGTACCATGTTGCCCGGACATTGGAGGGAAGAAAAGGCTGGTGGATATGACGCCAAACCGTGGGCCACCGCTTGGACGGATGTCTGAGTTCGATATTGTTGCTGGATATGGATCGAAGCAGTGGGGTGTAAAAATCTTTAGGTCGAGGAGAACGCGTGGTCGGTAAGTGTGTGTGTGAGCATAACTGAAGTCGACGATGAAATGAGAAATGTGCGTCAGATGGTGCTTGATGTGTCCGACTGGTACTGGTGGTGTTATGGTCGCGGGCACAAGAATTTCCAGCAAGCTGCGCGTAAGAGAGGTGCCCCCGTGACACTGCTTGTGCATGGTGGACATGTACAAGGACGCCGCTCGGAGTCGCACATTGACAAGGCCGAGGCCTCCCGCTCGCATGGGAAGGGTGAGCGTGTCGTAGCGGACCTTAAAGAGCGTGCCGGCCATAAGGAAGTATCCGAAGGCAGCCTGGAGGCTGCGTCCAATAGTTGATGGCAGCGGGAGGACCTGTGCGATGTGGACCATTCTGGACGCCACATGTTGATTGAGGTATTGGACACTTTGTAAAGAATCGAGTCGTCGGAGAAGATTTTGTCGCACCGCCGTGCGGACAGTTTGGAGTGCACGCCGAAAATTGATGGCAGCGGAGCGGCGCACGGTGGAGGTGAAAGTGATACCAAGGTATCGTAGTTTTTGTACACACGGGAGAGGTGCTAAGTCGTCGTGTGAGAGGCCGCGTTCAATGGGCATCGCCGAGGATTTAACCACATTCATGTTACTGCCCGCTGCAGCGCCGTACGTTGATATCAAATCAAGTACCGTGTGTGTTTCACTCCGTGAGCGGATCAAGAGGAGGAGGTCGTCCGCATACGCACGACATCGAAAACTGTGCTGTCGCAAAGTGAGACCAGAAAGGTGGCTCGTCAGACTCCCGATGAGTGGCTCCAGGCTTATGGCATATATTAGAGTCGAAAGTGGGCAGCCTTGCCGTACGGAACGCCAGATTGCCACTGGTCCCACCACACGGCCATTAACCTGAATCAGCGATTCGGCGGTGCCGTACAGGCGCCGGATAACGTCGATAAAGGCTGGTGGAAAACCCATGCGGTTCATCACCGAGAACAGAAAAGGATGCCGCACTTTGTCGAATGCGCTGTCAAAATCAATGGCAACCACTGCGGCGCGGAGTCTGCACGCCGCTGCCAGTGCAATTAAATCGCGACATTCTCCTGTGGCCGTTTGCATATTAACTGAGCCGCCCGGAGTTGTCTGTTCCGGGGATAGAATGCTAGGCAGGACCTTGCGGCATCGCGTTGCCAGTAGGCGTGTAAAAATTTTATAGTCTGCGTTAAGCAGAGTCAGGGGACGGTAATGTGCTGTCGTCACACCTGGTGTCGGTTTGTGGATGGGTATAATAATTCCCGTGACGAAGGACGGCGGTACGGCGTTCCCCATCGTCAGCAGTTCATGAAACATCGTTCTCCACCGTGACGCCATTAGTGTGAGGAAAGCGCGATAAAATTCTATCGGCAATCCGTCGGCACCAGGCGACTTATTCAGAGCGCCTTTTTTGATTGCATCATGGACTTCGTCACGCGTAATTGGCTCCATCATTTCGTCCGCTTCGTCGTTGGTGAGGGTGCGAGTTACGTGTGGTAACACAGACTCCTCAGCGTGGTTGTCGGTAGTCTCCTCCTGGTACATTGTGCGGTAGTGGTCGACAAAGGCACTGACGATTTCAGCTTGGCAAGTGACGTGCTGGCCGTGACAGGTGTTGATCTCGGTGATGCGTTGTTGTCGTCGATGTTTCCTATCGGAGGCGATGTGATGCATGGTGGGATGTTCTTGTTCCGCCGAATCTTGACATCGGGTTCGCACTATAGCCCCCTGCAGTCTATGGCGTGTCAACGTTATAATTTGCACCTTAATCCTGCTGCGTTCCCTCTGGGTGTCGGGGGTGGGCGGTTGGGCGTCCAGGTCGCGGAGAACGGCGTAGAAATAGTCGGTAGTGTGCCGGCGCCACGCAGTTACTTCCTTTCCATACTGAATCAAAGTACGTCGAATGGCAGGTTTGGCACATTCCAGCCACCAGGCCAAGGTCGTGCAGTATGTAGGTAAGCGACGTTCACAGGTGGCCCATGTCTCGGTAACACGTTGAAGACATTCGGGATCATGAAGGTGGGTGGTGTTTAGCTTCCACGGTGCACGACTACGCCAGACCACTTGCTTGGGGAAGAGAATGTTGCAGATGTAGGCACAGTGGTCCGAAAAGGCCAGGGGCCAAAGTTCTGCACCTTGGACTGCAGGTGTGAGTTCCCGAGAGACGTAAATCCTATCAAGGCGGCTCGCGGAGTGACTCGTCTGGTAAGTATATCCAGGCGCGTCGCCGTGCCGAACTTCCCAAGTGTCGCGGAGCAACAGATCGCGGACGACAAGACACAGTTCTTGACAGGTGTTGTAGTGGGGCACTTGATCTTTGGGGTGCAAGACACAATTAAAATCACCCCCAAGCAAGTAATGGTCGCAGCGTCCAAGAAACAAAGGAGCGATTTCTTCCGAATAGAAGAGTGCCCTGTCGCTTCTGCGGGTGGAGCCTGACGGAGCGTAAATGTTGATGATACGCGTCCCCATGACGGTGACGGCCATGCCTCTGGCAGATGGAAGGTATGTGATATCGGTCACTGGAATGCCTTCTCTGGCGTAGATGGCTACGCCGCGTCCCAGGTGGTCACCAGGAGAAGGACAAGTGTTATATCCCGCGACGTCTGGAAGTGTGGCCAAGTGTACTTCCTGTAGTAGTGCGATATCGACGTCCGACGCCCATATCATCTCTCGCAGCAGTTGAAGTTTCACGGGTGAGCTAATGTGTTAGTGTTGATCGTCGCTATTCGGTAGGTTTGGAGCCGTACCCCGCCGTGGAGGGGAACTCCACCGGCGGAGGATGAAAAGGCGCGAGGCAACGGCGAGTCGTGCCGTACTCCACCAGACGGCGTTATCAGCGGCGTAACGATGCTTCCGTCTGGGGTAACTCTGTCCCCAGCGTGTGGTCCGGGTCCTCATCGACGTCCTCACTCCACACCATTGAAGGCGCTGTCGTTGTAATGGTCGGACGTTCCACTTCGGTCGTAGGGGCGGAGGACGTCTCGGCGGCAGTCGCAGCAGTGGAGTCCATTGGTTCAGGAGCACCTGGGCGAGCCAGTAGAGTAGGCATCGACACAGCCACAGTCGGCGCCATGTTGTCCTCATTCGTATCGTCGTGTAGGTTCTCCGAGGCCTCGTCGGGTCGGACGGCCTCTGGAGCATCAGGGGGAGGTGATCCGTCTCGTTCCGAGACCGTATGGCGCCTCCTCTTGCGCCTCTTAGGTGAACGTTATTTGCGGGTTCGTCCCTCCGTGTCGGAAGACGGAAGGGAGTCGCGTCGCTCTGAGAGGAAGGTCGTCGCGGGAACGTCAAATGAGGGGGCGTCCATATGGTCGGGCGGGTGGGGGTCGGAAGTCGTCGCTGTTGGTAGTGGCGCCGGAGTAGCACCAAGCTGTGAGCGCGACGTGTTGGTCCCGGCGGTATCCGTAGCAGCTGGAAGAGTCACCGGTACATGGTCCGACATGCGGCGGCCGGTGGGAGGAGAAGAGAGCGCCGATGCGTAGGTGATCGGTAAAACCGTCGTCGGAGCCGGAGGTGCCACGGTAGCGGCTGGCAATTGGGTGATTCGTCGCTGAAGACACTCAGATCTGAGGTGGCCTTCTTTGCCGCACCCGGAACAGGTCTTGGGTTGGCCGTCGTATATGACACCCGCGCGGCACCCGCTAATTTGCTGGTAAGATGGCACGTGGCGATGGAGATCGATGGTGATCTGCCGTACATCGTTAAGAACGGGGTACGTTTGGAATTGCGCCCAGCGTTCGGCAGTGTGGCCATGTACAGTGCCATATGGGCGGAAAGCCGCGATAACGTCTTCCGCCGGGAGCTCGAACGGGAGTTAGAAAACTCGTATGGTGCGCATTCCTAAGCCGGCGTGGTAGACAGTGACCGCTCCGACATTGCCGTCGGCGCGGCAAAAGCGTAGTCCATGGTTGGTGTTGGCTGGCTCTGAGCACTATGGGACTCAACTGCTGTGGTCATAAGTCCCCTAGAACTTAGAACTACTTAAACCTAACTAACCTAAGGACAGCACACAACACCCAGCCATCACGAGGCAGAGAAAATCCCTGACCCTGCCGATGGTTGGTGTCACGAAGTATTCTTTCACATACCGCGTCACTGACGACTTTGACGTACACCGTACTGCTTAATATGGACAAATGGATGCCCAAGATGTCGGAAGCTGGGATCTTAGCAACGTCGTGTAGGAAGCGTTCCACTTCCAAGGCCCTTGGTCGTGCGTAGTCGTTGCAGAAGGTGAATCGTAATGTTGATTTTCTATAACGGTTGGCCATGGTTCTAATGCACGTAAGCGACACGTAAGTGACGGCCGCGGAAATGTAAACAACAGCGAGCGCGCGCGCTCCGCAGGCGGAAACAACATCTCCGCACTGCACGGCGGCGAAAGCCGGACTGTGGGTTGACAATCTGTCACGCTGACCACTCAGCTACCGGGGCGGACATATTCGTACATAGAGGAATACCAGGTATCTTGTGTAGTGGCATCCGAATCCTCAGATTCTTTTTGTTATAGTGTTCTTGGATGTTCTTTCTTTATTGAACTTCATCATTTTTTCTTGAAATTTTAGCAATACCAAATTTACGAAAATCTAGCTGTCAAAGAAAATTTAAAATATTCTTTCGGCGAAACGTAATCCGTATAGCAACTTTTATTTATAAACGTGTAGTTCAGGTAACTTATAAAAACCACTCCATTTCTTAATCTAAACAACGTAATGGCGCAATACACAGAAAAAACGCAGTGTTGCTACAATATGATGATAAGTGTATCACAAGGGGCGTGGAGACTGCACAAATGTTTAGCATCATAGTGCAGCAGGAAACAGTAGGGAATAACCCAGAATTTGAAACCCATCTCACTACAAGTCCTATTTATAAACATCATAACCATCGTTGTGTTTACCCATGCGGGAAGTATCTTGATGTTGAAAATCGCTATTGTTGTATGCGATGCCGGTGCAAAGTGTCTGAATAGAAGCGTGTTTTATAAACAGTGTCAGGTGTCGCCTAATTTATATCCATTTGTAACAACTAATTATCCAGTGCAAACGAATACAAAGTTTACTCGATCGGATCGAAAGGTGAATCTGCTTGAGGTCTTCTGCGGCTGCTGGACGCGATACATATCTTTGCATTACGCTTCTGATTAATACTAGCTGCTTTGCATGTCACCACATATTGGATGGTAACTACGAGGGCAGTTCAATAAGTAATGCAACACATTTTTTTTTTCTGAAACAGGGGTTGTTTTATTCAGCATTGAAATACACCAAGTTATTCCTCAATCTTTTAGCTACACAACACTATTTTTCAACGTAATCTCCATTCAATGCTACGGCCTTACGCCACCTTGAAATGAGGGCCTGTATGCCTGCACGGTACCATTCAACTGGTCGATATCGGAGCCAACGTCGTACCGCATCAATAATTTTTTCATCATCCGCCTAGTGCCTCCCACGGATTGCGTCCTTCATTGGGCCAAACATATGGAAATCCGACGGTGCGAGATCGGGGCTGTAGGGTGCATGAGGAAGAACAGTCCACTGAAGTTTTGTGAGCTCCTCTCGGGTGCGAAGACTTGTGTGAGGTCTTGCGTTGTCATGAAGAAGGAGAAGTTCGTTCAGATTTTTGTGCCTACGAAGACGCTGAAGTCGTTTCTTCAATTTCTGAAGAGTAGCACAATACACTTCAGAGTTGATCGTTTGACCATGGGGAAGGACATCGAACAGAATAACCCCTTCAGCGTCCCAGAAGACTGTAACCATGACTTTACCGGCTGAGGGTATGGCTTTAAACTTTTTCTTGGTAGGGGAGTGGGTGTGGCGCCACTCCATTGATTGCCGTTTTGTTTCAGGTTCGAAGTGATGAACCCATGTTTCATCGCCTGTAACAATCTATGACAAGAAATTGTCACACTCAGCCACATGACGAGCAAGCAATTCCGCACAGATGGTTCTCCTTTGCTCTTTATGGTGTTCGGTTAGACAACGAGGGACTCAGCGGGAACAAACCTTTGAATATCCCAACTGGTGAACAATTGTGACAGCACTACCAACAGAGATGTCAAGTTGAGCACTGAGTTGTTTGATGGTGATCCGTCGATCATCTCGAATGTGTGTGTTCGCACGCTCCGCCATTGCAGGAGTCACAGCTGTGCACGGCCTGCCCGCACGCGGGAGATCAGACAGTCTTGCTTGACCTTGCGGCGATGATGACACACGCTTTGCCCAACGACTCACCGTGCTTTTGTCCACTGCCAGATCACCGTAGACATTCTGCAAGCGCCTATGAATATCTGAGATGCCCTGGTTTTCCGCCAAAAGGAACTCGATCACTGCCCGTTGTTTGCAACGCACATCCGTTACAGACGCCATTTTAACAGCTCCGTACAGCGCTGCCACCTGTCGGAAGTCAATCAAACTATACGAGACGAAGCGGGAATGTTTGAAAATATTCCACAAGAATTTTCCGGTTTTTTCAACCAAAATTCGCCGAGAAAAAAAAATGTGTTGCATTACTTATTGAACTGCCCTCGTACAAATTACTGATAGTACAGTACTGGCACATATACGGGTCAATTGCAGTTAACGCCAAACACTAGCCTACATAAACTCGCGACGTGAACATTTCCGATGTCACACATCTGAAAAATGCCGAAATTGCTGCTTGCCACCATTTAACACACTGCATTAATGAACACGTTCATAAATCAATTGAAAACTTTCTGAATTGGTTTAGCATCCCAAAAGATTTAACATCATGGAAAAACGTTCCTAAACTATCACTTGGTGTACGCAGTAAATGTATTACACACTAACATCAAAAGTTAAGTTCAAAAATGATATGAAAATAGTGTCATGAAAATTATGGCTTTCTGAAATGATAAGTTAAGCCTCGGTAAACGACAATTATTCACAAGAAATAATTACAACACTTACGTATTTCAATGTATCGAGAGCGGTGGCGTGTTGTTAAGGCAATGGACTCGTATTCGTGAGGAAAGAGACTCAAATCACTGTCCAGCTATCCAAATGTACAATGAGATGACAAAAGTCATGGGTACGTCCCTACTATTGGGTCGCACCTCCTTTTGCCCGGAGTACTGAAGCAGCTCGACATGACATGGACTCAACAAGTCGTTGTAAGTCCCCTGCAGAAATATTGATCCACGCTGCTTCCGTAGCCGTCCGTAATAGCGGAAGTGTCGCCGATGCAGGATTTTGTGCACGAACTTAGTACAAATGGCTCTGAGCACTATGGGACTCAACATCTGAGGTCATCAGTCCCCTAGAACTTAGAACTACTTAAACCTAACTAACCTAAGGAGATTACACACACCCATGCCCGAGGCAGGATTCGAACCTGCGACCGTAGCGGTCGCACGGTTCCAGACTGTAGTGCCTAGAACCGCTCGGCCACCTCGGCCGGCTGTGCACGAACTGACCTCTCGATTATGTCCCATAAGAGTACGATGGGATTCTTGTCGGGTGATTAGAGTGGCCAAACAATCACGATCAACTGTGGCACTAAACATGGGGCATTGCATTCATAGAAATTCCATCATTGTTTGGGGACATGAAGTCCACGAATGGCTGCAAATGGTCTCCAGGTAGCCGCACATAAACGTTTCTTGGCAATGATCGGTTCAGTTCGGCCAGAGGAGCCAGTCTATGCCAAGTAAACACAGCCCACACCTTTATGGAGCCACCAGCAGCTTTCACTGTGCCTTGTTAACGACATGGGTCCATGGTTCTGTGAGGTCACTTACCAACTGAAATTGGAACTCTTCTGACCAAGTCGTCCAGCGCCCAACCGATATGGTCACGAGCCAAGTAGAGGCGCTGTAGGATGTCGTGCTGGCCGGCCGGTGTGGCCGAGCGGTTCTAGGCGCGTCAGTCTGAAACCGCGTGACCGCTATGGTCGCAGGTTCGAATCCTGCCTCGGGCATGGATGTGTGTGATGTCCTTAGGTTAGTTAGGTTTAAGTAGTTCTAAGTTGTAGGGGACTGATGACCACAGATGTTGAGTCCCATGGTGCTCAGAGCCATTTGAACCATTTTTTATGTCGTGCTGTTTGCAAAGGCACTTGCGTCGGTCGTCTTCTTCCATAAGGATTAATATTGCCACAACAGATACGTTAGTCATGCGTCCCACATTGACGTCTGCGGTTATTCCACGTAGTGTTGCTTGTCTGTTGCCACTGACAACTCTAAACAAAGGTCGCTGCTCTTGGTCTTTAAATGGAGGCCGTCAGCCACAGTGTAGTCCGTAGTGAGAGGTAATGCCTGAAATTTAGCATTCCGGTACACTCCTGACACTACGGATCTCGGTGTATTGAATTTCCGAACAATTTCCGAAAAGGAATATTCCATGTGTCCAGCTCCAACTACCATTCCACCTTCAAATGTTAATTCTCATCGTGCGGCCATAGTCACGTCGGAAACCTGTTCAGGTGAACCAGCTGAGTACATTATGTCTATAACGCTATTCTACGCCTTTTTGGCGTATCAATGTAGGTTTACCGTGTTTTCCCGCGAGTTGGCGTGATAATCATCAAAACAAAGTGGTTTTTTGTTGCTGCAGGATCTGCTTAACTTTCAATCACCAGCATTATCTGTACCAATGCGAAAATATTTTGTTTGTGCCCACCTACGTAGGGGGAAACGCTCATCATAATAAAAAAAAATATATTCGCTTGACCCTGTCCTTTTAGACAGTCTCCATTACTTCCATACGTTGTATGCGTGGACCACATGTGGTTTAAATTCAACGAAATCGATTGACGGAAGATAAGAGATCATAACAAACTGTAAATCAATAAGAGTCGAAGCAGCTCCTCCATGACATACAGGTAAGGACACCGTTGTAGGAGCAACGAGAAATGGACGCCATATTTAAAAGAACGAAACTCTCCAAGATTGGCTAAGTCCTAAAAAAACTCGACATTTAACATGTACTTCAATGCGAGATCCTTTTGATAGTTTACGAAACTTTGTCTTCCGGTATGACAAGGTTCAAACAGAGTCCGGTTGTTTGCAAAGTACAGCAGTGGCAAGACAGAGTAAAAACAGGGTTTGGACAAAATGTAAAAACACCAAGTGATAAGCATTATTGACCGTAAATTCAGACGTTAACCGAGCCTACCTGACACGATGCTGTGTTTGACCATGGATAGGACCTGTGTAATGCCGCTAATAAGGTGCCTGCTTCACCTGCTTACAGACAGTGTTCTGTGTAGTGAGTGGATTATGCCGCAGCTAAGTGAATTCGAACATGGACAAATTGTTGGTATTCATTTGGTGGGTAGTTACATAACCAAGGTCGCCGAAGTGTCTCGTGTTTCAAGGCGCAACGTATCAATGATTTTCAACTATAGAGGGAAAGCGGAAAATATCTGTGAGGAAATATAAGATGACGACAGCTGAAAAAGTCACTGCAGGACTGAATATGGCACGCGCACTCGAAAGGCTATCCATATGTAGGTAATTGCCGGGCAGGCTGAAATTTCAGAACCATTCATCCGTAATGCAAATGTCCGTAACAGGAAAACGTGGTGCCGCAGCCAGAAAACCTGGTCTATGGTAAAAGAAAGTCAGTTGGTCGGGTGAGTCTTGTTTCACACTGTGTCCAACTTCTGACCCAGTTTACGTCTCGCGGATGCCGTCCCAATCCTACGAGTCAGACGTCTTACTACCAAGAGTGACACATGGCGAGGGTTCTGTGATCATTTGATATATCATACAGTGTTACTGCATGCGTACCATCGTTACTTAGCAAGGTCGCATCACTGTCAAGGATTATGTGACCATTTTGGTTAATCATGACCTTCCCACTGCACAATATTTGTTCCCTAATGGTGATGATGACGACAAGGCCCCTTTTCACACAGTTCACATCATCCAGTACTGGTTTAGTGACAAAGATAAATTGTCGCATGTCCCCTGGTCATCACAGTGAACAAATCTCGATGTTGTTGACCCTTCGTGGTTCACTCTGGAGAGGAGGGAAATTCGTCGCTATCTACCTTCACCATCGTTACCTCAACTTACTACTGGGTTACAGGAAGAATGGTGTAAGACCACCTTGAAAATTCTGACTATATTTATTCATTCCGAGAAAACTGGAAGCTGTTTTAATGCCAAAGGTTTTCCTACGCCGTATTGAGTAGGCTGTGGTGAAGTGTCTTTCTTGTTTCCACATTGTTGTCCACCTCGTAATTTAACTAAGCGCTACCAAAGGTAATGTTACCAATACCAGTGCCACAAAAGCGCAGTTACTAATCAAGGTAGTCCGAAATACCTGAACCAAAGAAGAAGCAGTGAGCATTCGAGAATTTGAACCATGAACAGCTGCCGGCATATGTATCTTTACATTACATATTCCAGGTTTAGAGAACAAAATAAATAACTTGATAAATATAAATCTTTCGGTCCGGACTGTATACAAATTAGGTAAATTTTGGAGTGTTCAGCTGTACATTTATCCATTAAATACACTGCTCACTCGAGGAAATATCCTTACTTAAGGACTGGAAAGTCGTACAAGTAATATGAATGCGCAAGAAATGAAATAACAGAAATCCGCTGAATTACAGCCCCATTTCACTGAAGTCGAAAAACAGTTGGCAGAAAACTATCAAATGACACCTACTCATCACGGGTTCGGGCTACTTCATGCTTGTGAAACACACCAGCACTTTACTCACATGGAGCAATGACTTCTATCGACAGAGAATCTCTAATTGATTCCATATTTCCAGATCTCCAGAAGTTTTTGGATTCATTCCATTCAGTTGGCTTCTAATCCGATTGCGTGCAAATGGGGTATCGTCGGCGTTGTGCGAGTGAATTCGCAGTTTCCTGTCTTTTATGTCATATTTCGTAGTAGCTGATGGGAAGTCATAGAGAAAAACTGAAGTCATATCTGGCTCTGCTCAAGAAAGTGTCATACGCCTTCCACTGTTTCTAATCTATACAAATGAAGCAGAAGACAACCTGAGCAGCCATCTCAGATTGTTTGTTGGTGATGCTGTCATTTATCATCTGATAAAGGCATCAGAAGATTAAAGCCAATCAAAAAATGATTTAGATAAGGTATCGCTAAGGCGCGAAAAGTGACAGATATCTCTAAAAAGTAAAAATGTGAGTTTCAAATGAGCAGTCAAAAGAATCTTTTAAATTTGGGTTACACGATAATTCACACAGAACTAAAGGTTCTCGAATCAACTAAACATCAGGGGATTACGACTACGAACAACATTAACTGTAGGAATCACACACAAAAAAATGTGAGGAAGGCGAAAAAAGGACAGTATTGTATTGATATAACACTACGACGACACAGCAAATCTGATTAAGTGACTGCCTACACTACGTTTGACCCTCCTCTTCTGCAGTACTGATGCGCTATACGGCATCCTTTTCAGGTAGGATTGACGAATGACGTCTAAATGTTCAAATAAGTTTGGCTCGTTATGTCTTCTCACAAAATAGAGGAGTGAGTATCATTGGTATAATACGCAAGTCCGGGAGGCAATCATTAAAATCAAGGCGCTTTACGTTGCAGCGACGTCTTCTTTCTCGAAATTTCAATCTCCAACTTTTTCCTCCGAGAATCAAAACAATTTGTTGACTACCACCTACATACGGAGAAATGATCATCGTAACATAATGAGAGAAATATATAGGTTTTCATTTCTCTGGCAATCAGTTCGAGAATTGAACCGTAGAAAAACAGTCTGAAAATACTCGTAGTTCGATGAACTCTCTACCAAGCACTTAAATGTAAATTGCAGAGCACTGATGTAGATGTAAATGTATATCCAGAAACATATGGCTCTTGTTTAGATATGTTCTATTTCTTCTATCAGTCCTGTCTGGTAAAAGTTCCACACTAACGAGCAATACTCGAATAACAATTGAGTGGACTATTGTTCCTGGGAATTCCTCCTGAGGCCCTTAGTATGTGATTTGCTTTTCCCATTATTAATTAATGTCAGTACAAGTACTCTTAGTATATAATGGGTGTGACTGCTTATAGTGATTGTTCGGCAGTCATCTAGACACACAATAACTGTAATTTCTACCTATTAATTTGCATTGCCATTGCAATTACTTCCACATCCTCTGCTCCAATAACCATTTGTTTGTTTTCCTAGCTTTCCTAATATCTCCCAACACGTGAATGTAAAATTGTTCTGATCAATCGTAGATTATTTTTTGCTTTACAAGTGCTACAGTTCGAAGTCATAAATACATTAACTGTGAGAACTCCGTTACAAGCACAACATAGATTCAATTCTAAAACTGTTTAGTTTACCAAGTGCTCTCAAGCCCAGGTTAAGCTCTTCATTAATTTATTGAGTTGTCGATGACAAAAATTTTGCCTTCAGATCTTCAACGTACTCAAACTCAGCATCTAGGTCAATGTCTTCATTGCTGATGTGCCTTATTATACGAGGGCCGTTCAGAAAGTAACCTCCGGTTGATTTAAAAAAAATACACCAAGTTAAATACAAATATTTTAATATATACATCTTACGACTACATCTTTGCACTATTTTTCTACATAGTCTCCATAGCGATTGAGGCACTTATCGTATCTCTTCACAAGCTTTGAAATTCCTTCTGCATAAAAATCACCCGCTTGTGCCTGGAGCCAGCCTGTGACCGCATCTTTGAGCTCTTCGTCGTCATCAAACCGCTGTGACCCGAGCCATTTCTTCAAATGCATGAAGAGGTGATAATCACTTGGCGCCAGGTCTGGACTGTAAGGTGGATGGTTGATAACGTCCCACTTGAAGGACTCAAGAAGGGCCGTTGTTCTGCGAGCAGAGTGAGGACGGGCGTTATCGTGCAAAAAAACGATACCGGAAGTCAGCATACCACGGCGTTTGTTCTGTATAGCCCGTCGTAACTTTTTTATTGTTTCACAGTACACGTCTTGATTAATGGTCGTACCACGTTCCATGAATTCAACCAACAACACCCCTTTGGCATCCCAAAACACCGTTGCCATCAGTTTTCTGGCAGAAAAATCTTGCGAGGCTTTTCTTGGTTTGGTAGGCGAATTTGAATGTGCCCACATCTTTGATTGTTCTTTTGTCTCAGGGTTCACGTACTTAATCCAGGTTTCGCCACCGGTCACGATTCTGTTTAACAATGGTTCTCCTTCGTCCTCATAACGTGACAGAAAGTCTCATGCAGAGGCCATTCTTTGAGTTTTGTGGTGGTCGGTAAGAATTTTGGGCACCCATCGTGCACAGAACTTACGGTAACCCAATCTTGCTGTCACTATCTCGTACAAGAGAGTCTTAGAAATCTGTGGAAAACCAGTAGACAACTCCGACATTGAGAAGCGTCGATTTTCACGAACTTTTGCATCAACTGTCTGAACGAGTTCGTCAGTCACCAATGATGGTCTACCACTCCTCTCTTCATCATGAACGTTTTCTCGTCCACTTTTAAATAAACGTACCCATTCACGGACAACTCCTTCACTCATAACTCTTGGTCCGTACATGGCACAAAGCTCACGATGAATAGCTGCTGCAGGATATCCTTTGGCTGTAAAAAACCTTATGACAGCACGCACTTCACATTTGGCGGGGTTTTGTATTGCAGCACACATTTCAAACTGCCACAAAAACTAAACTAGCGCAGGTACGACGTTCACTCGACCACGGCTTGATGCCGACTGACCTGTTGAGTGCGTGAACGCACAGATGGCGTCGCTACTCCCCCCACAACCCGCACTGTGACCAATCGGAGGTTACTTTCTGAACCGCCCTCGTATAAACTCTTTCGCTTGTTTATCAAACTTGTTCTTATCTCACCTTCTGTAGCCATTCTAAGAGCATATTATGTGGAGTAGCCGTACACTCGAAGAAATAAAGTTATACAATTAACAATTTGGTTGTGTGATTAGTCTAACGGCTTGCTATCCTACTGTAGAGGGGATGAATCATTTTGCAAATACGAGTATGCTCCTTCACAAAAACAAAAACAAAAATTTAATTACATATTTTACTTTTTGTTGGTGATAACTGAATCCTTATAATTGCCGTCGTAAGTGACATGGGAGCTCTTTCCACCTCTGTTTCCCTTCCCTTCTACTTCAGTGATATGCCCGTTGGGGACCAGCTCCTACTACGAGTGGCTTAAGCCAAAATTGGTGTAAGCTTCTGATGTTACTTTGAAGAGAAAAAACATTTCTAACGAAAACGACACATACTAAGAAATGATTTTCCAAGGCACAATTAGATATGTTAAGGGAAATGTCGGGTAATGTGGGCTTTACAACAAAATATAGGCTCCTTAAATAAGAAAGGTGTTTTTGTAGTTCACAAAAAATAACCTTTTTATTCATCGAAAGGATACGATAAAAATAAACATTTGGTTCAGAGAAGTTTCGACATGCAGTCAGTTGAATCCGACACGACGCATTAACTTGTAGACTAAAGTATTTTGTAAGACAGTTCTGGGTGCTTCTTCATAAAGTTTTTGCAGACATCTTTACCGGCTAATTTCTTTTCTCTGATAAATCTGTGAGGTAGTTCTTATTTTAGCATCAAATCATAAGCCAACTTTGGAAACTCAGTCTAAGCTAGCCTTTCATTACTAAACAGGGTGAAAACGATATGTTAGTATTTGAAACCTATTTGAAGTTATCAAAACTCTATCGGGATTTGAGGCTTTAGTAAAATACATACGAGAAGAGTTAAATATCTGATATACAGCGCGTTTCATAACTCATGTTACACACTTCTGAGGGTTGTAGAGAGGACTTACTAGATCAACTTTTACACAGGAACCCCTGTCCAGAAACGTCATCCAACGACGCTACAGAGCGTTAAAGCACCTCTATAAATATGTAGGGTAATTCCGTGATGATGTCATAAAACTTTCTAGGGTGATGGAGAGGGATAATAGTATCAATTTGAGGTAAGGGGTCGGAAACGAACGTGTCAGAAGTTGCATGCGATACCTCTGTGTGGATTACATGGACCGGAACTGTTCTTGCTAAGAATGTAGGGTGTGCAGGTTTCAGAGATGGTAGTATGGACCAATAGAAGGATAAATGTAAAATAAGCTGGGCTCTAAAATGCATACACGAGTAGTTATCAGCACTTGTTCCTATTCGCTAGGGTGAAACACATGTTCTCTATTGAACAAATCCATGGGACCACAGTATAAGATCCTCGAACATTTTAATAAGTGTGACGTTCCTAGCCGTGAAAGTTCGATTTAACTTATAACTTACAAAATTCGAAACAGATTTCATGCGATGTTTGTTGTAATACGTATGCAGATATAGGGAGTAAATATACAATTCGAAAGGCAAATAATTTTTTTAAAAAAGGCTTGATTTCATCTCGAGAGAAATGTCGAAGAAACTTGTGGAAGTAAGTGCTAACCTCAGTTGATAAGGATTCTTGCTTTTTCGAATGTACCACAAACTGACGCGAGAGGTCCAATATGCTCGTTTTTAAAATGTTCTCAACTATGTAAGTGGTTTTGTACTGTTATATTTATTTTCTTGCCTTTCAACCTGACACAACGTATAACATGTAGTAACACAAAATGCTGCTCGTTTGTAGGTTCGCACACTTTTCAGCGGACGTCTTTAGTTATGGACGGGTAGTATCAAGAGCTCTAACAAGAACTGTAACACTCAGATGCGTGCCATAAAACGGTAGCAGCTTCTTGCCTGTCAACCTGACACAACGTATAACATGTAGTAACACAAAATGCTGCTCGTTTGTAGGTTCGCACACTTTTCAGCGGACGTCTTTAGTTATGGACGGGTAGTATCAAGAGCTCTAACAAGAACTGTAACACTCAGATGCGTGCCATCAAACGGTAGCAGCTTCGTATACAATTTCTATTTTGAACCGGAATCCACTGCGTGCACTCCTTTGTAAGGCAGTACCAACAACACATTGTCTAAGCCCAGTGAAATTTGTGAGCCGTCGGAGGAGCTGTGGCAACGGTGCGTTTATAGCGACCGCAGGTACGTAAACAGGAATGTCGCCAGATATTTTATCGTTGGCGGCAGAGTCCCTGAAAGCCATGTTTACCGTCGTAACCGGCGCGCCGAGCTGTTGGTAGCAGCCGTTTGTAGCAGCTGCTGCGTCGCTGCTGCCGACGCCACGTGGGCTCCGACACACAAACACACACGCACACGTGCGACAAGGCACCGCGAAGGCGCTGCACTCCATACCACCTCTTGTTATCCGCCTCGTGCCACTTGTAGTGGGATGCAATTACTTACGCTACGAGCGGAAGCAGAAACATAGGAAGTCTCGGAAAGCCTGCAGTAGTGATATACGAGATTTCATTACCTACATTTACATCTATACTCCGCAAGGCGCCTTACAGTGTGTGGTGGAGGGTACATTGTGTACCGGTCTTACTTCCCTTATTTCTTGTTCCAGACTCGTATGGTACGCAGGAAGAAATATATTCAAAATAGTTGAATTGGCTCTGAGCACTATGGGACTTAACATCTGAGGTCATCAGTCCCCTAGAACTTAGAACTACTTAAACCTAACTAACCTAAGGACATCACAAACTTCCATGCCCGAGACGGGATTCGAACCTGCGACCGTAGCGGTCTCGCAGTTCCTGACTGAAGCGCCTAGAACCGCACGGCCACACCGGCCGGCTATGAATTATATTGGTTGGGTCTTCTAACAGCGTACGCCCTCGGTTCCTTAACAACGGTCCATAAGTGATGCAGAACGCTTCTCTTGGAACGTCTGTTAGTGGAGTTGGCTCAGCATCTCTCTGACGCTCCCATGTTTACCAAACGAAACTGTAATGAAACGCGCTGCTCTTCTTTGAGTCTTCTTTATTCCCTGACGAGCTGAATTCAAGTATTGGTCAAACGTATGTTTTGTAAATTGCTTTCTTTGTCGATGGAGTATCCTGAGGATTGTTCCAAACGAATCTCCGTCTGGCATCTGCCTTACTTGCGATTAAATTTGTGTGCTCGTTCCCATTCAAATCGCTCCGTACGCATGCTCCCAAAAATCTTATGGAAGCAACTGCTTCCAACGACCGTTCTGCAAGTTTGTAATCATACTTTCTGTCTACGTTACCAGAATACGTTACATTTGTTTATACTGAGGGTCAATTGCCACTCCCTGCAACAAGCGTTGATCCTCTACAGGTCTTCCTGCACTTTGGCCCCCTGCGGGTTCGGGGGTTAGAATAGGCCCGCGGTATTCCTGCCTGTCGTAAGAGGCGACTAAAAGGAGTCTCACATGTTTCGGCCTTACGTGATGGTCCCCTCTCGGGTTTGACCTCCATATTTCTAAATTATTCCGAAGAGCGAGCCAATTGGGGAAGGGCGCCTTACATGGTGCACTGTATCCGTCGTGCAATTAGACCTTTAGCCGGATTTCTCGTCGTTGCAATGATGTCCCGCTCGTTTTCGATCTCTTGGGCGATTACCACGCTGCACTCTGCAGTGTTTCTTTTAACTGCGACGACGACGTTGGACATTTTGCACCTAAGATCCAGCACGGTAGCCAGTCCGTTGTGGTGGGGCCGCCATGTACCCTCTTGGTTGTAGCCCCCTGACAACACAGGGATCGCTCTACTGATGCCTGCGCCGTTAACTCCCCACGTATGCCAAGGAGTAGATGCCCATCTCCCTGGGGCATCGGGACTCCCGGCAATGGCCATCCTGCCAGGTGGCTATTGCTGCGGCTGGGTGGCGCCCGTGGGGAGGGCCCTTGGTCGGAGTAGGTGGCATCAGGGTGGATGACCCGCAATGAAGCGTGGTACATCATCTCTCGCTGGTGGGCCTCCACCAGCAGTCTCTAAGCGATCGAGGTCTAACCTCAACGGCAGGAAATACGAACCGCGATCATTTCCCTCCCTGGCCACTCCATGGGAGGAACGTATGGCAAAAGAAGTCGGTGGAGAATATTCACCCCGGTTCCTTGTGTGCACGCGAGTCGATGGAGAATCGTTTATGTCAACTAAGCCCCAGTTTTTTGTGGAGCATTTAGAGGACAAGTTCGGGGAGGTGGAGGGCTTGTCAAAGATGCGCTCTGGTTCTGTGCTCATCAAAACGGCATCCTCTGCCCAGTCACGGAGGTTGCTCAATTGTGACAAGTTGGGGGATGTTTCAGTTAGCATCACGCCGCATAAGAGTCTCAACATGGTCCAGGGTATTATATTCCACAGGGATCTTCTTCTGCAGTCCGACGATGAATTACGCGCCAACCTCGAACGACGAGGTGTTCACTTCGTCCGGCGCGTCCATCGGGGTCCGAGGGATAATCAGGTAGCCACCGGTGCCTTCATCTTGGCCTTCGAAGGTGATGTATTACCCGAAAAGGTCAAGGTGATGGTTTACCGTTGTGATGTGAAGCCATATATCCCTCCTCCGATGCGGTGTTTTAAATGCTGGAAGTTCGGGCACATGTCCTCTCGTTGTACTTCCAGCCTCATGTGTCGGGATTGTGGACGTCCTTCGCATCCCGATACTCCATGTGCCCCGCCTCCTATCTGTGTTAACTGCGGAGAACACCATTCCCCCTGCTCGCCGGACTGTAGGATATTGCAGAAAGAAAGAAAGATAATGGAATATAAGACCCTGGACCGGCTGACCTACCCCGAGGCTAGACGGAAATATGAGAGGCTCCATCCTGTGGCAATGACGTCAACCTACGCCGCTGCTGCAACGACGGTTCTGCCATCATCACGAATCGGCTCTAAGATCGGTCAGCATCCACCAGCCCCCTTGCTCGTGGGGGGCACTTCACACCCTGTTGCTCCTGCTCCATCCTCTCCAGGAGCAACAACCTCCCAACCATCGGGGACATCAGTCCCCCCTTCCCAGCCGGAGAAGCGTAAGACTTCTTCGGCTACTCTCGTACGGAAGGGGTCCCTTGGGGACCTCCCTTCACAAGTTCTGACCAGCGGGACGGCAGACACCGGCAAGTGGCTCAAACAACCACCAGCCCCTGGTCGTAGGGCCTCCCGGTCGTCCTCTGTCCCTGAGACTGACCCTGTGAAGCCCTCTAAGCCCTCCAAGCCTGAACCACCGAAGGCACAACGGGCGAAACAGAAACAGAACCAGAAGAAAGTCCCCAAGAATACCAACATTGCGGTGGCACCTGTCCCACCGCTTACTACAAGCTCCGCCTCGGAGGACGAGGTGGAGATTCTGGCGTCCGCTGAGGACCTCGATCTCGGCGGTCCCTCAGACGCCATGAATAACACTAGCGCGGGTGCTCAATCGGAGGCAGCAGGTGACCCGTCGGCGTAATCTGCCTTCCCAGTCCCGTCACGCCTTTCCCAGCCATGGACACCACCATCCTCCAGTGGAACTGCAGCGGTTTCTTCCACCATCTCGCTGAGCTCCGCCAACTTATCAGCCTTCACCCTTTCCTCTGTATTGCTCTCCAGGAAACTTGGTTTCCAGCACTGCGAACCCCCGCCCTCCGTGGCTATCGGGGTTATTTTAAGAACCGGGCAGCTTATGAAAGGGTGTCTGGTGGCGTCTGCATATATGTCCTTAACTCTCTACACAGCGAGTTTGTACCTCTACAAACAGCTTTAGAGGCTGTCGCTGTTCGGGTGTGGACGCCACAGGCTGTTACCGTCTGCAGTATTTACCTACCACCGGATGGTGCTGTCGCACAGCATGTCCTGGCTGCTCTGATAGCACAACTGCCGCCACCTTTCTTGTTGCTGGGCGATTTCAATGCCCACAACCCTCTATGGGGTGGGACTGTCTCCGATGACCGCGGTCGTGCCGTGGAGCATTTGTTGGCTCAGCTCGACCTTAGCCTCCTGAACACCGGTGCTCCCACACATTTCAGTGTGGCCCACGGCTCGTTCTCGGCCATCGATCTCTCTCTTTGCAGCCCCGGCCTTGTCCCATCTCTCCACTGGAGAGTGCATCCTGACCTGTGTGGTAGTGACCATTTTCCCATCTATTTGTCACTGCCCCAGTGTCATTCTTCTGGGCGCCTGCCCCGCTGGGCTCTCCTCAGGGCTGACTGGCCGAGTTTCACTTCCGCGGCAACCGTTGAGTCTCCCCCGCAGGGTGACATTGACGATGTGGTCCGTGACTTAACCACGTCCATCATTTCGGCGGCCGAGGCTGCCATCCCCCGCTCTTCTGGACTCCCTCGGAGGAAGGCTGTACCCTGGTGGTCGCCGGAGATTGCTGAAGCTATTCGCGACCGTCGGCGGGCCCTCCAGCGTCATCGGCGGCACCCGTCTCTCGAGACCCTCATCGCCTTTAAGAGGCTCCGTGCCTTCGCCCGTCGTCTTATTGCACGGCGTAAGCAGGAGTGCTGGGAGCGGTATGTTTCATCCTTGGGCTCTCGTGTCTCCCCCTCGCTCGTGTGGTCCCGGATACGGCGGATTTATGGACACCAGACCCCTATGGGTGTCGCTGGGATCTCCTTGGACGGCGCTGTCTGCACGGACGCTGCCGCCATTGCTGAACACCTTGCTGCGCACTTTGCTCAGAGCTCTGCGACTGCAACTTATCCCCCCGCCTTTCGCTCTGTAAAGGAGCGAGCCGAGCGGACGCCGTTATCGTTCCACACGCGTCGTTCTGAGGAATACAATGCTCCCTTCAGCGAGCGGGAATTCCTTGCTGCCCTCGCCGACTGCCCTGATACGGCACCAGGACCAGACGGTATACACGCGCAGATGCTGAAGCATCTTTCCAGGGACTGCCAGCGACACGTCCTCACCATCTTTAACCGCATTTGGAGCGAGGGCGTGTTCCCGTCGCAATGGCGTGAGGGTCTTATTGTCCCCATCTTGAAGCCCGATGCGGACCCACTGGCGGTGGACAGCTATCGTCCCATTACCCTCACCAACGTTTTGTGCAAATTGCTCGAACGTATGGTGGGGCGGCGTTTGTGTTGGGTCCTTGAATCGCGCGGTCTCCTCGCTCCATCCCAGGGTGGCTTCCGTCGGGGCCGGTCTGCAGCGGACAATTTGGTGCGGCTGGAATCTGCTATCCGTACGGCCTTTGCCCGACGTCAGCATCTCGTTGCCGTATTCTTCGATCTGCGGAAGGCGTATGACACCACATGGAGGCATCACATCCTTGCTACGTTGCATGAGTGGGGTCTTCGTGGTCGACTCCCGGCTTTTCTTCAGACCTTTCTATTGCACCGCTCTTTCCGGGTACAAGTCGGTGCCGCCTCTAGTTCATCCTATACACAGGAGAATGGGGTCCCGCAGGGCTCGGTGTTGAGCGTCTCGTTATTTCTAGTGGCCATTAATGGTCTGGCTGCAGCCGTGGGGCCGTCGGTGTCTCCTTCTTTGTATGCCGACGACTTCTGCATCTCATTTAGCTCCACGACTACGGGGGTCGCCGAACGCAGGCTGCAAGTAGCCGTACGCAAGGCAGAATCGTGGGCTCTGACTCACGGTTTTCAGTTCTCTGCAGCCAAGACTCGAGTTATGCACTTCTGCAGGCGTCGGACGGTCCACCCTCATCCTGAACTTTACCTTGACGGCCACCTGCTTGAAGTGGTGGACACTTGCCGCTTCTTAGGACTCGTGTTTGATGCCCGGCTCACATGGGTTCCTCATATTACTCAGCTGAAGCAAACGTGCTGGCGGCATCTCAACGCCCTCCGCTGCCTCAGCCACACATCTTGGGGTGCGGATCGCTGCACGCTGTTGCGACTGTACAAAGCCCTTGTGCAGTCCAGGCTTGATTATGGGAGCCTGGCCTATGGGTCTGCATCACCCTCAGTGTTGAAGTTGTTAGACCCCATACATCACTGTGGGGTTCGGCTTGCAACTGGCGCATTTCGTACGAGCCCCGTGGATAGTCTACTGGTGGAGGCCGGGGTTCCCCCGCTGCGGATTCGCCGCCATCGACTGCTCGCCGACTATGCTGTCCACGTTCATTGCTCGCCGGGCCATCCCCATCGTCGCCTGCTTTTCCCTGTCTCGGTCCTCCACCTGCCCGAACGGCGACCTCGGTCTGGGCTTTCCATAGCTGTCCGTGTCCAGTCCCTGCTGTCCGAACTGGGATCATTCCCTCTTCTGCCTCCCTTCCGGGTCCGCGCACCTACGCCTCCCTGGTGCTTGTCCCGTCCGTCCGTCCGTCTGGACTTGGCACAGGGACCCAAGGACTCGGTTCCGCCTGTGGCCCTCCGTCGCCGTTTTCTTGCGCTCCTCGCCTCATTTTCGGACTGTGAGCCTGTCTACACCGATGGTTCCCTGGTTGATGGTCGCACTGCCTACGCTTTTGCTCATGCCGCCCACGTTGAACAGCGCTCCTTGCCGGCTGGCTGCAGTATTTTTACTGCAGAGCTGGTGGCCATATTGCGCGCTCTTGAGCATATGCGTTCCTGCTCAGGTACGTCCCTTGTCATCTGCAGTGACTCCCTGAGCAGCCTCCAGGCCATCGACCGCTGCTATCCCTCATGTCCTCTGGTGTCCTCTATTCGGGAGTCTGTTTCCACCATTACCCGCTCTGGACGTTCGGTGGTCTTTGTTTGGACGCCGGGTCACGTTGGCATCCCAGGGAACGAACGTGTCGACAGGTTGGCCAAAGGGGCGATCGACGCCCCAGTTTTGGAGATCGGCCTTACGGCTCGCGACCAGCAGCTGGTGTTGCGCCGTAAGGTGCTTGGGATGTGGGCTGCTGAGTGGCGTGGCATGACAGCCCCGAATAAACTGCGGGCTGTCAAGGAGACGACCGATGTGTGGCGTTCCTCCCTGCGGGCTTCTCGCAGGGACTCGGTGGTCCTGTGTCGGCTGCGCATCGGCCATACATACCTGACGCACGGCCATCTGTTGCGTCAGGAGGATCCCCCTCTGTGTCGGTGTGGGTCCCGGCTGACGGTCGGCCACATTTTGCTGGAGTGTCCTCGACTGCGCACACTCCGGCAATCTTTTAATCTCCCGGGCACTTTGGCTTTGGTTTTATCTGACGATGCCTCCATGGCTGACAATGTTTTACATTTTATCCGTGGTAGTCCTTTTTATGGTTCGATTTAGGGAGGTCCTGCACCTTCCCATTCTGTGTCTTTTGTCCTCGCGTCTCTTTACATTTGTTGCTGTTTTGGTGTATAGTCTGCTGGTTGACTCTTTCCCTTTTTTTTGTCTCGCGGTCAGTCAACCAGTTTCCAGCCATCTTCTTTTCTTCTGTATGTTAGTGTCTGGTGTTTGTCTGTCCTCGTCTTGTCTGTAGTGTTCGTTGTTGCATTTGTGTTCTTGTAGTGCCTGGGGGGAGTCTCCTTCCCTCTAGGGTTTTACCTGCTTCGTGACCCTGTCTCGCCTGTTTTTTGGACTGGGGGACTGATGACCTTAGCTGTTTAGTCCCCCTTAAACATCCCAACAACCAACCAACCTGCACTTTGCTACAATTTTCTACCATCGCGACTTCTCTGCACTCATCAGCGTCATCTGTGAAAAGCCTTACGGAACTTACGACGTTACCTACTACGTCATTTACATATGATGTGAAATGTAATGGTTTTATAGCAACCCCTTGGGCACGCGAGAATTTAGTTTTATGTCTCATGACTTCTCTGCGGTAAGAATGTCATGCTGCGTTTCGTTTGCTAGAAACTCTTCAACTCAGTCACTCTGTTGGTCTAGTATTACACACACTCGTATTTTGTGCATTAGGCATCAACTGGAACTGTATAGAATAGCTTCCGAAGTCAAGGACTCAGTCTGCGCACCTGTACCTACTGCTTCCTTGGTCTCATGGTCGAACAGAGCGAACTAGGTTTCTGTTGTTGGTTTCGGAACCCATGTTGGTTCCTAAAGAGAAACATTACATTCTTAAAAGAACTCTCCAGAAGATATCATCGGCGGTAGCAATGAGTGCGATTCCAAGCCGCAGAGCCACAGTTTTCTACAGGGATTAATTATTGTGTACCCCATAGATTCTCAGAATTCTGAGCACCACGTAACTCTTTCGACCTGTTATAATACTGTATATTAGACAGAAAGATAGATCAGCATGTAGGGTTGTTAAAATTAACTTTCGCTACTTGAGCCAATGCCGAGGGAAAACTGTTTACCGTATGGGTACCAAATTTTGTAGGAATGATGTTCAGATTTGCGCTGCAGGATGTACTTTGTTAATAGTGTCAGCGTCATGACTTGCCTTACGGTGGCGTAAGGCTGAAACACAAGAGTCATGCATCTGTTCAAGGTGAGCAGGGCTTTAGTAGTAAAGCTGTTTTGTCAACTCAAAAACAAAGTTACTGCTGCCGTCCACGAGTATCGACTTCTTGGAGGAATACAGAGAGGTTCTATTTACACACCGGGGATAAAGATCATGATTCGCAAGTTAAAATTAACTGGCTAATAGGGAAATGATCCTGGGAGAAGCCAACTGCCAGTTGCGCCACAAATTGATGAAGGATTTATTGTTGCCTTGACCGAGAATTCTGGATGCAATGAGCAATCTTCAATCACTGTGCGAGCTGTGTCACGACAGTGGAGCATGCTATGAAAAATCTAAAGTGCTGTTCCAAGGTGTCGTGGATGCAGAAAGTCGTCACGCTGAGTAACTTTTGAAACCTAGATTGTAAACATGGTACACAATTAACAAACGTTACCTTCTCGCATGGAAATTAAAATGTATTTCTTTCAATGGTCCGTTCGTTACTTCCATTACGCATTTCCTTATAAATGTTCCATAAACTTTCGTAGTCCTACGGTCACTCGTTTATCATGAGGGCCTCTCGAATGGCTAAGACTTGATATTAACCATTCATTATAGCTTTCTTTATACAATACGTATACCAAACTCATAATGGTTGGTATTGGAAGTGGGGTACTGAAATATGGAGAAGAAAGCACGCTGTCTTACTCTGTATAGTCTTGTAATATTCGTGATCAGAGCATTTATATTACAGAGCTGTGGTGGTGGTGGTGGTGGTGGTGGTGGTGGTGGTGGTGGTGGTGGTGCTATTGGTCCCTACGCTTACACACTACTTAATCTAACTTAAACTAACTTACGCTAAGGATAGGGAGGATTCGAACCTCGGATGGGAGCAGCGGCGCGAAACCTGGCAAGGCGCCTCAACACGCGCGGCTTTTACAAAGCAAGGAAAACATACGTAAAAGCAAATGTTCGCAATACATGTTTCCATAATACAATGCAATATAGTTACCTTAAACAAGCGATGACTCCATGAAATGGCAACATTCCATCCTACAGCACACCTTAAGCTACATAAACCATCCCTCCTGAATCGTCACAATCCTCCGCAGACATGTCTGCCCTCCCCCACCCAGCCTTGTTATAGTACACTTGTTCGCCCACTGCTTCAATACTGCTCGCAGGTGTGGGATCCGTACCAGATATGGTTGATAGAAGAGATAGAGAAGATCCAACGGAGAGCAGCGTGCTTCGTTACAGGATCATTTAGTAGTTGCGAAAGCGTTACAGAGATGATAGATAAACTCCAGTGGAAGACTCTGCAAGAGCGACGCTCAGTAGCTCGGTACGGGATTTTGTTGAAGTTTCGAGAACACACCTTTACCGAGGAGTCAAGCAGAATATTGCTCCATCTTACGAATATCTCGCGGAGAGATCATGAGGACAAAATCAGAGCCCATACAGAGGCATACCGACAATCTTTCTTTCCACGAACAATACGAGACCGTAATGGAAGGGAGAACTGATAGAGGTACTCAAGGTACCCTCCGCCACACACCGTAAAGTGGCTTGCGGAGTATGGATGTAGATGTAGATCCCCACACCCACACCCACTCCTCCGAATGACCATCTAGAGCAGTTGATCACAATTTAATTGAACCCATCTGGAAGTCATCAAGCTATGTAGCTAGCACACAGCTCTGACCAGTCCCCATGACTTGTGGATGGTAACTGAATGCTCGTTATCGAGGTTAGTTTACGTCGGTTTGAATATCTCGTGAAGTCCTAGCTACGAAGCGTCGTCTTGCTGATGAGAATGAGAGTGAATGGCGATGTCTAGCAATACAGGGCAGTACAGTGCCTGGCTCCGAATTATTGGTGCAGTGTTAGGGACACAGCTTAATGCGCGAGCGCCACGCAGCTAAAGAGTGGCGTACAGACCACGCGCTATCGTGGGGTGGGTTCGACAGTGGAAACTGCCTCCCATTATGCGCACACAGTGCACTGTGTCGCGAAGTGTTTCCTTTACTGTGCTGCCCTGCCCTGCCCTTCGTCGCCTGCATCTCATTATGTAGCTGGCCGTACTACATATATGGTGGACATTAACAAAACTGACAAACTGTAGGGAAACATTCCAGAGTGAAAATTAAGGAAAAAACGTTCTGTAACAAGTGTTAAGAAATGCGTCTTCACCACGGTAGATGGCACTGACGATTGAAAATTCCTCTGACCACATGACGAGTGCTACATGTGGGTTACAGACTGTGTAAGTGACCCAGCCTACTGTAGCAGCAGAACGGTCCGGTATTCATGTCAGCAACAAGCTGAGATTGTGTTTATGTACGGCCAAGCAGATGGAAAGTGTCTAGTGGCAGCACAGCTATATGAAACTAAGTTCTCTCACAGGCATCAGCCATACCACACAACGTTTCAAGCCCATTTTACGCGTTTGTATGATCGTGGGTCTTTCCAGACAGACGAATGTGCAGGGAGGCGGCGGGCTGTGCATTGACCAGATTTGGAGGAAGAGGTTCAACAAGATATTGAGACGAACCATAATATGAGCTCCAGGCAAGTGGTCCGCCAACAAGGTGTAAGCCGAAGTACGATTATGTGTATCATGTGTAATAACCGCTACTATCACTATCATCTGCAACGAGTGCAGGTATTATCGGCAGCGGAATTTGCTCTATAGGAAGGATATTTTCGGTGGTTTTCCACCAGACCATCACAATTATGGGATTCGTGTCACCTGTCCTCTTTACCGGCGAAGTAACCTTTACCAGAACTGGCATCCTCTATTTGCATATTCGTAAGCTGTGGGCTACAGACAATCTTCGGGGATTGGTTGAGGCGTCTCATCAGCATCGGTTTAGCATAAATGTTTGGCAGGGATTCTTGGCGACCACATACTTGGATGGTTATTATTCCACAACGTCTCCACAGATAAACGTACATGGACTTGCTGTGGAATTCTTTGCCTGAACTGCATGAGAATGTACCTTTGGCAATGCGACGAGGTATGTGGTTACTGCATGGCAGAGCACCACTCCACTTCCGTGTTACAGTTCGACCACATCTCAACATCCTTCCAGAGCGTTGTATAGCAAGCGGAGGCCTTCTGGCATGGCCTGCTAGATCACCGAATTCGCTGGATTTTTACCTCTAGGGGCATCTGAAAAGCGTTGTGTTTGCTGAACCGGTTCCTGGTGTGCAGATTCTTCAACAGCTGCTTCTCGACGCCTGTGACGCTGGAACGTGCGGAAGACTGCAGCAATCCATGATACGACGTGTGAATGCGTGCATTGCATGCCAAGGATGCCACTTTGAAAATCTGTTGTGACTTGGCTGCGAAGTAGTTCTGTACTACGTTTCGAGACGATTTCTGTCATTGCATATGCACCGTCCCGTTACGGACACATGTTCATAACATCTTTTTTCCTCCATTTCCTGTCAGGAATCCGTCACTATTGTTTGTCGTTTTGATTCATGTTACCTTGTGTAGTTATGCGCTCCACATTGTTTATCAACGTTGTATACTGTACCATTTACTTAGTTGTTACAAAAAATTATTGTCTTATCGGCTGTGATAAAACGTAAACTCAGTAATCGCTATTTTTGTCTGTGTTAGTAGTACTTATATATAGCGCCCCAACGAGCAAGTCGTTGGAGATGCGCGTTGAATGACATCCCTGTGGAAGTCGTCAAAGTAGAAATCAACATCGTCTGCGTGTATCCAACTCTCTTCTGGCAGACAGAAACGAGACATAAAAACTAAACAGCACTGAAAGCGGAGATGACTGGAGGGAATGGGCCAGTAAAATCCCGGACTGGTATCTTTATTAAGTCTGCGGCGTCTGCCCCCGCCTGCAGACGTCACTTCTACGCCGACAGATATTTGTGGCCGATTTCGGAGCTTAACCGGAAAACGCTGTTCCGCCTCTCCAGTCAGCGGCGGACAATGATGTCTGTGGCGCCACGCGCCGCCCGGCCCTGAGGGACAGGGAAGGGAAGGGCCACCCCGCTCTAATTTACGAGTGCGGCCCGCTCGGTCGCTCCTGAGTTACGAGAACCGCCAGCGGGAAGGAAATGATGACGGCAATAAAACGATCCTACTGGCAGGGGGTCCCAGGCGTCTTTGTCTGCCCCCCCCCCCTCCCTCCTCTCCCCCAGATACAGCACAGCCGTATGAATATCGGCGTAAATATATCGGGGCTCCCACCAAATAACTCTGTCCTTCATTTCAGTAATCTTTACGACACGGAGTCTGTCGTGCTATGACTAATCGATGATCTGATATTAAGTTCCCCCAAACATTGCTGCCACTCATCGAGATATTTCTTTCAGTGCCAACTTACGTTACAGCCAAGTCCAACGTCAATTCACAGTATGCTTTACCAGTTATTACGTACTTTAATTTTTCTAAATAATTTTGGAGCTGACTGACTACGGGGCATCCCCGTAAAAGAGCATAATGGTAGCAATCAAGCAAAGTAGACGACGAGAATCTGGTACAAGGAAGGCATGTGGGCCCCCACCGCTTGCATAACACCTCTCCGCGCTGCTTTGCACTCGAACTAAAACAGATTCCTGTATCCTTCATTCATCTTTCTTCTAATTTCTCGTGCTAGATCGAGTGTTGTAATGGAGTCTTTCTCGTATTCTGATAATGGGCGACGTAAAGTGATGGCTCCTGAAGAAATCATGGCCATAGAATGTTCGTCTTATGATCACGATGAGATACATTTTAACAATTCTGACGATGATTCTACTATGTTACTGGACTTTGCAGACAGTAATAGCGAGCCTAAGGCTACTGTAAGGAGCACACATAATTCAAAATTTGTTCTTAGCGTTCCTCCATAAGATTAATAAACACAAGAGATGCGCATATCACAACCTTTAGTCATCAATAGTACGAGTATATTCTCCTTCACTATTTACAGCAATCTGCTAACGTTCGGGTAACTTTTCGATTCCGCAACTGTAGAAATCACATGACTTTGAAGCTCGTCGAGACAAGTGCGGAGCGCACTATCATCCGGAAATGAATTTCCTTGAAGCTTCTTAGATAGAGAGTGCAAAAGGTGAAATGTGAGAGCGTAAGATCAAGTGAATAAGGTGGATGTGGAATGACTCTCTTGTAGTGCTTTTTGTGTCCGAATCTGGTAGCTGAGTGGTAGTCTGCCTTTAGCTGTCGCAGCGGTCGCACGCTCCTCAAATTTGTTCCGTGAACGTTCAGTGTTTACGCCAGTGTTTTCGTGTTTCGTGCTCGTTTATTGACGTTTTGCACGTGAATTAAGCGTTATCAATTGAGCATTTGGTCATCGTTCGTGTCATCATTCTACATATTGACGTTGGGATTTCGGCGTTGTCCGAGATTTCTTCGCTGCAGAACACCATTGCAAACTCCGTGAGAAAAAACACCGTGATTTTCACCTTCGACAAGTACACCCGTCGAGTACAGCCCTCTGCACTTGAAATACACGACTGGATTACCGAGGTAATTGGCCTTCATTCTGAATCTGTTCATACCATGCTGCTATACTCTGATGAACACTGCATTTTTGTAAAGTTTAACGATTCTGTGAGTGTAGACCGCTTTCTGGCAAAATTTGGTTATGAAACGGAATTTATACACCGTGAGGGTACTAAAAGTAATGTCAAACTCCGGAATTCCGAGTCTGTAATTAGGAATGTTTGGGTTTTGAATATTCCCATAGAAGTAGACAACTCGAAAATTAAAGATGTCCTTTCAAAGTATGGGGTTGTCAGGCAAATAGTCAACGAAAGGTGGGCTTCGCACTTCAAGCTGCAGTGCTTTAACGGCATTCGCTCCGTGGAGATGGAAGTGAACGCAAACATTCCCTCCCACATCTTTGTTGACGGGCACAAGGCGCATGTTATGTACTCAGGGCAAACTCCTACGTGTCATGTATGTAACGAGTCTGGTCACTTCCGTGAGGACTGCCCTCGCCGTGTTTTTGTGCTAACAAATAACCTTACGCAACGTCGGAAATTAACACTCAACGATTTGTTGCCAGCCAGTAATATAACAGAGCCGACGGCTGTCGTGGATCCTGTTACTACCTCTCAAAATGTTGCACTTAATGTTAATGACTTTCCGTCTTTAAAACCTGCATTAACTGCTGAAATTCGTCCCGTGACAGCGAGATTCCCACTATAAAGCGTCCTCTAGAGGACGCTGAAAAAAATGTTGATGAGGACTCTTCCTGTGAAACACCCGTTACCAAGAGGCCGAAGCCCAGTCCTGAAGATCTCTTGGAAGTGGAAAAAGGAGATGAAATGCAGGTCGATGTGGCTCACACTTCCGCACAAGGACTTATACCGCCACGAACAGATAGTGACGCAGCTGGTAGTGACCTTTCACGGAAATGTGACCCTGAGCCTGAGGTTTCGACTGAAATAACCGCATCAAGTGCACAGCCCATACAGTGCGAACAGTACGGGGAAGAACCAAGTAAACAACCTGCTGACTCCGAAGCGCAACGCCGCGCCGAAGGAGGAAATAAACAAGCATCACCGCCTCGCGAGAAAGACAACACAACAGGCACCAAGCCGGAACCAAATATTGACGACTCGCAAGCCACGGCCGTTGCCCCATTCAGCCACCGCCGGCGGCTGCGACCGACACCGGGTCTTGCTGTTCAAAAATGGTTCAAATGGCTCTGAGCACTATGGGACTTAACATCTGTGGTCATCAGTCCCCTAGAACTTAGAACTACTTAAACCTAACAAACCTAAGGACATCACACACATCCATGCCCAAGGCAGGATTCGAACCTGCGACCGTAGCAGTCGCGCGGTTCCGGACTGAGCGCCATAACCGCGAGACCATCGCGGCCGGCGGTCTTGCTGTCACGCATCATCAAGCGAAAGCCACACCAGAGAAGAAAGACATCAAGAAAAAGAATATTAGATATGAAGTCATCAGGGCCAACACTGACGAGGAGAAAGAGAATGGCCACAGTGACTAATAGCAATGCATTGTCAGGATTTCAGGATACTTTTCTTCTCAAGCTCTTTGTTTAAAAGCAGTGCAAATTTTTCTAGGAAGTTAGTACATGTAATGGGCACACAGCTTGTAAAGATCGTGCCTTGTAGGGAAGCACGTTGCTGCTATAATCATACCTATCCTCATCCCAAATAGCTTCTTCTGGTACGTCTGTGATGCAAGCTTATAGCATTACTACTATTAATATTAATAAAATACAGTCACCCTTGAAACTGGCAGCACTAAAAGAATTCTTGTACCAGTCCGGGACAGATATCACGTTGCTACAAGAAGTTGCGATAACGGAATTTCGGATCCCAGGCTTTTTTTGAAATTGTTAATGTTTCTACGGATGCCAATATCGGTACAGCCATTCTTATAAGGGAAGGCATTCCGGTGACTGAAAGCGAACGACTAGAATCAGGAAAAGCCATAGGAGTAAAAATTTTCGATGTGACAGTGCTTAACCTTTACGCCCCATCAGGAAATTCCCACGAATTGGATCGTGCGAAGTTTTTTCAAGATGAACTGATGTATTTATTGAGGAAAAATCCGTGTTCACTTATACTAGGTGGAGATTTTAACTGTGTTTTAAACCAGAAAGATCAACAACCCAATTTCAACTACTCGCCACAGTTAAAAAAGTTAGTAAGTGATCTACAACTTGAGGATGTGTGGGAACTTCAGCACCCGACTTCAGTCGGGTTCACGTATATAACCAGCCACTGCCGGAGCAGACTAAATAGAATTTACGTGTCACCAAATTTGCAAATTTTTTTATTAAACGTTGAAACTATTCCCGTGTATTTTAGCGATTACAGTACACTTTTAACTTGCTTTAATTTAAGTGTACAGCCAACCCGTCGATTCAGAGGTCAATGGAATTTGAATGTATCTGTTTTAACTGACGAAGAACTGGAACAGGAAATAAGAGTAGCGTGGACTATGTGCCTCCGCACAGCAGACAAGCACCCAACGGTCATTGACTGGTGGACTAGGAGGGCTAAACCAAGGCTGCGGAAAGTTGTCATGCAGTTTAGTGCAGCGAGGCACAGGGAGTTGAGGAATACTATGGAGTTTTATTATAAAGTTTTAAGAGACTTATATCAACAGGCACATGATGACGTAATTCGTCTGAATGATATTAAAAAAATAAATAAAAGCCAAGTTATTAAGCACTAAACGACAACAGATGGAGGGACTAAAAATTAAATCGAAAGCCACATCAGTCGTTGCAGATGAAACAGCTACTCTGTATCACTTGGTGCGGTATGCTAAAAACAGACGTCAAACTTTTATTGATGAAGTCCAGACGCATACTGGTACGAGGCTCACATGCCAGAAACAAATACTGGACGAAGTCCACAGGTACTATGAAACCTTATATGCCCCTACCACAGTGGAAGATGCAGCTCTCGAGGACTTTCTCACTATTTTAGGTCCACAATTGTCGGGAACAGACAACGCTGACATCCTGTCACCTATTACTAAAGATGAAGTGCATAA
The DNA here is from genome assembly GCF_023898315.1 of Schistocerca nitens. Classification (NCBI taxonomy): domain Eukaryota; kingdom Metazoa; phylum Arthropoda; class Insecta; order Orthoptera; family Acrididae; genus Schistocerca; species Schistocerca nitens. The sequence continues at coordinate 364,538,511 of NC_064617.1, forward strand.
GGCAGTGCGTAACTCACCTCTCAAAAAATCTCCGGGACTTGATGGCCTCCCTGTGGAGTTTTATGCCCGCTACTGGTCTATAATTGGAGACAAGATCACCTCCATGGCAAATGAGGTCCTGAACGGAGAACCAGTCCCTGCAGAGTTTAAGGAAGGTAAAATAGTACTGATTCCTAAGAGTAAAGGCAAAACCAACTTAAACAATTTTCGGCCTCTTTCGCTACTAAATTCTGATTACAAAATAATTTCGCGTATTATCAACAAAAGACTCTCTGCCTTTTCTAACAAAATATTGAGTCATCATCAATCTTGTTCTCCGACCAGAACGATATTCCAAAGTCTATCTGCATACAGAGACGTCATTGCAATTACCTCAGTGACAAGTATAAAATGTGCGTTAATCTTTATAGATTTCAACAAAGCTTTTGACCGCGTTAGTCATAGATACCCCTTTGCTACGCTGTCAAGAATGGCTTTCCACCCCCAGTTTGGGAACATGCTAAGGAATATTGCAACAGGTATAAATGCGAAAATATCAATCAATGGCCAAACATCTAAACCCATACAGATAAGGCGAGGGGTTCCACAGGGCAGTCCCTTATCTATGTTTTTATTTTCCGTATCTTTAGAGCCCTTCCTCCGCACTGTCCACGCAATATTAACAGGCATAACATTGAGTGGTGAGAAAACTGTCAGACGAGCTTATGCTGATGACGTGGGCGTTGTAATAAGGAATAAGGAGGAGACAGTTACACTGGAAAGAGAAATCCAAAGGTATTGTCTAGCAATGAAAACAAAAGTCAAATATTGAATCTACGGGGCCTAGATCACCTTCGACTGGCATGGGCAAAACAAGACAACAAACATAAAACTCTGGGAATAACCTTAATGGCATGTCCGATGAGGATGGCTGCTTTCAACTGGACGGAAACTAGGAGGAAAGTTCATGGTGCTGTAATGGAGAACATCCATCGAACTATGGACGTGGTGCAAAAAGTCAGATTCATCAACTCCTGCGTTTTGTCTAAAGCGTATTTCACTGCGCAGGTATTTCCAATCCCTAAACTAGTAGCGAAAGGGATCATGTCCACTGTTACCAATTATTTATGGCAAGGAGACATATTCAGGGTTGGTGCGACTACCGTTATACTGGATGTCAGAAACGGGGGCCTCGGTTTGGTGGATATTCACAATAAAGCGTCTGCTCTGTTCCTCAAACGGACTTTCTATATACTCAGAGAACTTCCAAAATGTATAACCGCAAAGCTCTTTGAGGCTGTGACACCCCATAGCCTGCAAGCACCGATTGATGTGCGAAGGATTAATGCCCGTCTGCAGTATGTGAGGAACTTTTTCCTCGAAGCAATTTATCTTAGTGACGAAATCAGAAGCAACACACGTATCACAGCGCGCGACATCATACTTGAAAGGAAGTTAAATGAGGGTAGAAACAAAATTGAAATGAAATTCCCAAATTGTGACTGGAAAGCTGTATGGCGAAACATGCCGGGCTATCTACAGACGCTATTTCCGCATGGTACAAAACAGTTAATAATGTCATCAGCACCAACGAGAGACTATATGGGATCGGTTTAAACCAGACACACCTTTGTGGAAAATGCAATCTGGTGGATACACTCAGCCACATATTCACCTGTGGTGGCAATGTGCATGAATTGGATCAGGCAACAAATCGCTTTTCTCACCAGATTCTCTACGGAATACATAACGCCATCGGTCCTCCTGAGACCAGACATGACATACTTTCCGAAATTAAAAACCAACGCCATTAGCTGGTTACTGGGAAAATATGTTAGTTATGTCATCCACACACTTGGGTCGGACAACGAGATAGAATTCCGCGATTACATGAAGTGTGAATATGCAAAAATCAGCACGTATCGCAACCACAAGAAGTACTACGGCAACATGCTGAAGATCATTTTTGAAAGAATGGGTGTTGGTTAAATATGTGGAACCACTACAACACCTTGAACGAGAACGAACAGAAGAAAATTAAAAGTCACTTGGTTTCTTATTATTACTATTACCTTGCTTCCGGAAATTTTGTTTTTCAAAACATTTTGTTCCAAAATTACTCGGTTTCGAATTCCAAAGTAATTGTGTGATTCGAGAAGAATTGTTAATTTTTTTTATTTTTATTTTTTTATCAGTGTTGAGCTTCTACTCAGAGAAGAGGTTTCTTTGTCTTTCTTACATCGGAGAATGGAAATATTGTGTTAAGATTTCTGCACACTTACAAGGGGAGGCCGCCAATTGTGAAATTTAGATTCGATTCATACTGCGCATAATAAAAGCTCATGGCCAGAGGTGTAATGTGGCAAAGCACCAAGATGCACTTCTCAGCCGTTGTCGAGAAAATCGACGGTTAAAAGAAACGGTTGCGGTAAAATACTCTCTACGATTAGTAATTTTCCATAGCGTCGTGGCGCAGCGGTAAGCGCTCGGGGATCGCATCTCGCACCATGCAAATTTTTTTTTTTACTGTTTGTTTTTGGTAATTCAAATGTGTATACACACACACACACACACACACACACACACACACACATATATATATATATATATATATATATATATATATATATATATATATATATATTTCCCGGCAATCAGTTGCAACAATTATGCATATAATAAGTTGTTGAAAGTCGTTTGTCGTGGAAAAACTGTCGACTTCGAACATCATTACGTTTTCCGCAAACAAAGTTGTATTTCACAAATGTTATTAATTGTCTTCATAATGTTAACCACGTATAGTTAACGGCAGACGTAGAACCGATATTCCGAAACGAATACGTATAGCGTAAGTCAAACGTTCGAATTAGAATAGAGACCCCCACGAACACAAATTCGCTGTGGCAGGTATGAAATATAAACTCCGTTACTCGCTCGTTACGCTTGAACGACAGATGTTGAATGGGCCGAAACGAGCCGCCGCATAACAGCGTAGTTGCCTGCTAACTTCGAAAGAAGGTAGATGCGGTCCCTAGCGCAACTTATAACATCGTCGAAAATCAGTGCGGACGGGAGAGCTTTGGTACACCCTGTTAAAAAAACGGAAAAATGGAGGCGGTACAATTGGAGAGCGATCCGCTTTCACCAACATGCATAAGCAATTCATTAATAGTTTATATATATATATATATATATATATATATATAGTTTTTTGTAATTCAAATATATATATTTGAATCACAAAAAACTAATAACAAAAAAATTACATGGCGCGAGATTCGATCCGGCGACCTTCGGATTACGAACCCGAGCGCTTACCGCTGCGCCACGACGCTGTAGAAAACTATTAATCGTAGAGAATATTTCACCGCAACGGTTACTTTTAACTGTCGATTTTCTCGACAACGGCTGAGAAGTGCATCTTGGTGCTTTGCCACATTACACCTCTGGCCATGAGTTTTTATTATGCGCAGTATGAATCGAATCTGAATTTCACAATTGGCGGCCTCCCCTTGTTAGAGCTATGACCCAACAGGGAACATGAAAAAGGGGTGGAAGGGGTTTGGGCCTCGACGCACTAGCAGTGCCGTGAACAGACCCCACTGCTAGTGCGTCGTGTACCACGCCCTGACCATCCTAAAAATACAAAAAAATAAATAAATAAAAATAAATAAATAAAAGATAAAAATAAAATAAAAGTGGTTAATAAAAATTGGATTGCTGGAAAAAAGGATGGATAAAAAAAGTGAATAGAGAAAAAAAGAAAGATGGAAAAAAGTGGTAAAAAAGTGAACAAAAATTGGTCAGCGTGACAGAATGTCAATCCTAAGGGCGCGGGTTCGATTCCCGGGTGGGTCGGAGATTTTCTCCTCTCAGAGATTGGGTATTGTGTTGTCGTCATCATCATCATTTCATCCCCGTCGACGCGCAAGTCGCCGAAGTGACGTCAAATCGAAAGACGCGAACGGTCTACCTTGTAAGTAGGCTGTTTAGGTTTTTTTATTAGTAACGCCACCTCTGTATGAAAATCACCGGCTGTGCCGTGTGCAGTCTGTGGCTGCTTTGCATTGTTGTAATACTCAACCATTGTAGTGTTAGGCAGCTGGCTGTGAACAGCGCGTAGCGTTGCGCAGTTGGAGGTGTGCCGCCAGCAGTGGTGGATGTGGGGAGAGAGATGGCGCAGTTTTGTAATTTGTCATGATATCAAGGTAAATACATTGTTTGTTCTCTATTAATATCTTTCATTTGCTAACTATCCCTATCAGTAGTTAGTGCCTTCCATAGTTTGAATCTTTTATTTAGCTGGCAGTAGTGGCGCTCGCTGTATTGCAGTAGCTTGAGCAGCGAAGATTTTTGTGAGGTAAGTGATTTGTGAAAGAGATAGTTTAATGTTAGTCAGGGCCATTCTCTTCTAGAGACTTTGAAAGTCAGATTGCGTTGCGCTAAAAAAAAATATTGTGTGTCAGGTTAAGCACAGTTGTAAAAAATTGTTAAAAGGGGACGTTTCATATGTCGACCCTTAGCCGAGGATACCTCACTGGAATCTTCTGATTTTTTCTTATAGTTTGTGTAATTAGTGTAGCTTTTGTTTATTGCTAGCGCGTAATTGTAGAGAGAATTTCCATTGTAGTTGTAGTTTTTCATTGTTGTACAGTAAAACAGTTGTGGTATGCATGTAGATTTGCACCAAGTATTTCGCAGCTGCAATTAACTAGATATTATTTTCAGTGTTATGTTAATGTGTTCTCTTATTTTTGCTCTTCAAATTGTGTTTTTCTGTGTTGTCGTGTGAAATTAGTGAATTAACTAATGTTAAAAGTAGTAATTTGGTAATTGCGCATAGGGAGATGGAGCGGGTTGCAAACAATGGCGTAGACAGTGAAACAATCAGTGAGCAGGGAAGCATTATCGATCGGTCGGTCGGCAACAGCTCGCCTCAGGAATCCGAAATGACAGGACACGATCTCGCAAATACTGTAGATTCAGGTTTTGGATCCTCACCGTTTTCTCAAATAAGTCAAGACACATTTTCTGCTTGTCAAAATGTGAATGTTTCCGGTGCAAATTCACTGCCGAAAAGCACTGAGGAACATGTTCCAGACACCAGTGCATTGTTATTACAATTAATACAACAAATGGGACAAACACAACAAAAGCTTCAAAAGTTAGACACAATGGAACAAAATCTTCGAAAGTTAGACACAGTGGAACAAAATCTCAAAAAGTTAGACACCACACTTGAACAAACACGTGAGGATTTAACTAATGAGTTACATCACATTGAATCGAAATGTCAAAAAGTCTGTAATGACGTAAAAACACAAATTTGTGAGCATTTCCAACCTATTTTTTCGCGTCATGAAAATGCACTACAGAATCACGAAGCAGCCATAAAAGAACTGCAAACTACTGTTCATGAAAATCATGAGACCTTGCAAGCTAAATTTGACTCAGTTGCATCTACCGATTCGGTTATGCAACTTGCAAAAACTCAGGAAAACTTGAAGGACACAGTAGATTCGATTTCAACACAAATGGACACTCTGAAACTTGGTTCAGAAAAACACACTGAGGAAATGTGTTCACTATCGGAGAAAGTAGGCGAACTTTCGGATCAGGTCACTAACTTATCTACAAAGGTAGATGATGATCTGAATGGCACAAGACCTGTAGCCTTCACTGACACAGAAGAGTATGAACAAATTAGAAAATTCAAACAAAATCAAAATCAAATCAATACACAGTACAAAAGAGAAATCCGCGAAGTACAAGATCAGCTGACACAGGTAATACAAGAATTACGTATTTCAGAGGACACTCGCGCCCCAACACGGGAAGAGGGACTTAGAAATACGGAACAGCCACAAAATAATAACACAGGGCATTTCGGAAGTTATGAAAGAAACTGGCAATGCGCACCGAATTTTGAGATGGAACGGCCGACACGACCTAACAATGAGCGATATGCGACTCGGCGACGTGATGACTTTGACTATAAGCTGTTCATTACTACACGTAAATTCAAAACGTTTAAGAATTCTGCCAACGACATTCATCCACAAGCGTGGCTCGATCAATTCTCTCATTGTTTTCCCCCCAACTGGTCATTAGAACACAGATTAGAATTTATGTGTGGCTATTTAGAGAATGAACCAGCTGTAAGAATGCGTTCGGTCATTCACGATTGTCATAGTGAAGGAGAATTTTACCATGCCTTCCTCTCACCATATTGGTCTCAAACCACACAAGACCGAGTAAAACATGGCATCATAATGATGAAACATTTCGAACAATCTGAATTCTCCAGTCTTGTGAAATATTTTGAAGACATGTTGCACAAGAATCAGTACCTGTCAAACCCATACAGCCCCTCAGAACTCATCCGCATTTGCTTAATCAAACTGCCTGAACATTTGCGACACATTATTTTGGCAGGACGTTGCAAAGACGACATTGAAGCATTTCAAGGACTCTTACAAGAACTGGAAATTGACACTGACAATCGCGGAACGCACGAGCACAACAATTACAGATCACATCCGTCGCAATTCCGCGATGAAAGAAATAACTGGACACGACAAGGCCATTCTTATAACGCAAATCGTGACCAAAACAGACACCACCCGTATGACAACCGTTGGCAGGGTAAAAATAATTACAGAGAAAGATTGCATTTCCATAGTAATGACTATCACAGAGACAGCCAGAGACACAGACGATATGGAAACCAAAACAATTATTATCAAGGGAGGCAGAATAATTTCAGACGCAACAGCTCGGCGCACAGTTACGATTCAGGGAGAAATTCTCCACCACGTGACGGACAAGGAAGAAACTACGGAATCTACCGACATGACGACAGACGATATATTCGTAATGACAGACTTGAATTGCATCAGAACTGGCGGGATTCAAACGGGGCAGGGCCTTCTCGTCGGAGTGAATTTGTAGAAGTTAGGTCTCCTAATCCCAATAACGGCGCGCGGCAACAAAGAGACAGACAATGACTCGCACAGCAGGCAGCCGCGTGCGCCCGCTGGCTCCGAGAAAAATAACATAAGACGCTAGCCTTGAGAAAAATTCCAGCATTCTTTACCGACGTATAAAACATGACAATTGCTTTTCAGTTGAAAGTCTGCGTACTATGAAGAGTAAAGGATTACACCACATTTCACACGTAAAACCGTTTATTGAAAGATAATCTGCTTTTTTTTTAATGCAACATTTTGGTTTACTTGAAAATACATTCTGGGTTTAAAGTACTTTCTGTGAGATACCAGATGACACAGTGGTTAGTTTATGTGACAGCTACACGATTTTATCACGACGCTACTAATGTGTGACACAATTCATCTTGTTGCTTTTGCGGTGTATCTGTTTTATATCTGCACAGTTTTCTGAATTCTTCAGGAAAGAAAAACATGTTTTAGTAGTAACTTTTGTGGTATGGCAACAATGAGACAGCCTTTTTCGTGGCACAACAATACGTTACAGTACAGTACTTTCTTCATCACAACAATAAGCGTAATAACTAAGATATCTATACGCAAAGCATTTCACTTTTGTTTAGCATGAGGTAAGTACATTGACTTCTGCAGAACTTAGCTTTCGGAGGACGATAACTACGACACTTCCACAGAGATTATGTTGCGACAAGACGCACAGTTTAGCGCTACAGTACACGCATTTGAGTGATTAATCTTATACTTAAAACACTTACTTTTAAAGATTTTTTAATTACAAAGAAGGTTTTCCGTGATACATTTCATTCCATTGCTGTAATCTGTAACACCTGAGGGTATAATTACATTAATCCTCAGGGGGGTACACGCTTACTTTGTGTTCCATGTGTGTGGCAACCACAAGGAACCCTAGCTAATATGGTATTTGCTTATACAACTTTACACATCGGTACCATATTTCTCCAACACAGTATTACACAGCTATCAGATCATTTAACTGAGAGAGACAAACATTTTTTTTACTACGTCAGTGACAGATGTTTACGTAATTACACAGTTGAATAACTTCATACGTATGAAATTGTATTTTGTCTGTACTTTGTAAACTGTTCATATTTTTTCGGAACCATTGTGATACAATGTGAGCTTTGAATGATGTGTTTGGTATGGAATCATGATTTTAAAGTACGTTTGAGGCAGATGACACTTTTGAAATGAGCAGAGAATTTTTTTAGGTTTTGAAACTATTGGAGGAAGCTACGACGATTTTGAGATTTGACTGAGGTGTTATGATGTTATTTTTTTACGACGACGATGTGTATTATGTTGTTGAGGTATGTTTATGATTAGTAAGCTAATGTTATATGAAGAATTTGATTATGCTATGTATCTAATGATGAAGTATTGAAGAAGCGTCGACGAATTTGTATATGTGTAATAAGGTAAGGAGTAATGAGTAGCGGTTAGGAACTCTGCCTTGTGAAGACGTATGTTGGAAACCGAGAATCGTACTTTTAGAATTATGAAATGTGTGTAAATGCGTGAATGTATCACAATGCCGACGAAAATTTTTTGGACACTGTTATATTCATGGGATTTTGTTTTTACAGGTTTGCAACGCTAATTCTTGACCTGTGAAATATTTTTATTTAAGACTGCCATTGTAGCGGAAACTGCTGTCGTAAACGTGGGCACACAGCTGTGTCAGACACCTGGGCGACAGCCGCCCGAACAAAAAAAAAAAGGGGCCATTAGCCTTCCAGCGGCACAGGTAGAAGAAAAAGCCATTAGGGGAGGCCATTATAATTGCTATTGACGTTCCTTTGTAGAAAGCATCGCAAAAACGACACGGTCGAACTTGAAAACGATGAGAAACATTTCACGGCTATTGTCGTGTTAATTGAGAGAAATGCCATATGGCTAGTGAATGACGTTTCATGCCTTGCTTTGCCCATTTTGTTTAATATCTAGTTTCTAGCTGCACTGCAGCACTGGTTAAAATAAAATTTTATAGATGTACTAATTTAAATATTTTCTGTCTACAGATCTATTAAATAATAATTTTGTAATCCACATTAAAAAAAAAAAAAGGAGCACTTGGAAAGGAAAGAACAATAAGAAGGGACTAGTAACAGTAACTGCACACATAATTTTCTTTTCAAGTATATGGTAATATTTTTTTTTACAATACGTTGTTGTGGTGCACCACTTTAATTACTTAGACATTAAGATGTGATTATACATTTCCCTTATCTGCATTGTTATCTTTAGTCTACTATTTTTTCTGCTTGAGCTATGTCATGTTTAGGTATAAGTTGCTGCTGTTTGCCAGGCATAGTGTTATTGAATTTGACTTTGTATTATTCTGTTAAGCCAGTTTTACTAATGATTTCTTGTTATTATTTGTTGCACATTACCTTAGATTAGTTGTAATATTACAATTGCTTTGCTAATTTCTAAAATGCTGCTTCCTTTGCAAATCTGCAATTTTTGTCATTGCTGTTTGCGTTTATTGTTTTATGTGTTGCTGCATTGCCTCGTCCCTTAGTTTAATGTCTGAGCTCAGTAGATTTAAGTTAGCTTAAGAGGGGGTAGACTATATAAGAGACTGCGTTGTGATGAATTGGAAGAAATGCATTTAGAAGTTATACGAAAAAAATACAGGAAAGAGGTACAGATAGGACTTTTTGGGAATAATGACGAACGAAGGGAGATCTCCAAGAACAAACAAAAGGTTTTGTTCGCAAAATACTGCAGTACCAAAAGTTACACTGAAAACGAACCCTGTCCTTTCCATTGTGTTATCCCCCTATGTGTTTGTGTTCCCTTGTGTATTTATGTTTTTCCTGTATTTATATGTATATCTGATAAGACTTATGTTGTAGAATTTTTCTAATACTAAGCTACATTCACTATGATGAGGAATACTGTTATCCTCAAATATAATTTGCATTGATAATATGTTATTTACTTTGTAAAGATGTTAGACATTAGTAATTCTGTTCTATTTTAATGCTCATGTGTAAAGTTGATGTTTCAAAAGCTATTCTGATCTTTTATGTATGTACTTATGTCATTATTTTTGTAACACTAATGTATATGTTTATTTCTATTCTTTTGTAAAGCCTGTTTTACTACAAATGTTATCTGTATTGTTATGTTCTTTACTAATGTATTTTGTACCTTTGTAATTGTATTCTCATGTTATAATATTGTAATTGACACCAGGTCGTCAAATTAAGTATATTTTGACTGCACTCGTTTCTGTTGGTCATAGCATATGCACAATATGTGAGAAGTAGGGAGTGATAGTGTTTGCACATGTTTTAATGATTCAGCAAGGGACTGGATAACAGCATTGCTGGTTCTGAGGACTATTCCAAAAACTTTGTGAGTGCACAAGTGGTGGTTATGGACTTGCTAAATTATCCGCAAGACTCTTCAATGGTGATTGTGCACCTGCACAGTCACAACAGATGGCTGCTGGCCATCTCTACAAGGACTACAGTGGGTCTGCACCTCTGGTGGCCCACCAGTACCGTCATTTCTACCAGGACTACAGTGGGTCTGCTCTGTGATGACCTACCCACCAATACTCTTCAAAACTTCGATTGACTCCGCTGTGGGTTTGCTCTGTTGTGGCCCATTACCTGCCTGCATGTCAAGAGTCAGCACTGTCTTTCCGTTGGAAGGACAACGATACTTCTTCAAGACTGCATGGAAATCCACTACTTCCGTGTGCATTTTCTTTTACTGCTCAGACTTTGAGAAAAACACTGCAATGTGATGAATGATCAGGACTGTCTTTATGGACTGTGAGAAAATTTTAGCTTTTGACCAACATTGTATCAATAAGTGTGTGCATTTGATTTCTTTGTTATTGTAATTACGATTATGAAAAATTTTAACAAATATGTATTGGCCAGTGCCCAACAAAATTTGTAAAATTTTTTGTGGGGAGCATGGGGGCTATGTAAGTAGGCTGTTTAGGTTTTTTTATTAGTAACGCCACCTCTGTATGAAAATCACCGGCTGTGCCGTGTGCAGTCTGTGGCTGCTTTGCATTGTTGTAATACTCAACCATTGTAGTGTTAGGCAGCTGGCTGTGAACAGCGCGTAGCGTTGCGCAGTTGGAGGTGTGCCGCCAGCAGTGGTGGATGTGGGGAGAGAGATGGCGCAGTTTTGTAATTTGTCATGATATCAAGGTAAATACATTGTTTGTTCTCTATTAATATCTTTCATTTGCTAACTATCCCTATCAGTAGTTAGTGCCTTCCATAGTTTGAATCTTTTATTTAGCTGGCAGTAGTGGCGCTCGCTGTATTGCAGTAGCTTGAGCAGCGAAGATTTTTGTGAGGTAAGTGATTTGTGAAAGAGATAGTTTAATGTTAGTCAGGGCCATTCTCTTCTAGAGACTTTGAAAGTCAGATTGCGTTGCGCTAAAAAAAAATATTGTGTGTCAGGTTAAGCACAGTTGTAAAAAATTGTTAAAAGGGGACGTTTCAACCTGACGGGAGGCCCTAGTCACACGACATTTACATTTTTTATTTTAGTGTTTTTTGTCACTCTAGCAGAATGCGGGCGAGCGGTATCGTGGAGTAGCATCACTTCATGCCCTCTACCTGGTCGTTGTTGTTGGACTGCGTCTGCAGTACGTCTCATTTGTTGGCAGTAAATTTCAGCAATGATGGTTACAGCTCGGGGAAGCTGTTCGTATACGCCACACCGTTGCCGTTCCACCTGATGCATAACATCTTCTGTGATGGTGCGCAGGTCTTTGTACGGGGTGTAGCTTCTGTTTTTGTGCTCAACCTCTCCTTTCTTTTTATTATGTTAGTATACAGGTGGCATTTCTCGTCACCAGTAACTATACACGGTAGGACAGGTTGCAGTTGTTTACGAGCCTATTGATGACGAGCAAGACGAGATGCACGTATGGCTAGCCGTTAGTTTCTGTGGTTTCAGCTTAGAGCTGGCGCTACCCATACATCCGATATTTGAATCTTTCTCATTGCACGCAAATGTTGTACGACGCTGGAATCATCACAGTTCAGTTGTAGAGCACGCTGATGTGGATCGTGGTGCATTAACGCGTTTAAATGACCTTCATCAAACCCCGAATGCCTTCCTGAACGTGGAGTCGCTAACGTCAAAACGATCGTCCTTCAAACTAGAAAACCGTTTTCTTGCCGTGACCTGTCAAATTTCATTATCTCCACACATGGCTCAAGTGTTTCTAGCTGCCTCGGCTGCTGCCACCCATCTACTGAACTCAAACAGAAGAATATGTCGTAAATCATCCGATTACTCCACTTGGCACTTTATCTTCTAGCGTCCACTTACTCACTCCAAATGAGAAACTTTCAATATGTAACCTCAAATAGCACCAGTGTACTAAAGATAAAAGATTAATGACATTGGATAAATGAGACCGTAGCAACCGGAATACCAAGATGCAGAACTAAAGAGCTTATGACCTATGCACCAAGCTAATAATTTTTTTGGACGATTAGAATAACGAATTTGTTGTTTCATGGGTACTAGAGGCTTCTGAGAGACATCCACGATATAGAAGAATCGAATCATTTGGAAAAAAATACCGAAGTACTACATTTGTACACACATCAAAAAAAGTTTTGCGTTACCCCGGTTCCCAGAACTCCAGAAGATAGACGTTAACTGTTGATATTGTATCACGGCCCATTTGACTGTTCAGAGATGTCACTAAACACGCCTAAAAATGTAAACAACCATACGTGAGCAGCGCCTATTAGACGGAGAGTGTCCGACAGCCGATCAGTTCCAGTCATTCCACCAGGAAGGAGGTACACGGCTCCTGTTGTCTGTAGTTCAACCATGCCTAGACGGTCAATACCGCGGTTGGATCACGTCCGCGTCGTGCCAGGAAGGGCTCTCAACAAAGGAAGTGTCCACGCGTCTCGGAGTAAACCAAAGCGATGTTGTTCGGACATGGAGGAGAAACAGAGAGACAGGAACTGTCGATGACATGCCTCGCTCAGGCCGCCAAGGCCTACTACTGCAGTGGACGACCGCTACCTACGGACCATGGCTCGGAGGAACCCTGACAATCACAGGACATCGAGTTAAGACTCAAACTGTGCGCAATAGGCTGCATGATGCGCAACTTCACTCCCGTCGTCCAAGCGACGTCCGTCTTCGCAATCACGATACCATGCAGCGCGGTAGAGATGGGCCCAACAACATGCCGAATGGACCGCTCAGGTTTGGCATCACGTTCTCTTCACCGACGAATGTCGCATATGCCTTCAACCAGACAATCGTTGGATACGTGTTTGGAGGCAACCAAGTCGGGTTGAACGCTTAGACACACTGTCCTGTGTGTGTAGCAAGGTGGTGGTTCCCTGCTGTTTTTGGGTGGCGTTATGTGCAGCTAACGTACGTCACTGGTGGTCATGGAAGACGCCTAACGGCTGTACAATACGTGAATGCCATCCTCTGAACAATAGTGCAACCTTATTGGCAGTATATTGGCGTGGCATTCGTCTTCATGGACGACAATTCGCGACCACATTGTGCGCATTTTGTCAATGACTTCTATCAAGATAATGACATCGTTCGACTGGAGCATGTTCTCCAGACATCAACCCTATCGTACATGCCTGGGATGGATATAAAAGGGCTGTTTATGGACGGCGTGACCAACCAACCACTCCGAGGGGTCTACGCTGAATCTCCGTTGAGGAATGGGACAATCTGGACCAACAGTGCCTTTATGAAATTGTGTGTAGTATGCCAGGACGAATAGAGGCATGCATTAAAGCAAGAGGACGTGTTACTGGGTATTAGAGTTACCAGTGTGTACAGCAATCTGGGCCACCACCTCTGAAGGTCTCGCTGTATGGTGATACAACATGCCACGTGTGTTTTTCATGAGCAAGAAAAAGAGTGGAAATTATATTTATGTTGATCTCTATTCCTCTTTTTTTGATGTGTGTACATCGAAAACAAATACCGTCTGTGTGCTGGCAGCGAGCATATTCGAAGACCCCCATTAAAAATATAGATAATGATACACTTAGTCGCCTCCAGAAACCAGTGTAAAATTCCATCTCCTGTACCTTAGGATGGGGATCATATCGCGTCCCCTCCGACAGCTGAGTGGTCAATTGACGGATTGCCATGCTATGGGCCTGCGATCGATTCCCGGCAGTGTCGGGGATTTTCTCCGCTCAGGGACTGTCTTCACCATCATTTCACTCCCATCCGGCGCGCAGGTCGCCCAAAGTGACGTCGAATGTAATAAGATCTGCACCAAGGCGGCTGGACCTGCCCCCGCAAGGGGCCTCCGGCGAATGACGCCAAATTCTCATTTCAATTTCTAGGTCCATATCCCACAGACTAGACTATCAGTGGAGAGAGGAGATCCCTGTGCCTCTGAGTTCTTTGAAACATCCTTTCTTTCTGCTGTAACACGTCCAAGCAGCGTATGACAAATCTTTGTACACCGCTATACATTTTGTTTTCTCCACCACGACTTTGACATGCATTTCAGATCTTAAACTGATACTAACACATTTTGAGGTATTGGCTCTCTAAGAAAAATAGACGTCACACAGTGTAAATTGCATTGCTGCTGCTTCCACAACGTGCACTCTGGATGATTTTTAATAAAAGACAGTTAAAACATCTGGAAACTGGAAGAGATTTGCGGGGTTGTAGGACGTTCCTGAACATATGTCAGAAGGTGACCGACCTCCTCTATATTTAAAACCATCTCTCGCAGTGATGGGATAGCTGATGGTTCGTTGTTACATTTCGATTGATTCCTCAAATTGCAGTCATGTGAGTGATCACTGTTTCGGTGTTAGCCTTCCCTGGAAGGTGTTGCCCTTCCACCAAGACTCTTTCTCCATCTCAGACAAATGATGTCAGTCAGTCATTATGTGGTAACCAAGAGTTTTCCAGTGAACAGAAGGGGTGGAAAGGACGCTGTGATGTACTGTAATAATACGCATCACAGTTGATAGAGCGATCAATTTTAGCTAGCCTATGACACGGCAGGATGATTCCCAATTTCAGTATCATCGCTTAACTTCCCCACCACTACTTTCCGAGGACCATATATTGATTGCTGTTTTAGATAGTTATCTGTGCAGCTCATTGACAGTTCTCGATCATATGCACCAAAGTGTACCAGACACTGATCTACATATCTGTAGCACTTCAGACATAGTGCATAATTTTCGATCTTTTCCTCTGCAGGTGGAGGTCACAGAGGGTTCTCGGCATTCTTAAGATAAAGTTAGAAATTGAAAGATCACCACACATTTTGACCAACCCTCCCAGTAACACTGTCACCGATGTAATATGCAACTGACCAGAAGTAGACCGCTACATTCAGCATCTCATGAAGGAACAGAGCGAGCTGGGTCTGTGTCGTTCCGCACAAATCTTACTCACTGTACCAAACCAAATGCACAAGATCAGATCAACGCATGTCGAGGAGGTTAGCACCCGTTATCGATGTAGACTAGCAGATATGAGGGTGTTGCGATTTAATAGCAGACGTTTAAGAAAATGAACAAACGGATGATTTTTATGCATGATGGGGCTCCAGATGGAGAGAGTTTGCGGCATTTTACGTAAATCAACTGCTCTATCATTTCTAAAGCATCTTTCTAGTGTCTGGGATCAGTACCAAGAAGGTACTGGTAAGAGATAACATAAACACACTCACTCCTAAGGCTAAACGTTTCTGCGGTTAAAACACGCTATAATGCTAGAGCGGCGCGGTTTCCCTATTATTAGCCATGCGGAATGAAATGCTTTTCACATGCCAGTGTAAGAAAGATATTTTCAGCGCATGTCATGCATTGTCCTTGCAGGTTTCCATACAGTAAACTAAAATAAAAACACTGCTTCCTTAAATTCATTGATCCTTTGTGGTACATGCACAGTATATCTTTGCAGAGGTGTATAGCGCCCACTGTTCACATCCGATCACAAGTCATAAATTACGCTATGCTCCCATCAGTCATATAAAATGATCGTTAGTAACGGAGAATGCTTCTTATAAGGGTACAGACAAACGCATACTTGTGGTGTTCGACATGTGAAACAGCACGTCAAGCTGCCGGTAACTCAGTAACCAGGACACCTGTCAAGCAGATGTATACATGGGAATTGCTGCTCGCGTTGTCCGAGATCCAATGACTGATAGCAGAATATGGAATCAATGGGTTCAGGAGGGTAATACGCAGTGCTGGGTCCCAACGGCCTCGTATCACTAGCAGTCGAGATGACAGGCATCTTATCCGCATGGCTGCAACGGATCGTGCAGCCACGTCTCGATTCCTGAGTCAACAGATGGGGACGTTTGCAAGACAACAACCATCTGCACGAACAGTTCGACGACTTTTGCAGCAGCGTGGACTATCAGCTCGGAGACCATGTCTGCGGTTATCCTTGCTGCTGCATCACAGACAGGAGCGCCTGCGATGGTGTACTCAACGACGAACCTGGGTGCACAAATGGCAAAACGTAATTTTTTCGGATGAATCCAGGTTCTGTTTACAGCATCATGATGGTACCATCCGTATTTGGCGACATCGCGGTGAACGCACATGGGAAGCGTGTATTCGCCATCGCCATACTGGCATATCACACAGCGTGATGGTATGGTGTGCCACTGGTTACACGTCTCGCTCACCTCTTGTTCGCATTGACGGCACTTTGAACAGTGGACGTTACATTTCAGACGTGTTACGACGCGTGGCTCTACCCTTCATTCGATCCCTGCCAAACCCTACTTTTCAGAAGGATAATGCACGACCACATGTTGCATGTCCTGTACGGACCTTTCTGGATACAGAAAATGTTCGACTGCTGCCCTGGCCAGCACATTCTCTAACTTCTCAACAATTAAAAACGTCTGGTCATTCGTGGCCGAGCAACTGGCTCGTCACAATACGCCAGTCACTACTCTTGATGAACTGTCTTATCGTGTTGAAGCTGCATGGGCACCTGTACCTGTACACGCCATCCAAGCTCTGTTTGACTCAATGCCCAGGCCTATCAAGGCCGTTATTACGGCCAGAGGTTGTTGTTCTGGGTACTGATTTCTCAGGATCTATGCACTAAAATTGAGTGAAAATGTAATCACATGTCAGTTCTAGTAAAATATATCTGTCCAATGAATATACGTTTATCTTTGCATTTCTTCTTGGTGTAGCAATTTTAATGGCCATTAGTGTAGACTATGGCGAAACCGGAATAGAAGAATGTCGTAGAATTTGAGATGTGGTGCTACATAAGAATTTTTAGAATTAGGTGGACCGATAATGTGAGGATTGAGGAAGTTCTCCGTAGAATCGGCGAGGAAAGGAGCGTATGAACTACACTGACAGAAAGAGGTGACACGATGATAAGAGATCAGGGAGTAAATTCAATGGTAGTAGAGAGAGCTGTAGACGGTAAAAGTTGTATAAGAAGACAGAGATTGAGATACATCCGACATAGAGGAAGTAGAATGAGATTTTCACTCTGCAGCAGGGTGTGCGCCGATATGAAACTTCCTGGCAGATTGAAACTGTGTGCCCGACCGAGACTCGAACTCGGGACCTTTGCCTTTCGCGGGCAAGTGCTCTACCATCTGAGCTACCGAAGCACGACTCACGCCCGGTACTCACAGCTTTACTTCTGCCAGTATCTCGTCTCCTACCTTCCAAACTTTACAGAAGCTCTCCTGCAAAACTTGCAGAACTAGCACTCCTGAAAGAAAGGATATTGCGGAGACATGGCTTAGCCACAGCCTGGGGGATGTTTCCAGAATGAGATTTTCACTCTGCAGCGGAGTGTGCGCTGATATGAAACTTCCTGGCAGATTAAAACTGTGTGCCCGACCGAGACTCGAACTCGGGACCTTTGCCTTTCGCGGGCAAGTGCTCTACCAACTGAGCTACCGAAGCACGACTCACGCCCGGTACTCACAGCTTTACTTCTGCCAGTATCTCGTCTCCTACCTTCCAAACTTTACAGAAGCTCTCCTGCAAAACTTGCAGAACTAGAACTCCTGAAAGAAAGGATAGGAGTGCTAGTTCTGCAAGTTTCGCAGGAGTGCTTCTGTAAAGTTTGGAAGGTAGGAGACGAGATACTGGCAGAAGTAAAGCTGTGAGTACCGGGCGTGAGTCGTGCTTGGGTAGCTCAGATGGTAGAGCACTTGCCCGCGAAAGGCAAAGGTCCCGAGTTCGAGTCTCGGTCGGGCACACAGTTTTAATCTGCCAGGAAGCTTCATAGAGGAAGTAGGTTGCATTTGATACTCTGAGATGAAGACTTTGGTACAGGAGAGGAATTCGTAGCGGGACGCATCAGACCAGTCGAAAAAGAAAGAACGAACAGGTTCTCAAGTGCGTACATACCAGATTACTTTATTACATTGCGGAAAACACGGGTAATAGGCTCTCTTACCTCTACAACAGAACTATCCCACGTCATGTCGGTCTTCGTCATTACCGACTCATAGTGATATACACTCCTGGAAATTGAAATAAGAACACCGTGAATTCATTGTCCCAGGAAGGGGAAACTTTATTGACACATTCCTGGGGTCAGATACATCACATGATCACACTGACAGAACCACAGGCACATAGACACAGGCAACAGAGCATGCACAATGTCGGCACTAGTACAGTGTATATCCACCTTTCGCAGCAATGCAGGCTGCTATTCTCCCATGGAGACGATCGTAGAGATGCTGGATGTAGTCCTGTGGAACGGCTTGCCATGCCATTTCCACCTGGCGCCTCAGTTGGACCAGCGTTCGTGCTGGACGTGCAGACCGCGTGAGACGACGCTTCATCCAGTCCCAAACATGCTCAATGGGGGACAGATCCGGAGATCTTGCTGGCCAGGGTAGTTGACTTACACCTTCTAGAGCACGTTGGGTGGCACGGGATACATGCGGACGTGCATTGTCCTGTTGGAACAGCAAGTTCCCTTGCCGGTCTAGGAATGGTAGAACGATGGGTTCGATGACGGTTTGGATGTACCGTGCACTATTCAGTGTCCCCTCGACGATCACCAGTGGTGTACGGCCAGTGTAGGAGATTGCTCCCCACACCATGATGCCGGGTGTTGGCCCTGTGTGCCTCGGTCGTATGCAGTCCTGATTGTGGCGCTCACCTGCACGGCGCCAAACACGCATACGACCAGCATTGGCACCAAGGCAGAAGCGACTCTCATCGCTGACGACAACACGTCTCCATTCGTCCCTCCATTCACGCCTGTCGCGACACCACTGGAGGCGGGCTGCACGATGTTGGGGCGTGAGCGGAAGACGGCCTAACGGTGTGCGGGACCATAGCCCAGCTTCATGGAGACGGTTGCGAATGGTCCTCGCCGATACCCCAGGAGCAACAGTGTCCCTAATTTGCTGGGAAGTGGCGGTGCGGTCCCCTGCGGCACTGCGTAGGATCCTACGGTCTTGGCGTGCATCCGTGCGTCGCTGCGGTCCGGTCCCAGGTCGACGGGCACGTGCAACTTCCGCCGACCACTGGTGACAACATCGATGTACTGTGGAGACCTCACGCCCCACGTGTTGAGCAATTCGGCGGTACGTCCACCCGGCCTCCCGCATGCCCACTATACGCCCTCGCTCAAAGTCCGTCAACTGCACATACGGTTCACGTCCACGCTGTCGCGGCATGCTACCAGTGTTAAAGACTGCGATGGAGCTCCGTATGCCACGGCAAACTGGCTGACACTGGCGGCGGCGGTGCACAAATGCTGCGCAGCTAGCGCCATTCGACGGCCAACACCGCGGTTCCTGGTGTGTCCGCTGTGCCGTGCGTGTGATCATTGCTTGTACAGCCCTCTCGCGGTGTCCGGAGCAAGTATGGTGGGTCTGACACACCGGTGTCAATGTGTTCTTTTTTCCATTTCCAGGAGTGTATATTCGTTAACCAGTAAATTCTGAAAACCATGAATAATTTTTATGGTCTCTTTCGGCGCAGATAATTAATACAGAGATGCTACAGCCTTCACTAGACTTAAAATTATTAGGTGTAGCTGACCAAAAGTGGGTGATTGATTTGTTTTGTGCACACCCTCTAAAATGTGATAAAAACCCTCACAAAACTGGCACAGTGCATGACCAGAGATACAGAGAGTAGAAAGTTTGCTTCACGTTATTTCATAACATCGCCAAGTACGTTTGACTGATTCAGTGACATTTACTAAATTCCTAATAACAGATATAAGAGAAAAACGTATTGAAAGGACGCAGCGTTTCACACATTGTGAGATACTGTTGGGCGCTGAATCTCGTAACTAGTAGGCATTTTATTTCTTCAGGATGTTCTTTATAGGTCATTCCCCGAAACGTTAAGACGATGATACCCTATATCTCATCATAGGAGCTGGTTAGTGAGTACGGTTCTGGGTACGAAGGACGTGGATCCTATTGGCTTGGGAACTGAACTTGTTCTAGCTCGACGGAATTTTGGATAGAATACTGTTTGGGAAATGGTAACATTTCGAGCATCATAAGTGTCGAGATTAAAACTTATTCCACTCACCAGCAGTGCATTTACATTGCATATATCCTACGATATTTATGAAGCATCTTCGTCGTGTATGGAGAAGCGATTTAATAGCTTTTGTATGCTACAACTGTGTTTCATTTCAAGGGAGCTCAAGCTAATTTTAAAAGCTAGAACCATGTGAGAACTGTAAGTGAATTCACAGAAATTTAAAGAACTCACGCTATTTCTGAACGTTACTTAAATTCAGTTTTGCTGGATAATGTTTCATAACTAAAGCGTTGTGTATGCCATCCAGGCGCTTGACATAGTCTAAGCGTGTTTTGTCTGATCGATGTTACGTCAGATATAGAAGCTACATTACTTTAGTCAGTGCATAACCAAATGATGGTAGTGATCTACAGGCGTTCGACGGAAGTATGGAATACCACGAGAAATGCATGCGTGAACATAATTGCAGGTGTTATTCAAATCTGCAGATTACATTGTTGTATCTAAGTACGAACGTCAGCTTTGCAAGAGGTAATCGTGGAAGTGTGAGTGTATTATGTCGGGGCTTTTTGAATTCGACGCTGTATAAGTTATTGTTGCTTCTGTGATGGGTGCTTCTGCATCCAAGGTACTCGAAGTGTTAAGCATT
This sequence comes from Schistocerca nitens, assembly GCF_023898315.1. NCBI lineage: Eukaryota > Metazoa > Arthropoda > Insecta > Orthoptera > Acrididae > Schistocerca > Schistocerca nitens. Next base: position 364,559,615 of record NC_064617.1, read on the forward strand.
TCAAGGCGCACGCTGTCAAAGTTTTATGCTACATACAGGGGAAGCATAAAAACATTATGCCGAACGTAAAAAATAAATAAATAAATAAAATAAAAAACAGACAAAAGTGTGTGTTGAGTGATTGTGACGGACGATCATTTAAGAGGACTTTGGCGAAAAATAGGAGGAAGAGACCAGCATTATGTGACCATTTCGGCTGGCCAGTTCATTGCATGAGGCAATGTTTGTTCCCTAATGGTGATGCTATGTCAAAAGGCGACAGGTCCTTGTTCACACAGCTTGCATCGCCTAGGCGTGTGGCTGTGTGAACACTAGCATAAATTGCTACATCTTTCCTGGCCTTTGAGTCACCAGATATCAATATTATAGAGTCCTTGGAGCGAGGGGTGTGTCATCGCTAGCCACATCCACTATCATTACCTGACGTGCTTCTATTTTGCCAGAAGTATTGTATAAGATAGCCTCGAAGACCATTATTTATCTGTTCAAAGACGACTGGAAGCTGTTTTGGATGCCAACAGTTTTTCTGCACCTTATTCTGTATGATAATGTATTTTATTCTGGGCGTTTCCGTAGTTTTGTCTACTTTTTGTATACTCGGAGCTCTCAATAAGCAAGTAGCGTATTTAAGGTAACGATTAAACGTGATGCATGACGTTGTTTTAGCGATGTACCTACAACGTGAACAGAGTTTAAAATTCCTAGAAGCGTCAGGGAGTTGCGCAGGGAATATCACAGACCACATACGCCAGTGTGTGGTCACGCTTTGCAGTCCATTCTGCGCAAACATTGTGCTATTATCCGGCGGATACGTTAAGTAACGTATCACTCCAGGAAACCAGAAACGAACATTGATCCCAGATGACGGCATCATAAAATTTCTTTGTTCTTTAGTTTACATATCCTGTCCTTGTTGCAAATCAACATTGTGATCGAAATGGCACATCTGTACTAGAAAATCTCAATAACGTTGAGCTACTTAAAACTGAAATGACCATTTCAGTGTTAATGCGACTAATAGCGAGAATGTGCGATGGGGCCACTGCAAGTCAATGAGTTTCGAAAAACCGTATGTAAGTAGCAATAATCGGAATAAAACAACAGGAACTGCATACTAATTCCAGGAGACAGCAGTATTCATTCACGGTCCACCTCATTTATCAGTTATTCGTGGATGAGTGAGCAGATCCAAAGAGCTGCATGGCAAGTCTGGCTTTCTCTCTCTCTCCTGCGGACAATACTGGTGATTGTGTAGGATAAGCCTGCTTTTTGTTAATTGCGTTTCATTCGTTGGCTTTAACTGAGGTCCTGCGTAGCTTTAGAACTGCGTACTCGTTTCTCGTCGTCATATGAATGCTTGTGGAAGCAGACGTCACAGCAATAGACATGTTGTGAGGATTAGCAGCTATATTAACACAAGCTCAGCTCGCCTCGCCGTCTTTTGTTATTCCCGCTCTTCCGAGAAGCTACGTAGTAATAACGTCTGACAGGGGCATGCATGCTTCAAGTAGTGCAGATATCGTCAGCGCGGATATTTTACGTCGGTCTATTGTCTTGAGATTACAATCGGCCACCAATTCGTAGAGGGAGTAACACATCTGCACCCTGCATGCTTCGCGAGACGTACAAACCACGCGAACAGTATTTATTTTTCACTTTAGAAACATTCATTATTCATTCCGAAGTTCCTCTTTCAGAAATAAATATGGGCAATGCATTTTAACAGCGATCTAACGTGAGCTAGGGCCTGCCGCAGCTATTCTATTAAGAACTGAAGAAAGAAAATCTTTAGTGTAAGTAAACAACGATAGGGTAAAGCGAAAAAACGCGACGACATAAACATCTAAACATTTCCATGATAAAAGCAAGAATTAGGGAATACTTTTGGTTCAGTAGTGAAGTACTACTCTCTTCTCTAGCAAAACAAAACTCTTTCAATTTGTATAAGTATTCTTGCGTGAGATATTTCCGAGTTGAAATCTTCGGAAACATAGTGGAAATTCATCGTAAAATACTCTAAACTGTTTAGGCCGCATCATGTCTCTCTTAAAATTTGTTCTTGGCAGTCAATGTTTCGATGGACCAGATGCGGTCTTCTCCAGAATCTTCTATTGTCCCCTGTTACCTGAGCACATGACGCGGCCTAAAAACCTAGATTTAGTTTCCAATAACAATGGCCACTAAAGGCGGAAATCGAAATAATTGTGCGATACGTACTGTTATAGACTATAATGTCTGTCACACACACACACACACACACACACACACACACACACACACACACACACACACTTCACCTTTCACGGCACATACGAAACCATTGACAGATTGCATTGCAATCTGTACAGAGAGTAAAATTAAAGTAACCAATGGCTATCACGAGAGCTTACCAAACTACTCTAGAGACCGCGTTACTTGTTATGGTTAAATAAATGTGTTCCACCATTGTGTGGTACTGCAGAGTTATTATGATTACGTTGCATGTGTGATCGGGCATAATACGAGAGGACGTTCAATTGAAGAATGCTCTAGTAAACACTGAACGACATTATGCACCTTCTGTTCAATAAATTCATAATATACCCGATAAATCTCGTGATGTTTACGAGCAACTGCTATGCACATTTACCCATAGTAACACGCACTATGAATGGTTCAAATGGCTCTGAGCACTATGGGACTCAACTGCTGAGGTCATTAGTCCCCTAGAACTTAGAACTAGTTAAACCTACCTAACCTAAGGACATCACACACATCCACGCCCGAGGCAGGATTCGAACCTGCGACCGTAGCGGTCTCGCGGTTCCAGACTGCAGCGCCAGAACCGCGCGGCCACTTCGGCCGGCCACGCACTATGATCAATAAAGAATATTAACTAGAATATTCGTTAAATCGTCGAACATCGATGCGGTGACTGAATCAGTTCTACTTGGCAATAGACTGCTGTTAGCTTTAGAAGGCACGTTTACAATCTTCACTGCATGTAGCATGGAATTTCCGCTGTTTATATTTTCCAAAGTCTGACAGCAGTAATCCAGTAATATGATACTGAATCTTCGAGTGTTATAAGTAAATTGCAGAACAGAATAACAGTCAGCTGCTGTACTCACAAGAATATTTCCTTCTACAGACGCATATTCATATCCGATAATTCCAGACGTGATTCGCTGTGTCTGAAGAGCCTGGAAGCCACCTTCCACTTGTCTTTGAACTTGACTGAGTGCACGAAATATGTGTCTTCATCAAAATTCCCGGAAAAATTACCACTTATAAACAAAATTTTTACCAAAGAATGAACGTTAATGCTATCTGACTACGGTTTTGTGAAATGTTTAAGAGTAGGAGATTTTTCACTGTGCAGCGGGAAAGTAAACGACGCCATAAATAAATGTTTGCATCAATCTAGGATCTTGATTTCACGAGGCATTATCCTAACATGTGCCCTCTCTCTTGTAGAAACATGATGTGGAAGTGTATATATAAAACGGTCGTAACGTGAGGCAGCACGATGTCTCGTAGTCAAAGCAATGGTGACTTGCCGTACAGGCTACGAAGGCACACAAGGAATTCAAAATACACCCCCGGAAAAAGTAGTAGACCTGGAAAGAGACGACGAGGATTTTGATCCGATGACGGGATAACAGATGTACTGATAATGGATTAAACGTCGTGTTAATGAAAAGCGTAGCGGCATAGGTGCTACAGCGTAATCTGTATCCCCCCCCTTTAACAGGGAATTCTCGCAGTCAGAAGGCTCAGTGTGGTGTTATCGTGTGAATTAAGCAGGCCAACAGGGCATGGATGCTTCCTACAGCCGACTGAGCGAATTTGTAAAGGGTCAAGCTGTGTCCTGTATGGTCCATTCGGAGAAATGCCACACAAGTTGAACGTGCTGCGTCAGTTGCACTACGGTGTAGGTATCAGTGCTCACGTGACATTCTGACATGCGTAGAGGAGATTCTGGACGTCCACACAGCACAGACGCCCACCAGGATCGTCGTATTGTAAGGACAGCAGTGGCCGATCGTACAGCTACCACAGCACATACAAGAGAGCTTCCGAGCTCAGAAATCTCAACAGTAACTGTTGCCAATAGCTTTTTAGCAGTGGAACTATGGACACGCACACCTGAAGCCTGTCTTCCAATTAAGCCACAGCTTCGACGTACACTGCTCGACTGTTGCCGTCAAGGGATCACCTGGAAGACAGAATGGCGCTCTGTCTTCAGCAGTGAAAGCGGATTCTGCCTGCACACAACTGATGATCGTCTGCGCCTACGACGTAAACCTGGTGAGCACTGTCTCACAGAGTGCATTCATCCAAGATACACTGGCCCCACCAAAGGCCTTATGGTACAGGGTGCGATAAGCTACATCTCTCGTACACCTTTGGTATTTCTGGAGGGGACGCTAACCAGCACTCGGTACGTGCAGAATGTTGATAGAACCGTTCTTTTGCCTTTCTTACGAGAGGAAGGTGATGTGTTGTTCCAACAGGATAATGCTCGCCCATACAAAACCCTTGAAACTACACGTGCTCTGCAAGACGCGCAGCAACGACCCTGGTCAGCACTATCTCCAGACCTGTCTAAAATCGAGCAAGTGTGGGACATGATGAGACGAGAAGTGATTCGTGCAACACGTCAACCAACAACTCTTATTGAACTGCGTGAAAATATTGAGCAGGCGTGACATAACGTATCCCAGCACAGTATTCACGATCTAAACGATCGACTGGATGCCCGAGTCAGCGCCTGCATTGCCGTCCGTGTAGGCCACACCCCGTACTAATATGAGTGTTTCAGTAATGGTCGACAACTGTCAACTCAGACCCGCTAGTGCCATCGACATGATAACGTAATCACTTCATGCAATCCATTGTACTGTTGCAACAATAAATCCTGAATAAATTGGAAACCTGCTGATAGCAGTCTCTTTCACTTTGACTGATAATCTCACTTAACCCAAAATTCTTCGTGAAATACCAGGTCAAACCGTGTAAGGTCTCAAGAACAAATATAAGAGCTCGTGTGCAGTGCATATATTTCCATTAGTACATGGAAAAAGAAAAATAATAAAAGAAGCTTTAGTGAAACTCCGTGTTTATACCCAATTCAGTAAGCAATAATTAATAACAGACTTATCCTGTGATGGACCTAGGAGTTACAAAATTTCGTAAAATATAAAAATGAGAGCAGAAGAGAACCCTATGCACGTTGGAATACTTTCAGGAATGCTAAATGAGGTAACCTCACAGACGGACAACTGAAATACCGATGCCGTACCGCGAATATAGAGCAAGATTTATCGCTAAGCTATGTCTGAACACGACCAAAGATATAGCTCACCTTAATCCTTGTAATTTGTAGCATGAGAATGGCCAGCGGAACTTAACCTCAACTCAGAGACCTAGCGACCACAAGCCAGCTCCGACAAGTGCAGAGAAGATGGAAACATGTTTTATTCGTATCAAGGCAGGAGCAGAAAAGGAATGAAGAAAGCTTTGACACTGAACGGGGAATGCGTCCATGTGACTTTTCACTGAGGTTGGCGAAGTGCTTGAGAAAAAGAGCAATTACTAAAACCCTTAAGAGTATCTGAACTACGCCGAAAACGCTATGCAGTGCGTCGCTACATAATATCATCACAGTCTCCAAGGCACTGGACACGTTAACTTTTTTACTCAAAATATATAAATCACCCAAATGGTTACGTTAAAATTATGTTTCCGGAACTGTTCTTTAAACATGCAAACACTAGGATTTAGAGAGCTGTAGTCCAAGTACCCATTAACTTCGTCGTCCTCACGTTTTGTCACACAAAATAGTTTATAACTAAAAATGGACGAACCATTTCCTTACCTGTACATTCTGACAGATTTAGAATTAATCGATAAGAAAAGCGCGTAGATTCCTCTTCGGGGCAGTCACTCCAACATTCCATTAAACCAATAACCGATTTCACAAACATTTCGAAAAGGTCGACAGCAGTGATCGGTCATAAGCATTGTCGATTAGGAAAGGGGAAGAGCGAACAGTACAAATTAGATTTCTTCGTATAAGTCAAGCCTAGGGAGAGAGTAATTTTCTCGTGTAACATAAATAAGAAAGAAATAATTTAAATGTGTGTATCAGTGTAAAACTACAGTAAAATTTCAAATCGAATTGCACAAACCCTTTACGAAACAGAAGAAAAACACTACTAAAGCTGATTTTAAATGGTTCATTACAAATCAGAAAATCGCAGGAGCTGAAGACTGGGATGTATCTAGAATACCTAACGAGTTCATGAACATTCGAAAGAAAAAGCAAATAGAGGGAGCACATTAAGAGGCAGTGAAAGAAGAGAAATAAAAATAGAAAAATTACTGTCCTCAGTCTGTAATGTTTATTAGATCAGAAGTTGTTATTTCTCTAGGTATCACCGTCAAAATATTTTCATTTAAGTTTTCATTTTGCTGGAAGGCATTATGAGGCACCTTTGTTGAACTGGGTGTCGAGGGATGCGGTGATTTTATGAGAGAAAACAGGTACTGCAAATCCTTCGTTGCAGGAGCTCCTTTCCTGCAACGTTCATCATCCTCAATAAAGACCTTCTTTTGCAATACACGTCTCAATCCTTACGTTTGCATTTACGTTTTTTACTCACTCAGTTCAAGAGTCTTTTATAGTATTCGCATTTTTTTTTAGTCGTCTTCTGACTGGTTTGATAACCTTCAGGAGTTCCTCTCTCGTGCCGGCACGATTTCCTCTCCTGTGCCAACCTTTTCCTCAGATAGCACTTCCAATGTGCGCCCTCAGTTATTTGCTGCATGTATTTTAATCTCTGTCTTCCCCTACAGTTTTGGCTTCCACAGCACCCGTAGTGTAATATAAGTTTTTCGTTGATGTTTTAAAAGGTCTCTCATCACCCCCCCTCCCTTCTTCTTGTCAATGTTTTCTACATGCGGGGAACCTCCTGATTCCTTATCTTTTCAATCCACCTAATTTTCAACATTGTTCTGTATTACTACATTTCAAATGATTCGACTTTCTTCGGTTCCGGTTTTCTCACAATCCATGTCTCACTGCCATACAATGCTGTGCTCAAAATGCACGTTCTCAGAAATATCCTTACGTTTAATCCTAGTAGATTGCTCTTGGTCAGTTCATGACTGTTTTCTATGTCCTCCTTGATCCGTCCTTCATGAGTTATTTTTCTGCCTAGGTAACTGCACCTACTTTGTGGTCACCAATTACGGTGATAGTTTGTCACTGTTCTCATTACTTTTGTCTTTCTTTGATTTTCTCTCAGTCCATATTCTGTGCTCAAAAGAATGTTCATGCTATTTAACATAATATGTAATTCTTCTTCACATCCAATGAGGACATCAATGTCATCAGCGATTCTTAGCATTGATATCATATCTTGGGTTTTAATTCCACTCTTGAACCTTCTCTTTATTTCGTCATTGTGTCTTCCTTGTTATAAGTTGCACAGCAGGGGCGATAGACTATTCCTGCCTTACATCTTTCTAATCCGTGCTCTTGGTTAGTTATTTTATAAGACAATTACGTAACGGAATTCCTTTGGAGTCCAATTGTAAGAATATCCTTCCCCCCAGATGACATCGACTCCCCTCCCCTTTTTACTGCTGGAGCACTCCCATCGATCTCTTTCGTTCTGGTACGTTTCATCCATTGTAACAAGTGAGCAAATGAAACAGATTTACTTTACAGTCGCATAAGACATCGATGAGATACCAGTTTTCACACTGTCGTGAAGTCATCATTCTATTATTGCTGTAATACATATTAGAAAACTTCGTTCGGTGTATTTTAAAATTCCTGTAGCGTAAACGATTTTTTATAGCCATAGTGGCTAATCACTAAATGTCATAGAGGAAAGATCCCTATAATGCGATAGTTCCCTAATATGAGACACCCTAACTGTGCTCATGTTAGGCGTTGCACTCTGGTGGAGAGTTTCTTAAACACGTCTATTGTGTGCCAGACGACGACACAGCGAGTAAGACGCCATAGTTGAGCCGGACACAGTACGTAGCGGTTGATACAAAATTTCTTGTGTTTGGAGTTTTTGCGACAATATGTCAGCTTAAAGTTCAGTGGATATTACTGTACTCTTTTATTGTTGTTATTTGTAATGGTATTGCCTACAATTATTGACAATTAGGTTAATTTTCCAACGATCGTTTTTAGCAAGTACGTGATTCTTTGTGTAAGATAGCGAAATTCCTAATATGCGATAGTATGTGGATCCAAATATGCGACAGCGTCGCATATTACGACACCTATCGCATATTGAGGGAACTCGTTCTCTCACGATTTTTTATATGTAATTTACGCAGTCCTATGATGAGATAACAATATTTCATCATTTATTGTAGTAAAATTTTGGCAACTGAGTTTATTTTAATTCGATTAAATTATGATAAACAGGGATTACTTTGACTAGTCTTATGACCAGAAATTGGAATGTTTCCTGGAACTTGATGGACGGTGCACCTGCAGGATCAATATCAGCTTGTAATTCAAGTGGCTGGATAAAAATTCACATTTTTACTCAGTGGTTTGATCATTTTGTGAGTCACGTAATGCAATCTTCAAATGCCCCTGTCATTTTGATTCTTGATGGGCATTATTCCCACACAAATAATCTCGATGTGTTAGATAAAGCACGTGAAAACAATGTTCATATTGTATGTTTGCCTCCTCACTCAACGCATAAAATGCAGGCACTTGACGTCGGATTTATGGGGCCTTTGAAAACCTACTACGCTCACGAGATAGAAACGAGGTTGGCAAGTAACCCAGGTCGTGTTATCACCCTATTATTAATAACCAAGTTCTTTGAGACAGCTTACAACCGAGCAGCAACAGTGGAAGCGTCTGTGAATGCCTTCAGAAAAGCAGGTCTCATCCCATGCAACAGAAACATCTTTAGGGAACATGAATTCTCAATTCATCGCCATCCTAACGCTCTTCAAGAAAGTGATGCCAAAAACGAAAATGAAACTACTGATGGTGATGGTCAAGCTGTCAGCCCGGCAGACATCAGACCTCTCCCTCACATCGCAAAACCACCTGGAGTTAGTCAAATACGTCAAACATCGCGTTCGTGCTCTGCTGCGTTACTAATTTCAACTCCTTATGTGAAGCAATTGCAAGAATCTAAACAGAAGAAATCAGAGGCTGAAGCTAAGAAAGCAGCGAGAAAGTTATTTGGGGAGAAGAGTGGAAAATCTTCCAATCGTAGACTTAAAGCAGAAGAATCATCTAGTGACTCGGCATCCGATGTCCATCTTGATGACAGTTGGGATTCAGACAGCAGTGATGACGATGACGCAGAGTGTCTGTTCTGTACTGGGCGCTTTTCTGAAGGAAAACATGGGGAGAAATGGGCACAGTGCACGAAATGTTATCACTGCGCTCATGAAGATTGCGGTGTCACAGAAGACAATTTTGTTTGCCCCGGATGTCGTAAATATAAACCGAAGTAGTGTGAAATGAGTGAAGGATAAGAGAAAAGAATGAAGATGTAAAAATGGTATATTCATGTGTCATTATTATGTAATAAAATTATTAAATCAAAATATTATTACTGTCTCATATTAGGAAACCTTGATCTCATTTCCACGAAATGCCTTGTTTGTGAAGAATTAATAACTACACCGAAAGATTGTTTATTATTGCAAATACTATAATTGTATCATAAGATTAAATAATGCAAGATCTTATTACCATCATAAAAAATACAATTGCACTTACTTTTAGGTCTTTCAAATTGATTTATAAAAGTGTATCTCATATTAGGCACCTTTCCTCTATTGTATTGTAATGAGGAAGTTTTCATTTACTGTTTCTATTTTAAGGTGCCCTCCAACTAAATGTTCTTAAAGATAAGGTAGAATTCAGTCTTCTATTCTGCGACCGGTGAGGAACAGACTACGTGTAATCTATCACCAACCATGGACGCTTTTAAGTTGGATGTAGATCTCCAAAACTTCGAACATTATGAAATCACGGTACCTGTATTTAAATTTACCGAAACGTGACTTCTTTAGAAACAAAACTCTTTTGTAGATACAGTACAATGCACCGAAAAACAATATTTCATTTTTATTTCCACTCCTGAAGCACTCTCTTCGTCTCATAGTAGCATTTACGCCAAATGCCCTTAATAATTTTTTTGTAAATATTCGAATCTCTCTTCCCCTATAGTTTCTCTTCTATAGCTCCCTCTTGTAATGCAAGTTGATGTTAGCGTGACATAATGACATCGAAGTATAAAGCAACACTAAATGGAATTGATTGCAAAAGTTTTCTTTATTTTATGATCAGTTTTTGGTCTGTTGGATCATCACCAGATGTGTCTTTGTCTTTAAAAATGTTGTAGCGAAGATGAACATAGAAGTAATTGCCTGAAGCTTTAACGCACGCCCTTTCGTCATGCCCCTTTTCCTTATCAATGGTTTCCTCATGAGTGTCTCCGCATCGATTCTGCGGAGAACCTTCTCACTTCTTATCTTTTCAGTTCACATAGTTGTCAACACCTTTCTGTAGCGTCTCACCTGGAAAGCTTATAATTTATCTTCTTCAGGGTTTCTTACAGCCAATGATTCACTTTCATACAATACTGTGGTCCAAACGTACATTCTCAGTTTCAGGTCTACGTACGATTCTACAAACCTGATACACGAGGAATGCCCTCTTTGCCTATGGGAGTCTGCTCCGTATATTCTACATGTTTCGTCCATCGTATTGGCAGGAGCCGAGCAAGGAGAACCAAAATTTGCGTTGGCAAATGCAGCAACTCGCTTAGGCAACACTGACTCTATTTCTTATTGTAGAAGCTACCTTAAAGAAAGGCAAAACCTAAGTTCATAACATTTCTCGATTTAGGGAATGCTTTTTACAATAGTGACTGGAATACGTTCTTTCAAATTATGAAGGTTATAGTGATGAAATACAGAGAGTGAAAGGCTATTTACAACTGGTTCAGAAGCCAGGCTGCAGTTTTAAGAGTCGAGGGACATGACGACAATGAGAAAGGGTTATAGCCTCACCCCAATGTTGTTGAAACATTAGACTGAGCAAGCAGTAAGTAAAATCAAGGATAAATTAGTAAAATGGAATAAGGTCCAAGGAAGAAACCTTAAAATATGATAAGCTATTCAAATACTGCAACATTTTAACTGGTAGCGATGTTTGAAGATCTTTGAAACCGTCACTGGCTATTAATGACAAATATGGCTTCAAATTAATAATTAAAAACTTAAAGATTTTGTTAGCGTCATTTTAACTTTTCCGCAGACAGAAAACGATTTGTAGTCGCAGTTGAACGGACTGTGTAGTGCATTGAAAGGAGCTTATTAAGACGAACAAAACTAAAATAAGACTCATAGAATGTAGTTGAATGTTTGGGGAATTATTTGAGAAAATGAGACACTAAAGTATTAGACATGTTCTGCTATTTGGGCAGCAAACAACTGAAGACGGCCGAAGCAGAGCAATATTAAATTCTAATCGACAATACCAAGGAAAGCATACCGGTGAGCAAGGAATTTGTTAACAATTACAATGTGAATATGAATGCTAGGAATACTTTTGTGAAGGTATTTGCCTGGAACGTAGCTATGTTCGAATGCTAATGATGCACGGCCAGCAGCACAGTGCAGCAGAGAAGAGAAGCCCCTGAAATGTGGTGCCACAGAAAACTGATGAAGATTAGTGTGGTGTGCGTACTGTAAGACCTTCGGTACACACACCATCAAATTATTTGACTTGTCGCTCTAACGAAGTAGGCGAGTGTCAGCAATATGTCTCGTGGTCTTATCGTGGCGTGTTTATCTTCTGCCGTTAGGTCAGACGATAGAAATGCCACTTGCACGCTTAGAGTAGCAGATTGACGGTGACCAACTTTAAACAGAACTTGATTAATTTGCACACACATTTATTAAAATAATAACAATCATAAACCTTACTTAACTTGATTCTGGATGCTATTTACAATTGACAATCTGAAGTTCCTTTGGTCTTGGTACGTTAATCTTATTCTCACATATCTCTGATACTTGACAAAGTGTCTATACATTTCTGTTCATGGCTATGTACAGGAATATGATAATCTTATTAGGCGCAGACTGAAACTTGACTATAGACTGGTACAGACTAATGGAGACTGACTAATCGGAGGTCTGTACAATCATTATAATACCTCGAGCGTTCAGGTATCACTGCGCGAGTGTGATCCGCGAGGAGAAAAGGTTCTACGTTAACAGCAATGTCATTGGCTGCGTTACATATTAATACGCGGATCGGCGGAAGCAGAATTTGGTCCGTCTTTATCGCAGCGCCATCTCGTAGTGCGGAGACGGATGAACGCTGCGCCTGCGCTGTTGTGCTTAGCGGGGCGCGCTCTAGTGGGAAAGTTGTGTACGCGCTGACTACGCGGAACTATGTACACAACTATTAGGCAGGTAGCTGGAGGAGGTTCTGCTTATAAATGGAGCAAAAGAAGCTGATAACTTTACTAAAAGAAGGGATCGGCGAATGGGAAGCGTCCTGAGGCATCACTGAAATCATCAGTTTGGTAGTGGAGGGGAGTCCGTGGATTCCCATTCTACAGTGTTGCTAAGAGACGAGAACAATAAGATACAAGTGCCGATAGTTATTTGAGAAAAGACTTGCACTGGATAGACTAGCGTGGAGAGATCAATCAATACAGTCTTCTAACTAAAGGCCACCATCATCATCACCACCACCACCACCACCACCACCACCAACCCACAACTGCAACAACAAAAACAACCGTAACAGCAACACCGAGCGAGGTGGCGCAGTGGTTAGCACACTGGATTCGCATTCGGGAGGACGACGGTTCAGTCCCGTCTCCAGCCGTCGTCATTTAGGTTTTCCGTGATCTCCCTAAACCGTTTCAGGCAAATGCCGGGATGGTTCCTTTGAAAGGGCACGGCCGATCTCCTTCCCAATCCTTCCCTAACCCGAGCTTGCGCTCCGTCTCTAATGACCTCGTTGTAGACGGGACGTTAAACACTAACCACCACCACCACCACCACGTAACAGCAACGTTATTATCCTTCACCAATATAAAAAAACACAAAATTTTATTGATATTAGCATCGTATCTGTAGCAGGTAGCGAAACAGTCTCCATTCCCTGTAAAGGAAAGAGGGGATTTAAAATTATAACTGTAGTCATTAATGCCTACCATACGAATTTTATGTGTTGAACCGTTATGATGTACTTCCATTGGCGGCGGTAACGTTTTATGTCGGATAAAACATAATATCCTTACGCCCTCAACGCCTTTCACTGTCAGGATTGAAGGCGTGGGGCCGGCACATAGCCCGTCCGTTATTAGCTCTCTAAAGGGCCGTCACTGGAAATGGGTAGCAGGCAGACACCTGGAAAACCGACATTTTCCGCCTCTGCCGAAAACGGCAGCGCCAGCACCGGTGCTTTGTGGAGAGGCAAGCGGCCTTGTCAACCTAATTAAAACAAAGCCTCTAATTACATGTGGGCGTACCGCACAACTGCGGTTATACGCCGGGCAAAAGGGTATCGACTTGCCGCCCCCGCGTTATTCACGCGGCCGCCGCCACCCCCGCCTCGCGGCCCCCGGTTACCTGCGGCACAAAAGCTATTGTCTATTTAACAAGGGCGGGAGCGGCGCAAACAACTGACGGGCTCCCACCAAGTGCACAGTGGTCGGGCTGCGCCGCCAAATATTTGTCCCAAACTAATTCGCTCTGCTGTGCTGTACTGTGTTCCTCCGGCAGCAGTTCACCAGCGCGCGGCGCCGTGGCGGGATGTGGCCCGCGTATAAATTTGCTGCGGGACTTAATTTCCTGCTATGACCTCGTCGTGCTCCTCACGTCAATAGCTAGTACCCACCGTGTAGCAGAAATCACGTGGATGCGACTCAGTTTGGTACACCAGGGTTGAAATCCGAGATGAACACACACACTGACACAAATGGACGAAAAAATATGATCTGCACACATTCACTGCTTTTCCTCTGTCCGCAACAATATATATGTCCCTGAAATAAATCCGATCCCCCGGTTCCGACCAAAGTTTAAGGGAGGTTTTCCGTGGTTATCGGGTAAAAGCCTGGGAAGTATTTCCAATTGCGATTTCCTCTGTGCTTCTCCCAAAATCTTGAGCATTGAGCTGAAAAGAACTGTGACTCGTATCTCAGAGAGTCTGCTCAACAAAGCGTGGGGAATGAAACGTAAAACAAAATATTCAAGTCGATACAAAACTGCAGTGTTGAAAGTGCTTTCGCTACCTGTGTTGCACGACCTTTGTAAGTTGTGAGGAAGGTAGGAGTATCTGCATAAATGTTACTACTTGTACATTCGTGTGATATTAAAATAGAAACTAAACAATCGAAAATGTGAATTAGAAACTGCGTCTCTGCCATCACTAACTGTGTTTATGTTACAGTGGTTAGAAATGTGATTAATGATAGAGCAAGCAAATTTATTTAAATATCTGCTTTGGTTTGTGTATGATGTTTCCAATAGAAGGATATTATTTATAACGGCATCATGTAGTGTCAGACAGCTGCGGAAACGTATAAAATACTGAGAATCGAAAAAAATTCAAACCAGATGTTATTTTCGTAATATATGATTGACACTAAACTACCAAAATAAAAGTATATAAACACTGTAGATACGACGCTTCCGAAATTTTAAAACAGTAATGCTGAGAAATATGTTTGCAAATGTGGGTATTCCATCCGAACTGTCTACATAAAAGCCAGGAAACATAGGTAAAAGATAAAATCACTGTAGGCTTTCAAGTCAGGCTCATTTTTTGTGACGTTCAGGGAGCGATAATACTGGCCCACCCTAGACAAGCTGTAATCAAAAGATTCATTAGTTTCAGAACAGAAATCCCACTACCATAACATATGTGGAGGTAAATGAATAAAAAAAAATAGCATACGAAAGGGAAGATTAAACATTCCGGCTATGACAGAATCACTAGAGACGGACCACAAGCTCGTATTTGGGAAAGACAATGAAAATGCTCGTAACGCCTTTTATGAACCAAGCACCCCGATAGATGGGCTACGAGGTTTAGCCAAATAGCAGAAAACAAATTTAGATATGAGACCAATCTCCTTCCACAGCGCCAGCTGATTTGATAAAAAGAAGACGAACTAAGAAGTCGTAGGAAACAAAATGGGGAACAAGAAGAAAAGAACGGTACTTTCCCGGTGACTCATAATTCGGTTGTATATTGTTTGTTATATATATGAAATGTGAGGGACTCAAGATTCTTGAGATCAAACTCTGGATTTTCCCTCTTTTTCTGCTTTCTTTCAGTGTGTTTTTTCAGTTTTATTAGGTCTCTCCACATTAGTTCCTTTTCATGTGTGTCAGGGCGCTGATGACCTCGATGTTGAGCGCCCATAAACCCCAACACACACACACACACACACACACACATCAAACTCTGGAGACAAATGTCTACTTTCGTTCCCCTTCTGTTGAGAAAGCAACTGAACTTCATCGAAAAGTGATAGCCTTTGTATCTTTCGTGATGTGATCAGTCATCCTTTTTAGTCACAAGTATCTTATATGATATATTGGAACAACTATAGGTGAATTGAGTATATTACATTTTTTTACGATAGCTTTATCATGTGCCCAGTATTTTAACCCACGTTATCATTAAGAAACAACGAATTCTCTACTTGTAAGCTATTCCCCCTCTATGGGAGATGTGATTTACACGTGTGCAGAATTTATTTCGTCTTCCTTTATTTATTTTTTCTTCCTCCTGTACAGGCAGAATACAACTGAAAATCGCTTGTAAACGCTCTTACATATTGCGTATCACCCAATAACGAGACAGTTGGAGCTACATGACATTTCTCTGCTTGTTGATAACTGCATTATGCTCACACGACGTGCTCTCTCCATTACGGCAACTGTTAAGAAATTCAACTGTTTTAATTAGGAAAGGATTCGTTGCGATAAGTTTATTAGAATAGAAGCACAATTAAAAATGGATTTATGGCTTTCAGTGCCTTCATGGAACGATACAAAATTTAAAAAAACTATCCCTTTTGTATACATGTGCTTTACACTAAAACAGAAACAGCCAAACCCACCTCAGTAGTGCCAAGCATGTACCTAACCAAATACGCTCCTATTAGAGTTATTAACCGATATGTCTAATGCTCAGATGACGTCAAACCGTATTCTAATTCGCAAGTGTCACACACTAAAGCAAACATAGAACCATTTTTATTGACTATAAATCGTTTCAATTCACGTCTCCCAAAAGTCTGAATTCTTACACGGAAACCATGCTAACAACGACCTTGAGACAAAAAAATGATTTATATGCCATAATCAAGAAAATACAGACCTTTATCGCTAGCTAGTTGTAGGCTTACTTGAGAAGTGTGTCAGGTTGCTGTACTGAGCAGCTGTCTTCAGCGCAAATGGATGGCGCTACATGAGCAGCTGAGCTCTTCGATTGCGCTTGAGCTGCCCTCAGAGTAATACATGGTGGCAAGTGTCGCTTCATCGGAGTTCTCGGTAGCATAATATCCAAGATATGCTTCACTTTCACCAACGATTGTGCTGAGCACTTCGACCCGCACCATAGACTTCTGTCTAGTACTCCATCACGACGCCATCTCCTAATGTGACGGGGTTGGGGAGCAGGAAAACAGATTTCATCATTATTTGTAGCCTCTGTTGAGTGTTCTGCAGCCAGTGTTGTGAATAAATATTCATCCAGAACTGTAACTGACATGCAGTAAAATTCTTATGAGTACTTTTCCACTCCTGCAATTCTACAATTCTTAATAGTACACTCAACAAACATAAAATTATCATGCCCTATTTCGTGCATTCCCTCTATTTCGTGCCTTCCCTCTATTTGGAAGGTACTATTCTTGCAGCGAAGCGGTGATATCACAGAGAAACTAATCTGTAACATAAGAATTCACCGTAAGTATTTGTATTCTAAATTCTTCGAGATGAAAAAACACGGATTCCAACCAGTGTCTGCCTGTTGCTTCACCCAGCGACCTCACCATGTACTCCTCTGTGGCTGGAAGTGCCGTAATGTCGGCCACAATGCGTCCAATGTTTTATTTCCAAGAGCAGTTTTCCAATCAAGCGTCGAGTTGACACCAAGTCATTAAAACGGCTGGGTACACGTAATTATTCAGGAGTAACTGATACTTCATCCTATTTTCTTAAATTGCAAACTGTATGAGAAAAAGTATCTAGACGCGTATGAGTATTAGTGGCCATTAATATGAGTTACGTCCATCCTTAGCTTTTCTGATGGCTTGAGCTCCATTGAGGACACTTTCAATAACTAGGATGTCTGTAGAGGAATGGTAAAAATTTCTTCCTCAAGAGCCGTAACAAGAGAAGTAGTGATGTTGGATCCTGGGTTCTGAAGCGTTCTGACTCATCCAGAAGTTGTTCTGTTCATGCTGGTCGTTCCTGAAGTATTATTGCATTATAATAGGTTGCACTGTCGTGTTGATGTCTTCATCGCCTCCAACTGTTCATCTATTCTAAGCAGTAGCAGCCTTGTAAAATTTCTTCAAGTCAGTTGTAGGGCAACACCAAGGCCACTGCAAGGGGCATTGTTGGAAAATTTATTCAAGATGAAACATCCAAGGTGGCAACCATAGATGTTACAACTTTGCAGTAACGTCATGACCAGAATTCAAATTTAGGTGGGAAAAAAGTACAATAGGGACACCTCCGCTAACCTAACATAATTCACTTCCCCTCACCCTCCCTAATTCCCCTCCCCTCACCCTCCCATTCCATGCCTTCCTCCATTTGGAAATTGGCGCGAAAAGGAATGTGCTGGGCCGCTGGATACGATGGACGTAAATTTTTATTTCGTATGCATTGTTTATGTAAACGAATTGGCAGTAGTTTCCCTCAGTGGGTTTACCTTGAGGTCAGGAGCCCATCTGACCTAGTTAACAAAACCAACACCAGAGGGCACTGTCGACCCTTCCACTCTCTACTCCTGTGACATACCGTAGACTGGGGTTACTTTGGGATTGCAGGGGTAACATTGGGACCGACGGTTGTTTTTCAGTTTTAAATCTCCCTCCGCCACGTAAGAGGCCGATCGTCGTATTTTTCATGGCTGACTGCAACGTTAGTGTGTGCTGCCATCTTCCGGCCGTATTCGAAAGCTTTCTCCCCACCACCGATGGCACAGGGCATTGCTGTTTTCTTGGCGCCTTTTTCTACGATCTGTGGTGTTATGCTAACTTTCTATTGTGGGACAAAAACTGTCGTTTGAAGAGTGTTGTCGGCTATTTACATTTCTTTGTTCATGTCATAACACAGTTTTAGAGCAGTCAAATCAAAATTATTTACGAATGCTTCTTCATGACCGACAAATTTGTGAAAAATGATACATTAGTGGGGTTACTTCGGGACTGTCCCAAAGTTGCATTTAAGAAGACTCAGTACACGAAATGAACTACTTTACTATTTTAATTAATATTGCAAAACCCATTCTCATTGACATTTAATAAAAACAAAAAATACAGCAGTTCTCACTGTCCCAAAGTAGCCCCCCAATCATTAGTAGTGCATTTTACATATGAAACTGCAGATGTCCCAAAGTTAGTCTGATAATAAATTCTCTTTCAGGCTTCCAGAATGGGGAGAACATACAAGCGTCCCATTGGCGCACGAGGATACAGGAATTATACGGAAGACACTTTGAAGAAAGCTCTCTATGCCATCACATCTAAAACGCTGTCAATTCGGAAGGCATCTCAGAAATATGGCATTCCAAAGAATATCCTTCACCTAAAAAGTCAGCATAAGCACAGCGGATTTGTTGGTCGTAGGACTGTTTTCTCAAAAGAGGAGGAAGAAAGTTTCGTCCATCATATCGTGGTGATGACAAATTTCTGGAGATGCCTCGTAAAGTCGTATCTTGACCGTATCGGAAGACAAGAACAGAGATTCAAAGACAATTTTCCAGGTAAAGAACGGGCACAGGGCTTCCTACTCAGAAACAAACAGGTATTCTCTCAAAGCACTGCAAAGAACATCTCCTATGCTCGCGCTGCCATTGATGAAGACGTCATTAACCAGTTTTTCGATCACTTAGAAGAAGAACTTGCTGGTGCTTCGCCCGACAGGATTTGGAACTATGAAGAAACAAATTTGTTAGACGACCCAGGCAATGACAAGATCATTACAAAAAGGGGGACGAAGTATCCTGAAAGAGTTCAAAACTCTTCTAAAGCATGTACCTCGATTATGGTTTGCGGGAATGCTGCCGGAAACTTGGCGCCCCTGTACGTCAATTATAAGGCAGAAGAATTATGGACGACGTGGACTGAGAATGGACCGCTAGAAGCTCGTTACAGTAGGTCCAAATCTGGATAGTTCGACAGCCATACTTTTGAAGATTGGTTTATCTACCTCATGTTGCCCATTTTGCGGCGCCAAGATGGCGTGAAGGAGCTAATTGGAGACAACTTAAGCTCCCATATCAATATACAAGTGCTGCATCTTTGTGAACAACATAATATAAAGTTCGTTGCTTTGGCCCCAAATGTAATTCATCTCCTGCAATCTCTCGAAGTGTCCTATTTTCTGCCAATGAAGGTCCGCTGGAGGAAGATCCTTTCCAACTGGAAAGCATCCTCTGCTGGAAGTCGCTGCACATCGGTACCAAAGGATCAGTTTCCTCGCCTTCAAAAAAATTTGTGGAACGACCTTCTTAGCTCTGGCTCCAACTTGCAGAGTGGTTTTCATAAGTCTGGATTGTATCCTGCCAACAGGAAACAAGTCCTCAAGAGACTGCCATCACAAGGGATGGCAGTTGAAAAAACTGCAGCTATAGGAGACACTTTCCTGGAGACAATTTAGAAGCGCAGAGAAGAGCTTACCAAACCCCTTCAGACAAAAAGGTGAAAGAAACTGACCGACCAGGCAAAAGTATCTCTGCAGAAGAGGTAGAAGAATCTGTACCATCTACATCGAAGGCAAGCCAGCCCAAACTGAGAGGACGAGGTAGGCAAGAAGAAGTGACAGATAACTCCGACTCTGATGGAGAAGATGTGATGTCCCTCCAAGATACAGATGACAGCCTAGGATCAGAAGATTTTAGTGATGTATTCACTGGTACCATCGCTATCCACGAAGGAAGCAGGATACGGGTACCTGAGGTGTCTCACCTAGAAATCGAAGATTTAAATGAAGGACAGTTTGTAATTGTGAATTTTGAGGGAGGGTTCCTCTATCCACGAAAAATAACTGAAATTGTAAGCGACTGTGAAATTCGTGTCAGTGCAATGATGAAATCTGGTGCTCATTGGAAGTGGCCTAAAAAGCCTGATGATATTGTCTACAACATACATGAGGTTCTTCAAACCATTAATACTCCTCAACAATTAAGCCGTCGGGAGATTTTTACCATTCCTGAGCTAGCACTTTATTCAGGCATTGTTTAGATCCTTTAAATGTTTTATGTTGATGACTGTACAGGATTTTGAAACAGTGATTCATTAAGATTTGCATGTGTTTTTACAAATGTGTCATTGTATCTGTATTTTTCATCTTTAACAATATCAGCATTTTTTTATACCTGTATTTCTAGTTTTATGTAACAATACAAGCTATGAAACAACATCTATTTGGGTAACATTAGGACAAACCCTACTTTCCTGTTTCAAATATAGCAAAAACGTAGCTGTCCCAAAGTTACACACCTTGACGAGGTAAAATTAGTACAACTTTAGATATCTTCCTTAAAAGACCTAGTCATTTTTCAGATGTCTTATAGTCCTTTTTGGATAGAGGAAGGTTAAAGGAATCATTTGAGACTGGGAAGACATCAATATCTTTGCTCACTTTGAAAGAGCATGTGAAAAACCACAAAACCCGTCCAAAAATGACCCCAGTTTACGGTAATCCAAGATGCCGGTCTGGGGAAAAAATGATGGGGAAAAGACACTGTCTGTGACTAGCTGCTGGGCTGGAAGGATGGACGTAGTTGTTTACTCTGTGTTCTATGTGTTCAACGGATGAGATGTCTTTGCTGGAGGAGGGAGAGTTGACCTGGTACATTAGATGTAATCGTGCAGCTGAGGACTGTGTCCATAGCCACCTGCATCACATTGGAAATACCACTGCCCAAAGCGTGAGAGCTTTGTAGATGATGCAAGAATACTTAAACAACTTGCGAAGTAATTACATGTTTTATTCTGAAGGATACCACAATCATCACACCTGAACACAGACTCTAAAACATTACTTCGACATAGATATGAAACCAGTCCTGAGAGAATTCGTGACCTTTTTTGAGCACGAACTGCTTATGAAGTCACAAAATCCAGTTGATTATACGCTTCCAAAATGATCGCTGCACACTATTTTGCTTCTGGATTGAAGTATATATCACCACACTTTAACACTGACTCTAAAAAGATCGCGGCACACTTGAGAAACCTACCAGAGACGTTTCACGCCCTTTCATGGGAATCACATCCAGAAACCGATATCAGATGCAGTGTCTGATGTTACATTCCGAAACGACGATATTTGGAAGTCTAAATAAATATTTATGTAGCTCTAAACAAGACGATCGCCGTTTTTCGAGTCTTAGCTGCTTGTTCAAGGTTCTGCCAGAGACAGAGAAAACATTTCTGAGTCCTCCAGCTGCTGTGGTGTTCATCACTTTTCTGAAACGATGAGTGGCCTTAATTTATATTCTCTCGTGGAGTCAGGGACGTTATTTTCCTCAATTCTCAATTCTCGAAGCTCACACTGGTGTCCAAACACATGGAAAATCAGAACAAATACACAAACTGTATTCCTAGCACTGTCCTACAGACGTGGAAAAAGGCTGGAATTTTCGGTGAATTTCGGGGTCCTACAGATGTTGGTCTGGAGACTTTCTAATGCCACAATGGCAGGTGACGGACAGGATCCCGCCTGTCTGGACCAGAACAGGATGGTCTGTTTGGACTTGTCTCTGAACATTCGAACAAAGAAGGCACCACATGACTCCCAGACGCCACAGAACTTTCCATTGATTCCTTGTCCCCACGTTATTCAAACCAGTCTGTAGTGGCTCCTATGCCCAACACGAAGGATGTCTTGTGTCATGAAACTAATTGTGATGGAGCATTCTGATTGGTTCTTATTGCATTTACCCGCAAAACTGCTGCTGCTACTGGTGTGGAATCACAGTATGCAATTTTCTGCAGATAGACAAATTACAAGACTTTCATCGGCAGAACTATTCAGTACCGATCGAAAAACACATATAGCAGTCATATTGCGCTGACAGTTAAAAGTGGTATATAGATAATGAAATACGGAAACTATAGCCAAAGACATTTCCTCAATTACACTTCTCTGCTACTATCGAGGAAAGCTTGAATTTTCCGTCGTGAAACCCGCCAAACTGCCGCTGCTGAAGGTGTGTGAGCACTGTCCGCCATTTATCTGGAGACGAACAAATTAGGAGGCTTTAAGCGACAAAATTATTTTGTAACAGACCGAAAGAATCATATTGCACTGACAGTTAATCACTGTAATGGTGGTGTACAGATCATGGAGTACAGAGACACATTTTCTCAGGTATGTGTTTTAAACCATAAAAAGCAGTATCTACAATGTGCTTCTCTGTGCTCCCTGCAAATCATAAACTTTCGCTATTACTAAAAGATAGTTACTGTATTGCGACTATTTACTGTATGACTATTGAGGTAATAGTGATACATGGAAACTGACTGCCGTGTTTGATGCTTCCCTGGAAAAAAGAGCATCATTTGCCTCTAAACTGACTTGCATTTGCTTGAAAGGATGACAGAAAGATGATGGCGCGATCTCTTGAGATGGAGTTGTAATGAGTTACGATTTCATGGTAGACTGATGATGCATTCTATAGAGAGAAGGAGATGTTACTACAGGTCATTTATCGCGCATTTAACCATTTTTTCCGCTGTTCTGTCATGGTGTATCAGCTGTGTGCCATAACCTGCACTCGACTTGTAAATTGCTGCATGTTCTATGAGCGTCTTAGAGCACTATCTGCTTGAGATTGTTAAAAGCAAACCTGTCAACCATTAGAGGAGTTCCAACTCATGTGCAATTATGATGAAACATGCCCATCCTGCTTTTGGCATCCCCCTCCAGACGAAAGAAGACTTACGCGACGTAATTCATTTGCCTACGGCATCTTGGGACATGAAATCGAGTCATCGGTTCCATGACTATCGTGATTCAAAGCTTCGTGTTTGTCTGTTTGCCTGTTTCCTTGTAAGAGCAATTCTCCGTTACAAACTCAAATTTTTTGTAGGACTGATGTAAGCCTAATATAATTTCTGAACCACTTTCGGATGTGAACAGTGGGAAATACACATCTTCGGAAAGCTATACTGTGCATATATCAATAAGATTTTATGTGCTAAGGAAGTAGTTGTATCTTCTTAAAGTTTGTCCCCTATGTGAATGGAATAGAAAACTTGGAGGATGGATTTAAATCAGATGTTAGACATTTATGTTCTGCATTAGGGTGCACGTACTTACGTTTTACGATCATTTCTCTCTTAACTACGTTTTCTTCGAACTGACTGCAGACGCTAGAACAATACTGTAGAATGGATAGTGCAGTAAAATGCTTCAAACTCTGTCCGTCTGGAGCTCCATCAAGCATAAAACCACACATTTTCTTCTTAAACGTTTATTACATCATCATAACACTTTCATGTGTCTATACACCGACAAGGGGTGCTAATCTCTTCGACATATGGGCGTTTCGAGAGATTTTGTGCACTTGGATTGGTGCCATGAGTGAAATTGGTGCGGAACAGAAATTACAAACTCGGCTTGCTCTGTTTCTTGACGAGGCGTGGAATGCAGCAGTCTATTTCTGGTCAGCTACAGATTAAATCGGTGACAGAGGTGCAAGGAGGATTGATGAAAGACAATGTGAGGAGATCTTTCAGTCTCTAACCTTATCCTAAGAATGCCAGAATACTCACACTTCCATTTGCCTAGGGAAAGATGGGCAATCGTAATCGTAAATTACGCACTATGATCGAAGTGCTAGAAATATGTAGATCGCTGTCTGGTATACTTTTAGATATATATGTTGAAGAATTAACAATGAATTGTGGCACAGTGCAGTTATCTATCTTCATTCGCAATCTAGTACATGGCACTCACAAAGTAGAGGATGGGTGGTTTAGCGATAATTCACAAACGGGAAAGCAAACAGCCATGTTACTGGTCAGTGATAAAATTACGGAAGTAAGTTGGTAAAATTCCTACAATAAACTGCTCTATCAACTTTGATGCTTGTTACTGTACATCAACATTCTCTTTTCCAGCCCATCCATCCACTGGTTCGCTGTGGATTACCACATAATGATTGACAGGCGATGAAACTTTACACTGGTCTGTGCAGGTGACTTCGACATCTGACCACCTACCTCCAATAGATCAATACCTGTACATTTAATAGAATCGCCATGTATGCTCGATGCCAGCACGTGGATGGTATTTGTTTTTGATATGTATATTGGAAGACAGGAGCGTGGTAAAATCTTATCAAAAGTTCATGTTGGATGACATTAGCGGAGTTTTTATAGTTTGTAGGCTATTTTCTCTGTTGGATGGTAAAAAAACACAATGATAGAGATAATCTTTGGGGTGACAAGCATGAATGCATCATGAGGGATGCAGATCTCCTTAGGACTGCAGTACATGTATGTAGTTTGATGATGAATCGCAAAGGAGTAGCAAAATTGTCATTCTTCTCCCAGTTCCTGTAACTGCATGTACTGTCTTTTCCACTACCTCATGTTGCAGGAGATAGCATAGATTTGTGTTGGACTTACACAACATACACCATTGGTGGAGCTACGATAACATGCTCCCACTTTCACCAGGTGAGGAGAAAAGACGGTCCTGTTGCATTAACTTCTGCAGGTTGAAGAAGGTCTTCGATATTGAGCTCTCTGATGTCTTCTCAGTTCCGGCTTAAACTGGGACAATAATGTGGATTAAGCTGCAGGGAGGGTGAGACTGAGGAACAGTTACAAGATGCATAGGGGCTGTCTAAAACAATGCTGGGCTCTTACAGTGGCACAGTTGCACATAGTTCTGAAAAGGGTGACTCATTTTGTGGTATAAGTGTGCCATGACATGATCAACCAGTGGCTGTAATAAGTAACACTAGAGCGGTGGAGTTTCTGACATTGTTAAAACGGTGGAAAGGGCACATTTTGACCCCACGTAAAATATTTTCATAGTTGACTTAATCACTGTTTTAGCATTTGTTAATCAACACTTTATTTCTAATAATCCCAACAATTATAAATAATAATTTCTAATTTATTTGAATAACAATGTACCATACAAATTTATGTTGCTCCTGCTAACAAGTTCCTCAACTATAGATTTTAATTTATTAACTATTCATACAACCTTCTAGACACATTTAGTATATTTGGTCCATTTTACTGTCATATATGTTTCACAAACAGGTCTGTATTACTTTTCACTCAAGTCATTAGAAGCTGCTAGAAGCACTTAGCGCAAGTAGTTTTATTTTTACGTGCACGATTTCCGCACATAGCTTTGTGGCACTTTACACAGTTTTCGCTGGTCTTGTGGCCTTCGCAGAGGCTGATTTGGCACTTCCTCTGGTTTCTATGTGATTTCAATCCCATATCTTCTTCCTTTGCCTGATGTTCTTGCTTTTTCGTTCCTTGAATCCATTTGCCAGTTGAAGTATGAACTACTTCGTTTCCATTTCCTTATTCGTAACCATGTTATTGATGAAACATGCATTTGTTGCTGCCTTGTCCAGAATGTTGAAGAACACATGCATTGCCCATCTCCTACATATGTATATCTACGGGTCATTTGATCAACCACATCCACCCTGTACTTTGTTTGCAATGTAAAACATTACGGTTTCAGGATTTCCTTTTTTTCTTGCTTAGTTTTACTTCAGCATGCTGTGTACTGGGAAGAATAACAATTTTATTCCTCTTTTCTTGGTATACAGTCAAGATGCAGTCTGTGTTTTCTCTATTGTGGTGGAGTGTGTTTCAGCATTCGGCTTCCTTACTTCACTGGGGTTTTCGTTGTGGATCTTGTTCATTGTACCAACTAATGATGTTTCCTTTTTTTGAGTTTTTTAGCAAGTTGAAGAGACGTAAAGAAGTGGTCTGTGGTCACATTTGTTCTTTGATTTACAAATGGCTCCATGAGACACG
Organism: Schistocerca nitens; assembly: GCF_023898315.1. Classification (NCBI taxonomy): domain Eukaryota; kingdom Metazoa; phylum Arthropoda; class Insecta; order Orthoptera; family Acrididae; genus Schistocerca; species Schistocerca nitens. The sequence goes on from NC_064617.1 coordinate 364,585,909, forward strand.
GAACGATGTACTCTCCAAGTGGTTGTTTCTCTCTATGTGTGACCTCTTTGCTGAGGTATGGGAAAGCATTACATATATATTTTGTCGTTACATCAACAGCCAACCAGAATTTGGGACCATATTTGTCTGGTTTGTTGGACATGAATTGAGTAAACTGCATCTTGTTTTGTTTAGTAACAGCTGCTGATTATACATGTTCGAGAAAATGTTTCACAGATAAAGACTGCCGGAGTGACACAACATAAGCTACGGCGGACTGGAATGTACATATGCCCAACTACAACAATGAAGAGCTACTGCTTTGCGTTACTGCTCACTGTTGCCATCATATTATTGGATAATTTACTTATATTCATAAGAGAAGCTATGGTGGGGTCAAATTGGCCACTTCTGCCATTCTAGGTATACTGAATGAAATGGTGACGAAAATTATATTTTGTAAGTACTAAAGTATCTTCAGAAAGAGGAGAAAAAATTAGAAAAAGCCATATAATTTCATTAATGAAGGAAATGAATTGAATATGACAATGAATGAAACTTGTACGACAGGAGTCATTTTAACCACTTCCGCCGTTCTAGTGTTAAAATACATCTCCATTGGATTCAATGCAGGTATGTGGTTGAATGGAAAGACTGGATTCCAAATCGCTTGCATCATTTCTACTAGAAAGCATTATACTATAGACCTGAAAAGACAGAGTAGTCGTCACAGGATTTTGTACATTTCTTGTGACCTCAGTCTAGTGTTGAATTTTTTTAAAATGATTCGTCACACAGCACACGATCGACCGTATGTCAGTCAACCATCATCCTCCTTCACCTTTAACCCCGTGGATAAATCGCAGAACCTGTGATATGCCACTGGGATAGAATGCATTACAAACACTGTTTGTTAGGGTGAGAAATATCTAGAGGCAGCATGAAAGAGTTGCAAATATCAGCTTAAAACCATGTTCTCTGGCTGATTCACGTTCAAATTTCGGTGACTTTATTACCCATTTTCGGTCTGTTAATACACACCCCGCAATCACCATCTGCATTTAATGTTGTGGCATTTGTGTGGAAGACCAATTCAGGAGCAGTGCCATACCTCAAGTTATAAAGCTTGTATAGTTTTTAGAGTGGATACTTGTGTGTGCCTGTAGAAGGAACACAGCGTTTTATGCAAGGTGACAGTGACATTTGCCATTGCGACCGTGTTTTTAACATCTGGTGGCTTGTAAGACGATAACATCTATCTTCCTAAGACTCAGTGACACTACTCACAAGAAAGACAAATAAGGCATCTCCATCCATCGTGGATTTTCGGGCAGTATTGTTTGGTATCGCCACCATTCAGTTACTGGCGTGGGACGAGAGTTATTCAGAAAATAAGGAACGATCGGTCGCGAAATAGAAAATACAGTGAAAATCTGATGAATCTTTGCACAGATGCGTTGGGCCCTGTGTCTAGTACGCCTGTCGATTGCATCACGTCATTATTTCCAGTTCTGAGCTCACAGTGAGAACTTAAAGATGGCTAGAAATTAGCGTCTCCCGTCAAGTATAAGAGCCTGGCGAAAGACTTCGCCTGAAATTATGCAATCTACATAACAAAACTGTCATGCGGATCGTTCTACACAATTATTCTCGGATGCACTGTGCATAGGTAATTAAGATGCTTCTGCAGCGTTTTCGATGGGAAGTGTCTGATCACTCACAATACAGCTTGTAACTGGCTACCCCTGAGTTTCATCTTTGCCCAAATGAACCGCTGGTTATGAAGACAATATTTTGACATAGACAACGAGCTGCAGTCCAGAGTAGAAAATCGTCGAGAAGCACTGGCGGCTGTCTTCTATAACGAGGGAATTAATAGGTTGGTACAACGCTACGACAGATGTTTAAGTCTGAGCGGCGACTGTGTACAGAAGTAGGTGGAAGGTGTAGCTAACCGTTGCAAATAAAACAATTTTGATTTTCACTGTGGTTTCCATTTCACGATCTATCGTTCCTTACTTGCCGAATAGCCCTCGTAGTATAGTTAGCAGGGGATGTGTGATAGATGTGCTGTGATCAGCGGGCTTATAAAGTGTGGGTGCTGTGGTCAGTGTTCTGACAAGTGCAAAGAAAATGACTATGTTCTGTCGTAAGGGGAGGAATGGATTTGATGTTGTGACAGCCATAAGAGGAATGAAAAATTTTTTACGTACAAAATAATAGCAATTCATAAGAAGGATATAGATTTTCATATTTCCAGAGCCATAGCCGTAAGGAGGGGGTATTTCTGATACTTCGTTCATCGTCGAATATCGTCAGATTGAGACTACCATCGTAATATTTAATTGTAAATACAACGATAGTTATGAGACTGGTTTCCTACAATAATTCTGCCTGACATGCTGGGAGGTGGTGGCGGAAGTAGTCTGTTACCGGACCGATTGACATTTCTGGCTTACGACGGGAGCTGTCGAACAAGACGCGCTGAATTACAGGAATCCAGCTGACCTAAGTGTCGCCCTCTAGGCTGGTGTAAAGCGAACAAATACTCAGTATGTGTTGGACATTCTTCGTGATCACGTTTATTCTCCGTGGAAATTTGAGAAGATTTAATACGGACGTGTTTGTGCTGGAAGTTACCCTCCCAAGTAGATTGACCGGTTGACTGTTTCTACACGTTTCTTGTCTTTATTCGGTTGAGAAAACATCAATTGTGAAGAGTGTTGTGCGCATGTAGATGGTGCAAAACAGGACGAAGAGACGTTTGTTGGTACTCCAGACATGAGAAACACCTTAGATGCTTTTGTAAAGTACAAAGATGATTTGGAATATGTTATATGATTGGCATTGGTACTCATTAAAGAACACGAGTGCGACTACCATACCCCTCTATTTTTTCGAGTTTTCGCGTAAAGATCTTCACAGACGAGGTAAGTTTCTAATTACTCAGTGGTTTGCAGCACGTCCCACTTCTCTGCCCCTTCCAGAGTTATAGTTCACACCCTTTATCGTCAGAATTAAACTACATCTACATCTACATGATTACTCTGCAATTCACATTTAAGTGCTTGGCAGAGGTTTCATCGAACCACAATCATACTATCTCTCTCTCATTCCACTTCCGAACAGCGCGCGGGAAAAACGAACACCTAAACCTTTCTGTTCGAGCTCTGATTTCTCTTTTTTTATTTTGATGATCATTCCTACCTATGTAGGTTGGCCTCAACAAAATATTTTCGAAATCGGAAGAGAAAGTTGGTGACTGAAATTTCGTAAATAGATCTCGCCGCGACGAAAAACGTCTTTGCTTTAATGACTTCCATCCCAATTCGCGTATCATATCTGCCACACTCTCTCCCCTATTACGTGATAATACAAAACGAGCAGCCCTTTTTTGCACCCTTTCGATGTCCTCCGTCAATGCCACCTGGTAAGGATCCCACACCGCGTAGCAATATTCTAACTTCTAGCAGAGGACGAACGAGTGTAGTGTAAGCTGTCTCTTTATTGGACTTGTTGCATCTTGTAAGTGTCCTGCCAATGAAACGCAACCTTTGGCTCGCATTCCCCACAATATTATCTATGTGGTCTTTCCAACTGAAGTTGTTCGTAATTTTAACATCCAGGTACTTAGTTGAATTGACAGCCTTGAGAATTGTACTATTAATCGAGTAATCGAATTCCAACGGATTTCTTTTGGAACTCATGTGGATCACCTCACACGTTTCGTTATTTAGCGTCAACTGCCACCTGCCACACAATACAGCAATCTTTTCTAAACCGCTTTGCAACTGATACTGGTCTTCGGATGACCTTACTAGACGGTAAATTACAGCATCATCTGCGAACAACCTAAGAGAACTGCTCAGATTGTCACCCGGTCATTTATATAGATCAGGAACAACAGAGGTCCCAGGACGCTTCCCTGGGGAACTCCTGATATCACTTCAGTTTTACTCGATGATTTTCCGTCTATTACTACGAACTGCGACCTTCCTGACAGGAAATCACGAATCCAGTCGCACAACTGAGACGATACCCCATAGGCCCGCAGCTTGATTAGAAGTCGCTTGTGAGGAACGGTGTCAAAAGCTTTCCGGAAATCTAGAAATACGGAATCAACTTGAGGTCCCCTGTCGATAGCGGCCGTTACTTCGTGCGAATAAACAGCTAGCTGCGTTGCACAAGGACAATGTTTTCTGAAACCATGCTGATAACGTATCAATAGATCGTTCCCTTCGAGGTGATTCATAATGTTTGAGTACAGTATATGCTCCAAAACCCTACTGTAAACCGACGTCAATGATGTAGGTCTGTAGTTCGATGGATTACTCCTACTACCCTTCTTAAACACTGGTGCGACCTGCGCAATTTTCCAATCTGTAGGTACAGATCTATCGGTGAGCGGGCGGTTGTATATGATTGCTAAGTAGGGAGCTATTGTATCAGCGTAATCTGAAAGGAACCTAGTTGGTATACAATCTGGACCTGAAGACTTGCCCGTATGAAGCGATTTGAGTTGCTTCGCAACCCCTAAGGCGTCTACTTCTAAGAAACTCATGCTAGCAGCTGTTCGTGTTTCAAATTCTGGAATATTCCATTCGTCTTCCCTGGTGAAGGAATTTCGAAGAACTGCGTTCAATAACTGCGCTTTAGCGGCACTGTCGTCGGTAACAGTACCATCGGCACTGCGCAGCGAAGGTATTGACTGCGTCTTGCCACTTGTGTACTTTACATACGACCAGAATTTCTTCGGATTTTCTACCAAATTTCGAGACAATGTTTCGTTGTGGAACCTATTAAAGGCATCTCGCATTGAAGTCCTGGCCAAATTTCGCGCGTCTGTAAAATTTAGCCAATCTTCGGGATTTCGCATATTGCCTCTGCTATGTGGCTGATACCGAGAGCTACAGCGTGAGTGGTATGATGTGCAGGCAAATAATGTGAAAATGCGTATGTTCCTGTAATCCCAGGGTCTGGAGATAGCTGTGGAAAGCATGGCAGCATGCCCCGCGGGTGGGGGGCGGTAAGGGCTGCAACCAGCCCAGCCTCTTTACATCAGTTCTGAGAGTGATCGCTGTCTGCTGAGAGCGTTCTGATCACGTATTGGGTAAGTGTGTGGGGGTGCAGTTGACTCATGACCATTGGTCATGGCGGATGACCGACTGACCTAGCGCAATATATCTACTGTGAGGACTATATATTCGGTGCTTGTAGTTATGTTTCTTTGGAGATCTCTATGTCTTCACAATATTTGTATGAATGTCTGGTACTCAACAGCTATATGCAGAATGCAGAAGTAATGATTTTGTATGGTGAAGGATACGAACTGCGTTTCCTACATGGATATGGTATGTGGTGATAAGCACAGTTGGAGATCTGTTTCACACTGAAAAAATTTAAGTTTTCCTCGACAAAAGCAGAGTTGTGTGACTGAGGAAGTGTTTCTGGTGGTACTATCTGTATTTCATTATCTGTAGGCCACGTTCGCAGAATTCAACTGTCAGGGCAGTATGACTACACCACGTTTTTTTTTTTGTTTGATCTGTACAAAATAGTTTCGTCTATGAAAGTCTCGTAATTTGTCCATCTGCAGAAAATTGCAGATATTGCCTTCACACCAGCAGCAGCAGCTGTTTGGTAGGTGCATTCAGTAAGAACCAATCAGAATGCTCCATTCAGAAGTAGTTACATGACATCTCAGATGTCACAAGGCATCCTTTGTGGGGGGCATAGGAGCCATTACAGAATGGTTCGAATAAGATAGGGCACAGTATCTACGGAAAGTTCTGAGACGTCTGAGAGTCAAGCGTTCAGAGACTAGTCCAAGCAGACCACCGTCTTCTGGTTGAGACAGGTGGGATCCTGTCCCTCAACTGCCAATGTGGCTTTACAGCGTCTCCAGACCAGCATCTGTGTGACGTTGAAAATTCACCGAAAATTCCAGCCTTTTTCCACGTCTGTAGGACAGTGCTACGAATTCAGTTTGTGTAATTGTTCTAATCTTCCCTGTGTTTGGACACCAGTGTGAGCTTCAAGAAGTGAGAAAAATACCGTCCCTGACTCCATGAGAAAATATAAGCTAAGACCACTCATCATTTCAGAAAAGTAACGAACACCACAGCAGCTGGAGGACTCAGAAATGTTTCCTCTGTTTCTGGGAGTGCCTTAAACAAGCACCTAAGACTCGAGAAGTGGTGAGCGTCCTGTTTAGAGTTACAGAAATATTTATTTCGACTTACAGATATCGTCGTTTCGGAACGTAAAATCAGACACTGCTGCTGACATCGGTTTCGGGATCTGATTCCACGATAGGGCGTGAAATGTCTCTGGAAGGTTTCAAAAGTGTGCCACCATCTTTATAGAGTCAGTGTTCAAGTGTGGTGATATACACTTCAAAATTGAGGCAAACTAGAGTGCTGTGGTCCTTTCGAAAGTGTATTTACGGACGTGTTCAATTGGACTCCTGAGACAGCTCGTGCTCCAAGACGAGGGTATTTCCCACAAAAGCGTGCGAATTGTCTCCGGTGTGATTTCACAAGTGTGGCCCGACCCTTACTTAGAGTCTGTGTTCAAGTGTAGTGATGGCGGTATTCTTCAGATGAAAACACGTAATTACATTGAAAACAGTTTAAATATTCTTGAGCCATTTGCAAAGCTCAAGCTTTTTGTGCAGTGGTATTTCCAACACGACAGGAGGCAGTTAGCGCGCGGCCGCCAATGTGGCTACTCTGAGGTGGTGCCCTAAGCCCAGCACAGACTATCAGGAGGGGTGGGGGGTATTTGTTACTGGTAGATTTGATCATCACGCGAGTGTTACGGAAATGCTTCAGGAACTCTGGTGGGAGTCTCTAGAGGAAAGGAGGCGTTCTTTTCGTGAATCGCTACTGAGGAAATTTAGAGAACCAGCATTTGAGGCTGACTGCAGTGCAATTTTACTGCCGCCAACTTACATTTCGCGGAAAGACCACATAGATAAGATAAGAGAGATTAGGGCTCGTACAGAATCATATAGGCAGTCATTTTTCCCTCGTTCTGTTTGGCAGTGGAACAGGGAGAGAAAATGCTAGTTGTGGTACGAGGTACCCTCCGCCACGCACCGTATGGTGGATTGCGGAGTATGTATGTAGATGTAGATGGAACACGCGAGAGTGGGTGAATGACTTCCCTCTTGCATTTCAGGAGACTGACTGGTCTCTTATCGAATGATGTACAGTTACAGCACATGCATATATCAGTATGAGTTCTGAGGTGTAACTTAGCCCCATCCAGCGGCATCTTCATTGTTGGACTACGCATATTCATCTTATTCATACATTTATCTAATGTCATTGTATCCTTTACATTGTGCAGGCAGGAAGCTGTCGACACAGTCCTCAGCTGCATGATCACAGTTAATATACCCGTTAAACTCCTCTTTCTCCAGCGCAGAGGCTGCGCGGAGCCGTGGGGTCTAGGGCGTCTTGTCACAGTCGGCGCGGCTACCCCCGTCGGAGGTTCGAGTCCGCCCTCGGGCATGGGTGTGTGTGTTGTCCTTAGTGTAAGTTAGCTTAAGTTACTTTAATTAGCGTGTAAGACTAGGGACCGATGACGTCAGTAGTTTGGTCCCATAGAACGTTACCACAAATTTCCAAATTTCCAGCACAGACATCTCATCCATTGAGCACATAGTACACACAGTAAATAATTACGTCTGTCTTCATAGTGAACTTCCGCCATTATTCCCCAGGCCGCCATTTTGAATTACATTACCCCAGGTGAGAATGGGAGGGCTGACAGTGCCATCTGGTGGTGGTGTTGTGAACTAGGCCACTTGGAAACTGTATTGATCTACTATGAGTCAAATTGTTGAAATAAACAATGCTTACAAAATGAAACGTTATGTCCATCCAATCCAGCAGCCCAGCATTGTCATTTTCCTGCCAATTTACCAGATGGTGAAGGAGGGGAGGGTGGGAGGTGATGGGAGGGACGGAAGGAACGGGGGGGGGGGGGGTGGTTAGGTTGGAAGAGGTAGCCCAATGGAACTATTTTCTTAGCAAAATTTTAATTTCCTGCCACGACGTCACACTTCACTTCGCCACATCTTTGTCCCCTATTTTGAATTCACCATCTCGAATAAATTTGGCAACAATGCAGCTTGCGAAGGCACCGGTGGTGCTGTACTAGTCATACCATCTAGGATTTAGCATTTCTTAAGCGCAATAAGAGGGCTAAAGCCTAACTACTAAAATCACACCCATACTGTACATCCGTCTCCTTAGTACTTCACTGTTGGCACAAAAGGTTATGGGAGGTACCGATGTCCAGGCGGTCGCCAAATGAGCCCAGAATGCCACAGGGTATAGCATGGTTCATCACTCGAAATCTTAAGCTTATAGTCGCACTCACTCAGGCGTCGTCGCTCTTTAGACTACCTGAATCGTCACTTAGAAGTGGCTACTGAACATTGTGGCTTATGAGGAGCTGGTCGACTCCTCTGTCCCATCCTTTTTAATTCCCTCACACAGTCATTGTGCCAGCTGCATTATTGGTAGCCTTTTGGAATGGATGAGTGATTCTCCCGATGATTTCATGCGATTTTTTCCCAACAACGCTCCGCATTGCTCAAACGTCCCTGTTCATGAGGTCTACCGTATCATGATTTATTTGTGGTTGTACGTGCACATCACCAATACTCGACTTGGCCACTTTAGATAGATTGAAATGTTCCATCCTCCCATACGAAATGATCCGCATCTTATGTCATGTAGTCAATTCCGTATTACCTGTGGTTGCCCAGACCCTTCTTTGATCAGTTAGCGTGTTGTTGCCCTAAAATTATGAACAAGGTTCAAAGAGATGGAACAAAGCGTCGCCTCAGATTTTAAATATAATTAATTTACACACAGCCAAATGAATCATTCTTCAAGTGAAGAATGGTAATTTACTGATTGATTGTTTACAGAACGATTATCTTCGTTTTCAGATTGTTTAGAAATCATTAAACATTCAGTTAGTACCATGTCTCGGTTTACTTCTTGCTAACGCTTATTTGCCAGACCATATAGACACCACTCCCTTCAAACACAGCTCGGTATTTGACATATGTTGTGAATTGTTACACCAACTATGCACCGTATCGAGTTGGGGTGGATTTTGTGCGTCGACGTTACGTATTGCCGTAATATGGTCGCACGCGTAATGGAGAGGTATGTGTGGAGAGGTCAGACTATCGTGTGGGTCCTGATGAAAGGCAGACAGTACTAACAGCAACGATGAATTTTAACAGATAATGTAGTTTTCAGCAGCGACAAAACTGCACAAATATTCGGTCATAACTTGATAAGATTTAAAAGTGTTCCACAATTTGATAAATCGAGTTACATGTTCAGATATGTGTTTCTGTGCACTTTGTATGATTATAGTATCAATTTGTTTGAACTTGCAAAACACTCATGCGAGACATCGTAGGATATTGCTGATGTGCGTGAGAACTTTAATTCATAGCACTAACAGGAAATACAGAATGTATACACAAAAGGGCACCACAAATATTTGAAAACTTTGTTTAATCCGTGGGAGATGCTGAAAAACGATTTGTGAAGTTTTTGAAGGTAAATGTTGTCTGTCCCATGATAGCCTAATTGCAAGGCTTCAAGAATGATCTTCAAGTGAGCAGTCTAGCTGTACACATCGAACATTAAGTGATTATGAAGTTTAGACTAGTTACAGCATGAATAAAAGTGTTTAAGCAGTCATTATAGCCGCACTCTATATGCAAATGTGTGAGTAAGCACTAATATACGGTACAATGCGAAGTACCCCTGTGTGCACTTAACACAGGTCTGCGGACTACTGACATCCAGAGGCTGAACAAAAGTACGGAACAACCAAAGACACAACAAATTGGTTCAAATGGTTCAGAGCACTATGGGACTTAACATCTGAGGTCATCAGTCCCCTAGAACTTAGAACTACTTAAACCTAACTAACCTAAGGACAGCACACAACACCCAGTGATCACGAGGCAGAGAAAATCCCTGACCCCGCCGGGAATCGAACCCGGGAACCCGGGCGTGGGAAGCGAGAACGCTACCGCACGACCACGAGATGAGGACACACACAACAAATTACCATGCCTAACGTGGCGTGGAGAAACGATTGGAATGCATAAAAGCTTCCACTCGTCTTCGAATGGCTGCCGGCCGCTGTGTCCGAGCGGTTCTAGGCGCTTCTAGGAGAGATCGCTGCGGTCGCGGGTTCGAACCTGCCTCGGGCATGGATGTGTGTGATGTCCGTAAGTTAGTTAGGTTTAAGTAGTTCTAAGTCTAGGGGACTGATGACCTCAGATGTTAAGTTCTATTGTGCTTAGAGTCATTTAAACCATTTTTCTTTAAGACTTGGCGTGCGGTTGACGTAACATTACGGCGCTTGGGTTATATAGGTATGTGCGGCGGACGTAATATTACGTCACGTCAGTTACGATGATTTTCCGTGGTGTCGAACGTATATTTACGGCTCCCGCAAAGATCTGTCAGCTCTGTAGACTTCATAGTTTTTGTTAGATGGTGGTTGGAGTATCGCCGGAACAATTCGTCGTTTTCGAAACCTTTGTTATTATCTCTGGTTTCGTAGGTGTTAGGTGATGTTAAGTTTTCCTCCGTTTCGTGCGTTTCGTGTTGATTTTATGTTCAGAATGTGATGTGAAGAGGAGAAACGTCCGGAGCAAATAATTTACAAAGTCCTAGACGAGTTTTCAGGTCATGAGAACAGAATATTTTGATGAAGTTTAAGGTTTACGTCTATCGTTGTAATATGCACGACACTATGTTCTAGCCCCATGATGTTAAAATGAACTAAGTGCACAAACTTCGACAAACATTAACGATACTAGGTTTAAAAAAGACTGTGTCGTGTAAAAATGACGATAATTATTTCATTATTTCTGTAATAATTTAATTTCTGTGTGAATTAAAACTATTATCAGAAAACTATATCCACAGACAACGACAATTATAATTGTTTTTGTTGTCTGTGATAATTGTGGTTCAGTTCTCCTTCCTGTGCTAACCGATGAACTGTTCGGACGTGAGACGTTTGAGATCTGTAAAGAGAAAACCTGTAACTATATTGCTAGTTATTATTTGAAAAATAGTCGCTATTGTTTAGAGTTGGATTTGTATTTATTTCAGTTGTAATCCAATCTAATTAATGCTTTTGAGTGTTAATTTTTCAGCTCCGCAATAAGGAGCGCAGCCATTAGCGCTATTAACTTACAGCGGAGTGTACTAGTAGCTGGTATAAAAAATATGAAACATTTTTCATTGAGAATAATTTTAAATACTAAAGAATAGAGAAAAAAGGCTTAAAAACTTTTAACTGAATATATTAACTTGATACAAAAGGAATCGAGAATAGCAATAGACAAATTGACTATCGTCTGTCTGCCGCCATCTTAGAAAAAATATCTCCGTGGCAGTTTTGAATCGAGATTTTTAAATAACATATATGTTGTTAGATATAAATGAATGGAAATAAATGTGCAATAGTGGTCCCGAATCTACTTTAAAAAACAGAATTCAACTCAGATTGAATCTTTAAAAATAGTGCTCACAGCACATTACGTAATATCAATTTCTTATTTGCTGATGTACGAAGCCTAATTATTTCGGACGATTTACATGAAATATTTTAATCGGTGACATTGCGCTCGGGTAGTATTTTGTGACTAAATGTTCCTTTTGCTAGAGAAAAGTGCTTATATCTTAAGTAACAGTTGTGGAAAATCTGATAAATGATATGCAATTTAGTACCACTCACACGACTTCACAGATAACATTACTACACAATGTCAAGTGGAGATTTCTTTAGCAGAGCGACAAATATTAGCCGGGATAATCATTTTTGAGATCAAACGAATTGTTACGATGAAAATGGGTAACGGGTTTTACATTTTTTTTGATGCACCTGAAATATCTATAGCTAAATGTCACGAAGTAATATAAACATGTTCCGCCACATCGTATTGTTTTGTTATGAAGAATTTTCCTTTCCCTAAATCAGGAAATCAGTCAGAGCGTGTGGTTGCAGTGAGTGTAATGTTGGACTATGTATATATCAATGTTTCTGTTTGTACCACACTGGCCGGCCGTTATGGCCGAGCGGTTCTAGGCGCTTCATTCTGGAACTGCACCACCGCTACGGTCGCCGGTTCGAATCCTGCTTTGGGCATGGATGTGTGAGATGTCCTTAGGTTAGTTAGGTTCAAGTAGTTCTAAGTCTAGAGGACTGATGACCTCAGATGTTAAGTCCCATAGTGCTCAGAGCCATTTGAATAATTTTTTATATCAGACTGTAGTCCAATATGAACGATACATTTTGTTTCGTTCTTTTGTTTTGGCTGTTCCCTTAGATCTGGATGAGCTGTAAAAGAAATTTAAACAGAAAGATCACTTGTTTGCTTATACGAGTATGAACTTGAATACTAAAACCCTTTTTCGGATTTTCCTCTGATAATTGATATTAATTTGAAGTTTCGTCTGTGGACTCGGATTTTACACTAGCAGTTCTAAATTATGTATAATTACAGTAAATAGTCGAATAAATCTAAAAATATTTCGTAATTACAACTTCATATTTGTACAGATAAGTTTTAATTTCCAAAAAAATAAATATTTTAAGCAGTCCACAGGTAAATGCATCCAGGTGGGAGACCAGCACCGTAAGCGTTACACGAGGTTTGGTTACCATGGATACGGAAGCGCCCACCATAGGAACAACAGGAATTTGCCCGCGAAG